>NW_025814842.1:13397500-15797500 GCF_022079265.1 Lynx rufus | reverse complement strand
TTCTGGGAAGAAGGAAGTACTGGAGCGCTAGGACTGGGACCTCAGAAACTTCTTCGTGTGTATGATGTTTGCTTGTTGTGCTGCGTGCAGATGTTTTTGCTGCTGCTCCGCATGTGGGTTTTTCCATGGTTCACATTAACTTGTAGGCATACCCATATCGTGTTCTCTTTGGCATTGATTATTTAATACTCACATTTTCCTTTGTGTTGTTTTGCTTCATGTTTAATGGTCATGTATACTACTATTTTTCAGATTTTTAAAAAACACAATTATATATATGTAACAAATGAAAGCTTCGTGAAATACTTTTACTGTATTCAGTACACTGTTATATTGTTTCTTATTAAAAAAGAATGATGGGGCACCTGGGTGGCTCAGTCGGTTGGGTGTCTGACTTCAGCTCAGGTCATGATCTCACAGTTTGTGAGTTCGAGCCCCGCGTCGGGCTCTGTGCTGACAGCTCAGAGCCTGGAGCCTGCGTCAGATTCTGTGTCTCCCTCTCTCTTTACCCCTCCCCTGCTCATGCTCTGTCTCTGTCTCTGTCTCTGTCTCTCTCTCTCTCTCTCAAAAATACATAACAACATTTAAAAAAATTAAAAAAGAAGGCTGACCCACTAAACTGATTTTGCAGTTCATTAATGGGGCTTAATCTACATCTTGAAGACACTCAGTCTCCTTTCCTGGTTTATCCTTCCTCCCTTGCTTGGCTTAAATGTTGCGGTATCTTACGGCTCAGTCCCAGGACCTCTTTCTCTTCACACCCTCCCCTTGGTCATTTTACCCATTTATATGCTGATGACTCCCAAAAGTGTATTTCTAACCCTTTCTCTCATCATCCATCCAATTGCTTAGTCCAGAAATCAAGCCCTCCTTCCTCACCCCTAAATCTAGTCCATCAGTGAGACCTGTCATCTCCACCTTCAGTATATTTTGTATACAGTTACTTTTCACCATCTCCATAGCTAAATGTAGTCTGTCATCTCTGGTCTAGATTAGTAGCCTTTGGCTTGCACTCTTGTCCCCCCCTCTTCTGTTTTCCAGTCAGCAGACAGAGTAATCTTAAAATATTAATTGGATCAACACATCCCCTATTAAAACTGTTCACTTTCTGTTGTACTAAGAGGAAATCCACATTCCTTACTAGGACCTATATGACCCTGTATAACCTCACCTATTCACCAACCCTCTCTTGTGCTACTGTCCCCACCCCTAAACACACACTTTCCACTGGCAGGTAGTTTCTGTAATCTTCCAAGCCCTTTACTACCTCAGGACCTTTGCTTTACTGTTCCCTCTGCCTGGTATACTTTTCTCTTTGTCCTGCTCCCTCTTTATCTTTTTGATAGTTCAAGTTGAATGTTGCTTTTCCTCTTTAGCCAATCTAAAATAGGTCCTTTTGTCTCTTACAAGCACCATAGTTTACTTTTCTTTTGAATAATTACAAGTGGTAACAATAGATGAATGTTTACCTGTTTAGTGCCTTGTCTCCCTCCTGAGAACGGTCCATGAAGGTAGGGACGCATGCATTAGGCATTCAGCAGATAGTTGTTGAATTAAATAATATAACAGTACTTCATTAATTTGATAATTTAATTAAAAATTCATATAATTGAGTTAGCTAGTTTCCTAATTGCTGAGCATTTTCTGATTTTCCTAAGTGAAATGGTTTGAATCAAGAGTTTTTTCTCCTAAAGCAACCTATCCATTTCTCCCAAGAACTCATTGACTTATTAACACTAGTCAAAAATTTTGCAGTGAGCGATTTATGGGAAAGTGAGGTTTCCAGAGAGTGGAAGGACCCCTGAAATGGAAAGGTCTGGAGGCCTAACTTTAGTTCCTGCCTGGCCACCAATATGAGGTATGATCTCTGGCAGGTGTGGTCCTTAGCATCTTTAGCAGGAGCCTGAGTCTCTACGAGGACAAACATTGTACCTCTTTCAGGCATTCCTAGGACCTGGAGGGAGGAGGCATGAAAGGAAAACTTCTCTGAGTTTTTACTACTTTTTTTCCATCAGTTGCTGAGTAAATACTTACTGAGTGAATAATACATGTAGACATACACTATAAGTTTTTTTTTTAAGGTGATGAATATTTATGCTTTATTTGATTGAGTGCTAGAATTTAAAAAATAAAAACTTGTTCACCCTCATTTGTATACATTTTCCTCGGGTAAAAGGTTACAAAATATTCATAGGAAAATTAACTATTGGTATATATAAGGTATTTGCTATTTGGGTAACTTTGTCTAATGCCTTGGGATTGTTTATATACCTGGAAAGCTTTGTGTTCACTCTTTTATTCTTGAATTTAATATACATAGGGAAAATGGACTATCTTCTCTATAATCCTTTTGAGATCATGTCAGAATTCCTTCATTTTACAGCTGGAAATACTGAGATTTAGAGAAGTTAGCTGAACAGGTCCTGTAACAGGACTGGAAAGAGGATATTTTTTTGCTAGCTCCCGAGAGAATGCTACAGATTAAACAGTTCATTGACTTTGAAGGCTGCCCAGTTTTCTTGTACTTTAGTTTTTCAGAACGTGACTTGAATCAAAGGTTGAACATAGGAGAATTTGAGCAGTTCTGTTCATCATTGCATGTGTAAATTAACTGTGTGGCAGTTAAAAGGTGCTGTTTGTATGTGTATGTGTGTTTCTAAAGAAAGGTCTGCCAATAGATCATTTTGTTCTGTTTATTCAGAATTCGATTTTCCAAAGTAGTTGTTTGCATCCCTTAAATGACTCAGCAAGTTAAGCAAAATTACACATTACATTTCAAATAGCAAGTCAACTTCAGTCAACTAATTCATTACTTAAGGAGATTAAGTAACTCCTACATGTAAATATAGATTCAAACAATCTTTAAAATTCACTTGGAATATTTGCTTTAAACATCTGTGTAAATAAAATCAGTACTAGTTTAAGTCCTTTAGGAAGGAGAATATGAAGTTTTGTGTAGGTGGGGAGTTTCTAGAAGTCTGAATGCTTGTGAATGTATTACATAATACTGAAGTGTAAGTTATATAGAGAGCAGATAATTCCTGCTCAGTAGAAACAATGGCTTGTAAATATATAATTGACAGATTATAGTCACCCTAAAAAACATTGGAGGAAAATGCATTTTATGTCCTTAATTGTAAGTTATACTACTGTCTTTTTTAACATTATAGAATTCTTTAGTTTTACATTTCCATTTTTCTCAACTTTTTAGTTTGAAAAATTCCAAACCCATAGAACAGTTGCAAAAAGAACACCATAAATACCTTTATACCCTCTATCTAGAGTCACCGTTTGTTAACATTTTGATATATTTGCCTAATCTCTCTCTCTCTCTCTCTCTCTCTCTCTCTCTCTCTCTCTCTCTCTCTCCACACACACACACACACACACACACACACACACACACACTCTTTACTGAATCATTTCAAAGTTGGAGATACCGTGTCATTTTATCCAGTCATAAAAATGTATTCTATTTAACTGCAATACCATTGTCACACCCAGGGAATTTAGCACTGATGTACCAGTATCATTAAACTACAGCCTATATTAAAATTTCTCCAGTTGTCCCAACAATGTCATTTTAGCTGGATTTTTTTTAACCACCGATTCAAGATCCTTTCAAGAATCATACATTTTTAATTTTCATACAACTTGTAGTTGTCATAGTTCTTTAATCTCCTTTAAGAAGTTTCCTAACTTGTTTTTGTGACACTGACATTGTTACAAATGACATTGATATTTGAAGAGTCTGAACCATTTGTTTTAAAGTATGTTCCTTAACTTGGATTTGTCTGGTTATATCCTCATGACTGGATTCAAATTAAAAATTCTTTGACAGGGTTGCTGTAAGGGATGTGTCTTTCTCAGTGCATCACATCATCATTGGTGCTATTAAATTAGATCATTTGATTTAGTTGATGTCTGTCCAGTCTTGCCATACCCTGGTCCCAGCAACCTGCCACTTAGTGGTGGTTATAGTAGGATAAAAGCTTTTTAAAAAAATTTATCAATATATACATTTCATTCAGGAATTGAAATGAACATAGTCCGTTTTATAAAAGGTAGATATTATTATGCCCATTGACATTTTAATTGAATAAAGGAAAGCCCAGCACATATTGGCATTTACTCTATTAGTATTTACTGGGTAAAAAAATTATTTATCTTCCTAATATAAGAATAAATTAGTAAGTCAGCTTCTGCCAACCAGAATCTCTAAGATGTGGTACTTGTTTAAACATCCATTGTTCTCCTGGCCCCCAAACACAGGTTCATTAAAACACATGTACAAGAGAGTGTCTCTCCTTTGTATATTGGTTTTAGTAAAGACAAATGATGTTCTTTGGCTTCTTGCGTTAACAATATCGGCTCAGGCAGTGGGGCAATAACTTGGAATAGCCAAGGACAAATTTCCCAAGGCATGGGATATTCTCCATGACAGAGGAGAGGCCATGATTTGGAAGTGAAGTTGTAACAGTGACACCTGACCCCTTAGCCTTGAGGAAAAATAACATTTGTATTATTTTCCAGTCTGTTCCAGCAAGGGATCTCTTAGTTACAGTGTATTTTAGGGCAAACAGGGAGTTTTAACTCAATTTCAAGCAAAGATA
Organism: Lynx rufus; assembly: GCF_022079265.1. Classification (NCBI taxonomy): domain Eukaryota; kingdom Metazoa; phylum Chordata; class Mammalia; order Carnivora; family Felidae; genus Lynx; species Lynx rufus. Next base: position 15,792,887 of record NW_025814842.1, on the reverse strand, counting down.
GGAAAAAGCCTAGTGGGCTGACTTCTTGATTGAGTAGGCAAAGATGACATGTGGTTTCACTTGTCATTTTCAGTTTTTTTTTTTTTTAACGTTTATTTATTTTTGAGACCGAGAGAGACAGAGCATGAACGGGGGAGGGTCAGAGAGAGGGAGACACAGAATCTGAAACAGGCTCCAGGCTCTGAGCTGTCAGCACAGAGCCCGACGCGGGGCTCGAACTCACGGACCGCGAGATCATGACCTGAGCCGAAGTCGGCCGCTTAACCGACTGAGCCACCCAGGTGCCCCTGTCATTTTCAGTTTTAAGTAAAGCATATCATATACACTGATTCTGCATATCCTTCCTATGTTAGATTACTTTTCAGTATGATATTCTTTGTGACCTGAGTGCAATTGTGGTTATTTGGGCAAAGCAACACTTTTTGTGAAATCTCAGCTATTTGTTGAATGACCAGTAGCATTTGGTAAGGTTCACATGTTGACTCGATTAGAGCTGACGTCACTGTGCTGCTGACCAAAGTCCCAGGTCAGACCCTTATGGTAGCCACCTGCTCGTTTTCCGTTATTGATTGACGAGGGAAATCACCCACCTCTTTGGCCCACGTTTTTGAAATTTTATGTGAGCATTTTCATTACACAGCTCTGCTCCTGGTTTAATAACAAACTGTAGTCTTTATTATACATTATGTCAAGTCCAGACATCCTCCTGAATTTTTAGGATTCTGCATTACCGATTTCTATTTGTCCAGTCTCATTTTTCTTTTTTTTCTTTTAATTTTTTTTAATGTTTTTTTTTATTTTTGAGACAGAGAGAGACAGAGCATGAACGGGGGAGGGTCAGAGAGAGGGAGACACAGAATCTGAAACAGGCTTCAGGCTCTGAGCTGCCAGCACAGAGCCCGACGTGGGGCTTGAACTCACAGACCACGAGATCATGACCTGAGCCGAAGTCGGCCGCTTAACCGACTGAGCCACCCCAGGAGCCCCTCAATTTCATCATTTATAAAGAAGGAGTCCTAATAATTCCTACATCACAGGGTTTTTAATGAGAATTCAGTGAAGTAGTATCTTTAAAAACTAATAACCTTCCACTAAGGAGGATCTTAATACCAGGAATGAGGCTACACTTCAAAAATTTGTTGTCTCATTTCATCCTCCTAATAGCTCTGTGAGGTAGGAAGAAGTTATGGTTGTAACACAGGCAGTGGTAATAGATGGCATTTTGAGTACTTACTGTGTTCTAGTACTTTACATATTTCAGTTTAGTCCTGTAAATAATCTCATGTGGTTAGTACTATAATTGTCATTTTATGGGTGAGGAAATTTAAGCACAAAGAGGTTAAGTAATTTGCCTAAATTCACAGAGCTCTAATGTTCGGTGGAGCTGGGTTTAGAATCCAGGCTGTCCTTCTAGGTACTAGTTTAGCCCCATTTTTTATTTTAAATGGGGAAGCTTAGGAGTGTTAATAAACTCCCTAAAACTCCCATACCTTATAAGTGTCAAAGCTAGAATGTGAACCCAGATTTTTCAGGTTTCATAACTGTGTTCTTAATTATCACAATATACTGCCTCTGGACTGTTAAAAACAGTAAATATTTCTGATGTGGTATTGTAGAATGGCTTGATTTTAATTGAATACAAGTCACATTGCTGTGCTCACTTGTACATGAAAGATGACATTTTGCCTTGATCACAGGGGTACCACGCTTTTGACCACTACTTGACACATGAACTCTACTTGTTGAATTGATACAGAAGATGAACACCTTTGTGGATATCTAGCAGGATTCCTGACATTGTTGGGATTCCCAGCAGCTATGTTAGTGTTAATGATTCCATTTCTGGGGATTCAGCAGGAGGACTTGCCTGCCCAAGATGTTGATAACTGGTGGGAGTTAGATGGTACTGGGGAAAGGCTGTGGGATGAGACAGCACTGTTTCTCCAGTTAATTCTAGCACCCTCACTGTTCATTGACACCCCTTTCCAATCCTCTGGTTTTGCCCCATGTTCTTCCCGCAATTAACTTCTCTCCCAGATGACTGACTTAACTTCTGCCTATGTAGACTAAGGGTAAGCATTGTGTTTTGGTCACCTACTTAGTAATGGATATGTGATATACTGTGGCTGTAAATAGGGAAGTTTGCTCTGAAATTGTTCATTGCCAGCTAAACCAGTAGGACTTAGGACATTCTCAATTTTAGGTTTATAGTCCCTAAATTCCTGAAGTGGACTACTGAATCTTGACACAGGTATTTTACAGATATTTAATTTCCACAAAGGAATGTGTGCCCAGACTGACAACAATTTACTTTATTTTCCAGGAAGGATGCCAATTCTGCTCTGCTCAGTAATTATGAGGTAAATAGCTTTGAAATAAACTATTATAGTTTCCTCTTTGGTAGTTTGTCCTCTGCTTCTGAAGATTATTGAATTAGTTTTAATTAAAAATGACTGAATTCATTTGGATTTTCCACTTTAAAATAGGACAGATGGCACCATCTGGTGGACCTTGGAATTATTATAAGCTTGGTAAATTATACATAGTAATTCAGGGAAGCTGGGAAGACTTTATAGTAGGCAACCTTCCCCAAATCCCAAAGATTTTAGATTTTCATTTTATATGCCTTTATGGGATGGAAGCATCTATTCGGAACTGTTTTCTGTCTGTGAAAGTTTTCCATTGAAATACTTAATGCCTTTTCCTAATTACCACTTTTTGCCTATAAAATGCTTTTATGTTATTATTTTGATCCCCATAATAGTCTCATAAGTATTAACACCATACTGAAGATGAGTGCTTAGTTGATGCATCATTATGAATAATTTAGTAGGAACTAAAAGATTTGAAATCTGGGGACTTGAGGGTTGGGTTGCTGAAGAAAGGGAGGAAAAAAGGAAAAAAGTTGGTGAGAGAGAAGATAATAACATTATTTATTTTTGTCTACCTTCTATTTTGCCTGTGTCTTGTTTGGTACATCTGATAGGTTAACTCTGGGTGTAGAAAGAACGATTCATACATTCACGGTCAAGTTTTCATTTTCTAGAATATCAATTCATGAAAACTCTAGGAGATTGGAGTTTCCATTGTGTGATATGAAGATAGAAGATAGTGGAATTAACACAGTTGGCCATACTCCTTCCTTGAGTTGTTGCTACTAATAATAGGAAGGAGATGGTTGTGAGTCAAGCCATCGGCTTTTAGGAACTTCCTTGTCCAGTTTGGATTCTGCTGGGTATTTGGGTGTTTTATCCATTGGGGAAACATTGCATTAATTGGAGCTCATGACACTATTGCTGAAAAAATAATGACAGGTTGCATTGTATGTAGTATGCTCTATGAGCCTATACTTCCCTCAGTTCTCTGGTGTAATCTCTAAAACAGGAAAGCTGTATCTCCCCCCCCCCCCCCCATGCTCCTCAGCGCTAACACACGTTTTTCCCTTGTCGGGAGAGTTTACTTCCAACGTTCTATAGCATTATTATTATTATTTTTTTTTTTTTTTGGTAAAATTTGTATTTAACTCTTGCCTCATAATTTTTCTTTTTCAGGTATAAATTTAGTAGATTTTCATTTTATTGAAGCAGAATCCTGTTTTTTTTAAAAACTTAGTGCAAAAAAATTTTTTTTAGGTTTATTTATTTATTTTGAGAAAGAGGGGGAAGGGGAAGGGCAGAAGGAGAAAGAGAGAATCCCAAGCAGTCTCTGCACTGTTAGCATGGAGTCTGTTGCGGGGCTCAGTTTCACAAACCAAGATCATGACCTGAGCCAGTATCAAGAGTTGGATGCTCAACCAACTGAGCCACCCAGACGCCCCTATTTGAGGAACTTTTTGAGGAACCTTCGTACTGTTTTCTATAGTGACTGAACGAAATTACATTCCTACCAACAGTGCACACGGGTTTCCTTTTCTTCACATTCTTGCCAACACTTACTCTTTCTTGTCTCTTTGGTATTAGCCATTTTAACAGGTGTTAAGTGATAGTTCATTTGATTTTTTTGATTTGCATTTCCCTGATGACTAGTGATTTTGCATCTTTTTTATGTGTCTGTTGGCCATCCATATATCTTCTTTTGAAAATTGTCTATTCTGGTCCCCTGCCCATTTTTTTTTTTTTTTTCAACGTTTATTTATTTTTGGGACAGAGAGAGACAGAGCATGAACGGGGCCCTGCCCATTTTTTAATCAGATTGGTTTTTGGGTATAAGTTCTTTATATATTTTGGATATTAACTTTTTATCAGATAAGTGATTTGCAGATATTTTCTCATCTAGTAAGTTGTCTGTTCATTTTGCTGATGGTTTCCTTTGATGTGTCTTTTAGTTTGATATAGTCCTACTTTTTTATTTTTGCTTTTGTTGCCTTTGCTTTTGGTGTTAAAAAAAAAAATCATCACCAAGACTGATTTCAAGGAACTTACCTCCTTTGTTTTTTGTAGGAGCTTTATGGCTTCAGGTCTTACATTCAATTCTTCAATCCATTTTGAAGAATTGAATCCATTTGAAGAATTTTGAATCCATTTAATTTTTCTGTGTGGTTATGTGGTAGTGGTCCACTTTCATTCTCTTCCTTTTGACCAGTTTTTCCAGTACCTTTTTTTAAATTTTTAAAATATGAATGGATACCATTTAATCCTTAAGGCAATATCTTTTTTTTGAAGTTTATTTTTATTTATTTTGAGAGATAGAGAACAAGTGGGAGAGGGGCAGAGAGAGAGAGGGAGACAGAATCCCAAGCAGACTCCATGATGTCAGCGCAGAGCCCAATGTGGGGCTCGAACTCCAAGAGTCTGACTCTTAACCCACTGAACCACCCAGGCTCCCCATCCCAGCACCATTTATTGAAGAGGCTGTCTTTTCCCCATTGTATATTCTTGGCTTCTTTGTCAAAAATTAACCACAGGGATGCCTGGGTGGCTCAGTCAGTTGAGTGTCTTGCTCTTGTTTTCAGCTCAGGTCATGATCTTGTGATTGGTGAGTTCAAGCCCCTTGTCAGGCTCTGAGCTGACAATGAAGAGCCTGCTTGGAATTCTCCCTCTCTCCCTCTCTCTCTGCTTCTCCCTTTTGCGCTCTCTCTGAAAATAAATAAACTTAAAAAAAATTAAGTAACCACATACGTGTGAGTTTACTTCTGGACACACTGTTCTTTTCCATTGATTTATATGTCTGTTTTTATGCCAGTAACAATACTGTTTTGATTTCCGTGGCTTTGTAGTATAATTTGAAATCAGGAAGCATGATGCCTCCAGCTTAGCTCTTCTTTCTCAAGATTGCTTTGACTATTCAGGGTCTTCTGTGGTTCCATGAAAGTTTAGGATTGTTCTATTTCTGTGAAAAATGCCATTGGAATTTTGATAGAGATTGCACTGAATCTGTAGATTGGTACAGATTGCTTCTTTCTGGTAGTTCATTATTATCATGTATACATGCAATAGATTTCTGTATATTGATTTTGTATGCTGTAACTTTACTGAATTTATTTTTAGTTCAGTTTTTTGGTAGAGTCTTTAGGGTTTTCTATATATAGTATCCTGTCATCTGCAAATAGTGACAGCTTTACCACTTTCTTTCCAATTTGGCTGCCTTTTATTTATTTTCTTGCCTAATTGCTCTAGCAAGGACTTCCAATACTGTGTTGAATAAAAGGAGCAAGAGTGGGGCACCTGGGTGGCTCAGTCAGTTGAGCATCCGACTTTGGTTCAGGTCATGATCTTGCGGTTTGTGAGTTCAGGCCCCACATCAGGCTCTATGCTGACAGTTTGGAGCCTAGAGCCTGCTTTGGATTCTGTGTCTCCCTCTCCCTGCCCCTCACCCTCTTATGATCTCTCTCTCTCTCTCTCTCTCTCTCTCTCTCTCTCAAAAATAAACATTTAAAAAAATAAAAGGGGCAAGAGTGGCATCTTTGACTTCTTCCTGATTTTGTAGGAAAAGCTTTCAGCTTTTCACTGTTCAGTATGATGTTAACTTAGGGCTTGTCACATATGGCCTTTACACATTGGGTATGTTCCCTCTCTACCCACTTTTTTGAGAGTTTTTATCATAAATCGATGTTAAAATAATTTTTTTTAATGTTTCATTTTTATTTTTGAGAGTGTGAGTGGGGGAGAGGCAGAGTGAGAGGGGAATAGAGGATCCACAAGTGAGCTCTGTCCTAATAGCGGTGGGCCCAATGTGGGGCTTGAACTCAAAAACCAAAGATCATGACATGAGTTGAAGTCAGATGCTCAACCAACTGAGCAACCCAGGTGCCCTGGATGTTGAATTTTAGAAAATTCGTTGTCTACATCTATTGAGATACCATATTTTAGGAAAGTTTACTTTCAAATATTAATATATTTTTGAGATCAGAGGAAATTAGTGATATGGTGTATATTAATAAGGAAACATTTGAAATATTTCAGTAAACTAATGAATTTGGATTACTTGACTTAGATAAAAGCATTTTTAAAATGTCAGATGCTTCTCAGACTCATATTTGCTCTAATGAAGAGTTAAGGGGAGGGTTTGAAAGAAAAGACGTACTATTCTGTTTATCCTTCAGAATCATTGACCTTAAGGGGTGCCTGGGTGGCTCAGTCCGTTAAGCTTCCGACTCTTGTTGGTTTTGGCTTGGATTGTGATCTCATGTTTCGTGAGTTTGAGCCCTGAATTGGGCTCTGCTCTGACAGTGTGGAGCCTTCTTGGGATCCTCTGTATGCCCCTCCCCTGCTTGCTTGCTCCCTCTCTCTCAAAATAAATAAATAAATAAAATAAACTTAAAAAAATCATTGCTCATGAAATACATTTCTCACATTTACTCAGAAAAATCTTTTATCACTTCCTAGGTGTTCCAGTTACTGACTGATCTGAAAGAGCAACGGAAAGAAAGTGGAAAGAACAAACACAATTCTGGGCAACAGAACTTGAATACTATCACCTATGAAGTAAGCCTAGGCTTGTCGAGGGGCTACCGAAACTAGCATTGAGGGGTTGGTTTATTCCAGGGATGACTGGCCACCAAATCATGACTGACTCTTACTGATTTGAGTAGTTTTACTCTAACCCAGTTTTTATTCTGTTCATGCAAGTGGAGGAAATTTGGCCAATGGTGAGGTTAGCCAATGACAGAGTTAGAGGGAATAGTGAAAAAAAAAGACTGTCCTCAATTCTAACACCATTTGCGAGTCAGGGATCCCTAAGACCACCCTTGGGTTCAGTAATTTACTGGAAGTACTCAGAACTCACTGAAAGCTATTACATTCACAGTTATGGTTCATTACATGAAAAGGATACAGATTAAAATTGACCAAAGGAAGAAGCATATGAGGCAGATTCTAGGAGAAATGCCAACACAGAGCTTCTATCCTCCTCTTATGTGGGTGGAGTCAGAAAATGTTTGTCCTCTAATGTGGGTGGAGTCAGAAAATGTTTCTCTTGAAATCAATGTGTGATAATACATACAAAATATTGTCAACCAGGGAAGCTCAGCTAAACTTCAGCTTCCCAAATTTTTATTTGAGTTCTGTTATATAGGCATGATTGAATGATTGGTTGCCCGTTGTAGTTCATCTCAGCCTCCAGGTGCACTGATTCCGCATGACCCAAAGCCTCCACCCTAAGTCACATTGTTAAGACTATTCATTATGACATAAGACCTCCAGAGAAAGATACTCCTATTAAGTATAACATTGCCTCTCAGAAGCTGAAGGCAAAGGCCAGACCGTCTCTTTGGGCAAAGCTCTATTCTATTCTATTCTATTCTATTCTATTCTATTCTATTCTTTTCTTTTCTTTTCTTTTCTTTTCTTTTCTTTTCTTTTCTTTTCCTTTCTTTCTTTCTTTCTTTCTTTCTTTCTTTCTTTCTTTCTTTCTTTCTTTCTTTCTTTCTTTCTTCTTTCTACGTTTATTTATTAATGAGAGAGAGAGAGAGAGAGAGAGAGCATGAGCAGGGGAGGGGCAGAGAGAGGAGGAGACACAGAATCCGAAGCAGGCTCCAGGCTCCGAGCGTCAGCCCAGAGCCTGACATGGGGCTCAAACCCACAGACTGTGAGATCTTGACCTGAGCTGAAGTCGGATGCTCAACCAACTGAGCCACCCAGGTGCCCCAAAGCTCAATTCTTTATTGCACAAAAAGTGATGTTTTTTATTGTAAAAAACTTAGGAAGTACCAAAAAGGATAAAGAAGAAAGCTAAAGTAATTTATAATCTAACATCTAGTTGACATTTTGCTATGTTTTCTTCCAACCTTGTGCTTTATCCTTAAAAAAGAAAGTTTAAGCTATTATATTTGTTATATATGATGTTTGATTTTTTAAATAATTTTTAAAAAAGTTTACTTTTATTTATTTTGAGAGAGAGCAGGTTGGGGAGGGTCAGAGAGAGAGGGAGACAGAATCCCAAGCAGGCTCTGCCTGATAGTGGTCTCGAACTCATGAACAGTGAGATCATGACCTGAGCCAAAATCAAGAGTCAACGCTTAACCGGCCGAGCCACCCAGGTGCCCCTGTGATGTTTGATTTTTATATCTGTCATTTTAATTTATGTTTTGGCTATTTCCTTTCAAATCTGATTTTGTCTTTATAAAGGGTTTAGTTTTTATTTTTTTTAACTTTTATTTTTTTAACATTTTATTATTCTTTTTAAAGTTTATTTATTTATTTTGAGAGAGAGAGCAGGGGAGGGGGCAGAGAGAGAATTCCTAGCAGGCTCCACACTATCAGCACGGAGCCTGATATGGGACTTGAACTCATGAACCGTGAGATCATGACCTGAGCTGAAATTGAGACTTAAGGATGCTTAACCACTCACACCAGTCAGAGTGGCCAAAATGAACAAATCAGGAGACTATAGATGCTGGCGAGGATGTGGAGATACGGGAACCCTCTTGCACTGTTGGTGGGAATGCAGATTGGTGCAGCCATTCTGGAAAACAGTGTGGAGGTTCCTCAAAAAATTAAAAATAGACCTACCCTATGACCCAGCAATAGCACTGCTAGGAATTTACCCAAGGGATACAGGAGTGCTGATGCATAGGGGCACTTGTACCCCAATGTTTATAGCAGCACTCTCAACAATAACCAAATTATGGAAAGAGCCTAAATGTCCATCAACTGATGAATGGATAAAGAAATTGTGGTTTATATACACAATGGAATACTACGTGGCAATGAGAAAGAATGAAATCTGGCCCTTTGTAGCAACGTGGTTGGAACTGGAGAGTGTGATGCTAAGTGAAATAAGCCATACAGAGAAAGACAGATACCATATGTTTTCACTCTTATGTGGATCCTGAGAAACTTAACAGAAACCCATGGGGGAGGGGAAGGAAAAAAAAAAAAAAAGGTTAGAGTGGGAGAGGGCCAAAGGATAAGAGACTCTTAAAAACTGAGAATAAACTGAGGGTTGATGGGGGGTGGGAGGGAGGGGAGGGTGGGTGATAGGTATTGAGGAGGGCACCTTTTGGGATGAGCACTGGGTGTTGTATGGAAACCAATTTGACAATAAACTTCATATATTGAAAAAAAAAGGATGCTTAACCGAGTGAGCTGCCTAAGCACCTCTAGTTTTTATTTTTATTTACTTTGTTATTTTAGGGGGAGAGGGGCAGAGAGAGAGAGAGAGAGAGAGAAAGAAAGAAAGAAAGAAAGAAAGAAAGAAAGAAAGAAAGAAAGAAAAAGAATCCCAAGCAGGCTCCATGCTAAGGGGCTTGATCTCATGATCCTGGGATCATGACCTGAGCTAAGATCGAGTCGGACGCTTAACCAACTGAGCCAACCAGGCACCCCAGGATTTAGTTTTAATTATCTTTATCTTTTCAAAGACAAAATTAAACCTGGGTTAAGTTACCATAATCCCTTTTAAGGAATTTAAGGGGGGGTTTAGTACGTTTGTCCCCATTCCTCCCTGTCTGGTTTTGTTCATCTAATGATGTGTTTGAAATCCCATCATTCATTTATTCACTCATGTTCTTTTACATTGTATCGTTCATCCATCTCTTTAAAAAAAAAATGAAATGTTTGTAATTAGTTTTACAGCCAAATTTCAAGCTGTCAGGTGCTCTTCTGCATGCTTAAATCAGTCTAAGCTCACTGCCACTCTATTACATACTCATTAAGCTCTTGCTTTTAATATGTGGTACCTTAAGGAAGGTTATTGTGGTGTTAAGGGTTTTGAGACTGTTTATACTTGAGAATGTATTTCTCGTGTTTTTTTTTTTTTTTTTAATTTTTTTTTTCAACGTTTATTTATTTTTGGGACAGAGAGAGACAGAGCATGAACGGGGGAGGGGCAGAGAGAGAGGGAGACACAGAATCAGAAACAGGCTCCAGGCTCCGAGCCATCAGCCCAGAGCCTGACGCGGGGCTCGAACTCACGGACCGCGAGATCGTGACCTGGCTGAAGTCAGACGCTTAACCGACTGCGCCACCCAGGCGCCCCTATTTCTCGTGTTTTTAATGTGAATGACCCCTCATCTGACTATGGAGTTATTGGCAAGGCTCTGTAGGTATTACTTGGTCTCTTATTGTTTGTCGTTGTGGAGGAGTCTGAGACCAACCAGATTTTTGAACTTGAGAGAAACTCTTATGAGGTTACTGTTTACTTTTCAGGCTTGAAATTCCCTTGAAGTTATGTCTAGGTGGGATTCTCTCTTTTAAAAAAAGTAAGAGCCTTTTATTTTGAGATAATTTTACAGAAAAGTTATAAAGATGGTGCTAAGAGTTCCCATATGTCCTTCCCCCAGGTTTCCTTGATGTTAACATTTTATTTAACCATGGTACAATGATCAAAACTAAGAAAATTACACAAACATTTTATTCAGATTTTCTCAGTTTTTCCATTAATGCCCTTTTTCTGTTCAAGGATCTGATTCAGGATGCCATTTTGTATTTAACATGTTAAATGTTAGCATGTCTCCTTATATCCTCCCGTCTGTAACGGATCCTTAGTCTTTCCTCAGTCTTTCCTCATCTTCCATGCATGATCTTGACACTTTGAAGAGTACCAATGCAAGTCTTTTATAGAATGTCCTTCAGCTTTGGTTTGTTTGATGTTTTCTCATGATCAAACTGAAGTTACAGCTTTTGGGGAAGAATGCCACAGAAGCGATGTGCCCTGCTCAGTGCGTGATACAGGGTACATGATATCAGTGTCTTGTCACTGGTACTGTTAACTGAGATCACTTGATTACAGTGGTATCTGCCTGGTTTCCCCACTGTAAAGTTACTGTTTTTCTGTTTATACTTCGTATTCATTAGAAAGGAGTCACCAAGTCCAGTCCATTGAAAGGTACCTCTTGAAGGGAAGGGTATCAAAGAGTTTGAGGACATATATATTAAAACTATCACAGTGTTAATAAATATTTGGGGAAGATGCTGTGAGGCTATGCAAATATCATATTTCTCCTTAAGCTTTTGCCCATTGATTTTACTATTCATTGGTAGGTCTTTCCTGCAGTAATTATTACTGTGGTTCAATTGCCTAATGGTGATTATTTCCCTCATTCCTTCCATATTTAACACATAGAAATCTTCTGTAACAAACAATTGTTCCTTCTCATCCATTTATTTATTTACTTATATCTGTATGGATTTGTGACTATTCTTTGGGTTTCATGTCTTTAAAAAAATTGTCTGAAGGGGCTCCTGGGTGGCTCAGTCGGTTGAGTGGCAACTTCTGCTCAGGTCATGATCTCACGTTTCATGAGTTCGAGCCCCACATTGGGCTTGCTGCTTTCAGTGTGAAGCCTGCTTTGGACCCTCTGTCTTCCTCTCTCTCTCTGCTCCTGTCCCACTTGCACTCTCCCTTAAAAATAAACATTAAAAAGAAAAAAGAAAATTGAAATATAACACAATTGTCAGATTGAGGTTTTTCTTCTTTTTTTTTTTAAGATCAGGAAAGCTTTCTTCCTGAATGTCATTCATTATTCCTGTTCTAGCTACTGATTTTCTTTTTGAGGAATTCCCATTATATGAAGATTAACTCTCCTGAAGGCATTTTTTTATAGAAGATTGTCTTTTATTTTTATTTAATATTTTTTTATTTTTGAGAGAGAGTGAGAGACAGAGTGAGCAGGGGAGGGACAGAGAGAGAGGGTGACACAGAACCTGAAGCAGGCTCCAGACTTTGAGTTGTCAACACAGAGACTGACGTGGGGCTTGAACTCACAAACTATGAGATCGTGACCTGAGCTGAAGTTGGACACCTAACCGACTGAGCCACCCAAGGCACCCCTATAGAAGATTTTGTAAACAAAATTTTACAATACTAAATTATAACCATTGTCTTCCCTTTTTCTCATTCAGATTTTTTTGTCTTATGCATTTTCTTTTTAAAATTTTTTTCGTAGACATTAAAATATATATCAAAAACACCATGCAGGCACCAGAGTCCTGAGATTGTCAGAGAGTTTCTCACAGCAATGAAAAGCCACAAGTTGACCAAGTAAGTAAAAATTATTTTAACTAGGAAAAGTGTGACACATAATGAAAATGATAGCTTACAAAAACCATCCTTAGCATTGGTGTATTTCTATTTAGTTGGGTTTTGAATCATAATTAACACACAGTGCTCTTTTACAGTAGGATCATGGTATCATAGACCAGACAGCTAAGACTTAGACACAAGTGTCTTTCTAGAGCCAGGAACAGAATGTAATGTAAAAAATCTTTCTTTGTTTTTTGTTGTTTTTTGAATCCCAGTTCTATGAGCTGCCCCATAACCCCTTTCTAGCACTCAGGCCAAATTGGTTAGAAATGAAGTTCACAAATTACAGTGCTCTTTATAAAGTTGATCAGTTAAGTCATTTGTCATTTGTGTTTACTTGGGGCAAAAATGGGTTGATAATATTGTCTTCCAGGGGCTTGATTACTTTTCCTGGTTACTTTCTTTCTTTCTTTTTTTAAATAGGAATTATAAACATCATTAAAAATTGGATTAAGATTAGTTTATATGAGAAGAATACTAACCCTAGTCTTTTAGAATTAATACCAGAGCTGATAAATCCCATAAGCCGTTGTCATTCATTCAGGATAATTAATAATTTTCTTTTGAGGGAAACATTGGTGTTATTTCAGACACACGGGGGCTACACTGTCAATAAACTAAGTGACTTCTCTTGCCTCTCCAGGTGAACTCTGAAGGCAGTCATCTTTCAAATGTGTGTTTGTGTGTATATACTTTGTTTTTTCACTTGTGGTAAAATTTATCATCCTAACCACTTTTAAGTGTGTAGTTCATTAGTGTTAAATATATTCACATGTTGTGCAACCAGTATCCAGGAGTTTTTAATCTTACAAAACTGGAACTCTGTACCAATTAAATAACTCCCATTTCTTCCTCACCCCAGCCCCTGACAATCACTGTTCCATTTTCTGTTTGTATTCTTTTTCAAGATTATTTGGATTGTTTAGGGTCCCTTGGGATTTCCATATGGCTTTTTCTATTTCTGCAAAAAATGTTATTGGGATTTTGATAGGGCTTATGTTGAATCTGTAGGTTGTTTTTGGATAGTATTGACATCTTAACAGTGTAAAGTTTTGCAGTCCACAAACATGGGATTTCTTTCTGTTTATGTCTTCTTTAAATCTTTCAGCAATATTTTATAGTCTTCAGTATACAAATCTTTTACCTCCTTGGTTAAGTTTATCCCTAATTATTTAATTTTTTTCAGTGCTGTTGTAAATGGAATTGTTTCTTAATTTCTTTTTCAGATTGTTCATTATCAGTATATAGAAACACAACTGGTTTTCATGTGTTGATTTTTGTATCCTGTAACTTTGCTGAAATTGTTTATCAGTTCTAACAGTTTTTTGTTGCATCTTTAGGCTTTTCCACCTATATCATAGTGTTGTTGTCTGTGAACAGAGATAATTTTACTTCTTTTTCAGTTTGCATGCTTTTGTGTCTTTTTCTTGTTTAATTCCTCTGGCTAGGACTTCCAGTACTATTTTGAATAGAAGTGGTGAAATCAGGGACGCCTGGGTGGCTCAGTTGGTTAAGCGTCTGACTCTCTTTCGGTTCAAGTCGTGATCTCATGGTTCGTGAGATTAAGCCCTATGTCAGGCTCTGCACTGATTGCCTGAAGCCTGCTTGGGATATTCTCCCTCTCCCTCTCCCTCCCTCCCACCCTCTGTCTTTCTCTCTCTCTTTCAAAATAAATAAACTTCAAAAAAAAAGTGTGAAAGCAGTCATCCTTGTCATCTTCCTAATCTTAAGAGAAAAAGCTTTCAAACCCTTGCACCATTGAATAGATGTTACCTGTGGGTTTTTTGTATGTGGTCTTTGTTATGTTGACGTAGTTTCCTTCTATTCCAAGTTTGCTGAATATTTTTATCATGCAAGGGTATTGAATTGTGCCACATGCTTTTTCTGCAACAACTCAGCTGATTAGGTGGTTTTTTTTCCTTCAGTTTTTAGTGTGATACATTACACTGATGGATTTTCACGTGTTGAGCAGTTCTTGCATTCCATGAATTAATCCCACTTGGTCATTGTGTGTAATTCCTTAATAAGCTGGTTGGGTTAATATACTGTTGAGGATTTTGCACTAACTTAAGAGATACTGGTCTATAGTTTTCTTGTGGTGTCTTTATCTGGCTTTAGTATCAGGGCAGTCTTGGCCTTATAAAATAGAAAGTGTTCTGTCTGCTTTAATATTTTAGAGGAGTTAGAAGATTTGGTGGGGTTTTTTTTTTGTTGTTTATTTTTTTAATATTTGACACACTGTATTCTTTATTTATTTTAAGTAGGTTCCACGCCCAATGAGGGGCTTGAACTCACAACCCTGAGATCAAGGGTTGCATGCTGTACCAACTGAGCAGCCAGGTGCCCCTGAGAAGATTTGGTGGTAATTCTTGGTTAAATGTTTGCTAGAATTCACCTGTGAAACCATCTTGTCCTGGACCTTTCTTTATTTGAGGTTTTAGATTATTCATTAAATCTCCCTACTACTTATAGGTCTATTGAGATTTTTTATTTCTTCATCGAGTCTTGGTAAGTTGTGTCTAGGACCATATGTATGTATTTTTGAGGGAAGATTATTTACTTGTTACCCAAAGTCATTCTTGTTCTTTGATGTATTATAAGCTTTAAGCTTAGAAACTTGTAATGTTTGTGGGCGGGGGGGGGGGCGGGGGGGGGGGAAGATCAGAGAAGATCTTCCTTATTAAAAGCCAGTATGAATTATATCGGATGAACCAGGGAAGTTTCACGTCTCTACCTTACATTCCATTTATTGAGTCCATTTAATGTTCGTGCATTTAACACTCTCATTTAATTGTAATTTTCAAAGCAGCCCAATGGACTGCTGTTACTGTATAGACTCTACTGCAGATGGGGATATTTGAGTTCGTTATTTCAGCTTTCTAGTTTAACTTTGTCCTTTTTGGCTGTCTTTGCTTTTGGTTCCTGAATGATAAAGTGCTGTTGTTATTCTACCTGTTACGATGAAATCACTTCATTCCGACTGATCTAAGTAAATCAGTCTGTCACCTCTTTGAGTTCTCATTTTTTTCTCCAAACTCTTTTAGTGGGGAGGCCAAAATGCAAGAAAGTAGACTTTGTGAGAGCACCTAACGATGTAGTCAGTTGAAATTATTCCTTTAGTCTAAATGCTTTTTGGCCATTACAACCTTTAATATTGATAAAACAGATTTGAAGCAGGTTGTGTTTACAATGAAAAGAGCAGAAGCTGAATCCTCACTGGTGTTGTGGCTTTATTGCCTGCTGTTGGTACACAAATATTATGGTTAATATTTGTGGTGTTTGAAGTAGTCAGGGGTGCCTGGCCTTTTTTGGTAGCTGAAAATTATTTTAAGAAATACACAAAATCAGGGGGCCTGGGTAGCTAAGTCAGTTGAGCGGCCAACTCTTGGTTTCGGCTTGGGTCATGATCTCATGGTTTGTGAGTTCAAGCCCCACCTTGGGCTTTGTGCTGATAGTGCGGAGCCTTGCTTGGGATTCTCTCCCCTTCTCTCTGCCCCTTCCCTGCTCCTTATGCTCTCTCTGTGTCTCTCTCAAAATAAACTTAAAAAAAAAAAAAAAAGAAGTATTCATAACCAGATGGTTCAGAAATTGGAGTTTAGCTCTGAGAATAGACTAACTTCCAATGGAAATGTTTCTATAGAATATGAGGGAAAGGGAAGGTGAGAAGACAAAGTCTAAGTGTAGGAAAAGTAAGGCTTTGGCTATTTTATATAAACTGCCTCACTTAATCCTGACAGCCAACTCAGTGTTTTACAGATTAGTGGGCTGAGGTTGAGATAAGTTACATATGTGCCCCAGATCAGTCACAGAGTGAGTGGTACAGCTTACCCAAAGTTTCATGTTGTTTTTCTGAGAAAGCTAGTTAAGTGTGTGTATAAAGATAGTAGACTCAGTGAGCCCTATGGTTGTCCTTGTTTGGGTGTTGAGAAGGAACTTTTTCTTCTGGGGAAAAATAACATAGCTACTCTTCCAACAGCCGGTCAAGAAAATTTTTCACTCCCAGAAATTTTAGAGTAACACTGGATTCCTATAAATATTTATTTTCAAATGATTTATCTTGTCATTAATATATAAGCAATTCATGTGTATGGCAGATCGGTTTCATCACCCCCAGAAATTATCTCATTATGTCTTGTGTAATTAATGCCTTTCCCTGTGCCCAGTGCTTGGCAGCTGATCTGTTTTTTTTCCTATGAGTTTGCCCTTTCCAGAAATCATGTAAATGAAATAATACAGTATATAGCCTTTTGAGTGTGTCTTCCTACATTTGCATACTGCATTTGTGCTTTATCCACATTGTTGTGCATTTATTCCGTTTTATTGCTAAGTAGTATTCCAGTGTATGGATATACCGCAGTTTGTTTATTCACTAATCAATTGAAAGACATTTGAGATGTTTCCAGTTTTTGGCAATTATGCAGCTACTGTAAACACCATCTGTGTTTTTGTGTGAGAATAAGTTTAACTCTAAGAAACTGCCAAACTCTTTTCTAAAGTGACTGCACTATTCTGCATGCTCTCTAGCCAATGTAAGAGAGTTCCACGAGTACTTGGTATTTTTAGTAATTTTTAGTTTAGCTGTTTATATTGGTTTGAAGGGGTATCTCATTGTGGTTTAATTACATTTTCTTGGTAATGAATGAGTGTTTTATTTCACATATCTTGGATGAAATGTCTATTTAAATATTTTGCCCATTATTTTGTTTTTATTACATAATTTTGACAGTTCTTTGTATATTCTGGATATAAGTCTTTTGTTCAGTATGTAATTTGCACATATTCTGTCCAATTTGTGGTTTGTCTTTTCATTCTCGTAACACTATCTCAGAACACAAGGTTTTGATGGAGTCAAATTTATCTATTCTTTCTTCTCTTATGCATCCTGCCTTTAATGTTTTGTGTAAAAACTGCCATATCCAGGGTTACAAAGATTTTTCTCTTGTGTTTTCTTCTAGAAATGATCCATTTGAGTTGATTTTGAGGGTATGTTGTGAGATAAGGGTTGAGATTCAGTGTGTGTGTGTGTGCGCGTGCGCCTGCAAATTTCAGTGTTTCAATAACATTTGTTGAAAATACCACCCTTTCTTTGTTGAATTGCCTTTGCAGTTTTGTAAGTCATCTGTTGATTCTGTCACTTCATTCTGTAATCTGTTCCATTGATCTATGTGTCTATTCTTTTGCCAGTGTCACACTGTCTTAATCACTGAAGCTTTGTAGTAAGTGTTGAATTCGAATAGTATAAGTTCTTCAACTTTGTTCTTTTCAAAATTGTTTTGGCTTTTCTGGTTCCTTTGCCTTTTTATATAAATTTTCAAATCATCTTATTGATACCTAGAACAGATCCTGCTGAGATTCTGATTGGGATTGTATTACATGTATATATCAGTTTTGAGGGAGAATTGATATGAATATTGAGTCTTCCAATCCATGAAAACAGTGTATCTCTCCATTTATTTAGGAGTTTAATTTCTTTCATCACCGTTTTTGTGGTTCAGCATACAGGTTCTGCACAGTTTATTAGATTATACCTATGTATTTAATAATTTTTGGTGCTATTTTAAATAACACTGATTTCTAGATGTTCATTGCTAATGTAGAGAAATACACCTGATTTGTCTGTATTGATCTTATGCTGTACAACCTTGCTAAATCCATTTACTAATACCAGGGGCTTTTTTATTTTTTAGCACGTTCCTTGTGATTGTTCTTTGTAGACAATCATGGTATTTGTGGATACAGACTTTTATTTTTTTCAAATCTTTTTGCCTTTATTTCTTTTTCCTGTCTCATGCTCTGGCTAGGACCATGATGTTGATGTATGATGTTGGACAGGAGTGATAAGAGCAGACATCCCTACCTTGTTCCTGATGTTATGGGAAGGCTTTCAGTTATTTACCAGTAAGTATGTTAGCTTAGGTTTTTCATGGATGCTCTTTACCAGGTGTAGGAAGTTCAGTTTGGTGAGATTTTTATCATGACTGGATATTGAATTTTTGTCAGTTGCTTTTTCTGTGTCTGTTGAGGTGTTCATATGGTTCTTGTTCCTTAGTCTTTAAAAATGTGTCTTTTTGCTTTTTGGCTATATCTTTTCATATATTTTGCTGTAGGGATAGCAATCTATATACCTATTCGTTTACAGTCAGGATAAAGTTAGTATTTTATCACTGTCAGTAAACTATATGTAAGACTCTTAACTTCTCCCTTTTATGTTGTATTTATTATATCTACATCATTGAAATTAGTATTTAGCTGTGTTTCAACATTTGCTTTATATACTTTTACATATTTTAAAGAATTTAGGAGGATAAAATAGTCTTTTATGTTTACCCAGAATTTTACCATTTATTTTGCTCTTTATTCATTTCTTCTTTTTTTTTTTTTTTTTAATGTCTGTTTTTGAGAGAGAGAGAGCACATGACAGGGGAGGAGCAGAGAGAGAAGGGGACAGAGAATCTGAAAGCGAGCTCTGTGCTGAGCTGTCAATACAGAGCCTGACACAGGCTTGAACTCACAAACCGTGAGATCATGACCTGAGCCCAAGTCGGACACCTAACCTACTGAGCCACCCAGGCACCCCATTCTTCATTCGTTTCTGAAGTTCCATGTTTATTTCTCATCATTTACTTCAGCTTGAAGAACTTCCATTAACATTTCTTTTAGAACAAATCTGCTGCTACGAATTTTCTTAGTTTTCTTTCAATTGAGAATGTTATTTTCTTTCATTCCTGAAGGATAGTGTCATAGGTTAATTGGTCTTTTAGCACTTTAAAGATGTTATTTCAGTCTAACTATCACGATTTCTGATGAGTAATCTGTGGTCACGCAATGTGTAATGTGTTACTTTCCTCTAGCTGCTTTTAGTATTTTCTCTTTTCTCTGGTCTTCAAAAATCTGATTTTGATTTTTTTTTAAGTTTATCTTTGCTGAGCTTCTTGATTACATAAATTTTTGTTTCTCACCAAATTTGTAAGGCTTTGAACCATTATTTTGAAATATTTTTTTCTACCCCAGTCTCTTTCTCTTTTCTTTCTGGAACTCCAAAGACAACTGTTAGAACTTTAATAATGGTTCTATGGGTTCCCAAGGCTCTGTTCTTTTTTTTTTTTTTTTTATGTTTATTTATTTTTGAGAGAGACAGAGTGTGAGTGGGGGAGGAGCAGAGAGAAAGGGAGACCCAGAATCCGAAGCAGGCTCCAGGCTTTCCACTGTCAGCACAGAGCCCAACGCAGGGCTTGAACTCACGAATGGTGAGATCATGACCTGAGCTGAATTTGGATGTTCAATCGACTGAGCCACCCAGGTGCCCCACAAACTTTTTATTATTTTCCAAATAATTTATATGCTTGTCACTCTTAGCTCCTTAAGTGGAGTATGTCCAACCCTGTTGACACAAAAAGCTCTGGACAACAAAATGCAAATAGGGGATCAGGACTGGTGAGAAAGAAAATGATGTATTGCTTTTCCTCTAGATCTACTTTGATTGTCACTTGCAGTTTCAGCTCCACTGCACCTTGTCACATGACTGTATTTTCTTCTAATCCAAGACTGTTGATCAGTAAAGACCACAGAGCAGCCCCATTCAGGGGAACCTTCTGCAGTGATAGAAATATACCTCTGGTCTGTCCTATACAGTAGCTTTTAGCCAGTTGTAGCTGTTGCTCATTGGAAATGTGGCTTGTGCAAAGGAGGAACTGCATTTGTAGAGTCATTTAATTTTAATTAAATGTAGGTATGAGTAGCCATGTGTAGGCGGTGGCTGACATTATAGCAGGATTCTCTCACAGAGAGTCGTGACACCAAGGCTTTTCTTTCCAGGGAGCAACTTTATTCCTGCCAGCACTGCTCAGTTGGGTTCATACCCGAAGAACTGAGCCCCACGTGGCGTAGTTTTTTTTAATATATTTTTTACTTCTTTGTCTCCCATATATGGTAACACACAAACATGCAGTCTGATTAAGTGGTCTGATGTTACAAGGTCGTAGGGGATGGTGTCACGTACACGTATAGCCAGGTTGCCTTGAGGTTTTTTTCCTTTCCTTAGGGAGGGACCCTACCACATTCCCCCTTTTGATGCTGTTTTGGGTCAAAGAGCATCATCTTGGTTTAGAGGCTTATATTTTTATAACATCATTACATGAGTGGCTATCTTTTTTTTTTAATCATGGCCTTAGTGAGGCTGGAGAAAGAATGTGCTACCAGGGGAGCTAATAAGCAAGGTAGGATTAAGCAACCTCCCAGAATTAGGAGGATAATTTTTATGAGAGTTTTGAATCCCCCAAAAGTTGAAAACCATTTTCCAAATAACTCCCTGGGGTTTTAACCATTTCAGGTCTGGATGGGGACATGAACAATTCTTTTTATTTGATTTGTGATCTCTTTTATGACTTTCGTTTTCCTTATTTCTCTGTAGGCAGCAGTTGCGTAGGTTAAACTTTTTACAAACTTTTCCGTCAGAAGTAAGCAGGTAATCTAAGGCCAAGAGATTATGATAGATAGGGCATTGTGTATTTTGGCCTGCTACTTGTCTCATAAGTTAAGAGCTCTGGCAGTTTTATTGGTTATAATTTTTATAACTGCTTGTAGTCTAATTATGCAGTTTAGCATGTAAATGGGAGTGTGGTAGCCCAAGGACCCATCCTCTGCCCGGGTGGCAGGACCACAATACTGGATTATACGCTCAGGAGGCCATTTATCGTCTTTTTAATTGCCAATTTGTAAGGCATGCTGCTTTTTTTGGAGTCTCGCTGTCCCCATACACTTGGACTTCCAAATGTTTTTCTCTGGCAAGTGGGAGCAGGAAGAAAGATGGATGAATAGTTTCCAGCACACATGACCATGACCAGCCTGAGGGAAGTACTATATAGGCTGTCCTTTCACATATCTAGTATAGTCCACCTGGAGTCTGCCATTTGATGGCTGCGTTGACACTGTCCCAGGTCTCTCAGAGATGAGAGAAGTTAGACAAGGGGTGGGGATCTGTCTTAAGGTGATCTGGAGTCCCCCACCATGGGGTTTTCTGGCCAGTTGAGTTATAAAATCTTTGGCATAGGCATGTTAAGTTTTTTGTTTTTTTTTTTTTAATTTTTTTTTCAACGTTTTTATTTATTTTTGGGACAGAGAGAGACAGAGTATGAACGGGGGAGGGGCAGAGAGAGAGGGAGACACAGAATCGGAAACAGGCTCCAGGCTCTGAGCCATCAGCCCAGAGCCCGACGCGGGGCTCGAACTCACGGACCGCGAGATCGTGACCTGGCTGAAGTCGGACGCTTAACCGACTGCGCCACCCAGGCGCCCCGCATGTTAAGTTTTTAACAGAGATGACGATGAACTTTTTCCCCACCAGGCAAGACAGTTTTTCCCAATAATTGAGCTTTTGAGGAGCCAAACCCTGGTAGTAGGACTGGGGTATTTTGTTTTACTATAAGATTGGTGGGGATCTAAATTTTCTAGTCTCTTATGGCCATTGTTTCCCCATGTTGGTACCAACGAAGTATCCTATCCACAAAAGGAAGGTGAGTGCTAACAGAAAACTCTCACCACATTTTTAGCTGGCTGGAGCAGCCTTGGCCAATCCTATGGCCAAGAGTAGAGCAAGGTGCCAGGGAAGGCTGCCTCGCCCATGCTCTGATGTTCGTATCTCCAATGGCAAAGGAGGTGGAAACACGTGTCTCCGAATCCCGGGCGTGAGCCCCCAAGTAATGGAGAAGGATTCTTGCACAGAGAGTTGTGACACCGAGGCTTTTCTTTCCAGGAACCAACTTTATTCCTGTCGGCACCACCCAGTTGGGTTCATACCCGAATAACTGAGCCCTAAACGCCATGTGGTGTGGTTGTTTTAATATATTTTTTACTTCTTTGTCTCCCATATATGGTAACAGACAAACATGCAGTCGGATTAAGTGGTCTGATGGTACAAGGTCATGAGGGATGTTGTCACGTACGCATATAGCCAGGTTGCCTTGAGGTTTTTTTTTCTTTCCTTAGGGAGGGGACCCTACCACAGCATGTTGGGCAGTGCCATTTTATAATACCTCCTTTTAATTGACTTCATCTCACAGCCATAGACAAAATTCAGTGTCCTTTACAAGTCCTTTGCTGAATGATTCTGAAGCTTGATACATTGAACTTTTCCTGGGGGAAAAGTGGAAAGGCCATCCTCCGATTCGGATCTCCTCTTATGCCACCTATATTCTCTCCAACCATCCTTTAGTGGCTGAGGGTGCTTCTGGCAGCATTTCAACTCTTGTGTCATCAGGCCTTGTCTTTGAAACCTCAGAACTGAGAATCTGGTTTGCTGGATTCCCAGAAATGTCTTTCCCATCAGAGCAGCCATTTTAACCAAAATGAGTCCATTGACTGGATTCTTATTGAGAGGTGAGAGAGTCTGAGAATTTGGGGCGAAACACCTTTAGAAATTATGAAACCAGTGTCTTCCAAGTGTGATACAGGTAATGCCATGGTGAGTGAGATGATTTTAGGTGGTACAATAATATAGTTTGATGTACTATTTTAATTTCATTAGTTAAACTTAGTTTAATGTGTACTTTTAAATTAATATTTGCATGGTATATCATTCTCTATTTCCTTCATATTTTATGATGGTACTTATACTCACTCAGTGATACAGTCTGGGAAATGGCATGGGGAAAATAGATCACTTCCCCCCTCCACCTCCCCGCCTCCCGCCCAATTTTTTGTTGTGGTAAAATACACATAACATAAAATTTACCATTTCAACCATTTTTAGATGTGCAGTTTGGTGTATTAAATACATTCATAATATTGTGTAGCCATCACCACCATCAATCTTCATAACTCTTTTCATCTTGCAAAACTGAAATGCTATACCCATTAGACAGTAACTCCTGATTCCCCCAACCTCCTGCCTCAGCCACTGGTTTAACATCCTAAAATTATAACACTTTAATTTGAGTTTATACTAGTTTAACTTCAATAACATACAAAAATTCTGCTCCTTCCCCATCCTTTTCAGTTGCTGATATAACAGAATCACATCTTTGTACATTATATGCCCCAAACATAAACTCATAAGTATTTTAAATCATCTTGAATTTTGTAGAAAGCAAAAAGTGGAGTTACAAACTGCTGTTACCATAATACTGGCTTTTATAATTGTCCATGTGTTTACCTTTATGAGGTTCTTTCATTGTTAATGCAGCTTTGATTTACTGTGTAGCCTTTCACTTCATACTGCACAACATTGTTGAGTGATTCTTCCAGGGTAAGTCTGGTTTACTTAGCATTTGTTTCACAGGAAATGTCTTAATTGTTTCTTCAGTTTTGAAGGATAGTTTCTCTGGATATAGGATTCTTACTCAAGAGTTCTTTTTGTTTTAGCACTTGGAATATTTTGGCCCACTGCCTCCTGGCCTTCAAAGTTTCTGATGAGAAATCAGCCCTCTCTGGCTTCAGGAAGCTGTATGCAAGCTGCTGCAGGAACGCAGATGCAGCCATTCCAGTAGAATTGGAGGATGGGTAGCTGGCACTGTGCCAAGGTCTGAAATCGACCAAAATTAAGTTTACTTTCCAAGCCTTAGCCTGGAAGTTGTAAGCTTTAACTGGCTCCAGAATTCCAAAATAGTTACATCAGACAGATCCTACCAGTACAGGTGTTGTCTAGATGGGGAGACAGGTTCCTGGTACCTTCTTAGAATCATCTCTGTTCTTTTTCTTTTTTTCTTTTTTTTTTTTAATTGAGGCTTTATATTTTTACATCACTTTTAGGTTAACAGCAAAATTAAGGGGAGATACAGAGATTTCCCATATACCCCTTCCTCAACAGGTGCATAGCCTCCCTCCCATTATCAACATCCCCCATCAGATTGGTAAATATGTTACAATCGATGAACCTCCGTTGACACATCAATATCACCTAAAGTCCATAGTTTACATTGGGGTTCACTCTAAGAGTTACACATTCTGTGTGTTTGGACAAATGTATAATGACTTGTATCCACTGTTGCAGTGTCATATAGAGTGTTTTCATTGACCTAGAAATCCCCTGTGCTCCACCTATTAATCCCTCCCTCCCCACACATAACCCCTGGTAACCACTGTTCTTTTTACTGTCTCCGTAGTTTTGCTTTCAGAATGTCATGTAGTTGGAATCATACAGTATATAGTTTTTTTCAGATTGTCTTCTTTCACTTAGTAACATGCATTTTAAACTTCCTTCATGTCTTTTTATGGTTTCAAAGCTCATTTCTTTATAGCAGTGAATAATATTCCATTGTCTGAATGTACCACAGTTTGTGTATCCATTACCCACTAAAAGACATCTTGGTTGCTTCCAAGTTTGGGCAGTTATCCAAAAATCCTGGTATAAACATTTGTGTGCAGAGTTTTTTGCCGATGCAAGTTTTCAGCTCCTTTGGGTAAATACCAAGGAGTGCAGTGGATTGATGGTAAGACTATGGCTAACCAAGACTGTCTTCCAAAATGGCTGTATCTTCATCCTCACCATCAATGAAAGAGTTTCTCTTGGCTCCAGTCCTCACCAGCATTTGATTGTTAGTGTTATGTTAGTGTTCTGGTGATGTTAGTGTTCTGGATTTTGGCCATTCTAATTAGATGTGTAATGTCTCATTTTAACTTGCATTTCCTTAATGACATAATGTGGAGCATCTTTTTGCATGCTTCTTTGCCATCTCTGAATCTTTTTAATGAGGTATTTGTTCGGGTCTTAGCCATTTTTCAATTGGGTTTTCTTATTGTTAAGTTTTAAGAATTTGTTGTATGTTTTGGACATCAGTACTTTATCCTGTCTTTTGTAAATATTTTCTCCTGGTCTGTGGTTTGTTTTCTCATTTTTCTGATGTTGTGTTTCACAGAGCGAATGTTTTTATTTAATTTTAATGAAGTCCAGTTTATTAATTATTTCTTTCATGGATCATGCCTTTGGTGTTTTAGCTGAAAAGTCATCACCAAATTCAAGATCATCTAGGTTTTTTGCTGCGTTATCTTCTAGGACTGTTTATAGTTTTGCATTTTACATTTAGATCTAGTTGTCTATAGACTGTTTTTGTCTAGCTGGTGGAGAGGCAGATTCCTGGTTCTTCCCGCTCTGCCATTTTCCCTGAATCCTCTCTGTTCAGTTTCTTTTTTTCCTTTCCCTCCCCCTCTTTGTTGTTCAAACAAGATACTTCATACTGATCTAAGTTCACAGACTCTTGTGTCATCTGCATTTTGTTACTAAGCCCAGCCAGCAAATTTTTTATTTCATGCATTATGTTTTTTAGTTCTAAAATTTCCGTTTGTTTATTATTTATAATTTTTGTCTCCTGAGGACTTCTAATATTCCATTTATTTTAAGAATATTATTATAATAGTTACTTTAAAGTCTTTGATAATTCCAGTGTATGGGTTATTATAGGTTTGGTATCTGTTGATTATCTTTTCCCTCGAGAATGAGTTGTATTTTCTTCTCATTGAGGTAATTTTCTATTATATCCTGGACTTTTTGAATATCATATTGTTTAGAGTCTGGGTCCTGTTAAAAGCCTCTGGGTAATGTTGCTTTTTTGTTGTTGTTTCTTTTAGCAGTCCATCAACCCAGTTAGGTTCACACCTCAAGTCTCTTGCCTTCATGGGTGAGGATTTCAGTGTCAGTTTAGTTTTTAAAACCTTTGATCTGCTGCTTTAGATCTTTTTTGCAAATGAGACGAGTGGTGGTTTAACTTGTCACTCCTCAGTGAAGAGCTGAGGCTGAACCTAGGGTTTGTGCTGATGAATGTTCAAACTTAGGAGAATCCCCTTCTCTAGGTCACTTCTCTGGCATTGCCACCATACTCTCTGACCTACTTGAGCCCCCTCTTTTGGTTCTCTGGCCACAGTACTGGATTTCTCTCAAAGTTTTAGCTGCCCACATACAGTTGTTACTGGTGTTACTTTTGGGGCAAAGCAGGAAGAAATAAAGAGGAAGGAGGGGGAAATATTAGTTGGCACTCTGGACCATTGGGACTCTCCTCCTGGCTACCTTCGCTGCCAGACCTCCCTGAGGAGTTGCCCTTGTGTTGTGAATTTCAGATTACTAGGTTGCAGGGGCCCCTTTTTCCAGTCTTATGGCTGGAAAGATGGAATTTCTCTTGGAGTTTCAGCTGCTTGTGGAGCTACTGCCATAGTTCTGAGGATCAAGGCTGTGAGAGAAAAGAGAAAACAAAGCGGAAGAAACTCACATCCACCCGCCACACCAGCTAGCCCTTCAAGTTTTGTTTCTCTACCTGGCCCACCTACTTCTGTATACTTTTCAGAGTTCTTAGGTTATTCCTTTTGTAGTCTGTCCTGTTTTTTTTTTCTTTTTCTTTTTCATTTTTTGTTATGATCAGCAGAAAGATTGGCTTTAGTGGTCTCACTCTATCTTGTCTATAACACAAGTCCTGTTTATTGATTTTTAAGATCTCTTCTTAGCTGTTTATCTAGTCTGGTGTGTTGTTTCCCCATCCCTACATCTTTTCTGCTACAAAAATGTACCTGGCTACCATTTGAGATACCCATAAATGAGGTGCCTGGCTGGCTCAGTAGAGCATGTGCCTTTTGATCTCGGGGTCATGAATGCAAGAGTTGGGCATAGAGTTTAATCTTTAAAAAAAAGAAAAGAAAGAAACGCACAAATGGGAATTGTCTTGCAAGCTGATTCATGATTGGACATAATCTATGTAAATTTAAAACAGATTGTAATATTCAGAGAAGTGTCTTTTTTCCATTTGTGATTGCCTTTCATTAAATGGTTTATTACTGGGACAGATCATGTGCCAGGGTTTTTGCATAGGTTATCAATGACTGCAAGAAGCAAAAGCTGCAGGCAGTGTTGTTCTACAAACAACCAGTAGAGGGGGCTGGCAGGCTTCTTTCTCTGTAGCTGGGGCTTGACTCCTGGAGACAGTAACCAACCATTGCAGCCCTTTGGCTTTCACTGGCCTCAGTACTTAGGACTCATAGGGTTGCTTGCCATATGCCGTGGAGACCTGGACTATCTTATGCTAGCCAGGGTGGTGTAAAACAAGAATCACATTTGTAACAGAAACTGCTTAAGTGCTTTTTAATCCTTACATCTGCATATTCTCTACTAGTAGAGTTTTTCTCTACTATTCTCTCAGGGAGAGGAGATTCAAGAGAATAGCCTTGAATTGTCAAGTTCTCCTGGTCCAAAACTGAGCTTTATTAATTTAAATACCTCCACTACTAGAGTCCTTGGGGACATAGAAGGAACCATGTTTTATTTTACTTCATAGCTTTATTCAGCAAAATGATAGTAGTGAGACTCAACTTGAAGTCACTTTATTTAATTTTTTTTTTTTAATTTTTTTTTTTTCAACGTTTATTTATTTTTGGGACAGAGAGAGACAGAGCATGAACGGGGGAGGGGCAGAGAGAGAGGGAGACACAGAATCGGAAACAGGCTCCAGGCTCTGAGCCATCAGCCCAGAGCCTGACGCGGGGCTCAAACTCCCGGACCGCGAGATCGTGACCTGGCTGAAGTCGGACGCTTAACCGACTGCGCCACCCAGGCGCCCCTTGAAGTCACTTTAAAACCAAGTCCTATGTTATTTTCTTTTTTCTTTTTTTTTATTTTTTAGTGTTTATTTTTGAGAGAGAGAAACAGTGCAAGTGGGGAGGGCAAGAGAGACAGGGAGACACAGAATCCGAAGCAGTCTCCGGGCACTGAGCTGTCAGCACAGAGCCTGATGCAGGGCTCAAACCCATGAACTGCGAGATCATGCCTTGAGCCAAAGTTGGACGCTTAACCGACTGAACCACCGAGGTGTCCCAAGTCCTATGTTGTTTTCTATAGCATGGTTACCTCACCCAAAGCATTTGGTTCCTTAATAATTTAATTTTTGCTTGAGGCATTTAGTTCTTTTTAAAATTTTTTTTTATTAAAAAAATTTTCTTTAATGTTTATTTTTGAAAGAGAGAGAGAGTGGGGGAGGGGCAGAGAGAAGAAGACACAGAATCTGAAGCAGGCTCTAGGCTCTGAGCTGTCAGCACAGAGCCCGACGTGGGACTCGAACTCATGGACCATGAGATCATGACCTGAGCCAAAGTTGGACGCTTAACTGACCGAGGCTCCCCGAAGCGCCTGGCTTGCAGCCCCAGGTCTCATCCTGAGATCCTCTCCCTAAGATGTACAGCTATGTCCGCCAGGAATAGAAGAAGAACTTGCCATTGAGACTCAGCTTAGGTAGGTTTGTAAATAACTTTGAGTCCCTAAAAAGAACTCTTCTGTACACAGATTACTCTTGGTGTTTGGCAATGTATTTGGGAAATGTACTTCTGGCCAGCAAAGCTCAGAGTAGATGGATGGGTTGTCAGGTTTCCCTAGTTTCTGGAGTTAGCTTGTCTGCTTTCAAAGCATGAAATCCTGCCCCAAGTCTTCCCAGTGATCAACAGTTTCACTTCTTCTGAAAGTCAGACCTGCCTTAGCTCTTTCTTTAATTATCCTCTACATACATCGATCTCATGGCAGCTTTGTCTCTGTTTTGGGGGATACAAAGATGAATGCAATATAAGGCATAGTAGGGATGACCCTCAGGTTTCTGGACTGGGTGTTTGGTTCTTTACCGAAGTGAAAAGTACAGAGAATGGAGCTGGTTTGTTGGGAAGGACAGACCACTTTGGGATGTGCGGAGCTTGAAATGTGTCTGAGGTATTTTAGGTGGAGACGTCTAGGTGGCATTTGGTTACAGAGATCTGGAGCTCAGATCACATAACGTGAGAACACGGACTTACTGGCTAAAGTCTATAGTAGGGGACCGATTATGAGGTTTGGATGAGGAACTCAGTAAGCGGTCAGGTGAAAAATGGCACCATGGAAATGTTACAGAAGAAAAAACCTAGAAAGAGATGAAGAAGGAATAGTCAGACATGAGAATCAGAAAAGAATGGTGTCGTGGAAGCTGCAGGGGTAGATAATTTTAAGGAGGGAGTGATCAACCATGTTAGATATGGCAGAGACAAGGTCGGAGAAGCATCCCCTAGAGTTGTCAATATGGAGGTCATCAAGCCCTTTAGCGGGAACAGTTTTGGTGATCAGTTGGGACAGGAGCTAAAGTGCCATGAGTTGAAAAGTGAAGGGGAGAAAGTAGAGACAATAAAAACTGGCTTGGTGATGATGTGAGGGGGATGTTTGTAACCCCCATCCCTTCACACTGGAACCTGTAGTGAGTGTGGTTCTGTGGTTTTGCTCCTGCAGTGTTCAGCTCTTCGGATGTAGGAGCAGAGAACTCGCTTGGTTGGTTTAACCCCACTTCTGCTTCACTGAGAAAATTATCCAAAATGAACTCCTTTCCCTTCAGATCCCCTCAAGTTTGCTTTTTCTTTTCCACATTGCTGCGGTGTCAGTGGAACATGAGCCCCTTTGCTGAGACTTTCAACTTTGTTTTTCCCTTTCACTCCTATAATTTTTGTCTCTCCTTGGCTGGCAAACATGTTCTGGGGCCCCCCAGAACCTACCCTTCTCAGGCTGTAACTGCTTTTTTACTTCCACCTGTCAAGAGGTTATTTTGGTCTGTGATGTGGAGCAGAACCAGACCCGTGGCTGTTGTGAACAGCAGAGGTCAGTCTCTAACAGCCAGCTAATCTGTGCAGCCTCGTGGGAATCGAGCGTGGCCTCAGACCTTGCGTTCTCCTCAGGCTACACCTGTAGTGATGCTTCATCTGACTACTCGGAGCTGTGTTTGAGCTTTGTGCATCCAGGAGCTGCTGCAGTCCCCACTACATCAGCTGCTTTTCCTGACCACACTGTGGCTTTTGGCCCTTTAGGTTCCACAGCCCCTGTGGCTTATTATCTGCTTGCTCCCATCTGTCTGCCTGATTCAACAGTGCCGGTGGAAGGAGCATATTTTGCAGGTACCAGATTCAGAGCTGGGGCTGCTGCTGGCAACATTCCTCCTCCACCCCCAGGATGCCTTCCCAGTGCTGCTCAGACTTCTTCATGGTGGCATAAATGGTGGCTCCAGCATCTGGTGAGGAACCAGTCCACTGCTATGCCAGGAAAGACAGCACAGATCATATGAACCTCATGTTTCACTTGAGACACATGTTGGGTGTCTTTCTGGTGCTCAAACTTTTGGGCACTTTTCAGATTCAATCAGAGAGCACTTAATGGTAGCGGTACCTCCGTGAAGCATTTTGATGTAGAGGAGGTAGCCATTCATAAAAAAACATGGGTAGAGCAGCCCTAAGGATCTTCCTTACATTCCTCTGGAGTTATACGGTATCATGCTGGTCTTTGCTTTTAGTAATGATATACCAAATTAGGTTTGCAGGGAACTTTCATCTTCCTGAGAATTAAAGTTGCCAAATTACTCTGATTGGTCTTTCGTCTCCTTTAAGTCTTTGATTTATACTACATGTTATAAACGAAACGTGTTAGTTGTCTGACTTTGCCTTTCCATCCTTTGCTCCACATCCCACCCTCAAACCTAGTCTTCCATTCCCTCCTGCCCATCTCCATTGAATCAGTGTTGTAGAACAGAAAGCCAGTCGGGCTAACTTCCTTCTCTCTCGCACATGTCACTTGCCATCATTTAACTGGTCTTTCACAAGGATCCTCTGAAAAACCCTCTGTGCCCCAAGCACAGACTCCATTGCTTTTACTTTTGCATCTGCCTCTTGGACCCTCCTCATGTTGTTTCATCAGACACAGACCAAATCTAAATTTGCTTTGGTGCCAGAAGAGCTGAGGTTCGTTTGAACAAAGAATATCAATACGAACTGTACTGAAAACAACAGTTCATTTAAAATCTGAGGGGCAGTGGAGAGGATGCCTTTCAAAAGCCTAATAGCTTTCAAGTCAAATATAGGGGAGTTTTCAGATCAAAATTTCGTTCCCATTTGTTGTTAGATTGCCTGATGCTGCCACTTAGGGCTCCCAAAAATTTCTAAGCTGCATTAACGGGGTCATTATCGTAAATGCCTCACTTCCAAGTGACTTGATTCTGGTGAAATCTCATTAGGATTAAGAATGTTTGAATTGTGGGGCGCCTGGGTGGCTCAGTCGGTAGAGCATCCGACTTCGGCTCAGGTCATGATCTTGTGGTCTGTGAGTTAGAGCCCCGTGTCGGGCTCTGTGCTGACAGCTCAGAGCCTGGAGCCTGCTTCATGTTCTATGTCCCCCCTCCCTCTCTGCCCCTCCCCCACTCATGCTGTCTCTCTCTGTCTCTCAAAAATAAACATTAAAAAAAAAAGAATGAATTGTTAATATTTTGTATTTTGTTTTCTGAGATTGGGTTTTATTTTAGCTTACAATTTCAGTTCATCTAAATTTTGTGTTCTGTACATGTGATGTTTGACTGTATCCACTATTATTATGGAAATTCTCAGTGTGGTGTGCTTTCCTTGTGGATTTTTTTATATTAAAAACGTAAGATAAAGACCGTTTTTGAAGATTTTAATAAAGTGATGACACCGCATTAAACAAAAGTTTATCTTCTCCACAGTTACTCCTCAGCCCCCATAATCCAGTTGTCATCACGATCATCATTCCACCAAACTCCTTGCACGGGCCACCAGTGCCCTCTTTTTTTGGCAAATCCAGTGGCTTGTATACAGTCAACCTACTTTCCCGTCTTCAGCATGTGACATTGTTGCTAATACCCTCTTCCTGGAACTTTTCCCTAACACCACTCTCCTAGGTTTTCTTTGTCTGTGCTCCTCCCTCCCCTCGTCCCCCTCCTCCACCTCCTTCCCCACCTTCTTGCCCTGACCGTTGAACAGAGATGCTTTATGGGTGCTCTGTCCTGGGTCTTCACTTACTCTGTAGTTAGTTGATCTCTGCCTGTGATACCCACTCCCATGGTTTTGCCTAACTCCTTGCTAATATGTCCAGCTCTGGTCTTTTTCTTTAGTTCTAGATCACACTAAGAACTAAAACTAGACAAACAGCTGGACCGAGACCTCTTTGTTCTTCCAAAACCACACAAACTCAATTCAGATTTCAAGTAATATATTTTTGCCAAACAGGCCAAGAACATGACAATGAACCCTGACTCTTCTCTTTCCTTCACCCTGCTCTCACCCAGCTAAGGCAGTTGTCAGATCCTGTTGACTATACCTCGGGGTGACCAGAGCATCTCACAAGCCCAGCCTCTCATTGCCAGCCTTGCTGCCGCTACCCAAGTTTATGGCCTCTTATTCTCACCTGCGAGCGTATCACTTCTTTCCTTGGTTGTTCCCAGTGTCCAGAGAGTCATATGCAGCCTGTTGGTAGTTGAATCCCCATGTCGTCTTGTCCTGGATGACTCAGCCTCGTGTCCCACAGCCTCTCAAGCCACCATTTCCTAAAACTCCATAATTTTTGTTCTTCTGGCCATTTACTTATGCCGTTCCTGCCCTGCCTGGCCATTTCTTCTCATCATTTGCCTAGAAAACCTTTCAGGGTCCAGGATAAGGGTTTTCTCCCATGTGAAGTCATCTTCGAGTCTAGAATAAATGTTGAGGGATTATGAGGAGTAGAACTTAACTACAAGTGCCTTAATGATGACTGCCATTTGTGGGGAAATTGCTGTGTGACAGTCATCATTTTGAATACTGAATACCAGAAGCAGATGGTTAAGAACACGAGCTTTGATGGCAGAGTCCCAGCTCTGCCATTCACTAGCTGTGTAACCTTGGGCAAGTTATTTACCATCTCAGCCTCTATTAAGTCTGAGGGTTCAATGTGCTTGCCATATGGGAAGTAAGCAGTAAATGGTAGCTGCTGGCACTATAAACGGAAAGATGTTCATCCCTCCTAACCCCCTGGCGAGATATTAAGTTCTATTGTCATTCCTGTTTTACAGATGGTGAGACTGAGGCTTAGGGAGGTGGGGTAATGTGCTGCTTCCCCAAATGTGGCTGTGGGCATGTGGCTTATGCATCTGTTTATTTCACAATGTCTTTAAGCTCAATAAATATTTACGGAGTTGAATTGAAAGATGAATCTGGAGCTCCTGGGTCAGATTGAGAGGGAAATTTAGAAATTGTCACCACAGAGGGGTAGTAATTGAAGCTATTCTTTTTTCTTTTAAGTCCTATCACCTTTGAGAGTCCACACATTTCAACCACCTGTTTACCAATGAGCCAGCTGTTGCCTTGTAACAGGAGATAATTGTTACCATCAACTGTTACTTACAGTTTTTGTTAAAATTGGCTTGTATTTGTCTTCTTTCCCCAACTGAATTGTAAACTCCTTGTGGTCAGAGGACTGTACCTTATACAACTGTGCATTAAACCCTGTTCCCTCCTAGCCGTTTTTTGTTTCTAAGGTAACAAGTCAAATCTGACATTTAATATTAATCTCAAAAAGGAATTCTCGGGCATTTCTAAGTGATACCGACCAACCAAGGTTATTTTATTAATCTTTCTTTACTTTCTGTTATCTGGATTAAGAAAACATTATTTTCTTCACATTTTCCAGATAAAATTTATTAAAACTGCACCTCTGCTATTTGTTACATTTCTTTCAGTCCACACCTCTGTGATCTTTAGGATTCTAATACACATTTGTATCCTCCCAAAAGTCTCCAACATAGGCTCTCCTATTCCCATTCTCTCATTTTACAGTTGAAGAAACGGAGGGCCAAGTTCCAGGTGGTTCTCCCATTTGTTATCTGACACAGTGTTCTCTAAACAGCTTGGTCAAGACTCAAGATTTTGAGGGGAATAAGAGTTTTAAATGCTTTGTACTTTTCTTTTGACAGAGCTGAAAAGCTTCAGCTGCTGAACCACAGGCCTATGACTGCTGTTGAGATCCAGCTGGTGAGTGAAGGAGGCTTGAACGTGAGAGGATTGGTTTCTGGGTCTGAGAGGGAGGAAGGGTGATAAAGGCTGAGAACGGACAAGACTGGAACTGCCATTTCTTGAAAAGACTGCCCAAATACCCTATTTTATAAGTGAAAGGAGACCTCACCAGTTGGATCCTACTTAGTATGGACTTAGTGAAAGTAGAAGACTGGACGAAATTTAATTCTTTCCTTCGGGTTTGGGCCTGTGACTTGGCAGCTCTTTGTCTCCCTTGATGTCCTACCCCATTCTGACCACTGCTTTCCTGTAGGAGTTATTGCCAACCAGATGTTGCATAAAAACAATAGACTCACCATGACTCTGGCAGAATTTCTCTTCCCCGACTCCCACCCTTCGATCCCACTCTTCCTGTTTCTGTTCTTGGTTCACGGAGCACATGTGTACCT
The DNA here is from genome assembly GCF_022079265.1 of Lynx rufus. Classification (NCBI taxonomy): domain Eukaryota; kingdom Metazoa; phylum Chordata; class Mammalia; order Carnivora; family Felidae; genus Lynx; species Lynx rufus. The sequence continues at coordinate 15,758,235 of NW_025814842.1, read as the reverse complement.
TCCCCACATGCTCTCTTTCTCTCTCAGCCTCCTGGCCCAGTCTCCCAAGCCAGAAGCCTAGAAGACATTCTCTCCCTTTGATTCCATATGCACTTTGTCCCCAGGTTCCATTGCTCCTGTCTTGTTCTCTCTTCTCTCCCTCCGGCACTGTGTTAATTTCTGTCATTTCTCAGTGCGGCTCTTGGAGTTGTTCTCTCATCTTCCCTGCCTCAGCCTGCCCCCTCCAACCCACCTTCTACATCACTGTTTTTTTTTTTTTTAACGTTTTTTTTATTTTATTTTATTTTTTGAGACAGGGAGAGACAGAGCATGAACAGGGGAGGGTCAGAGAGAGGGAGACACAGAATCTGAAACAGGCTCCAGGCTCTGAGCTGTCAGCACAGAGCCCGACGCAGGGCTCGAACTCACGGACCGCGAGATCATGACCTGAGCTGAAGTCGGCTGCTTAACCGACTGAGCCACCCAGGGGCCCCTCTGCATCACTGTTAAAACCACACACTTGATCATCTTGTTTCCCTGCATAAGATCATTCATTGGAGCCTCATCACTTGAACTGTCTGCACAGCAGTCACAGTATCAAGCTCTAGAATTATGCAAGGCAGCAAGAGTAGAAGCCACACGTGGTATAAGGAGAATGTGAAAATGAGGCCCAGTGAGACAAACCGTGTGGTTGCTGTATTAATTGGTGTGCGGGGGCAGTTTCCCTCTCCTGTAGAGGGCAGAGAGGATCAGTAAGCTACAACTATTAGGCCATTTAACTGCCAGTAAAAAAAACAAAAAAAACTGATTGGAGAATTAACAAATAGGAACAAAGGAGTTTGCAGAGTCAGTTTTAGAAGTACTTAACTTTGTCAAATTTGCTTCAGAAAAGTGTGGAAGAAAGTAGCCAGAAATACCTATGATGTTTAGATTGCTTTAAAAGAACCTTATTTTTAAAGGGTCATGGGTTATTTAATTTTGGACTAAAACTTTTATTGACTTCCCAGTGTTGTTTCTGTCCTTGAAAATGCACCCAAAATTGAATTAGAAAAATTCCTTCCATAAAGGGTGACTTTCTGGGGGAACTGGCCTTTAGGCTAAAAAGAGATCTTTTCTTTTTTTTTTTGTACCCTTATTCTGGTGCTTTCGACTATGTTGGAGATTCAGCTTAGAAAAGAACAAACAAATCAGCAAGAAACTAATCCGTGTCCCTCTGGGTTAAAGATCACATGTCGTGTCTCCTCCAACTTTAATCAGCAACATATGTTATTCATGGCTTAATGACAGATGGAGAGAGAAGATGAGGAGGGTTAGCGTGACCTCATCTCAGAGCCAGTAGAAAGCTCTATCATTACTTGGGACGATTAGCTGTTATTGAGAGTGCCTGCTATATGCCGGGGCTTTGTGTAGGTCACCTTTAACACCCTCACCATAGTCTTGGCTAACGAGTGGCTAATTGGGTCTGATTCAGAAGGCTTACTTTTTCCTCCAAGCCATATGCTTTTTACAGGGTGAGAAGAAAGATGTGTGTGGCGTCCACTCAAATGTTTATTCTCTTCTTTTCACAGGTAGGTAGTAGGTCTTGATAAAAACTATGTATATTTCCCAGCGGTTGGACCATTTTGTAACCAGATTTTCCCCAGCCTGGAATTTGGCCACAAAGGGTACAAAAACATTTACCACGGCTTGTAGCAGTATCTCTTCTCACAAGAGGAGGATAAGAAATGAGGTCTTCACACCGAGTGGAAAGTGCAAAGGACTTGAGAATTTCTCTGCATTAACTTTACAGCCATTTATTCTCCCTGCATCCAGAAGTAATGTCAGCATCCACCATTTGTTAGTATTCAGTTTTGGAGGCTGAGGCTTCTTTTAGTTATACCTCAGCCATGGTTTGTTGTGATCCTCAGATCCACAGACCTGCTGTCTGGGAGGAAATGAGGAAGCCACCAGCTTCTGTGATTTCTGCCATGCCCTGGTGTGTACATTTATTCAGGGCAGTTTGTGAGCTCTCTAGACTGAAGACAGGACAGCGAACCCCGTGACCTCATAGGCCACTATCCTGAACAACACTATCATATAAGTCTGTTACAAGGTAGGGATTATAAAATGTTTTGGAATATATAAAATTTTATGGCTTATGAAACACTGAAATATATATTCTCTTTTAGTCCTTACTGTTGGTGTTACTTTCATTTCACATTAGAGAATAATTGAAATGTACAGAGGTTAAGTGAATTTTTCTGGGTCAAAGAGCTAGAAGTATCTGTAGTTACTAGATTTTAGTTGTTTTGGGGAAAGTAGGAAGTTAGACTTGGCAGCTTAGAATGAGAAACAACCATTTTTGGAGTATAGCAGCCCAGTTTGACAGCCCCTAGGGAATTGATATGGTCTTTGTCTGTGATAAAAATTTATTGCTGACCCATCTGCAAATACTTTGGTTTTTGACATTTCTTTTGCCTTTATATTCCGAACGATTTGAAACCTTGAGTGTTTGAGAATATTGAGATCGTGCTTTGTATTTCTTTATTTGGGCTCAGTTTCTTCTGTGTTGGGAAGAAAAGGTGAGGAGTAATACAGTTAATAGCATTTTACCTTAGTGATCCAAGAAGGCTTAGTAAATTTTTGGTGTCTGCAAGTTTCTTTTTTGTGTATATGTATTTCATTTTGCTTAATGAAGTTTAGGTTTTCTTCCTGTGACTAGGAATCTTGGTTTGAAAAGGAAAGTTCCTGACCCTGAGGGTTTGTGTGCTGATGAAAGCTTCTACTCTTGGCAAGCTTGGCAAAATTTGAAAGCTCATTAGCCCTGTTGTCATGAACACGCCTAGTAGACACCCGATCATTGTTGTATCTGCCAAATCCAGAGACAGGGACATAAGAAGGTGCCTTGTTCAAGTCTTCTCTCTTTGGTTTTCTAAAGATGAAGGCCTCTCAGAGGTCATATAACTAAAACTAAACTCAAACCAGTGTATTCTAGTTTGCATCTCTGAGAGAGGAAATGATAGAAACCTCCTAGTGGAGGGCATGGTGTTCCAGAAAGAGGTGGAATTCAAAGTCAAAAGACCTTGCGCTATTTACTGTGAGACCCAGATCAGGTTTTGTTTATAATGCTAAGCCTCTACTTACTCATCTGTAAATTGTCCTGACTTTATGGACCACATGTTTGAGAAGCTCTGGTGGCAGTGATTCTGGGAAAGGCCCTGTACAAATACTGGTGGGAGGCTGTCCCTGTTCTGAGACTAGTCTAAATCCTCTTTCCCATTCCCCTGAGGCAGGAAGCAGTTCATAATTAACCACCTACACTAATTTATAAATTTGGAGACATTCTTCTCTCAGCTGGAGATCATCTTTTCTTAGAATTGAATAATCAAATCCGATATATCCCATTTCTTCCTCCTTCATATTTTGCAGACAGTCTATGTTAGATTATTTCCTTTCATATCCTAATTTTGCATGTCTGGTTTAAAAAATGGGATTCTGGGGATTGTTTCTTGTTCAGTAGAGGTTACATTTTACAGAGCCTTTTAATCTTTAGGAAATGGTCATTTTATTTCACAGCATGATGGGAAGTAGCCCCATTGGTTCACTCAGGATCTTCTCCACCCTAGAACACCCAGGACTATTCTCTAGTTATAGAAGCATTATAGAAACAACGATGTTTTTCCAGGAGTTTGTAGTATGATCTTGGACACATCACCTGGGTTTATTAGCTTCTGTACTGTTGTCAATAAAGTCCGGCAGTCAGACCGAAATCCTTTTCAGGATTGTAAGCCCTGCCGGTCATCTTGCTTTACTTAAATCTGCTAGGATTTCTTTCTTGAATTCCTCTTGGTCTTAGTTGCCAAATTTCAGAGATTGCTGTGGTGAAATGCCACAGAACAGAACCCTAGACACCTTTAACTGTTTGTGATTGACAGCTAGTGCCACTATGTGAACATGGTTAAGACTGCATATGTATTGCTGTTAAAAACACTGTTGACTACGTTTGTATTCATTAATATCATTCATTAATATATTGAGAACTAGAGGGGAGGCTAATAAAACTGGCTCAGAATTGTGGACCATCTGTGTGTAGATTTCCGGGACACGTCAAACTGGGCTTTAAGTGGACCTTTAGTGGAGCAGCGGGGGATTGTTTCCCAGCCGTCACTCATCAGACTGTTGTTCCACATTCCAGGAGATGACCAGGACCACGTGGTGTGTGCTTGATTGATTGTAGGTGTTCGTGTTGGGGAGGCCCAGCGTGGGGCTCTCATTCTGCCCTTTGCCATATTGTTGTGAAGGCTGAAAGAAATAACAGATCTGAAGTGCTATGTGCAGCACCAGGCACATGAGCTCCCTAAAGAGCTGTTAGTGGTGGTGGGAGTGGGGATGAGAAAAAATAGATAAACCATTTGGCACACAGTGGGCAATCATCAAATGAGTTGTTGATACAATTCATAAGTCACAGCTGTGCTTATTGTGAAATACAAAAGTATATAAAGTGCCATTTCACTCCCCAGGGGTGTGTTTTCTTTGCACATACAACATATTCATGTGTGCATGTAGATGGGTAGAGAACTGTTAGGGTTTTCTGTTTCTTTGAAGAAAAATGCTAACCTGCAACTTACTTTTTACATTGACCCATTTTGAGCCATCAAATGGGAATTGGATCTGGCTTCTCCCCTCTGTTGGAGCCAGGGTGGAGAGGACCTGGAGACCTGAGGGGGGCTCAGGAGCCAGGCCTAGAGCTGTGTGTGCCAGAGGCCAGCAGACTGGGAACAGCATGGGTGGAGGAGGGCAGGAGTGGACCCCGCCTGTGCAGCTCCTCCATAAATAACCCCTGGAGGTTTTCTTTTCTTCTGCAGATAGTAGAAGAGAGTGAAGAACGGCTCACGGAGGAGCAGATCGAAGCCCTCCTCCACACCGTCACAAGCATTCTGCCTGCGGGGCCAGAGGCTGAACAGAAGAAAAATACGGATGACGTGACAATGGATGAAGAGGACCCAGCATAGAGGAGCACAGCTGGCCCAACCACCTCATGAAGCTGAAAGGCCCAGCAGCCATTTCCCAGACATTCAGAGGATTGTTCATTTGGTTGTACCCTCTATCCCAGCAGGCCTGATTTCATGGTTAGTTGGATAAATCACAAAAATAAGCTAAAAAGAAGTACTTGTGCCTCTGGGAGATGAAACATGATGAAGACAGGCTGAGGTTGTCAGGGCAGAGAGCTAAAGAGAGGAGGACAGAGCCAAAGAGGACAATGACTGTGGAACTCTCTGTGGTCAAAATATTTCTTCTGTGGCCTTTGCCACAGTTGTGGGAAGGCCCCCATACACAGCTGGTAAAGTACTTGTGTTGCCTTTGATGGGCTTTGTCTTAATTAGTTTCATCTGCTTCCCTAGGAGCTTCCCAAGCAGGGGCTCTGAGCACTGTTGGGATGAGAGCAGAGTTAAGAGAATCCCGTTAGATGACTAGAAACTCCCAGAGCAGCAGATAGTTGCTTTAGGTTAAAATGAGCCACTGAATTTGGCTTACCTCAGAGGAATCTTTTCCTCGAGAACATTGGAGATAAGAGAACAGCCTGGCCAACCCTTGATCGGGTCTGAAGGCTTGTTTCCTTTGCTGGCAGGGGTGGTGTTTACCAGCTCACACTATTCAGTCTTAAATGTTAGGGTACCGACCGGCCCATTCCAGTTGAAAAGCGAGCGGCACTCCAGACTGAATGACAGCTCAGCAGAAGAACAACATTGGCCGCCTTTCTAATGACCTTCGGTTTCCTACCCTGAGACAGGAGCCCTGAGTAGACACCTTTGTGTCAAGTCTGGGTGAACTTCATTTGCATGATGGGCAAATTGTCTGCATCTTTTGAAAGGGGTCAGTTATATAGCTCTTCATGGATAAAATATGGAGAAACCGGAGGTTGGTTCCTAAGAATTTGAATTTGTTAGCTGTTGCAAGGGTGTATCAGTTTTTTAATTTAAAATATTAGGATAATTACCATGTGAAGAACTTATTGATACTGAGGCTTTGGAGAGTTCAGTAGCTCCAGATGTGTGGTTGCCCTAATCCTAGGAATGTTGCTGAAAATTAATTTTCCACATTCGCTCTGCTCCTGACTTGGGGAAGAAAATGCCCACAGACACTAATTTTCCAAATTGGTACTTATTTTGTTGTGAGATTACATATTTTCAGTGCTGCTGTTAACTGGATGATTTCCCACCCCCTTGCAATTTCCAGGTTGTTTCAACCTCCCTACCACCCCTGCCAGTTGCACTCATGTCTTTCTTAACCTTATCATCTGAGGATCACCTGAGATGTGTTTACAGGCAAAACTGGAATTCACAGGGCATTTATATTGAAGTCTCTTGTCTGTATTGGGAATTTCACCAGGAATTGTTGATTTTTCTTGTCAAGGCATCACATGGGTACCTATGCCACTGTTTCATTTTAACTGTGAGTGTGTTTGATGTATTTTTTTTAATGGATTAACCTAATTAATAATAAATTGTTTCCAAGTGACCACCAATTTTTGGTATTTTTATAAATCTCTTAAGAGTTTGTTTTGCCATGGATAGAAAGTGAAATCTGACTTGAAAGCTAAAATGTGTGATTTTTTTTGTTAAAAAAAAATCTATTTAGGTCTAAATTCTATTTTAGATTGCAGGAAAATTTTATATTTCTGTATTTGGGGCCTGAATTTAACCTCAGTTTTTGATAAAGCCAGGCAGGCTCTGGAAGGCTTAACCTTTATAGGAAACGTATTCTGTATAATATTCCTGTCACATTAACAACATTTAAGAATTAAGATAATTTACGGAGTGGACCAAGATGGTGGCTCCTGTGGATCTGGAATTGAAGAAGGCCTTCACAGAGCTTCAAGCCAAAGTTATTGACACTCAGCAGGTGAGGCTTGCAGACATACAGATTGAACAGCTAGACAGAACGAAAAAGCATGCACATCTTACAGGTACAGAGATTATGACTTTGATAGAGGAGACTAACATGTATGAAGGTGTAGGAAGAATGTTTATTCTTCAGTCCAGGGAGGTAATTCACAATCAACTGCTAGAGAAACAGAAAATAGCAGAAGAAAAAATTAAAGAATTGGGACAGAAAAAATCCTACCTGGAGCGGAGTGTGAAGGAAGCTGAGGACAACATCCGGGAGATGCTGATGGCACGAAGGGCACAGTAGGAAACCTCTAGTGGAAGCTTCCTGCCCCCTTCCATTCCTCGCCAGGGCAGAGGGGCCCGTGTGGGGAAACATCCTCTCTTCTGCCCTGATGGACTTCTTATTTGAATGATCTGGTGGCCCTATGCTTTCTACTTCACCCTGATCCCCTTTCCGATCCTGGCTTTGCCTGCCACCCTTGCTCAGGATACTCTTCTCCCCTGTGGGTGAGTCACGAACTCCCAGGAGAGGCAAGATGGGAGCCAGGACAGATAGGGGAGCTCTGCCCAAACCCAAAGCTCTGCCCCCCACCCCCACACACACACAAAAAAAGATAATTTACGTACAAAACTTAACCAGGATCACATCTAGGAAGGAGAGCTGGGGAGTCTGGGAATTTTACTTTCCATTTTACATCTTTCTGTGTGGTTTTAGTTTTTGACCATGTGACAGTTTTATTCTTAAAAAAAAAGTATGTCCATTTGTTTATTTTTTATTGGCCTCTGAAAATTTCTGAATATGTACTTGACAGTTGAATTATGTCCCAAACAGAGGCTGACACCCAGTCCAGTCACCCAAGGAGAGGCAGCTCTGAGGGCAACTGGAACAGGCACATGATTTTTAGTTCAATCTATCTTCCTTTGTTATTCCAGACTTTCCTAGGCTCTTAGTTTTGTTTTGTTTGTTTTTGAGGGGAAAACCCTAGGTTTTGACCCAGGAAGATGTTTTAGTTATCTGTCAAGATACTTCTGAGCTTTTGAAAAATCGACTCCCAGTTTCAGGTTTACCCAAATACTTCTCTTGCCCCCTTTTGCTTAAATGTTGCAGTATGATGCACTGTCCCCTGTGAGGACTTCCCATTTATTCCTAAAGTGATGGGTACCATTTCCCTAAGTAATCATTGTGTGACTATACCATTTCTCAAGAGGTTATAGCCTAGTGAGAGGTGAGTAAATTAATGCTCCAGATATTCCTTGCTAAATTATTTTCTCCCCTGAAACTAAATTTAACACCCATTTGTGTAAATGGATCATTTCCACAAATGGATCACTTGTGTAAATGGATCAGTAAATTGTAAAGCACATCACATACTCTGAAAAAAATTATCAACCTTATTTAATTATACAATGAATAAAGGGGATAAAAGGAAGTAAAACTGCCTAGATATCCTTTTGTATATTTTTTTTTAATTTTTTTTTTAACATTTATTTATTTTTGGGACAGAGAGACACAGAGCATGAACGGGGGAGGGGCAGAGAGAGAGGGAGACACCGAATCGGAAGCAGGTTCCAAGCTCCGAGCCATCAGCCCAGAGCCTGACGCGGGGCTCGAACTCACGAACCGCGAGATCGTGACCTGAGCTGAAGTCGGATGCTTAACCAACTGAGCCACCCAGGCGCCCCTTTTTGTATATTTTTTTAAATTCAGGGGTTTTGAGTATATCATAAGGTTGTACAACTATCACTCCTGCCTAATTCCAGAATCTTTTCCAAAAGAAGCCCCATACCCACTAGCAGTCACTTTTCATTCACATTTCCCCGTAGCCCCCTGACAACCACTAATCTTTCTACTATATATTTGCCTATTCTGGTCATTCCATATAAATTAAATCTGACTTCTTTCATTTAGCATATTTTCAAGGTTCAGCTATGTTGTGCCATTCCTTTTTATGGTGGAATAATGGTTTGTTGAATGGATACACCATTTTTTATCCATTCATCAGTTGGTGGATATTTGGGTTGTTTCTACTCTGGCTGTTATGAATATGCTGTTGTGAACAAATTTTTGTTGACCTACATTCCCCTCTCTCTTGCATATACCTAAAAGTGGAATTGTTAGGTCATATGATAACTCCGTTTAACTGTTTGATGAATTGCCACACTTTTCCATAGCACCTGCACCATACCATGTTTCTACTAGTGGTGCATGATGGAATCCAATCTCTCTCTTGTTTTTGTCCCTCGTATTGATTATAACCATCCTAGTGGTTGTGAAGTGCTGTCTCAGTGTGGTTTCGATCTGTAATTCCCTAATGGCTATTAAAGTTGAGTATCTATCTTTTCATGTCCTTACTTGTGGATATTTATATATTCTTTGAAGAAATGCCTATTGAAAGCCTTTGCACTTAAGAAAAAACATTATTTTTTCAAGGAGTTTTAGATTCACAGTGAAATTGAGCAGAAAGTATAAAGAATTCCCATATAGCCCCTTGCCCTCCTTGCCCCCCCCCCAACAGCTTCCCCTATTATTAACATCTGCATTAGTATGGTATGTTCATTAAATTGATGAGCCAATGTTGATCTACTTTTACTACATAAAGTCCCTAGTTTACATTAGGGTTCATTCTTTGTGTTGTACAGTAGAGAGTGCAGGAGTGCACACATAGACTGGGTTTTGACAAGTACAAAAATCTATTATGCTATTATCAGAATATTTTCTGAAAACACCTTGTGCTCCACTGTTCATTTCCTCCCTTTCCCCAAATCCCTTACAATCACTGGTCTTTTTACCGTCCCCATAGTTTTGCCTTTTTCAGAATGTCATATAGTTGGAACCATAGAGGATGTGGACTTTACAGATTGGATTTTTCACTTAGCAGTAGGTGTTTAGGGTTACTCCATGTCATTTCATAGCATGATAGCTCATTTCTTTTTATTATTGAATAATATTCCATTGTCTAGATGTACCAGTTTGTTTACTGTTTCACCTACTGAAGGTCAACCTGGGGTGCCTGGGTGCCTCAGGCGGTGTCTGTTGATTTCGGCATAGGTTGTGGCCTCGCGGTTCATGGGATGGAGCCCTGTGTTGGGCTCTGTGCTGACAGCGCAGAGCCTGCTTGGGATTCTCTCTGTCTCCCTCTACCCCTCCCCCACCCACACTTGCTTTCTCTCAATAAATAAACTTAAAAGTCATCTTAATTTCTTCTGGGTTTTGGTAATTATCTGAAAAAGCTGCTACAAACATTTGTGTCCACATTTGTGTGGCAGAAGTTTTCAGCTCATTTTCGTAAATACCAAGGAACATAATAGCTGGATCATAGGGTAAGAGTATGTTTAGTTTTGTGAGAAACTGCCTTACTGTCTTACAAAGTGTACCATTTTGCAGCAGTGAATGAGAGTTCTTTTTGTTCATGTCCTCACCAGAATTTGGTGGTATCTGTGTTTTAAATTTTGGCCATTCTAATCTGTAGTGGTATCACATTGTTTTAAATTGCAGTTCCCGAAAGGCATATAACATTCATATTTTTGTAAGTTTATTTGTCGTCTGTATATCTTTTTTGAGGAGATGTCCAGATCTCTTGCCCACTTTTTTTTTTTCAATGTTTATTTATTTTTGAGAGAGGGCACAAGTAGGGTAGAGGCAGAAAGAGAGAGGGAGACAATCTGAAGCAGGCTTCAGGCTCTGAGCTGTCAGCACAGAGCCTGATGTGGAGCTCGAACCCATGAGCTGTGAGATGATGATGTGAGTCAAAGTCAGAAGCTTAACCGACTGAGCCAACCCAGATGATCTCTTGCCCATTTTTAAATTAGGTTGTTCTCTTTTTGTTGAACTTTAAGTGATTTTTAAAATATATTTTTTAGGGGTGCCTAGGTGGCTCAGTTGGTTGAGCATCTGACTTCAGCTCAGGTCATGATCTCGCGGTTTGTGAGTTCGAGCCCCATGTTGGGCTCTGTGCTGACAGCTTGGAGCCCGGGGCCTGCTTCAGATTCTGTGTCTCTCTCTCTGCCCCTCCCTCACTCACACTCTGTCTCTCTCTCCTTCAAAATAAATAAACATTGAAAAAAATTTTAAAAAAATAAATAAAATGTATTTTGTATACTAGACATTTATCAGATAAATATTTTGCAAATATTTTCTCCCAGTCCATGACTTGTCTTTTTATTCTCTTAACAGCCTTTTACAGAACAAAAGTTTTTAATTTTAATGAAGTCCAACCTGTCCTTTTCTTTCATGGATCATGGTTTTGATGTTGTAACTAAAAAGTTATGAAGCCTAGGTTGTCATCATGAAGTCACCTAGATTTTCTCCTATGTTATATTTTGGAGGTTTATAGCTTTGTATTTCACATTTAGGTCTGATTCGTTTTGAGTGAATGTTTGCAAAAGATGTGAGGTCTGTGTCAACTTTTATTTTTTTGGCATGTGAATATCCAGTTGCTCCAACACCATTTGTTGAAAAGACTGTCCTTTTCTCCATCCAATTGCTTTCGATCCTTTGTCAAAGATCAGTTGACTCTCTTTGTATGGTTATTTCTGGCCTCTATTCTGTTCTGTTCCATTGATTTATTTGTGTACTCTTTCACCAATATCACTCTGTCCTGATTATTGATTGTTGCTTTGTATTAAGTCCTAAAGTCATGTAGTGTCAGTCCTTCGGAGAACTTAACCCTTTTTTAATTGAGTTGTCTTTATTGTTGAGTTGCAAAATTTCTTTATATATTTTGGATACTAAACCCTTTCAGATATATAATATATAATTATTTTCTGTCATTTTTTTGGTGTTATTTTCACTTTCTTGATGGTGTCCTTTGAAGCACATTAGGTTTTAATTTTGATGAAGCCCGATGTATCTTTTTTCTTTGGTTCCCTCTGACTTGGGTATATCGTATCTAAGAATCCATTGCCTAAATCAAGATCGTATTTACTCTGTAACTTCTAAAAATTTTATACATTTAGGTCTTCATCCATTTTGAGCTAATTTTTATATATGGTGTGAAGAAGGGGTCCAACTTCACCTTTTTGCATGTGAATATCCATTTGTCCTAGTACCATTTGTTGAAACCTATTTCCCTCCAAGTATTCTGTCCCTGAAAAGAAAGTGATTACTAAGTTTCATCAGTCAGGTCCTATGGACTACTTAGTTATTTGTCATCTTGGGCCCTTATTAAATATGATAATTTACAGCAGCCTCTAGCCCCTTTAGACTTCACTGTATTGTTTAGAAGAGGGGTCTGCAAACTGTTTTGTAAAGGAGCAGATAATATTTTAGGCTTTGTAGGTCATAGGATTACTGTCACAGCTATTTAATTCTGATATTACAACATGAAAGCAGCTATGGATAATTTATAAATAGAGGACTGTGACTGTGTTCCAGTAAAACTGCAAAACCAGGCAACAGGCTGTTATTTGCTGATCCCTTGTTTAGATGGTTCTGGAGTCATGAGGTCTTCAGTGTGGCTTATTTTTCTGCAAGACATCTGGGATTTTTCTATAAATGCTACAAGGGCTGCCATGCCCAATCCTGGTTGAGATTCTACCTACTAGCATGATACAGAAATTTCATGGAGTGTGTTTACTTTTGACTGCCTTATCTACCGCATGCAAGGAGGTTGCCTTAAGGATTCTGTGCTTCGTCACAACTACTATAATTTTGGGTATCTAGTTCAACAAAGTTTTGTTGAGCACACAGTATGTATGTGCCAGGATCAGTGCTGTATATTTGGCCACATAGTCAAGCCTCAAGCTGCATATTGCCTACAAGATACTAACCTGTCTGTTTCCTCTCTGATCTATTGTGTACCCTGCCTGTGCTTAATATCCTAAAGTACTTTTTCTTTACATCATATCATCAGCTCAAAAATTGGAAGTCTTTCTATAGCACTGAGAATAAAAATTCTGTAGTGACATCAACAAAATGGAGGGCTAGGAAGCTCTCGTTCTCCCACAGAGACCATGAAAACAACCAAAAGCCAGCTAAGATGAGCTTATGGGAGCTCAGGAAAACAGTCACATACATCTACAGTAACCAAGTGAATGTCAGGTCAAGAAAAAGCTACATTCAAAATGGTAAGAAAATTCATGAAAGTTTTGCTTACCCTTGTCCCTCCACCTCTGGGCAATCTCAGTCTGGCGGTGGCAGCAGCCCATTTTCCAACACCACCCCCCCCCCACCTTAAACTGAAGGGAACAGAACAAATCTTACTTGCAATGTTCTAACTTGTCTGGGGGCTGCCTAAAGGACTAGTTTCTTTTCCCCATAATTGGAGTTCTGCAAAGGAAACGTGGCAGAAAGTGGCAGGAACTGCTCATAACATCTATAGAAAGACTATGATTCACAGACATCTGGGGCAAGACATTGAGGGTGGAGACACACGATAGATAATCTGAGGCCCCAAGGAGAAATTGGAGTGAAACTGGGAAATGAAGACATAAAAGCAGCATGTATAGGGAGGAACTGTAAACAGGTACACAAATCCAGGTGAGATGCAGGCTAAAACACCTGAAGACTTAGTTTTCTCCTTTGATCCCGAAGCTCAGAACATATCCTACTAATTAGTAAAAGAATACACTGACACAGACCCAGTCTACAGAGACTGGGAGAAGTGGCTGTTTTTCACCTGCCCAATTTTCTACCAAAGAAAGTAAACACAAGCAGGATAACCTGCGCCTATTCAGAAGAAGAAAATGAAGTGGCAGGAATCTTCCCTGAAGAAATGCAGGCATCAGAATTATTAGATAAAGGCTTTAAAATAACTGCAATATGCTCAAGCGGTTAAAATGAACAAAAAAAACTAAAGGAAGTTAGGAAAACAGTAAATCAATAAAATGAGAACAGTAACAAAGAGAAATTATAAAAAGATTCCAAACAAATTTTGGAGCTGAAAAACAATAATAGGAAATTTCATTGTAAGGGTCAACAACAGATTTGAGCAGACAGAAGAATCAGCAAACTTGAAAGTAGCACAGTTGAAATTACCTTGTCTGAGGAGCAAAAAGAAAAAGAATGAAGAAACAAACACCTTGAGGGACTTAGGGAATGTCTTCAAAAGGACAAATATCAACATATAAGAGCACGACAAGAAGAGACAAAGAGAAAGAGATTATATGAAGAAATAACAGCCAAAAATTACCCAAATTTGAAGAAAGGCAATCTAAAGAGCAAAAATTTAAATTCCCAAGTAGGAGAAACCTCAAAAGACCCACAGCAAGACACATTAAAATCAAACCATAGGAAGACAGAAAACGGAATGGAAACCAGCAAGAGAAAGGTGGCTTGTCACCTACAGAGACCCTCAACAATATTATCAGCCACTTTCTTAGCAGAAACCTTCGAGGCCAGAAGGGAATGGGACAATGTCTTTAAAGTGTTGAGAGAAAAAAACCCCAATGTGAATTCTATACCTGGCAAAATTGTCCATCAAAACAAGAGAGACCCACCTCACACCCATTAGGATGGCTTCTATCAAACCAAACAGAAAATAACAAGTGTGGAGAAATTGGAACCCTCGTGCACTGTTGATGGGAATGTAAGATGGCTTAGCAGTCCAAAAACAGCAAGACACATCCTCAGAAAATTAAACAGTATTACCATATGATCCAGCAATTTTCCACCTCTGGGTATATACTCAAAGAATGGAAAGCAAGCTCTCAAAGACATATTTGTACACCCATGTTCATAGCAGCATTATTCACAATTCCCTAATCAAGGAAGCAAACCAAGTGTCCATTGGCAGATTAATGGGTAAACAAAATGTGGTATACACACTCAATGAAATACTAGTCAGCTTTAAAAAGGAAGAACAATCTAACACAGGGTACAACATGGATGAATCTTGAGGCTATTATGCTAAGTGAAATAAACCAGTCACAAAAAAAATACTGCATGGTTCTACTTATATGAGATACCTAGAATAGAGCCAAACTCATAAACACAAAAGTAGAGCGGTAGTTGTCACGGACTGAGGGGAGGAAATGATGGGTTACTGTTGTATAATGAGCTTACAGTTTCAGTTTTGCAAGATGAAAAGAGTTCTGGAAATAGGTTGCACAATAATGTGAATATATTAACACTAATGAGCTGTATGTACACTTAAAGTGGTGAAGATAGCAAATTTTATATTTTTATCACAATTTAAAAATATTTTGGAAGGTGCCTGGGTGGCTCAGTCAGTTGAGTGACCAACTCTTGGTTTCAACAAAGGTCATGAGTTCATGTTTCAGGGGTTCAAGCCCCGCATCATGCTCTGTACTGATGGTGCAGAGCCTGCTGGGGATTCTCTCCCCCTCTCTCTGCTCCTCCCCCTCTCATGTTCTCTCAAAATAAATAAACATTAAAAAAATACTTTTAATGAGGGAGAAATTAAGACTTTCCTAGATAGACAAAAGCTGAAGGAGTTTATTAGCACTAGATCTGACCTACAAGAAATTCTCAGGAAAGAGCTTTAGGTTGAAATGAGAGGACTCTGGGTAGTAATTCAACATCATATGAAGATATAAAGCTCTCCAGCAAAGGTAAATACAAGGGCAAATATAAAAACCAGTATTGTAATTTTGGTTTGTAATTTTGTTTTTTATTCTTTTATAGGATTTAAAAGAGAAAAGCATAAAAAATCATAAGCCTATGTTAAAAGGTGCCCATTATACAAAGATGTAATTTGTGACATCAGTAACAATGTGGAGAGGGGTAGAGGTAGAGCGGTAAAAGTGTTTTTGTTTGTGATTAAAAAAAAATGCTTTAAATGTTTGTTCATTTTTGAGAGAGAGAGAGAGAGACAGAGCATGAATGGGGAAGGAGCACAGGAAGAAAGGGAGACACAGGATCCAAAGCAGGTACCAGGCTCTAAGCTGTCAGCCCGACTCGGGGCTTGAACTCACAAACTGAGCTGAGCTGAAGTCTGATGCTTAACCAACTGAGCCATCCAGGTGCCCCCCCACCCACCTTTTTCTTTTAAAATTTTAACATTTATTTATTTTTGAGAGACAGAGACAGAGCAAGAGCAGGGGAGGGGCACAGAGAGAAAGGGAGACACAGGATCCAAAGCAGTGGTTTGTGATTTAAATTTGTATCAATGAAAATAGATTCTTATAACATTAGGATGTTACGTATAATCCCCACGATAACCACAAGTAAAATATTTCAAAACTACACAAAAGGAAATGAGAAAGGAATTAAAATATGCCACAAAAACAATAAAAATTGGGGCGCCTGGGTGGCTCAGCCGGTTGAGCGTCCGACTTCAGCCCAGGTCATGATCCCAGGCTTCGCGGGTTTGAGCCCCATGTCGGGTGCTGACCGGCTCTGTGCTGACCGGCTCTGTGGTTCAGATTCTGTGTCTGTCTCTCTCTCTGCCCCTCCCCTACTCTGTCTCTTGATCTCCCAAAAATAAACATTAAAAGAATTTTTTTTTAAAACAGTAAAAGTCAACTAAACAAAAAGGAAGGTGACAATTAAAGAAATCAGGGACAAAAAAAGCTATTAGACATACAGAAACAAACAACAAAAGGGCAAAAGTAAGTTCTTCCCTATCAGCAATTACTTTATTTTTTATTAATTAATTTATTTACTGTTTAATTTACATCCAAGTTAGCATATAGTGCAACAATGATTTCAGGAGTATATTCCTTAATGCCTCTTACCCATGTAGCCCCCCCACCACAACCCCTCCAGCAACCTCTGTTCTCTATATTTAAGAGTCTCTTATATTTTGTTCCCCTCCCTGTTTTTATATTATTTTTGCTCCCCGTCCCTTATGTTCATTTGTTTAGTATCTTAGATTCCTCATATGAGTGACATATGATATTTTTCTTTCTCTGACCAATTTCGCTTAGCATGATACCCTCTGGTTCTATCCATGTAGTTGCAAATGGCAAGATGTCATTCTTTTTCATCACCGAGTAATACTGCATTATATATCTATACCACATCTTCTTTATCCATTCATCCGTCGATGGACATTTAGGCTCTTTCCATACTTCGGCTATTGTCGATAGTGCTGCTATAAACATAGGGGTGAATGTACCCCTTCTAAACAGCACACCCGTATCCCTTGGATAAATACCTAGTAGTGCAATGGCTGGGTCGTGGGATGGTTCTATTTTTAATTTTTTGAGGAACCTCCATACTGTTTTCCAGAGTGGCTGCACCAGTTTGCATTCCCACCAGCAGTTATCAGCAATTACTTTAAATGTAAACAGATTAAACTCCTTGACTTAAAGGCACAATTTGACAGAATAGATTTTTAAAGCATGATTCAATTGTTCAGCGCTGTTTCCAAGTGACTCCCTTTAGATCTGAGGACACAAATAGAGTAAAAATGAAAGGATAGGAAAAGATATTTCATGCAAATAGTAACCAAACAAGAGCAGTAGTGAACATACTGATATAAGACAAAATAACTTTAAATTTTTAAAAGATTATAAGAGACAAAGATATATTAATAAAAGATTCAATACAGCAAGAAGATATGACAATTAAAAACATGTATGGGGGCGCCTGGGTGGCGCAGTCGGTTAAGCGTCCGACTTCAGCCAGGTCACGATCTCGCGGTCCGTGAGTTCGAGCCCCGCGTCGGGCTCTGGGCTGATGGCTCAGAGCCTGGAGCCTGTTTCCTATTCTGTGTCTCCCTCTCTCTCTGCCCCTCCCCCGTTCATGCTCTGTCTCTCTCTGTCCCAAAAAAAAATAAATAAACGTTGAAAAAAAAAATTTAAAAACATGTATGTACTTAATAACAAAACATCAAAATATTTGAAGCAAAACTGACAGAATTGAAGAGAGAAATAGATAGCTCTAGAGTAATAGTCGGTGATTTCAGTGCCACTTTCTTTTTCTTTTATTTTTTATTTTTTAAAATTTACATCTAAATTAGCATATAGTGCAACAATGATTTCAGGAGTAGATTCCTTAGTGCCCCTTCCCCATTTAGCCCATCCCCCCTCCCACAACCCCTCCAGTAACCCTGTTTGTTCTCCATATTTATGAGTCTCTTCTGTTCTGTCCCCCTCCCTGTTTTTATATTATTTTTATTTCCCTTCCCTTATGCTCATCTGTTTTGTCTCTTTAAAAAATTTTTTTTTTCATATGTATTCATTTTTGAGAGAGAGAGACAGGGTGTGAGTGGGGAGGGGGCAGAGAGAGAGGGAGACACAGAATCTGAAGCAGGCTCCAGGCTCTGAGCTGTCAGCACAGAGCCCGACATGGGGCTGGAACCCACGGAATGCAAGATCATGACCTGAGCTGAAGTCGGATGCTTAACCGACTGAGCCACCCAGGCGTCCCCATCTGTTTTGTCTCTTAAAGTCCTCATGTGAGTGAAGTCATATGATTTTTGTCTTCCTCTGACTGACTAATTTCACTTAGCGTAACACCCTCCAGTTCCATCCATGTAGTTGCAAATGGCAAGATTTCATTCTTTTTGATTTCCGAGTAATACTCCATTGTGTGTGTATATATATATATATATATATATATATATATATACACACCACATCTTCTTTATCCATTCATCCATCGATGGACATTTGGGCTCTTTCCATACTTTGGCTATTGTCGATAGTGCTGCTATAAACATGGGGGTGCATGTGTCCCTTTGAGACAGCACACCTGTATCCTGTGGATAAATGCCTAGTAGTGCAGTTGCTGTGTTGTAGGGTAGTTCTATTTTTAGTTTTTTGAGGAACCTCCATACTGTTTTCCAGAGTGGCTGCACCAGCTTGCATTCCCATCAGTACCACTTTCAATAATGATAGAACCCCAGACAGAATCAATAAGGAAATAAAGGACCTGAACAATACTATAAGCCAGTTGAACATAGCAGACATGTAGACACTACCCAACAGGAGCAGAATACATAATTTTTTCAAGTACACATGGAGCATTCTCTAGTAAACACCATAGGCTAGATAGGCCACAAGTCTTAATACATTTTTAAAACTACTGAAATTATATAAAGTATGTTGTCCTATTACAATGGAATGAAATTAGAAATCAACAGGAGAACTGAAAAATTCTCAATTATGTAGAAATTAAATAACACAGTCTTTAAAAACCAATTGGTCGGGGCACCTGGGTGGCTCAGTCGGTTAAGCATCTGACTTCAGCTCAGGTCATGATCTCGCGGTTGGTGGTGTTGAGCCGCATCAGGCTCTGTGCTGACAGCTCAGAGCCTGCTTGGGTTTTCCTCCCTCTCTCTCTGCCCCTCTGCCAGTCATTCTCTATCTCTCTCTCAAACTAAATAAAAATAAACTTAAAAAAATAAAATCCTTAGAAAAGACGTTATACTAAGTGAAATAAGCCAGACACAAAAGGACAACTGTTACATCATTCCACTTATACGAGATACCTGAACAGCCAAATTTGTAGAGGTAAAAAGTAGAATGGTAGGGGCCAGGGGCTGGGCAGAGAGGGAAATGGGGAGTTAACTATTTCATGGGTACGGAATTTATTTTGGGAAGATGAAAAAGTTCTGGAGATGATGGTGGTGAATGTACTTAATGCCACTGACCTGTACGCTTAAAAATAGTGAAAATGGTAAATTTATGTTATGTGTATTTTACTCCACTAAAAACATTTTTTTAGAAAACCAGGGTATGGAAGACAGAAGAAACAGATATGTTAACAAGAAATATTGGTGTAGTTAAAACTGAGCACCACTTTGGCTCTGAGCCTCCTGGAACCAAGAGAAAAGATGTATTCCTCTCACGGTGCCAAGAATGTGTTGAATGGTTCAGTAGTTTAATGGAAACTATTGCACTGGTTCAAGTTATAGCAGCTAAAATTCTGAACTATATACACGCATAAGTAGATCATGATAGTAGAAAGTTAAACATTGAATACAAAAATACATAGACCAAAAGTCAGAGATTATGATTCTTTGGTTAATAGAGGAAACAAGGATTTTTAGAAAGCAATATGTATTCAGAGTCTTCATTTTCTGTCCTATAGATTAGTGATTTTTACACTGTATTCTATTCAACCCTTAAATTACTAAGAACTTTAGAAGCCAATTCCTGGATCTCAAGATCAGACAAAAGAGTAGGATTGTAATAGGCACCCTTTCCAATACAATCAGACCAATCATGCTTCAGATTTCCTCCAGAATAGGGTCATATTACTGTGGTTATATGTTGAAAACCACTTAAGAGAATATATCCTTGAATTAAGATTGAAATCTTGGGGCGCCTGGGCGGCGCAGTCGGTTAAGCGTCCGACTTCAGCCAGGTCACAATCTCGCGGTCCGTGAGTTCGAGCCCCGCATCGGGCTCTGGGCTGATGGCTCAGAGCCTGGAGCCTGTTTCCGATTCTGTGTCTCCCTCTCTCTCTGCCCCTCCCCCGTTCATGCTCTGTCTCTCTCTGTCCCAAAAATAAATAAAACGTTGAAAAAAAAAAAAAAGATTGAAATCTTATTACTTAGGAGTATAAAGCTCAATATTTTGTTTGTTTTTAGAATATCAGGTGTACTGTTTGCCTAAATAATATTAAAAAGTAAAACTGTATATTAATATGCAATG
This sequence comes from Lynx rufus, assembly GCF_022079265.1. NCBI lineage: Eukaryota > Metazoa > Chordata > Mammalia > Carnivora > Felidae > Lynx > Lynx rufus. The sequence continues at coordinate 15,737,881 of NW_025814842.1, read as the reverse complement.
CATGCATGTCTTTGAAAAACATTAAAGGTATTTTATTTTGCTACTGTGACCAAGGGAAATTAAGATTTAGAAAAATATAGATTGTAGTATCGTTCATTCCAAAAATGGTTCTAGGCATATGAAATACAAAAATAATTTAGAGTATCTCTGTTTTTAAAGGCACTCATAGTCCACTGAGAGATAATATGCTGGCTCTTCTAATACTGCTTAATAAATACCAAGAGAAAGGAAAACATACTATGGAAACACATTGGGAGTGGCATGTAACATGGAGATTGCTCCAGGAAAGAGGGAGTATCACAGAAATTTATGTAGAATAAATAAAACCTTTGAACTATCTCAAATGTTGAGTGGAAGTTAGCCATGTATTATGGGTTGAATTGTGTTCCCTACAAAAAACATATTTTGGCATTCTAACATAGTACCTCAGAATGTGACCTTATTTTGGACATAGGGTTCTTTACATAGGTAATCAAGTTAAAATGGAGTCATTAGGGTGGGTGCTAATCCAACACGCTGAAAGCTTTATAAGAGGGAAATTTGAATGCAGAGATACAAGTACAGAAAAGATCATGTGAAGAGACACATGTGGAAGATAGCCATGGACTGCCAAGCAGAGAGCTCTTAGAAGAAACCAACCCCCTTGACATCTGTAAATTGGTGAATGTAATTGATTTGGGACTTCTAGCCTCCAGAACTGTGAGACAATAAATTTGGTGCTAATTCTTTTTTAACAAAAAGGATAAAAATCTAAGCATTTAACCCTAGCATTCTAGGTCACTCCACAATCTGTCTCTTGATAAAATTTCCAACTTTATTAGCCCCCTGCACAACTCTTCATTCCAGCTGAATGGCTTCACTCATTTATTTACTCAACAAGCTTTTGAGTGTCTACCATGCAAGGCTTAGAGCTGAGTAGTGAAGTATAACATGACTCTGACATCCAGAGTCTGTCTAAAGGAAGTTTTATATTCTAGGGGGAGAGATGCTAAATGACCAATTTCACAACTCACCATTTAATTATAGCTATGGTAAAAATTGGAAAAACAAAAAAAGGAAATAGAGGACCTGACCCAGTCTGGGAGAATCAGGGAAGGTTCTTGGAGAAAGTAATGTTTGGACTTGAAGGATGAGATAACTTGGGCAGTAAAGGAAAGAACATTCCTTGAAGAGATGTTTGTGTTTTCCCGTCTCTATGGTTTGTGTACGTGGTGCCATCTGCTTGTACTACATGCTTTCTTCAAGAATCCAAATTCTAACTCAAAATTTGGCTCATATCCTCCCTTCTCCAGAAAGCCCTTCCTGATCATCTTATGCTGAAGTATTCTCTCCTCGCTATAAACTGGACATGTTTGTTGGTTATTAGTTATAAGCCATGCATGGCTTTGTGATGGTTTCACAATTCTTGCCTTGCCCTGTTATATAAATTGAGAAGTCATCCTTGATTCCCGCCTCCATCCAGTTCACTAGCAAGTCGCTTCTGTTTTAATTCCATGCAGAATTTTCTGACAAGACAATGATTAGAGGAGTTGGTTTAAATAATCATAACTTCTTTCTATTGTAAAATAAAACACAGCTACAGCTACTAAAAAAAAACCCATATAAGTCATGTGAATTATAAGGGGATACATTATAAAGAGAACTTATAATTATGATTAATAGCTTAATGAATTCTAACAAGAACACCCTTATAACTAACACTCAGGTCAAGAAATAAAACTCTGCCAGTCACTCAGAAACCCTCCTTTCACCCTATCCCAAATACAATTGCCCTTCCTCCTGCATAAAGTGTCCACAATCCTCAACTTTACGGCAGCCACTTCACTGGCTTTCTTTACAGTTTTGTTACCCAAGTGTGCATCCCCCACCACAATAGTTTTCTCTTGCACTTTCGTTGTTTTTTTTAAACCTACCTTTTACGCCTCTTCATCTTCAGGATCTCTCACCATGCCTTTCTTTTTCTTACAATCTCATGGCCAACATCCCAGTTTGTTTGACCTACAGAGTCCTGGATTTTGCTGGTGGCATACTCATGGTGCAGTTGAACTTGTGCCTCTGTCTTATGTTTTTCCAACCATTTAGCAACTGGGTCCAGAGACTTGGTCAGATTCAGGGTTGATCCCTTTGGCAAGACTCAAAGTGGTATCATGTTCTTTCAGCAAGGGGCGTTATAGTCTCTGCATTGTCTGTCTGTGATATTAGCAGCTGTTGATGCTCAGTGCCTGGATCGATTAATTTGCTGGGGGTTGCACGATGGTGGTATTCTAATTCTATCACTTTTTCTTTCTTTATGAAATGGAATATTTTTATAACGAGATATTTTTCCTCATCTTCTATTGGTTACCCATTTGGGGGAAATATAATTACAAATCAGATCTCCTGCCAACACAGAAATTTCCTTCTACAAAATATAGGCAAGAGAGGAAATGGTTTCATTATTGAATAAGCATTTAACCAGACTGCAGTGCACACAATAGCAATCCATCAAGGAGACTGCAAAGAAAAATAAATCTGCTTGTATACAGCCAGGCAAATAAAATCCATTACATACATGTTAATTGTCTTCATCAACAGGAAAAATAAAACTTGTCTCTTTATGACAAGCAGGATGTTACATTATGGAGCCGAGCACCTAGGCTTAAAATTCCAAAGAGACAAGTTCACATTTCAAGGAGATGGCCTCCAAGAAAGGCATTCCTGGTATGAGGTCTATTTAACTTTTTTAAAGAGTTACATATATCTCAGAGAGACAGAGAAAGCATTTATAATTTCAGGTTTTCTAAAAGAAAACGAAATGCTGAAAAGAAGGAAGAAGGGGAAGAAGGAAGGGGAACATTCTCTTCCTTAAGCACCAGCGGTTTAAAAAAACATTTTTTTTTTTTTTTAGATTTTTGTTTACCCTACACTAGGGTAGGGAAAGCAAGATACATGTTTGAATCTTTCCTTTTATTTACCTATTTTCAAAATAATGACTTGGCTCCTAAATATCCTCCAAAGGTGACCAGTTAGTTTTGTTTGTTTTAAGCACCATTACTAACCCAGGGGCTTAACCCATTATTGATGGGTTTCAATCTACACAATCATTATCCTTAGTGCGGCTCAAATAGTCCTCTGGTCCACGGGGGCCTCTTCAAAGTTGGCTCCTGAGTTTCTCTGGGAGCTGCCTTGTGATCTGCTATGTGAAGAGTTCCAGGCTCATCTTGTACCTTTCCTACCCTTGAATCCTTTGTTTCTTCAAAAAGCCCTGGTTTCTTCTAGGGCAAAATGGTATTTCAAGATCATCTATGCAGTGCCACTGGATGGTCATTGTGTCTACCTCGCTTCTAGGCCTTTTCAGTCAACAAAGCTAGGAATTTAGATACAAGTTGTGTTGTAAAAAGGAGGTAAAATACACAAAATATGTACATACACGAATATATTTATGCGAGGATGATACGTATATATGTACATCTTAAAAGATAACTTCTGAGTTCGTCCTGATGCTACTTCCACTTGAGATTCAGGGTTTTTACTTAAACTCTTCTATAGGATAGAATTAGAATTATTTATTTACTTTATGCACCTTAAATATATAACAATCTCAGAATAACAAAAGTAATACTACCACTACCGATGTGATGACTGAAAATACTTAAATATATTTTTTGTATATGCTTTCCCTTTTACCCTGCATTATAATCATTCTATACACACATGACCGGAAGTATAACCATTACTTCTTTTAACCTTTATTTAGTCTTAGTTCCACAGCTGACTATACATATCTATAATGCTCCTCACCATACCTTATGTTGACATCGCTCTAGTTTTGGTTATGCTATGTTCATACCTCTCATTTTGGTTATCTGAGACTGTTCTTTAGCAGATTCTTCAGTAAGAGTTCATGGAAACAATATCTCGAATGTTGATAATAGTACATGCTCTTTACATTTAAAAGTGAGTTTTTCTGGGGTGTCTGGGTGGCTCAGCCGGTTAAGCTTCCGACTTTGGCTCAGGTCATGATCTCACAGCTCTTGAGTTCGAGCCCCGAGTTGGGCTCTGTGCTGCCAGCTCTGAGCCTGGAACCTGCTCCAAATTCTGTGTCTCCCTCTCTCTCTGCCCCTCCCCTACTCACACTCTGACTCTCTCTCTCTCTCTCTCCCTCAAAAATAAATAAACATTAAAAAAATTTATAAAAGTCAGTTTTGCTAGATATAAAGTCCTTGGGTCACATTATCTTTTCCTTGAATATCTTAATCATTTTATTTTCTCCTATTCTTATCAAGTATTGCTCTTAAAAAGTCTAGCAATGTCCACATTTTGTTTCTCATATAAGCCACTTTTTTTTTTTTTTGCCCAGATGCCAAAGGATGTTTTTCTCCTGAAAGTCTAGTGAATTTATCTTTTTAGTTAATTTATTTGGAGAGAGAGAGAACAAGTAGGGGAGGGGCAGAGAGCAAGGGAGAGAGAGAGAATTCCAAGCAGGCTCCACACTGAGCCACCCAGGTACCCTGAAAGCCTGGTGAATTTGTTAGTATGTCTCGACACTGGGTTTGGGTCAAGAATTCTTAGGTACATGGTGTGTGTGTGTGTGTGTGTGTGTGTAGTTTCAAATATCAATTCAGGAACATTTTCTTAAATTTTGTATTTTGCATAATGTCTTGATTTATGCATATTTTATATCAAGATACATACAGGGGCACCTGGGTGGCTCAGTTGATTAAGCATCCAACTCTTGATGTTGGCTCAGGTCATGATCTCATGGTTTGTGAGATCGAGTCCTGCACTGAGCTCTGCACTGAGTGCAGAGCCTGCTTAGGATTCTCTCTCTCCCTCTCTCTCTACCCCTCCCTCTCTCTCTCTCTCTCTCTCTCTCTCTCTAAAAATAAATGAATAGACATTTTTAAGAAATTATAGGGATGGGTGGCTCAGTCGGTTAAGCGTCCCACTTTGGCTCAGGTCATGAACTCATGGTTTGTGGATTGGAGCCCCACGTGGGGCTCTGCTAACAGCTCGGAATGTGGAGCCTGCTTTGGACTCTGTCTCTCTCTCTCTCTCTCTCTGTCCCTCTCCTGCTCATACTCTGTCTGTCTGCCTCTCTCTCTCCCAAAAACAAACATTAAAAAAATTTAATTATAGATCCGTATCTTGATTTTTTATATTTTTCTTGATTTTTATATTTATCTTATTTACTTGGTTCATTTCTCTACTTCGGAGACTTCTATGTTCTTTTTTTTTTTAATTTTTTTAAACCTTTATTTATTATTGAGAGACAGAGAGACACAGAGCATGAGCAGGAGAGGGGCCAAGAGATGGAGAGACAGAATCTGAAGCAGCCTCCCGGCTCTGAGTTGTCAGCACAGAGCTGGATGCGGGGCTCGAACTCACAAACCACGCACAAACCGCGAGGTCATGACCTGAGCCGAAGTTGGACGCTTAACCGACTGAGCCACCCAGGCGCCAGGAGACTTCTATGTTCTGTATTGGCTCTTCTTTGCCTGTCCTACATGTTTGTCATTTTCACTCAAAACCATTTTGTTCTTTTCTATCAGACTTCTTTACAATTAAAAATGATTTTCCTCCCAGGGCATCTGGCTGGCTCTGACAGTGGAGCACACAACTCTTGATCTCGGGATTGTGAGTTTGAGCCCCATGTTGGGTATAGAGATTACTTAAAAATAAAATCTTAGAAAAAAAATTGGCGAGGTGGGGGGGCACCTGGGTGGCTCAGTTGGTTGAGCATCTGACTCTTGACTTCGGCTCAGGTCATGATCCCAGCGTCATGGGATTGAGACCTGCACTGGGATCTGTGTTGAGTGTGGACCCTACTTAAAATTGTCTTTCTCTCACTCCAATCCTTCCCTGCTCATGCACGCTCTATCTCTCTCTAAAATAAAAAAAGAAAGAAAGAAGAAAAAAAATTTTTAACATAAAAAAATTAAGAAAATGTTTTTCTCCCTTCTATTTCTCTTAAGACATTTTTTATTGTGTTTATTTGCTCTTGTGTTTCTTCTAATTTACTTTTCATTTCCCCCTTTTGTTTCTAATTCTTTACTGATTTCTAGGATTTTCTAATTTTTTTTTACTGTAGTTCTTTCTTGTGTTGTATCATTTTCTTAATAATTTTAGATAGCAGGTACCTGGGTGTCTCAGTCAGTTAAACATCCGACTTTTGATCTCAGCTCAGATCTTCTTCTCAGGGTCGTGAGGTAATGCCCCACGTTGGTCTCCATGCTGGGCATGGGGCCTACTTTAAAAAATTTTTTTTTGTTTTGTTTTAAGCTGGTTTTAAAATAGCAGGTTACAGGGGCACCTGGCTGGCTCAGTTGGTAGAGCATGGAACTTTGATCTCAAGGTCATGAGTTTGAGCCTCACATTGGGCATAGAGTTTACTTAAAAAATAAAATAGTAGGTTACAATTGGAGCTGTTTTGTGGGCAAAATGTTATTCTGCTCTTTTTCTTTTTTTAGTAATGACTTTGTATGAGATTTTATCTTTACCTTTTCTGCTGTTTATTTTATGTGAGATTAGTTTTCTGGAGGTTTTAGAAGGAGTTGTGTGGTTCAGTATGGTTTTTCTAACTTCACAGAGCTCCCTCTTTTGTTTTTATATAATATTAAAAAATATGATGGCTTGCCAACTCTGTTTCCCTCCCAGATCAAGGACTGGCAAAGACCACCTGCTTTTATAAAGTTTTACTGAAACCCAGTCCTGCCCAATTTTTTTACATATTGTTTATAGCTGCTCTCAGGCCAAATCAGCAAAGCTGAGGAGTTGCAACATGATGAGCCCTCAAGCCAATAAACCAAAAATGCCTATTACCTAGCCCCTGATTTAGACCTTTTCTTTCTTTGCCTCTGTTGCCTCTGTTCTGCTCAATTTTTTTTTAATTTTTTTTAACGTTTTATTTATTTTTGAGACAGAGCACAGCATGAACGGGGGAGGGGCAGAGAGAGAGGGAGACACAGAATCGGAAGCAGGCTCCAGGCTCTGAGCCATCAGCCCAGAGCCTGATGTGGGGCTCGAACTCGCGGACCGCGAGATCGTGACCTGAGCTGAAGTCGGACGCCTAACCGACTGAGCCACTCAGGTGCCCCTGTTCTGCTCAATTTTGATTGGACTCCCAGCAGTGTCTTCTCAAAGTCAGGCCCTGTCCTAGAAGCAAGACCCTACCAGTCAGTTTTGAGAGTTCACCAGGAAGTGGTCTCAGACCTTAGCACCCCTTGCTCACATTTTTTAAACTGTGGTAAAATATATATAACATAAAATCTATCATTTTAAACATTTTTTAAGGTTAACAACTCAGTGACATTAAGTATATTCACAATATCATGCAGCCATCACCACTGTGTATTTCCAGAACTTTTTTATTATCTCAAACTGAGATAATCCCCCTTCCCCTAGTTCCTGGTAAACTTTATTCTACTTTCTGTCCCTATGAATTTGTCTATTTTAGGACTTCAGGTAAGTGGACTCATACACCATTTGTCCTTCAGTGTCTGTCTTATTCCACCAAACATAATGTTTCAAAATCATCCATTTTGTACCATTATCTGAATTTCATTCCTTTTTGTAGCTAAACAATATTCCATTGTATGTATATACCACCTTTTCTTTATCCATTCATCTGTTGATGGGCACTTGGATTGTTTTCATCTTTTGGCTATTGTGAACAACGCTGGTATGAATATTGGTGTACAAGTATCTATTTGAGTCCCTACTTTCAATTCTTTTGATATACATCTACGAGTGGAATTGTTAGATGATATGGTAATTGTATTTTCAACTTTATGAAGAACTGTCACGGTGGCTTTTCCATTTTTCCATAGCAGCTGCACCATTTTATATCCTCACCAGCAATGTACATTGGTTCCAGTTTTTCCACACCCCTGCCAACATTTCTTTTTTTCCATTTTGTTTTTGGTTTAATCATAGCCATCCTAATGGGGTTGAGGTAGTATCTCGTTGTGGTTTTGATTTGTATTTCCCTAATGATTGATGGTGAATATCTTTTCATGTGCTTATGGAGCATTTGTAAATCTTCTCTGGAGAAACGTCTACGCAAGTCGTTTGAATTGTGTTTATTGTTGAAGGAGTTCTTCATAGACTCTGGATATTGACCTCTTATCCGATATAAGATATATTACTCCCATCTGTGGGTTGTCTTTTCACGCTTTGGATAGCGTGCTTTGATTATTTTCCCTTTTTAAATTAATTAGTAAATTATGCAGAGCTACTTTAAGATTATATGAAGATCCTCTTCCTCATCAAACTTTCCGTCATCATCTGTTGATTCTTTCTTGAATCAATGGCTGCTATTTTTGAGCCACCAACCATGCCCCAGATACTGCACTGGCTGCTTCATGTACATTATCCTTATGTGGCAGATGTCATTGAAGCTGAAGAAGTGAAACAGTGGCCAAGGACACACAGCTAGTAAGCAGCGGAAATGGGAGGAGACTCCAGGAGCTAGAGTTCATGTGCTAGAGCTGGGGAAGCAAGTGTTAGCTGAAAACAGTAGGGAACTCCAAGCATCAGGTCTGTTGAGCAAGCCTGTTTCTGATGCTTCTTTCTTGCGTTTCCCAAACACTGCCTAACCTAGAGAGAGTGTAGGGCAGGCATGCTTCAGGGCCAAGGACTGTGACATGCTGGGTGTGTTCAGCAGTCAGGTGCCAATTCCATCCACTGGGTCACTACATATCTTCAGGGTCCTGTGGTGTGGCGGGCTCAGTAGCTGGGTTGAGAGAACCAGAAGCCCCAAGTTGTCCTTTGACATGATGGGGCGGCGGGGGTGGGGGGCAGTCTTAGTAACCCGGCAGGTTCTGGGTTAAACATCCCCATTCTTTGGGCTCTTGTGGGACCTTAGCTGGGAGAACCAGAACATAGGCAGGGTGGGGTCCTGGGGTAGGGAGCCAGAGCCCTGAGTCATAGGGTGATCGAGGAGTCAGGGCCAAGGCAAGACATGCTGAGCCAGAAAATCTGGAGGAAATCCATGGTCTGAATGCTGGGAGGAGGGAGAACTCACCAGATATAGCCGAGGTCACAGGAGAGGAGGCAATCAGGGTTGGAGCCTAAAACAGTTCTAGAAGGTAAGGATCACATGAGGCTGGTATGGGAGATCTTGAACCTATGTCTGGAAATCTCCAGTGATTCTCAGGGCTGACAGTGGCCTAAGCCTAGTAGATTGGCTTAGTTTGGGGATGCATAAGCCCAGGAGCATACATTAGTCATGGGTAGCCTGTTGGATCAGACTTTGTGGTGAACATTCACCTCTCCTACAGGCCTCTCAGGCCCATACCCGCCTCAGTTTTCGGGGCTCAGCCTCTGTGTCTTATTAGCTGCAGTCACCTAGCCGAGCTACTCATCTGCTATGATCACTCAGGCCCCAACCCTCTTTTTGGATGAAAACTGCATTCTACAAGACCTTTGCTCTAAGAGACTTTCCGTGCAGGGTTTTTGTTTTTTTGTTTTTTAACCATCCAGAAAAATAAAAGCAGCACAATATAAAAATACCTTTCACTGAGCCATCTTAAAGTGAGTTAAATATATCAAGGCCCTTTACCCCTAAGTAATTCACTATATAATTATTGCTGTTTTTTTTCTCCCTTGCAACTAATAAGCAGTGTGGGAACGTCATGCAAATATTGCCTTCTTTGTCGAAGATCCCCCCTAGATTTAGCATCCACTGATGATTCTTGCCTAATCCAGCTTTACCATGATGGTTGCAAAACAGTGATCCCACATTCCTTCCACATTTTCCATTCTGCCCTCAGCATTTTCCAGTAAACAAAAGAGCTTCCTTCTCTCGATTTATGTATTTGTGGACTCTTTTTTTTTTTTTTTAGGGATTATAATTTAATTCTTAGTTCTTTTGGTGTTCAAATTGTCACAGACTTGCCAGTGAGAACCCCTTCAAGCTGTCTCGTAGGTCCATGTGACATAAACCCACTCTTTAAAAAAGCATGTCCTTACTTGCTGGTATAACAAGGGATTCCAAGCATTCTTTATGCCAGCCTGGAACTCAGCTAGTTCTCTGAGGACCCTGATTCGTTTAGTGGTGAAGGTCTCAGAGATCAAGGTCAGAGAATTTGGTGCCCTCAGTGCTCCTGGTGTGTCCTTTCTTCTTGGCTCTCTCAATGGACAGAGTCAGGAAATATATGCAGGTATACCTGTATGTACATATGTACGCATGTTTACACAGTCATAGATGTGTGACACAAACATGCATATACAGATCTTAGAAATCATGAATTTACACTAATATACCCTCAACAAGGTTATTTCTTACCTTCCCCATTCTTTATTTGTATATCCCTTCTCCTTTCGTGAGAATCCTGGCTCCCATTTGCTCAGTCCTATGTTACATCTAAAATAGTTTATTATATTGGGGCTCCTGGATGGCTCAGTTAGTCAAACATCTGACTCTTAGTTTCGGCTGAGGTCATGATCTCACGATTCGTGAGTTCGAGCCCCGTATCAGGCTCTGCGCTGACAGTGCGGAGCCTGCTTGGGATTCTCTGTCTCCCTTTCTCTTTGCCTCTCTTTCTCTCTCCCTCGCTCTCTCTCAATAGCAGCACTTTCAACAATAGCCAAATAATGGAAAGAGCCTAAATGTCCAGCAACTGACAAATGGACAAAGAAGATGTGGTTTATATATACAATGGAATACCACCGGGTAATGAGAAAGAATGAAATCTGGCCATTTGCAGCAATGTGGTTGGAACTGGAGGGTATTATGCCAAGTGAAATAAGTCAGTCAGAGAAAGACAGATACCATATGTTTTCACTCATATGTGGATCTTGAGAAACTTAACAGAAGACCGTGGGGGAGGGGAAGGGGAAAAAGAAGAGTTACAAAGAGGGAGGGAGGCAAACCATAAGAGACTCTTAAATGTTGAGGACAAACTGAGGGTTGATGGGGGTTGGGGGAGAGGGGAAAGTGAATGATGGGCATTGAGGAGGGCACTTGGGATGAGCACTGGGTGTTGTATGGAAACCAATTTGACAATAAACTTTAGTTTAAAAAATCCAAAAGTAAACAAATATTTTTAAAAAATGTTTTGAAATAGTTTATAACATCTATAATGGTTTCTGAATTGCTTTTCCCACACCATTACAAACAGCAGACCTAGTAAACACAGTTCAGGACTTGTTTGCAATTCTTCCCCTCCACCATACTCCCCGTCCCCAACTGAAGGAATATAGTCAAATACCGTGTTAAATTACTTCAAATTCGTTCATTTTCTCCTGTTCAGTGTGATTATGGTACTTTTTTGAAATATTAGTTTACTTCTTTTAGTTTGCTTTTAGTTTTAATTTACTTCCTTTCCATTTTTTATCGACTTAATTTTGTTTTTGAATATGCGGGATATTAGCATGCTTTCAAAAGTCAAAGCTGTATAAAAAGATATGCTCAGAGAAATATCATTTCCATCTATTCCCCTCCACCCCTGTAGGTAACCAACTGCATTGTTTTCTTGTTTGTCCTTCTTGTGTTTTATTTTGTAATAATAAGCAGATATATGTATATTTTCTTCTTTCCCCTTCTTTCTCATGCAAAACATAGCATACTACATATGTGTAGTATAAGAAATATATTTGGTCTTTGTTCCTGGTTCCTGGCACAGAGCTCCTGAAATCCTTAGAATTTCCTGAGTGATGGCAGTGTCTTTAGTTACTCCTAAGGAGCCCCTTTTTGGGCACACCTGACTTTAGGCTAATGAGGTGACAGTGTGGGCCCCCTAGATAGCTTTAGGATGGGGCTGGTCACCAGAAAGACCAAGTGATTAGAGGGTTGGAGCTTTCAGCCTCATCCACTGACTCTTGAACAAGAAGATTCAATGAGCTTTCTGGCTGGTGAATACAGCCACATCCAGAAGGGTATCACCTCCCAGTTCTACGGGGATACAAGCTCTTGCTCTCAGGACCCTTCTAGGCCCCAACCTACATACCTCTTCATCTGGCTGTTCATCTGTATCCTTTAAAATAAACTGATAAACATAAATAAATCTTTCTCTGAGTTCTGTGAGCTACTCTAGTGAATAAATGAAATCTGAAGGGGAGTTTATGGGAAACTCCAATGTATAGCCTGTCAAATGCACAGGTAAAAACCTGGATTTGTGATTGATGTCAGAAGTGGGGCAGTCTTGTGGGACTAAGGGGGGGGCAGTCTGATGCTCTCTCCAGGCAGATAATGTAAACATTGAGTTAAAGGCCACCCAGGCAGTGTCACAGAATTCCTTAATGTGGGACAAGCTACCCCATATATGGAGTACATAAGTATTCAGAGTATTGTGTAGTATAAAGGAAAACAAAGGTTTTCCCTTCATAAAATGCTTTTCTGCAATTAAATCTCTTTGCTTATCGCCTGGAAATCATTGTATCTCAGTCCACAAGAGTCTTCCTCGTTCTCTTACTCCATGAGCTCTTGTATATGCCAGAGTTTATTCACCCAATCTCCTCTGCTTGGACATTTAGGTAGTTTCCAGTTAATATTAATATTGCAATGAAAAACCTATGTATTTGTGTTATTGACAGTATATCCTCAGTATAAATTCTTAGAAGTGGGATTGTTGGGTCAAACAAAAGGTATATTCCTTTTCTATGGCTGTGTAACAAGTTACCACACACTTAGCAGCTTAAAACAACACCTGTTCATTAGCTCACGGTTCTGTAGATCAGAAGTCTGGGCAAGCACGTCTGGGCTCTCTGCTCAAAATATAACAAGGCATAAACCAAAGATATTGACTGTGATCTTATCTGGAGGCTCTAGAAAGAATCAGCTTCCAGGAAAATTCAGTGGCAGAATTCAGTTCCCATTTTGTTGTGGGCATTCAGCTTCTACCAGCCTCCCCCTTTCCTTGCCACATGACCCCTCCAACTTTAAACCAGCAACAGTGTGTTGAATCGTTCTTGCTTGGAATTTGACTTCTGTCAAAGGCAAGCAAAGCCGGAAATTAATTAAAGCAGTAAGGACAGATTTTAATCAGTAACAGCTATTGCAATAGGGAAAAAAGTCCAATGTGAACCGAACTCAACTCTGAGCTTTCTCAGGCAGACATTTTAAGAAGGGCTAGGGTTATCCTAAGGATGTGGCCTTGAGCTGGTAGAAAGTATGTTAGTGTCTGTTGAAGTCTGTGTAGGCTAATGCTGAGATAGGTCTTTTAGTTTTGATTTACTTCCTTTCCATTTTTTATCGACTTAAAGGTCAGTGAAGAAGACGGTTCAGAGGAGCTTGGCCAGAGTTTGGTCAAAAAGGGAATCTCAAAGACACCCTGGTGGCTCAGTTGGTTGAATGTCCGACTCTTGATTTTGGCTCAGGTCATGATCCCAGGGTTGTGGGATCAGACCCAGCATCAGGCTCTGCACTGAGCATGGCGCTTGCTTGAGATTCTCTCTCCCTCTGCCCCTCTCCCCCACTTATACATGCTCTCTCTATATATAAAATAAAAAAAAATTTTAACAAGGGGATCTTTGTCACTACTTCTGCTGCTGCCAAAGAAACTGTGCGTTTAAGTGGGCTCGTGTGATCAGATTAGGCCCACTTGGATAATGTCCCTTTTGCCATATAGCATAACATAGTCATGGGAGTTACACCAAGGAGTGAAGGTTATAGGGGCCATCTTAAAATTCCCAGCCCTCCTTCCAGCAATTTTCCTCACCAGCCCCTACCTGGATCATACCTGAACCAAGAGGTCTGAGCTGTTCGGGGTTCTGAGCAATGCTAAGGCTAACTCAGCCTCTAGTTATCAGGAATGGAGAAGAGCCTTAGACCCAACAGGAACGTCCTTGGTTCCACAGTGTGGAAGCAGTGATGGAGGCTATAAACAGTGTCTTAGAGAATGAGGGTAGGGGCACCCTCTTAAGTTATCTTGAGTAAAGGACTGTTCTGTGGGGCGAATCCCATCTGCAGTTTTGTGCAAGAACATATACCCACCTCACATGCCCTTTAATGTTCATCATGGTTTCAACCTCCTTGAAGTGACTTGGCCCTTGCTCCTAGAAGCCATTCCAGTGTGAGTGGCTAGTAGGAGCACAAGCTCTTTGTCAGATAAATCCATACTCTGCCATTTACTGGTTGCAGAACCTTGAAATTACTTAGCTTCTTTGTGCCTTGATTTCTTCACCTATGAAATGTGAATGAATAGTAGTAGCTACCTCCTGGGACAGTTGTGGGGGAATCAAATAAAATCATGTTCATAGAATGCTAATACATTCTTGGCACACAGTGAGTGCCCAACAAATGTTAGCTGTCTGAGTTTATCACTCTATCTGGCTTCATTTATGGCTCCATACCCCATGTTCTTCTTGGCTTTCCTGTGGTCCTTAGTGTTAGCCTTTGGATTCTCTCAGCATAGTAGCTCTTGGTTCCCACGTGTCCTGTCCTGGAGCTTGGGTGCTGCTAAGGGTAGAGGCCTAAAAAAGAAAGTACCCTGCATGCCACACATCTTCTTCAAGACATCCAAATAAGAAGCAACCTCCTATCCCTTGGGAGCCTTGCTTGCCACTGTCTGTCTCCCTGCTTGACTCAGTTCCAAACAAGTCTTGAGAAAAGGCATCTCTTCTGTTAATCTACTGTTATGTAACACAGTACGTCGAAACTTGGTGGCTTCAAAAACCGTTTTGTTTGTATCATGATTTTGTGAGTTCAGGATAGGGCTTGGTTGGGTGGTCCATCTCTGTCTGATCCGTGCTGGGGCAGCTGGGGCTGGAGGATTTACCTCCAAGATATCTTGTTCAGTCCCATACTGAGCACCTCCACATGCTGGTCTCACCCTCCAGGACCTCCAGATGCTCGGGTTTTTCACAGCATGGCTGTTGAGGACAGTTGGACTTCTGACAGAGAAATTGGCTCCCCCATTCCCAGAGGCCCAGGTGGACCCTGTGAGGCTTCCTAGGAAATGCACTCAGAGTTTGAGAACATCATCTCTGCTGCATTCTTTTGGCCACACAAGTCTCCAAGGCCAGATCAGATTCTTGGGGAGGGGGATTAGATTCTACCTCTCAGTGGGTGCAGCAGCAAAGAATGTGTGCAGGTTTTAAATCTATCACAGCAGCTCATGAGTGGAAGCTAAAACCCACCTGGAACCCAGCTGCGAAGGAGCCTGGGAAATGTCGTTTTAGGATTTCTAGTCTCTGCAGCATAGAAGGAGAATGGGACACAGGAAAGAGGCTGAGGCAGTCAATCTGCTGTATCCATCACAGTCTCTTGGCGTTCAGTGGTGTCTTGGATCAGATTCTACAACCAGCTTCTCTTCATCCTTGGTACCAGCATCCTTGAGTTCAGATGGGAATTGGGAGTGATCAATCAGTCCCTCGACCTAGCCTGTCCTTTAGGTCAAGGCTTTATAATTTTTTTTTAATTCTTTTTGATGTTTATTCATTTTTGAGAGAGACAGAGACAGAATGCGAGTGGGTTAGGGGCAGAGACAGAGGGAGACACAGAATCCAAGGAAGGCTCCAGGCTCTGAGCTGTCAGCACAGAGCCCGATGCGGGGCTCAAACGCACAGACTGTGAGACCATGACCTGAGCTGAAGTGGGACGCCCAACCGACCGAGCCACCCAGGTGCCCCAAGGCTTTAAAATTTTTTTAACTGAGGGACACGTGGGTGGCTCAGCCGGTTGAGCATCCCACTTAAGCTCATGTCATGATCTCGAAGTTCATGAACTCAAGCCCCACATCAGGCTCTCTGCTGTCAGATCCTGTCTCCTCTCTCTCTGCCCCTCCCCTCCTTATGCTCCCTCTGTCAAAATCAATCAATCAATCAATCATTAAAAAATCTATTTAAAAAGTTTTTAATTTTTTTTAACTGAACTGGCAAAAAATATAGCTTATATCAGTATATGGACAAACATATGTGACTGAAATAAAGGTTTCACTAAACAATCCTTAACTTTATTATGTGCAGTGTTCTGATTTTCTACTGTATTCTCTTTTTTAAGCAAAACTACTAGTTGTGCCTCCACTAAATTAATTTCATGGCTCACTAATGGGTTACCATCCACAGTTTGAAAAGCACTGCTGAAGGTACCCTTCCATAGGGAAAGGAAAACTGAGGGGGGAGAAAATGGGTCAGCAGGAAAAAAATTATATAAGAACAAAAAAAGAAAATATTTCCTCAAAGGAGACTTAATTCAACAGAAATGTAGTCGAGTATATCATTGTTTCACAAGTACTCATCCCCTTCCCTGTGAGGTAATGATACATACCCCACCTCTTTAGCCTTCCGTTGAGAGGCTTGGCTGTGGGACTGCCTTTGGCCTTTGACATGCGAGCAGGCACGTCTCATATCATGTCCGAGCAGGAGCTTTAAATGCAGTTGCATGGCTTGGCTTGGTCTCTGGTGATTCTGCCCTCTGCTAGAAGAACGGTACGTTCCAGATAGGTCTGTTCCTTCAGCCTGGGTGCCAGAGTAAGTAAATACACGGAGCCAAAGTGCAGCCTATTCTCAGCCCTCACATAACATGAGAAACTGGTATTTGTTATAAACCACTTAGATTTGCAGTTGTTTGTTACTACAGTAAAGCCGACTAATCTAAGAAGCAACTTAATGAGGGGCATCTGGGTGGCTCAATCGGTTAAGCGACCGGCTCCTGGTTTGGGCTCAGGTCATGATCTCATGGATTTGTGAGTTTGAGCCCCATGTTGGGCTCTGTGCTGACAGTGCAGAGCCTGCTTGGGATTCTCTCTCCTGCTGTCCCTGCCTCTCCCCCACTTGTGCTCTCTCCGTCTCTCTCAAAATAAATAAACTTAAAAAAAAAAAAAAAAAAAGAAGCAACTTAATGGAAAAACAAACAAAAATCCAAAGCACTCGTTTGAACATTTAAACCATACAGAAGTATAGACAGTAAAACAGAGTTCTCCTTCACCAACTCCCTGCTCCTTCAGGAAGTCATCTTTTTTTTTTTTTTTTTTTCAACGTTTATTTATTTTTGGGACAGAGAGAGACAGAGCATGAACGGGCGAGGGGCAGAGAGAGAGGGAGACACAGAATCGGAAACAGGCTCCAGGCTCTGAGCCATCAGCCCAGAGCCTGACGCGGGGCTCGAACTCCCGGACCGCGAGATCGTGACCTGGCTGAAGTCGGACGCCTAACCGACTGCGCCACCCAGGCGCCCCCAGGAAGTCATCTTTGATAACATTTTGGTTCATATCTATTCAGAGAAGCAAATTTTTGAAATGACTGTTTTCTAACTTTGAGATAAAATTAGCACATTATTGTCCACAAATAAAGTTTTATTGAAACACACCAGACCTATTTTGTTCATGGCAGTTTTCACACTAAAACAGCAGAATTGAGTATTGAGACAGAGCCTGTAATACCTAATGTACTTAACTATCTGGCTCTAAATGGAAAAACTGTGCCGGCCCTTGGTCTAGGTCCACCAAATACTAACATTTGGCATTTTGCAGCTTTTGTTTTTATTTCTCTTTCAACTATGAATTTTTTTTCTAGACCACTTAAAACAATGTATGGATCTCATGACCCTTTGTCTGTCTATATTTCAGCATGTGTGTCCTAAGAACAGGTTTACTCTTCTCCACAAACCACATCATAATTATCACACCCAAAACATTTAACATTAACACAATTCTAGTAACTACTATTCAAAATCCTCCCAAATTGGCCTGAAAGTGTCCTTTCTAGCCTTTCCACCCTCAATTCAGGATTTAATTAAAGACTATACAGTGCATTTAGTTTTCATGTCTTGTCAGTTGCTTTTGATCTAGACCAGTTCCCAGTCTTTTTCGGCTCTCATGAAACTGTCATTTTTGAAGAGTCCAGCCAGGACAGCTGTTCAGGTCATCTCTCTGGACTTGACTGTTTTTTTGTCACTTGGTATTTGATTCAGGTTAATCATTTTCATTTTTGGCAGAAATTCTACATAGATGATGATGTGCTCTTATCAGGAGGCCCATGATGTTACTTGGCCCAACTATTTGTGATGTTAAATTTTGTCACTTGTTTATGCGGAGTCTGCCAGATTTCTCTGCTGTAAAGGTCATTTTTTCCCCTTTGTAATTAGCCAGTGATCTGTGGGGAAATTCTTCGACCTGTACGAATAACCAATTCCCTAACAACCTTTGCTCTGTGGTTTTAGGCTCTGTCGATGATTCTTTCCTGAATCAACTGTTGTCATGGAGAATGGTCTCCAAGTGATTTTATTTTTTTTTCAACGTTTTTTTTATTTATTTTTTTTTGGGGGGGGGGGACAGAGAGAGACAGAGCATGAACGGGGGAGGGGCAGAGAGAGAAGGAGACACAGAATCGGAAACAGGCTCCAGGCTCTGAGCCATCAGCCCAGAGCCCGACGCGGGGCTCGAACTCACGGACCGCGAGATCGTGACCTGGCTGAAGTCGGACGCTTAACCGACTGCGCCACCCAGGCGCCCCTCCAAGTGATTTTAAAGTACAGCCAGCATTGGGAATCGCTAGACCAGTGCTTCTCAATCTGTGTTTACAAATCCCCTGGGCATCTGGTTAAAAAGGCAAATCAACTTCGGCAGGACTGGGGTGGACTGAGATTAAGCATTTCTAACGGGTTCCCAGGTGTTGCTGGTCCACATGGACCACACTTTACATATCAAGGCTCAGTCTAGCCTCTAGACAACAGCTACAATTATGGATACGATACCTTCCTTCCCCAATTTAGTTTTGCCTACTTGTTAGTCAAGACTCTCAGTTACAAACAACAGAACACGCTCTAGCTCAGAAAAGACATGCATTAGTGGACATTGGGCAACTCTCAGAACCATTTAGGAGCTTGGAGCTGAGCTCCCAGGAACAGTGCCAGACCACATTGCAGAACTGACCTAATGAGGGAACCAGTCTTCCCACTGCCAGGCACTGAGCCCATCTGCGCTCATGCCAGTGATGCAAACCAACCGCACCCACAGCTGCCACCAGCACCAATGCTACACGTGTGCTTGGAACTCTACTGCAAGTTATTGCCGGCCCCCCAAACTGGATGTCTGCTGTCACCCTCACCAGCAAATGGATTCCACAAAGAGCCCGCTTTCTCATGTTCATATTTCTGCACCAAAGTTTCACACGAGTATGTTAGATTGCTGGAACCTAGGTCACATGGCCATTCCCTAGCTGCAAGGGAGGCTGGGAAATCATGTTTCCTGGCTTCTCCCTTGGGGGAGGGGAATAGGAAAGATTCATAAGGCAAAAAATGCTCAAGAAGGCCCTCTAAAACATGACAAATGTCTAATACAGTTATTTGAAAGAATAAATGCAGTAAGTCTGAGAAATCTATGAAGAATAAGAATAGTAATAAAGACTTCCCCTCTTATATGGAAAAATACATTGTAAAACTGTAATAGTGTGTGATATTAGAATCAGAATGGATAGATAAATCAAGAAAAGACTTAGATCCAGATCCTCACACTTTATATCAAAATTAACTGATAGTTTTGAGTTAAATTGATTTTTTCTTAAATTAAAAAAAATTTTTTAACGTTTATTTATTTTTGAGAGAGAGAGACAGAGAGACAGAGTGTGAGTGGGGGAGGGACAGAGAGAGAGAGGGGGACACAGAATCTGAAGCAGGCTCCAGGTCTGACCTGTCAGCACAGAGCCTGACGTGGAGCTTGAACTCATGAACCGTGACATCATGACGTGAGCTGAAATCAAGAGTTGGACGCTTAACTGAGCCACCCAGTAACCCCTAAACTGATTTTTTTAACCCATTAAAATACTAGAATAAAATAGAGTAAAATATTTGTCAAGTTTCATGGTGGAAAATAACTTTCTAAATTTAATAATATTGGAATAACTCACAGATAAAAAGATAAATAGTTTTACCTTTATAAAACAGAGAACTTATATACTTAAAATTGAAGGGAAACAATTAACTGTGAAAATAATGTGCAATAAATACAACAGACAACATGTTAATATCTTTAATATATAAAATTCACATAAATTAATTTTTTTAACTGCTAAGAACTTTTAACTCATTTACCAATAGGATATATCTAGACAGTTCACCAAGAGCCAAATACAAATGGCTAATGACATACAGAAAATTTTCAACCTCACTGGGAATGAAAAAAAAAAGACAAACCAGCACAAAGGTATTTTTTAAAAAATCTATTGATAGAAGGGGCACCTAGGTGGCTCAGTTGGTTAAGCTTCTGACTCTTAATTTCGGCTGAGGTCATGATACCACAGTTTGTGAGTTCAAGCCCTGCATTGTTGCTTGGGATTCTCTCTCTCCCTCTCACTTTGCCCCTCCCCACACCTTTCTCTATCTCAAAATAAATAAACATTAAAATATTGATAGCAAATTATATATAATATATACAAATATATATTTATAACACACATATATAATATATAATATATAATCTTAGTTCCACCCCAGTCCTGCCAAATCTGATTTGCCTCTTAACAATATGCCCAGGGGATTTGTAAACACAGGTTGAGAAGCACCGGTCTAGTGATTCCCAACGCTGGCTGTACTTTAAAATCACTCAGGGGCCATTTAAAACAATATTGATGTCCATTTACATTCTCCATGACAACAATTGATTCACATGTAGTATATATATATATATATATATATATATATATATATGGTATGTATTTGTTATCTCTTTCTCTCTTAATAAGAATATCCAGTCTTTAAAAAAAAATTTTTTTTAATGTTTATTTCTGAGACAGAGAGAGACAGAGCATGATTTGGGGAGGGGCAGAGAGAGGGAGACACAGAATCCGAAGCAGGCTCCAGGCTCTGAGCTGTCAGCACAGAGCCCCACGCGGGGCTCAAACTCATAAACCGTGAGATCATGACCTGAGCCGAAGTTGGTTGTTCAACTGACTGAGCCACGCAGGTGCCCCACGAATATCCAGTCTTAATGAAATAAAGAATAGATGGATATTTTCACACATTGCTTATATGTAATAACCCTATTTGGAGAAAAACAGGGCATTCAAAAGAATATTTGGTATTCAAAAGAACGATGACTGCAATGGATTGAAACACACCAAGAATATAATAATCTAAGCATTCCTACTACTAAAACACAAAAGCAAAACATTATCTTTTGAACTTCTAGGATACCAATTCATTCTGCAAGTTGGTAAAGGAAGAAAAGAATTAAGCATTTATCCTGCCTTTCCTTTTCAACTCTATTTTGGGATACCCAAATTGCTGATGAAAGAAATTTCTTCTTTTCACAGAATTTCAGCAAAAGGAATTATAGGATTAGAAAATCACTATTTACAATACCTAATGAAGTAATAAATTTAGGCAGTGATTATCAGTGGCTGTTGAAAACATTTGGTGAAATAAGCAGACTGACAGCTTCTGGACCCACTGATCAATTTTAAGATCATGCAAAGGGACAACCAGATGTTGAGCTTTTGATGTGATGTAATAGGCAGCATATCATTCCCAATGAAGTATTCATGCAAAAAAAAAATTCTTTTAGCTTAATCAAATGTCTCTAGAATAACAGAAAATACGGAGGCTAGAGAAATGTGTTAAATGTCATCATAAGGGTGTGGTCAACCAAATCCAGTTTATGGGGAATTTACAAGAGTGAAAAGTTAAGACATATATCAACCAAGACCTTCTTTGGATATTGATTTGAATAAATCAATATAATTTCAGACAATCAGGGGAGATTAACATAGACTGATTGTTGGATGATATGAATGTATTATTGTTCATGCTGTTAATTATGATAATAAAATTGTGTTTATGTTTTTAATTTTAATTTTTTTAAAGAATTTTTTTAACATTTATTCATTTTTGAAAGGCAGAGAGAGACAGAGTGCTAATGGTGAAGGGGCAGAGAGGGAGACACAGAATTTGAAGCAGGCTCCGGGCTCCAAGCTGTCAGCACAGAGCCCGATGCGGGGCTCAAACTCACAGACCACAAGATCATGTCCTGAGCCAAAGTCGGCCAGCCAACTGACTGAACCACCTACGCACCCCGTGCTCATGTTTTTTTAAAAATCCTTATCAGTTAGAAATACATACTAAAAATGTTCATGTTAAAGGAGAGATTAAAATACTTCAGGGAAAAAAACCTTGGGATGAGGAATAGATACATAAAAGAAGAATGGCAAAATCTTCATGTCCATGGGATGCATTATACTCTTTGGTGTTTCATTTGTTTAAATTTCCACAGTAAGGAGGTAAAGAAAGTAAAAGATCTTTCACCTTGACTTTGTAATTCTACTCCAGACGACCCATTCTCAGAAAATAATTTAACATATAGGAAAATTCTTTACGCATAAGAATATCAATCCCACGAGCATTATAAATGCCAAAATTACAACAACCTAAATGTCAAACAACAGGGCCACAATTTTATCAACTAGATATGTCCCTTAAGGGACTATTATGTGACCATTAAAACATGTTCATGAAGACTTGTAATTTTTTTTTTCAACGTTTATTTATTTTTGGGACAGAGAGAGACAGAGCATGAACGGGGGAGGGGCAGAGAGAGAGGGAGACACAGAATCGGAAACAGTCTCCAGGCTCTGAGCCATCAGCCCAGAGCCTGACGCGGGGCTCGAACTCAAACTCACGGACCGCGAGATCGTGACCTGGCTGAAGTCAGACGCTTAACCGACTGCGCCACCCAGGCGCCCCTGAAGACTTGTAATTATATGACAAAGTGCTTGTGTGGAAATATCAAGTGCAAAAAAATAGGTCACAGGATTTTATATAAATTAGTATACCAGTCAGCTTTTGCCACATAACAAACCACTCCAAATTTAGTCACATAAGTCACTTAAGTATTTATTTCTCTTGTTTTGTGTGTCTGGGTATTTTGCAGCTGGGTCTGGATAGTCTGGGATGGCTCATTCTCACATTTGGCGGCTGGCAGGCTGATTGGTCTAAATGGGACTCATGTGGGACCGTTCATCTCTATTCCACGTGATCTCTCATCCTCCAAAAAGCTAGCCCAGCCTTCTTCTCACAGCACTTTCATGGGCCCAAAGAGCAGCAAAAGAACAAGTGTCAGTGTGTGAGCACTTTTCACGCCTCTGATTGCCTCACGTTTGCTAATGTCCCGTTGGCCAAAGCAAGTCAGGACAACCAAGCGCAGAGTCACCATGGTGGGGTGGTGGGGAGGAGGTGAGCAAGCTGGAGGTCTTTGCTGCAAGATTCTACTACAAGTATGGTCTCATCTATTATTTTTTAAAATACGAAATTTATTGTCAAATTCGTTTCCATACAACACCCAGTGCTCATCCCAACAGGTGCCCTCCTCAATGCCCATCACCCACTTTCCCCTCCCTCCCACCCCCCATCAACCCTCAGTTTATTCTCAGTTTTTAAGAGTCTCTTATGGTTTGGCTCCCTCCCTCTCTTTTTTTTCTCCTTCCCCTCCTCCATGGTCTTCTGTTAAGTTTCTCAGGATCCACATAAGAAAGAAAACATATGGTATCTGTCTTTCTCTGTATGACTTATTTCAGTTAGCATAACATTCTCCAGTTCCATCCACATTGCTACAAAAGGCCATATTTCATTCTTTCTCCTTGCCAAGTAGTATTCCATTGTGTATACAAACCACAATTTCTTTATCCATTCATCAGTTGATGGACATTTAGGCTCTTCCCATAATTTGGCTATTGTTGAAAGTGCTGCTATAAATATCGGGGTACAAGTGCCCCTATGCATCAGCACTCCTGTATCCTTTGGGTAAATTCCTAGCAGTGCTATTGCTGGGTCATAGGGTAGATCTATTTTTAATTTTTTGAGGAAACTCCACACTGTTTTCCAGAGTGGCTGCACCAGTTTGCATTCCCACCAACAGTGCAAGAGGGTTCCTGTTTCTCCACATCCTCTCCAGCATCTATAGTCTCCTGATTTGTTCATTTTAGCCACCCTGACCGGTGTGAGGTGGTATCTGAGTGTGGTTTTAATTTGTATTTCCCTGATGAGGAGCGACGTTGAGCATCTTTTCATGTGCCTGTTGGCCATCTGGATGTCTTCTTTAGAGAAGTGTCTATTCATATGTTCTGCCCATTTCTTCACTGGATTGTTTTTCGGGTGTGGAGTTTGGTGAGCTCTTTATAGATTTTGGATACTAGCCCTTTGTCCGATATGTCATTTGCAAATATCTTTTCTCATTCCGTTGGTTGCCTTTGAGTTTTGTTGATTGTTTCCTTTGCAGTGCAGATTTTATCGTGATGAGGTCCCAATAGTTCATTTTTGCTTTTAATTCCCTTGCCTTTGGAGATGTGTCAAGAAATTGCTGAGGCTGAGGTCAGAGAGGTTTTTCCCTGCTTTCTCCTCCAGGGTTTTGATGGTTTCCTGTCTCACATTCAGGTCCTTTATCCATTTTGAGTTTATTTTGTGAATGGTGTAAGAAAGTGGTCTAGTTTCATTCTTCTGCATGTTGCTGTCCAGTTCTCCCAGCACCATTTGTTAAAGAGACTGTCTTTTGTCTATTGGATAGTCTTTCCTGCTTTGTCAAAGATTAGTTGGCCATACTTTTGTGGGTCCAATTCTGGAGTCTCTATTCTATTCCATTGGTCTATGTGTCTGTTTTTGTGCCAATACCATACTGTCTTGGTGATTAAAGCTTTGTAGTAGAGGCTAAAGTCTGGGATTGTGATGCCTCCTGCTTTGGTCTTCTTCTTCAATATTACTTTGGCTATTCGGGGTCTTTTGTGGTTCCATACAGATTTTAGGATTGCTTGTTCTAGCTTTGAGGAGAATGCTGGTGCAATTTTGATTGGGATTGCATTGAATGTGTAGATAGCTTTGGGTAGTATTGATATTTTAACAATATTTATTCTTCCAATCCATGAGCATGGAATGTTTTTCCATTTCTTTGTATCTTCTTCAATTTCCTTCATAAGCTTTCTGTAGTTTTCAGCATACAGATCTTTTACATTTTTGGTTAGGTTTATTCCTAGGTATTTTATGATTCTTGGTCATCTATGATTTTTAAAAACTGTGTATTGGGGCACTTCCATGGCTTAGTCTGTTAAGCATCCAGCTTCGGCTCAGGTCATGATCTCACATGGGTTTGAGCCCTGCATTGGGCTCTGTGCTGACAGCTCAGAGCCTGGAGTCTACTTTGGATTCTGTGTCTCCCTCTCTTTTTGCCCCTCCCCCACTCATGCTCTCTCTGTCTTTCGAAATAAATAAAAACGTTTGAAAAAAATTTTAATAAAAAAATAAAAACTGCATATTAATAAAGTCAAAAGGAACTATCAAAATCAAAGGGTCACAAAACTACAGTGACCCTTTCTGAGTGGCATTTTTCTTTACATTTTAATATTTTGTGGCATGTTCTAAAGTGTTTGTAACAACATGTATTTTTTTATCATGGGAAACAATTAAGTTGAAAGAAAGAAAGGAAAAGAGAGAAGGAAAGAAGAAAGAGAGAAAGAGCATAGGGGGAAGAATTGAGGGAGGAAAGGAAGAAAGAACTCCTAAAACTGATTTACAGCTGGAAGGCTGGTTGCTTTCCAGGGACCGAATTTTCCCGAAGAGTGAAGCTGACATGCAATAAAATCTGAGTGGTGTCTCTCTCTCTCTCTCTCTCTCAATCTCTCTCTTCCTTCCCCCCTCCCTCCTGGGTTGTTAGATCTTCAGAGGGCTACAAATAGCATCCAGTCCAGTTATTTTCTTCAGTGTCCACTTGACAAGACTTCTGCTCTAAGTCTCTATGTGTTGGGGCTTTGGCTTCACCCCACACTTTGGATGGTCTATTCCAATGCATGCTCTGATGCAGGAGAAGAGCTGTGCTCATGGGAGACTCCTTTGGTGTGCAGCAGGATGGGGTGGGAGAAAGGGCAGCAGGATCTCCTGATGTTGCAGCTGGTACAGTCACTTAGAAAAGTCTGGCAGGTCCTGAAATACCTAAACATTGAGTCACCACATGACCCAGCAATTCCACTCCTAGGTACACACCCAAGAGAGATGAAAACGTATATCCCCACAAAAACTTGTACACAAATGTTTGTAGCAGCATTATTCACAATAGCTACAAGGTGGAAACAACCCAATGTCTGTCAGCTGACAAGTGGCTAAACAAAATGTAGCATATTCAGGGTCGCCTGGGTGGCTCAGTTGGTTAAGCTTCCGACTTTGGATCAGGTCATGATCTTTTGGTTTGTGAGTTCGAGCCCCACGTCGGGCTCTGTGCTGACAGCTCGGAGCTTGGAGCCTGCTTCAGATTCTGTGTCTCCCTCTCTCTCTGCCCCTCCCCTGCTCATGCTCTGTCTCTCTCTGTCTCAAAAAATAAATAAAACATTAAAAAAATTTTTTTAAATAAAAAAATTTTAAAAATGTAGCATATTCATACGATGAAATATTATTTGGTTATAAAAAGGAATAAAGCACTAATTCATGTTACCATGTTGGTGAACCTTGAAAACTGTGCTGAGAGAAGCTAGTCACAAACGACCACATATTATATTATTCCATTCATTTGAAATGTCTCTAATAGAGAAATCTATGGAATAGATTAGTGTTTATGACTAGGAAGAGATGGGGATGAGGAGTGAGAAGTAAAGGGTACAGTGTTTCTTTTCTAGGTGATGAAAATGTTCTAAAATTGATATGATGATTCTTTTAGTGTTCCCAGACCCAATTCCAATGTGTGTGGGGGAAACACTTTGGACACCAACAGGACACCAACAGGATGTCTCTGGTGACAAACACTACCTGGAGATTAGATTCCAACAGGTTAAGGGCTCAATCCTGTACAATTGCCCCCCAGCCCCCATTTCAGATGCTAGTTGCAAGCCCCAGGCTGTTACATGTGCTTCTAACTTACTACGAGTTGAAGGTTCTAACAATCTCCTCAAGTTAATTAATTTGCTAGAGCAGCTCACACAACTCAGGCAAACACTTAATTTACCAGTTTATTAAAGGGTGATAAAGGATACAAATCAACAGCCAGATGAAGAGACACACAGCGGGGGACTGAAACTTCTACCCCTCTAACCACATGGTTGGTCCTTCTGGCAAACAGCCCCTACCCTTGGGTGGGGTCTAAAAATGTTATGTTCATTAACATAACAAAAGACACATTTATGACTTTGAGCACTTAGGAAATTCCAAGGGTTTTGGAAGCTGTGAGCCAGGAACTGTGGATAAAGACCAAACATATTTGAGAAAAATATTTTGGTCATCTGAATGACCAAATTTATATTTCTTATAAATCACAACATTGCAGTGATGGTTGCACATCTCCCCCGAATATACGAAAAACCACTGAGTGGTATGGGTGAATTGTATGCTGTATGAATTTTATCTCAGTAAAGCTGCTCTTAAAAAGAAGAGCTATGATGATAGGGGCATAATATGGTCTGTGACAGCAAATCAAGGGAAACCAGAAAAGGGACGGATCACTCCAGGTGAGGATGGTCAAGGGAGGAGTGTTTCAATGAGGCCTTAAAACCTAATGGGAAGGAGGGCACCTGGGCGGCTCAGTTGGTTAAGCATCTGACTTTGGCTTAGGTCATGACCTCACAACTTAGGAGTTCGGACCCCGCGTCAGGCTCTATGCTGACAGCTCGGAGATTGGAGCCTGCTTTCGATTCTGTGTCTTCCTCTCTCACTACTCCTCCCCCACTTTGCACCCCCACCCCACCCCCCCACCCCCCCGCCAAGAATAAATAAACATTAAAACCTAATGGGAAGGAAGAGGAGGTAAGAAGATTCTCAGGGTGAAGATTGTGGTCTGGAACACAGGAATACAGGTGGGAAATTGGGGAACGTGTTGTGGGTGGCTAACTTGTGAACACTTGGGTGAAACAGACAGGAGAGGGTAACAGGAACATTCTTGTTTGAATGCTACTGCTGTGGGCTGGCTTCAGATTTGTTAAATATTTAAAGCCAGCTCTTTGATGCTTGGGTACTTTAGGGAATTCTCTGAGGAACTCCTTTCCTCAATCACTGGGTATAGGGCAAATGCATATCTCCTTCTATAAAATTCTCTTAAAAAAAAAAATTCTCTTAATTCCCAACATTGAAGCAAAGAATTAAGACGAAAATAACTACTTTTCAGAAACCTTATATGTTTTGCATTTGGTCTAGTCTAGCATTTTTCAACCTTAGAGCCACAGACGTTTTGGGCTGGCCAGTCTTTGTCGTGGGGGCTTTGCTGTGCACTGTAGGACGTGTAGCAGTACAACTGGCCTCTACCGGTTAGATGGTTAACACCATCCCTTTCCCCAGTTGACAACCAAAAACATCTGTAGACATTTCTCACTGCCAAATGTCCCCTAGGGTGGGTAGTGACAAAATTGCCCCAGATTAAGAACCACTGACCTAGGCCCTTGCTACTCACAGTATGGACCAGCACTATAGGCATCATCTGGGAACTTGTTCGAAAGGCAAATTGTCAGGCCCCACTCTAGACCTGACGAATGAGAATCTGCACTTTAACAAGATATAATTTGTACGTTCGTTAACGTGAGAAGCCTGGTCTACACGCCCTGTAGCCTCTAATGTATTTTGGTGACTCAGGTGAAATAAACATTTTTAACATAAAAAGAAAAAATATTAAGGCCACGGCCTAGACTTATTGGCACGGTGTTTTGTTTTGTTTTTTTTCTTTTTTTGCACTGGCCCTTAACTTGGTCCTTGCATTAGAATCTCCATGACCTTGATCTCACGGTCCGTGAGTTCGAGCCCCGTGTCGGGCTCTGTGCTGACAGCTCAGAGCCTGGAGCCTGTTTCAGATTCTGTGTCTTCCTCTCTCTCTGCTCCTCCCCTGTTCATGCTCTGTCTCTCTCTGTCTCAAAAATAAATAAACGTTAAAAAAAAAAAAAAAAAGAAACATAGAATCTCCATGACCTTTCTCAAACTATACAAGTTCAGGCCCCAGATTTTCTGATTTGATGGGTTCAGCATGGGGATTCAGGGTCTATGAATTTTGAAACGTGATGTGTCCCCAGTTAAGATCCTCTAATCTAATAGTACTGGGTCCATAGCTGCATCATACCAAATCAATTTTTCAAACTGTAAAATTTCTTGAGATAAAGTCATTGGATAAGAAGTGTGCCCTGGCCATATTTCAGAAACACAGGGGAAATGGGGTCATATTTGGATTCTGGAAGTAGATTTTTTTCTGTGGTCTCCAAACCCAGAGGAGTGTGGTCTCTGGAAGTGCTCAGTTGCTGAAATCCCCTCTCTTGCCTCAGGATCCAGGGAGCTGCACTTTCTGTCATCACAGCCTGCATTGCACACACCCCTGCTGAAACTTTGGCCATCCAGCTCAGGCATAGCTTCCTTCCAAGAATACCCAGGCTTGCTTAACTTCCTCTGTCCTCAGACAAGAATGGCTGGAAAAAGTGACAGGGCAGGGTTTCTTGGAAAGCAATCTGGCCTGCATCAGCACTAATGATTAAAATGTGTCCTCTTGTGGCTAGTCCCCAACAGACAGCACATTCCTAAGCTATTTTAACTCATCAGTTCAGAAATTCTAGAGTTCCTGTCCTCGGTTCTTGAGGTCTGGATCTTTTTTCTCCTGGAGAACAGACACAGACACCACTGACTAGAGTGTTCTATACATCCCATAGAGCACCTGTCTATCTATGTATCTAGCATCTATCTATCTATATCTATCTATCTATCTATCTATCTATCATCTATGTATGTATCTATCATCTAACAACCTGTATCCAGATATAGATATCATCATCTAGATATAGATAGATAGTTGTAGAAATATTTCTATTACAAAGTTATATAACCTTGAATTAGAAAGTTTAGAATGCACTAAAACTTTTACAATCCTGTTAAAGTTTAGTGGTCAGAACTTCCTTGGAGTTGTTACGGTAACATAGGAAATGCCAAGAACAGGCTGCCTTGGAGAATCTTGGGAAACTTGACTGGCTTCATTATGCTTCTCAGGCCCATGGAAGCAGGCCACAGAACATTTCAGGCCCTGTCCAGAGGCAAGAATTTTCCCAATGTCTACAAGGTCTTCTGTTATCCTACATAAACTGATTTTTTTTCCTTCACAAATAAACACAAAATTAACTAGTTTCAGTATGGCGGACATCTGACTTGAAGCTAAGGCTTCACCAATTTTGTCCCACCTAATCATTCCCACTTTTGTCACAATTGCATTAAGTTTATGAGACCTTTGCTTTTTAACACCAATCAATACCTATTCAATTAAACATTTAAATAACGACATCAACTGCTATACTGATAATGATGACAATTGGTGATGCTAAAGAGGGACTGTCGGCAGCTACACAACACCCTCATGAGTTAGCCTGAAATCATCCTGAGTTGGCTGGCATATAAAAGTTCAAATTTGGCCTTTGAAAAGTGTGTTGGGTCTGTCTGTACACCGTGCATTCAATGTATGACAGTGTAGACTGTTCAGGATTGGACTTAGGCAAGGTTGAGAACCATCTGTATATATAGGACACATCCTTTCCCCACATCACATTATCCAAAATTCTTCCCTTCTGTTTCCTCGAAATTCAGAACCTTACCCTCTGCCTCATGGTGTATAAGGTCGTTGTCAAGAGAGGCAAAAGTGGTGCAAATATTTAGTATTTCTCTTGAAGTCCCATCCAGTGCCAGCATCTTATTTTGGGAAAATCTTAACATCTTGATGGTAGCATTTGCCAGTTAGACCTGTAACAGCCCTAAAATGATCATATGGGTAATCTTAATGACAAACATGGTCATTAAATTCTAACCAAAGCTTGGCATCCAAACATAAAAATAAGACAAGTGCTTACATTAGATAAATCCTGCATAAAAAAAGAGGATAAGGGATACCACTTCTGATTATCTATCCCAAGCAGAGGCATGTGTTAGAGAAGACCTGTGTTAGAGAAGACTCTGTCTAAGGGCATCCGAGGGAATGAAGTGCAATCCGAACTGTGAGCCTGTCTGGCTTACCTGAAATCTATTTGAGAATACCTCTTTTAAGTCTACTCAACTCCATTAGATGGATTCTTGGTTGCAAGTGGTAGAAACCCAACTCAAACTAGTTTAACTCTCAAGATGGATTTATTATAAGGGACAGTGGACTCTTGGGACCTATGCATTTTCTCTTGGATCATGGGTCTCTTGGAACCCATAAGCATGAATGCAATTGGGCCTCAAGAGCTATATGGAGTCAGAGACTCAAATACCACCAGCTTCTCTGTCTTCTCTCTGTGCATCTCTAAGTTTCACCCTTTATTCTCAACAATGCATCTGCTTCCAATCCTCCAGTCTACATGATCTGAAACGTGGTTACAGAGAGCACCTAAAATTTATGTTTTTACAACTTCAGACACAAAAGAAAATGTATTTCAACTCTTTTTCATTCTCTGGTCCAAAAATCCATGAGAATTCTTTCATTAGATCAGTTTGGGGCAGGTGCCTTACCTTGAACCAATCAGCTATGGGCAGGGGACAGATCGCATAATAATTGGGCAGCCTGAAAGCAG
This sequence comes from Lynx rufus, assembly GCF_022079265.1. Lineage (NCBI taxonomy): Eukaryota > Metazoa > Chordata > Mammalia > Carnivora > Felidae > Lynx > Lynx rufus. Next base: position 15,706,501 of record NW_025814842.1, on the reverse strand, counting down.
AAAGGAAGGGGCAAGTGCAGCAACTAGAAGGTAGATAGTGCCAGCCAGTCATTCCCATATATGTCCACTGAACCAACAATCCCACCTTTTTGATATCTTCTTTTGCAGTCATTGATCCATGTGTGAGTCTTTTTTTTTAATTAAAAAAAATTTTTTTAATGTTTGTTCACCTTTGAGAGACAGAGAGAGACAGAGCATAAGCTGGGAAGGGGCAGAGAGAGAGGGAGACACAGACTGTGAAGCAGGCTCCAGGCTCTGAGCTGTCAGCACAGAGCCCGATGCAGGGCTTGAACTCACAAACTGTGAGATCATGACCTGAGCCGAAGTCGGACGCTCAACTGACTGAGCCACCCAGGCGCCCCTATCCATGTGTGAGTCTTAAGAAACATATCATGTTCATGGATTAGAAAACTCAATATTATAAAGGTTAATTCTCCTCAAGTTGATTTATAGATTAGACATAATTCTTATTAAAACTCAACATGTTTCTTAATAGATCTTGACTAGCTGATTCTAAATTTACATGAAAGTGAAAAAAGCCAAGAATAGTCAAGATACTGGCCTGTAGTGGAAGGTCTAGTCTGTAGTGAATGAGCCACTTCCTACTCACTCAAGATAAGACTTTTTAAAAAAGTTAGAAAGAAAATACTCTGTAGCTCAATCCATGTCATTGCAAATGGCAAGATTTCATTCTCTCTTATGACTAATATTCCATTGTATGTATACACCACATCTTCTTTATCCGTCTACCAGTCGATGGACACTTGGGCTGTTTCCATAATTTGGTTCTTGTAGATAATGCTGCTATAAACATTGGGGTGCATGTATCCCTTTGAATTAGTATTTTTGTATTTTTTGGGTAAATACCTATAGTGTGACTGCTGGATTGTAGGGTAGTTCTATTTTTATCTTTTTGAGGAAACTCCATACTGCTGTCCACAGTGGCTGCACAAGTTTGCATTCCCATCAACAGTGCAAGAGGGTTCCCCTTTCTCCACATCTTTGCCAACACCTGTTGCAGAAATATAATTTGAGTTCAACTGCTCTTTTATAAACTAGCAACTTTTGCATTACCGTACCCATTTTATGTATGAAAATTTTATTTTATTTTTTATTTATTTATTTATTTATTTTTTTACCCACCCGCCCCTCCCTCCCACCCCCCATCAACCCTCAGTTTGTTCTCAGTTTTTAACAGTCTCTTATGCTTTGGCTCTCTCCCACTCTAACGTCCTTTTTTTTTTTTTTTTTCCTTCCCCTCCCCCATGGGTTCCTGTTAAGTTTCTCAGGATCCACATAAGAGTGAAACCATATGGTATCTGTCTTTCTCTGTATGGCTTATTTCACTTAGCATCACACTCTCCAGTTCCATCCACGTTGCTACAAAAGGCCATATTTCATTTTTTCTCATTCCATTGTGTATATAAACCACAATTTCTTTATCCATTCATCAGTTGATGGACATTTAGGCTCTTTCTATAATTTGGCTATTGTTGAGAGTGCTGCTATGAACATTGGGGTACAAGTGCCCCTATGCATCAGTACTCCTGTATCCCTTGGGTAAATTCCTAGCAGTGCTATTGCTGGGTCATAGGGTAGGTCTATTTTTAATTTTCTGAGGAACCTCCACACTGCTTTCCAGAGCGGCTGCACCAATTTACATTCCCACCAACAGTGCAAGAGGGTTCCCGTTTCCCCACATCCTCTCCAGCATCTATAGTCTCCTGATTTGTTCATTTTGGCCACTCTGACTGGTGTGAGGTGATACCTGAGTGTGGTTTTGATTTGCATTTCCCTGATAAGGAGCGACGCTGAACATCTTTTCATGTGCCTGTTGGCCATCTGGATGTCTTCTTTGGAGAAGTGTCTATTCATGTTTTCTGCCCATTTCTTCACTGGGTTATTTGTTTTTCGGGTGTGGAGTTTGGTGAGCTCTTTATAGATTTTGGATACTAGCCCTTTGTCCGATATGTCATTTGCAAATATCTTTTCCCATTCCGTTGGTTGCCTTCTAGTTTTGTTGGTTGTTTCCTTTGCTGTGCAGAAGCTTTTTATCTTCATAAGGTCCCAGTAATTCACTTTTGCTTTTAATTCCCTTGCCTTTGGGGATGTGTCGAGTAAGAGATTGCTACGGCTGAGGTCAGAGAGGTCTTTTCCTGCTTTCTCCTCTAAGGTTTTGATGGTTTCCTGTCTCACATTTAGGTCCTTTATCCATTTTGAGTTTATTTTTGTAAATGGTGTGAGAAAGTGGTCTAGTTTCAACCTTCTGCATGTTGCTGTCCAGTTCTCCCAGCACCATTTGTTAAAGAGGCTGTCTTTTTTCCATTGGATGTTCTTTCCTGCTTTGTCAAAGATGAGTTGGCCATACGTTTGTGGGTCTAGTTCTGGGGTTTCTATTCTATTCCATTGGTCTGTGTGTCTGTTTTTGTGCCAATACCATGCTGTCTTGATGATGACAGCTTTGTAGTAGAGGCTAAAGTCTGGGATTGTGATGCCTCCTGCTTTGGTCTTCTTCTTCAAAATTCCTTTGGCTATTCGGGGCCTTTTGTGGTTCCATATGAATTTTAGGATTGCTTGTTCTAGTTTCGAGAAGAATGCTGGTGCAATTTTGATTGGGATTGCATTGAATGTGTAGATAGCTTTGGGTAGTATTGACATTTTGACAATATTTATTTTTCCAATCCATGAGCAGGGAATGTCTTTCCATTTCTTTATATCTTCTTCAATTACCTTCATAAGCTTTCTATAGTTTTCAGCATACAGATCCTTTACATCTTTGGTTAGATTTATTCCTAGGTATTTTATGCTTCTTGGTGCAATTGTGAATGGGATCAGTTTTTTTATTTGTCTTTCTGTTGCTTCATTGTTAGTGTATAAGAATGCAACTGATTTCTGTACATTGATTTTGTATCCTGCAACTTTGCTGAATTCATGTATCAGTTCTAGCAGACTTTTGGTGGAGTCTATCGGATTTTCCATGTATAATATCATGTCATCTGCAAAAAGCGAAAGCTTGACTTCATCTTTGCCAATTTTGATGCCTTTGATTTCCTTTTGTTGTCTGATTGCTGATGCTAGAACTTCCAGCACTATGTTAAACAACAACGGTGAGAGTGGGCATCCCTGTCGTGTTCCTGATCTCAGGGAAAAAGCTCTCAGTTTTTCCCCGTTGAGGATGATGTTAGCTGTGGGCTTTTCATAAATGGCTTTTATGATCTTTAAGTATGTTCCTTCTATCCCGACTTTGTCAAGGGTTTTTATTAAGAAAGGGTGCTGGATTTTGTCAAAGGCCTTTTCTGCATCGATTGACAGGATCATATGGTTCTTCTCTTTTTTTTTGTTAATGTGATGTATCACGTTGATTGATTTGCGAATGTTGAACCAGCCCTGCATCCCAGGAATGAATCCCACTTGATCATGGTGAATAATTCTTTTTATTGTATGAAAATTTTAAAACAAAAGCTTTAAGATCTCTGTGATGTCTGTATGTTTATGTCTGTCTATGTATGCATTATTATAGATGTGTGATATTTTTCTACCTCTGTATGGTGTTGCTAAAAAGTAATTTGCAAAGAGCTCTATTTAATTGGCTTAAAAACAAACAAGCACTGGGGCACCTGGGTGGTTCAGTTGGTTGAGTGTCTGACTTCAGCTCAGGTCATGATCTCATGGTTCGTGAGTTTGAGCCCCACATCAGGCTCACTGCTGTCAGCATAGAGCCTGTTTTGGATCCTATGTCTCCCTCTCTCTCTGCCCCTTTCCCACTCATGCTCACTCTTTCTCTCAAAAATAAATAACACATTAAAAAAAGAAAACAATCAAGCACCACATAAATTAAGTATATTCTCAGAAATATAAAAACAACCTCAGTGGTTTTCAGGTTCATATGATCTAGGATAAGTCTTTAGTAAATAAAAACTGGTTAAAGTTTGTTGGTTTAATTAAAATAGATGTGTCCTTTGAATTATCAGCATTAAGTATAACACTTTTATCTAGGTTTACTAAAAGACAAACTCATGTTATCTCTGTTACAGAATTTATCAGCAAGAAAAATGGCTAACTTTTGTCTAGTGTCTCATGAAGTTTTCATGTATTGTCTAAGCATGATTGCAGGAGCAAGTGATTTAGATAGACATAAATGAGATAAGAGTTATTAAGTGAATTTTTCAGCAACTGTTATGTTTTATGGTATGTCTACTAACATAGTTTCCCCAAATCTTTTTGGTAACTTGAAACTTTAGAGTTTTGCTGAGTTAAGTTAAATGATGGATCATTGAATATCTAGAACACTGTCAAATAAGATAAAATAATAAAACATTAATTACTGGACATAGGTTTACTTACTTTTGGCTTCTTTTTAAAAAAAAAATGTTTAGGGGCGCCTGGGTGGCGCAGTCGGTTAAGCGTCCGACTTCAGCCAGGTCACGATCTCACGGTCTGTGAGTTCGAGCCCCGCGTCGGGCTCTGGGCTGATGGCTCAGAGCCTGGAGCCTGTTTCCGATGCTGTGTCTCCCTCTCTCTCTGCCCCTCCCCCGTTCATGCTCTGTCTCTCTCTGTCCCAAAAATAAATAAACGTTGAAAAAAAATTTTTTTTAAATAAAAAAAAATGTTTAAACGTTTATTTATTTTTGAGACAGAGAGAGACAGAGCATGAACGGGGGAGGGGCAGAGAGAGAGGGAGACACAGCATCGGAAACAGGCTCCAGGCTCTGAGCCATCAGCCCAGAGCCCGACGCGGGGCTCGAACTCATGGACTGCAAGATCATGACCTGAGTCGAAGTTGGACACTCAACCGACTGAGACACCCAAGCACACTTTTGGCTTCCTTTCACAGAGGAACTAAATATATTTGGGTCTATTAGTAAACATGTTCATGCCATACTGGAAAATTTACTAGGAACAAGAATATACTCCTAGAAATTATGAAATATATTTATAAATTTGCCAGTAATGGACAATTGTTTTCTTCCTAATTTTCACTATAAATTAAGGTTTTTAGGGGTTAAAAATTCTGACATGTTAATTAAAAGTAATAGAAATAATAAGGGAAACATCTCTGTATAGAAGGAAAATAGAAGTGTATTTTCAGTAAGTAAAGTATGAGGAATAGAGATGTATTTTTGTTGAAGGAAAAGAAAGTAATTTTGTCCTAAAGTAAAGCTGATGGTTTCAGAATGGGAAAGAGAACAAAGGGCAAACTAAATGGACATAGAAAGTTGTAGAAGATTTCTGGAAAAGAGATCTTGGGGAAGGAATTTTATGTGTGGTCAAACTGGCTAATATTGAAATGGATTTAATTAAATTTTTAAAATTTTAATTAATTTTAATATCAAAAGTACACTGATACAAAATTAGAATTTGGGTTCTCTCTGTTAAAAAAGCAAACTTTTTCTTAGAATATTGGTCTGCTCTCAATAAGAAATTTAAACAAAGGTGTTGGGTTTTTTTGCTTGTTTTTTTGTTTTTGTTTTTTATCTTTTAAGTAATCTGCCTAGAAAGAAAAAATTTTGGGTTTTACCGAAGTAATCTCAGGGTGCCTTGGTGGCTCAGTTGGTTTAGCATCTAATTCTTGATTTCGGCTCAGGTACGACCCCAGGGTCATGGGATTGAGCCCCTTGTGGGGCTATGCTGAGTGTGGAGCCTGCTTAAGAGTCTCCCTTTCTCTCTCCCTCTGCCCCTATACCCTGCTTGCGCTCTCTCTCCCTAAAATAAATAATAATAATAGTAATAATAATAATTTCCTGTGTTTCATGTTATCTTTATCAACATGTCTTTGATTATTCAAGTAAACCTAAATTTCTCAATATTAAAAGGGCTAAGTTTTGTTCAGAACTATGTAACCTTCTGTATTTGCCTTTGACATTTTTTATTATCACTTTGATTAAAAGGATAATTAAATATTATTTCATAATGCTCTGTGATCCTTTTTAGTCAAGTGCCCAAAACCTTTTAATATTTTAAAATAACTTCCCAAAATCTAATTCTAAATAAAGTCTTTTTTCAACCTCCGACTAACTGGGATTTTTCAGTGGGTCCCAGGAACATCTCAAAAGGTTTGTTCTCAGAGCATCTGGGTGAGTGAGTCAGTTAAGCGTCTGACTCCTGATATTGGCTCAGGTGAGATCAAGCCCCACATTGGGTTCTATACTGGATGGAGCCTGCTTGGGATTCTTTCTTTCTCCTTCTCTCTGCCCCTCCCGTGCTCATACTCTCTCTCCCTCTCTCACAAAATAAATAAACATTAAAAAAAAGATTTGTTTTCTCTCTTTATAAAAAAAAGAGATACTAAACTAATTAGGATTATTTGATATATTAAATTACATGGGGGGGGGCGCCTGGTTGGCTCAGTTGGGTGAACATCTGATTTTCATTGCTGTCAGCACACAGCCCTCTTTGGATCCTCTGTCCTCCTCTGTCTCTGCCCCTCCCTTGCTTGCACTCTCTCTCTCAAAAATAAATGAACATTAAAAAAAATAAATTACTTGGTAAGTATTATTAAGCAAAAAGCAATGCTTCTGTTAATATAAGTGTTCTGGAAATTGTTTGAAATTCCTAGGAATCTGATATGTCCTGGTATAATGTTATTAGTAATAATTCTAATTATCTCAAGATGTTGTGTCACAGAAATAACCAAATTTTCTGGTCAGTAGTGAACTCTCATCAGATCTTTAGCAGTGGGTATTTTATTTTATTTTTTTTTTTTAACATTTTATTTTATTTTTGAGACAGAGAGAGACAGAGCATGAACGGGGGAGGGTCAGAGAGAGAGGGAGACACAGAATCTGAAACAGGCTCCAGGCTCGGAGCAGTCAGCACAGAGCCCGACGCGGGGCTCGAACTCACATACCGCGAGATCGTGACCTGAGCTGAAGTCGGACGCTTAACCGACTGAGCCACCCAGGCGCCCCTAGCAGTGGGTATTTTAAAGTCTTTTATCATTTACAGACAATTATTGTTTTATCCTGACACTTTTGTAAAAGTGAGCCTCATGGAAAGGACTGTACCAAGTATTTACTACCAACACTGATGCCAAATTATAAGGTGTTGAACCTTGGGTGCATATTTCACAACTGAAGAAGGCTCCACCTTACATCTAGTCCTGTGCAAACGCTGGAGACCTCAAAATCAAATTGCCTCGGAAGAGAAGTAGCTGACATTGAGGTAGACTGCTTCTTTCCAAGACATCAGATCAAGACCATTTCTTTCCATTTCTCTTTCCCTACCTAATTATCTTTTTTCTTTTTTTTTAAAGTTTATTTATTTTGAGAGAGAGAGAGAGAGTGGCATGCATGTGAGTCGGGGAGGGGCAGAGAGAGAGTGGGAGAGAGAGAGAATCCCAAGCAGGCTCCACACTGTCAACATAGAGCCCGACTCAGGGCTTAAACCCACAAACTGTGAGATCATGACCTGGGCCGAAATCAAGAGTCAGATGCTCAGCCAACTGAGCCACCCAGGTGCCCCTAACCATCCTTTTTCCCAATTCTTACACCATGAAGTGCCTTATGATTCTTTTGTTCACCTTTTGCCTTGCTCTGGCCTGGAAGGGAAATACCATTGTTTACATATTTCAGACATTGCAAAGGGAGATAATCCAACTTCCAAACGTCTGTTGGATTTGCCATGGTTCTGAAGATTCTGTGGTTTTGCCTGTCACAAACTTCTTCCTGATTTCCAATGCCTCAATTTCTCTACAACAAACTCAGCTTCCTCTCCATCATATTAGGCTCCCTAACCCTGGGTGTCTATTTCCCTGTTTCTGGTTCAAAAGCCCAAACCTGGGAATCTTGCATCTAGGCTCTTACACAGAAAGGTACACAAGGCAAGAATAACCAAAATAACTTCTTGTGTGGTCTACAGATCCTCAAGTTTTACTGGCCTCTATGGCTGTCACCTTTCTAGTCCTGACGACAGACCCAAACAGGAATTATCAAGAGACATTCAATGATTCAAAGTCTTTTCCTTTGGCAGATCTTTCTTCTCCTGGTTAGGAGTAACTACAGATGACACTATGGTCAAGAACCTCTCTCTTGAAGATGTTGCAGAATCTGCTACTGAAGCAGTAGGTGCCCAACAACATTCCTTAGATTCTCTGGCCGAAGGATAGCCTTTGATTATCTTTTAGCTGAGCAAGATGTCTGAGATATGGCCGACACCAGTTGCTGTGCCTGGACGAACGCTTTTTTATGTCACTGGAAGCTACATAAAATCATTGAATAATCCACTTAGCTTACAAAAGTGACCCTTCAACGTCTTTTTTTTTTTATTTCTCTGATTTTGATTGACTTGAGTCTTGGGGACCATGGCTCTGAAGTGCATTTCAGATATTGGGAGTTAGTCTGTTTATAATAATCACAATTATCTCCTGAGCATACTGCATTCTCTCAGACACTTTATTTTTTTTAATTGTTTTTAATGTTTATTTATTTTTGAGACAGAGAGAGACACAGCATGAGCAGGGAAGGGGCAGAGAGAGAGGGAGACACAGAATGTGAAGCAGGCTCCAGGCTCTGAGCTGTCAGCACAGAGCCCGACGCGGGGCTCGAACTCACGAACTGTGAGATCATGACCTGACCCGAAGTCGGACGCTTAACCGAATGAACCACCCAGGCGCCCCTCTCAGAAACTTTAAATACATGTTCACAGCTGGTAACCACCAAGCAAATGACCTCCCTAAGACTAGAACATCAGAAAAGGAACAAAGGGAATGACCGACTTAAAGAATGTGAACCAAATGCTGTGACGAATGAATACCACACAGAGAATAAGCAGCTTCAGAGTGGTAGCTGGGAACAGCGCTAATGCCTTACATTTTTATCACTGCTCTCAGACTGAGTCTGATCAAAGGGGGGAATTGTTGAAAACAAAACAACATGCCCCAAATGGAATCGATTATTTTAATCCCCACAAACCAAGACTTAACTTAATTACAGTTTTGGTTCTTCCAGAAATGGAATATTAAATCAGTTAGTGAGAAATTACCTGGTCAAATCAGTTAGTGAGGCAACCTGCTTCATAGTCTCCTGCCATCCCCTAAAGGATTGCCACAACCAATCTGCTTTTTGCTAGTATAACTTCCTTGTTCCTGTTCTCTTCTGCCTTTTGTCTGCTGGCCGATTCATGAATCATTGAATAAAGCCAATAAGATATTTGCAATTTACTTAGGTGAATTTTTTTAAGTTTATTTATTTATTTTTGAGAGAGAAAAAGCACGAGTGGGGGAGGGGCAGAGAGAGAGGGAAAGAGAGAGAATCCCAAGCAGGCTTCACACTGTCAGTGTAGAGCCTGATGTGGGGCTAGAACCTACGAGCCATGAGATCATGACCTGAGTTGAAGTTGGATGCTTAACTGACTGAGCCACCCTGGCATCCCGAATTTTGTGTTTTTTTAACAACAGAAAAATATTTGTGTCTAACTCCTCATCTTCTCCCAACTAGTGAAGGGTAAGGAGTTTTTCAGTATCTGGAAATAATTGCACAGAAGTTATAACTCCAGACACTCTATTTTTTTGGTATTTATTTATTTACTTATCTGTTTATTTAAAGTTTATTTATTTATTCTGAGCAAGAGAGAGAGAGAGAGCGCGAGCAAATGAGCAGGGGAGGGGCAGAGAGAGAGAGGGAGAGAGAGAATCCTAAGCAGGCTCTGCACTGTCAGTCCAGTCACAAATCCTGAGATCTTGACCCGAGCCAAAATCGAGTCGGACACTTAACTGACTGAGCCACCCAGGTGCCCCTTATTTATTTTTAAGTTTTTCTGTTAATCACCCAGTGCTTATCATGACAACTGCACTTCTTCATCCACATCACTTATTTCACCCATTCCTCACCTACCTCTCCTTTGGTGACCATCAGTTTGTTCTCTATGGCCAAGAGTCGGTCTTTTGGTTTGCCTTCCTCTGTTTTTCCCTTTGCTTATTTGTTCTGTTTCTATATGAGTGAAGTCATATGGTATTTGTCTTTTTTCTGACTGACTTATTTCCCTTAGCATAATACTCTCTGTCTCCATCCGTGTTGTTGCAAATGGCAAGATTTCATTATGTTTTCTGGCTGAATAATATTCCATTGTATATATATATCACATCTTCTTTATTCATCAATCAATGGACACTTGGGCTGCTTCCATATGTTGGCTATTGTAAATAATGCTGCTATAAACATTGAGGTCCATGTATACCTTTGAATTAGTGTTCTTGTATTCTTTGGGTAAATACCCAGTAATGTGATTGCTGGAACATAGAGTAGTTCTATTTTTAACTTTTTGAAAAATTCCGTACTGTTTTCCAGAATGGCTGCACTAGTTTACATTCCCACCAACAGTGCAAGAGGGTTCCCCCTTTCTCCACATCCTTGCTAACACCTGTTGTTTTTGTGTTGTTGATTTTAGCCATTCTAACATATGTGAGGTGATAGCTCATTGTAGTTCTGATTTGCATTTCCCTGATGATGGAGTGATGTTGAACATCTTTTCATGTGTCTGTTGACCATCTGTATGTCTTTGGAGAAATGTCTGCACGTTTTTAAATTGGATCATTTGGGGGGCGCCTGGGTGGCTCAGTCGGTTGGGCATCCGACTTCGGCTCAGGTCATGATCTTGTGGTCGCGAGTTTGACCACAAACTCTGTGTCGGGCTCTGTGCTGACCGCTCAGAGCCTGGAGCCTGTTTCAGATCCTGTGTCTCCCTCTCTCTGACCCTCCCCCCATTCATGCTCTGTTTCTCTCTGTCTGAAAAATAAATAAACACTAAAAAAAAAAACACTTTAAATTGGATCATTTGGTTTTGGAGCATTGGGTTGTATAAGTTCTTCATATATTTTGGATACTAACTCTTCATTGAATACGTCACTTGCAAATATCTTCTCCCATTATGTAAGTTGCCTTTTCGTTTTGTTGATTGTTTCCTTCACCATGCAGAAGCTTTTAATTTTGATGTAGTCCCAATGGTTTATTCTTGCTTTTGTTTCTCTTGCCTCAGGAGACCTATCTAGAGAAATGTTGCTGCGGCCAATGTCAGAGAAATTACTGCCTGTGCTGTTTTCTAGGATGTTTATGGTTTCAGGTCTCACATTTTGATCTTTGATCCATATTGAGTTTATTTTTTGTGTATGGTATAATAAAGTGGTGCAATTTCATTGTTTTGCATGTTGCTGTCCAGTTTTCCCAACACCATTTTTTGAAGAGACATTCTTTTTCCCATTGCATATTATTTGCTGCTTTGTCAAAGATTAATTGACCATAAAATTGTGGGTTTATGTCTGGATTTTGTACTCTGTTCTATTGATCCATGTGTCTTATTTTTGTGCCAGTACCATACTTTTTTGATCACTACAGCTTTGTAGTATAAGTTGAAGTTCGGAATTGTGATGCCTCCAACTTTGCTTTTCTTTTTTTAAGATTGTTTTGGCTGCTCAAGGTCTTTTGTGATCCATACAAATTTTAGGATTGTTTGTTCTAGTTCTGTGAAAAATACTGTTGGCATATTGATAGGAATTCCATTAAATGTGTAGATTGCTTTGGGTAGTAGACATTTTAACAATATTTGTTCTTCAAATCCATGAACCATGAATGTCTTTCCATTTCTTTTCTTTTTTAAAATGTTTTTAGGGGCGCCTGGGTGGCGCAGTCGGTTAAGCGTCCGACTTCAGCCAGGTCACGATCTCGCGGTCCGTGAGTTCGAGCCCCGCGTCAGGCTCTGGGCTGATGACTCAGAGCCTGGAGCCTGCTTCCGATTCTGTGTCTCCCTCTCTCTCTGCCCCTCCCCCGTTCATGCTCTGTCTCTCTCTGTCCCAAAAATAAATAAACGTTGAAAAAAAAATTAAAAAAATAAAATGTTTTTAATGTTTATTTATTTTTGAGAGAGAGACAGAGTGTGAGTGGGGGAGGGGCAGAGAAAGAGAGGGAGACACAGAATCTGAAGCAGGCTCTAGGCCCTGAGCTGTCAGCACAGAGCCCAACACAGGGCTTGAACTCACGGGCCATGAGATCGTGACCTGAGCAGAAATCAAGAATCAGATGCTTAACCAACTGAGCCACCCAGGTGCCCCTAAAGGATACTTAATTTTCATTAAATGAATTTGTTAATAATTTATAGATTTATAATATATAATTTGTGATAATACTTTGACGTTTTATGATGATTATAAACTTTTGTATTTGAAATTTATTTCAACATGTAGTTTAACTTTTTAAAAAATATTTGAGGGGCACCTGGGTGGCTCAGTCAGTTAAGGATCTGACTCTTGATTTCAGTTCAGGTCATGATCTCATGGTTTGTCAGATCAAGCCCTGAGGAGGGCTCTGCCCTGACAGCATGGAGCCTGCTTGGGATACTCTCTCTCCCTCTCTCTCTGCCCTTCCCCTACTCACGCACACATGCACACAATCTCTCTCTCCCTCTCAAAAATAAAAACTTAAAAAGGTTTTTTAAGTCCTAACACTTTATAAAAAAAGAGTTCAGCCTATATATACACTTTTTTTTCTCTTTTTAAATATGTTTTATATCTTAAGGGATTGACTTCTGCAGTTGTGGGGGCTGGCAAAGTAAGTCCGAAGTTCGCAGCCGGGCAGGCAGTCAGGAAGGGAAGGTCACAAGCAGGCTGGAATTCCACATACACAGGTGGAAGCTTGATCACAGACAGAGGGAAGGAAGATCCAGAGGGAATAGATAAGAATTGTGTGAATAACGAGGAGAAACTGTGTGTAGGCTACCAAATGGCTGCTGCCTTCCTTCCATCCTCAGACTGCCAGGCAAGAATATTGCTTGTAGCCCACACTAACTAGGATCACACTAGAAAGAGAATTCTGGGCTCTGTAGTTAAGCCTAGCCGAGTTGCCGCATCACATACCCATCACACTTGTGTGAATGCCAGTTTCAGTAGGTAATGCTGTTATGCCCAGAATTCGTGATCCCCAAAGACCACCAGGGAGCCGAGTCCGATGCAAAAGCAAAGAGCCTTTATTCGAGCTAGCTCGAGCTCAATCCCCTACCTGCACCGACGCAGCGGTGAGATAGCGGTGAGATGAGAGGAGAGGGAGAGAGGGGGAGGGGGGGGGGAGAGGGAGGGGGGAGAGGGAGAGGGAGAGGGGGGGAGAGGGAGAGGGGGGGGGAGGGGGAGGGGGAGGGGGGAGGGGGGAGGGGGAGGGGGAGGGGGGAGGGGGAGGGAGAGAGAGAGGGATTCAAAAGCACAAAGGTTTTATAGGGATCATGGCCTCAGCCGATTGGCTGGGGAAGGGTCATGGACTCAGCCGATTGGCTGCCAAAGTGTGGTCCCAGATCAGCAATTATCATCGTCACCTGGATCTTGTTAAAAATGCAAATGTTGGGCCTGGTGGTTACAGACCCACTGAATCAGAAACTCTGGGGGTGGGGCTCAGCAATCTGTGTTTGAACAAGTCTTCCAGGAGATTCTGATGCACCTGAAGTTTAAGAACCACTGTGTGTGTGTTGGGGCGCCTGGGTGGCGCAGTTGGTTAAGCGTCCTACTTCAGCCAGGTCACGATCTCGCGGTCCGGGAGTTCGAGCCCCACATCAGGCTCTGGGCTGATGGCTCAGAGCCTGGAGCCTGTTTCCGATTCTGTGTCTCCCTCTCTCTCTGCCCCTCCCCCGTTCATGCTCTGTCTCTCTCTGTCCCAAAAATAAAAAAAAGAACCACTGTGTCTGAGTATCTCTAACGTGTTTGGCCTCAGTGTATACAGAACATTTCTCACTGGTCACCTATTAACCATTGGCTGTCAGCCTTGCTGTGCTATATAAATACCTAGCACCAAACACCATCCCCAGAGACTCTGATTAATTGGTTTGGGAGGGGTAAAATGCTCCCAGGTCATTCTAAGCCTGGACAGGGTTGAGGGCTCCTGCCTCTGGCCCCTACCTGAGAGAAGCCCTCCCTCTTCTACTCACACTTTCCACGCCTCTCACACTCCCCTTCCTCCCACCTCAGACTTCGAAAGAATGCATCAATCAGTAGCCTGCTTTCTTAGAAAACATAAGTTACTCAAGGGGAGGGGGCGTGGTCTGAGGTTTGAGTGGGAACCTCTTTCTGCGGCTATGTCAGGGACATAGTCACTAGTCGGCCGGCCTAGGTCTGCTCTTTCAATGCCATGATATTATATTCATTAGTCTCACCTTTGTCTGTACATTATTGCCAACTTCTGACCCTCTGCCTCCTGCACTTGCCTCCTGTGGGCAATCTCTCTTCCCCCCATCCAGCCTAGTGTTTTTTGTTCTCAGAAAACTGGCATAGGCGTGTATTCTGGCCTTCTCTGGCTGTTTTAAGGCCCAGCTGGGCCCATTTGTTCAGACTCCTCTAACTCACACCCCAGAACTGCATGTCCCTCCATAACAATATTTGTTCTTTCAGAAATGAGATTCACCCCTGCTCACAAATGTTTCACTTGATCAATGATCTGCTGTTTAAAATTTTTTTTAATGTTTATTTTGAGAGAGAGAGAGAGAGAGAGAGAGAGAGAGAATGAGTGGGGGAGGGGCAGAGACAGAGGGAGACACAGGATCCAAAGCAGGCTCAGGCTCTGAGCTGTCAGCACAGAGCCGGATGCGGGGCTCGAACTCACAGACTGTAAGATCATGACCTGAGCCAAAGTCAGATGCTTAACCAACGAAGCCACCCAGGAGCCCCAATGATTTGTTGTTTTAAAAACCACTTTGCCGGTACTTTGGTTATTTACATCAATGCCTTCACACTCCCTTGCTGCCTATGGCCTAGAATTTTTGATTTAGTTCTTCTGGGAGCACTGGGCCTGTACAAGCCTGGAGTATTCTGCATTTTTATTTTTCTCATTGTGTGCATGTAAATATTTTACCAGAGTGTAAACCAGAAGTGGGCTTGCTGCCTCGTTCACTGTTGTGTTTCCTCTGCTCCACAGGGCCTGGCATGTAGCGGGCACTCAATCAATATGTGACAAATGAATGAGTACCGAATACATGCACATTTCTGTAAAGCATGTTTGTACAATGTGTAAATCTCGGTATAGGTGTTTGTGTGTGTGTGTGTGTGTGCATGTGAGTGTATTTGTTGTGTGTTGAAGAAAAATATTTGGGTAGCCCCAAAGGGCCATTAGAGACTATTTTAATGACTTCCAGCCATGAGTTTAGAATTCGTTCA
Organism: Lynx rufus; assembly: GCF_022079265.1. Lineage (NCBI taxonomy): Eukaryota > Metazoa > Chordata > Mammalia > Carnivora > Felidae > Lynx > Lynx rufus. Next base: position 15,691,383 of record NW_025814842.1, on the reverse strand, counting down.
GAGAAACATTTGGAAAATTACCATTTGTGTAGAATGGAAGAAGAAAGTACATGGATCCATCTGTAATGGTGCCTCCTGCCCCGAAAGATACGTGCAAACCCCCAGAACCTGTGAATGTGACCTTACTCGGAAAAAGGGTCTTTGCAGAGTAATCGAGTTAAGGATCTCACTATGAGATCAGCCTGGATTATCCAGTATCTGCAGGATCCTGCCTGAAAGCCAATGACAAGTTGTCTGTGAAAGGAGAGAGGCAATGTGACCGCAGTGGCAGAAATTGCAAGATACAGCGAAGGAAGCCACGGAATGCCTGCAGCTACCAGAGGCTGTACAGGCTGAGGAAGGTGTCCCCCTAGAGGACCTGCCGAAGGAGCACGTCCTACTGACACCTTGATTTCAGACCTCTGACCTCCAGAACTGTGTGAAAATAAATTCCTGCTGTGTTAAGCCACTTGGCTTGTGGTGATTTGTTATGGCAGCCGCAGGAAGCGAACACACCTTCTGTTGGGCATACAAGAGCTTATGGCCAATTTGTCTGGGGCCATGTGTGTCCTGTGGGTATGCACACCCACGTTCCACCCTGACTGCCAGCACAGGGTTGTGTACAACAGCACAGCAAATATTTGCAAGGAGTGGAGCAAACAGGCAGAGGGTGTATGGGGGAGCCTGGCTGGGAGGGCCAGGCAGGGCCCAGAGATCCAGAACCCTTCAGATTCACTGGGCCCCTGGAAAATTTCCAGAAATAATATGTCTGAGGCACTTCCCCCTGGAAATTACCAGGGATCACTAGGGAATAAGGAAGGAAAGGATGGTTTTTCTGCTTCCTGCAAACTGGTCCCTTTCCAGAGCGTGATCCTATGAAGGGCCAGCCCCACTGTGGCAGCCCTAAGGGGCCTGAAGCGCACTGAAGGGTGAGGGGGGTGCCTGCCAGTCATACTTCAGTGAGCTGCAGCTCAGGTCCCAGCGTGGCATTCAGAATGCCTTCACTGCCTTCTGCTTAGTTTCCTGTCCTGGTTGCTTTCCCTTCTCTGTCCAATCTGGCTAGAGCCTCAGCCCCTGGGCGTCGGCCAGCTCCACTTTCCTTGAATGACTGGCAAAAACAGCAGGGCCAGGCAGGAATCACCATGAGACAGGGAACGGGATATTTCCACAGTCCCTGAAATACTAAATAGTTTCAACAGATTACTTGTAACTTACAAAGGGAAAAATGTTAACTTCACAGTGGAGAAACCTAACTTAACCAGAAGTTAACACTGACCTTGTGTGCCTCTTGCTATGATGGCACTTCCCTTTGGGGTGTTCCTGACCCCCAAACAGCAGACAAACTCAACTTGAAGGTATTTACAAATAACTAGTATGCCTCAGAAGACAGAGAAAGGGTGAGGAAAGAGACAAAAGTGACATAACTAAAGGCAACACGCAGATTTGAAGGAAAAAAAATAGCTGTAAATGTAGCCGGGGCACAGGGGTGCAAGAGCTTGGCTCTCGGTCCCAAACAGACCGGCTTCAGCCACGTGCCGCTGACAAAGGCAGAGACACAAGTGGCCGTGAAACAAGAAAGGGATTTATTTCAGTGAGGCTACCACCCAAAGACAGCTTCACTAGCATCTCAAACACTGTCTCCAAAGTGCCAAAAATACCTCCAGGTTTAAACAAGGAAAATATGGGACAAAGGTTGGTGGGTACCTGCAGGTGGGCAGTGAAGATCAGGTCGCTCATTGTCTTGGGCTCAGTCACAGGCAGGGTCTTGCTGGCTCAGTCCAGTCTTTACAGCTCTAGCAGGTATTTTCGGTTCCCAACAGGGGATGCTTTGCCTGCAAGCTCTTTTGCCTGAGTTCAGAGATAAACTGGAAAGAAAAACCTAATCAATTAGAAAGTAGAGACTGAGGTCAAAGTGGAGGTTGTTGAAATCCTCTTTCATAAAGGACATTATTGGGACAATTTAGAACTTTGAATATGGACTGTATATTACATATATTAGATAAATTTCCTTCACTGGATCAGCGAATAAGAGAATGTCCTTGTTTTTAGGTGACACCTATGAAGTATAAAGGAACATAAGACACAGTGTCTGTAATTTGTTATCAAATGGTTCAATAACAACAATGATAATTACATACAGATAGATATCCAACAAAGGTACCAAATGTTAACAATTGGAGAATCACCGGTTGGACACTTGGTAAAGGATATATATACATATATATATATATAGCAGTTAATTGTACTCTTTTTAGCCCTTTTTAAAAAAATTTTTTTAACGTTTATTTTTGAGACAGAGACAGAGCATGAACGGGGGAGGGGCAGAGAGAGAGGGAGACACAGAATCAGAAGCAGGCTCCAGGCTCTGAGCCATCAGCCCAGAGCCTGACGCGGGGCTCGAACTCGCGGGGCTCGAACTCACGGACCGCGAGATCGTGACCTGAGCTGAAGTCGGCCGCCCAACCGACTGAGCCACCCAGGCGCCCCTTTTTAGCCCTTTTTTAGCCCTTTTTTATGTTTAAAATTTTTCAAAAAAAACCACAAGAGGACTTTTTGTCTGTAAATTACAGAACAAAGTGAGGTGATGATTCTTAAGGGAAACACTGTCCCATCATTCAATTTAATCCATCTCAACAAACATTCCAAGGCCTCTTATGGGCCCAGAAGAGTGTTGGGTGCCGTGGGGAATATGCACCCTCATCCAAGTGGCTTCCTGTCTGCTAAGGGTGAGGGAGGAGAACCAGACAAATACACAGAGAATAAAAATGCAAAATAGAATAGGAAGAATTTCTTTTTTTTTTTTTTTTGTAAATATAATTTATTGTCAGCTTGGCTAACATACAGTGTACACAGTGTGCTCTTGGTTTTGGGGTAGATTCCCATGATTCTTCGTTTACATACAACACCCAGTGCTCATCCCAACAAGTGCCCTTCTCAATGCCCATCACCCATTTCCTCCCTCCCCCAACCCTCCCATCAACCCTCAGTTTGTTCTCTGTATTTAAGAGTCTCTTATGCTTTTCCTCCCTCTCTGTCTGAAATTATTTTTTCCCCTTCCTTTCCCCATGGTCTTCTGTTAAGTTTCTCAAGTTCCACATATGAGTGAAAATGTAGGATATTTGTCTTCCTCTGACTGACTTATTTCACTCACCATAATACCTTCCAGTCCCATCCAGGTAGCTGCAAATGGCAGGATTTCATTCTTTGTCATTGCCAAGTAGTATTCCATTGTATATATAAACTACATCTTCTTTATCCATTCTTCAACTGATGGACATTTAGGCTCTTTCCATACTTCGGCTATTGTTGATAGTGCTGCTATAAACATTGGGGTACATGTGCCCCTATGAATCAGCACTCCTGTATCCTTTGGATAAATTCCTAGTAGTGCTATTGCTGGGTCATAGGGTAATTCTATTTTTAATTTTTTAGGAACTTCTACACTGTTTTCCAGAGTGGCTGTACCAGTTTGCATTCCTACCAACAGTGCAAGAGCGTTCCCATTTCTCTACATCCTCTCCAGCATCTGTTGTTTCCTGAGTTGTTAATTTTAGCCACTTTGGTGGTATCTCAATGTGGTTTTGATTTGCATTTTCCTAATGATGAGTGATGTTAAGCATCTTTTCATGTGTCTGTTAGCCATCTGGATGTCTTCTTTGGAAAAGTGTCTATTCATGTCTTTTGCCCATTTCTTCACTGAATTATTTGTTTTTCGGGTGTTGAGTTTGGTAAATTCTTTATAGATTTTGGATACTAATCCTTTATCCATATGTCATTTGCAAATATCTTCTCCCATCCCGTCAGCTGCCTTTTATTGATTGTTTCCTTTGCAATGCAGAAGCTTTTTATCTTGATGAAGTCCCAATAGTTCATTTTTGCTTTTAATTCCCTTGTCTTCGGAGACGTGTCAAGCAAGAAATTGCTGTGGCTGAGGTCAATGAGGTTGTTGCCTGTTTTCTCCTCTAGGGTTTTGCTGGCTTCCTGTCTCAGATTTAGGTCTTTCATCCATTTTGAGTTTATTCTTGTGTATGGTGTAAGAAAGTGGTCCAGTTTCATTCTTCTGCATGTTACTATCCAGTTCTCCCAGCACTATTTGCTAAGGAGACTCTTTTCCATTGGATATTCTTTCCTGCTTTGTCAAAGATTAGTTGGCCATACATTTGTGGGTCCAGTTCTGGGTTCTCTATTCTATTCCATTGGTCTATGTGTCTGTTTTTGTGCCAATACCATAATGTCTTGGTGATTATAGCTTTGTAGTAGAGGCTAAAGTCTGGGATTGTGATGCCTCCCGCTTTGGTTTTCTTTTAAAACATTACTTTGGCTATTTGGGGTTTTTTGTGGTTCCATACACATTTTAGGATTGTTTGTTTTAGCTTTGAGGAGAATGCTGATGCAATTTTGATTGGGATTGTATTGAATGTGTAGATTGCTTTGGGTAGTATTGACATTTTAACAATATTTATTCTTCCAATCCACGAGCACGGAATGTTGTTTTTTTTTTTTTTTTTTTATGGGAGGGTCTACATCATATTCAGTGTCCTACTTCTTTTTTTTTTTTAATATATGAAATTTATCGACAAATTGGTTTCCATACAACACCCAGTGCTCATCCCAAAAGGTGCCCTCCTCAATACCCATCACCCACCCTCCCCTCCCTCCCACCCCCCATCAACCCTCAGTTTGTTCTCAGTTTTTAACAGTCTCTTATGCTTTGGCTCTCTCCCACTCTAACATCTTTTTTTTTTTTTCCTTCCCCTCCCCCATGGGTTCCTGTTAAGTTTCTCAGGATCCACATAAGAGTGAAACCATATGGTATCTGTCTTTCTCTGTATGGCTTATTTCACTTAGCATTACACTCTCCAGTTCCATCCACGTTGCTACAAAAGGCCATATTTCATTTTTTCTCATTGCCACATAGTATTCCATTGTGTATATAAACCACAATTTCTTTATCCATTCATCAGTGGATGGACATTTAGGCTCTTTCCATAATTTGGCTATTGTTGAGAGTGCTGCTATGAACATTGGGGTACAAGTGCCCCTATGCATCAGTACTCCTGTATCCCTTGGGTAAATTCCTAGCAGTGCTATTGCTGGGTCATAGGGTAGGTCTATTTTTAATTTTCTGAGGAACCTCCACACTGCTTTCCAGAGCGGCTGCACCAATTTGCATTCCCACCAACAGTGCAAGAGGGTTCCCGTTTCTCCACATCCTCTCCAGCATCTATAGTCTCCTGATTTGTTCATTTTGGCCACTCTGACTGGCGTTAGGTGATACCTGAGTGTGGTTTTGATTTGTATTTCCCTGATAAGGAGCGACGCTGAACATCTTTTCATGTGCCTGTTGGCCATCTGAATGTCTTCTTTAGAGAAGTGTCTATTCATGTTTTCTGCCCATTTCTTCACTGGGTTATTTGTTTTTCGGGTGTGGAGTTTGGTGAGCTCTTTATAGATTTTAGATACTAGCCCTTTGTCCGATATGTCATTTGCAAATATCTTTTCCCATTCCGTTGGTTGCCTTTTAGTTTTGTTGGTTGTTTCCTTTGCTGTGCAGAAGCTTTTTATCTTCATAAGGTCCCAGTAATTCACTTTTGCTTTTAATTCCCTTGCCTTTGGGGATGTGTCGAGTAAGAGATTGCTACGGCTGAGGTCAGAGAGGTCTTTTCCTGCTTTCTCCTCTAGGGTTTTGATGGTTTCCTGTCTCACATTTAGGTCCTTTATCCATTTTGAGTTTATTTTTGTAAATGGTGTGAGAAAGTGGTCTAGTTTCAACCTTCTGCATGTTGCTGTCTAGTTCTCCCAGCACCATTTGTTAAAGAGGCTGTCTTTTTTCCATTGGATGTTCTTTCCTGCTTTGTCAAAGATGAGTTGGCCATATGTTTGTGGGTCTAGTTCTGGGGTTTCTATTCTATTCCATTGGTCTGTGTGTCTGTTTTTGTGCCAACGGAATGTTTTTCCATTTCTTTGTATCTTCAATTTCCTTCATAAGTTTTCTATAGTTTTCAACATACAAATCTTTTACATCTTTGGTTAGGTTTATTCCTAGGTATTTTATGGTTCTTGGTGCAGTTGTAAATGGGATTGATTTCTTGATTTCTCTTTCTGTTGCTTCGTTATTGGTGTATAGAAATGCAACCAATTGGGGCGCCTGGGTGGCTCAGTTGGTTAAGAATCCGACTTCAGCTCAGGTCACGATCTCACGGTCTGTGAGTTCGAGCCCCGCATCAGGCTCTGTGCTGACTGCTCAGAGCCTGGAGCCTGTTTCAGATTCTGTGTCTCCCTCTCTCTCTGACCCTCCCCCATTCATGCTCTGTCTCTCTCTGTCTCAAAAATAAATAAACGTTAAAAAAAAAAGTTAAAAAAAAAGAAATGCAACCAATTTCTGTACATTGATTTTGTACCCTGAGACTTTGCTGAATTCATGTATCAGTTCTAGAAGCTTTTTGGTGGAGTCTTTTGGGTTTTCCATGTAGAGTATCATGTCAACTGTGAAAAATGAAAGTTTGACTTCTTCTTTGCCAATTTGGATGATTTATTTCATTTTGTTGTTTGATTACTGAGGCTAGGACTTCCAACACTACATTAAACGACAGTGGTGAGGGGCGCCTGGGTGGCTCAGTCGGTTGGGCGTCCGACTTTGGCTCGGGTCATGATTTCGCGGTCCGTGAGTTCGAGCCCCACATCGGGCTCTGGGCTGACAGCTCAGAGCCTGGAGCCTGTTTCGGATTCTGTGTCTCCCTCTCTCTCTGCCCCTCCCCCGTTCATGTCTGTCTCTCCCTGTCTCAAAAATAAATAAACATAAAAAAAAAAAACAGTGGTGAGAGTGGACATCCCTGTTGTGTTCTTGATCTCAGAGGGAAAGTTCTCAGTTTTTCCCCTTTGAGGATGATATTAGCTGTGGGCTTTTCATAAATGGCTTTTATGATGTTAAGGTATGTTCCTTCTATCCTGACTTTCTTGAGGGTTTTTTATTAAAAAAGAATGCTGTCAAATGCTTTTTCTGTATCTATTGACACGGTCATATGGTTCTTATCCATTCTTTTATTAATGCAATGTATCACATTGATTGATTTGTGAATATTTAACCAGCACTGCAGCCCAGGAATGAATCCCACTTGATCATGGTGAGTTATTCTTTTAATATACTGTTGAATTCAATTTGCTAGGATCTTGTTGAGAATTTTTGCATCCATATTCATCAGGGATATTGGCCTGTGATTCTCCTTTTTTGTGGGGTTTCTGTCTGGTTTGGGAATCAAGGTAATGCTGGCTCCATAGAAGAAGTCCAGAAACTTTCCTTCCATTTATATTTTCTGGAATAGCTTGAGAATGATAAGTATTAACTCTGCTTTAAATGTCTGGTAGAATTCCCCTGGGAAGCCATGTGGCCCAGGACTCTTATTTATTGGGAGATTTTTGATAACTGATTCATTTTTGTTTGTTTGTTATGGGTCTGTTCAAATTTTCTATGTATTCCTGTTTGATTTTTGGTAGTGTGTGGGTGTCTAAGAATTTGTCCATTTCTTCCAGGTTATCTAGTTTGTTGGCATATAATTTTTCATAGTATTCTCTGATAATTGTTTGCATTTCTGTGGTATTGGTTGTGATCTGTCCTTTTTCATTCATGATTTTACCTATTTGGGTCCTCTCTCTTTTCTTTTTGAGAAGTCTGGCTAGGGGTTTATCAATTTTGTTTATTTTTTTTAAAAAAAAACAGCTCTTAGATTCATTGATCTGTTCTGTTTGTTTTTTTTTTTATTCTATATTGTTTGTTTCTTCTAATCTTTATTATTTCTCTTCTTCTGCTGGCCTTGGCCATTCTGCTTCTAGTTTCTTTAGGTGTGCTGTTAGATTTTGTATTTGGGATTTTTCTTGTTTCTTGAGATAGTCCTGGATTGCAATGTATTTTTCTCTTAGGACTGCCTTTGCTGCATCCCACAGGGTTTGGACTGTCATGTTTTCATTTTCATTTGCTTCTATATATTTTTTAATTTCTTCTTTAATTGCCTGGTTGACCAATTCATTCTTTAGTAGGATGTTCTTTAACCTCCATGAATTTGGGTGTTTTCCAAACTTTTTCTTGTGGTTGATTTCAAATTTCATAGCATTGTGATCTGAAAATATGCATTGTATGATCTCAATTCTTTTATATTTATTGAGGGATGTTTTGTGACCCAGTATGTGATCTATCTTGGAGAATGTTCCATGTACACTTGAGAAGAAAGTGTATTCTGCTGCTTTTGGGTAAAAAGTTCTGAATATATCTGTCAAGTCCATCTGGTCCTGTGTATCATTCAAGGCCCTTATTTCTTTATTGATTTTCTACCTAGATAATCTGTCCATTGCTGTAAATTGAGTGTTAAAGTCACCTGCAATAACCATATTCTTACCAATAAGATTGTTTATGTTTATGATTAATTGATTATATATTAGGGTACTTCCAAACTGAGGGCATAAACATTTATGATTATTACCTCTTCTTGATGGATAGACCCTGTACTTATGATATAATGCCCTTCATCTCTTGTCACAGCCTTTAGTTTAAAATGTAGTTTTTTCTGATATAAGTATGGCTACTCCAGCTTTCTTATGCCTTCCAGTAGCATGATAGATAATTCTCCATGAATGGGAAGGGTTTCTTAAGAAAAGTATAACGTAGGACACAGTCACAAAGGTCACAGAGATGAGACACTTCCAAATGGAATTGGTGTTTGCAGTGTTTGAAGGTTGGCTGAATTTTCACTGGCAGAGCTGGGTTGAGGTCAATGCAGGTAGAAGAATGTGTATGAGCAAATGAACAGAAGTGGAGACCTGAGCATACTGGTGGTGAGCAAGTCTTGAGTGCTTCTGTTAAGTAGCAATGGGAAAGGCGACACAGTCATCTACCCTCTTAGGTTCAGAGGCTGGGGCCTGAGGATTAAACTGACAACAGGAGAAAAGGTTCATTATTGCCCAGGCACACAGGAGCCAACAAAGGAAGTAGTTGTCTTCTTAAATAGTTAAAGGTTTATATTCTGTTTTTTTTTTAAAGTTCATTTATTTTGAGAGAGAGAGAGAGAGAGAGAGAGAGAATATGAGTGAGGGAGGGGCAGAAAGAGAGGAGAGAAGAATCCCAAACAGGCTCCACACTGTCAGCACAGAGCCTGATGTGGGGCTCGAACCCACCAACTGTGAGATCATGATCTGAGCTGAAACCAAAAGTTGGATACTTAACTGTATCCAGTTAAGTATGGGCCACCCAGGCACCCCATAGGTTTATATTCTTAACTTCATAGGGGAAAAGGGGAGGATTTGGGCTTCTAGGGGCAGCGAAGTCTGATAGGTTAAATATACAGGAGGAACTAATGGAAAATCAGGGTGATAGAGTAAGGTTTACTATTCAGATTCAAGAGATGAGGAGGTGATGACTTAACTCCACATCGCTCTCCTCTTCCTGGTAGGATGGGGGAACATCTTTACAAATGAAAATTTCCTTTGCAAAAGGGAAATTTACACCCTGTTTCCAGCAGAAAGGAAGAGGACAAAGAACTCAAGTTTTCTGCTTCTTGATTGCCTTCACCTCAAAATACTCCTTAAGCCACAGTGGCAGATTCTGAGGTGGCGTTTTCTGATCTCCTTCACATGTAATTGAATGCCAGGCTCTACATTAAACTCGAAGCCAATAAGGGCAGCGGGGTCTGACTTGTTCATTGCTGTGCCCTCAGCAGCTAGAACACTGCCTGGTGGAAGACATTAGTAAATATGGGCTGGAATCCCCCAGATCCTGCAGGGAGTAGCATATCCTTCCAAGAAGCTGATTGCCCTGGGAAAGAGACCTAGGCAGGTGGCAAGAAGCTGGAAGTCTCTGCAGCCTATTTAACTGGGGAAGGAAAACCAAAGCCACAGGAGAAAATGGCCCTCTTGAATTAGGTCACGGAGGCCTGCCCAAGCCGGGTGCAGGACAAGTCACTAGGCTTGGCAGATGCTCCTGGTCTGCACTGGTGTCAGTAGTCAGCATCCGTGGGCACAGGCCTATTCCCTGGTGCACTTCCCACCTGAGACCCCTCTATTCCCTGGAGCCTCTCTCCCCTGAAAGTCAGAGACTTGCCTAAGAGTAGAGGCAGACCCCTGTAGCTACGGCAACCCATACCCCAAAGCACTCAGCATCCCTAGCGTAACCTAAGGCCCTCAACCTGGACCTCTGACTCAGGGGTTCTCACACCAGGTAGGCCAGTAGAATTTATCTGGCAGCTTGTAAAAAAATGAAGTGTAACACTTCAGAAAAGTGCAGATGTGAGTATAGTTTGATAGATTTTCACAAAGTGAACAAACTGGGTTAATTTCCAGGTCAGGAAACAGAGTATCAGTGACTAGCCTCTCTCAAGTCCCCCTGATGCCACCTCCCAGTCGCTACTCCAGTCCCTGTCTGCCCCCCGGGGTGAGGAGACCCTTCCCCCAGAGCTTCTGCTCGATATAACTGATGAGAGGCTTGGTGTCTAGCTTACAAAGCTGCACAGGTGGTTTATAGGCACAGCGAGGCTTGAAAGTCACTCCTGGAAGTCCCATAATCTCTTTTGTCATAAGTGGGGCTAGAAGATGCTCTGCTCCTGTCTTCGGCTCAGCACCAGCAGCTGTCTGGCTGGGTTTACCCATGGAACAGTGGGCATTTCCTGTATCTAGGGTTTGCAGAGCACGCCGGTAGTAGCTCCTGGGCTCAGGAAGCCCAGTTGGTTGGTTCCAGCCTGGGCATGTGGCCCTCGCTCCCTGGCAGGAATTCCATGAAGAGGTATTTTTGGAAGGTGCAGGAATTCTGTAGCCATTTGGAAAATGTCTGCTCATAGGCTGTGCTGGATTCTCATTTTAAAAATGATGATGTGGCTGAGGGGCCTGACCTGGCCAGTTTTCCTAGAGCTAGGGGTGGGGAAAGAGAGGAGGCATGCTCTTTTCTTTTCCTTTTCTTTAACTCGTATCACCATTTTCTTTTTTGTCTCAGATCCCTCTATCTCCCAAGCTTCGAGAGAATTGTGAGGTGTCTCCTGCAGCACATTAGTCCTTTGATGCTATTTGCAGGTAAGTGTTTCATTTTGTCCCAGGTCAGCCAGGGCTTTGGGGTCACTTTAGGTTGGGTGAAAGTTTAATTTAACTCTCACTTCCTTTTCAAGGATTTTTGCCTCTGGAGCCCACACTCTGAATCTCTCTGCCCTCCCAGGGAGGACCCTGAGTGCCCTCCTGTTCTCTTCCCCGTGTCCCCCTCTGCTTTGCCTTGGTGGCCTTTGTTGATAGCTGCAGCTTTTGCTATTTCTGTATCTATTCATTCACTCATCCATTCACTCAGCGCATGTGAGGCCCTGTGCTGGGGACAGGACAGAGGGCTGGGCAGACCCAGCCATCTCCTGTCATTACCATTTCTGTCCTTATCCTTGAGACCTCCTTTTGTCCCCAGCTCTCCACTCCCCACCCTTTCTCCCACAGCCATACGCGTGCCTCTGAAAGATCCAGGCTCCTTCACCTTGAACTGCAAAGGTAGTGTGTCGTCTCCATTCTCTGTTTCCAAACCCCTTGCTCCTGACCCTCATTTCCAGCTCCCTTGGACTCAGAGAGAGGATAATAAAGTGGGACCTGGCATGCTTCTCTTCTCCTATTTTCCATTTCTGAGGGCCTCCACCTCCCTTCTTCCACCTCTCACCTCGGCACCATCCTCTCCCCATGCCAGATTCCAGAATGGCAATGCCACGAAGGGAGATCTGCTGCACCAAAAACCAAACCAAAGCCAACAATCCTCCCAGGTAGACGTGGTGGAGGGCTGTGCTGCCTGAACATTGCTAGGTGTGGTGCACGGACTTTCCTTGCAGGAGGTGAGATTACTGTGTTAAGGAGTCCTCTCACCCTGGGCCAGGCCTTCCCAGGAGATGAATCCCCAAGGCGGAAGCTGTGCAAGGCTGGCCTTACAGGGCAGTGGCTTCCAGGCTGTCACTGGCTTCCAGGCTGTCACTGGAGGTGCCCACCTCCTCTCTTTCCTTGGGCCTGTGGGGCTGCCTAGGCTGTTTGGAAGAAACAAACTCTGAGTCCTTTGAATTGCCTGTGGATTGGTCGGGGTGATGCTGTGCATGCCCTCAGGTGAGCTTATCTGAGGAGAGATCACTTGAAGGAGGTAAAGCTGGGGAGGGAAAATAGATACAGCTTGTTCAGAATATGCGTACCGAGTACGCGGCTTAAAAAATTACACAAAGCAATATACATGTCATGGGAACCAGATGTTCATATAGGCTTCAGTGGTGAGTTTTGCAGAAGAGGGGTTTTAAAATTCTGACTTTACTTATTTTAAATAGGTAATCCAAGCACATGATGCAAAATTTCAAAAAGTGCCAAAGTATATAGATACAGTGAAAAATAAGTCTCTTTCTCGCTCCTGTCCCCAGGTCCCTCAGGTTTCCAGCCAGAAAGAGCCACTGCTACAGTTTACTGTGTGCCCTTCCAGAGGTTATTTCTGAAAATCATAGGCATGCGTGTGTACTTTTAAAAATCGCAAATGGGCATATTATATACACTGTTCTTAACTTGGTTCTTTTCACTTAAGAGTATATTTTGAAGCTTTTCTCTTTTTAAAGTTTATTTATTTATTTGGACAGAGAGGGAGAGAGAGTGTGAGCTGGGGAGGGGCAGAGAGAGAGGGAGAGCGAGAATCCCAAGAGGGCTCCGTACTGGCTTGATCTTACGAATTGTGAGATCGTGACCTGAGCTGAAATCAAGAGTCAGACGCTTGACAGAGTCATCCAGGTGTCCCTGGAGTCTTTTTTCTTAAGATATACTACATGGATTGGAGGTAGATTTAGAAAGCAGAAAAACTTGTTTCCAAAGGGCTCTGAGCTTCGCTTCACTTCAAGCAGCTCCTTGCTTCTGGCTACTTTCTACAGTGTGGCTCTTGGGTCACCTAAAGCTGTCTTGCTCAGGGAGACATCCCATCACGTGACAGGAAGGAAGGTCAACCTCCCTGCCAGATTTCACTGAAGGGATTTGTGTCCCGTTCTTACCAAAGTCCCATCTAGAATTTGTTCTCACAGTTTAATAGGTAAGATACAAGCACCATCCCTCACCTGGCTACTCAGTTTTCTTTTTGGTTTTTTTTTTTTTAAGTTTATTTATTTATTTTGAGAGAGACAGAGACAGAGAGCAGAGAGAAAGGGAGAGAGAGAATCCCAAGCAGGCTCTGTGCTGTCAGTGTGGAGTCCAACTCAGGGCTCTATCCCACAAACCGTAAGATCATGACCTGAGCTGAAATCAAGAGTTGGACACTTAACTGACCAAGCCACCCAGGCGCTCCTCAGTTTTTCTTCAGGTCTTGTAGTTGGGTGAAGTATTTTGGGGGCCGTATGAAGGGTCACCTCAGTTGCAATTCTATTTTGTGGAGAGGGACTGGCAGCGGCTCCAGGCCATGGTAAACACTTTTCTTGAAGGGGTCTAGAATGCAGGAAGTGGAATGGGGGACATAGCCCTTAATTTGTTGAAAGATTGGATTTGGGGGGCAGCCCTTGGGTCTATCTATAATCACTTTGAGGAGTGCTATCTCCTTCCTTCCCTCTCCTCTTGATCTCGGCCTGCTAATCTTGCTCATTTTCTTTGGCTAAGCTTTGTAATCCTAGTGGTCCATTTCTTTTGCTCCAAAGCAGCTAGGGACAAATCTGAGCATGTTCTTCATTAGATTTAAATGTTCCAGGGGTGGCTCAGTTGGTTAAGCATCTGACTTTTGGTTTCGGCTTAGGTCATGATCTCATGGTTCATGAGTTCGAGCCCCATGTCCGGCTCTGTGCTAACAGCAGCAAGCCTGCTTGGGATTCTCTCTCTCGCTCTCTCTGCCCGTCCCCTCTGTGCATGCTCTCTCTCAAAATAAATAAATAAACAAACAAATGTTCCAAAGAAAATTGTCACGGTGGGTATTTGTTTAAATTTCCTCAGATCAAGTTGCTTACAAGATTTTACTAACTTGGGACACCTGGGTGGCTCAGTTGGTTAAATGTCCAGCTCTTGATCTTGGCTCAGGTCGTGATCTCACAGTTTGTGACATGGAGCCCCTCGTTGGGCTCTGTGCTGTCTTCATGGAGTCTGCTTGGGATTCTCTCTCTCTCTCTCTTTCTCTCTCTGTCAAAATAAATAAACTTAAAAAAAAGATTTTGCTAACTGAATAAAGAGAAAACAAACTTAGATATGCTGAGCCCTTGTTAGAGAGGCACCAGAGCCAGGAGTTTTCAGAGGTTTGTTATCTCATTTTATTTATTTTTAAATGTTTATTTTTGAGAGAGAGAGCAAGTGAGGGAAGGGCAGAGTGGGGTGGGGGGAGCAGACAGAGGATCTGAAGTGGGCTCCACGCTGACAGCAGGAAGCTTGATGAGGGGCTTGAACTCATGAACCATGAGATTATGACCTGAGCCAAAGTCAGCTGCTTAACCAACTGAGCCACTCAGGCATCTCTCATTTTGTTTTTTAAAAATGTAACAGCTTTGGGGTGCCTGGCTGGTTCAGTTCATAGAGCATGTGACTCTTGATCTTGGGGTTGTGGGTTTGAGCCCCATGTTGGGTATACAGATTACTTAAAAATAAAATCTTTAATAAAAGTAACAGCTTTACTGAGATATAATTCATCCCCTATTTAAAGTACACAATTCAATGGTTCTTAGTATATGCACAACACTGTGTAACTATCACACAATCAATTTTAGGACATTTTCATCAATTGCCCCCAAAGGAACCCCATATCCATTAGCAGTCACTTCCCATTTTCCTCAGCCTCCTCAGCCCAAGACATTTACTAACCTACTTGCTGTCGCTTTGGATTTACCTATTTTGGACATTTTTCTATAAATGGACTCATATGTTATGGGGTCTTTGTGAATATTTTCTTTCACTGAGCATAATATTTTCAAGATTCATCCACATTGTAGCACAAATCAGAACTTCATTCCTTTCTTTTCTTTTTTTTTTTTTTTTGAGAGAGAGAGATAGAGAAGAGAGCAAGTGGGGGAGAGGCAGAGAGAGAGGGAGACAGAATCCCAAGCAAGCTCTGCAACGTCAGCGCAGAGCCTGATGCGGGGCTCAAACTCATGAACGGTGAGATCATGACCTGAACCAAAATCAAAAGTCAGAGGCTTAACCGACTGAGCTATTCAGGCACCCTAGTACTTCACTCTTTTTTATGGCTGGATAATATTTCATTGTATGGATATACTAAATTTTGTTTATTAATCAGTTGATGGACATTAGGGTTCTTGTCACTTTATCAGCTATTATGAATAATGTTGCTATGAGCATTCATGTACAAGTTTTTGTGTGGCCTCACATGAACACACCTGCAACTCTCTGATACATATTCTACAGATCTCATTCTGCAGGTAACAAAACATTCCAATATGGTAGACAGGAATTTTGAACAAAGATGTTAGATTCCTGAGCCCATGCTTTTTGCAATCTATGTTCTGTCCTTCAAGAAGAGGATATAAAGCAATCAAAGCATTTATTTCAGGGAGACATGGAGTCCACTGAAGTTGAAGGTGTGCTCTGAATTTCAAGGAAGTAGATCAGGCTTATAAAAGCAAAAGGCACAAGGTTACATAACTTTTTTTTTTTTTAATATTATGATTGTTGCTAGCAGACCTTAAACTTAAAATCTAATGCATGATTTACTTTTTAGCTACCAGGTGTTAACATTTTCTCTTTCAGTCCAAAGTGGAAGGATGAATGGGAGGAGACAGTGGAGTTGACACTGACCAGTTGCAATTGACAAAAGTCCAAAGTTCAATGGACGAAAGTAAAACGTTTGAGGTATTCCCAGAATTGCACTAGGCAAAAAATTTACTCAATGTGCTCTAGACTCTATAGACAGTGACCCTTTGGCAATGCTTACTTCATTTTGAATCTTGTTCCACAGTTTATAGAAGTGAAATAATTGCTTTGACAGAATCTGGTATGGATATGTCAGTTCCTAACTGACATAGACATGAACTCTTAATTTTCAGGTGGGAAATGTCAGCCCTCTCCACAACGTTTCTCTTCCCTTTGCCTCTTCTCCAATCCCAGCTTTCACTTCTTTCTCTCAAGTATCAGTTCCCCATTCCTATGGTTGGGACAGAATCTCCAGTCACTCACTTACACCTTTTGTGTGGAATGCAATATTGTGTGAATTTGATATCTGTTCTTGAGTTATATCTCCTATGAGATGAAAGCTCCTGCGCCAGCAGCGGCCAGAGGGGTGGTACCTGAAGCAGTGGACATGCAAAAAGAGGATTTCGTGGAAAAGCTCCTTTTCTTGTCCGGCGGCAGGGTTTCACCGATGAAGGCTGCCCACGTGGGGGTTAAGGCGGCGTGGTCAGCACCCCCTGCGCAGCTCCCCTCCAGCCAGGTCAAGTGCGCCGTTGCTAGGGCAACAACCCGTCCGGGCAGGTGGCTGCTCGGAGCCCTCTCGCGGAGCGAGCACACGCAGGGACGCAGAGTCGCCCGTCCGGCCGCGACGTCAGACCCATCCCGCCCTTCAACGCCTGCAAAACCCGGCGCTATTCCCAGTACCACCTTCCCGCGGGCGGCAGCTAGGGAAACCCACCAATCACAGAAGCCGACACATCTCCCGGGCCGGGCGTGCGGCAACCAATCGTGGCACACTTGTGATCCCAGGCCCACCCGAGAGGCTGGCGGCAAGGGGCTGAGGCAGCCACGGCGGGAGTCGCTGCTGAGGCGGCTGCGGGCGCAGGTCGCGTCGGCGCTGCTCCGCGGGGCCGGGCCGGGCTGGCAGCAGCTGGCGCCTGGCGGTGAAGTCGGGCTCCCGGGGCGGGTGGAATGGCCCCCACCTAGGGCAGTGGGAGAAGCGGCTGAGCGCAGGATGCTGGCGAGGCGGCGCGGCGGCTCCTCACTCAACCCAGGTAAGGGGAACGCCGCGCTCGCCGTGGCCCGGCTCGGAGCGCCTCCCCGGCCCCGCTGCCTTCCCGCCGCCGCCCACATGGCTCCGGGCCCCGGGCGGCTCGGTGCTGACATCCCTTGGCCCCGCGTCACCTCCTGCCCGCACGTCTCCCCATCTCCCTGCGGGCAGTTGTCCAGCCCCGCCCCCCGAACGCGGCGCCCCTCGCCCTGGCCTGCCGGCTCCTGCACCCACACCCGCTCCCCTTCCCCCAGCGCCTGCGTTTCCCGGTCTCCGCTTCGCCGTCGTCCGCCTCGTCCCCGCCGTGGTCATCCCCCCGCCGCCCCCTCCCCTCTCCGTCCCCTCCCCTTTCGTAGCGCTGGCACCGTTTCCCAGCCCCTGCAGTCCTTTGGGGCGCCTTCCCGGGATGAGACCCACCGCCCCACCCCACTCCTCGCCCGCCGCCCATCCCGCCGGGATCAGATCAGACTTTTGCCTTCACTTGTACCCCGGCTTCGTTTCCACAGACTCACCCTCATGCCTGCCCCATATTGCCATGTCCTCCGTACCTTCCAGTCGCCCCCCATCCCCCCCATGTCCCTGGGTTTTGCCCTTTTGCTCTCAGATGCCTTCCTTTCCCAACTCGCCTCTTTTTCCCTCACTTTCATCAGCCACGGTCACTAACACTTCTTTTCCTTTACACTTAAACCGTCAGACACCCTAATACCCTCCTGAACGCCAGATCCGTAGTTTGAACATCATAATTCGTCTTTCAATGACCTGCACGCATAACATGTAAAGTGTCTTGCCCAGAGCCTGGCACACAGTAGGCCTGCCACATAGCGGATGCTCACGCGTGTTAGTCTCTTCCTCCTTCAGGTCTCTGTACTCTCCAGATGGTCGTAGCAAGAGGTTCAGTATCCGGAGGGATTCTTCCCACTCCTTGAAGAGTGGTGCGGTAGATGGCAGGACAAATTAGTGAACTCCGAGTGTGAGAAAGAGATTAAATTGTCAATTATTTATTCACTGTATATATTCAGGGGAAAAAAAACCCTGAATTCTGCAATCTTTGTGTTAAGTATTGTTTTATATTAATTGGCTTTGTAAATGATTCTTAGGGAGCCTCAAATATAATCACTCCCTTATCAGCTCCCACCTTCAATCAGCAGTGTTTACCTACTAGCCAGAATACAGCGTTGTATGTAAGAAGTATTTCACTTGTTTCTCTCTCGGTTGGATAGTCCAATCCTGCAATGAATTTTCATCCTTTAAGAGCTTAGAGGAATCAGGTTTAGAATTTTGGGAATCAGCTCTTGAAGGGATCAAAAATGCTTAGGAGCGAAAGTTCTGACAAGTGCTGTAGGAGTGAAAGTAATTATCCCTCACTTTCCCAAACACTCTTTCTGGCAACCCAAGGAAGTAGCTACAGCCTTGTCTTTTTTTTTTTTTTTTTTCTTTCTTTTTTAAGAGTGAAATAAAAATGTAACTTTTTAAAAGTATAAAAACAATGTTACTGGCTTCAAGCCATTCTTGCTGCATTTGCTCTGATGGTCTCCAAGTCAGGATGAATCAAACAGTTGGTTTTTTCTGCTCCTAGGATCTCCAGAGCAGACTAGAGAAAATCATGTAAGTGAGCTGCTGATGCTGTTCTAAACTTCTGGATTCTGACTTTACTCTCACTGGCTGGAGATGCTTTGACTTTCCCCTAGGTTAATCTTATGTACTAAAACCTAAATGGCTGTTTGTAGATTTTTACCATTCTCCTCTCGGTGTCCTACTGGATGTTTTTCATTGCTTATTTTGCAATAAGCAGAAAATTCACAGAAGAAATTGGTGAACTTCAGCCCTGACTACTAAAATTCTATCATTTTTCTGTGTGCCTATGCCTATCTGATTTCTGATCTCCTTTCCTTTTATCAAAGAAGGGTCCTCCTTTCTAAAACCAACATCTTTGATCTCTGCATTGTCATTTTTTCCCTCAGCCTGCGTACATGCTCAGATTTCCACCTTCCAAAACAAAAACAAAAACCTTCCCTTGACGCTTCCCTCTTTTTCATTTTCTCCGATTAACATGATATTCACTAGAGTTTCGGTTTATGTTCTTTTCTCTAATTTCCTTGTGTGATTGATTATACCTCCTTTCATGGCTTCAAATAGTGCTGTATTTATGGTTTTCAAAGATGTGTATTCGGTCCCCATTTTTTTTGAATTTCAAGTGTTCTTTATTTTCATTTGTCTATTGGAAAGCTAAACTTGGATAGTGAATGCTCCAAACTTGGTTATCTTTTCCTTTCCCTTCCCTTTACTCACATAGCCCCCTCAAGCACGTATAAACATTTCTTGTTCCGTTTTAGGCCTTCATCCTAGAAACCTTAGAATCCTCTTCTCTCCTCACAGTAACTCTGTTATAGCTCATATTGTTTCTACTTGAAATCTTTTTCTTTCCTCATTGCCAGAAGATTGGTTGAAGCCTGGGTTATGTTTTTCTCAAATGGAGTTGGTCATTTTTAACCCAGGCACTACTTTATGAAACCACATGGATAGCTTTTAAAGGGTAAGGATGAGGGGATGAAGGCTTCCACAGAGATTCTGATTCAGTCTATTTGCTCTGGGACCAGACATTGTCATTTAAAAAAGGCTTCCTGGGGTACCTGGGTGGCTCAGTTGGTTAAATGCTGGACTCTTGGTTTCAGCTCAGGTCATGATTTCGTGGTTCTGAGCTCCATGTCAGGCTCCGTGTTGATGGTGCACGGCCTGCTTGGGATTCTCCCTCTCTGCCTCTCCCCTGCTCTCTCTCTCAAAAAAAAAAATTTTTTTTTAAGTTTATTTATTCTTGAGAGATAGAGTAAGACAGAGCATGAGCAGGGGAGGGGAAGAGAGAAGGGGAGACACAGAATCCGAAGCAGGCTCCAGACTCTGAGCTGTCAGCACAGAGCCCGATGCAGGGTTCGAACCCATGAACCGCGAGATCATGACCTGAGCCAAAGCCAGACCCTTAACTGACTGAGCCACCCAGGTGCCCCCCCCGCCCCCGCTCAAAATAAATAAACTTAAAAAAATTTTTTTTAATTAAAAAAAAAACATGTTTCCCATGTGACTGTAATGTGCAGCTAGGGTGGAGAACTAGGGTGAGAGCTTAAGAGGAACTGATAGAACCCTGAGGAACTATAGTATTTAACTGTAATACTATAGTATTTAAAAATCAGCATAAGTGTCACTTTGTTGGCGTGGTTAGTTGCTTACTTTCCTGGCACTTGGTAGACATACCTATTATAGTACATATCATTTTATTTAAATTATTTCTCGTGGGCCCATTTTTCTCATGGTTCCTTGAGGTCTAGGATCACGCCTGAAGGTAAGCTATGTCTCTTCTACACTACTCACAACACTTCTGACACCAAATATGTGGCTTTCCCTTTACACTTCTCCGACCCTCCAAACACCAACTGGTATTCTATAATTTAACCCAATTATGGCACCACCTACCTAGAGTTAGTGCAGATCCCACACATTAAGACTTTAGCCTCTGCCTGTCCTCCACCCCCCTCCCCCCCATGCCAGTTGCAAGTCCCAGGTCATGACCTGTACTTCGGTCTAACTGGCTGTAAACTGGGGCTTCCCACAACCCAGGTCAGTTATTTGCTATAATGGCTCACAGAACTCTGGGAAGCTCTTTACTTAACCATTACCTGCTCATTAGACAGTATGTAACTCAGGAACAGCAAATGGAAGAGATACCTAAGGCATCTCTTGTGGGAAGGGGTATGGGACCTCCATGAACTTCCATGCCTTCTCTGGGGGCACCATCCGGGCACATCCATGTGTTCACCAATCCAGAAGGTCTCTGAATCCCTTCAGTTAGAGTTTATGGAGGCTTCATTATGTAGGCATAATCATTGGTCGATGGGGATAAACTCTATCTGCAGCCCCTTTCCCCCATTCTGAGGTCAGGGGTTGGTTCTGGCAACCAGCCCCCATCCCCCAAGATATGGTTGAAAGGGGCTTATGATGAATAACAAAAGATGCTCCTCCAACCCCATCAAGAAATTCCAAAGGTTTTAGGAGCTCTGTGCCGGGAGCCAGGGATGAAACCTAATATATATTCTGTTATGTGATTCTTATATCACAGTATGGTAGTACCTTATTTATTTTTTTGTCACTGCCTTGTACAGTACTTAGTATATTTTAAAAACTTGACAAAAATTAGTTCAGTGAATCAGTTGGTAAATAATGTGAAACAGATCTTGAATTTACAGTTTTGCAAGATGACCATCTGTTTCTTTCTTGGCTGCTTAACAGGTCACTAGTCATACTTGCATAGTCATTCTTGTTTAAAAAAAACCACACACACACACTCTTTATAAATTAGAGTGGATTAAGATAAATATTATTTGCTCTTAGGATTTGGCTTTTAAGATGGTTAAGCTGTTACATGATTATAGAGGTTCATTCAGGACTTCCTCTTTAGGAGATACTATTTAAAATAGACTTTATGGATGGTTGAGACATAATGTATCTTCCATCTTTTTTAAACAAATAGCTCTGATTTTAGGCTCATAAGCTTTGGATTTTTCAAGTAGAACAGAACTGTTAAATTGATAAAAGATCTTGAACAGTGGCAGAACTATTTCTTTTTAAGAGAAGTAAGGAAATAGGGAAGCCATCTACATATATGAATCTCATTGGCATTGGTGATGGTGAGGGGGAAATCGGTAATTCCCAAATATTTAATTACTATTATAAGAAAAACTTGTAATTGCTCATATAATGGTACTTGTATACTTTGTAATAAGTTAGAATTAAGATTTAAATAATAGAGTTGTCTTCTTTTGTTCTTTAGTTTTCTTAAGATTTTCTTGCTATTTCTGTTTGTAGAATTTGTGATGGACAGTTCTTTACTTTTAGCACTTGAAAATATTGTGCCACTTCCTTGACACGTCCATGATTTCAGATGAGAAACCCTCTATCATTGGAATTCGTGTTTCCCTACAGGTGACGTATCCTTTCTCCCTGGTTGCTTTAAAGGTTTTTTTCTTTGTCTTTAGTTTTCATAAGTGTAAATATGATATATCTTGGCATGAATTTGTTTGAGTTTATCCTATTTGCAGTTCTTTTAGGTTTTTGAACTGTTAAGTTAATGAGTTTTGCCAAATTTTGGGTGTTTCAGCCATTTTTAGAATAATTTATTAGCACTGTTCTCTTTCTCCTTTCTTTCTTTGTGAGAATACAAATCTTAGAACTTTTGTGATTGTCCTACAGTGCAGGAGGCATTATTTTTTTCTCTATTGTTTAGATCTTTTCACTTTTATTGTGCTACTTCCAGTTTCAGCTTGACTCATTTTTGCCTCTGTTGTATTCATTCTGCGATTGAGCCCATCTAGTGACTTTTTGTGTTGGTTATGTTATTTTTCAGTTCTGTAATTTCCATTTGGTTCTTTTCTGTATCTTCTATTTTTTTGCTAAGATTTCTTATTTTGTTGTTTGTTTCAGTTGTATAGCTCAATGCTCATTAAAACATGATGGCTGCTTTAAAATTCTTGTCAGGTGGGGCGCCTGGGTGGCTCAGTCAGTTAAGCCTCTGACTCTTCATTCTGGCTTAGGTCAAGATCTCACATCATGAGTTGGAGCCCTGAGTCAGGCTCTGTGTTGACAGAACAGAGCCTGCTTGGGATTTTTCTCTCTGGCCCTCCCCCACTTGTGCTCTTGCTTTCTTTTTCTCTCTCTCTCAAAATAAATAAACTTAAAAAAAAGTTAAAAAAAATTAAGATCCTTGTCAGGTAATTCTAACATCTGATTCATGTGTGGTATTAGTGTTTGTTAATTGTCTTTTATTTATTCAAGCTGTGTTTTCCTGGTTCGTGGTATGATGATTGACTTTTTCTTGTATCCTAGACATTTTTGATGTTTTGTTGGAGACTCTGGATCCTATTAAAATTTTCTGTTTTAGTAAGCAGTCACCCTAAGAGGTTTAGTGTGTAGGTCTTAGCCTACTTTTTTTTGGTAACAACTTGAGTTATAAATCACATACCATACGTTTGCCCATTTAAGTTATAAGATTTTTTAGTATATTTACAGAGTTGTGCATTCATTACTACAATCAATTTTAGAACATTTTCATTACCCCACAGAGAAACTGTGCACTCCTTACTTGTCACCCCCTACTGTCCCATTTATTATTCCCTCCGTCTCTAAGAAACTACTGATCTATTTTCTGGCTCTGTAGATTTGCCTAGACATTTCATGTAAATGTAAAAATATAATATGTACTCTTTTGTTACTGGTTCACTTAGCTTAAGGTTTACAGTGTTCTTCCATGTTGTAGAATGTACCGGTATTTTGTTTCTTTTTATTGCTGAATAATATTCCATTTTATGGACATACCATTTTTTATTCATTAATCAGTTAATAGGTGTTTAGATTGTTTCCACTTTTGGCTCTTATCAGTAATGCTGCTATGAATATTTTTGTACAAGTTTTTGCGTGGACATGAATTGCTGGGTCGTATTGTAACTCTAGAACTCTAAGTGTAACATTTTGAGCAATTGCCAGACTGTTTTCCAAAGTGGCTGCCCCATTTCATATTTCTGCCAGCAATGTATGAATGTTCCAATTTCTCAAAGTCCTCCTTAACACTTGTTTCCTGACTCTTTGATTATAGCCATCCTAATGGGTGAAGTAATACTTTGGGGCTCCAGTTGCATTTCCGTGATGGGTAATGATGATGAGCATCTTTTCATGTGCTTTCTGGCTATTTGTATATATTTAGAGAAATCTCTATTCCTTTGCCTATTTTAAAATTAAGTAGTCTTTTTATTGTTGTGGGATTTCTTTATAATTCTAGATACTTACCAGTTATATGATTTGCAAATACAAATATCCCATTCTTTGGGTGTCATTTAACTTTCTTGATGGTACCCTTCGAAGCACAAAGGTGTTTAATTTTGATGAAGTTCAGTTTATCATTTTTCTTTTTGTTGCTTGTGGGTTTTGTTTTGTTTTGTTTTGTTGTTAGGCTCCATGCCCAATGTGGGCCTTATGACCCCAAGATCAAGAGTTGCATGCTCCACCTACTGAGCCACCCAGGCACACCCTTTAGGTTTCATATTTAAGAAACCATTGCCTGATTCAAGGTCATGAAAATTTAATCTTATGTTTTCTTCCAAGAGTGTTATAGTTTTAGCTCTTACATTTAGGTGTTTGTTCTATTTTTGTGAATTTTGTATATGGTGTGAGATACGGGTCTAACTTTATCTTTTTGCTTATAGATATTCAGTTATCTCAGTACCATGTGTTGAAAAAAACCTATTCTTTCCCACTTTTAATTGTCTTGGCACTCTTACCCAGTTGGAATTTGGTAGGGATTGCATGGAACCTGTAGATCAATTTGAGGAATATTGCTATCTTAACAGTATTAGCCTTCCAGTCCAAGAACATGAAATGTGTTTTCATTTATTTAGATCTTAAATTCCTTTCAATAACATATATAATCTCTTCTAGTTTTCCATGTTCAAGTCTTGCATTTTTTGGTAAAATTTGTTACTTAATATTTTATTCTTCTGATGCTATTGCAAATGGAATTGTTTTCTTAATTCCATTTTTGTATTGTTATTGTTAACACATAGAAATACAGTTGAGAGGTGCCTGAGTGGTTGAGTCAGTTGACCATCTGACTCTTAATTTTGGCTCAGGTCATGATCTCAGGGTCATGGGCTCCGCGCTGGATGTGAAGCCTGCTTAAGATTCTCTCTCTCTCTCTCTCTCTCTCTCTCTCTCTCTCTCTCTCTCTCTGCCCCTCCCCTGCCCAAAGAAATACAGTTGAGTTCTGTACATTAGTCCTGTATCTTGCGACCATCCTGAACTCATTTAACAGTTCTGATAGTTTTTTTAAAGAGTTATTAGGATTTTTAAAAAAAATATTTATGAGGGAGAGAGAAAAAGAGAGAGAGAGAGAGCGAGCATGTGCATACATGAGGGGGGAGGGGCAGAAAGAGAGGGAGACAGAATCCCAAGCAGGCTCCATGCTGCCAGCAAAGAGCCCGATGTAGGGCTTGAACCCACAAAGCACAAGATCATGATCTGAGCTGAAATCAAGAGTTGGACACTTAACCAACTGAGTCACCCAAGGCACCCCAAATGAGTTATTAGGATTTTATATATACATGATATGTCATCTCTGATGAGAGATAGTCTTCTTCCTTCTAATCTGGATTCTTTTAAATTTATTTTTCTTGCCTAATCGCCTTGGCTAGAACCTGCTGTACAACAGACATCCAGTCTTGTTGCTGATCTTAGGGGGTAATCATGAAGTGTGAAGTTAGCTGTGGGTTCTTAGATGTCCTTTTTCATGTTGATGATGTTCTCTTCTATTTCTGACTTATTCCTTGTGTTTAGCATGAAAGAGTGTTGGATTTTGTCAAGTGCTTTTTCAGTGCCTATTGAGATGATTGTGTGGTTTTTGTCATTTATTTTATTAATATGGTGTATGACATTACTTGATTTTCATATGTTGAAACAATCTTACATGACTGGGACAATCCACCTTTGGTCATGGTTTGTGATCCTTTATATATGTTTCTGGATTTGGTTTGTTGGCATTTGGCTCAGTTTTTGCATGTATATAGATAAATATATCTTTGTAGTTTTCTTGTAGTGTCTTTAGTTTTGGAATCAAGGAAAACTGGCCTCATAGAATAAATTGGGAAGTGTTTGCATTTCTTCTATATTTTGGAAGAGTTTTAAGGATTGGTGTTCATTCTTAAGGTTTGGTAGTATCCACTAGTGAAGTCATTTGATCTTAGACTTTTCTTTGTGGAAAGCTTTGATTACTAATTCAAATCTTTTTTTTTTTTTTTTAATGTTTATTTATTTTGGGGACAGAGAGAGACACAGCATGAATGGGGGAGGGGCAGAGAGAGAGGGAGACACAGAATCGGAAGCAGGCTCCAGGCTCTGAGCCATCAGCCCAGAGCCTGACGCGGGGCTCGAACTCACGGACCGCGAGATCGTGACCTGGCTGAAGTCGGACGCTTAACCGACTGCGCCACCCAGGCGCCCCGACTAATTCAAATCTTTTTACTTGTTACAGCTTGATTCAGAGAATTTCTTTGTGAATTGATTTTAGTACTTTGTGTCTTCAAGGAATTTGTCTACTTCATGTAGTTACCTAATTTGTTAGATTACAATTGTTTATAGTATTCTGTATAATTCTTTAGAATATTTTTTATTTATGTAAGGTTGGTAGTAATTACTGATTTTAGTAATTTGAGTCTTCTTTTTTGTTCTTGCTAAATCTAACTAAATGATTAATTCTGTTGATCTTTTCAAAGAACCAACTTTTTATTCTGTTGATTTTCTTTATTCTTTGTTCTCTGTTGTATTTGTTTCACTGTAGACTAATTAATTCCTTCTGTCTACTGGCTTTGGATTTAAGTTACTCTTCATTTTCTGGTTTCTTAAGGTTAACAGGTTGTTGATTTGAGATCCTTTTAACTTTTAAAGTTTTAAACTTTTAAGATTTTATTTTTTTAATTTACATATAATTGACATATTGTGTAAGTTTAGGGTGTGCAACATATTGATTTGAGATTTATTTTTAATATAGGTATTTACAGCTATAATTTTGCTTATCACATAGCTCTTGGTGCTTTTGCTACATCCCATAAGTTTTGTGTTTTTTATCTCAGTATTTCCTAACTTACTTTGGTATTTCTTCTTTGGCTCATTGGTTATTTAGGAGAGTGTTGTCTAATTTTCACATATTTGTAAATTTCTCAAATATTTTTTCATGGTATTTTCTAAATCTATTGTGGTTGGAGAATATACTTTGTATGATTTTTATCCTTTGTATGATTTTTATGATTTGTTTCATGGTCTATCCTAGAGAACGTGCACATGAAAATGATATGTGTGTGTGTGTAAATACATACATACATATGTATTTATGTATGCATTGTTGCTTACTGTTGCAGCCTGCAGTCTTGTAGGTGTTTGCTGAGTCTACTTGGCAAATCTCTTTACTTGATCTTTTGTCTGATTGTTTTATCCATTATCAAAAATAGTGTAATGAATTCTCCAAATATTATTGTTGAATTGTCTGTTTCTCCCTTCAGTGTTGTCAATTTTTGCTTCTTGTGTTTGGAAATTCTATTTTTAGGTGTATATGTATTTATAATTGTAACTTCTTTATGGATATCAGGTCTTATAAAGTGCCTGTTGTTGCTAGTAACAAATTTTATCTTAAAGTGCATCACATGTGATGTTAGTTTAGCTACTCCAGAGACTTTTGGTTATGGTGCATGGTATATCTTTTCCCTCCTTTTGCTTTCAGCCCATTTGGTTATTGAAACTAAAGTATATCTTTTAGGAAACATATGTTTGAATGATTTTTTTAAAAAGTTTTTATTCAAATTCCAGTTAGTTAACATACAACGTAATGTTCGTTTCAGGTGTATGATATAGTGACTCACCACTTCCATACAACGCCCATTGCTCATCACAAGTGCACCCTGTAATTCCCGTCACCTATTTATTTTTATTTTTTGGGAGAAAGCATGAGTGGGGGCAGGACAGAGAGAGAGGGGGACAGAGGATCTGAAGCAGGCTCTGCATTGACAGCAGTGAGCACGATGTGGGGCTTGAACTCACAAACCGTGAGATCATGCCTGAGCCAAGGTCAGATGCTCAACCAACTGAGCCACCCAGGTGCCCCTCCCCATCACTTACTTAACCCATTCCCCCATCCACTTCCCCTTTGGTAACCATCAGTTTGCTCTCTATAGTTAAGAGTCTCTTGGTTTGTCTGCCTCTCTCTCTCTCTTTTTTCCTTTGCTTGTTTGTTTTGTTTCTTAAATTCCACACAGGAGTGAAATCATATGGTTCTCGCTTTCTCTGACTAACTTACTTCACTTAGCATAATACTGTCTAGGTCCATCCATGTCATTGCAAATGGCAAGATTTCATTCTTTTTTATGGCTGAGTAATACTCCATTGTATAGATATACCACATCTTTATCCATTCATCAATCGATGGTCACTTGAACTGTTTCCATAATTTGGTTATTGTAGATAATGCTGCCTATAAACATCAGGGTGCGTGTATTCCTTTGAATTAGTATTTTTGTATTGTTTGGATAACTGCCTTGTATTGTGATTACTGGATTGTAGGGTAGCTCTGTTTTTGTTTTGTTTTTCATCTTTTTGAGGAACCTCCATACTGTTTTCCAGAGTGGCTACGCAAGTTTGCATTTCCACCAATAGTACAAGAGGGTTCCCCTTTCTCCACATTGTCACAAACACCTGTTGTTTCTTGTGTTATTGATTTTAGCTGAAAGGTGTGAAGTGTAGTTTTTTTGTTTTGTGTTGTTTCATTTGAGAGAGTTCCTGAAGGTGGGGAGGAGCTCACCCGATGCAGTACTTGAACTCATGAACCGTGAGATCATGACCTGAGCCGAAGTCAGATGCTTAACTGACTGAGCCACCCAGGCGCCCAGGTATAGTTTTGATTTGATTTTCCCAGATGATGAGTGATGTTGAGCATCTTTTCATGTGTCTGCTGGCCATCTGTATGTCTTCTTTGTAAAAATGACTATTCATGTCTCCTGATTTTTGAATTGAATTATTCATTTTTTGGGTGTTGAGCTTTATAAATTTTTTATATACTTTGGATACTAACCCATTATTGGATATATCATTTGCAGATATATTCTCTGGTTCCTTAGGTTACCTTTTAGTTTTGTTGACTATTTTCTTCACTTTGCAGAAGCTTTTTATTTTGATGAAGTCCCAATAGTTTATTTTTGCTTTTGTTTCCCTTGCCTCAGCAGATCTCTCTAGAAACAAGTTGCTACAGCTGATGTCCAAGAGATTCCTGCCTATGTTCTCCTCTAGGATTTTATGGTTTCAAGTCTTACATTTAGGTCTTTCATCTATTTTGATTTTGTTTTTGTGTTTGGTATAAGAAAGTGGTCCAGTTTCAATCTTTTGCGTGTTGCTGTCCAGTTTTCCTAACTCCGTTTGTTGAAGAAACTGTCTTTTTCCCTATTGGATATTCTTTCCTGCTTTGTTGAAGATTAATTGACCATATAGCTGTGCGTTCATTTTTGGGTTTTCAATTCTGTTCCAATGATCTATGTGTCTATTTATGTGCCAGTACAACAAAAATAAAAAGCTCTATGGTCTCCATTGAGGGTGATATTATCAGTGGTTTTTATATATATGCCCTTTGTTATGTTGAGGGATGTTCCTTCTAAACCTACTTTGTTGAGGGTTTTTATCATGAATGGATATTGTACTTTGTCAGATGTTTTTTTCTGCATCTATTGAAATGATCATATGGTTCTTATCCTTTTTTTTATTAATGCGATGTGTCACGTTGATCAATTTGTGAGTATTGAACTGGTGTTGCAACCCAGGAGTAAATCCTACTTGATTGTGGTGAATTATTTTGAAATGTATTACTGGATTTGGTTTGCTAGTATTTTATTTATTTATTTTTAATTAAAAAATTATTTTTATGTTTATTTATTTTTGAGAGAGACAGAGACAGAATGCGAGTGGGTTGGGGCAGAGAGAGAGGAGGCACAGAATCTGAAGCAGGCTGCAGGCTCCAAGCTGTCAGCACAGAGCCTGACATGGGGCTCGAACTCACGAGCTGTGAGATCATGACCTGAGCCGAAGTCTGACGCTCAACCAACTGAGCCACCCAGGCACCCCAGTTTGCTAGTATTTTATTAAAAATTTTGCATCCGTGTTTATCAGGGATATTGGATTGTAGTTCTCTTTAGTGGAGTCTTTCTCTGGTTTTGGTATCAGGGCAATGCTGCCCTCATAGAATGAGTTTGGAAGTTTTCCTTTCTTTCTTTTTATTTTTTTTAATAGTTTGAGAAGAATAGGTATGAATTTTTCTTTAAATGTTTGGTATAATTCCACTGTGAAGCTGCCCTGGACTTCTGTTTCTTGGGCATTTTTTTGATTACTGATTCAATTTCTTTGCAGGTTATCAGTCTGCTCAACTTTTATATTTCTTCCTGTGGTAGTTTTGGTAGTTTATATATTTCTAGGAATTTACCCATTTCTTCCAGTTTGTCCAATTTATTGGCATATAGTTTTTCATAATATTCTCTTATAATTGCTTGTATTTATGTGATGTTGGTTGTTATTTCTCCTTCCTTACTGTGGTTTTATTTATTTGGGTTCATTCTCTTTTCTTTTTGATAAGCCTAGTTAAGAGATGCAAGCAGAACTGGGTGAGTGTGTGTGTGAGGGGGGGTGTTGGAGCCGGGGAGTGATGAAAGAAGAGGCTAGGGGCAGGTAAGCACTGGATCTGGAAGGATTTTATATGTTATGGCGAGGATTTTGTTTTGAGAGAAGTAAAGGGCTTGAAAGGTTTTAAGCAGGGGAGTGTCATAAGTATATTTGCATCTTAGATTACTTCTGAAACAGGATATTGAATGAACTGACTGAAGGTCAGAGAGTATCAGTTATTAGGCCATGGAGTTACGCAAGTGAGAAAATATGAGGGCAAGGATTAAAGCCATGTCAGGAGGGGAAGAAGAGAGAGGGAGAATAGATTCAAGAGACACGAAGCGAGAAAAATTGACAGGACTTCCCAAGTTACCATGGAGAAGTTAAGGGAGAAACTACGTAAAGGCTCCCAGATACTTATCTTGGGCATCTAGGAGGAAGCGGCTCATTTACCAGGAGAAGAAATAGAAGAGGGGGAGAAATTTACTAGAGAAGATGTGTTCCATTTGGTCTTCTTAAATTTGACTGCCAATGGAACATCTAGATAGAGTTGAGTTGTGCCTTGGCCTTTGAATGATCAGGTTGAGATTTGGGATGCAGGCCTTGGTTGAAAATAGAGTTGAGAGGCATCAGAATGTAAGTAGAGGATAGCTGTAGATGAAGGAGGGTGAGTGTGGGAATGTGGATGAGGGAACCCAGCACATAAATTAAACAATTGTCAGTGTTCTGTGATGTTTGCTTTTGAAACATATCAAATTTGTGTACATAGTTGAGGCTATTTTTCCCTGGGCTTTCAATTTTGTTCCACCAATGAATCTTAATACCGTAACAGTTATAATAGTTTTGTTAATACTTTAATATTTGTGTGTGTTCTTTCCCAAACTCTTGGAAAAACTATTTTTTCTACGTGCTATAAATTCTGTAGATTCAGTTTAAAAAGTCCTGTTGGGATAATGATTGAAATTGCAAAATTTTTTATGACTTCCAGATTACTTTGTTTGTGTTTATTTGTATCTCCTTGCTTCATTTTTGACATTTGTTGAACATTTGCTTTGTTTCAGATGACTCTAAAGGTATGTTATGGAGATTTGAGAAGATTTCACTAGGTGTTTATTATTCATCTGTATTTTCTTTGCTTTATATTTTATCTGATATTTATGCACTCGCTGCATGATGATGTATTTTAATTTGTACTTTAAAGGAGCTTGTAATCTACTGAGGGTAAACTAACCACAATACAGTGCATGAGTGTGCAAACCAGCATGTTGTTCCCAAGTGCCTGAGGTTACAGAAGTTGGAACAATCTATTTTGGGGGCGAGGGAGATAGGAAAAGAACACTGAGGAGGTGTGTATAAAAGGGAGAATAGGGCATAACCTAGGAGGCAGCAGGATGAGTAGAGGGCAGGTATGGAGGTGTTTTGTGTGGAGTGAGAGTGGTCCTGAATGGGGCAGGCTGCATGGGAGGAGAGCTGGGAAGTGAAGTTGGAAGATGAGGAGGAGCCAGTGTATGAAGGGTGCCACAGGCCTGTGGTCTTTTTTTGCTTTTGTTTTTTTAAATGTTTTATTTTTATTTATTTTGAGAGAGAGAGAGAGAGAGAGAGAGAGATGAATCAAGTGGGGGAGGGGTAGAAAGAGGGAGAGAGAGAATCCCAAGCACGCTCTTCACTGTGACCGTGGAACCTCACACGGGGCTCGATCTCATGAACCATGAGATCATTACCTGAGCCAAAATCAAGAGTCAATTGCATAACGTACTGAACCACCCTGGTGCCCCCCCCTTTTTAATTATTGAAGTATAGTTGACATACGATGTTATATGAGTTTCAGATGTACAACATAGTAATTTTTTTTAAAGTTTTTATTCCAGTTAGTTAACACACAGTGTTATATTAGTTTCAGGTGTACAGTGTAATGATTGAACAATCTATATATCACCCGGTCCTCATCAGGACAAATGAATTCCTTACTCCCCATCACCCATTTAACCCATCCCCCAGCCATGTCCTCCTTGCTAACCATCAGTTTGTTCTCTATAATTAAGAGTCTGTTTCTTGGGGCGCCTGGGTGGCGCAGTCGGTTAAGCGTCCGACTTCAGCCAGGTCACGATCTCGCGGTCCGTGAGTTCGAGCCCCGCGTCGGGCTCTGGGCTGATGGCTCAGAGCCTGGAGCCTGTTTCCGATTCTGTGTCTCCCTCTCTCTCTGCCCCTCCCCCGTTCATGCTCTGTCTCTCTCTGTCCCAAAAATAAATAAACGCTGAAAAAAAAAATTAAAAAAAAAAGTCTGTTTCTTGATTTGTTTCTTTCTGTCTCTGTTTTTATCACAACATAGTGATTTGACAGTTCTATGAATTACTCAATATTTACAATGATAATGCTTACAATCACCATCCATTCCCATACAATGTTATTACAATATTATTGACTGTATTCTGTATGCTGTACTTTTTATCTCTGTGACTTATTTATTTTATAACTGGAAGTTTCTGCCTCTTAATTTCTTTCACCTATTTTGCCTATCTCCCAACCCCCTCCTCTCTGGCAACCATCAGTTTGTTCTCTGTATTTATGATCCTGTTTTTGTTTTTTTGTTCAATTATTTTTTTACATTCCATGTATAAGTGAAATTTTATGGTATTTATCTTCTGACTTATTTCACTTAGCATAATACCCTTTAGGTCCATCCACATTGTTGTAGATGGCAAGATCTCATTCTATTTTAGGACTATTCCATCACACACACACACACACACACACACACACGCACACCCCTAACACATACATACATACATACATACGTACACACACACACATACATACAGGGGTGGCTCAGTCGGTTTAAGTGTCAGACTCTTGATTTTGGCTCAGGTCATGATCTTACTGTTTGTGAGTTTGAGCTCTGCATCAGGCTCTGCGCTGACAGTATGAAGCCTGCTTAGGATTCTGTCTCCCCTTCTCTCTCTGTCCCTTCCCTGCTCACACACACACAGACTGTCTCTCTCTCTTTCTCTTTCTCTCTCTTTATTTCTTAAAATGCATAAACATTTTGGGGCGCCTGGGTGGCTCAGTCGGTTAAGTGTCTGACTTCAGCTCAGGTCATGATCTCACCGTTCATGAGTTCGAGCCCCGCGTCGGGTTCTGAGCTGACAGCTTGGGGCCTGGAGCCTGCTTCGGATTCTGTGTCTCCCTTTCTCTCTGCCCCTCCCCCATTCATACTCTGTCTCTTTCTCTCAAAAACTGAACAAAAAGTTAAAAAAAATTTAAAAAATGCATAAACTTTTTTAAAGTTAAAAAATATATTCAAACATGTATGTGCACACACATATATATATATATATATACATACACACATATATATGCACACACGTGGTATATATATCTTTTCCATTCATCTGTTGATGGACTCTTAGGTGGCTTTCATATTTTGTCTCTTATAAATAATGCTACAATAAACATAGGGGTGCATATATCTTTTTGAATTAATGTTTTCCTTTTCTTTGGATAAATGCCCAGTAGTGGAATTACTGGATTTATATGGTATTCTACTTTTAATTTTTTTGAGGAACCTCCATTCTGTTTTCCACAGTGGTTACACCTATTTACATTCCCAGTAATAGGGCATGAAGGTTCCCTTTTCTCCACATCCTCACTAACACTTGTTTCTTGTCTTTTTGGAATAGCCATTCTTATTGATGTGAGGTAATATCCCATTGTGGTTTTAATTTGCATTTCTCTGATGATTAGTGATGTTGAGCATCTTTTATGTGTTTGGTGGCCATCTGTATATCTTCTTTGGAAAAATGTCTACTCAGGTCCCCTGCCCATTTTGTGATAGTTTGTTCTTTTTGGTGTTGCATTGTATATGTTCCTTTTATATTTTGGGTATTAATCCCTTATTAGATATATCATTTGAAAATATCTTCTTCCATTCAGTGCGTTACCTTTTTGTTTTCTTGATGGTTTCCTTTGCTGTGTAAAAGCTTTTTATTTTGGTGTAATTCCAATAGTTTATTTTTGCTTTTGTTTCTCTTACCTACAGAAACATATCCATGAATATGTTGTTGCTAAGGCTGATGTCCATAGGATAAATGCCTGTTTTTCTTTTAGAAGTTTTATGGTTTCAGGTCTCACATTTAGGTCTTTAATCTATTTTGAGTTTATTTTTGTGTATGGTGTAAGAAAGTGATTCAGTTTCATTCTTTTGCAGGTAGCTGTCCAGTTTTCCCATCACCATTTATTGAAGGCACTGTCTTTTCCCCCTACTGTATTCTTGCCTCCTTTGTCATAGTTTAATTGACCATGTAAGCATGGTTTTACTTCTGGGCTCTCTATCCTGTTCCATTGATCTGTGTGTCTGTTTTTGTGCCTGTACCATACTGTTCTTATTAGCATAGCTTTATAGTATATCTTGAAATCTGAGATTTGTGATACCTCCAGCTTTGTTCCTCTCCTTCAAGGCTGCTTTAGCTCTTTGGGGTCTTTTGTGGTTCCATACAAATTTTAAGATTGTTCTAGTTTTATGAAAAATACTATTAGTATTTTGATAAGGATTGCATTAAATCTGTAGGTTGCTTTAGGTAGAATGGACATTTGAACAGCATTAGTTCTTCCAGTCCATGAGCATGGCTGTATCTTTACATCTGTGTTGTCTTCAGTTTCTTTCATCAATGTCTTATAGTTTTTTTTTTAAATTTTTTTAACGTTTATTTATTTTTGAGACAGAGAGAGACAGAGCATGAATGGGGGAGGGTCAGAGAGAGGGAGACACAGAATCCAAAACAGGCTCCAGGCTCTGAGCTGTCAGCACAGAGCCCGACGTGGGGCTCGAACCCACGGACCGCGAGATCATGACCTGAGCTGAAGTCGACTGCTCAACTGACTGAGCCACCCAGGCGCCCCATTGTCTTATAGTTTTTAGAGTATAGGTCTTTCACTTCCTTGGTTAAATTTATTCTTTTTGATGTAATTATAAATGTGATTATTTTCTCTTCCTACTAATTGTTGTTAGTGTGGAGAAATGCTACAGTTTCTGTGTATTTTGTATTCTACAACTTTACTGAATTCATTTATTCTAATAGTTTTTTGAGGGAGTTGTTGGGGTTTTCTATATATAGTAACGTCATCTGCAAATGGTGACAGTTTTACTTCTTTTTCACGAATTTTAATGCCTTTTATTTCTTTTATTTGTCTGATGGCTGTGGCTAAGACTTCCAGTACTATGTTGAATAAACATGATGAGAGTAGAAATCTTTGACTTATTCCTGATCTTAGGGGAAAACGCTCAGTTTTTCACCATTGAGTATGATGTTAGCTTTGGGTTTTTCACATTTGGCTTTTATTATGTTGTGGTATGTTCCTCTAGATCCACTTTGTCGGGAGTTTTCATTATTAATGGATGTTGTATTTTTTCAAATGCTTTTTCTGAATCTGTTGAGATGCTCATGCGGTTTTTATCCTTCCTCTTGTTAATGTAATGTATCACATTGAAAATTTTGTGAATATTGAACCGTTTTACATCCCACTTGATTGTGATAAACGATTCTTTTACTGTGTTGTTGAATTCAGTTTGCTAATATATTGTTGACGATCTTTACATCTGTGTTCACTAGAGATATTGGCATGTAGTTTTCTCTTTTCGTAGTGTCTTTGTCTGGTTTTGGATCAGGGTAATGCTGGCCTTATAAAATGTATATGGGATCTTTTCCTTTCTCTACTATTTTTGGAATAGTTTGAGAAGAATAGGTGTTAAGTCTTCTTTAATCATTTGGTAGATTTCATCTGTGAAGCCATCATTTGGTGAGAGTTTTTGATCACTGATTCAGTTCAAATTTTCTACTTCTTCATCACTCAGTTTTGGAAGATTGTATGTTTCTAGGAATTTATCCATTTGTCCTAGGTTGTTTGTTTGGTTGACATATAGTTTTTCGTAGTAACTTCTTATAATCCTTTGTATTTTTGTGGTGTTTGTTGTTATTTCTTCTCTTTCATTTCTGATTTTATGTGTATGAGTTTTCTCTTTTTTTACTTGATGAGTCTGGCTAAAAGGTTTATCAATTTTGTTTATTTTTTCAAAGAACTAGCTTTTTGTTTCATTGATCTTTTCTATTTTTTTTTGTCTTGAGTTCATTTGTTTCTGGTGTTTATTATCTCATTCCTTATATTAACTTTGGGCTTTGTTCTTTTTTTCCTAATTCTTTAGGTGTAAGTTTAGATTATTTGAGAATTTTCTTGTTTCTTGAGGTAGGCCTGTATTGCTGTAAATTTCCCTCTTAGAACTGCTTTTGCTGTGTTCCAAAGTTTTGAACCATTGTGTTTCCATTTTTATTTATCTCCATGTAATTTTTATTTCCTCTGATTTTTTCACTGACCTACTGGCCATTTGGTAGCATGTTGTTTACCCTCCCTGTGGTTGTATTTTTTCTAGTTTTTTCCTGTGATTGATTTCTAGTTTCATACCATTGTGGTTGGAAAAGTATTTGATTTTGTTTTAGTTTTTTAACATTTATTGAGACTTGTTTGGAGGCCTAATGTGATCTATCCTGGAGAATGTTCCATATGCACTTGAAAAGAATGCGTGTGTCCTGCTGTCTTTGGATGGAATGTCCTGTATATATCTGTTAAGTCTATCTGGGCTAATATATCATTCAAAGCCACTGGGTTTTGTTGTTGTTGTTGTTGTTGTTGTTGTTGTTGTTGTTTTAATTGATTTTTTTGCCTGTATGATCCATTGATGTAAGTGGAGTGTTAAAGTCCCCTACTAGTCTTGTGTTACTCTCAGTGTCTCCCTTTAGGTCTGTTAATATTTGTTTTCCTTTTTTTTTTTTTTTTAAGAAATAACTTTTTGAAAAAAAAATTTCAGGTTTATTTATTTTTGGGGGGAAGTGGGGGGGGGCAGAGATAGAGGGAGAGAGAGAATCCCAAGCAGGTTCCACACTGTCAGCACAGAGCCTGACATGGGGCTTGAACTCACAAACAATGAGATGATGACCTGAGCTGAAACCAATAGTTGGACACTTAATTGACTGAGCCACCCAGGGCCCTAATATTTGCTTTCTTATTTAGGTGCTTCAGTGTGGGATGCATGGATACTTAAAATTGCTATATACTCTTGTTGGATTGATCCCTTCATCATTATGCAATGTCCTTCTTTGTCTCTTGCTACAGTGTTTCTTTTACAGTCTCATTTGTCTTATATATCTATCCCAGCTTTTTTTCCTGCCCACTTCCATTTGCATGGAACATCTTTTTCCATCTCTTCACTTTTAGTCTGTATGTGTCTTTAGGTCTGAAGTAAGTCTCTTGTAGGCAGCATATAGATAGATCTTGTAGTTTTCTCTGTTCCTGTCTATTCTTGCTGTCTTCCCTTGTAGTTTGATGGCTGTCTTTAGCATTATACTTGGATTTCTTTCTCTTTTTTTGTGTGTATCAGTCATAGGTTTTGGATTTGTGGCTGCCATTGGGTGCATATATAACGTCTTATGTGTATAGTAATCTATATCACATTAATTGTGGCTTAAGTTTGACCATTCTGAAAACACTAAATTTACTACTTCCTCCATGTTTCATGTATATGGCATGTATTTACATCTTTACTAATATTTTATCTTTTCAAAGCTAAAGTAGTTTTCAGATAACCATTGTGAAAGCACTAAACTTACTCCTCCCTCCGTTTTTCATGTATATGGTATATTTTACATCTTTACATCTTTTACTGATTTTTGTAGGTATGATTGATTTTGCTACTTTTGTGGTTCCGCCTCCATACTGATTTAATAAGTGATCAATCTACTCCTCTTATTATGTCTGTATTTACCTGTGAAATTTTTCTTTTCTTAGTTTTCTTAATTCTGATTGTGGCCTTTTCTTTCCATTCAAAGCATTCCCTTTAATATTTCTTGTAAGGCTGGTTTAGTGGTGATGATCTTCTTTAACTTTTGTTTTTCTCTCGTTATCTCTCTTTCAATTCTACATTATAACCTTGCCAGATAGAGTATTCTTGGTTGTAGGTTTTTTCCTTTCAGCATTTGGAATATATCATGTCACTCCCTTCTGGCCTGCAAAGTTCCTGCTAAAAAAGCAGCTGATTGCCTTATGGGGTTTCCTTTGTATGTAACTGTTTACTTTTCTGTTGTTTCTTTTAATATTCTCTCTTTTAATTTTTGCCATTTTAATTATTATGTGCCTTGGTGTGAGCTTCCTTGGGTTCATTTTGTTTCGAGCTTCTGTTCTTTAAAAGCCCTGTTATATACATTATCCACTTGACTCCACTTCCAGCAGCACTGTGAAAAAAAAGACAACTTGCAGGTATTCTTCTATATTTTTGCATTTTTTCTCTAGTCTTACTTCTTTTTATAACTTATACTGTGTGTGAAAAGAGTTTGATTATCATCATCCCCATTTAAGGGATGAAGAAACTGGTGCTCAGTGATTTAACTAGTTGTATAGGTTTTTAAAAAAGTGGATTTCAGACTAGAGCCCAGGTCTTCTAAAACACTAGGCTTAAAAAAATTTTTTTACATTAATTCAATGCTATCATCTTTTCTCTTTTTAATTCTAAAAGTTAGGAGATTAGTAGAAAAATTGTGTAACTGAATTAGAGTATGTAATTTGAGCAAATTTGCTTTTTGTGTATGTGTTCCCTCTCCAGGGTAGTTTAAATAGATGAGAAACATGAGTGAAGAATCTGGAAGAAGAATGGTTAGTTTACAATGACCCTCTGATATGCAGATCTGAGAAAGTTGGAATTTGGCAACTTAAACTTTCTGTTTTGTTTTACTTCATTTAACCATTTGTTATGAAAATTTTCAATCATATCCAAAAGTAGAAAATTATATTGAATCCTCAAGTACCCATCACTCAGCTTCAGGTTATTAACTCACAGCCACCTGATTTCATATATAATTCCTCTGCCTACTCACACATCTACATTCAGATATTTTTGAAGCAATTCCTAGACATTTTATTTAATTTGAACCATTGAAAATGTTATATGTGAGTTTAACTTGTGCTCTTATGTCTATTGTCATAGGCATTTGGTCCAGTTCTTAGTATTTGACCAGCTCTTTTCCTTCTTGACTATGGGATTTATTGAAAACAAAATTCCAATACACATCTTCTTTAGGAAGATGGGTCCCAGTAAAAGATCGTCAGCTTCATGTACTGTATTTTTTTTTGCCGTTTGCCACTTATTGTCAGTGGTTCTTGTGGCAGACCCCAATGGGTAGCTAGAAAAAGGTGTTCCCATTTGGCATGCTATGAGCTGACATAAGAATTGGTCTTACAACAATGGTTTGTTTATTAGAAGTTTCTGCTGAATGGCAAAGCTGTAATTCAAATTAACCCCTGGACACATATTAATTGGCAAGTTTGAACACATGATAAAATTATGTTTCCTTTTGCTAAAAATCTTAGAGAATGGAGAAACCCACTATAGAACGGACTCTAGACAGCAGGCAAAGTAGAATTGGCTGTTGCTATTTGCTACATTGGTTGATATCATGAATAGGCATAGGAAGAAAGGAGCTAATAAGTAACAATGTAAAAAAGGTTTTAAGGGAATGTTACTTTAATTTGGACATTTGCTCATCATCTCTTTGGACCTAGTATGTGGCCACCTTCCTGATTCTTAAAGCAGGGTGTGATGAATGTACTAATGCGTGCATGTGCCTGGGCCTGTGTGTGTGCACTGAGTTTTGGTGCAGCCTGATTACCGACCTCTATACCTATTTCTGTTGACTGAGAACTGTTTTGATTAGACATCTCTATAAAATTTGCAGAGACCTGAGTAGGGAAGAATAGTGTCACACTCTTTTCTTCTCTAGACCATTATTTCTGGGATTCTTTCATTTGGCTTGCTGAGAAAGAGCAGTCCTATTAATAGTGATTTTTCAGATATGTTTGTTGCAGTGTTTAATGCTTTTTCTTTCCCCTGGAGATGAAAACAAGATGAAACTTTTTAGTGTTCCCTTCCAGCTCAGCCTCAGCTCTGTAAATGTCCTAGTTGAGAAAATATTGATACTGCTTATTTGAAAATACAGCAAAATAGAGTTTAAGGTAATGGACAAAGGCTGGTGTGTGTGTGTGTGTGTGTGTGTGTGTGTGTGCGCGCACAGTGATTGACTATATGAGAGTAATGGTCAGACCAGCTTTTGCTCTACTTTCTATTTAAATTATAGGGCTACGTTTTTTTTTTTTCTTTAATTTATATCCAAGTTAGTTAGCATATAGTGCAATAATAATTTCAGGAGTAGAATCCAGTGATTCATCCCCTACATAGAACACCCATTGCTCATCCCAATGAGTGTCCTCCTTAATGACCCTTGCCCATTTAGCCTGTCCCCCTACCCCCAACCTCTCCAGCAGCCCTCAGTGTGTTCTCTGTATTTAAGAGTCTGGTATGTTTTGTCCCCCTCCCTGTTTTTATATTTTTTGCTTCCCTTCTCTTAAGTTTATCTGTTTTGTATCTTAAATTCCACATAAGAGTGAAGTCATGTGATACTTGTCTTTCTCTGAGTAATTTTGCTTAGCATAATACCCTCTAGTTCCATCCATGTTGTTGCAAATGGCAAGATTTCATTCTTTTTGATTGCCAAGTAATATTCCATTGTATATATGTACCACATCTTCTTTTTCCATTCCTCTGTCCATTATTCTATTTGGGCTCTTTCCATACTTTGTTGTTGATAGTGCTGCTATAAACATCGTGGTGCATGTACCCCTTCAAAACAGCACACCTGTATCCTTTGGATAAATACCTAGTAGTGCAATTGCTGGGTCATAGTGTAGTTATATTTTTAATTTTTTGAGGAACCTCCACACGGTTTTCCAGAGTGGCCACACCAGTTTGCATTCCCACCAGCAGTGTAAAAGGATTCCCCTTTCTTCTGCAACCTCATCAACATCTGTCATTGCCTGAGTTGTTAATGTTAGCTATTCTGACAGGTGTAAGGTGGTATCTCATTATGGTTTTGATTTGTATTTCCCTGATGATGAGTGATGTGGAGCATTTTTTCATGTGTCTGTTAGCCATCTCGATGTCTTCTTTGGAAAAGTGTCTATTCATGTCTTTTGCCCATTTCTTCACTGGATTATTTGTTTTTTGGGTGTCGAGTTTGATAAGTTCTTTATAGATTTTGTATACTAACCCTTTATCTGATACGTGATTTGCAAGTATCTTCTCCCATTCTGTCAGTTACCTTTAGTTTTGCTGATTGTTTCCTTCACTGTGCAGAAGCTTACCTTGATGAGGTCCCAGTAGTTCATTTTTTGTTTCCCTTGCCTCTGGAGACATGTCAAGTAAGAACTTGCTGCGGCCGAGGTCAAAGAGTCTTTTGCCTGCTTTCTCCTCTATGATTTTGATGGCTTCCTGTCTCATGTTTAGGTCTTTCATCCATTGTGAGTTTATTTTTATGTATGATGCAAGAAAGTGGTCTAGTTTCATTCTTCTGCATGTCACTGTCCAGTTTTCCCAGCTGGAAACTGTCTTTTTTTTATTGGTTATTCTTTCCTGCTTTGTCAAAGAGTAGTTGGGCATAAGTTTGTGGGTCCATTTCTGGGCTCTCTGTTCTGTTCCATTGATCTATGTGTCTGTTTTTGTGTACCATGCTGTCTTGATGATTACAGCTTTGTGATACATCTTGAAGTCCTGAACTGTGATGCCTCTAGCTTTGGTTTTCTTTTTCAGGATTGCTTTGGCTATTTGGGATCTTTTCTGGTTCCATACAAATTGTAGGATTCTTTGTTCTAATTCTGTGAAGAATGCTGGCATTATTTTGATAGGGATTGCATTGAATATGTAGATTGCTTTGGGTAGTATTGATGTTTTAACAATATTTGTTCTTCCTATCCACGAACATGGAATATTTTTCTGTTTTTTGGTGTCTTCTTCAGTTTCTTTCATAAGGTTTCTGTAGATAGGGCCAATTAAAAAAATTTTTAATGTTTATTTTTGAGAGAGAGAGAGAGAGAGAGAGACAGAGCACAAGTGTGGAAAGAACAGAGAGAGAGGGAGACACAGAATCAGAAGTAGACTCCAGGTTCTGAGCTCTCAGCACAGAGCCCGATGTGGGGCTCAAACCTATAAACCATGAGATCATGACCTGAGTGGAAGTCGGATGCTTAATTGACTGAGCCACCCAGGCACCCCATGGGCTACTTTTTAAAAAAAGAATGAGGAGAATTAGTACCAAGATGTGAGTAGAGACCTCATTTCCACATCTCTCTTCTAGAGAAATGTACCTCTCAGTTTGATTGGTTTACTGATACTTTTTGGAGGCTCATTATATGATGTGACTTCATGCTCTATTAAGCATGCTGTGATAGGGGACAAAACATATCTCTGAATTTCAGAGCTTAAAATGTTTTGGAGCAAGTAAATTATACATGAAAAAAATTAGAAGCAACCTTTGAGTAGGTAAGATTTAGAGAAGTGATGAGGAAGATGTGCTGTTAGGGCTTCCTTTTGTGTATCTATAAAATGAGAGCATTGGACTAAATGATCTAAGGGCCCCTCTTAGCACTGTTGTTGTATGATTCTGTGATTCTCCAAATTAAGAAACAAGCACAGAGGGAAAAGTAGGTTTCATAAGCTTAGTGAGGAATATGAGAATATTTCCGGGAAAGCCCAGATCCCTTTCTTTACGTTTTTAGTATCCCTTACAAGGGCTTTGACTACCATCTTACTTGATTTCAAACATCTTGAAGGGGATATAGAACATACTTTTCCCCCTCAAATGTAGTTTAAAGTACAATAAAAATGAAAAGTTGGAAAGAATCACCCCAAATTATGTTGACACAATTATCAAGTATACTTGGATATATGGTAAGACTTTGCTTTCCCCCAAATTATCCCTTAGTAAAGGAGTTGCCTTGATTTTCGTCCTTATGGAAGTTCTAATGTTAAGAGGTGCCTTCTCAATTAC
Source organism: Lynx rufus (assembly GCF_022079265.1). Lineage (NCBI taxonomy): Eukaryota > Metazoa > Chordata > Mammalia > Carnivora > Felidae > Lynx > Lynx rufus. The sequence continues at coordinate 15,648,387 of NW_025814842.1, read as the reverse complement.
TTTGAACAACGAAACTATTAATTTGTGATAATATATTGGCCTGACCTCTGTCAATGCTATTTTTGATGCCAATAGAGATTTCTTGACAAAATCGGTAGAAAAAGAAATTTAACACAGATTTAGTGTTGGATGTCTTAAGCCTTTTCAAGACTATTTTGGAAAACAGTAGTAGGCTGTGAGCAGAGGAATGATGTATTCTAACTAAATTTGAAAAAGATCCTTCTCGCTGTTGAGTTGTGAATAGTCTGTAGGGGGCAGGAGTAGAGGTAAGGATACCTTTCTGTATTTCTGGTAAGAAATGCTGGTGGTGCTAGTGAAATGTTGAGAAGTGGTCAGATTGTGACTGTATTTTGAAGATAGAGCCAATATAATTTTTTTCTGATTTGGGTGTAGGATATGAGGAAATTAATCAAATATTAACTAAATATTTTAAAATCAAGCATATCCCACACACTTTGACCTAGCAATTCTTCTTTTAAAAAATTAGTCTAAGAAAATAATCACATGTGCAAAGAAGTTTGTTTAATTTTTTTTTTAACGTTTATTTATTTTTGAGACAGAGAGAGACAGAGCATGAACGGGGGAGGGTCAGAGAGAGGGAGACACAAAATCTGAAACAGGCTCCAGGCTCTGAGCTGTCAGCACAGAGCCCAGTGCGGGGCTTGAACTCACGGACCACGAGATCATGACCTGAGCCGAAGTCGGCCGCCCAACCAACTGAGCCACCCAGGCGCCCCAAGAAGTTTGTTTATACAAGAATATTATCACAGATAACTATAGAGAACTGGCCAAATAATTGTTGGTAGCTCTGTAAGCAGAAAGAGTTCGGGGTCCCCAGAAAAAAAACATAAGGTTTGTGACATAAGAGAGGTCATTTTAAGCCCCTAGCCATCTTCCCCACCCCTCACCCCCAAGGTCTGTGCCCTACTTGCCCAAGCACACTTTCCTGGACTTTCTTGGAGAACTTTCTCAGAACTTTCTTGAAGGTTAGAATTACAAAGAAATACAAAAACCTCAGTAGTTAAAGATTTTAAAGGAACAAATGGAATGCAAAAACTAACAGTCTCTACTAGGCCAGGAGATAGCCTAACCATTTCAGAGACAATAAATCAGTAGTAAAAACTTACAGTGCTGTTTCGTAAGTAAGCAAAGTCTTGCGTTTTTTTCCTGAGATAAGGAGCCCAAAACCCCATCTAGTTTATACAGGCTCTCAGAGCATATCCAAAGCCCCTCCTCTGACAATTCCCTCTGCTTCATTATGTTAAAATCTCCACCCTCGGAGGAGTATGAGGTTCATTAAATGTAACATAGGATGCATGTATAGAACTGTTTTCTAAGTACCCCTATGCAGTCTTATGCCTGCCTTTACATTTGATGACAGAGCTTCCTTTTCTGAATATTCATCCTATCCCTAAATAAAAGGAACTCACTGGGGCACCTGGGTGGCTCACTCCGTTAAACGTCCAACTATTGGTTTCGGTCATGATCTCGCAGTTCATGGGTTTGAGCCCCACATTGGACTCTGCACTGACAGTGTGGAGTCAGCTTGGGATTCTCTCTCTCCCTCTCCCTGCTCTTGTGCTGTCTCTCTCTCAGAATAAATAAATAAACTTAAAAAAAATTAAAAACAAAAAAAAAGGAACCCACTCACCCCTGCTCAGGGATTCACTACTTTGGAAGTTATGCTCCCTGATCTCTTTATTTGCTGCAAATAGTTTCCTTTGTGTGATAACTCTCTACCTGGTCTCTCTCTACCTATAACTTACCAGAGAGCAAACCCACATTGGTTTAGTTCTAGATCCTTTCAGTAAAGTTATTAGGCAGCCATTATAGTGACTTACAAGTATGTTTCTGAACATGGAAACATGTTAACATATTTATGGGTTTTGTCTTGTTAGATATTTTACTGAGAATTTGGGGTATTTTAATGGGAAGTTTTACTTCCCATTGGTTGCTGCTATAGTAACTTGGAGCTCTTTCATGTTAGCTTTTGGATGGTGAATACTTTGTATCTGATATGTGCTTAGAGAAGATTTCAGAGCGGTAGTTATCTTGTTTTTATACAATTGAATTTTAAATTGTTGCACAAGTTATTTTTGAAAGAAGTTGACTCATTTGTTACATATTGAATTCTGACATGTATCAGAAGTTAAGTTAAATGTAATTTAAAATGCATGTAGTACTAAATTTTACCAAAAAGCTTTGCCATTTTAGAGTGATTTCTTAGCGATTACTGCTCTTCTCTCATTAAACATGCATTACACACCTACCACTGCACAAACAAATGGAATGTGCTAGAGGAATCATTCCTATATAATTACCTAAAGTGAAACCAACCGTTATTAGAGTTAATTGCATCCCTAAGAGCACTTCTCTTTGCTTCACTAAGTAAGTTTTGTTTGCTATGTTCAGATTTAAATGAATTTTTATTTCATCTCGGTGTTCATAAAATGGAAAACATGAAACAATTTTCCTAAGATCATTTCTTTGCTCTTCTCAGTAAAACCCATTATTTATTTAATGTATTCCTATTACCACTGAATTTATCACCAGTAAATAATTCTTCAACGTTTATTTATTTTTGGGACAGAGAGAGACAGAGCATGAACGGGGGAGGGGCAGAGAGAGAGGAAGACACAGAATCGGAAACAGGCCCCAGGCTCTGAGCCATCAGCCCAGAGCCTGACGCGGGGCTCGAACTCACGGACCGCGAGATCGTGACCTGGCTGAAGTCGGACGCTCAACCGACTGCGCCACCCAGGCGCCCCACCAGTAAATAATTCTTGATCAGAAACATTAACTAGAAGATTTAGAATAAAAAATTCTCCTGTTTTTGGTGTTCGATCTTTCTTTGGTGTTCATCTTTCCTCCCCGTCCCCCATTTTTCTTCTCAAATTTCTCTTAAAATTTTTTTTGTTTTAAAATTTTTAATGTTACTTATTTTTGAGAGAGAGACACAGAGTGTGAACTATGGAGGGGCAGAAAGAAAGGGAGATAGAATCTGAAGCAGGCTCCAGGCTCCAAGCTGTCAGCACAGAGCCCAGTGTGGGGCTTGAACTCATAAACTGCAAGTTCATGACCTTAGCTGAAGTCAGAGGCTTAACTGACTGAGCCACCCAGACACCCCAATTTTTGTTGTTGTTGTTGTTGTTGTTGTTTGTTTTTGTTTTAAAGATTATTGTACAGTAAAATAGATTTTTTCTTTTGATGCATAGTTCTGTGAATTTTAATACATACATTTATTCATGTAACAACCACAGCAGTCAGGAGACAGAATAGTTCTGTCATCTCAGAAAACTCTATATCCCTTTAAAGTTAACAGTTTTCTGGCATCCAGTGATCCATAGTTTTGCATTGTTGAGACTATTTTATAAATAGGAATATTTTTTGAGATTGGCTTCTTTCATTCAGCATGCATAATACCTTTGGGATTCACCCAAGTTGTGTGTATCAAGAGTTTGTTCCTTTTTGTTGCTGAGTAGTATGCCAGCAATGGATGTACCATGGTTTATCTAGATTTACACACTGAAGGACATTGGGTTAGTTTTCAGTTTTTTGTGGTTGTGAATAGGGCTACTATAGACATTCACATGCAGGTTTTATGTGAACATAGATTTCACTTCTGTAGGATAAATCTCAGTAGTACAATTATTGGGTTGTAGGGTAAGTATGTTTACATTATTAGAATTTACAGAACACCTTTTCAGATGTATCATTGTGTATTCCCAGAAATGTAGGAGTTCAGTTGCTCCTCATCTTTATTAGCACTCGATATTGCCAAGTGTTTTTTTTTTTTTAGCCAGTCTATTAAGTGTATAGTGTTTTTTTTTAAAAAACACAATATTATTGAGATATAATCCACATAACCAAAAAATTCTCCACAGTCTAGGTTTAGAACATTTTCATCACCCCAAAAAGAAACTACATAGTAGTCACTTTCATCTTCCCTCTCCCCTCAGCCCCAGGCAACTACTAATTTTTCTGTCTACAGATTTGCCTGTTTTGGACATTTCATATAAATGGAATCATATATGATCTTTTATGAGTTGCTTTAATCAATTAGAATAATGTTTTCACGCTTTGTCTACATTGAATTCTATATCAGTACTTCACACCTTTTATGGCTGGATAATACTCCATTGTATGGATATACCATATTTTGTTTATCCATTTATCAGTTGGTAGACATTGGGGTTGCTACTTTTTAGCTATGAATAATGATGCTGTGAAAATCTGTGTACAAGTTTTTCTGTGAATACGTTTTTAGTTCTCTTGGGTGGAATTGCTGGATCATATGCTAGCTAGTTCCACATTTGCCCTTTTGAGGACCTGCCAAACTTTTCTAAAGTGGCTACACCATTTTACAGTCCCACCCACCAGCAGTATATGAGTATTCCAATTTTTCCACATTTTCATCAACACTTGTGATCTGTTTTTGATTATAGCCATCTAATGGGTATTAAATGCTATCCCATTGTGGTTTTGATTTGCACTTTCCTAAAGAGATGATATTGAACATCTTCTCAAGTGCACATTGACCATTTATATATCTTCTTTGGAAAAATGTCTATACAGATTTTTTGCCCACTTTTTATTGGGTTATTTATCTTTTTCAAAAGAAATTTAATTTTAAATTTACATCCAAGTTAGCATATAGTGCAATAATGATTTCAGGAGTAGATTCCAGTGATTCATCCCCTATGTATAATACCCAGTGCTCATCCCAGCAAGTTTCTTCCTTAATGCCCCTTACCTATTTTAGCCCATCCCCCCTTTACACAGCCCCTCCAGCAACCCTCAGTTTATTCTCTATATTTAAGAGTCTCTAATGTTTTGTCTCCCTCCGTGTTTTTTCATTATTTTTGCTTCCCTTCCCTTATGTTCATCTGTTTTGTATCTTAAATTCCACACGAATGAAGTCATATATTTGTCTTTTTCTGACTTACTTTGCTTAGCATAATACCCTCTAGTTCTACCCACGTTGTTGCAAATAGCAAGATTTCATTCTTTTTGATTGCCGAGTAATACTCCATTGTGTGTGTGTCTGTGTGTGCACATCTTCTTTATCCATTCATCTGTCGATGGACATTTGGACTCTTCCCCTACTTTGGCTCTTGTCGATAGCACTGCTATAAACATTGGGGCGCATGTTTCGAAAGAGCACACCTGTATCCCTTGGATATGTACCTAGTAGTGCAATTGCTGGGTCATAGGGTAGGCCTGTTTTTAACTTTTTGAGGAACCTCCACACTGTTTTCCAGAGTGGCTGCACCAGTTTGCATTCCCATCAGCAGTGCAAAAGAGATCGTCTTTCTCCGCATCCTCGCCAACATCTGTTGTTGCCTGAGTTGTTAATTTTAGTCATTCTGACTGGTGTGAGGTGGTATTCATTGTGGTTTTAATTTGTATTTCCTTGATGATGAGTTCTGTTATTTATCTTTATTGTTGAATTGTAACAGTTCTTTATATATTCTGGATAGAAGTCCTTTATTAGATACGTGATTTGTATATATTTTCTCTCATTTTTTGATTTGTCTTTCACCTTCAGAATGGTGTTCTTTGAAGCACAAATGTTCTTAGTTGTGATGAAGTCTATTTTATCTGTTTTTAATATGTCTCTTATACTTTTGGTCTTGTATCTAAGAAACTATGGCCACAAAGATTTACACCTGTTTTCTTCTCAGAGTTTTATAGTTTTAGCTCTTACATTTAGGTCTCCAGTTCATTTTGAGTAAATTTTTGTGAACAGGTGTTCAACTTCATTCTTTCACATGTGGATATCCAGTTTTCCCAGCACCATTTGTTGAAAAGGTTGCTCTTTCCTCACATCAAAGGATGCTCAACATCATGCGTCATCAGAGAATTGCAAATCAAAACTATAATGAGATATTACCTCACACCTGTCAGAATGGCTAAAATTAAATTTTTTTTTTTTCAACGTTTATTTATTTTTGGGACAGAGAGAGACAGAGCATGAACGGGGGAGGGGCAGAGAGAGAGGGAGACACAGAATCGGAAACAGGCTCCAGGCTCTGAGCCATCAGCCCAGAGCCTGACGCGGGGCTCGAACTCACGGACCGCGAGATCGTGACCTGGCTGAAGTCGGACGCTTAACCGACTGCGCCACCCAGGCGCCCCCAGAATGGCTAAAATTAAAAAAATAACACAAGAAAAAATAAGTGTTGATGAGCATGTGGACAAAAAGGAACACTTGTGCACTATTGGTGGGAATGCAAACTGGTACAGCCACTCTAGAAAACAGTATGGAGTTTCCTCAAAAAGTTAAACATAGAACTACCCTACAACCTAGTAATTGCACTACTGGGTATCTAACCCCAAACTACAAAAACACTAATTCAAAGGAATACATTCACCCCATGTTTATAGCAGCATTATTTCCTCTAGCCAAGATATGGAGGCAGCACAGTGTTCATAGATAAATGAATGGATAAAGAAGCAGGAGATACACACACATATGCACACATACATGTATATATATATATATATATATATATATATATACACACACCGCACACATACACATACAATGGAAAATTATTCAGCCATAAAAAATAATGAAATCTTGACATTTGCAACAACGTGGATGGAGCTAGAAAGTATAATGCTAAGTGAAATAGTCAGAGAAAGACAAATACTGTATGATTTCACCCATATGTGGAATTTAAGAAACAAACAAAGGAAAAAACAGAGAAACCAAGAAATGTGTTCTTTTTTAAAAAAATTTTTAATGTTTTTTATTTTTTCTTAGAGAGAGAGAGTGGGGAAGGGGCAGAGAGAGAGGGAGACATAGAATTCGAAGCAGGCTCCAGGCTCCGAGCTGTCAGCACAGAGCCTGACGCGGGGCTCGAACTCATGAACTGTGAGATCATGACCTGAGCCGAAGTCGGACACTTTACCGACTGAAACACCCAGGCGCCCCAAGAAACAGATTCTTAACTGTAGAGAACAAACTGATGGTTACCGGAGGAGCTGTGGGTAGGGGATAAGGTGAAATAGATGAAGGGGATTAAAGAGTGTACTTATCATGATGAGCACTGAGTAATGTGTAGAAGTGTTGAATCACTATATTGCACTCCTAACGCTCATATAACACCTTTTGTTAGCTGTACTGGAATAAAAATAAAAAACGTAATTAAATAAAAAGAAAGAAAAGAAAAATCAATTGACCATAAATGTAAAGGTGTATTACTGGATTTGTGATTCTGTTCCATTCATCTGTATGCTTGTTTTTATGCCAGCACTACATTGTCTTCATTATTGTAGTTTTGTAGTTAGGTTTTGAGGTTGGGAATTGTGCATATTCTAGCATTATTCTTTTTCAAGATGGTTTTGGCTAGAGTGAGAGTGTATAAATCTGAATAGGATTAAGTAACTCCCTGCTTAAAAATCTTTAAATCAGTCACGTCTGATTGCATCTATCATAAAATTTCATATCCCTAAACTGATCCACCAGATTTACAATCTGACCCCTACCCATCTTTCCAGTTTCATCATTGACCTGTTTTTCTTGCTCACTGCTTTACCTATTAAAAGCTTTAAAATGCCTTTCCATTGCAAGGCTTTTGTATATCCATTTGCTTTTGCTTAGAATGCTCTTCTTTTCACTTTACCTAATTCCTACTCACTGTTCAGATCTCTACCTAAATATCATTTTTAAAATGTTGTTTTTCTTTTTCATTCCATTTTCTGTGTTACTTTCTTTTCTCTCCATTGTTTTCTTCCTACCTGCCCCCTTTTAAACTGAATATTGGTATAACATCTTAAGTGTGTCTTCTATATCACGGATTCTGTTTTTTGCATAGATATTTCAATGCTATGTTGCCACCAATGTTCCTTTTTTTTTTTCTTTTTTTTAAGGTAGGCTCCATGCTCAGCATGGAGCCCAATGCAGGGCTTGAACTCACGACCTTGAGATCAAGAGCTAAGCTGAGATCAAGAGTCAGATACTTAACCTACTGAGCCACCTAGGCACCCCACTACCAGTGTTCTTAATTAATGCTTTTTTTCTTTTCTTTTCTTTTTTTTTTTTTTTGGCAGTCTTTTCGTATTAAGCTGATCTTTTAATCTCAACCTGTTCTCACTTTGTGGTTCTTTGTTGCAGCTTTATAATGAAGTACTGTGCCTGGTACAGTAATATATGTTCAAATATGTGACTAAAGGAATGAATACATGAGTAAACAAAAACCAGATCTTGGTGTATCCTACTGAGACTATCAAAATATTTTTCTACGAAAGTATTCCTTTAAAACCCAAAAAAACAGGGGCGCCTGGGTGGCGCAGTCGGTTAAGCGTCCGACTTCAGCCAGGTCACGATCTCGCGGTCCGTGGGTTCGAGCCCCGCGTCAGGCTCTGGGCTGATGGCTCGGAGCCTGGAGCCTGTTTCCGATTCTGTGTCTCCCTCTCTCTCTGCCCCTCCCCCGTTCATGCTTTGTCTCTCTCTGTCCCAAAAATAAATAAAAAACGTTGAAAAAAAAATTAAAAAAAAAAAAATAAAACCCAAAAAACAAAAAGCCTGGCTATGTTGAGGTATAACTTATGTACCCTAAAACTTATCCATTGTAAGAGTGTAATTCAATAATTTTTAGTAGATTTTATAAGGTTGTGCAAGTCTCACAACAGTCCAGTCTTAGAACATTTCCATTACTGCAAAAAGTCCCCTCATGCCTATTTGTCATTAAATTCCTGCTTCCACCTCCTGCTTTCTGTCTCTATCAATTTGCCTTTTATGGACATTTCATATAAATGTATGCTGATGTAGTTGCTCAGATACACACACACACACACACACACACGTAAAATTATTTGCATTTTTAAGCATGGCTTTCTAGGGGTTGCCTTCCTGTCAGCACAGTTCATTGGACAGTGGTTGTGCTCTGATATCTTAAGCCAGTGTGACTTTTCATCTGCCAGTGGATCTGCATTTGGGTAGAGGAGCACATTCAAAGTTGAGGCCATTTTCAAATCTGCACTGGTGTTTAAGGACTGACAGTTCCTTTTGTGTCTCCTCTGCCTCCATGCACCTGTGAGCTGGCGTTGAGTTTGCCAATCATGATTACAAACTGAGACTACTGGAGCTGTTCATCCTCCTTGCTCACCTGCCACCTGGAACATCACTTACACTGACAGCACAGCTGAGAGTGTGTGTTATTCACCACTCCAAAATGAGTGACTCCCTTTGATCCTGGGAGCAAAGCCATAGTCTTCATAGTTTCCCTGCCTCGCCCTGCTCTGCAGAACCTCTGTCCTGCTAAGTGAGTGGATGGTGGGGTGGGAATAGTCTTAGGCAAGAATGTCATAGACTTTCATTGTTCTTCCTCAACATTTAGCAGTTTTTCAAACATAGATGCTGCTTAGGTTGTTGTATTCCTTTGTTGATTTCCAGAGGACTGATGGGGTTTCTGTCAGCTTCATCTTGCTTAGTTTTGGGGGAGAATTGCCTACCTTCTCACTAGTCCATAGCTAGACGTCCTGCCTCTCAGGAGGTATTCTTTTTTTAACATAGCTAGTCCTTTCCCCAGGTGTACTTACTATTAGGAGACATATAAGGAAGGGAGAATTTTTAAGGAATTAGCTCATGTTATTGAGGTGCTGGCATTTCTAAAATCCACAGAGCAGTCTGGCTGGTAAGACTTGATGTTAGCTTTGAGTCCAAATTCTGCAGGGCAGCAAGCTGGAAATTCAGGTACAGTTTCTGTGTTGCTGTCTTGAAGAGAATACCTTTTTCTTCAGAAAACCTGTCTCTTCTAAGGATTTCAGTTGTTGGATGAGGCCCACTCATATTATGAAGGGTAATCTGCTTTAATCAGAGTCTGTTGATTTCATTGTTAATCATATCTAACAAAAACCTTCACAGCAACATCTAGACCAAACTAGTGTTTGGTGTTTGACCAAACACTGGGCACCATAATGGCCTAGTTGACATATAAAATTAACCATCACACTTGCCCTCTGAGGATTCAGGGCACATTTTTTTAGTCTAGGTGTAGTGTGATTGCTGTCTGCTTTGTAGTATATATCCTTGCTCCAGCTAAACTAGTATTTCCATAATATGTGTATTTTACATATACATAGTATATATATTTTACATAGTATATATGTTTTACATACATGCCCTTGCTTCTACACATCCACACCTTGGTCATAGTGTATCTTCAGCTTAGAATACTCTGTGTATCTAAACCTTCTCTGTTCTTCTGAAGGCTAGATCACAAACACACACGTAATTGTCTTTTCACAGTACACACCAGTTCTCCTGAACTACTTTTTGCCTAAACATGCTGTGTTCTGTCATGTCATTGTGCTTTTGCACACAAGTTCCTACTGCTTAGAGTACCTCTCCCTCTTATTTTCTATAAGGCTTTTATAGATTCATCTGGTGGACTTATGTGCTCCTTTTCATTATACTCTTGTTGTTTATATCTACTAAGGCACTGATTGCATTTTGTTGTCATTGTTTGCATATCTATCTGTCCATGAGACTTTATTTCCTGAGAGCAAGGGTCAGTGCACTGCTGTTGTTTTCAAAGCTTATCCTCAGCCACACCCAAGTATCTGGCCTGTAGTATCTAAATAAATAATTTGTGGAATGAATAAACTAAATCTATGTTAAAGATTTGGAAGTTGTATATTTCTTCTGTAATTTCTCTTTAGGGTAGAATGTGGAGATAATGACTTCTTGGGGATGAAGCAAATCTGAATACTAGAGATGAGCCTTGGGTTAGACCTGAAACATACTTGGTCATATTAAATATTTGCATAACCCACTGATAGAAATAGTTTTATTTATTTTTCCATTCTGTGGAAGGTACAAAGCTTCAGAATTGTCACATTAAGAAATGCTGTTTCTGATTAGAAATGATTTATTTTTGCTTGCACTTGTGTATACTTGTGTTCTAAGAATATTACAGTATGTAAGACAGCTTTAGCTTCTTTCTAGCCAGAATGTAATGGTGATCACTGATGACTAATTTGTGAACAGTTTTAATGTGATGATAAAATAGCTTTTTCCTTTTCTCACTAGATGTTGATCATCTTTCTGAAGTAGAATCTCCATGGCCTGAACATTTTCTGAAAATTATTTTGAGAAGAATATCTATTTAATAACAAGATAACTACATCAAGATGGTTGGAAAACTGAAGCAGAACTTACTATTGGCATGTCTGGTTATTAGTTCTGTGACTGTGTTTTACTTGGGCCAACACGCCATGGAATGCCATCACCGAATAGAAGAACGTAGCCAGCCCCTCAAATTGGAGAGCACAAAGACCACTGTGAGAACTGGCCTGGACATCAAAGTGAATAAAACCTTTGCCTATCACAAAGATATGCCTTTGATATTTATTGGAGGTGTGCCTCGGAGTGGAACCACACTCATGAGGGCCATGCTAGATGCACACCCCGATATTCGCTGTGGAGAGGAAACCAGAGTCATTCCCCGAATCCTGGCCTTGAAGCAGATGTGGTCACGGTCAAGTAAAGAGAAAATACGCTTGGATGAGGCTGGTGTTACTGATGAAGTGCTGGATTCTGCCATGCAAGCCTTCTTACTAGAAATTATTGTTAAGCATGGGGAACCAGCCCCTTATTTATGTAATAAAGATCCTTTTGCCCTGAAATCCTTAACTTACCTTGCTAGGTTATTCCCTAATGCCAAATTTCTCCTCATGGTCCGAGATGGCCGGGCATCAGTACATTCAATGATTTCTCGGAAAGTTACTATAGCTGGGTTTGACCTGAATAGCTATAGAGACTGTTTGACCAAGTGGAATCGTGCCATAGAGACCATGTATAATCAATGTATGGAAGTTGGCTATAAAAAATGCATGTTAGTTCACTATGAACAACTTGTCTTACATCCTGAACGGTGGATGAGAACGCTCTTAAAGTTCCTTCATATTCCATGGAACTACTCAGTATTACATCATGAAGAGATGATTGGGAAAGCTGGGGGAGTATCTCTGTCAAAGTGAGTAGAAGTTGTTTTTTGGTTTTTCTGACCCTGTGTTCAGGTAGTAAAGGTGTGTGTGTGTGTGTGTGTGTGTGTGTGTGTGTGTGTGTGTGTGTGTGTAAACTACAGAACGTGTTTCTGGAACAGATATAACTTCATCAGTGAGTTTTTTAAAAGATTTTTTTAATGTTTATTCTTGAGAGAGAGAGAGAGAGAGAGTGAGAGAGAGACAGAGTGTGAGTGGGGGAGGGGCAGAGAGAGAGAGAGAGGAAGACACAGGATCTGAAGCAGGCTCCAGGCTCTGAGCTGTCATCACAGAACCTTACATGGGGCTCAAACTCACAAACTCTGAGATCATGACCTGAGCTTAAGTGGGACACCTAACCTACTGAGCCACCCAGGTGTCCCTTTCAATGAGTTGTTTTAAAAATTCATTATAGGCCCTTTCATTTATTTAATTCATTTGTATTTTTATGAATTGTGGTTCTTATTTATTTGATAGAAGCCAGCCCAATTTATAGCAGTGAAAGGTATTTTTCTTTAATGTCCATCATTCAATTTTAGCGACTCCTGATTTCTAATTTCTAGGTAGTTTTATTAATAACAATAGTCGACTTTTGTGTAGATTAAGGTTAATACGAGGAGAAGCATCTAATGTTGGTGAGCAAGTGGTGAATTCTAAGCATTTTGGAATTTTTAGTGATAGAGAAATATAAAGACTAAAATGATCTAACCCAGTCCCTTCATTTTACAGGTAGGAAGACTTAGTCAGAAAGTAAAAATGATTTACTCAAATTGAGATGGGAAGGCCAGGATTAGAATCTGTGCTTTGGTCTCAATGGGGTAGTGCCATTTTCCATGGCATTTTATAACACATAGTGCTTCTTTTGTCATCTGATGGATCTTGATTTTTTTAAAGGGTAGAGAACTCCAAAATTTGGAAGCTCAATCCATAATCCATACAGGAAGTTCCTTAGATTCAAATACTTCTAGAACTATTGCATTTTTCTTTCTTTCTTATGAAATAGTGACTGGGGTGCCCTGACTTGATCCGACAACCTGATTTGATGACTTATATACCTAGAATATGGATATAAAAATGGAAACTACTGTTAAATTCACATAGCATATTTTTATGAGGAAGAAGTTGGGTGTAACTAAGTTTTATTTTATTTCTTATCTTTTTCCATTCATAAAAGTAATATGTACCTGCTGTCAAAAAAACCCCAAAAAACAAAAAACAGTGTACTTCCCTTCTGTACCTGCTTTTTCCTACCAGGGAATATCTTCTTGATTTCTTTTTTCAATGTATAGAACTTGTACAGTGAGTATTGGTTCCTGATGTAGATAATTTGAAAGGAGCAGCTGCATTTCTGCACCTAACTTACAGGTATGATGATAAATTATTAGGTATTATCACTCTACTGGCTCTGGGTTCTGTTTATTGATTCAAAGAGAATTATAGCCATAGCTAATGTCATCACAGTTTATTGTTCTTTTCATATAATAGACCATAACTAATTTCTAATCACTTGTATTCATAGGTTAGCATTTCACTTTGTGTGCTTGTATGTTGGCCCAGAGATTCTGTTGCTGGCTCCTTCTAGTAATACAAAATAACACCAAACCCCTGCACCCTTGCCATCCCTAGTCTCTCCAAGGAGGAATTAAGGAGATATGCTCAAGGTAAATTTTGGTGGAAATCAGGACAAGATCATTTTACATATATAATTACTATGTTTAAGGCAAACATGAATACCAAGGAAATTCATAGAAATTACAAACAAATGGATTTTAGAAGGGGAAGAGACCTTACTTAATTAACATTTAGCATACAGAATGGAGGCCCAGTGAGGTTCTGTGCTTTTTCAAGAATCATACGTGGCAGAACCATGACTAGAATTTCCAATGCTTATTCCAAATTTCTTGCTATTATGTGAGTTTTTTTAAATTAAGGAATACTTACATATTAAATGCACAGATATTCGGTGTACAATTTGATGAATATTTGTATCTATATACACTTGTATAATCACCATCTGTATAAAAATACAGAAAATTCCCAGTACTCACTAGGCTCCTTCATGCTCCTTCTCAGTTAACATCTTCCTCAACACAAAAGTAACCACTGTTTCATCCTCTGTCACCAGAGGTGCTATGACATTGTATATAAAGTTCAGAAATAGCCTTGCTTGTTTTTGAACTTCCTATAAATGCAAGCATGCCTATTTATTATTTTTTGCCTGGTTTCTTTCATTTAACATTAGATATACCCATACCATTGTATGGATTGATTTTTTTCATTGCTATGTAATATTCCAATGTATAGATATAACACAATTTATCCATTGTTCCTTTGGTGAACATTTGGTGTTTCCATTTTGGGGCTATTATGGATAAAGTTGCTAACACCATTCCTGTACATTACTATTGGTGGACATAAGCATTGATTTTTCTTGGGTAAAGAAAAATGAGTAAAGTCACTGGATCATAAAATATCTCTGTATCTCTATATTTATATGTCTTTAACAGATGCTTAATTGTTTTTCACAGTGTCTGCACCAGCAATGTATGGCTATAGTATACACTTATGTATTATAGTTGCTTTGCATCTTTGCTAACAACTTGTATTCTCAGTCCTTTTAATTTTAGCAGGGCTACAAGTATTTTTTAAACTTAAAAGCAAAACAAAATAACAACATTTGAATTCCTTTTTGAAACAAATCTTCCCAGAGTTCCAATGTAAAACAGATAAAAACAAAGCTGTTTTGTTTGAGGCAGGTCCAATCTAGGCTGTACTGCTTTTAAGGCTGAGTCTCTGTTCTCAAAAAAGAGCTAATTGGGAGATGAAGCAGAAACATACAGAATTATTCCATTAATAAGTACCAAGTTGTAAATATCTCATATTACTTGAGAGTTGTGACCATAAGGAATTCATAGCCCAGAGTCAGTCATCCTGTGTGCTTTGCTTTCCTATAAACGTTTTTATTCTGGGGAAATTGTTTAAAGTCAGTATTTTAATATTTATTTTTGTATTATTTAGTACTAAAATATGGAAAATATTTATGCAGTTTTGAAGGCTTGAAGATATCACCAGATGGTTCAGGATCATATGTATAAATTGTTGAAGACAGTGATAAGGAAAGCCTTCACAGTTCTACCTGCCTTATTTTATTAACTATGAAAGTTAAGCTTTCCTTTGCTTTGCTTAGGAATTTCCAGTTGTTTTCAGTTAGAGTGGTACCTCTTGCCTGTCTGTCCTTTCCAGTTACAGTAGGAGCATAGGGTAATCATCTGCTAGTATATTTAAGAGTTCCTCTATGAAAGAATTTGGTGGAAGAAAGCATTCTTTCATTCTGGGATGGTGAAGGGAGTCTTCATTAGAGACTGCTGAATATAGGATGGGCTTTTTTTTCCTTTCTTTTTTTTCTTTTTAACTGAAAATAAAAGCCAAGTAATGAGTCGGGAAGGGATGAAAACAGATTCTTTGACTGGCTGATAAGTTTAGTTCTGCATTAAGGTTACAAGCATAGAATTTTAGGTATACTATTTATTGTGTTTTTAGATAGTCATTTCAAGTTCAGTAGTAGAACTAGTTTTTCCAGTGATTGATGTTGTTAACTTTGATGTTTTGAATACTGTGTTCTATTTTAATAAATTATTCACCCATACTCTTCAATTTCATATTAAATTGAGCTATAGTCTTGAATATGATGGCTCCAAAATATGATAGAGAATTCACTGATTGCTTTTATTTCTTCCAAACTTATAGAGAATAGAAAAAAAAATGAGACACTTCTAAATGTCTTTTTGCCTTTCAAGAAATGTTTGTACAGCAAAGTAGAGGGGTATACATTTTAAGGGAAATACCTTATACAAATTCTAATAGAATTTTCCAAGAGATTGAATGTGGAGTAGGATTTTGCTAATTAGTGAATGGTATCTACTGCTGATGCCTGCTCCTCCAATATTTTGAGTAGGAAATGGAAATAAAGTTTGAGGCTATTTACATTAACTTCTCATGAATTGTGGAATTTTTGTGGAATTTCAGTAATTTCCATCTGGGAACATTCAGGAAGTTACTAGAGTATACAGCATTGTTCCTGCTTTTGAACTCATTATACCGTAAAATTGCCTGGAACAAATAAAAATCATCAATAACAATAACAAAACAATGCACCATCGTATACTTAAAGGTGACTAAAATAAAACAGTATCCTAGGATCAGTAAACAAGTTTATTAGGTCAAAAGAGCAAAGTCAGAAAACAAAACAAAACAAAATATAATGGTAACCCTTAAACTAGAACCAAAGAATCACAGCTATAATTCAGAGACAAGTTACCTGCTTTTAGGGCAGAAAAAAAGATATGTAACTATTAAGCACAAATAGGTTAGAAGGAAAAAAAGCAGCGGTAAGTAGAAGAGAACAAATAGGAATACAATAATTGACAGTCTCTGAAGCTTCTAGTAAGTAAAGCAGAGAGAAAACTAGAAGTCAGATCCAGAACAAAGTATTAAATAACAAAAATTCAACGGAGTAAATCTTTTTTTTTTTTCAACGTTTATTTATTTTTGGGACAGAGAGAGACAGAGCATGAACAGGGGAGGGGCAGAGAGAGAGGGAGACACAGAATTGGAAGCAGGCTCCAGGCTCTGAGCCATCAGCCCAGAGCCCGACGCGGGGCTCGAACTCCCGGACCGCGAGATCGTGACCTGGCTGAAGTCGGACGCTTAACCGACTGTGCCACCCAGGCGCCCCTCAACGGAGTAAATCTTAAAGATTTAATTAGCGTTATTGATCAGTTCATGAATCAGGCAGAATCCCATCTAGCAAGTAGAGGGGAACTCCAAAGGGCTACAGAAAAGGAAAGGTTTTTAAAGGTAGAAAGCAAGTGGAAAAAAGGAAATTATTAGCAAAGAATCCATTGTTACAGACAAGGTTGCCCTCCTAAGGGGAATGGAAGGGGGTCTATCATTAAATTTATAAGTTCTGACCAGGAAATTCCCATTTTGACTGGTTAAAGGTTACATTTCAGGGGGTGTGAAACTGCAGTTAGATTAGGCATTCTGTTTTGTTTTGTTTTGTTTTGTTTTTTTAGTTATAAGAACCAGTTTAATTTGTTCTTTGCCTCTCTGTTGTCATCGACCTTAATTAGGTTGATTTGATGTTGAACAAAAGGGCCTCCACCAAACTTAACATACATAGTCTTATCACAGTTGGATGCAAGCACACAAAGATGGGCTTGGTGCCTGTCAGCTTAATGTGCTAGGTCATCATGAATTAGGGCCATCTTCAATGACTCTTGTAAGGAAGTATAAACATCCATTACACCTCCAGCAGCAATGACCCCCTCTGTAACCCTTGCATTCTGCTGGCCATAACTTAGTCTTATGGCCACATATAAAAGGCTAGGGAATGTGTCTTTATTCTAAGTGACCATGTGCCCAACCAAGAGTTGGTGTTTCTTTTACCAAGGGGAATAGACTGGATATTGGATATTGCAGCTGAATCTTGAGTGCCCTCGGGCCTCTGCCTCCACACCGCTTGGCAGGTGGGGGGGGGGGAGTGGGGAGGGAAGCGAGGTATTAAGTCTTGGTTTACTGACTTTGGAGCCTTCCTCAATGCAGCGACACCATTTTGGGCTTGTGGTTTTTTTTTTTAAAACAATCAAATAAATAGGTGAGAGCAATGAAGACTGCTTTTTGGAAATGGAGATACTCCTAAGTAGAATAGTTATTAAATTTTGAATATTAAATTTCTTCTTAGTGTTCAAAATGGAATTTAGTTTAGAAATTAAAATTTTTTATAATATAGGATTAACAGGGAAGGATAACAAAATGTCCACCTGAGAATTTTCTGAAATTGAAGGATGGGAAGAATATTATGAGCAAGTTAAGAGAAAGACAGGCTATCTTCATGCAAATGATGGTCACTTCTATAGCATGTAAAATTAATAGCATGCAAATCAGGATTACAACTCTAGTAGCTCAGATTAAAATATCCCAGAATAATTTTATAAATATTATTTTTTTAATTACTTTGGATTACTTATCCTTTGTGAAGGCAGTAAACCTAGCTTTATAAATCTGGTTGTGAATTGAATGTTAGCTAACAGCAATATTTTTGTAGTTGTGGAAATCGCTGTTCTTCTATTACAAATGGAAGAGATAAGTAGCGGAGAAGGGTAACTGCATAAACAATGAATTCAGATGACAGCAAAACAGGTTGCAAAAGAAAAAGAGCAGAGGAAAAATTGTATTTAAGAAAATTTTAGTGAAGAATGTGAAGAAACAGAGCAAGAACGTTAATAAAGCACAGTGCATACTTTTCTTGAAGACTATGGCATTTGATGGCAAAAAGCAGAAATTGGGTATTAGATCATTTATTAATTTAGATTAAGTGTCTTTTCGAAAAACGGAGATCTAAAATAACTATGGTTTTAAACAAAATAGTGGCTGTTACATAAAAGAAGGCAGACCAAGGCTGGTTTGGAAGCTCTGTAGTCATCTGGCATTTAGGCTGCTTCCAGCTTTTGGCTCTTTCAGCCCCGTGGTTCAAGTTGGAGTCCCAATCATATCATCTGTGTCCTTAAGTAGCAGAACAGGGGATAGACTGGGCAAATAAGAAGGTGAATTTAATATTTTTTTAAGGGCATTTCCCATGAATTTCCTTCATTCCCTTACATTCCAGGTAGCCCCTCTCCTTGCATTCTGCTGGCCATAACTGAGTCTTATGGCCACATATAAAAGGCTAGGGAATGTAGTCTTTATTCTAACCAAGAGTTGGTGTTTCTTTTACCAAGGGGAATAGACTGGATATTGGGATAGGCAGATAACAGTCTCTGCAATTCACTGAGTACCTACTACGTGCCAGATACAGTGTTAAGGTCTCTGTCTTAAAGGTACACATGATCGAATAGCAGATACAGATTCATAACAGTACAATGTTAAGTATTATGGGAAACTAAGAAGAGGTAATGTGTGGTGTTCAGGAAGGCCTTCCTGGAGATTGTGGTATCAAACCGAGAAATAAAGTCGTGTTTCTTGACCTTGGCACTATTCACATTTTGGGTCAGATAATTTTTTGTTGTGGGGGTTGTCCTGTACATTGTGGGGGTTGTCCTGTACATTGTGGGATGGAGCAGCATCCCTAGTCTCTACTCAATAGATGCCAGTAGCAAAACCCCTCCCCACTTTGTGACAATCAGAAATGTTTCCAGACATTGCCAAATGCCCCCTGTGGAGACAAAACGCTCCCCATCTCCCCTCCTGTTGAGAATCATTGACCTAAAGGATAAGTAGCTCAACAAATAAAGGAAAGAGCATTCAGTTTTAACTTGCAGGATAAGGTGCTCCTTGGGTGAGCCATGGCTAGAGTGCTGTAGTTGTTCCTTGACTGTCCAGTGTCTTTCTCTTCCTTAGCCAAATGAGCCATCAAGAGATATTACTCCTAGAAGCAGCCTGTGTCTAATTCTAGCCCTACAGTGTCCAAAAAGAAGAGATGGGTTGGAAGGTTTCTTGTGGCATGACTCCTGGCCCAACCTAGGGGCCTAGCGGCAGGCACAAAAAGACTTAGGGAACAACTGGTCCCTGTTACACCGGACCTATAGACCCTGCCCTTCCACCATACAGTGAAAGTCATGTACACACAATCCCACCTGGACCCAGAATGTTTAATAGCCTAATATAATATAACCTAATATAATTTTTAAAATATAGTAAAATAAAACAAGGCAGTAGTCACTTGGAAGTTACAATATGGACAAATTCTCAAAGAAACATCTAGGGTCGCCTGAGTGGCTCAGTCAGTTGAGCATCTGACTTTGTCTCAGGTCATGATCTCACAGTTCATAGGTTTGAGCCCCACATTGGGCTCGGTGCTGACAGCTCAGAGCCTGGAGCCTGCTTAAAATTCTGTGTCTCCCTCTCTCTCTGTCCCTCAAAAATAAATAAATATTACAACAGTTAAAAAAAAAAAAGATGAGAAACATCTCAAACTGTGGTATTTATGAGGACTATAGGCAGTTTGGTGTTGCTAGAAAGTTCATTTTCAGGTAAGACGTAGTGGGAAACAAGGCTTGAGAGAGTTGGTAAGGATCAAGCTGTGGAGGGCCTTATATTTTATGCTAAAGATCTTGAATTTTATCCTGTAGACCAGTTGATTGCAAACTTCTCTTATTAGTGGGACACTCATTTAAAATCTCAT
The DNA here is from genome assembly GCF_022079265.1 of Lynx rufus. NCBI lineage: Eukaryota > Metazoa > Chordata > Mammalia > Carnivora > Felidae > Lynx > Lynx rufus. The sequence goes on along the minus strand of NW_025814842.1, from coordinate 15,628,211 downwards.
GAGGAACCTTGGTTTCTAAAGTACCTAGAAGTGGAGTGGGTTTGTTTGAAGCAACATTTAATTCTGCTTGTATTTAACAAAACTGAAATGAAACTCATGGAATTATAAAATTTCTATTTTGTTTTTAAAAGAAAAAATTGATTATAATGTTTTCCAGAATGTATAGAAATGATAAAAATTTGGGTATTATAATCGTTTCTAAGAACACTCAATAAGTATAAGTTTGACTTTATTCAAAAAGAAAATTCAACTGAGTAAATTTGAAGATCTAATTGGCTTTATTAAATGATTCTTCAATCAGGCAGCATCCCGTCTAGCAAGGAGAGGGGAGCTCCACTGAGCTACACAAGAGGAAGGTTTTTTAAGGCAGAGAGAGGGCATAAATAAAAAGGAATTTATTTGCAAGGAATGCATTGTTTAGGCAAGGTTGCCTTCCTAAGAGGAGTGGAAGGGGTCTGTCAATAAATTCCTAGTATTGACCAGGAAATTCTGTTGACTGGATAAATGTTACATTCCTGGCAGGTTGAAACTGCAGTTAGGTTAGTTATTAAGTCTTGGTTTCCTGACTTGGGCTTTAACCTAAGTGGCCCCATTTTGCACCTGTGGTTTTTCTTTTAACAATTATTCTGCCCCTTTTGATCAGACTCTCATCTTAACTGAGAGATATGATCAAAATTTAAGGCATTAGCACCACTCTCAGCTACTACTCTGTAGTTCTTTTTTTTTTTTTTTTTAATTTTTTTTTTTTAACGTTTATTTATTTTTGAGACAGAGAGAGGCAGAGCATGAACAGGGGAGGGGCAGAGAGAGAGGGAGACACAGAATCTGAAACAGGCTCCAGGCTCTGAGCTGTCAGCACAGAGCCCGACGCGGGGCTCGAACTCACGGACCGGGAGATCATGACCTGAGCTGAAGTCGGACGCTTAACCGACCGAGCCACCCAGGCGCCCCTACTACTCTGTAGTTCTTAACAGCTTTTGTTGATCCTTTGTGTGGCATTCACAGGTCATAACATTTTTGCTTTATCACTACTTGCTCACCTAAAAGATAATCAAGGGCTATTTTTTATCAAGAACAACTTTGGCCAGAGTCTAAAGATACCTTTGTTGGGGAGCTATTGCTTTAGTAGCAGATTCCACAACAATTTTAAGAATTAAGGAGAAGTTCCTTATCATAGCCTCATTTACGTTTATCCCTAACCAAGGAAGTAGGGACCTGCCAAAAGGAGTGAATTCTGAATCATGAAAGCCACCTTTCAACTCACAATGTGAAATCAGGGGAGTCGACCAATAAGTCTTATTTTGCTTGTGAAAAGTTGGGGCTACAGTTAGATTTTCTTCTGGCTGAAATAAAAGGTCGTTCTAACTTCCAGAGGTTAACGCCCTTAGCAGTGGTCTGAGAGATGAAAATGAGGGGATTATCTTTCCAGGCCAGTAGCAGAGTAAAGGAAAGGAAAAACAAAGGGTTTCATGTTCTGTTAAAGTAGGAAGTCTTGATCCATCATCTTGGGTGGAAGCAGTCTACCTTTGTGTCAGCTACTTCTCTTCCTTGTGATTTGATTTGGAGGTCTCCAGTGTCTGTACAGGACTAGCTGTCATGTGGAGCCTGTAGCTGTGTGGTGTATACTCAAGGCTTAACACCTTCTAGTTTTGCAGAGCAGTGTCAGTGGCCAGGAGCACTGGTAAGGTTCTTTCCAGTGGGGCTCAAGAGCGGTTTTGCTCTGATGTTTCCAAAGTACCTAATCATCAGACTGTAAACTGTGAGCTCTCAGCACAGAGCCTGATGCGGGGCTCAAACTCACGAACTGTGAGATCATGACCTGAGCCAAAGTCGGATGCTTAACCGACTGAGCCACCCAGGCGCCTCTCCAGTAGTCTTAATTACATTTATTAGAATTCTTAATTCTTAGAAACCTTAATTTCTAGTGAAAGCTAATAAGTAAACAATTGTAAACTGTTAATACAAGCACTCTTCAGATTTGCAGGTTTATGAATATATTTTATAATTTCTAGAAGCATAGGCCTTTTTCATTTTTCCAGTGCAGCACTAACACATCCAAATATCTTTTAGTTTCTCTAATAAGAAGCCCAAAGTAGTTAAGCCTGTGTTCAGTAATTAATGTTGTAGTATTTTATTGTATTTGGAAATGATCTAGATATGTAAAGAGTTTATCATTCAGCCTAATTTAGCAAACCTTAAGGTTTTAAGGTTACCAAAAAGATTTGGAAAAACTATTTAAGTAGACATAAATGTTGCTGAAAAATTCATTTATAAGCTTTTGTCTTGCTTACATATATTTACTTGTTTTTAATAAATATGTTTAGATTACCCACGAAAAAAACTTCATTAAACATTTGACAAAGACAGCCATTATCCCAAGCTATTATTTTTTTGCTGGTAGATCTTGTAAAAGATAATATGAATTTATATGGCTAATATGAATTTATGTGGCTAATAAGCTTAGGTAGAATAAAAGTTTTATATTTAGTGTTGATAACTCTAAACATGTCTGTTTTAATTAAACTGTCAACCTGAAACTTGTTTATATAGAGAGTATTTTTTTTCAGATTACGTGAACTTGAAAAACATTTGGGTTAGTTTCTGGTTTTTTTTGAGAGCTTTAGAATGCTCAATCCTTATAAGCACTTGTCTTCAAACCAACTAATTAGAGCCCTTCACAAATTAATTTTAGCAATACTATCCAGAGACAGCACAATATCTCACATTTATAACATATTTACAAACAGACAAATGCAAAGACCTTATAATTACTAATATTTGTGGAGAAGATTTTTAAAATTTATATTTGTCCCTAAATTTATCTTAAGGAGACTGCTAGAGCTAAGGAGCCCTTTTAGCAGTTTGTATTCTATTTAATTTTTTTTAACAGTTTGTATTTTATTTTATTATTATTGTTTTTAAATGTTTATTTTTGAGACAGAGACAGAGAGAGACAGAACATAAGCAGGGGAGGAGCAGAGAGAGAGGAAGACACAGAATCCAAAGCAGGCTCTCCAGGCTCTGAGCCATCAGCACAGAGCCCAATGATGGGCTCGTGACAGCTTAGAGCTAGATGTGGGGCTCAAACTCATGGATTATGACCTGAGCTGCAGTCAGACGCTTAACCAACTGAGTCACCCAGGCACCCCACCAGTTTGTATTTTAAAAAGACCTTTTCCCCTTTTTTTCCTTCCTTTAGAGTCATATGATTGTGGGCTGTGTTTATAACCCCAAGAGACCAAAGAATATTAAGTTTCTCCAAGATGGACTTTGCTTTCCTAAGGCCAAAAACTTATAAGCCTTTTGAGATAAATAAGGAAAATTTGGGGATTGGTAAAGAAATAGATTAATTTTGAGTTGCCTCTGGGGCTGACTTTTGTTTTGTAAGCTTTGTAAGATTTGGACATTTGCTTTCAGTTCCTCAAAGACTTGGGTTGTAACTTAAATGACATCATAGATTGATCCACCTATCCAACTACATTACCCTTAATTTGTTTCTTTCCCTTTGGGTTCAGAGTTTTTAATTTTAAATATTTCTGTCAGTATTAAATAACCCCTCTTGGGTGTAAGATGGGCCCCAAAGAGGGTAAAGGATGTTATCTTCTCCAAATCCAGAGTCACTGCCAAAGATAGCCAAAAGAAAGAACCAACAACTTATATGTCCAAGGCAGGTAGAAAGCCAAGCCGAGTTGAGTAAGCAAGAAGACAGTAGCTGTCCCTGAGAGAGAAAGATCAATCAACAATGGGTTTGGATTTGGAAAGTAAGGGATAATATGAAACTCTATTTCCCTCTTACAACTGGGCATTACTGACAGACTCAGAAGAACTGATTCTGATAAGAATTTTCACCCTTCCCTGGTTTCTGTCAGTTTTTCTAGGATACCCTCTGCAGACTCTGGTATCTACCAGAGTTTCCTCTTGTCTGTTTAAAGAAATAATATAGCAGTTTACCGGAAAATTCCTCAGTTTCATTGACTCTGGGAGGGGGTCTAAATGGGGGCCCTCCTTTGAAGGTGGAGTTGTCTGTAAGGCCATTAATTTGGAAGACTTTTGTTTATGGTTATGTAGTCTTTTCAGAGTGGAAAACAATTCAGACAGGATTAGTGGATAGACTACTCAAAGGAGGAATAAGAGGAGCAATGGGAGTTATAGGCTTGTTTTAGGTCCCTTTTACATTAATTTTTCTCTAGGCTTTTGCAATGAATTTTTCAATGAAACTACTTTGGAATTTTGGAACCTTTTGGAGGCCTCTGCTTGCCCATTAAAATAGGTGTCCCATTCTGCTTAATTTGGGAACCCTTTCAAGTGCACTTTTTTTTTAAGTTTATTTATTTTGAGAGAGAGGGAGAGGGAGGGAGAACATGAGTGGGGAAAGGGCAGAAAGAGAATCCCTAGCAGGTTTTTCACTGTCAGCACAGGGCCTGACAATGTGGGCCTCGAATTCATGAACCACGAGATCATGACTTGAGCTGAAACCAAGAGTCAGATGCTCAACCGACTGAGCCACCCAAGCACCCTTCACATGCACTTCTTAGATGATCTTATCTAGTTGGAACATTCCCCATCATGACCACTGTAATTCTAGGTTGTTTGACTAAAATTTTGCCATTTCTGTATATATTCAGTGCACCTAGCACCATAGTTTTTGGACATAAAATAAGCAAGTGTGCCAGAAGTGGTACACTTGACTCTAGAATTTAAGGATTTCATTAGCTAAGTCTTTGTTTACATAAAACCAGACAAACAAATGTGCAACTTAACACATAGTGGTAACCAGAGGATATTACTGTGGGCTGGCCAAGAGAAGATCTTGTGTACCAGGAGTACTAAACCAGTAGACTAAACCAGCAGATTCTAGTAAATGGGGATTTCAGACTGGAACTGGGGAAGGGATTCCAGTGTGGAATTGTGGACTGGGCTATGGACAAGGGCTAAGGACTGGTGCTCTGTTAGAGCCCCATGTCAGTCTAGGCTGACCAGTTAACCATGGACTGGAAAGCCAATTAGATCGGTAGTTTGAATGCAAAAAGAGTAGAACTCCAACCATGAAGGACTTACCAATGGCCCTCAGAAATGGCAAGAAAGACCGTGAGCTCAAAAGAGTTCACAGGGTACCATGCCAGTGTGTTTTGTTGTTACTGAATGCCATTGCAAGTTTGCTTTGGATCCCACTGCTGCCATCAAATATGTTAAAAAACAAGATTCAACTGAGTAAATTTGAAGATATTACTGGCTTTTAAAAATGATTCATGAATCAGGCAGCATCCCATCTAGCAAGTAGAGGAGAGCTCCACTGAGCTACACCAGAGGGAGGTTTTTAAAGGCAGAGAGAGGGCATTAAAAAAAGAAGAAAGGCATTTATTAACAAGGAATGCATTGTTTAGGCAAGGTTGCCTTCTTAAGGGTAGTGGAAAGGGTCTTTCAGCACATTCCTAGAATTGGCCCAGAAATTCTGTGTTGACTGGTTAAAGGTTACATTCCTGACAGGTTGAAACTGCAATAGATTAAAGTCTTGGTTTGACACCATTTTGGGGCTTTGTTTTTCTTGTTAACAACTTTTTAGGGTATAAAACATAAAGGATCCCTCTATCATAAAATTAAAAAAAATTTTTTTAAATGTATGCCTGTTTGGGAATGTATTTTCAGATGAAGCATAGGTTAGGGGTGCCTGGGCGGCTCAGTTGGTTTAGCGTCTGACTCCTGATTTCGGTTCTGGTCATGATCTCACAGTTTTGTGAGTTTGAGCCCCACATGGTTTCTGCACCGACAGCTCAGAGTCTGCTTGAGATTCTCCCTCTTTTTCTACCCCTACCCTGCTTGTACTGTCTCTGTCTCAAAAGAAAGAGAGAGAGAGAGAGAGAGAGAGAGAGAAAGGGAGGAAGGAAGGAAGGAAGGAAGGAAGGAAGGAAGGAAGGAAGGAAGGAAGGAAGGAGAAAGAAAGAAAGAAAAATGAAGCATAGGGCAAATTTGATCTGTGAATAGAGTAACCTATGAAATTGACTGTTGTCAAAGAAAAATAAGGCATATTGTAGGTATTACAACTAGTGCCTATTCAGATATTATTGTCTTCTACCTTTTCTGAATTCAGAACAGCATGGTCCTCTGCCTCTTTTAAATTACCTGACTGATGAGGGATAATTTCATTATTTTTGAAAACATCATTACATGCCATCATTGCTCAAAATCATCAAATGTCAGCCATATATTAGAATCACTTAAAGGACCTTTGAAAAGACCCAGAGTTTCTGATTCAGATCTGTGATAAGTCCAAGAATTTGTGTTTGAACAGGTTCTTAGGTAATGCTGATGTCCTGGTCTGGAGATTTCACTTTGAGAACCACTGCCTCAAAATCGTTCTGTCTTATGTTGGCTTCATATGCAGACTATGACTTTTTTACCCCTTACCCTCTGGGCACCCACTACACTGAAATAATTGTATCTACTCAAATATACCATACTGCTCATTGTATTGTTCCTTCTGCCTGTAGTACCTTCCTCACACTTCTTCATCTGAGCAATGCAAGTTGCATTGCAGCATTCAGCTCAGATCTGTCTTTCCTAAGGGTCTCTCTGAGATCTCCCTCTGTCCAGTGAACTTCCTGTGTCTTCAGGAAATGCCTTGGCGAATGGAAGAGTTCAGACTTTGAAGCTGATTAGATTCGTGTTTAAAACCTTTCACTGATACTAACTGGCTTTATAACATCCGATACACTACTGTTCTTCTCTGTGTCTCTGTTTTTTAAACTATAAAATGGAGAAGATGATGATGATAATGATGATATCATCCAAAATTTACTGAATATCTGTTGTGTGCTAGGCACTTTGTTAAGCTCTTTACATGCATTACTTCACTGATGTTTCATATTTATCCTTTCATGCTTACCCATAGGTACTTTCAAAACCATTTTATAAATAAAGGACTATGTCTCTCAGAGAGGTTGAGGAGCTTTTCCTCACTCACAGTTGAAAACAGGTAAGCTAGGGCATGGACCAAGTCTTTCTGTCTTCAGGAATGGTACTCTTAATCTCTATGTTATATTTAGTTTACAGGGCTTTTGAGTAGTAAATAAAATAATGAGTGTCAAAGTGGCTAATCACAGGCTTTTGAGTCAGATGAACAGAGATTTAAATTCCAGCTCAATCCTTTATTAGTTGTAATAATAAACTCTGGATGAGTTTCTTGATTTTTCCAGTTCTTAGTTACCTCATCCTCCCCCTTTCCTTATCCTAGAAATAGAGATGGTAATAATATCCAATAGGGATGGTAATAATAGGGTCGTTGTGAGGATTAAATTAGAATGACTATTAACATTTAGCCCAGGATGCCTGGATGTCTCAGTCTACTTGGGCTCAGGTCATGATCTCACGGATTCATGGGTTCAGGCTTCGCATCAGGTTCCCTGCTGACAACTCAGAGCCTGCTTCAGATTCTGTCTCCTCTCTCTGCCCCTCCCCCACTTGCGCTCTGTCTTCTCCATCTCAAAAGTAAATAAACATTAAAAAAATTTTAATAAAATAAAATTACTATCAAGCCCCTAGCATAGAACCTGGCATAAATGGTCCTTATTATTAGAATATTATTTTTATAATATTGTATATTACATAAATATAATAATCTAATAATAACTTGTGCTCTCAGAAAATAAACAACTGGGAAACTAGCACAGTCAAGTACTTCATGGACTTTTGTTAATGTTATCACACATTCTCCTGTAGCCTTGTTTAGGGTAGAGATAGTCTTAACTCATGAAATGTTTGTCTAACAGAGCAAATTGGGCACCTGATTTGAACAACCCTAGTGGGGAAACTGACATGGCAGGTGGGGAGTTTTAGCATTACAATAGCAGTATTTGAAACTACTTGTAGATGTCTGATCTTTCCTTGTCATATTTTTCCTGTTTTTGTTTGTTTAGTTTGCCTGTTTATGAACTTTACATAAATGGGATCATAGTCTGTTTTCTTCTTTCTTGCATGTGTCTTTCCTTCTTTCCTTCCTTCCAGTCCTCCCTGTCTTCTTTTTCTTAACATTATCTTGAGATTTATTTTTAGATGTATAGCTATCATCAGTTTGGTTTTATTGCCACAATACTATTCTGTGATATAGCTTACTTATACATTTATGCTATTGATGAACATTTGGGGTTTTTTTGGTTTGGAGCTATGTACATTTTTTAAGGTGTGTCCTTTCAAGAGCGTCTCAAAAAATAAACACTTAGGAATAGAGTTGGTAGAATCATGGAGGATATGATGTTCAACTTCACACAGTAATGGCAGATTTTTTTCTAAGGAGTTTGCAGTGGTTTACACTGCCACTGTCATAGTATAAAAATTCCCAAGGATCTGTATCTATAAGTCTGGCTTTTTTTTTTTAAGTTAATATTTTATGTTTATCTTTCATTTACATACATGTATGTAGTTTTATTTTTTTTAATTTTTTTTAAATGTTTATTTATTTTTGAGACAGAGAGAGACAGAGCATGAATGGGGGAGGGTCAGAGAGAGGGAGACACAGAATCTGAAGCAGGCTCCAGGCTCCGAGCTGTCAGCACAGAGCCCGACGCGGGGCTTGAACTCACAGACTGTGAGATCATGACCTGAGCTGAAGTCGGATGCTTAACTGACTGAGCCACCCAGGCGCCCCACATGTATGTAGTTTTAAACTTACGTGTACATCTGCACCAAATATTTAGGTAGTAAAATTAGGATCTTTTGGTGCACAGAAATACAATGCATTTTACAACCATCTTATTTAATTATGTAGGGCAGCCTGGTTTTTTAATTTTCTGATTGGGTAAAAGTAAATGGTACCTTACTGTGATTTTAATTGCTAATTCTCTGATTAAGGGAATTTGAGTACCATATATGTGTATGTGTGTGTTTAATTTTAATTCCAGTAAAGTTAATATACAGTGTTGTATTAGATTGGGTATACAATATAGTGATTCAATAATTCCATACTTCATCCAGTGCTCATCATAAGTGTACTCTTAATCCCTTTCACCTATTTCACCCATCCCCCCCCACCCCCCACCCAACTTCCCTCTGGCAACCATCAGTTTGTCTTCTACAGTTAAGAGTCTGTTTTATGGGGTACCTGGATGGCTCAGTCAGTTGAGTGTCTAACTCTTGATTTTGGCTTGGATCGTGATCCCATGATCCCTGAGCATAGAGCCTGCTTAGATTCATATTCTCTCTCTCTTTTTCCCCTCCTCTGACCATCTAGCCTGCTTGCTGTCTCGTTCCCTCTCAAATTGAAAAAAAAAAAAAAAAAAAGTCTGTGTTTTGGTTTTTCCCTTTTTTCCTTTGCTTGTTTTGTTTCTTAAATTCCACATATGAGTAGAATCATATGGTGCTTGTCTTTCTCTGACTGAATGACTTCACTTAGCATTATAGCCTCTAGATCCATCCATGCTGTTGCAGATGGCAAGATATTCTTTTTTATGGCTCAGTAATAATATTCCATTGTATATATATTCTACATCTTTTTTATCCATTCATCTACTGATGGACACTTGGGCTGCTTCCATAATTTGGCTATTATAAATAATGCAATAAACATAGGGGTGCATATATCTTTTTGAATTATTGTTTTTGTATTCTTTGGGTAAATACCCAGTAGTGGAACTCCTGGATCATATGGTAAGTTTATTTTCAATTTTTTGATGAACCTCCATATGCTTTTCCACAGTGGCTTCATCAGTTTGCATTCTCCACATCATCAACAACAGTTGTTGTTTCTTGTGTTTTTGATTTTAGCCATTTTGACAGGTGTGAGGTGATATCTCATTGTGGTTTTGATCTACATTTCCCTGATGATGAGTGATATTGAGCATCTTTTCATGTGTCTGTTGGCCATCTGTATGTCTTCTTTGGAGAAATGTCTGTACAAATCTTCTGCCCAGTTATTAATTGGATTATTTGGTTTTTGGGTATTGAGTTGTATAAATTCTTTATATATTTTGAATACTAACCCTTTATCAGATGTGTCATTTGCTAATATCTTCTCCCATTCTGTAGGTTGCCTGTTAGTTTTGTTGATTGTTTCCTTCACTGTGCAGAAGCTTTTTATTTTGAAGTACTCCCAATAGTTTGTTTTTGTTTTCTTGCCTTGAGACATATCTAGAAATATGTTACTTTGGCCAATGTCAGAGAAATTATTGCCTGTGCTCTTTTCTAGGATTTTTATGGTTTCAGGTCTCACATTTAGGTCTTTAATCCATTTTGAGTTTACTTTTGTGTATGGTGTGAGAAAGTGGTCCAGTTTCATTCTTTTACATGTAGCTGTCCAGTTTTCACAGCACCATTTGTTGAAGAGATGTCTTTCTCCCATTGCATATTCTGTCCTGCTTTGTTGAAGATTATTTGACCATATAACTGTGGGTTTATTCTGGGTTCTATTCTGTTCCATTGATGTATATGTCTCTTTCAGAGCCAGTACCATACTGTTTTTTTAAAATTTTTTTTAATCTTTATTTTTGAGAGAGAGAGAGAGAGAGAGAGAGAGAGTGTGTGTGAATGGGAGAGGGGCAGAGAGAGAGGGAAACACAGAATCCGAAGCAGGCTCCAGGCTCTGAGCTGTCAGCACAGAGCCCGACGTGGGGCCCGAACTCTTGAACCGTGAGATCATGACCTGAGCTGAAGTCGGATGCCCAACCGACTGCGCCACCCAGGCGCCCCGCCAATACCGTACTGATTTAATTACAACAGTTTTGTAATACAACCTGAAGTCTAGAATTGTGATGCCTCTAGCTTTGTTCTTTCTCAAGATTGCTTTGGCTATTTGGGGTCCTTTGTGATTCCATACAAATTTAGAATTGTTTGTTCTAGTTCTGTGAAAAATGCTGTTGGTGTTTTGATAGGGATTGCATTAAATCTACAGACTGCTTTGGGTAGTGTAGACATTTTAACAATATTTGTTCTTCTAATCCAAAAGCATGGAATGTCTTTCCATTTCTTTGTGTCACCTTCAGTTTATTCATCAGTGTTTTATAGTTTTCAGAGTACAGGTCTTTCACCTCCTTGGTTAAGTTTATTCCTAGGTATTTTATTATTTGGAGTGAATGGGATTGTTTTCTTCATTTTTCTTCCTACTACTTTATTATTAGTGCATAGAAATACAATGGATTTCTGTATATTGGTTTTGAATCCTGAGACCTTACTGAATTCATTTATCAGTTCTAGTAGTTTTTGGTAAAGTCTTTAGGGTTTTCTAGATATAGTATCATGTCATGTGCAAATAGTGAAAGTTCTTTTTCTTTCTTACAAATTTGTATACCTTCTATTTCTTTTTCTTGTCTAATTGCTGCAGCTAGGACTTCCAGTACTGCGTTGACTAAAAGTGGTGAGAGTGGACATCTTTGTCTTGTTCCTGATTTTAGGGGAAAAGCTCTCAGTTTTGCACCACTGAGTATGATGTTAGCTGTAATTTTTTCACATGTGGCCTTTATTATGTTGAGTTATGTTCTCTCTAAACCCAATTTGTTGAATTTTTTTTATCATGAATGTATGTTGTACTTTGTCAAATGCTTTTTCTGCATCTGTTGAAATGATTGTATGGTTTTTATTCTTTCTCTTATTGATGTGACATATCATGTTGATTGATTTGTGGATATTGAACCACACTTGCATCCCTGCAAGAGCACCTTATATTTTCAGTGGCCATTTGTGGTTCTGTTTTGTGAAATGCCTGTTTATGATCCTTGCCCATTTTCAGAAGGGTAAGTTTCGTTGTTTTCTTTGTGATAGCCTTTATCTGATATATATGTTGCAAACTCCTTGTCCCAGTAGCTTGTCTTTTGACTTTGTTTATAATCTCTTTTGATGAATGTAGATTTTAAAGTTGTTGCATTTATCAATCTGTTCTTTCATGGTTTGAACCTTTCTGTGTTTTGTAGTGAAATTCTTCCTCACTGTAAGGTCATAGAAATAGTCTACCATATTTTTCTAAAACTGAACAATTTTTTTCTTTCACATTAATTAGCCTGGAATTTATTATTCAACATGGGATTTCTTTTGTGTGTGTAAGATACAGATCCATTTTTAATTTATTTCCATACAGATGACGAGTTTTCTAGAAAGTTGTTCTTCTAGTGATGTGTGGTACCAAGCTAGTTTAATATTGTGTTTACATGTATGTATTATTCTGTTAGTGAGATCTCTTCAATATTACTCTGTTTTAATTATTATTGTTTCTCAAAAATGTCTTAGGGCAAGCCCCCTGCTTCATTCTTGTTCTCTCGGAAGGTCTTGACTATTTTTAGCCCTTTTTCCTCCATATTAATCATACCTAAATTTACACTGAATCTGTAGATAGACCCATAGCCATCGTTATATTAATTAAGCCTTCCTATCCATGACACAGCATGATTCTCCATTTATTTAGGTTTTTGGCATCTTTTGATGGTATATTATAATGTTCTTCATAAAAGTCTTGTATTTCTTTTGATTAATTTATGATTAAGTGCCTTTTTTCTTGTTAATGTAAATGTGTTTTTAAATTTCTGTTAGTTGCTCTTGTATAGAAATTCAAATGGCTTTTATATATTTACATCCTGAAGTTTTCCTAATGTCTTATGTGTTTTATGTGCCTATGCTAGGACTTCCTATAGTAACAAGCAACCTGTTTTATTTTTATTTTTTTCAATATATGAAATTTATTGTCAAATTGGTTTCCATACAACACCCAGTGCTCATCCCAAAAGGTGCCCTCCTCAATACCCATTACCCACCCTCCCCTCCCTCCCATCCCCCCATCAACCCTCAGTTTGTTCTCAGTTTTTAAGAGTCTCTTATGCTTTGGCTCTCTTCCACTCTAACCTCTTTTTTTTTTTCCTTCCCCTCCCCCATGGGTTTCTGTTAAGTTTCTCAGGATCCACATAAGAGTGAAAACATATGGTATCTGTCTTTCTCTGTATGGCTTATTTCACTTAGCATAACACTCTCCAGTTCCATCCACGTTGCTACAAAGGGCTATATTTCATTCTTTCTCATTGCCACGTAGTACTCCATTGTGTATATAAACCACAATTTCTTTATCCATTCATCAGTTGAGGGACATTTAGGATCTTTCCATAATTTGGCTATTGTTGAGAGTGCTGCTATAAATGTTGGGGTACAAGTGCCCCTATGCATCAGTACTCCTGTATCCCTTGGGTAAATTCCTAGCAGTGCTATTGCTGGGTCATAGGGTAGGTCTATTTTTAATTTTTTGAGGAGCCTCCACACTGTTTTCCAGAGTGGCTGCACCAATTTGCATTCCCACCAACAGTGCAAGAGGGTTCCTGTTTCTCCACATCCTCGCCAGCATCTATAGTCTCCTGATTTGTTCATTTTGGCCACTCTGACTGGCATGAGGTGATATCTGAGTGTGGTTTTGATTTGTATTTCCCTGATGAGGAGCGACGTTGAGCATCTTTTCATGTGTCTGTTGGCCATCCGGATGTCTTCTTTAGAGAAGTGTCTATTCATGTTTTCTGCCCATTTCTTCACTGGATTATTTGTTTTTTGGGTGTGGAGTTTGGTGAGCTCTTTATAGATTTTGGATACTAGCCCTTTGTCCGATATGTCATTTGCAAATATCTTTTCCCATTCCGTTGGTTGCCTTTTAGTTTTGTTGGTTGTTTCCTTTGCTGTGCAGAAACTTTTTATCTTCATAAGGTCCAGTAGTTCATTTTTGACAAGCAACCTGTTTTAAAGCAGTGATTGTTGACTTAGGCCAAGTTGCTCCCCTGGGGGATGTTTGGCAGTGTCTGAAATATTTTTGGTTGTTACAGTAGTTGGGTGGTGGCACTATTGGTATCTAATGGCCAGAGCTTGGGATGCCACTAAATATCCCACACTGCACAGGAAAATCCCCACAACAAAGAATTTATCAATTTGAAAATGTCAGTAATGCCAAGGTTGAGAAACCTTAAAATAATTTTTTTTATTATTGTGAAAAATTTCAAATACAAAAGTCAAATGGTGTACAGAACCCTCATGATCACCAACAATTATCAACACTTTTTGTTTCCCCACTTCTCAATTGTTTTAAAGCAAATCCAAGTTAGCATATCATTCCATCTTTTATGTAAGACTGACACACTCCCTACTGTGCTAAGGAGCTCAGTTTCATTCCATCTTTTTTTTTTGTAATAATCATTTATTTCATTAAGAAATATCAACACTTTTAAATCAGACATATACAAAAACACATCCTGAATGTAATCTGCCTTAACTTTTTTCCCCTAATATAATAAAGTACTTTATGTTATGTTACTAGTTCCTGTGAAGACATAGTCAATGAGTAAAATGGTTAAGATTTTGGTTTCTTAGATAGTCCTGGGTTTGAATCCCAGCTCTGCCACTTAACAAGACGTTTTGAACCTAGAAAAGTCACTTTGAGTCTTGCTTTATTTCTCATTTGAAAGGTTGCATTTACAAAAGAAAATTTAGAGCCATTCTTGTAAAGAATAGAGATGAACAGCCAGAGGAAGTAGTACATAGGGCAGCGGGGTCCCGAAGGGTCTCAAGGACAGGGATTTCTGGCCCCATGAAACTGGGGTGTTCCACCTTCCAGCAGGTAGATATGTTCAGCACCCTGGAAGCTCCTCAAAATGTAGTGATTTCAACAGCAAATATTGGGGCGCCTGGGTGGCTCAGTCAGTTAAGCGTCCTGACTTCAGCTCACGTCATGATCTCACGGTTTGTGAGTTGAAGCCCTGCATCGGGCTCTGTGCTGAAGCCCTGCTTCAGATTCTGTGTTTCCCTCTCTCTGTCCCTTCCCCGCTAGTGCTGTCTCTCACTCAAAAATAAATAAATATTTTTAAAAATTAATAAAACAGCCAAAATTTGTTATATCATAGTTTCTATGGGTCTGGAACATAGGCGTGGTTTAGCTGAATCTTCTGGCTTAGAATCTCTCACAAGGTTGCAATCAAGGAATTATTCTACATTCAAGTTTTTAAATTATTTTTGCAGTGAAGGCTGTAGTTATGGAATTATTCTGTGTGGTAAGGATCTATTTTCCAGCTCATGTGGTTTATGGCAAAATTAATTTCTCCATAGGTTTTGGATGGAGCCCCTCACTTCCTTGCCATAAAGCTGTACAGTTACAACATGGTGGCTGATTTCTTCAGGCCAGCCAAATGAGAAGAGCCAGGGAGAGTGAGCAAGAGGGAAGTCATATCTTTTATTAACCTAATCTCAGAAGTGACATCCTATTACTTTTGCCTTAAGTATTAGAAGCAGGTCCCTAGTTCCAGCCATAAGCAAGGGGAGGATTAAAGGAATACCAGGAGGTGGAAATCTCAATAGCTCATCAGTCTGCCCTCTAGCTGCCAATGTCTTATTTCCCTTGCATATGCAAAATACACCTCCACCTCCCCAGGCACCAAAAGTTTCATCGCCTTATAAGCTCAAAGTCCAACATCTTGCTGTCTAAATCAAGTCTAGTTGTATATGAGGTTCCTGGGTATAATTTGTTAAATATGGGTCCTTGAGTACAGTTGCTCTCAATCTGAAGATCTGTGACACTAAAGATACAGTTATGCCTCCTTGTAGTGTGCTGTGGTGGAACAAGCATAGGATCATAGACATTCCAGTTGAAAATGGGGGGAAATAGGAAGAAGAAAGAGGTTTTACTTGTCCATATCAATTCTGAAATCCGTCTGTAAAAATGTAAGACATTCTTTGATAAGGTCTCCATCAAGTAGAAACAATTCTAGGAATTCTTCTCCATGTCTATCTGCCCCCTCTGGGCTCTTGAGTGATCCTTCCTTTGTCATGAAAGATAGCACATGTTTTATAACTATGTGGTTTTATTAGTCTACTTCCTTTTTTTTTTTTTTTTTTTTTTACTTAAAAAAAAATGTTTATTTAATTTTGAGATAGAGCACGAGCGGGAAGGGACAGAAAAAGAGTGAGACACAGAATCAGAAGCAGGCTGCAGGCTCTGAGCTGTCAGCACAGAGCCCGACGTCAGGCTCAAACTCACAAGCCGTGAGATCATGACCTGAGTCGAAGTCAGAAGCTTAACCGACCAAGCCACTCAGGCACCCCATCATTAGTCTACTTCCTGCCAGAAGAACTTTGGAAATCCACTGCTTCTTTTCCTTTTGTACGATTTGTCTTTCAGTCCAAGTTGGCAGTATTTGTGCTGACAAACTTTTCTCAAAAACTTTATGGTTCTCTATAAATCTCATTGGGGTTCATTTTATTGGATAATAGTTATACCTACAGATTTCTTTGGGATAAACACTTCTTTGCTTTGGGCTCCTGCTGACATGGCTAAGGGATAATGTGCTTACACTTCTTAGAGACCTTATTTGTTCATTTGGGAGGGCCCGTGAAACACGGCCTTAATATGTTTAAAGAATTCTTTTTGTGACTGAGTTATTGGAAGCAGCCTGCCACAGAGGTTCCATTTTATGTAATCAGAGTACTCATGTGACTTTTTTCTCCTTTAAGCTACTAATGGCAGTAAGTTACATTAATAGATTTCTAATGTTGATTTAACCTTGAATTTCTGGGGGGGAAAAACACCTCCCAAATTGGTCATGATTTATCAACTGATAATTAGTACTGGATTTGATATGTAATTTTTGTTTTAGGATTCTTTTTTTTTTCCCTGAGAGAGAGAGGGCACAAGTGAGCAAGGGGCAGAGAGAAGGAGAGAGAGAGAGAGAAAGAGAAGCCCAGGATGGGCAGAGAGAGGGAGAAAGAGAAGTGGGGCTCACCTGAAGCGGAACACGAGCTCACCCGAGGCAGGACTCAAACTCACAAACTGTGAGATCATGACCTGAGCTGAAGTCAGATGCTTAACCAACTGAGCCGCCCAGGTGCCCCTGTTTTAGGATTCTTAAAAAATGTTTCCATGTGTATTTTATGCTGATTTTTCCCCAGTTTTATTGAGAAATGATTGACATAAATCACTATATATAAAGTGTACAGCATGATCATTTGATTTATATACGTTGTGAAATGATTACTGTAATAGTTTCAGCTAGTATCTTCATGCAGATACAATAAAAAGAAAAGAAAGAAGAAAGGAAAAAAAAGTATTTTTTCTCCTTGTAATGAGACTCTTGGGATTTACTCTTTTATCATCTTTATTGGTTTACATTTTTATATCTATTTCATGAGTGGTAATGACCTATAATTTTAATTTTCAGACAATCTATATCTGGTTTTATTATGTAGTTGTCCTAGCCTTACAAATTATTTGGAGAGTGTTTCCTCCTATTCTGTGCATCTTTTGATTATCTTTTCCCTCAATATTGGATTTTTCTTGGCTCTCTGTATTTCAGTAATATTTGGAGTTATGTTTTCAGTCTCAGATTGCTGTTAGAATTCTCTAGAAAATGATTTTTTTGTTTTTGTTTTTTGGTAGGCAATCAAGCTGGCTAGGTTCTAACCAGTTTGTCTCACTTTCTGTGAACGGTGTTTCCAGCATCAGTTTGGTTTTAAGACTTTGTTGTGCTACTTTGGGTCTTTTGCATCCACAAACCAATTATGACTTTAGAGATTTGGTAGCAGTTTATTCCATAGTGTAATTCTCAAAGCCTTTGCGTCCTTCATTCTCTCGTAGGTCTGATTTGGGATTTGTACTGATTCGTATGTACAGTTATGGGAAACTTTCTCTGGCTCTTCTCTTCCCTGGATCCTCCCTCCGTCCCCCCTCCCCCCAACACTCCCTGGATCCCACAAGCTACTTGTCTTGTTATTCTGGCCAGAAGTATGGGTTTCTCTCAGAGCTTTACCTACCTGCATTCTCACTATGCATTTCTGCATGACCTGGTGCCACCTTTAGGGCAAAGAGGTGAGATAAAACTGTCAAAAATAACAAGGGTGTTGCATATAGTCTTTAGACCCCAATAACCCCTTTTCTTAATTCTTTCTTGCCTGAAAGATGGGGTTTTGCTTAGTTTTTGCTATTCACATTTATGCATAGATAATATGGACTTAAGGATTTTTATTTTAGTCTAAGGATTTATTGTTTCTAAGTTTCATTTGAAAAAAAAGTCTAATTTTTGGAAGAGTTTTTATTCTGTTCAGTGTAAATTGCCGGTAATTTTCTTAGTGCTTTGGAGATATTATTCCACTGTCCTTGAGGCGCCTGGGTGGCTCAGTTGGTAAAGCATCCGACTTGGGCTCAGGTCATGATCTCACGGCTTGTGAGTTCGAGCCCTGCGTCGGGCTCTGTGCTGACAGCTCAGAGCTTGGAGCCTGCTTCTGATTCTGTGTCCCTCTCTCTCTCTGCCCCTCCCTCGCTCATGCTCTGTGTCTCTAAGAATAAATGAAACATTAAAAAAAAAAATTATTCCACTGTCCTTCCAGTTGCAGTTTTTTCTCTTGAGAAATCATCTAATTGTCAGCAATTTTTTAAAATTTACATCCAAGCTAGTTAACATATAGTGTGATAATGATTGCAGGAATAGAATTTAGTGATTCATCACTTACATATAACACCCAGTGCTCATCCCACCAAGTGTCCTCCTTAATGCCCCTTGCCCATTTAGCCCATCCCCCCACCCCAAACCCTCCAGCAACCCTCAGTTTGCTCTCTGTATTTAAGAGTCTCTTATGGTTTGTCTCCCTCCCTGTTTTGATATTATTTTTGCTTCCCTTCCTTTATGTTCATCTGTTTTGTATGTTAAATTCCACATATGAGTGGAGTCATATATTTGTTTTTCTCTGACTAATTTTGCTTAGCATAATACACTCTAGTTCCATCCACGTTGTTGCAAATGGCAAGATTTCATTCTTTTTGGTCACTGAATAATATTCCATTGTGTACATGAACCACATCATCTTTATCCATTCATCCATTGATGGACATTTGGGCTCTTTCCATACTTTGCCTGTTGTCGGTAGCACTGCTATAAACATTGCGGTGCATGTGCCCTTCTAAACAGCACACCTATATCCTTTGGATAAATACCTAGTAGTGCAATTGCTGGGTCATAGGGTAGTTCTATTTTAATTTTTTAGGAACCTCCATACTGTTTTCCAGAGTAACTGCACCAGTTTGCATTCCCACCAACAGTGCATCCTTGCCCTTTCTCTGCATCCTTGCCAGCATCTGTCATTGCCTGAGTTGTTAATTTTAGCCATTCTGACAGGCGTGAGGTGGTATCTCATCATGGTTTTTATTTATATTTTCCTGATGCTTAGTGATGTTGAGCATTTTTTCATGTGTCTGTTAGCCATCTGGATATCTTCTTTGGAAAAGTGTCTATTCATGTCTTTTGCCCATTTCTTCACTGGATTATTTGTTTTTTGGATGTTGAGTTTGATAAGTTCTTTATAAATTTTGGATACTAACCCTTTATCTGATATTTCATTTGCAAATATCTTCTCCCATCTGTTACCTTTTAGTTTTGCTGATTGTTTCCTTCACTGTACAAAAGCTTTTTATCTTGATGAGATCCTAGTAGTTCATTTTTTCTTTTGTTTCCCTTGCCCCTGGAGACATGTCAAGTAAGAACTTGGTGCAGCTGAGGTCAAAGAGTCTTTTGCCTGCTTTCTCTTCTAGGATTTTGATGGCTTCCTGTCTCATGTCTAGGTCTTTCATCCATTGTGAATTTATTTTTATGTATGGTGTAAGAAAGTGGTTCAGTTTCATTCTTCTGCATGTCACTGTCCAGTTTTCCCAGCTAGAAACTGTCTTTTTTTCATTGGATATTCTTTCCTGCTTTGTCAAAGATTAGTTGGGCATATGTTTGTGGGTCCATTTCTGGGTTCTCTATTTCTGTTCCATTGATCTATGTGTCCGTTTTTGTGTCAGTACTATGCTGTCTTGATGATTACAGCTTTGTAATACATCTTGAAGTCCAGAATTATGATGCCTCCAGCTTTGATTTTCAGGATTGCTTCGGCTATTTGGGATCTTTTCTGGTTCCATACAAATTGTACGATTGTTTGTTCTAGCTCTATGAAGAATTCTGGTGTTGTTTTGATAGGGAGTGCAGCCCCTTTTTTGTTGTTGTTGTATGCCATTTCCTGACCATATTATGATCTCTTTATCTTTTGGGTTCTGTGTTTTTACTACTATATTTTGTGAGTAGGTGAGGATTTCTCTTTTGATTTATCTGGCCTGATAAATGTTCCTTTGCAAATATTGGAGGTTTTTAACTACAATTCAATTTTTTAAAAGATGAACATCTAAATTACTTCTTCTTGAGTGAGCTTTGTGTCTTTGAAGGAGTTTGTCCATTTCTTTAAGTTGTTGAATCTGTAGACATAAAACTGCTCATAATATTCTCTTATTGACATTTTCATATCTCTGGAATCTGTAGTGATCTGTAGAACCTCTCATTCCTGAAATTGATAATTTCTGCTTGGAGTTTGTTGAGATTTTTAGGTCTGTGGGTTTTATAGTTTCTATAAAGTGTGGGAAAACTTGGACATTACTTCTCCAAAAATATATATTTTTGAATTTCTTCTCTCCTCTCCTTTGGAGACTCCAATTAGAAATATATAAAATTGGGTGCCTGGGTGGCTCAGTTGTTAAGCATCTGACTTTCGCTCAGGTCGTGATCTCACAGTTCATGAGTTCAAGTCCCACATCAGGTGAGCTTAAGCCCCACTTCAGGCACTTCAGGTGAGCATGAGCCCAGCTTTGGGTGAACACAGGTCCCACTTTGGATGAGCCCTGCTTCTCTCTCTCTCTCTCTCTCTCTCTCTCTCTCTCTCTCTCTCTCTCCCCCCCCTCCCCCTCTCGCCCCCCTTCTCCCCTCTCCTCCCCTCCCTTCCGCCCTCCTGGGATTCTTATTCTTTCTGCCCCTTGCTCACTTGTGTCCTCTCTCTCTCTCAAAAAAAAAAAAAAAAAAAATATATATATATATATATATGTATATATATATATATATAAAACTGAAATTCTTCCAGAGCTCACTGATGCTCTTATAAAATTTAAAAGTAAATTTTTAAATTACTATTATTATTATTTTTGATGTTTATCCATTTACTTTTAGAGAGCACAGCCTGGGAGGGATAGAGAGAGAGGGAGACACAGAATCCAAAGCAGCCTCTAGGCTCTGGGCTGTCAGTGCAGAGCCTGATGTGGAGCCTGAACCCACAAACCATGAGATCATGACCTGAGCCCAAGTTGTTCTCTTAACTGACTGAACCACCCAGGTGCCCTGACTTTATTATTATTGTTTTTAATGTTTATTTATTTATTTTTGAGAGAGAGAAAGATAGAGCAGGAATGAGGGAGGGGCAGAGAGGGGGAGAGAGAGAATCCCAAGCAGGCTCTGTTCTGTCAGTGCAGAATCAGACACAGGGCTCAAACCCATAAACCATGAGATCATGACCCAAGCCAAAACCAGGAGTCAGCTGTTCAACTGACTGAGCCATCCAGGTGCCTCTAGACTTTGTTTTTTAGAGCAGTTTTGGGTTCACAGTAAAATTGAGCAGAAAAGTACGGGGAGTTTCTTTATATTCTTGGCCCCCATGTATGCACAGCTTCTGCCACTATCAAAATCCCGGACCAAACTGGTACATTTGTTATGGTGGATGAGCCAATATTCATACATTATTATCATCCACAATCCATACTTTACAGTAGGATTCCTTCTCATTGTTCATTCTATAGATTTTGACAAATGTATACTGTCAAGTATCCACCATTACAGTATTACACAGAATAGTTTCACTGCCCTAAAAATCCTCTGTGCTTCACTTTTTTATCCCTCTCTTCCCTCAGCTCTTGGCCACCACTAATCTTTTTACTGTCTCCATAATTTTGCCTTTTCCAGAATACCATATAGTTGGAATTATACAGTATATAGCCTTTTCAGATTGGCTGCTTTCACTTAGTAATATGCATTTAAAGTTCTTCCATATCTTTTTGTTTTAATTTTTTATTTAATGTTTATTTTGAGAGAGAGAGAGAGAGAGAGCAAGTGGGACAGGGACAGAGATTGAAGGAGAGAGAGAGAATCCCAAGCAGGCTCTGCACTGCCAGCACAGAGCCCAATGCAGGGCTCAAACCCATGAACCATGAGATAATGACCTCTCAAATCAAGAGTCGGACACATAACCAACTGAGCCACCCGGGCACCCCCCTCCATGTCTTTTCATGGCTTGACAGCTCATTTCTTTTTAGCACTGGATAGCTTAAAATTTTTAAGCTATCTTTTCAAAGAAAGATTTGGTTGATTTGGTTGATTTTCTGTACTGATTTCTTGTTTTTAATTTCATTAAATTCTGCCGTAATTGCTTTGATGCTTCTTTTCTGAAATGTGTATTCAATGCCATAAACTTCCTTGTAAGCATTGTTTTCACTGCATTGCACGTATTTGGATAAGTTGTATTTTCATTTTCATTTAGTTTAAAATATTTAAAAATTATTATTTGAAATATATAAAAATATAAAAATATTTAAAAACATATTATTTAGAAGTGTGTTGTTTAATCTCCAAGTATTTTGAGTTTTCCAGCTATCTTTCTGTTATTGATTTCTGGTTTAATTCCATTGTAGTCTATAAGAATATACTATATGACCTCTATTCTTTTAAATCCGTTTTTATGGCCTAAATGTGATCTATCTTGGTGTATGTTCCATGTGAGCTTAAGATACATGTGTATTCTGCTGTTGTTGAGAGAAGTAATTTATAAATGTCAGGTATATCAGTTGATTGATGATGTTTTTGATTTCAGCTATATCCTTGCTGATTTTCTGTCTGGAGGATCTGCTCATTTCTGATAGAGGTGTGTTAAAGTCTCCAACTATAATAGTGGACTTACCTGTTTGCACTTCTATCCTTTGTTGCCTCACACCTTTGACTCTTGGTTGTTAGGTGCTTACACATTAAGGATTGTTAGGTCTTCTTGTAGACTTGATCCCTTTATCATTAATATAGCTACTCTGCCTTTGATTGGTGTTAATATGTTGTATCTTTTTCCATCTGATTACTTTTTATCTGTA
The DNA here is from genome assembly GCF_022079265.1 of Lynx rufus. NCBI lineage: Eukaryota > Metazoa > Chordata > Mammalia > Carnivora > Felidae > Lynx > Lynx rufus. The sequence goes on along the minus strand of NW_025814842.1, from coordinate 15,605,299 downwards.
TGTGTCTTCATATTTAAAGTGGATTTCTTGGAGCCAATATATATAGTTGGATCTTGTTTTTTGATCCATTCTTATAGTAATTGTTTTTACAATAATTTTCTTTTAATTAGTGCATTTAGACCATTGATGTTCAAACTGATTTCTTTTCTTTTTTTCAAATTGATTTCTGATATAATTGGATTAATGTCTACTACAAATGTTACAGCCTTCTTTTTTTTTTTTTTTAATGTTTATTTTTGAGAGAGCACGGGAGTGGGGCAGAGAGAGAGGGGACAGAGGATCTGAAGCGGGTCTGTGCTGACAACACAGGGGCTCAAATGCATGAACCATTGAGATCATGACCTGAGCTGAGACCAAGAGGTCGACACTTAACTGACGGAGCCACCCAGGCGCCCCTAAATGTTACTGTTTTCTATTAATTGCTTTTGTTCTTTGTTCCTATTTTTGTTTTTCACTCTTTCTGCCATTTGTGGTTTAGATTGAGCATCTTATATGATTTAGTTTTTTTCTCCTTTCTTAGCATTTGAGTTATACTTAAAAAATTTTTGTGTGTGTGGTTGCCCTTTTGTCTGCAATATACATTTACAACTAATCCAAATCCACATTCAAGTAACACTACACCACTTCATTGGTAGTGCAAGTGCCTTATTATAACAAAATATTTGTCTTTTCTCTGTCCTTTGTATCATTGCTTTCATTCATTTCACTTATACATAAGCCACATACTCAAATACATTGATGCTATTATTATTTTGAACAAATTCTTATCTGTTAGATCATTTAAGAATAAAAAATGAAAGTTTTGAATTTACTTTCACTTATTACTTCTCTAATCCTTTTCCTTTCTTTATGTAGATCCAAGTTTCTGCCCCATTCTAAAGAACTCTTTTAACATTTCTTGCAAGGTAGGTCTTCTGGCAACGAATTCCCTTAATGTTTGTTTGTTTGTTTGTGAAAGTCTTTAATTTCCCCTTCACTTTTAAAGAATAACTTCACAGGATACAGAATTACAAGTTTGTGTTGTTTTTTTTTTTCTCTCTCAGCACTTTAAATATTTCACTCCACTCTGTTTGCCTGCATGGTTTCTGAAGAGAAGTTGGAGGTATTTCTTATCTTTGCTTCTCTGTAGGCAAGATGTTGTTTCCTCTGGCTTCTTCAAAGATTTTTTTCGTTATCTTTGGTTTTCTGCAATCTGAATATCGTATGCCTAGGTATAGTCTTTCTTTTCTTTTTCATTTTCGTTTCCCCCCCCCCTTTTTGCATTGATTCTGCCAGATGGCCATTGATCTTCCTGGATCCATGGTTTGGTGTATATATTAATCAGGGTTTTCCAGAGAAACAGAACCAATAGGATGGTGATATGTATATTTCTATTTATATATGTAAAGAGATTTATTCTGAGGAATTGACTCATGTAATTTTGGAGGCTGAGAAGTCCCAAAATCTGCAGTTGGCAAGCTGGAGACCCAGGAGAGCAACTGATGTGTTTCCAGTCTGAGTCTGAAGGCTTGTGAACCAGAAGAGCTCATGGTGTAAGTTCCAGTCTGAGGTCAGAAGTTCACTCTTACTCAGCCTTTTTGTTCTATTCAGATCTTCAATTAGTTGGATGAGAGCCACTCACATTAGGGAGGGCACTTTGCTTTACTCTATTGATTCAAATGTTAACCTCATTCAAAAACACTGTCACAGACATACCCGGAGTAATGGACTTAATGTCTGGGCATCCTATGGCCGAATCAAGTTGACACATAAAATTAACCATCATAGTATCTGAGATTAATTTGGGGAAATTCTCAGTTATTAATGTTTCAAATATTTTTTCTATTCTTTTTTGGCTTTCTTCTCCTTGTATTCCCATTACACGCATGTTACACTTTCCACATTTCTTGGATATTCTGTTTTATCTTTTCAGTCTTTTTTTTTTCTCTCATTTCTGTTCAGTTTTGGAAGTTTCTATTGACATATCCTCAAGCTCAGAGATTCTTTTCTCAGCTGTGTTCACTGCTAAAGAGCCCATCAAAGGCATTGTCCACTTCTGTTACAGTGTTTTTGATCTCTAGCATTTTTTCTTTCTTAGAATTTATATCTGTGTGCTTTATAGTATCTTCCTGTTCTTACATGTTGTCTACTTTTCCCATCAGAACCCTTAACATATTAATCCCTGGCCTGATAATTCCACCATTCCTGCTATATCCAAATCTGGTTCTGATGCTTGTTCAGTTTCTTCAAATTGGTTTTTGCCTTTTAGTATGCCTTATAATTTTTTGTTGAAAGCCATGCATGATGTGCTGGGTGATGGGAACTCTGGTGAGTAGTTCTTTAGTGATGTGGTGCTATGGTATCGGGGGAGGGGGGCATTCTGTAGTCCTAGGAGTAGGTCTCAGTCTTTTCATGAGCTGGTGCCCTTTAGCTGTGAACTTCACAGTACCTTTTAGTTTCATCCTCCCTCTGCCCCCCTTATGCTCTGTCTCTTAGGTTGGACAGGATGGCTGGAGAGGACTGGAATTGAGTATTTGCCTCTCCTCAGGTCAGTTAGGCTCTGGTAAATTAGTTTCTTTTGAGGGCAGGCCCCATTAAGAACCAAAGGCTCTGGCATATTTCTCCTGTCCCTGACAGAAGCAGGAGGGGATTTTTCTCTGATTTTTACAGTGAGAACCTGGAAGTACTCCAGATGGTAAAAACTCGCAAAAGTGTGGGGGTGCCCCCTGGAATCTTTAAGTCATAAGTTTGCCTACTCTGAGCCTCTGGCAGTTTGTTATGGTTCAGGTTTTTCTGCCCCAGTACTGCTTTCCCCAGAGGTTTCTGCCTATAAGTCTGTGCTCTGGTAAGTCATGCTTCTTGGTATCTGCCTGTCTGTCTTTCCAGTTTGGGGGCAGCAGTTTGCCTTGTGACTTGATCTAAGAAGAGTTTGTTTGTTCAGCTTTTTACTTATTAGGATGGAAGGGGGACTTGGACTTCCAAGCTTCTTTCATGTTTGACCAGGAACTAGAAGCGCTCTTTTTATTTAAAAAAAATTTTTTTCCTCTGTTTCATTCTGGATGGTTTAATCGCTTTGTCTTTTAAGTTCGCTAATCTTATCATTTGAAATCTGGGTAATGTGGGGCGCCTGGGTGGCTCAGTCAGCTAAGCGTCTGACTTCAGCTCTGGTCATGATCTCACAGGCATTGGGTTCTGTGCTCTCAGTGCAGATCCTGCTTTGGATCCTCTGTCCCCCTCTGTCTCTGCCTCTCCCTTGCTCTCTCTCTCTTCAAAAATAAATAAACGTTGAAAAAAAAAAAAGAAATATGTGATCTGCCATAACTATCTTGTTTATTTTTCAACTCAGAATTTTCATAATTCACAATTTGATTTGGGCCTTTTATATCTTCTGTGTTCCACTATGTGTGTTTTTGCCACACCTCCAAGCAGTTTTCCAGTTCTCAAAGGACACTGATGAAGTATCCCACAAATTTCACTCAATTCTGGCACTGTCTCTCTGGGAAGTGTCATATCACTGGACCCACAAGACTGCTTCCTCCTCAGGTGCCAGTCATAAGTCTACATTGTCACCTGTGCTCCTGGCTACAAATTGGAGGTTCCCACGTTCCCCTCATTGGATCTATTAATTTGCTAGAGCCGCTCACAGAACTCAGGAAACCAGTTTACTTATTCTTTATTACAAAGGTTATTAAAGGATACAAATGACCACCCAGATGAAGAGATACATAGGGTGAGGTCTAGAAAGGTCTTGAACACAAGAGCTTATCTTCCTGTGGAGTTTGAGGTATCCACCCTGCAGGTATATGGATGCATTCACCAACTTGGAAGCTCTCTGAACCTGTCCTTTTGGGCTGTTATGGAGACTTCATGACATAGGTGCGATTGATTAAATTATTGGCTATCAGTCTCCAGCCTCTCCCCTTCTAGGAGATTGAGGTGTGGAATTGAAAGTTCCAACCCTTAGATCACACATTTGGTTCCCCTGGCGACTAGCCCCCATCCTTTGAAAACCTAGGGGCTTTCAAAAATTCACTTCATTAACAGAAGGAAAGACACTGGTATTCCTCTGGTTACTTAAGAAAGTCTAAGAGTTTTAGGAGCTCTTTCACAAAATGGGTGGTGAAGACCAAACCTGTATTTCTTATAAATCACAGTGTCACACATGTCTTGTATACTTGTATAACTATTCCATGAGCATATTGCATAACTTTTAATGTGTTTATCTGTTACTATTCTAGTATCTCTGCCAGTATTGGTTGATTATTTTTCTTATGTGTTGTATTTTCCTGCTTCTTTGCATGCCTGATAATATTTGATTTGATGCCAGATATGGATTTTACTTTGTTGGGTGCTGGGTATTTTTGTTTTTCTATGAATATTCTTTAGGTTTATTCTGGGATGCTATTAAATTATTTGAGCAGTTTGATCTTTGTATTTTAATTTTCTGATTTGTTAGTTAAGTCTGAAGAAGTACTTCATCTAGGAGTAATTATTCCCCAGTCTTGAGTCAAAGACCTTCCTGAGTACTCTACCAATATCTGATGAAATAGGAGTTTTTCCATTTCATGTGCTGGGACCAGGTACTATTCCCAGCCCTGTGTGAGTCCTAGATGCAGTTCCTTGTTATTATTTCAGATAATTCTTTCTCCTTCGCAGATCTCCAATTCTCTCTGTGCACCTTTCTCCTCTTTGATTCTCTGCCCTTCAGACTAACCACACAGATTTTCTCTGACTTGAAACTCCCATTTCCTCAATTTGGGGAATCCACCAAGCTCCACTTGGGTTCCCCTTGTACCACAGCCTGTAAACCTCTGAAGGGAAGATCTGGGGCAATCAGAAGGCTTACCTTATTTGTTCCCCATCTCTCAGGGATCATTGCTCTTTAATTCCTGATGTCCAACATTTGAGCTGTTTTGTCATGTGTTGTGTGGAGTTTTTTTTAATTGTTTCAAATAGTGTTTCCCACTGGATTATTGTAAAGCATTTTACTTATAGGTATTTTAGTATGATCCTTTAAAAGAGAAGAGCTCTTTATTTTAATCTCAAGTCTTTTATATTGCTTAGACTGATCACCTGTAGTCACCACTGTATCTCTGAGTTCATGAAATATTTATAAATTCGTGTGCTAACTTGCTGTATTTCCCAGTGTATCGGTTTTGTCCTGTAACAATCATTTGATAGATCAGTGGCCACCTTTAAATTGGGGGCAACTGATAACTATCTGTTTTCTCCTTTTCCTACTTTTTTATGTTGTCCTGGTTCCAGAGGCATATAACACCTTGATTTTTTTTTTTTTTCCAACGTTTATTTATTTTTGGGACAGAGAGAGAGAGACAGAGCATGAACGGGGGAGGGGCAGAGAGAGAGGGAGCACAGAACCGGAAACAGGCTCCAGGCTCTGAGCCATCAGCCCAGAGCCTGACGCGGGGCTCGAACTCACGGACCGCGAGATCGTGACCTGGCTGAAGTCGGACGCTTAACCGACTGCGCCACCCAGGCGCCCCGATTTTTTTTTTTTTTAACTAGAAAAATATCTGTGGGACTCATTCTGAATTAAGTGTTTGTCATTTTCATACATAAAAAAACCACATTTGATACATCTATTTTCCCCTAATACATATGTTGTCAAATTGGGTTCATATCCTGGCTTTACCACTTACTAACTGTGGGGCTTTGAGCCATACCTCTTTATGCTTCAGTTTCTTCATCTGTAAAATGGTGATAATTTTGGTGCTTACCTCAAGTGGTTGTTGTGAGATTTTAGTGAATTAACATATGTAGAAATCTTAGGACAATGCTTGGCATATAATAAGTGCTATAAAAGTACATTAGCTATTGTTATTCATACCACTACCACTACTCCATCTATTACTAGTAGTATACATGCAGGGAGAGAACCACCTAACCTTTCTTAGATTACATGTGTTGACAAAGAATAGGTGACTGTGTGTAGTCTTGTTATGCTCTGAGTCCTTATTGATCTCTGAGATATTGGTATCCCTGTCCACCTGATTGCTGCTTGTCCTGCTGATATGTGCTGCTGCATTCTACAGCCAGTTAAGTCATGATCTCTCTTTCTAGCTCCACCATGGTTCGGTGGTTCTCCCTGCTGCACTGGCCCCCATCTTGACTCATATTAACCGTGAGAAGTCTGGCTATCCTATTTGGACAGTAAGACCTACAGCCCTCAGCTATAGAATCTCTTTGCCTTCCCTAGGGCAAACCCCTTTCTCATAGTATTTTTGCAGTTAGTAAAATTCTGCTAAGAACCCTCCGTTCCCTGGGGCACCTGGGTGGCTTAGTTGGTTGAGTGTCCGACTCTTATTTTATTTTATGTTTTTTGAGAGTGTGCACGTACAAGCAGGGGAGGGGCGGGAGGACGGGGGGAGATACGAATATCAAGCAGGCTCTACACCTAGCCCCATGTGGGGCTCGATTTCATGATCCTGAGATCATGACCTGAGCTGAAATCAAGAGCCAGACGCTTAAACTGACTGAGCCACCCAGATGCCCTACCTCTGCCAGTTTCTTTAAGGCATAATGGCAGGTGTGATACAGGGAAGGAGTAACCAGCTTCCTGACAAGGAAACACAGGTTGAGAAGTATTTTAAAAAACCATTATGTGGGGCGCCTGGGTGGCGCAGTCGGTTAAGCGTCCGACTTCAGCCAGGTCACGATCTCGCGGTGCGTGAGTTCGAGCCCCGCGTCAGGCTCTGGGCTGATGGCTCAGAGCCTGGAGCCTGTTTCCGATTCTGTGCCTCCCTCTCTCTCTGCCCCTCCCCCGTTCATGCTCTGTCTCTCTCTGTCCCAAAAATGAATAAACGTTGAAAAAAAAATTTTTTTAAATTAAAAAAAAAAACCATTATGTTATTAAATAAATTAAAATTCTGGGGTAGAGGTGGGGTTGCCAATTTAGATAGAGAACAAGGAAGGTTTCTCTGAGGCAATAACATCTGAACCTTTTCAAGGCATTTTTCTAGTATTGACAAAACTAGGATCAAGAATACTTGTGAACAGATACAAAAGTTCATGCCCCCTTCTTCCTCTCTTGCAGTTAGTAGATTGTTTTCTACGGTACTCTCTCCTGTCCCAACTGCCCAGTTTTAGGCTAGGTCTTTGTAATACATTTATGTTTACATATGCTTATGTTTGTCAATATACCGTCTTAGGTTTCAGAAGCCAAGAAAACCTAAGGCAGTTTTTGTCCAAGCCAAACTACCAGTATCAGAACTACCTGAAATACTTATTAAAATTGCAGCTTTCCCGGGGCGCCTGGGTGGCGCAGTCGGTTAAGCGTCCGACTTCAGCCAGGCCACGATCTCGTGGTCCGTGAGTTCGAGCCCCACGTCAGGCTCTGGGCTGATGGCTCAGAGCCTGGAGCCTGTTTCCGATTCTGTGTCTCCCTCTCTCTCTGCCCCTCCCCCGTTCATGCTCTGTCTCTCTCTGTCCCAAAAATAAATAAACGTTGAAAAAAAAAATTTCTAAAAAAAAAAAAAAATTGCAGCTTTCTGGACTCTGCTCCAGTGTCATAATTATTAATAATTTCATGTGGAAATTACTGAAATCATATTACTTGAGTGGAAACATTTTGTCTTGGTTATCCTGATAGCCACACAACAATACAAACTCTAAACAAATATTTGAGTTATTGGGAAACTGGGGGTGATGCATTTTAAAGTGGCTTTAAAAGTTTTGTTATTTTGAGATGATGTCAGCAAAAATGGCAGAGTCAAGAAATCTGAAATTTAATATTTTTGATGTTTATTATTTTTTTAATATGAAATTTATTGTCAAATTGGTTTCCATACAACACTCAGTGCTCATCCCAACAGGTGCCCTCCTCAATGCCCGTTACCCACCCTCCCCTCCTTCCCACCCCCTCATCAACCCTCAGTTTATTCTCAGTTTTTAAGAGTCTCCCTCTCTTTTTTTCCCCTTCCCCTCCCCCATGGTCTTCTGTTAAATTTCTCAGGATCCACATAAGAATGAAAACATATGGTATCTGTCTTTCTCTGTATGACTTATTTCACTTAGCATAACACTCTCCAGTTCCATCCACGTTGCTACAAAGGGCCATATTTCATTCTTTCTCATTGCCACGTAGTACTCCATTGTGTATATAAACCACAATTTCTTTATCCATTCATCAGTTGAGGGACATTTAGGATCTTTCCATAATTTGGCTACTGTTGAAAGTGCTGCTGTAAACATTGGGGTACAAGTGCCCCTGTGCATCAGCACTCCTGTATCCCTTGGGTAAATTCCTAGCAGTGCTATTGCTGGGTCATAGGGTAGGTCTATTTTTAATTTTTTGAGGAAACTCCACACTGTTTTCCAGAGCGGCTGCTCCAGTTTGCATTCCCACTAACAGTGCAAGAGGGTTCCTGTTTCTCCACATCCTCTCCAGCATCTATAGTCTCCTGATTTGTTCATTTTGGCCACTCTGACTGGCGTGAGGTGATATCTGAGTGTGGTTTTGATTTGTATTTCCCTGATGAGGAACGACGTTGAGCATCTTTTCATGTGTCTGTTGGCCATCCAGATGTCTTCTTTAGAGAAGTGTCTATTCATATGTTCTGCCCATTTCTTCACTGGATTATTTGTTTTTCGGGTGTGGAGTTTGTTGAGTTCTTCATAGACCTTGGATACTAGCCCTTTGTCTGATAAGTCATTTGCAAATATCTTTTCCCATTCTGTGGGTTGCCTTTTAGTTTTGTTGGTTGTTTCCTTTGCAGCGCAGAAGCTTTTTATCTTGATGAGGTCCCAAGTTCATTTTTGCTTTTAATTCCCTTGCCTTTGGAGATGTGTCAAGTAAGAAATTGCTGTGGCTGAGGTCAGAGAGGTTTTTCCCTGCTTTCTCCTCCAGGGTTTTGATGGTTTCCTGTCTCACATTCAGGTCCTTTATCCATTTTGAGTTTATTTTTGTGAACGGTGTAAGAAAGTGGTCTAGTTTCATTCTTCTGCATGTTGCTGTCCAGTTCTCCCAGCACCATTTGTTAAAGAGACTGTCTTTTTTCCATTGGATATTCTTTCCTGCTTTGTCAAAGATTAGTTGGCCATACTTTTGTGGGTCCAATTCTGGAGTCTCTGTTCTATTCCATTGGTCTATGTGTCTGTTTTTGTGCCAATACCATGCTGTCTTGATGATGACAGCTTTGTAGTAGAGGCTAAAGTCTGGGATTGTGATGCCTCCCGCTTTGGTCTTCTTTTTCAATATTACTTTGGCTATTCGGGGTCTTTTGTGGTTCTATACAGATTTTAGGATTGCTTGTTCTAGTTTCGAGAAGAATGCTGGTGCAATTTTGATTGGGATTGCATTGAATGTGTAGATTGCTTTGGGTAGTATTGACATTTTAACAATATTTATTTTTCGAATCCATGAGCATGGGATGTTTTTCCATTTCTTTGTATCTTCAATATCCTTTATAAGCTTTCTGTAGTTTTCAGCATACAGATCTTTTACATCCTTGGTTAGGTTTATTCCTACGTATTTTATGATTGTTGGTGCAGTTGTGAATGGGATCAGTTTTTTTATTTGTCTTTCTGTTGCTTCATTATTAGTGTATAAGAATGCAACTGATTTCTGTACATTAATTTTGTATCCTGCAACTTTGCTGAATTCATTTATCAGTTCTAGAAGACTTTTGGTGGCATCTATCGGGTTTTCCATGTAGACTATCAAGTCATCTGCAAAAAGTGAAAGCTTGACTTCATCTTTGCCAATTTTGATGCCTTTGATTTCCTTTTGTTGTCTGATTGCTGATGCTAGAACTTCCAACACTATGTTAAACAACAGCGGTGAGGGTGGACCTCCCTGTCGTGTTCTGATCTCAGGAGGAAAGCTCTTAGTTTTTCCTCATTGAGGATGATATTAGCTGTGGGCTTTTCATAAATGGCTTTTATGATGTTTAAGTATGTTCCTTCTATCCCGACTTTCTTGAGGGTTTTTATTAAGAAAGGATGCTAAATTTTGTCAAATGCCTTTCCTGCATCGATTGACAGGATCATATGGTTCTTTTCTTTTCTTTTATTAATGTGAAGTATCACATTGATTGATTTGTGAATGTTGAACCAGCCCTGCAGCCCAGGAACGAATCCCACTTGATCATGGTGAATAATTCTTTTTATATGCTGTTGAATTTGATTTGCTAGTATCTTGTTGAGAATTTTGCATCCATATTCATCAGGGATATTGGCCTGTAGTTCTCTTTTTTTTTTGCTGGGTCTCTGTCTGGTTTGGGAATCAAAGTAATGCTGGCTTCATAGAATGAGTCTGGAAGTTTTCCTTCCCTTCTATTTTTTGGAACAGCTTGAGAAGGATAGGTATTATCTCTGCTTTAAATGTCTGGTAGGATTCCCCAGGGAAGCCATCTGGTCCTGGACTCTTATTTGTTGGGAGATTTTTGATAACTGATTCAATTTCTTCGCTGGTTATGGGTTGGTTCAAGTTTTCTATTTCTTCCTGTTTGAGTTTTGGAAGTCTGTGAGTGTTTAGAAATTTGTCCATGTCTTCCAGGTTGTCTAGTTTGTTGGCATATAATTTTTCATAGTATTCCCTGATAATTGCTAAATTTTTTTAATGTTTATTTTTGAGAGGGAGAGAGAGAGAGAGAGAGAGAGAGAGCGTGCATTAGTAGGGGAGGGGCAGAGAGAGAGGGAGACCCAGAATCCAAAGCAGGCTCTAGGCTCCAGCTGTCAGCACAGAGCCCGACATGGGGCTTGAACTCATGAATCATGAGATCATGACCTGAGCCAAGTCAGATGCTTAACCGACTGAGCCACCCAGGCACCCCAAGAAATCTGAAATTTAGCTCTTTCGTTAAAAGCAACAGAAAAGGGGTGCCTGGGAGGCTTAGTCAGTTAAGCATCATACACCTCTTGGTTTTAGCTCAGGTCACGATCTCATGGGTTGTGAGTTCAAGCCCTGTGTTTGAGTCCTGCGTCAGGCTCTGCACTGACAATGTGGAGCCTGCTTAAGATTCTGTCTCTGTCTCTCTGCCCCTCCTCCACTCGTGCTGTCTCTGTCTCTCTCAAAATAAATAAATAAACTTAGGGAAAAAACGCAAGAGAAAAACTGACAAAAACTGTTAGAATCAACTTTTCAGAACTCTGGTAATTAACCAAAGGTTTGCAACAATTTGGGGAATACTTATTCATGCAAAATAGCTGAAATTCAGTAAGAAGAGTGAGCTTGTGGCATTTCAGTATACTCTAGTCTCATTCCTCATTGTTCAGATCAGCTGAGCCTGTGTTCGGTCTCAGTGCTTGAGAGAACAGACCTGGTTCTCAAAGAATTGTAGTTATTTGTTTTGCCTTGGTTGGAGGCTACCTGGAAGACTGACTCAAAACTCTTGTCTTTATTTTCCTGACTCACAACTGGCTAAGTATTAAAGCTACTGAGGGCAGGAAGAGCAGCATTTATCAAAAACATTTACCAGCAAATGATTTTATTACTGCTGCCTGAGGCAATGGAAAACAGGTGAGGCAAACAATACACAAAAAAAGCCTTGATTTAGGTGTCCTTGGGGCTTTGAAAACGCCAACGTGTCCTTGGGTATATAGAAAGCCATGCACTTGGGCAGGACTGTGTGTGTGCCTAGAGAAGACCTGAGAGGGCCCTGAGCTCACACCTCTGGCTCATCTTGGAGGTCTGTGGAACTAGGAAGTGAAGGCTAAGACAGAGTTGTGAACTGAGTGAGTGTTTAAGGTATACCCCCAAACCCACAGAGTACCTCTGCAATGAATGGGAGATTTTTGGGTTCTATGGGTTTAAAGAAAACTGTCCAAGCTAACAGAACAGAGATCAGTGACTATACACAGCAAAGGATATAGACTATACCTTTACAAAATTGGTTTTGAAGAGTCTCTAAGCAAACAATTACCATAATAAGCATCAGTGATGAGAAACTCTGGGAGAGAGAGAATCTGATCTGCAGAATTGTTACAGTATAATATTCAGTATGTTCAGTGTTCAACAAAAAATTATGAGGCATGCAAATTAACAAGGGGAAAATCATCAATAGAAACTGCTCAGAAGAAGCCTGGATATTGCACTTGTAGACAAAAACTTTACATCAGCTATTTTAAATAGTTCCTTAAGGAATTAAACCATGTCTAATGAACTAAAGGAACGTATGAGGCAGTGTAATGTCACCAAGATGGCAGACTAGGAGATTCTAACCCTCACTCCCACACAAAAATAACGATAAAGTCAACTATCACAGACAAGGATAATCCTGGGGAAATGCTGGGCTACAGTTAGGGGGCTGCAGTGAACCAGAGGAGTGCAGACACTGGAGATGACTGCATAAATGGGATAAAAAGCATTCTGCCTGCATTGTCCCATCCTTCAGGTCAGCAGGGTGTTACAAGGAATTCCCTTGGCCTTGAATTCCCCTCATTGGGAAAGAGGGAGAGTGAGGGACCTCAGCAACTCTAGTTACTGCTACGGAGGACTCCTGTGTTCTTTGCTGATGCAGATCCCAGCAGCTAGAGCTTCCTCATACCAGAAGTGCTACATCCCCTGGAAGTGGAGCTGCCAAGTACTTCCCCTTCCATCCATGAGTTAGAGCTGCCCCTCTCACTTCCTAACTCCAGTGCCCCCCATGATGGCAAACCTGAGCATAGCTTCCAGCACACACTGGTACCACTGAACACCCATCCATATGTCCAAAGGATTATGAGTCCACCATAGCTGCTCAAGTGCATCCATGCAACTAGGTGCTTGCCATAGCTGCACACATGCAACTGTGGGACCAGGTGCCCTCATTTGCCCCAGAACTGGCATGCCCCCACATCTGGTCTTGGAGCTGCTGTACACCTCACCCAACTGATGACCTCACATCTCCTCATAAAGGACATCATTCCCTAGCTAGGCCATGAAGTTTGGAAGGGGTGACTGCTTCTTCAGATGCAAAGACAGTCATGCAACAGTGAACATGAAACCACCAGAAAACACAATAACCCTTTAGTCACTGGCTCCAAATAAATGGAGATCTATGAATTGCCAAAGAATTAAAAATAATTGTTTTTAAGAAACTGATGAGCTACAAGAGAATATAGATAGACAATTCAACAAAATCAGGGTAGCAGTACATGAACAAAACAAGAAGTTCAACAGAAATAGCAGTCACTAAAAGGAAGAGTCAAATTCCGGACCTGAAGAATATAATGTATGAAATAATATAATAGAGGTCTTTAACATCAGACTCAATTAAGCAGAAGAAAAAATAAGTGAACTCAAAGACATATTTGAAATTACCCAGAGAAGGGAGAATAAAGAATGAGGAAGCCAAGGGATTCATGGGACACCATCATACTAAAATAAAATGTATATGCGTTATGGGGGTCCCAGAAGGAGAAGGAAGAGAGAAAGGGACAGAAAGCTTATTTAAAGAAATAACAGCTTGGGGCGCCTGGGTGGCGCAGTCGGTTAAGCGTCCGACTTCAGCCAGGTCACGATCTCGCGGTCCGGGAGTTCGAGCCCCGCGTCAGGCTCTGGGCTCATGGCTCAGAGCCTGGAGCCTGTTTCCGATTCTGTGTCTCCCTCTCTCTCTGCCCCTCCCCCGTTCATGCTCTGTCTCTCTCTGTCCCAAAAATAAATTTAAAAAAAATTAAAAAAAAAAAAAAAAAGAAATAACAGCTGAAAATTTCCCAAATCATGCAAGGAAAATTGATAATCCAGATTCATGAAGCTCAGAAGTGTCCCATCAGGGTCAACCCAAAGAAAACTACACTGAGGCATATTATAATAAAATAATCAAAAGTCAGGGACATTGTATACCTTAAACTTATACAATGTTATATGTCAATTATATTTCAATTAAAAAGTAAAAGCAAAAAGGATTAAAGGGTAAAGAGAACTTTGAAAGCATCAGAAGAAAAGTGGTTCATCACTTACAAGGCACCCCCATAAGAATATCAGTGGATTTCTCAGCAGAAACTTACCATGCCAGGAAAGGGTGGGATGATATATTCAAAATTCTGAAAGAAAAAACTGCCAACCAGGAATTCAGTGGCAGGCAAAACTAACCTTTTAAAATGAAAGAGAGATTAAGTTTTTCCCAGACAAAAACTGAGAGAGTTCATCACCATTAGACCTACCTTACAAGAAATGCTTAAGGGAGTTCTTTCAATTGAAATGAAAACAAACTAGACAGCCATATGAAAGTATAAATCTCATGGGTAAAGGTAAATATATAGTCAAGTACAGCATCAATGTAATATTGTAATGGTGGTATATAAACTACTTTTAATCATAATATAAAAGTTAAAAGATGAAAACATTAAGAACAAGTAGAATAATGTCTAGTCACAAAAGCTTGTTAATTGATACACATTATTAAAAGATGCAAACTCTAGGGCACCTGGGTGGCTCAGTTGGTTAAGCGTCCAACTTCATCTCAGGTTATGATCTTATGGTTCATGAGTTCAAGCCCTGCATTGGGCTGTCTGTTGTCAGCACAGAGTCTGCTTTGGATCCTCTGTCCCCCTCTGTCTCTCCCCCTCCCTCCCACCCCCCCCACCTCTCAAAATTAAATAAACATTTTAAAATATTTTTTTAAATGAAAAGCCCACAGCTAACATCATCCTCAACGGGGAAAAACTGAGAGCTTTTTCCCTGAGATCAGGAACACGACAGGGATGCCCACTCTCACCGTTGTTGTTTAACATAGTGCTGGAAGTTCTAGCATCAGCAATCAGACAACAAAAGGAAATCAAAGGCATCAAAATTGGCAAAGATGAAGTCAAGCTTTCGCTTTTTGCAGATGACATGATATTATACATGGAAAATCCGACAGACTCCACCAAAAGTCTGCTAGAACTGATACATGAATTCAGCAAAGTTGCAGGATACAAAATCAATGTACAGAAATCAGTTGCATTCTTATACACTAACAATGAAGCAACAGAAAGACAAATAAAGAAACTGATCCCATTCACAATTGCACCAAGAAGCATAAAATACCTAGGAATAAATCTAACCAAAGATGTAAAGGATCTGTATGCTGAAAACTATAGAAAGCTTATGAAGATAATTGAAGAAGATTTAAAGAAATGGAAAGACATTCCCTGCTCATGGATTGGAAAAATAAATATTGTCAAAATGTCAATACTACCCAAAGCTATCTACACATTCAATGCAATCCCAATCAAAATTGCACCAGCATTCTTCTTGAAACTAGAACAAGCAATCCTAAAATTCATATGGAACCACAAAAGGCCCCGAATAGCCAAAGGAATTTTGAAGAAGAAGACCAAAGCAGGAGGCATCACAATCCCAGACTTTAGCCTCTACTACAAAGCTGTCATCATCAAGACAGCATGGTATTGGCACAAAAACAGACACACAGACCAATGGAATAGAATAGAAACCCCAGAACTAGACCCACAAACATATGGCCAACTCATCTTTGACAAAGCAGGAAAGAACATCCAATGGAAAAAAGACAGCCTCTTTAACAAATGGTGCTGGGAGAACTGGACAGCAACATGCAGAAGGTTGAAACTAGACCACTTTCTCACACCATTTACAAAAATAAACTCAAAATGGATAAAGGACCTAAATGTGAGACAGGAAACCATCAGAACCTTAGAGGAGAAAGCAGGAAAAGACCTCTCTGACCTCAGCCGTAGCAATCTCTTACTCGACACATCCCCAAAGGCAAGGGAATTAAAAGCAAAAGTGAATTACTGGGACCTTATGAAGATAAAAAGCTTCTGCACAGCAAAGGAAACAACCAAAAAAAATAAAAGGCAACCAACGGAATGGGAAAAGATATTTGCAAATGACATATCGGACAAAGGGCTAGTATCTAAAATCTATAAAGAGCTCACCAAACTCCACACCCGAAAAAACAAATAACCCAGTGAAGAAATGGGCAGAAAACATGAATAGACACTTCTCTAAAGAAGACATCCAGATGGCCAACAGACACATGAAAAGATGTTCAGCGTCGCTCCTTATCAGGGAAATACAAATCAAAACCACACTCAGGTATCACCTCACGCCAGTCAGAGTGGCCAAAATGAACAAATCAGGAGACTATAGATGCTGGAGAGGATGTGGAGAAACGGGAACCCTCTTGCACTGTTGGTGGGAATGCAAATTGGTGCAGCCGCTCTGGAAAGCAGTGTGGAGGTTCCTCAGAAAATTAAAAATAGACCTACCCTATGACCCAGCAATAGCACTGCTAGGAATTTACCCAAGGGATACAGGAGTACTGATGCATAGGGGCACTTGTACCCCAATGTTCATAGCAGCACTCTCAACAATAGCCAAATGATGGAAAGAGCCTAAATGTCCATCAACTGATGAATGGATAAAGAAATTGTGGTTTATATACACAATGGAATACTACGTGGCAATGAGAAGAAATGAAATATGGCCTTTTGTAGCAACGTGGATGGAACTGGAGAGTGTTATGCTAAGTGAAATAAGCCATACAGAGAAAGACAGATACCATATGGTTTCACTCTTATGTGGATCCTGACAAACTTAACAGAAGTCCATGGGGGAGGGGAAGGAGAAAAAAACATTAGAGAGGGAGAGCGCCAAAGCATAAGAGACTGTTAAAAACTGAGAACAAACTGAGGGTTGATGGGGGGTGGGAGGGAGGGGAGGGTGGGTGATGGGTATTGAGGAGGGCACCTTTTGGGATGAGCACTGGGTGTTGTATGGAAACCAATTTGTCAATAAATTTCATATAAAAAAAATAAATAAAAAAAAATAATAAAATATTTTTTTTAAAGATGCAAACTCTGACTATAAAAAAAAAAAAGTATGTGTGAAGGGGAGTGTAGAGTTTTTGTATATGACTGAACTTAAGTTGTTGTCAACCTAAAACAGAAAATAATAGCTACAAGGTAATTTTATGGAATTCTTGTAACCACAAGAAAAAACAAAAACCTATCATAGATACTTAGAAGATAGAAAAAAACTCAAAGGAAACCATTACATAAAACCATCAAATAACAAAAGAAGACAGGAAGAGATGAAGAGGGAAACAAAACAATAGCAGAACAGCAAAAAATAGCAATAAGTTCTCACCTATCAAGAACTTTAAATGGAGGCACCTGAGTGGCTCTGTCAGTTGGCCTGAAAAAGGAGTCTTAATAAGAGTAACAGCTTCCTTTTCTTTAGAAACCATAGATTCCTGGGTGCCTGGGTGGCTCAGTTGGTTAAGCATCCAGCTTTGGCTCACATGATCTCAGGTAAGTTCGAGTCCTGCATCAGGCTCTATACTGACAGCTCAGAGCCTGGGGCATGCTTCACATTCTGTGTCTCCCTCTCTCTCTATTCCTACCCCACTTGCACTCTCTCTCTTAAAAACAAATAAACATTAAAAAAAATATTTTTTAGAAAAGTTAAAGTATGAGAACAGTGTCTTCACCAAATAGAGGATAAGAATAAAGAGATGGAACTATAATAAACCAGATGGGAATTCTGGAGTTGACAATAAATAAGATGAAAAATTCGCTCATTAGGCCCAAGAGATTTGAACTAGAAGAAGAAAGAAACTAGCAAACTTATAGATACATTAATTGCTACTATCCAATCAGAGAAACAGAAAAAAAAAAATGTATGTCTGTATACACACACACACACAGAACCTGTGGATACCATCAAATGTATTAACATACACATAATGGGAATCCTACAAAGAGAAGAGATACCAAATGAGCAGAAAAAAAATAAAAGCATGTAACTACTCATCCAGGAAGTTCATCGAACTCCCAAGTAGGATAAAACCAAAGAGATCCACACATAGACACATCATCATCAAACTTCAGAAGACAAAGAGAATCTTTAAAGCAGCAAGAGAAAAGGATTCATGGCCTACAAGGGATTCTTAATAAGAGTAACAACTTCCTTTTCATTAGCAACCATGGTTTCCTGGGTGGCTCAGTCAGTTAAGCATCTGACTTTGGCTCAGGTCATGATCTCACGCATTAGGCTCTCTGTTATCAGTGCAGGGCCTGCTGAAGATCCTCTGTCCCACCGTCCCACTCCCCGCCCCTCCCCTACTTTCTCTCTCTCTCTCTCTCTCTCTCTCTCTCAAAAATAAATAAACATTTAGAAAAAAAAAAAAGAAGAAACCATGGATTCCAGAATGCATGAGATGCATATTCTCAGTGCTGAAAGGCAGAACTCAACTAAGAATTCTTTATTTGCCAAAACTGCCCTTCAGAAATGAAGAAGAAATGAGACAATCTTTGCATGTAAAAAGCAAGAGAATTTGTCAGCAGTTGATCTGCCTACAACAAATGCTTCAGGATGAAATGAAAGAACACTGGACTTGAATCTATATAAAAATTAAAGAACATGGGTAAAGTCCCATAGGTTGACTCAGCGCTGGCCAAGATGGTCCTTAGAAAAAGGAAGTCTTTCAAAGATCACTTGCATCACTTCTCTCCACTTTTCAGGAGTCCTGCTGTTTTCCTTCATCCAGCATATAATTTTTGAATAGGTTAATGAAGTGAGATCTTTTCACCATTCTAATTCTGTATAAAAAATAAGTAAATAAAAGAGTGGGCTTACCATTATTAGTCAATAGGAAATGCAAATTAAAACCATAGTGAGATACCCCTACATATGCACCACAATGGTTAGTATTAAATGGTTGGACAATACATAGTGTTGGCAAGGATATGAAACAACTGGAATTCTTAATGTTGGTGGGAGTGTAAACTAGTATAGCCACTTGGGAAAACTATTTGTTATAGCAAATATGCTGTTGCAGAATTTTTTTACCAGAGTTTGTTGTCTCCTGCTTTGAAGAATGAAGAGGTCAACACAACTAAAATCAGCAGGCGAAACTTTATTAGAGTATAAGATCAGAAAGTAAGAATAGTATGAAAGCTCTCTTTATACAAAAGGGGCATTCGAAAGTGAATGCCCGCAACTGTAGGCAAGGGACTTTGTTTTATGGGTTTTCTCGGCCCCGTTCCTTCCCCTTCGTTCCTTCTCAGGCTCTACCCTTATTGGCTTAATAATTTTAGGTGCTGGCTTGTCCATTCCTGATTGACTTGATTCCATTATGTGAGGAGTCAGACTATGGTCCTACCATCTCACATATAACGTAAGTTTTATGATTTACTTATTTTAGTTAGGTATTTTGCTTGTCAAATTCCTAAGGGAACCTGAAGGGGAGTAGGTGGTGTCTGTTACATTTTTAAGAGGAACTTTAGGCCTGAGGGAGTTTGCTCCTGGGTCAGATGCTCCCAGCAGTGTTTTAAAATGTGTTTTTCCCCACCCAGGGACCGTAGGTCCTAACCTTTCCCTCTCTGCCTATTTTATTCTCTCTTTCCCTGTCACAATGCCTGCCTACCTTCTGACCTATCAAATCTATTCCAACAGCTGGAAGCAAAATCAAATGCTTATCAACAGGAGAACAGATAATGTGGTATCTTCATGCAGTGAGCTACAGACTACTCTGCAAGAAAAAGGGCTAAGGGCAAACTGCTGATACACAAATGTTGAATCTCACAAATAGGCTTCGCATAAAAAGCTAGACACAAAACAATATATAATTTAAGTTTCCATTTGTATAAAGTTCAAATATCAGGTAAAACTGATCTATATAATAAGTAGAATACCATTTATCTTATGGGTACTGACTGGCATGTCGCACAAAAGAGCCAGTTTAGAGGCTGAGAATGTTCCCTGTCTTGTTCTGGATGTTGGTTCCATGAATATATACATAAAAATTTTAATTAAATGCTGAAAAAAAGTTGCTATTCTTGAAGTTCTGTTTGTACTTTATGTTATGTGAGATAGCTTAAGATCTTGAAATATGTGTCATTACTCTGTCCGTGTTGTTCAAATCAGGGATAAATAAAACTATGTAATTAAATCACTGGAAGGAAATTCAACCACAGTTTCATTATTTATAAGTACTAAAAGTCTTTTTTTTTTTTTTTGGTCTTAATTAAAGTATAACATGTTAAAGTAATTTACCTTTGAGGTGAAAATATAAATTTAGGTTTAATAATGAATCTGATGATTACCCTATTTGATTTTAGGCAGTGTTTAAATATTTGGTCGTATATGCTATTCTTGAAATCCAGAATGGGCTAAGGGCAATTATTATCAACATTTAACTAGCTTGGTTCTGTTATTTCATGCTGGAGGACCACAGTAGAATGAACAAATAAGTGAACTTTTGAGAAATAAAGTGTCAGTGTTTTCACAACTACTTGTAGGCTGTAAAAAAGAAACGAAATCTGTTCCTTGCAAAGAATGCAAGTCTGGCCAAACACCAAGATGTTGCTGCATAGGGAAAATAAAACAACCAGAGACAAAACCACAACAGAGCTGCTTTCATCCCAGAATGTTCTAGGACCTAAAGAACTTAAGGACTGAGACATAACCAGACATAGAGGAGAGGAAGGGTAATCAAGGGAGGAGAGAGAATCTATTTTTTTTTCTTGACCTTGTGTTAACTATTATTCTAAACCTAGAAATGCTGATTTCATCTGAAAAATCAGAAACAGATTTGTCCAGTTTATTCATTTATTCAGCGAATATTTATTGACCTTCTGCTATGTTCCTTAGCACATTGTAAACACTTGAGATACAGCAGCAAATGAGACACAAATCCTGCCCTTATGGAACATATATTGAGGGTGAGGGGTGGGGTAGGAATGCATTATTCCTAACACACATTATACATGTTGCAGTAAGCCTATATTAGGTAGTTACTTTTCTTCTTTAGCCATAGTTTAGTTTTCAACCCATGGAACCTCCAGTTGAATGCTATTTAAGCCCCATTACCCTTTCTAATGAAACCCTCCTTTGTTCTTAAATAATAAGATCTTCTTGCCTATGAATCAGTTGGTTTGTCTTGATAAGTGGTAAAGAATAGGGTTAGAATTAGACCCAAATCATATGGGAATTTAGGACAAGTGGTATCATACGCAAAGTAGTGCAGTAGCCCCCACCCTTGCCTACAGTTTTGCTGGTCAACCACAGCCTAGAAGCAGATAATCCTTTTGGCATGTCATCAGAAGGTCAATTGTAGCCTGATGCTGGTCACAATGCTGTATCACTCACCTCACTTTCTCATCACATAGGCTTTTTATCATCTTCACATCATTGCGAGAAGGGTGAATACAGTACAATCTAATATTTTGAGAGAGAGACCACGTTCACATAACATATATATACATTGTAACAATTATTCTATTTTATTTTCAGTTATTGTTAATCTCTTATTGTACCTAATTTATAAATTAAACTTTATCATAGGTAAAAAACATAGTGTGTGTGTGTTCACACACACGGTTCAGTACTGTCAGTGTTTTCAGGCATCCACTGAGGGTCTTGGAACTTATCCCTGGTGGATAAGGATTGACTACTGGATCCTAAAGTCAATGCAGGGAAAAGCTGAAATTAATAAAACAGAGAAAAATAGTAGAAAGGAGAAACAAAAATGAAAATTGATTATTTGTAATGGTCAATAAAAAGGTAAACCCTTTGCAATATCAATGAAGGTATATAAGGGAGTAAATGTACATCACCTAAAGGATGAAAAAGGAGACATAATACAGATGTGAAAGAAATTAAAAGAGGGGTGGCTCAGTCGGTTGAGCGTCCAACTTCAGCTCAGGTCATGATATCACAGTCTGTGGGTTCGAGCCCCACATCAGGCTCTGTGCTGATAGCTCAGAGCCTGGAGCCTGCTTTAGATTGTGTCTCCCTCTCTCTGCCCCTCCCCTGCTCGTTCCCTGTCTCTCTTGCTCTCAAAAATAAATAAAACATTAAAAAAAAAGAAATTAAAAGAATTATATGTGAATGCTATGAAAGAGTATCTTTGTAGTAAATTGAAAGCCCAGAGATAATAGCTGATTTTTCAGGGTAGATGGAGAACTTAAATAGGTTCATTAGTCTCTGAGAGATTGAAAAGGTGATTAAGGAAAACATTTTAAAAGGCATAGATGTGGGGTGCCTGGTGGCTCAGTCAGTTAAGGATCTGACTTTGGCTCAGGTCATGATCTCATAGTTCATGAGTTTGAGCCCCGTGTTGGGCTCAGTATTGACAGCTCAGAGCCTGGAACCTGCTTGAGATTCTGTGTCTCCCTCTCTCTCTCTCTGCCCCTCCCCCACTCATGCTCTGTCTCTGTCTCTCTCTCTCACAAAAAACATTAAAAATTTTTTTCTTATTTTTAAATTTTTTTAAATTTATTATTTTTTAAAAAATTTAATCTTTATTTTTGAGAGAGAGGGAGACACAGAATCTGAAGCAGGCTCCAGGCTCTGAGCTGTCAGCACAGAGCCTGATGGAGGTCTTGAACTCACGAACTGTAAGTTCATGACCTGAGCCGAAGTTGGACACTTAAACGACCGAGCCACCCAGGCGCCCCCCCCCCCCAAATTTATTTTAAATAAATAAAAGGCACAGATGATTCAAAATTGAATTGTTTCTAACTTTTAGAGCACAGATGAGTTCAATGCTATTTAAACTAGTTTAGGTCATAGAAAAAGATGGAAAACTCCCCTGTTCACTTTATGAAACTATGATTTAATGTCAGAATCCAGTAGAAATTATAGAAAAGAAAACCTCAGAGTTTTCTTCCCATATTGATGCTACAATCATAAATCATAAAGTCATAATTAAAATATTAGTAAACAGAATTCAGCAGTGTATTAAAGATTGATAAGTTTTTATGACTAATTTTATTTCAAAAATGAATGGTTCATATCAGAAAAATCTGTTAACATCATTCATTACGTCAATAAATTAAATCCAAATGATCATATTATTTAATGCTGGAAGGCTCTTGGTAAAATTCAATTGTCATTCATAATACAAACTGTTAAGGAATAAGAAAAAACTACTGAAACATAATAAAGACTATTTGTTCACTTAACATGTTGAGTACCCATTGAGTACCCATTGCATTAGGGTTATAGCAGTTAACAAAACATACAAAACAAATAAAAATAAGCCCTTTCTTCGTGAAACTTACATTAGTATTTGAGAGTCAATCCATTAAAACATAGGCAAGTTAAATGTCTAGTTTGTCAGATGGTAATGAGTACTTTAGAGAAAAATAAAGCAGAAAATAGGTTGTTGCCAAGAGCTGGGATATAGGAATAGTAGGGAGGTCCTCATTGGTAAGGTGATACTTCTAGCAGAGACCTATGAGAGAGCAAGAGCAAGTGAACAAAATACAAAAAAATTGCTGCCCTCATGGAGCCTACAATCTAGTGGAAGGAGAAAAAAACAAAAAACAAAAACTGTACTAAATAGGAAAATCATGTATTAGGATAGTAGCATTTATAAATGCTGTGGAAAAAGAAAAATCAGAGGAGATAAAGGGGATCAATAATGAGGGGACTTTTTAAATTAAAAAAAGTTTTTTTTTTTTTTAATTTTTTTTTTTCAACGTTTACTTATTTTCGGGACAGAGAGAGACAGAGCATGAACAGGGGAGGGGCAGAGAGAGAGGGAGACACAGAATCGGAAACAGGCTCCAGGCTCTGAGCCATCAGCCCAGAGCCCGACGCGGGGCTCGAACTCACGGACCGCGAGATCGTGACCTGGCTGAAGTCGGACGCTTAACCGACTGCGCCACCCAGGCGCCCCTAAAAAAAGTTTTTAAGTAATCTCTACCCCCATTGTGGGTGCTCAGACTTGGAACCTCAAGATCAAGAGTCACATGTTCTACTGACTGAACCAGCAGGTGTCCCATGGATCAAGGGGTTTTGAGGGGCAGGTTATAATATTACATAGAGTGATCAGAGTATTCCTCATGAAGGTGAGATTTACGGATATCTTGGAGGTGAAGGAGTTAGCCAAATGGATATCTGGGGAAAGAATATTCCAGGCAGAGCAAACAGCCACTATAAAAACACCAGTGAGGAGCATACCTAGCCTAGGTAAGCAATCACAATAAATTCAGTGGGGCTGAAACAGAGTGGATGTAGGAGAGTGTAGAAGTCAGATTAGGTTACTACCACTGTAAGGACTATTTAAATATTAGTTTTGGGGGACGCCTGGGTGGCTCAGTCGGTTAAGCATCCGACTTCAGCTCAGGTCATGAGCTCACAATTTGTGGGTTTGAGCCCCACATCAGGCTCTGTGCTGACAGCTCAGAGCCTGGAGCCTGCTTCAGATTCTGTCTCCCTCTCTCTCTCTGCCCCTCCCCTGCTCGCACTCTGTCTCTCAAAAATAAACATTAAAAAAAATTAGTTTTGGGGCACCTGGGTGTCTCAGTCAGTTAAGTGTCCAATTCTTGATTTCCACTCAGGTCATGATCTCATGGTTGTGAGATCAAGCCCCCACATTGGGCCCTGTGCTGGGCGTGGAGCCTGCTTGAGATTATCTCTCTCCTCTCTCCTGCTGTCACGTGCACACTCTAAATTAATTAAATAAAATAAAAATCAGTTCAATGAATTTTAATAAGGCAAACACCCTTATAACTACCATCCATGTCAAGAAATTGAACTATGCCAGTCAATCTAGAAGCCTTTCTAGGTATCCTAATCTCAAATCTCATACTTTTCCCAAAACTATGCACTAATCTGATACTTTTAGAAATCACTTCCTGATGTTTCTTTATAGTTTTATCATCCAAATACACATCCCTATATACTATAGTTTTACCCATCAAAAATAATCTGGCGTGTATTTAAATTCCTTTTAATCTATAGATTTCCAATGCTCAATTTCTATCATTACCATATGCTATTTTTTGAAGAGCCCAGGTTATTTGCTAGTAAAATTATGTACAATCTGAATTTTGCTGATTGCAAAACTTTTGCAATTGGACTGCTGATTATCCAACGTATTCTTTTTAATTCTGTGTTTCATACAAATTGGTGGCTGAATCCAGAGGCTTAATCATACTCAAGATTTGATTTGGCAAGGCTGTTATGCATAGTTGTCTTACCTTTTGTGATTTTAGCAGCCATTAATCCTCAGTGCCTAGATTCATCAGTTTGTTTGGCCTTGCAAAATTTTGATAATCTAATTCTGATTTCTTTTCTATATATTATTTGAAAAATGTTTATAAAGAGATACATCCCTCCATCTACTATTTGGTTACCTGGGTTTATGGTCCACATAGGGAAAAGTCATGATAAATACTTGATTCTTAACCTTTATTTGGTAGTTTTCAAGATAATGAGTCGATTCCTTTTCATATCTTTCCA
Source organism: Lynx rufus (assembly GCF_022079265.1). Lineage (NCBI taxonomy): Eukaryota > Metazoa > Chordata > Mammalia > Carnivora > Felidae > Lynx > Lynx rufus. The sequence continues at coordinate 15,580,161 of NW_025814842.1, read as the reverse complement.
AGAGACTAACTTGAGATTTCAATCTGTTGCAAATTATTATTTTTGTTAAAGTTCAAATTGTCCCATCTCTGGCCCACTAGAAGCTTCTTCAGATTGGCTCCTGCAGACTTTTGCCATGACCATGGGAGTGTCTCATAATTTCCTAGCTATTGGTATGAGAAGATATTACAGGCTCAGCTCAGATCAGGAATGAGTCATTTCTTTAATATGCCCTAGTTTCTTTTAGCAGAAAATGTTATTTTACTACTTTTGTCTGGTGAGGCTATCCCAGTCCTTTGTCAGTGCCCCCTAACTATTTTGGTTGTCTGAAACTCATTTTCTAGTACAGGGGTTGGAAACAATGGCTTACCACCTGTTTTTGTATGGCTTGTGAGGTAGGAATGGTTTTTACAAAATTTTAAAGAGTTGTAAAAATTAAAGAGGAGGATGTGCAACAGAGACTGTGCCTTGATAGCCTCAGATAGTTGCTATCTAGTCTTTTATAGAAAAAGTTTGTTGACTTGCACTCTAGTAGCTTTTTCAGAAAGTGTCCATAGAAACAATATTCTCTGATTAACTTTGATAACAGCTGTTCTATGTCATTTGTACATGAAAGTCAGTTTTTCTAGATCTAAAGTTCTTGGCTCAGTTTTCTTCCATGTGCATGTTTAATCGCTGGCAAAAAGTTTTGATGTTGTAAAGTCTGATAATCTAATTTTGATTCTTATTCTTTATTACTTTATTTTTCTACTATAAGTCACATACTTATTTTGCCTAGGTGCTCAGTGGATTTTTTCTTTTGAAGTCCCACTGGATTACATCTTGATGTTGGCCGTTTTAAAGCAAATATTTATTCTTGGTTAGATCATGTACTCTGTCAACATATACTTGGGGAAAAAATGTAAAGAATGCTTTCTTTGGAGGAACTTGGGAAGATGGCGGGGTAAAAGGACTCTGTCCCACATTTTCAACTAGATACCCTCCACATCCAGCATAACAAACTGGAGTGATCTGAAGACTGGCAAAACAAACTCCACAGCTAAACATAGAGAAGAAGCTGCAGCTGAAAGGTTAGGAAGGTCAGAAAGGCAGAGGGAAGCTGCCCGCAAGAGGGTGGGAGCTGTGTGCATGGAGAGGGCAGAGAAATGAGCCCTTGCACCAGGGAGCTCACATGGGAAGACAAATCCCTAAAATATTTGGCTTTAAAAACCAGAGGGGCTGAATTCCATGTCTTTATAAAACCAGTGGTACTTGGAGCCTGGAGTTTTAAAAGTCTGCTGAATCAGCACAGAGTGAGCCAGGAGGGTGAGCAATAGCTCAGTTGCTGCCCTTAAAAAGACAGCAGCCTGGATGGAGAGGGAACATAAAAAAGGCAGTTTACACAATGTGGGGGAGCGGGGGGGGGGCAAACAGGAGACAGATCTGTTCATACTGATTTCAGAACATGTTGAGGGACTTTACTGAAAATGAGGGAGCTGGCAGGCACCATTTTCCTCCCTTGCCCCCCAGGATAAACACAGAGCCACCAGTAAGAGGCACTTGTATCTCCCCTACTAGCAGTGTGCCATGCCCAAGAGTTTTCCTGAGTACTTGCCCACTCCAAGCTTGCTAACCTCGGCCCTGGGCTCAGGGAAAATTCTGTTAGAAAAGACCCACACCAAAACAAAATGTAATTAAATTCACAAAATATAGTGCTAAAAAAAAAAAAATCTTTAAAGCAGCAAGACAATAGAAGTCATTAACTTACAGGGGAAAACCCATAAGGCTAGCAGGAGAATTTTCAGTAGAAACTTTGTAAGCCAGAGGGAATGGCATGATATATTCAAAGTGTGAAATGGAAAAAATTTGCACCCAAGAATACTCTATCCAGCAATGCTATCATATACAATAGAAGGGGAGATAAAGAGTTTCCCAGACAAAAGCTGAAGGAGTTCATGACCACTAAGTACCAGCTTTGCAAAAAATATTAAAAGGAACTCTTTGAGTGGAAAGGAGAGGCTAAAAGCATCAGTACAGAGGTAGGAAACACAAAAGCAGTAAAAAATGAATATTTCTGTAGAAAATAAGGAATTCATAAAAAAAAGGTATAAAATATAATAACATATACCTAAAATATGGGGAGGGAGGAGAAAAGAATAGGTTCAAACTTAAATGACCTCCATCTTAATATAGACTGCTATATACAGAAGAGGCTATATACAAACCAAATGGTAACCATATATCAAAAACCACTAACAAATATGCAAAGAATAAAGAGAAATAAATCCAAATATATCACTAAAGAAAATCGGCAAACATGAAAGAATGAAAGACATGAAAGGATCAGAGACAATCTCCAGAAACAACCACGAAACAAGTAATAAAAAGGCAATAAATACATATATATCAATAATTGCTTTGAATGTAAATGAACTAAACACTTCAATCAAAAGACACAGGGTAACAGAATGGATAAAAAAACAAGACCCATCTATATCCTGGCTGTAAGAGACCAATTTTATACTAAGACACCTGCAGACTGAAAGCGAATGGATGGAGAAACATCTAGCATGCAAATGGATGTCAAAAGAAAGCCAGAGTAGCAATACTATATCAGACAAAGTAGACTTTAAAACGATTGTAACAAGAGACAACAAAGGACACTATATAATAAAAAAGAGGACAATCCAGTGAGACGATATAGCAGTTATAAATATTTATGCACTGAATGAACATAGGAGCACCCAAATACATAAAATAGTTAACAACAAACATAAACTAATTGATAATAATACAGTAATAGTAACACCCCACTTACATCGATGACATCTAAATACGAAACAATGACACCTAACTACGAAACAATGAAGCAATGGCTCTGAATGACACACAGGAGCAGATGGATCTAATGGATATGTTCAGAACATTTTATCCTAAAACAGCAGAATACACATTCTTTTCAAGTGCACATGCAGCATTCTCCAGAATGGATCACATATTAGCTTACAAAACCTCAACAAATTAAAGAAGATCAAAATCATACCATGCATAATTTCTGACCACAACACTATGAAACTAGAAGTCAACCACAAGAAAAAATCTGGAAAGACCACAAATACGTGAAAGTTAAATAACATGCTACTGAACAATGAATGGATCAACTAGGAAATCTAAGAAGAAATTAAGAAGTTCATGGAAACAAGTGAAAATGAAAACACAATGGTCCAAAAACTCTGGTATGCAGCAAGGGCCTCTATGAGGGAAATTTATAATAATACAGGCCTTCTTCAACAAGCAAGAAAAATCTCAAATAAACAACCAAAACCTAAAACCAGCAGAAGGAGGGAAATAATAAAGATTAGAGTAGAAATAAATGATATAGAAACTAAAAAATAATAGAAAAATAATAGAAATAAAAACAATCATGGGGTGCCTGGGTGGTTCAGTTGGTTAAGCATCCTATTTCAGCTCAGGTCATGATCTCACGGTTCGTGGGTTTGAACCCCACATCTGGCTCTGTGCTGACAGCTCTGTGTGTCTCCCGCTCTCTCTGCCCCCCCCCACTAGTGCTGTTTCTCAAAAATGAATAAAAACGTTAAAAAAAATTTTAAATAAAAAATCATAAGACAGCATTATGAAAACTATATGCCAACAAATTGGACAACCTGGAAGAAATGGATAAATGGATAAATTCCTAGAAATATATAAACTACCAAAACTGAAACAGGAAAAAATAGAAAACTTGAATAGACTGATAACCAGTAAAGAAATTAAGTAATCAAAAAACTCCTAACAAACAAAAATCCGGGACCAGATGGCTTCACAGGCAAATTCTACTAACCACTTATTTTTAAAAATTTTTTAAAGTTTATTATTTTTAATAATCTCTACACCCAATGTGGGGCTCAAACTCACAACTCCAAGATCAAGAGTCACAGGCTCTTCTGACTGAGCCAGCCAGGCACCCCTCTGCCAAACATTTAAAGAAAAGTTCATACCTATTCTTCTCGAACTATTTCAAAAAATAGAAAAGGAAGGAAAACTTCTGAATTCATTCTCTGAGGCCAGCATTATTCTGATACCAAAGCCAGATACAGATACCACTTAAAAAGAGAACTATAGGCCAATGTCTCTGATGAACATAATTGCAAAAAATCTCAATACAATATTAGCAAACAGAATCCAACAATACATTAAAAAAATCATTTGCCAAGATCAAGTGGGATTTACTCTTAGACTGCAAGGGTGGCTCAGTAATCACAAATCAATCAGTGTGTTACACCACTTAATAAAGAATAAGAACCATATCCTTTCAAATGGACACAGAAAAAGCATTTGACAAAGAACACTATACAGTCATGATAAAAAAAACCCTCAACAAAGTAGGTTTTAGAGGGAACATACCACAACAAATAAAGGCCATATATGAAAAACCCATAGCTAACATTATACTCAATGGGGAAAAACTGAGAGCTTTTCCTCTGTGGTCAGGAACAAGACAGGAATGTCCACTCTCACCGCTGTTATTTAACATAGTACTGGAAGTCCTAGCCTCAGCAGTCAGACAACAAAAAGAAAAGGCATCCAAATTCGTTAAAAAGGAGTTAATCTTTCCCTATTTGCAGATGACATGATATTATATGTAGGAAACCTGAAAGACTCCACCAAAAAACTACTAGAACTGATAAATAAATTCAGTAAGGTCCCAGGATATAAAATCATTTTATTTTTTTTTAAATTTTTTTTAATGTTTATTTTCAAGAGAGAGAGCGAGAGCGAGCACACACAAACAGGGGAGAGGCAGATGGACGAGGGAGATACAGAATCCGTCGCAGGCTCCAGGCTCTGAGCTGTCAGCACCAAGCCCGACACAGGGCCTGGACTCACGAACCGTGAGATCATGACCTGAGCCAAAGTTGGACACCCAACCAACTGAGCCACCCAGGTGCTCCCAGGATATAAAATTATTTTAAAACGGAAAACATTGAACTCTTTTAAGGCATTATTCTATTTCGCTTTTAACTTCTTTTAAGGGTATCTGTTGTATTGAGTTAATAACTCTTGCCTTCCTTCAAGCTTAGTCTTCATTTATGAAATTTTTTCATTTCTGATTTTTTTCCTGAGTTCTAGCACTTCATTTCTGAATTATTATAATTATGACTTATGTTGTTATTCCATGTCTTGTATCATTGTCTTAATGTCTTTTAGCTTGTTTTAAAATACTAAGTTATAGGAGCACCTGGGTGGCTCAGTAATTGAGCATTCAACTTCTGCTCAGGTCATGATCTCACAGTTTGTGAGTTCGAGCCTCATATCAGTCTCTCTGCTGTCAGCACGTAGCCCACTTTGGATCCTCTCTCTCCCTCTCTCTGCTCCCTCCCCACTTGTGCTCTCTCTCTCAAAAATAAAAAAATAAAAAAAATGAAACGGTAAGTTATAATTCTAGTATGTTTTTGAGCTGGTTTTTTTGGTTGTTTTTCATATCCATAGGGATGTTATTCTCATTCTGTTTTTTCTTATAAGAACTTTGTATGAGATTTGATCTTAACTTTTTTTGTCCATTTGTACATGAAAATAGTTTTCTTGAAATTTTCAAGGAGTAATAGTTCAAGATATGTTTATATGTTTCACAGATCTCTTTCTGTTTTCTTTGGAAGATTTTAAATAATGTGGTGGTTTACTTTTTGATATTTCCTGGCTCTCTGCCCTATTCTCAATCATATTCTCAATCTTCTCATTCCTTTGTCTCTGACCCTATTCTGACTCTACTCTTAGAACTTTCTGTTTAGTGCGGTGCCCTGTCCTGGAAAGGAGCTATGGCTCCTTGGCTGGTTGGTTTCAAGAGTTCATGTTTCCCAGCCTTCTCTGACTCCTTTCAGAACTTAACCTTTGTACTCATCTTTAGATTTGGGTGACACCCCTCCCAGTTTCAACTATATTCTAAAATAGATCTGGTGTAATTTTCAAAGTACAGTTGATCTTTGAGTAACATGGGTTTGAAATGTGCAGATCCACTAATACATGGACTTCTTCAATGATATATTGGGAAAATTTGGGGAGATTTGTGACAACTTGAAAAAATTCTCAGACAAACCATGTGGCCTGGAGATATTGAAAAAAAAAATAAAAAGTAAGGTATGTCATGTGCATAGGATATATAGGTACTAGTCTTTTATCATTTGCTATCATAAAATATATACAAATCTATTATAAAAAGTTAAGCTTTGGGGTGCCTGAGTGGCTCAGTCGGTTGAGCATCCGACTTCGGCTCAGGTCATGATCTCATGATTCGTGAGTTCGAGCCCCACGTCAGGCTCTGTGCTGACAGCTCGGAGCCTGGAGCCTTCTTCAGATTCTGTGTCCACCCCCTCTCTCTCTGCCCCACCCCTGCTTGTGCTCTGTCTCTGTCTTTCAAAAATGAATAAACATAAAAAAAAAGTTAAGTTTTACCAAAAATTATGCCCACAGACTTAGAGACTGTACATATTTTCATTTTTTGATGGCTAATGTTAGAAATATGTATAATATCTACAGTGTTTTATATCATGTACAATGATATTGATGTAGGTATTGATAGACAATTCATAGATGAATAAACTTACGTATCATAAATAGTGCATTTTTTCTTCCTTGTGATTATTAAAATAACATTGTTTTCTAGGGGTTCCTGGAAGGTTCAGTCGGTTAAGCATCTGACTTCAGCTCAGGTCGTGATCTCGCAGTTTATGAGTTCAAGCCTGGCGTCCGGCTCTGTGCTGACAGCTTGGGGCCTGGAGCCAGCTTCTGATTCTGCATCTCCCTCTCTCTCTCTCTGCCCCTCCACTGTTCACACTCTGTCTCTTTCTGTCAAAAATAAACATTAAAAAAAATTTTTAAATAACATTGTTTTCTCTAGCCTACCTTATTGTATCACTTTACAGTATAAACTACATATAATGTACAAAATATGTGTTAATTGACTTTTTGTGTTATCAGTAACTCTTCCTGTCAACACACTATTAGTAGTTCAGTTTTGGGGAACGCCAAAGTTATACAAGAGGGATGCCTGGCTGGCTCAGTTGGTAGAGCATGTAACTCTTTATCTCAGGAATCATGAGTTCAAGTTCCACATTGGGCATAGAAATTACTTAACAAAAGTAAAGAATTATACAAGGATTTTCAAGTGCGTGGACATCAGCAACCCTAAATGCCATGTTCTTCAAGGGTCAGTCTTGTAAATGTCTTTTCGATGCCCTGTTGCTACCTTCTCCTTCCTCCCACTCATTTCATGTAGGTAGTACCGTTATGTTATTGTTTCCAACCACTTGTATTTTGGGGTCTGTAGGGCAACTTTGTCACCTAATTTTATTTTAAATGTTTTTCATGGTTTTTTGGCTTTGCTATCTGGTTTCTTGGTTTTTGTGGATGATTTGACAAGTTTTAAAAACCTATTCTTGTGGTTTCTCAGATTCCCTCTCATTTTCAGGTCTTGGACTTAGAATACCTGGGGAGGCACTGCAGGATTTTGAACAGAGGAGTGACACAATCTAACTCTCTCTGGTATATGTAATGTAGATAGACCACAGGATGTGAAGGAAGAAGCAGGGTAGTTATTAGAATATTGTAGAAATCCAGGCAAGAGATAATGTTGGCTTGGACCAGGGGGGTAGCTGTGGAGTTGATGAGAAATGACCATATTTGGATATATTTTTGAAGTATAAATTGATAAGATTTTCAGATGGATTAGATGTGGAGTTTGAGAGAAAGAGGGTAGTCAAAAGACAGTTCCAGGTTTTTTTTATTAAATTTTTTTTTCTGTGTTTTTTCATTTTTGAAAGACAGAGAGAGACAGAGGTGGGGCAGAGAGAGAGGGGGACACAGAATCCAAAGCAGGCTCCAGGCTCCGAGCTGTCAGCACAGAGCCCGACGCGGGGCTCAAACTCACAAACTGCGAGATCATGACCTAAGCTGAAGTCGGACGCTCAACCGACTGAACCACCCAGCGCCCCAAGATAGTTCCAGTTTTATTTTATTCTGCACAGGCAGAAGAATGGAGTGGTTTTAAGATACAATTGGGAGGGCCATGGGTGTAGTATTTGGGGATAAAATCAGGAGTTAAGTTTGACCTGTGTTGAGCTTGAGATAGTTATTAGACTTCTGCATGGATCTTTGCAATCCCACTATTCCATGGACTGAAAAAGAAAGACATTGCTTATTATAGAAAATTGGAGAATACAGAAAAGTTAGATAAGAATATAAAAATCACAATCACATCACGGTCATTGTGAGCATTTTGATATGATTCTGTGAGAATATATAACACATCACAAAATTGCATTTCTGTTGTGTACACAGTTTTTTAAGGTTTATTTATTTTGAGAGAGAAAACAGGAGAAGAGGAGAGAGGGAGAGAGAGAATCCCAAGCAGGCTCTGCACTGTCAGCACAGAGCCCAACATGGGACTCAGTCTCACAGACCGTGGATCATGACCTGAGCCGAGATCAAGAGTCATCTATTAATTGACTGAGCCACCCAGGTGCCCCTAAATCCACTTTCACAAGACATAACCTAAGCATTTGCTAAGAGTGAAATGGTCTTTGAAAACATGACTTTTAATGGTATTTCATCTTTTGTTTTAGTCTAATAAGTCTAACCATATGGATTATATACTCTTACCCATTCGTTTTTGCCTGTCCATTCTAGCCCTGATGCTTCCTTTAGTCCAGAGAATTTGGTTTCCTGTAGTAGTTGCTGTGTATCATAATTCATACCTGTGGTTTGGCAGCCTGCCTGGTTCAAGAAAGATTCATGCTTTTAAAATGAGTGTTTTGGAAGATTATATTCACCTCAGTCATTTCAAGATTTTGGCGTTGTCCCCGAGGGCAGGTGCCTTCTACTATGAACACTGCAGAGGGAAGTGAGCCTCGATGCCTAGGACTGGGGGAGAATCTGCTGATTCACAGATATCTGGCCTTGCAGCGCTGTTCCCAGGCTGTGGGTGTTGAGAAATCCCAGTCTAGCAGGCACTATGTGTTAAGGTCCCAGTGAGACTAGTGGTGTGGTAACTAATTTATATCCTAGTACAATTAGGCGTAAGTGGTGGTTAATTTCTAGAAAGACTGAAGGAGTGAAGGGAATTTGATGAACTGCATGCAGCCTGCAGGTTGTTGTTCTCTAGGAAAGAAAATCAGGCTTTCTGAACGAATCTCATTTCTCTCTAATAACTGTATCCTTTTGAACAGAGATCAACAAACTTTTTCTGTAAAGGACCAAGTATTTTTGACTTGACAGGCCATACAGTTTCTGTTGTAATATTCAGCTCTGACTTAGAGCAAGAACAGCCATAGACTGTACAGAAACTTGTGGATGTGGCTGTGTTCCAGTAGAACTTTATTTACAAAATAGGCAGCAGAGCAAATTTGGGCCACAGTTTGCCAATCTCTGCTTTTGAAGAATGTTTTTTAAAACTGAGTATTAATGGCTATTATCCTCAGTCTCTGAGAATCAGTTTTCTTAGATCACAAAGCTAGATCACACAGGCCCAACTTCCAGGTCTGCGTTCTCCCACTGCACCTTGCTGCCTCATAGAAAAAGGCAAACGAAACAGCTAGAGCCCCTGGGAAGAGAGGAAAGGTGAGCCTGAAGAGCTGATTTGGAACTAAGAAGCAACCCTAAAAGTTTAGTTGTAGAAAGTTTGTGTGGCTCATGAGGCAGTGACCTCCTGGAGGATTGGGACCATACCCACCCTCTCGTTTTTTATTTTATTTTCTATTTCATTCTATTATTTTATTTTTTTGTATACTGTAGCTCAACAAATACTCTTTTGAACCTGGTAAGTGCAAAGTAAACACTATTTTTTATTTCTTTTCTTCCTCTCACCTTCCCCACCCAAACAGCTTCAATACATTCTTGGCTCTCCACTTTCTAAGTGTACCAGGTCTCTCCTGTGTGTAAAAGTTGATGGGGTCCTTCTGTGATGAAGGACAGCACCCAAGACTCCCTCACACAGACCCTACGTGCCCTTAAAATGCAGTCTCAGATTACAATTGACGGTTTTTTTCTACGAAGAGCTAAATACTAAATATGTTAGGTTTGGGGAACAAGATGGTCTTTACCTCAACTACTCAACCCTGCCATTGAAGAGCAGCCATAGATAATGTGTAACAAATGGGCATGGCTGTATTCCAATAAAACTATGACATCGAAATTTCATATGATTTTCATGTGTTAAGAAATATTCTTGGGGCGCCTGGGTGGCGCAGTCGGTTAAGCGTCCGACTTCAGCCAGGTCACGATCTCGCGGTCCGTGAGTTCGAGCCCCGCGTCAGGCTCTGGGCTGATGACTCAGAGCCTGGAGCCTGTTTCCGATTCTGTGTCTCCCTCTCTCTCTGCCCCTCCCCCGTTCATGCTCTGTCTCTCTCTGTCCCAAAAATAAATAAACGTTGAAAAAAAAAAAAAATTTAAAAAAAAAAAAAAAAAAAAAGAAATATTCTTTTGAGCTTTTAAAAACCATTTAAATATGTAAAAACCATCCTTAGCTTGAAGGCTAGACAAAAACAGGCAGTGGGACTGAATTTGGCCTGTGGCCCATACATTGCTAACCCTTGCCTTAGCAGCTTGGCAGTTTGCCCTGATTCATGTCCCACCCTAGGAGAAGAACGGCTTAGTTGTGTTATCTGGAATCACTTACATAGTTTTTAGCTTTTGTCATTACATTTATTATGCTGCATATTAATCATATGTATTTGTTTTTCTCTCTTACTGGACTCTGAGCTTCTTGAGAGGAGGGCCATGATCTAGTCAGTCATTTTTGCATCCTTGGTATCCACCACTTGACCTGACACATAGTGGGTATTCAGAAAATGTTTAATTTGAATTTTAACGATCAATAAATAAAAAATGTCATTACTACTGAAACACTAGAGAAACACCTGACTGATAGGCAGTAGGCCTTCCCAAGTTCTTCCCTTTAGCAGTCCATAATAACTGCATGTGCTGCTAGTGGATCTTTGGATTCAGTGGTTACATAACAAAAACCTTTCCAGATTCTTTCATTTTAGAGTTCTCTATCACTTTCACACAAGGGATGGTTGTACTTTAAGTTATTACTTTGATCATAATGACAAACAATGTCTTTCATGTTTCTTATGAACAGTGCTATAATCTGGATGAAAAAACAATAATAGCTATTGTTTATTGAGCATATACTACATTCCAGTCTCTTAGTGAACGCTAGTGTTTCTTTAGGCTTCTGGTAACATTCTGATTACCATCAATTTACCTCTTTTTCTGGGTTCTATACTCCTAAAACAAAACAAAGCAACAGCATTGTAATGCTTTTCCTCCATACTACCTACTGTAATGAGTGATAACACTGTCTACTCTGCCCTTCACATCTAATCTGAATTCACCTAGACTCCATCCCCTCTTCCCCATATCTAATTGGCCACTAAGTCTTATCAGTGTTTTTTTTTAATCTGTCGAGTTTTCCTTCTACTTCTATCACTTGCTCTACTGAATTAATAATTTCTCAAGTTTTCCAATATATAGTTAAACATCTTTACTAGTTTTTCTGACCTTGATTACCCCGTCCCTCAATCTGCCTTACCCATAATTATCAGCATTGAATGCTTCTAGCAGTAACCTAATCATGTCAGTCCCATGATTAAAACTCTTCTATCATTCCCATCATTTTCAAGATAAAGTCAATTTCCCAGTCATGACATACAAGACCCTATGTGTGACTCCAGAGCTTAATACACACATGTTTCAGAACTCAGAAATATTTGGACCTCAGAAAGGTCATATAATGTACATAATATTATAAAATACCCTCTGCTTATTCTGTGTCAGCACTGTGTAATCATACACATTAATATTTCTTCATCAAAGAGTTTGGTTGTTTATGCCAACTAGAATAATGACTATAAATAGATTCCTATCAGTTCAGGTCATGTTTTGCTGCCAGATGAAGGCAAGAAACTGTTTACTTTTTAGAGTTTTTTAGATCTCAGAATTTGAGATAGGAGATTATGGCCCTGTAGATACCCAGTGGTCTGCTAGAGCGGACTTGCCCTGGCTGTCAAGAGCCCAGTTTGCACATCTCTTCTCAACTCTGCAGTTGGTGAAGCACATTGGTAGTTTGAAATCAGCCATGGAAGGTATGGTATTTATGCCATGGACCTCAGTAAATGCAACAAATCATGGCTTTTCCCCTCCCTGGAGATCAGGTTGTTAAACATTACCAGCAAAGCACTGTATATATTCCTAATATATGTATAGTATATTTGTGTATTTTTACCATTGTGGCAAACCAACTTGCTCACACTATGCAGTAAGGTACAAAAGAGTAAAGTTTTCAGGGAAACACAGAATGTAAAAATTAAGAAGATCAATAAGAGAAACTGGGAAAAGTTGGAGCTTTGGAACCAGAGCTTCAAATTCTAACTCCACTTTTTCCAGGCTGTTTGACCCTGGATAAATCACTTATCTGGATTTCAGTTTACACATTTGAAAAATGGGGACTGATATCTTTCTCTTAAGGTTGTTTTAGGGATCTATAATTAGATATCACATGTAAAGCCTAACATAGAATGAATAGAAAATGTTATTCTTTGTTTACTATAAGCCTTATTTTTCTGGAGATGTTTGTTTCTGCAGACATGACTCCCATTCTCTAACATTGCTAATGCCCCCACAGAAAATATGCAGTTTAGCACTTGTTATGTTTTCTGGTTAGTTCATCTTGTGTCAGTTGATCTCCTTATAAAAATGATCCTTGACTTTTCTTGAGCATGTCTGTCTAAACTAAATTTACGGGGCGTTCCCTCCCCCCCCCCATGAAAAGCTTTCAGTCATTCACTTAATAAACATTAATTGAGCATCTATTACATGTTAATGTGCTAGGTGCCAGTGATAGATTAACAAGGCATAGACCCTCCTTATGTTTCCATGGAATGATAGTTGGGCAAGGAAGCCAACTGTTTAAGTGCAGGGAAATTGGGAGGTTTTATAATCATCTGGGTGAGATGTGATGATGATAAGAACTGAGGTAGTGGCAGTAGGAATGAAGGAGAGATGTCTTACTCAAAGGTAAAGACTGTAGAACTGGATAACTTGGGAGTGATCTTGCTTTCTTTCTCCCTGCCCCATCTGAGATCTCTGGCTTTGCCTTATGGATAGGTGGTGGTGCCATTTATCAATATAAGATGTACATAAAAGGGATCAGATCTTGAGCAGAAGATGATGGGTCCAGTTTTAGACCATCTTAGTTTTGAGGTGTGTGTGGGGTATATGGGCAGGGTGATCATATTTATCATTTACTTAAAATTACTTGAATTTATCATACAAACTTGAACATTTATGAGAATGAGTAGGATGTGCCCTTAATATTGAAGCTGGGGCAATATTTATAAACTGGACCTGGCCCGGAAAACCCAAGGGTGTCAAGAAAAGATCATTAAATATCAAGCCATACAGGGAAAAAGCATAGAGTAGAGAGAGCAGTGGGTTAAGTGGAGTCCTGAAGAGATTTTTAAGAGGGGCAGGAAATGTGATCATTGAAGCAGGAAGGGAACCTGGAGCTAGTGGTCTAACAGAATCCCAGGGAATAATCATTTTATTTTCTCTTGTCTGTTGTTTAGGAGTAGAGCCCCTTTGAAGGATTCATCATCAGATGCAGACCTCTCTGCAGTGAGAGGTCATGTACATGTTAAACATGTACCTGTTAAAAAGGGGTTTTTACCTTTTATTAGAATACTAATTTGAATGACTTAGTTATTATAAAACTCTCTTAAGCACTTTTGTTTTGCAGTCATTTGGCCAAAATCTGCTAATTCAGATCCAGTTTAAATCTAGGTGTTATTTTATATTTATTTTATTTATATTTATTTATTTTATCCTAAGAGTATGAGTTATTTAGTCAAATATGTAAGTATAACCACTACAAGCACAAAGTAAATCTCTAGGTCAAGAGATAGAACACATTTTTTTCTGAAATACTGAAAATCATAAACAGCACTTCTTTTCCTTCCTTATAAAAAGTGTTCTTCAGGAAGTCAACAGAAAAATAGAACAGGGGTGTGGCTGGGTGGCTCAGTCAATTAAGCATCTGACTCTTTTTTTTTTAATTTTTTTTTAACGTTTATTTATTTTTGAGACAGAGAGAGACAGAGCATGAATGGGGGAGGGTCAGAGAGAGGGAGACACAGAATCTGAAACAGGCTCCAGGCTCTGAGCTGTCAGCACAGAGCCCGACGCGGGGCTCGAACTCACGGACCGCGAAATCATGACCTGAGCCGAAGTCGACTGCTTAACCGACTGAGCCACCCAGGCGCCCCTAAGCATCTGACTCTTGATTTCAGCTCAGGTCATGATCTCATGATTTCCTGAGTTCGAGCCCTGCGTCAGGCTCTGTGCTAACTGCAGGAGCCTGCTTGGGATTCTCCTTCTCTCCCTCTTTCTCTGCCCCTCCCTTGTGCTTGCTTGGCTCTCTTTCTCTCTCTCTCAAAATAAACTTTAAAAAAAGGAAAAAAGGAAAAATAGAACAAATGAATATTTTGCATTCTTAGTGGATTATGCTGGCTATTTGCCTCCTAATATTTTATTATGAAAAATTTCAAACATACAAAGAATTGAAAGAATTACACCTACTAACTATAATTAATATATTGCTGTATTTGCTTTATCACATATCTCTTTGTCCATCTGTTTATCCCTCTAGTCATTCATCTATCCATCTTATTTATTTATTTGTTTGTTTAATTTTGATGCCTTTCAAGTAAGTTGATTGGCTGTTTTCCTAAGAAATCTTAGCTTTATTTTTTCTGGATGTTGTAATTTGTACAGATGTTTTCAGCTGACCGTTTTTCCTGTTTCTAGAAATATGAAGTTGCCAATAATAACTGTCAAACTTAGAACATTAAAAAAAAAAGCCTGGTAAATAGTGTCAAGACCGATTAGTGTCTTCTTTCTCAATAGATTTATAACTGAGACACTTATAATTGTTAAAGTTATCAAAAAGAATTTCCATTGGTCTTTTAATATTATTTTTTGGTATTCTAAATAAATACTTATTCATACTGTATTGTTTTCAGAGTGGAGAGATCTACAGACCAAGTCATCAAGCCAGTCAATGTAGGAGCGCTATCAAAATGGGTTGGGAAGATACCCCCAGATGTTTTACAAGACATGGCAGTGATTGCACCCATGCTTGCCAAACTTGGATATGACCCATATGCCAATCCACCTAACTATGGAAAACCTGATCCCAAAATTCTTGAAAACACTAGAAGGGTAAGTGAGAGTTTTTAAAATGAATTGAGAAAACTGAATATGGAATTTGGGTCCTGAGCATTTTTTTCTCATTTTGCTTCTTATTTTTTGTGATCAGAAATTTATTTTAAGTTTGAGAAATTCTAGTTGTAGAATGCTTTATCATGAGAATTCTTCCTGCATTTTAAGGGTAACTGTGGCTCTTCCCAGGAAGTATGGGGACAGTTCTTTAATCTTTTTTGTGCAGTTTCTAGGAATGGTGCTGATTGTTGGGGAGATATATTCTCATAGCCGACTACCACAAATTTGCTGGAAATACCAGAATTATTAGTGCCCTCACTTCTAGGATTTTTTTTCCCTTTGAACCTAATAGCTTACTTTACTTTTAAACCTTTGTTTAAATGGGGCATGATTTTTTGATACTTGAAAACTGAACACTGGCTACATCAGAAGAATTATTACAGAGGTGTAATAAGCAACCTTGTGATTGAAAGTTGTATTAAAGTGTAATTACAGCTTTTTCTCTTAATAAATTATGCTAACATCTTTATAAAATATTGTTTCAGACAAGCTGAAAACTCAGCTAATCTGAATATATACATTTCCGAGTGTAATTTATTTCAAATCAGACCTTGATGTATTCTTTTTTTATTGTGGTAAAATATACATAACATTAAATTGACCATTTTGACAATTTATAGGTGTATCGTTCGGCGGTATTAAGTATACCCACGTTGCTTGTGTACTTGCCGCCACCACCCAGATGAGAAAAGTTCTGGAAGTTCATCTTCCCAAACTGAAACTACATGGTCATTACTCATTCCCTCTCCTTCCAGCCCCTGGCAACCACAATTCTACCCTCTGACTCTACATGCATTCTTGTCTGAGACTGCAGTTTAAACAACACAGCTATGTTAGTGTAAGTTCACTGATAGGCTGTTTGATTTCAAGATGAAAATTCCTTGCTTTTCTCAAGTATTCTCTTGCTTGTGTCAGTGTCCTTCTCTCTCTACAATCTTAAATCATCTCTTTATTCTGTCCTTCTTTTGATACCTTTAATTGACAAACACACTTACATTTCATGAGGTTAATTTCCATGCAGATTTTTTTCTCTTAAGTATTATATACTTTCATTTTCCTTTTTTAGTTTGTAGTAGCTATATAGGAAGAGCTATCTGTCTTCTTATAAACCATCATATATACAGGCAGATCTTTTTACATAATCTTTATCCTTTTTTATGATTTCATATCTACAAACATTTTATAAAAATGTAAACTTATACAACTTATAAAATTAAAAAGATAAGAGAATAAAATTCGCCTCTGTTACCAACCATACACATACCATTCTTATTTCGATGGTTTTCCCTTCCTTCCTGCTTATTGTAAAATGTAAGATAGCATTGTTTTATAATCTTACTTTTGCACACACACACACACACACACACACACACACACGCACACACGATTTTGTATCCAGCCCTTTCCTCCTAATGTTCGTTAGCATGTTGCTTTTTAAACATAATTTTTCATGGTTACATAATATATTACCAGATGAGCTACCTCAAATCCTTTCTGAAGCACAGTAGTAGGTCAGTAAATGAATGAACAAATAAAATATATTTCCCTAGTATATGTCCTATAATTCATTTCACCATTTTCCTTTTGCTGCTTACAATTTTGCTTGACAAATTATATTATAGTGAACATCTTTGCACAAAATACATTTTTTGGTACAACAAATTACATTTTCGTCTCTTTTTGTTTTGTTTTTTATTTTTTTAGAGAGACAAAATGCAAGTCAGGGAGAGGGTTAGAGGCAGAAAGAGAGAGAATCCCAAGCAAGCTCTATGCTCAGCATGGAGCCCAGCCCGATGCAGGGCTTGATCCCACAACCCTGGGATCATGACCTGAGCAGAAATCAAGGGTCAGGCACTCAAATGAGTGAGCCACTCAGGCACCCCTAGTGTCTTTTTCTAACGTAGACTAAAAAAAGTAGAATTAAACCAGGTCCAGGTATCTGAAATTTTTTAAGTTGCTTGATATATGTTGATAATTTCTTTTTAATCTTTTGGACTATCCATATAATATAGGTAATTTTATTTTTGATTTTTGCTGATTTTAATAGGTTTCATTGATTAATGTAGTTGAACATTTTCCAGTTATTACCTACATGTCCACATTCTTTTATGAACCATCTCTGAAGTTTTAAAAAAGTTTACATTCTGCTAAAGATGAAGTACACATCAATCTAACATCCATTATCATAGTCCTTGATAATCTCTTGACAATTGGTAATTCATAGCTTTCTCTTTTGTATGATATCAGAATGTTTTTTATAAACCAGAAATATGTACAAATGATATTTAGAGGTTTTTCAGGCAATAGACACTATAGTTTTCCTACATGCAAGTTGACTGGCTACATTATTCTTGGTCTGCTTGAAAGGTTGGGAAGAATGCTGTGGTTTGAATCCATGTGACTAGAGAATTTGTTTCATACACATCTGTGGCTTTTTAAAGGGTTTCTGAATTCACACTGGATAAAAACCTTCCTCCCCCATCTCTATTTCTAAAGTGACAAATAATTTTGAGCCAAAAAAAGATAAAGTGTGAATTATAATTGCATTTTTGAGCACTTCATGATAATGCATACAAGCTGGCATTCCTGTTTTGTGGGGTTGGGTTTCATAGCCCTTCTTGTAATCCAAATCCTATGTTTTTTCAAAGCTTTTTTGCCTGCAAAAATTCAGATGCTATTGTATGCAGCATTGATGATCATGAAGTTTCCTAAAGTAATGCTTAGAAAGTGATCTTTGATTGTCAGATGTGATGTGAGAATGGCTCCAGAAAAAGAAGATGGCTCAGGAGATTGTTCCCTTTATTTATGGGATGGGAGTGGGAAGAAATTCACATTTTGACCAGGAATATAGAATCCAAAGCTCCAGGACTAAACGTGCTGGTTTTCATACAGTTCTGGGTAGTCTGGAAGTATTGGTCTCTGAGTCAGCATATTTTGGGGACATATTGCCCCATTTTGAATAGAAAATCATGTGCTTGGTGGTTGCTGTGACTCAGAGGGTAAATTGGAAATTAAATACTAACATATTCCATACTCTTTCCCATCATAGTCTCTAATCCCAAAATTGTGGCACATTTAAGTAAATAGTGCCCTCTATCTTTTTAGATTTATAAACCTAATTGAGAACATGATGAAATGTATGGATTCCTATCTTAGAAATACTGACACATAGATACACAGAATTTTACCCACAATTTCAGTGAATTCATAGATGTCCCTGAAGCCCATCAGATTAAGGACTTCTGTTTTGTGGCCTCCTTAATCAAACTCATCCACTCATGTGGCTTTTTTTTTTTTTAATGTTTATTTATTTTTGAGAGAGAGAGAAAGAAACATAGTACAAGCGGGGAAGGGGCAGAGAGAGAAGGAGAGACAGAATCTGAAGCAGGCTCCAGGCTCCGAGCTCTTAGCACCGAACCCAATGCCGAGCTTAAGCTCACAAACCGTGAGATCATGACCTGAGCCAAAGTCGAACACTTAACTGACTGAGTCACCCAGGCGCCCCTTATGTGGCTTTGATTACAGCCTATTTGCTGATGATCATAAATTTGGTATCTCCTAGTGGTTTTCTTTCTTAAGCTCCGAGCTCCATATTTCCATCTGCCATTTGAATCCTTCCACCTACGTGCTCACAGAGACCTGAAACTTGGTGACCAAAATTGAACTTATTTACCAAACGCATTCCTTGGTAGGAAGAAGCTCGATGGAGTTGTTCATTAAACTGAGTAGGAATCTAAAGTAGGGGTGAGATAGGATATGATCATCTATACTTGAAGCATCTATGAGTCACTGAGCAGGTAGGAGGAACAGAGTCCTCAGGGCACATGAGTCAAGCCAGAAAACAGTTTAAAGACCTTGTTACTAAACCTGAAGAGAGAGCTGAAAAGCAGATCAAAGTATAAATGGAATATGCGTTGGAAACCTGAATAGACAGTACTAATGCAGAGCAAATAGTCAAATGGAAAAGCAGATATCAGGGTATAGAACCCACGGTTGCAAGCAAGAAGGAACTTGATATAAGGCATAGGAACTGTTAGTAGAAGTGTTAGACATTTTTGCTTACCCATTCCATCTTTTCCTGTAGTAGGAACTATCTCTTAAAAAATAAACTAAAAATTCCTGATATTAATTTTTCCAGACTTTCTTAGAGGTGGGATAAGGATGTGGCCAATTTTTACTTAGGCAAAGCTATGTAAGGAGATGTCTTTTAGAGTTTTCTGGGAGACATTGAATTTCCTGGAAAAAAAATAAAGAATTCTGTGAAAAGAGCTCATCCTTCCCCTCCTGCTTTTTGAACACTGCTATGGAAGAACATTATGCATGGCTGTGCTGCAGCCGTCTTGAGGTTGTAAGAGAAGGTATCACTGATACCCTGAAGATGATAAAAGGAAAACAAGGAAAGGGCCTGAGACCCTTGATTTCTGAGCTACTGAGCACAGCTCAGGACTGACCATTCACTTCACCTCTGGACTTCTTATAGTTTGAGCTACTTTTAACCAGTTATTCTGTTACTGTAGCATTAAGCAGTAACTAGCAGTTAATGCTAGTGGACTCCTACTCTTCAGTGTGTAGCAGGAATAAAGCCCACCCAGTGAGGCAAGCAGAGTGAGTCCAAGAGAGTCTGGCATTATTTGAAGTCCTGGTTCTGGCTGTCTGTGAATATCATCTTCGACTCTGCTCTTGCCACAGTTATGTGAGACATCGTAATTCACATCCAGGAAAAATTCCCCCTTGGACTCCTTTCCTTTAATTGGGCTTCTGGGCCGTAGTAGGAATATTCCAACTAATACTATTCTTGGTGAATTTGGAGGATGATAAATCTTTAGCTATTCCTCATTTCCTTGATTTTTTGTACTCAAATTTTAGCTGTTTTAGTTAAAAGAATACTTACTCTCTTAAAATTTTCATAGACCTTCAAAGCAACAACTGTAGAATTAAGTTCAGTTCCTTAATTTGGCTTCCCTCCCTGCCCAAGAGTTTTGCCTTGACTTTGAAAATAGGCAGAATTGTTTCCTTAGGGCATCTTCTGAAGAATATATGAGGAAGTTCAGAGTTGTACATTTTACCATCTCTCAGAATACTTCAGTCAGCATTTAGATGTATCATTTTAAGGCTTCAATTATTAAACAGGTAATAAGTAAATAAGTGCTCTAGGCATAACACCTAGCTGCTTCCGAAGAAGCAAAGATTGGGTTTGTATACAGGAAGAAGATGTAGGTATTTAGAAAAGACATGATGTAGAAATAATAAGATCATGATAAGATGACAGAAAATTTTCCATTGTGTTTTAAAGGCATAAGAACTGGGGGCACCTGGGGGGGCTCAGTCGGTTAAGCATCCAACTTTGCCTCAGATCATGGTCTCACGGTTTGTGAGTTTGAGCCCCTTGTCAGGCTCTGTGCTGACAGCTCGGAGCCTGGAGCCTGCTTTGCATCTGTGTGTCCCTCTCTGCCCCTCCCCTGCTTGCACGTTCTCTCTCTCTCAAAAATAAATAATAAACATTAAAAATTTTTAATAAAATAAAGGCATAAAAACTGGTCTTAGAAACCCAGGAATTTGTCCACTGGGTCAGTCTAAAATCTGAGACTACCCCAAGGGAGTGGCCACAGCAAGACTGTGCTCTTTGTGACTCATCATTCAAAGTCAAATCTTGTCTCATTCTCTGTCACCATTTTGGCACAGTCATTCATAAGTGTATACCAATAATTTGTTTTCTGCCAGAAATCCTCTTGGGGGTAATGAGTTTCATGCATCCATATTTGCTTTTTTGCTGTATAAAATGCGTCATCTTCTTTGTTTTTTACTTACCTAGATCAAATGTCAAAGGAGCCCCTTTGTTGTGTGTACAAGCCTTGTGTACCTTACTTGTGTCATTTCTGATTTAATACATTTAAACCATCTTTAACAGCAGTTGTTTTCAGGTGTGACCCTATCTGAAGGCCTATGAGGAATCCAGTCTCTTAAACAAAAGAAGCAGGTTCTATCGTTCCTCTCATTTTTCTCTTTCTGCCTTCATTAGTAAGACCACCTTTTGAGGAAGAGAACATTTGCAGCCAAGAGGTTTGGTTGGGTAGCTATTTACAGTTTCCCTTGGAATTTTATAGAAAGAAACCAATTCTCTTTATGTCAATTAATACATATTGTAAACATTCAGAAATGATTGTACTAAACAATAATATCTAACTCTTAGACGATCCACATCTATGATGGGAATATAATAAATCAGAATAATTAGAAGTCATTTTTTTACCCTGTGCTCCTCATCAGGGGAAAATATGGGAAAAGACACTTCTAGGCTAACTTGGTATCAGATTTCCAGTGCCTGAAACAGCTTTTTCCAATTACCATTTTTTAAAATGTTTATTTATTTTGAGAGAGAGAGAGAATCCCAAGCAGGCTCTGTGCTGTGAGCACAGAACCCTTCATGGGGTTTGATCTCATGAACCGTGAAATCATGACCCGAGCTGAAATCAAGAGTCAGATGCTTACCAACTGAGCCACCCAGGTGCCTCCTGGCCTTTTTT
Source organism: Lynx rufus (assembly GCF_022079265.1). Classification (NCBI taxonomy): domain Eukaryota; kingdom Metazoa; phylum Chordata; class Mammalia; order Carnivora; family Felidae; genus Lynx; species Lynx rufus. The sequence continues at coordinate 15,558,346 of NW_025814842.1, read as the reverse complement.
TTTTTAGTTTATTTATTTATTTATTTTGAGAGAGAGAGCACGCGAGCACACACATGAGTGGGGGAAGGGCAGAGAGAGAATCCCAAGCAGGCTCTGCTCTGTCAGCACAGAGCCTGACACAAGGCTCAGACCCACTAACTGTGAGATCATGACCTGAGCCAAAATCAAGAGTCAGTCACTCAACCAACTGAGCCACCCAGGCACCCCTCCCATCATTTAAAATTCCATAAAGAAGGGCACCTCGGTGGCTCAGTCAATTGTGTCCAACTCTCGGTTTCAGCTCAGATGATTGTCTTACAGTTCGAGAGTTCGAGGCCCACATTGGGCCTTGCACTGATGCCATGGAGCCTGCCTGGGATTCTCTCTCTCTGCCCCTACCCCTCAAAAATAAATGAATAAAAATGTTTAAAATTTTTAAATAAAAATTCCTTAAAACTTTGATAAAGAGGAACAAAGATATGAAAGAGCTTTATGCTAGAGAATGGGGAAATTTTCTAATAATTTTATCATTGATTACATTGAGGACCACATTTATGTCACTTCCTTTTTTTTTGTTTTTTGTTTTTTTTAATGTTTATTTTTGAGAGAGCATGTGTGAAGCGGAGGGCAGAGAGAGAGGAAGATGGAGGGTTCCAAGCAGGCTCCCCACAGTCATTGCAGAGCCTGATGCGGGGCTGGAACTCATGAACTGTGAGATCATGACCTGAACTGAAGTGGGACACTTAACTGACTAAGCCACCCAAGCACCCCTCATGTCACTTCCTTAATCCCAGCTTTACCAATGGCCACAAAGAAGGCAGACCAAAGATTGGACTCACCTTTACTATCCATTTCTAACTCCAGATTGAAAGGGCTGCCCTGACTAGAAAATGAAGAAGTTAGAGTTGTTAGCTGGTCTGCAAAACATCCTAACCCTGGTATCTCTCCCCTCTTTCTATAGTCACTCTGTCTTTCTGTATCCATTCTCAAGTCACAGCTCCAGGTAAACAACATATCTGGAGTATAAGGAGCATGTGATAAAGGGCAGAACTGATGCTACAAAAAAAAAAAAAAAAAAGTAAAATTAATGACATAGAGACCACACTTGGGGTGCTCTTCTAGAATGAACATTGAAAGGACAGAGATGGAAATGATAGGTAGAAAAAAGTACGCATATGAAAGACAGAAAATTGAAAATTAACCAGTGGATAGAAATCGCCAAAGGAAAAATCAGAAGAAATGGAACAGAAGCATCAATCAAATTTGTCATTGTAAAGAAAGTTTCTAAGGCTGAAAATGACCTGAAGAATAAAAGGGCTTACCATTTTCTAAAGAACATATGAAAAAAACATGTCGGTACCATATTTGGTGGTATTTCTAAAATTTCAAATATCCTGGGGGGGGGGGGAACCTACATATAATGAAACAGAAAATAATAGGTTACCTACAAAAAAATAAAAACTATGCTGATGGCAGAATTCTCTTTTGCAGTACTGGATGTTAGAAATAATGGAGCAGTGGTTCTTAACGTGCACATACTCTATGGTGTCTTTGAACTCCCTAAAATAATATGCAAACTTATGTATGTCGATGCAAATTGATTTTCCTGGAAATAGAATCAATATCTTTCATCATATTTTCAAGTGTAACAAAGAGTGTTAATGGAGCAATATCCATAGCACTTTTTCCTTTGAAATAATTTAAAACAGAGAGAAAAGTCGCAAGAGCAATACAGAGAACTCCTGTATATCCTTTCTCAGATTTAGTCATTTTGTATCTTTTGGCCATAATTCTGTCCTTCACCAACCTCCCCCTACTATTACTACTTCTCCTCCTCCTCTCTTTCGCTCTCTGTATGTGTATAAAATATATTTACTAGGTTTACTTCTGTTTTCTCATTTTACAATAACACACATATACACACTATATTGTATTATGTTATTTATTCATTTATAACTTGACGATATATTGTATACACCATGCCCCTTTGCTTTTAATATTTCTTAAGAGTGAGGATATTTTCTTACATAACTTTGGTACAGTTCTCAAATTCAGAAACCTTCACACTGACATAATGCTTTTATCTGATTTATGGTCTGTATTTCAGTGTTGTCAATTGTCCCAGTAATGTATTTTCTAGATTTTCCCCCCTACCAGTATAGGTTTTGGTCTAAGGTAACATATTGTGTTTAGTTCCGTGTTGTTGTTTCAGTTCCCTTTAATATGTAACATTTCCTCATATGTTCTGTCTTTCATGACATTGACATTTTTGAAGAATTGAGGCAAGTTATTTTATACAGTGTTCTTAACTGTGGGTTTGTCTGATGTTTTCTCATGGTTAAATCAGACTGTACATTCCCAGCAGGATACTGGATACACGGTTTTGTTTCATTCTTAAGGAATCATATCTGGAGGCATATGATGTTCGTCTGTTCCTCCTTGGTGATGTTAATTTTTCTGTTTGTGAAGGTGTTTTTTCCAGTGTTTCCACTCTACATTTATTTTCTCCCTTTCAATTAAAGCAACTTTACACTTTAAGACTGTGTGAATATCTTGCTTTTCATTAGACTTTTCAACCTAGATTTAGCAACCACTGATGATTTTTGCCCACAGCAGTCTTTATTATGATAATCACAAGATGCTGATTTTTCCAACCCTGTTACACTCTCCGTAATTCTGCACCTACTTGTATTTGTTATGATAGTGACAGGAAACAGATGGCACGCTTTAAAGAGTTTAGCCAACAAGATTTTATTGAAGGGTTGCTTTACTGAAATGTGGCCATGGTTAAGAGTCAACAAGGAATGAGAAAGGGCCAATAACTAGAAAGAAAGAGAAGCCATTACCACCCGTAGGCCTGCAGAGAGGCCTTGCCACTTGCCACTGTGGTGAAAACCTGGAGGAACTGCACTTGGGTGCCGTAGCTCCTGAGGAAAGCAGCCACTGACAGCACAGAGAGACAAGATAGAGGTTTTGTCCACCATGACGGGTTTGTCCATTTCTGAAAGAGAGGAAGGACAGAGAGAGACACAGAATCCGAAGCAGGCTCCAGGCTCTGAGCTGTCAGCATAGAGCCCAATGTGGGGCTCGAACCCACAAACCGTGAGATCATGACCTGAGCTGAAGTCAGACGCTCAACCAACTGAGCCACCCAGGCACTCCAGGTTTGTCCATTTCTTCATGAAATTGTCAAAGTTTGCTTTATTTTGAGGCTACTTTATTGGGAGCTTACAAGTTTACAATCATTACCATTTCCTGGCAAATTGAGCACTTTATCATAATCTAAGGATTCTGTCACTAAAAATGCTTTTTGTCTTATAGTAGAGTTGCCAGATAAAATACAGAATGCCCAATTAAATTTGTATTTCAACATTTATTTATTTTTGGGACAGAGAGAGACAGAGCATGAACGGGGGAGGGGCAGAGAGAGAGGGAGACACAGAATCGGAAACAGGCTCCAGGCTCTGAGCCATCAGCCCAGAGCCCAACGCGGGGCTCGAACTCCCGGACCGCGAGATCGTGACCTGGCTGAAGTCGGACGCTTAACCGACTGCGCCACCCAGGCGCCCCAAATTTGTATTTCAGATAAACAACAAATAAGTTTTAGTGTATGTCCTAAGTAATGTTAAAAACTATTCATCATTTATCTGAAATACAAATTTAACTTACATAATCCTCGGTTTTGTTTATTTTCACTAAATTTGGCAACCCTATCTTTAAAAGACTTTTTTTTTTTTTTAGTACTTATATAGCTACCCTGACTTTGGTTGTAATTTCCCTTGTATGTCTTTTTCTATTTTGGAAATTTCAACATTTCTAAGTCTTTATGTTTGAATGGTTTCTTAGCCTGTAGCTAGAATTGTATTTAATCTGGCAAATATCCTTTTTCTAGCAAGTTTTCTACATTTATTAGGATCACTTTATTATTATTATTATTATTATTATTATTATTATTATTATGTTTATTTCTTTTTGAGAGAGAGAGAGCACGAGCAGGGGAGGGACAGAAAGAAGGAGACAGAGAATCCAAAGCAGGCTCCACACTGGCAGCACAAAGCCCAACGTGGGGCTTGAACCCATAAACCATGAGATCATGACCTGAGCCAAAGTCAGATGCTCAACTAACTGAGCCACCCAGGAGCCCCTGTCCTTACTTTTTAAAACTCTATTTTCAAGTATTTTCTTATTTTCCCCACTTGTTTTGTGTTCTAGCTATCTCTTTTTTTGCTTGATTTTTAAAATTCCATCTTCCCCTCCTGCTGTTTTAGAAGTTAGACATATATTCTTTTGTTAGTCTTAAATTATTACTGTCCAAGCTCTACCTGATAAAATGTAAAGCTGTTTGATATTTTAAATCTTCAAATAAACATTTACCCTTAGATAACCACCCTTTTAATGCTTTTGCTGTTACTGTTGACTATTTCAGTTCTTTTTTCTAACCCCACATGTTAGAATCATTATTATTATCTGTAGACAATATTTACTTATGTTTATGTACATGTTTACCACTTGCCTTTTTCTTGAGTACTTGCATCTAAGATCTTTATCAGGTGGCTGTCCCTATGTATATATAGGGAGATACATGTACATACACACAACTGTACTATTTTACTACAATATATCTAACAGTGGCTTTTTTCTTTTATCTATTTGGCTCTGTGTACCTATTTTAGGCAAATTCCTATATTTCACTACTTCTGTAAAATTCTCAGCCATTTCTCCTTGAAAGTTGTGTTTCTTCCATTTTCTCCAGTTTGTCATTGGACTCCACAGTTAGTTGAATATTAAAATGTTTCATTCTGCCCTCTAAATATTTTAACATCTCTTTCATGTTTTCTGTCTTGTCTGTCTGCTATGTTCTGGGTAATTTCTTTGGATTCATTTTCTAATTCTCTCTTGGCTCTTTTTAACCTGCCTGCTATATTAAAATATTCTCTTGTTCCTTGCTTATTTTTTGAATATGTGTATTTTATGACATTTTAAAGTGTTTATTTATTTATTTATTTTTGAGAGAGAGCATGCAAACAGGGGAGGCCCAGAGAGAGGAGGAGACAGAGAACTCTAAGCAGGCTCTGTGCTGTCAGCACAGAACCTGATGCAGGGCTCAAACCCACAAACCATAAGATCATGACCTGAGCCAAAATCAAGAGTTGGATGCTTAATCAATTTAGCCACCCAGATGCCCTTATGGTAATTTTTTTTTTTTTTTCATATTTTTATTTTATTTTATTTTATTTTATTTTTTCTTTTTTTTTTTTTTCTTTTTTTTTTTTATATGAAGTTTATTGACAAATTGGTTTCCATACAACACCCAGTGCTCATCCCAAAAGGTGCCCTCCTCAATACCCATCACCCACCCGCCCCTCCCTCCCACCCCCCATCAACCCTCAGTTTGTTCTCAGTTTTTAACAGTCTCTTATGCTTTGGCTCTCTCCCACTTTAACGTCCTTTTTTTTTTTTTTTTTTTCCTTCCCCTCCCCCATGGGTTCCTGTTAAGTTTCTCAGGATCCACATAAGAGTGAAACCATATGGTATCTGTCTTTCTCTGAATGGCTTATTTCACTTAGCATCACACTCTCCAGTTCCATCCACGTTGCTACAAAAGGCCATATTTCATTTTTTCTCATTGCCACGTAGTATTCCATTGTGTATATAAACCACAATTTCTTTATCCATTCATCAGTTGATGGACATTTAGGCTCTTTCCATAATTTGGCTATTGTTGAGAGTGCTGCTATGAACATTGGGGTACAAGTGCCCCTATGCATCAGTACTCCTGTATCCCTTGGGTAGATTCCTAGCAGTGCTATTGCTGGGTCATAGGGTAGGTCTATTTTTAATTTTCTGAGGAACCTCCACACTGCTTTCCAGAGCGGCTGCACCAATTTGCATTCCCACCAACAGTGCAAGAGGGTTCCTGTTTCTCCACATCCTCTCCAGCATCTATAGTCTCCTGATTTGTTCATTTTGGCCACTCTGACTGGCGTGAGGTGATACCTGAGTGTGGTTTTGATTTGTATTTCCCTGATAAGGAGCGATGCTGAACATCTTTTCATGTGCCTGTTGGCCATCTGGATGTCTTCTTTAGAGAAGTGTCTATTCATGTTTTCTGCCCATTTCTTCACTGGGTTATTTGTTTTTCGGGTGTGGAGTTTGGTGAGCTCTTTATAGATTTTAGATACTAGCCCTTTGTCCGATATGTCATTTGCAAATATCTTTTCCCATTCCGTTGGTTGCCTTTTAGTTTTGTTGGTTGTTTCCTTTGCTGTGCAGAAGCTTTTTATCTTCATAAGGTCCCAGTAATTCACTTTTGCTTTTAATTCCCTTGCCTTTGGGGATGTGTCGAGTAAGAGATTGCTACGGCTGAGGTCAGAGAGGTCTTTTCCTGCTTTCTCCTCTAAGGTTCTGATGGTTTCCTGTCTCACATTTAGGTCCTTTATCCATTTTGAGTTTATTTTTGTAAATGGTGTGAGAAAGTGGTCTAGTTTCAACCTTCTGCATGTTGCTGTCCAGTTCTCCCAGCACCATTTGTTAAAGAGGCTGTCTTTTTTCCATTGGATGTTCTTTCCTGCTTTGTCAAAGATGAGTTGGCCATATGTTTGTGGGTCTAGTTCTGGGGTTTCTATTCTATTCCATTGGTCTGTGTGTCTGTTTTTGTGCCAATACCATGCTGTCTTGATGATGACAGCTTTGTAGTAGAGGCTGAAGTCTGGGATTGTGATGCCTCCTGCTTTGGTCTTCTTCTTCAAAATTCCTTTGGCTATTCGGGGCCTTTTGTGTTTATGGTAATTTTTTAAACATCAGTGTGATCTTGGGTGTTTCAACTACTGAGAAATTCCTAGATTTCTTTTTTTTAATCAACGATTTATGTTTACTTTCTTAGAGACATAGATACCATCCCCAAATTTTCCTATATTCTTTTGTTTTTGTTGAATCAGAGTAGTTGAATTTGATAGAAGTTCAATGTTGCTTTGTTAAAACATTCATTTTGGGGACTTGAACTCTTGGATAAACATCAGTGGCCTTCATGTGAACCTTCATGTGTTTTTCACCTAATATATTTTGCATTTTAACAAATGACACTTTCTCATAAATAATAAATTGATAGACGAGAGTGTACAAAGGCTTCATCTTGTAGCAAAAATCTATTGATCATGTTTCATAATTGAATGAAGGTTGTGCAGGCTATTGCCAGTTTGTTTCTGCTAGCTATTTGTTTGTTTGTTTGTTTGTTTGTTTGTTTAATATAGTTTATTGTCAAACTGGCTAACATACAGTGTGTAAAGTGTGCTCTTAGTTTTTGGGATAGATTCCCATGGTTCATTGCTTACATACAATACCCAGTGCTCATCCCAACAAGTGCCCTCCTCAATGCCTATCATCCATTTTCCCCCCATCAGCCCTCAGTTTGTTCTGTGTATTTAAGAGTCTCTTACGGTTTGCCTCCCTCCCTCTCTGTTTGTAACTATTTTTTTCCCCTTCCCTTCCCCTATGGGCTTCTGTTAAGTTTCTCAAGATCCACATATGAGTGAAAACATATGATATCTGTCTTTCTCTGACTGACTTATTTCACTCACCATAACACTCTCCAGTTCCATCCACGTTGCTGCAAATGGCAGGATTTCATTCTTTCTCATTGCCAAGTAGTATTCCATTGTATATATAAACCACATCTTATTTATCCATTCATCAGTTGATGGACATTTAGGCTCTTTCCGTAATTTGGCTATTGTTGAAAGCACTGCTGTAAACATTGGGGTACATGTGCCCCTGTGAATCAGCACTCCTCTGTCCTTTGGATAAATTCCTAGTCGTGCTATTGCTGGGTCATAGTGTTCTATTTTTAATTTTTTGAGGAACCTCCACACTGTTTTCCAGAGTGGCTGTACCAGTTTGCATTCCCACCAACGGTGCAGGAGGGTTCCTGTTTCTCCACATCCTCGCCAGCATCTGTAGTTTCCTGAGTTGTTCATTTTATCCACTTTGGTGTGAGGTGGTATCTCAGTGTGGTTTTGATTTGTATTTCCCTGATGAGGAGTGACGTTGAGCATCTTTTCATGTGTCTGTTGGCCATCTGGATGTCTTCTTTGGAAAAATGTCTATTCATGTCTTTTTCCCATCTCTTCACTGGATTGTTTTTCCGGTGCTGAGTTTGGTAAGTTCTTTACATATTTTGGATACTAGCCCTTTATCCGATATGTCATTTGCAAATATCTTTTTCCATTCTGTTGGTTGCCTTTTAGTTTTGTTGGTTGTTTCCTTTGCAGTGCAGAAGCTTTTTATCTTGATGAGGTCCCAATAGCTCATTTTTGCTATTAATTCCCTTGCCTTTGGAGATGTGTTGAGCAAGAAATTGCTGTGGGTGAGGTCAAAGAGGTTGTTGCCTGCCTTCTTCTCTAGGGTTTTGATGGTTTCCTATCTCACATCTAGGTCTTTCATCCATTTTGGGTTTATTTTTGTGTATGGTGTAAGAAAGTGGTCTAGTTCTATTCTTCTGCATGTTGCTGTCTAGTTCTCCGAGCACCATTTACTAAAGAGACTGTCTTTTTTCCATTGGTCACTCTTTCCTACTTTGTCAAAGATTAGTTGGCCATACATTTGTGGGTCCAATTCTGGACCATTGGTCTATGTGTCTGTTTTTGTGCCAATACCATACTGTCGATGATTACAGCTTTGTAGTAGAGGCTAAAGTCTGGGATTGTGACGCCTCCTGCTTTGGTTTTCTTCTTCAATATTACTTTGAGTATTTGGGGTATTTTGTGGTTCCATACAAATTTTAGGATTCTTTGTTCTAGCTTTGAGAAGAATGCTGGTGCAATTTTGATTGGGATTGCATTGAATGTGTAGATTGCTTTGGGTACTATAGATATTTTAACAATATTTATTCTTCCAATCCATGAGCATGGGATGTTTTCCATTTCTTTGTATCTTCTTCAATTTCCTTCATAAGTTTTCTATAGTTTTGAGCATACAGATCTTTTACATCTTTGCTTAGGTTTATTCCTAGGTATTTTGTGGTTCTTGGTACAACTGTAAATGGGATCATGTTTTAACCCAGAGATGCTTCTTTTCCTTTTCAAGGAGACAGTAAGTGTACCCCCAACAGCCTCCTTCCTGCCCCTCCAAATCATTCCCTCCTCCTTCCTAACCATAACTTCTGTCCTGAATTTATAATGGATTTGATTTTGCTTGTTTTTAAGTTTCATATAAACGGAATCATACAATACATATTGAGGAAAGAAAAATCAGTCTGTGGCAAACAGGAACTGATCACACACAGCATCTAGGCAACAGTTTATTAAAAGCTGGCTTTGTGCTCACCACTAGGACATGCTGGTCTCCTATTTGATATAAATGATCTCACAAAATACCAACATTGGACAGTATTACTTTTTAACCATAATGAACTGAGAAAAGACAAGACCCCTTGATACTTTTGTCTAAGCATGGAGAAAATTACGGTTACTTTGCAAACCACAGAATATCAAATATCCACCTCTTGTCTAATATGAGTGACTACTGCTTTCTTACCAATAATCGCTTTAGTCTTGCTTCTTGTCTGCCTTCCTCTAGGTACGATAAAGTCATAGAATCATCCCTTCTTGTTGGCAGCACCCAATCCAGAGCAAACTCCTTAATCATGTATGGTTTCCAGTGCTCTTTTACTGAGACACCCCACATTTCCCCATGATGTGGGTTTGTCCTTGCTTGAAATGAGTAATAAACTCGGCATGTTCAACTACAGCTATATTTCTGGTAGTCTTTTGCTTGAGGGCACTGACAGTATTCATTTTTTGTCTGGTTTCTTTCATGTAATATTTATGGGATTCATGTTGGATTTCACAGTGGTTCATTTTTGTTATTTGATGTTATACTTTGATTATGTAACTATTTGGACATTTTGGTTGTTTGTAGTTTTAGGAATGTTTTAATATTGATATAAAATATCCTTGTGAATTTCTTTAGGTAAAAATGAATATACATTTTTGTTGAGAATATTCCTGAGAGTTATGTTAGGAGTTGCCAAGACTACTCACAGTAATCCATAATTCTTATACTCACAGTTACAATTGGTTACAGAAAAAGGATACAAAGTACAATCAGCAAGGGGAAAAGGCACTTAGGATTGAACTCCGGAGGAAACCAGGTGCTATCTTCAAATGTCCCCTCTAATGGAGTGACATAGGATATGCTTCATTCACCTAGCAACATATGTGACAGCACATACGGATTGTTGCCAACCAGGGGGCTCACTTGAGCTTTTGTATCCAGGGTTTTTACTGGGGATTGGTCACAGGCATGTAGTGCCTGCATGACTAGCTTCAGTTTCTCATGCTCCAGACCCCGCAGAGAAAAAGCAGGTGTTCACCATAAATAAATTATTAACATAAACTATCTGCTCATACTGGTACAGCCTGGTCCAATTGTGCACAAACATTATAGACAGAACACTCAGAACTCAGATCCAAGAGCCAACCAATAGCCAGTCCTGAAAACAGACCTTTCATTGGAATATGCACCATGTGAGCAACCTGGGCCTGCTGAGTTAATCTTTTCCTTCACAGAGTAAAAGTGATGGGTCAAAGGGTATTTGTATGTTTAAATTTAGGAGATAATGCCAAAGAGTTTTCCAAAGTGATTATACCAGTTTATTGTCTCACCAATGGATGTATGAGAATTTCCCTTGTTGCACATTGCCAGTTGTGGGGAATAAACTTAGGAATTCCCTGAGCCTGCACCGATGGGCTAACAAGGCATAAAGAATTATAGAGCCATAGGATGCTTACACCCAAGCTTGGGTAAACACGATTAGGCCCCCAGAATAGAGTGGGGGGGCAAAGGCCCCCCAGAATGAAGTAAGGGGGGGAAGTCCCCCAGAATAGAAAGGGGGGGCAAAGGCACCCAATACAAATACCTCATATGAGGTAAGCAAGATTCAGAGTGTTCAGGGTGAAAGCACCCCCCCAATTTAGTACTATAGCAGAAAGCTGCTTTCAGAGGAAGAAGGACCAAATTAGGTAAACAGGTAATAGGGCTATAGACCACTGTGCTGCGGGTGATGCTGCCCAGAACAGAGCTGATTAACAAAAGAAAGGTGCCTTGTTAGCCCATCAGTGCAGGCTCAGGGAATTCCTAAACTTATTCCCCACAGCCAGTATTTGTTAGAATCAATCTTTTAAAATTTTAGTGTTTTCTTGTAGATGCACAGTGATGTTTCATTATGGTTAAGATTCATATGTACTTAAAAACTAATGAGAGTAAACACTTTTCCATATGGTATTTGCAACTGCACTGTTTTATAAAATGCCTACTTAAGTCTTTTACCCAATTTCCTACTGAATTATTTGCTTTTCCCTTAATGATCTTTAGGAATTCTGTACATATTTTTATGTACAGTTTAATATGTATTTCACAAATCCTCTCTCACTTACCTGACTTGCCTTTTCTCTCTCATAAGTCTTTTCAAGAATAAAAGTTCTTGGGGCGCCTGGGTGGCTCAGTCGGTTAAGCATCAGACTCTTGACAGCTCATGTCCTGATCTTGGCCATGGTGGAATCAAGCCCCATGCCATGCTTCTCACTGAGCTTGGAGCCTGCCTGGGATTCTCTCTCTCTCCCTCTCTCTGCCTCCCTGCCCCCCTCAACTTGCACTTTCTCTCAACATATATAAATAAACATTTTTTTTAAAAGAATGAAAGTTCTCAATTTTAATCCCTAATCTGGTGTCTTTGCCATTAGTTTAGTGTTTTTGTTATATCATTGAATAAATCTTTTTCATAATCCAAGGCCATGAAGATATTCTCTGTGTTATATCTAAAGGCATTAATGCTTTACCTTTCTAATTGAGGTCACAACCTACCTAGAATTGACATTTTTTTATTGTGGTAAAAATGTATAACATAAAATTTATGATTTTAAACATTTTTAAATGTACAGTTCAGTAGTATTAAGTATATTGATATTGCTGGGGCGCCTGGGTGGCTCAGTCGGTTGAGCATCCGACTTCAGCTCAGGTCATGATCTCACAGTTTGTGGGTTCGAGCCCCGCATAGGGCTCCGTGCTGACAGCTCAGAGCCTGGAGCCTGCTTTGGATTCTGTGTCTCCCTCTCGCTCTGCCCCTCCCCACTCACACTCTGTTTCTCTCTCTTTCAAAAATAAATAAACACTTTTTAAAAATTTTTTAAAAAGTATACTGACATTGCTAAGAAACAGATACTCAGAATTTTTTCATCTTGCAGAAGAAACCCTATCCGTTAAACAACAACTCCCCATTTCTCCCTTCCCCCCTAGCCCCTAGCAACCACCATGCCACTTTCTATCTTTGGATTTGACTATACTTTAAGTACATAATATAAGTAGATTTTTCATGACTAGTATATTTCATTTAACATAATGTCCTCAAGATTTATCCATGTTGTAGCACATAACAGGATTTTCTTTTAAAAACTGGATGACACATTTAAAAAAGGGCAGGGGGCACCTGGATGGTTTGGTTGGTTAAGCATCCAACTTTGGCTCAGGTCATGATCTCGTGATTCGTGAGGTTGAGCCCCACGTCTGGCTGTACACTGACAGCTCAGAGTCTGCTTTGGATTCTCCGTCTCCTGCTCCCTCTCTCTGCCCCTTTCACACTCATGCTTTCTTTCTCTGTCTCAAAAGTAAGTAAAAATAGGGGCGCCTGGGTGGCTCAGTCGGTTAAGCGTCCAACTTCAGCTCAGGTCATGATCTCATGGTTTGTGAGTTTGAACCCCATGTCGGGCTCTGTGCTGACAGCTCAGAGCCTGGAGCCTGCTTCGGATTCTGTGTCTCCCTCTCTCTCTGAACCTCCCCTGCTTGCTCGCTCTCTCTCTCTCTCTTTCAAAAATAAATAAACTTTAAAAAAAATTTTTTTAAATAATAAGTAAAAATAAACATTAAAAAAAACTGGATGATACTCCATTATATCTACATAGGACATTTTGTTTATCCATTCATCCATTGATGGACATTTGGGTTGCTTCCACCTTGTGAATAATGCTGCTATGAACATGGGTGCAAATATCTCTTTGAGACCCTGCAGGATTTCTGGATTATATGGTAATCTTCTTTTTAATTTTTTTGAGGAACTGCCACACTGTTTTCCATAGCTGAGTCATACCATTTCATAATTACATTACAGTATACAAGGGTTCTAATTTCTCCACATCCTTGCCCACACCTGTTATTTTCTGGCTTGTTGTTTTTCTCTAGTAGTAATAATGGGATTACTAATGAATGTGAAGTTATGGCTCATTGTGGTTTTGATTTGTATATCTCCAATATGTAGTTATATTGAGAATCTTTCCATGTGCTTTCTGGTCCTGTGTATATCATCTTTGGAGAAATGTCCAAGTCCTTTGCCTATTTTTAAGTAAAGTTATTTGATTTTTTATTGTCAAGTTCTAGAAGTTCATTATATGATCTGTATATTAAATCCTTATCAGATGTATGATTTGTAAATATCTAGGTTTCTTTAGGCATCTTTTTGTTCCTTTGTGGGCCTTATTTCCTTGTTCTTTGTATGCTTCATGGTCTTTTGTTGAGATTTGTAATTTTGAAAAAACAATCACCTTCCATTCTTTATGGATGAGCTTCACGTAGGGGAAGATCTTCACTATCAGTCAGCCCAGCTAGAATATTTAGGACCTCTCAAGCCTTTTCTAACTAACCAAGGCCACTTTTGCAGTCTACAACAGGGATGATTTCAAATTATGTATCATTTTGCTATAACAGGCTATTCCTCCTTTTTTAAAGTTTATTTTATTTTGAGAAAGGGAGGGAAGGAGGGGGGGAGAGAGAGAGAGAGAGAGAGAGAGAGAGAGAGAGAGAGAGAGAATATGAGAGCCAGGGAGGAGCAAAGAGAGAGGAAGAGAGAAGATCCCAAGCAGGCTCCATGGTGTGAGCACAGAGCCCAGTGCGGGGCTCAGTCTCATGAACTATGACCTCATAACCTGAGCTGAGATCAAGAGTTGGATGCTTAACCAACTGAGCCACACAGGTGCCCCTAAATATCTATTTCTTCTATGTCAGTTTGTTTAGTTTTCCCAAGAGCTTGTTGATTTCTTCTTTAAAAAAAAAAAAAAAAAGTTTATTTTTGAGAGAGCATGTGTGCAAGCGGGAGAGGGGCAGAGAGAGGGGGCGCAGAGAATTCGAAGCAGGCTCTGTGCTGACAACAGTGAGCCCAGTGCAGGGCTCAAAAACTCACAAACCATGAGATCATGACCTGAGCCAAAGTCGGATACTCAACCAGCTGAGCCACCCAGGTGCCCCTAAATATATATTTCTTTTTACATCAGTTTGTTTAAGTTGTGTTTTCCAAGAGCTTGTCTATTTCTTCTAATATTGCAAATTTATTGGCAAAAGGAATCCGTAATAACCTCTTAATTACCTTTTAAAATATTGAGGTGAAACTCAGACCACAGTTAACATTACTAAAGTGTACAATTCAGTAGCATTCAGTTCATTCACAGGGTTATAGTTACCAACTCTTTCTAGTTTAGTATTTTATATAGCCTCAAAATAAACTTTAATCATTCCTCATTTCTCCTTCTCTCATCTCCTTGGGAACCACTAATCTGCTTTCTGTCTCTGTTAGTATGTTTTTGCGGTTCATGTGTCCTTTTAAAGCTTAACAATATTCCATGGTACATTTTTTTTAAGTTTATTTATTTATTTTTTAGAGAGAGCAGGGGAGGGGCAGAGAGACAGAGAGACAGAGAATCCCAAACAGGCTCTGCACTGACAGCGCGGAGCCTGACTCGGGGCTTGAACTCACAAACTGTGAGAAAATGACCTGAGCCAAAATCGAATCAGACACTTAACCAACTGAGCCACCCAGGCACCGCTCCAGGGTACATTTCTACCACACTTTATCCATTTGTCCAGTGATGGACATGTGGATTGTTTACACCTTTTGGCTATTCTGAACAATGCTGCTATGAACGTTAATGTACAGTTTTCTGTGTAGACATATATTTTCATTTCTCTTGGATATATACCTAGAAATGGAATACCTGGGTAATTTGGGAATTTTATGTTTAACTTTTTGAGGAGCTGTCAAACTCTTCTCTACAGAGGTTGTGCATTCTACATTCCCATCAGCAACACACAAGAGTTCCTATTTCTTCACCTCCTCATCAGTGCTTGTTATTTCCCTTTAAAAAAATTGTTGAGGGGCTCCTGGGTGGCTCAGTCAGTTAAGCATCCAGCTTTGGCTCAGGTCATGTTCTCATGGTTTGTTGGTTCGAACCCTGCGTCGGGCTCTGTGCTGACAGCTGAGTCTGGAGCCTGCTTCAGATTCTGTGTCTTTGTCTCTCTCTGCTCCTCCCCTGCTCGTGCTCTGTCTCTTTCTCTCAAAAACAAATAAACATTAAAAAAATTGTTGGGGTCCCTGGGTGGTTCATTTGGTTAAGTGTCGGACTCTTTATATCAGCTCAGGTCTTGATCTCAGGGTCATGAGTTCAAGCCCCACATTTAGCTCCATGCTGTACATGGAGCCTACTTAATAAAAATAAAATTAAAAAATTCTAGCCATCCTAGCAAATGTGAAGTGATACCTCATTGTGGTTTTGATTTGCATTTCTTTAATGACAAATGAATTTGAGTATCTCTTCATGTACTTGTTTTCCACTTGTATATCTTTGGAGAACTGTCTATTCAAGTCCACTGCCCATTTTTTATTTTTTTTTGTTGAGTTGTAAGAGTTCTTTATTCTGGATACCAAACCTTTATCAGAGGTACCATTGCAAATATTTTTCCCATTCCATAGGCTGTCTTTTCATTTTCTTGATAATGTCAAATCTAAGAATCCATTCCCATATCTGAAGTAATGAAGATTTACTCCTGTGTTTTCTTTTTTTTTTAATGTTTATTTTTGAGACAGAGAGAGACAGAGTGTGAGTGGGGGAGGAGCAGAGAGAGAGGGAGACACAGAATCCAAAGCAGGCTCCAGGCTCTGAGCCTGACATGGGGCTCGAACCCACAAACTGTGAGATCATGACCTGAGCCGAAGTCGGATGCTCAACGACTGAGCCACCCAGGCGCCCCTACTCCTGTGTTTTCTAATGATAGTTTTTAATTTTAGTTTATATATATTGGTCTTTTATCCATTATTAGCTAATTTTCATATATGTAATGAAGCAGGATTCCACCTTCATGTATTTTTACATACCCAGTTGGCCCAGCACCATTTGTTAGAGAGCTTGTTCTTTACCCCATTGAATGGTTTTGGTACACTCGTGAAAAATCAATTGGCTGTAGATGGCGGGTTTATTTCTCAAGCCACAGTTTCATTCCATTGGTCCATATGTTTGTCCTTGTGCTAGTACCAGTGTTTTGATTTTTACAGCTTTGGAGTGAGTTTTGAAATCTGTGTGAGTTCTTGAGCCTTGTTTTTCTTTTTCAATATTTTGGCTTTTCAGGCATTCAATATTTTGGGATTCCAAATGAATATGATGATTGGCTCTTCCATTTACACACACACACACACACACACACACACACACACCCCTACACACAAAGCCATTGAGATTTTGATAGGGATTGCATTAAATTTGCAGATCACTTTGGGGTGTAGTGCCATTTAAGAATATCAAGTCTTCTGGGGTTTCTGGGTGGCTCAGTCGGTTAAGCGTCCAGCTTCAGCTCAGGTCATATCGCACAGCTCGTGAGTTCAAGCTCCGCATCCGGCTCTGTGCTGACAGCTCAGAGCCTGGAGCCTTCTTCGAATTCTGTGTGTCCTCTCTCTGCCCCTCCCCTGCTCATACTCTGTCTCTCTCTCTCAAGAATAAATATTTAAAAAATATATTAAGTCTTCTAATCTATGAACATGAAATGTTTTTTCAAGTAATTATGTCTTCTTTAATTTCTTTCATCAGTGTTTGGTTGTTTTTACTATACATGTCTTTTACTCCCTTTAAATTCATTCCTAGGTGTTTCTTTTTTAGATTTTTTTAATGTAGGTGTTTTTTTTTTAATGCTACTATACATGGATTCTTAATTTCCTTTCTGATTATTCATTGCTGGTGCATCTAAACACAACTCATTTTCATATGTTGATCTTTTACCCTGCAACTTGCTGAATTTGTTAGTTCTAGTAGCTACTTTATGTATATGTGGATTCTTTTGGATTTTCTGCATGTAGAAATATGTCATCTGCAAATAGAAACAGTTATATTTCTTTTCCAAATTGGATGCCTTTTGTTTCTTTTTCTTGTGTAATTGCTCTGGCTAAGCCTTCTCGTAGAGATTGAATAAAAGCACAAAAGTAGGCATCCTTGGAGCATCTGGGTGTCTCAGTGGGTTGAGTGTCCAACTTTGGCTCTGGTCATGGTCTCACGGTTTATGGGTTCGAGCCCTATATTGGGCTCTCTGCTGTCAGTACAGAGCCCGCTTCAGATTCTCTGTCTCCTTCTCTCTCTGCCCCTCCCCTGCTCATGCTCTCTCAAAAATAAATAAAACATTAAAAAAACAAAGTAGGCATCCTTGTGTTTTTCCTGATCTCAATGGGAATCTTTCCGTCTTTCACCATTAAATATGATGTGTTGGGTTTTCATAAATACCCTCTATCATGTTTATGATACAAGTAATGATACATGTTACTTCTACTTCTAGTTTACTGAGTGTTTTTATCATGAAAAGTCTTGAATTTTTTTCTAATACTTTTTCTGAGTCTATGGAGGTAGTCATGTGTTGTTGCTCTAATTTTCCATTCAGCAGAAGTGTATTATCTACTAGGTGCCATATGAGATGAGCTAAGGATAAATGAAATATAGTCTTTCCTATTAAGGTAGTATCACTGCGGAGAGAGGCATGGAAAAAAATAATTCCAAAAGTAAAGTGATTGATACTATAAAAAGGGTAACTAAGTACTCTGGAAGATTAGAAATTTTAATTCAATTTGGACTTCACAGTGGTGCTGTTATTTTAGCTGAGTTTTAAGAGTTAAATAGAGGTTCGCCAGCCAAGACAAGGCTCCAAAGAGGGATTTCAGTCAGAGGGAACAGCCAGAAAAAAGGTAGGAGAACATGAAGCTGTGTTGGGAATGGCAGATTGTTGTTTGGTGATGAGATTTGACAAGGAGTTGTAGGAGGGGAAGCTGGATGGTAAGGTTGAATGAAGTTAGAATGGCCTTGTGTACCATGCTTGGGCCTTCAGACTGGGTATGACAGATATACAGCAAGGCAGTCACTTGCTCATATGTGCACTATAGCCATATGGATTAGAATGAGAAGAGGCTGTAAACAAGATTTAAAAACATATATTTCAAGCATATAGTATAACTGTTATTATTGGTTTTAATTTTTTTTTCTTTTCCTTTCAATCCTCTCTCCCTCTTGTTTCCTCGTTAGTGCTTTCTTGTGTTAGGCTCTGTTATATACCATTCCCAGAATGCAACAGGTGACAGGAGAAAAAAATATATAGAACGGTATGCTACAACCATCAGAATTGGAATTCTGTTAAGTTTTATATAAATATGTATTGTACTCTTTTGGAGTCATCAAAAAAAATTTTTTAAGTGAAGCAGTAAAAGGCTCTTTTGAAAACACAGAATACTTGAGCTTAATTTTCAAGACTTTGTGTTGCTAGAAAATAAATGATTAGCCATAAAAACATCAAGTTTATTTTCTGTTTTGACTGGCATTTGGCCAACACTAGAATGGATTTCCTGGTAATTTGGTTTGAGAGATGACTGCTTTACATCATCATTGATACCTGTAAAGCCAAACATAGGGCTTTGCGCATCAATAAATGTCTTCATTGTTGAGTTATTCAATTTGAATTAAATTATTTGAACAACCCAAATCTTCTGTTTGTATGTCCTAATTACTATGCAACCATTACAGATAATCTCAGTTAAGCTCTTAAATTATAAAGCAGTGTAGTATTATTGCTGCAGTATGGAAACAGTTACCATTAACTAGAATCCAGTGGTCAGTGACCTCATAATCAATTATTACTTTGTAGAATTTCTCTTCAATACTGTCATGAGTTTAGTATTCCCTAAAAGCATTTTCTACTTTCTTTAATAATTTTTCCAGATTAGGTTCAAAGAGATACAAATTTCAAAATTCTTAAAATGTCTTTTAAGCATACATTCTAATTTAAAGTACTTTTGATCAGAAATTTGGTGACATATATTGATATTTATTATGAAGCCTCTGGTATTATCTGGAAAGTAATTATTTCCTAGTGAAGGAAAGGGATGAATGATAAAGATTAAAAATAGTAGCTTTTCACTGATGGAAGCACAGTCTAGTCCAATAATTCTCAAAATTTTTGATGCCAAGACCGGAATTATTAAAAATTATCAGACTCTAAAGAGCTTTTGTTTACATTATCTGTGTATATATCCCAGTATTTTATTAGAAACTAAAACTGGGGGCGCCTGGGTGGCGCAGTCGGTTGGGCGTCCGACTTCAGCCAGGTCACGATCTCGCGGTCCGGGAGTTCGAGCCCCGCGTCAGGCTCTGGGCTGATGGCTCAGAGCCTGGAGCCTGTTTCCCTCTGTGTCTCCCTCTCTCTCTGCCCCTCCCCCGTTCATGCTCTGTCTCTCTCTGTCCCAAAAATAAATAAACGTTGAAAAAAAAATTAAAAAAAAACAAAAAAAGAAACTGAAAATTTTTTAAATATTTTAAATTCACTTAGAAATAACAAGAAATCTATTCTATATAAACATAATGTAGCCTAATTTTATGAAAAATAACTACTTTCTGTAACAGAATTAGAAGAATATTTTACATTTTTGCAAAATCTCTTCACTAACTTGATACATGGATTTTCATATCTTTGTATTCAGTGTTTTCAATATCAGGTACCTTTTCCAGGTATCTTCTGGAGAGCTGTATTATAACACTAAAGAGAGAATTGGGTGTTCACTTTATGAAATCCCTGAAAGGGTCTCAAAACCAGTTTGAGAACCTCTGGTCAATTTCAAGCAACCATGAAGTGTTAGTTTATTCTGGATTAAAAAGGATGTCTGGCATATGTCAGTATTTTTTCTGATGTAGATATTAAAGTGGAAAGAAGTTTGTATAATCTCCCTTCCAGACTTCAGGAGACTTAACCAAAATAAATTTGTCACTTTTTTTTTTTAATTTTTTTTTTTTACATTTATTTATTTTTGAGAAACAGAGTGAGACAAAGTGTGGTGGGGGAGGGGCAGAGAGAGAAGGAGACACAGAATCTGAAGCAGGCTCCAGGCTCTGAGCTGTCAGCGCAGAGCCTGATGCAGGGCTCGAACCCACAAACTGTGAGATCATGACCTGAGCCAAAGTTGGACACTCAACCGACTGAGCCACCCAGGTGCCCCAAGTTTGTCACTTTTAAAATGTTTCTGGAGTCTAGGCTACTCTCAGGCATGTCCCATGTGTTGTCTCAACATTCAGACTTCTTTGATCTCATGGCACCTCTATAGCAACATGTGGCAGAGGAAGAGAGAGACAGAGCGTGGAGAATCGCTCATAGTCTTTTTTTTTTTTTTAATTTTTTTTTAATGTTTCTTTAGTTTTCAGACAGAGCACGAGTTGGGGAGGGGCAGAGAGGGAGACACAGAATTTGAAACAGGCTCCAGGCTCTGAGCCGTCAGCACTACCCTGATGTGGGGTTTGAACCCACAAACCGTGAGATCATGACCTGAGCCTAAGTCAGACACGTAACCGACTGAGCCACCCAGGCGCCCCCGTGCATAAAGTCTTAAGTGCTTCCTCTTAGAAATGTCACACATAATTCCTCTTTATGTTTGCTAGTAAAAGCCATGCCTGATGTCAGGTGGTCCTGTCTAACTTTAACAGATCAGGAAGTACAGTCCTCTCATGTGACAGAGGAAAGGAGGACTGAATATATTGGTGAGCAGTACAAATGCTTACCACTCTCTTTGAAATGATGTTTTTAAGGAACATTAATATAAATACCTTGAGCACAAGGACCTTGTTCACCACAGTGTGATGAGCACCTAGGTCAATATCTCTTATAACCAAGAAACACTTGTTGAACAAGTAAGTGAGAGGAAGACATTAAACTTCCCCAATACAGTAAGCAGTAATATTTTCTAATTGGCTATAGATATAAAAGAGTACACACTGAATTTACCTCTGATGAGAAACCATTTGCTTTTCTTATACTTACCAGTTTATTATGGTCAATCTTTGGTAAATTTGGATGGTTTAATAATAGCATGCCAAATTCTTCCTTTGCAATGGACTAAACTTTTAGTGGATAGTCAAAAAATATGAGTTAGCATTTTTAAGTCTGTCATTTATAGAAATAAAAGGTTGATATACATGCTATAATATCTATGCTACCATTTACCATATGATTTCATTCTCCCACTATTTTTTTCTTCTCAAAATATGAAATTTAGCTAGTGTAGCACATTTCAATCATTGAATCAATAGAAATTTTTGAGAACATTGGGAAACAAAACTGACAAAAATCTTTGCTTTTTTTCCCCAGAAAATAGTAATGATTATAGCAAATAAGGAAACTATATATTATTAGATGATAACTTCTTTGGGAAAAATAGAGCAAGGTTAGGGGGATTGAGAGAGTTGAATGGTGAGGAAACAGGTTACAGTTACACACAGAGGAATCCGAGCAAGTCTTATTAAAAAAAAAAATATGTCTAAGCAAAGACATCAAGGTGGTAAGGGAATTTCCATCCAGATACCTGGGGGCAAGCCTGTACAAGGTAGAGGGAGTAGTCTGTGCAAAGGCTTTCAGGCAGGAGAACACCTATTTTGTCTGAGGTATTACATGTGGGTAGAGTAGAGCCAGTGAATCAGAGAGATTAGATGAGTCAACCTCCAGCCTCTGCTTCTAGTCACTAGGTAGACAGTTCTGGTCTAGTCTCTTTGTCATGGAAATTCTTGTCCATCCCCTTGGCTCTGAGACAGTTTTTTAAAAACAGCTTCAGAGGGCACCTGGATGACTCAGTTAAACATCTGACTTCAGGTCAAGTGTTGATCTCATGGTTCTGTGACTCTCAGCCTGGAACCGCTTCAGATTCTCTGTCTCGCTGTCTCTCTGCCCCTCCCCTGCCCTCAAAAATAAACATTAAAAAATAATAAAAACATATACACAATGGTTTCTAAAAATCAAAGAATTCTGTGAACAATTATTAAAAAAAAAAGTAAGTAACAGCCTCAGGTTGAAAAGGCATAACTCATAATTTAGTCTTTGTCCCCAGGCTTCTCTCTTTGTTTATTGGAGAATTCTTAACAGTACCTCGAAAGGCCTACATTAGGCTTTTGTTTTTCCTTTGCTCAGTTTTATCTCCTATCAAGTCTTCCACCTCACTGTCTCTGCATACACTTACTTTAGCTTGATATCAGAATTTGACTTTTTCAATACTAAAAATGTACAAATTAGTGTACCCTCAGTCAGTTTCAGTTTGCTCTTAACAGAGCTGTATTTACTTTCAAAAATTTCTTGATTATAGGATTTATTGAAGGCTAAAAAATTTAGTTAACATATACCAACATCTGGACTTTAACTTACAGTTTTCCCTAACATTGTATATGGCCTCCATAGGCCCATGATCAGTGTCTCAAAGGTACAGTATTTGATAGTTTGAGCTAAAGGGACTGAAACCACTATAAGAATTCTCAAATTCCCTGTTTGATCTTGTGGGGTCCCTACTACTCTCTGATGATCCTCAGAGATCTTAACTTTATATTACAGTTTCTCATTCCTGATATGATAGTCTTAGTTTCAAGCAACAGGAACCAACTCAGGCTGATTTAAGCAGAAAGATAACTTATTAAAAAGGTGTAAGGTGACATGAGAGTCCGTAAGTAGGTCCTGCCATTTATGGTTAACGGTCAATTGTTTTTCAAAAAGAATGCCAAGACAATTCAATGGTCTTTTCAACAAATGGTGCTGGGACAACTGGATGCCAACATGCAAAGATTGAAGTTGGATCCATTCTCTTTATTTTTAATTTAATTTTTATAATGTTTAATTGTTTTTGAGAGAGAGAGAGACAGAGCATGAACAGGGGAGGGACAGAGAGCAATGGAGACACAGAATCCGAAGCAGGTTCCAGGCTCTGAGCTGTCAGCACAGAGTCCGACGCCAGGCTTGAATGCACAGGCCATAAGATCATGACCCAATCTGAAGCTGGATGCTCAACTGACTGAGCCACCCAGGCGCCCTGATCCCTTCTTTAATATCATAACACAGAAATTAACTCAAAATGAGTTACAGACCTAAATATAAGAGCTAAGCCTGTAAAACTCATAGAGGAAAACATAGGAATAAATATTTATGGCCTTGGATTTGACACTAGTTTTATAGATACGACAGCAAAAGCGTAAGGAAAACAAAAGAAAAAATAGGAAAATTGGACTACATTGAAATTATAAACTTTTGTGCTATAAATGATATCATCAAAAGAGTGAAAAGACAACACACAGAATGGTATCTAGATATTAGTATCTAGAATATATAAAGAACTCTATGATTCAATAATAAGAATTCACATCACTCAGTTTAAAAATGGGCAAAGAGGGGCGCCTGGGTGGCTCAATTGGTTAAGGTCTATCTTCAGCTCAGGTCATGATCTTGCAGTTCATGGGTTCGAGCCCCACATTAGGCTTTGCGCTGACCGTGCCAAGCCTGCTTCAGATTCTCTGTCTCCTTCTCTGCGCCGCCCCTGCTCCCTGTCTCTCTCTCTATCTCTTTCTCTCTCAAAAATAATTAAAAATATATATATATAAAAATGGGCAAAGATTTTGAGGGGACATTTCCCTAAAAAGATGCAGAAGTAGCTAAAAAGCACATGAAAAGATGCTTGATGGGGCGCCTGGGTGGCTCAGTCGGTTAAACGGCCGACTTCGGCTCAGGTCATGATCTCGCGGTCCGTGAGTTCGAGCCCCGCGTCGGGCTCTGTGCTGACAGCTCAGAGCCTGGAGCCTGTTTCAGATTCTGTGTCTCCCTCTCTCTGACCCTCCCCCGTTCATGCTGTGTCTCTCTCTGTCTCAAAAATAAATAAACGTTAAAAAAAAATAAAAAAAAAAAGATGCTTGATATCCTTAATCATTCGGGAGATGCAAATCAAAAGCACAATTAGATACTATTTCACATCCACTAGGATACCTGTAATGAAAATATATGGGAAACAGTATGGTAGTTCTTCAAAATATTAAACATGGAATTATCATGTGATCCAGGAATTTTATTTCTGGGTATATACACAAATGAAAGCAGGTACTCATATCTGTATGCCAGTGTTCATAGCAGCATTATGCACAAGAGCGAAAAGGTGTGAACAGCAACTTATTGTCCATCAGCAGATGAACAGATAGATAAAATGTGCTATATACATACAGTGGAATGAAATTCCTTAAAATGGAATAAAATTTGATACATGCTACCACCTTGAAGACAGACATTATGCTAAGTGAAATAGCCAGACAAAAAGAACAAATATTGTATGATTCTATTTATTTGGGGTACCTAGGATAGTCAAATATATAGAGACTAAAGTAGAACAGTGGTTATCAGGGGCTGGAGGAAGGACGGAAAGTTCTTGAAATGGATAGTGGTAATGGTTGCACAACAGTGTGAATGCACTTAATGCCATTAAACTATATACTTTAAAATGGTTAAAATGGTGTGGAACTGGTGAATCACTTACAGTGTTCACCTGAAACTAATATAACACTGTATGTTAACTACACTGGAATTAAAATGGGAAATGTTATTATATATATTTTACCACAATAAAAACAAAAAAATATTTAATAATGTGTTTCCAAGTATGTGGAGATACTAGTATCCTCATACACTGCTGGTGGGAATGTAAAATGGTGCAGTCAGTTTGGAAAACAGTCTGGCTGGGATTTCCTCAAAAAATTAAACATAAAATGGACAAAGGCCTTAATAGATATTTCTCCAGAGAAGATTAACCCAACGGCCAATAAGCATATGAAAAGATGCTTGCTTTGAATTCTTTTTTTTTTTTTTTTCAACGTTTATTTATTTTTGGGACAGAGAGAGACAGAGCATGAATGGGGGAGGGGCAGAGAGAGAGGGAGACACAGAATCGGAAACAGGCTCCAGGCTCTGAGCCATCAGCCCAGAGCCTGACGCGGGGCTCGAACTCACGGACTGCGAGATCGTGACCTGGCTGAAGTCGGACGCTTAACCGACTGCGCCACCCAGGCGCCCCTGCTTTGAATTCTTTTATGAGACAATCAGGTGTGTCCATAAGAGAAGCCTGAGGAGAGGCTGGGGGAAACTAGGTGTATTACAGGTGCTTACAGGTCCTAGAGAGAGAAGGCATGGCATCCCATGCAGGGCCTTGTGGAAAGGCTACCAGGGTGGTTAGGAGACTAGAGGGGGGGAGGGTTAGGCCAGAGCCTTTATTGAGGTTTGTAAATGAAAGGCAAGAAAAGGCAGGGTGAACAGTTTAGGATTAGCTAGTTGAACTTACTTCAGTGGTATTTGGGCCTTGGGATGGTCCCACTTATCTGGCACCTGCCCCAGGAGGATTAAGGCAGAGGAATAGTGTCTTTTGGGGCACCAGGACCAGATAGAGGAGACATGGCCCTGGATTGGCTAGTTTGTATATCAGAGACATGCTTCGGGCTCGGCCGTTTCCTGTCTATAAGAACTAGCTAGTCCTGGAGGGGCAATCTCTTTCCAGACAGAAAGTTGTTTTGGGGGTGGATTTTTTGCTTGTTGTTGTTGTTGTTGTTGTTGTTGTTGTTTTTATGGTGCCAAAATATCATAATATGCAGAAATTAAAAATAATTATAACAGACTGTTCAATATCACTAGTCATTAGGGAAATGCAAATCGAAACCACAACAAGGAACCCCTTCACTTTCATTAGGATGGCTATTACAAAAAGGAAAAGGAAAAGAAATTACAGGTGTTAGTAAGGATGTGGAGAAATTACAAACCTGGTGCATTGCTGATGGGAATGTAAAATGATCCAGCCACTTTTGAAGTTCCTCAAAAAGTTAAACATAGAATTACCACATAACCCAGAATTCCACTTCTACGTATATACCCAGAAGAATTGAAAGCAACGACTCAAAACAGATATTTATACACCAATGTTCAAAGCAGCATTATTCGCAGTAGCCAAAAGGTGGAAACAACCTATATGTCCATTAATGGATGAATAGATAAATAGGTGGTGTATACATACAATGGAATATTATTCAGCCTTAAAAATGAATGAAATTCTGATACCTGCTACAACTTGGATAAAAATTGAAACCATTATGCTAAGGGAAATCAGCCAGACACAAAAGAACAAATATTATATGGGGGCGCCTGGGTGGCTCAGTCGGTTAAGCGGCCAACTTCGGCTCAGGTCATGATTTCGCGGTCAGTGAGTTCAAGCCCTGCGTCAGGCTCTGTGCTGACAGCTCAGAGCCTGGAGCCTGTTTCAGATTCTGTGTCTCCCTCTCTCTGACCCTCCCCCATTCATGCTCTGTCTCTCCCTGTCTCAAAAATAAATAAATGTTAAAAAAAAATTAAGAAAAAAAAAGAACAAATATTACATGATTCTACTTATGAGATGGATGGGACAGGCAAATTCATAGAAATAGAAAGTAACAGAGTTTATCAGGGGCTGGGCTATGATTCCATTTCCATAAAATTCAAAGTTACTCTTACTGGGGGAGAGAGACACATTATGACTAGAGGTGGCACAAGAGGAGCTGCTGAGTCATTTTCTGTTTCTCAATCTGTGTTCATTCTATAAAATGTCAAGAGCTGTTCAGCCATAATTTGCACATTTCCCTTGATAGGTTATACTTTAATTAAAGTCTACTTAAAATTGGGGAAAAAAGATATCTGTATTTCAGAGTTTTTTTAACAACTGATAATTTATCAAAAAGGTTGACTTCATTAAGCATGTGCATTGGTGGTTTCGGCCTTGATTCCTCGTTCAGTACTGATGGAATCAACCTATTTAGCAGTCTCAGAAGGACTGTACAGATCAGCGAGTCACTTATGGATCCTCATCTGAAAACAATCCCAAGTCTTAGTACCTTCACCGGAAGAGGTTTTCTTGTAGTGATTCTCAGAGTCTTGGAAGACTTCCAAACCGATCCTTTCACTTTGAGGCTCTTTTCCTTTGCACCTCTGATCAAGTTGGCTCATATGTTCTCCAGAGATTTTCCATTGGCAGCTGGTTAGAGTGATTCTAATTCTGTGAATCACCACCTCTGCTTCCACGGGTATCTTCCCATGTCCTTAGAAGTCATGGCTGTGACACAGCTTCCTGACCAACTGGTTCCTGGGAGAAAACAGGGGGGAGGCAAGAGCCAGGCACTCAGAGCTCTGCAGTAGCTACCACTATGTCTTCCTCAAAGAAAAGAGTTCAGCTTTTAAAGGCTGAAAAGATAGCCATTTTCTCCTCATCTTGGAATCATCTAAAAATAATAACCATAACAAGAAATGGAGACATAGGTGCTTGGTTTGACACTTGAAGGAATCCACTGCCCCAACTAAGAAGACACAGAGGAAGAGCAACAAATGCAAGGGAGAGCAAATAGAAATGAGAGGGACACATTGGGAAAAGACATTGAAGATGATCAACAGATGCAGTGAAGGTCAAGTAAAGGTGAGGGGGACACTCGGTGTGGACACTTTCGGCAAGAACACGTGTTTCCACAGAATTGGAAGCTCTGAGGGCAAAACCAACAGTCCCTTTTCTGTAACAAGAACAGTACACAACCAAGGGCCAGTACTTCCCTAGTCAGGACTTGACAGGAAATGTCATGAAGCAGGGAAGTTGGAGACTGAACACAGACTATAAGCTATTTCCGTACAATACTGTCTGTTGTGAAGTAGGTTGAAGGAAAGAGTCAGCAATGAAAGCAGCCCTACAGTGTGGATCTTGGTTAGTTGTTGAGAAATGAAGGTAAAAAACCCAATTCTCATGTACAACCTGTGTCATAAGGCCCTGGACCCTCCCTAATGTGAATCTCTTGTAAATATTTGACATATGAACAACTCCCCTCTTTCAATAATGAGTAATACATCAAAAAGGAATCCACACCAGAGGAAAATTTGACCAGCATATAGCCATGAATATTTTTTAATTAATGAAGTAATCCCCTTTTAAAGATTATTATGAATGGAGTACCTAGCTGGCTCAGTTGATGGAACATGCAGCTCTTGTCATGAGTTCAAGCCTCACGTTGGATGCAGAGCCTACTTAAAAAAATATTAATAATTATGCTGAAAGAGATAATGAAGCAAGGGCAAGTGTCTGTTAGCTTCACCTATAGAGAAGATTTATCTCCCAACAAGTCTCATGAGGTAAGGCATTTCCCAGATGTAGAAAAGAGATTCAGATCCGGCAGCCAAAAAGAGTACAAATACCTCTAAATGGAGACTTAGGGGAGAAAATTGTGCACATCACATGCACGCACACACACAAGGTTTGGACTCCTTTTCACTGAACTCAGCAGTTCTCGATCTCCATTTAATTAAACCAGATTTTACTTTTGGCTTTAAGGAAACTTTGAACCTTATCTTTCTGCCACAACAGTGATATCTTACTCTTAAATCTAGTTTAACTGAACATCTTAACAGAGTGAAGGTGTGCCATACTGCCTTATTCTTAATCTCCCATTTTCTTTATAGGGCCGCTTCTTCTCTCTAGAGAATATCACTGTCCTAGCTTAGCTTTCCTTTTTTATCATGACCATTTAAAAAAAAAAGAAGGGGGGCGGACGCCTGGGTGGCTCAGTCAGTTGAGCATCCGACTTCAGCTCAGGTCAAGACCTTGCAGTTCATGAGTTCAAGCCCTGCATCGGGCTCTGCGGGACAGCTCAGAACCTGGAGCCTGCTTCCGATTCTGTGTCTCGCTCTCTCACTAACTCTCTCTCTCTCTCTCTCTTTCGAAAATAAATAAACATTAAAAAATAAAAAAATAATAAAAAAGGGAAATGAGGCAAAGCTCTTATATCTGTAATTTGATTTTTTTCTTGAATGGTCTTCCAGGCAAGAAAAAAATATTGTGATTAGAAGTTTTGGAAGATGTACTCTCATCTTTCTCTTATTGAAGCATTGCTAATATTGGGGCCAGGGACAATTTCTTAGATTTTCTACCATTTTTTCCCTTTGCTACCTGTCACCAAATGCGTTCCTTTATGAACATTTTAAAATGTAATTGAGCAAAAGAGAATACTTTTGTTATTAAGCTATCTAATGTTTTTATCAAATTGTAATGTTAGATGCTTAAATTCTTTTATTTCGAAGAGTAGGATTGAATAGCATGACACAATGAATGACAGTCTTCTATCAAGTAATAATACGTAGCCTTGATGGTTCAGCAGGTTCAAATCAGGAAGGTCCCATTAGAGTTATTTTTTCTACCTCTCTGTGTTCAATCTCAACTGTAAGTTGGCCTCAGAAACTATTCTAAGTCCCTCATCTGTAAAAATGGAGACCACTATGAAAGGATCTCATTTATTTATTACTTTTTCATCCAACTATCCATTTGTACCTCTATCCAGGATATAAGGATGATTGACTCTGTCCCTCTCCTAAGAAGTATGGTGAAGATGGATTTGTAATTAGCTGTAATTCAGTGTGATAACTGTCATAAAAGAAGGGCATTTAGGGTGCCATGTAGGCACAGTGTTGACTGTACTTGTATGCATTAATTATCATTCAGTGTCCCTGAAAACTTGGTTGGTACCATTACCTTTGAATGGAAATGATTAGCATCTTTGCCTGATAGGTGTCCTATAGTGAAATGATACAATTTCTTAAGCAATCTGCAAGCTAAAAATTTTCCCCCAGGAAATCAAAGCCTTAATGCTAAATTTGCTGTATTTATACAGCTTATAATGGAAGTGGGTTCCTATTTTACAGTTACTACGCTTTCCCAATTCAATTCACATTCCAATCCATCTTATCAAACTTCAGTTAAGTCAATACACTGAAACAGTTCTTTTTTTTAGTGTCTATTTTAAGAGAGAGAGAGAGAGAGAGAGAGAGAGCCAGCATGGGGAGAGGCGGGGGGGGGGGGGAGGGGAGGGGAGGGGGTGGTGGAGAGAGAATCCCAAGCAGGCTGTGTGTGCGGAACCTGATGCAGGGCTCGATCTCATGAACTGTGGGATGATGACCTGAGCCAAAATCAAGAGTCAAATGCTTAACCAAATAAGCAATCCAGGCACTCTGAAACATTTCTTTTTCTTAAAAACATTGTTGGAGTAGAAGATCATGCTTTGAGGTGATTAATTTTTTTCTTGATATAGAAAATATTAATAACATTTATCTAGTTGTTTCTAGGCAGCACAAGACTATTGAACTCTCCAAGAATCCAGTCTGAGATTTTCCAAACTGCCAAAATATTTTAAGACAAATGAGAATATATAAACATACATGTTATCAATTGTTTTATATTTGTGTTTTAGAGATAATAAGTCTCTAATGAGCCACCAGAGCCCAGTGGGATTAAAGATATAAATTTCAAAATCTAGATTCCTTCCTGTATTATCATATCTGGATGGAGTTGTGTTTTCTCTGAATGTGAAATTTCTCAAGAGAGATGCTTATTACATTATTAAAAACAATGAATTACATTATGAAATAAATAATAGAAGGCAAAGCATAGACCAATGATGAAAGTTTGTCATGAAGGAAGGATTGTGATTAATTTTGCACATTTGAGTAGATTTAGAAGGAGGATGGAAAGAAAGAAGAAAAAAAGGAAGGATGGATTATATTATAGAGTTTACAGTGGGTTTACTTTAGAAAGAAGGAGGAATAAGTTAGATTTGAGTTTATAGTGAAATTTGAATTCACAATTCAAATGGTGAGACTAAACTTTCTTTGTGCGTACACGCACGCACTCTCACACTCTCACACACACACACACACACACACACACACACACACACACACTGAGAAGAAAATGATGAACAGAAGCAACACAAAGTGTGCACTGCCTACTACAGTGCTTACTTGGCACATAATATGGTCATTATTACATGTTTTTGGAGATTGTTTAAATTCTCTTATTTTGAAAGAAGGTTTTTTTTTCTTTTTTAAAAAAATTTTTATATTTTTAATTTACATTTGAGGGAAGATTTTGAGTTAAAGCAGAGATTGGTTGGCACTTTACAGCCTGCAGGGCAAATCTGGCCTGCTATCTGCCTTTGTAGATAAACTTTTATTAGAACTCACTATGCTTATTTATATATTGTCTACATCTATTTCTGCACTACAGCAACAGAATAGAGTAGTTAGGAGAGTGACTGTATAGCCTACAAAGCCTAAAATGTTTACTTGCTGGCTTTTACAGAGTGGGTTGCCAACCCCTCAGTGGAATCCTCAGTTTCAGCCCCATACACAGACTGTATATTTCTTATGATCCACTGAGCTTTGTAAGGTTAATATATTTGTTGTGTTGAACATTGTTTTGAGCCCCTGATTTTCCCCAACTTTTTCTTATA
The DNA here is from genome assembly GCF_022079265.1 of Lynx rufus. NCBI lineage: Eukaryota > Metazoa > Chordata > Mammalia > Carnivora > Felidae > Lynx > Lynx rufus. Next base: position 15,526,916 of record NW_025814842.1, on the reverse strand, counting down.
CCTTTAATGTAGCTTCATTAGTTAAAATTTTGCCATATTTGCTTCATCTGTTCTCTCCATGTACATTATACATACATGCATTTTCTTCTTCTGCTGCTGCTGCTGTTGACTTATTTGAAAGTTACAGATATTGTGCTTTAGCATACCCCTCTAAGAGTAAGAGCATTCCACTATATAACCTACTGTTTTAAAATTTAAAGACACATGTATGGGCTTTTTGTTTGTGTGTAAGGGCTATACAACTGTCTTTCTAGAGCACCTTGTTCACCTCTGTGTTCCCATTTATAAACTGTAGAAATTCTAAGTATTAGTTATCTATTGCTTACTTGTAGCCTGAATAACGAATGGCCCCCTAAAGATTTCCATGTCTTAATCCATGAAATCTGTGACTATGTTACCTTACATGGCAAAGGGGACTTTGCAGATGTAATTAAGGAATTAAAAATGTATCCTGTATTATCTGATGGGCTCAATGTAATCACAAGGGTCCTTGTAAGAGGGAGGCAAGAGAGGTAAAAGCAGAGAAGGTGATAATCAGTGAGAGAAATGTGACAGTGCCATCACTGCTGTCATTGAAGATGGCAGTGCTAAGAATTTTCACACCTAGTTTCAAAGCCATAAAGTCCTGGCTTTTTTTTTTTTTTTAAACAATCCTTTCCTCAATTTCTCTCTCCTCTTGCTATATTTTACTATAATCATCAAGAAGAAATTCCATGACACCTTCAGTGTTTTGCTTGGAAATCCCCTTACCGGACCACCCAGTTCATTTGGCTCATTTTCTACTTTGTGTATAACTGCAAGTGACAGGGTTACTGAACTTTGTTTCTACATAACAAAGATCCCCCTGCCTCCAGTTTCTAATCAGATGTTCCTACCCTCCTTAAAACCTCACAGGGAGCCTCCTCAAAGTCCAAAACCTGTCAATTTCAATTCATGGCAATTTAGGCTTTTATCACTACTCTCCTTAAAGTCCTTATAGCTACCTCCTACTGCCCAGTTACAAAACTGCTACCACATTTTAAGTATTCGTGATAATAGAACCCCACTCGTGACACCAGAATCTGTTAGTTATCTCTGGCACTTTAAAATTTAGGGTAGTTAGGCACTCAAGACAGCAAACATATTCTCTCACAGTTTCTGAGGATCAGGAATCCAGGTTCATTTTAACTAGATGCCTCTGGTCTAGGCTTATCAGGAGGTTGTAGTCACACTGTCAGCCAGGGCGGCAGTCCTCTCAAGGCTCAATGAGAAGAGGTTCCCTTTCCAAACTCACTCCTGTCACTGTTGGCAGGCCACAGGTCTCCAAATCGGTTGGGGGTATCTGTTCTTTGGCACAGAGACCTTGGCGTAAGCCTATTCACGACATGCAGCTGGCTTTCCTCAGAGCAAGGAAGCAGAGAGCAAGAGAGATTCCCCAAGACAGAAGAAACAGACTTTTTTGTGACCTAATCTCAGAAATAACATGCCATCATTTTTGCCATATTCTAGTTGTTAGAAGCAAGTCACTGGGTCCAGTTCACACTTAAAGGAAGGGGATTCCACAGGTCATGAATACCAGGCAGGGAACATAGGGGCTCAGCCTCAGAGGTTGCTTAACACAGATAACAAGGCATGTGTGTCTCAGAATGTGCCACGAACACTTTCAGGGTGAAAACAACTTAGAGAAAGCTTAATATTCTCCGTAAGATCAACCCACATTCAGAATTTGGCTTCATAGAGAGTTTCTCTTATAACTTGTAAAAACTTGACTATCTGAATGAAATCTTTGAAGAGCCAGTCATTCTAGAAAGGCAAGTTTCTAGATAGATCTGTCCCATTACAGACCAAATCTTAATAGTTTGGCGTAGAAGTCCTTCTCTTTTTGATCACATACTTCCTTACCTGCTTAAAGAAATTACTGATGATAATATGAAATTTTATTTCATAAAAAATCATTATATGTGTTGTAAAGAGAAAATGCTGGCCTTCTCCATAGGATATAGAATTGTTGATCTCTTTCTTAAAGGACTCAAGGCTTTCTGTCTGCCTTTATTTATTTACTTAATGTTTATTTTTGAGAGACCTAATAGGCGCGCATGAGTTGGAAAGACACAGAGAGAACAGGAGACAGGGACCTGAAGCCAGTTCTGTGCCGAGAGCAGAGAGCCCGATGTTGGGCTCGAACTCACCATGAGATCATGACCTGAGCTGAAGTCGGACACTTAATCGACTGAGCCACCCAGGCGTCCTCCTGTCTGCCTTTTTATAATTTGTCTTCTTTTATTTGTCACTTCCCAGTATTGCCTGCCTGTTTGCTGTATCTAACCGCTATAGGTTGAAACCAAATAACTTAGGTTGAATAAAACTGTGTGTGAAGGAAAAGGGACCTGTGGAGGGTTGAATCTGCAGTCTGCAAGCCTTAACTGCTGCTAGCTGCTCGCAGACTTTTGCTTACATCTTAATTGTAAATTGTTATATATATATATATATATATATATATATATATATATATATATATATAATATAAAATAATCTGTCTCTCTCTGTCTCAAAAATAAATAAACGTTAAAAAAAATAAAAAAATAAAAAAAAAGAAGAAAGCTGAAAGTGAGCTGAGGACAAATAATAAGAATTGTGTATTGCTTGTACTTCGGCCAATTTCCTGACCCTCCTGTTTCCCTGCTTGGGATTCTCTTTCTGCCTCTCTCTCTCTCTCAAAATAAATAAATAAACTTTAAAAATTAAAAAAAAAATGTCTTTTCCAGTAGTGATGTGTTCCTCTATTCAGCAATTCCATAAATAGTAGTTTGCAGCCTCCAGCCATAAGATACTTACCTGGACTTCAGAGAATGTGCATACTATGGGTGTACCATCATACATGGAGAACCCTGACCAAAAAAAAAGCCAGCTAAGGAAGCACATTTTCATATACAGAACTCCAGTCAACTTTTTGTTTTTTGTTTTAATTTTTTTTTAGTGTTTATTTATTTTTGACAGAGAGACAGAACATGAGTGAGGGAGGGGCAGAGAGAGAGGGAGACACAGAATCCGAAGCAGGCTCCAGGCTCCGAGCCATCAGCACAGACCCTGACGCGGGGCTCGAACTCACAGACTGTGAGATCATGACCTGAGCTGAAGTCAGACGCCCAACCAACTGAGCCACCCCAGGCGCCCTTCCTGTCAACTTTTTGTTCTTCACAGCCAAGATGCACTGGATGTTTGCAGAACTTCTCTAACATGAAAGAGAGAGACCAAAAGAAAGAGAAAAAGGGATCTCAGAGGAAATAAAAACAATGTAATGAGAAAAAGAAAATGTAAATGGACTATAATTAATGTTCTTGTAGAAATAAGATGAAGAAACAAGAACAAGATGGGGGTTTTTAAAAAACAACAGGAACAGAGAATTTAAAATTTTGGAAACTAAAAATATGAGAGCTGAAATTTAAAATCAGTAAAAGAATTAGAAAAACAAAGTTGAGAAAATCTCTTAGAAAGTAAAATAAAAGGACCAACAGATGTCTTGGAGAGAAAAAAAAATTAGAGGCTTTATTCGGGTGGTCCAACATTTGACTAATTGGAGCAAAAGAGAAAGAGTGATGAGGAGGAAATTATTAAAGTTGTAATAAAAGGACATTTCCAGGAACAGAAGCACATGCATCTCCAGTACCACTGAGTGAAGAAGAAAATGAGCCTCATCCAGGCACATTATCATAAAGTTATAGAACACTAGGGATAAAAAGAAAATTCTTAAAGCTTCTAGTGTGAAAACAAAGGTCACATAGAAAGGACCGGGAATTAGGAGGTATCAGCCTTGCGGGCGCCTGGGTGGCTCCGTCAGTTAAGCCTCTGACTTCAGCTCAGGTCGTGAACTTGTGGTTTATGAGTTGAAGTCTTGCATCAGGCTCTGTGCTGACAGCCTGGAACCTGCTTTGGATTCTGTCTCGCTCTCTCTCTCTGCCCCTCCCCCACGTATGCTCTGTGTCTCTCTCTAAAATAAACACTAAAAAACTTTAAAGAAAAGAAAAAAGAAAAAAGAGGGGCACCTGGGTGGTTCAGTTGGTTAAGTGTCCAGCTTCAGCTCAGGTCATGACTCATGGTTCATGGGTTCCAGCCCCACGTCGGGCTCTGTGCTGACAGCTCAGAGCCTGGAGCCTGCTTCGGATTCTGTGTCTCCCTCTCTTTCTGCCCCTCCTCTGCTCACACTCTCTCAAAAATGAATAAATGTTAAAAAAAAAAAAAAAGAAAAGAAAAGAAAAAAGAATATAAGCCTTGTCAACCCAAACATGGGAAGCTAGAAGACAGTGAAGCAATGCCATAATTTCAAAGAGAAAATTATTTATCTGTAATTATATAACCAGATAAACTTTCAATCAAGTATTAAGATAAAATAAAGGTATTTTCAGGGACATCTGGCTGGCTCAGTCAGTGGAGCTTGTGACTCTGGGTCTTGGGGTTGTGAGTTAGATCCCCACGCTGGGTGTAAAGATTACTCAAAAATAAAATCTTAAAGACATGTTCAGACATGCAATATCAACAAAAGATTTGCTTCTTATATATGCCTTTTCAGGAGGCATACTGAGGGGAATACTCCACCAAAGATGAAGGATTAACCAAGTAAAGGGAAGACCTGGGCAAGGGAATGGGAATGAAAACCAGAGAGGTATGGAGAATATACCAGATGACAGCAAAGGAAAATTCCAAGATAGCACCTGAGCAGGAGACCTAGAGAACAAGTAGTCCAGATGGAAGTAAACCAAGTGTTTCAGAAAGGATATCTTGTGAAAGGGGAAACAAATGGAAGAGGGAGACGTAAATGCCAAGAATCATAGATTACCAAGAGCACAAGCCTCCCACTAAAGACAGTACTGCTAGGAATACATAAACTGTAAATGATGAATTGCCAGAGGCTTAGTGAATTTTTCCTCCATAGCCCCACAGGGTAAAGATAAGAGAAAAATCCCCTGGCGCTCCGACAGAGGGAAGGGAAAAGTAACCATCTTAAAATATGCTTGGGGGATACTCTCTAACAACGGCTTGCCCTCAAAGTAAACTATTTTACCAAAGTCTAAGCCACTTAGGGGAAAGGAAATACCCAGCTCCAACCCCCTCTAGATTTCTGTCTTACCTAAAGGGGTGGGAGGGGAAGCTGAGAAGCCCTTGTGCTGGTTCCAGCCCAGGCACACAGACTCACTAAAATACTTAGATGGAAACTATGGGGTTATAGAATAGTCTCCTCCACCCTGCAAACACACACACCCTACCACCACACCAGTCGATATCTTGTATAATAACAGTGGATTACTACTAAAAGAGCTACAATGCTCAGAGTCTGTTTTTAAAGGAAGTCTGTAGGGAAACCTCAAAACAACAAGAAGTACAAAAACAAGGACACTTGAAGAAATTTTAGCCTCTGATAGGTACTCCTTCAACAAACAGTAAACATAGGCTGATTCCTAGCCAGGTAAGTGTAAATCCTCACACTGAAGGCGTACTTACCACAGTCCCTTTTACCCAATACATCATGTCCACTTTTAACCAAAAGGTTACAACGTGTGCTAAAAGTCAAAAACACAGTGGAAGAGACCATAGAAAGCATTCAAACTGGATTCATACATGCCAGAGATTTTGGAATTATCATTCAAGGAATTTAAAATAACTATGATGAACGTGCTAAGGATTTTGATGGGAAAAGTCGATAACATGCAAGAATACCTGGATGCAGGCACAGATAGAAACTAAGTAAGAATCTAAAGGAAATGCTAGAAGTCAAAGCCACTGTAACAGAAATGAAGAATGCTTTTGATGACTTATCGTAGACAGGACACAGCCCAGTAATGAAAATGAATCAGCTTGCAAAACTGAAATTTAAAGAGAAAAATGAATGAAAGAGAACAGACTATCGAAGAACTGTGGGGCAGTTATAAAAGACGTAATATATGTATAATAGGAATGCCAGGAGGCAAAGAAAGAAAAGGAACAAAAGAAACATTTAAAGTAGTGATGGCTGTGAATCTTCCAAAATTAATAACAGACATCAAACCATAGATCCAGAAAGCTCAGAAAACACCAAGCAGGATAAAGGCCAAAAAATCTACACGTAGGCATTATCATAGTCAAATTATGGGAAATCGAAAACAAAATCTTGAAAGAACCCAGAAGACAAAAGCACCTTACCTGTAGAGTAACAAGGATAATATTGGATTTCTCCACAGAAGCCATACAAGCAAGAAGAGAGTGGAGTGAAATATTTAAAGTGTTGAGGGTGCCTGGGTGGCTCAGTCGGTTGGGTGTCCGACTTCAGCTCAGGTCATGATCTCACAGTCTGTGAGTTCGAGCCCCGCGTCGGGCTCTGTGCTGACAGCTCAGAGCCTGGAGCCTGCTTCCGATTCTGTGTCTCCCTCTGTCTCTGCCCCTCCCCTGCTCATGCTCTGTCTCTCTCTGTCTCAAAAATAAATAAAAACATTTTAAAAAATTTTAAGTATTGAAAGAAAAAAGTCCACCAACCTCAGGTCTGCAACCAGCAAAATTATCCTCTGAAGGAGTAATACTTTCTCAGACAAAATTAAGGGACTTTGTCACCAATGGCCTGCTTTGTGAGAGATGATAAGCTCTTCAGAGAGAAGGAAAATAATATAGGTCAGAAATTCAGATCTAGAGACACCTGCATGGCTCAATCGATAGAGCATCTGACTCTTGATTCCAGCTCAGGATCGAGCCCCACATAGGGTTCTGTGCTGAGCATGGAGCCTGCTTGAGATTCCCTCTCTCCCTCTCTCCCTCTCTCTCTCCCTCTGCCAGCTCCCCCGTTCACATTCTCTCTCTCTCTCTCTAAAAAAGAAAAACTCAGGTACATAAAGGAAGAGAAGAAACGTTAGATAAGGAATAAATGGAGGTAAAATAATGTCTTTAATTTTTCTCATTAATTGACCTAGCAGATAACATTTATTTAAAATAATAGCAACAATATAGTCAGTGATTATAACTTCTAGATAAGTGAAATGAATGACAGGAGTGTACAAAGGATAGGGAGGGAGGAACTGGAAGTAATCTTATTTATTTACACTACTTGTGAGGTATTACAGTGTCATTTGAAAGTAGACTTAGATTAGTTGTAAATGTATATTGCAAGCTCTAGGATAACCACTGAAGACATTTTATTTTAACATTTATTCATTTTTGAGAGACAGAGACAGAGTGTGAGTGGGGGAGGGGCAGAGAGCGAGGGAGACACAGAATCTGAAGCAGGCTGCAGGCTCTGTCTGAGCTGTCAGCACAGAGCCCGATGTGGGGCTTGAACTCACAAACCGCAAGATCATCACCTGAGCTGAAGTCAGACACTTAAGCGACTGAGCCACCCCAGTGCCCCTGAAGACATTTTAAAAAGAAGTATAATTGACATGCTTAGAGAGGAGAGAAAATGGAATCACATAAAATGCTGAATTAAAACTGGAGAAGGTAAAAAAGAGTAGAAGCGAGAAAGTCCAAGGGCAGCAAAAAGAAAATAGTTGCAAATATCATAGGTATTAAATCAATTGTGTCAGTAATCACATTAAATGTGAATGGGCTAGGGGCACCTGGGTGGCTCAGTGGAGTGTGCGACTCTTGATCTCAGGGTTGTAAGTTTGTAAGTTCGAGCCCCATGTTGGGTGTAGAGATTACTTTAAAAAAAATATATAGGGGCGCCTGGGTGGCGCAGTCGGTTAAGCGTCCGACTTCAGCCAGGTCACGATCTCGCGGTCCACGAGTTGGAGCCCCGCGTCGGGCTCTGGGCTGATGGCTCAGAGCCTGGAGCCTGTTTCTGATTCTGTGTCTCCCTCTCTCTCTGCCCCTCCCCCGTTCATGCTCTGTCTCGCTCTGTCTCTCTCTGTCCCAAAAATAAAATAAACGTTGAAAAAAAAATTAAAAAAAAATAAATAAAAAATAAAATATATATATTAATATATATTAATATATTAATAATATATTATATTATTATATATTATATAATATATTATTATATATAATAATATATTATTATATATTATATAATATATTATTATATATAATAATATTATATATTATATAATATATTATTATATATATTATTATATATAATAATATATTATTATTATTATATATATATATATATATATATATATATATATATATATGGATGGTCTAAATTAGGAGACAGATACTTCCAGAGTGCATTAAACACAAAACCCACCTATATGTTATCTACAAGTGTGTTATCTACATATAAGTTACTGCAGGTATGATACTGTGATATAAGAACTATATATTCAGTCCCCAGCTCCTAGAACAGAGCTCTTAAAACCCTTGTAGTTTCTGAGTGATAAGGGTGAAAGGAGCATCTTTTGTTATTCATAGTAAGGCCTTTTCAAGCACAACTGAGTTTAAAGAATTTTTTTTAATTTTTTTTAAATGTTTATTTTTTTGAGAGAGAGACAGAGCACAAGTGGGGCAGGGGCAGAGAGAGAGAGGGAGACACAAAATCTGAAGCAGGCACCAGGCTCTGAGCTGTCAGCACAGAGCCCGAAGCAGGGCTCAAACTCACGAACTGTGAGATCATGACCTGGGCCAAAGTTGGACACTTAACCAACTCAGCCACCCAGGCGCCCCAAGCACAACTGAGTTTAGATTATTGAGTTACTTTATGGGCCCTTAGATAGCTTCAAGATGGGAGCTGGTGGCCAGAGGAACCAACCATGTGCTTAGAGGCTTGGAATTTCCAGCCCTACCTTCTCTAGATGCAGCAAGGAAAGGGGCTGGGGACTGAGTTGATCAACCACTGGCCAATGATTTAATCAGTTGTGCCTAAATAATGGAACTTCCATTAAAACCCTAAAAGAAAACAAAGGAGTCTAGAGAGCTCCCAGGTTAGTGAACACACCCATGGACTGGAAGAGTGGTATACCGCATACTCCACAGAGACAGAACTTTTTGCCCTCAAGACCCTTCCAGACCTCATCCTACATTCCTCTTCATCTGGCTGTTTGTATCCTTTATAATAAACCAGTAATCATGAGTGAAGTGTTTCTCTGAGTTCTGAGTATTATTTGAGCAAATTATTGAACCTGAGGAGGAGATTGTGGGAAACACTACACAGGAGGCCTGGACTTGCATCCTTAACCTGTGGAGATCTGTGCTAACTCTTGAAAGTTAGGATTTCTTGGTGTGAAGAAAAACCCTACAATGGTATCAGAAGGACTCTGAGTAGAGAAAATAGTTTTCTTTTTTAAGTTTATTTTATTTACTTTTTGAGAGAGAGAGAGAGAGAGAGCACACAGGAGGGACAGAGAGAGAGGGGGAGAGAGTGCAGAGTCTGATGCAGAGGCTCTAACTCAATGACCATGAGATCATGACCTGAGCCAAAATCAAGAGTTGGATGCTTAACAGACTGAGCCACCCAGGCGCCCCAGTTTTCTTTTAACAAGAAATTGTAGATATAAAGACACAGATAGATTAAAAGCAAAGGGACAAATAAAAGATATACCATGATAGCACAAATAAAAGACAGCTGGAGGAGCTTTCAGACAAAGTAAAAGACACTGTTAAGAGAAGAAAAGGAAAAGCCACAGATTGGAAGAACATTTTTGCAAAACACATCTGATAAAGGACTGACGTACAAAATAAGCAAATTCTTAAAATTTAGAAACAATTCAATTAAGAAATAGGCAAAAGGGGTGTCTGAGTGGCTCAGTTGGTTAAATGTCTGACTTTGGCTCAGGTCATGATCTCATGGTTTGTGGGTTCAAAACCTGAGTCGAGCTCTGTGCTGACAGCTCGGAGCCTAGAGCCTGCTTCGGATTCTGTGTGTGTGTCTCTCTCTCTGCCCCTCCCCCATTCATGCTCGCTCGCTCTCTCTCTCTCTCTCTCTCTCTCTCTCTCAAAGGTGAATAAATGTTAAAAAAATTTTTTTTAATAAAAAAAATGGGCAAAAGATCTGAATGGACAATTTGACAAAGAAAATATATCACTGACAACTGAGCATATGAAAACATCATATGTCCTTAGGGAAATGCAAATTAAAACAAGATACCGCTATACACCTACTAGAATGGCCAGAATCCAGAACACTGACAACACCCTGAGATTACGAGAATGCAGAGCAACAGGAACTCTCATGCATTGCTGGTAAGAGTGCAAAATGGTACAGCCACTTGGAAGATAGCTTGGCAAGTTTTTTTTTTTAATGTTTATTTATTTATTTTGAGAGAGAGTTGGGGGAAGCAGTGAGGAGAGGGAGAATTCCAAGCAGGCTCCACCTTGTCAAGACAGAGCCAGATGCGGGGCTCAATCTCACAAACCGCAAGATCGTGACCTGAGCCGAAATCGAGTCAGACCCTTAACCGACTGAACCACCTAGGCATCCCCTAAAATGTTTGTTTATTTAGTTTGAGAGAGAGAGAGCAAGGGAGGGGCAGAGAGAAGGAGAAAGAATCTCAAGCAGGCTCCACATTGTCAGCACAGGGCCCAATGCTGGACTCAGTATCACGAACTGTGAGATCATGACCTGAGCCAAAATCAAGAGTCGGCTGCTTAACCAGCTGAGCCACCCAGGCACCCCCAGCTTGGCAGTTTCTTATAAAACTAACCATATTCTTACTGTATCACTCAGCTGTTGCATTCCTTGGTATGTATCCAAATGAGTTGAAAACTTCTGTTCACACAAAACCTATACACAATGTTTCTAACAATTTTATTCATAATTGCCAAAACTTGTGAGCAACCAAGATGGCCTTCAGTAGGAGAATGGATAAATAAACTACTGTATATCCAGACAATGGAACATTATTTAGTGATTAAAATAAATGAGTTATCAAGCCACAAAAAGACATGGAAGAAACTTAAATGCATGTTGCTAAATGAAGTCAATGTGACAAGACTACATACTATGTGATTCCAAGTCTATAATGTTCTGAAAAAGGCAAAACTGGGACAGTAAAAAGATTGCATGAAGGTAGGAGGAGTAAATAAGTGGAGCGGGGCAGGGGGTATGATAATGGAACTATTCTGTATCTACTGTAATAGTGGATATGTGTCATTATGGAATCATCAAAACCCATAGAAACTACAACACAAAGACTGAATCCTAGTGCAAACTAAAGACTTTAATTAATAACAGGGTATCATTCCTAGTTCATTAACTATAACATGTACCACAGTAATGCAAGATTTTAATAGGGGGAGCTGTGGGGGAGAGAGGACATATATGGGGACTTTACTTTCTGCTAGTTTTTCTATAAAGCTAAAGCTGCTCTAAAAACCATAGAGTCTGGCACAAAAACAGACACACAGACCAATGGAATAGAATAGAAACCCCAGAACTAGACCCACAAACGTATGGCCAACTCATCTTTGACAAAGCAGGAAAGAACATCCAATGGAAAAAAGACAGCCTCTTTAACAAATGGTGCTGGGAGAACTGGACAGCAACATGCAGAAGGTTGAAACTAGACCACTTTCTCACACCATTTACAAAAATAAACTCAAAATGGATAAAGGACCTAAATGTGAGACAGGAAACCATCAAAACCTTAGAGGAGAAAGCAGGAAAAGACCTCTCTGACCTCAGCCGTAGCAATCTCTTACTCGACACATCCCCAAAGGCAAGGGAATTAAAAGCAAAAGTGAATTACTGGGACCTTATGAAGATAAAAAGCTTCTGCACAGCAAAGGAAACAACCAACAAAACTAAAAGGCAACCAACGGAATGGGAAAAGATATTTGCAAATGACATATCGGACAAAGGGCTAGTATCTAAAATCTACAAAGAGCTCACCAAACTCCACACCCGAAAAACAAATAACCCAGTGAAGAAATGGGCAGAAAACATGAATAGACACTTCTCTAAAGAAGACATCCAGATGGCCAACAGGCACATGAAAAGATGTTCAGCGTCGCTCCTTATCAGGGAAATACAAATCAAAACCACACTCAGGTATCACCTCACGCCAGTCAGAGTGGCCAAAATGAACAAATCAGGAGACTATAGATGCTGGAGAGGATGTGGAGAAACGGGAACCCTCTTGCACTGTTGGTGGGAATGCAAATTGGTGCAGCCGCTCTGGAAAGCAGTGTGGAGGTTCCTCAGAAAATTAAAAATAGACCTACCCTATGACCCAGCAATAGCGCTGCTAGGAATTTACCCAAGGGATACAGGAGTACTGATGCATAGGGGCACTTGTACCCCAATGTTCATAGCAGCACTGTCAACAATAGCCAAATTATGGAAAGAGCCTAAATGTCCATCAACTGATGAATGGATAAAGAAATTGTGGTTTATATACACAATGGAATACTACGTGGCAATGAGAAAAAATGAAATATGGCCTTTTGTAGCAACGTGGATGGAACTGGAGAGTGTTATGCTAAGTGAAATAAGCCATACAGAGAAAGACAGATACCATATGGTTTCACTCTTATGTGGATCCTGAGAAACTTAACAGGAACCCATGGGGGAGGGGAAGGAAAAAAAAAAAAAAAAGAGGTTAGAGTGGGAGAGAGCCAAAGCATTAGAGACTGTTAAAAACTGAGAACAAACTGAGGGTTGATGGGGGGTGGGAGGGAGGGGAGGGTGGGTGATGGGTATTGAGGAGGGCACCTTTTGGGATGAGCACTGGGTGTTGTATGGAAACCAATTTGTCAATAAATTTCATATATATAAAAAAAAATATTTGCTACCTGTAGTCGTGACAAGTACAATAATGGACACAACATGAGGTCCATTAGAACACGATCCAGAGACATCTAAACTTCCATTACTTGACCGATGAGAGGATCCTGCCTCAGCCTAGGTTTTGTCTGTTCTGTCTATCGAAAAGCACAGGAAATAATCCTGGTAAATGTTAATGCTCTTAAACATCTACCTCCTGAAAATTATGCTATAATACACAAATTGAACAGTAGTACATAAAGATTAAAAAAAATAAAAAAATAAAAAATAAAAAATAAAAACCATAGAGTCTACTAATTAAGAAAAAGATGAGGTTATTACTAACTCTAAGACAACAACAAATTTGTGTAAGAAAATGTAAATAGGTGATATTTATAGTGCCACAATAATGGAAACTTACAGAATGTGACTTTAACCAAAAATTATTATGTAATTTTTGAGAGACTAGAGGAAAGGAAGTATTACCGGTCTGATATCCTCACCTCTCATAGTAGAAAGTCTGCGTAACAGAAGTTTACATCCGTGATCCTATCTGAAGGCATTTCCTCCCCTTTGGCACCCAAGTCCATCTCCTCATATATCCTACATCATCAGATTTTGCTCTCTAGTGGGATCTTTGCCATCAACAAACAAATATGCCCTTAGTTCTTCTATCTTAACACACACACACATACACAACATACTTCTTGATTCCAGTTGCCCTGCCACTGCCATTCCTTTCTTTGGTTCCCTTTACATCAAAACTGAAATTTTCTGTACTCCATTTCCGGTTCCTCTCCATTCTCTGTCTTACATCCACTTCATTCAGAATTTTACAGCTACCATTCTATTCATTCTTGTGAAGTTGATGGTGACTTTCATGTTGCTGTATCGAGTAGTCAATTACCATCTGAACTCCCAGCATCTTTTGATGCAATTGATTACTTCCTCCTTGATAGGTTTCCTTCACTTGGTTTTAAGGACATCACTTTTTAAGTTTTCCTTCTGTGTCATTGGTTGCTTCTTCACAGTCTTATTTGCTGGTTCTTCTTCTTCTTCCTGACCTCTGAATGTTAGAATGCCCCCATATCTCAGTCTTAAGTCCTGTGCTGTTCTTTCTCTACCCTGAGCCCCAGGCTCTCATATCAGGTATCAAGGTTTTAAATGCCATCTGTAAGTTGATAATTCTCAAATTTATATATCCCAACCCAGACTTCTATGAACTCCAGGCTATATGTCCAACTGGTGACTTGACATTTTCATTTATTGTCTAATAGACATGTCAAGCTTAATATATCCAAAACTGAACCTACTGATCTTCCCCCTGAAAATATTCTGTAGTCAGAACATTTCTCAGCTGTGTTAATGGCAACTCCATATTTCCCGTTGGTAGTTACTTAGGCTAAAAACCTTGGAATTATCCTTGACTCCGCTCTGCTCTCTCACACCCTACATCGAGTCTGTGTAATTAGACATAATTAGAAAAATAAAAATCCACACACCCACCACTTCTCACCACCTCCTTGTCATCCTCTCCTGTCTGGATTACTACTGTAACCTCCATACTTCTATCCTTGGCCCTTGACAATGTAAACAGAGCAATTAGGATGATCCTTTTACTTTATTTCATTTTATTTTTATTTTAGAGACAGCGTGCAAGTAGGGTTTCGAAAGGGGCAGAGGGAGAAAGAGACTCTTAAGCAGGCTCCATGCTGAGCATGGAGCTCCCAACTCTGGGCTTGATCCCATGACCCTGGGATTATGACCTGAACTGAAATCAAGAGACGCTCAACCAACTGAGCCACCCAGGTGCCCTAGGAAGATCCTTTTAAAATGCAAGTGATGGGGCGCCTGGGTGGCGCAGTCGGTTGGGCGTCCGACTTCAGCCAGGTCACGATCTCGCGGTCCGTGAGTTCGAGCCCCGCGTCGGGCTCTGGGTTGATGGCTCAGAGCCTGGAGCCTGTTTCCGATTCTGTGTCTCCCTCTCTCTCTGCCCCTCCCCCGTTCATGCTCTGTCTCTCTCTGTCAAAAATAAACATTGAAAAAAAAATTTTTTTTTAAAAATAAAATAAAATGCAAGTGAATCATGGTACCTATTAGCTTCTCATTTCACTACATTGGACAAAATACTTAATTTCTCTGTGCCTTAATTGCTTCATCTGTAAAAAGGGAGTAAATAATACCTCCCTCAAGAGATTGTGGGATTCAGTGAGATCATACATATGAAGCACTTACTTAACATTAACCTGAGACAATAATGTTTACCTGCTGTTCTTAGTATTTTTATTTCCAGTGCACCCTGCAAATCAGGAGCCTACTTTTGTCTCCTCATCATTCCTTCAGGGCTTGAGGTAGGAGGGTTCTGTAGGATTGTTTGGATCTGAGTGCCTAGCTCATTGCTGTCAAGTGCAGTCCTCACTCTGTTAGTACCAGAGAAAAGTATGTCCAGAAACACCATTCATTTAACCAAAGGAAATTCCATTCCTAACTTTTCTGTTTTTATAAGCAATGTGGTGCTTCATTTCTGCACTAAATGGAATTACTTTGTCAGTAAAAGTGTTCTTTTTGTCAGCACTAAAGTTTCTGTCTTTTGAAGCATTTGTTCCCTGAAGGATAATCAAAGGAGGCATCTTCCCACGTAACTTTTTGATTGAGCCTTTTATCTGATGTCTTATCCTGACCGCTTTTTGTTTTTTTATTACATTTGTGACATCATATATTCAGGGGTGTTTTTTCTCCTTTCATGCAAGCCTTACCTTTCTGGAACTGTCAGTTCCTGGAAGACACTTATAATACTTGATGTTCCCATTCCTGTTTTCTGTCATGCCTTGCTGGTTTTTACAGTGAACTGAAAAGGGAAGGGAAGATTCAACCATAAGATTTGCTAATGGTAATAAAATACAAACAGCATGTTATAATGAGACAGTGCTGGGTAGGGCCCTCTGAGCCTCACTCTGCCACTGACTAGCTATATACCCCCTGGGCTTTCAGTGAACCTCCTGCTTGAATTCTAGCAGAGGAGGCTAGCTAAAAGAAAGGAGAGTCAGTTTCTGAGTCAGAGGATATGAAGAATATAACAAAAGTTTCTTGGGGAACTAACCCACTAACTGGAAGAGGGACTGGGGCAAATCAGACTTGTTCTGGTTCAGTAAAGCAGCCAGGGCACAGACCCTAAGCCTGAGTAGCTTATGCCCCGGGGAGTTTGTGGGACACAGTTCCATGAATAGAGGAAGAAGGAAAGACACCTGGGAATCTGGTAAAAAACAAAAGCAAACAAACAAAGAAAAAACCCCATCCTATTGGCTTGAGCCCCTGTGCTAGATATAGTGGATGCTTGCAGGCATGCACAGTGGAAGTCAGCATTAACATGCTACACACAGCTCCAGGGGCTTAAACACTTCCTACATCAGAAATCTGGAACATTAATACAATGTTATAGTCAGTTATATCTCACTAAAATGGGGGTAGGAGGGACATGGTGCAGGAAGCTGGAACAATCTATGGACTGTGGTGTTAGGGTAGAACAAACAGGATTCTTACATGCAGATACTTCAGGGAGCAGCTAGGCCAGACGGCCCCTGCCCACCCATCCCATGACCTGGGACCATTTGAGGGTATGAAAGAGGCGATGGTAGCTTTTGAAACAGTCCTGGTAGACGCAGTGTTGTTATCTGGCACCCACTGTATCTTCCATTGTGATGCATCTCTGAGGAAATACCTTATCCAAAAGTCTGATATTTCTGTTTTAATTTTTTTAATGTTTATTTTTGAAAGAGAAAAAGAGAGAGAGAGTGCATGAGCAGGAGAGGGGCAGAGGGAGAGAGAGAGAATCCCAAGCAGATTCCTCGCCACCAGCACAGAGCCCAACTTGACTTGAGGCTCAAACCCAGGAACCGTGAGACCATGATCTAAGCTGAAATCAAGAGTCAGACACTTAACTGACTGAGCCACCCAAGCACCCCTGATATCTCTGTTTTAATTTAGGCTTCTTAGGACTGTAGCAGAAACCCCAAAGAATGAAGCAGGTTTTAGACATTGCAGAGAAGAGGCAAAAAGTACATTGATTCTCTGAATTTCAGAAGGAATGCTGCTGCTTTTAGAAGTGGATCAGTCCTCACTAAGTAAAAATCTTTAGGTCTGTGAGCTTTAGGATTCACCATTTAGAAGATTTCTTTGTGTTCTGAGGGGCTACTCAGTGACTCTCTTCCTAAGAACCATCTGTAGTTTCTTGCCATACTTTGTCAAGTTCAGCAATTACTTAACTTTGGCTACTGGAGACCTTCTTTACTTTTGATTGACACTAATAGCTTCCAGGTTTTGTTTTGTTTTGTTTTGTTTTGTTTTGTTTTGTTTTGTTTTGCTATTGCAGTGTTGAAACAAACATCTTTATATTTAAAGACTGTGTACATGTGTGTGTGTTAGCAGTAGATTTTTAGCAATAAGTTACTGACTTAATTTGTTCAATTTTATTCTTGAAATATAACATACACAGAGAAAAGTGCACAAATCATAACTCTATAAATGATCACAAAATGAACGTAGCTTCATAGTTGCTTCTCATAATATCAAGACAGAAAATTCCCAGCACCCTGGAAGCCTCTTTCATCTCCCTCCCTCCCTCCCTCCCTCCTCCCCAGAGTGAACAGTATCCTGATTCCTAACATCATGAAATTGTTTCTGCCTTTTTACACACTTTAAAATACAGTAAAACCTTGGATTGCGAGTAACTTGTTCTGCAAGTGTTCCACCAGATGAGCAAACATTTCTAATAAATTTTAACTTGATAAACGAGCGATGTCTTGCAAACATCACATGATCACAACTGAGCCAGTGGTTCTTCTCTCTCTCTCACTGTCACTGTGGGATTGTGGGTGATCATCTCCCATGCTCAGATGCTCAGTCTCAGGCTGCAGAGTTTGGCAGAAATCAGTGATGTTTCAGAACATTGGAAGGTGCCCACAACTGGCACTAGTGTATTTTTTGCCACTTCAAAGCACCTGTGGACAGTCCTTGCTTTTCCAGACAAGAGTAGGCTTAGGAAAGCTTTGGCTTCATTCTAAGTCAGGCTGCCTGCAGATCTAGACCCTTTCCAGTTACATTAAATACAGTCCATGACAAGAGCTTGGTACTGTACTGTAGTCAACATCCGTGCGATCATATACAATGGCCCCCGTGCAGAAAAAGATTCCATTGGACCAAGAGACAGCAGTGATTCCATTAGTGATAGTGAAAGTCGTCCTACACAATAACCCCCCTCTCCCTTGTCTCCCTCACACCAGCCACGAAGGTTTTCAAAGGTAAGTGCAGGTTAATTTGTTTATTTTTCTTTATATTTTGTATTTTCTTTATTATTTTGTATTATATTACCGTATTGTAATCATTTTTATATGAATATTTTGGGGTTGTAGAACAAATCATATGAGTTTCCATTATTTCTTATGGGGAAATTTGCTTTGATATACAAGCGCTTTGGATTACAAGCATGTTTCCGGAATGAATTATGCTCACAAACCAAGGTTTTACTGTACTTTAAATGGAGATATGTATATCATTTTTAGGCATCTGGCTTTTATCCCCCTTGTCATTATGTGTTGGGAATCATTGATGTTATTGTCATAGCAGTAGTTAATTTTTCTTAATTGCTACTCAGTGTATCATTATATACTACATTTATTCATTTATTTATTCATTCTAATTCCATTGCTTGCAATGCAGTTGTCATATACTTTGTCATAAACCAAGTATTTGTATACAAGGGACTGTTTCTGCGTTCTTCATTCCGTTCCATTAATATATTTGTCTGTACTTCTACCAAAGCCTGCCTTTAACTTAATTATATATATATAGAATAGAATATATATAATAATTATAGCTGTATATGTGTGTATGTTAGCTGTATAATTGGCTTATTTATAGCTGTATAATATAGCATCTTAATAACTAGAATAAGTCCCCTACTTTGTTCTTTTCAAGATTACTTTGATTATTTTTGGCCCTATGCATTTCCTTAGAACTTTTATAATCAGTTTGAAATTACCCCTGCCCCCTCCACCCAAAATATTATGCTAGAATTTTAGTCGGAATTCCTTTGTTGAGGAGAATGAACATCTTTATTATATTGAATCTTCCAGTCCCTGAGAATGCTATTTCTATTTATTTGGTTGTTAATTTCTCTCAATAATGTTTTATAGCTTTCTGTGTAAAGATCTTATACATCTTTTTTTAGATTTATTCTTAGGTATTTAGGGAGTTTTTTGATGTTGTTATAAATGATACTGTTTTTTATTTTTATTTTTTAATGTTTATTTATTTTTAATTTTTTTTAACGTCTATTTTTGAGAGACAAAGAGCACAAGTGGGGAAGGGGCAGAGAGGGAGAGAGAGAGAGAGAGGGAGACACAGAATCCAAAGCAGGCTCTAGGCTCTGAGCATCAGCACAGAACCTACACAGAGCTCGAACCCATGAACCGTGAGATCATGACCTGAGCCGAAGGTGGACACTCAACGGACGGAGCCACCCAGGCGCCCCTTTAATGTTTATTTTTGAGAGAGACAGAGACAGAGTACTCATGGGGGAGGGGCAGAGAGAGAGGGAGACACAGAATCCAAAGCAGGCTCCAGGCTCTGAGCTGTCAGCACAGAGCCCAGTGTGGGGCTCAAACCCATGAACCATGAGATCATGACCTGAGCTGAAGTTAGACGCCTAATTGACTGAGCCACCCAGGAGCCCTGGTATTGTCTTTTTTAAAAATTATTTCCATAAATGTAATTTTATATATTGATAAGAGTAAGTTTTTAATTGAGATTTTTGAGGTTAAAAGTGTGTATGATTTCAGAATCATCTAATATTCAAAATATTATGAGGGTATAGGGTACATTAAGAAAAGCAAATTTGGAATAAATCTAGAGTTTGTAAGGGTGGAGATTTCAAAAGGAAATCAGGAGGAGCCTGTTCTTAAGTTGTGTGAATTCTGTGTTGGTTGCTTGAGAGAGATGGCCCAGGGCTTGCTTTCTCTCTCAGCTAAAATGATTGGAGCTTGGAATGTTGGGTGCTTATTTTCTTGTTCAGATACTCTGACCCTCCCTCTCCCAGCCAGCACTCAGGCAAAATGTAGAACAGGTGGGGCCAGAGTAAATGGGAATTTCAGTTAGTCCTTCAATGCTAGCTGTTTTTGAACTGACAGGCTTCCTCCCATTCTAAAACTGACCAGGACTGAAGCAGTAAATTCATCCACCATCAAGCGCTGCCAGCATCCTGAAGTGAGGATGACAGTATCTGTTTCCTTAAACTCACACTTGGCTTTGTTTTTCCAGGTCTATAAAGGAGAATTTCAGCTACCTGAATTTCTTAAAGAAAAACCTCAGGTACTGTATCTGCTTCCTCTTCTTAATGTGATAGATGAGCTCTTGTGTTGAAGTGATCTTTTTAAAGAGTGCTGTGCTGGTCATAGAAAGATTGGCCTCTGATAATTGTTGGTTTTAACAGTCTTACTTTTTAACGCAGTCTTACTTTCAGATAGCTCAGTGTCTTCCAAAATTAGGGAAATGCTTTATCGATAACTAAAATCCAAATGCTTGAGGTCACTTACAAGCTATACAGTATTCCACATATAAGGAGCCTGCCTTGGTGAATCTGCTCCAGCCTTCTGATATCTAACTTGAAATAAAAATCTACTCTGTTCTTATATACATCCATGCCTTTTAACTTGTCTTATTGAAGATTTGTGAATTTGTTATATACACATCCATCAGCCCTCAACTACAAAGCCTCCAAGTTGGGAAAGGATGGTGAGAATTTGAAGATTCTAACTTTTCCTTTTTAAAAGATTAATAAAACAGATCCAGAGTTATCCTTGTAATGTCATGCCCTCACCTACTTGGGTTTCAGTATCGTGTCTTGAGTTGAAGAGAAACAGGCATGGTTGCAGCTGACACAATGTACCCGAAGTAACCCAGAGTATCCTGCATCTGAACATCATCTGCCTTCCTATATCGTGGTGGGGGAAAATTGTTAACTCCCTCATGAGCCCAGCAGAAGACTTCCCTTTCTAGCCTAGTGATAATATGTGTTGCCTCCAGGCTTCTGCTCTCAGTAATTAGCTTGGAATTAGGAAATGAAGACTCAGCACTGAACTTAGTTTCTAATATCTTTCCAGATATGGGTTGATGAGGGAAACATACCACCTCACAGACTGTGTGAAGTCGTGTCGCCCAGAGCAAGCCTGGAGCGAATGGGCTGGGCTCTCTAAGAAAGCTGTCTTAGACAAGAAAGAAATCCTCGTCTAATAACAGTCAGCCATGAACAGTTGATACCTTTTACTTGAGAATTTCAAACTACTTTCAAGACATGTTCTTATTAGCATCTATTTAGTTTTAATCTACCCATGCATTCATTCTATTTATTCAACAGATGTTTACTAAATTTCTGTTTATGGGGAGAAGTTGGAAAAGTCCTCAGGAGTCAGAGGAAAAAAAAAAAATTTCTCAAGGAACTTCTGATTTCCCCAAAAGACTGTGACCAACTTTTGCAGACAAGGGAGCACAGGGCCCTGAGCCTGGGCTGGGCATGATGTCCCAGAAACCTGGATGGATTCATGAATAGGCCATCACTCACTTGCAGGCTGTGGCGTTTAGAGCCAGAGAATAATCCAAGAGGCAAGTCTTAAAAGAATGTCAAATCCAAAGACTGTTTTGCATAAAAAGTTTGAAGGAGTCAAGAAAGGGAATTTGAGGCTAAAAGGGATGCCTCTGCTTCACAGCATACTCAAAAATCATTTCCAGACAGATTGTAGACCTAAATGTGAAAGGCAAAAAGTAAAGTTTTAGGAGACAATAAAGGAGAACATCTTCATGACCTTAAGAGGGAAGGATATCTTAAATCATAGAAAACACTAATCATTAATTTTAAAATGGATAACTTGGACTCCATTAAAATTGATCATATTTACTTATTATTAAAAAGCATCATAAAAAGAGGAAAAAGTATGCCTTAAGTGGGATAAAATAATTGAAGCAAAGGACTCCTCTGTAGAATATGGAGGGTACCTACAAATCAGTTTAAAAAAAAAAACTGCACAAAAGGCTTACAAGCATTCACTCACCTTATTCTGGTTAGTTTAATGCATCACACACACATACTTAGACAAAGGGCTGTAAAAGACTTTGACTTAACTAATCATAAATGAGAAAACTGAAACCCACAGAACCCTCAGGTTTGCTATTCAGCTAAAAAGGCTCACAGAACTCTGCAAAGCACTGTATTTGCAAATATAGTTTGATTTTAAAGGATACAAATCAGGATCAGCCAAATGAAGAGACATGTAAGACAAGGCCTGGGAGGGTCTCAAACACAGAGCTCTGCCCATTCTCCGTGGAGTTTGGGTACTTCTCCTTCCCAACAGCATGTACATGTGTTCACCAGACAGGAAGCTCCACTGGTCTTTAGCATCCAGAGTTTTTATCGATATCTCATTACATAGATGTGGTTGACTGAATCATTGGTCATGTGATTGAATTCAATCCCAGTCAATGTCCGCTACCCAGGGGTTGGGCTGGCTCAGAGTCCCAGCTCTCTGGTGAAAGGTTTAGTCTTTCTGTGACCATCTTCCATCCTGAGTTATGTCGTCTCTTAGCATAACTCAAGTATGATCCAAGGAGCTCCTGAATTAACAAAGACATTCCTGTTACCTGGGAAAATCCAAGAATTTAGCCTCCCTACCAGCAACCAGGGACAAAGGCCAGTCAAATTCTTTATTATACAACAGTTGCAGACTGAGTTCATTAGAAAATCTGTGATCAGAGCCTGCAAACTACACCTGATATTTCAATGGGAGCAGTCACTTTTCATGCTGACCAACTTCAAGGACTTTAAAACATCTTTTGCTTCCTTTGACAGACTGAGGAAGTGGAGTAGCAGAGCCAGGAACCTCTTACATATATGAGGTGAGGGTTGGGGGACATTCCTGGGTCTTTGGGTTTCCTGCTTAAGCTCTCTTAGGAGGAGGTGTGGCTGGGGTGGGTGGAGAGCACAGCTCTGGAGTCAGTCGGCCTGGGTTGGAATCTTGGTTCTGTGGCATTGAGCTAATTGCTTCTCTGTGTCTTACCTTCCTCATCTGTAAAATGAGGACTAATAAATAAGATTATTAATAAATAAGAGAGTAATAGTAAGAATTAACCACAACAATGTCTACAAAAAGCTTGGCACCTAGTAAGCGCTCAAATAGTGTTAGCCGTTATTTTTAATAAAAGGAGTTTAAGATGATAAAAATAATATTTTCTTTTAATATGAAAGGAATCTGGAGACCATTAACCCCAATCACCTGTTTGCAGATAAGGAAACTGATCCTAGAGAGAGAGCAGGTTGTTTGTCAAAGTCACATCACAGGAAGGTGAAAGCCAAGGCTTCTTCCACCACCCTGTGGTGCTTTCATTTGGAACGTGAAAAACTTTTTTAAAAATGTGATTTTTTTCTTACAGTCTTACTTGTTGTTTTATTTTTATTTATATAATAACAGTGGATTGAGTGCATACTCTATACCAGGCATAAAGTATCAAGCATTTTATGTATGTAATATAGAAATGACATATTATATGACATATACTATATAATTTATATAATATGATACATTCTTTCAGGTTTCAAGCCACTCTGGCAAGTAGGTGGTATTATTCCTGTTGTACTGATGAGATAATTGAGATTGAATAATTTGAATACGAGATTTTTATGACTTGCCAGGTGTTAGTGGATAATAGACAAAAAGCACATGAACACTGCTAAGCCATGTCAAAATCATGGATGGCAGCGAGCTAGTAATATTAATGAGTTTCAGGATTTATGAATGCCTTTTTGCTAAGGAGCAAATGCTAAATGTTAGACATATACTCTATGGACTTGTATAACTGCAGTTATCAAACCTTGGATAATTTTGTTGATCCAAGATACTTTAAAATCTATAAATTCCCTCCCTGAAATACACACACAGGGATTCGTTTATTGATCAGCTGTTTTACAAGACAGAATACAATGTCTGTTGACTGCAGCCTTCGAGTTGCCTCCACAGCATCATTTCATCCTTGCATTGCTCAGTGTGGCCTGTAGGTGCCCATATACAATGCGAGAAGGACTCAGAAGAAGCGAGGAAGACAAAGCATCTCAGGACAGATGATAGTCTTTCTTCTTGTCTTTTGAAAGCTTTTGGCATTTGAATATGACAGTCACTGTGTTCTCTAAATCTTCCTTTAAAGAACGTTGGTCTCCACTTTTTTAAAACAAAGAGTCAGCATATTGGACCCCTGAACATGCATCCCTACCAGTGCCCCCGCAGTAGCTTCAACTGCAGATGACAGTTGCAGTCACTTAGAAATGGGCAGGAGCAGCCCTTGCTTTGGCTGCCGTCTGCTTGTTTCGCGTACCCAAGCTACTGGCAGGCATCTAAAAGCATCGCAGACTGAGGGAGAGTGTGCCTCTTTGGTCGTCCTTCTGAGGCAGCTGTTCTTGTAGTTATCTGTCCTCCTCCCTGTCTACCTGGCTTACACCAGGACCACAACTGGGAAGGAAGCAGTATGGTGCAGGGGAGACAAAGTGTGACTCCACACCTATAACCAGATTCTATTTGTTTGCCCTAGGGGAGACTGCTGCCTTTTCAACAGAAGGGAATTTTCTAGGACTGGCCGTCCCCTGCTGAGATCAGTGGAGCGTATGTACCATGGCCCACATCTCCTGTTCACTTGCCAGGCTCTCCCCACTGAGAGGGTGGGAAGTCGGTATACATTTGGGCCTTCCTGAGTGATCTGCTCCCTGAGTACAGTGCTCTTGATCCTAATTACGTGCACAACCCTGTGGATACGAAGTCCAGAGGGAACGTGTGCTTTCTGTTAAAACTGCGCTGGTCCTCGTCTTTTCTTACCAGATTCCAAACTTTTGTTTCAAGGGGAGGGTTTTAAAATGGGATTCTATAAGCAAAAATTGGGCAGTTTCATCTTGGAATAGGTTGTCTGTACATGTTCTAATGTTTTGTAGAACACTTCCTGTTTAAATGTATTGATGTGGATAATATTAAATATCTTAATTATTTAAATAATTCATTGTATTGTTTTTGAGAAGTTGAGGAATTACCGTATACATTTACAACTTAATGACTTTTGTATTTTATTTTTCAAAATAAAAGCTTTAAATGTGTGAAGCATTCTGGTGGTTTACATGTTTTCATTACTGTGATTTCAGAGAAGCAGGAAGCCCTTATCAGAGTAGCCAACGTTTCTTCAGTTGGCTGTATTGTAGATAATCCCTCCTATGCATCAAAACTTTTTTCAATGAAGTTTTTAATTTTAATTCCAGTAGAGTTAACATACAGTGTTATATTAGTTTCAGGTGTATAATACAGTGATTTGACAATTCTGTATGTTACTCAGTGCTCATTAGTGTATTCTTACCTGTTTCACCCATCCCCCCACCCACATCCCCTTTGGTAACCATCAGTTTGTTGTCTATAGTTAGGAGTCTGTTTCTCGGTTTGTCTCTCTCTCTCTCTTTTTTTCCTTTGCTTATTTGTTTCTTAAATTCCACATATGAGTGAAATCACATGGTATTTGTCTTTTTATGACTCAGTTACTCTCCAGCTCCATCCTTGTTGTTGCAAATGGCAGATCATTCTTTTATATTTCTGAAAAATATTCCAATGTGTGTGTGTGTACCTGTGTGTGTATATGGATACCACATCTCTATCCATTCATTAATTGATGAACACTTGGGCTGTTTCCATAATTTGGCTATAGTAAGTAATGCTGCAATAAATTCTGTAGAGGCTGCAATAGTTTGCATTCTTACCAACAGTGCAAGAGGGTTCCCCTTTCTCCACATCCTCGCCAACACCTGTTGTTTCTTGTGTTGTTAGTGTTAGCCATTCTGACAGATAGATGTGAGGTGAAATCTCATTACAGTTTTGATTTGCATTTCCCTGATAATGAGTGATATTGACCATCTTTTCATGTATCTGTTGGCCATCTGAATGTCTTCTTTGGAGAAATGTCTGTTCATGTCTTCTGCCCGTTTTTAATTGGATTATTTGTTTTTTTGGGTGTTGAGTTGTATCAGTTCTTTATATATTTTGGATACTACACCTTTATCAGACATGTCATTTGCAAATGTCTTCTCCCATTCAGTAGGTTGTCTTTTAGTTTTGTTGATCGTTTCCTTCACTGTGCAGATGCTTTTTATTTTGATGAAGTCCCAATAGTTTATTTTTGCTTTTATTTCCCTTACCTCAGGAGACATATGTAGAAAAATGTTGCTTTGAGTCATGTCAGAGAAATCACTGCCTGTGTTCTCGTCTAGGAGTTTTATGGTTTCAGGTCTCACATTTAGGTCTTTAAAGCAGTTTGAGTTTATTTTTGTGTATGGTGTGAGGTGACCCAGTTTCATTCTTTTGCATGTGGCTGTCCAGTTTTCCCATCACCATTTGTTGAATGAGACTTTTTCCAATTGCATATTCTTTCTTCCTTTGTTGAAGATTAATTGACATGTATCATAACATCTTTTTTTATTAAAAAAATTTTTTTAAATATTTATTTATTTTTGAGAGAGAGACAGACTGTAAGCAGGGGAGGAGCAGAGAGGGAGACACAGAATCCAAAGCAGGCTCCAGGCCCTGAGCTGTCAGCACAGAGCCTGATGCAGGGCTCGAACTCACGAACCATGAGATCATGACCTGAGCCGAAGTCAGATGCTCAACTGACTGAGCCACCCAGGTGCCCCGACCCGTATCATAACGTCTTAATGAAGATTTTGCTGTAACTGATTTCATAAAGACCTGCTATCATTTGTCCTAGAGTCCTGTTCTATTTCTGTGCCTGTATGCTGTATTTAAGGACAGAGAAGTTACTGTTACCAACTATTTTCTAGAAGCCAGTGTTATACAATACAGAATGACCAGATAATAATAGTAATCTCTATTTATTGAGTGTCTTCTATGTGTGAGGCACTGAACAAGGTGTTTTATGTGTTTTCTTATCCCTCGCCTGAAAATCTGCATCCTCTGGTCTTATCCATCAGTAAATAATATTTTCTACCTAGTCACTCAAGCCAGAGACCTAAGAGTCTTTTCCTTCCTTTTGTCCCCCCACATATAAGATCTTTGATTCTACCTTCAAAATATTTCTTGAATCCATCTACTTTCCTTCAGCTCCACTGCCCCCATCCTAATGTAAGACAGGACCACCTGTCACTTAGACTGTTGCAATAGAGAGCCTCCTAAACAATATTCCCATTCCTACGTTGCCCCCCTCAAATGCTGTTTAGCACATGGCAGAGTAATGGTTTGACAATATACATATAGATAGGACCCTCCCCACTTACCCTCTCATTTAGAATAGAACCCAAGTTCTTGCCATGATCCAGCCACTGCCCCTCTCCATCTCATTGCAGGCCATCCCCCCACCTCACCTACCTCGCTCCTTGTTCTCTAGGGTTCTTTGGATCTCACAGAAGCACACCAAGCTTTTCCTGCCTCTGCACATATTATTCCTCTCTCTGGAATATTCTTCCCTTTGCTCTATGCCGGAATGCCTCCTTCTCAGTTCTGTGATCTCAGTAAATTCTATTTCCTCAGAGAGACTTTTCCTGGCCCCTTGAACTAAAAAGTAGATGCCCTTCTTGACTCTCTTCTTTTTAGTATCACCTTATCAGACTTGGCAGTTTTTAGTCTGTTGACTGTTTTTTAAATTATTATTGTCAGTCTCATATACTAGATGGTAAGTTCCTGGAAGACAAAGACTATGTCTTTTCTTGTCCATTTTTGTATCTCTGACATCTAGCAAATTGCCTGGCACATTCCAGGAGCCCAGGAAAATATTCAGTAAATGATTAATTCTCTCAGAAACCTCTGGCATATCATTTTACAGATGAGAAAACAGGCTCAGCCAGGTGGTGTCCCCCAGACAAGGCCCCTTAGCTAGTGCCACAGTGGTGGCCTGGCACCTCGGCCCAAGCCTGGCCTGAACATCCTTCTCTCCAGTCCACTCCCCTCAGACCTGTCCCCTTCAACTGAAAATGAATACTGCTGCTTGGGGCACCTGGGTGGCTCAGTCAGTCGAGCGTCGGACTCTGGCTCAGGTCATGATCTCATGGTCCGTGGGTTCAAGCCCTGCGTCGGACTCTGTGCTGACAGCTCAGAGCCTGGAGCCTGCTTAGGATTCTGTGTCTCCCTCTCTGTCTGCCCCTCCCCCGTTCACAGTCCTCCCCCCCCCCCCCGGAAAATAAATAAACATTAAAAAATTAAAAGAACAAGACAATAAATACTGCTGCCATATCAATCCTTTGTTCGGCAGTGTGCCTTCAAGCACTCCTTTGTTCAAAAGTCTTCTTTGATTCTCTAATGCTTAACACGTTGCATCTAAACTATTCTGCCTCCACTGTGTGGCCTCACTACTTTCTTGCGTACAGTTCGCCTCCTGCCTGTCTCTGTCTCCTTACACTTCTTCACTTTCTGCTTCTCCCAGATGCCTGTAAACCCTCTCCCCTCTCCCTGGAAAATCCCAGCCTCATTAAGGGCTCAGCTGTCTTCAGTGCCATTTCTCATTACTCAACTGCTCCAACCTCCAAATAGTAACAAAGTCAACCTCAGCTTAACATAATATTTTTTTTTGTTTTTTGCTCATTTCCTGTGTTAGTCTTATGTCATTACCTTTGTAGGGAGGAGGCCACATACTCCTCTAAAGCCTATCAGAATGGGAGAGGAGGACATTTTTCAACTCTAACCCAGCCTGACTCCAGTGCTTGCCCCAAAGGAGATGTGATTTTTATTCCCCACACCTGCCCTCCCCTGGAGACTCCCTTGTTACAAGCGGGAGTGTATTGGAAAAGGAAAAGGGCAGAGAACCGCCGCACAAAATAGCTGACTCAGGAAAGAGGCAACCACGGCACACTGGCCTGAAGAAACAGATGCTGTGCTGTTTCCATCCCTATTGACGTTCCTTCTTCCACAAAGCTTGCTTTCTTTCTGGCCCGAGCACATTTCTTTTGAGCCCTGTGAAGAAAAGCATTTCTGTTTCTTAGATCACATCTATGAAGATGACTTTGTGAAATGTTGTGATTTGGTGACATCAAACGGAACTCCTGTCGAATGAATGAAAGCTGGCTGGAGTAAAATTTGAAAGGAGGTAACAGTAAGGGACCAGGTAGACGTGTGGCCTGTGACTGTCAGAGAGCTTCCTGGAGGAAGCAGAGCCATTGGCCACAGACAGCAAGTGAACCCGCAAAGCCAGAGAGAGGCTAGTGTCCTCAGTGGCCACGGGAGGAGCTTGGAGAGAGCATCAGCCATGGAGAATCATAGAATTTAAAAAAGAGGGGAAGAAAACCTTAGTAATCACTTAAGTAATCAGTCTAGTAATACTTATCAAGAGCTTGGTGTGGTCCAGGCCCCATGCTAGCCATTTTACATGTTTAAACTTCTTTAATTTTCATAATTACCATCTGAGTTACTATTACTACCTACATTTTACAAACATTGGCTCGGGGGGGGGGGGGTAAAAGTACCTAGTACAGCTAGTGACAGGATACAAACATAGACAACCTGGCTCCAGAGTCTACACCCCAACCACTACTCTGCATCTCAATAATCATCTTTATACTAGAATAGAAACTTGCCATTAACATTGAGTTGCAACTGTTTTAAGGACCTCCCTTGTACTTAGTAATTTGCTAGGTATAATTGGGTAGTGTGCCAGGACGTATAGGCAGATTACTGCCCTTGGGAATTTATGGTCTTGGTAAAAATCAAGAAAAATGCAAAAGAACAATTATTTCAGGTTCTAACAAAATATATACAGTATTGCCTACCAAAACCTGGCTAGTAGATGATAGATAAGTATTGGTCTAGGAAAGACACCACTCAGTGTTACCCCCAGATTTGTATTTCGAAAGGAGCTATAGATCCTGGGGCTGTCTGGGCTTTTCTCTGGCAAGGTCAGTATTTTCAGCATTGAGTTCCCTTTCCTGCTTGTCAGTCTCCACTGCAGTCTTCTGCAGGGACTTTAGGTCTTTGTGTAAAGCAGAGCACTCCTTCCTTAATTATTCTGAATTGGGCAAAAGAGGTAATTTTATTCATTTTAGGTTTAAATCCTAACAAAGCAGTTCATTGTTCGAATATTGGGTGGGTGTGTATCTGAGAGACAAAGTAGTTTTGTTAGAGATAAAAATAAATGACTTTGATTCTTCCTTTGGGGTTGGTTATTTCCAAAGATCCAAAATTGAATCATTTTCACAATAAAACCACTATTTTTGTTCTTCCATATTGTAGAAATGGCTTTTAAGGCCTTACCCTGAGAAAGCCTAAAATGCCCTCTATTGGCCAAACATGGAATGACTGCTGAACGTTCAAAAAAGTTTTCAAGTTGAAAAAAAAATAAGGAAAATGTGTATCATGCATGTGTGCTTTGCATGTGTGCGAAGCTTTCTCTACAAAACTGCTCATTGCAATATAGTTTGTGAAAACAAAAAAGTTGAAGCAATCTAGCAAAAGGGGTATGGGCTAAATGAATTATGGTACATCCACAAAATAGAACTCAGCTAATATATATGGTATTGTAGAAAAAGACTTAAACATGAACAGAAAAATGTTCATGTTACATTAAGTGAAAACTTGATATCACAAAGCTGTTTATTATGATCCCATCTTTATCATCTAAAGGACGTATAGGAAACTAAATAGAATAGCTAAGCCGATAGACATCTGAAAGGACGTGTGCCAAAATGTTCAGTGTTCTCAGTTCGCAGTTCTCTCTTGGTGGTGGAAGTGGGGATTCTTGTTTTCTTCTTTCTTCTTAACTCTCTTTTCTAAACACAATCAATAGGAATTATTTTTGTAAAATAAGAAACAATAGTGAGTTATTTTATTTATTACTACGTTCTTGGATATTATTAGCTTCTTATTTTTTTTTAATTTTTTTTTCAACGTTTATTTATTTTTGGGACAGAGAGAGACAGAGCATGAACAGGGGAGGGGCAGAGAGAGAGGGAGACACAGAATCGGAAACAGGCTCCAGGCTCTGAGCCATCAGCCCAGAGCCTGACGCGGGGCTCGAACTCACGGACCGCGAGATCATGACCTGGCTGAAGTCGGACGCTTAACCGACTGCGCCACCCAGGCGCCCCATTATTAGCTTCTTATAAAAGAGACATGGAGAACATTTACAGGAAAGATTTCAGAACCTCAGTGGAATGGGCAGCTTCATGTGATGCCATGTCACTAGTGATTTATTTATTTTAGTCTACATACTTTCCAAGAAGGTCACCATCTCTAAATAAGAAATCATCCTTGTGGTCCAGAACTAGTTTGGTGCTTCCATATTCTGGGAGAAGAACTTTATCTCCAACTTTCGGGCTAACTAGTTGAATCTCTCCACCCTTCCCTGTAGAGCCTGATCCAACAGCTACTACTGTTGCTTGCAGTGCTTTTCCTTGAGATTTTTCTGGAAGCATAATGCCTCCTTTTGGTTACAGTTTTGGCTGCACTCCTTGCAACTAAAACTCAAGGAGGGGAAGAAACTTTCTAAATGCCTGTCCTGCGGTGACTCTAGCTGCCGCACCTCCCACTCTGCTCTCATGCCACTGCCATCACAAGGGGACCCCCCAAAACACTGTTTTTTAAAAGAAATCAAGAGATGGAACCCCGTAATCCTACAGTTAAAAAAACTGGGATCTCGAGTAGCGAGATGTAAGTGGTGACTTACCCAAAGCTACACATCTGGTTACACTTAACATTGACTTTCAGTTTCTCTTCTAGTGAGTCTCATTATTTATCCAGTTCTTCTGATGAAAAGTTAGTAATCTTGATACTCTGACACTTGGCTATCAATTGTTCTTCACAAATGAATCATTGAGACTTGAATCAGAAATGAAGCAGAAATGAGCTATTAGGACATTTATATGGAGCACATTTGAAAAGATCACAATGCAGTTAGGATGGATTTATTTCTCTTATACAGGGTTTGGCAAACTACACCCAGCGAGCCAAATCTGGCGACACCTACCGTA
Source organism: Lynx rufus (assembly GCF_022079265.1). Taxonomy (NCBI): domain Eukaryota; kingdom Metazoa; phylum Chordata; class Mammalia; order Carnivora; family Felidae; genus Lynx; species Lynx rufus. The sequence continues at coordinate 15,495,249 of NW_025814842.1, read as the reverse complement.
TATGTCTTACCTATGGCTGCTTGCTCTCTACAGCTGCAGGTAGAGTAGAGACAAACTATATGGCCTGCTAAGCTGAAAATGGTTCCTACCTGTGCCTTTACAGAGAAGTATGCAAACCCCTGCTCTTACAGATAATTTAAATCCTATCCTGCCTCCAGATATTTAACTATTTCACTACACCTTAATGTCTCTAGCTAACCAAAAGGACTCTCAGCTGGCAATTCCAAACAAAGGTCAGAATAATCATCAGAGCTAGAAAGTCCCCAAATGGCAAGTTGTTTTTCCCTAATACCCTTTTCCTGCCTCCGAGAAACAACAGGCCCTTCCCAGCCTCAACCCCAACAAACTCTCTGAGTGGGTGGGGACACCTAGGAGGACAAAGACTGTGGAATGGTGGTGGAGAGGCCCAAAGAGAAGGGCACATTAGGAAACGGTACATTTTCTTAGGGTGCAGGGGATTATATTTCCAGCTAAATTCTTTTTCCATTTGGTGGAATCATGTTGAGGTGACATATTCAAGCTGGGAAGTGCTTAAGCCTGAAATGATAGACTGATGAAAATGCCACACAGGGGCACCTGGTGGCTCAGTCGATTAAGCACTGGACTCTGATGTCAGCTCAGGTCATGATCTCAAGGTTCATGAGATCAAGCCTTAAGACAGGCTCTGCCCTGACAGTGTGGATTCTCTGTCTCCTTCTCTCTCTCTCTCTGCCCCTCCCCCCTTTCTCTCTCTCTCTCTTTCTCAAAATAAATGAGCATTAAAAGAAAAAAAAAAGAAAGAAAGAAAATGCCACACAAACTGGGCATGAGGTGGGAGGGAGAATTGGGAATGTGGCTCCAATATACTCACCCACCCATGGGATTTGACCATAATGCTTCAGAAGTGACTGGAACCAGCCTCATTTAGAGACATAAGGGGTGAGAAAGTAATATGCAATAGTAGGTAGGACAACGATGGGCCCTCAAACCACATTCATAAAACACCGTGGAATTCTCATGTTATTTTTGTATCTGTTTCATATGTTATTTTTGTTTTATAATTAATAATTGAAAATATAAAACAAATTCACCAAAAGCCTACATGCAAGGAGCTTGAGGTGAGAGCATTTCAGGGCCCATGTCCTCTTGCAGTGAAGATGTCCATGGTTACCAGTATACACCCCAAACCAAAGAGCATTCCCTTAATGTTCACTCTGGATAAGACTCCTAGGCCTTCTCACAACATGAGGGGGAGCTCCTTCCCACTAGCCAAGAGTGATGGCATTCTGAAATTCTCTACCTCTTTGATATTAATAACAGCAATTCATGCCCCTGTGTACTACTAATACCAATAAAAGACAAGAGGAAGAAATATATGGAGAGGTAATAGTTTGAATGTGATCACAGCACAAATTCCTTTCAGCATTCATCTATTGAGTCCCTACTATGTGCCATGCATTGTACTGGACCTTGTAGATATTACAGGGAGTAGTAAGACACCAAAATGGACGCCCCCACCCTGCTTTTTGACTTCCAGGAAGGTAGATATTGGGAAGTCTGCTACAGCCACAGCAAAAAGGAAAAGTTTTAATGCTTCCACATTCAAGCTTGCCTCCCAAAAGAGCAAGAATCATGGCTTCTGACTCAGTGTTCACTTTTCCTCCTCCAAACCTCAAGTGCTTTGATCTGCTTGGTGAAAGTTAGGTCGCTCGTGGAATCCAGGATACAAGGTACTCTGGGGAAAGTAGCTTTTAGATTTTAAGCTTCTAGCATTCAGTGAGCCACACTTAAGAGGGATCAGAAAAGAGGTGAGAAAGACAATCTAAACATCAGTCACATTTACCAAAGCGGATGATAGGAAGAGAAGTCCAGGCTAAGAAATAGCAGTGGTTAATCAACAGGGTACACCAGAGGCTTGGGGAGAGCTGACCTGGGGTGAGAGCAAGTGGGCCATCAGCCAAGCTTTTGTGCCATGGGAAGCTGTTGGCAAACAACCTCCTCCTCAAGGCCAGGAGAGCAAGGGAAGGCCAACCATCTAACTTCATCCTGTCAGTCATGATGTTTCTCCCTTTGTGCCAGTGGATAAGAAACAAGGAGTTGTGGGGCACCTGGATGACTTGGTTGGTTGAGTGTCTGACTCTTGGTTTCAGTTCAGGTCATGATCTCACAGTTTGTGGATTCAACCCCCATGTCAGGCTCTGCACTGACAGCTGCGGAGCCTGCTTGGGATTCTCTCTCTCTCTCTCTCTCCTCTCCCCTCTCTCTATCCCTCCTCTGCTTGCTCTCTCTCTCCCTCAAAACAAATAAACATTAAACAAGGAGTAGAGAGAATTGGGGGAAATAAGGAAGGATGGGAACACTTGGTGGAAAAATGCTGAGTTAGGTTTTGAACATGGTAAATTTGAAGCACCCTTAGGGACATCCAGTTAGAGATGTCAAGTAGTCAGTTTTATGTACAATAAGGGTATAAAGTTCAGGAGAAACAGCTGTGTTGGAAATTTAAATTTGGGAATCTTTAACATATAGACTGTGGTTGAAACCATACCTTGAGAGTATATGTAGAATAGGAAAGAAGCAAGCCAAGGGCTAATTCTGGGATCCAATGGCTCTGAAGAGGTAAGATGGTGAATGAACCCTGCAAAAGAGACGGGAAAGAGATGGAAAGGAAAGGAAAGGAAAGGAAAGGAAAGGAAAGGAAAGGACAGGAAAGGCTCATGGAATTCAAAGGAGGAGGGGGTTTTAAGAGACTCCACTGTGGTATGATCTAGAGAGTTCAAGAAGGACAGATGGTTGGGCTTGGCAGTTAGAAAGCCATGCTGATCTTGGGGAGAGCAGTTTCAGTGATGGGTGTGAAACCTACTCTGCAATGCGGATAAGGAAATAGAGGAAACAGTATGGACACTTGTGAGAATACTCGCTACCATGGAACAGAGAAAGAAGGTGTGCTACCTAGAGAAGGATGCAAGATTGAAGAAGAATTTTTATTTATTATGATGGGAGAAACTGGCACATAATATAGGCTGCAGCCAAGAAAACCATACAGAGGAAGAGACCAAAAATTCAGGAGAGAGAAGGGTTAACTTATAGAGCAAGTACAAGTTAGAGCCTCCTTGGGGAGATTTAGCCTCAAACCCAGAGGAGATGGTTAACTTGAGGGTGAGATGGTAGGAAGTTGAGGAAGTTCTTCATGCCTGATAGCTGCATTACTCTATGCAATAAAAGCCAAGTTTCCATTTGCTGGAAGGAGAGGAGATATCCTGGAGTGCAGAGGGGCCTTGGAAAGAGTAAGTTTGGAAATAGAAAAGGAAGCTGACTTGGATATTGACTGGATTTATTGTGGTAATCTTTTTTGCAATTTATACAAACATTGAATCATTATGTTGTACACCCAAAACTAATATAATGTTATATGTCAATTATATCTCAACTAAAGAAAAAAAGAGGGGTGCCTGGGTAGCTCTGTCAGTTAAGCGTCCAACTCGATTTTGGCTCAGGCCATGATCTCGTGGTTGAGAGTTCGAGCCCCACGTCAGGTTCTGCACTGATAGCATGGAGCCTGTTTGGGTTTTTCTCTCTCACTCTCTCTCTCTACCCCTCCCCTGTTCATGCGCTCGCTCTCTCTTGCTCTCTCTCAAAATAAATAAACATTAAAAATAAAAAAGGAAAGAGCTGACTAGAAGAAACACATGGACAGATGGCCCAGTGGCACTGCATGAGTTAATCATGCATTTATAGTGGTATCTAAATTCATATGGTGATGGCACTTATCCAGAGATAGAGCACAGAAAGCTGATGGGTTAATCTAATGGGTTTTGTCCCTTGGTCAGGTGCTGGCAAGGGAACACAGGAAGACATTCCCTAGGGAGATGTTTAGATGGATATGTGGGGTCATGGTAGGATAGGGGAGAAAATAAAATCAAGTGATTTTATTTTATTAGCTACCTGAGAAAAAAGGGTGAGAGGGCAAGGGACCATCAGTCTTAAGGAAGTAGAAAAGCAAAAACAGTTTTGGGAGAAAGATAGAATCTAGAGATCAAAGATCAATTTATTGGAGTTAAAACTTGGAAGGTGGAAGACTTCTGGGCACTAGCAAAACTCCTCCACAGAGTATTTCCACTCCCCCCCCCCACTCTTTTCTCTTTCTTTCTTCCCATTCTCCCTTCACTTCACTCAGAACCACGCTTTTATTCTTCACTCCTCTCTGAAACAAGAATACCTTTAAAGAGCTTTAAATGGAGGAGTGACATGATTTGATATGAAATGTTCAGAGCAGCAAGAGAAATTAAAATAAGATTTGTAGCAGCACTGATTGATACAACACTAGGAAATAATTAAATATTCATCAGTGGCATGGATAACGCGGCCTTTATTTAGTCTAAAAACAAAAATTAAGCTGCATTGCTCAGTGGTGTAGACAGGGGTAGTTAAACTTGGAAAACAAGGAAATGATTGTCAGAAAAGTAAAGATGCTGGTGACCTCTGGGAGAATGGAGGTTGTCTTCATCAGGGAGGACCCTTGGAGCATGTAGGGACTGGTAATATTCTAGTTCTTGATTGAGTAGTGGTTTTATGGGTAGCTCCTTTATAATTATTCTTCAAACCGTACATATATAGTTTTGCACTTTGCTGTATCATATATCCTAACTAAAGAGAAAACATGCATGGAATGATACATACGATATATAGGAGGGGGGGATGAAATTAGAGAGGTATGTGCAGACACAACTGTGTTTGTGATACTGCATTTCATGAGCAGGGAGCTAAGTATTATCTATAATTGTTTACGTGTCTAAAACATTTAAATCAAAATGAAAACTGAAAAGGTGATATGGAAAAGAAGATGGATGCTTTTGCTTCTGTTTTCATTTCCTTTCTGGTTGTTAAATTATTCAGTAAGTTAGAATAAGGAGGGAAAATTCAGTAGCTGAATCAGTACTCTGGAGATTTGCCAGCATTCAGTTCTTTTTGTTAGGGAGACATGGAGAATAGAATCCAGTTACTAATCTCAGGGCTTGATCTCAGGCCTGTTTGTTTGGTTTACTCTTGGAGAAGTGATCCCAGAGTATACCTGCCTGTATTCTGACAACAGCCCCCACCTCTGCATGAGTATGTGCTACTCATCCCATCCTTCTCTTAAAGGCTCACTGACCCTTCCCTGCAGCCTTCATGTGAACTGGCCTGGAAGTCATTCCACTGTTGGGTGGGGATAGCTGCTGCCAGCAAAGTGCCCTGCTTTCCCAGAAAGCCTGTTCCAACCCCTTCCCACTCATTCAGCAAGTCCTCATTCCAGGCTGCTGACCTTGGATCCAACCCCCCCCCCCCCCCGCCCCACCAAACGTGTAAACAGAAACAACTGGGAAACTGTATTACTAAAGGAAATCCTCAGCAGAAATGGAAAATGAAAACTCCAACACATTCAGAATGCAATGTAAAACTAGTTACACATGGGATTTCCCCACCTCCCAAGCCTCTGGGTCTCCCTTCTCATTCTCTTTATACAGGCTTTCCTTAAGGAGTTGGAAAAACTGTCTTCCTGACCCAGTTCTGTGGTTTTCTCACATGGATTCCTAGGGTGAGGAGAGGCCACCTGGGAGGGTGGAGAAATGGAAGGAAGCTGGTCCAGGTAACTCCATGTTGAGTGAATCAACCCAGGATCTGCTCAGACTTCTTGTTAGGTAAGATAATAAAATCCTCATTTAAGCCAAGTTTGGTCGCAGTTTCTGTTACAGCTGAAACGTCCTAATTGTCATGGGACAGAAAGAGGAAATTTTGTTATACATGTCCTTGGGAAGGGCTGGAGAGAGTAGTGATAGATAAGAGAAAGCCTCAAGGGGCAGTACTACTCCAAGTGTGGTTCATGCACCTGCAGCATCAGGATAACTTGGGAGTTTGACAGCAGTGCGAATGTAAGGGCTTCACTCCAGAGAGACCAAATCAGATTCTCTGGAGGTAGGTGATTTCGATGCAACTGATGTGGGGGAAAACACTGACCTGGAACACTTCTCCACCTGGGAGTGTGATTGGTCCAACAGAGGAAGTGCTGTGTGTGCCTCTAGCTCATTGCCCACCTCTCTGAAGCTGCTCCAGTCTTCTAGGTCTCAATTGCCTTTTCTGTCACAACAGTAGGATCAGATGAGGAACTGGGTGTAAAAATGGTTTGAAAGAGCTCAGAGCGTGATGCCTAGGAGAGTCAGTCCCTGAGCTGACCCAGCCCCTCCCAGGGGACACAGCCTGAGGCTGCAGACAGTATGTCAGCTTCTTTGGGTGGGGCCTGTGTCCATCCGCGGAGGAACTGGCACGTAGAGGATGGAGAGTCACTGTCATTTTTAACTGAACTCAGGTGCTCCTATTTTGAGGTTTCTTCTTTTCGGGTTCCTGCATGAGTCCATCAGGAAGGACTGGAAACCCAGGTTTTGCCCTTGTGGCCTGTGGAGGGTCGCCCGATCGCAATGCTGCCCCTCCTCTCTCACAACCTCAGCCGTCCTCCCGCCACACCCTCAGCATCCTCAAGACGTCCTCCCGCCGCCACCTCCACTGAGGTGACCTGGTCCTCCCCTCCTACGGATTTCCCCGGCCTTCGACGCCCAAGGAGACACAGAACCCACTGCCCTGAAGACAGAACAGCTAGTTCGAGAGCCCTGCCTCCTGTCTAGTTACTAGGCGTCGACTCCAACGCGGGAGCCACCCTCCGAGCCAACGAGGAGGGTCCGCGTAGATGTGGCGATCTCGCGCGCCGCCCTGTGCGCCGGGCGGATAGCGAATGGAAGGGACGCGCCCGCTGGCCTGAGGACCAATCAGAGCAGGGCAGGCAAGCAGGTCCGGCTCCCAGTGGCCACTCGGGCGCAGACTCAACGCGTTGCCTGCTCTTGGACTGGACAAGCCTCCTGCCAATCAGGGGCGGAGCAAGAGGAGCCTCGGCCAATAGCGGGAGGCGGCCGGGTCAGGCCGGTGGCCTTGCGGTCCGCGCGGTGGTCCGTGAGCCTGTTGGCGCTGAGGGAGTGGCCGCCCTCCGGCTCTCGCGCGCTGCGCTCTCCAACCCCCCCCCCCACCCCGCCCCCGGGCCCGCCCGTCGGCCGCGCCGCGTCATGCCGGGCGCTGCTCGGCGCTAGTGCCCGGGGCCGCCGCCTCCCGCCCGCCCGAAGCCGCGCCCACTGTCCAGAGCCAGAGGGATGGTGGTAGTCACGGGGCGGGAGCCAGACAGCCGTCGCCCGGACGGTGCCATGTCCAGCTCCGACGCCGAAGACGACTTTCTGGAGCCGGCCACCCCGACGGCCACGCAGGCGGGGCACGCGCTGCCCCTGCTGCCTCAGGAGGTACCCGGGGGGTGGGGCGTGGGAAGGGGCGCAGAGGGAGAAGCAGGTGCCCGGCAGAACTGACCTTGGGGTGTGAGCAGCGCCGAGGCTGGGGTGGGGGGGGGGGGGGGTCGGGCTGAGGGCGGCGCCAGAAGAGCCGAGCTGCCCAGCCCACTCATCCTCCTGTAAAAGGCACAGGTGTGTCTTCCTGTCCCCGGGGGGCACCTGATCTCCCCACCCCACGCCCCCCTCTTTCAGTGTTCACTCACTGCAAGGTTGGTTTACTCCTACCCCTAAGTCCCATCCTTAACAACTAGAGGAGGGAGGGTAGTCTGTGGGAAGGGAACCTTGGAGCCCCAAGAGATGAGAGTGTCTTCTAGAAAATCAGGGAGGAGGCCTTCGTGGTTGCCCAGACCCAACCTCCAGCTGCCCAGAAAGTGGGGTCAGGGACTCTGTGCAGATAAGAAGCAGGCTAATTAATAGATGTGTCCACACTCACCTGACACCTCCATGGCTTTCCTTCCCACTGGTCTTGATGTGATAACAGTATCACATTTAGAGCTGAAATGTCACTCAAGAGAAGGGGAAAGAGAAGGGAAGGTGGGGCACTGCTGGGAGCTGAAGAGGGAGACAGAAGGTAGGAGCTAAGGTAGTGCTGGATGTGGGGGCCTGTGGGGTGTGGAGGAATCCTAGGAGAATGGACAGCTCCAGAGGGGCAGGGCTGGGCCGGGGGTGGCTCCTCCCCTGGGGATTAGAAGCCTGTGCCCTCGACATCATGAAACACAACAATGAGCACAACTCTAGCAGTACTCTTTGCAGTTGCAGGGGGGGGGGGTGCGGGGTTCAGCCGTTAGAAACACTGTGGTGCTTACTTTTCATGCACTGTCATTGGGGAAACAATAGGGTTTGAGACAAAGAGGCAACACCCAGAGACTGTAGGCCAGCTCCCCCCCAGATACATTGTTCCATGTGAGATCCAGAACAGTTTTTGGTTGCTTTTGCCTCTGTGCCTCAGTCTTTTCAGCTCTACTGTGGAGCAGACACTTGGATTGGTATGAGATATCCTTGGAAAAGGTGTAAAGAGCTCCAGAAATGTAAAGCATTCTTATCTCAAAATATTTGAGTCCTTGCTATGCACCTAGAATAGTTTTATTGGAGCTATAGACTAAGTAGAAGGCATTTGTTATCCTTTGGTTGCAGAAGAGTAACAGTGCATATGCACAGAAGAACTGTACATAACCTTTCTATTTCATTCATTCATTCACTCATTCATTTAATGCACACTTGGGTCTTTGCTGCGTGCCAGGCACTGCACTAGGCTCTGGGTTACTTTGATTTAATGTATTTTTATCCTACTTTAGTTCACAAAGAACTTTTAAAAAGTTGATATTATTTTACTTATATGTGAAATCTAAAAAACAAACAAAAAAACAACAAAGCATAAATAGACCCATAAATACGGAGCACAAGCTGGTGGTTGCCAGAGGGCAGGAAGGGTGGAGGGATGGGCAAAATGGGTGAAGGGGAGTGGGAGGTATTTGCTTCCAGTTATGGAATAAATAAGTCACGGGGATAAAAAGTACAACATAAGGAATACAGTCAGTGAAATCATAACGGTAATAAATGGTGGCAGGTGGTAGCTACACTTGTAAGCATACCGTGTAAAGACTTAACAAATCACGGTGTCATACACCCAAAACTAATGTAACGTTATGCGTCAACTACACCTAAAAAAATGTAGGAAAAAAACCTGGAAGGCTGGGGGAAAGGACTATCTGGTAAACATACACTGGAGCTTTAGAGATGTAATATTGAAAAGTATGCACTCATACAAAATTTTAGTCAATCTGGAGGTTGTGGGAAAATTAGAGAGAACTGGCTTCATTTCTTTAAAACTACAAGCAGTGAAAGATATTCCCACCCTCCACCTCCCCAAAAAAAGGTCCTGAGTATTTTAGGGAGAACCTAGAACTTCTCCTAGCAAATCTATACCATCATTCCCTGTTCTTCCCCCTGCCCTTGCCTCCGGAACCTTAGCTGGACGGGGGACTGATCTCACTCTACAGATGAAGAAAGAAGCAGCGAGGTACAAAGAATGAGGATTGGATGCCTGGAATTGTTCCACAAACACCTATGAGCCCTGCTGCGGGTGGCCTCATGATTAGTGAACAAGATGCCGTCCCTGCCCTCAGGAAGCTTGAGGTCTAGAAGGGAGAGCTGACAGAGGAAAATAACTGCTGGTGTACCGTGCTAGGCGAGGAGGGTGTGTGGTCCATGGTGAAGGCACGATGGAGGGAATGTTCAGTTAACTCTGTCTTGGGTGCATGTGAGGAACAATAGAACAGAAATGCTTACAGAATTGGGAAACTTAAAGAGAAGCTTTTATTTTATTTTTTAAGAAAGAGAGAGTGTGCGCATGTGCACACAACTTGGGGACGGGCAGAGGGAGAGAGAATCTTAAGCAGGCTCCACACTCAGCATGGAGCCCAGCGTAGGACTCCATCTCACAACCCTGGGATCATGACCTGAGCTGAAATCAAGCTACCTAACCCGACTGAGCCACCCAGGCGCCCTGAAGAGAAACTTTTAGAATGCGCGGATGCTGCTAACCTATATGGTGCCTTGGTGTGTATTAGAGAAAGGACACACAGCTGGGCTAGCAGATCACTCTCAGATCGGTGTCCTTGTGCAGTGAACAACATACACCACACACGGGGCAAATGCATTTGCTAGATGGACAAAGGGAGAGTGGAAAGAACATTCTGGACAGAGAAGACAGCATGAGCAAGGGCATAAAAGTGACAAATTCAGGAAGTGGAAAAGAGGACAATGACGGCTTTGAACTCCAGAACAGCGATAGCAGAATAGGGGTGGGAAGGCCTGATTTAATGGCTGTGGGGGGGGGGGGGGAGTGGGTAGGACTTGGCAACTGATGAGTGTGGGGAAAGAGAGGAGAGAGAAGAACATTCAGAAAGACTCCTGGATTTTAGCGTTGGGTGGCTGAATGGTGTAGCACTAATAAGATCCCAGAAGACCACAATCAGAGCAGCCTCTGTTCTCATTCCCCAATGCCTGGCTGAAAGTGCCGGTGGTTCCTTTCCAGTTTCCTGAGGTTGTTCCCCTTAACATTGGAGGGGCTCACTTCACCACACGCCTGTCTACCCTGCGGCGCTATGAAGACACCATGCTGGCGGCCATGTTCAGCGGGCGACATTACATTCCCACAGACTCCGAGGGCCGGTACTTCATTGACCGGGATGGCACCCACTTTGGGTATGTTTCTCCCTCTATGATCAACCTTATAGTTCTAGTAAGTAGGACCTGGGCTTCAATATGGGGCTTTGGTATCTTCCATTAATACCCAGAAAAGAAAATAGCAAATGTACTGATGGAATTTAATAAATGTGCTTACTGAATTGGATCAAAAGCCATAGTATCTTTCCCAGAGGAGACAAGGACAGCCAGAGAGAGCCCAGGTGCCACACACTGGCTGGATGTGATGAAATTGGAGACCAGGAAGTTGTCATCTGTATGGAATAGGTGTGATGCCACCTGTAGGCAGGGGAGCCCCAAAACAGCTTCTTGGAGAATATCCTCAGATTCAGATTCTGGGGCTCCACATTGCCATTAGGGAGGGACATGGTGTATGACCGTGGTTCTCAGACTTTCTTTGATGGTTTAAAACAAATGAACAAAAAAGGTGAAGGAAGGGCCAGCATATGATTGCCATCTTTTAATTTTGCCAAGAAAAGCCTTTAGAAAAAAACAAACAAACACCTTCAATTGTGACTGTCATTTTAACGCTAAAACACAGAAAGACACAATCTCAAAAAAGAAAATAGCCCTTCCCAAGGAAGGACTTCTGATACCTTAACACGTAAACAATTTAAAGACTTTATGTTTTAGTTTCCTTGCTTGTGAAATGAGAAATAATTACAGCTGCCTCACAGGCCTGCCATGCCGATTACGTAAAGAGCCTTGGTGTGACCCCTCACCGGGTCCTTCCAGAGCATGTGGCTGAAGCTCTTTGCCCCTTCAGTCTAACTTTGGAGATGACTACAGAACTAACATGATTCTTGACCTTCAACACATTGGCTAAGGAGTCAGAAAGTCTCCAACCACTACGTATCTGTGCTGGCCTCCCAAGTAGGATCGCCTGCACTGGGAGAAAGGTCATTTTTATCCTCAGAAAGGAGCCTCTGGTCATGCAATTTGCTTTGAAGCATCTGGGTTTCCCCATTGGGCTGTCAGCTGCCTCCAATGCTGAGAAAACAAAGTGTCACATCGCTCTGCAGAGCTATAAAAAGATTTTTGTTTGCAGGCTGTTTGGGGGAGGAAAGTGCTGGCCCCAGCTGGCAACTCCCACAGCACTCTTAGCTGGGCCTTGCCCTGGGGTCATGTTTTTCAGAGCAGACCAAGGTTTGCTTAAGATCCTAGAGGACTAATTTGGGAAGGGGTTGTGGGGAGGAGGAACAGGCTTTGGCTCTAAGCTGATGTGCCCATGCCCAGGTGGCCATAGCTGGAGAGGGTCAGAGCTGGGCCAGGGTGTGGCAGAAAGCAGGGTATTGTGGCATTTATCCTCAGGCTGCTAGACTCCAATGGTCTGTGATTCATCATCAGCAGATGAAGTTGCTTAAAGACTCAGAGAAAATAAAATAGGGGCTCAGGGCATTTGATCAGGTACATTTCTCTGCTGGGGCAGCTCATGTGTCCCTAGCACCCACCAGGGAGGCTGCTTGGGTCACCACCTGGGGCAGTTTCCCACTGTGATCAGTGAATAACACTTTGGACTAGAGTCTGGACCACTGTGGGTATGGACTTGGAGTCAACCATGACTGCATCTGGGCCTCTGCTAGCTGTAGCTCCTTGAGTAAGGGTATTCTTTAACCTCTCTGAGCCCCTCTTTTTCTTCATTTAAAAATGGACCTAAGATGGCACTTAAATGTCATTGAAGGGATTAAATGGGGTAACACACGAATAGTAGCTGACCCAGACTAATACTTAGTGATTGTTACTACCGTTACATCATGGTCATAGACAAACTATTGAGGCAACATCTTGATCTTGGGGTTTACTCACATTATCTTTACAGAAGTAAAGACCTTGCCACACTTAACTGGCGATGGATCTGATTATGATTACTCTTAGCACCAAAGAATCTGAAGATGGAATTAAAAGAACTGAATTTTTATTTTAAGAAAATGCAGTATGTGATTTTATTCATTCGAGAAACCAATTTGTCCAGGTGTTCAGGGTAGCATTTGCTGTCCATATAGCTACAAAATAAGATGAATGGCAAAGAAATATAGAAAATGGGGAAGGCTACTACATTGCTAGTGGAAACATAAAATGCTACAACCATTTTGTTAAGCATGCGCTTCACCTTATGACTGAACAATTCTCCTAATATTTAGCCAAGAGAAGTTGGTGCGTGTGTCCACAGAAAGTCTTATACAGGAATGTTCATCACAGCTTTACTCATAAGAGCCCTAAACTGGAAACAACTCAACTGTCCATCAGCAAGAGAATGGGTTAAATCAATTATAGTAGATCCAGCCACTTACATGAGTTTTAAGATGAGGCAAAACTAATCTTTGTTGATAGAATTCTGGGATTGAATGAGAAGAGGCAGAGGGAAACTTTGAGGAGATTGAAATGTTCTGTATCTTGGTCTAGGTGGTGGTTATAATAAAACTATACAATTAAGGTTTGTACATTTGAAAAAAAAAGATTTGTACATTTGTTGCATATTAATTAGACCTCAATTTAAATATATATGTCTTAAGGAGCCTAGAATATGTATGTTTCCATTATTCCTATATATACCCAAAAATAACAATACCTAATAAAATAAATATATCTAATGATAATTGTAAATGTAATAATGATGATACTGATAATAACAGCTATTAATGCTTATTGAGGACTTACCTTGTGCCAGGTATTTTCTAAGCACTTTTTAATCATTTAATCCCTTTATACCATTACAAGGTAGTTTTTAAATTTTCCCTCATTTTACAGATGGGAAAATCAAGGCACAGAGAGGTTAAGTTCACCTCTCCAAGGTCACACAGCTAGTAGTCTGGTTCCAGACTCTGTGCTCTAACCACTATGTGACACTGTCCAGATCCATTAGCTCCTTCTCACCAACCCTGTTTCCTTCCTGCTCAGAGATGTGCTGAATTTCCTGCGCTCAGGGGACCTGCCACCCCGGGAGCGTGTACGGGCTGTGTACAAAGAGGCTCAGTACTATGCCATCGGGCCCCTCCTGGAGCAGCTAGAGAACATGCAGCCTCTGAAGGGGGAGAAAGTGCGCCAGGCGTTTCTGGGACTCATGCCTTATTACAAAGGTGAGGTGTCAACTGCCCAGGGTGGTTGAGGTGTGGGAAAGGAGGGTTGCGAGGCATCTGTGTGTGCATAGGTGGTCACCAAAGAGGTGGGTCTAAGATGTATCCGTATTACTCAGGATCAGAGAGATTTCTGCTTCCCCTTCTGCTCTCCCCTCCCAATCAAACTGGGAAGATTCAGGTTCAATAGGGCCCACTTTTCCTGTGACATCATCAGATCACATTTCAAAAGGATGATCCTCATTCTATCCTTTTGGTTTCTTTTGCCTTGGAGATCCATGATCCCTGTTTAAGTTTGTGCCTTTCACAGGCCCAGAGTCCCTTCCCCAGGATCTGCCTCTTCCCTGTTGGATCATGCCTTCACCGGGGCTCTCTCTTTGTGCCCTGACGCTGCCTTGCCCACTGCCCCCCGACCTCCTGACCCCTGTCCCAGTGATGGGTGCTGTGTTCACCCCCCTAGACCACTTGGAGCGGATTGTGGAGATTGCCCGGCTGCGTGCAGTACAGCGGAAGGCCCGTTTTGCCAAGCTCAAGGTCTGTGTCTTCAAGGAGGAGATGCCCATCACCCCCTATGAGTGTCCGCTTCTCAACTCCCTGCGCTTCGAGCGGAGTGAGAGTGATGGGCAGCTCTTTGAGCACCACTGCGAAGTGGATGTATCTTTTGGGCCCTGGGAGGCTGTGGCTGATGTTTATGACCTACTGCACTGCCTGGTCACGGACCTCTCAGCCCAGGGCCTCACTGTGGACCATCAGTGCATCGGGGTGTGTGACAAGCACCTCATCAACCACTACTACTGCAAGCGCCCCATCTATGAGTTCAAGATCACATGGTGGTGAGTAGCCCGGGTAGGGAACAGAGTCCTATCAGGGAGGGTGTCCATTCCCCTTAGTGGCACTGGGAGTAAGATCCCTGGAAGGGATACTGACTGCCCCAGACCTGCTGAGGTGAGGACCAAGTCCTGAGGCACAGCTCCAAGGGGACGGAGGTCTCCCAGCTGTACCTCGGGGTCAGGCTCAGGGCTTGTGGCCCACAGGGACCTGGTGCCTGGATTCACCTGACCTTTCCTCAAGGCACAGCAGTCTCTGCCTGAGGCTTAGGGGTCTGGGTAGCTAGGGCTTGACCAGAAAGTCCAGAGAGGTTTTGTCACTCTTGTTCTTGCAAGAGAGTTTCTGCCCTTTTTAGAGCCACGTTACCAAACTGTTGTAGGCATAATCACTTCCTCAACCCTGTTCACGTATCCCTTCCTTGTGCCTAGTGTATAGGTATGAACACAGAATATGATGGGGGGTTTACCCAGGTAGCCGCCCCACAGCCCCTGGCTGAAGAAGAAGCATCTTCTCTCCCTCTTCCTCCAGGGATAGTTCCATGCTTTGTTTTAGGATGTGGAAAGACTCTTCCTCCTGGAACATATTCTTCACCACTTTTTGGAGATGTAACCATAGTTGCCAAAGCCATGTACCAGGTTGGCCTTAGAAAAGCACAATGTTTACAGCCCTGCCTTAGGGCCTTGGCTTCTCCTACCTTCCACCAACCTTCCTTGCTTGAAGGGTTATCTTCTCAGGGCTGTAATGCAGATTTCAGAGGTTCCTTTTGAAGATTTCCCTGAATCGAGCAGATAAGTTGCATAGATCTTTTGTTATCTTTGAGATGTAACATCCTTTCTAGAGGCTCAGAATATCTCTTTGGCTGCCATTTCATGTGTTAGCATCCAATTTGTGGTGAACCTCCTTAGATAGAAACCCCCTGTGTTTTTAACCCTATTGCTTTATCCTGCTAATGTTCTCCTAGGAGAGTGTCTGTTCTGAGGAGGCAAAGAAAGGGTTGGGTGGGAGGCACAGCTATCCCGGGAGCTGTAGGAAGATAGCAGCACTTCCATCGTGTTTTACTGTCCCCATTTCAGAGACAGAAAAAGATTCACAAGGCTCTGTTCCCACTGCATTTCCTTCTTGCTCCATGTGCAGACTAGGGTGGTCAGTCGGATGTGGACACACATCCCCTAAAGGAAGAGCCATGCAGCACCAGTAATCGGAACGTAACATTTCTGTGCTGCATTAGAGACTTCTCCATGTGATCGTGATTGTGCTTGATTGTTCCTGGGTGTTTTGTAGAGAGATTTTTTGTGTATAAAAAACTAGTGAGGACAGCCTCATTGGTCTCAGTCCTGTGAGACCAATGGTTGGTGATGTAGGGAAGGGGTAGCTAAAGATGCCTGTATCCTTCTAAGGAAGAGAAGGCCAAGCCTTAGGACCTTGGCAGAACTCCTTCATAGGGCAGTGACCTCCTGGCCCTCTGTGGCAACAGGGATTCCAGGGCATGGTTTTGCACTCTTACGTTGTGTTCTTATATGGTGGAACAGAGGTATAGGATGAGATCTAAGAGGAAAGTATACAGTCAGTTGTTCAGGTTCCAAGGTATGCATCCCTTCTATTGTTCTCATCCACAGATGAATCATCACTTTTCTGGAGTTGATTTCCCTGCTTGAAACTTAGTCCAACAGCATGCCTCTTGTCTTGTTCTAACAGAAGTCTTTCATTTAAGTTGCTCCAGTTGGTGTTACTGCCTAATACAGATTCATTTTTAGACAGACACTGAGGCAAGCTATTCAGGAGAAAGGCAGTATGAGTAGAAAGCAGACAATTAATCCTAGTGCTTTCAGGAATCTGGCCTTGGCCCTGTCTCTCTCCCACCCTTGTCACAGAGTATCACAGTACTTGGTTATTTAGAGTCCATGCACGTAGGATGGAGTGATTGGTTTGCTCAAAAACAATCCCTGAAGACAAGCTTGGAGCTGCAGAGATGCTGCACAAGGACACTGTCCTTGTGCCTCTTGCTAGAGACACCCCTTTGGATCCGCTCTGCCCCTGTGTTGTTCTCACAGTGGTGTGTTCTGTGCCATTGTGGGGGAGACAAGGCACTGGGCCAGTAGACCAGGCAGCGCAGGGATACTGGCAGCCAGCTTAGAGCTCTTTCCAAATGAAGTAAAAGAATTCAGTGGCCCAATTTGGCCATTCTCTGATGAGAAGCCAAGGCCAGGCTGAAAAGTGCTTTTGGATGTGGTGGTTGGTGGTAATGGCCTCCAAATAAAGGTCATATCTGAGGAAGAGACTTCTCCCAGTTGTATCCTTTCTCAACTCTAACTGGTCAACTCTAGAGCATAAGAACGGTTGGGTTAGGAAGGAGGGCCCCAAAGGATGAACACTGCTTCCCAATCAAAAGGGAGTATATTTTCATAGCATTCTTGTGCATCGTGTTGATGGGTCAAACCAAAGTGCCTGCTTTGGAGCTTCCATTGTGTTTGTGGGCACCTTTTCTCCCAGGTGTCATGCTCACTGGTTGGGAAGGTGAAAGTTTTAGGATACAGGATCGTGTGGTGCAATAGCAGCCATAACAAAATTCAATAAAAATGAAAAAGTTAACTAATGGCACAAAAAAGATTGAAGCAAAACCACAATGAAACACATCACACCATCCCAGAAGGGGGAATTCTTTGGGTAGCACTCTAAATAGAAGAAATACAGGACTCGTCACCACCCTTATTCTACCTTCGGTTAATTCACAAGGCTGTCCAGTGCTTATCACGTGGCAAGGAGTCAACTGTGCTCTGAAAGTTTCTATTCTTTCTTCCTGGGGCTGAGGATATTCTGGGAGCTGTCTGAACCTTGTGCCTCAGGCTGGTCAGGTGACCTTATCTTCCTGTTCTGGGTTGCTTGTTGGAAGACTAGGAAGAATGACATTTCCAAACCACAAAGTGGGGTGAGCCTCAGTGTGCAGTCTTGGCCTCAGCTGGATTTTGAAGAGGTTAAGACAAATGACAACAACAACAAAAAAACAAAAACTACTCACACTGATCCCAGTTAGAATTTCAAATATCCTTCTGCATACCTTCTGTCCATATTTGATTCTAAGTGGTTAAGCTTTCTTGGGCACCATTTTGCTGCGACTCTTTCATGAAGGTAGTGGCTGCCTTGTGATCCTTAAAAGAGGGAGGCTCTATTCATCAGAAGCCAGAGTGGGAGAGACTGGGGTGGGAGAGGCACTTTTTGGAATTCTGGAAGAATCATACATGTATACATATGTTAATTGGGAGAAGGGAGGGTGGGCAGGGGTTGAGGAGGAGGGAACAAAGACTGGGTATAGGAACAGGTTGCCTCTGGAGTATGGGAGGTCACCTGGGTCCATTGTCTTCCTTCTGTACGGTGTTGGGTTCGTGTACATGGTATAACATTTCCTATGTTCGTTCACTCCCTGTCTGTGAGCGCTTTGGTGCATGGAGCCTCAGTACCCTCACGTGGCATTAAAGTAAAGAATTAGAACCTGGGTGCTGTGCCTTTCTTTTTTAGAGACTTACTCTCATCCCTCCTCTGCCCCCCACTGTGCGAGCAAATCACAGACTATGTCTCGATTTCTGCTTAAAATGTGTTATATTTTTAAATACTCAGCTAAATAAAAGAGGCTCTTTCCTGAGACCAGCCCCTGAACTTCTGCCCTGACTTGAAGTTAGAGGGAGATGGGCACCATGAAGGCCCTTCTGCAGTAACTGTAGCCTTGTCTCTGTTCCAGGTAGGAGTGTGCCCACCCAGCCTAGGCTTTGCCCTCTTGTGTTGAGAGGTCTTCAGGGGAAGAAGATACCACAGTTGCATGGTCACTCTGTGGCTAACAGCCATGTCAGGTGGTTCTGAAAGAAATCCCTCCTATCATGTCACCACTTCTTTCAAGGGCGAGATAAATGGCTCTAAGCTTATGTAAGCCTTAGTGGTTAAGACCCTTACTTGAGGAAAATGGGTGTAAGTTGCCCTTCCTCTGAAAGCAGAGTTTGACACCTTCCTGGCTAATGAGTGTCCTCATCAGGATGCCCCGTGGAGTCACTTAATGGAATCACTTTCATGGAAAGGTGAGTTCTGACATGCTGGGTAGCTATGCTACCCTCCAACTGCTTCCTTAAATCCCTGATTATTCTGACTTTTAAACAAAAGCACTGCTGCATTACCTGTGCCAAATGTATTCCCTGACCTAATTACTGTGCACACAATCACATAGTAATGATACACTAATAATACTTAATAAGTTGGAAACTGAAGCTCATGGAGACATAATTGCCTCAAGGACAGATAGCTAGTAAATGGCCAAGTCAGGATTCAAACCCAGGGCCCTTTTCGGAAATCCTCACAGGTGTTCAACAGAGCCCTCCCTTCTTGTCAGTGGGACACTGACAACAGAGCTCAGTGTCCCACCTCTGAGACTCAGGGCTTCACCCTGCTTCAGTCTGTGCAGATTTTAAAAGCAGATACTCTAGAAGTCATATTAGAAAACTTCCTTGGATGCGTAGGTCTTAAGTAGTCCCTGAGTATTAAGGAGCTAGCTGGGGTCCCCAGTGTGCCGCCCTTCTTAGTAAGGGGCACATGTTTGCTAGATGGAGAAGGACCCTGCTCATGGGCAATGAGTGGAGGTCAGTAGTGGCTCTCTGGCTGGATCCTGGGTATGGCAGGATGATCCGGGACAGCTTGAGTTAATCAGACTCTTGCAGCCTCCTGGCCTAACCACACAGATGCAGCCTGATCATGTGGGGAGTGTGCCTGAGGCCGCGGCCCTCAGTCCTGCCTATTTGTTCCTTTGTCATCATTTTGAAGATGATCTCTTAGCTAGCTTTGGTTACCTTTCATTTTGATTTGCTTAACTTCTAGCATGTTGCTCAAGCTTGTGTTCACTTACCTTTAACTTCCTGTCCTTTGACTCCTTACCATTTTGTTTTTCCTTTCATGTACTTTATACCGTTCTCTATTTTTTAAACATAATTTTAAACTTTATTTCTAACATAACTTTAAAATAAAGTGCCTATATGAATAGGATGCCAATGAGCATCTTGTTCTGAGCAAGAGTAATTATGTGCCTTTTTTCCCTTCTCCAGTCATTTCTACAATGATCTTACTAGCTGTGAACATTAGGCATCTCATTTCTCCCTTAGGTGAATATCTTCTTCTAAAGTCTAAATATAAGGAAAAACTGATAGTGTTATTACAAAAGTCGTAGATCTGATGTCCAAGCTTTTACCTCCCCCTCCACAAAGCTCCCGTCCCAGCATATACACACAGTAACAGTCAGTTGAGTCTTAGAAACAAGGCAGCCCCATTCCCGATTGCTAAGGACTTCTTCTGTCACACACTTGTTCTTCCTGAGCATTGACGTAATCTGAAGATCCTGGGATTCTACCACCCCCAACCGCCTGGAACCAAGTGGAAACAGAACTACTGTGCACCAGGGAAAAATCCAGCACAACTGTAAGAAGGCTGAGTTGAACCATCTTGAGCCATCCAGAAATACTTCATAAAAGGGGCCTATAATCAGATTGTGATGCACCTTTCTCACCCTTCTGTGATCTCAGTAGCAACCTGAATCACCCTTCCACAAACCATGACTTTTAGAAGATTCTCTTAATGTATTATAGACCCTGTTTTTTCTTTTTTTTCCTATATTAAGTGACCTTGGCAGATGGCCTAGCTCCAGTAGATCTTTGGAATAGATGTATACATACTTATCTCCTTTATTAATAAAATTAAGAAATAGAACCCCAAAAGCACCACAAAACTTGGAGCTTGACCTCCGTTAAAAGAAATTTATAAGTTAAGAATTTAGTTGAAATCTTTATACTTTTGTTATTTTTGTAAAGGGATTGGATGGTATCCTGAGTAGGTTTAAGTCCCTAGAATGTTATCATGAGTAGGTTTAAATCCCTATAAATGCCTTTTTTAGTGTGTTTTTCAACATTACATCCTTATCTTCAGCTCTGCCTCCGCTTACTCTGCCCCAGGGACCCATCTTTGTGTGTACGTGTCATGGGTGCCTACTGTCCCTACTCTTACAATGTCATCTCCATCTCTCCACCCCCTCCACCATCACCACCCCTCTCCCAGCTCACGACTGTCCTGTCTTTGGCATTTTAAAGCTGGTTGCCTACTTCTGGCCCTGCCTCATCCAGCATTTGGTAGCCAGCCCTGGCAGTGATGCTTTGTCCAGCACTGCCCCCAAACTTCTCAGTCAGTTAGGTGCTCTTTGCACTGAGGTCCCTGACTTTCCAGTTCAGCTTTTTCACCTGGCTTGGTAGGATTGAAAGAGCCTTTTTTCAGCCCTTGTCTTGAAGCTCTGTATCTATTTCCACAGAGGCAGCAGAGTGTACTTACAGGACCCCACTGAACAGATAAGTTAATTTCACCCTCCTCTACCCTTGGAAGGGATAAGCAAAATACTCTTCCTGGAAACTATGTTCACCAAGAACTTCCTAACAAAGATACGGACTTCCCTGGTGAGCTGACCACATCCCTATTGGCCGAAATAAGGAGGCATTATTCACTTGGTGCTCCCAAAAGTCAAGGAAGAATGTATCTGCCCCCAGACATATTCAGACAATGTTCCACCCAGATGCTTAATTTTATACTTCCAAATGCAGCTCTATTTGGAAATTTCCGTTGGTTCAGAGAGGCAGAGGAATCCTCTCTGAGGATTGAGGACATTGAGGAATCCACTCTGTAGTCACCTGCAGGAATGACTACATAGGCTGGACCACTTAGCCTAGAGGATTCCACTTACATAGGCTGGACCTTTAGCCTAGAGGATCCCACTGAGATGGGGTTTATTGTCTGATTTTGAACCCTGTCAGTGCTGTTCCCTGCTGGGATGGCAATCCTGACTGCTTTATAGCAGCAGCACCCCCTGGGACAACCTAGATTTGTGGATTGAGATCCAGAGGCAGAATTTCCAGATAGCCCAACCAAAGTATCCTCATGATAATGTACAAGAAAGTAAAGTTTTTTAGGTGGAAGGCTCTCCAGATACTCAACTTTGCCCCAGGATTTCTGGGATTTATAGGCAGTAACCATTCATTCATGATCCTCAACTTCCTCACTTGATCATCCTGTCTTTTTAGGAAGGAGCTTCACCTGATCCTCACTAAGGACCCAGAATTCCAATAGCTAAAAACCCTTTTCTCCTATCCTGGTCTTATACCACCAAGACACACTTCAGTGCCTTGGTAGGGGTCAGAAGGAGGCACAAGCATGGGGAGGCTCTGTCCCTTGTTTCTATATCTCCATGATGCTGGTATTGGCAGGCCAACAACCTTTGTAGGTGTAAGAGTTGCAATATAACCAACAGATTCAAGGTCTAGAGATGGCATGTGAAAGAACCCCTTAAGGGATGTCTGTCTGCAGGAGCCTGGAGTAGTCAAGGTGAAACTGGGAGCTTTGTCCACACAGAGAGGGCAGGCCATGTTTTTCAAACATCTTGACTTCAGAAGGTGCTCCATTTGCAAGACCACAAGAAAGAGGCCAGCAGAGCAATTCCGGCTCTGGTTGAAGCTGACTGAGAAGCCATTACAAGCTGCAGGTAGGTACCCACATGCAGCAGAAGCCAGCCAAAACACAGTGCCTGCCAAAGTGGACACAAAAAGGGACTGTCTCCCCTTACAATGGCTGACTAGGGTGACAGGAGAGGAAACTGAACACAGGTGCTTCTGCTCCATCCTGTTGCTATCCCTTGTGCCTTTATATCCCACCCATTGAAAATGGAAAATAACATAGAGAATTCTTGGCACCTTATATGTGACACATCAGTCTAGGCTGTCTCCTCCTTGCATGATCTTGCCTGAAGTGCAATGAGTCATTTGTATTAGCCAAGAGAAAAAAAACATGCAGTTATCTGAACAACTTATATCTTTAATATAAATAACTATTAATTATAATAGAATTGGAGTAATGAGGGATTGGCAGTAGCGAACGATAAAGAATATAGGAATAGCACACGTAGGAGCAGCCACTACCCCCAGAGCTGACATAGAGAACACTCCTCCCAGAGGTGATATCCAGACCTTTTTGGAGAGGGCATAGCCATGGCTCACTGAATGGTAGAGAAGTCACTGGGGTGCTATGCTGGTGGAACTTGCTGGAAATCCACCCTCTAGGGTGCTGGCAAAATCTGTTCAGAGAGGTGTTCTGCCAGAAGCAGTCCACTAAAAAAACACCCAAGGCGAGTGCTGCTGGCCTTTTTGTGCCATGCACTGCAGGAGCTGGGTGCTGGAGAGGCGGGGCTGGGAGCAATCACACCAGAACCGGAAAGGAAAATGTCTTTCTTCTTGGCAACATCTCACCAATGTCCTCTACTGACAAAGTTTAATATCACATTAGTTGGCAAAGGAAAAAATATTCAAAGGTCCCAACCCAATTTTTGCAGAAGCAGTGAAGGATGAATATGGAGCTAAGAGGCAGTCAGTAACTGGCCTATCTATATACACTGATGACTCCCAAATTTATACTCAGGCCTCTTTCCTCAGCCTCGAATTATATATCCAATAACCTGCTGAATTATATACCCAATAACCTGCTAAATATTGCTACTTCGATACCTATTAGCCATCTCAAGCTTAATATAGTCAAGTGGAATTCTTTACTTCCTCTTCCCACCCCAAACATCTTCATTCCACCTTCTCTATCTCAGGAAATGGTACCACCATCCACTCAGTCAACAAAAACCTGAGAACCATCTTTTTTTTTTTTTTAATGTTTATTTTTGAGACAGAGAGTGTGAGTGGGGGAGGGGCAGAGAGAGAGAGACACACAGAATCTAAAGCAGGCTCCAGGCTTGAGCTGTCAGCAGAGAGTCCAATGCAGGACTTGAACTCACAAACCACGAGATCATGACCTGAGCCAAAGTTGGAGGCTTAACCGACTGAGCCACCCTGGCACCCCAACGTAAGAGTCATCTTGAACTCCCCTCCTTACCTCACCTTGTACTGCAATCCATTGCCAAGTCTTGAATTCATCTTCAAGATTATCTTGAAAACATGGCAAATTCACTTGTCTGAATCACCATCATCTCTCATCCTGCATTACGACAAAGACTTCTTGGCTTAATTTGACCCCTGATTATACCTCCTCCAACCTATTTTCCAAGATAGTCTTGAAAGGGTTAATTAGACCTGCAACATGCCTACTTAAAACCCTTTGCTTTTAGAATGGTCTTTCCATGTTTGATCTGGTTCCTGTGTACCCCCAGCTTCATCACTCCACACTACTCCTTTTTTCCTGTCTTCTGCTCTGGACTTCTTTCAGTTCCTACCTCAGGTTTTTGTGATTGGCATTTCATCTCCTTGGAATGCCTTTTCCCCAGCGCTTCTCATGGGCTGGCTCGTTTTTCCATTTTATGTTCCACCTTAGTTGTCACATATTCAGTGAGACCTCTGACTATGCCATCTACAGTGCACTTCCAGGGGTGCCTGGGTAGCTCAGTTGGTTAAGTGTCCAACTCTTGATTTTGGCTCAGGTCATGATCTCATGGTTCATGGGGTGAAGTCCTGCATTGGACTCTGTGCTGATGGTGCAGAGGCTTCTTGGGATTCTCTCTCTCTCTCTCTCTGTCTCTCTCTGTCTCTCTCCGCCATCAGATTTTGGACTCACCCAGCCTGCACAATCACATGACCCAATTCTTTAAAATAATTCTTCCTATATATACTATATCTATTCTAGTGTACATGTATCTCTCTTCTTCTCTTTCTCCCTCTATACGAATATTTTTTTCTAGAATTTATTTATTTATTTATTTATTTATTTATTTATTTATTTATATTCTAGAAAGTGATACACATCCTAGGAGAGTATCTACCTATCTATCTGTCTGTCTGTCTGTCTTTTATTTTTAGAGAGAGAGAATGCAAGCAGGAGAGAAGGACAGAGGGGAAGAGAAAGACAATCCTAAGCAGGCTCCATTCAGTGTGAAGCCTGACACAGGGCTCAGTCCCACAACCCTGGGTTCATGACCTGAGCCAAAATCAAGAGTTGGACACTCAACCAACTGAGGCACCCAGGAACCCCTATATATCTATATTTAAATCTAAAAGTAGCATACCACATGTTCCATCACCCTACTGTTCTCATTTAACACTGTCTTTTGGAGATCTGTCCATTTCATTACATATAGAGCTCCACCTCCCCCCCCCCTTTAAAATTTGACAGTACAGTTGATGCTTGATCAATGCAGGAGTTAGGGTCACCAACTCTCTGTGCAGAAGAAAATCCACATGTAAATTTTGACTCCCTCAAAACTTAACTACTAATAGCCTACTGTTGACTGGAAGCCTTATTAACAACATAAAGAGTCAATGCACATATTGTGTATGTTATATATACTATATACTGTTTTCTTACAATAAAGCAAACTGGAGAAAAGAAAATGTTATTTAAGAAAACCATAAGGAGGAGAAAATACATTTACAATACTGTCACGTGCTCGCTTCAGCAAGCACATATACAATACTGTCACAAAAATCTGGTTAAGGTTATGGACAAAATGGTGCTGCCAGTGCAGGTCACTGCTCATCAAGTACAGCCCCTACTCTGCTCTATTCCTTGGTGTGGCCTACAGAGCCAAGTGCTACAGAAGTTTCAGTCAGAAGAGGAAAGGAGGATAGCAGCTGAGGAGAAAAAGAAGCAGGATGAATGGAAACACATTGAGAGAGAACTGGCAGAAGCCCAAGATGACAGCATACTAAAGTGAGCCTGCCTTTCTCTGGAATGGTATGGATGAATAAAGCTTTCTGTGTTGTGTGATTCTCGAGAAAAAAAAATCTGGTGTAGACTACATCAAAATGAAAAGCTTCTACACAGCAAAGAACACAATCAACAAAACTAAAAGGCACTGTACTGAATGGGAGAAGATATTTGTAAATGACATATGCAATAAAGGGTTAGTATCCAAAATATATAAAGAACTTATACAAATCAACACCCAAAAAACAGATAATCCCAGAAAACAAAAAATGGGCAGAAGAAATGAACAGACATTTCTCCAAAGAAGACATCCAAGTAGCCAGCAGACACATGAAAAGATGCTCAACATCACTCTATACTATTACTATACTCATTATTATATTGTAAGAATACTGTATGTAATACATAAAACATAAAAAATATATATTAACACCTATGTATGTTATCAGTAAGGCTTCCCGTCAACAGTAAGCTTTTAGTAGTTCAGTTTTTGGGGAGTCAAAAATTATATGCAGAGTTTCAACAGTAGGTCAGTACCTCTAACCATCAATCACATTGTTCAAAGGCCAACTGAGATGGCTTATAACCCACTGAATAAAATGAGAATCCATGAATTTATGTTGACACAAATAAATATATAAACGAAGTAAACAGGAAAGTTCTTTTTTCAATGTTTATTTATTTATTTTGAGAGAGAGATGAGACCGGAAGCAGGGGAGAGGCAGAAAGGGGGGGCGGGGCAAAGGATCCAAAGCATGCTCTGTGCTGACAGAGAGCCGGATGTGGGGCTCGAACTCATGAACTGCGGAATCATGACCTGAACCGAACTCAAATGCTTAATGAACTGAGCCACCCAGGTGCCCCAAGGAAAGTTCTTAGAGTAAAACGTCAGCTAATAAATATAGAGGAAACGATGGGGTAGAAAATCTACATTTAACAAACCATCATAATTATAACTGATGATGGCAGGGGCACCTGGGTGGCTCAGTCGGTTGAGTGTCCGAATTCAGCTCAGGTCATGATCTCCCAGTTCTTGGGTTCGAGCCCCGCATTGGGCTCTCTGTGCTGACAGCTCAGAGCCTGGAGCCTGCTTCAGATTCTGTGTCTCCCTCTCTCTCTACCCCTCCCCTGCTCGCTCGCTCTCTCTCAAAAATAAATAAACATGGGGCGCCTGGGTGGCGCAGTCGGTTAAGCGTCCGACTTCAGCCAGGTCACGATCTCGCGGTCCGTGAGTTCGAGCCCCACGTCAGGCTCTGGGATGATGGCTCAGAGCCTGGAGCCTGTTTCCGATTCTGTGTCTCCCTCTCTCTCTGCCCCTCCCCCGTTCATGCTCTGTCTCTCTCTGTCCCAAAAATAAATAAACATTGAAAAAAAAATTAAAAAAAAAATTAAAAAAAAAAATAAACATTAAAAAACATGTTATCAATGGATTCTAAAACTGATGGATGAACTTTGGAAGAAAAACAGGTTTTAACATAGTCTTAAAATATCTCCCTACAAGTTACTAATTTCAAAGGTAAAAATGGTAACTTTACAGTGCAGACACCTGAAAGATTCCTCATTGATCATGTAACCAAAGTCAACATTAAACAAAGGACCTGTCCTGATAAAGACACATTATTTATATTTCTCTGCCAAAATGAATAACTTGAATCTAATCATGAGAAAACATTGGACAAACCCAAATTGAAGGACATTCTTCAGAATGACTGTCTTACACTTTTCAAAAATGTCGAGATCATGAAAGACAAATAAAAATGGAAGAACTATTCCAGATTAAAGAAGACTAAAGATAAACGACAATTAAATGATCAACCAGGAAAAACTACAGCTATAAAAGTGATTCTTGGGACAATTGATGAAAACTGAGTAAGGGCTATAGATTAAGTAGGATTTTATCAATGTTATCAGATGTTAATTTTCCTGATTTTAATGATTTTGCTTTGGTTTCTAAGAAGATATATTTCTTCTTAGGAAATACACACTGAAATATGTAAAGTCAAGAAGCATGATGTCTGCAAAGCATGATGTCTGCAATTTAGTCTCACATTCTTCAGGAAAACTGTGTGTGTGTGTGTGTGTGTGTGTGTGTGTGTAGAGATTGAACAAATGATAAGATAAAGGAAATGAGGCAAATATAGAAATTCAAGAAGCTTAAAGAATTCCAAGTAAGG
Source organism: Lynx rufus (assembly GCF_022079265.1). Lineage (NCBI taxonomy): Eukaryota > Metazoa > Chordata > Mammalia > Carnivora > Felidae > Lynx > Lynx rufus. Next base: position 15,467,925 of record NW_025814842.1, on the reverse strand, counting down.
TAAATTCAAAGTGATCCTCACCAAGACACATTACAATCAAACTGTAGAAAGCCAAAGAAAAAGAATGTTGAAAGCAGCAAGAGAAAACAAACTCATCACATATAAAGGATCCCCCGTAAGAATATAACTGATTTCCTATCAGAAACTATGGAGGCCAGAAAGAAGTGGGATGACATATTTGAAGTGTTGAAAGAGAAACTTGTCAACCATGAATTCTATATCTGGCAAAACTATTCTTCAAGAATGAAGGAGAAATTCATCCCCAAATAAACAAAAGCCAAGGGAGTTCATTACTGGTAGACCTGAACTATAAGAAATGGAGGGGCGCCTTGTGGCTCAGTCAGTTAAGTGTCCAACTGTTGATTTTGGCTCAGGTTACAATTTCACAGTCATGAGATTGAGTCCTGCATGGGGCTCTCTGCTGACAGTGCAGAGCCTGTTTGGATTTCTCTCTCTCCCTCTCTCTTTGCCCCTCCCCTGCTCATACTCTCTCAAAAATTAAATAAACATTTAAAAAATGACTACAAAAATCCTTCAGATTGTAAAGCAAATGACACTAGACAGTAAGTGAAGCTACATGAAGAAATAAAGAACACTGGGAAAGGTAAATGCCTAGGTAGATGTAAAAGCCAGTATTATTGTGCTTTGGGTTTGTAATTGCTCCTTTTTCCCCCTATATGATTTAAAAGGCATATACATAAAACATTAATTATAAACCTGTGTTAATAGGTGTACAATTTATAAAGATGAAATCTGTGACAATAACAATAAAATGAAAGGGACAGAGATGTATAGGTACAGAATATATACTATTTTAAATAAGTTGGTATTATTCAAACTAAGTTGTTATAAATTTAAGATGTTAAATTGTAATCCCAAAACTAACCACTAAGAAAATAAATTTTAAAATATACAGAAAGGAAGAGAATCAAAATGGTAGGCTACAGAAAAACAACTAAATACCAAAAATGCAGTAATGAAAGAATTGAGGAACAAAACAATATGTATGACATACAGAAAACAAGTAGCAAAGTGGCAGAAGTCATTCTTTATTAGTAATTACTTCAAATGTAAATGGATTTAACTCTCTAATTAAAAGAGATTGGCAGAACCTGTTTTCTTAAAAACTCTATATGCTGTCTATAAGAGACTCACTTTAGATCCAAAGACAAAGAGGTTGAAAGTAAAAGGATGGAAAAATGTATTCCATGCAAAGAGTAATCAAAGGAGAGTTTGGGGTGGCTATACTATTAGAATAGATTTTACATTAGAAAAAAAGGTTACAAGAGACAAGAAGGACATTATATACAGAAAAAGATTTAATCCAACAAAATGACATAACAATTATAAGCATATATGCATCTAATGTCAGAGCACCAAGTACATATATGAAACAAAAAGGACAGAATTAAAGGAGAAATTATTGACAGTTCTACAATAATAGTTGAAGACTTCAGTATCCCACTTTTAATAATGGATAGAGCAACCAGAGACAAGATCAATAAGTAAAGAGAGTACTTGAACAATATATTACAATCCAAGTATACCTAACAGACATACATAGAACACTTCACCCAACGATAATAGAATATACATTCTTCTCAAATGCACGTAGAGCACTGTCCAGAGAAGAACATTTTTTTTTTGCCAGAAAACAAGTCTTAATAAATTTTGAAAAATCATATAAAATATCTTTTATAATCACCATGGAACAAAACTAGAAATCAGTAACAGAAGGAAAACTCACAAAATCGTGAAAAAGATTTTTAAATGCTCTCAAATAACCAATGGTCAAAAAAGAAATGACAAAGGATATCAGAAAATACTTTGAGACAAATGAAAATGAAAACACAACATATAAAACCTAAGGAATCTACTGAAAGCAGTGCTCAAAGTGAAATTTATATCTGTAGACATCTGCATTTTAAAAAGTCTCTAATTAATTACCTAATCATACACTTTAAAGGAATTGGAAAAAGAGGCACACACTAAACCAAAGTTAGCAGAAGTAGGAAATAAAGATTAGAGTGGAGATAAGTGAAATAATGAATAAGATAACAACAGAGTATAGAAACTCAACAAAACCAAAATTTGTTTTTTTAAAAGATCAGAAAAGCTGACAAATATTTAGCTACTGTTAGTGTAAAAAGAGAACGTTCAAAATGCCAAAATCAGAAATGAAAGAGGGAATATTACTACTGGCTTTACATAGATGAAAAGGATTATAAGAGAATACTGTGAACATATGTACACCAACAAATTAAATAACCAAATGAAATGGACTAATTTTCATAAATATAAAACCTACCAAATCTGAATCACAAACAGAAAATCCAAATCTATAACTAATGAGGAGGTTGAATCAGTAATCAAAAACCACCCGAGAAAGAAAAGCCCTGGACTTGATGGTTTTGCTGGTGAATTCTACCAAACATTTAAAGAAGTAATAACAATCCTTCTCAAACTTTTCCAAAAACTCAAAAGTGAAGGCAGTGCTTTCTAACTCACTCCAACTCATTCATTGCCCTGATATGGAGCCAGACTATAGGAAAAGAAAACTATTGACCAATAATCCCTTATGAATATCGATATAAAAATTCTCAACAAATTTAACAAACTGAGTTCCACAGCATATTAAAAGGATTATATACAGTGGCCAAGTGGGATATATTCCTGGAATACAACAATGGTCTTAAGAGAATAAAGGGGGGAAAAACTATCTTATTTTCTCAATTGATATAGAAAATCTTGTGACACAATGCAACACCCTTTTATGATAAAACACTCAACAGACTAGGAATAGAGTGAAACTAACTCAGTATAAGAAAGCCACATACGAAAAGCCCACAGCTAACATTCTACTCAATGGTAAAAGACAGAAAGCATTGTCACTAAAATCAGGAATAAGACAAAGATGCCTGTTTTTTTTTCCAATTCTATTCAATATAGTATTGGAAATTCTAGCTAGAGCAACTAGGCAAGAAAAAGAAATAAAAGGCATCCAAATAGGAAAGGAAAAAGTAAAATTATTTCTGTCCAAAGATACGATTTTATATGTAGAAAACCCTACATACACAGATATATGTTAGGATTGACAGGGAAAAAAAACTATTAGAAAAAATAAATTGAGCAATGTAGTAGTACAAAATCAACACACAGAAATCAGTTGCATTACTATACATTAACAAATAAGCAACCCAAAACAAATTAAGAAAACAGTTCCATTTATAATAACATTAAAAGGAATAAAATACTTAGGAATTAATTTATTTAAGGAGGTGAAAGACTTGTACAATGAAAACTATAAAACATTGCTGAAAGAAAGAAGAGATAAATAAATAGAAAGACATCTCATGTAAACTGGGTTGTTGTTGAGTTTTAGGCGTTCTTTATATATTCTGTATAAGAATCCCTTATCAGGTAAGTCATTTGCAAATAGTGAGTTACTTTATATTCTGTTGACTGGCCTTTGATGCACGAAAGTTTTAAATTTTGGTAAGTCCAATTTATTTATTTTTTTCTTTTATTACCTGTGCCTTTGGTGTCATATCTAAAAAATTATTGCCAAATACAGGGTTATAAAGCTTTTCAACTGTGTTTTCTTCTAAATTTTATATCTTACATGTAGGTGTTTGATCAATTTTTAGTTAATTTTCATATATATGTTAGGTAAGGACCCAAATTCATTTTTCTGCCTGTAAATTTTATGTTATCTATATTTCACAATAAAAAAAAATAGGGGCATCTGGGTGGCTCAGTTGGTTAAGTGTCTGACTCTTGATTTCGGCTCAGGTCATGATCTCACAGGTTCATGAGACTGAACCCCAAATTAGGCTCCATGCTGACAGCACAGAGTCTGCTTGAGATTCTTTCTCTCCCTCTCTCTGCCCCCCACTCAAAGTAGATAAAGAAATAAACTTTAAAAAATGTTGAAAAAAATTAAATCTTAAAGACTATAATACCCTTTCATGATAAAAAACACCCAGTAAACTAAGAATAGCAGGGAACTTCCTCAACATGATAAAGGCCATATATGAAAAACCCACAGGTAACATACTCAATGATGAAAGATTGAAAAATTTTCCATTTAAGACCAAGAACAAGACAAGGATGCCTGCTTTTACCACTTTTTTTTTTTTTTTTTGAGAGAGAGAGAGAGAGAGAGAGAGAAAACAAGCAGCGGGGGCGGAGGGGAGGGAGCAGAGAGAAGGGGACAGAAGATCCAAAGCAGGCTCTGTGCTGACAGCAGAGAGCCCAATGTGGGGCTCAAACTCACAAATCATGAGATCATGACCTGAGCTGGACGCTTAGCTGACTGAGCCATCCAGGCACCTCTCACCACTTTTATTAATATGTTTTCATTTTGGGGGGAGTAGATTCATCTTATCTGACCCTTCTGTGGAATCTCTTTCCATTAATCCCTTTGCTTTCTCTCTCTCCTCTTAGCTTCCACATTACTCCTCTTTTGCAGTTTTCCTCTTGCTTATATTTTTTTCCCCACTCTTCGTTTGCTCTTTTCCTTTTGACCTACCCCAAGATGAGTTTTTAGCCCTCTTTTATCTTCACTGTTTCCAATGGGACAGAGTTTCATAAATTCAAACACAAAATACACATAAATTGAAATAAAAAGTAATACAATGAATATCCATATGCCTATCAAGAACTAAACCACTAAACTCAAACTAAAGCATTGCTTCTTCAGTTAAATATAACTTTGGTGCCCCTTCCAGTAGCCTCCACCCCACCTTCTCTCAGAGGAAGAAGACGTGTGGTAGTTTGTCCCACTAATGACCCCAATGAGTCAGACCTACCAGTGTCCTCACTTTTGCTGGTCCCTTTCAACATTGACCTAGGGGTTAGCCCCTTACTGTGTCCATTACCTTTTGATCTCTTCTTCCTCCCCCTAGTTCAATCTGCTACAGCTACATAGGTTAGAAGTGTCAAGAGGGCCCTTGCACTTGTTCCAGTACCTAGTACACTTGCCCAAATATTTGCATACCAGCATAGCTAGCTCCTTTGCCCTTTGTTCAGGGTACCGTCTCAGCCAGGGCTTTCGTCTCCACTCTAAAACTGCAAACTTCTAGATTGCATTTTCTGTTCTTCTTCCTTGCATAATTTTTAATTTTTTATTCATAGCAATTATCACCATCTTAAGTACTACTGTAAATAACTTGTTTATTGGCTCCTCCCTCTCCTCTAGAATGTAAGCTTCTCAGCATACTTTTGTTTTACGTGTTTTATTTTTTTTTATTAAAAAAATTTTTTGGGGGGGGCGCCTGGGTGGCTAGGTCGGTTGGGCGTCCGACTTCAGCTCAGGTCATGATCTCACGGTCCGTGAGTTCAAGCCCCGCGTGGGGCTCTGTGCTGACAGCTCAGAGCCTGGAGCCTGGAGCCTGCTTCAGATTCTGTGTCTCCCTCTCTCTCTGACCTTCCCCCATTCATGCTGTCTCTCTCTCTGTCTCAAAAATGAATAAACGTTAAAAAAATTTTTTTTTAAATATTTTTTTAAGTTTAGTTATGAGAGATAGAGACAGCACCAGTTGGGGAGGGGCAGAGAGGGGGAGACACAGAATCTGAAGGAGGCTCCAGGCTCTGAGCTGTTAACACAGAGCCCAACAGGGCTCAAACTCACAAACCATGAGTTCATGACCTGAGCCGAAGTCACTTAACCGACTGAGCCACCCAGGTAACACTTTATGCATTTTATGCTCTCTATCCTCAGCCTAGCACACATTAGGTGTAGAGGAGGAAAAAATTGTCTCTCTACCCTTCTGAGTTCTTGGCTGAGACCTCTGAGGTAAAAAACAGATTAACAAGAGAGAAGCACATTGAAATTTATTAATACATATACCTCATATATACATGAGAGATAACGGGACAAGATTTAGAATGCCAACTTAAATACATTATCATGTAGACAAAAGAAAGGTGTGTGTTGGGGTAAGGTGGGTAGCTGGAGGATCAGTTATGGGAAGTGATCTGGGAAAGAAATGCAAACAAGCTTAAGGTTTGCTACGCAGATTTAAGTTAGTGTCTTCTCCATTGGTGAGTCTCTTGTGATTTAGGCATCCTCTTCTAGGTACGGGGAAGGAGACATCTTTACAAATGGAGATTTCCTTTTAAATGTACATTTCCCTTACAAAAGGGTATTCATTTTCAGAGCTTCTCTGGCATCCACTTTCTCAAAATAATCCTTATGCCAAAGAGGTACGTTTTTGGATGGCATGTTCTGCTATCTCTAAGCATTTATAAGAATTTGAGAAATGAATCAATTTCCATTTTGCAAATGATGAAAAGAGACAGAAGTTAGGCAACCTGTCCAAGATCACAGAGGCAGCTGTTAGCAAAGCTGGGATTTCAACCCAGGTCTACCTTCCAGATCCAGTATAGTTTTGTTTTTTCTCTGTTGTGGCGGCACTTTATGCCGTAGATGGCACCCAGGATACAGAGGCAGCTGCTGTTTCCAACATTTCTGAAATGGTAATCACGGGAACTGGATTCCGTTTAAGACTCGACCATTAATACTAGCTAACGATTATTTAACCTCGTGGGTCTCAATTATGTTTCGCTGTAAAAACGGCTTTTAGGTCAACCAATCTCTTTAAGGTCCTTTAATTCGAACACTAAAATTCCTGACATCCGTAATGTGATAGGATTCATTGGCTTTTCAAGCGGCCTCCGTCTCCCATTCCGTGCTGCTACAGTGGCCCAGGGCCCGACAGCACCGCAGGAAGCAGGCTCTGAAGAAGACAGGGCACACCGGCTGCTCCGTCGGCTCCTGAACGCTGCAGGTCGGCACTGCAGGGCTAGCCTGGAGGCCGCCCTCTTCTCCTAGACCTCCGACACTGCGGGTGCTGTCAGTCACCCCCGCCTCCGGCTCGCGCCACCCAGCGCGGATTCCGAGAGGACCCGCAACAACACCCTCCCACTCCGCGCCCCAGGACCCGGAAATGACGTCTGTGCGTGCGTGACGAGCGCTCGCGGCGCCGGGGGCGGGGCGTGAGGGAGGGAGGGCCGGCGAGAGGGCGGGTTGTGGACTGGCGGAGCCGGGACCCACTCGAGCTACCCGCGGAGAGCGGCGGCCCGACGCCAGTGGAGCCGCAGGCCAGGTACGGAGCAGAAGGACGGGGGCCGAGGATCTCGGCTCTGGGCGGCGGGGCGGCGGCGCCGTCCGGGCGGAGGCTGCTGGGTCATTCGCCCGTGCCGTCTACCCGGCCGGGGCCGTTTCGCTTCGGTGCTTCCAGCCGCCGTCGGTCCCAACCCGGGGCCCAGCGGCGCGGCCCTGACCGGCCCCAGGCGGTCGCCGGCCGCCTTAGTCCTCGTCGTGCTGAGCCTTCCCCTTTCAAGCGTTCGTCGCCAAGTTCTGTACGGCCCGGCCCAGCTCCGACGGACAGACGCTTGTCATTTCCTGGCCGCCTCCTGCCACCCGTCCACCCCTCGCGGGATGGCTTCCTTTTGGCCGGCTTCCTCTTCACTGTCCAGCCCGTGCAGTTGGAGGGGACACCTGTGGTGGCGGCCCGTCGGCTCGTGCCCTGGGTCCCTCGGGGGTCCGTCCGGGTTGGCGGCTCAGACCCAGAGAGCAGCCCGGCCTTGGCAGGGGCTCCGGGGCTTCAAGAACGCACGTCGTTCTTGGGGAGGAAAGGTCCCGGAGCCGGGAGGGTGCAGTCTTTGGTGATGCGGGGACTTGAACACCGGTCCTAACTCTCGCGCCGTGGTTGAGGGGGAAGTTGTGGGCCTGGAGTTAGGAGCAGAACTGGTTTAGAGGAGAGCAGAGGTGATGCCCATCACGGAAGTTTAGTCACAGGGAGGGAGGGACTCAGCTGCTTTAGAGAGTAGGTCATAGACATCTGGTGGTGCCTCAGCGCTGGTGACAAAGTCCTGTCGTTGGGAAGTGTGTCAGTGGGCTCTGATGGGCTCCTTTTACCCTTTAGATTAGATGTGAAAATTGTCAAGACGAGTTGACAGCATCACCAGGGGAGTCGTTTTTTGAATATGAAGAGTTTTTACTTTTGTTTGTGAGATTTAAAAATAGTTGTACTTTTTTTTTCTGTAAACTTGAAACTGCTTTTTAAAAAGCCTATTAATGTAAAATAGTTAAAACAAGAAAGTTTGCTGGACGGGTAAGATTTGATTGTATTGTTAATCCATTTAATGACAAATAATGTTACTTTGTAAGAGTTACTGGTTGTGCGGAAGATTAAACCGAGTTCAGGATTTGAAATTTCACCGATCTTCCAAGCAATCATGTTTCTTCTCTCTAGAAGTTAGAGAGGGACAATAAAGATACTTTCAATACGGTGTGGTAAATAGAGCCAAGATAGAGCGTGAGGAGGGACACTGCAGGGTATGGAGGGTGAAGAAAGATAATCAGGGAATACTTTATGGAAGTATCTTGAAGCACGATAACTTTGAAACTAACAAGGTTGGGTGGGAATTTTAGGGATTGGTTGGAATGTGGGGGTGGGACAAGTAACAGGAGAATAGGCCAATAACTAACTACTAGGAGACGGTTTTTGAAAAGTAAAAAAGTGCAGGGCAGAGATTCAGGAGCTGATGACGACAAAACCGAGGAACGGTTTTAAGGAGGGTCTTTTCATGATTAAAATGGAATTTTAGGTAGATCTTACACACACACACAGACTGCTGCTATTTGGCTGATGAAGACTGTGTGGGCCCAATGTGGTGCTTGATTATGTGCTCATTAAATGTTTGAACTGAGTTGTATGCTCATTTGCTAGTTGTTTCATTGTGTAAAAAGTGTCCGACCCTGCTAATTTGTAAGCTTCTATAAACAGGAATTCTCCTTCTATCTGTTTGCATTCTCAGTCCGAGCTGGGCATTCACAAGTGTTCTATGAGTACTTGTTAACTTGATGAGAATTCATTGTTTTCTGATGTTGGTTTCCAGTGGGAAAAAAAAATGATCAGTACTTATTTTAATATCTACATAGAGAAGAACTAAGATCTTGTTTCATTTACTTGTGTCAATCTTTGGAGACAGAATTTCATCTTGACTATGAATTTAATTTTTGGCACGTGTGTTTTTGTTGTTTGCAAAGTATACATCTGTAGCAGAGGTGACCTATCCCTAAAATGGAGAAGAAAGCTATGTGACACACCTGTCTATTCTGTGATTCAGAATACAAATGTTGTTAAGTGGCTTTCTTAACCCATAAATAAAGTTATCACACTAAAAGCAAGAGTTTCACAGTAGAAGTCAAACATTTTGAAAGTCTTATTAAATGCTTATTTTTGTCATAAAGCGTCGTCGAAACATTATGTATATTTCATATGACTGTTATGATTGGAAATTAGAGTATCATCGGATAAACACTTACGAGAAACAACAGTGGACTTACCTTCATCCCACTTGATACTATGTAACTTATATTTTATTTGCTTGATACTTGAATAAAGCTCCTAAAATGCTTTAAGAAAAAGCTGTACTCTTATGATGCGGCTTCCAAGTTACCCTGTGAGATTCCTGTGTTTGATGAAGTTCCTATTGGTGGGGTAGAAAGTATAATTTTTATTGTACAGTAGCACCTTTTTTCATGTTTCTGGTAGCATAGCTTCCTTGTTTATGGTACTAGGAGGGCGAAGAACTGTAATTATCATCAGTTAGATAAGTATGTGGTTAGAAGTCAGAAGTTATGATCAGAGTATGAGTTCATGAATGGGTTAAATTGCACACACTAAGAGTCTTAAGCTTTTTATTTTCCTCAAATGACATTGAGGAGATTGCTAAAATCCCTGAAAGAGGGCCGTGGCACAATGCCTAAAGCAGGAGTGTAGCAGGAGTCTTTGGGGCCCTGAATTCTGTGTGGTCTCACCTTAAGGTATGGTTGGCAGCCTCCTCTGTGCCAGGCACAGGGCAGCACAGAAGGAATTGAAGCTCCTCCTTTTGAATCATCTTTGAAGCTAATCTCTCTAGTTCCCTTTATTCAGAATAAATCATTGAAATTGCATTTATGGTGATTTGGTCTGTGTTTTAAAATTAAACATGACTTTGGGGGGGATTTTTACATGAGATATATTTGTAATTTTCTGTGTGCTTCAAAGTTAAAAATACATAATGAAAGTTTTATTTTTGTAGTTCCTGTTGTTAGAATTTCCTAATTTTAGACACAGTATTTGCAATATTTCTTTCTTTCTTTCTTTCTTTTTTTTTTTTTTTTGAGCACAAAAAAAAAAAGGTAATGCCTTTAGAAATTGAACTCATAAAATGCTTATTACTGGAAGAAAGTATCTTATTGTGCTGTAATGTTTTTTAAATGGAGCATGTCATTTACTTATATCACATCGTGTTCCAGAAAGGATTCATAATTATTTACAAAGATACAACATGTTATTGAGAACATACAGAAATAAGGAGGTGATGAATTTAGCACGGAGGGAGAAAAATTAAGATGAAAACTGAGGTCTGTAAGATCTTCATTGAGATGGAATGAGATATGTGCACAAGGTACTTGGACTGAAATCTTAAGTATTTGTTAGAGGGCTACAAATTTGACTCTGCCTTTTAGTAGCCTATTCAGAAAGTGATATAATCAGTTGTATAATTCAATGATCATAAGATAAAAGACCAGTTTCTCTTTGGAGTCCCAGACTCCTTGTATTGACAGATTTCTTAGCTACATCCTTAAGCAAATAACAGCATGCATTTCAAAGGGCTGTATTGTGTTTTACTTTGTGTTTTTTTTTAATTTTTTTTTAATGTCTTATTTTTGAGAGACAGAGACAGACAGACAGACACAGAGCGCGAGTGGGAGCGAGGCAGAGAGGGAGACACAGGATCCAAAGCAGGCTCCAGGCTCTGAACCATCAGCACAGAGCCCGATATGGGGTTTGAACTCAGGAACCACAAGATCATGACCTGAGCCGAAGCCAGATGCTTAACTGACTGAGCCACCCAGGCGCCCTCGTTTTACTTTGTTTTTTAATTAAAATTCTTTGTTGCCTCATTGTGTAGGTTGATGACAAAACATAATTCAGTAAAGCAGTTCTGGTGCTGGCAAAATAATGTGACCTAAGTATGTAGATTTCTACAGTGATTTAATTTAAGGATCTGTTTTAGATGCTCTAGATAAGTAGATGGGGACTGTACATTCTTTAGGTTCTCTTCCATAAATATTTTGTTTCTCAATGGAGCTTTTTGTTATAAAGTTATCAGCAAATCAGGGATTTGAGTTTGTGCTTCCTGACAAGTCCCTCAAGTACATTTATTTTTTATGTTGTCGTTTTATGTTGTCTAATCACAGAGCCATATTTTTCATGGAGAGTGTGAAAATGGAGGAGTCTGACAAGGACGAATACTTAAATGAAAGTCACCTCACCTCCACATACAGATGGACTTAGGGAATACCAGACACAGACCTAAGATTCATTTCTGGAAGTAGGTTTGGGGTGTTAGCTCCAGCATAGAGAACATTGGCTGTAGTTCAAATTTATCAAGTGCTAGCATGGGCCAGGCACTGTGCAAGTAATAAGCCCTTGACATGCATTATCTCAATGTTGTCCTTTCCCTTCACCCTCCTTCTTAAAAATATAAAGAAATGTGGTTCAGAGTAGTAACTTGTTTCAGGTCATACAAGAGGTGATGGAGATTTGAACTCAGGTAGTCCAACCAACTCAGTGGCCTGCACCTAACCATGACTTTATATTAACCTGCAGCAGACTGGACCATGAGTTCCCAAGGTGGGAACAGACATATACAGTTAATAGAGGTAAGCACATTGGCAAGTATTGGAACCCACCATTACAAAAAGGCCTTTCACAGGATCTTCCTATCCAAATAATGGTCAGGGAGATACAACTTCAAGTCATTTGGCTGTACTTTGTAAAGCTGGGGAGTGGGGAGTCTTCTAAGCATCAATCGGGATTGGCAGAGTGGCGATATTATTTTACATGTTTGTTTGCATCTAAAATGCATATATTTTTTCTTTGTGTTTGCTCTGAATTTATCTCAAGATCAGGAAAGTCACAATGATATTTATAAAGATAGTGTACCATTCTAGAAAAAGAGATTTGTATTTAAATTTTAGAGTAAAACTTAAGCTGGTGATCTCACTGCTGTGATTTGAGATGAACTTAGGTTATAGTTTTGTAATGCCATTACTAGGTGTATGTGTTCTTAACTCTCATTTTGTTCTGTTAGGAATTGTATTGCATTAGAGTTGTACAGATAAGTAAACCATCATTTATTGTGCATTTTCATATGTAGCTGTTTCAGGTAATTCCTGATTGTTTTGTTTTGTTTGAAGTATTATAGTACAGTTCCTATAGTATATTGTAAATTGTGACCTAGCCTCTGAAACTAGAGAATAGAGAACATCCTTATTCACCTTTCATCAGTAAACAATGGGTGGAACTGTTGTTGCCTAAATGTAGTTATGTAACTTAATGGTTCCTTAATTGCATTTCCATATCACTTTTGACATTGTTTTTTAAACATGTTCCTGAAAAATAAGTTGGGCTAGTGACCACAGTTTTGAGTAGGATATTATAAGAAGAATGCAAATAAAAAATGTGAAAAGAAAAAATAAAACTGTAGGCTGATGAAATAAAATGTCTAAAATCCATTATAATTAGTGTCTCCAGAAGTAATATCCTTGGCTTCTACTTAGCAAGATGGACTATATCTTTATATTAATTAGCCATTGCAGTTGTTCTCATGGTGTGGTAAGTGTATATAGATGTTATTATTACTCTAGGGCTTTAAATGTTGTGTAGTCATGGGTGGACACATCTTAAGTATCATTTATGAGGAATAATCAGATGGCAAAGTGTTTTCATACCCTGTGCTAACTGCTGATGTTCTTTGACTATCAACTATATGTGGACACAACTTTCTCCAAAGAGCCTACTTTTGTTCTTGGACATACTTGAGAACAAAATTGCAGATACTTTTTGTTGTTACTCATAAGAAGTTATAGGCTATTTCTTTGAAGAAGATCTTGTCAATCCCTGTATGGGCTACCAAAAAAGAAAGAGAGAGGGAGGGAGGAGAGGGAAGAAAATTTTTGTCTTTCTAGTACTTTGGTCTAGTAATTGAATAAATAAGTTAGAAAATAAAAATCTCAACTTACTATTTTATTTATATGTAAATAAAATAGGGCTTGAGAAATAAGCTGAGATCTTTTGAAGTTTAAAGTTCTTAGATTCTTACAGAAAAGCTAATCAGGAGGTTGGATTCTAGGCCTAGCCAGTTCCAGCCCCAAACAAAACCACTAATTGTTATGATGGTGTGTCTGCCATTTAGGTAAGTATAATGCAAAGATTTCAGTTTCATGCTTCAATCAACACTTGAGCTATATTTGGAGAAGAAGAATCTGAGTTTTTTTTTTTTTAAGTTTTGTTTTTTCCTTTTTCTGAGGGTTTAATTTCAGGAAGTCTAGTTTTTATAGATACGAATTTTATAGATATGAACCTTATCAAACTACTCAGTCTAGTAAACATTTTATTACCCCAGAATATCTTCTGATCTTTATTAATGTTTGTTTGTAAAACTATCTACCTTTTATTTTGTGGTAAAAAAACTGTTTACTAGTTTAAGCTTTTCAGAATTCACATAAGGTATATGCATGAGGTTTGTTTTTCATTTTTTTGGAGAGAGAATGTGCGAGTGAGCATGCGCAGGTGGGGAAGGGGCAAAGAGAGAAGGGGACAGAGAATCTGAAGCAGGCTCTGCACTGACAGCAGCGAGCCTGGTGTGGGGCTTGAACTCATGAGATCACAACCTGAGCCAAAGTTGGGTCCTCAACCGACTGAGCCACCCAGGTGCCCCTGTGTGAGTTTTATCGTATTGCCAAGAAGTCTGGTATTTATGCTCTATGTTAATGTGTAGTCCTTTGAGCTGCCATAGATTTTTCTAAAAAGAGTTGGTTGCAGCAGTTGTTTTGCATTGGCCTTCAAGGTCGTTGGTAAGGGTATGCTTCTTAGCTCCCAGTGATTACTAATTTCTAACCACTTTGCTTACATTAGAATTTTCTTGGTGGATTAGCACTGTTATCTTTTAATCATTAGTAGTGCTTTTTGCCTTCAAGTCCACTTTGTATATCAGTATAGCTTTACTAGCTTTCTTTTGGTAAGTGTTGCATGCTGTATATTTTTCCGTCCTTATAATTTCTGTTTTTTTAATTTTGTCCTTGAAAGCATCGTGATGGTTGAATTTAGGTTTTCTTTCTTTAGTCTATTTTAGTATTTAAATTAGAATATTTAGTCCATTTTCATGTAATGCGATTGTCACTATATTTCGTGTTAGATCTGCCATCTTTTGGTAAGTTTTCTTTTTGACTCACCAGTTTTGTTCCCTTTTCCTTTTTTCTTGCCATCTCTTGGATTATTTTTTTTTAAATTTTTTTAATGCTTATTTATTTTTGAGAGAGAGAGAGAGAGAGACAGAGTGCAAGCAGGGAAGGAGCAGATGAGAAAGGGAGACACAGAATCCAAAGCAGGCTCCAGGCTCTGAGCCATCAGCCCAGAGCCCCATGCGGGGCTCGAACTCACGAACAGTGAGATCATGACCTGAGCCAAAGTCGGAGGCTCAACCGACTGAGCCACCCAGGCGCCCCTCTTGGATTATTTATTATTTAATTATTTAATATTTTCCCTATAGTAATTGCTTAGTTACACATTCTTTCACTATTCTTTTTGTGATTATACTAGCAATTGTTTTTTTTTTTTTTTTTTAATTTTTTTTTTCAACGTTTATTTATTTTTGGGACAGAGAGAGACAGAGCATGAACGGGCGAGGGGCAGAGAGAGAGGGAGACACAGAATCGGAAACAGGCTCCAGGCTCCGAGCCATCAGCCCAGAGCCTGACGCGGGGCTTGAACTCACGGACCGCGAGATCGTGACCTGGCTGAAGTCGGACGCTTAACCGACTGCGCCACCCAGGCGCCCCTATACTAGCAATTGTAATATATACCCTTGACTTACTGCAGTCTATACAAATTATAACTTTTATCGCTTCTCCAGTAATGCTAGAACTTTAGGTACTAACTCTAAGTTTGTCGTTTTCCTGCTTTGTTGCATTATATAATCAGTATTTGTGTGGATTTACTTACATATTTACTGTTTCCATTACTCTTCGTCCCTTCCTGTATGTATTTCTGTGTTTCTCTTTGGAATAGGCTAATTTTTCTTCCCATTTGAAGAGTTCCCTCTGGTATTTCTTCTAATGCAAGTGGGCCCATAATGAATTGTTTCAGTTTTTGTTTGTCTGTAAATGTCTTATTCTGCCTTTATTTTTAAAGGAAATAGTCACTGAGCACCACATTCTAGGTGGGCATTTTCTTTTTACAGCACTTTTAAGAGGTCATTCTGTTGTCTTATGGCTTTTATGGTTTCTTTGAGAATTTAGCTGTTAGTTTTATTGTTGCACCTATGAAAGCAATGTGCTTCTTTCCCACTGGTTAGTTTAAAAAGTTTCTCTTTGTTTTTGATTATCAACATTTTAAGTATGCTATATCTGTGTGTGTATGTGTGTGTGTGTGTGTGTGTGTGTGTGTGTGTGTGTGTGTCTTTCTGCTTTTAGGTTCCCAGAATTTCTTGGATTTGTGGGTTGTCTTTTCATCAATTTTGAAATTTTCATTCTTTCCTTTTATTTATTTTTTTAATTTTGTTTTAAAGAGAGAGAGCACAATGTGGGAGCAGATGAGAAGGGCATCTTCAGGGGGAGAGAGAATCTTAAGCAGGCTCCACACTCATCACAGAGCCGACGAGGGGCTTGATTCATGAACCCATGAGATCATGACCTGAGCTGAAATCAAGAATTGGACAGTCGACTGACTGAGCCACCCAGGTGCCCTGGTTCTTGCTTTTAATATTGGTTCTGTCTTATTCATTCTTTCCTCTTCTTTTGAGGGACTCCAGTTACATATTTGGTAGACTTTTCCACAGTGTTCCTCATTCTCTTTACACTGCCCTCCTCCTGCCCCTGTGTTTCCTATTAGTTTTTCTCTCTGCTTCTGTTTGGATGTATTTTATTGACTTGGGTTCCAGTGTCTAATCCTCTCATCTGCTAGGCCTGGTGTGTTGTTAAATCTACCTTTTGAATTCTTAATTTTAGTTACTATACTTTTCAGATCTAGCATTTCAGTTCAATTCTTATAGATTACAATTCTCAGTTGAAATTCTTCATTTTTTTTTCTTTTTTTTTTTTTTTAATTTTTTTTTTTCAACGTTTATTTATTTTTTGGGACAGAGAGAGACAGAGCATGAACGGGGGAGGGGCAGAGAGAGAGGGAGACACAGAATCGGAAACAGGCTCCAGGCTCCGAGCCATCAGCCCAGAGCCTGATGCGGGGCTCGAACTCACGGACCGTGAGATCATGACCTGGCTGAAGTCGGACGCTTAACCGACTGCGCCACCCAGGCGCCCCTGAAATTCTTCATTTTTAAAGTATGTTCTTACCCTCTTTTTTTCACCTATTTTAAATTTATTTTTTACCTATATTTTTAAATAGGGAATTTAAATAGCTATCATTATTTAAAAGTCTTTCTTTTTTTTTATTGTTTATTTTATTTTTTGAGAGAGAAAGAGAGAGAGAGAGACAGAGCATGAGCAGGGAGGGGGAGAGCTAGAGAGAGACAGAGACAGAGACAGAATCTGAAACAGGTTCCAGGCTCTGAGCTGTCAGCACAGAGCCCTATGCAGGACTTGAACTTACAAACAGTGAGATCATGACCTAAACTGAAGTTGGATGCTTAGCCAACTGAGCCAACCCAGGTGCTCCTAAAAGTCTTTCTTTTGGGGTGCCTGGGTTGGCTCAGTTGGTTAAACATCCAGCTTCAGCTCAGGTCATGATCTCATGGTGCATGAGTTTGAGTCCTGCATCAGGTAAGCTCATGCCCTGCTTCTCCCTTGCTCCCTCTCTGTCTCTGCATCTCTCCCTCTCTCCCACTTTTCCTGTCTCCCTGTCTCCCTCTCTCCTTCTCTCCCTCTCTCCCCTCCCCCTCCTGGGATTTCTTTCTGTCTCTAAAAAATTAAAATAAAATAAAAAGTCTTTCTGTTAACTCCATTGTCTGGATCATCTGAGCATCTGTTTTTTTCTTTTTGGCTTTTAGTTAGGTAAATGCTGGGTGTTGTGAATAAAATGAAGCTCCAGATGATGCTGTTCTTTTTTTTTAAGTTTATTTATTTATTTTTGAGAGAGAGAGAGAGAGAGCACATCCCAAGCAGGCTGTGTGCCATTGGTACAGAAATCAAGAGCTGGTCACTTAGCCAACTGAGCCACCCAGGCACCTCAGTGCTATCGTTTTAGAGAGGAAATGTCTCCTCCCTTTTGCTAGCCAGGTAGAGTAGGGACTTATCATCTAATCCTTTTAGGGATTGAGCTAATGGTTGAGATTGTGTTGCTGGGTTGATAAGGCTAGGTTTCCTTCTGGTTTGCCTTTACCACTACCATCTGGAGCTTCCAACTGATAGTTTAGTGAATTCACAGGCATCTCTTCCCCTGGTGGTTTCTATGCTGTAATCTTTGTCTCTTGAGAACAGTGAGATTACTGAAAATTCCACTCTTTTTTTTCTTTAAAGATTTTATTTTTAAGTAATCTCTACACCCAACGTGGGGCTCGAACTTACAACCCCAAATCAAGAGTTGCATGCTCTACCAACTGAGCCAGCTGGGCTCCCCTGAAAATTCCACTTTTGATCTTCAGACGTTTCAGTTTTGTTTTGAAGTCCTCTCTGTGCAGCTGCAGAACTTGGTAAATGTCCTTAGGGAAAAACCAGCCTTGTGTTAGATTTTTCTGGCTCTTTGACTCTCCACTTTCCCTGGGATTTTGGCTCCTTGATTCTTGCCTTTGTTTCATCTCTTCCAAAAGCTCTCGTGGTTCCTCTGTCTGTAGTCTGGATTCTCAGCCTTTTGCCCCAAAATCAGCAAACGTACTTGGTGAAAAAGTGGCCACAGAATGTCACTTTGTTTCTCTACCATTCGTCTCTTTTTCCAGAATCCAGAGGCTTCTAGTCGTGATTGCTTCATCTGTTTTTTGATGCCTTTAAACATTGATTTAAAAAATGTATCTAGCTTTTTTCATTCTCAGTAGGAGTGTTGGTCTGCCACAAGCTACTCCATCGTATTCAGAAAATAAATTCTCCCACTAGTAATGAAATCATGAGAAGAAATTAATCTTTTAAGAATTGTTATGCTTACTTTATCACAGAGGTTCTCCAAGAGTAATCCTTAGCCACATCACCTGGGAACTTCTTAGGAATGTAGATTCTCTGGCCCTACCCCTGACCCCCTGAATCAGAAACTGTGGGTCTGGAGCCAGGAAGTACTCTGTGCTTTAACAAGTCCTCCATGTGCTACTGATGCATGCTAAAATTTGAGAACACCTGCTTTGTAAGTTAGTCATTTTGCTGTTTAATTTTCGACTCTTACCTGCAATGGGCCCTGGAGAGTGTACATGGGACAGAAGTGAAAGAAAATGGTCTATGCAGGTACTTTGTTGGTCTTCTGAATAAATAATTTAATAAATTTAGGAAATATGTATGGATTACTCACTCTGTTCCTGGCAGAACAGTGCTATGCTGTGTCTGTGTATGTGGAATGGCCACATAAGCAAGTTATTGTAATAGAGTGTATTATAATAGCTGTATATATAAAATGCTGTAAGAACCAGAGGGATAGAATTAATCTGTCAGTGGGCAAAAGGGAGTCAGATGCTATTTGAACAGGATGGAATTTGAAGGTGGACTACAGGAGGGTTTTCTAGGCTTGTTCATAAATAAGATGACAGTGTAATTTATTATCCAGAGCAGATGACTTTTGAGAATCAAATGGATGCCTTTTCGCTAGGACAACATGCATAAGCCAGGACTGTTCTCATGAACTGGGAGGGAGATGTGATTTTCCAGTTGATAAAGAGCAAGTGATGCTGTGAACCCATAGTTCTATGTTAACTTGTGGAAACCTCATTTCTTTCAATTATTTGTTTACAGTTACAGTTTACAATTCTTACTGGATGATTTTTATAGTTTCCTAGGACTGCTATAAACAAATGGGGTGGCTTAAAACAACAAAAATTTATTCTCTCATCATTCTGAAGACTAGAAATCTAAAACCAAGGTGTCAGCAGGGCCGTGTTGTCTCTGAAGGCTGGAGATGCTGGCTGGTTGTCTTATAGTTCCTTGGCTTGCAGCCACATCACTGCGATCTCTGCCTCTGAGGCCATGTGGCCTCTGTGTGTATGTCTGTGTGTCTTTCAGGGCCTTTTTGTAAGGACACCAGTTATTGGATTTAGGGACCACCCTAAATCAGTAATTACATCTGCTTATTTCCAAATCAGGTTTCATTCACAGTATTGAATTCAACCTTTTTTGGGGACACAATTTAACCCACAACAGACAGTATGGTTTTAGCTTTTGAAAATTTCTGCAGATTAATTGGATTAAATTTTTATTACACACAAGACACTTCTCGGAGGCTTAGAACGTAATACAGATATATAATTCATTGTGCTGGCTAATAAATCTGAATAAATGCATTTTCCATCCAGGCAGTTAGTTGCTTTTTGTATTTCTCTTATGATATATGTGTGTGTATCACTTTGCTCAGCCACAGCAAATGGCTGCGGCAAAGCTAAACTGAGATAGAACTTTGAGAAAAAACAAAGCTGTTAGTGGCTGAAAGCATGTTATGTGTTGCAGTTTGTTGCTAGTTTGAGTAGAGTTAAGCCAGAGAATGTTTGGTCATTTACTTATCGAGTAAACTCGCCTTTTGGGGAATTGGCTGTTGCCATGGAAGAGAGGATGGAGCATAGAAGGAAGTAGACCAGAGCAGCCAGTTTATTTGGTGTGCAAGTTTGAGTTGTTAGCCTGGGCAGTGGCATGCTCAGATTGGAATCATAATTTCACTTATCTGGAGAGGGTGCGACTTAATACAATAGAAGATTGTTGTCAAGAACTCATTCTGTAAGAATGCTGCTCTGCCGGCTTTGCTCATTCCAGCAGTATAAACTCTACATTATATTTCATGGGTTTGATTACCACTTGGAATTATTTGGGCAGGCTAGTGTTTGGATGCTTTGTTTTGTTGTATTTAACATTGGAACTGTGCCACTGCTTCTCTGTGTGGTATTTACATTCATTTTGGAAGCAATGTATTTAATGATACGAAAGTTAGTGAAACTTGGATATAGATTTGAAATATTAACTCTTTGATTAAAACAGTGGTGTCTTCATAACATAAAGTGACGGACTAAAAGATGACATAAAAAGAGCACTTATAAAGAGAAAAAAAAGATTATATGTCAACTATACTTCGACTGAAAATAAAGGAGAAAAGATGACACAGAAAAATGAGCAAAAAACACAAATGGTTAAATTTTTCAAAGAAGGTATGCTAATGACCAGTAAATATTAAACATGGTTTAGGAAGTGCATATTAAAACAAGAAATGATTTATTTTTTTGCCTTTCAGATGGACAAAATAAAGATTAGTAATATAGTATTTATTTATGAGTTTCCAGGAAAGTAGATTCTCTAATACACAATAGGTGGGAATGTAGATAGACACAGTCATTTTGTGAAGCCACTTTGGTAGTATATATCAAAATTTTAAATGCAGAAATCTTCACAGGCTCCTGGGTGGCTCAGTTGGTTGAGCATTAAACTCTTGATTTCAACCTCACGGTGTGGGATCAAGCCCCACATCAGGCTCCATGCTGAACGTGGAGCCTGCTTGGGATTCTCTCTGTCTCTGTCTCTGTCTCTCTTTCTCAAAAATGAATAAACTTTAATAAAAATAAAATGCAGAAGCCCTTTGACATTCTGTTTCTCAGAAGCTTTTCATGTTTTGTGATTGGTCTACTCGTATCCTTATCCTGCATATCAGAGATTTACAGTTTCTTTTTATTCATATAATTTTAAATATGATAAAATACTTCATTGTCCTATTTTCTTAAAATATTTGCCTATTTTCTTTTTTTAAATATTTATCTTGAGAGAGAGAGAGAGAGAAGGAAAAGAGAATCGCAAGCAGGCTCTGCACTGTCAGCACAGAGCCCAGTGTCGGGCTCAATCTCAAGAACTGTGAGGCCATGACCTAAGCTAAAATCAAGAGTTGGACGCTTAACAGACTGAGCCACCCAGGTGCCCTTGCCTTTCCATTTTCTAAGTGGGCCTTTTAAAAACTAGATAGAAGTTTAAATTTGTGTATTTGAATCTTTTTCTTTTTAAAAATTTGCTTCAGTTTTTAAGCTTAAATAGCCCTTAGTCCTTTAAAAGTTTCGTAAGGTGCGATTAAGTCAGTTGAGTGTCTGACTCTTGATTTTGGCCCAGGTCATGATCTCATGGTTCATGAGTTGGAGCCCCGCATAGGGCTCTGTGCTGACAGTGCAGAGCCTGCTTGGGATTCTCTCTACCGCTCTCTCTGCCCCTCCCCTGTGTGCTTGCACACTCTCTCTCTCCCAAAATAATTAAATAAAATAAACTTTAAAAAAAGTCTTTTGAGATTTTATTGTCATTTGTAGTAAACTTGAAATGTTTTAAACATTTGCCATTTATATATTTAATTTACTCAGTAAAAATTGGTATGCCTTACCTTACCAGCTACTTTAGCTTTTTTTAGTTCTCAATATTTATTGTAAATCACGTAATTTTACCATTAAAGTGTTTCCTGGGTGGTTTTACATTTTGATACTATTGTGAATGGGATCTTTTTATATTTACAAACTTGTTATTGTTAGACTATTTTAAGAGTTCCATAGATTTCATTTACACATATTTAGCTTGTTTTACATAAATACAAATTTTTATGTGATTTTGTAATTCTAAAATTAATTATTTCCTCATTGTTCATAGTGTTTTAAATTCTTCTTTCAGGCCTTCTAGATATATAGTTATATTTCCCATACTACATAGCAGGTGCCAAAATGACTGAAACTTTACTTTTACTTTTGTAAAGTGCCTGTCATAGAGTGTAAATCAGTGTATAATTATTTGTTAAATAACTGAGTGATGAGTAGAGAAAGCACTACAAGAATATAGTGAATGTCTCTGGGTGATGTTTTGACTTTCTTTCTACTTTATTTTCTACTTGTCTATATATATCAGGTTTTATAGAGTAAGCATCTTATACTTCCATAAGTGGAGAAAATCAAATTTCAGGAAAAAAGCTTAGCTATTAGTTTTATTTCTTAACTGAGGTCAAAGGGCAGTGTATCATTTTAGTAGAGTTGATTGGAAGTTTCTTGTAAATTGCGGCCTAGAGGAACGAACTATGAGAACATAGCACTGAACCCAAGAACAGGAAGTAGGACTCTCATAAGGAAAATAGTGGGAAGCTACTCAGATCCACAAAATGTTTTTTTGTTTTTGCTGATTTTATGAGATCAATCTGGCTTTATGCAGAGTCTTAAGGAAGAACACACCTAACTCTGGGATTTGTACTCCTCTGTCCTTTTTTTTAGTGTACCTCAATCCAGATTGAATACTAGCCTGGGGGCAGAACTCACAGGGCTCTCCATTGTCTCAGCAGTAGAGATCATTTTTACTCTGTCTTCTCTAATGTAGTGGGCCAATTGAATTCTGCATTTTTTATGCCCAGGTTGCTCAATAAAAGCCTGCTTATTTGAGTGCAGTGCTCAAACAGGATCTGGATATGTCCCTCTGGCCTTCCTCTTCGGTGCAGTGGTGGTGGCAGCTTGCCTCTGGATTATGGCTCCACTGATTAGGGAGAGAGAGGTCTTTCTGTGCAGGAAAGACAGAATGGAGTCTCAGGCGGTTGATCCCCGTATGTTTCTCCCTAACTGAAGGGGATATGCTGTTTATATGTCTCTGATGTCTAATGTAGGTGTGTTGACTGTACCTGCTTTGCCCCACTGAAACAGAGCTGTCATCACCTCTCCTAACCCTAACCCTAACCCTAACCCTTTCAAATCATGGCATGCACTTCTGGCAGTTCACTTGCTCTCTTTGTTTTCCATATTTAGAAATAACCTGAGTTATCACTGTTTAACTGTCTCATATACAGTGGTTCAGTCATACGTGTTGTCATTTAAAATTTAAGTGGAATTTTTTAAACCTCTCTAATTCGAAATGACAGAGTAACAGGAAGTTGCAAAGATAATACAGAGAGGCCCTATGTACTCTTTGCCCAGTTTTCCCCAAAGGCTACATTTTACATAACTATAGTATACTCTCAGAACCAAGAAATTGACATCTGTCATGTGTGTGTGTATAGCAGTTTTGTGTCACAGTCAAGATACGGGACTATTCTGTAACCACTAAGAGCTCCCTCCTGCCACCCCTTTATAATCATACCCTATGTCACTAGTCCCCAGCACTCCCCCCAAGTTTGGTAATTTGATGGGATTCATAGAACTCCTGTTCTCCTGGTGATGTTTTATAGCCAGGTGAGTGGATACAAAACAGGACCAATAAAGGAAAACAGTGCACTGAGCAGAGTTTGGAGGATACCAGGCCTGAGTCTTCTCATGAGTCTTCTCCCAGTGGTGCATTTGATCCCCCAGCAACAAATTGTAGCAACGCGTGTGAGGTATTTTCTGTTAAGGAAACTCACTTATGCCTTGAATTTCAGGGTTTTTATTGAAGTTTGGTCACATAAGCACAAGTGCCTTCACAGTATGACCACAGTTAATGCAACTCCAGACCCCCCAGAATGAAAGCAGGTGTTCACCATACATCACACTATTTGCGCAGACTGTCTAAAGTGTGGTTCAAAGCTCCAAGCATACAAAACATAATGACACTCATGACATAAAGACATAAAGACTTCCATTCCCAGAAGCTGACCATGAGCCAGTACACAAGCAGGCCCTTCTGAGAATGTGCACGATTTTTGAGCAACTCAGGCCTGCTTGGTTAACTCTTTCCTTACCCCGCCTTGTTCAATATAGGTAGGATATAGAGAAATAATGCCAGCGTGGAGGTGAGAGTTGGGGATTTGGGGGAGGTACTACTTTAGATAGAGTAACCAGGGAAGGTCTTCCTGACAGTGCGATGTGAAAGCTAAGACCTACAGTAGGAGAGAATAATCACCATGTGAACAGCAGGGCACACAGCCCTGGGCAGCATTAGAACACATGTGCAAAGGCTCCCAAAAAGAGATGTGGAAAAGAGGCCTGTTAGTTTTCTGTTGTTGCCATAACAGATCGCCACAAATTTAGCAGCTTAAAACAATACCCATTTATTATCCCCAAATTCTGTAAAGCAGAAGTCCTGCCTGGCTCAGCTGGGTACTCGTACTCTGTTAAGGATCTCAAGAGGTCAAAATAAAGGAGTCAGCCAGCCTGGGCTCTTTTCTAGAGGCTGTGGGGAAAATCTGCTTCCAGACATACTCATGCTGGCAGAATTTAGTTCATTTTGGTTATAGGACTGAGGTCATTCTCAGCTTCTAGAAGCCACCCACATTCCTTGGCTTATAGTCGCTCCACCTTCAAAGCCAATATTGAATCTCCGTGACTTCCATCCTGCCCTCCTCTGTTGAGTTTTACAGGCATACCTTGCTTTATTGCACTTTGCTTTATTGAGCTTCACAGATACCACATTTTTTCACAAATTGAAGGTTTGTGTGGCAACCCTGCATTGAGCAAATCTGTCCGCGCCATTTTGCCAACAGCATTTGCTCACTTCCGTGTTTCTGTGTCACAAAATCTGGTAATTCTGGCAATATTTCGAACGTTTTCATTATTATTTGTTATGGTATCTATGATCAGTGATTACAATTCACTGAAACCTCAGATGGCAGTTCGCATTTTTTGGCAATAAAGCATTTTTTTTAGCAATAAAGCATTTTTAATTTTAATTTTTATTATTTTTTATGTTAAGAATTACTTTAAGTACATAAAATGCAGCAATTTTAAGTCTACAATTAAAATAACTATACGTCAGTAAAACTACCACTCAGATACTGAACATTTTACATATGAATGCCATGTTATTTACCACATAAAGCTTAAATCCTACAGTTTTATACTTTGTTATAGCTAAAACTCTGATAAAAACATTGCTCCTACTTCAATTTCTAGGACTTTGTTTCTTTGGTGTTTTTCACACTTCCTCTCCAATCCATAAAACTGGTATATTCTAATTTACCTGTAACCTTATCTCAGTGTCAAATTTGCATTTTTAATTTTTAGAATTGAACACTAAATGGACTACAGTATAGTGTAAACCTAACTTATACATGCACTGGGAAACCAAAAAATTTATTTGACTCACTTTATTGTGACATTTGCGTTATTGTGTGGTCTGGGCCTCAACCTGCAATATCTCCAAGATATGTTATTTTAAAAACAACTTTATTGAAGTATAATTCACATACCATGGAATTCACCCATTTAAAGTTTAAACAGTTCAGTGGCAACCATCATGACATCCAACTTGAGAACATTTTCATCCTCTCAAAAAGAAACCTCATACTCTTCAGCTGTCTCCTTTATTCCCACCCTCTCCCCCTTAGTCCTAAGCAACTGTAATCTATTTTCTGTCTCTGTAGATTTCCCCATACTGAACATTCATATGAAGGGGATTATATAATACGTGGCCTTTTATGACTGGATTCTTTCACTTAGCAAAACGTTTTCAAGGTTGATTGTGTTGTGACATGTATCAGTATTTAATTCCTTTTTATGGTCAAATACTCCATTGTATCGATATACTGCAATTTCTTTATCATTCATCCCCTTTTGGCTATTATGGATAATGTTTTAAACACTTGTGTACAAGTTTCTGTGTGGACATATGTTTTCATCTCTTGTGTGTGTGTGTATACACACACACACACACACACACACACATACCTTGGAGTGGAATTGCTGGGTCATATGGTAACTCTCTGTTTAATTGCTTGAGGAGCTGTCAGACTGTTTCCAAAAGCAACTGCACTGTTTTACATTCCAGGCAGCCCTATATGAGCGTTCTCAACATCCTTGCTAACACTTGTTATTATCTGACTTTTTTTTTTTCATCATAGCCATCCTACTGGATGTGAAGTAGTATCTCATTGTGGTTTCGATGTGCATTTCCCTGATTAGTGATGTTGAGCATCTTTTCACATGTTAGTTGGATATTTGTATATCTTCCTTGGAGAATTATCTATTCAAGTCCTTTGCTAATTTTTCATTAGATTATTTGTTTTTGTTGTTGTTGAGCTATAGGAATTCTTTATATATTCTGAATATTAATCCCTTAGCAGATACATGGCTTGCAAATATTTTCTCTCATTCCATACAGGTTGCCTTCTCACTCTGTGGGCTGTTTTCCATGCAGAACATTTTAGGTTTGATACAGTCACATTTGTCTGGTTTTCCTTTTGTGGCTTGTGCTGTTTTTGGTGTCATAGCCAAGAAACTATTATCAAATCCAATGTCATGAAGTTTTTTCCCTCTGGTTTCTTCTAGGTGTTTTATAGTTTCAAGTGTCACATTTAGGCCTTTAATCCAATATTAGTTCTTTCTTAAAGTGTTCTATGTATTATTGAGAGGGAAATAAGAAATGTTTTCTTTTGTATGACTGTGTCAAGAACTTGTTTGCTTTATTTTTTTTTTTTAAGATTTTTATTTTAAATAATCTCTGCACCCAGTGTGGGGTTCAAGCCCATAAACCCAAGATCAAGAGTTGCATGCTCTACTAATTGAGGCAGCCTTGTGTCCCAGGAACTTGCTGTATTTAAACTCTTTCCCTCCCTCACAGCCTTCCTTCCCTCCCTAATAGCTTGAAGATTATGGACTCCCTCATATTTTTGTTCTCAATTCCTGTGCTGATAGAAGAATGATAGTGCAACAACACTTTCTTGTTTATACTTGATTAGCAGAAAGAAGATGAGCCTGAAGTCTGAACGCCGTGGAATTCACGTGGATCAGTCGGAGCTCCTATGCAAGAAAGGATGTGGTTACTATGGCAACCCTGCTTGGCAGGGTTTCTGCTCCAAGTGCTGGAGGGAAGAGTACCACAAAGCCAGGCAGAAGCAGATTCAGGAGGATTGGGAACTGGCAGAGCGGTAAAAGGACTTACCTAGGGGTGGTTTAACAGCGATACAGTTAGAGATATAGCTCAGTCATTGTCAAAATCCATTTTTCTCCCCTGTTGTGAGCTATCAGCAAGTCAGCTTAGTATTAGAAGTGAATTTTTTCTCTTCTTCTTCTCAGTCAACATTTAATGAATAGCTTTCACTGATTTCTTCATTTTATCTTTGTCTTGTAATTATTTAACTATTTTGTGTTTAGAGTGTGTTAGACTGAGTTCTTTTAGATAGATAAAATAGACTTCTCAGAGAAGAAGAATGGAGATACACAGATTTCATGGTGAACATTAAATGCAGTAGTCTAGCTGATGTACCAAGCACATGGCTCTCATCAGGCATCATTTTTTTCATTCTTTTTTTTTTAATTTTTTTTTTTAAATATTTTTGTTTATTCTTGAGTCAGAGACAGAGTATGAGCAGGGGAAGGGCAGAGAGAGAGGGAGACACAGAATCTGAAGCAGGCTTCAGGCTCTGAGCTGTCAGCACAGAGCCCGATGCGGGGCTCAAACTCACAGACTGTGAGATCATGACCTGAGACGAAGTCGGACGCCCAACAGACTGAGCCACCCAGACGCCCCTCAGTTTTTTCATTCTTAAAATACATCCAGCATAGCTCCTGCCATGGTGATAAACACATAATAGTAAAAACTTTTTTGATTTGTATATAGAGCATGTGCATTTTGGAAATTTAACTGTTTCTTAAAAATGAGGTTTGTTGGGGCGCCTGGGTGGCGCAGTCGGTTAAGCGTCCGACTTCAGCCAGGTCACGATCTCGCGGTGCGTGAGTTCGAGCCCCGCGTCAGGCTCTGGGCTGATGGCTCAGAACCTGGAGCCTGTTTCCGATTCTGTGTCTCCCTCTCTCTCTGCCCCTCCCCCGTTCATGCTCTGTCTCTCTCTGTCCCAAAAATAAATAAACATTGAAAAAAAAAAATTAAAAAAAAAAATGAGGTTTGTTAGTCCAAAGTAGTTTATATTATCCAGAAATATGATTATGATAAAAACTAAAAGATGGAATGGCTGGTGAGTATAGAGATGAATAAAATGCCATGAATGATGTTAATCTCTTGCCAAAACATCCTAGAAACAGTAAAACTTCTCCATAAAAGAACGTCAGACTGAACTCTGACATCTTTTGCTAGTTTTTTAATACCTAATCATCCATATTTGTTGAGTGACTACTTTTCTAGCATCTGTGGTGAACTTGGAGAATTATAGTGCATACTCACTGCTTTCAGTAACTCTATGGTCCAAAAGAGAAAATATAGACATAGAACATTAAGTATGTGCTCAGATTTCCCACTGCACTCCTGAACATCTCAGTAGCTGATCCTGTTTCATGAAGAAAGCAGCTTTCTCCCCTCTCCACAGCAAAATGTACTCCTATCTTGATGCTGACTTCTATTTTGTCTCGGAGAGAGGTGTGTCCTTATTCCATTCTCAGACTAACACTTCTACCTATGACTTCATGGCTATTTTTTTCTGCTTCCGTTTATGACCTTGCTTGAGTCTTATTACAGCACTCCTTCTCAAATTTGAACAAGGATGAGAATCACTTATCAAAACAGGGATCACTGGACCTCATTTTGGAGTCTCTGACTTTAGTAGGGTGGGAGTGAGGTCTGGGAATTTGCATTTCTAGCAAGTTCCCAGGTGATGCTGCTGGGCTCAACATATAGAACCATTGTTCTATAGATAGCTCTTTAGATTTATTATAAATACCTCAAATACGTTGGACCTGGTCCAAGGTCAAATTTATTTCTTTTATTTACTCAATCCCAACATTTCCTCCTACCCTTCTTCTGTATCAGTTAATGACATCACTATTTTATTCAGTTAGCTAAAAAATATTGGGAGTCATTCTTTTTTTTTTTTTCAATATATGGAGTTTATTGTCAAATTGGTTTCCATACAACACTCAGTGCTCATCCCAAAAGGTGCCCTCCTCAATACCCATCACCCACCCTCCCCTCCCTCCCACCCCCCATCAACCCTCAGTTTGTTCTCAGTTTTTAAGAGTCTCTTAAGCTTTGGCTGTCTTCCACTCTAACCTCTTTTTTTTTTTTTTCCTTCCCCTCCCCCATGGGTTTCTGTTAAGTTTCTCAGGATCCACATAAGAGTGAAACCATATGGTATCTGTCTTTCTCTGTATGGCTTATTTCACTTAGCATCACACTCTCCAGTTCCATCCATGTTGCTATAAAGGGCCATATTTCATTCTTTCTCATTGCCACGTAGTACTCCATTGTGTATATAAACCACAATTTCTTTATCCATTCATCAGTTGATGGACATTTAGGCTCTTTCCATCATTTGGCTATTGTTGAGAGTGCTGCTATAAACATTGGGGTACAAGTGGCCCTATGCATCAGTATTCCTGTATCCCTTGGGTAAATTCCTAGCAGTGCTATTGCTGGGTCATAGGGTAGGTCTATTTTTAATTTTTTGAGGAACCTCCACACTGTTTTCCAGAGCGGCTGCACCAATTTGCATTCCCACCAACAGTGCAAGAGGGTTCCCGTTTCTTTGGGAGTCATTCTTAATTTCTCCTTTACACCACTTATGTGACCAATAAATAGAATTTATTCCAGCTCAAAGAAGTTTCTTGAATTTCATCCTTTCTTAGTTTCCAGATCTATATTTTCTCACTTAAATCTTTGTATAATATATTCTTAATTATTGCCCCTCAAGTTATCACATAGCAACCTGCATTATTTTTTTTAAAGTACAGATCTGATGATGGTCATTTATTGGATTTACAGTTTTTCTTGGTTCCCCACTACATGATAAAATCTAGGATTATAATGGGCTCAGTAGTCAAGGTTTCTTAACCACCTGGTCACACCGGTGACTACGCTGATCTTGATCTGCAAAGGAAACCATATGCCTTCACATTTGTAGTTCCCTCTTCCTGGAATGCCCTTTCACTCAGTGGAACCCTATTCACCTCTTAAGACCGGTGTAAATAGCACCACTGTAAAACCTTCTTTGTCTCCTCCAGCAGATTAAGTTGTTCTTTCCTATGTTCTCATAGCAATTAGGTTTTACTCTCTACTGTAGGAACTATCACATTATATACTTATCTTTTTCCTTTTCAACCTTGAGCTTGTTAGGGAAAAGGACTAGAGTTCCTTTTATGTAACCTTAGTATATTGTTAAATGAATATGATCTATGGAGAAGGTTCCTTTTGAAGTCTAGGAGTGTGTGGGATAGTTTCATTCAGGCACTTCAGACCTATTTGATATGTTTAGCCTCCATTTCTAAAAATTCAAGATCTCCCTGCAATTCATTGAGTAATAGCTTCAGATACAAGGAAAACTTGGAGGATGTCTGGCTCATTCTTAATCTCTCTTGAATTGCAGACTTCAGCGGGAGGAGGAAGAGGCCTTTGCCAGCAGTCAGAGCAGCCAGGGGGCCCAATCCCTCACATTTTCCAAGTTTGAAGAAAAAAAAACCAATGAGAAGACCCGCAAGGTTACCACAGTGAAGAAATTCTTCAGTGCTTCATCCAGGGTTGGATCAAAGAAGGGTAATTTTCCCTTTTCCTTCTGTGCTCAGATGAGATACAGAGTAGACCCACAGTGCATGTGGGCTCTGCTTTTTAATTTCTGTAAGTTGTTCAGTGGACATCAACCCATATTTGAAACCAAAATTGGGTTTAAGGGTCACACAATATATGAAACCAAAAATCTCTTTGGTTGGAGGACATTGTGTGTTAGAGAAACCTGTTTATTACTCTATAGGAGGAATGAAGAAAATTGAAATGGGTAGTTTTGTTTGTAAAATTTATTCCCATCCAAATGGCTATCTTTTTGGATGTTTTATTTTTTATGCCTTTAATTTTTGGATTCTGGCTTATTCTGCTTTGGGTAATATCCTTACTTAACCATATCTTGTCAGAACTGACTATTTCTAGGCTTAAATTCATCTAAGAAAGAGGTTTTCTGAGAGTTTGAGAGACAGCTTGCATCTTGAAGAAATATATAGAGAATATAAAGGAGAAGGTTTGCTTTAGGCGCTTGGAGGGGTGAAAGTAACCCATAGAAGGCATTTTCTGGTGCATGATTTGTATGTACATTATCTTTTTCATCCGCTTCTTAAAATGCTGTATACCCCGCAAAAGGATTGTTGCTAAAGTTACACATGTTCTACCAGTCAGCAGACAGGCTAGTTGAAGTAGCCTAACTGGAAGCAAGAAAGAATGTCTGTGGTCAGCTTTGTCTTTGAACCTTTATGTTGGTAATCAGAGTTATGCAGTAAATTTGAAATGGTGATGGAGACAAGACTGATGCTATCTGAAGAGATGTTCTCTTGGACAAACCCTGCCATCTGGGGTAATTGTCAGGAGGTTTTTTTGTCTGCCTAAAGGCAGGGAAATGAGTAATAATATCACACCTTAAGATCTTTGGGGCGCCTGGGTGGCGCAGTCGGTTAAGTGTCCGACTTCAGCCAGGTCACGATCTCACGGTCCGTGGGTTCGAGCCCCGCGTCGGGCTCTGGGCTGATGGCTCAGAGCCTGGAGCCTGTTTCCGATTCTGTGTCTCCCTCTCTCTCTGCCCCTCCCCCGTTCATGCTCTGTCTCTCTCTGTCCCAAAAATAAATAAACGTTGAAAAAAAAATTTTTTTTAAAAAGATCTTTGCTGGCCTTGAGTGCCTGGGTGGCTTAGTCGGTTAAGCCTCAGACTTTGGCTCAGGTCACAATCTCACAGTTCATGTGTTCGAGCCCCAGTCTGGGCTCTGCACTGACGGTGCGGAGCCTGCTTGGGATTCTCTTTCTCTCCCTCTCTGCCCCTTCTGTGCTGTCTCTGTCTCTCTCAAAATAAATAAATAAACTTAAAAAAAAAAAAAAAGAACTTTGCTTGTCTTTCAGATTTAATGGCGTTGTTTGTTTTATTAAAAGAAAAGGTTGCTGGGGTGCCTGGGTAGCTTAGTCGTTGAGCATCTGACTTTGGCTCAGGTCATCTCATGGTTAGTGAGTTCAAGCCCGCGTTGGGCTTTGTTCTCTTAGTGTGGAGCCTGCTTTGGATTCTCTGTCTCCCTCCCTCTCTGCCTCCCCCTGCCCCCAAAATAAAGAAACATTAAACATTTTTTTTAAAAAGAAGGAAAGGTTGCTTATTACCAAAAACACAGCACTTCTCTTTAATAAAAGCAAATCTTTAAATAGTCTTTCTGTTCACATGATTAATTTGAAATTGTTTCTTGGTCGGCTGTCACTATAGCAATTTTCTCTATTGTAATTAGAATGGGAATAATCAGGACCTATTAGAGATTAAATGAAGAACGTATTTGACTCATGCTTTATTTATTAGGAGGTAGTATAGTATGGTGGTTAAGAGCATAAACTTTGGAGTCACCCTTTTTTGCGTTTCAGCTTTGTGATTTACTAGCTGTTGTGACCTTGAGCAAGCTAATTTCTTTAAGCTCTGTCTATTCTGAGGGACAGTAATACCTATTATAGGCACGTCTTCAGAATTAAAGAAGCTGATCCAATTAAAAGAGTTCAGCACAGTGCCTGACACACTAAGTCTCCAATAAATGTTAGCTAGTTGAAAATACACATTGTTTGGGGCACCTGGGTGGTTCAGTCGGTTGAGCGGCTGACTTTGGCTCAGGTCATGATCTCACGGTTTGTGAGTTCGAGCCCTGTGTCAGGCTCTGTGCTGACAGCTCAGAGCCTGGAGCCTGCTTCACATTCTGTCTCCCTCTCTCTCTGCCCCTCCCCTCTCATTCTCTGTCTCTCTCTGTTTCAGAAATAAATAAACATTAAAAAAGAAAAAAAAATACACACTTTTTCTGATTGAGTAATCTCTACTAGTAAGGAGCTCAAGGGTATTGATCAAAACCATTCATTCCTATTTAGCTTAAATTTTGTTTTTTGCTTTGGGAAAGTCTCATTAACCTTATGAATTTATGATATAGAGTGAAATGGTAAACTATGACAGCAGATGAAATAGTAAAGAAGTTCTAAAGCCATTGGCTCTAACTGCCTCATTTTACAAATGACAGACAGTATGAAAGCCCATAAAATATTAGCCCAGCTTACTCAAGGTCCTGTAATATGTTGATATATGAGAACTCAAGTCTCCTGGTTCCATTTTTTTTCCCATTATATCCCTTGACCTCTAGTATATGTATGTGCATGTATATCTACATCTGTATGTATAGCTACGGATAGATATTTAATGAGGTTTCTGTTACTGAAGAACTTAATAGTCCTACACATTCAGTGACTCTCCTTGACACTTTAAAAAAAATTGTATCCTAAGAGTGTGTAAAATGTGCATTATTTTATGAAAGAAGATTTGTACTTTATTATTTTTTTTTAAGTTTATTTATTTTGCAAGAGAGAACACAAGTTGGGGAGGAACAGAGAGGGAGAGAGAGAATCTGCACTGAAAGTGCACAGCCCGATGAGGGGCTCGAACTCATGAACCGTGAGATCATGACCTGAGCCAAAATCAAGAGTTCAGACGCTTAGCCGACTGAGCCATCCAGGCACCCTGATGATTTGTACTTTAAAAGAAACAATCCCAAGTTATTTTATTTAAAAAAAATATTTAGCCAGTATACTTCTTAGCTTCTTTTCACATGATAGATTCTTACCTTAGATTTTTAATCTTTAGTTGTTTCTGGTCTGTAGAAAGCATATGGGGATAAAGACCTCAAAGTATTGAAAAAAGATTAATGTGTATGTATTACAAAAGAAGATCCTGTTTGATCTTCTGTTTCACAGACTGCTTACATAACTTTGCCAGATGAACTTTGCATTTCAGACTGATTATTTGGGCTTTGCATGTGGATAAGGTTAGCCTATTACTAAATGTGGTTTTAATTTATTGAGTCTCTACTAAAATAGACCTTTTGTGTTCTGTATTCTTTATTTCACTTCATTAATACACAATGCCTTTGCTCTTGATATTTTTCTTGCTTCCATTGGTGGCATGAAAGAAAGCTCTTAAACCAAGGAAGGTTGGTTGTAAACAGAACATAAATATAGCCTTCTAAGGAGTTTGAAGAATATTTAATATCCTGTTAAGAGTTGGGTTGCCCTTCAGAGAAAGTTAATGGAATAGCTTGACTGTAAAGACTCAGAAAGTTTATTTAGAGTTTTAAAATCTCTAAAGTAAGATTGAGTGAGCTATATTATAGCTTACACAATAAATCATAGTTGGTTGGCCAAGTTGAAATACTTGCTCACACATTTTAAAAGTCCTTTTTTTGGAGAGCTCAACTAGAGGTTGTTGCCCTGAGTAGAATCTTGTGCACGTCTTTCACAAACTAATCTAAAGGCAGTGCTCATAGGAAGAATATCTTTTCCATTTTTAGAACAGAAACATACCAATTTTTCCACCCAGACCTTAGATTCTAAATATTAATCTTCACTAAAGTGAACTTGAGGGTTCCTTGGAGAAAAGACTGATTCTGGAGCTGGAGCAGGGGGGCCGCCCAAAATTTGGGGACATGTAAAAGACCCAGCAGCCATCTTCTGTGGATTTCCACTGGTCAAATTTGAGTATTAAGTAAGGACAATAAATGGAGTATACCTGAATAAAGTAATCCACTAGTCCTTTCAACTAATAAAATAGATAAATGACTAAATAAAAGAGAAGAGATAACTCTTTTTTACCATAGAATGTTGACTAATAAATGTGGAAGGAGAGATGGAGATAAGAAATCACCATTTTGCAGTCATCATACTAAGAATTGATTCAGGCAGATTTCACCAGTGAATGTTAAATCTGAGGTGAGAGAAGTTTTCTGAGGAACAAATTATGAGCATAATCTCAAATTAAGTCCCACAGCTAATTTATTAATTACAAATAGAGAAATGGCAACTATGTAATGATGGGAAATGGACCTTATGTGCCTCCAGATATCCTTTGAGAAGAACATACCATGAATTATGTTAATACTTAAGCTGAAATTTATAACCTGAATCCAGTCATGAGGAAAGGAGAGAGAAACCCAAACTGAGGGGCATTCAATAAAATGACTTGCCTTTTTATTCTTTAAAATTGTCAATATTACAAAAACAAAGGAAGGCTGGGAGCCCTTAGAGGTTAAAGGGAGACTATGCGTGACCGCCAAACGAAGATGTGACCCTCCATTGGATCCTATGTAAGAAAAAAACCCACACACTTTTTTTTAGTAACTGTACTATAGTTGTGTAAAAGCATATCCTTGTTAGGAAACGCTCATATTAAGAGATAAAGAGCATGGGGGGTGGGAGGGAGGGGAGGGTGAGTGATGGGTATTGAAGAGGGCATCTTTTTGGATCAGCACTTGGTGTTGTATGGAAACCAATTTGACAATAAATTTCATATATTAAAAAAAAAGAGATACAGAGCATGCTATATACAATCCACCTGAAAATTTAGAAAAAATAATAGAGATGTAGCAAAAGGTTACAATTTCATGAATCTGAGTTAAAGGTATAAAGAAATTATTTGTAACAATCTGGCAGCTTTTCTGTAAATTTGAGGTTATTTCAAAATAAGTTAAAAATAAAACTATAATCCTCCAGCATTCAGTGCTGTCCCAAGATGTCCCAGATGCTAGTTAAATAGAAGCATAGTGTTGATTACATCATCTGAAAGATCACTAATAAATTGCTACTTTAATCATGAGGGCCTGTTTGGCACTTAGATGAAACTGAAGTAATGATTCCCCAAGTTGAATTTAGAACTGATTTTATAATCGTGCCTGTTTTCTGATTTTCATGATAAGGATTATTATGAGAAATTGTTTCCCCATTATCGCATATTTAGTGTCTTTTATTCTTTGGCACCAACTGGGTGTCCCAACAATTCAGTCCTTTTTCTGACACTACCCAGAGTCAGCACAAAACCCACAGGTTAAGGGCTCAGTTCCACAAGACTATCTCCACCCTAAGAGGCCAGCTGCAGCCCCCATGAGTTGGGCACCCATACTCCTGACCAGCCATCTAAAAGTTGGGGATTCCCACAGGCCTCTTCTCAGATTTGACAATTTGTTAGAATGACTCACAGAACTCAGGAAAACACTTCATTAATGCTTATGATGTATTACAAAGACTACAACACAGGGCTAGCCAAATGGAAGAGTTGCATAGGGCAGGGTATAGGGGAGCAGGCACCAAGCTGCCATGCCCTCTCTGGGTGTGCCATACAGCCAGCACCTCGTTGTGTTCACCAATGTGGAAACTCCCCAGACCTAATC
Source organism: Lynx rufus (assembly GCF_022079265.1). Classification (NCBI taxonomy): domain Eukaryota; kingdom Metazoa; phylum Chordata; class Mammalia; order Carnivora; family Felidae; genus Lynx; species Lynx rufus. Next base: position 15,431,733 of record NW_025814842.1, on the reverse strand, counting down.
CTTCAGGAATTTTTATGGCAACTTCATTTCATAGGCATGGTTGATTAAATCGTTGGCTGTTGGTGATCAAAAATGTCCATCCCCTCTGCATTTTGAAAGAAGTCAGGGGGTGGGTGGGACTGAAAGTTTCAAACCTCTAATCGCAGAGTTGGCTCCTCTGGTTCCTATAATATTCTGCTGAGTTGCCTCTATTGATTTTTTTTTTTTAATAATCTGAGAAACATGGGATTTTTCAGTAAAATTTTTAACATTGAGATATAAAATGTCTTTCGTCCTAGAAATGGTGTTAATCATCTTTACTACATGATCATGTCCTTTTTTGATAACTGGCATATTCAGATTGTCTTTACTCTTTCATACCTATTCTTCAAACAAATTTAGTGAAGATTTTGCTTTTACAGTTTACTTTATATATCAAAGACTTAACTGGATTTAGTGTGATCTGCCTTTGCAGGCAGCTTTATGTAGTAGATACTGAATTGCTACTCAATGATTTGCTTAAAAAGGAATAGACACTGTAATAATAGTAGGGACGTTATAGTGTGGTTGTAAAGAACCTGGGCTTGGAAATTAAGCAGATCTGGCCTCAGATTTCAGCTTTTCCTCTACTTGTGTGACTTGAGGCATATAAGTGACTTAACTTCTCTAACCTCAGTGTGTATGTGGCTTAAAATGGTAGATATTATTATTTCATATGGTTTCAGGAATCTAAATTTTTAAGGACTAATGAGAATATATAGTAAAGCACAGTGTCTGCAATATGGAAAATTCTTGAAAGAGCTGTAAATATCGCCAATATAATTCAAAAGCATATGTTATTCTGCTAGGAAGACTTTTTTTTATTATTGTTTTTAGTTTTTATTTAAACTCCAGTTAGATAACATACAGTACAATAATATTGGTTTCCGATGTACAATATAGTGATTCAATACTCCCATACAACACCTGGTGCTCATCACGACAAGTGCACTTCTTAATCCCATCACCTATTTAACCCATCCCATCCCCCACATCCCCCCTGCTAACCATTAGTGTGTCCTCTATAATTAAGAGTCTGTTTCTTGGTTTGCCTCTCTCTCTCTCTTTTTTCCCTTTGCTCATTTGTTTTGTTTTTTAAATTCCACATATGAATAAAATCGTATGGTATTTTCTTTCCCTGACTGACTTATTTTACTTAGCATGATATTCTCTAGCTCCATCTTTGTCATTGTAGATGGCAAGATTTCATTCTGTTTTGTGGCTGTGTAATATTCCATTGTGTGTATGTATGTATATATGTATATGTGTGTGTGTATCTTTTTTATCCATTCATCAGTTGATGGAGACTTGGCCTGTTTCCATAATTTAGCTATTGTAGATAATGCTGCTATAAAAATTAGGATGCATGTATCCCTTTGAATTAGTATTTTTGTATTCTTTGGGTAAATACCTAGTAATGTAATTGTTGGATTGTAGGATAGTTAAGTTTTTCAGGAACCTTGCTAGGAAGACATACATTCATTCATTTATTTATGTATGTACGTATGTATGTATGAGAGAGTACACACGCAGGGGAGGGGTAGAGAGAGGGGAGAGAGAATCCCAATCAGGCTCCACACTGTCAGTGCAGACCCCACCACGGAGCCCTTTCGCGTGAACCATGAGATCACGACCTGAATCGAAATCAAGAATGGGTCACTTGACCAACTGAGCCACCCAGGTGGCTCCAGTTAATGATCTTTTAAAGAAATTTTACTTTAATGAGAAATTGTTTTTTGATATTTGCCATTGCTGATGTTCTTTGTTCCTCCTGGCTGTTTGGAAGTGAATTATTCCCAGTCGTGTGTGCTCTGGGGATTGTTCTGCCTGTTTCTTTATGCAGTCTTGAGTACTTTCTCACATATACATGCAGTACTCCCTCAAAGACTCACAGGAATCCCTCTGCAGTTACCTGGAATTTTTTCTCTGCAGCCCCATCCTCTCTGTATTTTGCCATGCAATTTCTAGCGACTTTGGCCTCCCTCAGCTCTAAATGCTGTTTCCCAAATTCAGCAGGTCTGCTAGGCTCTGTTTGAGTTGCCATGGCCTAAAAACTCTCTGTGCAGCGAGCTGGGGTACTTGTAAGACTTACCATATTTGTCTGCTTCTCTCAGGGGTTACCCTCCCATCCACCTGTTGTCCAGTGTCTGAAAAGCATTATTTCGTGTATTTTGTCTGATTTTCTAGTTGTTAAGGGAGTAGGGTGAACCCAACCCCTGTTATCCCATCATGACCAGAAGTGGAATTATCAGATTGAGTGAAGGATTAAGCTAAGTGTTAAAGAACTTTTTATTGCTTTTTTCTTTTTAAAGTTTTTATTTATTTATTTTGAGAGAGAGCACACATGTGCATGCGGGGGAGGGGCAGAGAGAGAGAGGGGGAGAGAGAATCCCAAGCAGGCATCACACTGACAGCGCAGAGCCCAATTCAGGGCTCGAACTCATGAACCATGAGATCATGCCCTGAGTCGAAACCAAGAGTCAGGTGCTTAACCTACTGAGACACCCAGGCACTCCTTAAAGAATTTTTTCTAATCATACAGACTGTTGAATACACCTTTTGGTATTCCATATTGGTAAAAATGTTTAGAAAGGGTGCTTCCAGTTTTTGTTCTAAGTTAGATTGTACCTGATTAATTTATTTGCTTAAAAAAAAAAAAAGTAGTACATTCAAATGGCTACAAAATAAAAGGTGTATGGTCCCTCACCCATCTAGTTCCCAGCCATCACCACCATTGTTCTCCCGTATTCAGACAACCTTTGTCATTGGTTTCTTGTGTATCCTTAGGTGCTTTTCTTCATTTCTGAACACATATATTTTTATATATACTCTGTTCTGTATTCTTATTCACATACTGTCGTTTTTTGTTTTTTGTTTTCACTTTAGCAATATGTTTTGAGAACTCTTTTTTTTTTAGTACATAAAAAGTACTTTATTTTAAAACTACATAGTATTCCCTTTTATGGATTAAACCACAATTTATTTAGTTACTTAGTGGTGTGCATTGTGCCATTTTTAGTCTTGCTGTTATAAGTAGTCCTAAAATGAATACCCTTGTATATATTTCATTTTGTACATGTGTGGTTATATCAGAAAATTTCTGAGAAATGGAATTATTGGGTCATAGGATAAATGTATTTTTAATTTTGATGATTATTGCCAAATTGCATTTCATTGCAGTTGTATCATTTTACATTCCCACCTCCACAGATGAGAATGCCTTTTTACCCCATACCCTCATCAACATCAGATTTGTGTCTGTTTGTTAATTTTTAAAATGGCATCTCATAGTAGTTTCGATTTGCATATTTGTTACGAGTGAGACTGAGCATGTTTCCTTTGTTTAAAATACATTTAGGTTTCCTTTCTGTGCAATGTTAGGATTTCTTACCTTTTCCTGTTGAACTGTTATTTTTCTTTCTTCTTTATAGGAGTTACTTTACATTAGGGAGAGTAGCCCTTTGTCTGTGATAAAGCTTACAAGCATTTTTTCCATCTGTTGGTTGACTTTTGACTGATAGTATTTTTACCCATAGATATAGTGGGGTTTTTGTGTGCTTTTTTTTTTTTATTTTATTTTAATGTGATTTTAGGGCTTCTATAGTTCGAATCATAATTAGGAAGCACCTGATAATCTGAAAGATATGCAAATACTTGATTTGAAAAGATAACTATAATGTGCAACTTTGTTCTGTTAACTACTTAATAGTACTGTTGGGAGGAGAAAGGGTGTTTTCACCCTTACTTTGAACACAAGTCAAACAATTTAAGTACCTCATTGGTTTGATCACCAGCTATGTGATAATAAAAGAGAGGTAGAATCTTTACTTCACCATAGTTAATAGTATATTCTTTTAGGTAGTCTACATGTGTTTGTCTCACTTGAATAATCCAGTCTTCTATTATCTGAAAACTTTACTGCAACTTCTTTATTGAAATATATCTCAGGTACTAAGGTTCAAAACATAAGATGATAGGAAGTTACTCTGAGTAAGCAGGTAATAAGTTGATTTCAGTATCTTCAGAAGATACTTTCTCTTCCTAATGATCTTTCTTTTTATGTATAAAAGGGAACTGTGGGGATATGAGTAATTTAATTCCTTACAGTTATTAGATTAGCAGTTGAATATCAGGAGGCTAGAATGTGATCAGAGAGCGCCTATTGTATTGTAGCACTGTTATCTTTATTCTTTTTTTTTTTTTTTAATTTTTTTTTTTTTCAACGTTTATTTATTTTTGGGACAGAGAGAGACAGAGCATGAACGGGGGAGGGGCAGAGAGAGAGGGAGACACAGAATCGGAAACAGGCTCCAGGCTCTGAGCCATCAGCCCAGAGCCTGACGCGGGGCTCGAACTCACAGACTGCGAGATCGTGACCTGGCTGAAGTCGGACGCTTAACCGACTGCGCCACCCAGGCGCCCCTGTTATCTTTATTCTTTAAAGGTCCCATTTGAAGAGGGGAAAGAGGTGTGTGGCCACTGATTAGACAGTGTTTTACTTACTTTGCTTACCTCTTTGCTGTTTGCTCTGTCATGATTGCTATGTTGGATGCGTTCTTGCACTTAGAGCAGTATGACTTGAAAAATTTTTTTGAAAACTGGATTATGGGTCAGTAATTGTTAGTCTCCACATAAATAAATGAGTCTTTGCCTTTTTGAGAAGTAGAATGGATTTGGAAGAGTTGTCTCACATCTTATAAGTCACCTAACATTTTTGTGCTTCTCCTGATTGTTATTTTGCTTATTGACTAGTTTTGTAAATTCATGCAGTCTTTGAGAAAGTTGTTCAAGATGTGCTGCCATTTCAGTATTTATAATTAAGTATATGCGTCAAAGTATGATATATTTTGGCTAAAAAAATATTAGTAGAGCAACTTTTATTTGAATGGGAATATCTTTTAGATCGTGTAGTTTTATCTGCTTGTACTTCCTTGTCATAAAACAGATTGAGCTTACTTTAAGTGGTCCAAATATTTAAACAGAATTTAAATTCAAGTTTAACTTTGATTAAGCATAATTTAAATAATCAAGTTACATAGTTCAAGTAATTCCATGCATGGATCTTCTATGTAATGAAACTTACTATGTTTAATTTTCCCAGCAGAAATTCAGGAAGCAAAAGCTCCCAGTCCTTCCATAAACCGGCAAACCAGCATTGAAACGGATAGAGTGTCTAAAGAGTTCATAGAATTTCTCAAGACCTTCCACAAGACAGGCCAAGAAATCTATAAGCAGACCAAGCTGTTTTTGGAAGCAATGCATTACAAAAGGGTAGGTTGAGAGTAACCACTTAGAAACATAGAGTTTTGGTTTTAGGAAAGGTCTTAGAGATAATCTAGTATAACTTTGTCATTTTACACCTGGGAAAATCAGGATCCAGAGATGTTAAGTTACTTACCTAAGAGATGTCACTGAACCAAGTTAAAACCCAACTCCCAGGCTAGTACTTTTCCACTGCAACTCAGTGGTATTTGGGTCATCTTTGCATGGGAAGTCTGACATCGAAGCCACTTGTATTGTGTACTTTAGTAATAAGCCTTCCTAAATTGTCACCTTGTATGTAGTTTAAACCGCTAAGGGAACATAGTAGACCTTGAACTCTAAGTAGCAGTAGTTAGGCCAATAGCGTTCATTTTAGGGTTTTCTGTTTTTGTTTTGTATTTTGTTATAAAATACCTCTCCTTGATCAGGTGGGAGAAGGGAAAGCCAGAATTTAGATGTTGAAAGGGACCTTAGCAACTATCCAGTTTCAGTCCCTTTTGTTTTATAGATGAGGAAGGTGGGAGCCTGAGAGGATGAGTGACTTGTCAAGGTTACACAGTTATATTTTGCCAGTGTCAGAACTAGAACTTGTGCCTTCCACAGGTGTCTCTTTAACCTGCAATTTCTAAACTGTAATCTCAATTGCAGTAATTTTTTTTTTTTACGTTTATTTATTTTTGAGACAGAGAGAGACAGAGCATGAACGGGGGAGGGTCAGAGAGAGAGGGAGACACAGAATCGAAAGCAGGCTCCAGGCTCTGAGCCATCAGCCCAGAGCCCGATGTGGGGCTTGAACTCACGGACCATGAGATCGTGACCTGAGCTGAAGTCGGACGCTTAACCGACTGAGCCACCCAGGTGCCCCTCAATTGTAGTAATTTATAAGACTGCTTGTAAAGGGACTCATTTCTGTAAACAACGATCAATTATTTGTAACATTCTTCACCCATTAAACTCAGAATTAGCTCTAAAAGTCCCTTCTGGAAAGTGAGGAAGTCTTAGGAAAAGAGAGTAAGAAAAGCAGCAAGGTGATTAACTGCTTAGCTGTATTTCAGCTGTGGTCACTATCACTAGGCTAATAAGCAAACAGCTTCTGCCAAAATACTTTTTAAATATTGAATTCAGTTAATAAGGAAGAAAAGAAGCTTTCTCTCTTGTTTTTTGGTGTGCAGTTATACTGAGAATAAGCAGTCCTGTTTTCTCCTCAAAGTATTTGTAAGCAGGGGTGCCTGGGTGGCTCAGTTGGTTAAGCATCCGACTTCAGCTCAGGTCATGATCTCATGGTACATGAGTTCGAGCCCCGCGTTGGGCTCTGTGCTGTCAGTTCAGAGCCTGGAGCGTCTTCGGATTCTGTGTCTCGCTCTCTCTCTGCCCCTCCCCCACTCACTCTCTGTCTCTATCAAAAAATGAATAAACAGTAAGAAAAAAATTTAAAGCATTTGTAAGCAGATAGTAACATTTAAAGAAAGCATATATCATTGATGGGTTTTTTTATCTTGTTTTGTTTTTGTAACATTTATTTATTTTTGAGAGAGTGTGAGTTGGGGAGGGTCAGAGAGAGAGGGAGACAAAATCTGAAGCAGGCTCCAGGCTCTGAGCTGTCAGCATAGGACTGGATGCGGGGCTCAAACCATAACATCGTGACCTGAGCCGAAGTTGAAGCTCAACCGACTGAGCTTCACCCAGTCGCCCATAATCATTGATGTTTTAAGTTAGAAGCAGTGATAGACTTCCTTAGTATGGAATCTTCAGAGGTCATGTGGTATACAACTTTCATTTTTTTTTAATATATAATTTATTGTCAAATTAGTTTCCATACAACACCCAGTGCTCATCCCAATAGGTGCCCTCCTCAATGCCCATCACCCACTTTCCCCTCTCCCCCACCCCCATCAACCCTCAGTTTGTTCTCAGTATTTAAGACAACTTTCATTTTTTTAGCCATAAATAAAAACTAAGCCTTTGTAGTTATTTATTCTTTTTTTCAAAATTTTTTCTAGTGTTTATTTATTTTTAAGAGAAGGAGATGATGTGAGTTGGGGAGGGGCAGAGAGAGAGAGAGACAGACAGAATCTGAAGCAGGCTCCAGCCTCCGAGCTGTCAGCACAGAACCCAGGGTGGGGCTTGAACTTGGGAATGGCAAGATCATGACCTAGGCCGAAGTTGGACACTTAACTGACTGAGCCACACAGGCACCCCTGTAGTTATTTTTTCTTTAGTCCATACAGAATGTTTACAGGATATTCATACGCCTAGAGACTACAGTACATATAGCATATATACTGTGTAATGCTATATTTTAGAAAAACAATAAGCTTATTTGATCAGCTCATCAGAACTGATTTGTTCATTTTTCTTTTGCTCAGAACTGTAACGTGCCCTTGTTCTGTAATAATTTAGTTGACTTTTAAACCAGTATACTAAAGTAAAACAGTAATTAACTGGGGCAGAATACCATCATGCCTAACTGTTTTCAAGGCATCACTAACCCATATCTGAGAACTGAATGCGGCCTCAGATTCCTTCCATTTGAAGAGCCATTGTGCAACAGTTTTCTATTTCTACACCAGCACTAAGTGTTCTGTGGCTAAGTGTCCAAGTCTTAGGCAAGTATGTGCCACAATACCTGGCACATACCTGAAATTGAACAGATATTTGTTAAACTGAAATGTCCAGTGCTTCTCCAGGAAGCCCTTTTGCCTTTGGCTCCAAGTTAAATGTCCTTTTAAATAAATAAAACAGTTTTTATACCAGAATGAACCAATCTTACCTAATAGGCTTCAAATCACTTAATCATATAAATTTCTTGAGAGAATCTGATTGAGTGCAGTTGGGGATAGTTGCTGAGGTAATGAAGTGTGTGAAAGGTGTCCTCTGTACTCAGGTAACCAAAACTCAAAATCTTAACTTAGGCTTAGACTTAAGGCTCAAAAAACTTAATTTAATGTTAGTATCACCAAGTAGACTTTCTAAGTCATCTTATTCTAGTGACCTATACAGTATGAAAACTCATTTCCTATATGTTTGAACCCACCCTGTTGACGTTGCCATTAACTGGTGATTCTTTCTTCTGTGCCCCACAGTAGCAGTCTTCCCCAAATCTCTGAGGTCCAGAACAATGGACCGCTCTTGCCGACATCTTTTTCTACTGCATTCCTGTTTTCTCCAATCTGAGTGTATGTCAGTGGTGAGCAGCCTTTTCCATATCTGGCTCAAGTCTAGAAAATTAAATATTTACAGAATTGCATTAAAAAGGTTGGGTTTATTTTCAGCCATTTTATCTTTATCACAAAACACCTCATCTGCACTCAGAATTTTTTTTTTCTTTTTTCAATTTCCTCATCCCGAAAGGATGTCTCTTTGGGATGAAATTTCATTCAATCCTTACATAATTCATACACACTGCAGTAATACAATGTAATGCTTTACTGTTCAACAAATATTGTTGGTTCCTCAGACTCTTCTGAAGGTGGTTTATTTTGTCATTTTTTCTGTTTGGTTAATCTTATTAGCTACTTAAAATATATCTTATATTCCTTTTCATGTTATTTAGAATAAGAGGTATTTTTATTGCAAACAAAATAGGCAGCTACATCATTAACACAAAATCCATTTATATTTATGTTGTCATCAGCCACTTTTCTCTTCTTAGAAGTCATCATAGCAAGAATTTAAATTTTACTAAGAAAATGACTGATGGGGGACTGGCATATACAGAAGAAGCTAAGAAGAATTTATAAGGTTTAGTGTTTTAAACTTCTTGTCATTACAAAAATAACTAGAATTTAAGAATCTCACTGTAAGAGCCAAGCTTCAGATAGGTCTAAGAGTGGCCATGGATTCTGGATGTATAGGGTCACCAATCAAATGAAGGATGTATGGGTTTCTTTTTGTCATTTGGACAAAGCCTTTTTATGTGGCCAGGGTAATTTTAAAGTATTATATAGAGCCAACTTTCAATATTAACCTTTCCATCATAACTAGAAAACCCTATTTTCTAACTTAGTAAGATCCCTTCCTTGGTGAAGTTTTTTTTTTCTCATAAGTTTATTTATATGAAAACATTTTCAAAACACAAAACAGACTGCAGTTAAATCAAGAAGTTTCTTTTGCTGCCCAAAATGTTTAAATCCTGCCATTTTTAATTATTAATAAATCACTCAGAAGCACTCTCCCCTATTCTGAAAGTGGAGCCTGCTCTATTTTTAAAAGTGGAGCTTATTATACCCTCTACTTCCTTAAAATACATACCTTTTAATTTATTAGATATTGAATTAAAGCTTTTTGATAAGTGAATTTTGTGGATTTCTCGATGCATTATTTTTTTGAGAGGGAGAGAGAAAATCCCAAGCAGGCTCCATACCCAGCATGGACCCCCATGCAGAGCTTGATCTCATGACCACAAGACCACAACCTGAGCCGAAATCAAGACTCAGCGCTTAACTGACTGAGCCACCCAGGTGCCCCTCAATGCAATTTTAAAAACAAGATTCCTTTATTAGCAGTCATTCAAATATTCTTTTTCCTTACTAAAGAAGCAGTCAAGCACAAACGTAAGACCTTTTGTTACTTTCGTCATTCTTTTCCCAAGCATTCATTCTATAAAATTCTGATATTGGTTATATTATATAAACTTAAAATTTTTCCCATGTCAACTCTCTTGAAAAACTATTTTTCTAAACCTGAATGAGGAGAAAAAAATTACAGTTTACAACATAGCTGTATCTTCATTTATCTTCTCTTTCCAAGAATAAATAGAAAGCTAGGTGTCCTCCTATACCTTAAAATGACTTCACTATTCTAGGGGTGCCTGGGTGGCTCAGTTGGTTAAGCATCCAACTCTAGATTTTGGCTCAGGTCATGATCTTGCAGTTTGTGAATTCAAGCCCCATGTCAGGCTCTGTGCTGGCGGCATAGCGCCTGCTTGGGATTTTCTCTCTCCCTCTCTCTCTTTGCCCCTACCCCACTCACATTCTCTCTCTCTCTCTCTCTTTCTCTCTCTCCCTCCTTCCCATCCTCCCTCCCTCCCTCTCCCCCTGCCTCTCTCTCTCAAAATAAATAAACATTATAAACAAATGAATAAACTTTATAAATAAACTTTTTTTAACGTTTATTTATTTTGAGAGAGAGAGAGAGGCAGGGGGAGAGGGAGTGGGCTCCATGCTGTGAGCACAGAACCCAATGTGGGGCTCGATCCTATGAACCACAAGATTATGACCTGAGCCAAAGTCGGACACTTAACTTACTGAGCCACCCAGGTGCCCCTAAATAAATAAACTTTTAAAAATAATTTCACTATTCTAAACCATATGTGTGTGCAAGGAGTAGTTTGACCTGCTGTGTATTTACTGTTAGGAGAGCAGAGGTTTGTATCCAAGGCAAAGAAATTTTAATTAACAAAATAGGCTTTAATCATAATAAGAAAATTGGGGAGCTGGGCTAGGGGAGAAACCCAGGACTCAATTTTAAAGTTAGTTGAGAAGTGAGGTGACAAGACAGTGGGAAAGCATCTGAGCTGATAGAATCTGTAAGTTGTAAGAACTGAAAATAGATAAAAGGTTGAATTGATAATTATGTTGAAAGTGATGAGTGAATAAAATAAGAATATATCATAGAAGAATACAGTGATATGTATGAGAAAACTTAAGACCTTATCAAGGGGAACCGTGATGGCTCAGTGGGTGAGGCTGGCTCCCAGCTTTGGCATCGTCTCTAGGCCCTCTCCTGTTGTGCACAGCTGCAAAACAAAAGAACAGTGCCCAGAATAGAAGAGGACACGGGTCAAAATGGAACGGAAGAGAGGTATTTCCTCTACAGAGAGGATAGTCATGGAAAAGAGAGTGATTAGAAGAGCAACTAAAAGAGTGTACGGAAGAATAAAAGCAAGATTTGGCAGATACAGAGAACTTTTTGCCAAGGAGCCAAAAGTGGTGGAGGAGGCATAATTATATGGTATTTAGGAATTCTGCGAGGACTTGCTAGAGGTTGTAGGCATTTTAGAGAAAGCAACACAATGTGTGTTCCAAGAGAAAAAAATTAAAGATGATAATCCTATAAAACCTATAGAAGAGCCCCATAATGACAGAAATCCACATCCAGAAGGTGTTCAAAAATCATGGCTTACTCAAATTAAACCAGTTGTAGCTCAAACTGAGCCAAGTTTGACCCTACAGATGTGAGGCTTTGTTCTGCATTCTTGTTGAGGGGAAAGAGCTGGGTACAGCAGTGCTAGTTAACAAGGTGAGGTACAAGCTGATGGCCCACACCAGGACCTACCTTGGTGGGCATGGTGAAAGGAGCTTAGCTGCCTCTAACTAGCTGCTATAACTCTTGAGAGGCTGATTCGTCTTTTCTCACCCATGAGTACTTTTGACCTTTCCCCAAACTTTGTTGGAAAAACCCAAGTGGCTAAGCACACAATTAAATTAATGAACTCTAATTCAGGAGTCTGTTCACTGATTTTTAGGATTCCATGTTGCGTAGTTTCACATACTTAGAGAAGAAGCCACTTGGACACTGCTAGTCCTCTAGAGTATCATGAATGATGGTATGTTTGCTGAAATTCTGGTGACATCAGAGTATCTTAAATGAATACAGTGTCTTCTAGAATCCTGTGGGGTTACTTGGCCATGCCTCGCTGCACTGTGGTTCTTTCGCATCTCACTGTGTAAATGAAAGGCAAGAGTATAAACATTTTTCTTGCTAAAAAAATTTAACGCTAGGGGCGCCTGGATGGCTTGGTCGGTTAAGCGTCCGACTTCGGCTCAGGTCACGATCTCACAGTCCGTGAGTTCGAGCCCCGCGTCGGGCTCTGTGCAGACAGCTCAGAGCCTGGAGCCTGTTTCAGATTCTGTGTCTCCCTCTCTCTCTGCCCCTCCCCTGTTCATGCTCTGTCTCTCTCTGTCTCAAAAATAAATAAAACGTTAAAAAAAAAAAATTTAACGCTAACCTTTGTGAAGAACATATGTGAGCTCATTTGTAATTACTAACTAACCAGGTGCTAAAAATGATCAACTACTGGCTTTACCTTAGAGATGTGAAATGAACATAATGTACCTTAACAATTCTCACCATCTTTATTTTGGCAGTAATTGAATTTGACAAAAACCAATTACTTTTGCTCTGTTTTGTTCATCTAAATGTAGAAATGTTTAAATCTGTGTTCAACTAGCTACTAGTGACCTCAGGGTATATTCCCTAGTAAGATGGACTATCTCAAACTATGAGAACCACATGCTTGGTCTACTTTAAATGTTAATGTTTAATTTTAAATTTTTATTTAAGAGGATTGAAGCACCAATGTGTTTATTTTCTTAAAAAAATTATTGAAGGCAACAGAAACTGGCAGTACAAAAAATATGGACATTGAAGCTAAAACCTAAATAAATTCAACAGTTAACTGCAGTACAAAAGAAACTTAACCCAGAAAACAGATTTTGGAATTCTAAATTCTAATGATGAGATGTGCCAGGTGAACTACATAGAAAACATAATTAAGGAAATAGGCAAAGATTTTCAAAACAGAGTGGAAAGAAAAAAAAAAAAAGATTTCAACCAGACAATTAAGAAGGTATACAGAATACCTCTCAGTATTAATAGTCAAAAGAATACACCCACTTGTCAAACTTTCAAACAAAACAGGAAAATTTTTTAGGAAAAAAATAAAATGACTTTACACACAGACATTATAGAAAAGATGATCCCAGTCAGTAGTTTGAAAATACTTTAGGAAAAGTAGACTTTGGTAGACTGTAATTTTTCTTAGAAAACTGAAAAAACATTTTGGAATTTTGTAGAACCTAAAAATTTACCAACACAAACCTGCTTAGCTCCTTTGAGAAGAGCTGTGAAGGATCTGAGATTTTCCCTACTCTCAAGTTAACAAATTAGCCTGCCATCATTCCATGGATACTGGCAGAAGCCATGAGTCCCCTGGGTCAGAAAAGAAGGCCAGTTTATTACTCACAGCAGTAGCCATATCTAGAGTATATTAGCTTTTGCACCAATTCCCTGAGTGTCAGTTCCCACAGGGTAATGCAAAGACCAGGTAATGCCTGTGCTTGCAGTGAGTAATGTTAGATAAGAGGATGTTTTAAACTTGTCTGACCTTTGCCTCAGATGGAAATGTTATCTTTATTATACTGGACAATAAACAATCTACCCTTTTACTTGAGGGAGGTGCTATCTCTGTCTTCCAAGGCTATTTGCTATTTAGCTATCCTTGAAAAGATAGTGCAGAACAAAGGCAATCAGTGACTCTCCTTACAAGATCTGTAGAAATAGAAGAAATCTATGTAGAATTGTCTCCGAGTGTTTTTACAGTATTACAAAGAGAGGGGCAATGATAAATGGTCACATTTATTTCTTCTTTCATTCAGCTAATTGAGCAATAGCCCTATGCCTGGCTCTGTTGTAGGAACTGAGGATATGGTGGTCAACAGTCCCCTCACAGAGCTCACATTTTAGTGGCGAAAATAATCAACAGATTTGTAATATAACATAGCGGTAAGTCCTACAAAGAATCTGAAACAAGATAAGAGGACAGAGTAGCAGGGGAGTTATTGTAAATTGTAAAATAAACAGTCTAATGTAGTGTAAGTCTGTGTGATATAAATAGAAATATAAAAAGAAATTTTCTGAATAGTAACATAGAATTGCAGTGATTGTTGGAGCCGGGGGAGGAATAGGTGACTCATTGCCACTAGCAAAACAGGCCATTTAGGCCTTTAAAAGGAGGTCACAGTGTTTTTACTTAGAAGTGAGTACCACTGGGGCACCTGGGTGGCTCAGTCAGTTCAGCGTCTGGCTCTTGATTTCGGCTTAGGTCATGATCTCACAGTTCATGAGATCGAGCCCTGCGTCGGGCTTTGTGCTGACAATAAGGAACCTGCTTGGGATTCTCTCTCCCTCTCTCTGCCCCTCCCCTGCTTACTAGCGCACGCTCTCTCTGGCTCCCTAAAAATAAATATTTTTTTAAAAAGTGAGTACTAGTAATCATAAGAATCAATGTACTGTGGTTCTAAGTATTGAGATATGGTGCAAATGAAAGGTAACCATGTCTGAGGCACCTAGGAGATAAAAAAGAATAATCTATTGCAGAAAGTGCATAAACTGAAAGAATAACAAGTAAAATTATAGCATGCTAAAGGAAAATTAAAATATTACTGTTAAGATGTTAAGTGAAGCACCCATATTATAAAAATAAAATTAGATTAATAGTCTTCATAATAAAAAGTTTCATCTCACAAACTCCATAATGATAGTCCTTTTGTTAATTTAAACATAGTCTGCTTATTGAAAGGATTTGAAAAGATTTACAAAATGATTTAAACTAAGAATAGGAGAAGAAGGGACTAATTTGATGGTATTTAGAATTTACAAACATGTTCTTATGGACACATTCTTCATGTAGCTGCTGCTTATAATTACCCACGTGAAAGTCCAGGCATAGTATTAAAACTAGTTTTCTGAAGGAATATTACCAGTGGACTTAAAATTGCTCAGTCCATGGATCTATTTGTCTGGTTATCTACTTTAGTGCAGGGATGAAGCTTAGAGAATTTACAATATAAATTTCATTGATCAATTCATAGACAAGGGCTAGATAGGAAGCAAAAAATTGAAGTCTCGTTGGGAAGCAGCAGTATGGAAAGCAAAGCCACGTATTGGACAAACTGAGCATGCTCTGATAGAGTCCCATCCTCCAGCAGCAGGAGGAGGTGGGTAGAATCAGGACTTTTCTCACAGAGTAGATGTGATCTGCTCAAGTTCAGACCCCAGAGCATGGAGACATCCTGTCTCGTTGAGCTTTACTAGAAACGTTCCTATATCACATAGATATTAGTATGAAATAAGAATACTTACTGCTACAGTATACCCATACCTATTTAGAGAGAATTGTTGAAGGTAGATGCAATAAAAAGGAGAAGTGAGGGATTTATCATGTGGCCCATGGCACTTTTTGTCCTTCTGGTTTTTAATTCTCATAGAATATTATAATTACTTATTTGTGTTCAGTCTTCCCATTCAAATTGAATGCCTTCTGGGCATTTTATTAATTTTGTTTTTAATACCTTGTCTGGTACAGTGGCTAGCAATTCTGATCATGCAGCAAGTGCTTTTTGAGTGAATAGAAATAAAATTTCCATGAAATTTAGGAAAAATGATCTTCTCAGGAAAATCTAAGTGTACTAATAGAGGTGTCAATTTATTGGCATAACAAGATAAATTCATAAAGTTCAGTTACAGTATGACACACTGGTGATAAAAAGCTAAAGAGCCTAGCACAGTATTAAAAAATAGTAATTTGGGGGGCGCCTGAGTGGCTCAGTCAGTTGAGCGTCCGATTTCAGCTCAGATCATGATCTCACAGTTCTTGGGTTCAAGCCCTGCGTCGGGCTCTGTGCTGACAGCTTAGAGCCTGGAGCCTGCTTCAAATTCTGTGTTTCCCTCTCTCTCTGCCCTTCCCCTGCTCACGCTGT
The DNA here is from genome assembly GCF_022079265.1 of Lynx rufus. Lineage (NCBI taxonomy): Eukaryota > Metazoa > Chordata > Mammalia > Carnivora > Felidae > Lynx > Lynx rufus. The sequence continues at coordinate 15,415,972 of NW_025814842.1, read as the reverse complement.
GTCTCTCTCTCAAAAATAAACCTTTAAAAAATAGTAATTTTACTTTTATTTTTATTTTTTTCTTTTCAACGTTTTTTTTTTATTTATTTTTGGGACAGAGAGAGACAGAGCATGAACGGGGGAGGGGCAGAGAGAGAGGGAGACACAGAATCGGAAACAGGCTCCAGGCTCTGAGCCATCAGCCCAGAGCCTGACGCGGGGCTCGAACTCACGGACCGCGAGATCGTGACCTGGCTGAAGTTGGACGCTTAACCGACTGCGCCACCCAGGCGCCCCAAAAAATAGTAATTTTTAAATGTAATAGCGATAAATAGCATTAAATATTAGTAAAAGTCTAATAAGGCAAGTTAGTTCATACAAAGATTTAAAAGACTAAGGATTAGGGGCGCCTGGGTGGCTCAGTCGGTTAAGCGTCCGGCTTCGGCTCAGGTCATGATCTCACAGTCCGTGAGTTCGAGCCCCGCGTCGGGCTCTGTGCTGACAACTCAGAGCCTGGAGCCTGCTTCAGATTCTGTGTCTCCCTCTCTCTCTGCCCCTCCCCTGCTCATGCTCTGCCTCTCTCTGTCTCAAAAATAAATAAAAACATCAAAAAAAAAATTTTTTTTTTTAAATAAAAGACTAAGGATTGTTGGGGCGCCTGGATGGCTCAGTCAGTTAAGTGTCCAACTCTAGATTTCAGCTCAGGTCATGATCTCATGGTCGTAAGGTCAAGTCCCATGTCAGGCTCTGCACCGATAATGCTAAGCCTGCTTGAGATTCTCTCTCCCTCCCTCTTTCCCTCTCTGTCTCTCTCTCTCTCTCTCTGTCTCTCTCTCTCTCTCTCTCAAAGTAAACAAACATTTAAAAAATAAAAGACTAAAGATAGTACCTTGGATCTAGGTAAGAAAAATTTAAATTACAATGTTATATTTATTCTAGAAAAAAAAGCAAATATATAATCTTTTTGTGTGGTGGGTTTGGGAACAAGAATTTGGTAGGAGAGGTTTCTAAATCTAGCAGACTTCAAAATATATCCTAAAATGAAAGACATCACAACTAGGTGAGATTTTAATTAAAAAATTAAAATATAGGACAGTGAAATAAACCAGGGATTCCAGAAATAAATTCGGTTTCTCAGGAGCAACTGGGGGAACAGAGGGAGCAGTGTTGTTTTTTACTTACTACCTGCTACTGACAAAGGGAAGTTTGTATATAGATTACTTACGGTCCATATCTCATACTTGCACCTTACATTTCAGAGTTAAACATGAAAAAACTTAGAAGTAAATTAGTGAAGTCGATTAGGATACTTATTTGTGCTGGAGAGATACTTATTTCTGTGGAGAAATTTAAAACAGTTTTCAAGCTGCAATTGAACTCTTAAATATTGTTCTTAAGGATCAGGTAAAAGGTTTAGTGGTATTAACTTTTTAAAAGCTGTGTAACGTAAAATAAAAGGTAGAATGGAAGGCAGCACTGGAAAATTGTGGTAAATACAAATGAAAGCAACATTTCAAAACGTCTAAAGTTTACTTAGTACCGAGTTCTTGCTTAGACAAAGGATCAATTTTAATTCAACCGAAGGACTTTTCTGTAAATACCTAGTTAAGAAAGCAGCAGGTGCACTGTGAGTGCTGTGAGGCCCACAAGGCTGTTTGGACTAAGGGAATGAAAGACTGCTCTTAGAAGTAAGGTATGAACAGAGCCTTCCTCGGACAGCTGTTGGAAGACTGGAGAGGAATCAAAGTAATGCAGACAGAGAGTAACTTTATAGTGTTAGAGAGGTGGAATAGCCAAAAGCAGACCTCAGAACAATTGGGTAACCTGGCAGGGTAAGCGGGAAGGAGGAAGGGGTGGTGATTGTGAGTGCAGGCTTCAGCATTCATCTGATGGACAACCATTGGAAGTATGACGCTCCGATGATTAATCTCATTCTGTGCTCAGATCCGAATCTCAGATGATCAGTTGGACTGTGGGGTGCAGGATAGATTGAAAAGTGAGAAACGTCAAAGTTGGGGAGAGCAGCTATACTCGAGGGGAGGGTTGCTGAGGCCCAAACCAGGAAAGGATACGTGGGAGGGACATTGTAAAAGGCAGAACGACAGGATCTGGACCCTAACGCGCCTTTCGGGATTTAAGCCAGAGTGACCGGGTCTGCATGCTTTCACCAAGGCCTTATGGGACCTTGCCTGCATGCTGTCATTGGCCTGCATAGAGGCAGGCTGTGAAAAACGGTCCTGTGGAATTTGTCCTGGGCCATGATCATGCCCTTCTACAGTGAGTCTTTAGGAGAACCCTTGAGAGAAATTTCTGGGTTTGGTGTCAGAATTTCACCTGAAGGGTTCATTTGCATTTATATTTTGAACACCCAATTATGTGACTATTTTTGTCTTGGTGATGATTGCTAGAAAGTTTAGTTAGAGACTAAACTGGACTGACTGGACTAATTTCTCTATCTTTAAGGACTACATTTTTCTGTTGTTCCTGCCTCTGTATTCTGTTTCTCTCCATGTTTTGTGTTTCTTCCTATCATCTTCTAGTTGTTTTTAAGTGTTTATTTATTTATTTATTTTGAGAGAGAGAGAGAAAGACAGAGTGCAAGAGGGGTAAGGGCAGAGAGAGAGGGAGACACAGAATCCTAAGCAGGCTCCAGGCTCTGAGCTGTAAGCAGAGCTGACACAGGACTCGCACCCATGAACTATGAGATCATGACCTGAGTCAAAGTTGGACCCTTAACCGACTGAGCCACCCAAGCATCCCTATCATCTTCTAGTTAACTGTGCTAAACTGTGTTTATATTTTTTAATGTTTATTTCTTTTTGAGAGAGAAAGGGACACACAGAGTTCGAGCAGGGGAGGGGCAGAGAGAGGGAGACACAGAACCCGAAGCAGGCTCCAGGCTCTGAGCTGTCAGTACAGAGCCCGATGCAGGGCTTGAACCCATGAACTCATGAGCCACCTGGGCTCCCTGAACTGTGTTTATATTTTATGTAGACTTTATTCTTGAAAAGAAAGTAGGGAATAAGTATACATATTATACCACATAATGAGTAAACCCAAATAAAAATTACGAAGACCATTATTGTAGGGGCCCTGGAGAAATAAATACACGTACATGGCTAATGACTCTGCATTGGGAGTTTCTGAGGATTGCAATCTAGCAGTAGATACTTAGAGATACAAAGTTGTTCATATTTATTGAACTGTTAATGTCACTCTTGAAACTGTATCACAAAGAAATAACCCAAGAGAAACAGTCCACACAATTGTACATAATAGTGAAAAAAAAGAGAGGAACCCAAATGCACAGTGGTAGAGACTGGTTAAATACATCATTTAATATAATGGGATGTGAGAAAGCCACCAAAAATGATTAAGTAGATCAGATAAATAGAAATGCACATAAGTGTGTAAATTATCAAAATATGCATTATACCATGTAGGAATACATATATACATCAAAAGAAATAAGAGGTCATGGGGTGTTGTAAATAACATTACAGGACAGACTTTTCTACAGGGTTATATAATTGGTAGGTACTTTTGAGATTAGCACCAATTAAGGAGTGGATTTTGGAAACTTTATAAAATTTAGAGCTTTATGCATGATCTTTCTTCAGCTACCAAGCAACCTCTTTGTCCCTTTTTTCAGGATTTAAGCATTGAGGAACAGTCAGAGTTTACTCAGGATTTTTACCAGAATGTGACTGAAAGAATGCAGACTCGTGGAAAAGGTAATACTTTGGTAGCCAGCCATTAAGGGATTGCTGGTCAGTTGTACAGAGTCTGACCTTTGAGTCTTTTAGAACTTTCTCTGTTTCTCTGATGGCCTGGCTGGTTTGCCAACTCTGTCCTATAAATGATTCCACTGACATCCTGGTAGCTGGTCTTATCCTTAGAGTGTCTTTCAATACCACCATGTGTACCATTCCAAAGTAATCACAGCAGTTGGGTAATTTATTGAACAATGTTTAATAATTCCACTAGGGGTAGGGGCAGAGTTGATTAAAACCCATTTAGGAGGCTTCTAAATGAAACCCCCATCTTGGAATCACCATTATGGTGAGTCATTTTTCATGATTATGTATTCCTCAGATGGGTGGGGGTGGAATAAAAATTGAGAATCAGGGACTTAGAGCTGTAGGGTTTTCGAGATTTTCTTGAATTTGACTTCCATTGATGTTGGGTTTTAGGATATACTTAGCATACATGTATAAATGAGAAATAAGCCCCACCTGTACACCTCCAAATCTCCAAGGTTTTATAGTAAACCTCAGAAAAAATGGAAGAGTGGGTTGCTGTCATTCTGTTTTTGGAATTTCAAGTGCTTTTCTAATGTAGCAATAGGGTGTGAGCCATGCTGAGGTCTTCCCACTTGGCAAGGCATGCAACCTATTAGGTCCCGCCAAGCAGCTTAGGTTAGAACTGGCAGTTCTGTGAGAGGCAGTCCCAAAAATTGAGGTTAAGGTTTTAAAGGGTATTTTTTATTTTTTTATTTAAAAAGATTTTTTTAAATATTTATTTATTCTTGAGAGAGAGAGAGACAGAGCATGAGTGGGGGAGGGGCAAAGAGACAGACACACAGAATCCGAAGCAGGCTCCAGGCTCTGTGCCGTCAGCACAGCGCCTGACGCGGGGCTCAAACTCACAAACTGTGAGATCATGACCTGAGCCAAAGTCAGACACTTAACCGACTGAGCCACCCAGGGGCCCCTAAAGGATATTTTTTAATGTAACATCTTGTACTTTTGTTTCTGGGTATATTTAATGTATTAACTAGTAAATTAGTTTTCTGCTATGTCGGAAAAACTATGAAAACATATTCTTAATTTAAACTGTCCATCCCTCTCTTGAGCTTTTATGTCCATTTGGATATTTCAGTGCCTCCGGAAAAAGTTGAGAAGATAATGGATCAGATCGAAAAGTACATCATGACTCGTCTCTATAAGTATGTGTTCTGTCCAGAAACTACCGATGATGAGAAGAAAGATCTCGCTATTCAAAAGAGGATCCGGTAGTTGGTTGTTTTGCTTTGTCTTGTGTTTACTACCTACCATGGGAAGAACATGTTGTGGGAGAACAGAGCACTTGCATTTCAAACCTTGAGAGCAAATAACAGCAAAGGGGCCTGCCATCCTTAGCACTGAGCTTCTTTGTGGTGTAGAAAGACCAGGAATATGGTAAATTGCTAGGAGGAAAGGCCTGGAATCACCTTCTTGCTTATCCTTCTGACTCCAGCAGCTTTAGATGAGAAGCAGATCCAGTGTTTGAGATTGTTTCAAAATCTCCAAAACTTCCAAGGAACAGGTGGAAATTTCATTACTTCTCATTGCTTTGTCCCGTCTTGTGAGGCAGGAAGTTAAGCTGGACATACCCATATTAAGGTGTCATTATTCCCGCCCCCCCAACCAGTGGTGCTCCTTATTTAGTTGTTCCTCCAATCACATCCTCCCCCTAGCACTGGGTTGATAACACTTTCCAAAGTGCTTAATCTTCCGTGGGCAGTAGAGTGGGCTCTATTCCCCCAGGGCTCTATTCTGGTGGCAGTGAAACACTTAGGAAATAGGCCATCTAAATGTGGGAATAGGTCTGAGATTGGTTGTGCACAGGTGTTTCTGGAGGAGGGGGCCTAGGAACCCAAACGGTGTTCCCAGACAGTGGGGCTGGTAATTGGTAGATCTGTTCTTGGTAGTGTCACCCCAGAAGTGAGGACTTGGTATTGGGAAGGTGACAGATGGAGCCAGAAGGAGCTAGATGGGCTTTGGACTGACATGCAGGGTGAGAGCATTTGTCAGACAACCGGTGAGGGTCAGCAGCAGAGTCTCTGCTGGGAAGCTAAGGTGTGGCCAGGAAATTCAGTGATTCAGACTAGGGCGACACACACTTGTTGACCTCTTACTCAGTCTCATAAGTTGAAGGCAGAGCCTAAGTGGACATTAAGGGTGATGGACAGTGAAGAGAGGAAGCAGCAGATTCTTCTCAGATCTTTATCCTCAAATATCTCTTCAGCCTCAGTATAATCTCATTTCAACCAGTAAAGTTGTCTTCTGCTTTCCGTGTGATAAGTGCCGAAGAGAAGCCTCATTTAAGGATTCTAGTTACTTCAGCTCAGCCCCTAATATGTTCAGCAGCGATATGCTTGGGCCTACAATGGCCTCATTAGTCAGTGGTGTCCCATATTTCCCCTTAAGTGAAGGACATGACAAGACAAATGGCTGCAGTGTATTCTTGGGATTTTTACTGTCTTTCCCTCTTTGTAGAGCCCTGCACTGGGTTACACCTCAGATGCTTTGCGTCCCTGTTAATGAAGAAATTTCCGAAGTATCTGATATGGTGGTGAAAGCAATCACAGGTCAGTGAAACCGAGAGCTTTCTTATCTGGGTGTTTCTCCTTGAAGGTAACATAAATGCATACTTAAGTCGGTGAGCAGCCAGACAGTAAGGTGTATTGCCAAAGGTAGATTGGAATGTGGGAAAAGCGTTTTGCAAGAGTGCTAGTTTTATAAATTTGAAGCATTCACATTAGCAGGTAAACTACATTTCCCCTTTATTTTCTGTGACCAGGGTCTCTTATTTCTTGGGCATTGAACTAAACCAAGGTCAAATGCAGCTAAGGCTAATTTCTTAAAACTCAGTGGCATTTGTATATTCAAAATAATTTTAGAGGGAGGAAGGGAGTTGGTGGTACAAGGTACTCCCCGAGCTGAAGTTACATATTAAAATGATGTCTCTCTAATTGGCTAATTAGAGATGTGCTTTGGATTATTTTTCTGGTTTGTCTAAGAAGTAAATGAAGTGCCCTGAATTGATGTGGTTCCAGCATCCTGGACAGGTCCAGGCACCTAATAAGGTTTCTGTTTCTTAGTCATAGGAATAGCCCAGCAGAAATAGCCCACGAAAATTTTAAAAAAGCAAAGAACCAAAACAAATTGCTCCTACTAGAGAAGACATCCAACCTTGGCCAGCTTCTCCTCAATTAAGAAGAGTTGGAAAGACTTGCCCATTTAGAGATTGTTAGTGAAATTCTGCTGGGAAAGAAAGTTAGTTGCTCAGCTGCTATTAGCAGTGTTGGAGGCAAACCGTTAGGTAGGCTCCTTTGGTTGTAAGAATTAGAGACTCACTCATGTTACAGGAAGAAATAGGGGGTTACTTAAGAGATGATCAAGGTAGGAAAGGAAGCCACACTCTCACGGAAACTTAGCTCCACGGCCCTTCTGGGGACTGGGATATCTGCTGTTAACGTGATTCTTGCGCTCTTTCAGGTTCTGCTTCTCTTTGTATATCTCTGCATTTTAACTCCTGTTATTAAATGAATTGTTTTCTGTAATTCCCCTTGCAGAGTCTAACTGGCCTAGCTAAATACTGTCATCTTTGTTGTTCAAAGCTTTTCTGCAAGGCTGTGTTATAGGCTTCATGAATTGACTCCTTTGGGTCAAGGCCCACCCCCACTCCTACCTTTTGCTCAGGGAACATCATAAGAGATTGAAGGTGAGAAGCCTGGATATGGACATTGTACTTGTGTTTTTTCCCAAAGACTTTTACTAAGTTCAAGACCAATTGGTTTATGTTTAAAGTACTTCAAAGGAGTTTATGTTTGGGACTCTTTTCTGAAATGCCATAGGATAGACCTTATAAAACCAGAAACTACAGGAGCCAGACCATTGTTTGCTTAAGAATAGAACTAAGAGGATTTTAATACATCAACAGTTTGTTAATAGAATTTGAGAGATGAAACTTTTTTCTCTCAAGTCATCTGAGTTGGAGTTTGAAGAGATATTTTAGTAGTAGAAATTTGGCCACAAGATTTTATTTTATTTTTTAATGTTTGAGAGAGAGAGAGAGAGAGAGAGAGAGAAGAAGAAGAAGAAGAAGGAGGAGCAGTGAGAGAGAGAGAATCCCAAGTGGGCACCACACCGTCAGCACAGAGCCTGATGTGGGTTGGAACCCACAGACCATAAGATCATGACCTGACCCAAAACCAAGAGTCAGACACTCAGCCAGCTGAGCCACCCAGGCGCCCCTGGCCATAAAATTTTAAAAGCCTTCTCACTCTTCCTCATCTTAACCCCCGTATCTTGCCAATCCAAGTACAGATACGTTCTGCGTCTATGAGGGCCAAAGGTTCTAATGATCACTGTGTTCCTAATCTGAAGTTGTTAGCCTAAGTACAGGAGTCCCAGAGAGGACAGTCTGTAACAGTGGTCTTAAATATGGAGACATCAGTTAAATGTCTCTACATTGTCCCAGGTGCTACCAATCAGCACTGTCAGTTTTGTTGATAAATAGACCGAATAAGGCATTTTCCGTTTCAGTTGACATCTGTCATCTAGAAGTGGAGGCCACGGATGCTATTAAACATCATGCAAGACAGGACAGTCCCCTACAAAAAAAAAAAAAAAAATTATCTAGTCCAAAATCTCATTAGTGCCAAGGTTGAGGAATCATGACTTGGAGCTACAGCCTACTTTGTTTACAAAACTTCTTGAACGATAAATCTAAGACTTCTGCTAAGATGGAGGCCCCACCCTCAGCCTGTCTTTCCTACTGACTACAAGTAAAAGCCCTGGATGGCAGACACAAAGCAGTTATCTGAGGATTCTGGAAAGTAAATAAGAGCAGACAGATTAGGGCAGGAAATCATTGCTCGAAGAATTAATACAGTGGTGAGTTTCCTGTTGTTATTTCCTCCCGGATCTCCTCCTTTAGGCTTTAGAGCAATGCAAATCATGGAACTAGCTACACATGGGGGTGGGGGGTCCAAAAGAGTTCCCCCCAGAAAACTTCCTTCAGACTAAAGGATACTAGAGGAGGGGTTGCTGCAGGACAAAGAGTGTGACGGAAATCTATACCCCCTTCCCTCTTTACTTTTTTTTCTTTTCCCTTCCCTTCTCTTTTTATACTCTTGGCCCTCCCTCTTGGCAGTGGCAGCTACACATGCATCCAGATAAAAAGTAATTCACTTTTTTTTTTTTTTTTTTTTTAAGTTTTAAGTAATCTCTGCATCCCACATGGGGCTCAAATTCATGTTGCCAAGATCAGGAGTCCCATGCTCCTCCAACTGAGCCAGCCAGATGCCCCGTTTGGCTCAGTCAGTAGAGCATCTAACTTCGGCTCAGGTCATGATCTCACGGTTTGTGGGTTCGAGCCCCACGTCGGACTCTGTGCTGACAGCTCAGAGCCTGAAGCCTGCTTCGGATTCTGTATCTCCCTCTGTCTCTCCTCCTCCCCCGCTCACGCTCTGTCTCTCTCTCTCTCTCTCTCTCTCAAAAATAAATAAACATTAAAAAAAAAACCAAAAACTTAAAGAATAGGAGCACCTGGGTGGCTCGGTCAGCTAAGTGTCTGACTTCGCCTCAGTCATGATCTCACAGTTCACCGGTTCTAGCCCTGTGTCAGGCTCTGTGCTGACAGCTCTGAGGCTGGAACCTACCTCGGTTTCTGTGTCTCCCTCTCTCTGCCCCTCCCCTGTTTGCATGCTCACATGCATACGCATTCTCTCTCTCTCTCTCTCTCTCTCCCAGAAATAAATAAACTTTAAAACTTTCTTTAAACAAAACTTAAAGAATAAATAATGAGAGAGTGGTTTAAAATGAGAGAAAGGTTTAAAATAAAAAATAAAAGCCAACAATAAAGGTAGAAAGCTAAACAGGATAAAAACAGTAGTAAAAACAGTTTTTAAAAAGTCTTAAAAATTTTTTTTTCTTAATGTTTTTTCTTGAGAGAGAGGAGGGGGGAGGAGCAGAGAGAGAGAGGGGGAAACACAGAATCTGAAGCAGGCTCCAGGCTCTGAGCTGTCAGCACAAAGCCTGATGCAGGGCTCAAACCCACAAATCGTGGAGCCAAAGTCAGACGCTTAACTAACTGAGCCACCCAGGCACCCCCCTGCCCCAGATCTTTTTTACATACATTCTACTCAAATAGAAAAAGAAAATAGTTTGAGACATAGTAACAATAATTACAACCCATCATTAAAAGAGTAAAGGAACTAAACCATAAAATAAGCAAAAGCATACAATAGACGTGTATGTACAGGGACTAGAAGCATTAGGAAGTTAAAATACAGCCTCTGCGCTGTCGGGTGTTTCTGTCCCATACGTTAGTCTTCCATGGCTGGTGGTCCGTGAGGATTCCTCCCAGTAACCGACCTCCGGGATGAGAGCTGGGAGCAGAAAGAACTGTGACATGCGCCATCACCCCACCTAAATCAGAAACTTTTGTTCCTGCTGTTGACCAGAAATTGCTTTCAAATTAACCTGCCTCAGCTCTCTTCTTTCACGTTGCTCCAGATGGCAGGCAGAAAAGCCTATCCAGAGGCGCACTCCCTCCTTCCTCTTCTGTTGGTCTAGTGGTGCTGAACTCCTCCCCACCTCCCGGTCTTTGTGGCACAGGGTGTCCATTTGCAAGAGCCTACCACTTAGTGGTAGTTTGGGGCAGTGAAGTAATTTTTCTCTGAGGGAAATAAATGAGAGTAAATGTATACCCTTGCTTTATCCCCTGTGCTAACTAGTAGGTTATAAATGTCATAAAAGTGCTGTAGGTGTTTGTAGCTGGTGGAGATTTATATGCCGTGGGGACTGGCCGCTATGGACTATACGTGTGATAGATTTTAGCAGCTGTATTTTTATATCCAATACAGTGGTGCTTTGTATAGTACCCACCTTTCTAAAAAGCAGTAGGCTTCCTAAACTGACTTTTACAGTGTATTAGAGGAACAGAAGCAGGAAAAACGCTCTTAATTTTCCAAGGAGCTCATAAGCAGTTCACCATTGTGGTTAAAGGCATGCATTAGAGATTCAGACTTGAATCTGCCCTCTGTCACTGGCTGTCTATATAATTTTGGGCAAATTATGGAACTTCTCTGAACCTCAGTTCCCTTCCTACAAGTAGTATCCATTGTACAATCTGAGGATGGAAAAGAAATAGCCTTGTGGAGCACAGAAATAATGCATATAATGCCTGGTCTGTGGTTCTGTGCCTGGTTACACATTCTGTAATGATGAGCTAGTGTTTACAGTTTCTGTGGTCAAAGTTTTTTATATACTAAGTTACCTGGTGGAGAAAGGGTTAACCTCTGTAATTTGATAGATTAAAAAATGATTATTCTAATACTTCTTTTATGTAATCATTTTCTCATTGGAAGCAGTGTCTTTTCTGCTTTATAGATATCATTGAAATGGATTCCAAGCGTGTACCTCGAGATAAGTTGGCCTGCATCACCAAGTGTAGCAAGCACATCTTCAATGCCATTAAGATCACCAAGAACGAGCCAGCGTCAGCCGATGACTTTTTACCCACTCTCATCTACATTGTTTTGAAGGGCAACCCCCCACGCCTTCAGTCCAATATCCAGTATATCACCCGCTTTTGCAACCCAAGCCGATTGATGACTGGAGAGGATGGCTACTATTTCACCAATCTGGTAAGGATTTGATTTCCTGGAGTTACAGAGAGGAACCATTTTAGGGATGTGACACATCACTCACAGGCCTGTGACAGTTTACTGCCTGTGAGTTGAGGAATCAGTAAAGCTAAAGATGCTTGCTTGCTGTCACACAGCACATGTGACTGGGCCGGGCAAACACCCCACCTCTCAGTACTTGACCAGACATTGTGATCCTCTTACAGGAAACACGATAGTCACGTGGAGGAGTGTCTGTTGCTGTTGGCCATCACTTGCCCAGGTCCTGGTTAAAAGGGCCATTCACTTAGTTGGGTTGTTTCAACCATGAATAAATCAGATCATGGACTTTGATTTCTTTATTGAAAGACTTAAGAATTATTTTTTGCTTTATTTCTATAAATGATCTCTTAGAACTGAATCCTGAGATTTTAGGCAAGAGTCAGTTTAGAGGACGTGAAATGATTTTCAACTGTTGTTAACCGTGCTACTTGATTCTAGGCAAGATGGCATTAAAATATGTGTATCTAAGTTGTAAGGCTGAATACTTCCTTTTACTGACCACTTAACTTTTGTTTGTTTGCTTTAGACTAGATTTACTAATGGATTTGAGCCTCAGAATACCTTATGTGCCTTCTTTCCTGGGTAGGAAGTTGTACAGGGTAATAGGGAGAGGAAACCAGGTTACATAAGGCAGCATTTCTAGTAAATTGTCTAAAAAGACATTTGAAACTAAAAAGGCAAGCTTGAATCTCCCAAGCTTCCAGAAATTTGTTGTGATTTATTTTTAAATGCTAAATATGTATTCACTTTTGTGCCTGATTCTGTATTTTGTTTTCCTTTAAGTGGGTTCCCAAAAGTGTATAAATTTCCAGTGCTTCAAAACCTGGACCTGCCCCGGTTAACCTCACCCTCAGCCATGGAATTCAGCTGCTCATTACTGTTGTTGCAGCATCTGGGGATGTGGTTTGCAGGGAGTTGGGAATGCTCTTTTTCTTTTTTCAAGCTCTTATGAAATTCCAGTTAGTTAACATACACCGTAATATTAGTTTTAGATGTAGAATTCAGTGATTCATCACATACAACACCCAGTGCTCATCCGAGTGCACTCCTTAATACCCATCACCCATTTAGCCCATCCTGGGAATGCCCTTTTTCAAAATGATGCTTGCTCCATTATTTGCAGTATTTTTCATCCTCCCAGACACATGGTGGTTTAAACTATACTCCCCCAAAAGTTTAGCTGAAGTTAGCATTTCTTAACATAAGTGAAAACATGCACTTGACTGCCAGGAAGAGCCTTTTGGATTTAGTTCTTTATCTAGAGAACATGAGAAAGTGTGGAAAATCCCTGAGAATTATGAAGATGGAGACGTGGCTGGTAGTAGAGAAATGAGCAGGGCTGGGAGGTGTTTGAGGGTCGTCCTGGTGGTCAACAGTGGAGGCTGCTGGCTCACCTTTTCCCTGCAGCTTCCCAGCACCTTGACCTACAGCCCTGTTAGCACCTTATGTCTCTGTCCTCTTGCTGATTCAGAGTCCGGCTTCTGATCCCTCTGCTCCAGTGAAACTGCTCCGGCAGAAGTCAAATCCCATGAAAACTGTCAGCCTTCATCTTACTTCTTTAACATTCTTGGTAACTCCTTTGTTCTAGAACTTCCTGCCTTTGGATTTCAGAGTTCCACTCCTTACTCGTCTCTTTGTGAGCTCTGTGTCTTCTCGAGTTGGGTTTTTCCGTGGGGTGCTGTCCTCTATGCATCTCTCTCCCTAGGCTGTCTGCTCTGGTCGCAGCTCTGCCGTCATCTGCACAGTGATGACACACACACGTCACCTGTTTGCCCTCCTGCTGAGCTCCACTTCGGGTTATTTATTGGGCCTCAGATTTAATTTTTTCAAAACTAAACCTGCTTCCCCACCAAATGGTTTTCTCCTTTCTCATATACACTGTTTCCACTTGGGGCAATAGCATCCATCCATGCCAGGAATGTTAGAATCCTCTTAGATTCCTCCTCTCTCCAGGGACTGCAGCACATCCACGGACACCGTGGGCACCTGTGTGGCAGGGTCAGATGGGCCCATTCTTGTCAGATGAGTCCGTTGTAGTAGATTTGCTAAATATTCCTCAAAAAGATGATTCCCTTTTTTATGTGTAATAATGTTGGATCCTGGGAATGAGTTCTCAGAAGAAATTCTGAGAGCTGCCTGTTTCCCTCTGTTTATATTGCATGTCTTTCTTGTGAAAATAGTTTTTTAAGAAAATGTGAAAATTCATTTTCTTTGTAAAAAAATTAAATCAATATGAGAAAGTATAGCCAACAGATGTCTGTTTCACTGAGCATTTGCCCAAGGATTTCTCTACTAATAATTGCTCCCGTTTGTTCATTTCTTACTGCCGACCTGTGAGCTAAGCACATTACATGTGCTGGATTGCTTCATTCTCACAATAAATCTGGGTGGTATTTCCCGTTTTACAGATACAGGAACCCCAGAGACAGTAGGTAACTTTCCCCAGGCTCACAAAAACTCCTGGCTAACATATGACGGAGGTGACAACTCAGGTTGCTTCATTTCAAAGCCTGTTCTTTCAGCCACTTGATGTTAAAGGACCACAGGTCCTTAGAGGACCAGAGGTCTGTGTGCCACTCCAGTACCTGCTGATGTGCCCAGTAGCTGGCCAGGCTCTGAGTGAGCATTGTGGGGCTGGCAAGACCTCAAAGGGGAATGGCTTTATGGGATATGTTCCCCAGTCACTTGGCCCTAGAGCTCCCAGTCCCAACAGTGGTTCCTCTGCCCTGCAACATGGCAGGGAAGCAGAGAGTCCGAGTTTGAGGAATCATTCAGTTTTTGTCCACGGGAAACTCTGTAGCCAGTGTGGAACAAACACTGAAGGTGCCTCCCCCGACATTTCACTCTGTATAAGACCCCTAGACCTTTGAACAACCCAAGGAGAGGACTGAATTTCTCACAGACCCAATGGGAGTTTGCAATGCAACTTTTTTTTTTTTTTCCTAAGGAAGAAATGTATTATTTCAGGTGGGAGTATAAGGAAACATGATTGGGACGCCTGGGTGGCTCAGGTAAGCATCCAGCTCTCGATTTTGGCTCAGGTCATGATCTCATGGTTGTGAGGTCAAGCCCCACATCGGGCTCTGTGCTGGGCATGGAGCCTGCTTAAGATTCTCTCTCTTTCTGCCTCTCCCCTGCTCGGGTGTGCTCACACTCTCTCTCCCTCAAAATAAATGAGTCAGTAAAAGGAAGGAAGGAAGGAAGGAAGGAAGGAAGGAAGGAAGGAAGGAAGGAAGGAAGGAAGGAAGGAAACGAAAGAGAAAGAAAGAAACAGATTTGCTGTGAGTTGTTAATTTTGTTTTGTTTGGTTATTTATTTTTGAAAGAGTGCAAGCAGGGAAGGGGCAGAGAGAGAGGTACAGAGGATCTGAAGCAGGCTCTGCACTCACAGCAGGGAGCCCAATGTAGGGCTTAGACTCACAAACTGTGAGATCATGACCTGAGCTAAAGTTGAGGCTCAAGCGACTGAGCCACCCAAGTGCCTCTGAGTTGGTAATTCTTGAAGCTGAAGTCCATGGTGGGTCATTACCTGTTTTTTCCTACCCTTTTTTTTTTTTTTTAACGTTTATTTATTTTTGAGACAGAGACAGAGCATGAACAGGGGAGGGGCAGAGAGAGAGGGAGACACAGACTCTGAAACAGGCTCCAGGCTCTGAGCAGTCAGCACAGAGCCTGACGCGGGGCTCGAACTCACGGACCGTGAGATTATGACCTGAGCCGAAGTCGGACGCTTAACCCACCAAGCCACCCAGGCACCCCATCCTACTTGTGATTGTTTTAAATTCACCATAATAAAAGGATTTAAAAAGATGTATTTGAATACTTGTACCTTTCCCCTTATGGCTATAGTAAATAACCTTCTGGTTTTTTCTAGTGCTGTGCTGTGGCTTTCATTGAGAAGTTAGATGCTCAGTCTTTGAATTTAAGTCAGGAAGATTTTGATCGATACATGTCCGGCCAGACTTCTCCCAGGAAGCAAGAATCTGAGAATTGGTCTCCTGATGCTTGCTTAGGGGTTAAGCAAATGTATAAGAACTTGGATCTTCTGTCTCAGTTGAATGAACGGCAAGAAAGGATCATGAGTGAAGCCAAGAAACTTGAAAAAGACCTCATAGAGTGGACAGATGGAATTGCAAAAGAGGTTCAAGACATTGTTGAGAAATATCCACTCGAAATTAAGCCCCCGAATCAATCTTTAGCAGCTATTGACTCTGAAAATGTTGAAAATGATAAACTTCCTCCACCATTGCAACCTCAAGTTTATGCAGGATGATAAATATTTACATGGGTAGTATTTATTTGAGCCTAAATTGTAGCTAGCCCTTACTACAGTCCATGATTGGGATCTAGACTATAACTTAATGCTTATAAATGCCAGAGCGTTTTTAAAGGTACAGTTTGTGGGGATTGTTCTGTTTGTTTTGTTTTGTTTTTCCTGGCAGGGGAAGCTTAGTAAATAATACAATACTATTTATTTGAGTTACTGAAATAGATTCATTTAAGTCTTATGTGAAAGTTTTGTCTAAATCTATTTTTTGTCCATGATTTTCCTACGTGCTTCCTCTGTGGCATTCACTGTGGTTTGGATTTGGGTAAATAATTGCCTTTAAAGGATAAAACAAATGAATGCTACAAAATGTATGGTACCACTCTTCTACAGTTTGAAATAATTTTATAATTGTAAAGATAGAAGATATATTGATAAGTAAATATGTAAAATTGTAAATATGTAAAAAAAAAAAAAGGAATGGTGTCTGCTGTGCATGGCGTTTCATGCGTTAATTTTTTTAGTTTAAAATGAAGTATATTGAATGTTTGCCTTTAACACCATTTTATTTGGTTTGCCCCACTTAAATGAATCTAGAAACGTTAGACATACTGCCCTTAAAATATTGACTCCACCTTTAACAATATGTTAGCCTAACTTTGAGGTTCTGTATAATCAGTCAGGGACTGTGACACCATTGAGGTTCAGAATAATTTTTAGGTCGTATAACGTTACCGTTCAAGATAGTCATTTGAAGACTTTGAACCATGCCTCTTGCACCGTCGTCCTCCACTCATTCAGGAGGTATTTATAGAGGTCTTTGTAAAGGAGCTGGTCCTGGGTCTAGATCAGAAGACAGGAGTGAACGGGCCTCCACTGGCGAGAGCCGATGGGGAACTCCTCAGAGCTGTAGCACCCTTCTTTCTGCCTCCGTCTGCAGCAGACCTTTGACTCTATGGGCAACCCAGACGCATGTCATATAAACCTCTTTCGGGGTTTCTCCACCTCAGTGCTACTGACATTTGGGGCCTGAGGACTTTTTGTTATGAGGGCTTCCCTGTGCATTACAGGACGTTTAGCAGTATTCCTGGCCTCAATACCCACTAGACACTAGTGGCAACCCCCACAGTCGTGAAAAATCTCCTCCAGACATCGCCAAATGTTTCCAGGGTGGAGTGGGCGCAAATTCGCCCTCAGTTGAGAACCACTAATCTGTTGTGTAGACAAGGAAGCTGTCCTCCTTGTGGTTAATATGATGTAACCAAAGAATATTGTATTAAATGCACAGTGCGGTCAACTGATACTGAGGCTTTACAGCCACTGGCAGTGTGGAACCGTTTTAATCCTAACGGAACCCTTCATAACCTAAATACGCCACGTATGATCCTCCTTCCAGTCAGTGATTTCTGTAGATTATCAGCGTAGCTGTGAAATTGTACATAATTCCAGGGCATCGTTCTGAAACAAGGTCACATGACACAAGCAGTATCTCAGTATCTTCCTAACAGTGTACCACACAGATTTGTAGTGCAGTAATTTTGGAATAAAACTAGGGTGAGTATAAAACTTTGTATCCTTTACTTAAATTTCCCCGTAAGAGCCATGAGGTTGACATACCTGTTGTCACGAAGCGCTAAAGGCGTGAAGCAGTTAACCGAGTCAGCCGATCACTGAGCTCATGTGGAGTGCGAGGAGTTACTATCCGATGCCAGTGAGAATCTGCACTTAGAAACCCGAGCCCAAGTGATTTTTGTAGAAAGCTTTCCCCCTTTTCCGTTGTTCTTTTCTATGTACTTTCTAGGTGCTAATCCAGGTATACACACTCTGAATTCTCCTGGGAATATATACAGTTCTTTTAGTCTTGTACATTATGTTTGTTAAATAAAATGTGCATATCAGCCTCCCACAAAAACTGTCTTCTTTTGATTTCTTGCATATCTTTAAGGGAAGCTGTTGAATTGATTTCTTTGTACGTGTCTCATATTAGTTGAATTCTGTTGATAGGAAATCTTGCCTTAGGTAGAGGCTTATATTTCTCTTAAGTTGGCATCAACACTGTGGCCACATTTTCTGTCTTCTCAACAAGAGAGTATCGCTATTTTATGTACTATAAACGTGATTGGAATAAACCTTTGGAACGGAAACCCATATTAACAGGGTCTCATGATCCATCCCTCTTTCAGCTAGATTGAGTTTTAGTTCTTTATTTTAGGAAAAGCTACATTACTAGTATCCTCATGTTGCAAAGGTTTCCGTTTTAAGCCACAACCGTCAGTATCATACTTAAAAATGAAGCATTGGAGACATTCCAGTTAAAATCAAGAATAAGAGAAAGATGTTTGCTGTCACTGCCATTAGCGCTTTTCTGAAAGTTTTACCCCAGGTACTCAGTCTTCAAACAGAAATGAAGGGGGCTTAACCTAACCTATGTAGAAATGTTCTAGCCTCATGGTTGAGGCTTGCGGTTGGCTTTGAAATTTTGGCTAACACGTAGATATTAGTTCTTTGGCCTTGGGCAAGTCTCTGCTCTTTCACATACCCAATCTGTGAATTGGGTGTGACGATCACACCAGCTTCAAGGGCTTCTGGGGATTAGATGACATACAACAGTACCTAGCAGTGCTAAGTGCTCAAGTGATAGCTATGTACAGGTGCTTTTTTTCTACTTAGAAAGCCCAAGAGAACTGATGTGGAAACATTACATTTCACTAAAATGGTGAGATATGACATGAGAAGTGGCCATCAAAAGCAACAGTACAAAATGATATTTCTATATCTCATAACTGTCCAGTTAGCAAATACGATGGGAAAATTGTGTTCACTATAGAAACCTATAAATCAAACAGCAAGAGGTTTTAGGATTTATATGGGGAAAAAATACAAAATTGAGAAACAGAAGACATACTCGGACCTGTGCTCAGAAGTTCCCTGCGCTTGGGCTTTAATGTTCTGTCTCTGCCATCTTGGATATTCTTAATAATGCTGTCTTTGGATTCATGTTTTTGAGTGAAGTCTGAGGGGACAATGGAGCATGCACAGTGCGGCTTAGAGCCTCAGTTCATGCATAGTCCTGCCTCCCACCACCCTCCTGGATGAGATCTTGGTCTTACCGCTTCCACTCTGTGACCACTGTAGCCCCTCAGGAACGGTCACAGCTGGGTATGCATGCATGGGGCATTGGACCAAGACATGATGGCGCATTTGATGGCTTGCTGGCTGACAGCCGCATCTTGGCCAGTTGGAGAGTGGGAACAAGCGTCACTCACCCTTTATCCAGCATGTTCTGTGGAGAAAAGGCTGGATCTACAGCTAGGTAAGTTAAAAAATTAGTGAAAAGTATCTTTTTGGTCTGAAAGCAAGAAAGTACTTTAAGACTAATGGGTATATCTCAATAGGACATTGGAGTCAGATGGAAGGTGTCCCATTGGACAGTTTGGGGGCACTCTGAATAAAATGAAGAGGAATTGTGAAAAACATTGAATAAATACGTCATTAAAAAAAAAAAAAAAACCCACATGCCCGGATGGCTCAGTCTGTTCAGTGTCCAACTCTTGGTTTTGGTTTAGGTCATGATCTCGTGGTTTATGAGTTCAAGCCCCACGTCAGGCTACACGCTGATGGTGTGGAGCTTGCTTGGGATTCTTTCTTTCTCCTCTCTCTACCCCTCACCCCAGCTTGCACTCTCTTTCTCTCTCTCTCTCTCTCTCAAGATAAACCCACACATATTGGAGGTTACCATTATACCAACCGATTTTGAGGAAGAACTATAGTGACACCCAGTTGATGGAAAGCCTTCACAGTAAAATGATAGCTAGTAAAAGTAGAGGGGGGGATATAATTTAAAAAAAAAATTTTTAATGTTTATTTTTGAGAGAGAGACAGAGTGCGAGCAGGGGAGGGGTAGAGAGAGAGGGAGACACAGAATCTGAAACAGGCTCCAGGCTCTGAGCTGTCAACACAGAGCCCGACACGGGGCTCGAACCCACGAACTGTGAGATCATGACCTGAACCGAAGTCAGACGCTCAACCAACTGAGCCACCCAGGTGCCCGGAAAATACAACTTTAAAAATCTCATTCATATGTGGAATTTAAGAAACAAAACAGATGAACATATGGAAAGGGGCCAAGGGGAGAAGAAAGGGAAACAAACCACAAGAGACTCTTAATGATAGAGATCAAGCTGAGGATTGACAGAGGGAAGCAGGTGGGAGATGGGTTAAATGGGTGATGGGCATTAAGGAGGGCACTTGTGATGAGCACTGGGTGTTGTATGTAAGTGATGATGAATCACTGAAATCTACTTCTGAAACCAATATTGCACTGTATATTAACTAAATTTAAATTAAAAAAAAATAATTTTAGTCCAGGACCAAATGGCTTCACTGGTGAGTTCTACCATTTAAAGAACTGACATCAATCTTTCTGAAGCTCTTCTAAAAAATTGAAGAAGAAGGAATACTTCTTATGAGTCCAGCATTGCCTGAGGACAGTCTGAGAAAAGAAAACTATAGACCAATTTCCCTGGTGAACATAAATGCAAAAACTCTCAACAAAATATTAGCCATCAAAAGTAACTAAGTAGCCATCTATAACACATTAAAGGGATTATACACCATGACCAAGTGGGATTGATTCCTGGAATGCAAAAATGGTTCAACTACAAAAACCAATCAATGCAATACATTAACAGAATAAAGGGATCAAACACCATATGATCATCTCAACTGAAGCAGAAAAAGCACTTAAATACACTTCTTGAAAAAATAAAGTAGGAATAGAAGAAAACAAGAACATAATCAAAGGCATATAGGAAAACCCACAGCTAACATCATAATGGTTAAAGACTGAATGCTCTTCCTCTAAGACCAGGAGCAAGACAAGGATGCCCACCTTCACCACTTCTATTCAAGATATTATCTAATGAGAAATTTTAAGACACCATCATAAAAATGCATCGGTGAGCTAAAATGAACATGCTTAGAACAAATGAAGATGTAGAAAGTCCCAGCAAAGCAAAGGTATAAGGAAGAACCAAATAGAAATGTTAGAACTGAAAACTACAATAACCGGGGGTGGGGGGCGGGGGGAGAAAGCAGGGGCACCTAGGTGGCTCGGTTGAGCATCTCCTAATTTCGGCTCAGGTCCTGATCCATGGGAGGGGATCAAGCCCCATGCTGGGCTCCACACTGAGCATGGAGCCTGCTTGAGATTCTTTCTCTCTCTCCCTCTGCCCCTCTCCCCCACTTGCTTCTCTCTCTCTCTCTCTCAAAAACATTTTTTTTTAAAAAACTGATAAATTGGACTGAGTCAAAATTTAAAACTTTTGTTCTATGAAAGATCCTGTTAATAAAAGGACAAGCTAGAGACTGAAAAAAAAATTGCAAATTACCTGTCCAACCAACAATTGATATCCATGATATATAAAGAATAGTCTGAACTCAACAGTTAAAAAAATTTTTTTAATGTTTATTTATTTTTGAGACAATGTGAGAGACCGAGTGTAAGCAGCAGAGGGGCAGAGGGAGACACAGAATCCGAAGGAGGCTCCAGGCTCTGAGCTGTCATCCCACAGCCTGACGTGGGGCTCGAACTCACAAACCATGAGATCATGACCTGAGCCACCCAGGCGCCCCAACAGTTAAAAATTTTTTTTTCAGTTAAAATTTTTTTAATGTTTGTTTTTGATAGAGAGAGACAAAGCATGAGTGGGGGGCAGGACAGAGAGAGAGGGAGACAGAATCTGTGCTGTCAGCACAAGAGTCCAATGTGGGGCTCAAACCCATGAACCATGAGATCATGACCTGAGCCAGAGTCAGACTCCTAACCTACTGAGCCACCCAAGTGCCCCTGAACTCAACAGTTAAAAAAGAATTCAGTTAGACAATGGACACAAGACTTGAACAGAAACTTAACCATAGAAGATACATGCCACGCCATTCAGTGGGAGAAAGGACAAGATTTTCAATAAATGGTGTTAGGAAAATTAGATAACCTTGTGCGAAAGAATGAAGTTGGACCTTACACCATAAACAATTAATTCAAAGGATCAAAGACTTAAACATAAGAGCTAAAGCTATAAAACTTACAAGAAAACGGAGGGGGAAATCCCCACGACATTAGGTTTGGCAACGATTTCTTGGATATGACACTAAAAGCACAGTCAACAAAAGAAACAATGGATCAATGGGACTTCATCAAAATTTAAACCTTTTGTGCTTCAAAGGACAGTAATAAGAGAGTGAAAAGACAACCCACAGAAAGGGAGGGGAAAAAATTTAAGATGTACATATTTAATGTGCAACTTGATGAGTTTAAGTATACATCTGTGAAACCATCACCAACATCCAGACCATAGACATATCCATCACCTCTCAAAGTTTCCTATCTTCTTTATTATTATTAATTTTCATGGTGGGGGGTGATGGTGTTAAGAACCTTAAGATCTACCCTTCTAGAAAAATTTAAATATATAATATAGTACTGTTAGCTATAGGCATTGTGTTATATAGTAAACCTCCAGAAATTATTTATCTTGTATAATTGAAATTGTGTATACTTTGAGCATCATTGCCCATTCCTTCTTCCCCCAAGCGCCTAGAAATCACTATTTTACAAGAGAATATATTTGCAAATCATATACCTGATAAGGGTTACATATCCAGAATATATAAAGTACTCCTTCAATTCAACAACAATTAAAAAAAAAAAAAAAAAAGACCCAAGCAGGGGATCCTGGGTGGCTCAGTTGATTAAGCGTCCGAATTTGGCTTAGGTCATGAATATCATGGTTCGTGGGTTTGAGTCCCACATCAAGCTCTGTGCCGACAGCTCGGAGACCGGAGCCTGCTTCGGATTCTGTGTTTCCCTCTCTGCCCTTCCTCCACTCATGCTCTGTCTCTTTCTGTCTCCCTCTCTCAAAAATAAACATTAAAAAAAAAAAAAGCAACCCAATTCAAAAACGGGCTTAAATAGACATCTCCAAAGAAAATACACAACTGCCCATAAGCACATGAAAAGATGCTCAACACCAATAGTCATTAGAAAAAAAGCAAATCAAAATCACAGGGAGGTACCAATTCACAGCAGTCAGGATGGTTTTTGTCAGAAAAGCAGAAGATAACAAGTGACGATGAGGGTGTGATGAAATTGGAACCCTGGTGCATTGCTGTTGGGAAGATAAAATGGTGCCATCATCGTGGAGAACATTTTGGTGGTTCCTCAAGGAGTGAAACCTAGGATTACTATATGATCCAGCAATTCCATTTCTAGATATAGTACCCAAAAGAACTGAAAGTAGGGATTCAAACAGATACTTGCTATATTATTAGGGCTGTCCTAACCAGTACCAAAAGCTGGG
Organism: Lynx rufus; assembly: GCF_022079265.1. Lineage (NCBI taxonomy): Eukaryota > Metazoa > Chordata > Mammalia > Carnivora > Felidae > Lynx > Lynx rufus. Next base: position 15,392,908 of record NW_025814842.1, on the reverse strand, counting down.
TAGCTTAAACAACAGAAGGTCATTTTCGTACAGTTCTGGAGGCTAGAAATGTGAGGTTATGGCGTCAGTAGGGTTGGACCTGAGGCGTCTCCTTGGTTTGTGGGTGGCCATCTTCTTCCTGTGTCTTCACATCATCTGCCTTCTGTATATGTCTATGTCCAAATTCCCTCCTCTTACAAGTACACCAGTCATACTAGATTAGGGTCCATCCTAAGGACCTTATTTAAGATTGATTACACCTGTAAAGATCCTGTCCCTAACTATAGTCACATTCTGAGGTGCTAGGGGTTAAGACTTCGACATGTGAATTTTTGTGGGGACACGATTTAGTTTGATGTTTACACACCAAGGCTCAGAGGAGCATTATTCACAACAGCCAAAAGGTTGATAACAACTCAGATGGCCATCAACAGATGAACGGGTTAAAAAATCGGGGTATCCCTGTAGTGTAAAAGATTCAGCCTTAAAAAGGAATGAAATTCTGATACGCAATGCATGGATAAACTTTGAAAACATTCTGCCAAGTGAAACAAACCAAGACAAAAGGTCAACTACTGTATGATTCCATTTATGTGAGGTAACTAGAATAAGCAAAGATACAGAGACAGAAATTAGAATAGAAGGTACCAAGAGTTAAGCAGGAGGAGGAATGGAGAGTTAGTGTTTATCGGTACAGTGTTTCGGTTTGGGATGATAGGAAAGTTCAGGAAATGGATAGTGGTGATAGTTGCATAACATCGTGAATATAATTAATGCCACTGAATTGCACACTTACAGTGGCTAACGTGGCACATTTTGTTAAGTGTATTCTACCACAATTTAAAAATTTTTTAAAATTAAAAAGAAGTGAAAGGAACTATACTTGATAAACAAGGGAAAATGAACCCAAGAAAAAGAAAACATGGAATCAGAAAAGAGAAAGTGTAGAATGCTACAGCCACTCTGGAAAATAGTTTGGAGGTTTCTTGTAAAACATATACTTACCTTCCAAACCAGCGATAGCACCCCGGGGCATTTATTCCAGAGAAATGAGAACTCCTGAACATACAAAAGCCTGTGCACAAACGTTAAAAGCAGCTTTATCTTGAATAACTTCAAACTAGCGACGTTCCATATGTTCTTTCACAGGTTAAACTCACTGTGGCACATACGTACAATGGAACACTACTCCGCATGTTAATACCTGTAACAGTTGGAGTGAAAAACAATCCAGGCTCAAAAAGTTACATGCTGTATGACTCCATTTACATAGCATGGTTGAAATGATAAAATTATGGACATGGGGGAAAATTAGTGGCTGCTAGTGGTGAGGGACAGGAGCGGAAGGCAGCCTGAGGGAGCTGCTTTGTGATGGTAGCTCTTGACTTTGTGCTGTCTGTTGGTGATGGTTAAACATCACCAGGGCAACACCCTTGAATAGAGCCAGCTTCAACAGTAAGATGTCTTAGTGGTAGAACGAAGTCTAAAAAAGAATGACCGAGGAAGGAGATGTACAACTCCCAGCTGGCTGATTTGCACTCTCCTCCTTGTCACAAGTGATTTCTTTCCATTCCCCAATGGTATACTACAGTATTACCAATTTTTGGTAAACAATTAAAGTAGAACTTCGTCTCACACTATCATGAATATAATTCCTGAGGGATTAAAGAGAACTATAAAGGAGCGCCTGGGAGGCTCAGTCAGTTAAGCGTCCGACTTCAGCTCAGGTCATAATCTCACGGTTCATGGGTCCAAGCCCTGTGTCGGACTTTGTGCTGACAGCTCAGAGCCTGGAGCCTGCTTTGGATTCTGTGTCTCCCTCTCTCTCTGCCTCTCCCACACGCATGCTCTGTCTCTCTCTCTCTCTCTCTCTCTCAAAAATAAACATTAAAAAAATTTTTTTAAAGAGAGACAAATATAAAAATATAAAATGGTAAAATGACCAGTGTAAAATATATGTAAATATTCCCTTTACCTTTTGTTGTTCTTAAAATGTTTTCATTTGCAGAATGCATATTCCATAAAGGTGGTTAAGTTGGGGAAGTTCATTCTATGTATAACATCAATTAAATATAAACACTATTAAATGTAAATGGATTATATCGTCCAACTCACGGCATAGAGTGGCTTTCTGGATAAAAAGAAGGTGCTGCCTACAAATTACTCGATTCAGTTTCTTTTTTTTTAATGTTCATTTTTGAGAGACAGAGAGAGACAGAGCATGAGCGGGGAAGGGGCAGAGAGAGAGGGAGACACAGAATCGGGAGCAGGCTCCAGGCTCTGAGCTGTCAGCACAGAGCCTGATGCGGGGCTCGAACTCACAAACGGCGAGATCATGACCTGAGCCGAAGTCGGATGCTTAACTGACTGAGCCACCCAGGCGTCCCTTGATTCAGTTTCAAGGACACACAAAGACTCAAAGTGAAAGGATGGGAACAGATATCTCATGCAAATAGAAACCAAAATAGAGACTTATACAAAATAGACTTTAAGTAACAAGAGACAAAAAAAATTCATTATATAATGATAAAGGGGTAAATTCACCACAAGAATATAACAATATATAATATGTAATACGCATATATATGTATATATGCATCCAACATCAGAACATCTAAATATATTAAGCAAATACTAACAGATCTGAAGGGAGACATTGCCAACAATGCAACAATAGTAGGGGACTTGAAAACACTTTCAGGGCGCTTGCATGGTTCAGTCAGTTGAGCATCTGACTCTTGATTTCAGCTCAGGTCATGATCCCAGGGTTGTGGGATCGAGCACACATTGGGCTCCATGCTGAGTGTGGAGCCTGCTTGGGATTTTCTCCCTCTCTCTCTCTCTCTGCCCCTCTCCCCACTTGTGTGTGCACGCTCTCTCTCTCTAAGTTTTATATATTTGAAAAGGCGGGGAGGTCAGAGAGAAAATCCCAGGCAGGCTCTGCACCATCAGTGCGGAGCCCAATGCGAGGCTCAAACTTCCAAACCATGAGATCATGACCTGAGCCGAAGTCAGATGCTTAACTGAGCCACCCCGGCGCCTCTCTCCCTCTCTCTCTCTCTCTCTCAGAGACTGAGACTCAGAGTCTCTGAGAGAGAGAGAAAGATTATTTAGCCATAAATAGAATCCTGCCATTTTCAACAACATGGATGGATCTTGAAGGCATTATTCTAACTGAAATAAATCAGATGAAGAGAGACAAATATTGTATGATCTCACTTATATGTAGAATATTTTAAAGAAAAATCAACTCCTAGATACAGATGACAGATTGGTGGTTGCCACGGGCAGGGTGGGAAGGGAGGTTGGTGGGAGAAATGGGCAAAGGTGGTCAAAGGCACAAACTTCCAGTTATAAGATAGATAAGTCTTGGGGATGTATCGTACAACATGGTGACTATAATTAACAATACCATATTGTATATTTGAAATTTGCTAAGAAAGTAAATCTTTAAGGTTCTCATCAAAAAAGGAAAATAAATTGTAACTATGTGTGGTGATGGATGTTAACTAAACCCATTGTGGTAATCATTTCACAACATACACATTTATAAAATCATTATATTATGCACCTAAAACTAATGCAACATAATATGTTAATTATTTCTCACTAAAAATTAAAAGCAAAAAAAAAAAAACCCTTCTGTGCAGCAAAGGAAACCATCAAGCCAATGAAAACTAACCTATGGAAAGGGAAAAAATATTTGGAAACTATATATCTAATAAGGTGCTAGCTAATAGCCAATATATATAAGATACTCATACAACCCAACAGCAAAAACAAAAACAAAAAACAAATAATCTGATTTAAAAATGGGCAGAAATCCTGAATAGACATTTTTCCAAAGAAGACATACAAATGACCAATAGATATATGAAAATATGCTCAACATCAGTAATCATCAGGGAAATGCAAATCAAAACTTCAGTGAGATATCACCCCCACACCTGTGGGGATGATTGTAAAAAAAGATGAGAGATAACAGCATTAGTAAGTATGTGGAGAAAAGAGAACCTTCGTGCACCGTTGGTGGGAATTTAATTTTTCTTTTTTTTTTTAACACTTTATTTTATTTTTGAGACAGGGAGAGACAGAGCATGAACAGGGGAGGGTCAGAGAGAGGGAGACACAGAATCTGAAACAGGCTCCAGGCTCTGAGCTGTCAGCACAGAGCCCGACGCGGGGCTCGAACTCACGGACCGCGAGATCATGACCTGAGCTGAAGTCGGCTGCTTAACCGACTGAGCCACCCAAGCGCCCCCCGTTGGTGGGAATTTAAACTGGTGCAGTCACTGTGGAAAACACTGTGGAGCTTCCTCAAAAATTAAAAATGCAGTTACTATTCGATCCCGCAATCCCACTTCTGTGTATAGATGTGGAAGGAGACGAAATCACAGTATCTCAAAGAGGTATCTGTACCCCCATGTCCGTTGAAGCATTATTCACAGTAGCCAAAGTTTGGAAACAACCTGTGACTGCTGACAGAGAATAGATACAGAAATGTAAAATTCAGCCATAGGAAAGAGGGAAATCCTGACAACATGGATGGGCATTAATGCTAAACGAAATAAATCAGAGAAAGACAAATACTGTACGATTTCACTTGTGGAATCTGTATGTGGAATCTAAAAAGGCTGAACTCATGGAAACAGAAAGCAAAATTGTGGTTGCCAGGGGCTGAGGGGTAGGAAACGGGGACATGTTGGTCAAAGGGTACAAACTTCCAGTTACAAGATGAGTGAAGTTCTGAGGGTCTAATGCACAGCATGGTGACTATAGTGAATAATTACTGTATTACCCACTTGAAAATTGCTAAGAAAGCAGATCTTAGAGGCTCCTGGGTCACTTAGGCAGTTGAGCATCCGACTCAATATGGGCTCAAGTCATGGTCCCTGGGTCACGGGATTGAGCCCCACATTGGCTTCCACACTGAGCCTGGAGCCTGCTTAAGATTCTCTGTCTCTCTCCCTCTGCCCCTCTCCCTTGCTTACATGTGTTCTCTCTCTCTCAAATTAATAAAATAAAATAAAATTAAATTAAATTAAATTAAATTAAAATCTTAAATGTTCTCACCAAAAAAAAAATTAAATTAAAAAGGTAATTGCGTGAGGCCATGGATGTGTTAACTAACCATTTTGTGGTAATCATTTTGCAACATAAGTGTGTATTAAATCATGTTGTACACCTTAAGCTTACCAATGTTATATGTCAATTCTATCACAATAAAGTTGGGGGTGGGGGAAGAAGAAAGACAAATTACCAATACAAATATGAAAGAAAACGGAAGTACTTTTTCAAATAAGAAACTTTAAAACATTTTAACCATTTAAAAATTCACAAACGCGGGTGGCTGGGTGGCTCAGTCGGTTGAGTGTTTGACTTCGGCTCAGGTCATGATCTCGTGGATCGTGAGTGTGAGCCCCGCACTGGGCTCGCTGCTGTTAGCTCAGACCCCACTTGGGATCCACTACCCCCCTTTCTCTCCCCCTCCCCGCTTGCACTCTCTCAAAAATAAATAAACATTGTTTTAAATGCACAAAGGACATAAACAAACAATTCACCATTTAGACTCACGAATAGACAGCAACAGATGAAAATTTCAACCCCGTTAGTAATCAGAAATGTAAAATAATTTAATAACGTAATTTTTTGCCTGCCAAATTGGCAAAGGTGAAATTTTATAACGTTTTAGGACTATGAATGTACAGAGAAATGTGCCTCACTGATGGAAGCACAGATTATAAAATTTCCAGATAGCCAATCAGCACGATGTGTCAGAGCCTTAAAAATCTTTTTACTTTTGGGAGCCTGGATGGCTCCATAGATTGAGCGGCCAACTCTCGATTTTGGCTCATAATCCCAGGGTTGTGGGATTGATCCCCTCATCAGGCTCCACGCTGAGTGTGGAGCCTGTTTAAGCTTCTTTTTCCTTCTGCCCCTCTACCCTGCTTGCTCACTCTCTTTCCCTCTAAAATGAAAAATATACGGGCGCCTGGGTGGCTCAGTCGGTTGAGCCTCCGACTTAGGCTCAGGTCATTATCTCAAGGTTTGTGAGTTCAAGCCCCGCGTCGGGCTCTGTGCTGACAGCTCGGAGCCTGGAGCCTGCTTCAGATTCTGTGTCCCCCTCTCTCTCCACCCCACCCCTGCTTGTGCTCTGTCTCTCTCTGTCTTTCAAAAATGAATAAACATTAAAAAAATTTTTTAATAAAAAATATATTTTTATTTTTGGCACAGTAATCCCATTTCTGGAAAGCTATGCTAAGAAAATCGTAAGAAACACAATAAAAATTTACATTAAAAATAAGGACTACAGGGGCGCCTGGGTGGCGCAGTCGGTTAAGCGTCCGACTTCAGCCAGGTCACGATCTCGCGGTCCGGGAGTTCGAGCCCCGCGTCGGGCTCTGGGCTGATGGCTCGGAGCCTGGAGCCTGTTTCCGATTCTGTGTCTCCCTCTCTCTCTGCCCCTCCCCCGTTCATGCTCTGTCTCTCTCTGTCCCAAAAATAAATAAACGTAGAAAAAAAAATTAAAAAAAAAAAATAAGGACTACAGAAGTTAAAATTGTCAGTGTTTAAATTGTGTAGAGGGGGATGTTTAAATCAAATAATAATTATGTAGAAAACTATCCTAGCATGATGTGAAGCATAGTTCCGAATTTGTTTTAAAATTCCATGCAGGGGCACCTGGGTGGCTCAGTCGGTTAAGCGGCCGACTTCGGCTCGGCTCATGATCTCGCGGTCTGTGAGTTCGAGCCCCACGTGGGGCTCTGTGCTGACAGCTCAGAGACTGGAGCCTGCTTCGGATTCTGTGTCTCCCTCTCTCTCTGACCCTCCCCCGTTCATGCTCTGTCTCTCTCTGTCTCAAAAATAAATTAAAAAACATTAAAAATAAATAAAATTCCATGCAATGTTAGAAAAAAAAGAAAAAATACAGCAAAATCTTTCTTCTTTCTTTTTTTAAGTTTACTTATTTATTTAGAGAGAGAGAGAGAGTGCACGCGCACACACAAGCGGGGGAGGGGCAGAGAGAGAGAGAGAGAGAGAGAGAGACAGAGAATCTCAAGCAGGTTCCTCACTGTCAGCACAGAGCCCGACTGGGGGCTTGAACTCACGAACCATGCATGAGATCATGACCTGAGCTGAAACCAAGAAGCCAACGCTTAACCAACGGAGCCACCCAGGTGCTCCAGAAATACAGCAAAATCTTAACGGTAGTTACCATTGGGTTTGGTTATTACAGATGGTTTTAATTTCCTTTTTAATATTTCCTAAAGTTTCCTAACCGTATACAATACAATGGTTGTTTTGTAATCAGAAAAATGGAAAAATGATTCTAAGAGCATAAAAACAAACGCTGTCCAAGCCACCACACGACACAGAATTGTAATCGTGCACATTAGCTCTTAAAGGGAGAAGTTTGTCTTAAAAGTGACGCAGCTGATGTCTAAACAGGGTTTCCCAGGCAACCCCTCTGCGGTTGCCAATATAGAATGCCACCTCTGGGGTAGAATCATCCTCCTGGAAGGTTCTGAGGCCTCCTCCTCCTTAAAAGAATAACGAGCTGTTTGCAGCGCTAGGTGTCTGGTTTAAATTCCCTCTATGGAAGTACACACCCGCTGAATGGTTTCACTGCCAGAAGAAAAGTGCTACTCCCGTAATAAAAAGTCAGTGAAGCTGAAAGAAATCGAGTTTCTTGGACTTGGGGTGGCAGCTGGAAGATTGGTAAGCATTCTCAAACACGGAGGCATCTCACCTGAGCTCTGAGTCCATGGTCAGAATTCACCTGCAATTCTGATGGTCCCTGCTGCGCAGCGCAGGACAGGTCTGGGAGGGGAAGGAGTCTGGTCGTTTCCTCCCGATTTTGAAAAGTCAGAGGGGGTGGATGGACATGGTCACTGTTTCAAGTGAAGAGTTTCTCTTATCATCTCATAAGTCATAGTGACTCATTCTGAAAGCTCTGTCTTTTTAAAAGTGTGGAGATGAGGACGCCTGGGTGGCTCAGCTGGTTGAATGCCCGTCTCTTGGTTTCAGTTCAGGTCAGGATCTCGGGGTTTCTTGGGTTCAAGCCTTGCCTCAGGCTCGGCCCTGGCAGCGTGGAGCCTGCTCTGTCTCCCTCTCTCTCTCTCTCTCTCTCTCTCTCTCTGCCCCTCCCCCACTTGCACTATCTCTGTCTCTTTCAAAATAAGTAAACTTTATTTAGATGAGTCAATCAGTAGCGTGCTGGATTAGGTGGTCTACTGAAGATTCTTCCTTTAAAAATTCTTTTTTCAACATTCATTTATTTTTTGAGAGACAGAGAGAGACAGAGCACGAGCAGGGGAGGGGCAGAGAGAGAAGGGGACAAAGCAGAGTCCAGGCTCCGAGCTGTCAGCACAGAGCCCACTGCGGGGCTGGAACCCACGAACCGTGAGATCATGACCTGAACCCAAGTCAGGCGCTTAACCGACTGAGCCCCCCGGGTGCCCCAAGATTCTTCTTTTCAAGACTGTATTAAAACTATGCCCTATATATACTCCAGCCCAGGCTACATAGTGTGGTGCTGGAGGGGCTGCAAAAATTCACACATCCTGGACTCTGCCTTCAGCTTATTCACAATCCAGGAGAAATGGGAAGGTGCAAAAACATGAAAAGTGAAATGGCTCAAGATTTAGCTGAGAGTAAGATACAATGAAAGTGACAGGCAACAAATGCCTGTTTAACTGTCTAGTGGAATAATTGCAACATCTTACATGTATTTAGCCCTTAGGCACTGTGCTAAGTGAGCATTTAAAGATGTATTACCTCTTGACTGTGTCTAAGAAACCTAATTTAGTAGGAATACTAACAGGTAGCATTAATTAGCACTCGATACATGCCAGGCACTGTGCTAAGTGCCTCACACGGAAGAACTTGTTTAATCTTCTCCAGTAGCCTGCAGGTCAGTCGTGCTAATTGTCCTGAGGCACAAAGAGAAGCTGGTGCGTGGAGATGCCTGGGAGCATTGTGCGTGGAGATGCACAAGATCACAGAGCTGAAGCAGGGAGCCAGCATTCGAACCCGGGGAAGACTAGCTCCAGGGCCCCCACTCTTTTTCTTTCTTTTACTTTTTAGTGTGGTGACAACACTTAACGTAAAATCTATCCTCTTCACAAATATTGGAGTGTGTGTTATTGTTGACTCTAAGTACAGTGCTGCACAGCAGGTATCTAGAACCTTAACTGAAATTTTTGGACTGTTAATTAATAACAGTATGCACCCCCCCAGCCCCTGGTAACCCCATCCCAATCTTTGATGTTATGAAACTGGCTATTTTAGATACCTCGTGTAAGTGGAATAATGCCTTATGTCCTAAGGTCCATCCATGTTATCCCATTTTGCGGAATTTCCTTACTTTTTTTTTTTTTTTTTGGCCAAGTAGCATTCCACTGTATGAGTATACATTTTCTTTATCCATTCATCTGTCGATGGCCATTTAGGTTATTCCCGTGTCTTAGCGATCGTGAACAATGGTACAATGAACACAGGGGTCCAGATATCTCTTCAAGATCCTGACTTCTAATTCTTTTGGATAATAAACCCAGAAGTGCTGGATCATATGGTAATTCTACAGTTCTATTTTTAATATTTTGAGGAAATGCCATACTATTTTCCATTGTGGCTGTGCCATTTTACATTCCCACAGAGTTCCCATTTCTCTTTTTTTAAATGTATTTGTTTTGAGAGACACAGAGAGAGGGTGAGCAGGGGAGGGACAGAGTGAAAGGGAGAGAGAGAAACCCAAGCAGGCTCTCCACTGTCTGCACTGTCAGCACAAAGCCCGATGTGGGGCTCGATCCCACAAACCACGAGATCATGACCTGAGGTGAAATCAAGAGTCGGTCGCTTAACAGACTGAGCCACCCAGGCACCCTGAGATTTGAAGAGTTTTTATTAGGGACAAGAGGAAAAAGAGGAGAGGATGTCTTCAGTGGGGCGTGGCTGTTAGGTCATCAATTGTTGGGAGATTAGGATAATAGCATCTCAAGCTACAATATTTGATTCACATTTTAACACATGTTGTCAATTCCTGAGCAGCCATGAATTTCTAGTTGACTGTAGGAGGCAGCAGAATTGCCCTGAGTGTACCACAGCCTGAAGCAGAGGTCAGAAACTATGGCCTGCAGCCAAATCTGGCCCAGCACTTGCTTTTGTAAATAAGATTTTATTAGAGTACAGCCACTCCCATTCATTCTGTGTCTTTCACAGTACATGGCAGAGATGAATAGTTGCGACAGACACCGTATGGTCCATAAAGCTTAAAAATATATATATATTTTCTTGCAGAAAGGTTTGCTGACTTCTGGCCTAATGTATCACAGTGATTGTTATTTTTTCTTCTAAATTTTTATTTTGAGAAGTGTCAAATCTACAGAAATACTGACAGAATACTATAACGAACATTTGTATGCCCTTCTCCTTGATTCAATACTTAACATTTTGTCACATTTGCTTCCTCTCTCTCAGGTGTGGATATCATAATTCAATACCTCTATTTAGTATATATCTAAATATAGTATATATCTCCTAAGAATAAGGACAATCTTTTACGTAACCACAGGAATTTAACATTGATGCAGTAAGTAGACCATATCCAAATTTTCCCAATCCAGGTTCCTGTGCAGGATTGCTTTTAGTGGTCATGTGTCTTTAGTGGTCTTTAATCTAGAACAATTGCCCAGGTTTATTTCTTTTTTCCTCAGCTTGTTAAGGTAAAATTGGCAAATAAAATTATGAGATATTGAAAGTGTACATCATGATGATTTGGTATACATGAATTTGGTATACATGTCTTTCTTGTTTTCATGGCATTGATGTACTTGAAGAGTGTGGGATAGGTATTTTCAGAATGTCACTCATCCTGGATTTGCTTGATCACGTCCTGAGGATTATATTCAGGTTTTAGCATTTTGGCAGGAATGCCAAAGAGGTGATGTGTCCTTCTCCGTGCACCCCATCAGGAGACCCAGTGATTATTAGTGCAGCAACACTCTACCTATGGTGGTAGTCAAACAGGATTGACTTGCTCAAGACCCAAAATGACAGGGCTCAAAATGGCAGTGCTTACCTATCTACAGTCTATTCCTGGAAAGGGTACCAGGTAGCAACAGCATGGAAATAAGGAAATCACAGCCAAAGGCTGTCTCACCCTAAGGGTCTGGGACGTCCAGGTGCAAGGTGCTATTACCCACCCCTCTCTTGGTTCAGGAACCACCTACACTTGCACAGAACACCTTGGAACAGGTACTCTGTTCACATAGAAGATCCAAATGTGCACACGGATTTCAAATGTTTGCAGTCATCTGGGGGGTTGGCATCCATTTAAACAGAGAGCTGATCCATCCACTAATAAATAACATGAGCACAAATGTTTCATACTTGACAATCCTTTTCCTCCCTGATCACTGGCTATCTGTGCTTTGTGGCGTACTTCTGTTGACTGATTAAACTACAATCAACCAATTTTTTATGATGTTGCGCCTTCCAACAAAATCTACCTTTTCTCACGTACCATAATTGGTTCTCATAGCAGTGTAAGTCAGAGGCCTTGTCTCCAGTATTTCATGAGCAAACGTCAAATGCAGACCCAAAGACATAGTCCCGTTGCAATTGCTCCCTTGTGGTCACACAGACCTCACACCTGGTCATCGGTTGTGAGGACACAGACCACGCGCAGAAGGTCATTAGGTTGGACGTTGTCCACTCGCGTGGTTTTTTTTTCTTAATGCGGTGAAATATTTCCAACTCACACTGACACTTTTTGGGTGTCCAGTTCAGTGGTATTGAGTGCATTCGCAATGTCATGCCACCGTCACCACTGCCTGTTTCCAGAACTAATAGAAACTCTATACAATGAAACAATAGCTCCCCATTCCCTGCTTCCCGTGGCCCCCCGATGACCTCTTTTCTACTTTCTGTCTCCATGACTTTGCTGCTTCATGTAAGTTAAATCATGTAACATTTGTTCCTTGTGTCTGGTTTGTTTCATTTATCATAATGTTTTCATTTCACATAATGTTGCAGCACGTGTCAGAGTGCCCTTCCTTTCCAAGGTGATATTCTTTCATATGTGTAGGCCAATTTGTTTGCCTATTAATCTGTTGGTGAACATCTGGGTTGTTTCCACCTTCTGACTATTACAGATAATGGGGTGATGAACATCGGTGGGTACGCATCGGTTTTAACTCCTGCTTTTTGTTCTTCGGGATGTACACCTAGGATTAGAATTGACGGGCCATATGGTGATTCTATGTCTCACTTTCTGAGGGTCCGCCAAACGGTTGTCCGTAGTGGTCAGGTCACTTGTTGGCTCTTCAAAAAAGAGGAGCTTTGGACACAGTTCTTTGCCCCCAGGACCTTTGGAGTCAAAGCTAAGAGACCATATTTATTCCCTTCCTCTAAGCTTCTCAACCAGCCATGGAGATTTGGTTAGACTTTCCCTTTAACAAGCTATTGGCTCCCTTTCCCCTGGGAGCAATTGCATCTTCTTCCATATATCATCAATTTTAAGCCAGTCTTCTCTCTCTAAAGAAGGCCCTGTGGTTCCCTACCATGCAAATATACTGCTGGCAGCAACAGGAGATGGGCAGGAGCCTTCTCTTAAGGGGCTCTAACGGGGCTTGTTAGCAGGCCGAGGCAACACTATAAATGTGCTCCATGCCCAGGAGATCTAGAAGAGTTACTTCTCCACCTCTGGCCATTTCACCACCCATTGTTGGTAAAAGACCTTGGGAACCCCACTGGGAGTTGAGTCAAGAGACCACGGCGTTTTTGTCTGTCTTCTTCCTCCATTATGACTTTTTTTAAAGTTTGTTTATTTTGAGAGAAGAGAGTGCACGAGTGGGGTAGGGGCAGAGAGAGCGGGGAGAGAATCCCAAGCGGGCTCTACACTGTCAGCACAGAGCCTGATGCGGGGCTCAAACTCACAAACTTGAGATCATGACCTGAGCTGAAACCAAGAGCTGGATGTTCAACCGACTGAGCCACCCAGGCACCCTGAAATAATATCAATCTTAAGGAAAACTTGCAGGTATTGGACAAAGAACTACTACCTTTGTATTAAAAGTGAGTATTTGGGGCGCCTGGGTGGCGCAGTCGGTTAAGCGTCCTACTTCGGCCAGGTCACGATCTCGCGGTCCGTGGGTTCGAGCCCCGCGTCAGGGTCTGGGCTGATGGCTCAGAGCCTGGAGCCTGTTTCCGGTTCTGTGTCTCCCTCTCTCTCTGCCCCTCCCCCGTTCATGCTCTGTCTCTCTCTGTCCCAAAAATAAATAAACGTTGAAAAAAAAATAAATAAAAGTTGACTATTTTAGAATCTAATGCTGTAGGCTCACTGGAACCTTATTTCTTTCTGGAATTTCCCCAAGCCTTTGGATTTTCCATCCGAGGGGCTTTGAGGAGACTTAGATGTGGGATCCCCAGATTTTCATAAAGGTTTTGGTGGCACTTTCTCTCTCAATTTCTTTCTTTTTTGACTTTTAAAACTAGCTGTCTAAAGATTCCCACATGATTAGAGGCTGAATTGTTAGTCCCTTTCTTGTGTTGATTTCCTTTCTTTTGTAAAGTTCTAACTTTTTTGAAAACATCTTTACTGAGATGTAACTCATATACCATGTAATTCACACAATTAAAGTGTATAATTCAATGGTTTTCAGTGCATTCACCGAGTCAATTTTCAAGTGTTTTTCTTGGCCCCAAAAGAAACCCTGTTCCCCTTTAGTTACCACCTCCCACCTTTGGCAACCACGAATTCACTTTCCGTCTCCATGGATTTGCCTCTTCTGGACATTTTGTATCAGATGGAATCATATAATATGTGGCCTTTCGTGACAGGCTTCTTTCATTTATCATGATGCTTTGAAGCTTCATTCCCCTTTACGGGTGAATAATGTTCCACGGTATGGATGTACCACATTTTGTTTATCCATTCATCAGTTGATGAACATCTGGGCTGTTTCCACTTTTTTGACTGTTTTTGTGTTGACATGCTTTAATCCTCTTGGGTCTCTGGTCATGGAATTGCTGGGCTAAAATGTTAACTCTCTGTTTCGCTTTTTGAGGAACTGCCAGTTTGTTTTCCAAAGTGGCTGTGCCAGTTTGTTTTTTTTTAATCCTCATGTGGTAGCTGGGATAAAGGGTTTGAGGTTGCCTCTTTTACGTTCTCCTGTGGTCTCAATATCAAAGTCATATGTGGTGCTAGTGCTGGCGGGACGCCTTGAGTTACAGTGTTGGTCGTAGCCTGGGTGAGGGGCATCCCATTAGGGAGCTCGATTCTGTCATTATATAGATAGTTCAATACTGCCTACGCCTGCAGTGTTTTTGCAACTTTAATATTGGTTGACAACGGAGGGGAAGTGACATTGTCTTTCTCTGGATAAGCATGATGGATCCTTCTCTTAATCCATTCTAGAAACCTAGGGGCTTCCCTATGAACCATCCCCACAAAGGTATTAGCCAATAGTTGGTGGACCAAAATATTCCCCTTTAGTCAGAAGTGTTCAAAGCAGAGACACTGCTCCTCATTCTAAAATTCTCTAAAATTCTCAGGAATCATTTTAACAAAGGTTTATCAGGATGATGTCTGTAATGACCTGGAAAATTATTCAGTTCCCTCACTGAATAATCCCTTATTTCCCTAGTTTCTTGCCCTCCCTGTCATCTTGCCCAACTTGAATTATCTTCTTTGTTGTCCTAAGTCTCACAGAATTAGCTGACTCATCAAATATTATGGTGCCAGCCAGAGAGGACACAGCTCACCCCAAGGAGATTCTGAACTTAACTTTCATTTTGCTGATGCTCAAAGCAGCAACCACAGATCTGAATTTTTAGCTGACCTGGTATCAGTTTGCAGTTCCCTGCTGGTCCATTTTTCTAGCTCCTGAGGTTCAAGATTCTTTCAGTTCCAGATTTCACTGGAATGTTTTACAACTAGTATCTAATTTCAAAGTCTGTGCTACTTCAAACCAAGAGTAACTTGTTCATTTTCATCTCTTTTATCAGAATCACCTTTTTTTTTTTCTTCTAGTAATGCCTTAGCCATATTTTGAGCTAAGAATGAGTCAGGGTTTTTTCAGTAAATCCTACATCTGACACCAGCTGCTGAAATGGTTTAACAGGCTTTGGTTGCTAAAGAAAACTCACAGATCCTAACAAATCTACAGTTTATTACAGGACAAAAAATACAATACACCAATAATATTTAAGTAAGGGTTGGAAAGGCGAGGTGCAAGGTTCTATTATCCTTCTTCTGTAAGAGCCCAAACAGATGGCGCTTTCACTCCTGGGGCAGGAACCACCAACATGTGCATGGAACGCTTTAGAGCAGGGAGCCCAAAATTGAGTCTCTGCTGGTTTCTTTTCTAATGTTTTTTTCTGGTCACACAGCATAGGCATATTCCTGCTTGTAACTAGCCCCAAATGCAGAGCCCTTTGTCTATTATCAACAAATAATGCTGATAAGCTGACATAAACTACTCTGAAGCTCCTTGAACCCATAAAAATACTACTATTAAATCGGTGTGTGTCATACCGACCAGGGGTCAGTGCCCTGCAGGAACTTTGACAAACAGCTCGGGTCCTACCGTGGTTAGCTCTCAAAGCACATAACTTATCTTTGGATAGTGCTTTACAGTTTTACAGAGTGGAGGAATTTAACGAACTGGAACAAGCTGATGTTATCACCCCCACCTCAGAAACCAAGTACATGAGGCTCAGAGTGCTTGTGACTTGCTAAAGGTACCTTGAAGTAGCCTGTGTGCTCCTCCCCCATTCTATCCTCTTACCACTTAACATGAAGTTTGTGCATCTCTTCCTGTTTTGTTTTGTTTTGTTTTTTTCTGAATTCCACTAGTCACGTATGCATCTCTAAACAATGCGTTGATTAGCATGTTTGGGGGATTTTATATAATTGAATTATGCTGCAATGTATCCTTTCGTGGCTTGCCCCCCGCCCCCTCCCCCCAGCATGTTATGCCCTTAAGGTGAGCCCGGATGTTGTCAAGCTGTTCTGAATAATCTTCGCTGTCGAAATTGTTTATATAAGCATATACTGCCTATTTTTACGTTTGACTGTATGGATGTTTGTTTTCTCTTCAATTCTTAGTGACTACAAATAATGGTGCTATAAATATTCTTTATTATGTCTACTTGCGCAGATGTGCAACTGTTTCTCCGGGGTAATATATTCTCCAGAAAGAAGGCACATCTTCAAGTTTCCTGGACGATGACAAATTACCTTACAAAGGGATTGTATTAAAATTATACTTTCATGGGCAGTGATTAATGCACGGGCACACACAGACACACACTACACACCTACGTATGCACACACGTTATACTCCTAACCATCACGCACAGCACTAAACACGCACACGGATCCACAAACGCACAGCACACACGGTCTTTACAGAACGCACTGACACGCAGGTCCACCCACGTGCACTAGGCACGCTCACTCACCACGATGCCAGCCTCACAACACCCCGTTCAAACACAGACACAGAAAGGCAGGCCCCGCGCTCCGTGTCAGCACGCACGCAGCCCCGGTACTCGCACGCAAGCCCCCACGTAGCCCAGCCAGGGGGCGTGGTCTCCGCAGCTCGCGACTGAGGAATCTTGTCCCGGCCGCGCCGCCGTCGGACGCCAGGTGTCGGAGGTCACGGCAGCGTTGGCGGTGGCGTTTTTTTTCTACCCGGAAACCACGGCTGCCGGACCCTGAGAGGAGTCTGTGTCGCGGCGGCGTGAGCCGGACTGGCCTCTGGTCCTCGCCTGGGCCCCGTGGAGCCCGAGGCCGCCCCCGGCGCGGCGGGGAGGATGGTCCCGAGCGGCCCCCGGCCCGCCGCGCGCCGCCGCGAGTGATCTCTGAGCGGCCGCGGGCGTCCGCCGAACAGCTGGCCCGGCCGGGCCCGGGGCGCGCCGCTGCCCACCGGGGCGGGGTGAGCCGGGGGCGGGCGGGCCGGGGTCGGGGCTCAGCCGGGGCTGAGCGCGGGGTCGGGAGGGCGCCGTGCTGGTCGGGAGCGGCCCTTCCGGCCGGGTGTCTTCACCTCCTCTCGGGGCTGCAGCCCCCGCCCCAGCTGGCGGTGGGGGTCGCTCGGTCTTAGCCCAAGCCTGGCCTGCGCCGCTGGCGTGGGCCTGTTTACCCGCCCCCCCGGGTTGGTCCACCCGCATGCCTGGAGCCAGGGTGCCCTGCCGCCCTCGAGATGGCGGGACGTCCCCCGTTCAGACCTGAGGCCTGGATAATTTGGATTTGGCACGGGGAACATTTTGGTAGTTTGCCATTTTTGACTTTGGGTCGTGTTTGCGTTACTTCTCTATTTGCAAATCGTGTACATCTCAGGAAGAAGATGGGAGGGATAGACTTAACCTATGTGCAGACACTTGAAATAGTGGTATATTATGTGTCAGACTTGGTAAATACCGAGAGATAGGGTGGATAATCATCTTCACTCATATTTTAGTAAAATAAATCGAGGAGTGGCTGCGGGGTAATTTAGAGGCAGGTAGTTCTGTTTCTCTTGATAAACACCATTAGAAATAAAACCAAGCCTATTGTGCTGTTTTGAACTGTGTGAACACCATAACCGGGGAACAGCTGGTGAGGGGGCCTTTGTTGAAGAATACGATGCCTGTAGTTTAGTTCTCAACTAGCAGATTACAGCCCTTATTCAGCGATGAATGGGGAGCTTCTTTGCAGCTTGCTTTAAAGCAGGGAAGATTGTGGCTGCTCCTGAACTGCTACTTTCCTGCCTCAAAGGTGAGCCTCTGTGGGAGGCAGTGGGAGGAAAAATTCCAAGGCTGGAATTTGATTAATTTCATGGTGGATATTTAATAACTTTTTTTGTCCCGATAGCTCTCTGGTTAGCTTGGGGTCTGAGCATTTGTATCCTGTGTGTAGATGAAATTGCTTGAAGGGTAAGAACACCTTCCAGTTTCCTGATTTAAGGAAAGGAAATAGACCTGTTGTGCAGCTAAGATATACTTGATGACTGCAAGCTCTTTACTCCCTGGGATAAGGAGGCAGTGTGCTGACTTCTTAGTAAAGGTGGAGGAAGAATTTCTGTGGCCTAATTGAGGTGGGAGGACTGAAAGCCGGACTGCCTGCCACCCACGTCTGGGTACTGAGATCCCCAAATGCTGATTGAGCATCCCTGTGTTAGGGCAGCTGGCAGCTGTTGCACGGAAGAGAGACAAGACCTAAGTGCAAATACAGTTTCTGCCCGCGGGGAACATACTTAGAGAAAGCAGTAGGCTCATAAAAGTGGCAGGACTGAATGGCCACGTGGAGATAACTATCAGAGGTTTTTGTTATGGTTAGGCTTCATAAAGGAAGTGACCCTTGAGGTGGACCTCAGAAGATCTTGAGCATTTGGGTCAGAATTAACTGGGAAATGAAAAAGCTAGGGCCAGGTGTTGGAACAGCACTCAGACTAGGTAGCTGGGCAGTAGAAACCTGGAAGCAGTGGCAGAGGCAGTCGGTAAGAAGGGTTAAATGCTTTTCTAAGACAGAAAAAGCACTGGCTACCCAGTCTGGCTTCTGGTAGATTTCTGAGTTCTAAAGAATTGTTTTCATTTGGTGGGTTTCTTTTGTTCTGTTACTCAGACAATGACACAAAGCAGTGCTTAACTTATTTTAAGGACAATGAAAAAGATGCTGATTGTGATTCCTGTCTGGTATTAACAGTCAGGAAATTAAATTTAGTGTCTGCAAGTTGTTTCTGTGCCTGTGTTTAGTTTGTGGGAACTCGGCTCTAGTATGATCTTTGCCACTCTGGCTACTGCCAATTGATGAATGGCAGGCTTTTAAGCCAATTCCTGAGTGTTTTTTCTTAATTTTTAAATGTTTACATATCTATTATTATTTTTAATGTTTATTTTTGAGAGAGAGAGAGCGCGAGCAGGGGAGGGGCAGAGAGAGAGGGAGACACAGAATTCGAAGCAGGCTCCAGGCTCCGAGCTGTCAGCACAGAGCCCGACAGAGGGCTCAAACTCGTGAACCGAAAGATCATGACCTGAGACAAAGTCAGACGCTCAAGGGACTGAGCCACCCAGGTGCCCCAGTGTTTATTTTTGAAAGGGAGACAGAATCCAAAGCAGGCTCCAGGCCCCGAGCTGTCAGCACAGAGCCTGACGCAGGGCTTGAATTCATGAACCACAAGATCATGACCTGAGCTGAAGTTGGACGCTCAACCAGCTGAGCCACCCAGACATCCCCTGGCTGTTTTTACTGACATCTAGTTCACCGACATGTGGCTGGTTTCTCTTACACAGTATCTTCGAAGACCTTTGAAGCCATTCAAATAGGATGCCATGTAATTGCTCTGCAACATTATGACTAGTCTCAGGACCTCCCTGGCTTCAACCTTAGTCTTTCATTAAACACTCTCAGGATTGCACCATCTTAACTTTTTGATATTTCTTTTAGACTCTTCTTCCCTTTCTAGCCACTGCTCTGTCTCCTTGTTATAGACATGCG
Organism: Lynx rufus; assembly: GCF_022079265.1. Taxonomy (NCBI): domain Eukaryota; kingdom Metazoa; phylum Chordata; class Mammalia; order Carnivora; family Felidae; genus Lynx; species Lynx rufus. The sequence goes on along the minus strand of NW_025814842.1, from coordinate 15,373,449 downwards.
TCTGAAAAAGAGTGGCCTTTACAGGGGACACAGCATGACATAGTACACGGATGGCCAATCTGCGGGATGTTTTTTGTCAGTAACATGCTGCAGAATCCCATTGCCATGTAAGACAGCCTTTATAAAAGTATTTTACTATGACATTTTAATTAAAATGAAAAAGGTTATGTGGAATTTAGGAAACAAAACAAATGATCATAAGAGAAAAGAGCAAACCAAGAAATGGACTCTTTTCTTTTTAAATTTTTTCTTTTAATGTTTGTTTATTTTCGAGAGAGAGAGACAGAGCACAAACGGGGGAGGGCCTGAGAGGGGAAGACACAGAATCCGAAACAAGCTCCAGGCTCTGAGCTGTCAGCACAGAGCCTGATGCCTGGCTGGAATTCACAAACTGAGATCATGACCTGAGCCGAAGTCAGAGTAACTGACCACCCAGGCACCCCTGAAATGGACTCTTAATTAATAGAGAACAAACTGATGGTTACTAGAAGAGAGGTGGGTAGGGGATGGGTGAAATAGGTGATGGGGATTAAGGAGTGCCCTTGTGATGAGCACTGGGTGTTATATGGAAGTGTTGAATCACAGTGTAGTGTACTCTTGAAACTAATATTACACTGTATGTTAACTAACTGGAATTTAAGTAAAAACTCAAAAAAAAAAAAAAAAAAAAAAAAGAGCCCAGTATCATAGTGACTTAAAGGAATGGAGGAAAGATAGAGTTTTTAGCAAATTGATTTTCCATTTTGGATTCATTTTGATAAATATGGAAATCTTTAAATTATCCTTCCCTGGTACAGATTGAATAAATTTGACAAGAGGTCTGTAGTTCTCTCTGTGTATAATTCCATACCTGAATGTAGTCCTGGGACTGTACATCAACCTTTGGTGATGACTGTCTACAAAGTATGGTCATTTATTTGATTGGACCTTTATGCTGTTTGGTTAAAAGTGCTGTTTTCACAACATCTGCCAGTCTTTACACTGAGTTTGGATGTTATAATTTCATATTGAACTTTTAGTGTTGATTTAATCTTGTCATCACTCATGATCTGTTTTTTTAAATACCTGTTAATTAAACTCCAAGTCATTAAACTTTAATGTGGGGATACTTTTAAATTTGGTTTCTAAAATGCTCAACAATTAAAAAAAAAACAACTAAAGAACAAAGATAAGTTATTTTCCATTTTGGAACTATGGTGAATTAATTTTTTTTAAAAGGAGAGGGAGGCATGTTGGAAGTTACCATGATCTTATATTATGCCTTTGAAAATGGAGCCATGCGTTTGTTAATTATAAGTGAGTAGAAATACAGCCAGAGTCTGAATTTTGAAACTAAGTCTGGTTACAAACATGTAATTATGTCAGCCCATGTTGTTCCTTTTTGTCTTTATTCGAGTACTGGTGTTGCCTAAAATGCATTAAAATTTTATGCTTCCTGTTGTAATTTATCTTGATCATTTAAACTTGTTGTGAGTTATTGTGAAAGTCTTTTCTGCACTATGAAATGTATTAGCTTGAGAAACAGGAAACTATTGAGAGAAGATTCTACTCATCTTTGCTTTATACTCTGATTGATGAGAGTTGTGAGATACGAATTGCCTTGCTTAAAGAGGTGGAAAATAAGTTAACCATTTTAAACTTCAAAAAAAATCAGTCTTGTGCTTTTATGACTAAGATACACCTTATATAGCCATGGCCTAAGAAAATTTTGTTTCTTTTCAGCTTGGCATTAGACTTGAAACCTACTTATCAATCCTGGTATTGTGATTGATGACACAGCTTTTAGAGTGAGAAGAATTAAGTCAGAATCTCTCTCTTGCCACTTATTACCTAGCACAGATTACTTAACCTCTTTTGATTCAGTTTCCTCATCTGTAAAATAAGGATAGTAATATTTACCTGGCAGCGTTGTGAGGATTAAAAAATATGGTGTATGTACTTGGCATGGTGCCTGGCACAGGGCATGTTTTAAGTAGTAGCTGTTAAAAATGATACTCTCTCCTTAGCCCTTTGGCATCTGGTTTCTGCCTTTATCACATCATCTTAAAGGGGTTTCACTTACAAAACTACTGATGTAGTAGTAATTGTAAACTTGTATGGATACTCTTCGGTTTTCATCTCATTTGGTGGGGTTGACTCGGGTTGACTCTTAATCTGAACCCGTAACATTTATTGGGAGGCAGTAGTCTGCTTCCTGGTTGACGCACCAGTTCTGGAGGCTGACTGGATTTGAATCCAGGTTCATTTACTATTGTATGACCTTGGGCAAGTTAGCTGACTTCTTATGCCTTAATTTACCCCTCTGCGAAATACAGATGTTGTGAGGATCATATACAATACACGCAAAACTCCTAAACAGGGTGCCTCTTTCGTAAAGAGTGAGCAGTTATGTTAGATGTTCTTGTTAAGCAACTGCAGAAACATCATGGAAACAAGAGGCAACACGAACAGGATACATCTGGCTTTCAGTTTGGCTGAAGAAGGCAGTATGGGGGAGGGGGCGGGGGTGTGTATGTGGAGGACAGCCTCTTGTTAGAGACATTTACAAGGTGGGAACTGCTTGACTGGTAACTGATAGCTGTTTATAGAAGAGAGAGAGACTCAAGAATGGCTGGCAGTGGTCACTGGGTAGATGGCTGTGTCTTTCATTATGAGGAGGAGCGGCTTTGGTGACTTTGGAGAAGTTTTGACCTTGGCTCAAGGTGCCTGCGGGTCAGCTAAGTAGAGAGCTCCTGTATGTGGATGTTTGGGTCTGGGCACGGGGATAGATACAGAAAATTGCAGGGAATAAGTGTGTGTGCCTTGAGCAGAGGCCCAGCCGTGAGCTCAGGGGGAGAAGCAGCTCTTGAAGAAGAGGGAGAAGGAAGGGGTGGCCAGTTAAGCAAAAGGAAAGCCCGGTGACTGATGTCCTGGAGGTGGAAGACATTGTGTCTGTGTCAAATATTGCAGGGAGGGGAGTTAAGGACTGCAGTTCTGGCTTGGCTTTACCAACTGAGACCTCACTGGAGACCTGGAAGTTTTCCTGTCTTCATCACTACTAATTTGCCTCTCTGAGGGTCTGTTCTGCTTCATGATGGGGGAGGAAGGATGGTAGCTGCGTGCTTGAGATTGCACAGGTTTCTTTGATATCAGCAGGTGGCCTCATCTCTGCTAAGTGTTGGATAATCTAGTTTCACATCCATTAGTGCTTTTTATTAGGTTCAGGATATTTTTAAAATTTTTGCATTCAAAGTGGGCCCTGGGGCACCTGGATGGCTCAGTCAGTTAAGCATTCGACTTCGGCTCAGATCATGGTTGAACGGTTTGGGAGTTTGAGCCCGGCATCGGGCTCTGTGCTGACAGCTCATGGAGCCTGCTTCAGATCCCTTGTCTCCCTTTCTCTCTGTCCGTCCTGTGCATGCTCTCTCTCTCTTTCTCAAAAATAAATAAACATTAAAAACAAAACGAAAAACCCGCAATAAACCAAGTGGGCCCCTCTCCCACATCGAGGTGAGTTCCTGCTATTCTTTTAGCACAAGAGCGGTGTATTTCCTGGGGTGGGCACACACAGCAGGCTCTCCAAGCCTCCCCTGGCATTGCCGCCAGCCCCCACCTCCTAGTCACTTTGAAACTTTGAGAAGGACATGACTTTATCGGAGAGTTTTAAGGAATTTCCCATTTGGCCTGAGGTCGAAAATCTAGTTTAAAATGAACGGTGGTTTTGTTGTTCACGTAAAGTGAACTTTTTGGTCTGGGTCACAGGTAGTGGTGTAGCAGATCTTAAATTCGAGTTTTAGATTGTAGTTTTAAACTTGGGCAAGTAGCTATGTGGTGTACTTGGAGAAAGGGAGACCCTGTGAAAGGCTCCTTATCTGGCATAATCAGTGTTAATTTCCTTTCTAATAAAATACTATAATCAATTACAAAATTGCATATTTCAGCTGTCACTGGCCCCTTGGGCAGCCTTCCTCTTTTAGTAGCTCTTTTCTCTGGTTACAAATGTGTCACTTTCCTCACTTCTGACCCACTGTCTCTTGTCCCTTTCATTTGAAGCCCTGGTGTTCACCTGTTGTCTGTCTCCTCATCCTTGTTCTTCTCTCCTCACCGTTTGCTTTCCCCCTGCCAGAGTGTGGTTTTAGAGGTCACCGGTGATCTTGCCAGGTGGAGCATTACGCAAGCTTAGTTTCACTGGAGTATTTTTTAAAGCGCAGAGAGGCTCGGAGATCCTTTCTTTTTTTAATCGTAATACTTACTCACTTCTCAGTACCTCTTCCTTCTTGAGACACTTGAAGGATACCTCACCATCCTGGGCACCTTTTTGGCTCATGGTCACTTCCTCCCCTCTGTGGCCTCCACTGGCTTCTCAACCTCTGCCCTAATGGAGGGGCCCATGCCTGTCTGGAGAACTTCTGTGCCCACCTGCCCCGGGAGCACACAGTACTGGGTTGTCTGCAGGAGCCTCACCTAGATCTTGTTTGCTATTCTCGGTTTCTCACAGATCTCTCTGAGTACAGATGACTGCAAGTTAAGCTTTGCCTTTCTTTAGCACCAGGACATGCTAGAGGACTGTCCTGCTTTCTGGTTTTTTTTTTTTTTTCTAGTTTGGTTTAATAAAGTTCTGGGGGTTTTTTCTCCTATTTCTCACCTTTATTAGTGAAGAAAATGAAGAGAATTAAGATTTAAGGAAGTTTTATTTTGGCCACGAGACCAGCAGGATCTATTGAAGATTATTTACATTTATAAATTTTATTGTTAGAAAGTATTACAAAAGGAATATATATTCATGATGGAAATTTTTTTTTTTTTCAACGTTTATTTATTTTTGGGACAGAGAGAGACAGAGCATGAACGGGGGAGGGGCAGAGAGAGAGGGAGACACAGAATCGGAAGCAGGCTCCAGGCTCTGAGCCATCAGCCCAGAGCCCGACGCGGGGCTCGAACTCACGGACCGCGAGATCGTGACCTGGCTGAAGTCGGACGCTTAACCGACTGCGCCACCCAGGTGCCCCTGGAAATGTTTTTAAAAAGGAAAAAGATGTATGTAATCTGACCAGCTAGAGGGAACCACCATTGTTTACATTTGAGGGTATGTTATTTGTCTTTTTTTCCCGGATGGGTACTTGTGTGCACCCACTCTCATACTTAAAAAACCTGAATAGCCTCGTTCTGTGTATGTTATTTTAGCTGCTGTGTGTTGAATGACCATAGTGTTTTTGCTGGGGATATATCATGCTGTAACCATTTCTCTGCTGTTGTTGGGTATCTAGTTTTTCGCTTTTTACTGTTTTAAACACTCCTGAGATAACTATCTTAGTAGTTAAATCTTTGTTTTCAGTATTTTTTTCTCAGGTGAAGTTTTTAGAAGTTGAACAGCACAGATAAGAGTATGCTGGGTTGTAGTGCTGTTGATATGTGTGGCCAAGTTCATCTCTAGAAAGTTTCACAGCTCTTTTCCTCTTCTCCTCTTCTTTTAAAGTAACTCTGGTGTTTCTCCTAACTTGTGGGTTGCTTGAGGTAACTCCAGTATAATCTTGGTATTGCCTTTTGCCTACTTAAATTGCCACCCGATGTTTAGTGTTGTCATTCAGTTGGTCTCAGAGCTCTAGGTACTCCGTCAGTGGACTTCAGTCACATACTCTCACATGTAACTGCATTTTGGCTGTGTTCTGGGTACCTTAAATCCCTAGACTTTTCCCAAGAGGCAGCTTCACAGCCCTGGTGGTTTCTCTCTTTATCCTTGTGAAAGCCTCTAGTTGGACTTGGGATGAATTTAGGAAAAGGGGCCAGATAGTGTGCTTTCTCTCTATCTACTTTTCTTAACCCCATACAGAACTTAACTTACTCTTTAATTAAAAGTGACATATACTATGGTAAAGATCATAGAAATGTTCTTTTAATTCTTTCCAGAGGAAATACATCTGTTTAGCTTTTGTTAATTATTTGAAAATGCTAGTGAACGGTAGGAAAGGAATTTCAAGTTTGTGAAATATTTGACTTTTAATTGTTTTATTAAAAAATAAAGTCTTTCACTTTTAAGTGAATACAGTTGGCCTCCCCTGGAACTTTCTCTAATTAAATTAGCTATATTGATATTTGCTGATTTGTAGGTATTTATGTTGATATATAGATGTTTACATTCTGTTGTGATGTGGTTTTAGTGACTGTTAGTTTTCTCTAGAAGTGAACTTATTTTAGATTTTTGTACTTTTCTAGATGTTTTATAATTGTAGTTCCAGGTGGTGAATGGTTCCTATTTATTTTTATATGTGATTCAGATTTTGTCTTTCTCTTAATAAACTGTATAAACATATATAAGAGCTTATTATAACTTTAAATAAACTTATGGAACTCTGATTTACTGTTGATGTTTTTGTTTCTCAATCTTAGGATTCTTAACCTAACTGATGTCATTTTTTGTTTTTATTTTTTAAAAAAAAGACTCAAGTTTTTAAAGGCAGTTTTAGGGTCACAGCAAAATGGAGAGGAAGGTACAGAGATTTCCTGTATAACACTGTCCCACACACATGCATAGCCTCCCCCCTTCGCATCCCCCACGAGAATTTGTTATAATTGGTGAACCTCCATCACTGTCATTCAGAGTCCATAATCATACAGAGTATTTTCACTGACCTAAAAATCCTCTGTGCTCCATCTGTTCATCCCTTCCTCCCTCCTGCAGCTTCTGATCCTTTTACTGGCTCCATACTTTTGCCTTTTCCAGAATGTCATATCTTTGGAATCATAGGGTATGTGGCCTTTTCAGATTGACTTCTTTCATGTAGTAATACGCATTTAAGTTTCCCCCTTGACTTTCATGGCTTGATAGCTCATTTCTTTTTTAGTACTGAATAATATATTCCACTGTGTGGATACACCACAATTTATCCATTGCCCTACTGAAAGGTATCTATCTGGGTTGCTTCCAAATTGTGGCAAGTATGAATAATGCTGTTGTGAACCTCCATGTGTAGAGTTTTATGTGACCTAAGTTTTAAACTACTTTGGGCGAATACCAAGCAGTGCACTTGCTGGATATTGTGGTTAAGAGTGTGTTTTAGTTTTGTAGGAAACCACCAAACTTCTAAAGTGGCTGTACCGTTTTGCATTCCTACCAGCAATGAATGAGAGTTTCTGTTGCTCTGCATTCTTGCCAGTGTTTGGCATTGTCAGTGTTCTGGGTTTTGGCCCTTCTAGGAAGGGTAGTGGTATTTCATTGTTGTTTTAATTTGGATTTCCTGATAACCTGTGATATGGGGCATCTTTTTGTATGCTTATTTGCCATCTGTATGTCTTCCTTGTTGAGGTATGTCTGTCTGTCAAGATCCTTGGCCAGTTTTTAAATCGTGCTGTTTTATTATTTTAAGAGTTCTTTGTATATTTTGGATAACCGTCCTGTAACAGATATGTCTTTTGCAGTATTTTCTCCCAGTCTGTGCTTGTGTTCTCATTCTGGTAACAGTGTCTTTCATAGAGCAGAAATTCTTAATTTTAGTGAAACCTAGTGTTTTTCTTTTAAGTTTTTATTTAAATTCTAGTTAGTTAACATGTAGTGTAATGTTAGTTTCAGGTGTACAATTTATTGATTCAACACTTCCATACAACACCTGGTGCCCATCATAACAAGTGCCCACCTTTATATCCATCACCTAATTTTACCCGTCCTCCCACCCACCTCCCCTCTGGTAACCATCAGTTTGTTCTTAATAATTAAGAGTCTGTTTCTTAGAGCGCCTTGGTGGCTCAGTCGGTTAAGCGTCCAGCTTCGGCTCAGGTCATGATCTCACAGTCCGTGGGTTCGAGCCCCACGTCTAGCTCTGTGGTGACACCTCAGAGCCTGGAGCCTGTTTTGGATTCTGTGTCTTCCTGTCTCTCTACCCCTTCGTCACTTGTGCTCTCTCTCCCTCTCTCTCAAATAAATAAACATTAAAAAACAATTTTTTTTTAAAGAGTTCTGTTTCTTGCTCTTTGTCCCCTTTGCTTGTTTGTTTTGTTTCTTAAATTCCACATTGGAATGAAGTTGTATGGTATTTGTCTTTCTCTGACTGATTTCACTTAGCATGATACTCTAGCTCATCTGTGCTTTTACTAATGGCAAAATTTCATTATTTTTTGTGACTAATATCCCATTTTTTAAAAAAAGTTTATTTATTGGGGCACCTGGGTGGCTCAGTCAGTTAAGTGTCCGACTTCGGCTCAGGCCGTGATCTCACCGTCTGTGAGTTCGAGTCCCGCGCCAGGCTCTGTGTTGACCCAGTTCAGAGCCTGGAGACAGCTTTGGATTCTGTTGTCTCCATCTCTGTCTCTCTACTTCCCCCACTCGCGCTCTGTATCTCTCTCAAAAAAAAAAAAAAATTTTTTTTTTAGGTTTACTTATTATTTATTAAGAGAGAGAATCCAAAGCATGCTCTGCCCTGTCAGTAAGGAGTCTGACACAGAGCTCAATCCCAAGAACCATGAGATGATGACCTAAGCCAAAATCAAGAGTCAGATGCTTAACTAACTGAGCCACCTAGGCACCCCTGAGTAATATTCCTTGTATGTATATGCTACTTCTTTTTCCATTCATCAGTTTATGGAAACTTCGGCTGTTTCCATAGTTTGGCTGTTGTAGGTAATGCGGCTATAAATATTGGGGTACATGTATCCTTTTGAATCGTTATTTTTGTATCATTTGGCTAAATACCTCATAGTGCAATTGCTGGATTATAGGGTAGTTCTATTTTTTAACTTCTTGAGGAACCTCCGTACCATTTTGCATTGCCACCAACAGTGCAAGAACAGTGTGGTTCCTGCTTATCCACGTCCTTGCCAATACCTGTTGTTTCTTGTGTTTTTGGTTTTAGCCATTCTCAAAATAATTTCCATTAAGTTTATTTATTTTGAGAGAGACCGTGCACGCAGGAGTGCGGGAGAGGCAGAGAGAGAGAGGGGAGAGAGAGAATCCCAAGCAGGCACCATGCTGTCAGAGTCTGACATGGGGCTCGAACCCACAAACCATGAGATGACCTGAGCCAAAATCAAAAGTTGGATGCTTAACTGACTGAGCCACCCAGGCACCACCCCCTTTTTAAAAATATTTATTTATTTAATATTTTTAATAACTTTTATTAAGTTACTTGATTTTAGCCATTCTGAAAGGTGTGAGGTGATATCTCATTGTAGTTTTTATTTCTCTGATGATCAGTGATGTTGAGCATTAATGAAATCCAGTTTATCAGTTCTTCCTTTCATGGATGTTGCCTTTCGTGTCATATTTAAAAAGTCATCACCAAACTCCAGGTCATCTGGATTTGCTTATATGTTATCTTCTAGGAGTTTTATAGTTTTGCTTTTACATTCAGGTCTGTGATCCATTTTGAGTTCATTTTTGTGAAGGGTATAAGGTTTGTGTCTAGAGTCTTTTTTTTCTTTTTAAAGATTTTATTTTTAAGTCATGTCTGCGCCCACTGTGGAACTCGAACTCACAACCTGGAGATCAAGAGCCGCATGCTCTTCTGACTGAGCCAGCCAGGCTCCCCTAGGTTCATTTTTTTGTATGTGGATGTTCAGTTGTTCCAGCACTATTTGTTAAAGAGATGTGGCTTTGCTTCATTGTATTGCTTTTGCAAAGATCAGTTGCCTACATGTAGGTGGGTTTGTTTCTGAGCTCTCTGTTTTGTTTTGTTTTGTTTTGTTCCATTGACCAATACTCTAGGGTCTTGATTACTGACAGTAGCTTTATAGTAAGACTTAAAGTCAAGTAGAGTTAGTCTTCCAGTTTTGTTTTTTTTTTTGCTTTAGTATTGTCTATTTTGGTTCTTTTATTTTCCATAGAAACTTTAGAAAAGTTTGTTGATATCCACAAAATAACTTGCTGGGATTTTTTATTGGGATTGTGTTGAATGTATAAGTCAAGTTGGGAGGAACTGACACCTTGACATACTGAGTTTTTCTGTCCACAGATGTGGAATATCTCCATTCGGTTCTTTAGTTTTGTTCATGAGAGTTTTATAGTTTTCCTCGTATTGTACATATTTGTTAGGTTTGTACCTAAGTGTTTAATTTTGGGGGGTCTGATATAAGTATTGTGTTTATAATTTCAAATTCAGCTTGTTCTTACTGTTATATAGGAATGCAGTTGACTTCTGTATATTGGCCTTGTGTCCAGCAATCTTGTTATAATCACTTTCTAGATTATTATTTTAGTTTATGTCTTAAGTCTGGATTTATTTGATGAATTCATTTAATGAACTTGTGCATTTTAAAACATAGCCTATTTTCTGTCTGGATATTGATTATGGAGAGACAAGTAAGACACTGTATCTGCCGTTGAGGGGCTTACGGATTGGTTCGGAAGATGGATGTATATACACACAGTTGCAGTGAGGTGTTTCAGTTTCTATATGAGAAATTTGCAGAGTATAGTGGGATATAAATGAAAGTAGTCACTTCTTCCTGAGGGGCTGGGTGGGGGGAAGGGCCAGGAAAGGTTCCATAGAGAAAGTAACCCATGAGCTGAGTCTTGGAAGAGGCAGGTGAACTAGTGGAAGGTGGTTCATGAAGGTCAGGAGGACCAGTGGACTCAAAGGCTTGAAGCTATAATATTGTCTAATACGTCCTGGGAATTGCAAGCAGTTAGATCGTTGAGAAGTAGGCAAGACATAGCTTGTGGTGGACTGCCATTCTAAAGAGCTTGGACTTTTATCCTTTGGTCATCGGAGCTCTGAGAGATTTAAGCGGTAACATGACCAGATTTGCATTTGGAAAAATCACTCTCACAGCATGTGAAGGATGGATTATTTGATGCAGATCCAGGTGTGATTCTCAGTGATAGTTACAAGAAAACGATGATGAGGGCTTGAACTAAGGGCCGGTGCCAAGGAGTATGGAAAAGAAGAGGAAGGAAGAGATATTAAAGAAATAGAATCTGGGGCGCCTGGGTGGCGCAGTCGGTTGAGCGTCCGACTTCAGCCAGGTCACGATCTCGCGGTCCGTGAGTTCGAGCCCCGCGTCGGGCTCTGGGCTGATGGCTCAGAGCCTGGAGCCTGTTTCCGATTCTGTGTCTCCCTCTCTCTCTGCCCCTCCCCCGTTCATGCTCTGTCTCTCTCTGTCCCAAAAATAAATAAACGTTGAAAAAAAAAAAATTAAAAAAAAAAAAAGAAATAGAATCTTTAGCACTTAGTGATTGCTTGGATAAGGCGAGGAAGGCACAAGTAGTCTAGAATGTTTTCCAGAGTTCTGTATTGAGATGGGGATACAGGGGGAAAAGTTACACTGGCAGGAAAGCAGATGAGTTCAGTTTTGGACATGTTGTGGAATGTGTAGGTGTAGAGATAATGCACTAGACACTTGGATATAGAGGTCTTACGGCTGTAGAGAGCTAGTACATCTTCACAAGAAGATGGGGGAAAGTGGGTGAATCTGAGATCTATTTTAGAAGGAAAACGAGATTAGCTAATGGGTTGGATTGGTGGTAGTGGGAAGGGCATGAACATAATTTTAGGAGTATGTTGCAGAAATTTATATTCTGAAATGCTTATCTCAGAAAAGAAGAATAAAAATTCTGAGCTAAGATTCCAACTGAAGAAGTTGGAGAAATCAAACTGAGTAAACCCAAAGAAAGCAGAGGGAGAAATTATAAAAAAAAAAAACAAAGAAAAAAACAACAAAACAACATGTAGAAATTACTGAAATGGAAAACAAATTATTTAGACATAGTCTACAAAACCAAATACTGGTTCTTTGAAAACATCAATGCAATACAGCTATGGTAAGATTGGTTAAAAAGAGAAGGCGGCAAACACATAAAAACATTTGTAGTGAAAAAAAATAACTATAAGTAAGTTAAAAATTCAACAAATCACAAAATAATACTGTGCCAGAAATATTAAAAACCAATATCAAAGGAGTAATTTCCTAGAGTAACACATCTTACCAAAACCAACTCAGTAGAAATAAAAAACCTAGACTGGCCATCATTAAAATTGTGACGAAGCATTTAAGACAGCTCAACCAGATACAAAACCAAACAAAAACTTGGTGAATTCAGGTGGTCTTTTTGGTCAAGGTCTGTCAAGCTTCTAAGAAAAATAAAAGCTAATTTCTTACATATGTTCTAGAAAATACGTGTCTGCACAGATTCATTTTATGATACTAGGATGACTTCATCCTACTAGTCAAGGAGTGTATATAGTCAGGGAGAGTGTGATCATGGCTGATCATTTTCTTATCTCACTTACAAATAGATACTGAAAGGTCTGAATAAAATTTAGCAAACATAAATCAGCAATGTAGTTTTAAAAAATCATGATTGATCATATTAAGTTTATCCAAGTGGAAATATGAGTCCGCATGAAAAAAATCAACATAGTTCACGTCAGCAGATTAAAGGAAAAAATTTAAGTTGTAGATAAAAGCATTCATTAAAATGTAACACTTGTTTATAATCTGTTTGCATACTTGAAACTGTACTTCCTTAACTTGGTGAGGGGTTTCTTTTAGAAACCTTTGACATATACTGTATTTAATAGTGAAGTGTTTCCTTTAAAGGTGGAAATGAGGCCAGGAATTCTACTCTTGCCACTTCTATTCATCATTTCTCTGAAGATTCTAGTCAAAACCGTAAGAAAAATAAATGAAATAGGGGCTGGAAAGAAGAAACACTTACTAGCTTGTAGTGTGACTGTTTACATAAAATAAGAGAAGCTACAAATAGCCTAATTAGAATTTAAAAGATTTCAGCAATGTGTCTAGAATCACAATCAGTATACCAAAGTCTTTCTTATGTATACATTAACAACAGGAAATGTAATTTTTAGAAGATACTGTCAATAATAGCATAAATTAGTATGTTTTTGAGTCAAACAAGATGCGTAAGAGAAAGTTTTTAAAAATTATTGAAAAAGAAAAGTGGACCCAAATAAATGGAGAGAGAGAGAGAGACCCTGTTCATAGATTAGGGAACACAGTGTTATAAAGATGTCATTTCTTCCCTAAATTAATAGTCTTTTTGGTGCAATTCCCGTTTACATCTTAACAAGATTTTTCTGGGAACTTAACAGTTGGAACCTAAAATTCATATGGCAGAGTAAAGGGCCAAGAATAGCTAAGACAATTTTGAATAAAAATAAAACAGTAGACTTAGAGAGCAAGATTTCATACAGGTGGGAGATACAGACATGGTGATGGAACGCAAGAAAAAGCCTAGAAACAAACCCACACACATATGGGAGCTTGATGTATATGAGAGACGGCATTACAAATCCATGGGAAATCTACGTTCAATATAAAACCAGGTAATGGAATTGGACAGTTGACCACCTGTGTAGAAAAGGACTAAACGAGAAACCTAGATTCTGGAATCCCAAATCAATTCCAAGTAGATTAAGAGACACTAAAAGTCAAAAGTGGAACTCTAACCCTGTAGAGGAAAGTAATGATAAAAATCTTTTTGACATGTAAAGATACCCAAATAATATATACATACACATAATCATAAAAGGCAAAGGTTGATAAATTTAAATACATTAAAGTCAAGGACTTACAACTATTGAGGAAATGTAAATCAAACCACAGCGAGATACCACCTCACATCCAGTAGGATGGCTCTAATAAAAAAGGTAATAAGCGTGGGTGAGGTTGTGGAGAAATTGTAACACACACGCTACTGGTGAGAATTCAGAGTGGGAGTTGCTTTGGAAAATATCCTGGCAGGTCCACCAAAGGTTGAACATGTTACCATATGAGTCAGCAGTGCCGCTCTTAGGATATATAGGACAGATCTAGCTAAGAGAAGTGGAAATTTATGTCCACACAAGACACATGTATGTTCTTAGCAGCAGCATTCATAATAGATGAAAAGTAGAAACAAATGTCTATCAACTGATGAATAGATAAGCAAAATGTATGAAAAAAATTTTCATACAATGGAATATTTGGGGCAATAAAAAGGAATGAAGTACTGGTATGTGCTACAATGTGGATGAACCTTGCAAACATCATGCTAAGTGAAAGAAGTCAAGTCACCAAAGGCCACGTGTTATGATTCCATTCATTTGAAATGTTTAGAATGGGCAGATACATAGACGAAGTTCATTAGTGGTTTCCTTAGGGCTGGAAGGAATAGGAGGTTACTGCTAAAGAGTATGGGTTTTTTTTATGGGATGATGAAAATGTTTGAAAATCAGTTATAGCGATCGTTGCCGATCCTGTGAATTGAACTGTATATATTAAATGGCTGAATTGCGTGGTATGTGAATTATATCTCAGTAAGCTGTTTAAAAAAATCAAGAACCTCTCATATGGCAAGAATACTGTGACTACATTAAAGAAAAATCCACAAACTTGGAGTAGTTACATACAACATAAAAAATTGGAAAAGGCTTAGTATCCAGAATGTAAAAAGAGCTCCTGAACATTAATAAGAAATAGATAAACATCTTAACTAGTAAATGGCAGTTTACCTAGGAAGAACCTAACTGGCTGATGAAGTGAAAAGATGCTCAGTTCAAGGGAGATGCGATTTAAAGTAATGATGCGGTAGCTCAGTCTGTTGAGCGTCCAACTCTTGATTTCGGCTCAGGTCATGATCCCAGGGTCGTGGGATTGAGCTCCGCATCTGGTTCTGCACTGAGTGTGGAGCCTGCTTAGGATTCTTTCTCCCTCTGTTCCTCTCCCCCTCTTGTGCTTGCTCTCTCTAAAATAAAAATAAAATAAATGATGAGATAACATTCCACATCGGTCCAAATCAGTAAGTTTACTTGAGAATATCAAGTGTTGGTACAAGTGTTGGGAAACTGAGCAAGCCCTTTCATTGCTGGAGGAAATGTAGACCGGCATGGCTTCTTTGGAGAGCCGTCTGGTGTGACCAGGTCAGGTTGCACATGGGCCTACCCTGTGACCTACTTGTGTCAGAGCCACTCTTGTGCCTGCCGCAGGGCCCTGGCTGAGGCAACCCAAGAAGAATCTCGCTGGGCTCCTCAGTCCAGCAAAACCCAGCTACAGCTGCATATTACACAGTAGATAAATTCAGTAACTAGATCTGCATAGGTGAACAGATAAACTTCCAAAACCGAACGTTGGGTGAAAATAGCAGAAGGATATAGTCAGTATATCATTTTTCACAAGTCTTCGTATGCAATATCAGTAATTGTATCTGATTAAACATATACATGTAGTAAAAGTACACAGAACATACATGGTTGTTGCCTCTGGGGAGAGCACAAAGGATATTATTTTCCATCTTAGAGGATTCTCGTAAGGGCGAACGAATACACAGCCTGCCTTATTGCAAGTGGTTGCTGTTAGTTCTTAGGGGGTGTGGATGCATCTTTTTTGCTCTTAAATTTAAAAGCTATCACAGATTTTTTTTAGTTGCTTTGTTTAGTGTTGTAGTCTGTTCATGTATATAATTGCTTATGACATGTCAGATTGAGGGGCCAGGGACCAGGGCCATCACAGTGATCAAGACTGGCAAAATTCCTGTTGTCATGGAGCCCAGAAACCAGGGATGGAGACAACACACAAGTGGAAAATTAATTATACTCTTGACTGGCACTTAACAGTGTGAAGGGACTAACACAGGGTACTGAGAGGTGCGGGGGGGGGGAAGGGGAGCTGAGGGTGGTCAGGGAAGGCTATTGAGTGGAAACCTGTATTTTACAAAGAGCAAACGTGGAAATTGGGGGGGGGGAACACCTTCATAAAGGACATGTTCAAAAATTCCAGGAAGAATAAAATACTTAGGAATACATTTGGCAAAAAAAGTGTAAATGTATACTTTGAAAACTACAAAACGTATTGGAATAAATTAGAGAAAATCCAAATGGCAAGGTTCACGGACTGGAAGACAATACTGTTAAGATGGCAGCGTTCCCCAAACTGATCTACAGATTCAGCGCAGTCTCCGGCTGAGTCCCTGCTGACTTCCTTGTAGAAAGTGACAAGGTGATCCTAAACAATAGCAAGGCCAGTGTGGCCAGAGCGTGGTGAGGGAGGGAGCAGGGGAAGTGGTGCCACTTCTGGATCATGAAACCCTGTGGGCCATGGAGCTATCACCGATCTCATCCTAGGTCCAGTGGGAAGCCTTCGGAGGGCTCTAAGCAGGGGAGTGGTATAATTAAATATTTATTACGTGCCTCTCTGCCTGTCACTGGGATGGGCATGAGTATGGCAGTGAACAGGACAGAATTGAACAAATAGAAGTCAGCCTTTGAATGGTAGGAAATGAGAGCATCCTCAATTTCTTTTTGTATGTGTTGGCATGTATTTATATCATATTACTGACCTAGTTCCGCATTATCTTAAGTGGCAGTAACAAGTGCTATTATAATAGTGTTTATGGAAGAGTTAAGTGTTCATTATAGAATAATTAGATTCAGATGGAAAGAGAAATGCGTATCTTTCAATATCTTACTACTTTGACATAATGACAGTTCACATTTAGTGTTTTTGCCTTCTAGGCTTTGCAGTGGATTTATGATCAAACATTTCTCAAGTTCAGTAGTGAGTGACCTCATTACCCCCAATGCCATTTCTTTTATAGTTTCTTTTTTTTTTTAAGTTTATTTATTTTGAGAGGGAGAGAGAGAGAGAGAGAGAGAGAGAGAACATGTACGTGCGAGCCGGGAAGGGACGGGATGGTGGGGAGAGAGAATCCCAAGCAAGCTCTGTGCTGTTAGCTGAGCTGGGCTTGAACCCATGAACCACGAGATCATGACCTGAGCTGAAATCAAGAGTTGGACGGTTAACTGACTGAGCCAGCTAGGCACCGCTCACCCCTCAACACCATTAAAGGAAACAACAATGGGATCATAGGGTTTCTTGGGGTGAGTCAGTCTGTGAGTCTTCTGATTAATCCCTTTTAGGTGGAGCTGATCAGAATAATGTTCAACATCAACCCCCTGGAGAACCTGAAGCTGTACATCAGCAGCCGGCCTCCCCTTGTGGTCTTTATGATCAGTGTCAGCGCCATGGCAATAGCTTTCCTGACCTTGGGCTATTTCTTCAAAATCAAGGAGATTAAGTCACCGGAAATGGCAGAGGTATTGTATATTTTAAGTTTTCCTGTCAGGCTGGCCCGACCTTACCCAGTGGGAGAACACCCTTGCGCTCTCCACACACCTTTCTTTGATGGGGACATTTTAACCCAGTGAGAAAGAGCAGCATTTATTCACGATCTTTTGTCTTCCCTATGACTCACTTTGTTAGAAGGTATCTAGTTAGGTAACTGTTGATTTAAATAATGCCATCAGTTTCAGTTAGACTATTTCAGCAATGAAACATGTATTTTGGAAAATATATTTGTAAAAATGTTTGTGTCAGGAAGGCCAGGAACTAACATATTTGCTGTTATTAAATTAATAATAAGTAATTTAAATTTATCTTAAATTAGCTAATTGCTGTTTTTGAAAACTGTAAATATTTGTTATCTTGAAGCCACATGTCATGGAATTTCTTTTAGCTGTACCGATAGCTTTGTCACTGCCAAAGAAGGGATGCTAAAGAAATAGAACACCTGAGTCTTATTTCCAAATATATTTGTCTTTTTTATTAGGCCGAATTTCAGTTATCTACAAACTTGCTTTCTAGATTTTTATGTTGTGGTCAGTTTAAATACATTATTGGGGTATTGCTCTTTAATCCTTAATCTAGGCATATAATAGTTTGAACACTCATAATACAGATCTTAAAAGGTGTATTTTTGCAAATACAAAGAAAACAATACAAAATTAACAATTCTTAACAAAAGTGAATGATAATGTACCTATTAATAAATATATTTTACATGTTAGAAATAATGCTGAATTAATGATACGGTGAATTTACTGGTGGATAAAGTTTCTTTCAGGACAAATGAGTACCTGTCATCGTAGATTCCCGGAGTTCCTTCTCTTACCCTTTTTCTTCTTGGGTGTGTTCCTAGGTGGGAGTAGGAGCGGGAGTGGGGGTTGAGACTGCAGCGTTGCCTCATTGTGTGTGCCTCGTGACTAAGAGGAGGGTTCTACCCTGTGTAATGGGGATCATGGCCTTTTCTGCTCTCTGGTATTCTAGATCCTAGAATACCTTGACAGGAAGGGCCACCTTCACAAGTGAACTCTTTCAGATGGTTTAGGTAACAAGTTTTAGCTGTTTCTACCATGAAACCCTTTCAAAGAGTTTCTAACCAAGAAGAGACCTACTGGCTGGCTCAGTTTTCCCTCTTTTCTGACTCTGAATCTTTAAAGGTTGTGCAAATAGGCTGTACTCACATTAGGGCTGAAAATGAATATTCTAGTCAGAACCAGGGCTCCGCAGCATCCTGGCATTACTTTTCTTCAGAGCCCAAGGCCATGTTGAACACTCAGCCAAGCTAAGTGATTAAGAGGTAGCCTGGATAATTAGTCTTTAATAATCAAAATGGAGCCTGACATTGGCTTTGACCAGCTGTTCAAAATGGACTTGAACTCTGCAGGAAAGCAGTGCCAGGATACTGCAGAACTTTGGTTATGATTAACTTAGTGCTTTTCTTTTCAAATGAGGATCTGAGGAATATGGGTGAAGTTTGGGGCTATGAGTCAAAAAACTTAATCCAGATTGTGCCTTCAGCTGTGGGACTGGAGAGCCCTTAAAGTTGCTCTGGGCCTCAGTTCCCTCATGTCTGGAGTATGAAGGGATGGGACTAGAATGTTCATTTTCAGCTCCAATTTTCAGTTCAATTTCAACTCAGGTCTCCTGAGTTTGTAGGTTTGGGGAGAATGTAATTTTATACATCGAGTTGCAGTCTTACTAAATACCATGCACTGATCCGCTGATGCTGTAAAGGTAGACTCACTTGACTGCTCAAGGATTGCTCAGATGGCTTTTTATTTAATGCAGCAAGGAAAAGGTTTTTTGAGAGGTAGCCTCATGAGGGGACGAGAGAGAAAGCCTCAAATCCGCCTCCCTGAAGGAGAGTCAGGGATATCAAATAGCATTAAAAAAATTTTTTTTTGATGTTTATTTATTTCTGAGAGAGAGAACACGAGTGAGGGAGAGGCAGAGAGAGAGGGAGACACAGAATCCAAAGCCGGTTCCAGGCTCGATGTGGGGCTCGAATTCACAAACTGTGAGATCATGACCTGAGCCGAAGTCGGACGCTCCACCGACTGAACCATCCAGGCGCCCCTCAAGTGGCATTTTTAATCAGTGGCTAGTGTTAGAGTAATTGGAAGTGTAACTGGGTTTGTCTTCACATTTGGCAACTTTTTGTAGACTAATGTTGCTGGGACAGAGAAGTTCTGTCGGACAGCCTAGGTTAGTTTGTTGTCACTGTTTCGGCCTGAGTTCATCTTCGCATTTCTGTGAAAATCAAAATAGAACCAGGTGGGTACTTTACTAGGTTGGTTTCAGTTTAATCATGACATAATCAGCTGTATGTGTTTTTAAAATTGCTTATGATTTAGATCATCAGTACAGACCGTAAGAGAAGCCTGATAAATATCGTTTCCCTTCCTTTCTGAAATTGTTCTGTTTTAAGGTGGTCACGTTCCAAAGTCCATGACAAGGCGGGGGAAGTACCACATGAATATTGGTATTGACTACACTTTTGCATTCTACAGAGAGAAAGCAAGATGTATAGAATTGCCCTTTTGAGGAATTATTTTAAGGCAGCCTTATTTACTTATTTATTTTTTAAGTTTTATTTATTTAAGTAATCTCTACACCCAACGTGGGGCTTGAACTCACAACCCCAAGATCAAGAGTTGCATGCCTTTCCTTCTGACTAAGCCAGCAAGACACCCCAAGGCTGCCTAATTTTTAAAAAATAACTAATTGTGGGGCGCCTGCTGGCTTAGTTGGTAGAGCGGGTGACTCTTGAGCTTGGGATTGTGCATTCAAGCCCCACATTGAGTGTAGAGATTACTTAAAAACAAAATCTTAAAAATAATGGATTATTTTTTTGGCTAATTAAATTGGATGAATGCTTTTAATTTTTAATTTTAACTTTTATTACTTTCATTTAAGCTTTCTTTTCAGGTTTGGTTCTGAAGCTAGATCATTTTCTATAAGTATGTGCTATTTTGGTTTGTTTTCTACACAGTTTCTTGAATAAGTTGGTTTAATCTCCTGGTATATTTAATATCTCATGCCAGTTAAGAATTCATATTTTAGATTGTGAATATGAGAGTGATTTGGAAACCCCACTGTTACACCAACACAAGAGGCTGATGGCTGTATTGTCATTGCTGTTTTAAATGAGTGACTCAGAAGTGTCATTCCCCTGCAGCCCTGTGACGCCACACTGGGGGGTCGTCAGGTCGTGGCCAGATGGTGTGGTGGCAGCACTTTCCGACTTTCTCACACTTACTTCCCTCTGTTGCATTTTACTGCAGGATTGGAACACGTTTCTGCTGCGGTTTAACGATTTGGACTTGTGTGTATCCGAGAATGAAACGTTAAAGCACCTCACAAATGACACCACGGCTCCGGAGAGCACAATGACCAGCGGGCAGGCCAGAGCGTCCACCCAGTCCCCTCAGGCCCTGGAGGATTCAGGCCCAGTTAACATCTCAGTTGCGATCACCCTAACCCTGGACCCGCTGAAGCCCTTTGGAGGGTACTCCCGCAATGTCACCCATCTGTACTCGACCATTTTAGGGCATCAGATTGGACTTTCAGGTGTGTGAGTGTAGCCATTTTCCTTCCAGATTTTCTTAGGCAACAACTCTTCGAAGACAGAGTATTAGTAGTATGTGGTCTTTACTCATCAGACTATTTTTATTTTTGCATGTCTCTCCTTTTCTTGAGTTTGAACTAAATGAAGTCAAGAAGGAACTATTTCTACTACATCTTCACTTAAAGTGTTTGGTATATAGTAGGCGCTCAATAAAAGCAGCCGAGAAGCAACTTTAAGGCCTCGTTCTGGTTTTAATACTTACAAGCACAAATTTTTATTCAAGTTTCTCATCATGGAGTTTTCAATACATACTATAAATATTGTTATTAGTCTACAAATATAAATATTGTTATAGTCTACAAATTTTTGAATGCCTACATTAGCTCAGCCCTAGCTGCTGAAAAGAACTAGAAAAAGGCTAAGGTCTGGTTTTGTCCAGTTGGAATTTTAGGATTATGGAAGAGACAAGGATAACATGAGTTAATATTCATCAGGCACTTAACAATAGTTCGTGGCACAAAGGAAATGCTATATTAAGTGCGTGTTAAGTAATATTAAAAATTAACACCTAGGGGCGCCTGGGTGGCTCAGTCAGTTGAGCCTGGGTGGCTCAGTCAGATCTCACAGTTGTGAGATCAAGCCCCAAATTGGGTTTCGCGTTGGGTGTGGAGCCTACTTAACATTCTCTCTCTCTCCTCTCCTGCCCCTCTCCCACTTGCGCACCCTCTCTCAAAAAATAAAAAAAATAAACATCTACAGAACAGTGAGCACTGCCCTTTGACCAATAGTGTCCTCTGACCATGACAGACTATCAAGTGATTCAGGAGAGTGTTGAGGAAGTAGTGGAAGCTGGGATAATTAGGAAAGGCTTCATTGCGGAGGCCTGGACCTTAGAAGAAGTATCTTTGGTTCTTTGTTACCAAGAGCCTCTTAAAGTCCTCAGGTAGCTTAAAGTGCTTGGCAGCCTCCTGCTGGTTTTACAGGCGAGAGCTGCTCCCGTGGGACTGAGGTGAGAGGGTGACTTCTGGGCATCAAGTGGACCTTCCGCTGTGGTATCAGAAGACCTTCATTTTTGTTTTAGCTTCTTTAGCCCTTACCAGTTCCCTGCCCTTTCTTAAGTCCGTTAGACCTTCTGATCCTCAGTCTGCTCCTACGTGAAAGGGGAACATCAGTACTTCTGTGGTCACGTCCATGGGCTAATGGCACACTTTACGTGAAAGAACACATACAAAAGCAATTTGAAAATGGTACGAGTGCTGTTCACATGCGAAAATAGTGGTGATCATGGCTCACCCAGCCCCCAGCTTTCCAACTCAGTCACTGTGGGCCCTTGCCTGACATCTCTAGGTGCTGGCAAACAGCGGCCCCTCTCATTTGCCAAGCTGTGGCTCTACCAGGTGAGCAGGCCTCAGAGCCTGGCTCAGAACTCTTGTTCCTAAAATCCCACAAAGGCAGGTGTGTTTCTTCTGTGGGCTGATAGGTGATTCCTGGGTGGGTTTGATTCCAGGATTCATTGAAATCCCAGAACATAACAAATATATGAGTTCTTACCTTTGTTTACCAAACACCCCCCCACCCCGATTTCTCTTTCCTAGGCAGGGAAGCCCACGAGGAGATAAACATTACCTTTACCCTGCCTACAGCCTGGAGTTCGGACGACTGCGCCCTTCACGGTCACTGTGAGCAGGTGGTGTTCACAGCCTGCATGACCCTCACAGCCAACCCCGGCGTGTTCCCCGTCACCGTGTAAGTGGCTTCCTGGGCCCAGTGGTTGCGTGTCACGCGCTCCATGTACCAGAGTGTGACTGGGGCACTTTAGCAGCAGACTCTCAGGGTGGCTTCCAGTCAGTTACTCTGTAAGACTGTCACAGCCAGACGTGGCTGAAGGATTATTTAAGTTGACTTTGGAATCTTACAGGTAGAACTTCTGCATAGAAGTATTAAAGAGCGAGTGAATCCTTCCGCAGGTGGTAAAAGCATCTGGTTTTTGTTACATGTTCTTAGGCTGCCTTTCCTGTTGGTGGAAGCATGTCACAGAAAAGTAAGAGCTGATCCTGTGACCAGAATGACATAATGAAGCTTCCCGAAACGTGAAGTTTTGATCTCCGTTATTCAGAAGGAGTTATTTTTTAAATCGAGAGCATAAATGAATCTTATTTTCTGTGAAATAGTTTCTGTTGGTGAAATTTCTGCTTCGAATTTTTTGCATGGCTATCAGTGTTACCACTTGGTCTTTTAAGGTTTTTGGGGTTTTTTTTGCCTCTCCTTTCTCTGTGAAGGATATGATGATCTATAGATACATAAAATACATTAGACGTAGCCTATTTAAAAGAATTCTGTGATGAACCCTTTTTTAAATAAGAATAGTTATCCTGTGATTTATCTATTTGAGACATTTGGAGATTGTAGGACAAGAGCAGGTAAGTTAAACATTTGCTATTGGCTGTGTGTGACCAATTATATATAATAAAATGGAGTCGTCTGTGCATAAAACTTCCAGTTGTGACTAAGAATTTAGATAATTTGAGAAACTGGGTTTAAAAGGAGCAAGTGTCTCTTTGGCTGCGTCGTATGCAAGAGAACCGTGTTGACTGACCTGCGGAGGCAAAGGTCTTAACAACCGGACTCGTGAACGTGACACGCCGATTTCTTATTCCGTTACGTGTTTAATAATTTTTTAGAAATCTGTGAACGAAAAACATCATGTGATTTTCCTTAAATGTGTGTCTCTTATCTCTCCTTTCCACGCGTGTGGCTGTGCTCAGTATTGTGCCGGGGCTGCGGGGGAGACACAAGGAACCGTCTCAGGCCACTGAGCACGTGTCTTTGCCACTCTTCCCCTGCAGGCAGCCACCGCACTGTGTTCCTGACACATACAGCAATGCCACGCTCTGGTACAAGATCTTCACGACTGCCAGAGATGCCAACACAAAATACGCTCAAGATTACAATCCTTTCTGGTGTTACAAGGGGGCCATTGGAAAAGTCTATCATGCTTTAAATCCCAAGCTTACAGTTATTGTTCCGGATGTAAGTGAGAAAAGTCGTGTGTGTGTCCCTGCGTCTGAGAACTATTAGCGTAGGCCCTCTTTACCTCGGTGGGCTAGCTTAGCTCATGCCATTCTAGATTTCCAGCTGGGTCGGGAGACTAGAGACTTGGGAAATAGGCCACCTTTTTAGCTAACCAGCCCTGCATTTGTTGCTCATTTTCTGCGCCGCTCGGCTGCGGTTACTCGTTGAGCAGCTGTCGTGTGCCCGACCCATGGGGGTGACGAGAGGTGCTTATACCGTCTGCTCAGTCACACCGCCACTCAGAATATTTGGTTAGCGTCAATTTGAGCAAAATAAATAAGTTTGGAATTTAGAAAGGTAGAAGTAAATAGGAGGAGCTGAGTCTTTGGCCAGATATGGAGAGCTGGAGAGGATCTTACTTAATAAGGAGGAAGACCAGTGGATCTGGACCAGTGGATGGGAGGCTCATTTAGCCTCCTGCTTAGACTTGAACCTGCTTTTAACAGACTGCACGGATTATTGTAAACGCCCTTACTTTTGTTCTGGTCACTATATGTCAGGTGGGTTTCTTTTCTTTTTGCCTGGTCCTTTTCTCTTACATCTCATTTTATCAAGTTGTAGAAGTTGGTGGGCTGGGGCCCTGCAAGGAGTCACCAATGGAGATCAGGCTGGATGCTGGGCAGAGACCAGGTTCCAGAAAGATCTTTATGCCTTGCTGAGGGACACTGTAGGGTCTTTGTGAAGCAGTGTGTTAGGAAGGCTGGTCTCCCACCTGATGACGTGTTTATGCGATGGAGCCCAAGGCTTGATGTTTCAAGGCCTGGAGACGTGTGAAGGAAAAGGGAGGGAAGCACGGCTGGGACGCGGCAGCTGGCAGGCCTGGTGACTGACTGCACGTGGGAGGTCAGAGAGGAGTGAATCAGGGACTTGAAAAGGGGGAGAAAGGCAGAGGAATGAAGCTGCCCAAGGGGAGAAGCCTTCCTGGTGGGGGAGTGACAAGGAATTAGGAACACAGTCTTGGGCTGTCAGCCATGTGACCTGAGGGCAGTCAGAGGACTCAAGAGAAGGGTCTGGATTAAGGCCTCTGGTCTCTGGGAACTTCAGGGGTGGGGGGAAATGGGGACAGGGCGTTCTTGGGTTCCTGGGCAGTGTAGGAGTGCAGAAGCCAGGGCAGGGGGCTGCCTTAGGAAGGAGTGGGTGGTTCCAGGAATACCATCTTTACTTAGATCCAGCTTTAATAGTTTAGAAGAGAAAAAGAGAAACCTCCTTTCAGTTTGAGAATTCAAGTTTAGGCGAGTCAGGAGGTTATGAACCCTGTTTCCAGAAACCCAGCATTAAAATCTTTCAGTAACTCAGTGCAGATGTTTCTGGTTTATTCTCTTCATTTAGGATGACCGTTCATTAATAAATTTGCATCTCATGCACACCAGTTACTTCCTCTTCGTGATGGTGATAACAATGTTTTGCTATGCGGTTATCAAAGGCAGACCCAGCAAATTGCGTCAGAGCAATCCTGACTTTTGTCCTGAGAAGGTGAGCAGTGGGTGGGTCTGGCCGAGATTTTGCTGGAGATCTCTGCAGACAGGAAGTCCCCACTTAGTCCCCGTTCCATTTATTGTGGATGGCACCTTTCCACCAGAGAAATTAGTTACTGTCTTTTTTTTTTTTTATGTTTGTTTCTTTTTGAGAGAGAGACACATACAGACTGGGAGCAGGGGAGGGGCAGAGAGAGAGGGAGACACAGGATCTGAAACAGACTCCAGGCTCCAAGCTTTCAGCACAGAGCCCAACATAGGGCTCAAACTCACTAGTTCAATTAGTGAGACTCGTTCCTGTCTTTTTATCAGATGTAGTCTACTCTCAGCCTAAATGATGATTTTGGATTTTCAGTCGTATACCCAAGCCTTAGCTGGCAAAAGGTACTGATTGGGAATTGTTCTCAAAGTCCTACTGGAGAGCAGCCGACCCTGAAGGGCTGTTTCCTCTCAGTTTCTATCGGCTTGAGAAATCCTCTCCTAGAATGCTGATCAGGGTTTGAAAACTGTTAACTCTGTCTCATCATGGTGTTTCCACTAGATCAGCTACTTCCTGCAATGGACTTTGAGATTTCTCTTCATTCTCTGCCAAGTGACCTTGTTTTCTTAGGGATTTAGTAATTCCCCTGCCTGATCGATGCATTCCGTATGGCTCCCTGGTGTTTGGTTGGGGACCCGAACTCAGTAAGAGTACTGGGCGGGGCTGAGTTACCTGGGCTTTACCGTGTGACCGGATTGCTCCTCCTCTTCTTTTCTAGGTGGCTTTGGCTGATGCCTAATCCCACAACTGCCCGTTTTCTAAGAGAGACTGAGAGAACCATAATCATTGCCTGCTGAACCCAGCCTGGGCCTGGACACTCTGTGAATATATTATCTTGCAATGTTGGGTTATTCCAGCCAAAGACATTTCAAGTGCCTGTAACTGATTTGTATATATTTATAAAAATCTATTCCGAAATTGGTCCAATGATGCACGTGCTTCACACTGGGTGCAGCGGGAACCCTTCAGCCTCACCTGTGGACTTGGGATGGTTCTGCGTAGCGCCAGAGAGGAGCGTGATCTTACTGCTGGGGAGCAGACCATGCCGTCTTTGCCAAGGTCACAGGGGCATTTCATTGCTGGTGGGGTTGAGGTTTGCTTTGGTTCTTGTTTCAGCCCGATATGTACAGAACGTTCCAAACAGTCTGCACCTTCGATATGATACTGCATTTCCAAAGCCACCAATCCATTTTGTGGATTTTATGTGTCTGTGGCTTAATAATCATGGTAACAATAATACCTTTTTCTCCGTTTTGCTTGCAAGGAAACATACCTATCTTTCTTAGTTTTTTGTTCTGTTTGTTTTTTTTCTTTGAAGAACAAGTAAAATAGTCACATTTTAATACTACTCTAGTTAGGACAGACTTGTGCTTTTATCTTGAGTAAAGAGTTAAATATTTAAAAATCACCTACATGGTAAAGATCTAAGTTTCATTTTCCACATGGATGGTGAGGAACCTGGTCTTGTTTGAGTTGAGTTGGCACAGAATGTGCCACTGTCCTTTTCTTCTCCGTTGTCCCTTCCCTCCTTTATAAAAGTTAAAGCAGTGTCCTCACTCAAAAGAGCTTAAAAATTAAGTAAATGGCTCTAGAGTAGAAATTAGCTGTTCTGTTTTCTGGAGTGCAGCTGGCAGTATAGAAAGAGAGACAGATGATTCAGTCTCATAGTTGCAAAAGAGCTTCTTCTTTGAAGAGGGAGTGGATTTTTTTTCTTCTTTTTACTTTTTGCATATGTTTTTATGCAATGAACATATCTTCAGAAGGAAAATGGCAGCTCGTAGATCAGTAACGTGGAAACAATGCCTGTGAAATTTGAGGAAAGGACTTCTGATTTGCCACGTATCAGGAAAACCCAAAGCATTTTTCTTTCCTGTGGCATTTGGATGATCTAAATCTTTTATCCCTTTTTCTTTCTGCTCCATATTTATGTTTTAAAAAATTGTGTTACTTTTTCTAGTCCTTTGTTGTTTCTTGTATTCTTACGGTTTTTCCTTAATAGCTCTTTGCCTTAATAAGTCCTTGTCATTACTGACTTCTGTGTTCTCCTGAGCAACATTATGTAGCACAAGGGCAATTAAAACCTTAGACGTGACTCTCAGCACTTTTTCCCCTGAACTTCAGGTCTGTAGTCTGTTCCCAATTAGAATTAGTCCTGCAGTCTGAAATAATTGGCCTAGAACATTTGATCCCAGGCATTCTTGAATGGAAAACAATTGTGGGCTCTTACTGAAGATTATTAAAATAATCACTGTAGTAACTTAATATGTTAATATCCCCCCTTTTTTTTTCCTTTTAGTACATTTCAAGTGTAGTGATCATACTTGTCTATCCAGTTTTTTTTATGAGTTGCTTACATGATGCATGGCTAACCTGGTCCTTTAGTTTTCTCTTTAGAGACTTTGAGACTTTTATGAGACAAGATTGAGAAAGAGCCATTTGGCTTGGCCTTTAGAAACATCAGTATTGTTAAGACCAACAGATTTTAGGTTAAGCTGCTACTGAATTGATAAAATCCCCATGAAGTTGAGTTACAGGGATAGATTTATAACTGGCAGAGTAACATAAAAGGAGAAAGACAGGTGGAAAACGTCAGTTTCACTGGTTTGTTCAGTCCAGCTTGTTGCTAATGTTAATTACACTTGTTTTAATAACAGGGAATGGCTGGAATCTCTAGCCAGGGGAGGAAGGACTCTGTTAGGCGTGAGGGAAGGAAGTGCCAAAAATGCCTGGACAGTATGACTTGTCCATGAGGCCAGGACACACACTTAAAAAATCCAGCATTCACTCTAGCAGGTAATTCTCAAAGATCTTCTAGAAACCTAGAGTCAGTCAGGCGTATAAAAGAAAGCGGTGAAGAGGTCTAGGAACCGGAGAGACTTTCATGGAAACTCAGGAAGTCCAGAGTCCTGTTAACATCTGGGCACTTGGAGACAAGGCCCAGTCCTCCGCTGCGTCTTGCTGGGGGACCCTCAGGATTAGAAGAGCGTCCCACACAGGGCCCACAGGCCATTCTGAGTGACCCCGCACGGGAGCACTGGCGCGTCCTCAGGCATCTTGGACTGGAGGTCCAATTAAAGGTTAGCAACTTACTATTAAATGGTTGTTTCAGATCATATTGATCTCTTTCCTTTTTCCTTTTGTGCTTTCACTGTATGACTTGAATCAGTTTTGATTCTATTTGTAAGTTTTTCTCGTCACTAGGAGCCTGCCGTTTCGGTTGCATTTTCTTTGGCAGTCTGTAGGGATTCAGTATCCTGGTTTTCCACCCTCCTGCAGGCGCTGTGGGCTTAGAAGGGCCGGCGGACCCATCTCACTTACCTTGCTGCATGATGGTCAGTAGCTGATCTGTTACGGCATTTACTCCCAGATTCATTTTCTGTGTTTGAAATATGTGCATATGTGCTTTACAGAATAAAACATCTGAGTTTATTTGCCGTGCCTCTGTTTTCCTCCCATCTGATGGGTGTTTTCTAAAGGAAGAACATATGTGATCAGTTACTGGGGGTGTTTTGCAACTTGTTTTCTCCACGTGTCGCTCATCGTCAGGATGTGGGGTGGGCCGCGTCTCCCTCTAAGCTGGCCTCAGCGAACATACAGGTCTTCTCCCTGAGAGTACAAAACCTCTTTGACGGCCCTGGACCAGCAAGTGCCCACAGACTTGACCCAAATCCTGCCCAGAAGTGAGTAAAGTAAGCAATGGAGACCACTGCGGAGCATGTGAGTAGACATGGGGATGTGAAGACGCCCTTCTCAGTTACATAAGCCCTTCACGTGCACTTGGCCTGAGTCACCACCAGAAGCAGACGCCAGCCACTCTGCCTTCTCCTGTCACAGAGCTCCCGCATGTGCCAGACGCCCTGTGCCAGGACGGCGCATCCCCTACAGTTATTTGTGGAGCAGCTTATCAAGGGAGATCGTGTTCGCTAACGTGAATTCTTCTCTTCCCCGATGGGCGGAGGCTCTGTGAACCTCCCCTCCCTTCCCGGCAGGCTCCAGGGTCACAGAGGCCAGTCTCTAGGCACTCTTGGGGCCAGGACCGTGTTGAACAGGATGCCTCAACAGTCCCATTTGTTTCTACCTCTTCACCTCTCCTGCCTCGTCTCTCTCTTCGTGCCCCTCACTGCTCTCCCCCTGCACTCTTAGATGGCATGTCCTGCTTCATCACGTGTGAACAAGAGTCCTTGGTCAGTAAGAGCTCCCATCTGTCCGCTCCGTGTAAAATCTGACCTGTGCTGAGGCCTCGAGTCAAGTTGCTATTTTATTCCCTGGCAGGCACGCTGCACCTGAAGCCACTCAGACTCACAGACCAGCAAAGGAGCACAGAAAAGATCAGAATGGACGCAAAGGCCAGAGGAGCGGTGTGGAGTCTGGTCAAGGTCTTCGTGAACTTGCCCAAACTTCTCTCTTCATCTGAGAGAGCCTTTTTCTTCTTCTTCTTAGCCTCCAAAGACCCCAGACTGGTGCCATGCTAGTTGTTGATATTATGGGTGAACTAGGGTGGTTTGACCACTGTGAGAATAGATGCAAGTGTGTGGACTGTGTCCCAGGGGAAGAGGGGATCGACTTGTTGCATCACTCAGTAACAAATCTTTCTCGGGTTCTCTTAAGTGTCCTCACTGTTCTGGGAGCTGAAGGTGCTGTAGCACATGGACAAAAGACTGGTCTTTTCGGCCCTTCTAGTTGGGGAGACAGTTCACGAAAAAGTGTAATCTAATGGCAGTGAAGAGATCAAGAGGGTTGCAGGGCAGAGGATGATGGCTCTTCGGGGGGCCCCAGATGGCATCTTGGAATAGCTGCGGTTTCAATGCACCCGGGAATGGGAGCAGGGGTTGGGGTGGGGTGGGAGCGTTGGATGCAGAGGGCGGAGCTGCGACCCTGGCGCTCAGGGACCCCGGGCTCATTGCCGCGTGGAGAATGGGGGCCCGTTGGGGATTTGTCCACCTCCCGAGGACAGGTTCCCCCAGGCTGCTGCTACAGTGGCCCCATGGGGCTGGTGTGCCAGAGGCCGTGCAGGGAGATGCCGCACCCCTGGCTGGTCCAGGAACTGAAGTCCGGCGTGGCAGCAATGAGCCCCGGCTCCAATTCCCACATGCCCTGCAGCTTTGGCCAAGTGGCTTAACCTCTCTGTGCCCCAGTTTCCTCATCTGTAAAATAAGGATGATGGCACTCACTTGAATGCAGTGAGAATTCAGCAAGTTAATACCAAATGCTTATTATTTTTTTAAAAAAAATTTGTGTTTATTCATTTTTTGAGAGAGAGAAAGAGCATGAGTGGGGGAGGGGCAGAGAGAGAGGGAGACAATCTGAAGCAGGTACAGGCTCCGAGCTGTCTGCACAGAGCCAGACCTGGCGCTTGAACCCACGGACCTCTAGATCATGACCTGAGTGAAGTCGGATGCCCAACCGACTGAGCCACCCAGGCACCCTAATGCCAAGTGCTTAGAACAGTGTCCAGCACTCTGTGAATGTGTGTTCCGATGAAGTGGGGAGGGCGGGTGTGCAAGAGTTGGGCTGGTGGGTCACCTCTGGCTACCTGGGGGTAGAGGAGAACTGGGTTTGGCTTCTCTGGGCCGTGGGGCTGCCTGTGCCCTGGCTTCTCACTTTTCAAGGATGAGAATGGATGCCCGGAAGGAAGTTATGTAATTGAAACAAACATCATGAAGTGATCATTGCTCCCGCCACGAATGACACACACCAATATTTTTAAATTTTAGTTTCTTCTATTTAATTTAAAAACTGAGCTTGACCACTAAATTGATTACACGGCCAGCTAATGGAAAGCAGACTGCAGTTTCAAAACCACCGACCCTGGATAATTTATGAGCGACCTCACAGCTGAGAGATTTCAGGGTCTGAACTCCAGGATTCTAGCTATCAAGAATTCGTGTTGTCATTTTGAGAATGCCTTACAATCTCTCTGCCTCTCAGAATTTGGGAGCCTGACCTCTTGAAGCCATGCCTTCATTTTAATGATGAAGTAGCCCTTAATCTTTAAAAAAAGTCATAAAAAAGAAGAAACACACAGAAGGGGCTAGGGAAGATGCTTCGAGTTCAAACCTGTGTGCCTTTCAGACATGATTCCTCTGCCCTTTCATCTCCAGCCTGGCCACTGGATCATATCCTGAATCTGGAAGACTCTCCGTCTTCGGTCCGTGTCCTTCAGCCGAATCTGGCTGTCTACCCTGCGCCACATCCATACCCGTGTGGCTGGTTCACATGCCTCATCCACGTAGAAGCTGGGGAATCCACCTGTCCCTGACACGGGGGTTCCTACTCGGCACACGTGATGAACACTGCAGCGGTCTGCCAGCTCGAAGGGCACCCCTCCCCTTCCCTCTTGTCCAGGGCGCCCGTTCCGGGCTCTGCCTGGCTGCTTTCCTGCTCTAGCACCACCTGGGGGGCCGCTGGTGCTGGGGCAGCTGCAGGCCACCCGTGGACACACTGCAGAGCGGGACCAAAGTCACACTTAGGGCATCAGGGGCCCCTTGGCTTTCTGAGCTAGGGCCCTTTGGCCCCTAGCACATTGAGCTCAACCTGATGAGGCCTAACCTTTTCTTTTTATAGATTTTACTATCCTGAAAAGAGAATATCATTTACCAACACGTAATTAAAAATAAAAAGGGGGCGCCTGGGTGGCGCAGTCGGTGGAGTGTCCAACTTCAGCTCACGTCATGATCTCGCGGTTCGTGGGTTTGAGCCCCACGTCGGGCTCTGGGCTGACGGCTCAGAGCCTGGAACCTGCTTCGGATTCTGTGTCTCCCTCTCTCTCCCTGCTCCTCCCTCGCTTGCGCTCTCTCTCTGTCTCAAAAATAAATATAAAAAAAATTTTTTTTAATAAAAATAAAAAAAATAGAGGACGGGGTGTCTGGGTGGCTCAGTTGGGTGAGCATCTGATTCTTGGCTTTGGCTGAGGTCATGATTTCGTGGGTTTGTGGGTTCAAGCCCTGCGTCCGGCTCTGCTGGCAGTGCAAAGCCTGCTTGGGATTCTCTCTCTCTCTCTCTCTCTCTCTCTTCCTCTCTGCCTCTCCCCTGTTTCTCTCTCTCTCTCTCTCTCAAAATAAATCAACGTTAAAAAAATAGAGGACTAACTGAAATATAAATAGAAGGAAAGCAACATGTAATGAACTCAGCTGCATCTTAAGTAAAGGCCTGGGTGCAACCTTTTTTTTTCTTTTTTAAGAAAAAAAAATTTTAATGCTTATTCTTGAGAGAGAGCAAGTGGGGGAGGGCAGAAGGAGAGGGAGAGACAGAATCCGAAGCAGGCTCCAGGCTCCAAGCTGTCTGCACAGAGCCCAACCCAAGGCTCGAACTCACGAACTGCGAGATGATGAAGTCTGATGCTTAACTGACTGGACCGCCCACGTGCCCCTGGGCACAACCTTGATGACAATGGGATTAGATCCTGTACCCGTGAGAGGATTTCTGTGAGCGGGACAGCCCCTCACAGAGTGACAGGTGAGGTTTGGCTGCCACTCCGACCCCGGCAGGACTGCAGGAGATGGGATTCCTGTTAAGTTTCCCAAAACAACAAGGTACACTCTTCCCTCCGTTTACTTGGGATCCTAGAAAGTATAGTGCATGTCTAAAAAATATTTGTGCAAAATAGGTTCCAGGCTCAAATGATGATACACATTTTTCATCTCTACCCGAAGGATGGGTAAGACCCTGGAAGCTTTGTGAAATGTGACAGGTCTTTGCGCTGTCCTATGGGGGGGCCTCCACATGCAAGGAGAGGTCCCCTATTAATTGTGATAACCCAAAATCTCTCCTAAACAAAGTTCCCCTAGGGCTGGCATTGCCCTGTTGAAAACCAGGGTCCCGGCATATTCACCCCATGCATTCTGCCCTAGACTGAAAGTTCCCTCGATGCCTCAGCTTTTGGCTTCCTACCAACCCTGGACGCTTACAATGGCTCTCATTCCCCGGCCCCTAGGGTCAAGGTGTACCAGCCTGTGATCTAAGGCTCTTCTCAGTTTGCCTGACTGGCCCACACTTCAAGATGAGGCCATGAGCTGGAGAGGTCCTTCCCTGTCCTTAGTCTGCCAGGAGGAAGGGAGGTTGGTCCAAGGGGACAGTCCTGTGATCTGCAAAGATGTCCATCTGGCACTCGTGAAAGCCAGGGTCCCACTCAAGCAGGCATTGGGACTGGGGAATAAGTGATGTACTTCCTGTCTCCATCCCTCTTCCTGTGTTCACCGGCCCCTCCCCCCCCCACCCCATACATACTCCCAGCACACAGAATGCCAGGAGAGCAAGAAAAGAGAATAACTGATCTTAACCCACATTCTGGTATGTACATTTTTGCCATTCTCAGATACAAAAATGATAGCCTGTAGCTCTAAGGTGTAAGAAATTTACCCATAAAGTTGCTGGAGCGCAACAGAAACATGCTGTATATTGGGTGGGGTGGGTGGGGGGAGGGGTGGGTGGTTCATGGGGTAGAAGTAATATGAGCAGGAAACAGGTCAGGAATACAGTGGAAAACCAAGAGTTTGGCTAGAAATGCACCTTCCCTGGAGAGTGTGGGATATGCAACTTTTAGTGAAAATGATGTTACAAATTTTGGCCTGGGTTGGACACTGAAAAAATGAGATGTCAAAAACCTAAGCTAGGCAGGCAGAGCAAAAGAAAATCTTTGAGGTGGTCTGCCCAGAATTTGCAAGTATTGGCAACAGATGGATGAAGCAAGACACGTATGTATGTGTGTGTGTGTGTGTGTGTGTGTGTGGTTTTTAGATGGGGTCCCTTCAGAGTACAACTTTGTGTGTCTTAAGCCCCAACACTAAGCCTGCAACACGCATGCCTTGTTTAGAGCAAATGATCGTGCTTTTCCCTCTGGTGGCCAGTTCTAGTGTCAGCAGTTACTGGTGACCAGGTCATGGACAGATGGTAGCATATAAGGAGGCAGGAGAACACAGTGGTTAGGAGTTGGGGTTTCGGATTTAGTGCCTAATTAGGATTGTCTGGGTTCCAATTCTGGCACTAGCACTTTACTCTTGGAGAGCCTTGGGCAAATTTCATTTGTACTCTGCCTCCATTTCCTCATCTGTAAAGAGAATGATTACTAATAGTGTTTCCTTCCTAGGGTTCTTGAGAGAATTCAGTGAATTGAAGTATGTGGAGGCCGTAGGTGATGAATGTGAGCTGTAACTGGGGAGGTCTGGAGTCTGCCTGCTTACCTTATACTCTGTCCATGCAGGAAATATGGTGGGATTGCAGGACAGCTCTCGGGGGTCAGTTGGTGCAGACAGGACCAGAGCTGAGCCCATAAGCCCTGCCTACTGTCCTATTCACACCCTTCCTACTTTGGTCCCCAGAAATGTTAAAGGTTAATGATCCAATTCCACAGAGCTCTTTTGTCCAGATCCCACTATGTGGCATGAGGTTTCTCATGACCTCTCCGATTGGAGATGTGGAGGGCTGGGAGGTCGCCCATCTGTAGTCTTGAGTCCCACTGATAAAGCGGGTACTTTGGGTTGGGGCAAAGGAGTGATATCAGTCTGCAAGGTGCAGTCTGCTGATTACGTATTGAGTTCTGGTCCTGCAAGTTTGGCCCCAAAACCTCTTGGCGCCAGACAGGAATCCCGGGTGGAGAGTGTTTGGGACTTGGCAGCCCTGTGGCACAGACCCCAGCTAGCACAGTGGCATACGTACTACCGTGGGATCCCAATGCAGAAGTACCCTAGAGACCAGGGGGACTTTATCTCTCACTTCTAGTGGCAGTGAATTCTATTGCACACATTGGATATAAATTTTCTCAGAATATTATGTACATGCATACTAAATTCTCTACCTAGTAAAATACACATAAAAATAGAAACACAAAATACAGCAGTTTAAAAATGCCTTGACAATGTGATGACATCATAGTGTCCATTAGCTAATATCTCAAGCCACCTAAGGGGCTTAGGGTGAGATTCATCACTCTGGATTTGTCTATATTTCAAATTGTGCTCATTAACTTGGCATTATTTTCTGGATGACTTCTTGTCAGATCTGATTAAAGCATCATTATATTGAGCTCCTAATGGAACTTGGGAAGACCTCCCAGTAGGAGGAGGAGGAATTGCCTCCACCATTATCTGTCATTTGCTTGCACTTGAGTGTTATTCTCAATCAGTAATTTATTTGAAGAGTCTTTTTAACCCATTTGTCCGTGTTGTGGGTGTTAGTTTTAAACCAGTTAACAAGTCATGACTCCCCTTGATAGTGTCCATATACATCGCAGCAGCTCTTGATAAGCTGAAAGTGGACGAAGTGTGAGGGTGCTTCCCTCAGGGCAACTGTGTGAGGAACATACACCTCGTGTAGGAGTCTCGACCCCACATGTTGACCCATGCCCATCCAAATGACCATCCAAGGGAGGGTGATGATGTCAGTTTGTATACTTAATCTGAGTGGAGCCTAATTTTAATCTAAAAGTTTTTACACCCTTATGAATTGACTGGTGCCATCCCATTGTCTGAGCTTGTGTACCCCACTCTGGAGATTACTGCCCTGGACTGTGTTGGGACCTGTCAGTAGGCAAACCTAATTCTGAGCCTTCTCTCACCAGTAGAGGGAGATCTGCATGTGAATGGAGAGCTTCACTTAAGGAGGCTGATTCACCCACTGGAGCTGGAGCTGGGAGGGTAGAAGAGTCTGGATCCCAGCTGGATTTCAAGGTGGTCCGGGGCTAAAAGGTTCAGTCATGGCTGAGTGTCTCCGGCAAAGTGTTAGGCAACTATAAAACAGGACAAAATTGACAAAACCAACCATTCCAGGGCTCTGGAAGTTGACCAACGGCAAGTAGCCAAAAAATTGAGAAGCATCTATTTATGGAAAAACTGAACTTTTGGAAAGAACTGTGGGAGTCTTGCCTGGAGCTGTTTCCATTTCCTTCCCCATCCCCAGCTTGTCGTGCTACCAGGGTGAAGATGCCTTTGAATACTGGCAGTTTCACTGTTGGATTTGATTTGGAGGGGAGGGAGAAAAACCCCATGCTCACTGGCCATTGTCAGTAAAAGTAGGAAACTCCGTAGGAAATGAAAGGTGAAAACCCACAGCTTTGGTAGCCTGAGGCTGCAGGCCTACTTGGGGCAGTTGGCAGACCAGTGGGCTATCTAGAAATTTGCCAGGGAAATCCCAGAAAAGAGAGAACCAGAGAGGGCTGATCAAGCTTTCCATCACATCCCTGATGGAATGGGAGGTTGTGTTCATACACAGGGGAGACCCCAAGAAAGTTCAAGATCTGTGGTAGAAAGTAAAAGCTGGGAGAGACTTGAAAACAGACTGAATTTTGAATAGGCCCCCCACCTGTCCCCAAGTCCATTGGCCAAGGGTGAAAGCCTCACTGGTGTTTGAGCAGAGCCTGTCATTACCTGACCACTCACTAGACAGACCCAGAGACAATGTATAGGCAGATTTTATTTTACAAAAAATGAAAATATAAATTAAAAAACTGAGCCAAGACATTATGGGTTGTGTACCAAGAGGCAGAGAGATTCCAAAGATTGAGTCTAGGCATTTACTAAAAACAAAACAATAACATTCAGGGGGAAAAAAAAATCAGATATAATATGTTATCTAAAACATCCAGTGTTCAACAAAAAATGGAAAGCAAAATGAAAAATACAGTAGCATTTACAACTATTTAAATATGCTTAGGTATGAATCTAACAAAGCATATATAAAGCTGATGAAAGAAATTAAAACCAAATAAATGGAGAGGCATACCGTGCTCATGACAGAAAGACTCAAAGAGTCAAGATGTCAATGCTTGCCAAACTGATTTAAAGATTTAATGCAATTCCTACCAAAATGCCAGCAAGGATTTGTTTGATAGACATAGGCTTATTCTAAAATGTATAAGGGAAGGCATAGGCCCTCGAATGTCTAGAATAATCTTAGATTAAAGGGGTAGAATTACTGTACCCAATATGAAGGCTTACTAGACAGCTATGGAAATGAAGATAGCATAGTACTGATGACAGGACTGACACAGAGATCAGAAGCAGAATAGACAGCCTAGAAATAGACCCACACAAGTAGGTCCATTGGATTTTTTTTAAACAAAGGTGCAAAAACCAATTTAGCGAAGGAAGGATAGTACATTTTTTTAAAAAAATTTTTTTTTAACGTTTATTTATTTTTGAGACAGAGAGAGACAAAGCATGAACGGGGGAGGGTCAGACAGAGGGAGACACAGAATCTGAAACAGGCTCCAGGCTCTGAGCCGTCAGCACAGAGCCCGACGTGGGGCTCAAACTCATGGACTGCGAGATCATGACCTGGGCTGAAGTCGGCTGCTTAACCGACTGAGCCACCCAGGCGCCCCGGAAGGATAGTACTTTTAATGGTGCCATAGCAATTGAACATTCATAGAAAAAAAATGAACCTTGACTCTAAGTCCCACATGTTATGCAAAAATTAATTCAAAATGGATCATGAACTTAAATGTAAAATATAAAGCTATAAAACTTTAGAAAAAAAAACACATGAGAAAATCAGGATCTAGGACTAGGCAAAAACTCCTTAGACATGACCCCACAAACAAAATCCGTAAAAGGAAAATTTGACCAATTGTACCTCATCGATGTAAAACTCTTGGTGTGTGAAAGACACTGTTAAAAGGATGAAAAGACAAGCTACAGACTTGGAGAAAATATTTGCAAATGACATATCCAACAAAGAACTATCAAGAATATATAAAGAACTCATAAAACTCAACAGTAAACAAACAAACAAACAAAAAACAGCAATTCAACTAGAAAATGAGCAAAAGACATGAACAGACATTTTGCTGAAGAGATTTCAAATAAACATAGAAAAATGGTTAATATCTTAAGCCATGAGAGAAATGCAAATTAAAACCACAACAAGATACCACTGTACACTTATCAGAATTGTGAATGAATGAGTGAATTAATTAATAGTGATAACATCAAATGCTGGTAAGAGCAAAGAGAAACTGAATTACTCATACATTGCTGGTGGGAATGTAAAATTGTACACCTACTCTGGAAAACTGTGGAATTTCTTGTTTTTTTTTTCAAGTTTATTTATTTTGAGAGAGAGAGTGAGCTGGGGAGAGCAGGGCGAGGGGGAGAGAGAGTCTCAAGCAGGCTCCGCGCTAACAGCACAGAGCCCAGTGTGGAGCCCAAACTCAGGAACTGTGAAATCATGACCTGAGCCGAAATCAAGAACTGGCTGTTTAACAGACTGAGCCACCTAGGTGTCCCACTTGGGGAATTCTTATGAAGTCAAGCATGCAACTACCATACAACCCAGAAATTGTCCTTTTGGGCATTTATCCCAGAGAAATGAATATATAGGTTTACACAAAATCCTGTACATGAATGCTCACAGCAGCTTTATTCCTAATAACCCTAAACTAGAAATGACCTTGGATGTTCTTCAATGGGTAAATGATTAAATAATCTGTGTGTCTTACTCTGTGCTGCTGTAGCAAATCACCATAGACTGGGTGGCCTATAAACAAAAGAAATTTATTTCTTACAGTTCTGAAGACTGAGAGGTCCAAGGTCCAGTCTCCAGTACATTTGATGTCTGGGGAGGGTCTGCTTCCAATTTCATGGACAGTAATCTTCTGTGTCCTCACATAGCAGGAGGGACAAATCTCTCTTTTATAAGGGCACTAATCCCATTCTTGAGGGTTCTGCCCTCATGACCAAATCACTCCCCCAAAACCCCACTGTTAAATACCATCATATTGGGGATTGGGTTTCAACATGAATTTTGAGGCAACACAAAAATCCAGTCTATGGCCCTGTGGTATATTCATATGATGAAACACTACTCACTAATAAAAAAGAATGAACTAATACATGCAACATTTGAGATAAATCTCAAAGGCATGATGCTAAGTAAAAGAAGCCAGGCTTGAAGGCTCACAGGCTATATACTTGCTCTTATATAACTCTGTTGAAATGACAGTTACAGAATTGGAGGACATTTCTTAATAGTTTCCAGGAATTAAGGATGGAGGGTGGGATGGGTGTGGATATGGCTATAAAAGAACAGAAGGCATCCTTGTGATAGAGTATTCTGGATTTTCACTACAATGCCAATATCCTGGTGGTGATACTATACTATAGTTCTATAAGATACTGCCACTGAGGAAAACTGGACAAAGGGCTCATGACATCTCTCTGCATTATTTCTTAAATCCACATGTGAGTCTACAAGTATTTAAACTAAAAATATCAATTTTTTAAAAATCTGAGCAAAGACGTCAGGCTCCTTCACACTATGGAGGGAGATACATTCCACAGGTTAACTTCAGACAAGTCACTAAAAACAAAACAATAGCAGCAGGAATCCAATCGGAATCCCAAGTTGCAAAATATATTATCCAAAATGTCCAGTTTTCAACAAAAAAGTGTGAAGTGTGTATGCAAACACAGTAAAACCCATATTTGGTGAAAAAGCAGTCAATAGAACCTGTCTTTAAGTGGACCCAGATGTTGGATTTAGCAAAGTCTTCAAAGCAGGTATTATAAATACACTCAAAGAATTAAAGGAAAATATAATGGAAGCAAAATATAATTACAACTAAAAAACAGGCAGTCTCAACAAAAACAATGAAAAATGTAACAAAGGACCAATTGGAAATTCTCGACTTGAAAGCTGCAATAACTTAGATGAGATATTTACTAGATGATCTTAACAGTAGATTTGAGATGACAGAAGAATCAGTGAACTTGAACACAGATTATAAAAATGACTCAATCCTGAACACTAGAGAGAATTTAAAAAAATGAAGAAAAATGAACAGAGCCTCAAGACCTAGGGACAACATCAACCATGCCAACATAGAAAAATGGCAGTCACAGCACAAGAAAAGAGAAAGAAAAGGACAGGAAAAATATTTGAAGAAATAATGGCCAAAAACTTGCAAATTTGATAAATATCATTAATTTACAGATCCAAAAATCTTAACAAATCCATGTTAGAACAAAGAGATCCCTACCTACATACATCATGGTTGAACTTGAAAGACAAAGAGCAGGGGTGCCTGGGTGGCTGAGTTGGTTAAGCCTCTGACTTCGGCTTAGGTCATGATCTCTCAGTTTGTGAGTTGGGCCCATGTTGGGCTCTGTGCTGACAGCTCAGAGCCTGGATTGCTTCAGACTCTGTGTTCCCTCTTTCTCTGCCCCTCCCCTGCTCGTACTCTGTCTCTCTCTCAAAAATTAATAAACATTAAACAAAATTTTTAAAAAGAAAGACAAATAGCAAATCTTAAAAGCAGCAAGAAAAAAAAAATGACGGGGAAACAACAATGCAATTAACAACCGACTTCTCAACACCAGGGAGGAAGAGAGTGGGGCGGCATATTCAAAGTGCTGAAAGAAAACCGGCCAGCCAAGACTTCTATATGCAGAAAGATTATCTTTCAAACATGAAGTTGAAAGAAAGACAAAGCCTGAGAGAATTCATTGTTAGCAGATTTGCATTATAAGAAATACAAAAAGCTGGGGTGCCTAGATGGCTCAGTCGGTTGATAAATATCAAGATGAAATATCAAGATAAATATCAGGGTGAAAGTCCTGCACCCTGGGACCCCTCTGCCGTCTCAGGGAAACCAGAAAGTTGGTTACCATACGCACAGGGGAATTTTCAGGGTGATGGCACTGTTCTATACATCACCGAGGTAGTTTATGCATGACTCCATGCATTTTGTCAAAACCCATACACAACGAGCTTTGCTGCATGCAAATGTTTTAAAAAAATCGACCAAGATGTCATGAGATCCCAGAATGGAATGCAGATTATGACAAACTACCCTGTGTTACATATGACAGCACCTCAATGAAGGGGGTGGAGAGGAAAGGAACTGATCTAAGTAATTTTGGAAAAGGATTCTTTGATTGGATACTATAAGACTGAAGACAAAAAAGTACTGTAGGTAAACATTGTACTCTAGGGTAAATTTGTTCTTCATGGAGTACAGTTTGGCGATTCTGAAATGACTTTATTTATATATTTTTGAGAGAGAGAGAGAGTGCAAGTGAGTGAGGGGCAGAGAGAGAGAGAGAGAGAGAGAGGATCCCAGGCAGAGAGAGAGAGAAACAGGGCTCATCCTAAGTGGGGTTCATGGTCACCCAAAGCGGGACTGGAGCTCACCCAGTATGGGACTCAAACGTGAGATAGTGACCTGAGTCAAAGTCAGATCCTTAACAACTGAGCCGCCACCCAGGCGCCCTCTGAAACTTCTTTATGTACTAGGACTGAACAAATAAGTAATAGATTGTAGATAACGGGAACCAGGTTGCAAATAAGCAACGGGAAAGGCTACAATAAACCCTGGGCTGGGTTAGAGGCGGAGTCAGTATGGACTCATGTTTACTTTGACACATACAGATAGGTACAGAAAGAATTACAGATGTGTATATACACATGGGTTAGAAAACGTACATTTATGGGGCGCCTGGGTGGCTCGGTCGGTTGAACGTCCGACTTCGGCTCAGGTCATGATCTCGGGGTCCATGGGTTCGAGCCCCGCGTCGGGCTCTGTGCTGACAGCGCGGAGCCTGGAGCCTGTTTCAGATTCTGTGTGTCTCCCTCTTTCTCTGACCCTCCCATGTTCATGCTCTCTGTCTCAAAAATAAATAAATGTTAAAAAAAAAAAAAAGAAAAGAAAACGTACATTTATTTCCAAACTCTGTCCGCAGAGAAGTCCTTGAAGTAGACATGCTCTGGTAGCAATAAGCATACCCAGTACCCAGATCTTGGTTCTTTTTTTTTTTTTTTGTAACTTTATTTATTTTTGAGAGAGAGAGGGAGCGTGAGCAAGGGAGGGGCAGAGAGAGAGAGAGGGGACACAGAGGATCTAAAACAGGCTCTACACTGACAGCAGCTAGCCTGATGTGGGGCTCGAACTCACAAACCGCAAGGTCACGAGCTGAGCTGGAGTTGGACACTTAACCGACTGAGCCACCCAGACACCCCATAGATCTTAGTTTCTAAATAACCATTCCCCAGTAAAATAAACCAGGGCTCCTTGGGAAAGTGGCTGATTCTAGTGATCCCTGAGTCCATACTGATGTAAAGAAATGGTGGAAATGAAAAAA
Organism: Lynx rufus; assembly: GCF_022079265.1. Classification (NCBI taxonomy): domain Eukaryota; kingdom Metazoa; phylum Chordata; class Mammalia; order Carnivora; family Felidae; genus Lynx; species Lynx rufus. The sequence goes on along the minus strand of NW_025814842.1, from coordinate 15,331,197 downwards.
AGATTTAAAAAATTAAAAAATAAATGGTTGAAATGAATAATGGGGGAAAAGTGACAAATCTTCATGTAGAAGAATTCCAAATAATATGTGTAGATGCCCCCCTGCCCCCTTCTGGGAGGTGGAGCTTAATAAGGTGGAGCGTGAGGGGCACCTGGGTGGCTCAGTCAGTTAAATGTCTGACTTCAGCTCAGGTCATGATCTCACGGTTCACGGGTTCAAGCCCCGCGTCGGGCTCTGTGCTGACTGCTCAGAGCCTGGAGCCTGCTTTGGATCCTGTCTCTCTCTCTCTTTCTGTCCCTCCCCCGCTTGTGCTCTGTCTCTCAAAAATAAATAAATGTTAAAAAAATAATTAAAAAATAAGGTGGAACATGAATGTAGTCTGGGCTGAGTGATCCACTTCCAAAGAACACAGAAAAAGAAAAACAACAATTTAAAGTGGAGAAATCTGGGGGCACCTGGGTGGCTCAGTCGGTTAAGCATCTGACTTCAGCTCAGGTCATGACCTCATGGTCCGTGAGTTCGAGCCCCATGTCAGGCTCCGTACTGACAGTTCAGAGCCTGGAACCTGCTTCAGATTCTGTGTCTCCCTCTCTTTCTGACCCTCCCCCATTCATGCTCTGTCTCTCTGTCTCAAAAATAAATAAACATTAAAGTGGAGAAATCTGGTAGATGCAATCTTAACCAAGTCATTAAGGTTAATCTCACCATTAATGTTATGTTGATACCGTGAGCCCCTAAAATGATGCATTGAGAAGGATATTTCACCTTGTGGATTCTTCCCCCAAACCTATAACCTATTTAATCATGAGAAAACATCAGAAAAACCCAAATTGATGGGCATGCTGCAGAATACTTGGCCACTATTCTTCAAAATGGTCAAGGTCATAAAAATATGGAAAGACTGAGAAACTGTTGAAGACTGGTAGAGACTAAGGGGATGTGAAGATTAAATGTTACTAGAACCCTGGGCGGTGTCCTGGAACAGGAACAGGATATTGACGGACAAGCTGGCGAAACTGGAAGAAATTCTGTAGTCTAGTTAGTGGTATTGTACTAATGAGAACTTAGTTTTGACAACGTAGTTATGTTAGATGTTAATATTTAGAAAAAGCCAACTGAAAGATACATGGTAATTTCACTGTCTTTGAATTTTTTTCTGTAGAGCAAAAATTACTCCAAAGGAAAAAAAAATTTTTTTTGTTTTGTTTTGTTTGTTTAAAGAATGAGAAACACATCTAAGTAATGATATGGAGACAACTCCGTCATAAGTGAGAAAATCAAGGTGCAGAATGGTCGGTGCAGTTCGCTCTCCAATGTTGAGACCATTTCTGGAAAGATTCTCCAAAAAACAGGCAAGAGAGTTGCATCAAGGGAGGGTCATTGAGTGAGATGGGGCCAGGAGTGGGAGGTTAGACTTTTTGCTCTGGAACTTTCGTACCTTTCGATGTTTATACCAAGTGCAAAAAAGAGTAAATTAAGAAATTTATGTAAACTCGTCTTTGGTTAAATGTAGATATGTAAATTCCTTAAATTATCCAGGATTAGGAAAAAAATTATTAAAAAAAAAATGGAGCTCCCAGAAGCAGCAGCTGACTTGAACTGAGGAGCCAGGATACATTGCCCTCTGCACGAAAGCTTGCGAGACGGGCCACCGTGAGGCCGAGGGGGCGGCAGGTTTCCACGTTATGGGCACACACTACAGTCCTCTGTTCCATTCCTCTGTCCCCTCATTCTCGCTCGCGTTTCCCTCCTTAGCAGGTTGGCTTCATTTCACTTAATGCCACCCTCTCCCTTAGCACTGCCCCTACCCTGCTTTGCTTTTCTACGTAACATCACATTACATAACGCAGATACTGCATCAGGTACTTGTTCTGGTTAGATTTTGCCGCGTCACAAGCCATCCCAAACTCAGTGAGACAACAATCATTTTATCAAGCTCACGGATCCCGTGGGTCAGGAATTTGAGCAAGGCATAGCAAGCACAGGAACTGTCTCTGCTCCACGATGTCTGGGGTCTCCGTTGGGGGTGACTCCAAGGGCTGCGGGCTGGAATCACCTGTCTGGCACCTGAGACTGATTGGAGCACCTCAGTGTGGCCTTTCCAGCTGGTGTGAGCCTCTTAGAGTGTTTATAGGTGTGTCCCGGAGAAGAGTGTCCTGCCATTCTCTACTGGTGACGCAGTGACAAGCCCTGCCCCGGTTCAAGGAGAAGGGGAATCCCTCCACCTCTCCCTGAGAAGAGGGCCAAGGAATGTGGGCGCTGTTTGAAAACCACCGTGCTGGGGTGCCTGGGTGGCTCAGGCGGTGAAGCGTCTGACTTCAGCTCAGGTCATGATCTCGTGGTTTGTGAGTTCGAGCCCCACGTCAGGCTCTGTGCTGACAGCCCAGAGCCTGGAGCCTGCTTCGGATTCTGTGTCTCCCTCTCTCTCTGCCCCTCCCTCTCTGTCTCAAATATAAATGCTCATGCTCTGTCCCTCTCTGTCTCAAAAATAAATAAATAAATAAACATTAAAAGAAAAAACCCACCATGCTTGTTTATTTTGTCTCCTCTCTATGAGGGCAGGGACTTTCTCTGTTTTGTTTTCCACCCATTGAAGGTACACAAAGAATTGTTGCTGTTGGACGCTGTAGAACGATCATGCTAAGACAAGTGTCACTTTATCCCTAGTGTTAAAAGTTTTCATTAAGGAAACTTTTCAAATGGCGACAGCATCTTCTCAAATGTCTGTGGAGACGACCAGATGGCCCACCCACCTCACCTCTTTTGAATTCACATGCTGTTCCCACCCCCCAGTGCTTCCACGCTTGCTACTTCCCAGCACCATGGTCCTCCTGGAAGCTACAAGCTGCCTGAGACACACTCAGACTTGCTGGTGAACGGGTGTGACTTATGCGTCCCCGGGGCCAAAGCGATATTTGCAGGTGCTGAGCGGTCCCCTGGCTTTGCCTTGCCTTCTGGCTCTTCCTGACACTGCCCGCTGCCCATGCCAAACCCTGGAGCCTGACTCCCTAAGACCCCGCGAGTTAAAAGAGCTCTGAGACCTTCTGAGCTGAGAATGACCCCTACTATGATGATTCACCTCGACCCCCACATTCTGGTGCCCGCTCTAAGCAGAACAAGAATTTGTCATGTTGGGGACACGCAGGCCTTCCCGGATGACCACACGTTACTCCACATTGTCAATGCCTCTCCGCCACTGTGTATGTGTGCGGTCTTGTTGGGATGGCACATCCAGGCCACTTGCCTTTCTGCCACAGCACCCAGGATGGTCCCTCCACTGGACACTTTCTCTCCCCTCCCCAAGCTGCCAGGGGCCAGGCTGGTGAACTGTGTTGCTGGGGAGTATGTCTGCTGTGGGACCATGCATTTCAAGGGCAGTGACACAGGGTGGAGAAGTGTCTAAAAGCCTCTCTGAAAGTAACTCCCAGACGGGACTGCTGAGTAGTTCCTACTATGGAGGCCCTGTCTGTTCCAGAGGTGGGTCTTCATCCTCTCTTTCACCCTGTGGCTTCCTCCCACACCCTCTGGCGACACTCCTGTTGCTTGAGACGTGAACGGGGTCCAGTGTTGCTGCCTGCCACCAGGGAAAGCTGACCCAGGCGCTGTGGCCAGAACCATCAGAAATTGGGCTGCAGATTCGCTCTCGCCCTAGGCTGGTCTGAGCATCTGGTTTCTTTTTTTTTTTTTAATTTTTTTTTCAACGTTTTTTATTTATTTTTGGGACAGAGAGAGACAGAGCATGAACGGGGGAGGGGCAGAGAGAGAGGGAGACACAGAATCGGAAACAACGAGCATCTGGTTTCTTAAGGAGGGGCATAAACCCGGAATACGGCTGTGGAAGTCTCCCATCAGTACCAGGAGGCCTGCGGCAGGCAACGTCGGGGACCCCCAAGGAGATGGCGGGGCTCCCCCGGCCCTGATCCTCAAGGTCCGGCTGCTGTGCTACCCGCGCACGGAGCAGCCGCGGGGCCTCCTTTCTTCTTCCTCTTTGACCCATCGCTGCACCTCCCTGGTTCCCGGCCTTGTGCCTCACGGACCCTCGCCTCCTCCTTGATCTGGGGACCCTCTAACACCCGCACCCACCTCCGTTCTAGAGGCTGCGCACGCCAGCGTAGGCGCCCCGCCCCCCTAGTTCAGGCCCGCCCCGCCTCTCCGTTCTAGAGGCTGCGCACACTAGCGTAGGCGCCCCGCCCCTCTGGTTCAGCCCCGCCCCGCCTCCGTTCTAGAGGCTGCGCACGCCAGCGTAGGCGCCCCGCCCCTCTGGTTCAGCCCCGCCCCGCCTCCGTTCTAGAGGCTGCGCACACCAGCTTAGGAGCCCCGCCCGCCCGGTTCAGCCCCGCCCCGCGCGGCCTCGGCTGCTTTGGCTCTAACGTTGCTCCTCGTTCCGGACGTTCCTGAGCAGGACATCCCGGGCCGTGAAGCTTCAAAGGAAGAGATGAGGAAGGGGAAGCCTGCAAGATACTCACGGGGAAAAGAGGAGCACCAGGGGATGGGGGTGAGGGTGCGGGAGTCACGGAGGAAAGGAAAAGTGATAGGCACACTGGGGACCTTTGTTGTTCTTTCCAAGCATTTGAACTTTCTTTCTCTGTGGGACGCCTCACCTTAGGAGGCTGGCTGGCCTCTGAGTACGGTGGCTGAAAATGCTTCATGAGGTTGCTAGGGATTGAATTGTGCCTTCCCCCAACGCGCCAACTTCATGTTGAAGGCCTTACCCCCAAGGTGACTGTTATTTGGAGATAGAGCCTAGTAAGGAGGTAAATGAGGTTAAATGAGGTCAAAGGGTGGGGCCCTGATGTGATAGGATTGGTGTCTTTACAAGAAGACACACCGTCTCTCTCTGTCACAAGCATGCATGAAGATGAGGTCATGTGAGGACACAGCAGGATGACCTACGAGGCAGCAAGACAGGTCTCACTAGAATGTGACAGTGTGGCACCCTGAATTTGGACATCTAGCCTCCTGTGAGAGAATAAATGTCTGTTTAAGCCATTATGGTCTATGGTATTTTGTGGTGGCAGCCCAAGCTGACTGAGCCAGGGGCACATGACCCAACTTCTCTGGTCAGGTGCACCCATGCGAGTTCCACCAGTCAAGCATCTGATGACAAGACGCTGGGTCTGGCAAATCCCTGTTGGGAAGGGGCGGCCATGGGGGCTGGGATGTCCAGCTCTAGCAGCAGCTTCCAGAATCCGGTACGGGTGGTGTCAGAGCTATAGTATCTCGTGTGTCTCCACCAGACCAGTCTGTGGAGTGTTCTTACTATCTGTATAGCCTACAAGCCTGGCTCTTTGATCCTTTCTGAGAGTCTGTGAGCCCTTAAAGGAAAGTAAGGCACTTACCGAAGTCTCACATATCACAAGCATTTGTCTTGCTGGAGTTTTACTAAATGACTACGCCAATGTAATAAGCATTCAGACCAACGAACAGAACATTAATGCCATTCCCCAGGTGCATTCCCTGGCCTCGTTGCAGTCACTACCATCCTCCTAAAGGTAACTACAGTCCTGACTTTTAAAAACTTATTTGAATGGATGACAAAGAATATATTCTCTTGTGGTGGGCTTTTACTGCTCAACATCATCTTTGTGTGATTTGTAGATGTGGTTGCATGTAAAACAATAGTTCATTCTTTTTCATTGCTGCATAGTATTCCTTTGTGTGAATCTACTACACTTACCTGTTCTGTTGCTGGGCTTTCAGAGGTTTCTATTTGGAGTCTATCACAAATAAGGCTGCTATGAATGTTACCATACATATATGTTGTTGAACATATGTAAGCATGTCTTTTATGACCCTGAAATCAAGAGTTGCATGCTCTATTGAGTTCAAGCCCCACATGGGGCATAGAGTTTACTGAAAAAAAAAAAAAAAAACAAAGCTTAAAGGGGCACCTGGGAGGCTCAGTTGGTTAAGCGTCTGACTTTGGTTCAGGTCATGATCTCATGGTTTGTGAATTCGAGCCCCACATCAGGCTCTCTGCTGTCAGCGCAGAGCCTGCTTTGGATCCTCTGTCTCCCCCTTCTCTGCCCCTCTCCTACTCTCTCTCTCTCTCTAAAAAATTAAAAAATATTTTAAAAATAGTAACATTGTGTTTTTGTATTTTAGCCACTCTTGTGGCTGTACTTATTGGCCATTTGAATATTTCTTGTTTTGAAGAGCTTGTATTTTGCCTATTTTAAAATTGCATTGTCAATATTTATCTCATTGACTTCTTTATATATTTGAGATAAAGTCATTTGTCAGATAATGTATTGCAAATATCTTCTCTCACTTTGTGACTTAAATTTTCATTCTCTTAATGGTGTGGTTTGATAAGAATAAAATTTTAATATTCATGCAGTTTAATAGATCAATTGTTTCTTTAGTGATTGCAGTTTTTGTGTCCTGTTAAGGAATCTTTTCCTAAACCAAACTCAAGAAGATATTCTTTTAGATTTCCTTCTAGAAACTTTGTTTTACCTTCCACATTTAGACATGCGATCTATCTGGAATTGTTTCACGTATGAGATAGGAATCAGGTGTTAATGATGCAAAACCATTTGTGGAATGGACCGAGCTTCCTCACTGAAATGCAGGGTCACCTTTGTCATAAACTCCATTCTGGGGGCGCCTGGGTGGCGCAGTCGGTTAAGCGTCCGACTTCAGCCAGGTCACGATCTCGCGGTCCGTGAGTTCGAGCCCCGCGTCAGGCTCTGGGCTGACGGCTCAGAGCCTGGAGCCTGTTTCCGATTCTGTGTCTCCCTCTCGCTCTGCCCCTCCCCCGTTCATGCTCTGTCTCTCTCTGTCCCAAAAATAAATAAAACGTTGAAAAAAAATTAAAATAAAAAAAATAAAATAAACTCCATTCTGTTCCATTGATCTCTTTGTCTATCCTTGTGTTCATATCACACAACTTTTCCCCCAAATTATTTTTATTGTGGTAAAATATACATAACATAAAACTTACCATCTTACCCATTTTGGAGTATACAGGTACATTCATATTGGTGGGCAACCATCACTGCCATCCATCCTTTCCAGAATGTTTTTCATCTTCTCACACTGAAATTCTGTACCCATTAACCAATAATTCCCCCTTCCCCACACCCCCAAGCCCTCGGTAACCATGATTCTACTTCCTGTCTCTATGATTTTGAGGTGAAATCATGCAGAATTTGTCTTTTATTGATTGGCTTAATTCACTTAGCATAATGTCCTCAAGGTTCACCCACGTTGTAGCATATTTTCTTCCTTTTAATGGAGAAAAATATCCCATTTTATGCATATGCCACAATTTCTTTATCCATTAAGGTGACAACAGACACTTGAGTTAGTTGTATGTAATTTTTTTGCTTTTATATATGTCTATGATATGTTTTAAGTTTTGTGTGCGAGGAAGAGGATTAGATTCATTCTTTTTGTACATGGATATCCCGTTGTCGCAATACCATTTGTTGAAAAGGCTTTCTTTCTCCGTTGAATGCCTTGTCAACCTTGTGAAAATCAATTGAACATAAGTATATGGATGTATTTATAGATTCTTAATTCAATTTCTTTTGTCTATAGCTGTGTAGTAAGTTTTGACATTGGAAGGTGTGACCCCTCCAACTTTACCTTTCTTTTTCAAGATTGTGTTGACTTTTCTTTTTTTTTTTTTTTTTTTTTTTTTAAATGTTTATTTATTTTTGGGACAGAGAGAGACAGAGCATGAACAGGGGAGGGGCAGAGAGAGAGGGAGACACAGAATCGGAAACAGGCTCCAGGCTCCGAGCCATCAGCCCAGAGCCTGACGCGGGGCTCGAACTCACGGACCGCGAGATCGTGACCTGGCTGAAGTCGGACGCTTAACCGACTGCGCCACCCAGGCGCCCCTGTGTTGACTTTTCTATGTCACTTGAAGTTCCATATGAGTTTTAGGATCAGTTTTTCCATTTCTGCAAAAAAAATTCATTTAAAATTTTGATTAGGATTTTATTGAATCTGTAGACATCTTATGGAGCATTGCCATCTTATTTTTTTTATGTTTATTTTTGAGACAGAGAGAGACAGAGCATGAGAGAGGGAAGAATAGAGAGAGAGGGAGACACAGAATCCCAAGCAGGCTCCAGCCCGATGCTGGGCTCAAACTCATCAATTGCGAGATCATGACCTGAGCCAAAGTCAGATGCTCAACTGACTGAGCCACCAGGCACCACTGGAGTATTGCCGTCTTAACAATATTAAGTCTTGCAATCCATAAACATGGTATGTCTTTACATTTCTTTAGAGCTTTAATTGCTTTTAACAATGTTTTATAGTCTTCAGTGCAGAAGTCTTAAAGTACTTAGATACAAATTTAGCCAAGGAATTATATTATTTTTGATGCTATTATAAAAGGGATCACTTTCTTAATTTTAAGACTGTTCATTGCTAGTGTATAAAAATGCAACTGAATTTTCTATATTTATCTTATAGCCTACAATTTTGCTGAACTCATTTATTAGCTCTAATAAGTTTTTGTAGACTCATTAGGGTTTTCTGTTATATAAGATCATGTCATCTGCAAATGGTTCACTTCCTTTCTAATCTGGAGGTCTTTTATGATTTATTTAATTTATCTCTTCTCATCTAATTGCCCTTGCTTGAACCTCCAGTACAGTAAAACAGAAGTGAATAATGTAGTTGAATAGAAGATAAAAGCAGGCATCCTTATTTTATTCCTAACCTTAAGGGGAAAGCTTTCAGCCTTTCACTATTAAGTATGACATTAGCTGTGGGCTTTTACAGATGCCTTTATCAGATTGGGAAAGTTCCCTTCCATTAGTTCATTGGATGTTTTTATCATGAAAGGGTGTTGGATTTTGTCACATGATTTTTCTGTGTCTATTGAGATGATCTTGTCTCCCCTCCACCACCTGCCCCACCCCCATTTGAAAAATTAATATGGTATATTACATAGATTGATGTTTAAAAAATTTTTTTTAAGATTTTTAAATTTTTTATTATTTTAAAAAATGTTTATTGATTTATTTTGAGAGAGAGAAAGAGACTGAGCAAGGGAGGGACAGAGAGAGAGGGAGATAGAGAAGCCCAAGCAGGTCCTGTGCTGTCAGTGCTCAAATTCACAAACCATGAGTTCATGACCTGAGTCGATACCAAGAGTTGGATGCTTAACTGACTGAGGCACCCAGGCATCCCTAGATTGATTTTTGTATGTCAAACTAATCTTGCATTCTTGGGATAAATCCCATTTAGTCGTGTTTTATAACTATTTTTATATATTGCTGGATTCAGTTAGCCAGTATTGTATTGAGAATTTTTGCATCTATATTCATGAGGGGCCATAGTTTTCGTTTCTTCTGTTATCTTTTTTTGGTATGAGGGTAATAATGAGTTAGGAATGTGTTAGGTAGTGTGCTATTTCAATTTTTTAAAAGTGTTTGAGAAGTATTGGTATTAATTCTACTATAAATGATTGGTAGCCTTCATCAGTGAAACCATCATCTGGTCCTGAGTTTTTCTTTGTTAAAACTTTTTTTGATTACTAACTATATCTCTTTAATTGTTATATGTCTCTTCAGATTTTCTATCTATTCTTGGGTCAGTTTTGGTAGTTTATGGGCTTCTGGAATTTGTCCATTTCATCCAGGTTATCTAAATTTCTAGCATTTATAGTATTCTCTTCTAATCTTTTTTAAAAAATTTTTTTAATGTTTATTCATTTGAGAGAGAGAGAGAGTGTGTGAGCAGGGGAGGGGCAGAGAGAGAGGGAGACACAGAATCCAAAGCAGGCTCCAAGCTCTGAGCTGTCAGCAGGGGCTGGAACTCACGAACCATGAGATCATGACCTGAGCCAAAGTTGGATGCTTAACCGACTCAGCCACCTGGGCGCCTCTATGATCTTTTTTTTTTTTAAATGTATGGTCTTCAGTTTATCAGAAATATAATCCAGCAAAGGAAGCAGAGACAAAACATGACATAAAGTGACTTGCCCAGTCTGGTTACACAGGGGCAGCGGCAGGGCTGATAACAGGACCCTTACCTCCTCTGCCATCTCTACAATCATCTGTATTTTTGTCAGAAATGGAAAGGTGGAGTGCCACTCACTGGGGGGATAGGACCATCTCACAGACTGGCTTCTTGTTGCCTTTGCTCAAGTAAACTCCGTGGGTCCTATCTCCTGCTTCCACACTCACAGACACCCCCTCCCTCCCCCACCCTGCCATTCCTCCATTTAATCACACACATCTCAGTGAGAACTCTAGGGCTTTGTTACACATGAAGCTGACTGCTAAGGAGCCCCTTCTCCCATCTTTCTTCTCCACCCTCTTCCTCTCGACACATCCACCACCACCCCCCGGCACCCCCAGGCAGCTCACTAGGCCATTAAGGAAGAGGAATCAGAGGAGAGTGAAAAGAGACAATGCCCTCTCTGAAGTCCTCTGAAACAACCAGAGTCCTGCTGGCTCCAGCTGAGGATCTTCTGGTGGGAGAGGTGAGAGACCGAGCTCTCATTTTCAAGGTTCTCCACGTCTACATCCTGGGGAGTGTTAACCTTCTTTTGCCGCTTGGGCTGTGGTTCACTAGTCCTGGCTGCCTAGTGGGGACTGCCACTCCCACGGCTGCTTTGTCCTCCTGGGCACGCTGTCTCTGGGGGAGTTTTCTGCGCTTCTTCCCAGAGAGAGTAATGTAGGTACAGGCACTGGACGCCCGCTTCTTGCGGTGGCGCCGTGCGATCAAGCCCGCTGCTCCTGGTTCAGCACCTGCTGCTTGAACAGCTACTTCTTCAGCCGCGTCTGGGAGCCCCCAGGGCTGAGCTGCGATTCTGGCTCCGGCTGGCATTTTGCCATGTATGAATGCCATGTTCATTGTCAATAGTGATGTCCCCAAGTTTCATTCCTGATTTTAGTAATTTGAGTCTTCCCCCCCACCCCCCTTTTGTTTCTTGGTCAGTGTAGCTTATCAATTTTGTAGATCTTTTCAAAGAACTCTTGATTTCCTTGTTCTTCTCTATTGTTTTTCTAGTCTTTATTTCACTTCTTTTCATTTCACTTTATTTCTCATGTTTATTATTTTCTTTTTTTTTTCCTGTTTACGGTTTTGTTTGCTCTTCTCTTTCTAGTTTCTTTTTTTTTAATTTTTTTTTCAACGTTTATTTATTTTTGGGACAGAGAGAGAGAGCATGAACGGGGGAGGGGCAGAGAGAGAGGGAGACACAGAATCGGAAACAGGCTCCAGGCTCTGGGCCATCAGCCCAGAGCCTGATGCGGGGCTCGAACTCACGGACCACGAGATCGTGACCTGGCTGAAGTCGGACCCTTAGCCGACTGCGCCACCCAGGCGCCCCTCTTTCTAGTTTCTTAAGGTGGAAGTTTAGATTATGGATTTGAGGTTTCAATTCTTTTTAATGTAGGCATTTATAGCTATAAGTTTTCCTCTGAGGCCTGCTTTTGTTATGTTGTATTTTCGTGTCTTTTTCCTTAATATGCTCTCTAATTCTCCTTGTAATTTTTTCTTTGGTTAAATTTACCCTCATTGGTCTTATATTTGTATCTCCTTTCTCCTAAGCTGAAAAACCTACTTCTCCCTGACACTAGTATATTTACAAATTTGCTTTGTCCCACAATACATACTCAACAATCTCAGGATAATAATAATACTTTCACATTACCACTAACAATATGATTACTGGGGAAACAAAACAAAACAAAACAAAACAGCTGTCTTCCAGTTCACTTTTTTCCTGAGAGTATACCTCATTAGGAACGTACAGGTAGGAGGGGAGCCAGCCTGGGATGGAGCCTGTAGCAGGAATCAAGGTGTGGGATAATGAGGCGTGAGGACTGGAGCAGTCGTGATGGGTTTGCCAAGAAATGCCATGAAGAAGTAGACTCAAGAGGTCCTGGGATTGCCTGGATGTGGGCGATGACTGTGATGTGGACGTGCTCGAGTCTCTGACTTGCACTGCTGGGTGGCTGATGAGAAAACACAGGAGAGGAAGGTAGGAAGGAGGGAAAAGGAAGCCTTTGAGGGACATACGGGCACATCTAAGTGGAGATGTCCAAGGCACCAGTGGAGCCCCGGAGAGCCATCAGACTCAAGACACAGACATGAGAATCTCTCACATGTCCACGATGGTTGAAGCCACGGAAACACAGTTTCATAGGAAGATTGGGCAGACTGGTTCCTTCATGGGGAGACCTGAGACACCAAATCCTGGAGAATCCTATGTTTCATGGTCCTTGAAATTCCGCCTCCCCAACTGCCCAGTAAACACACACTTTTGTGTGGGACAGTTTCCCCAAGCCTAGTGAAGGGTTCTTGGAATAAAGGGGTGTCAATAACTCATTGGTTCGATGTGTCACCACTGAAAGTATGGTCCTCTCTTCAACACTGGGCTGCATCAGAGGCAAAAAGTATTTTCTCAGTTCAGTTTCAGCCCCCAATTTGTCTATCCATGTGGTGTCCAATATGTCACTTCCCCGCTTATACATCCTCAATGACTGCCCATCTTGTCTAGGATCAAGGCTACACTCCTCTGAGTGGCCCCTAAGGACATGTGTGGTCAGCCCCCCTTCCCTGGACCCCTCTCCCATCTATGAACACAGCTTGGATTCCAGTCACACAAGGTCTCTTGCTGTCCTGGCCGCCCCCTTGCCTCACACATCTCTCTTCTTGCACGTTTGCTGACTCCTCTCATTTTAACTGTGCATTCCCTGACTTTCTTCCTCTCTTTCTGGGTTCTTGTAACATTCTATGCTTCTAGTGTTGTAACTGTCAGATCTCTTAACTTTAAAATCCCCAGTTACAGAGGTGCCTGGGTGGCTCTGTCAGTTAAGTGTCCGACTCTTGATCTTGGCTCAGGTCATAATCTCACAGTTTGTGGGTTCAACCCCTGCATTGGGCTCTGTGCTGACAGCCCAAAGCCTGCTTGGGATTCTGTTGCTCCCTCTCTCTCTGCCCCTCACCTGCTCACACTCTCGCTTACCTGCTCTCTCTCTCTCTCTCAAAATAAATAAACTTAAAAAAAAAATCCCCAGTTAACAGACTATAAGTTCTATTGATGCAGGGACCACATCCCAATTATCTCTGTATTTCCAGCAACCTAGCATTGACGGCCCAGGGGGACTCTTGGAGGAGCAAATGAATGTGACTTATCCAGTATCTGCTGGTTGCACATCACAAGTACTCAGTGACTGCTTGTGAGTTTAATGCCTGAAGTACCTAACAGTAATATTATGCCTTGATGTGCGTGCTTGTCAGGAAAATGGTGGCTTTCCTTTCCTTTTCTTTTTTTAATGTTTCTTTTTTTTTTTTTTTTTGAGAGAGAGAGAGAGAGAGAGAGAGAGTGTGTGTGTGTAAGCAGGGGAATGACATAGAGAGAGGGGGACAGAGGATCCGAGGTGGGCTTGTGTTGACATCAGAGAGCCAAATGTGGGGCTTGAATTCGTGAACCATGAGCTCATGACCTGAGCCTAAGTCAGATGTTTAACCAACTGAACCACCCAGGCGCCCCAGTGTCTTTCCCTTTCTTACAATATCAGGATGTTGCCTGCAGTAAATAAAGACTTAAAAGAGGTGAATTGTTTCAAAATGGTTGTTCTGGGGCGCCTGGGTGGCGCGGTCGGTTGAGCGTCCGACTTCAGCCAGGTCGCGATCTCGCGGTCCGTGGGTTCGAGCCCCGCGTCGGGCTCTGGGCTGATGGCTCGGAGCCTGGAGCCTGTTTCCGATTCTGTGTCTCCCTCTCTCTCTGCCCCTCCCCCGTTCATGCTCTGTCTCTCTCTGTCCCAAAAATAAATTAAAAAAAAAAAAAAAAAAAAACAAAAAAAAAAAAAAAAAAAAAAAAAGAAAATGGTTGTTCTTCTGGATTTGGGGCTGTTATGCTATTTAATTTAGTAAAAGAAGAACATTTTAGGCAAAGAGATGTCACCCACACATGTTACAATTATACTTAGATATCTGTTTCCATCTCCATCCGTCAGCTTTTGGCTGATGTGCTATTTTTTGAACTATTATTTTTCTTGACCATTTATATGTTTTCCTGATACCTCTCTTCCTGGCTCTATCTTTAACACTGAAACATGTTCAAAATGGAATTTTCAAATTTGGAGTAGGAAAGAGATTCATTGTGCTCCTGTACTGGGTCCTGACCCTGACGGTATAAATTATTTGGTTATAGATGCTTTAGTCAAATGCTGGGGCCCATCTAACTAGGAATAATTTTGTATCTCAGGACAAGAAACAGATCCTCGATGAAGAAATGTACTGTTCTCCTGAAGGCTTGGTTTTACTGGCCTCTTATGCCATCCATCAAAGATGAGACCACAAAGTTGTAGGTTGTTTGCAGAGATTGTTCATGTTCAGGAGAAGTGAGCCAAGTTCCTGTCTGATGGAGAAGTCACCAGTGAGTGTCACAGTGAAATGAAGTCACTATGTGAGTCTTATGAAGAGAGGTGGGGACAGACTGTGCCCAGCAAGTTGTGACTATCTGAATTTCCCGATGACGCTGGTGTCCTTGAGCACTCCGGTACAGTGTTTCTCGAAGTAGGGTACCTGCATCACAGTTACCCAGGACATTTATTAAAAATTCAGTTCTTGCGGCGCCTGGGTGGCTTGGTCGGTTAAGTGTCCTACTCTTGATTTCAGCTCAGGTCATGATGTCATGGTCGTGGGATCAAGCCCTGTGTGAGGCTCTGCACTGAGCATGGAGCCTGCTTGGGATTCTTTCTCTCCCTCTCCCCGCTCCCCTGCTCACACACACACTCTCTCTCTAAAATAAGATTAAAAAAGAAAAAGAAAAGGAAAAAAAAGGAAAGGAAAGAAAAGAAAAAGAAAGAAAAGAAAAGAAAAGGAAAGAAAGGAAAAGAGAAAAGAAAAGAGAAGAGAAGAGAAGAAAAGAAAAGAAAAGAAAAGAAAAGGAAAAAGAAAAGAAAAGAAAATGTACTTCTTACTGGGGCTATGATCAAAAGGTTTGAAAGCACTTTACTCTGGTAGCTTCCCAAGGAGGAGGCTTTGAAATAGCAGCCCTTAGGAGGCAGAGAACAGCCATAAGAGTGCAGCTTGCCCTGGTCCTCTGTCTGGTTCTACCTGGGACTTGATTTCCCCGCCCTGCAGGCAAGCCCACCTCCTGGAGGAAGGATGCACCTGTCAGCAGAAGTCCCTCGGGCCAGAGCATCTCACGGCAGCCTGGCTGCCCTCACAAAATGGTGACCACAAGGCCACCCATCACGAGCCAGGCTATCTCACCAGTGAAGCTGTTGCCTCAAAGGGCGAGTATCTTGGAGACTGCCCTGTGTTGAGTGGGTCTTCTGGGCCCAGAGGGTGGTTCCTGATGGCAAGGAAGGGATCGGCGCTATAACTCAACATCCCTCCTCACTTCTCACCTGTATCAAAGTTCTATCAAGTTTTCCCTCATTATTATTTTCTGCACTAAGTTTTGATTTAGGTTTGGTCCAGTTTAGTATTTTTAAATATATTGTAGGACACCCTCTCTTTCTTAGACATGTTTTCTTGTGGTGTAGATCTTTTTTTTTTTAAATGTTTATTTATTTTTGAGAGAGAGGGAGAGCACAAGCAGGGGAGGGGCTGAGAGAGAGAGGGAGACACAGAATCTGAAGCAGACTCCAGGCTCTGAGCTGTCAGCACAGAGCCCGACGCGGGGCTCAAACTCACAAACCATGAGATCATGACCTGAGCTGAAGTCAGATGCTCAACTGACAGAGCCACCAAGGCGCCCCTCATGTGGTATAAATCTTGTCTTTCCTCAGGTATCAGAATCTATGAGAAAGGCCCGTATGCCTTTTAAAAACTCCTCACCATGCTAGGCACTTAGTAAATGTCTAATGTCTAAGATGTCTGATAGGACTGAATCAAAATACAGGCTCAGACACACCAAATAAATAGGGATCACGCCTATATGTATTATGAGGACAAGTGCTTCTTTCTCAGATTTCTCAAATTCAGGCTAAATGAGAGTCATATTAATGAAGAAGAACCATAATAGTCACTGTTCATTGATTGCTTCCTATACATCAGGACTATGCAAAGTGTTTATATGCATCATTTAAATTGTGGTCCTCAGAATAGACTTGCTGTGCTACAGATTATGACCACCATCATCATTTTATTTTATAATTATTTTCATTTTAGAGAGAAGGAGAGGGAACATGTGCACAAGTGGGGAGAGGGGCAGAGAGAGAGAGAGAGAGAGAGAGAGAGAATCTTTACCAGGCTCCATGCTCAGCAATGGAGCCCCATGTGGGGCTCAATCCCATGACCCTGGGATCATGACCTGAGCTGAAATCAAGAGTTGGAGGCTCAACTGACTGAGCCACTGAGGCGCCCCCATCATCGTCATTTTATAAATGAGGAAACCAAAATTTACAGAGTTGGGGCAAGTTGTCCAATGTCACATAGCCAGTAGGCAGGTGAGCAAAGACTCAAAACCAGGCTGTGAGAGCCCCAAAGCTAGGCTGTCAGTTGTCATTAGGAGAAGAGTAAAGGGAGACAAAGGCCGTACCCACGGAGCTCAGCTCATGATACTCACCATCACGGTCCAGTAGTCATGGACCACCAGGACAGCATTGTCACTTGATTTTGATTCTCTTTGCAGAAGAAAACTGCGTTCTCATTCTTGGCAGGTTCTGAGACAGCGTCGGGTGGCCGGTGGCATGTGGGGAGAGAAGCTAACAGTGTTGTGCCCAGAGCACAGGGGCTTCGTCAGGTGATTGAGAAGACCTGGGTCAGTGAAGGTCATGGGCACCGGTGGGTGCTGTGGGGGAGCGCTGAACCATAGTGAAGTTTCACTCTATTTTGGGAGTGGGGTACACCAAGGGGCCACCACTTCAGAGTGCGTGGCCCTTCTGGCACTTCAGGACCAAGTCTGTGACATGGGTCGTGGTGAAGTGCTGAGTTTTGGAGTCTGGCACACCTAGGTTTGAATGCTGACAATGAGCCACGTGGTTGGCTTACAGTAACTTAGCCTCAAGCTAAAACTTGAATGTATCATTTGCAAAGTGGAATGATGATATTAAACCACCTCGAAGGGTTGTGAGGGCTAAATGAGACAGCACATGCGAAGTGCTCGGTGCGGTGCCTGTCACAGAGCGGGCCCTGAGAAAGTGGTGCGGGGTCCCTGCCATTTCCTGATTATTGGAAAGCCCATCCAGTGCTGGGCCTGATTCTGAGAGGGTAAGTGGGGCTTTCATAATAACAATTACGTCAAAGTAACAACAGCTCCGAAAGAGGTCAATAGAGATTTTTGTCTAAACAGGAGAACTCCCGTCTTTTTTTTTTAAACGATGGCTTAGTGAAGTTAAGGAACTTTTTGGAGGCCTCATGCTATTAAGTGATAGAACCCAGTTTCTAGCTTTTGTGACATTTCCATGAAATTAATTTCTAGCTTTTGTGACATTTCCACCAAATTAATGTTGCCACCAGGAAACTCTTAGGGACACATTAGAAGTTCATTAACTCTTGGGGCACCAGGCTGGCTCAGTCAGTGGAGTGTGTGACTCTTGATCTCAGGGTTGTGAATTCGAGCCCTATATAAGTAGAGGTTCCTTTAAAATTAAAAAAAAATCATGGAGCATCTGGGTGACTCGGTTGAGCATCCAACTCTTGATTTTGGCTCAGATCATGATCCCAGGGTTGTGGGACTGAGTCCCACATTGGGCTCCGCACTGAGGGTGGGGCCTACTTAGGATTCTCTCTCCCAAATAAAAAAAAAAATAACAAAACAAACAAAATTCTTTAAAAAATAAAGACGCTCATTAACTCTTTAAAGAGCTGTGCCTACCTCCTGTGTAGCACCGAGATAAACAAACACCCCTGAGACTGCTGGGGAGATTGTTCACAGAAGTATTTAACAGTCATTAAACATTGTAAAAAGCAGACAGACTTACAGGGCGTGGCTGAGGCTATGGTGGCCATTACTTCCTATCCACCCCTTTCCATAGATGATCCACTGTATCTAAAATATAAAAATATTCCCACAAACCTTGTGGACATAAAAATACCATGCCTATGAAACTAATACAAAATACAAAACACGCGCCATCAAAATTCATTCCAGGAATACTATTAAGGGCAAAATAATGGCTTTAAAACAAAACTATGGAGAACAGACCCTAGACATTTTGGACCAGCAAAATGACTTGTTGTACGGGGAGGAAGCCAAGAAGAATTATCTGAAAACTGCACAAAACGTGGAAATGTCTGGTGTCTCTTAATCCCCGCTCACTGGGAGTGTGTTTCCTCTTAATTCGGTCTCATTTCTGAGTTGAGGTGCCATGAAGTTTCCATAGGTGCCTGACTTCCTCCTTCCAGGGTGGTTCGAGGGGCTACTTAGGAAATGCATTTATGGATTCTTACGTGGGGAAAGGATAGTACCATTTCCATCAGGCTTCCAGGTCTAAGGATCTAAGCTGTTTTCTAGGAATATTTGTTTTCTAGGAAGCTTTGGTCAACGGGGGGAGGTGGTTACTTTCTGTGCAAAATCAAAACGTGGTCCTTTTCTTTCTTGAGTGCCTGCCTGCGTGGGGCTTTCTGCCCTCCAGTGTCTGGGCTCACGGTGTGCTCCCTGCCCTGGGAAGACGTGGCAGCACATTTCTTCTTTAGGATCCTTTTTCCTTTTTTTCTCATGTAAGCCTGAGATGTCTGTGTCCCTCTGTGATATTTGGTTTCCTTTCCCTGATCATCACAAGACTTTCTAAAGCTGGGGATGAGAAGGAGGACTGATCGTGAAAAAGGTGTGTGTTAAGTCTTAAGTGTGGACCATGGGGGCTTCTCCAGGGACACTTAGTGTTTACTAGTCCAGTGGGTTCACTGAAGCTCTGGGGATAGAAGGTGTCTCAGCGCCGTGTCCCTCCCACATGGTTTGTGCTCAGTGGAGGTCATTCTCCACGTGCTCTGTGGGGACAGGGCACTAAGCATCTTCCACAGGAAGGGAAATGCCAAGGCTGGCGGTTGGCAGAGACAGTGTTGGCCCCCGACTTCCGACCCCAGGACCCTGTCCACTCCGCACACTCACCTCCCTCCCGGTGGAGGGCCCAGACGGAGGTGTGGACGGGCTGGAGCCCCAGCGCCGGGTGCTACTTTCCTTGTAGAAGAGATGGTTCTTGATCATCAGGATGGTTTGCACTGCGGGTACAGCGGGGCCCAGTGTTTGATGGAGAGAGTCTGAGCCAAGGTTTCTCAAGAAAACCCCAAAGCTTTTGTTACTAATGAGTGCACACGTCAGTCAAGTTGAATTTGCAGAACAGTTCCGTTTGGGAACTGTTTATTTTTCTTTAAAGCTGTTCAGAGTTTTGATGTTTGGACTCAACTGGGACCAGTCTGGTCAGGGACACCCTGGCCTGAGCCCACTGCTGAGGCCCCAGCACCCCTGCCTCTATTAGGTGGGCCCAGCAGCCCCAGGGAACGGGGGGCCAATCGGCAGGCTCTGTGCCTCAGACCCCGTTTTGTTCCGGTCATGCAGCTTCTGAGGGGTGCTGGGGCAGATCTGGGCAGGGATGATTCTAGAAACCTCAGCCTCTGCTCCCACTCTCTTTCCCATTCTAGTATTTTATTGGGGAAATAGGCGCATAAAGAAAACGTAAAGAAAATCCATCTCTGTTCTTTGTCTGGAAGTAAAATCAGAAATCTCCCTAATATTTTTTTCCTCTGCCTCCATATTTCAGTATAAATTGTATTTTAACATCTGCCAGGAAAATACCAACCACACAGATCTTTTACCTGGTGCGGACACAAATGGAATTCACATGTACAGCATCCGTTGTTGTTTGTTGTTGTTGTTGTTTTCTCCAAATAAATCTTTTGAATGGAGCAGCATATCCACAATATCTTCTACAGGGAGAAAGAAGTAGGCACCTCCGATTTCTCAGTGTTTTTTGAGAGTCAATGGGACAGACTTGAGCACAGTAAAGTAAAATCTGCATCTATCCCACTGCCATGTAATGATGTATCTCCTTATTACCTCAGGCTCCTTGAGGGCAAAGGGTGTGTCTTTCACTGTGCCCTCAGCATCTGGCACTGTCCGTTGATGTGTTTTGAAAAATGTTTAATATTTATTTATTGTTGAGAGAGAGAGAGAGAGAGAGACAGACAGAGTGTGAATGAGGGAGGGGCAGAGAGGGAGACAGAATCCGAAGCGGGCTCCAGGCTCTGAGCTGTCAGCACAGAGCCCGACGTGGGGCTCGAACTCACAAGTCCTGAGATCATGACCTGAGCCTCAGTTGGACCCTTAACCGACTGAGCCACCCAGGTGCCCCTATTGATTTGTTGTGAACTGAGGAAGAAAAAGCTCTGTCTTGGTCATTTAAAAATTTTTTTTTCAACGTTTATTTATTTTTGGGACAGAGAGAGACAGAGCATGAACGGGGGAGGGGCAGAGAGAGAGGGAGACACAGAATCGGAAACAGGCTCCAGGCTCTGAGCCATCAGCCCAGAGCCCGATGCGGGGCTCGAACTCACGGACCGCGAGATCGTGACCTGGCTGAAGTTGGACGCTTAACCGACTGCGCCACCCAGGCGCCCCTGTCTTGGTCATTTTAAACGTGTGTTCTAAAGGACATGGGAAAACTCATCACAGAAAAGGAAAGAAGCATTTGGGAAACATAACATCTTCAGATATTGAAATCACTGACAGGCGCCTTGTCCTCATTTCCTTGCCTGCCAGAACAAGTTATCTGTGGATGTCCCGGCTTCAGGGCAGTGGGTGGAGACCAGGTAAGAGTCACAGGAGCCACCCTTGTCCTTCTGTCCCGGACCAGAAGGAGGGCGGGCAGAGTTCATTCTAAAGACTTGAAGGGGCAACTTCATTGAGCCCATGGTGTTCTAGACGTTGTTCTAAGTGTTTTATGTATATTGTCTCACTTAGACCATCACCAATCGATGAGGTAGGTATCATGAGCCCTCCTTGTACAAACATAGACACCGAGGGGTAGTGAGATTAGATAAATTGCTCACCTGTCTTAGCAAAGCCTTCCTGGTTGTGAGTCACAGAAACCAACTTGAGCTCAATTTTGCAAAGGGGGAAAGAAGGGGGAGGGGCAGGGAGGATCCAGGGATGTTTTGCTGAACTGACAGTCAGGCTGCCTCGGGAGTCAGGAAGGTATTGAACTTGAATCGGGAAAGAGCTGGGAGCCCAGCAAACACACCCCGGATTCATCCTTCTCGCTGGCCGCCGAGTGGTTTCTTTCTCTTGGCTTCTTCATCCTTGTGGAGAATAATGGCCGTCCCACTGCTCCTGAAGTCATGAGTGACAGGGCCAGCCACCCGCTGAATCCAATTGTTGCTTGGTTCTGATTCTAAATGCGTTACAGGGACATCTGGGTCTTAGTAGGGCCCACAGCCAGGCACACGCGTATGGCTGTTAGAGTTTCTCCATGTGTGGAAGCGAAAGACGACTTCAACCACCTCCATTTTGGCCTCCAGCTCTCTGATTAAGTTCTTTCCAGCTTATGTCTGAACTCAGGCAAAAGGGTCTGCAGGGAAAGCGTCCCCTGATGGGCACCGAAACCACCAGCCCAAGCAGTAAATACCCGCCTGAGCCAGCAAGACCCTGCCTGTGACTGAGCCCAAGACAAGGAGCGACCTGACCTTCACTGCCCACCTGCAGGTACCCACCGACCTTTGTCCCACATTTTCCTCGTAGAGACCTGGAGATCTTTTCGGCGCTTTGGAGACAGTGTCTGAGGCTCGAGTCCGCTCTCTTCCCGGTGTCAACCTCACGGAAATAAGTCCCTTTCTTGTTCCACAGCCACCTTTCTCTCTGCAAGTGACTGAGCCCGGTCTGTTTGGGACCCCCCGGAGCCAGGCACCCTCGCGCCCCTGCGCCCCGGCTCCAGAAAGACTGAGCAATGGACTTGACACAAGCAGTGGAAGGATCGTGGGATCGACAAACACAAAAAAGGCATCTGCTGTATACCAAGTCCATGCAACCGGTAAGATTTAAATTCCCGTTTATCCGAATTTATTCTGGACTCTGGGCTTGTTCTATTCCCATGATGCTCTGAAACAAATCTGTCTGATCCTTTCTTTTTAGTTTCTTTAGCCTCCCCCCAGAGTTATCAGATTTCCAGAAAACTTGTCTTTCCTTCATGTGCGTTTGGTCTCTTGGCATTCCTGCACCTTCCTCCCAGCTTTGACCTATCCAAATTCTAGGTCTTAGCTTAAAATATTCATTTACAGACTTCACTGTGCATCAGGATCCCTTGGGAAGTTTATTGAAACACACTGCTGTGCCCTCTCCTCGAGTTTCTTTTTTTTTTTTAATTTTTTTTTCAACGTTTATTTATTTTTGGGACAGAGAGAGACAGAGCATGAACGGGGGAGGGGCAGAGAGAGAGGGAGACACAGAATCGGAAACAGACTCCAGGCTCCGAGCCATCAGCCCAGAGCCCGACGCGGGGCTCGAACTCACGGACCGCGAGATCGTGACCTGGCTGAAGTCGGACGCTTAACCGACTGCGCCACCCAGGCGCCCCTCTCCTCGAGTTTCTAATTCATTAGGTTTGGAGTGAAGTTCAATAATGTGCATTTTTATCTAACAAGTTCCCAAGAGATTCTAATTCTGCTGTTCTGGAGGCCACACTTTGGGAACTGCTTAACTGGAAAAGCCAAAGTCATGAACGAAGCCCCTAGCGTAATGCCTCACATTATTGTATGGGATGAACTTCTTAATGCAGCATATGCACTTTTTTCATTATTTCTTCACATATATTTAGCTGTTTAGATTGGAGCCCTTCTCTAAAACATGCTGCTTTTATATTGTATTAGAAAACTGTGATAAAAGGTTCTTTGCCTAAGGTCACCTGGGTGGCTCTGTTGGTTAAGTGTCTGACTTTGGCTCAGGTCATGATCTCACAGTTCATGAATTTGAGCCCCACATCAGGCTCTCTGCTGTCAGCGCTGAGCCCACTTTGGATCCTCTGTCTCCCTCTCTCTCTGCCCCTTCCCTGCTCTCTCTCTTTCTCAAAACTAAACTAACATTAAAGAAAATCAATTACATTAAAAAAGAAAAGAAAATATTTTCTGTTGTCATAAAGAGCTATCTTGGTAGCCAGGGCCACTGCAGGACGAAAGTAGGTAATGTGACACCACTCTGGGAATTATTCAGTGCTCAACCTGTGCAACCACATGTGGCAGCCTGGTGGGATGCTCTTCTGCCACAAACGGGAATGAAATTTCCCTTTCTTGCTTTCAAAGCTTCGTTTGTCAAAAGATTTGGGATACATTTAGCACATTTAAAAACATCTCATTTAGCTCTCCCTCCCTTTCTTTCATCTTCTGGTAACTATTAATCACCTGAGGGATGCCTGGGTGGCTCAGTCGGTTAAGCGTCTGACTGTGACTCAGGTCATGACTTCGTGGTTCGTGAGTTTGAGCCCTGTGTTGGGCTCTGTGCTGACAGCTCAGAACCTGGAGCCTGCTTCAGACTCTGTGTCTCCCTGTCTCTCTGCCCCTCCCCCACTTATGCTGTCTCCCCCCCCCAAAAAAATACATATTAAAAAAGAAAAAGACATTTGACAAAATGCTAGTTTTAAAATTCTTCTTTTCACACTGGAAGGTGAATGAATTTCGTCCCCCCAAGGATGAACTTTCCACATTTTTCTTTCATGTACATAGAAAATGGCAGAGGCAGGGAGTGGGCCTGGCACTTCTATACTATACTGGACTGTGTGTTTCAAAGTTACACTATTCATTTGAAAACAAAAGATGTCATAGCTTGGTTTTAATTGCTAACAATTCCTTGGGGTTCCCATTTGTTTTTTAAGCTGTCAGTTTCTTCAAATCCTTTTTCAAACGCCACACTGTATTACAAATAATGGCAATTAGTAATGTAGCATTTCCATATTTATACCAACAAAAGAAATTCACAGGGCATAATAGCATACAACCTTGACGTTTAGTAATAGCAACAAAACATGATAAATAAAAAGTATTTTTTCCCCTGTACAGACCAGCAGAACATAAATCTATTCACGTTTAAAGAATCATCTTGGATTTGACCTACACATCCCCATCTCATTCTACGCATTTCTCAACCCTCTCATCACATCACCCACACATTCACCAGACTACAGAGTCTGCAAGTAATCAATCCACCTAAATAGAGCTTAGAAAGTCCTCCCTCCTGAAGGTCTTCTCACTTCTCTGATAACCCCTCAAAAAAGAAAAAAAAATCATGCCCTTCACTCATTCCTTCCATGTCACGTTCACATTTCATTAGCAAATCAGCAAGATGGACTTTTTCATCTCAATCCAAACAAGGTTAGAGAGAAAGAGTTCCTCTACTGAGCATCTCGATGCTCCGCCCACGAGTCTGGGGACCCTGGGTCCTGTTCTGCTTATGAGAAGGTCATTTTGGGGCACCTGGGTGCCTCAGTCGGTTGGGCTTCTGATGTCGGCTCAGGTCATGATCTCGCGGTTTGTGAGTTCAAGCCCCGCATCAGGCTCTGTGCTGACAGCTCAGAGCCTGGAGCCTGCTTCGGATCCCGTATCTCCCTTTCTCTCTGTGCCCCTCCCCTGCTCATGCTCTATCTCTCTCATTTATTCAAAAAATGAATAAATGTTAAAAAAAAAAAAGAAAAAGAAGGTCGTTTCGTGGATTAAGAGTCTACATAAATTGTGGTCGATTTCAGCCCATACTGTGTTGAATAATCAGTAAAGCTGGGAAGTGAGCTCAGTCACCAAGATAAGGATCTTTATGGCTATGAGGAGACAGCAAACACAATCTGTATGCATCAAAGTTCTTTCTGTTGGAGTTGTCTTGACTATAATACAGCTGTTGATGCTGCCTGAATGTTGGTTGGTAGTATTCGAGGAAGGATGTGATTTGAATCGGCCTTGCCCTAACGTAGACACAGGTGTAATAAAATGGTTCTGATTCCACCCATCCTTTCTATAAATGCTCCGGAGGTCCCGAAATTGCCATGATGTATTCAAGACCTGGGCTGCTGCCTTCATCACTTTCGGAGATGATCTGACTCCTCTGCCCTTGGTCATGTTTGTCAGCTTCTCTATCCTCCCTGAATCAGCCAGGGCTTTGGCATTCTTCATGTTTTTGCCGGTGACCTTGCGCAGAGCACAGCAGATGGCCACCGTGGTCTCATCAGACAGCACACTGGGGCCAGTCCTGCCGGGAAACCTGTTGACCTGGTCTCGCATGGCATATTTACCAGTGAGCTCCTTGTTGTGCACATCCAGAGCCATGTTCCTCTGGGAAGTTGCCAGAGAAAATACAACTTTACCGTATCCATTCTCAAAAAGTTCTATAAGGATGGAGAGCCCTTCTTCTTTGCGGAAGTCTGCCCGGATGTATGCCGCAAACTCCCAATTTCCAGCAGATGGTTTCTGGAGAGACCTGGCAGAGCCTTCCAAGGCAGCTGGGCTGGAACTTTCTGCTAGAAGGTTCAGGTATGGTTTTAGCACTGATGGATGCCACGGCATCTTTGAGGGGGCTTTGACAGTCCTGGGATAGGACTGACTCCATCCCATTGATCCTCTTGTGGTGTTCTCTGTTTCTTTTTCTTCTTCTTCCCCCAGCAACTTGACTCTGAATCCCTGCTGGGAGACTTTTCCCAGTAAGTCATCCAGCCCACTCAGCCCCAGCAGCCGGCCGACAGGACAGGTTCCTCTGGGTGCACACGCAGTTCTCCACGGTCTGACTGCTGTAATCGGATGTGTTCACGGATGTAGGGGTTGCATACCGAAGCGAGTCCACCTGCCCCTTCGCAGAAGCGCATTCACGTCCTCGCCTCCTCCTCTCCAGAGCTGAGGTTCCTCAGGCAACCTGTCGTGTTACACAGAACGAGTGACATCTGGAATTTGATTTTGTGATCATCATCCAAAGACCAGTTACTCCGTGAGTGTGGAATGGTCACAGGGTTTGCTAAGGTCCAGAGAGCATCTCGAATGATTGCCATCTTTACAGCCTCACGTGAGGACACATTCCAGAGAATGCCTGTAACAAGCTCCCTCACTTCTGCGCCAGATATTCTCAACAGTCGGAGCAAGGCGGGCACCCCACCAACATTCTTCCATTGTCATTTTATTTTCATCTGTAGACTTGCTAAAACAAGGTTGCGGATGGCACCGTAAGCGTTCTGCTGAACTTGCCCAAGTCCGTGGTCCGAGAGGTCAACCAGATGCTCGATTCCCCCTACCCTACACACCTCCATTTTCATGTGGCTGTCACCACAGTGCAGGTGCCGCAGGTGGACCGTGGGCTCTCCTGGGCTGAGAGGATCTGGTGCCGCAGCATGCGAATGACTTCGGGCAACTCGGGATCACACCAGGCGAACTCCCTGGGGTCCTTCTGAATGCTGTCTGTTGATAGGGCACTCGTGGTGCCCTCATCAGCTGGTGCTGGGTGCTGAAGCCTCTTACAATTGCCCTCTTGCCCTCGGTATTGTATTGGCCCGTAGGGATCTGCGTAGGTTGCCGTTGTGTTCAGAGCGTAATTATTCTTTTCGCATGTAAGGGCGCGTCGTTGGCTGGATGTGCTTTGCAGATTTCCGGCACCTGCTGAGCCTGTGCGATAGGACGCTGCCTGATACCCTCGGAGCTCCATGGTTCTGTGGTTTGGGCTGCGGTACACTGGGCTGTAAGGGGCCCTCCCCTCACGCGTAGGATTGGTGTGTAACTCAGGAGACAGAGCCGCATGAAGGTCTTGCCCAGGCTGGCTGTGCTGACCAGCACAGGAGCTCCGTAAGTCTGTCAAGCTGTGTGGCCGAGGTGGAACCATCTTTCTGTAAATTTCATACAGCTGCTGCCCAAATTGTTCCACGTCGTGAACAGTCCTTTGAAGGAAAGTCCCACGTGTCGTGGTATGGCGATCATCCCTGGGCGTTTGGGGGATGATGACACTGCCTAGCCTTGGGATGGTGAAGCTAGTTGATTCTGTGCATCCATCAGGGTCAGTGGGGACCCTACTGGGCTGGTGGTTTAGTACTGAGGGGTTGGGCCGTTGGGATTGGAGACCTGCTGGGAGGTGACTGAGCCAATCTGACTTGCAGCTGTTGGGAGAGGTGAGTCTCTGTGAAGAGTATGGAGAGGCTGCCTGCTGAGCAGATAATGTGGTGGAGGAATATGCACTGGGGTTCAGGGGTTGGGAGTCGGACAGCCAAATTCACCACCCAGAATTCTCAGTGATCCACTTGAGGAGACCCACCTGCGCTGATAACATAGAAAGGAGGCTGCGTTCTAGATGGAACTGAACTCACTCTTCTCATGGCCTGACCCAGTGTTCATCCTTCCGCTCTTGAATTCTTCACCAAATGGTTATCAGTTGATCCTATGAATGAAGGCTGCGGGCTGTTATCTGCCTTACTCAGATTCTGGCTGTTGCGGGAACTCCCTGCTTCCTGGGATCCACTGTCAGAATTTGTGTTGAACTTGAGTTACCCAGTGATCTTTCACGGAGAGAGGAGTGTTCTGGTGAATGTTCTGGCTCTGTCCTAATGAGACAGTTGTTGTGGCGGACAGCGCCAGAAACTCTAGGTTGGTTTGCGCCAGTATTTGGCACACCTGTCACTCTCCAAGGAACGGACTTCTCAGTTGAGCTGGTGCTGGCCATACTTGGTGATTCTGCCCCAAGCCTACATCTTTCTTTTTCTTTTTTTAAAAATTTTTAACGTTTATTTATTTTTGAGACAGAGAGAGACAGAGCATGAGCGGGGGAGGGTCAGAGAGAGAGGGAGACACAGAATCCGAAGCAGGCTCCAGGCTCCGAGCTGTCAGCACAGAGCCCGACGTGGGGCTCGAACTCACAGACCGCGAGATCATGACCTGAGCTGAAGTCGGACGCTTAGCCGACTGAGCCACCCAGGCGCCCCCCAAGCCTACATTTTTCTAGCTGACTGGCAGCGATCCGCCTTTCCACTTTCAGATCTCAGGCGAGTCGTTGAAACGGAAGCTCCTGCTGCTGTGATGCCCAGCTAGACTAGTGGCTGTGGTCTCGGGTTCCATGCCTTCGCCAGCGCCAGCGGAGGCAGCTTCCTGGGCGGGTCTGTGGTTGCCCCTCCTCCACCAACCAGGCCTACTGCTTAGGAGGGCATTCCTCTTTCCAGGCGTCACTCAGGGGATCAGGGACAATCTGTGCCCAGGGGTTGCCGCTATGGCACCTGAGATATTCCAAAAAGTGCCATGGCCAAGCAGCTGACACTCCTTCCCCCGAAGCGGCCTTTCCCCACCACTCCCAGGGTGCATGGACTCAGCCCCGGTGTCCCCTGTACTGTCCAGAGGCCACCGCCCAGCTGCTAGCCCACCTGTGCTGAATTCATGTTCTAAAATAACATAGTAATATCCTAACACAAACATTTATGTCTAAATTCTGGACCCTGCCATGGAATTGTGCCCCGGGTGCTTATGTAACTTCACACTCTCCATATACGAAGGATGCTGAAAACCGGGATGACTTTGAAGACAGGGTAAAATGAACTGATGTCTGAACCACACTCCAGACACACAGTTGCTGCGCTTTGAATAGTCGACCCTGCAACAACACAGGTTGAAATGTGTGCGTCCACTCACATGTGGATTTTTCTCGGTAAGTACAGCACAGCGCTGTAAATGTGTCTTCTCTTCCTTATGATTTTCTTAACATTTTCCTTTCTCCGGCTTACTTTATTATAAGCATACAGTATATAATGCGTGTAATGTACAAAATATGCGTTAATCAGCTGTTTATGATATTGGGCTTCTGGTGAACAGTGTGCTATTAGTAGTTAAGTGTTTGGGGAGTCAAAAGTTATAGGGGGATTCTTCCCCTGGTGGAGAGGGTAGGGGGGGTGGGGAGGGGAGCTGGCACTTCTAACCCCTGGGTTATTGAAAGGTCAATTGTACCGATAGCAAACATGCAGGGAAAATTCGGCCGTGTTCATTATTTTATTTGAGCAAATTTGGTTAAGAAATTGCTGAGAGTAGTTTCTCCAAAAAGCCCTGGGTACACTCAATATTTCTGCAAACCTTGGAAATGGAAATTTATTAATTGTTACTGTAGAGAGCCGGAGTCGAAAAGTGAAACCACCGCGATGAATTTGTACGACGATAAAGAAGTATAAGAGAGAGAGAAGTTTGTCATTGGATAGTCTTTGGCCTTTTGAAAAGGAAAGTATTGTCCTACAAGCACATTTAAGACTGCAAGATGTCCGGGGCGCCTGGGTGGCTCAGTCGGTTGAGCTTCCGACTTCGGCTTAGGTCATGATCTCGCGGTTTGTGAGTTCAAGCCCCGCGTCGGGCTCTGTGCCGACAGCTCAGAGCCTGGAGCCTGCTTCGGATTCTGTGTCTCCCTCTCTCTCTGTCCCTCCCCTATTCATGCTCTGTCTCTCTCTCTCTGTCTCAAAAATAAATAAACATAAAAAAAAAAAAGGACTGCAAGATGTCCATGAGCCCTTCGGGGGTAAATTACCCGTGCACCTGCCCGCACCCCCACGGTGGCTTCTGAGGGAAGTGCCTGAAGTGTGCGTGGGGCGCTGGAGTTCGTGAGGCAGAAGACTGGGTGGCCGATGGACTGCATGTCAGATTCCACAGCTGTGTTTTGGAAATCAGAGTGTCTCTATGAAAGTGGCCTCGTCTGAGAGGCAACAAATGCAGAGGCCAAGGAAATAAGGGCTCAGAAAAAAGTGAGTTCATTTTCATTAGAAATTTGGTGTTTTACACTAGACTTTATTTCTATGCCATTTGCTTGGTATTCCTTCTAAAGGAGAAGACCAATTAAAAAAATTTTTTAATGTTTATTTTTGAGAGAGAGAGAGAGAGAGAGAGAGAACGAGCAGGGGAGGGGCAGAGAGAGGGGGAGACACAGAATCCGAAGCCGGCTCCAGGCTCTGAGTTGTCGGCACAGAGGTCGACGCAGGACTTGAACCCACAAATGGGGGGGATCATGACCTGAGCCGAGGTCGGATGCTTAACTGACTGAGCCACTCAGGGGCCCTGAGAAGGACCAATTTTTAAAACTGAAATGTCTTCTATGGTGCCTGGGTGGCTCAGTGGGTTAAGTGTCTGACTCTTGGTTTCAGCTCAGGTCATGATCTCACGGTTCGTGAGTTCCAGCCCCACGTTCAAGCCTCTGCGCTTGACAGTGTGGAGTCTGCTTTGCGTTCTCTCCTCTCTCTGCCCCTTCCCCACTCATCTTGTCTCTCTTTAAAGAAAATAAACTTAAAAAAAAAAAACAAAAACAAAACCCCCAACCCTCCCTCCCCCGACATGTTTTCTGAGAAGTTACTTATCTTCCTGCTTGGAAACCTAACCTAACGCTGTAACTTACCTGGCGGATACTTCTCATCTACTAACTGCCTCGTAAAAATTTTTGGTCAAAAGTAACAGAATGACCATGTACAAAGAGAACGGTATATGCTCTCTGTTTTTTTTATTTAAAAAAAAAATTTTTTTTTCAACGTTTATTTTTTTTGGGACAGAGAGAGACAGAGCATGAACGGGGGAGGGGCAGAGAGAGAGGGAGACACAGAATCGGAAACAGGCTCCAGGCTCTGAGCCATCAGCCCAGAGCGTGACGCGGGGCTCGAACCCACAGACCGCGAGATCGTGACCTGGCTGAAGTCGGACGCTTAACCGACTGCGCCACCCAGGCGCCCCTATGCTCTCTGTTTTAAAAAGCAAAATATGAGATCAGAGATATGGGTCTCCCCCCAAGAAAGGAATTATCTTCAAAATGAAAGGAAACTGAATCAAATCACTGACTCAAGTGCTTGTTAATGCCGTGCCATGAAATGGCTTAGTTTGTGCTGATATGAAAACGAAATTTACAAGCTTCTGAACTCTTTCAAGAGCTTGGGCCAGCTGATGATCCAATCTCAAGGTCCGAAGCAAGACCAAACTTAATTATGTTCTGTGGTTTCCTTTGTTGTGTTTCCTTCCACTTAATATAAAGAGATAAAGACTCTTACAAACTGTTTTAGTTACAGAACTTTATAGACTTTAAACCTTTCTTTAAAATTATATTTTAGAGAGGGGAGGGAGGAGTGGGAGAGGGAGAGAGAATCTTAAGCAGGCTTGGCGCTGAGCACAGAGCCTGACTTGGGGATTGACCCCATGGCCCTGGGATCATGACTTGAGCTGAAATCAAGAACTGGATGGTCAACCACTGAGCCATCCAGGTGACCTGAGCTTTATAGACTTTTAAACCTTTAAAGTCCTATGAATGTCAAAGTTTCTGCAAAGTATTTTAGATAATTGTGGAGAGGCACAATAATTGGTTGGGGTAATAGATAATAGTGGTTCCTCATTCACTGATGGCAAATGAACGTTTTGAATTTAAAATTTTTCCTTGTCTTTCTGGGTTTTTCATCTATAAAAAGCTATGAAAGCCCCAGAGTCACTTTTCATCATAAGATGACCACTATAATTAATGGACTCTTTTGTGCAGATATTTACAAGCTTAGATTAAATCAAAGTGCTGCTGATAGTTTCAAAACCTAACACAGTAGGGAGTTAGATTTTCATAACCTATGAGGAAATAGGAGACAGATGTGTGATTTGAGGAGACATTCAGGGAATCATCTATTGAATTATCAAGTGCTTACTATATTAAGCTCCCGTCCTCCTGGGAGCCTCATTTTGCAGGAGCAATGTGGTGATTGCTAGAACCAAGGCCTGGCTTCCCAGTGTAATCTGGGCAGATACTCTGCTTATATCTGATCCTCACATCTGTCTACTTTCTGGTATGGGCATATTTTATCAGTGAGGACAGAGGCTTAAGCTAAGAGTCACCTCTGGCCAATGTCCATCCACATCTGTTCACATAGGGAGGGAACTTTGCTCTGTTTCCAGAACAGCATAGAACTTGGGAAAAATGTGTATTCATATCTTCTGCTCATCACTTAACTGAATGTTTTTTAGGGGTTGAGTTGTATCGGTTCTTTGTATGTTTTGGATACTAACGCTTTATTGGGTATGTCATTTGTAAATATCTTTTCTCATTTTGTTGTCTTTTAGCTTGTTGTTTCCTTTCCTGTGCAGAAGCTTTTTATCTTGATGAAGTCCCAATAGTTCATTTTTGCTTTGGTTTTTCTTGCCTTAGGAGACATATCTAGAAAGATGCCTGTGCTTTCTTCTAAGATTGTTATGGTTTCAGGTCTCAAGTCTAGATCTTTAATCCATTTGGGTTTCATTATTTTGCATGTAGCTGTCCAGTTTTGTTGAAGGGACTTGTCTTTTTCTCATTGCTTATTCTTGCTTCCTGTGTCAAAGATTGACTATATAATCGTGGTTTATTTCTGAGCTTTCTATTCTGTTCCAATGATCTATTTGTCTACTTTTTGCCAGTGCCCTTTGTAGTATATCTTGAAATCTGGGATTGTGATACCTCCAGTTTTATTCTTCTTTTTCAAGATTGTTTTGGCTATTTAGGGTCTTTTGTAGTTCTATACAGATTTTAAGATTATTTGTTCTTGTTCTGTGAAAAATGCTGTTGGTATTATGATAGAGACTGCATTAAATGTGTAGATTGTTTTGGATAGTTTGGATATTTTAACAATATTTGTTCTTCCAATCCATGGGCATGGGGTATCTTTCCATTTCTTTGTGTCATCTTCAATTTCTTTCATCAGCGTTTTATAGTTTTCACAGTACAGGTCTTTCACATCCTTGGTTAAGTTTATTCCTGGATATTTTATTATTTTGGGTGCAATTGTAGATAGATGGGATTGTTTTCTTAATTTCTCTTTTTGCTGCCCTGTTGTTAGTGTATAGAAATGCAATGGATTTTTGTATGCTGATTTTGTATCCTGTACCTTACTGAATTATTCATCAGTTCTAGCAATGTTTTGGTGGAGTCTTTTGGGTTTTCTCTATATAGTATCCTGTCATGTACAAATAGTGACTGTGTTTCTTCTTCCTTACCAATTTGGATTCCTTTTATTTGGTTTTCTTGTTTCATTGCTGTGGCTAGGACTTCTAGTACTAAGTTGAATAAAAGTCGTGAGAGTGGACATCCTTGTCTTGTTCCTGACTTTAGAAGAAAAGCTGTTTTCCCCCATTGTGTCTGATGTTAGCCGTGGGTTTTTCATATAAGGCCTTTATTATGTTGAGGTCTGTTCCCTCTAAACTGACTTTGTTGAGGGTTTTTATTTTTATTTTTTTTTTAATTTTTATTTTTTATAAATTTTTTTCAACGTTTATTTATTTTTGGGACAGAGAGAGACAGAGCATGAACGGGGGAGGGGCAGAGAGAGAGGGAGACACAGAATCGGAAACAGGCTCCAGGCTCTGAGCCATCAGCCCAGAGCCCGACGCGGGGCTCGAACTCACGGACCGTGAGATCGTGACCTGGCTGAAGTCAGATGCTTAACCAACTGCGCCACCCAGGCGCCCCAGTTGAGGGTTTTTAATCATCAAATACTTTTTCTGATCAGCAGCATTTAATGCCTGCAGGGACAAGGGCCAGTGATTTTCATCTCCACGTGTATGTATCCGTGATGATACCTTCAAAATTAATGAGTCGAAATGGAATTTCACAGCAACAATTCTTGGC
The DNA here is from genome assembly GCF_022079265.1 of Lynx rufus. Taxonomy (NCBI): domain Eukaryota; kingdom Metazoa; phylum Chordata; class Mammalia; order Carnivora; family Felidae; genus Lynx; species Lynx rufus. The sequence continues at coordinate 15,297,743 of NW_025814842.1, read as the reverse complement.
TAAAAGTATAATCTTGACCTATCAGCTTGGATATTCTAGCTCCTATCCAGGAATGACTTAGTTTTTGATAATATGATTTTTATTCTTTCTTTTTGATGTATCACGTTGACTGACTTGTGAATATTGAACCACCCCCGCATCCATATACTCTGGAAAGTTTTAACTATAAATCCACAAATGATTTTACCTTAATTACGTGCAAGATTTCTAGTCTTGATTCTATCTCCACATGACAGTAAGAAATAAGTCTGTGGACCTCTTCCCTTGAAAAGCATGTCAACTATGCTTGTTGACCACAGGAAGAGCTCCACCATGAATCTTTTGGCGTTCAAGTGGCTCACCAGACAAAAAGATCTCCTGAGATGTAAATAGTGTTGAGTGTAGGAGACAGGTCTACTTTTCTCTGCAGTAAAAGACTTTGCATTCTTCAATTTCACAACTCATTCACCTCCATTCTCTGCTAACCAGAAATCTGCAGAGATTCAACTAGGAATTTGGTGAAACGGGGGCATCCAAGGGGTGTTTGGAAGGGGTCCTGGGCAATTCAACTACGTGTACTCATTCTTGTGAAATCATTCCTGGGTAGGAGCTGGAATATCCAAGCTGATAGGTCAAGATTATACTTTTAGCTAAGAATTGTTGCCATGAAGTTCCATTTTGACTCATTAATTTTGCGGGTATCATCACAGATACATACACATGGAGACGAAAATCACTAGCCCTTGTCCCTGCAGCCATTGAATGCTGCCAGTGGCAAAATATGTATGCACAACTATCTTCATGATGCAGCAGCAGAAGGATGTTTTCCAATAATCAGTACCTTGAATTTCAGTAAGAGCAGATTGATAAAACAAAAACAAGACCTCATAAAGATAATAAGGAGCCTCATTACTACCAAAGTTGTAGGGGCCTCATGATGTGGGCTTGAGTGCAGCATGCAGGAAAAATCATGTGTGTGGCTACTGCTTATGAGCGTTACCCAATTTCCCCCCATCACAGCCTCACGGATATTAGGTGTGTATGAGCACCCGGGACAAGTAAATGCAAGAGGCTGGTTGCAGGCAGAGATGAATGCCCTCAGGCCGAGGGGATCTGTGCAGATCAGAAGCCACCAAGCAGCACAACAGCACGCATCAGTATGAAGGGTGGGAAGCTTTGGCTCAAAGCCTTGACACCTATTCTAGCTTTCAAGATGGATTTGAAAAAGTCATTAGCAGACACATTTGTCATCACCCACCCTCACTGAGATAGCATGTATTACTCTACAGACATCTATTCCACACCTACTGGGTCCAAATGCGCAATGGCTCATCCTGCCCTTGGGGAGCTCACCGTCTAGCATGCCAGATGGGTATTTAAGCAGGTCTCTAGAACACAAAGTAGGGTGAAATCAAGGCCTAGGAGGGGGTTTCAAAGTGGCGTGAGGTCCCACGTGTATGGGGACAGGTGACGCTTCACAGAAAAGGGCTGTGTTAACAGAAGAGAGTTAATTCTGAACCGTCACCCTGACCAACAGCACACAATACAGCTTGCACTGACAAAGCAAAAGAAACAGCTCAATCCTTAGAACAACCCATTATAGCACCGGCACTGAGAGCATGACCGAGAACCACAATTTTTTAACTACTTTTGAGTAATGAGATGCATATAAGGTAAAAATCTTTTATTTTCTATAGGTTCAGAAGCATGGCTCACATGTGATCTGCATTTGACATTTCTAGAGGTTCCAGCTTTTTAGGAGATCAGTAACGAGAATGAGAAAAACTTACGGCAACGTTCTAACTTTCCTGCTCAAGGTGCAGCTAATGAACACTTCCAATGACCAGGACTTCCAATCTGCAACACCGCTTTAACTGTCTAAGCTGGAGATAAAGTGTAAACCTGACTACTTAAAATCTTCCCTTGGGATTGAGTTTAGATTGTCTTCATGAAACAAACTGCACCAGTAAAATGGAACCAGTGAGGGCCATCTTAAGGATTGGTATTAAAACAGTAATTCAATTTCAGCACCACAGAAAGCGTTGTGTTCCCAAGTTATCAAGCAGGAGTACTTCTAACACTGTAAGAAACAATTTCGACTTCATAATTTTGATTGGAATTATTTTAAAACGGTCCATTTCTGTGAACTTCTATTAGCAATGAATTCTGAACGCGTATAAAACCCATCTGGGGTTTTCAAGTCAAAACTTCTTCTAGTTAAAAACTTCTATCCATAAAATACGTTTGTATGTTAAGTTTTTTTTTTTTTTTTTTTTTAGGTAGGCTTCACACCCAGCGTGGAGCCCAATGCAGGGTTCAAAGTCATGCCCCTGAGGTCAAGAGTCAGAGGCTTAACTGACAGAGCCAGCCAGGTGCCCTTGCATGTTAATTTTGAATGAAACCCTAATTTATGTTCTAGAATATCTTTTTGAAGATAAGCAGATTGAAAACAACTTGCATGTTGTCCATTTAAGTACTAAAATAGTTATATTCAATTATATCCCAAATCACTAAAATTTATCAGGTGTTCAGCAGAACAGGCTCTGTTCTACCCACTCCTCATGGGGCTTATTTAGTCCTGCTGCGAACTCTCCAACCCTACCAGACAACAGGCAGAGAAAAGAAAAGGGAGCTTGGAAGCTGTCTAGAAACACAAGCCATGGTTTAATAAAAATAAAGAGTGGTTTTATTGATAACATATAATTGCAGCTACATTAATATATATTATAAACTTTAAGGATTAGAAACCAATGACTTTATTCTTTACTGAGAATAATCTAGGGTACGGCCATATGTTCCGCGAATCTTACTTCAGCCCCACACAGTGGTCCTAGATCTATTTTTCACAAAATCAGGAAGTCACCATCCAAGCTTTGTATCAGGCCACACGTTTCATTAAGTAGAAATAAGACATTATGTTTTCTTCAGCAAATACCCCTTTTGTCACATCGTCCTATCTTCTCACATTTATCTTAATATACAAAGCTTAACTTTTCACCCCCAAGATAACGTGCACGTTGGAAAGTGCAAGTCAAGAGACAGCAGCAAAATGCTACTCTGCCCTTTGTATCCTGGATTTTTCATTTTTGCCCCAGATCCCGCTTTATCGTTAAAACTACATGAATCCCACAGTGTGATACTTTATCAGAAAAGTCTTTTTGTGTACACATTACCACAAAGATGGAAAACGTCAAACAGTCTGAGCAAGTGTTTGGCAGACCACAGAAAGGAAAGAGGACCGTGGGAAAAGAAAACGCTTTAGTGTTTTAGAGCTGAAGAGCTTGACGGGCGTCATTCAAATTTCTCATCCCCTTCTTCCACGTCCTTCAGGTTGAGCACTTCCAGAGAACCTTTGCCTTTTGTCTCCTTTTTTATGAGCTCATCGATTTCTCTGAAGCAGCCTGGGTCAATCAGACACACCTGAAACACGGAACACAGGTGCTCAGCAGGTGCAACGGAATGAACACAGCCCCCGCTTTCTCTCAGACACACAGCACGTTCCAGATGTCTCTACTGCTACCATCCTACAGTGCAAGAACGAAGACAGAGCACAGGGAAGCAGGCAGGGCTCTAGTCTAGCCTCGCTCTTTTAAATGCACACACAGGCCCCGCGACAGGCGTTAACCTCCCCGTCTGAGGTCGTCTCTGGACTCCACAGCCATCAAGTGAAGTGGCTGGAAGAGGAGAGCGTGGTTCTTTTGATACTACAGTTTAGCGCGAGGATTTACAGTCTGGCGAGAGCACCTCTATTTATCCACATCAGAAGGAGAAAAAGCAGCTTGAAGGCCTATTTAGAAATCACATGTGAAGTTCTGAAAAGACCGGAGAACTTCAGAATGTCAGATGTGTCCCTTCGCGTTTAGGGAGGAATGCCCAACAACAACCCCGGCCAGAGCTTGTTTATACTGGCGCCGGAGCCAAATCTCAGGGCCCGGGTTTGCAGACAACCGAATCTCTGCTGCGTCTGACACTGTGGGGCCAGGACCCAAAGACACCATGCTTTGCTGCGTCTTTAAAATGTTCTATGGGCAATGAGGCCAACTTTTCGTCTTATTTCCAATTTCCTCATAATAGAAGACTCACCGTAAAATATATTCTCTCGTCTAAACTGAGCATGGATTTAACCAGAAAAAACAAACCATCCCCCCACCCCCAAATCCCAGGTTGTGCTTAATTTAACTATAATTTCGTTTTAGTCTGACCTTGAGATTTTTACTTAACTCCAGGTAAGATGTTTCTGGAAATGTCTATTGTTCACACCTTTAAATGTCTGTGACACATTTATGACTAGAAAACAGATGATTCTGGTAACATGGATGCAAAAGAATAAGAATATTTTTATCTTACAATTTCTAACTGCTGACTGTAGTCTTCGCTTTCTATAACCTTGATTAGGGGCTTCAGCTTTTCTTTCAGCTTCTTCCCTTCATTCACTGGAAGAAGGAACCGAAGTCTCATGTGAGCACGTTCGATCTTCATCTTCTCCTTTAACTGCTTTATCACTTCCAAAGCCTGGCGAGACCAAATTGAAAATGTTGGCAATTTCTTTGCTACCTTTGCTGCATTACTTTGTAAGGTATTCAAGACAAAGCAGTTCCCATCCAGCCAAATTAGACGGTGGTTTTTAGATAGGACACAAAGAACATAAACACCCATAGAAAAGAGAAGATAAATTGGACTTGAAGATTACACACTTTTGGGTTTCAAAACACTATTGAGGAAGTGAAGACAGCCCATTAAATAGGTGAAAATATTAGTCAATGACACATTTGATGAGGTGCTAGTATCCAGAATATATACAGAACTCTTACAACTTGATAATGAAGAAACAAATAAAGAATGGCCAAAGAATCTAAATACTGATTTCTCCAAAGATGACCAAAGGTCAACGGGCACAAGAAAATATGCTGAAATCACTTGTTATTAGGGAAATGCAAGTCAAAACCAGACTAGTACACCCAGGATGGCTGTAATAAGAAAGGTGGATTAACAACAAATATCAAAGATGTGGAGAAATCGGAACCCTTGCACACTGATTGTGGAAATGTAAAATGCCTCAGCTATTTTGGAAAATGGTTTGGCAGTTCCTCAAAAGGTTAAATATAGTTACCATATGACCTAGTAATTCCATTCCTGAGTCCAGAGAAATGAAACACGTCCACACAAAAATTTGCAATGAATTTCAGAGCAGCATTATTCATGATAGCTAAAAAGTAGAAACAACACAAATACCCATCAACAGATGGATGAATCAACAGAATATGGTATTTCCATACAATGGGTTATTGTTGAGTCCCAAAAAGGAATAAAGCACTGATATGTACTACAACAGGTATGAACCTTCGAAGGGCCACATATTGTCTGATTCCATTTATAGATGTCCGGAAGAGAAAAGTCATAGACTTTCAGAAAACAAATTTGCTGAACAGCTGTGAGAAGGGTATATGAGGAGTGAGTGCTAATGGCCACAAGGTTTCTTCTGGGGGTGATGGAAACGTTCTCAAGTTAGGTAGTAGGGAAGGCTGCAAAAACTTTGTGAATATGCCACTGAATTGTTCACTGTAAAAAGATGACCTTGTATGTCATGTGAATTAGATAGAAATCAAAAAAATCTAAGATGTGGAGTTGAAAAGGATTCTTTAAAAATTCAAGTTTTATCTTTAAAGGTTTGACTTGGATAGGAAGATGAGAGCTGTAGTACATTTGTTTAGTTAAAAAAAATTCCATTACTTTTCCCTAAAACTCTCATCATTTCCTTCCTCCCTCCCCCTAACCTCCTACCTTACTGCTTCCAAGTAGTATCACTTTATTATCACAGACAGATCATTTTCAATGGTTTCTTCAGAGAAAATTGATTTTCATTTGGATACTTTTTGACATTAAAAATCACTTACCTGCTGTTTTGTACTTTTATTGGTTTTGACTGAATAGTGGATGTCCTTCATGGCTCTCTCTATAAGGATAACAGTGTACGGTCTCTTTGTTTCAGGGTTCACACACTTGTCGGCCACAATGGTTGCAATGTCCCTGAACATCTGTTCCAGCTGTGTATGCCGTTCTTTATCTGATACTTGAACCTCTCCTTTAGTCAAAATCTAAAAAAACCCCAGATTTAAATGTCTTTATTGCACATTATTTGTTAACTGACCACAAGAATAACTTGGGAGAGACAATTAAATTCCATCCTCTTCAGCTACTCACATATAGGTAATAAATTGAACTTTGCCTAAATGATATACACTGGATTATCTTGTGCTCTAAGATACTATTTATTTAGGTGGGGGAAGGGGAAAAGTCAATTTAGGCAAAGGTTGTAAATGGTGAAAGCCTTGAAAAGAAAATTTAATTTTAGGTATATTATGCTCAAAATATAAAAATGGACAAAAATAAGGTAATTTAGTAGAAAATTTAAGTTTTGGAGACTTTGACAAAATATATTCATGTCCTGCATTATTAAAAATGATGCCACACAAAAAGACTCCCCAAATAATCTGACTAAAACGAGCAGAGAACTCGAATAGACATTTTCTCAAGCAAGACATACAGATGGCCAACAGACACATGAAAAGATGCTGAACATCACTCCAACACCACTCATCATCAAAGGAATGCAAATCAAAGCACAATGAGTTTTCACCTCACCCCTATCAGAATGGCTAGAAATCAAAAAAAACAAGAAACCAACAAGTGTTGGAGAGGATGTGGAGAAAAAGGAACTCTCAGTGCCCTGTTGGTGGGAATGCAAACAGCCGCTGTGGAAGACAGTATAGAGGTTTCTCAAAAAAATAAAAATAGAACTACCATGTGATCTTGTAATTTCACCACTGGGTACTTACCCAAAGAAAATGGAAACACTGATTTGAAAAGATATTTGCACCCCAGTGTTTATTGCAGTATTCTTTTCAATAGCCATGATGCAACCTAAGTGTCCACTGATAGATGAATGGATAAAGAAATAGTATACATACACAATGGAATATTACTCAACCATAAAAAAGAATGAGATCTTGCCATTTACAATGACATGGATGGACCTAAATGGTATAACGCAAAGTGAAATAAGTCAGACAAAGAGTAATACCATATGATTTCACTCCTATTTGTAATTTAAGAAACAAATAAACAAACAAAAAAAGGGCACAAACAAAAAAAGACTCTTAACCATAGTGGTTGCCAGAGGGGAGGTGGGTAGGGAATGGGTGAAATAGATAAAGGGGATTAGGAGGTACAAACTTCCAGTTATAAAATAAGTCACAGAGATGAAAAAACAGCATATGGAATACAGTCAATAAGACTAATAACATTGCTTGGTGACAGGTGGTGACGACACTTATCATGGTAAGCACTAAATTACAGAATGCATACAAAAGAAGGCAAAGTGATGTGTATTGTTGAATCACTATGTTGTACATCTGAAACTAATTCTAACACTATTAATTATACGTCAATTAAAAAAGTGATGTTACTCAGGTCATGCCTAAAAAATAACGATTCAAGTTTAACATACGTTCAAGTACTTCTAATACATAGCTCTTAGAACTCACCTGCTTACAGATTTCTGTCTGGTCATCTGTTCCAAATGCACTGATCAGATCTTCCTTCTTTGCAACTTGACCTTTAGAAACATTTACAAACACTGAGTGGGTCTGTAGAACTTCATCAAGGTCTTTTTCCCTTGTGACAGCAGGAGAGAAAAGTCCTAAGTGAACACACTTGAAACTTGGAAATTCATTCACATTTAAATACAAGATGGTAGTGACATAATAGTAAGAAACAACAAATACTCAGCGAGAGGGAACATTTTCAAAACTCAGAACCGTATCTGTATTCCCACTTACTCACTGGAGAAAAACGTCACGGGATCATGTATGAAACACTGAGCTGTGGGGGCAGAGGGCGGCTGCTGCCAGGGAATTCCGATCCCTAGATGGCAGCAGCGAAGACACTACGCACTTCGGTGAAACTACAGGGCAAAGATCTGTGACATCAGGATGTGCTATAGCCACGGAAGTATTTGGAAGACGAGGTCTCCACCCTTTAACATTATTTTGGCAAAAGGGCCATATTTTGGGGATTTCTTGGCTGTGGCTTTCAGGACACCAACCAATTAAAACAAAACTCCAAACCAACAACCCAAACCACACCAATTCAACAAAAAGGGAATCCTGGATTTAGGCGCTAAACTCGGGAAAGACAGTGACTTTTCACGCTCACTGCAGGAATAAATTGTCCATTTCCTTCCCTGTCAAGACACCAGCTCGAACACTAGGGGCAGGCCGCCTCGGAGGCTACAAGCTCCGGCCAGAGCTCGGACGGAGAGGGTCACTCACACGCCGCTCCGCCAGCCAACGACTTTGTTCTTGTAGCAGGCGATTTCGAAGCGCTTCCCGGCGCGCTTCATCCGTACCACGGCCACATTGGTTAGGCGGATCTGGTTGGTGGGGGTGAAGATCGACATGGTGGCTGCTCACAGCCCTTCCCGGGTCTGGTGAATCAAGGCACACCCGTGCGGCCGGCCGGAGGGACCACCTGCGCCTCGCTGTAACGACCCGGCGGCGCGCGGCACGACCACTACCTACCCGGACCGCCGCCACAATACACCCAGTTGACTTATTGCGCAGGCGTCAGGTGTTGCGGAAACCGGGCGAGGAAAAGTGAGCAACGACGCCTGCGCATTGTGGCTTTTACGACATCGTTCGGCTCGCGACAAGAGAAGCGCTCTTCCTTGATGTAATTTACTTCCGCCAAGGAGCTCTGATTGGCTGGTGATGCTGATGTTTTAGCTACCGGCTGGAAACGTAGAGTCGGTCCCTCAGAGTTCCGCAGGTTTCGGGGTCGCGCCCTCAAACTTCTCTTACGGAAAAATTGTAAAATAAAAAACTTGAGAAAACAGTGTGATGAACCGCCATGAACCCATCGCCCTGCTTCAACGATTATCAACATTTTGCCATTCATGTTCCATTCTCCCTCTTCTTTTTGGTCAGAGTAGTTTAAAGCAAATTATAAGGTTTTAGCTTTACAGTCTGTATTCCTCACAGATGAACGCAACAAGATTAACCATTATTCCTTAATATCATCTACTAGCCAGCCCATAACCCAATTTCTCGAAATAATGCTTTTTCACAATCGGTGTGTTTGAAGTGAGGTCCAAAGGAGACACAGATTACGTCTGGTTGATGATACGCTTTTAATGTGCCCATCTTTCCCAGGTTTCTTTCCTATACCACCACGCCTGTTTTGACCCTGCTTCCCTCTAGACCCGCCCCTTGCACCTCTGAGCCAATCCGAGAGGAGCCGGGAGCGCTCGGGCTACCTAGCTTGGATCTCTAAGCGGGGCTTCTCTCTGGGCCCGCCCCTTCCCCCTCTGAACCAATCCGGACGGGCTGGCGAGTGGCATGGCTGCCCCCAGCTCTCCGGGCTCCGGGTATACTGGTAATGCTTCAAGATAGTTCTGGTCGTCTCCCGGTGTCCGAGCCAGGTTCTTCAGGTCTGTAGTCCTAGTCTATCGGGCTGCAGAGCCTGGGCTCTGAGGAGAATGGGTAAGCCGTCACCCTCCCCCCCCCCCACCGCCCCCCGACAGGCAAAATCGTGGAGGGGGAGGAGAGAGGGAACCGTTTTTCTCACTCTCTCCTGGCGGAGTGGCGTCCTCGAGGACCGTCCTTCAGAGGTTGTTGCACTTGTCAGCCCGGGACAGGAGCCATTGACAGCAAGGGAGGATTGATCCTTGCTTTTGACCTGGCTTTTGCCTCATGAGGTTAGGGGATGAGTTCAGAACTGTGCTTCTGACCTCAAGTAAAACGCATAGAGAACTGCCCACTTTCTTTACCCACGTGTTTGGTGGCTTTTGGTCTTTTCCAGGGTGGAGCAGCAACGGCAAAGCCCATGTTTGTTTTTTCCACGGTGGAGCAGCACCTGTAAACCCCAGAATTTAGGCTTCGCCTTTTGAAATTGCCTCCAGTTCAACATTTGAGGCCAGGTCCATTCATACGTCTTTCCAAAAAACGGGGTGTGAGATCCATTGCAAGTAACAGTGGGTCTTTAAAATAAAACTAGAGCAAAGAGAATAGTATTTTTTAAAGCTTTTCTTATGGAGTACTCAAAACACAGCAGAGTTAATTCCACGTAAAGGGTTTTGACTTTGTTCACTTCTCTTGCTTCCAAGTGCTATACCCAAATGAAGGTACAATTTTGTGTTTTTCTGAGTTAGCATCGTTACGGTAATTTTATCACATGACCACATGCAGTTGTATATTATTTTTATTAGAGTTGATTTTTTTTAGAATTCTTAGCCGGGTTGTTGACTATGAAGGTTGGTTTTATTTTATTTTTTATTTTATTTTTTAAATGGTTATTTTTGAGAGAGAGACAGAGACAGAGAGAGACAGCATGAGCAGGGGAGGAGCAGAGAGAGGGGGAGACACAAAATCCAAAGCAGGCTCTCCAGGTTCTGAGCTATTCAGCACAGAGCCCATTGCTGGGCTTGTGACAGCTTAGAGCCAGATGTGGGGCTCGAACTCATGGAGTATGAGGTCATGACCTGAGCTGAAGTCAGATGCTTAACTGAGCTACCCAGGCGCCCCTATTTTGTTTTTTATTCTTAAAATAAGGATGGGCAGCTTTGTATATGTAACTTTATGTAAAATTACATGTATGTATTGTTTTAAATTTAGATCCTTCTTTGGATACATGGGACTTCTCTTCACCTTTAATATCATTATGGATAAACAGGTTTTACATATATTTGGGCTTTGCCTTTGGCATTAGCCTTTGGATTTGTTTCCAGATTGTCATCAGGAAGCAGGTAAGTGGAGTTGGTTTTTATAGGAGAGAATTAAGGCATTAGATTTATAGAGAATTTAGAGTGCAGATTTTCTAAGGTTTTCAGAAAAGCTAAAAGGAACTTTTCAGTCACTTTTATGTTTGGTCTCTACACAGGTTTTTTTTTTTTTATGCCTAAAAATTTTATTCTCAGTTTTTAGAGACAAATTTATTATGAAATAAGTTATTTATGTTTTCTTTGATGGGCTGTGGATGTTTTACTCTTGAGATACAGGAAGAGTTCATAATGAAAAATTAAGCCTTCATAAGAAAAATCTATTTAGCACTTTTAAAGAGTAGTAGTCTTCTGTTTTCTTACCACTAATTAAGGATTGGAAAGTAAGTTCCTAGTCTTATTTCGATAAAGCACATTATGGATGAATGTATGTATAATTAGTTCTGTCCTGGAGGAATTGGGAATCTTTATAGCCTTAAGGATCGTAGGTCCAGCCTTTAAAGGACCTAATTATATCAAGGGATTAATATTTGAGGAGTACACCAGAAAGATTAAGAGAATAGTAAAATCGGTTATTGTCTGTGCTGTCATCACTACTGAAGTTGGGAAAAGACTCAAACTTGATGGATTTTGTGTAGTTGTTTATCTTCAAGGGCAAGAACTCAAAGGATAAATCTGTTCCAAAAGCAACTCGGGATTTGATGACAAATGGTTATATCTCTCTTCAAAAGAAGGACATCTTAGTGTCTGGAGTGAAGATTTTCTATGGTTCCCAGACTGGAACAGCGAAGGTGAGAACTTCATATGATATTTTTCTCTGGGTTTCTTGATCTTTTAGAAGATCGCTTAAAGGTATCCATTCACAGTGAACTGAATCGGTCTTCTAATTTTTTTTTTTTTCTTTTAAATCTTCTTTTTTCCCTTCCTCAGCATACCTTTTTCCTTCCCGGGGCATTGCGTGGGTTTTTAACCCTTGTGCCCAATTGGGCCCAATTCCAGCCCAATTCCAGTCTGATGGTCACTGTCCTGAGGGGTTTTGTGCTGAAGCTTGCTTCTGCCTCAGCAGAATGGAGAGTTCTAAGCCTATTACTGATGGCGGGTGCGGAAGTAGGGGATAGTGAAAAGAGCATGTCAGCAGTAGCGTCCAGTATGGGATGGGGCCCTGACTTTCACGACGTCACACATCTACTTAATAAAATGTGTTTTGATTTAATAGCGTTAAAAGTGTTAACAGTAGACATCGAATGCTGCTTAAAGTAGATACGTGCTGCGGATGTATTTGCTGTCGGCCTCTTTGTTATGAAGGTCACAGCTATTTAGTGCTTTTTAGGAAAAGATTCTAAGGCGAAGGTGAAAATGAAGTTAAAAAGTCAGTGTCAACTGATTTTTGTGGGGTACTAAAGAGGGTCGTACTGCCCTCTTGTGGATGTTTTGTAGAATAATATTTCTTCGCTTTTCAGAACTCCAGTGCCGGCTTTGTGCCACATCATAGTTGGTCACTTAACGTTAAGGGTTCAGCCTTAAGCAACAGAGGTGGGGAACCAGAAGAAATGTAAAAAAGGCATCTGAGCAGCCAAAACAAAGTCCTTTTGTGTTACTCATAAAAGATCTCAAAGCCTCTTTTTATGTGTGTTTTTAATTTTTTTAAAAGATCAGATTGACACTTGAAGACTGTAACAAATCCAGGTGTGTGGAGGGTTCATACTGAAAAGTACTTTCTAGTGAATCTCTTTTTAACTATTTCTTCTTTTTGATTCCTCTGATGGCTGTTTCTTTATGCTGTGTTTCTAGATTGATCAATGTTGGATAAAAGTTATTGACTTCTTGTATTAGTTAACACAGACTTTCCTCAAATATCAGTTGTTGGCCTCTTAGCTTAATGTCGTTGGCCATCTCATTGTTGATACGGGTTAGATGACCCTCCTAAAAGCTATGCCATCTGAATTTCTTTATTCTGCTTTCACATTTAATGGCTTCATATTTGCTGGGTGTAGATTAGTTTTTCCTTACAGCTTTGAAGGCATCACTTCATTGTCTTACCCCGGTCAGTGTTGTTGATGAAAAAGCTAGTCTCCTCATTCCTTTGTAGATGACTTGATTTTTATGTTTCCGGAAGCTTTTAGAGTCATGTCTTTGTCCTTGAGGTTTGGAACTTTTTTGAGATGGTGTCTAGGTTGGATCTTTTTTCAGCTGTTGTGCTGGACACTTGGGCTCTTTTGAAGATTTGTGAGCATTTCTGCTAATGTTTTTGGGCATATTTTTTCCCTTCCATTTTCTGTTTTTTTTTCTTTTTTTTTTTATTAAAAAAATTTTTTTTAATGTTCATTTTTGAGAGAGAGAGTGAGAGAGACGGAGATAGAGTGTGAACAGCAGAGGGGCAGAGAGAGAGGGAGACACAGGATCCGAAGCAGGCTCCAGGCTCTGAGCTGTCAGCATAGAGCCAGATGCGAGGCTCGAACTCACAAACCATGAGATCATGACCTGAGCCGAAGTTGGTCGCTTAACTGACTGAGCCACCTAGGCTTCCCATTTTTATTTTATTAAAAAAATTTTTTTTTAAACTGTTTTTTTTCTTTCTGTCATTTGTGTTGGCTGGATGTTAGAGCTTTTGGATAGCTTCTTTGTCTTAAATCTTTTCTCTTTTGTAACTCTTTTTCTTTCCACTTGGGGTTGTGGGATTTCAATTCCAAACCTTTTTGAATGTTTTATTTTGGTTCTTACGTTTTTAGTTGCAGAAACACCATTTTGTTCGTTTTTTTTTCTACCCCTCTCCCCAATTTTGTTCGTTTTTAAAACATGTTTATTTATTTTTGAGAGAGAGCTCGTGCACATGAGTGAGTGGGGAAGGGGCAGAGAGAGGGGGACAGAGGAGCCCAAGAAAGCTCCATGCTGACAGCAGAGAGTGTGATGTGGGGCACAAACTCAAGAACTGTGAGATTAGGACCTGAGCCAAGGTCAGACACTTTCTGACCTTGCCATTTTTCTTTCCTTCTGCTTGTTCTCATCAAATTCCTGGTGAACCATGGTTTTCTGTTCATTTTTAGACAGAATGATGGGCTAGCTGGTGTGGGTTTTCTCTGTTCTTGTGTGAACAGATGTGTGTTCTTTAATTATAAATTTTTCACCGGACGCTCTGTGCAGGGTGGGTCAGAGCATACCATGTGACCTATTGGCCCCATATCTCCCTCTAACTGCCATCTCAGATTTTTTTTTTTTTTAAGAGTAAAGCGCCTTGAAAATATCTGCCACTATCTCTAAATCTCCAATTTCCCTACTCCTGTTTTTCTTGGACCACTCTTGTCAGGCTTCTATGCCCTGACGTGTTCCCGGTGCTTTCCATATTGCTAATTAGTTCTCACCTTTCATCTTACTTGACATTCTTCTCTAGGTCATCCTCCTGCTTGGCCAGGGCTAGTCTTCCTTACTTATCATCTGCTAATTTCTCCTCTGCTTGACCTCTAAAGGTAGGAGTGTCCCAAGGCTCCGTCCTTGAGACCCTGTCTCTATTTGCACTCACTGTGCTCTCTAAGGGATCTTATTATCTAGACTGTGTTCTTGCCTCTAGATACAATTTGGCAGACTTTTTCTGTAAAGGGCAAGTCATTTTATTTTTTACGCTATGTATGTGTAGGTATTTAGGCTTTTAGTTTTTGTGGGCCAAACAGTTTTTGTTGCAGCTGCTCAGCTCTGCTGCCTTGGCGTGGATGCAGCCACAGACAATACGTAAATTAAGTGACATGACTGTATCCCTGTAACTTGCACCTGTAGAACCAAACGGAGGGCTGGATTTGACCTGCCGGCCTTTGTTTGTATGCGCTGAGGGCCTCTGAATTTATGGTTTTCATCTGAACTGTTCCCCTCAACTCCAGACTCCCATGTCCAGTTACCTATCTTAGATCTTTATGTGATGTCTAGTAGGCATCTCAGAATTCAGATGCTCAAACTGAACTCCCGAGTTTTTTGTCCAGACCTTTTTCACTTACACTCTTTACCAACTTCATCTTTCCAGTTGCCTAGCTCAAAGAAAACCTTTGGCTTCTCTCTTTTTCCTACTCCCCTCCCCCCGTGCAATTTGTCAGCAAATGCTGTTTGTTCTACTTCCACAATGGATCCAGGTGCCAGTCACTTCTCAGCACTGGGGTTCGGGGCACCCTCAGATTTTGTCTGGATCACTGCAGTCACGTCTCCTTCATTCAGTGCCGCTCGGCCCCTCCCTCGGCTTCAGGGCCCTCTCAGCTCCGCAGCCAGAGGGACTCTGAAAACTTAAGTGGAACCACATTCCCAGCAGTGACCTCCTCATTCACCTAGAGTAAGTGCCAAAGCCCTCACAGTGGCCAGGAAGCCCTCACGTCTGGTTTTCCATTATCTCTTTTACCTCATTTCCTTGGTCCCCCCCAGTCCCCCTCAGTGTTGTCAGCCTCTTTGCCAAGCCTGCCCCCTCCTTTGGGCCTTTTCACTTCCATGTTACCTCTGTTTGGGGTAGCCGCATGGCTTGCCCTCTCATTTCCTTCAGGTTTGGCTCAAATCTTTGTCTTTGAGACCACTTCTCCAGTTCTGATACCAGCTACCCAGAGTTTTTGTCAGATTCCACAGGTATAAGGGCCCAGTCTACAAGACTTGTCTCCACTTCAGATGCCAGGGGCCACTAGTCCCGGGGGCCACCTGTGCTTGTGACTGGAACAGCTATAAGTTCGATCCCACGGTCCTCCTTAGGTTCGATAATTTCCCGGAACGATTCACAGAACTCAGGAATTGCCTGACTGGCTACATTTACTGGTTTCTTGTAAAGGACACAAGACAGACACAGACAAATGGCAGACATGCATAGGGCAAGGTATGGTGGAGAGGAATGGCTCAGAGCTTCTGGACCTTCTCTGTGCACCACGTTCTCAGGGTAACAACAATGTGTCCACCAACCCAGAAACTCCCTGAAACCTGTCTGTTAGAGGTATTAATGGACATTTCAAATCATTGGCCATTGATGATTGAACTCACTGGGAACGATGGTACTGAAAGTTCTAAATCTCTAATCATGTTGTTGGTTTTGTGACGACCAGCCTCCCTCCTGTAGCTACCTGGGGCCTACCTCCCCATAAGTTACTTCATTAGGATACCAAAGTCAGTAAGTTCCAAGGGTTTTAGGACCTTTGTGCCTGGAACTAGGGGCAAAGACTGAATGTGTATGCATATTTTTATCTTATGCACCTGTTCTGACACTCCCTGTGTATAATGACAACTATCGTCATACCTGTAATACTGTATTCTTACCCTTTACCCCGATTTATTTTCTTCCATAGCACTGGTCATCCTCTGATTAACTATGTGTTTTCTCATTTCTTTGCTCTGTATCTGTCCATTAGAATGCAAGCTCCCTGAAGGCAGGGACCATGTGTGTCTTGTTCACTGTTGTGTAATATTTCCCAGAACTGAGACTGGCATAGTAGATGCCCAGTAAATTAATAGATGCCTGGTAGGCTTGGCTTTAATCCTGGGAGCTTAGACTACTTAGCAAAAAATAGGAAGGCATTTTCCAGAGTGCCGACACCTGGCTAGAGGTTTGAGCTTTCCCCAAACGTTGGGTTCATTTTGTTTGGAGAAGAGCTAGCAGGTGTTTTGTCTGGGGGGTAAAGGGTGGATGTTGCCCAGGCTCTGTGTGCACTTGTTCCATATACAGATTGTCACTGATGGGCTCTTCTCTGCCCAGGGTCCCCCCCAGCTTTGGTGTAGTGGCTGACTCTGAGCCCAGAACCCCTCTGGGGTTCTGTCAGGAACAGGGACTGTCCCCTAGGGCTTTCTCCTCCTTGTCAACCTGCTTCTGTTTGCTTTTTATCTTCCAGAAACATGTCAGATTTCTTACATCCCACATTCTCTTCCCTCTTCAGGATTTCTTACCTCCTCTATGTTTATTCTAGTGGGGCAGAGCAGCTGGAATGTCAAAAGCCAATTTAGATTTAGTCCCGTATATGTACTTACAGAGTGAGAACAGCACTGTTGAATGATTGATCTCCATAAAGATGCTTGGGAAAATGGTAGAAGTGAGAATAGCGTTTGGGTTTATGATGATAAATGTCAGTGACTGCAAAAAGTTTTTCATGATAAACGCCTATTCCCTTGCTGGCAGAGGTAAATTAAGACTGTACTTTGCTTATTTAGCTCATCGAAGAGTTTGTGTGATTTTTTTTTTTTTTTTTTCCCATTAGGGATTTGCAGCAAGTCTTGCTGAAGCAGTTACCTCCCTAGGTCTGCCTGTGGCAGTTATTAATCTCCAAGAATACGATCCAGATGATCATCTAGTAGAAGAGGTTGGTAATTGTGTTAAGTTTTTCTTCAGTCCAAACTCTCAGATGTAACTGACCTCCTGCATTCTGGGATAAATAGAATCTTCAGAACAAATTTCGTTTTCATGCTAAGGCATTTCAGTTGGCTGAGTTTGCAGGGTCAGTTAGAGGTGTTGAATATATGGTGTGGGACCCGTCCCTCTGGCATGTGGTCTCTCCTGGGGTGGGGGTAAGCGTGGGGAAGCTTGGTGGCTTGAAGTTCCCTCCTCCCTCCTGAACCAACCTCATAATCCAGGGAAGACTGTGATTGATGGCAGTGTGCAGAGCACGTGAACCACGCGTGAGATTGCTGAGAGGCCAGGAGCCACTTGGGTAGCAGAAAGGATGGGTTTGGGACTTACAGAAGTCTCTCACTACCTGCGTGACCTCTGTGCATTACTTAATTATCTGTGTGGGTTTAATTTCTTCACCTGAGAAATGCCCCTTGCTCTCGTCTAGTTACACTCAGAGAAGTTTGCCTTACAGCACTGATTCTCAAGGCATGGTCCTCGAACCAGCATTCTCAGCATCTCCTGGGAACTTGTTGGAAATGCAGGCCGGCCCCGCTGAATCAAAGTCTGGATGGGGGACTGTATTTTTACAGGTGCTCCAGGTGATTCTGAAGCAGCTAAAGTTGGAGAAGCACGTAGAGCAGGGGTTAATGAACTACTTCTGTAAGGGGCCAGATAGTAAATATCATCTGATTTGGGCGCTGTGCACACAGTTCTGCCTTTGAGGCACAAAACAACCATAGGCAATGTAAATGAATGAGTGTGCTGTGTTCTACTAACACTTTGTTTTTAAAAAAAACAGGCAGTGAGCTGGACTGGGCCTATGGGACATAGTTTGCCAGCCCCTTCTTAGTCGATAGCCTCCTAGCTGTAACTGTCCATTTCTTTCTCCCATAAGAAAATGGTGGGGTGCAAATGAGTGACCTTGAATCTGCTCAGAATTTCTTGTGAAAAATTATTAGCAAACTTTGAGATTTAACTATTTTTTTTTACCATCAAAATATTTTATTGGGATTTAATTATTAATAAAGGATTGCTTATAACTTATCTCATGACTTGGAATTTAAAAACAACATTTTTTTAGGGGCGCCTGGGTGGCGCAGTCGGTTAAGCGTCCGACTTCAGCCAGGTCACGATCTCGCGGTCCGTGAGTTCGAGCCCCGCGTCGGGCTCTGGGCTGATGGCTCAGAGCCTGGAGCCTGTTTCCGATTCTGTGTCTCCCTCTCTCTCTGCCCCTCCCCCGTTCATGCTCTGTCTCTCTCTGTCCCAAAAAAAAGAAATAAACGTTGAAAAAAAAAATTAAAAAAACAACAACAACATTTTTTTAAAGGTTTGTTTATTTATTTATTTAGAGAGAAAGGATGTGAATGAAGGAGGGGCAGAGAAAAGGGAGAGAGGATCCCAAGCACACTCCGCATTTGATCTCATGACCGTGAGATCTTGACCTAGGCTGATATCAAGAGTTGGCCACTTAACTGACTGAGCCCCCCAGGCGCCCCATGACTCGGAATTTTTGAGGTTCATTCAAGCAGATTGGAATACCATGGCTAGCAGGACTGAAGGCGTATTTTGTTTCCCCGTGTAGATGATAGTGCCACGTGTTAAGTTACCTTACATTTAAAAAGTTTATTACATTAATTTTTCAGATAGTTTTAATGAGATCTTTCTGTTTTTCTTCCCGACTGATTTGGATTTTGTTTCCAGTAGGGCAGTTGGAGATGATAGGAGCTGATAGTCTGAGGACTGGAATGGAATATTATATATTCCATTAAGGGCACCAGGGGTGTATTGGCAGGGGCAAAGGACTGGGTTTTTCTCCCCGTGCAAAGTGTTCTTGCTCTGTTTTCTTCCACTTTTGAAAGTGAGTAACATTTTGAAAGCACCCTGTGCCCTTAGAGATTCGTATTAATGTGGATGTCAGCATTTTAAAAAGGGATTTTCTTCACTGGTAAGTTATATTGTGAATATTCTTCTGAAATAATTACTTTCTTGGTTAGGTTACTAGTAAAAACGTTTGTGCCTTCGTGGTTGCTACGTATACTGATGGTCGACCCACTGAAAGTGCAGAGTGGTTCTGCAAATGGTTAGAGGAGGCATCCAGTGATTTCCGATTTGGCAAAACTTACCTGAAGGGTATGAGATATGCTGTATTTGGCCTGGGAAATTCTGCCTATGCGAACCACTTCAACAAGGTAGGTACAAAGTAGGTGTATGTTGAATTGTAGGGATAAATTCTCTTTTAATAAAAAAAAAAAATTCATACACACATTTGTGTGTGAAATAATCCACAAACTTTGGTACTTAATAATAAACTTGTTGTGTTACTCTATTATAATGGGGAATTGTTACACATATGTATCCAAGGTTGGTGCGTAGTAGGCGGTCAGTAAATTTTATTGAATAAAATGCTTATACCTCCTGTTGTCTAGTGTCTTAGTGGCCTGGATTCACGGTCATTGAGTCTAGTCTGCCGTCCCCAGGCAAGACCTTGTGGATGGAAGATCAGTGGTTCTTTGGACTGTCTCAGCTGCCTGTTCTATAGTTGAACAACCTTTATGGCTCAGGCTAACTCTGAATACCGTTGAGCTCATTGTCTTTTAATGATTAATTTTTTTTAACGCTTATTTATTTTTGAGAGATAGAGACAGCACGAGTGAGGGAGGGGCAGAGAGAGAGGGGGGAGACACAGTATCTGAAATGGATTTGGGCTGCAGCTCGGGAACGGTGAGATCATGACCGAGGCTGAAGTCGGACGCTTAACCAACTGAGCTACCCAGGCGCCCCAGTCATTAGTTTTTAAAGGGAAATAGAAGAAAAGCATTTGCTGCCTTTTATGTAGTAAGACATTGTTTTGTTTTCCTAGATCTTTTTTCTAAATGCAATTAACTTGGGCTCCTTTTCTTTTGCGTTCTATTCTCTATACTTTAAGTAATAAAAATATAGAGCCTCTCCATTCCTTGAGATTCTAAACAGTTACTGGAACTTTTTGTATATGTACCTCTTCCCAAAATTGGGCCCAGCCAGGCTCACCTGTCTTTGGTAGAATGTGAGTAGAGGTGAAGGTAGAGATCTTCTTTTGAGCTTGTTTTCATTCAGTTGTTATATCAAGATGTGTATTTCTGGCTATATTTTCAAAGGAATTAGAAAAAAAAAAGGTAAAATTCAGATATGTAAGTGTTTAATGCCTTGCCACTCACAAAGCCTGTTAAGTTTTGAACTCTCTCTCTCTTTTTTTTTTTTTTTTAATGATTTAGTTTGTGAGAGAGAGGGAGAGAGCCACGAGTACGAGCAGAGGAGGGGCAGAGAGAGAGAGGGAGAGAATCCCAGGCAGGCTCCTTGCTGTCAGTGCGGAGCTCCACACAGCTGTGAGATCCCGAGTGGCGCTGAAATCAAAAGTAGGATGGTTAACCAACCCAGGCGCCCCTTAAGTTTGTGAGCTCTTAACCATGCATCTTGGCAATCCCTGTACCTCAGCCTAACTGCTTCTTACTGCAATACGTTCAAGTTCTGAATTTATAAAGCCATGAGTCGTGCCAGACGGGCTGCACTTTCTTATTAAAGTGGGCTTTGCTACATTCTGAATCTCATTTTGCTAATGAGTTATTTTATTCTGACCATGACTTAGAATAGGAGTTTTCAGAGTCTTTTTTTAGGTAGTAATCTTAACCTTAATAAAAGGGTTTGTCTGTCCCTTTGTTTAAAAAAAAGTCTTTTGCAAGGTGCCTGGGTGGCTCAGTCAGTCGAGCGTCTGACTTCAGCTTAGGGTAATCTTGGCAGTTCATGAGTTCGAGCTCCGCATCGGGCTCACTGCTGTCAGTGTGGAGCCCGCTTTGGATCCTCTGTACCCCCGCTTTTTGTCCCTCCCCCACTTGCACTCTAAATTTTTTGTAATGTTTATTTTTGAGAGAGAGAGAAGCAGAACCTGAGCAGGGGAGGGGCAGAGAGAGAGAGGGAGACAGAATCTGAAGCAGGCTCCAGGCTCTGAGCTGTGAGCACAGAGCCCCACGTGGGGCTCGAACCCACACACTATGAGATCATGACCTGAGCCGAAGTCAGACGCTTAGCCGACGGAGCCACCCGGGTGCCCCAAGACATTGAAAAAATAACAATAAAATAAAGTCTCTTGCAGAATCTTGTCCGAATGTAACCAGTGTAGCGTTTCAGGTTGCGGCTGGGGTGGAGGGCCTGCTGCCCTTCGGCTAAGCTCCCTTTTCCCAGCAGCAGCCAGTGACAGGGGTCCCCGAGGATCACGGACCTTTTGCAGAGCAGTCTACAAGCCTGTGATGCCGAGGATTATCTGTCTTCTTGCAGGTTGGCAAGAATGTCGATAAGTGGCTCTGGATGCTTGGAGCTCACCGTGTGATGGCTAGAGGGGAGGGTGACTGTGACGTGGTTAAAAGCAAACATGGCAGCATTGAAGCCGACTTCAGAGTTTGGAAGACCAAGTTCATCTCCCGGCTCCAGGCACTTCGGAAAGGAGAGAGAAAACCCTGTGGCGGCAACTGCAAGAAAGGCCAGTGTGAATCATCTGCGGTACGGAGCCTCTGTGTCCCTGTCTCGCTGCTTTGCCCTGGTGTTTGGAGGTGCTGAACCTCACCTCTGCCCGGAGAAGCGCCTTCTCTGGCTTCTAGTTAGAGGGAAGCTCTGAGACTCAGGCGGTGGCGTTTTAGAGAGAGAGCGGCCTTAAGAGTGAAGCCAGTTTGTGCTGTGTGCCTTCCCACCTCTCCTATTTAATAGTTACGTGGCCAGCAGGTAGTTAATAGTTAATAGTTACACGGCCAGAGGCCTGAAGTTAGCTGAGCTCCTGTCCTCGTGTCCCCTAACCACGTCCTCCTGCTGAGCTGTCTTACTGAACGATTCCTTTAGTCACTCAGACTGGAAGGCTGTCCCATCCTAGATTCCTGTCCTCTGTCCCTCACATTCTAAACAAGTCTCTTGGCTCCTGTTTCAGGTACCTGGTTCCTTGGAAGCTCATGTCACTAGGCTGTTTCACGGCTGTCTCTCTGTTCTTTGGCACTGGGTCGCTTGTGTCATTCAGGAACCACTTTACATTCTGACTCACTTTCTCTCCACCCTTGTTCCTGTCATTACCCTTTGGGGCAAAGCCATCCATGGAGGTGATTGATCCAGCCGCCCGACCTGCCAGTTGCCTGGCCTTCGTACCCCCAGCAGGCATGTTCTTCACTCACCTAGGCCTCTTCCAGGGTCATCTCTGAAATTTCATGTTCCTGTGACCTGAACTCTGACCTGCCTCAGGTGTCCTACTTTATTTACAATTCTTTTGATCCCATGCCTTTTTCATTGGGGAGTGAAAACTGCTTTCTTCACTTCTGCCCTTATCCAGGTTAGGTTTTATGCTCATTCTCTTATAAACGTCTTCAGTTGCCTTGCCTTCCACTCCCTTTTCTCACCCAAATGGCCAAACCCCAAGCCAGGTTGAAACCTCCCACCTGCCTTCCCCTTTGCCTGCTGCTTGCTCTTTGACCCTGGATTCACGACCACAGGCCTATGTATGCACTCAAACCTGCCCAGCAGTCTCCAGCGTTCTTGTGTGAGTTCCCTTTCTCACTCTCCAAGATGACTGATTAATACTCTCCATGCCTGGGGGCGCCTGGGTGGCTCAGTTGGGTGAGCGTCTCACTCTTGATTTCGGCTCAGGTCATGATCTCACGGTTTGTGGGTTCGAGCCCCACACCTAGCTCTGTGCTGACAGTGTGGAGCCTGCTTAAGATTCTCTCTCTCAGGGGGTGCCTGGGTGGCTCAGTGGGTTAAGCGTCTGACTCTTGATTACGGCTCATGTCATCATCTCACAATTCGTGAGTTCCAGCCCCACAGTGGGCTCCAGGCTGGCAGTATGGAGCTTGCTTGGGATTCTCTGTTCCTCTCTCTGCTCCTCTCCTGTTCATTCATTCTCTCTCTCTCTCTCTCTCTCTCTCTCTCAAAGTGAATAAATAAACTTAAAAAAACCCCAATTCTCTCTCCCTGTCTCTCTCTGCCCCTTCCCTACTGGTGTGCTTGAGAGTGCGTGCTCTCTCTCTCTCTCAAAAAGAAATAAATAAACCTAAAAAAAAGACTTCTCTCTGCCCCTTCCTCCAGCTCTTGTAGGAGGCCATCAGAGATCTCTTGTAGCCCCCAACCCCATCCACACATCTTCCCCATCTCTTATGTGGCAGGAGACCGAGGGTGTGAGTCCTGCGAGAGCCGTTCTGTGCATGCGCTGGAATCAAGGACTTTGTCCCTTTGTTTATTGCGTCTCTCTCCTGTATTGTTAGTCTCTTCCATTCTGCCAGATTGTTCCTGTAAGTTTATGAACGTGCCCTGGGATCACCTGTGTTCAAACAAACAGGAAAAGCAAATATAAAACAAATGTTTCTGTTTTGTGTGTTTCAGCTGCTGTTTTGTTTTTCTGTTCTCCCTCTTTTTTTTTTAAGTTTTTTTTTTAATGTTTATTTATTTTTGAGACAGAGAGAGACAGAGCATGAGCAGGGGAGGGGCAGAGAGAGAGGGAGGCACAGAATCTGAAGCAGGTTCCAGATTCTGAGCTGTCAGCACAGAGCCCAATGTGGGGCTCGAACTCGTCAACTGCGAGATCATGACCTGAGCCGAAGTCAGACGCTCAACCAACTGAGCCACCTAGGCGCCCCTGTTCTCTTTTATAGCCATTCTTTTTGCTTATGTTTGCTTCCCTTCCCACCAGTTGGTCTTTTAATATTTTTTTACACTGTTTAAACAAATTGAGGTAAAATTCACATAACATATCATTAACCATTGTAAAGGATACAATCCAGTGGTATTTAGGACAGAGTCCTGTGCAACCACTTTTGTATGTGTTGGTACGCTTGTTCATTTTTCAGACTGGCCAGTTTCTAACTGATCTATGTCCGTGTTTGCTGGTTCTTCTGTCGGCTCAAGTCTGCTACTGAAACCCTGTAAGGAGATTTTAGTTTGGTTCTTATGTTTTTCAGATCAAGAATTTCTTTGTTTCCTTTTTATGATTTCTGTCTTTGTGTCGATATTCTGTATTTCGACATCGTTCTCCTAGTTTCCTTCAGCTCTTGGAGCATATTTAAGACCATCGGCTTAAAATCTTTTATTTAGTGAAGTCCAGTGTCAGGGATGGTTTTGGTTGATTTCTTCTGCAGGTAGGCCAGACTTTTTTATTTCTTTGCATGCTTCATAATATTGTGTTGAAAATTGCGAGTTTTGAATATTATAAGGTATTAACCCTGGAAACCAGATTCTTTCCCCCCTCAGGGTTTATTTTTGTAGTTTGCTATGGGTTATAATTGTTTGTTTATTGACTTTAAAAACTATCTTTTTAAAGACTGCCTATTGTACATGGTTTCTTTACTTTGTATTCAGCTAGTGTTGTGACAGATTTTCTTGAATGTCATTTTTGGGTTTCCTTTTTCCTGATTCAGTGTTTACTTGGGTCTTGTAAGCCTTTGTCAGAACTCTGGGAATTAGAGTTGAGTCTATTGGTTTTTGCTTAGTTTTTAGGTGTTTCTGTGGGAGAACAGGCCCTTGGAGTTGTCTATTCTGCTATTTTGCTGATGTCACTCTCGGTTTTTAACATGTAAACAGATTTAAGTAAAAAAATTTTTTTAATCAAAAGTAACACTTGTACATTTAAGACTTCAAATAGTACTTCTAGGCTTTTAATTAAAAACTATCCTTTCTTCCCTTATTCTGTCTAATTCTTATTTTCCCAGGGTTGTCACTTTTAATTCTTGCTGTTTCATCAGACATTTTACCTCTACATTCCTAAATAATAGGCTCTTCTTGCTATTTCTTGATTTTTAAAACATTTCACAATCTCTCTCCCTCTCATGGACACACACACACACACACACACGCAGTGTCACTTTTCCTCTCATTTTCTTGTGCAGTTGTAGCACATTTTCTGGCTAGACTGTTGCTTCATTATTGTGACTATATATGTGCTCACATTTCTGCTGTATATTATGTTATTATATTTTCATTCTTTAAAAAAAACTTTTTAACATTTTTTTCTGAGAGAGAGAGAGAGTCAGAGAGAGTCAGAGGGAGTCAGAGTGTGAGCAGGGGAGGGGCAGAGAGAGAGGGAGACACAGAATCCAAAGCAGGCTCCAAGCTCTGAGCTGTCAGCACAGAGTCTGACGTGGGGCTCGAACTCATGAGCCATGAGATCATGACCTGAGCCGTCGTCAGAGGCTTAACCTACTACTGACCCACCCAGGTGCCCCACATTTTCACTCTTACACATTAATTTCCCTTAGGTAATGGCTACATCAGTTTTGATTTCTCTATAATTATCACTGATTCATTCTAAAGTTCTATTGGAATGAAAATTATTTCTTAGTGTTCTGTAGTTTTTGTTGATTTCTTGGAGGCTTCTCACGAGTCCTTATTCCTCCACTTTGGTGTGGCTGCAGTCCCAACCTTGGTGTGGGTGGAGTCCTGTGTCTTCTGTCTGCTGTGATGCACAGCCTTCCTGTCACTGGTTTACTGGGTTGGATTTCCTGATTCTGGTATCTCCTTTATCTTCTAATTTCTTAGTTAGCTCTTGTTTTTGGAGCACGTTCTCTAATAGTTCTCTGAGAAAGGTTGTTTCGGAAGTAGATTTTCAGAATGTTTATATCTACATGTCTTTATTTTGCCTTCATAGTTGATTGATGCTTCACTGAGTATAGAGTTCTAGCTGGGAGTCATTCCCCCCCGCCCTGCCCCCAAATTGAACACAGTGATCTGTTGTCTTCTAGTTAGAGTATTGCTTTTGGGAATTTTGGTTTAATTTGGTTCTGTGTTTTTATTATAAAATTCTCCTTTTTTTAAAAAAAAAAATTTTTTTTTTTAGCGTTTATTTATTTTTGAGACAGAGAGAGACAGAGCATGAACGGGGGAGGGGCAGAGAGAGAGGGAGACAGAATCGGAAGCAGGCTCCAGGCTCTGAGCCATCAGCCCAGAGCCCAACGCGGGGCTCAAACTCACGGACCGTGAGATCGTGACCTGAGCTGAAGTCGGATGCTTAACCAACTGAGCCACCCAGGCGCCCCAAAATTCTTCTTTACCCCTCCCAGAAACTTTAGAATTTTTGAATAAAATCCCTGTATCTATTCTTAGCTCTTGCCTCCCCCCTCCTCCTGCCCCAAAACTCTCTGCCTATGTTTTCTGCTTTCTCCTCTTACATGGAATGTTTATTTCTAGTTTACATGTACATGAGAGA
Organism: Lynx rufus; assembly: GCF_022079265.1. Classification (NCBI taxonomy): domain Eukaryota; kingdom Metazoa; phylum Chordata; class Mammalia; order Carnivora; family Felidae; genus Lynx; species Lynx rufus. The sequence continues at coordinate 15,271,457 of NW_025814842.1, read as the reverse complement.
TGTAGCCTTGTGGGGTCCCAGCTTTGACTTTGGTCTTCTGTGTTAGACTCTCCTCCTAGTATTGTTTCCTCGACTTTCCTCTTCCCTGGTCCTGTCCAGCTGTCAGAATAGGTTCTCCGGAGTTCAGCAGATACCCTCCACTCCATCACTCGCTTACCTCCTAGGATTCCCTTTTCAGTTGATGCTTGTCCACTTTTAATTCCTCGTATGTTTGTCGACTCAGTGATACGCTTGAAATTGTGCTACTAAAATATTCTGTTACTCAGTGTTGGTTATTTTCCACAGGAAGGGTGTTCAGTGTCTTTCACACCCTGCAGCTGGGAGCAGAAGTCCCAGTTCACGCTCGCCCACTCCGCTTTGGCGCTCTGCCCCACGGTGGCTGCTCCTTTCTAGGTCCGAGGACATCATGTTGTCAAGCCCCGTGGGTATTTCTCTGCCTTCATTTTGCTTGGCCTCTTCATAGGGTTTGATACCGCAATTCCTTCTTAGAATCACTCTTCTCTTGACTTTCACAATACCATTCTCGTGGTTTTCTTCCTTTTTTCCCCTGGGATCTTCTTCCCTTACCTAACCTCTGCGTGTTGGAACGATTCAGGGCTTGGTGTGAGGTTCTTTTCTTTGTTGATACTTTCTTCCTGGATGATCTTACCCAGTTTCATGGCAGTTAAGTACTGTCTGAATGCTAGTTATTCCTAAGTTTATATTTTTGTCCCTGAGGTCTGCCTGGAATTTTGTTCTCTTATGTGCATCCTTTTTGAAATCTCTGCTTGGAGGTCTGAGGCATCTCATACTTTACAAATTCAAAATGGAGCTTTTCATTTCCACTCTTCTGGTCTATTTCTCCCCAAATCTTTCTCATCTCAGTAAACAGCACCACCGTCTCAATTACTTAAAAAAGAAACTTAAGAGTCGTGCTTAATTCCTTCCTTTTCCTCATTCCTGCCTTTAGTTCTTCACTAAGCCTGGTTGGTTCTGTCTAAAAGAGAGGTCAGGAAACTTTTCTGTGAAGGGCCAGCTAATAAATATTTCCATGTTTGTGGGCCACATGGTTTCTGTTGCAACTGTCAGTCCGGTCATTGTATTAAGAACATAGCTATAGATAATGTGTAAGTGATGGCTTCCTTTAGATTTGGCCTGAGGCTGGCTGCATTTGGCTTGCAGGCCATACTTGCTGAACCTGTAGCCTAAAATATCTCAGATCTGTCCCATGAACTCACAATCTTGGAGGCTCGCTACTTTGAACAATATATTTCTGAAACATTGATGTTCCAGGAGGAAGAGCCCTTTGAGAGCACCAGTGAGGAAGAGTCTGGTACTGAGGACCACCAGAATCTAAATTCTGTCGTTGATGTTGAGGACCTCGGCAAAATTATGAATTGTGTGAAGAAAGAAAAGGTACCGTAACTTTGGGAAAGAGTGCACCTGGATCCCGCTGTTAGCTAACATCTAACATTTGCCTCTTGTCTTGAGAGTTTTCTACTTCTTTGCCATTTTTACATGAACTTTGTGAAAATCTTCCCTCTAAGCTCTGTGAAAATGAGCTTGTAGTAGGATAGGCAGATTTTAGGGCAGGAATTGAGGGAAGGGTGGATGGTTAGAGGGACTTCAATGTTGTGACTGAGGAGACAGGGTGAACAGCATGAAGATGGACTCGTGCTGAGATTCCAAGTAGAACTCTCTCTCTCTCTCTCTCTCTTTTTTTAAAATATTTATTTATTTTTGAGAGAGAGAGAGAGGTAGAGAGACACAGAATCCGAAGCAGGCTCCAGTCTCTGAGCTGTCAGCACAGAGCCTGACGTGGGGCTCGAACTCACGAACCGTGAGATCACGAACTGGGCTGAAGTCGGACACTTAACCGACTGAGCCACCCAGGCACCCCCCAAGTGGAACTTTCTTCAAGTGCTTCCGCCTCACGTAGAGTGAGGGCTGTTGAGCTTATGGACAGCACCTTGGCCTGGAGGTGTTGAGATCAGTGTAGGTGGAGGCCCTAGGAATCTAGGAAACATTAGTCTGGGTTGTCATTGCCGTAGACAAGATGAATGTGAGAATGTGCGGTGTAGTAGGAGTCTACGCAGATTCCAATGATGTGAAATGGGAGTAGTATACACAATAGTGTAAGAGTGTATAGACTCCATTCATGTGTGAGTTTTGGGAAATGAGAGTATCCTACACTGGGAATGTGCCCAGTGCCTAAGTTTTAGAAACAAAAGAAGTAAAACTACAGAAAAATCCAAGAAAATCAATGATAAAATTGACACAAACTCAAATGAAAGAAATCAGTAAGGTAGCAGGATATAATAAGGTAAAAAGCCAATAGCCTTTATCTTTCTAAACAATAACCAGTTAGAAGCCATAGTGGAAGAGAAGACCCCATTTATAACAGCTATATAAAAGATAAAGAAGTACATAAAAATAAATTTAGAAAGAAATATCCTAAATCTGTGTGATGGAAACTGAAAAAATTCCCGATATCTCTTGTTTTTTAGATGTGGTGACTCACTCACTGTTCTAAAGATGTCACTTCTCTTTAAATTAATACATAAATTTGATGAAATCCCATTAAAAGTTTCAATAACTTTTTTCCCCTAGAGCTAGCCTGGTTGATTCATGTGGAAAAATAAACATGCAAGAATAGTTAGGAAATCCTTGGTATAGTAATGAGAAAGACTGGACCTACCAGATATTAACACTTACTAAAAGGCATCTGTAATTAAAGCTGTGTTTTGGCTCCTGTTGAGACAGATTGATGCAGCAGAATAAAATAGCAGGAGTAGATCCAGGAATATATGGGGATTTCATATATAATAAAAGTGGCATCTCTTTTCCCTGGCAGGGGTATGGCACGACAAGCAGAGAGCTACCTGTGAACATTTAAACTTGGCTCTGTGCATCTCATAGGTCACCATAGACTCCAATTGGGTTAGAGAACTTGTTGAAAAAAAATTTATAAGTAATAGAACCAGATGCATTATTTTATAACTTAGAGAAGAGTTTTCTGTATGATTCAAAATCTAGAAGCAAGAAAAGACTGAATTTACCAATGAGTTTTAAAAAGATTTGCATGGTTATAAGCATATCAAAAGACAAATGATAGAAAGGGAAAGTATGGGGCGCCTGGGTGGCTCAATCGGTTAAGTGTCTGACTCTTTGATATTGGCTCAGGTCATGACCTTGCAGTCCTGGGGTCGAGCTCTGCATTGGGCTCCGTGCTGAGCATGGAGCCTGCTTGGGATTCTCTCTCTCTCTCTCTCTCTCTCTCTCTCTCTCTCTGCCTGCCCCTCTGCTGCTTTCTGTGTGCTCTATTTTTCTCTCTCTCAAACATAAATAAACTTCAAAAAAATTAAAAAGGAAATATTTGCCTCTTCTATAATAAAGAAGGGGTTAATTTTTTTATTATACAGAGCGCTCTTAAAAATCAAAAGAAAAAAGACCTAAAACCTAATAGAAAAAATTGGCCAAACACCTGAATAGGTGAGTCTCAGAAAAAGCTCTACAAATAGACTTTAAGCATATGAAAAAATGCTCACATTCACTCAGAATTAAAGACAGGCACATTAAAACTACTCTGACATGACATTTCTCACCTACCAAAATCACAAAAGTTCAAAAACTGTACGGCATCCATAGCTGGTGAGGCTCTGGGAACATAGGTGCTCACACCTTGCTGAGGGGAGTCCGGAACGGTGTAACCTGTATGGAGGGGCTTTTGATTCACATGCATTTGCCCATCATCCAGCAGGCCTGGTTGTGTGAATTTGCCTTGAAGATTCGTCTTCACAAATACAAAACAGCAGATGCCCAAGGTTATGCCACAAGTATATACAGCAAACAGCTGCCAGAGACTGGTTGAAAAAAGCATGATATATCCACACACTACAGACCTTGTTGTGCATCTGTGAGAAATAATAAGGTGGATCCATGTGTATTAATGAGATTTTCATGTGGTGTTGGATTTCATTTGGAGGTTGATCTGAACATAAGATTTTTTCTAAAAAAATAGTTTATTGTCATGGCAGATTTGCAAATTTATAATTTGAGTGCTGTGTGTGTATAAACGGTATTTTGGAGCTGTGGTTACAGAAAGAACCTTTCACGTTCTGACCACTAAACACCCGGTTCTGTTCAATTCTGACAGTAGCTACCTGGAGTTAGCATCAGACTCTGCAGATTTAGGGCATAGTCTTGCACAGGACTGCCTCCATTTCAGATGGCGGCTCTAAGTAGGGGCCTCCTGCCCTTCCCATCAACTGGTTATAATTTTGGGGTCCCGTGATTGCCCTCAGTTTCGGTAATTTGCTAGAATGACCCAGAACTCACCGAAAGCACTATACTTACAGTTTTAATGGATACGAGTTAGAAACAACCAAGTGGAAAAGACAACAGGAGTTCTGAGAGTAGGGAGGTGGGGAAGAGACTCAAGAGTTTCCGCGCCCTCTCCACGTGAAACCCAGGCACATCCTCCCTTCCCACCATATCCACGTGTCCGCTAACTAGGAAGCTGGTTAGCGTCCAGAATGTTTATTGGGGTTTCATTGTGTAGGCATGATTGATTAGATTATTGGCCATCTGATTCTCCAGCTGACCTCCTTCCCTGTTTCTTTCCCTGGAGATCCAGCTGGCCCAGAGTTGGTCTTTCTGGTTGACCAGCCCCATGCTAAAGCTATCTAGGCCTACCCCCTCAGCCACCTCATTTGCATAACAATGACCCTTCTGGCACTTAGAAAATGCCAAGGTTTTTTGAAGCTCTGTGCCAGGAACTGGGAACAAAAAACAGATGTACTCTTTGTTAGGCCACAGACCTAGAAACAAACATGGTGAGCACTCGGTTCTTGTTTTCTCAATATCCTACCTCATTGAAAGGAGTCAGGGCTTGGAGAAATGACTGATTCCAGGGCTGAGGAAGGGAGCATAACAGATGGGCCTGGGATGTCTTGTTGGGCAAGTGGATCATCAAAGACTGATGGAGACACATCAAAGGGACATAGGAACCAGCTTGAAGAGTTTCCCACAGGCCAAATTTGGGACAATTTGAGCATCAAAAATGAACATAATGATAATATGTATTGTATTATATGCAATGGATTGTATTACATCAAATAAAAAAAAAATCAATCCTTTTGCTGCTCAACAAAAGGGAGGTACAAGAGAAAGTCTTTATAGGTTTCTAGATAAGAAATACAGAGGGTATAATAGAATTAATCATTTGTTTTCTATCCCCAGAGTGATAATTAATTTAAGCAAGGATTGCATGAAATGCCTTTGGGGGCCATATATGCACGTATTCTCAAAATATCATCCCAGAAACTAACCCACTTAGACATGCCAAAAATAAATACATCACTGGGGGAAAAATACCTACAGATGATTTGCTAATTACAAAGGATAAAATATACTTTTACAAATGGAGTGTTCGGGGGCGCCTGGGTGGCGCAGTCGGTTAAGCGTCCGACTTCAGCCAGGTCACGATCTCACGGTCTGTGAGTTCGAGCCCTGCGTCAGGCTCTGGGCTGATGGCTCGGAGCCTGGAGCCTGTTTCCGATTCTGTGTCTCCCTCTCTCTCTGCCCCTCCCCCGTTCATGCTCTGTCTCTGTCTGTCCCAAAAATAAATAAAAACGTTGAAAAAAAATTAAAAAAAAAAAAAATGGAGTGTTCAGGTGATTTTCGCCTGTACCAAAAAAGTCAAATTTAGCTTCATCATTTGTATTAAAATGACCTCGTGTCCCTCCTGACATGATGGGTAGTAAGATGTATGCAACATCATCTATGTAATTTTGTGTCAAAAATTTTTAGCCTGAGTCTAATTATGGGGAAACAATCAGACAAATCCAAAAAGTGGGACAGTCCAGACTCTTTAAAAAGAGTCAATGTCATAGACATTAACAGTAACAAAACCTGGAGTGAGGACGGGTCCAAGGTTTAAAAACATGGAAACATAACTAAATGCATTGTGTAACCTTTGATCTTGAATCAAAGAGCAAAGGTCATTGTCTGGACATTTGAGGATACTTGAAATGGATTTTTTTATTAGATAATACTGGATTTTTGTTAATTTCCCTTGTAATAATGGTGTTGTAGTTGTGCAGTTCTGTCATTTTTTAGGAGATGAATCCTGTAGTGTTTAAGAGTGAAGTGTTATGGTGTCTGCCACATACAAATAGTTCAGCAAAGTTTTCTTTCTGCACATACATTCACGTGTATTTTATAGATGTGTATGTGTGCATGGAAGGGTAGACAGGTAATGATCAACAAAAGTGGTGAATCTAGGTGAAGGGACTATGGGTCTTCATTGTACTTTTCGCTTTTCTGAGGATTCGAAATAGAAAGTATGGAAGGAACTACTTTCTCTCCATGCTCCCAAAATAAAACAAAAAAAATCTAGTATCAACTGAATTATAAACTATTTATGATATAGCCATATGAGAATATCTCCCATTTTTTGATAGGGTCAGTTTTGAATTATATAAGGTCTTAAGAACTTACTTCTTGCATAAAACATGATGACCCTCTAATTTTACTCAGGGTGGTCCCATGCTATAACAAATAGTAATATAAAGAAAAAAATTTAATGTTTATTTAATTTTGCCTAGTTAAACATTTTTTCATTACAAATTAACATACCTAAAAAATAAAAATTTAGAAAACAAAGGGCCAAAATCTATCAATAATTCTGTCTCCCCAGAAAAATTACTATTAGCATTTGGAATGTTTATTTTAACTTTGTTTCATATGCACCCGAATCTCTATTATAAAAATCTTTGTGATATTTTCAGGTAGTTTTTACCACCTCATTTAAAAATCTCACAGAAAAATCTTTTTGTTTTTTTCAGAAAAACTTTTTTTTAAAAATCGGCTAATTTAAAAAATGTTTTATTATATTTGAGAGAGAGAGTGTGCGCATGGGCGGAGGGGAGGGGCAGAGAGGGGGGAGACAGAATCCGAAGCAGGCTGCAGGCTCTGAGCTGTTAGCACAGAGCCCGATGTGGGGCTTGAACTCAACAAGCCATTAGATCATGACCTGAGCTGAAGTTGGACGCTTAAGTGGCTGAGCCACCCAGGTACCCCCAGAAAAATCTTTTAAAAGTAGTGTTACAAACAGGGATTAATTTTGGGAAGTTATTATAGAAGCTGCTTTGTTTTGAGTTTTACTGTCCCTTTCAACCTGCACAGGACGGAGAACTGGCAGATTTCATGACTTTTCTGGTCATTTTTGGTAATAAAGTGTTACAGGCACTTTAAGACACAAAGTTTTTTTCTTCTTTTTCTTTTTATTTTTTTTTAAGGTTATTTATTTATTCTGAAAGAGAGAGAGAGAGAGAGGCAGAGGGAGAGAGAGAGAGAGAGAGAGAGAGACAGAATTCCAAGCGGGCTCCCCACTGTTAGCATAGAGCCCAATGTGGAACTTGAACTCATGAACTGTGAGATCATGACCTGAGCTGAAACCAAGAGTTGGCTGCTTAACCCACTGAGCCACCCAGGTGCCCCTAAGGCACAAAGTCTTAATAAATTGACAGTAGAATGCCCAAGCCTAGGTAATAGGTAGTAAGTAATACTAAAGAAACTAAGTCAATTTAATTCAAAGGCGAAACTCCTCCCCTCTTGTCTACTTTCTGGCCTATTTGCTAGCTGCTGTTTTGGATCTGCTTAGGGTCTGGGGAACGGATGGGGAGCAGGAGAGAGAGAAGTAGGAAGTTCTTATGTGGTGTAAGGTGACTGTGCTCTCTCCCCTCGTCCAGTTTAAAGTTGACTCTTCCTCCAGCCGGCACTCTCATTGCTTCTGTGGAGACACTGTCCATGGTGTCTCCTGCCTGGTTCCTTGTACTGAGCAAGTGTACCCCAAGAAGTGTGCTGCTGGTCGTGGCTCACTCCTTCCTCTGAGCCCTGTGCCTCTGGCTTCCTCTCTTTGAGGTCTGTCCTCTGTTTTCCTCTCTGGTTGCCCGGTTGGTCAGCATCTAAGGTCACCCCCACCTGCACTCTTGTCCCTTCCCACGGGAATACTCCTGAGTTCTTTATTCTGGGAGGACAGGCTGATTCCTACCCAGCAGCAGTGCTCACTTGCTGGGGAAACTAGTCAGTCCTTTGGTGTCTGGATTCACTGGGCAGGAGTCCTACACCAGTCAATGATGCCCTCTGAGTGTGGGGCATACAAGCAGCTTCTTTTGAGGGGCCCTGGTGGAGCCTCGGGGGCTTGAGATGTGACAAGGCACCTGCTCTCCAGCCTCTCTCCATTTGAGGCGGGATCTCAAAATACCTTACCAACATTCTCCAAAGAAACTTTCAAAAATCCTCTGTCCTTACCTCTATGTCCTCTATCCTTTTCACATCCTTGATGCGAGGGAGGTGTTTTTAGAGTTTCTGGTTCTTAGCTATTCCCTTTGAAAATACATAACTTGATCTGAACCTCCCTTTGAAGTTTCACTTAATTTCATACCCTCTTTATATATGTTTGAAAGATTCAAAGAATGCAGCTCCCTGTCCTTGTTCTTCCTAAATCTACTTTTCACAGGAAACCAGACTTTCTAGTTTGGCAGTATTCGTCCGGGTGTTTTACTGCTCTTACAAACACACCTGCATTTTGGTCTAACTTTGTTTTTCTGGCTACACAGATGGGATCATTTTGTTCTCCCAAGTCTACAGACTGCTTGTTTTCATCTAACATGACAGCTTTCCAGTGCTGTCATACAGATTCACCTGGTTCATTTTAATGTTTACATAGTGGTCTAGGACTATGTCCCATGAGGTATTTGGCTCTTGATGATTAACATTTAGGTGTTTGAACACTCTTGCTCTTACAATTTTTGCGGCTGGCATAAATTTATGTCAAGAATAAGTGCATAAAATGGAAATTTCTGGATCAAAGGGGATTTTATATCTACATCTATACACACACACACACACACACACACACACACACACACATTTTTAAGTAATCTGTACACCCAGTGTGGGGCTTGAACTTACAGCCCTGAGATCAACAGTCGCATGTTCCACCAACTGAGCCAGCCAGGTGCCTATTTTTTTATTTTTATTTTTTTAAAGTAAGCTCTATGCTCAGTCCAGAGCCCAACGTGGGGCTTGAACTTAATGACCCTGAGATCAAGACCTGAGCTGAGATCAAGAGTTGGACGCTTAACCAGCTGAGCCACCCAGGCACCCTGGGATTTTATAGTATTAATAGATGTTTCCAAATTGCCCTATACAAAATTGAAAACATTTTTATTTCTTCTCATAGGAGAGAGATGAGATAGCCTATTTCTCTGTACCTTTGCCAACCCTCAGGTGTTATTAGTCTTTTAAATCTTGCCAGCCAGAAAGGTGAGAAATAATGACCTGATTTTAATTTGTATTTCTTTCATTTTGAGCGAGGTTGAACATGTTATCCTGTGAACAATCTCTTTCTTCCTCCCTGGTGTTAGAAAACTACAAGGTCTGAGGGCATAGTCCCCAAGATTGCTTTCACTTCTGACACCAATTGCAAATTTTGGGGGAGGGGGCTCTTAAAAACCACCCTCAGGTTTGATAATTTGCTAGAAAGACTCACAGAACTCCCCCAAAGCTGTTACCCTCATGGCTGTGGTTCTTTGCTGGGAAGGGGTACAGAAAATCAGCCAAAGGAGGAGACGCATAGAATAGATTCAAGAGGCGTTCCTTTGTCCTCCTCAAGATGTGTTGTCCTCTCAGCATCAACGTGCAGTAATACACATCAAGTGTTGCCAACCCGGGGGGCTTACCTGAGCTTCGGTGTCCAGTTTTTATTGGGACTTGACTGCCCATGTGGTTGAACTCAGTCTTCAGCATCTTCCCCCACTTGCAGTCAGCTGCGGTCTGAGGGGCCCACTGTGAATAATGGATGCTGCTGTCACTCGGGAAATTCTAAGGGATTCCCCGTTACTTTCCAGGAACTGGGGACAATGGCCAGATTTCCCTTCCGGCAAGGCCAAATTTTTCCCTGCACGCTGTCCTGTATGCATTTGGTTTGGCTACTTTTATAAAGCTCATAACCAAAAAATTCTTGGTTGGGTGTAAAACTCTAAGCCAATATATCCAAAATTATTTCTCAATTTAAAATTGCTGTCCATCTTTCCTGTTGTTGCAGCTTTTGTTCCTTGTTTCTGAATACTTTCACATGTGGATTGTGTCTGTCATTTTTAGTAGCTTCTGTATTTCAGAAGCCCCTGGCAGAGCAGCTGTTAAGAATGACAAGTGCGTGGAGTGTGGGTTCAGGGCTTGGCCAAGCCAGTGTGTAACTCAGTGACCTGTGGGCATAGCTTAACCTTCCCTAGTCTTAATCCCCTTGTCTGGGGAACAGGGGCCGGGCCCTCTGCCTTCCTCACAGGTGTGAGTCAGATGCGAACATGCACATGACAGGGTGTCATCACCTCTAAAAGCCCAACAGATGTCAAAGTGAGAAGTTAGTTTGCTTAGATATTTTAAACTGGTTTATACATTTTCCTAGAGCTGGCTGTTTAGTCTGTGTCAGGTTTTTCTGCTGGTAAAATTAGCACGGGTCTGAGACCTTTTTACTGTTTTTTTTTTTTTTTTTTTAATGTTTGTTTATTTTGAGAGAGAACGTGAGTGGGGGAGGTGCAGAAAGAGAGGGGGACAGAGGATCCGAAGCGGGCTCTGCGCTGACAGCAGAAAGTCTGATGTGGGGCTTGAACTCAAGAACTGCGAGATCACAACCTGAGCCAGAGTTGGGACACTCAGCTGACTAAGCCACGCAAGGACCCCGAGACCTTTTTACTTTGAAAAATGTGTTAATATTTCTTAGGTTATATTGTCCCCAAATTGATATACTGGGTCAAAGCAAACGTATAATTTTACGACTCTTAAATTAAGAATCTGAGTAATTTTTTAGTGGCGAAACAGTCTTAAAACAGGATAGATTTCAGTGTACGAGATACCTGATTTAGACAGATTTCTGGGTTTTTGCAGAAGGTTAAGAGAAGATATTTAAAGCTTTGTTTGCAGTGAGTGAAGAGTTTGCAGTAATTGTTTCTCCAACTTTATTGAGGCATGATTGACAAATATGTTAGGGTTGTACACTGATTTTTTTAAGGCGTGTAATGTGATGATATGTGTATCCATTGTGAAAAGATTACCACAATCAAGTTAAGAAATCCATCACCTCACATAGTTACCTCGCGTGTGTGTGCGCGCGTGTGTGTGTGTGTGTGTGTATTGAGAACACTTCAGATTTAATTTCAGCAAATTTCAAGTGTATGGTAAGAGTTTAGAATAATTTGTGGGTTCATTTTCACTTTGCTTTTCATCTCTGTCCATTAGAGGGCACTGGAGAGAAAGAACAAATGAAAATTTTGAACATCTGTGTAAATTATTTTTTAAATGAAATGATTTTGGACTTTATGAACTTGAAGCAGTTGGTTTATGACATTTTAGATTTCTCATAAAAAGTTTCTCATAAAGTCATTAGATTTGGGGCAAAAATAAATATTTTTCCGCCTTCAGTGTGACATGAAAATAAAGCCGCCAGTTTTTGTTTTTCTTTATTGTTAGCTTATGGCAGGGTTTCCAAGTATGGCTTGTGTTTTCATTCTATATTGGACAGAATACACTAAACTACTGCCTGGTTGTTGGTTTTTTGTTTTTTTGTTTTTTCCCATGCATTTATTTGGCCTTTTAGGGTCCATTCATACATATTCCTGAGTTGCTTTCTGCCCAGTCGTTGCCAGGCATTGCACTAAATTGCCTGAATTGCTACTCTAGAGGAGGCACTACTACTGGTTAGCAATTGGCTCTAGGGTTGGGCCAACGTATTCCTATTATATAACCTCTTTTTGAGTAATACTCACTGAGTTTTGTGGAGTCCTGCTGTCTCAGCCTATGCGTCTTGGGCAAATTATTTTACTCTCTGCTTTTGTTTTCTCATCTCTAAAGTGGGAGATCATAAAAGTAACCTCTTATGAAGTTGTTATGAAGATTAACTAAGTTCATTCACTGGCACGCTTTATTTTATTGCCTGCCACGTAGTGTGTACTTGGTAACTATGAGCTATTATTGTATAAGCAGATATCTTCAAATAGGATAGGTTTGGTCCGACTGGTGTACCACCATGGTATTCTACCTCCCTCACTCTGTAGCAAGATCCAAGATGGTGAGTCTAGGGCTGAAGAGAACTCGAGGGGTGGGAGCGATGTCGAAGAACAAGGGAGCTAATGTGTGAAACGTGGGAAGGTTAGGAGGACAGATACGGATACAGAGGGCTGGGGTGCTAGGGCGAATGGCGTGTTTGGGGAACAGTTTGGTGTGTCTGTGGTTTCAGGTAGGGGCGGGGATGTGCGGAGAATGAACTAGAGAAGGAAGGCAGGGGCAGGGTACTGGAGGCCTTTTCATTCTGTCAGGGGGGTGTGAACTTCAACCTGAAGGCATTGGGAAGCAATGTGATTTGATTGAATATAGTGGATGGGTTGGGGTATAGGGCAAGAGGGTAGTTCAGTACAGATTCAGAGTATTCGGAGAAGTCAAAGTACACATTGGATTGTCTCATTCGATCCTCACATTGACCTTGATATCCATACTATTATTACGTCCACTTTACCAATTTACAGGGTAGGAAGTAGGTTTAGAGAAATAGAGCAATTTGTCCGAAGTCAGATGGCTGACAGGCTCGTAGGTGGTGGGACCAAGCCTAGACTCCCATCTCTTTGTTTCAGCCCCCAGGGGAGAAATGGTTTTTAGAAGAGAATCTGAAGAGTTTGGGTAGAGCACAAGGAGTCAGCAAGAGCCTGACAGTCTTAGGTTGTTTTTTGTTTTTCTCGTGATTGTGATTTGTAAATGTAGAGCAGAATGTTCCTTTTTTTTTTTTCTGCAGTAAATAAATGTTGTTAAATACTCCCCACAGCATGTTCCGGTTAAGCAGACAAACAGTGATATCCGTATCATTAGTTTTGGAAATAAATGGTGAATGCTTGGTAATTACTCACCAGAGAAGCATTTCAGTTTATGAAAGCATCTCAGTGTGTCCAGTTCTTATTATAAAGTTGCATAGTACTGCAGTAGAATAATATGAAGTTGTTCTTCTTTCTTTATTATTTTTAAGGCTTTGGGTATTTAATTCACCCAGAAACACAAGGCGACACATTCCTTCAACCCCAAGACATCCACTGCCTTTAAACCAGCCTGTTTCACCCATGGTCTGTGCAGCCAGGAGCACTTAGGATGAGTTCTGGAATTATTTCTTTAAGTCAGGTTATCCAAAATAGAGTCACTAGGTCAGAGGAAAACCATTTGAAAGCTCTTGACACATCTGTTCAAACTGCTTTTCAGAGAGTTCAGAAAGCTTTCTTAAAACCTAGTAAACAGAAAAACTTTGAGTCCTGTTCAAAATTTGTCATTTAAAAACTGAGCTATGACAAGTAAGTGGCATATAGGGGGTTTCTTTCTTAAAGAAATGGAACCTGCAGATGCGGGGTTAAATTGCAGCAGTTTTAGCTTCAATACCTGAAGGAGAGTTTTAAAAAAAATTTTTTTTGTTTTTAGCGTTTATTCATTTTTGAGAGACAGAATGTGAGCGGGGGAGGAGCAGAGAGAGAGAGAGGGAGACACAGAATCTGAAGCAGGCTCCAGGCTCCGAGCTGGCAGCACAGAGCCTGACGCGGGGCTCGAACTCACTAACCACGAGGATCATGACCTGAGCCGAAGTCGGACGCTTAACCGACTGAGCCACCCAGGCGCCCCCGAAGGAGAGTTTTTAACATTGAAAGTTGCCAGATCCAAAATCAGTTACCGAAAGAAGGGAGATCTTCTTTTCTAGAGCTAGGAATATCTGTCTGGTAGTTTGGAGGCATTCATTATTCGGCCACCATTTACTGAATGCCCAACTGTTTGCCAGCAAAGCTCCAGGCTTAGAAGGGCTGACTGTATAGGAAGATGACTTCTCGAGAGAGCTTGGGGATTCTGTTTTCTGCATGACTTGATAAGGAAGGGAATCACCTGATGGATCAATGAAATAAACAGATTGAAACAATCAGAAGGACTTTTTCCCAGCAGAAATGTCTGTATGCTTTGGTAATGAAAAGCTTGTTTGTGGCAAAACACCTGTTTGGCACTTAGGTGGAATTTTACCTTAAAGTCTTTAACAGATGACTTTTTTTGCTGTGTCCTGTTTCCCAGGTGATAATTGGGATGGTACTGTGGTTCCTGGGACAATGGTATGAAAATGAATTAGGTAATATTGTATGATATCTTTTTTTTTTTTAAAGAAAATTGGTACCACTTTTTGCTCCTGTGATTATGTAAGATTAATGTAGTCCTGTTTATTTATAAAGGACTTTTCACTTATTTATAGTCATTTTCCAAAGTGCCTAGGAATGTAGCTTGTAATTGGCTTTCCTTTTTGCGTGTTGGGAAGCAGCAGCTTGGAGAGGACGTTCGTTTTCTTTCAGGGCAGATGTGATGGGTTTGGGAGTTGGGGAGGGATGAGATTACAAGTTGGAGACAGGGAGACGATTTAGTTTGGCTCTTGCAGTTGTCCTGTCCTTAGGAGAAACCAAGGCTGGTGTGCAGAAGCAATGGCATTGTGGATGGAGTGAGCCAGTCTGTGGGAATTAACCTTTAAAACTTGGTTACTCGTTGTCAAATGGGGCACACAGGAGAGGGAGGAATCAAGGTTGACTAGTTGTAGGATCTTCAGTAATTTCTATTACGGCCATACAGCAGCTATATATGTTGTATTCTGGGCAAACAGCGAACAGTGTCTGCACCTACAAGATTAGAATTTGGCGCTTTGCACTTCCTTCGGGAATGTTATGAGCCATTGTATTTCTTTTTGGAAATGAAGTTACTGCTGCATATGGAAGATGGGACTAAACTGCCATAGAGACAGAATGGTAAATGTTTGTCCTGAATGCTCAGGATCTCTCATTGTGGCCTCTGAGCTCTTTCCTATATAAATTTTGTATCTTAAATGGTTGAAATGGAGTAGCTACCCTCATATTTTATGATGGATAATTTCTCTAGTGATGGGACATGGATGATGGTCCATGACCGTTCTTTAAGAGTGTTCATTTCATAGGAGTCAGAATTAGTTTTTTGGTGGTGGTGGTGGTGGTGGTGGTGATGGTGTGTGTGTGTTTATAACCACAAGAGGGTGTCTCTGGAACTCTGAGCACACTGGTCAGAGGCCAGTGTCACGGGTGGGTCCAGTTTTGGATTTATGTGGCCTTTGGGATAAGCATACATGCTTGGTGATGTTTTGTGGTGACAGGCTTTTGAGAGCAATTCTTGCATGATTAGTAGGGAGTTCTAGTAACTTGCTGTGGAATTACCTCAGAGACATTTAAACGCTGTCAAGTTCAAGGTCAGTTCATCTTGCTCTGCCACAAACTTCCTTTTTAAGTTGACATCTTTTTAGGTCTGAAATAGACTTAAAAAAAAAAAAAAAGCCAAAGGATACTTTTGTTTTTAAATATTTTAAAAGAACAACTGAAACTTTAAAATTTTTTAAAGAAAATGCCTAGGAATAAACGGATCACTTTTATGATAGATGAGAATAATTTGTTGATGTTTGTAAATTTTTTCAGTTCTGTGTGGAAATGTGTAGTTGAAAACTATATTAACAGAAGCAAAATTGTTCATTAGCTTTGCATTTTGATTATATTTAGTAATTAGGAATGCTGACTTTAGGACAGATAGGACTAACTGGATTTATGTTTCTCATCATGATACCTCTGAGTCTCTACGTAGTTTTTCACTGACTTCCAATTTCGGAGTAAATCCCTGACGTAACAGAGAAGGTAGAGAAGTTAACTCCAAATTTCATTGGTTTACCTGTTTCTTTTTAAAAAATTTTAAATCTGTTTTACATTTTTTGTTTAGAGAACTTTGAACATTCACAAAAGTAGAATGATCTAGTGAATCCCTGTCACCTGTTGTCCAGCTTCAAACAAGGACCATCCTCCCGTCTGTATTAGTTGGACGCAGATTTCAGACATCCAGGGATCTGTGAGGTGTTCTCACTACTGATTCTCTAGGGGCGGGGCACTGCAAATGGACAGGCACTGAAGGTAGTCTAGGGCTTGGTGGTGGGGCTGCTGCCAAGGTGAGTTATTTTGAATTTCTGCAGCTCTTACTAAGATCTGGCAAATGTAGTATAGCACAGACTTTGTGTGTTGCCCTGAAATTATTGATTAGCATTCTACCATCTTACAAAAAGACATTCAGATAACTTTAAAATATATGTACATAGAGTAAGATTTAAAAATAGAGGAAGAAGGCTGAGGCGCCTGGGTGGCTCAGTCGGTTAAGCATCCGACTTCAGCTCAGGTCATGATCTCATGGTTCGTGGGTTCAAGCCCCACGTCAGGGTCTGTGCTGACAGCTCAGAGCCTGGAGCCTGCTTCAGATTCTGTGTCTCCCTCTCTCGCTGCCCCTCCCCTGCTTGCTCTCTGTCTGTCTGTCTGTCTCTCTCTCAAAAATAAATACACATTAAAACTTTTTTTTTTAAATAGAGGAAGAAATCAGTGTAAAGGGTGAAGATCATCATGTACTATGAAGCCACTTACAGAGAATTCGAGACAAACATGATTTGAGACTTTACACAGCCATCAGCGTACTGCTGAATTTTCTAGGGCCCAAAGTCAAAAGGAAACACAATCAGCCTTATATTATCCTTCAGATTTCTTTCTGTCACTGAAGACACATTTTCCCCACAGGATCATCTAGAAGGAGTCATTGTTGGGATGGCAGGTGGAGGAGTAATTTGGTCTCCAAACAAATGGCTGTCTGAGCAGCTCAGAGCACTATTTTGACTTGTTTTGGGGGTTTTGCAGATACATAACCAGCAGTATTCTATTTTATTGAACTCCTGTTATGTATCAGGCATTGTACCTGGTGATTTATTTCATTTAATTGTAACGTTCCTGCTCTCTAGCTATTACTTTCCTTGTTTTTCAGGTGAGGAAATTGAAATTCAGAGAAATAACT
The DNA here is from genome assembly GCF_022079265.1 of Lynx rufus. Taxonomy (NCBI): domain Eukaryota; kingdom Metazoa; phylum Chordata; class Mammalia; order Carnivora; family Felidae; genus Lynx; species Lynx rufus. Next base: position 15,254,516 of record NW_025814842.1, on the reverse strand, counting down.
TGATGAATTTCGGCAGCTGTCGGTACTCAGATTGCTAAAAATAATTGACATCTAGATAAGTGGATTGTTGATTTACATTTTGCGGGTGTATGTGTTTGAGTATGTAGTTCCTTTTTTTGGAAAGCAAAAAGAAAAGAGAAAAGACTGGCAGGCCTTCTGCTCACTGTCTGACTGGGAATGCGGTCACTTTGGAGGAGACTGGCTTGTGTGGGCCATGGTTCGCGATGCACCTTCTTACCCATGCCATGTGTCCGTGAATGTTGTGCTGTTGTTCTCCTCGCTCACTGCCAGCTCTGAATTTTGTTCTTTTAATTTCCATACAGAGAGAGAAGGAGCACCAGGAGGAGAAAAGCATTCTGGTCAGGAACGCCGTGAAGGGTGAAGCCAGTGAAAGAAGGGCTATGATAACCCCTGCTCTCCGAGAAGCCCTTACTAAACAAGGTGAGGACTGTCAGGAGGCGCTGTCACTGGACCGCCCTCCCAAGCGCTCTCATTTAATACCCCAGTGAGGAGCGTGAAATAGGGAGGGAGGGAGGGAAGAAGGCCCAGTGGCGCTGTCACTGTGGCGGCCGGAGCTGTCGAGGCAGCCCCCTCTCGTTCCTGCAGAAGGATCCCCTTGTGCGTTGGCTGCGGGCCAGCACATTTCCCCTGTGCTTGGTTTCCTGGGATGTTAGCATCAGCGTGGCTCTGGCACAGAGACGGAAAATGCCATCACAGATCGTCGTTTGTTAAGGGAAAATTATTAAATGCAGAAAAGAAGCTTCTATCGATATTAGGCTGGGTCAATTAGAAATGTTTTACGTAGAAGTGTATTTGGGTTTTTGTGGTCCTAACTCATCAAGGAGGCCTTACTTGAGAACAAATAATACTGATTTACTGTAGAAGAAGAGTGGTCAGTTGGGAGTCAGTGGACTGATTTCCTTCCCTCCCTCACTCCATCTTTCTGTGTTTATTGAGACCCTTTTGTGTGATAGTCCTGGCCATGCAGAGAAACTTAAGATGCAGTATCTTCTTCAAGGATCCATCAGCCTATTAGAGGAGACAGACAAGAATATTCAGATCATACATATATTTATGTATATAATATATATATGTATAGTCTGCCTTTTAATAAGGGTATTCAGACAATTTAAACTGATTTCATGATAGGTTTACATTTCTCATGTAGCCATTTGTTTTCTCCTTGTCTTGTGTTCTTTGATTTCCTTTTTCCAGTCTTTGCCTCCTTTAGATTAAGTTGTTTTTAAAATTTTTTTTTAATGTTTATTTTATTTATTTATTTTTTTTTTTTCAACGTTTATTTATTTTTGGGACAGAGAGAGACAGAGCATGAACGGGGGAGGGGCAGAGAGAGAGGGAGACACAGAATCGGAAACAGGCTCCAGGCTCTGAGCCATCAGCCCAGAGCCCGACGCGGGGCTCGAACTCACGGACCGCGAGATCGTGACCTGGCTGAAGTCGGACGCTTAACCGACTGCGCCACCCAGGCGCCCCTTAATGTTTATTTTTGAGAGAGAGAGAGACAGAGACAGAGACAGAGACAGAGCATGAGTGGGGAAGGGGCAGAGAGAGAGGGAGACACAGAATCCGAAGCAGGCTCCAGGCTCCGAGCTGTTAGCACAGAGCCCGATGTGGGGCTCGAACCCACGGACCATGAGATCATGACCTGAGCCAAAGTCAGATGCTTAACTGACCGAGCCACCCAGGTGCCCCTAGATTATGTTTTTATGATTCTGTTTTACCTCCTCGTTGGCTTGTTAGTTATAGCACTGTATTGGTATTTAGTGATGGTTCGAGGTGTTACACATACCTCTTGATCATATCACAGTGTATCTTTGAGTGATTAAGACGCCACTTCATGTCCAGTGGAAGAAGCTGCAGTAACACACTTGTGTTTTCCCCTTGTCAACCTCCATGCGATCATTATCATACATTTTACTTCTATGTATCTTAGAGGCCTATACTACATCGTTATTATTTTAGTTTAAGTAGTCAATTATCTGTTAATTTTGACTTAATTAGATGTAATTAGAAACAATCTTACATACTGACTCATATAGGTACCACTTAAAAAACATTTTTTTTGGGGGGGTGCCTGGGTGGCTCAGTAGCCCTGACTTGGGCTCGGGTCATGGTCTCCTGGTTTGTGAGTTCAAGCCCCGCATCGGGCTCTGTGCTGACAACTCAGAGCCTGGAGCCTGCTTCGGATTCTGTGTCTCCCTGTCTCTCCGCCCCTCCCCTGCTCACGCTCTTTCTCTCTCTCTCTCTCTCAAAAATAAATAAACAAACCAAAAATATAAATAAAATAATAAAAATTTTTAAAATGTTTGTTTATTTTTGAGAGAGAGAGAGACAGAGCATGAGCAGGGGATGGTCAAAGTTGGGAGGGAGACACAGAATCCGAAGCAGGCTCCAGGCTCCGACCTGTCAGCATGGAGCTCAATGTGGGGCTTGAACTCATGAGCCATGAGATCATGACGTGACTGAAGTCAGAGGCCGACTGAGCCATCCAGGTGCCCCTGTAGATACCACTTTTGTTGGTGTTTTTCTTCCTTTGCGTAGATGTGTGTTCTCTCTGACAGCCTTTTCCTTCTGCCTAAAGGGCTTCATTTAGCGTTTCGCGTTGTGTGGGTGTGTTGGTGCTGAATTATTTCAGTTTTTGTGTATCTGAAAAAGACTTTATTTTGCCCTCATCTTTGAAGGATATTATTTGATGGATGTAGAATCATAGGTTGATGACTTTTTTTCTTACGGCGCTTTGAAGGTGTTCCACTTTGCTCCCATTGCTTCTGATGAGACCTGTGTTGTCATCTGTTGTTTGTTCCTTTGAAAGTAATGTTTTTAGCCCCTGGCACTCTGAAGATTTTCTATTTTCTCTTAATTATGGATTTTGAGCAATTTAATGATAATGTGTTTCAACGTAGTTTTCTTCATGTTGCTTTTACTTGGGATTTGTTGAGCTTCCTGGTTCTGTGGATTTATAGTTTTAATCAAATTTGGACAGATTTTGGCCATTATTTCTTTAGGTATTTTTTCTGTCACCCCCTCTCTCTTCTCTTCCTTGGGGACTTCAATTACATGAGTTTGACCTACAGCTCACTGATACTATTTTCATTATTTTTTAAAATTCTTTTTTCGGGGCACCTGGGTGGCTCAGTTGGTTGAACGTCTGCCTTCAGCTTGGGTCATGAGTCACCGTTTCTGGGTTCAGGCCCTGTGTCAGGCTCTGGGCTGACAGCTTGGTGCCTGGAGCCCGCTTTGGATTCTGTGTCTCCCTCTCTCTCTGCCCCTCCCCTGCTCACACTCTGTCTCTCAAAAATAAATAAATGTTAAAGACAATTTAAAAAACATTCTTTTTTTCTGTTCTACTTTTCATTTTAGGATAGCTTCTATTGCTATGTCTTCAGGTATAATTTAGTAATCTTCTCTAATATCTAATCTTCCATTAATTCTATCCAGTGTTTTTTTCAGATTTGACATTACAGTTTTCATCTCTAGAAATTCAGTGTTGGCCTTTTTATATTCTCCATGTCTCTACTTAACTTTTTGAGCCCACGAATTACAGTTAGACAACTGTTTTAATGTAATTCTAACATCTGTGTCATTTCTGGGTCAGTTTGGTTGCTGGATTATTTTTTCATTGGTCATGTTGCATGCTTGGTTAATCTTTGATTGGATGCCAGGTCTAATTTTACCTTATTGGGTGCTAGATATTTTTGTGTTCCTATAAAACATTCTTGAGCTTTGTTCTAGGATGAAGAGCAGTTACTTGGAAACAAGTTTGAGCCTTTTAATCTGGCTTTTATGACTTGTTAAGTGAGACCAGAGCTGACTCAGAATATGGCTAATTACTTATGACTATCGGGGCAAAACACTTCTGTGTACTCTGCCTTGTGAATCTTAAGCTTCTGACTGGTGTGAATAGACACAGTTCCCAGCTGGCTGTGAGCACCAGGCGCACCTCCAGTCCTTTAAGATGGTTCTTTCCCTTTCTTGGTTAGCTTTTCTCTCATATATGCATGAAGCATTACTCAGGCAGAATTTCTAGGAATCCTCTACAGATTCTTGAGTTTAATCTCTGTGTAGCTTTTGACTCTCTGGTACTCAGTGCTGCAAACTCTAGCCGTGTGGGCTCCCCAACTCTTGCTTCCACGTCCTCAACTCCAAGAAAATACCCAGCCGTGTGTGCGTTGCCTCTCCCTGCCTCACAGCCTGGAAACTTTGAGGGCAGTAAGCTCTGGGCATGGCAGGGCTCGCCTCCTGTGTTTTCCATCTTCTCTGGGATTATTGTCCCTTGTTGCCTGGTGTTTCATGTCTTGGAAACTGTTCATATATTTTGTCCATTTTTGGCGTTTCAGGTGGGAGAGTAAATCCTCGGTGACTTTATCTTGGTTAGAATTGTGCAGTGTGATTTCTAGCAGCTGCGTACCATTGGTTTATCTTGGCGTTGTGGTCCGTCCATCCTGTACTCGGCAGTTTTTCTCATACCTACTTCAATGCAAAATTTTATAAAACCCTATGTATCTTGGAAGAGAAGGATGTAAAGACACTAATAGACTGTAGGAATCCAAAAGAAGAACTGGAATTTTCTGTAGGAATCTCTTAAATGCTTATTCTGCATCTGAGATTAGCTGTCCAGTTGTACTCTGTTCTGTCTTCATATAGATAAGCAGTGTTTTGTTTATTTATATGCAAGATATTTACCTAAATGTGGAAGTGGGTAAAAGACAAAGCCCAGTAGAGACTTACAATCCAAATTGACATTGTTCCATTAACCATCACACTCTGAATATGGATATTTAACCAGCCACGGATCCACTTCTGCCATCATCCAGACTATATTTCTCCATTTGCCTCATTTGTCTGCAAGTCAAGAGTCTTTTTATACAAGAGGCTCGTGATAATTGTGGCTCATTACTTGAAGCCTTGTGAGAAACTTCATTAAGTGCTTTCTGAAATCAGAATGTTCTACTTGTTTGCTCTACTAGTTTATTAAAAAAGGAAATGTGATTACTTCGGCATGGCTTTTCCATGCTTCTCATATCTTCTGTAGCTCATGAATTTTAAATGCTAGGTTGTGGGACTGGTCCTGAGAATTCACGTTGGGTTATGGTTCCTGGAATTTTGTTTTTCCTCTTCTTGGGGCAGTATTTCTTTATTTTTATTTCTTTCTTTCTTTATTAAAAATTTTTTTTAAATGTTTATTTTTGAGAGAGAGAGAGACACACACACAGAGAGAGAGAGAGAGAGACAGAGAGAGAGACAGAGCATGACTGGGGGAGGAACAGAGAGAGAGGGACACACAGAATCCAAAGCAGGCTCCAGGCTCTGAGCTGTCAGCACAGAGCCCAACGTGGGGCTCGAACTCATGAACTGAGAGATCACAACCCTACCGAAGTTGGACGCTCAGCCGACTGAGCCACCCAGATGCCCCAGTATTTATTTTAATATCTTTTTGCCCATCTGATTCTTCATCTTTTTTCAAAGATTACCAACGAGAGTTCCCCAGTTGTTTGTTTGAAGTATATTGTTACTTGCTATTGCTTTATGGCCCAGCATTTGGTTTATTTTTACAGAATTTCCTTGGGTCCTTGAAAAACAGGTGAATTCTGTAGTTGTTGAGGGCAATACCATGTGTTCTCAATCACATTTACAGTATAGATTAGATCATACTGCATTTCCATCTATGGAATCTGTTAGATACTGAAAGATGTGAAAATCTTTCCCTATGATTTTGGATTTGCCTATTTTTATGTATTCTGAGTCTATATTATTAGATACATAAACATTTAAAAACACTTTTTTTTAAGTTTATTTATTTTTGAAGGAGAGAGAGACAGAGCGTGAGAGGGGAGGGGCACAAGAGAGAGGGAGACATAGAATCCAAAGCAAGCTCCAGGCTCCGAGCAGTCAGCACAGAGCCCGACGCAGGGCTCTGAACCTGTAAACCACGAGATCATGACCTGAGCTGAAGTCGGAGGCTTAACCGACTGAGCCACCCAGGTGCCCCTAGATACATAAACATTTTAAGTTGTTTTATCATCCTGGTGATTTCAACTGTTAATGTTTTCTGCCATTGGGTTGTTGCCTACCATTATGCAGAAAAGAAGAATGATTTTGTTAGTTTTACAATTGCCATTTTTTAAAAGTTTATTATTTATTTTGAGAGTGAGTGCATGTGCACACATGTGAGTGAGGGAGGGGCAGAGAGGTGGGGAGAGAAAATCCCACACAGCCTCTGCACTGTCAGCACAGAGCCGGATGTGGGGCTTGATCCCACAAACCTTGAGATCATGACCTGAGCTGAGATCAAGAGTTGGTTGGATGCTTAATCGACAGAGCCACCCAGGTGCCTTTTAATCACCTTTTAATATGAGGCTTTGAATCAGTTCAATTTTGTGTTCCTTGTTTTTGTGTTCAGGTTATCAGTTGATTGGGAGCCATTCTGGGGTGAAGCTTTGCAGATGGACAAAGGTATTTGTTTTTATTTAAATATTATTTCTGTTTTATGCAACTTTTCTATGGCTGTTCTATGTAGCCAATGAATTTTACCATTTTAAAGGTATAATTTACATTTAATGTAATGATTTTGACTGAATTTGTTAAATGAGTTCAACCTGTATAGATGGATATAAAAAACCCTTATCCACCACCTAAATTAAGATATATATAGGCCATTTTTCTCCTCCGGATAAGTTCACTTGTATTTATTTCTAGCCAGTAGTTCCTCCCCATCAGCCAGGACATAGTTGTTCTAGTTGCTGTCACTGGTTTAGTTTTGCTTGTTCTAGAATTTCATATGAATGGAATCATAATGTGTATTTTTCTGCAGGTGGATTTTTAAACTCAACATAATATTTCTCAGATTCCTCTATGTTGTAGTAAATTTCAGTAGTTTTATTCATTTTTATTGCTGAGTACTATTCAACGCAATGAACATACCACAGGTTTGAATCTGTTGATAGACACTGGGTTGCTTTCAGGTTTTGGCTATTCCAAGTAAAACTTCTGTGAACATTCTTATGTAGCACTTTGTTATGAACGTATGTGTCAGTTTCCTTTGGGTATATCCCTAGGAGTGGAATTGCTAGGTCACAAGGTAGGTATGAAACTCCCAGTCTGTTTCCAGTGTGGCCGTATTATTTTATACTTGGATTGGCAATTTATGAAAGTTCCAGGTGGAACATTTTCTCACTATTCTGTGGTATTGAAAATCTTTTTTAATTTAGCCATTCTGATGTGTGTGCAGTGGTATCAGTGTGGTGTTTTTTTTTTTTGTGAGCTTATTTTATTTTATTTTTTTCAATATATGAAATTTATTGTCAAATTGGTTTCCATACAATACCCAGTGCTCATCCCAAAAGGTGCCCTCCTCAATACCCATCACCCACCCTCTCCTCCCTCCCACCCCCCATCAACCCTCAGTTTGTTCTCAGTTTTTAAGAGTCTCTTATGCTTTGGCTCTCTCCCACTCTAACCTCTTTTTTTTTTTTTCCCTTCCCCACCCCCATGGGTTTCTGTTAAGTTTCTCAGGATCTATATAAGAGTGAAAACATATGGTATCTCTCTTTCTCTGTATGACTTATTTCACTTAGCATCACACTCTCCAGTTCCATCCACGTTGCTACAAAAAGCCATATTTCATTCTTTCTCATTGCCACGTAGTACTCCATTTTGTATATAAATCACAATTTCTTTATCCATTCATCAGTTGATGGACATTTAGGCTCTTTCCATCATTTGGCTGTTGTTGAGAGTGCTGCTACAAACATTGGGGTACAAGTGGCCCTATGCATCAGTACTCCTGTATCCCTTGGGTAAATTCCTAGCAGTGCTATTGCTGGGTCATAGGGTACGTCTAGTTTTAATTTTCTGAGGAACCTCCACACTGTTTTCCAGAGTGGCTGCACCAATTTGCATTCCCACCAACAGTGCAAGAGGGTTCCTGTTTCTCCACATCCTCTCCAGCATCTATAGTCTCCTGATTTGTTCATTTCGGCCACTCTGACTGGCGTGAGGTGATATCTGAGTGTGGTTTTGATTTCTATTTCCCTGATGAGGAGCGATGTTGAGCATCTTTTCATGTGCCTTTTGGCCATCCGGATGTCTTCTTTAGAGAAGTGTCTGTTCATGTTTTCTGCCCATTTCTTCACTGGGTTATTTGTTTTTCGGCATCAGTGTGGTTTTAATTTGCATTTTGCTGATGACTACTGATGATGAGGCATGACTTTTCATGTGCCTGTTGGCTGTTCATACGTGTGAAGTGTCTGTTCACATCTTTTGCCCAAATTAGGTTATTTGACTTTATGTTGTTGATTTGTTGGTGTTCTTCATATATTGTGGAAATGAGTCTTTTGCCCAATATTCATTGTGAATATTTTCTTCTAATCTGTGGCTTCCTTTTTTCATTTCCCTAATGGTATCTTTTAAAGTTTTAAGTTTGGATAAGTCCAATTTATCTTTTTTTTTCCTCTTTTTAATGGTTAGCATTCTTTGTATATTAAGAAATCTTTGCCAACTTCAGGGTCACTGTTTTTTATGAAAGCTTCATACATAGTTTTAACTTTTATGTTTAGGTCTTTGACTTCATCGTGATCTGATTTTCATGAATGGCATGAGGTAAAGGTCAAGATTCATTCCTCTCCTGTCCCCCATGTGGATATTCAGGTGTTTCAGTACCATTTGTTGAAAAGACTTTCCCTTTACCATTGAATTACTTTAGGCCTTTGTAGAATATCAGTCATGTGTCTACGGGTAGGCCTATTTCTGGACTCCTTATTCTGTTCCATTGATCTGTTTGTTTATCCTCATGCCAATACCACATTGTCTTGATAATTGTAGCTTTGTAATAAGTCTGAAATTAGGCAGTATAAGTTCTCTTTGTTTGTTTGTGTATTTATTTATTTATTTCCAAGAGAGTTTCCACTCTTCTGGGTCCTTTGCATTTCCATATAAATTTTAGAATCAGCCTGTGAGTTTCTATTTTATGTTTGTTCTGGTTCCTTAGATTCTGAATTTGTCTATTTGGCATTCATTCATCACAGGGCCAGTTATATTAACTATTTTCTTATTTTGTATTTTTTTTTAAGTTTTTAAAGTTTATTTATTTATTTGAGAGAGATGGAGACCCCGTGAGTGGGGAAGGGGCAGAGAGAGAGGGAGAGAGAGAATCCCAAGCAGGTTCTGAACGGTCAGCACAGAGCCAAATGCGGGGCTCGAACTCAGGAAACTGTGAGAGATCAGGACCTGAGCTGAAACCAAGAGCTGGATGCTTAACCAACCGAGCCACCCAGGTGCCTCATTTTGTAGTCTTGATGCTCTGACTTTTGAGGGCCTTACAGACCTGGGGAGAAACTGTCCCTCCCAGGGCTAGCTAATTCCTAAAGACCATAATAGCTTGCCTTGAGTTTGCCAACCAACCAATCCTGAATCTGTAGCCTTCAGTTACCTCCTTATCTCACTCACACACCATGCCAATATCTTCCCCACTCTGTATTATCCCAGGGCCAGGTACTGGACAACTAGTGACAGTGCTATAGCCTGAATTATTCAGACAAACCAATGCTGCATTGTTTACCCTGTCTTGCCTGCCTTTCCCAAGGGATCCCCAGTAAAAACTCTGGCCTAGGCTTTCCCCTCTCTCCTTGTTCTGTCTCCTGAACAAACCTGCTAGTCCTCTGTTACCCTGTGTGGTGGGGGTGCCCTCTTGTCTTGGGAAATGTAAGCAAGATATTCTTTCACTGGCATTGGCCTCTCCAGGTTGGTATTCACTTCCATAAGTTAAAATCCCATGGGAACAAATAAGATGGCATTTTAAAATAGCTTTTTTGAGATATAATTTACCTATTATATAACTCCTACACTTTAAAGTGTACAGTTGAGTGGGTTTTAGTATATTCACTGGGCTTTGCAGCCATTATCACAATCTAATTTTAGAACATTTTTGTCCCCTCTGAAAGATGTCATGCACCCACTAACAGTCCACCTTCATTCACACTTCTCCTCCCATCCCTGAAGCATCATTAATCTACTTATTATCTCTGTGAATTCCCCTAACCTGGATGTTCGTACATGATGTGACCTTTTGTGTTGGCTTCTCTCATTTAGCATAATGTTTTCAAGGCACATCCGTGTGATAATACAGATCAATATTCCATTCCTTTTTATGGCCAGTAGTATTCCATGTGTAGATATATCCCATTTGTTGTTGTCGTCCATCATTTGATGGACATTTGGTTTGCTTCCTCTTTTTGGTTATTATGAATTACGCTCCTACGGACATTATTATATGTACAGGTTTTCTTGTGGACGTGTTTTTATGTGCTTTGGTTATAGGCCTACGAGTGGAATTTGTGGGTCGTGGTAATTATGTTTAAATCATTTGAGGGACTGCAAAACTGAGCGTATTTTCTTTTTCCACCTGCAGTGTACAAGGGTTCCAGTTCCTCCACAACCTGCTAATGTTTGTTGTTGTCTGTCTTTTGCATTATAGCCATCCTAGTGGGTGTGAGATTGTTACCCTATAGTGATTTTGATTTGCATTTGCATTTCCATTAATGGGAAACATTGTTGACTATGTTTACTTCTTGGCCTTTGGTGAATCTGTGGAGAAATGTCTGTTCAAATTCGTTGCCATTTTAACATTGGGTTAACAGCGCTTGTAAGAGCTGTTTATATATACTGGATACTAGTTCTTTATCACGTGGATGGTGTGACTCTCCTGCCACTGTTTGTGGCCGTGTCACCAGGAGCTGAGTCTCTGCAGGCCTCTAGCAACTTGGCTCCCGATGTCGCAGTGGCTCCATTGCTGTCTTCCCGGCCTTTTTCCAGCCTGTCCTATCCCCATAACGAGTGTTCCCCACAAAGAGCCACTCTTGTTGAGGTTTTGGGTAGCTCAGACCTGACCGTTCTAAATAAACCAGGCTTTCTTCTCCAGGCATGCTTGACTTTTTTTATGTTCTTTATTCCTGTTCTTACAAATTTCTGTCCTCAGTTCACACTACTACCTCCTGATGTCTGTCTCTTACTTTCCATTTCTCTGTGTCCTGTCCATCATGACTCCTGCCTCTTCTAGAACCAGCCTTTAACGGTGTGCTCTCTTGTTCTTGGCAAGGAAGCATGCTTCTGGCTTCATCTTTCTCTTGGAATGCCCCTGCCCTCACTGCCATAATCCACAGTTGACCTCTGCTTGGTGCCTCAGTGCCTTGCTGGCCCTCCCTAAGAGGGAGGCTGCTTCTGCAGGCCCCGTTGTTTTCGGAGTATCCTGTCCGCTCACTATTTCCCTGAGCATGCTTTCAGTGCCATCGGTCCCCTAGGCCTTTTGCTGTTGTTGATTAGTATTTGAGAAACTCTTACTTTTTTTCACCACTATTTTTCTGCCTTCACCCTTTGGGGCATGAACATGCTGATGACACTTCTGGCACTTTAGTCACTCAACGTACTGTTGTGCTCAACTTTTTTTTTTTTTTTTTTTTTTTAACCCTTTTAACATCCAGTATTTGTCTCTTCTAATCCAGTGATTTTCAGTAATGTCAGACTCAATGCCTTCTGCTTATAACCAGCATTTTACAACATCCTTTTTACTACTGCTAGATTAAGTTTATGGATTTACAAATATAGTTTCACATACATAATTTAGAAAGTTAGTGTTCTGCTCTAGCTGTAATGTAAGGAGAGACAAGAGGAAGTACTTTGTATTAAAATGGTTTGTATTTCTGTATAAAATGCTCAGGCACTACGCCATTCGAACGCACTGTGGAACAGGCACTGCTTGCACCTGCTTATGATGGACGACTTTGCAGTTAAGAGACACAAACAGATTAGAAGTTATTCTGTACAAGAAGTAAAAACAAGCCAGACTTATGTAGGTATAATAACGACAAGAGGGCAGTAACCCTAACTGAAGTAAGGCTAACAGGCCAAGCAATTACACATTATCAAATTGGAAAAATGAGAAGGTAGGATGTGCTCGCAAATGGGTGGTGTTTCACTTATAACCGTTGACTCAGAAAAATCTTTTATGTTGCAACTTGGGAGGAGTAGAGATGGATTGTCATAGAAAATACTTATCTTCTGCCTTGAAATTCCACATCTTGTTGAGATCCACATTCTGTCTTTCATTTGTAACGAAACCTTGGAGGCCATACCTTTAAGTGACAGTAGGACCAGAGGATGGACTGGAGAGGCAGAAATGGTAGTGCGAGTGGCCAACAGGTGTGGTAGACCTCTGGTGACAGTTTCTGAGTAAGATTTTGAAACGGCAGGCAATCCCCCCAAAACAAGTTCAGTTTCAAATAATTATTGCAAGATAGATACCTTGTCCTTATGTTATAAAAATTAACAATATAACGACTGTAATAATTTTATTATTTTTTTTCTTATTTTTACTTTTTGAGAGAGAAGAGAGAGAGCACATGCGTGCGTGAGTAGGGGGAGGGGCAGAGGGAGAGAGAGAGGGAGAGAATCTTCAGCAGACTCCACGCTCAGCACGGAGCCTGATGTGGGGCTCAATCTAATGATCCTTTGATCCCCCAACTGGGATCATGACTCGAGCTGAAATCAAGAGTTGGACGCTTAGCCAGCTGAGTTACCCAGGTGCCCCAGAATGACTAATAATTTTAAAACAACTTTGATTAGTGAGAATCTTGCATTTCATATGTCTGTTAATTGAATATCTGCTTCAAAGTCTACCAAAAGCATCTTGAATCTCCCCTGTAATGTATTTGTAGGTGGTACCTACAAATACAACACAGATACAGGTATTTGCTCATGACTTAAATATTAGAAAACAGCATTATTTTCATGGTTTTTCAAAATGGTGAAATTTCTTGGAGAAAGTTTTACATAAAAGAAAGTGTTTAATTTACATGATAGCTGCATTCCTGGAAAATTTAGTATCTGGTACAATTGTGTAGGAAATACTTTATTAGCAAGATGAAGTTGGAATCTATGCTCACATAATTATAATCAGATTTTTTGCAAGTATGGAGGTCTGGTGAATCATTTGAAAGGAAGTGGAGACTTTTTTTTTTCCTCATGGGATTTATCCTGAGCATTGCAGGAGATGTGAAACCCTTGGCCCCACCTGCTTATTGCTAGTGGTCAGATTTCCATACCCTCATTGGGTGGTGTCGGTCCCATTGAGAATGCCTGCCCCAATCCATTTTCATTGCCACCTTCCCAAGTTCACGTTGTCCTCTTGAACATTGCAGCTAGTTTTTTTTCCCCTCTAGTACCAGCTTCTAGTGAATCCCCAACTCTGTCTCCCCTGTCCAATTTATCTGACATTAGCTTGGTTAATCTCTGAAGTATACTTCTCCTCTAGCTACTCCCTTCCCAGAAGCTTATAGTGGCTCTCCATTACCTCGTACTCAACATGTCAATTTGGATGTGTAATAGGCATCTTGAACTTTAACATGTCAAAAATGGAATTACTGATTTTCTCTCCTAAATCTGTTCCCCTCAGTCTTCATTCTGTCAATTAATGGCAACTGTATCGTTTGGTCAGGCCAAAAACCTGGGAGTCATTTTTACTCTTCTGTTTTTTTTCCCCCTTCCCACATCTATTCCATGAGCAAATTTTCTTTTCAGAATATATCCAGAATGTGATTACTTTTCCCCGCTTATACTACCTTCGTCCAAGTCTCTGTCATATATTCCTTACACTATTTCAGAGATGTGAGTGCTTGTTCTGGTTCCACTCTTGTCTGTTCCCCACACAGAAGCCAGATAGATCAGATCCTGTCACTTTTTGCCCAGAACTTCCAGGGGTTCCCATCTCACTCAGAATAAAAGCCCGAGTCCTTATCACGGCCTCCAAGGCCTTGTGTGATCTGGTCTTCCGGGCTTTAGTCCAGCCATGCTAGCCCTCTTGCTGGTCCCTGAATGCACCGAGTCCAGACTCCTCCCAAGCTTTATGGCCTCTGTCTCTTAGATCTCTGCTCAGAGAGTTTCTATGAGAGCAACTTAGGCTGCTTGGAATTTCTCAGTCGCTCTTATTACCATTTACTAGATGGTACCTTTGTTTATTATCTGTCTCCTCCCTTCTCCTCTCAGCCCCTCCCCAACCTGAGAGTCCTTGTTTTTCTTTCCAATACCAAGAATAGAGTCTGGCATGTAATAATTGCTTAGTAAACATTTGTTGGATCAAAGAATTAGTGTGATAGAGGCCTGAACCGAGAAAGAGCCTACTTAGTGTAGTTCTGATCCACTTGTTCAACATCGCTTTTCTGCCGTAATCTCCCTACGTTGTGTGCTGCTTCTCTCCCCCGCTGTAATCTCCACCTGACCAAATCCTGCCCGTCTGTGTTGGCCAGGAAAACAGAAAGCACCCTGGGTATTTTAGCAAGAACAGATTTAATAAAGTAAATTAACTAAACGTTTACAAAGCTGTTGAAAGGCCCGCGGTAGTGAAGGTCAGAGAGAATTGCTTCTGGCTTTGAGGAAATCGAAAGTGCTGGGCTCACAGGCCTTGAGTGACCTGAGCTGCTGCAGCATTAAGGCGGATGTTTCCCAGGAGCCCACTCTGAAGCCGCTGCAGACTTGATGTTCGCTGTATGCCCTTGTGTCTGCCAGCTGCTGCCAGAGAGGGACCACAGTCTCTCCTTTTAGTCTTCTGAATCTTGTATAAATGCCTCTCGTTGTTGGCGTTCCTTCAGACAAGGGAGTCTGAGAAGAAGTGTCGTAGGGCGTCTAGCCCCTGCTTAGACAGGTAGGCGTGGGAGCGAGTATTGTACTGTGTACCTCTTTGGATGTTCAGCATCTATATACACCCTCTGCCTGCAGTTACTTTTTCAAACAATAATGTAAACAAAACATTTGCTTCTGCCTAATCTGTTGCAGCCACTACTCATGCAAGGGAGGATGTATGTATTCATTCACTCTGTTCTTTTTTTTTTTTTTTAATTTTTTTTTTTTTTTCAACGTTTATTTATTTTTGGGACAGAGAGAGACAGAGCATGAACGGGGGAGGGGCAGAGAGAGAGGGAGACACAGAATTGGAAACAGGCTCCAGGCTCCGAGCCATCAGCCCAGAGCCCGACGCGGGGCTCGAACTCACGGACTGCGAGATCGTGACCTGGCTGAAGTCGGACGCTTAACCGACTGCGCCACCCAGGCGCCCCACTCTGTTCTTTAAAAGGGAGAACGCTCTTTTGAGACCCTGTACCTAGGGATGAAATCATAAGGTTACCTACCACCGACGCATCCCTGTAAGTAATTGGAGAAGAGAAAGATATGTATGCATAGATACAACTATCCTCACTTGCACCTGTTCCCTGTTGGTATTTGTAACTTTCTTCTTCCACTAGGCAGGTCACATGTCCTTTGTGCTCAATGAATGCCTCGATGTGATGGTTCTTTACCAAGTGGGTGATCCAGTCTGTCAGTGAAGAGTTTGGGCCAGTAGTGGGCCCTCCGGCACTCTTGTCTTAAGTTTACTGATGTCCATGAGTCTGAAGAGATGCCCCAGAAATCCCCTTGGTTCCTGACAAAATTCTTGTTTCTATGGCATGAGGAGCTCAAAGGAGCCAGCTGATCGTGTTAACGGTTAAAAACTATGGGGGCGCCTGGGTGGCCCAGTCAGTTAAGCGTCTGACTTCGGTTCAGGTCATGATCTTACAGTTTGTGAGTTCGAGCCCTGCATTGGGCTCTGCTGTCCGCACAGAGCCTGCTTCAGATCCTCTGTCTCCCCGTCCCTCCCCTGCTTGTGCACACTCTCTCTCAAAAATAAGCGTTAAAAAAACCCAACAACTGTGAAAAGTGTGCTGCTTTCTCTTACTTACAAGCTAACAGCCTAGCAGAGTTGCATAGATGTTGGCAGAGGACACAGAGTTCCTGGGTCAAAGGCAAAGCATAGCAGGCAGTTTGAATGTCATGTTGGTTCCCTTGTCCCCCAAGTGCTAGGAGTTTGATGTGGAAATGGGCCCGAAGGAACTCTGGATGCATGTCAGATTTATGTTATGACTGAGGAACCCAAGTTAAGTCCCCAGTCTTACAAGAAGGTTGCTTGCCAACCTGCCCAACCTTTAGCTGGGAGGGAGACATGGTCTCTGTTATGCTGGACAGAAAACAAATCTGCCTTCTATCCCGAAGGGAGATACTCTAGCTTCCAAGGCTGTTTGCTCTACAGACATTCTTTGAAAGCATGGCCTGGAACTAAAGCTGATCTAAGAGATGCAGAACCACCATTGAGGGTTGTCCATTAACACAGCTTCCCTGGAATCTGGTGGAAGCATTCTTCCCTTGAGAACCTGTAAACTGGAGTCAGTGTTCAAGGGATGGAAGGCAGCAGTGCAGTGAGTGATGTATTGATGGTGATAGTGAGAGGAGACATCCACCTCTTTAGCTCTCTCCAATAGGACTTCTCTGCAGTGATGGGAATCTTCTGGATCTGCACTATACAGTGCAACATACCAACTGTGTACCTCACACCTAAGACTTCATACCTAACCGCGTGCCTGCCTGACCATGAAACTGACACATGCGGCTTTTGAACACTTGAAATGTGGCTGATGTGACTAAGGAAGAATTGAATTATAAGTTTTATTTAATTTTAATTCATTTAAACTTAAATAGCCACACATGGCTAGTAGCTACTGTACTGGATAGTGGAGTTCTAGGCCTTTTGCTCATCTTTCATAACTACCTAAGGAAACTTTTCTTGTTTTCCATGATGGGAAGTGACTTTGACTACTGTTGATTCCAAAGCTGTTTTTCTGCATCTCTGAAAGCAGTTATCAGTGTCTTCTTCATATTACAAATGTTATGCTTATGTCTTATTGCCCCACTGAAATGTATGTTCTGATTCATTTTATTTTTATTTAAAAAATTGTTTTAAATGTTTATTTTTGAGGGCGAGAGGGTGGGGGGTGGGGGAGGGGCAGAGAGAGAGAGAGAGAGAGAGAGAGAGAGAGAGAGAGTGAGTCACAGAAAACAGGAGCAGGCTCCAGGCTCTGAGCTGTCAGCAGAGAGCCTGACCCGGGGCTCAAACCCACAAACTGTGAGATTGTGACCTGAGCTGAAGTTGGACACTTAACCGACTGAGCCACCCTGGTGCCCATGTTCTGATTTATTTTTTAAAAAATCATTTATTATTGTAGAAACACTGTGTGTTGTAGAAAATGAAAATATTTAGAGAAATAAAAATAAAGTGAAACGTATTTCCAACATAGTCTCTGCACTAACACCTTAATACATAAGCTTTCTTTGTATATATATTCATTTTAACCTGAATGGGATCAGACTGTATATACAATGAGATCATACTGTTTTATAACCTGGTTTTTCCTGGCAGTGAATCTCTAGTTTTCAGTAAATCTTTGTCTCATCTAATACCCTGAACATATTCGTATTTCCTGAATTAGCCCCCAAATGACCATTATAACTGGTTAATCTTCACATTTCCTCTGTTTTTGTCTGTTGTCACTTTTGTAAACAAGTCTAGTATTTTTTTTTTTTTTTAAAGGACACTGACTTTTTTAGGCCAGTTTTGTACAATATCCAACCTTCCAGATTTATCTAGTGTTTCTTTGTCTTTTTGGGCATATTTCCTTATTCCCAATATTTCTTGTAAAGGAGAAACTGCATTGAAAGGCTTAATTGATATTTAATACTTTTGATTATATACTACAAGTCACGTTGATTGCATTCATTAATACATATCAGTAGACTTGATATCTGGTTGACCTAACATTAATGATGCTAATATTGACCACTGAAACAGGATAATGACAGTCTACTCTCTTTTTTATTGTTATGTTTTTCTCCTTGCTGCTAGAACTTTACTTTGGCATTATTAAGACATAAAGCTTCCCCACTAATAATGAAATAGCAGAGAAATTAAGAAAACATTTACAACCATACCAAAAGGAGTAAATACCTAGGAATAAACTCCAAGGAGGTAAAAGACCTGTAGCCTGAAAACTGTAAAACATTGATGAAAGAAATTGAAGAGGACACAAACAAATGGAAAGCTATTCCATGCTCATGTGTTGGAAAAACCAATATCGTTAAGATGTCCATACTACCCAAAGCAACGTACAGATTTAATGCTGTCCCTATCAAAATACCAACAGCATTTTAAATAGAACTTGAAGAAAAAAAATCTCAGAATTTGTATGGAACCACAAAAGACCCTGAATAGCCAAAGCAATCTTAAAAAAGAAGAACAGAACTGGAGGTATCACAATTCCAGATTTTAAGACATACTACATCAAAGTAGTATGGTACCAGCACAAAAATAAACACATGGATCAATGGAACAGAATAGAAAGCCCAGAAATAAACCCATGATTATATGGTCAATTAATCTTTGACAAAGGAGGCAAGACTCTGCAATGGAAAAAAGACAGTCTTATCAACAAATGGTGCTATGAAAACTAGACAACTACATGCAAAAGAATGAAACTTGACTAGCTTCCTTTTTTTTTAAAAAATTGGGTGGTGGGCAGAGAGAGGGGGACAGAGGATCTGAGGCAGGCTCTACGCTGACAGCAGCAAAACTGATGTGAGGCTTGAACTCACGAACCGCAAGATCATGACCTGAGCCAAAGCCTGACGCTCAACCGACTGAGCCACCTGGGTGCCCCTCAACTACTTTCTTATACCACACACAAAAAAGTGCACTCAAAATGGATTAAAGACCTAACTTTGAGACAGAAAACCATCAAAATCCTACGGGAGAAGACAGGCAGCAACTTCTTTGACCTCGGCCGCAGCAGCTTCTTACTAGACACGTCTCTGGAGACAAGGGAAACAAAAGCAAAAATAAACTGTTGGGCCTACATCAAAATAGAAGGTTTTTGCACAGCAAAGGAAACAACAAAACTAAAAGCATACTGAATGGGAGGAAAAAATTTGCAAATGACATATCTGAAAAAGGCTTAGTATCCCAAATATATAAAGAACTTATACAGCTAAAAGATACCCCCAATAATCCATTTAAAAATTAGGCAGAAGACATGAACAGTCATTTCTCCAAAGGAGACATCCAGATGGGGAACAGACACATGCAAAGTTGCTCATCATCGCTCATTATCAGGGGAATGCAAATCAAAACCACAATGAGATATCACCTCACACCTGTCAGAATGGCTAAACTAAAAAACGCAAGAAATAGGTGTTGGTGAGGATGTGGAGAAAAAGGGAACCATCTTGTGCTGTTGGTGGGAATGCAAACTGGTGTAGCCACTGTGGAAAACAGTATGGAGGGTCCTCAGAAAAGTAAAACTAGAATTACCATATGATCCAGTAATTGCAGTACTGGGTATTTACCCAAAGAATACAAAAACACTAATTTGAAAAGCTGTTTGCACCCTTATGTTTATTGCAGTGTTATTTACAATAGTCAAATTATGGAAACAACTTAAGCGTCCATCCACAGATGAATGAGAAAGAAGTGGTATGTGTGTGTACGCACACACACACACACACGCACACACGCACACACGAATATTACACAGCCATAAAAAGGAATGAAATCTTGCCATTTGGAACCACATAGACGGATCTAGAAGGTGTACTGCTAAGTGATGATGTCCCTCATGTGGAATTTAAGAAGCAAAATGGACAAATTAAAAAAGAGGCAAACGAAAAACATGCTTAAATACAGAGAATGAACTGGTGGTTGCCAGAGGGAAATGGGTGAAATAGGAGAAGGGTTAAAAGCACACTTACCATGATGAGAACTGAACAGTGACTGTTGAATCACAATATGGTACACCTGAAACTAATATAATACTGTATATTAATTATAGTGGCATTAAAAATTAATAAATAAAAAAAATCCTGACTCCTGTCAACTATTAAGCTGTGGTTCGCTTTTTTTCTTTAACACCAATTGATAGTACTTGGCTGAGGCAATACGTGATTAGATTTTGTAAAATCGTATTTTCAATTGTTATTTCTTCTGTGTTTATTAACTAGCATTATTCTTTAAAGAAGAAAATTTTTATTATTAACTACAGATATTTGGTTACTCTGAAATACTGTTCCAGTTGGCGAGCAGGATACATGTTTAATTCTTTCTCTGTAGTTACCAGGTTTCAAAGTGGATGTTGTATTATTAGCTGCCTCAGATGGCAATGAATTTTCTTCTCTGTTTTGTAATCTCATTATGTAGTGATGTATTTTCATCAGCTCAACCCATCGTAGTCATTTTATTGATCCTAAATGTCACAATTTGGTTGGTGGGAACTTTTCTAGTTGACTCCTGCATCTTCCCTCCCCACCCCCCCTCCGCCTTAGTTAAAATATTTTTAACATTAATTGAAGTATAATTGACCTACAAAAAATTGTATGCGAAGTATACAATTTGTGAATTTTGGCCTATGGGTGTATTAGTGAGAATACACATCAAAATCAAGGTAATGAACAGCCCCCAGATTTCCTTGTGCTTCTTTGTAATCCATCTATCTCTTTATTTCTATCTCCAGGAAACCACTGATTTGCTTTCTGTCTCTGCATATAAAATTTATATTTTCTAGAATTTAATATAGTTACGCATTATGTTCTCTTTTTGATCTGGCTTCATTCATTTGGCATCGTTATTGATGTTCTTCCATGTTTCTGTGTGAATCAATACTTCATTTCTTGCTGAATATATTCCGTTGTGTAGATAGGCTGCCATTTATTCATTTACTTGTTAATGGACAATGGATTGTTTCTAGTTTTCTGTTATTGTGTTTGCTCATATAAAGTCAGTGCTATGAACATTCATGTACAGTCTTTGGACTTAACACTCATTTTTCTTGGGTGTACACCTTGGAGTAGAATTGCTTAAACACATGTTTAGCTTTTGTAGACATTATGAGTAGTTTTCCAAAGTGGTTGAACTCTCATTCCAACATTAGTTTTCAGTTAATTTCTTTCATTTTGTAATTGTACCACTTTTTTCCCCTCAACAAAATCCTTGATTTTTTTATATTGACAAGATTACTTATTGCTGGTAACCTACAATGGTGGTTCTTAAAATGTGATCTGCAGACCCTTGGGTGTCCCAGAGGTCAATACTGTTTTCATAATAAAACTGTGATGTCATTTGTCTTTTTTGCTGTGTGGACATTTGCATTAATGGTGCAAAAGCAATGTTAGTTAAAAAGGCCGACCCCTCAGTATGAATTAAGGCAGTATACCAAACTGTCAAAGTGCATTCACTCTGTTTTGTTTTGTTTTTTTAATGTCAGTTAATCTTAAGAATTACCTTGATGAAGTTGCAGAAATTATTTAAAAACATCTCTACCTGTGACTGTCTTTTTAATATTTTGAAGAATATCTAAAGAGTATTTAATATCTGAAGAATATTAAATGAAGAAATGGCAAGTATGTGTAAAGCACTTTTGTTGCATACCAAAGTATACAGTTGTCTTTTTGTTTTGTTTTTTTAATGTTTATTTTTGAGAAAGAGAGAGAGACCGAGTGCTACCGGGGGAGGGGCAGAGAGCAAAGGGGACACAGAATCCAAAGCAGGCTCCAGGCTCTGAGCTGTCAGCACAGAGCCTGATGTGGGGTTCAAACCCCCAAACTACAAGGTCTTGACCTGAGCCAAAGTTGGACGCTTAATCGACTGAGCCACCCAGACGCCCCTACAGTTGTCTTTAGGAAAGCATTTTTGCAGTTAGGTTGTAAGTTGCTCTGTTCATGGAATGCCATTTTAATGTACAAAAACAATGAAGTATGGTTATTCAGGCTTAGGTATGTGGCCAATATATATACATATATTTTAATAACCAAAGTCAGTCTGACACTTCAAGGAAAACCACTGAAAGTAGTTATTGCCAGTAATAAAGTTGAGCTTTAAAAAGGCAAAGTAGAATTTTGGAAAACTTGTATTAGTTGCCATAAGTTTGGCAGCCTCCCAATACTTGAAGAGTTTAGTGATGAGATCAGTTGTGATTTTAAAAAGTGTGATTTTTAAAATATTATATAATGAAATGTGTCAGTATTTGGAAGAGCTGCATAACTTTGTGAACCAGTGTTTTTCAATACATGATGTTATAAAATCAAATTCAAAGTGCAAGGTAGACAAATGTATTTTAATGTAACAAAACATGAAAAGTTCATTAGTATGTTTTCAGATTCCATAATGCAGTTAATATTTAATGAAACTTGTGGACTTTTGGTTTAGTATTAGAGTAGAACGTTTACAATTTTCTGAAAAGGCTATTAAAATACTACTTTTTTCCAGCTGCATATCTGTCTGAGGCTGGGTTTTGTTCATATACCATAACCGAAATAACATATCACAACAGTTGGAATATAGAAACATCTATAAGAATCCAACTGTTTTATGCTTTTTTTTTTTTTGGTCTTGGAAAATATATTTTTCATAAAACCATGCTATTGTGTTAACACGTAATGGGCTTGTAATTATCGTAATTGAAATACTAAGAAATATTTTAAACATTTCTTGGTTCTAATTTCTTTTATGTAAATATTGATTGATATAAACCACACAAATGAAAGTTCTTTAGGGTCCTCCATAATTTTGAAGAGGAGAAATAGATTCATTGTAGCTCCTTCTGTCAATAGAATGCATCCCATTAAGAGCATACATTCCAAATGTGTGTTCTAAAGTTCTTTGCAATAAATTGTGTATCTGTGTGACTATGGTGGTGATTTGTTATTTCTTAATATATTTCCATTTGATTTCAATGTAAAGAATTTTAAAGATTTATTTGTGTTTTTGAATAGTCTAGAAAGCTTTTATGTTTTCTAAGGTAAGAACTTAAGGGTTTTATAAAAAATACATACAATGAAGTCAGAATCATTCATTTTTCCTCTAAATCACTTAGCACAGAATATGGTGATTGTGTATTAAGTAAACATATCTTAAATATCTAAAATCAGAATATTTGCCTGTCTACCCAGAGAGCTGCAGTAATCACCATATATTAAAAGGATTTTGTTATAATAAGCCAAAAATTGATCTAGAGCTATTAGCGGTTATATTGAGTGTGAAAGCTCTTTGAAAACTAATAAATTATGATGTGTAGAATTTTTGCCTTCGGGCTTGGAGTGAACGTAATTGGTATAAATGATGTAGGAGTCTATTAACTGGGCAGCCCTCAGTGAACCATGACTCCCAATAGTCACACTCTTGCAATCCTCTCTCACAAGGACTCTAGGCTTGGCCATTGGACCTGCTTGGGCTGTTGGGCTGTGAGCAAGCACAGTGCAAGTGGAGGCCTGATAGGTGCTTGGACATCGAGGCTTCTCCTTTTGGAAGTCTTCCTCCGAGAACCCAGCTGTTGTGCTCTAAAGAAGCCAGTCTAAACTAATGGGGGAAAGGAGCAAGGCCCCCCCCTTCCCCCCCCGAGCCAGCATCCAGTGTCAGACATGTGAGTGAGGTCTTCTGGGATGTGTAGCCCCAGCCAGACTGCCTCTTGTTCCAGCTGTATGAGTAACCTTAGCACAGACCCTATAGGGAGTGGGGAGACCACCCAACTGACCCACAGAATTAACAGGGAAAATAGCAGATCGGTGTTGTATTAAGCCACTGAGTTTCGGGCCAGTGCGTAGGTACTGGAACCAGATGATATTGGCTCCTTATAAGGAAGTGGTCATGGTTTGCTGCTGACTTGGTGGGTGTTACACACCTGTGTGTGGCAACTCTCATTGTACAGACATAGATATAGATGAGAATGTGGAGAACAAGACAGGAAGTGGGGTTTATTCTTTTTTTTTCTTTTCTTGGTTCTGTGTCAAGGAGTATTTGCTTGAAAGACAAAGGGCCTGGCAAGCATTCTATCAAGTTTTGTGGCTTTGCCATCTTCGTTTTCTAAACCTCTGTCATCTGAATGGAGTTGCGGGGAGTGGGAGGTTCTTTCAGCAGGAAATCATGACCTTGTAAGGATACCGATGGAGGAGGACTTGCCTATTTGGTGGTCACTTTAATTGAGAGTGTATTTTCCTGCCTTTACCACTGCAGTCTGGAAAAGAAATATGTATTTATCATAAATATATATGTATATGTATATGCCATATATATCATATGTAGCATTTATGTATAGCATATATCACATATGATATGGCCCTTTTACTTTCCTTTGTGGTTGTGGCTTTATTACTGTTAAGTAGCAAAGGTATTATAGAAAAATCACAAGTCACATGGCACAGGGAGTAGGAGAAATGGAAATGTGGCTGTGCTATACCCATGGTTAGTCTGTCGGCATATATTCTCTGTGCTCAGAGACAAGTGCAAGGTAATGGGGATGTGAGAGATGCCTGCCTTCACTGATTTTGTAATTCAGCTTGGTGAAAAGGGTCCCTCTCCTGTCTTTCCTGTACGTCTTTTCCTGTTTCCCTCTCCCCAGCCCCAGATAAAACTCCAGTAAACCCAAACCCAGATCAGAGGTTGACTTGGTAATAGTTTTTATATCCTTACAGATTTTCAGTCTCGTTCCGTTAGAGAGGAGTGTGGAAAACTCCAGCTCTCATTGTGGATTTGCCCGTTTCTTTTGTATCAGTTTTTGCCTCATGTACATAGAAGCTCTGATGTTAGGTACATTCACACTTAGGACTCTTAGGTCTGCATGGTGAATCTACACTTTTATCATTATGTAATGTCCCTTGTTACCTATGGTAGGGGTCCTTGTTTAGAAGTTAAATTGTCTGATGTTAATTCAGATATCCTAGCTTTGTTTTGATTAGTGGTTGCATACTAGCCTTTCCCCATCTGTCTGCCTTGGCTTCCTTTAGTATGTCTCAGAGTAGGTCAGGTGGCAGTGAATTCTTAGTTTTTCTTGACCTGAGGATGTCAGTATTTTGCTTTCATTCTTTGTTTTTGCTGCGTGTAGAATTGTGGATTGACAGCCTTTCTTTTAGCACTTCAGAGATACTCCTCCATGGTTGTCTGGTCTTCATTGGTTTCTGATGAGAAATTCCCAGTTATTCGTATAATTGTTCCTATGCAGTGAGTTCTGCCAGAACACAATCAGTTGTGGGAGGGGAATGTCTATAAGTCTTATTGAAATGCTCAGCCACAAGTAAGTGGTGAAAAAGCACATCATCAGCACTTGAGAATAGTGTGAAGTAGGGTGCATGGTGATGAATTACGCAGATAGCAGTTGGAAAAGCTAGCACATTCTGGCGAAAAAAATATAATCAGACGGTGCTTAAATCTGTGACCTTATATTTAGTGAAAAGATTCACAGACTTGTGGATGATGCTATGCAAGTTTCTCATTCAAATCATTTTTCCTTAGCAAAACTGCTTTTGTTTATTATTAAAATAACACATGTCCTTTTGTAAACAATAAGAAAAATATAGAAAATAAAACTTACATTCTACCTTACATAAATCTTAAAGTGTATTTTCTTTCAGCCTTTTTTTACTATTCACCTTTATGCATGTTTTTATGTATTTGAAATCATATTGTATATGAAATTTTGTATCAATTTTTTTCACTGAACATTATAACAAGCATTTTTCCTATTGAAAAATCTTTCCGAAGCATAGTGACTATGTAATTATTGATGAAAGTGCCATAATTTAATTTGGCATTCACCTGGTGATGTGTTTTTTTCCTCCCTCTAATATAAGCAATTATGTGAAGAATGTGTTTTTATATAAAGCTTTGTGTGCATTTAGATTATTTAGAGTCCTAGAAATGATATTACAAATGGAAAAGGTTTGCTAACTATCTTTCCTTATAATTTCCTATGAACTGTTTGTAAAGCTGTTAAAGTCTGGATCTATCATTTATTGAAAAAATTTTTCCTAGGGGTGCCTGGATGGCTCAGTCGGTTATTAAGCGTGTGACTCTTGTTTCAGCTCAGGTCATGATCTTGCAGCTTTGTGGGTTCGAGCCCCACATCGGGGACTTGGGATTCTCTCTCTCTCTCTCTCTCTCTGCCCCTCCCTAATTTGTGCTATCTCTGTCTCTCTCAAAATAAATAAGCTTTAAAAAGAGAAAATTGAAAAAAAAAAATTTTCCTAGTCTATTTTTTGCCCCTTTGGAGGTGGTGGTGGTTGTTTGATGTGCTTAAATTTTATATTTTTGTTTATTTTTATTCATTTAATGTTGCCTTTGTGGTTTTTTCTATTTTTTTAAGCTTATGGAATTCTTTCTCACCCAGGGATTTAGAAAATGGGGACTTCTTTTTTTTTTTTTTAATTTTTTAATGTTTATTTATTTTTGAGTGAGAGAGAGTGTGTGTGGGAGGGGCAGAGAGAGAAGGAGTCACAGAATCCGAAGCAGGCTCCAGGCTCTGAGCTGTCAGCACAGAGCCTGACTCGGCCTCGAACCAATGAACCATGAGGTTATGACCTGAGCTGAAGTTGGATGGTTAACTGACCGAGCCACCCAGGCCCCCCTAGTGACTTCTGTCTTTGTACTACTTTTTAAGACTAAGTTTTTTTTTTTATTCTGTTAAAGTTTCCCAACTTAGCCACTTTTAAGTATATGGTTCAGTGGTATTAAATACTTTACCTTATGCAGCTGTCACCGCCATCCATCCCCATAAGTCCTAATCTTGCAAAACAAACTTTATACCTATTAAACACTAACTTCCTATTCTTCCCTCTCCACAGCCCCTGGCAACCACCATATTTTCTGCTTCTATGATTTTGACTACTCTGAGTATCTCAAATAAGTGAAATCATACAGTGCTGGTCTTTTTGTGACTGGCTTATTTGACTTAGCATAGTGTCCTCAGGGTTCATCCATGTTGTGGCATGTGTTAGAATTTCTTTCCTTTTTAAGTTTGAATAATATTCCATTGTATGTACATATATCATATTTTTCTTCATCATTTTTGTGTTGATAAACACTTGGGTTGCTTCCATGTTTTAGCTGTTATGAACAATGCTGCTGTGAACATGGGTGTACAAATATCTCTTTGATCCTGTTTTCAAATCTTTTGGCTACATCCACAAAAGTGGAATTGCTGGGTTATATGGGAATTCAATTTTTAGTTGTTTGAGGAGCCTCCATACTGTTTAACACTGGAGCTATACCATTTTGCATTCCCATCAACAGTATACAGGGGTTCCAGTTTTGTACATCCTCACCAACACTTGCTTTGTTTTTGGTTTTGGATGATAGCCATCCTAATGGATGTGAGGTATCATTGTAGTTCTGATTTGCATTCCCTGATTGTTAGTGTTGGTGAGCATCTTTTCACGCGCTTATTGGCCATTTGTGTATTTTCTTTGGGGAAATGTCTATTCTTTGCCCATTTTTTGATTGGTATTAGTTCTTTAAGTCCTTGGTAGAATTCACCCAGTGAAGAAATCAGATCTTGGGCTTTTGTTGTGGTTGCTGGGAGATTGGTGATTACTGATTCAGTCTTCTTATTAGCGATAGGTCTTATACAGGTTTTCTTTTTCTTTGTGATTTCTGGTAGGTTTTGTGTTTCTAGAAATTTGTCCATTTCAGCTAGTTTATCCAATTTCTTGGCATACATTTGTTCATAGTACTCTCATATCTTTTTTATTTCTGTAGAATTGGTAGTAATGTCCCCACTTTCATTACTGATTTTAGTAATTTGGGTCTTCTCTCTTTTTTTGAGTCCCATGTAGCTAAAGGTTTGTTGATTTTTGTCAGTCTTTTTGAAAAACTCACTTTTGTTTTGTTGATTTTTATCTGTTGTTTTTCTATTGTCTGTTTCATTGATCTAATCGTCATTATTTCATTCCTTCTGCTAGTTTTGGATTTGTTCATTCTTTTTCTTTTATTAAAAAATTTTTTTTAAATGTTTTATTTTATTTTTGAGACAGGGAGAGACAGAGCATGAATGGGGGAGGGTCAGAGAGAGAGACACACACACAGAATCTTGAAGCAGGCTCCAGGCTCTGAGCTGTTAGCACAGAGCCTGACGCGGGGCTTGAACTCACAGACCGTGAGATCATGACCTGAGCTGAAGTCGGAAACTCAGCCAACTGAGCCACAGGCGCCCTGTTCATTCTTTTTCTAATTCCTTAAGTTGTAAAGTTAGGTTGTTGATTTGAACTCCCTTCCTTCCTTCCTTCCTTCCTTCCTTCCTTCCTTCCTTCCTTCCTAATATAAGCAGTTATAGCTGTAAATTTCTCCCTTAGCACTGCTTTTGATGCATCCCATAAATTTTGGTATGTTTGTTTTTCATTTTCATTCATCTCTTAAGTATTTTCTAATTTCCCTTTTGATTTCTTCTTTTTTTTTTTTTTTTTTTTAATTTTTTTTTCAGCATTTATTTATTTTTGGGACAGAGAGAGACAGAGCATGAACGGGGGAGGGGCAGAGACAGAGGGAGACACAGAATCGGAAACAGGCTCCAGGCTCTGAGCCATCAGCCCAGAGCCCGACGTGGGGCTCGAACTCACGGACCGCGAGATCGTGAC
The DNA here is from genome assembly GCF_022079265.1 of Lynx rufus. Lineage (NCBI taxonomy): Eukaryota > Metazoa > Chordata > Mammalia > Carnivora > Felidae > Lynx > Lynx rufus. Next base: position 15,226,199 of record NW_025814842.1, on the reverse strand, counting down.
CTGGCTGAAGTCGGACGCTTAACCGACTGCGCCACCCAGGCGCCCCTTGATTTCTTCTTTGATCCATTGGTTGTTTAAAAGTGTAAAGTGTGCAGTTTAATTTCCATTATTTTGTGAACTTTCCAGTTTTCTTTATGTTACTGATTTCTAACTCCATTGCATTGTGGTCAGAGAAGATGGTTGGTATGATCTCTATCTCTTAAAATCTATTAAGACTTGGGGCGCCTGGGTGGCTCAGTCGGTTGAGTGTTTGACTTTGGCTCAGTTCATGATCTCCCGGTTTGTGAATTAGATCCCTGCATCGGGCTCTGTGCTGACAGTGCAGAGCATGGAGCCTGCTTCAGATTCTGTGTTTCCCTCTTTCTCTGCCCCTCCCATACTCATGCTCTGTCTCTCTCTCAATATTATAATAAATAAGTGTTAAAAAAAATTAAAAAAATCTGTTAAGACTTTATTTTTGGCCTAATTAATGGTCTATCCTAGAAATGTCCGATGCTTAGTGGAGAAGAATGTGTATCTGTTGTTAATTGTGTGGAGTGTTCTGCATACGTCTCTTAGATCTAGCTGGTCTTTTTTGTGAAGTCCTGTGTTTCCTTCCTTGTCTTCTCTCTGGTTGTTCTCTTCATTGAAGTCTCCAACAGTTATTGTAGAGCTGTCTTTTTCTCCCTCCAACTCTATCCATTTCTGCTTCATATATTTTGAAGATCTGTCATTTGGTGTATAAATGTCTGTAATTGTTATATCTTGCTGTTTTGAATCTTTTATAATATATAATGTCTTTGGTTCCTTGTAATTCTTTTTTTTTTTAACTTTTTAAAATATTTATTTATTTTTGAGAGAGAGCGACACACAGAGCACGAGCGGAGGAGGGGCAGAGATAGGGAGACACAGAATCTGAAGCAGGGTCCAGGCTCTGTGCTGACAGAGCCTGATGTGGGGCTTGAACCCACGAGCTGTGAGATCGTGACCTGAGCTGAAGTCATATGCCCCAATGTAATCTTTTTTCAATTTGAAGTCTTTTTTGTCTGATGAGAGTATAGCCACTCCTGCTCTCTTATGGTTACTGTTTGCACAGAATATCTTTCCATCCTTTAACTTCTGACCTGTGTGTGTCTTTGGATGTACAGTGAGTCTCTTGTATACAGCAGAGTTGGATTGTGTAGTTTTTTTTTTTTTTTTTTTAAGTTCATTTTGAGCAAGCTGGGAGGGAGAGGGAGAATCCCAACGCGGGGCTCGAACTCAAGAACCATGAGATCATGACCTCAGCTGAAACCACTAGTCAGAGTCTTAACCGACCAAGCCACTCAGGTGCCCCTGGATCATGTATTTTTATGCATTCTGCCAATCTCCCATCTTTTGATTAGAGTTTAATCCATTTAAATTTAAAGTAATTACTATAAGGGGGGCTTACTTCTGTCGTTGTGCTCTTTTTTTTTTTTTCCTGTGTGCCCTACTGCATTTTTGTCCCTCATTTTCTACCTTTTTGTCTTTTTTAGTGATTTTTTTGTAGTGAAATGTTTAAATTCCTTCTTAATTTCCTTTTGTGTATATTCTATAGCTGTTTTCTTTGTGGTTACCATGGGGATAACATTTCACATCTTAAAGTTATAACATTTTAATTTAAATTTATTGTAGCTTAACTTCAATAACATACAAAAACTGCACCTTTATAGCTCTGTCTCCACCCTTTTCAGTTATTGGTGCCACAGAATTACATCTTTACACATTGTGAGCCCAGAAATGTAAACTAATAACTCCTTTAAATGCAGTCATCTAAATCATGTAGAGAACAAGATTTGGAATTATAAACCAAAGTTACAGTAATACCAGCCTTACACTAATAATTTTTTTAATACATATTAGTCTCTTAAATCAAGTAGGAAAAAAAAGCTACAAACCATTGTTACAATAACACCAGCTTTCACAGTTCCCCTATATTTACCTTTATTGAGAACTTTACGTCTCCATCTGGCTTTGGGGTCCTGCCTGCTGTCCTTTCATTTCACCTGCAGAAATCCCTTGAGCAAGAAATGCTCGGGGCAGGTCTAGTGGTCATGAACTGCCTCAACTTTTATTCCTCTGGAAATGTCTTGATTTCTCCCTCACTTCTGAAGGACAGTTTTGCCAGATATAGGATTCTTGGTTTATAGTGTTTTTTTCCTTTTAGCACTTTGAGTATATTGGTCCATTGCCTTCTGACCCCCTGAGTTTCAGATGAGAAATCTGCCCATAATCTTATGAATGTTCCCTTGTATGTGATGATTCACTTTTCTCTTGCCACTTTCAAGGTTGATTCTTTGTCTTTCCCTTTGGAAACTTCGAGTATAATGTGTCTTGGTGTAGGTCTCTTTGAGTTCATCTTACTTGGAGTTTGTTGGGTTTCTCAGATGTTTATATTTATGACTGTCATCAAATTTGGGAAGTTTCCAGCTACTATTTCTTCATATATTCTCTCTGCCTCTGGCTCTTTTCTCCTGGGGCACCTGTGAAGTGCGTGTTGTTCTGCCTGATGTGTCCCACAGGTCCCTTGAGCTCTTTTCGCTTTTCTTTGTGCTCCTCAGCCTTGGTAATTTCCATCTTCTTACCTCCAAGTTCACTGATTCTTCTGCCTGCTCAAATCTGCCCTTGAGTATCTCTAGTGAATTTTTCATTTCAATTATTATACTTTTCAGCTCCAGAATTTCTTTTTGGTTTCTTTTTAGGCTTCTTAGCTCTTTACTGATATTTCCATTTTGTTCATATGTTGTTTTGTTGATTTTTTCCACATCTTCCTGTAGTTCTTGGAGCATCTTTAGGACAGTGTTTTTAAAGTCTGTCTAGTGTATCTGCCATAAAGTATTTTTCAGGAATAGGTTCTGTTGAATTATTTTTTTCCCTTTGAATGGGACATACTTCCTGTGTCTTTGTTGTGGACATCTGAAGCTCATCGTGTGGTAACTCTGGAAATCAGATTCTCCCCCTTGTACAGGGTTTGCTGTTTTTTGTTGTTGTTTTTGTTTTATTGAGTTTTGTATGCTCTCTCTGTAAGGATTAGGCTGAGGTATAAACTTAATATGTTAACTATGTGTTTCCTGAGCCTTTCCTTGGGCACGCACAGTGACTTTCTATTTTTCCCTGAAGGTGATATTCAGTTGTTTTGAATATCCTAATTTTTAACATCTGGCTCCTGAAAGGGTGACAGCGAAAAGTCAAGGGGGATCAAAATAGGTAGCGGTCCTTCCAATCTCCTGGCAGTCACTTGAGCTGGAGGGGTAGGGCCCTGCAAAAATGGGGAGAGGAGCAACGATGGCCGCGCACCTCTCTGTACTTCCATGATCAGAAGCTGCAATTAGTAGTCAGAACACAGGTCCCCAGTATTTTGCAGGACAGGGTCCTTTTTGCCTGCCCTAGCTATGTGCAAGCTGCCCCGGGAACACATGCACAGCTGTCTGCCAAATGGCTGGGGCTGGGGGCTGGGGAGCTCCTACTGTGCTAAGAGCTGAAATGAACTGTTCCAGCCTTTACCTGGAAGTTGCAAGCCTTCAGCAGTGAGTTCCGAAATAGTTCCATCAGATAGATTCTGCCAGTGCAGATGTTGTCCAGGTCGGGGGACTGATTCCAGCTCTGCCCCTCCACCTTTCCCCCAATTCTTCTCCCATTAGTACTTTTTTTAACAGTTTAATCAGTTTGGAGTTTATTTTGTTCTAGAAAATGAAAGAGATATCTAAGTCAGGGGCCAGCAGAGTTTTCCTTGAAGGGCCAGGTAGTGACTTTTTAACATTTGTGGGTCATCTGATCTGTGTTGTGACTTCTTGGTTCTGCCATTGTAGCAGAAAAGCAGCCATAGGCAGTAAGTAAACAAGTTTGGGTGACAGTGTTCCGACAAGACTTTATTTACAGAAATGGATGTTTTTGTCCCATGGACTATAGTTTATTGACGTCTGCATTGAGTTCTCCATTCTCTGTCACAAATTAGAGTCTGAAATTTTACCCTTCTTGCAAGCTAACAGGTTAGCCGGCTAGAGTGTCATGGATGCTGGCAGAAAGCATGGATGGTACATTATAATAATAGCTGTAGCCAGAATATCATTATTTGCTCTGGTTCCTGAGCCCCCAGTTCCTGTGAAGCAGCTGTAGAAGGGCCAGGTAACATGTGTTATGTATGTTACAGGAGAGGAACCCCAAGTTTAAGGAAAATGAAACTTTTATAGTTGATGATATTCCTGCCTGACCTTTGCCATAGAGGGACACATCTTTATTATCCTGGACAATAAACAGATATGTGGTTTGCTCTAGAGAGACAGTAGATCTTCTAAGGCTCTTCACTATACAAACCTTTTTGAAAAGATAGTCTAGAGGGCAATTAGTGCTGCTTGCAAGATATTCAGAGGGAGAGAGACCCATGGAGATCTGTCTCTCAGCATCCCACCTCCATTCTTCTCCCTGCACCCCCATCTCCAAATTGATGTGCACAGAGCCTGCCTGCTGATAGTGTCCTGCATTCATTCAGTGTGGCTGCTGGCTGCCGTTGTATTTTCTCAGGCTCTCATTTGCCGTTTGACGCCAGGAATTCATGGATTAATGAATCTGAGGCTATCTATAATTTCCACCCAGATCCATCACGTAGATTTAATTCTAAGTATGTGTTACTCTCAGATCTTGTTCCCTTTCCAGCCTGCTTATTTACTAGTTTTCAGATGTGAGAGTACTTCCTTTCAAAATGTAATGTCTGAGGATTTGTGGTCTGGAAAAGAGGGCAGAAACCCCTTTCTCCCTGTTCCTTCCTGCTGTGCACAACCCTGGAACCCTGGGAAACAAAAACCAGATGAGAACTTTGAAAGGTGGTAAGAGGAAGGCTGCCTGGTTTGAGACCCCAGGAGTGGAGGGGCAGTACAGCAGCAGGATGTTTTACATCTCCCATCTCTGAGCGCAACTCAAACCCCATGTTTCCTAATCCTTAATCTTGCAACAGAAAACCACCTAAGGAGTCTCATTTATTCCCAGTATGGAACGAGAGTCCCTCCAACAGGATCGGGCAGGCCCAGTACCACTGCCAAGGAGATCAGCTGGGAGTCCCACTAACAGGAAGTGGCTAGCACAAGTGGTCTCCATTCCTGTTGGACCTGAAATTCTGCTTTCCTGTTAAGAGATACGAGGGTGGCCAAGTGAAAGTGGAAAGAGAGAGATCCCTTCCCACCACCTACTTTTCCAACAAGTGACCTGACTTGTGAAATGCTTTCCATCCCTGCAGGGCCTGAGGCTTCCTTTCCCAATGGAGAGAGAACATGGTGGCTGGGTGGCCCTGGCAAGTGGCATCAGTGGGGAAGTGGTCTAGCTGGGGAAGCCTCTTTGTCCCTGTGAGCCTAAGATTCCCTCTCCCACTCAATTCCTGGGGTTGTCGGGGGCAATCACGGAGGAACTTTGCTGCATGAGCAGCCTACCCTGGGAAGCCAGCTGACCTGGCCTCCTCACTCCTTCGAGACCTCCCAGCGAGCCATCCTAGAGGAACCCCTTCTACCTCTGCAGATGGTAACAGCAGAGATCAGTGAGTGGGATCCCAAGCAAAGTTACACAGCAAAGGTTTGGAAAATTAAACTTTGACACTGGAACCACAGCACACAAAAGACCTGTATGCTCAGGTGACTGCCTCCTGAAATAAAGTAATTAAATAGGATCTAGAGTCCCCTGACATAGTAGACAGAATGTCTAGAATGCAATAAAAATCACCTGTCATACCGAGAACCAAGAAAATCACAACTTGAACGAGAAAAGATAATGAACTGATACCAACACCAGATGAATCAGATGATGGAATAATCTGACAAGGATTTTAAAGCAGCTGTCATACAGGTGCTTCAGCAGTCAGTTACAAATTCTCTGGAAACAAATGAAAAATAAAAAATCCCAGCAAAGAAATGGAAATTATAAAAAGAACCAAGGGGGAATTTTAAAATTGAAAAACACAGTAACAAATAAAAAACCAAATGGGCTCAGTAGTAGAGTGGAGATGATAGAGGATAGATAGCATCAGTGGCCTCACTAGATCAACAGAATGATCTGTAAACAGGTCAATAGAATTTACCCCCTCTGAACAACAAAGAGCACAAACCCCAAGTGGGATAAAACGAAAGAAATCCACACCAAGACCTCTTAGAATTAATGGATCTGAAAAGTAAAAAAGAAAAAATCGTGACAGATGCTAGCGATAAATGATGTAGTAATGTTAATTTGGCACCAGATTTCTCATCTGAATTCATGGAGGCCAGAGGGAGGCGGTACGGTTTTCAAATGTTGTAAGAGAAGAGCTGGCGACCATTAATTCTGTATCTGGCCATGCTGTCCTTCCAGAATGAAGATTAAGTACAGACATGCATGCAAGAGAACAAAGAATTTGTTGTTGGCTGATCTGCTCTTAAAAACTGACTAAACGAAGTTCTTCTAACCTACTGAAATGATAGAAGAAAGATTATTAGAGCAGCAGGAAGTCAGAAAGAATGATGGGAAGATCAGAAATATGGGTCCATGCAGCAGATGATAATTTTTCTCATGATTCTTATAAATCGCATTTGATGATTGAAACAAAAATTAAGATACCATGTAATACTCAGGGCAAAAACATTTAATTTATTTTTGGGACAGAGAGAGACAGAGCATGAACGGGGGAGGGGCAGAGAGAGAGGGAGACACAGAATCGGAAACAGGCTCCGAGCCATCAGCCCAGAGCCTGACGCGGGGCTCGAACTCACGGACCGCGAGATCGTGACCTGGCTGAAGTCGGACGCTTAACCGACTGCGCCACCCAGGCGCCCCTGAAAAAACATTTAATTTAAAAGAGGGAAAGTTAGCGGTGCCTGGGTGGCTCAGTCAGTTAAGCATCTAACTTCAGCTCAAGTCATGATTCTCAGTTCATGTCAGCTCTGCTGACAGCTCAGAGCCCGGAGCCTGCTTCGGATTCTGTGTCTCCCTCTCTCTCTGACCCTTCCCTGCTCGCACTCTGTCTCTCTCTCTCAAAAATAAATAAACATTAAGAAAATTAAAAAAAAATAAAAGAAGGAAAGTTAAAGGGACTTGAATGGAAGTGATGTTTCCATACTTCACTTGAGGTATAAAATGTTAATACCAGCAGACTATAATAAGTCATGTATATATGTAAATATACTACACATACAGTATATACATGTCACGTATATGTATGTAACACTCAGAATAACCACTGCAAACACTATACAAAGAGCTACAAACAACTACAAATATTTACAAAAGGATACGCCAAAAAACAAGTTAAATTAAGATGTAATCCCAAAACATGTTTACGTAACCTGCAGGAAATCAAGAAAGAGTAACAGGTATGAGAATGAGAGGAAACAAGCAGGAAGCATAAGAAAATAGCAGACTTAAGGGCTAGTGTATCAGTAATTGCTTCAAATACAATTCTAAGTGTACCAATCAAGTGATAGCTATTGGCAAAATAGTCCTGTAAAAAAAACAGGACTCCAAGATATGATGTCTGTGAGAAGCTCCCTTCAAATTTTGTGACATGGGTGGGTTGAGTAAAATGATAGAAAGCCATATACCATGCTGACAATAATCCAAAAAGCAGGTTTGCCTGTGTAAATATCAGGTTAAGTTGACCTCAGAGCAAAGACACTTTCTCTAGAGACAGAGAATGACATTTCTTTTTTTTTTTTTTTTTTAATTTTTTTTTTCCCAACGTTTATTTATTTTTGGGACAGAGAGAGACAGAGCATGAATGGGGGAGGGGCAGAGAGAGAGGGAGACACAGAACCGGAAACAGGCTCCAGGCTCTGAGCCATCAGCCCAGAGCCCGACGCGGGGCTCGAACTCACGGACCGCGAGATCGTGACCTGGCTGAAGTCGGACGCTTAACCGACTGCGCCACCCAGGCGCCCCGAGAATGACATTTCATAATGATTAAATGATAATCCATACTAAGTGAGTATATACCAAACATTGGAGGCTCAAAACTGACCTAGTTGAATGGAGAAATTTATAAAAATAAAACTTCACAGTTCTTGTTGGGGGCACTAACCCCCTCTCAACCTCTGCTGGAACTACTTGACTAAAAATCACAAGATTCTAGAAAATCTGAGCAACATAGTTGATTAATAGGATCTAATTGACAGATAAAGAATATACCATGCAGCAACAGCAGAATACATATTTTTTCAAGTGCCTTTGGAACATTGACCAGGACAGACCATGTTCTAGGCCATTGAACAATCTCAACGAGTTTACAAGAATTGAAATCATATAGTTGTTCCCTGACCATAATGGACAAGCTAGAAGTTAATAGAATCGAAAGGTAAATCTCTAACTATATAGAAATTAAACTAACTCCCTTCCTTCCTTCCTTCCTTCCTTCCTTCCTTCCTTCCTTCCTTCCTTCCTTCTCTTTTCTCTTTCTTTCTTTCTTTCTAATAATAATAATAATAATAATAATAATATTGGTTTCAGGAGTAGAATTTAGTGATTCATCGTTTACATATAATACCCACTGCTCATCCCATCAAGTGTCTTCCTTAATAGCAATGACCCATTTAACCCATTCCCTCTACCCACCTCCCCTCCAGCAATTCTCAGTTCTCTGTATTTAAGAGTCCCTTATGGTTTGTCTCCCTCTCTGTTTTTATCTTATTTTTCCTCCCTTCTACTGTGTTCATCTGTTTTGTTTCTTAAATTCGACATATGAGTGAAATCATACAATATTTGTCTTTCTCTGACTTATTTTGCTTAGGATAATACACTCTAGTTCCATCCATGTTGTTCTAAATGGCAAGATTTCTGTAATATTACATTGTGTATATACACCACATCTTCTTTATCCATTCATCAGTTGGTGGACATTTGGGCTCTTTCCATAATTTGGTTGTTGATAATACTGCTATAAACATTGGGATGCATGTGCCCCTTCGAATCAGCTTTTTTGTATCCTTTGGGTAAATACCTAGTAGTGCAATTGCTGGGTTGTAGGTAGTTCTATTATTTTTTAAAATTAATTTATTTTTTAAATCTACATCCAAGTTAGCCTATATAGTGCAACAATGATTCCAGGAGTAGATTCCTTAATGCTGCTTACCCATTTAGCCCATCCCCCCCGACAACCCCTCCAGCAACCCTCTGTTTGATCTCTATATTTAAGAGTCTCATATGTTTTGTCTGCCACCCTGTTTTTATATTATTTTTGCTTCCTTTCCCTTATGTTCATCTATTTAGTATCTTAGATTCCTCATATGAGTGAAGTCATATGATATTTATCTTTCTCTGACTAGTTTTTTAATACCCTCTAGTTCTATCCAAGTAGTTGCAAATGGCAAAATTTCATTCTTTTTGATTTCCGAGTAATACTCCATTGTATATCTATACCACATCTTCTTTATCCATTCACCCGTTGATGGATGTTTGGGCTCTTTCCATACTTTGGCTATTGTCGATAGCGCTGCTATAAACATTGGGGTGCATGTGCCCCTTTGAAACAGCACACCTGTATCCCTTCAATAGATACCCAGTAGTGCAATTGCTGGGTCGTAGTTCTATTTTTAATTTTTTAAGGAACCTCCATACTGTTTTCTAGAGTGCCTGCACCAGCTTGCATTCCCACCAGCAATGCAAAAGAGATCCTCTTTCTCCACATCCTTGCCAACATCTGTTGTTGCCTGAGTTGTTAATGTTAGCCATGCTGACAGGTGTGAGGTTGCATCTCACTGTGGTTTTGGTTTGTATTTCCCTGATGATGAGCTATGTGGAGCGTTTTTCATGTGTCAGTTGGCCATCTGGATGTCTTCTTTGGAGAAGTGTCTATTCATGTGTTTTGCCCATTTCTTCACTGGATTATTTGATTTTTGGGTGTTGAGTTTTAGAAGTTCTCTATAGATTTTGGATACTAAACCTTTATCTGATATGTCATTTGCAAATATCTTCTCCCATTCCGTTGGTTGCCTTTTAGTTTTGCTGATTGTTTCCTTTGGTGTGCAGAAGGTTTTTATTTTGATGAGGTCCCAAATAGTTCATTTTTGCTTTTGTTTCCCTTGCCTCCAGAGACGTGTTGAGTAAGAAGTTGCTGTGGCTGAGGTCAAAGTGGTTTTTGCCTGCTTTGTCCTCGAGGATTTTGATGGCTTCCCATCTTATTTTGAGTTTATTTTTGTGTATGGTGTAAGAAAGTGATCCTGGTTCATTTTTCTGCACTTTGCTGTCCAGTTTTCCCAGCACTATTTGCTGAGGAGACTGTCTTTATCCCATTAGATATTCTTGCCCGCTTTGTCAAAGATTAGTTGGCCATGTGTTTGTGGGTCCATTTCTGGGTTCTCTATTCTGTTCCATTGATCTGAGTGTCTGTTTTTGTGCCAGTACCATACATACTCTCTTGATTACAGCTTTGTAATACAGCTTGAAGTCTGGGATTGTGATGCGTCCAGATTTGGTTTTCTTTTTCAGGATTGCTTTTGGTATTTGGAGTCTTTTCTGGTTCCATACAAATTTGAGGATTGTTTGTTCGTGTTCCCCTTTCTCTGCATCCTCTCCAACCTCTGTTGTTTTTTGAGTTTAATTAACACATTTCTAAATAAACCCTGGGTCAAAGAAGAAGTCTCAAAAGAAAAGGAAAAAAAACCAAAACATACAGCTGAATGGTAATAAAAACAAAACAAACTGTACGTGGGTTGTAGCTCAAGCAGTGCTCATAGGGAAATTTACAGCAGTAAATGCTTACATTAGAAATGAGGCAAGATATCAGATCAGAAATCAATGAAAATCTAAGTGTAAATGTAAATAAAAATCTAAATGTAAATCTAAATAAATGTTGTTTCATTAGAGGACTCAGTACAGCAAAATGTCAGTTTTCCCCAAATTGATCTATAGGTTTAATGTAATTCCTATTAAAATCCCAGTAAGGTTTTTGTAGAAATAGAAGAGCCTAAACAGTGTTGAGGAAGAAGAAGAAAATGGGAGGAATCCTACATCCTGATATTATAGCTTACCGTATCAGACCCACAGATTGACAGAACAGGTTAGAGATCCCAGAAGGAAACCCACAAACATGCCTAAACGACTTTTTACAAAGGTGCAAAAGCAATTCCTTGGAGGAAGGATAACCTTTTCAACAAATGTTGGGATAATTAGACATCCACAGGCAGAAAACCACCACCAAAATGCACACACCTGAAGTACCTGCACACATACACGCGTTGCTTTTAAACTTCACATCTTACATAAAAATTAACTGAACGTGGGCCATGAACTACAGTAAATAAAGTAAAACTATACAACTTTTAGAAAAAAAAAACAGTTTTAAAATTTTAAGTTTATTTATTTTCAGAGAGACAGCGTGAGTGGTGGAGGGCAGAGAGAGAGAGGGAGAGAGAGAGAATCAGTATGGGGCTTGAACTCAGTTGGGAGATCATGACCTGAGCCCAAACCCCGAGTCGGATGCTCAACTAACTGAGCCACCCAGGTGCCCCAGAAAAAAAGCGTTTTTAAAAGAGAAACATGTCATCCCTCTTCTCACATGACTCTGTCTCTCTTATCCTTTTATCCTTTCATCACTACTTCAGTGCTGTTTGGACATCACACCTCTGGGAAGTTGTCACTTGTCCGGTGAGGCTGGCTGGGTCAGTCATCCATCTCTCAGGCTCTCGTAATACCTTACTGGACATTTGTCTTTTCTCTGCTTGCCCTGCCCGGCATCTGGGTCTTTTCATGTTTGGGGAATTCCCTTTTGGATTAGCTTTGTTTAGGGCAGGGGCCCATTGCCTGCTTCAGAAGTTAAGGAGGAGAGATACTGTTTGCTGGTACCATGTGCTGGCAGCGGGGGTGTAACAGTATCATCAAGGCTGGTCATTCTCTTTGCCCAAGACTTTGAGTGTGGAGTGAGAGACAGAAGGGCTGGGACATGGAGGGTTCATTCTTGGGCTCGTGGCAGAGGCATCTCCATTTCAGGGGTGGTCGTGGTCATGGTAGCCACAGAGCGGTGGCGTTTACAGTAGATGGCTTCTGAGGGATTGAGGGGTGGTCCTGTGGCCAGCCGTCCTTCGTTCCCGCCTTTCTAAAGATTCTGTGATCTGTGGGGTCCTTTTAACAAATCCCTTTTCTTTAGCCAGAGTCCGTTTCTGTTGCTTGCAAAAGAATCTTGATTGATTCAATCACCCTAGCATAATAGTATTGCACGTTTTGCCTGTTTACTTGCCATTTCCTCCTCAAACTAGATCATGGTTGGGGCTCTGTCTTGTTCATTATTGTACATTCAACACACGGCATGCTTCAGGTATATTAACCTTTCAGTAAATAATGAAATGTGCAGGTCTTCAACCTTGTTTTCCCATTGGCCTGATATTTAGTGGTAATTATGCTGTGATTTTGGCATTTAGTGGGCTTTTATTTTTAGTTTTCAGTGCTGTTTGCAAGATCTGAATGTTTTGTTTGCCTTCTGGATATTTTATTGGCAACTTGGAAGAGAATTTGTAGTTATCTTGAACAATATTTTTCCTTCGCTCCTTAGTTTTCCTAATCCAAGTACCAAATGTGATGGACTGGAGTACGCTTTTCTATTAGGAAAAAATAAAATAAAAGACTTTGTGATTAACCAACATAATAATCAAGCTGGTAGATTTTTTTTATAACTTTCTTTCATTGTGGATAGCATCATAACGTTAGAGCACACTGATGTTGTAGCGTATACACAGACATACACACATGCACAGGCACACATATGGGCTCCTTGTGTCTCCTCATTTTTCCTGTTGTTAATTCCATCATATTTCAGTCACAGTTGAGATGAGGCAACATCTCCATTATCTTGGATGACTTCATTTTGCCTGGATGACTTTGTTTTGCCTCTCTAATGGAGAATACCTTTGATTGTACCTCCTTAGCACTCTTCCCCTTTCCTCCAATAATATGAGCCAACTCACCATGATCTTTTTTGCGTAGCCTCCTCACAGGTTTCACTTTTACCGAAATCAGGCCTATCTTGCAGAGTTTCTAGATGGATTTTTCTGATGACATCTGAAAAAGCTTGATAATATCTTGTGATTCCAACTCTAAGTTTATCTTACAGTATTTCTTCAAATTATTTATTCTTACTAGACTCACCGCAGTTTTACCACTCACATATTAAATCGTGTCCTTTTTGGGGGAAAATCTGTCTCTTAACACACATGCCACTTGTCCCCTCAGCAGTTTCAGTATGTTCAAGTTCCACCATTCAGTTGACATAGAATATGCTCTAGGACGCATTCCCTTACTCACTCTCCCTTTCTCAAAGCAGAGATACTCTTTCTTAGGAGTGCTACTCCCCTCTAGGAGCCTGTCTTATCTATCCCTTGGTATTACATATTATTGTACTAATACTATCTGAAGCGGTTGAATGGATTTGAAAATGAAAGCATCAGTGCCATCTTCTCTATAGGGCTTTCAGAGTTAATGGATCATAGGTTTATTTCTTTTTTTTTTTTTTTCATAGGTTTATTTCATTGGGTTTTAGAAAATTTAAAGCACCATCAAAACACTATAATGTTAATTTTCTGCATCATGCGGATACCGTAGGGGCATTTATGGTTATGAAATGCACCCTTTTTTCTTAAAAATGATGCCTTGGCGTTTTCTTTGCCTTGAGGGTTTTATTCAAATTATCATTTGTTTTTTACTTTTGCAGTCGATGCTCCGAGGGAGAGGAGGTTGCTACAAACATACATTCTATGGTATCGAAAGCCATCGTTGCATGGAAACTACCCCAAGCTTGGCATGTGCAAATAAATGTGTCTTCTGTTGGCGGTAAGTAAAAATGAATGGCTGTGGTGACTGAATCCGTAACCATCTGTAATAATCAGTTTCTGTTCAGCCTTTCATTCAAATTTACCTAAAGCTCTGCTGGTTTTAGAAGTAATCCCCATTTCCTTTTCTAATATTATATATTTACGCATTTGTTTTTCCTCAACCAGTTTTGTCAGGGATTTGCCAAGTTTTTGTCTTTTTGAAGACATAGATTTTAGCTTTGTGAATCCTTTGCATCATAGCTTTGTTATCTTGTTCAGTAGTCTATTTTTTTTTTTGTTTTACTCCCCTGTTCTTTTTCTAACTTAAATTAGACTGTTAGCTCATTAATATTCAGTCTTCTATAAATCCTTAATCAGGAATATTCATCTAAGTACTTCTTCAGCTATGTTCCATAGATTTTGATTAGTTAATTATTTTTCAATTATTTTTTTAATTTGAATATAGTTGACACACACAGTAGATTCAGGTGTGCGATACAGTGATTCAGCAAGTTTATACCTTATGCTGTGTTTACAAGCATAACTCTCGTCCGTCACCATACAGCATTGTTACAATGCGCTTGAATGTTATTTCCTTGTCTGCACCTTTTATTTTTGTGACTTATTCATTCCGTAAGTGGAAGCCAGTATCTATCACTCTCCTTCACCCATTTTGCCCATCCCTTATTCCTCTCCTCTCTGACAACCTAAATCAGTTTGTTCTCTGTATTTATAGCTCTGATTCTTTTTGTTTGTATCTTTGTTTATTCATTTGTTTTGTTTTTAGATGCTACACATAAATGAAATCATATATGGCCTTTGTCTGTCTCTGCCTGCCTTATTTCACGTAGCATGATACCCTGGAGGTCCGTCCAAGTTGTAGCACACGGCGGCACCTCATTCTTTTTGGTGGTTGAGTAATATTCCACTGTACGTATACACCACATCTTCTTTATCCAAGTGTCTGTTGATGGACACTTGGGCTGCTTCCATATTGTGGCTGTTGTAAATAATGCTGCAATAAAGTGGGGTGAATGTATCTTCTCATTTCCTTTGGGTAAATACTCAGTAGTGGAATTATTGAATCATATGGTAATTTTATTGATAATTTTTTAAAGAATCTCCACACTGTTTTCCCCAGTGGCTGTAGCAATTTACATTCCCAACAACTGTGCACAAGAGTTCCTTTTTCTCCACACCCTCACAAATGCTTGTTATTTCCTGTCTTTTTTACTCTAGCTATTCTGACAGGTAGGAGGTGATATCTCATTGTGATGTTGATTTGCATTTCCTTGATGCTTGGTGATGTTGAGCATTTTTTTATGTGTCTGTTGGCCATCTGGATGTCTTCTTTTAAAAACTGCCCATTCAGGCCCTGTGCCCATTTTAAATCAGATTATTTGCTTTTTGGTGTTGAGTTGTACACGTTCTTTGTATGTTTTGGATACTAACCCCTTATCAGAAGATATTTACAAACTTCTTCTCCCATTTAGTAGTTGCCTTTTAGTTTTGTTGATTGTTTCCTTTGCTGTGCAGAAGGTTTTTTTTTTTTCTTTTCTTTTTTTTGCTGTAGTCCCAGTAGTTTAATTTTGCTTTTGTTAACCTCACTTGGGGAGACATATCTAGAAAAATGTTGTTATGGCTGATGTCAAAGAAATTACTGCCTATGCTGTCTTCTAGGAATTTTTTATGGTTTCAGGTCTCACATTTAGGTTTTTAATTCATTTTGAGTTTCTTTTTGTTTATGGTGTTAGAAAGTGATCCAGGGGCGCCTGGGTGGCGCAGTCGGTTAAGCGTCCGACTTCAGCCAGGTCACGATCTCGCGGTCCGTGAGTTCGAGCCCCGTGTTGGGCTCTGGGCTGATGGCTCAGAGCCTGGAGCCTGTTTCCGATTCTGTGTCTCCCTCTCTCTCTGCCCCTCCCCCGTTCATGCTCTGTCTCTCTCTGTCCCAAAAAATAAATAAACGTTGAAAAAAAAAAATTAAAAAAAAAAAAAAAAAAAAAAAAGAAAGTGATCCAGGGGCGCCTGGGTGGCTCAGTCGGTTAAGTGGCCGACTTCGGCTCAGGTCATGATCTCACGGTCTGTGAGTTCAAGCCCCGCTTCGGGCTCTGTGCTGCCAGCTCAGAGCCTGGAGCCTGTTTCAGATTCTGTGTCTCCCTCTCTCTGACCCTCCCCTGTTCATGCTCTGTCTCTCCCTGTCTCAAAAATAAATAAAATGTTAAAAAAATTAAAAAAAAAATAGAAAGTGATCCAGATTCATTCTTTTGCACGTGGCTGTCCAGTTTTCCCAGCACCATTTATTGAGGACACTGTCCTTTTCTCATTGTATGTTCTTTCCTCCTTTGTCATAGATTAACTGACCATTGAAGCCTGGGTTTGTTTCTGGACTCTCTATCATGTTCCATTGAGCTATGTGTCTATTTTCGTGTCTGTACTGTTTTGATTACTGCAGCTTTGTAGTACATCTTGAAATCTGGAATTGTGATACCTCTAGCTTTTTTCTTTTCTCTCAAGATTATTTTGGGTATTTGGGTCTTTTGAGGTTCCATATAAATTCCATATAAGTTTTATAGTTCCATATAAATTTTATAATTATTTGTTCTAGTTCTGTGAAAAATGCTGTTGGTATTATATTGAATCTGTAGATAGCTTTGGATAGTATGGACATTCTGACAATATTAGTGCTTCTAACCCATGAGCATGGGATGCCTTCCCATTTGTTTGTGTCATCTTCAATTTCTTTCATAAGTGTTTTATGGTTTTCAGAGTACAGGTCTTTCACCTCCTTGGTTAAGTTTATTCCTGCGTATTTTATTCTTTTTGGTACCATTGTAAATGGGATTGTTTTGTTAATTTCTCTTTCTGCTACTGTGTTACTAGTGTGTAGAAGCAGCCAATTTCTGGGTATTAATTTTGTATCCTGTGACTTGATTACTTAATTTTATTATTCAATTGTAAATATTTTCTAATTTATATTATGGCTTCCAAAGACATATTTAGAAAAATTACACATAAATTAGATTTGGGAGATAATATTTTTGTTTTTAAATTTCAACCAAATTGGAGGCACCTGGGTGGCTCATTTTGTTAAACATCTGACTCTTGATTTTGGCTTAGGTCATGATCTCAAGGTTTGTGAGTTCAAGCCCTGCATTGGGCTCTGTGCTGACAGCATGGAGCCTGCTTGGGATTCTCTTTGCTTCACTGCCCCTCTCCCTACTGACATGTGTGCATGCACACACATGCTCTTTCTCTCTCTCTCAAAATAAATAAACTTAAAAAGAAACTCAACCAAATTATAGCATGTGATTTTTAATACAAGTTATTTAAAATTTACTGAGAAGTACTATATGTCTAGTAGAAATGGTTAGTGTTTATAAATTTATCATGTACTAGTGAAAACAGGGTACTTTTTTCTTAAGTTTATTCATTTATTTTGAGAGAGAGCGAGCAAGTGTGAGTGGGGGAGGGGCAGAGAGAGAATCCCAAGCAGTTGTAGAGCCTGACAGGGGCGCTGAAACTCATGAATGGTGAGATCATGACCTGAGGTGGAATCAAGAGTTGGATGCTCAACTGACTGAGCCACCCAGGCACCTCAAAAGAGGGTATTTTTAATTGTTGGGTAATAAAACAGCAATGAAATTTATTTTATATAACTGATTACTTGTCTTATCATTATTTAGTCATCCTCTTTATCCATAATAATGCCTTTTTGCTTTAAAGTCTACGCTTTGTGATATTAATATAACGATACTAAATTTCTTTTGATTACTAATTCTTGCCCAGTCTTTCTTTTTTTTTCCTTCATGTAACTTCAATCATTGTGCATGCTTATATTTTAGGTGGGCTACTTATAAACAAGTGTTTGGCTGGATAAACTTTTAAAAATCCACTTTATTGAAGCTTTGTTTACGTACAGTGAAATGCATTTGTTTAAAATTTTTAAAAAATGTTTTATTTATTTTTGAGAGAGAGAGAGAGAGTGTGTGGAAATTGGGGAGGGAGGGAGGGAGAGAGAGAGAGAGAGAGAGAGAGAGAGAGAATGAATGAATCTGAAGCAGGCTCCAGGCTCTGAGCCATCAGCACAGAGCCCGATGTGGGACTGGGACCCATGAACTGTGAGATCAAGACCTGAGCCGAAGTTGGTCACTTAACCTACTAAACCACCCAGGCTCCCTGAAATGCATTTGTTTAAAAGATATAGTTCAGTGAGTTTTGGTATATGTGTACATCTGTGTGACTGTGACCACGATCAAGATGAAGGACATTTTCTGGGCACCTGGGTGGCTCAGTTAGTTAAGTGTCGGACTTTTGGCTTTGGCCCAGGTCATGATCTCATGATTCGTGAGTTCAAGCCCCATGTTGGGCTCTGTGCTGGCAGTGTGAAGCCTGCTTGGGATTCTCTGTCCCCCTGTCTCTCTGCCCCTCTCCCATTTGCAGGCACACATGCTCTCTGTCTCTCAAAAATAAATAGATAAACATCTAAAAATACATATTAAAAAAAAGATGAAGGACATTTACGTTAGTCCTGGAGGTTCCCTTGTGCTCTGCCTCCCAGTTAATTTCTCTCGTCTTATCCTAGCACCAGGCAAATTGATTTTCTTTCTGACAATATGTGTTAGGTTGCTTTTTTCTATAGAGTTGCTTAAAAATGGAATCATTCGGTATGCATTTTTGTGTCTGGTTTCTTTCTTTCTTTCTTTTTTTTTTACACATTCATTTACTTTATTTTTTTAATATGAAATTTATTGTTAAATTGGTTTCTATACAACACCCAGTGCTCATCCTAACAGATGCCCTCCTCAATGCCCATCACCCACCCTCCCCTCCCTCCAAACCCCCACCAACCCTCAGTTTATTCTCAGTTTTTAAGAGTCTCTTATGGTTTGGCTGTCTCCCTCTCTAACTTTTTCTTTTTCCCTTCCCTTCCCCCATGGTCTTCTGTTAAGTTTCTCAGGGTATCCACATAAGAGTGAAAACATATGGTATCTCTCTTTCTCTGTATGACTTATTTCAGTTAGCCTAACACTCTCCAGTTCCATCCACGTTGCTACAAAAGGCCATATTTCATTCTTTCTCATTGCCACGTAGTATTCCATTGTGTATATAAACCACAATTTCTTTATCCATTCATCAGTTGATGGACATTTAGGCTCTTACCATCATTTGGCTATTGTTGAGAGTGCTGCTATAAACATTGGGGTACAAGTGCCCCTATGCATCAGCACTCCTGTATCCCTTGGGTAAATTCCTAGCAGTGCTATTGCTGGATCATAGGGTAGATCTATTTTTAATTTTTGAGGAACCTCCACACTGTTTTCCAGAGTGGCTGCACCAGTTTGCATTCCCACCAGGAATGCAGGAGAGTTCCCGTTTCTCCACATCCTCTCCAGCATCTATAGTCTCCTGATTTGTTCATTTTGGCCACTCTGACTGGCATGAGGTTATATCCCAGTGTGGTTTTGATTCACATCTCCCCGATGAGGAGTGACATTGAGCATCTTTTCATGTGCCTGTTGGCCGGATGTCTTCTTTAGAGAAGTGTCTATTCATGTCTTCTGCCCATTTCTTCACTGGATTATTTGTTTTCTGGGTGTGGAGTTTGGTGAGTTCTTTATAGATTTTGGATACTAGCCCTTTGTCCAATATATCATTTGCAAATATCTTTTCCCATTCCGTCGGTTGCCTTTTAGCTTTGTTGATTGTTCCTTTTTGGTGCAGAAGCTTTTTATCTTGATGAGGTCCCGATAGTTCATTTTTGCTTTTAATTCCCTTGCCTTTGGAGATATGTCGAGTAAGAAATTGCTGCGGCTGAGGTCAGAGAGGTTTTTCCCTGCTTTCTCCTCCAGTGTTTTGATGGTTTCCTGTCTCGCATTCAATTCCTTTATCCATTTTGAATTTATTTTTGTGAATGGTGTAAGAAAGTGGTCTAGTTTCATTCTTCTGCATGTTGCTGTCTAGTTCTCCCAGCACCATTTGTTAAAGAGACTGTCTTTTTTCCATTGGATATTTTTTCCTGCTTTGTCAAAGATTAGTTGGCCATACTTTTGCGGGTCCAATTCTGGAGTCTCTATTCTATTCCATTGGTCTATGTGTCTGTTTTTGTGCCAATGCCATGCTGTCTTGATGATTACAGCTTTGTAGTAGAGGCTAAAGTCTGGGATTGTGATGCCTCCTGCTTTGGTCTTCTTCTTCACTATTACTTTGGCTAATTCGGAGTCTTTTGTGGTTCCATACAAATTTAGGATTGCTTGTTCTAGCTTCGAGAAGAATGCTGGTGCAATTTTGATTGGGATTGCATTGGGTAGTATTGACATTTTAACAATATTTTGTGTCTGGCTTCTTTTGTCACACGTTTTTGAGATTCATTCATGTTGTTATATACATCAGTAATTTTTTTCCTTTTATTGCTGAAGCACACAGTCTATTGTATGGTTATATCACAGTTTGTTTCTCCATTCATCTGTAGTTGAATATTTGATTTGTTTCCAGGTTTTGACTGGATTATAAACCTCCTGTGAACATTAGTGTATAAGTCTTTTATAGACCAATATTTTCTTTATAATATTTATTTATTTTTTGAGAGAGAGAGCGAGTGTGCACGCATGTGCGATCAGAGGAGGGGCAGAGAGAGACGGAAACACAGAAGCAGACTCTAGGCCCTGAGCTGTCAGCACAAGATTATGACCTGAGCTGAAGTTGAATGCTTAACCCAGTGAGCCACCCAGGTGCCCCTATAGACCAATATTTTCACTTGTATATGGAATTGATGGATTTTTTTTTAAAGTTTTTCATGTTTATTTACTTTTAAGAGAGAGAGACAGCACGAGCAGGGGAGGGGCAGAGAGAGAGGGAGACACAGAATTCAAAGTAGGTTCCAGACTCTGAGCTGTCAGCACAGAGCCCGACATGGAGCTCGAACCCACGAGCCATGAGACTGTGACCTGAGCCGAAATCCTATGCCTAACTGAACCACGCAGGTGCCCCTGGAATTGCTGGATTTTTAGAAGTCTGTTTGGAGTTTAGTTGGTCTTATTGTGATTGTTGATATTGATAAATATTGATAAATTAATAAATTAACGAATATTTACTTTAATTCTCTCGTTTTGTGATTTGTGTTTACCTTGCTTTTCTACATTTTATTGTCTTTTTCTTTTTAAGACTACTTTAATGCTAAGGTATCATGGTAGGTGTTTTGTTATAGGAAGCTCTTTTATTTATCTTGCTGGAAATTCAAGGTGTTGAATTCAAATGTCTTTAAGCCAACTACAGTCCCTCATATGTAGAATTCAATCTTTTAAAGTTGGAAATTTTAAGCAAAAGAAAATGTCTAAATTGCAGAAATCTTTTGTGCTTGCTACTAATCCATTTTTCTCTTTCACTAACACCTGTTTGCTTTTCACCACCTCAATTCTCTGCTGGCTGATGTCTCCATTGCAGTTCGTTTTGTTATGATAGCTAGTGACTTCTTTACTATCAAATCGAATAGAGGTGACTTAATTCTCTCAACTGAACTCCAGGAAAACATGCTAGAAAACAAGGATCTCTACTTCTATTGGATTCAGACACACCTGTCTTTTCTCTGTTTTCTCCCAGCCCTTTGACAGTTACTTTTTAATTTCCCCTTTTAGCTCTTTGGCTTATTGTTGACCTGATGAATTCTTTCTGATTCTACCCTTGGCTTTCTTTTGTTGCTCTATGTTATAATGGGAGGGGTAGTAAACCATCTCTGTGGCTTCATTAAATACCTGGAGTTTGACACCTTTCTATTCTTTATCTCTAGCCCGTCTCCTTTCTGAGTTTTCATCCTTGGTTTGCAGTTGCCTGTTGGATATATTGCCTCAGATGATCCACAAGTACTTTAAGTCCCGTTTGTCCACAGTGGAATCTATTATACTGTTAACCTCTTCATACTATTTTGGTAATGGCACCATTAGTTATCCAGTGGCTTAGCTTGAAAAGTTCTTCTTCCTCTAACTCACTATATCCATTTGTATACTTAATTCTAGAGTCTCAATATTTCATTCTTTAGCAACCAGAATGATTTAATACTTTCCAGTCTATGCCATTTCTTGATTTATCTATCATATTGTTACAAGACCTATAATTCTTCTCTTGAGAAAAGGTTTTATATCATTGGTCATAAAAGTAATCCATGTTTATTGTACAAACTTTTGGAAAATACCAAAAAGTATAAAGAGAAACAACTATCTATAATTCCAGAATCCAGACAAATCATAGTTAACACTTTACAGTATTTGCCTTCATTCTTTTTTTCCTGGGTCTTCTCACTTTTTTAAAAATGTGGTTGAAATCATTCTCTAATTTGTTTTACATCCTTTTTTAGTCTTTAAAATAAGACTCTTGTTCTATCATTAAAATCTTATAGGCATAAACTTTTTGTTTTAAAATAATTCTAGGGGTACTTGGGTGGCTTTAGCTAGTTAAGCATCCAACTTCGGCTCAGATTCATGAGTTTGAGCCCCACATCAGACTCTGCTCATAGCTCAGAGCCTAGAGCCTGCTTTGGATTCTGTGTCTCCCTTTCTCTCTACGCCTAACCCACTCGTGCTCTGTCTCTCTCTCCCTCAAAAATGAATAAACATTACAATTTTTTAAAAAATAATTCTCGGTGTGATGTGTCTGGGTGGCTCAGTTGGTTAAGCATCCAAATTCAGTTCAGGTCATGATCTTGCGGTTCGTGGGTTCAAGCCCTGAGTCGGGCTCTGTGCTGAGCTCAGAGCCTGGAATCTGCTTCTGACCCTGTGCTCTGTCTCTCTCTGCCCCTCTCCACTCATGCTCTCTGAAAAATAAACATTAAAAAAATTAATTACAGATTTGCAGAAGAGTTACAAAGATTGTAGGGTTTCTGTATATCTTTCACCTAATGTTCCCTGATGTTAAGAAAGACCTTACTTAACTCTGGAACAATGATCAAAACCAAGAAATTAATATTGATGCAATACTATTAATGAAACTGGAAACTATTTGAGTTTCTTCAGCCTTCCCACTAATGGTCTTTCAGGATTCAGTTTGGGATCCCACATCACATTGAGTTGTTATGTCTCTTTAGTTTTCTCTAGTCTGCCATAGTTCTTTCCTTGTTCTTCATGATTTCGACACCTTTGAAAAGTTTTGGTCAGATATTTTGTCTAATGTTTTCTCATGGTTAAAGTGAAATTATGGATTTGGGGAAGACTACCATAGAGGGAATGTGATCTTTCCAGCAGGTCTTATTAAGGGCTATATGATATCAATATGTCCTAATACTGGTGTTGTTAACCTTTATCATTTAATTAAGGTAGCGTTTGCCAGGCTTTCAAGTGTAATGTTCCACCTTAAAATTGATTTCTTCTTTGTAAGTAATAAATATTTTGATAAGATACTTTGAGCCTATGCAAATATGCTGTTTCTCTGTAAGCATTTGCCCACTAAATATTTCATTCGTTTATGGATTTTTGCCTGCATCAAATTGTTGCTTTGGCGTTCTAATGTTTATTTTTTATTTCCTTTTTTTTTTTTAACATATAATGGAATTCTTCTGTGAGGAAGCATCATTTCTCCCCCATTTTAAAATTTATATTATATTAGTTTGGACTCAAGGATACTTATTCCTTTGGTTATAATCCAATACTATTATTATTTACTACTCATATTTTTCTAGCTTTGGCCATTAAGAGTTCTGTTGGGTTGACTTCTGTGGCTTTTCTTTCATTTAAAACACTGTGTGTTATATGACTCCAGAAGAAGTTTCAGGCTCAATTTGTGTTTTCCCTGACCAGCCTTGGAATCAACCACTTCTCTAAGGAGCCTTAGTTTCCCTTATTGAAGAATGATATTTAAAGTCTAAAATTTGGATGCTTGCTATGTTCACTGTTATTGAGGTGTTAGTGCTTCCAGGCCTTCTCAGGAGATAGAAGTAGAAAATACATGTATGTGTGTATATCTGTCTGTGTATATTAAAATACGGAACCATGAATTTGTACTGATACCTTCAACTCCTATCAGCATCACAGAGCTCATTCTGGCATACCCTTATTTTGTAACTTTTTTCTTGGGCAGTAAGAACCTGGCCTGGCTGTTTTCAACTACAACATATTAATGTCAATTATAGTTATATGCATGTGAAGGACTTTTAGAATTGCAAACTGACACTTTGGGAGAAATAAATTTATTTTAGGATGGCTTTTTCTGGCTTTGTTATGAGGATGATGCTAATCTCATAGAATGAGTTAGGAAGTGTTCCCTCCTCTTTTATTTTTTGGAAAAGTTTGAGAAGAATTGGTGTTGATTCTTTGAATCCTTAGAGGAATTCACCAGTAAAACCTGTATTGGGGCTTTTCTTTGCAGGGAGTTTTTACTTACTGATTCACTTAACTTTACTTGTCATAAGTTGGTTTAAATTTTCCATTTCTACATGAGTCAGTTTTGGGAACTTGTATATTTCTAAGAATTTGTTCATTTTGTCTAGTTTATCTAATTTGTTGGCATATAGTTGTTTATAGTCTTTTCATAATCCTCTTTGTTTCTGTAAGGTTGGTAGTGAGGTGTTAATTTTCATTTCCGAATTTACTAATTTGAGTCTTTTTTTTTTCAATCTAGGTAAAGGTTTGTCAGTGTTGTTGATCTTTGCAAGAACCAGTTTTTGGGCTCACTGATTTTTCTCTAATGTTTTTGTTTCTATTCTGATCTTTATGATATCCTTCCTTTTGCTGCCTTGAACTTCATTTGCTTTTCTTTTTTCTAGTATTTTATGGTATATAGTTAGGTAATTGATTTTTTTTTTTTAACGTAGGTGTTTATAGCTATACATTTCCCTCTGAGCACTGTTTTAGCTACATTCCATTCATCTCTTAAGTATTTTGTAATATCTCTATGTTTTCTTCTTTGATCCATTGCTTGTTTAAAAGTGTTATGTTTAATTTCCACACATTAATATTTCAGTTTTCTCTCTGTTCTTCATTTCTGATTTTATGCCATTGTGGTTGAAGCAAATAATTCGTATGATTTCAGTCTTTTAAAGTTCATTGACACTATTTTTTTGGTCTAAAATATGGTACAACTTAGAAAATGTGCTATGTACACTTGAAAAAAATGTGTATTCTGATGTTTTTGGGTATATTGTTTTGTTTATGTCATAGGTATTTTTGGTTTATCATATTGTTCAAATGTACTATTTCTTTATTGATCTTCTGCCTAGTTCTGTCCGTTATTTAAAATGTGGATTTGAATTTTATAATTATTAATTTAGAGCTGTATTTTCTCCTTAGCTTATAAATTTCTGCTTCATATATTTTGGTGTTCTTTTATTAAGTATGTATTTTGTTATAATTGTTAACATGTTCTTGATGGATTAACCGGTTTATCAATATATAATGTTCTTTGTCTTTTGTAGCAGTTTTTGACTTAAAGTCTATTTTGGGGGCGCCTGGGTGGCGCAGTCGGTTGAGGGTCCGACTTCAGCCAGGTCACGATCTCGCGGTCCGTGAGTTCGAGCCCCGCCTCCGGCTCTGGGCTGATGGCTCGGAGCCTGGAGCCTGTTTCTGATTCTGTGTCTCCCTCTCTCTCTGCCCCTACCCCGTTCATGCTCTGTCTCTCTCTGTCCCAAAAATAAATAAAAACGTTGAGAAAAAAAAAAAATTTAAAGTCTATTTTGTGTTATATTAGTATAGCTGCCTCAGCTCTCTTTTGGTTACTATTTGTACTAAATGTTTTTTCCTCCTTTCACTTCTATTTGTGTCTTTGGATCTAAAGTGAATCTCTTGTAGGCAGCATATTGTTAGACTTTTTTTTTAAGTTTATTTATTTATTGTGAGAGAGTTGGTGGGGGAGGGCAGAAAGAGAGAGAGAGAGAGAGAGAGAGAGAGAGAGAGAGAATCCCAATCAGGCTCCACACTATCAGTGCAGAGCCCTAAGCAGGGCTCTAACTCACGAATTGATAGATCATGACCTGAGCTGAAACCAAGAGTCAGACACTTAACTGACTGAGCCACCCAGGCGCCCCTAGATTTTTTTTTTTAAATCCATTTGCCAATCACTGGCTTTTTTTTTTTTTTTAAATGTTTATTTTTAAGAGAGAGACAGAGTGTGAGCGGGAGAGGGGCAGAGAGAGAGAGAGAGGGAGACACAGAATCCAGAGCAGGCTGCAGGCTCTGAGCTGTTGGCATAGAGCATGATGCGGGACTCAAACTCATGAACTGCGAGATCATGATCTGAGCTGAAGTCAGATGTTTACCCAGCTGAGCCACCCAGGCGCCCCAATCTCTGGCTTTTAATTAGAGAATTTGATCCATTCACTTTTGCTCTTTGTTTTTATAAGTTTTTAATCTTTTTGGCTGCACACTTTATTACTGCCTTCTCTTGTGTTTGATTTTTTTGTTGTGTACAATTTGACATAACACAATTTGTTGTGTACAGTGTTTCCCTTTCTGTACATTTTTTAGTTATTTTCTTGGTTATTCCCCTCGGGATTAAAACTAACCTCTTAGACTTATAACACTCTACATTTAATTTTCTTTATTTGTGGTAGTTCTATAAAGTTGGCACGAATCCTGCATTAGCAAATACTAAACTGTGACTTTTAGGAGAAATAAAGGATTAGGTTCTTGCACTCCTCTTGGCACAACATATTTGCCATCTTATCAGCACATAACTTTGTTTTATGTGTGTTTCTGTTTAAAGATGCCTTATTTTATATATACTGTTGATTCATTAACATTGAACTTACGGCCAACAGCACTGTAATTCACGCCTCAATGAAGCTTACCTAACGCACGTATTTTCCCTGCAAGGCACATCACACCTAAGAACACTACACGGCACTTTAGCAGTGTGCTTGGAGACTATTTTAAATAGTAGCATCACTAACAAACAGCACAAAGTGCAGAAAATGGGGCATTAAGTTGACTGCCAAAAGAACACTGTTTGCAGTACAAGAGCTTAAACAAGGCAAAGAGAACATTGCCTTGTTTGACCTCAGTTGGGAGTGTGTGTACTATGCAACTCAAATTTTTTGCTGCTGAGTGGCCACGAATGACCACAAATATGCCTCAAATATCGATTTTGGGGTTACACATAAAGTTTAGCAAGTAGGTGATTTTGCAAATATGGAATCAGCAAATAGTGAGGATTGACTTTATTTTGAACTATGACCACCCTTGGTTCAACTGTATTCAAAAACTTTGTTCATACAGAGCTTCATTCCCGTTCTTTTATGTTGTTGTCAAAAATTACGACTTTATGCATTGTGTGCTCATTAACATACATTTGTGATTATTGTTATATACATTTGTCTTTTAAATTGTATAGGAAAAAAAGAGGAATTAGAATCCAAAAGTGCGGTAATACAGACTTCTGTATTTGCCTGTGTAATAACCTTTATGTTGTTCTGTATTTCTTTGTTTGGTGCATGTCTGTCTAGAGTCCTGTCATTTCTGCTTCAGGGACTGCCTTTAGCATTTCTTGTAGTACAGGTCTTAATATTTCCTTTGGTTTTGAAGAATAGCTTTGCCAGATAGAGAATTCCTGGCTAACATTTTTTTTCCTTTTAGCATTTTAAATATGTCATCCCACTGCGTCCTGACCTTGATTGTTTCTGCTGAGAAATTGACTGTTAATCTTACTGAGAATCCCTTATGTGTGATGAGTGTCTTCTCTTGCTTCCTTCAAGATTCTTGAATCCTTTGTTTTTCAGCAGTTTGATGAACTGCTGTGTCTTGGTGTGGATTTTTTGAATGTATTCTGCTTGAGTTCATTGAGCTTGTTGGATGTGTAAATTCATGTCTTTAATTTGGGAAGTTGTTACATTATTTTTTCACATATTCTTTCTGCCCCTTTTTCCCTTTCCTCTCCTTCTGGGACTTCCATTAAACATATGTTGGTATTCTTGTTTTTTTTTTTTTAATGTTTATTATTTATTAGAGAGAGAGAGAGAGAGACAGAGAGAGAGAGGCAGAGACAGAGAATAAGCAGGGGAGGGGCAGAGAGAGAGGGAGACACAGAATCCAAAGGAGGCTCCAGGCTCTGAGCTGTCAGCACAGAGCCCAATGCGGGGCTCAAACCCATAAACAGTGAGGTCATGACCTGAGCAGAAGTTGGATGCCTAACTGAATAAGCCACCCAGGCGCCTTGTATGTTGGTATTCTTGATGGTTGTCCCACAGGTCTTGTAAGGCTGCGTGCACTTTTCTTCACACTTTTTTTTTTCCAGTTCCTCAGATTGGATAATTGACATATCTTCAAATTTACTGATTCTTTCTTCTCAAAGCCTGTTCAATCTGCTGTTGCAGCCCTCTGCTGAATTTTTTGTTATACTTTTCAGTACTAGAACTTCTTTTTGGTTTCTTTTTATCATTTGTATTTCTTAATTTATTGTCAGCATCTGTTGAGATCTTTCTCCTGGTTTTCTTCAGCTCTTTGACCATGGTTTCCTTTGGCTCTTTGAGCATGTTTAAGACAGGTGACTTAGTCTTTTTCTAGTAAGTATAATGTTTGTGCTTCTTTAAGGAGAGTTTTTGTTAATTTCTCCTGTGAGTGGTCCATACTTTTCTTGTTTCTTCGTATGCTTTGTAATGTTTTATTGACAACTGACATTTTGGATATTATGATGTGCTAACTCTGAAAATCAGATTCTTCCCATTCTTCAGGTTTTTGTTGCTTGCTCTGGGTTTTAGTTGTTTGTTTAGTGAGTTTCTAGACTATTTTTATATAGACTTTATTCTATGTTGTGTATTGTCTGTGAAGCCTTTGTTTTAGTGGCCAGGAAATGTGTTGACAGAGATTTCCTTGAGCACATGGAGTCAAAGAAAAAAAGAGGAATCCCGCCCCCAGTCTTTGCAGATAGATTCTGTGTTAGGGCATTCCTTCAAAGCTTGGCCAGGCTATTTATTGACAACTCTGTCTTTGCCTTCACTGCCTGCATGTGCTGAGCCTGAAAATCAGATGTAGGTGAAAGTTTAGTGTCTTTTCAGGGCTTTTCCTAGAATGCATTGTATCCTCGGTGTGGTTCAGGCTTCTTTTATTCCCTGGTGTGTGTGAGTGCTTTTCAGTGCTTTGACTCACCCAGGACCCTGTCTCCCAGCGTTTCTTTACAGGCAGTCAGCCACGTGTTGTTTTCTTACTTTGGTGCAGTCAGCAGCAGGTTGTTTATCTCCTGAGATCTGTGCAGAGTTCTTTTTTTTTTTTTTTTAACTTTGATTACAGAGTTTTTTGAATATAGGTAAATAGTATAATAAGATTTTGTGTGTGCATTTTATTAACACAAAGCCAGTCGCGTTCCATTTATCTTATTTATCCACTTATCCTTACTATTTTGATGCAAATCCCAGCCATCATATTGTTCTGTCTGTACATATCTCAGTTGAAGGTTACTATATGTGCTGCCGAAGCGAGCACTCTCAGTTGAAGGTTAATACAAAAAATAATATCTTTTAAGAAAGAATAGACCCATAATATCATCATCTCATTAAATTCTCATCATCTCCTATTGAAGGAAGTACATGTATTCCCTTGTCTAGTTATCCAGGGATATAGTGGGAAACAACAACAACAACTGAAATGTATCTCTTTGGACATCTTGTTAAATCAGTGATTCTCAGCTGGAGCAAAATTGCTGCTTTTCACTTGGGGGGGGGGTTGCAGGGCAGAACCTGGGCCATTTGACAATGTCTAGAAACATTTTGTATCATTCTTATCGAGGGAGGTACTTCTGGTGTCTTTTGGGCAGAGGTCAGAGATGCTCCTAAACATCCTGTATTGCACAGGACAGGACAAACCTGTACAACAAAGAATTACCGTGTCCAAAATGTCAGTCATGCTGAGGTTGAGAAGTCCTGTGTATAGTCTAGATCCACAGCTACTATTTCAGTCAAGGAGATTGCTAAAATGTGGTGGCATTGCAATAAAATGATACGTCACACCTCCTTTTTATTTAATTTAATTTATCTATCTATCTATCTATCTATCTATCTATCTATCTTTATTTTAGAGAGAGAACACAAGAAGGGGAGGGGGCAGAGGGAGAGGGAGAGAGAATCTTAAGCAGGCTCCATGCTCAGTGCAGAGCTCAACGTGGGGCTTGATCCCACGATCGTAGGATCATGACCTGAGCTGAAACCAAGAGTCAGATGCTCAACCAACTGAGCTGCCTGGGTGCCTCATTACATCTCCTGTTTAGTGATAGAGTATGCGCTTACAAGTCTTAAAATATTATAGGATGAATATTTGCAAAACAAAAGTCATATGATTATGTGAACTGAAATATTTGGATCACCTCTACTTAGCTTGTAGAGGAGAGAATCAAGTGCTTTGTGTCCTAGTTCTCATTGCTACACATTTTATAGTCTCTTCTCTCTTGCTAAGATTCTTGACATAAGTAGTTATCTGTGTGTGTGTGTGTCTGTGTGTGTGTGTGTGTCTGTTGTTGTTGTTTTTGAAGGTCAAGATTCAAAAGAGGATACCCCTTACTTGTAGTACCTGTTTATAGCCAGTAATGCAGTTCTTTAGTTTCTGAGGCAATACATTTACCCAGTTTTTAAAAAAGCAAACAATATACTTAACAAATTCATTAGTGAGATGTTAGAAAGATAAAAGTAAATGGAGAGGTTTCCTGTACTGTGGCTTCTGATAAAGAAGTACTAATACACTGACTTTTAAGATTAGAATCCACCATCTGGTTCAGTTATAAATAATTTAGTACATATGTTAGAAAAGGCCTACAAAAATTGATTTAAATGCTTATGTGAGCATTTTGTTTATTTTTGTTTCATTTTACAGGTTCTTAAAACAGCCTCTGAGTCTCAGTTTTCTTAACTGTAAAATAAAAACAGTAATACCTTCCTTACAAGGTTGCTATGAGGCTTAATTGCTTGAGGGAGATGGTGCATATGAAAGTACTTCAAACTGCAACATGATGTGCAGATGTGAGTTTTCCTAAATGAATTTCTCTAACTTCATTTGGATAATATGGGTAGCAGATGGCTTTAGATAGATAAAATATTACTCTGCTCATTTTCAGAAAGAGTTGTTGAGTGTTATGTGTGTAGATAGCCCAGACTTACCATTGTTTGTCTCCCGTTTCTGCCTGTGTAAGTGAAAATTTTTACTTTGAGATGTCAAGTTAAGAGTTATATCTGTCTTGGGGCGCCTGGGTGGCTCAGTCAGTTGAGCATCCGACTTCGGCTCAGGTCATGATCCTCATGTTCATAGGTTTGAGCCCCACGTCAGGCTCCGTGCTGACAGCCCAGAGCCTAGAGCCTGTTTGGATTCCATGTCTCCCCCTCTCTCTGCCCCTCCCCTGCTTGTGCTCTTTCTCTGTCTCTGAATAAATAAATAATACGTTAAAAAATTTTTTTTAAAAAAAGTTGTATCTGTCTTGAACAAATAACCTGATTACAAAAATGGGCAAAGGATCTGAACAGACTTCTTCAGAGAAGATATACAAATAACACATGAAAAGGTAATAATATTCCTCAATTGGAAATAAACGAAATGCTCATCAGCTGACGCATGGGTAAACAAAATATCCACCAATGGAATATTATTTGGAAACAAAAAGAAATGAGATAGTGATACATAGTACAAATTGATGAACCTTGAAAACGTAACACTAAGTGAAAGAAGCCAATCACAAAAAAACATATGGTATAATCGTATCGTTTATTTCTATGAAATGCCCCAGGATAGAGGAACGTGTAGACACAGAAAGTAGATCAATGGTTGCTTAGGGCCTGGGGGATGTGTGGATTGAAGAGTGATAGCGAAGTGGAGCAGGATTTCTTTTGGGGGTTGACAAAAATGTTCTAACATTGCTTTGTGGTGATGGATGCCCAACTCTATGAACTGAGCAGTTCAGTTGGGCAACTCTATGCCCAACTCTATGATAATGAATGCTGTTGGGTTGTACACTTTAAATGGAATTTTATGGTATGTGAATTATATTTGAATAAAGCTTTTAAGAAAGTTTTGCTTGAATGGTAAACACGAGTCTTTAAAATATATTTTAAATGTATTTTGAAAGGTCATCCTTGCATACAGTGAAAATTCAAAATGCATAAAAGGTTATACTGTGAAAATCCTTTTTTCATCCTTGTCTTTCAGTCAGTTGGGTTTTCAGAGATATTCTGCACAGGTGCTAATAAATGTGTGCGTGTGTGTGTGTGTGTGTGTGTGTGTGTGTGTGTGTGTCTTTGTAAACACACACACACAAGTGGCAGACTGCTTTACAGTGTTCTGCATCTTGCTTTTTTTTGTTCCTACTTTATAGAGATCTTTTCATATCAAAGCGCATATAGATTTAGAACCAGATTTTAATCTGTTAAATTAAATCATTGTTTGGAAAGCAAGAGAGAAACATGTTCAAAGGGCCTTTGTCTTTAAAGTAGTGACTAAGGTGTGTCTCTTCCACAAAATTTCCTCATTCCCCATATTTAGTGGGATTGTAATTTAATTTTGCTCCAAAGTAATGTTGTTGTTGTTATTTTTATTACTACTGTGGTAAGAATACCTAACATGAGATCTGCTCTCTTAACAAAATTTTAAAAGTACAATACAGTATTGTTCATCGAAATGAAAGGTTCTAGAGAACTTAATAATCTTATGTAACTGAAGCTTTATATTTGTTAAATAGCAATTCCCAATTTCCCCCTCCTTTAGCCCCTGGCAACACCATTCTACTCTCTGCCTCTGTGTGTGTGACTATTTTATAGACCCCATATAAGTGGTATTGTGCAGTATTTGTCCTTCTGTAGACAGCCTATTTCATTTTAGCATGATGTCCCCCAGGTTAGTCCACGTTGTCACATATGGCAGCATTTTCTTCTTTTTTAAGGCTGAATGATATCCATTGTATGTGTATACCACATTTTCTTTATTCACACATCGTGACTAATAATGCTGCAGTAAATGTGGGAGTGGGTATATCTGTTTGAGATTCTGTTTTTCATTCTTTTGGAAAAATACACAGAATTGGGGTTCTTATATCAAATGGTAGTTCTCTTCTTAATTATTTTTATAACTTCCATACTGCTTTCCATAGTGGCTATACCATTTTGCTTTTCTAATAGTGCATAAGGTTCTGATTTCTCCATATGCTTGCCAACATGTGTTATTTTATTTTACTTTATTTTTTGTCTGATAGTGGCCATAGTCATGGGTATGAGGTGATATCTTACTGTGATTTTGATTTGCGTTTCCCTGATGATTAGTAATGTTGAGAATTTTTTAATATACCTGTCCGTCGTTTGTATGTCTTCTTTGGAGAAATGTCAAGTCCTCTGCCCATTTAAAAATTGAGTTACAAGTCCTCCGTCCACTTTAAAATTGAATTATTATTATTATTTGCTATTGAATTAATGGAATTCCATATATATTTTGGTTATTGACCCTTATCTGATATATAGTTTGTAAATATCTTTGTCTATTTCTTAGGTTATCTGGTCACTCTGTTGTGTTTTGGGTTTTTTGTTTTTTTGTGTTTTTTTTTGGCCTGAATGTGCTTTGTAGTTTGGTTTAAGGCAAATGAACTTAAGCTGTTCCCGTAAATTTTTTGATGTGCTCTTTTTGCTCTGGTAGAAGATAAATAGCAAATAAATTTCAAGAACAAAATCTTAAAGACTTGATTAGGTAGTGTGGTGTGTGGGGATGTTATCAATCAAATGCAATTGAAATTGGTAGAAGTTTAATGATATTTGTGAGATCAAAAAAGGAGAGAGGGAATAAATAATATTAACTAATGAAAGAGGATAAATAATTATTGATGCTGCAAAGATTGAAGACAGTAGACAGTAAAGTATTAATATTTGAAAATTTGAAAAATAATCAAATTCCTTGTAAATTTATTTATTTATTTAAAAAAATCTACAGAGTTTATTCAGATTTCATCAGTTTTAAATGCACTCATTTGTGTGGTGGGAATACGTATGTATGTATTCCTATACAATTCTATCATATTTTTGAATTGTGTGTCCATCACCACAATCAAAATACAGACTTTTTCCATCACCAAAAGGCTCCTTCTTGCTACCCCTACTCCCTTGCCCTCCACATTCCTAGTACCTGGAAATCACTGGCCAGTTCCCAATTTCTAAATTCCTTGTAAATTTAGATTTTCAAAAGTAATTCAGGAAGAATGTCATTCTGAGCAGTTCTGTAATCACTGTAGTAATGGAATCGGTAGTTATAAACCGTATCAAAAAGAAACCAGACCTAGATGGTTTTATAAGTAAGTTCTAAGCAAATACTCAAGGAAAAGAAATTCTCCAGAAAGCAAAGAAAAAGGGAACACTCATAGACTAATTTTAAGAAACCAGTGTAACTGGAGTGTCTGGGTGGCTCAGTCGGTTAAGGGTCTGACTTTGGCTTAGGTCTTGAACTCACGGTTTATGGGTTCAAGCCCTGCTGTCAGGCTGTGTGCTGACAGCTCAGAGCCTGGAGCCTGCTTCAGATTGGGCGTCTTCCTCTCTCTCTGCCCCTCCCCCGCTAGTGCTCTGTCTCTCAAAAAATAAAATAAACGTTAAAGAAAATTAAAAAACAAAACAAAACACTAGCGTAACCTTGATAGCAGCCCAGAGAACAGCATTAAAAACAAATATTGCGGTGCAGTTTCATTCATTAGTATGGGTGTAAAATCCTAAACAATATATTAAAACACTGAGTCCAGCATTGAAAAACAAGAGATCGTGGTCAAAATGGGTTTAATTTTTGCAAATATAATTTTTTCTTTTTTAAAATTGAAGTATAATTAATATACAGTGTTATATTAGTTGAACGTGTACAATATGATTCAGTAATTCTGTACATTACTCGGTGCTCATCAAGATAGGTTTTTTTGTTTTTGTTTTTGCTATTATAGCTGGTTGTGTTGTAATGAGTACTCTGCTGTATAAAATGTTTTCGGATTTTTACTATATATTTTAGACCCAGATCATATCAATTTATACTTCAGCATGTGAATATGATGCTTCTTTCCCTGTGTTTCCAACGTTTCATGTTTTAAGGAAGGAAAACTGTTTCTTATGTGGCAGGTTGCAAAGGTTGTTTGGAAAGTTCTGGTATCCGTTCATTTACCTTCCTGTAGTGTTAATATCTTAACATGGGACATGGGACAGTTATCACAACCAAGAAATTAACATTTCTTGCTAATTAAAATATATATAACACTATTAATTAAACTGGAGACTGTTGAGATTTTGCCAGTTTTTCCATTACTGTTCTTTTTCTATTCCAGGATCCGGTCCAGCATCCCACATTGCATTTAGTTGTTATGTGTCCTTAGTCTTTTCCAGTCTGTGACAGTTTCTTAGTTCTCCTTGTTTTTATGGCTTTAACACTTTTGAAAAATCCTGGTCAAGTATTTTGTAGAAGGTTCCTCAATTTGTATTTGGTTTATTTTCATAATGAGAATGAAATTATGTATATTTTTGTGTGAAGCAATGTGTTTCTCAGTATATCAGTCCTACCAGAAGGTATATGCTATCAGTTTGTCTTATTACTGATGATGTTCAAGGCATGCATGGAAATTGGTTTTTTTGTTTGTTTGTTTTGTTTTTTGTTTTGGCTTTTGGATATCCAACTCTTGTAGCAACATTTATTGAAAGGATTATCCTTTCTCCCTTAAATTGCCTTTGCACCTTTATAAAAAGATCAGTTCACAATAATATAAGTTGGGTATATTTCTGGATTCATTTGTCCCTTTGATCTATGTGTCTTTCTTTGGCCAATACCACAGATTCTAGTATATAATAAAGACAGTTGATTTTTGTATATTGACCATGCATCTTATGCACTTGCTAGGCTCTCTTACTAGTTCTCATTAGTTCCAGTATATTTTTTGTAGATTCTTTTGAAGTTTTATATAGACAAATATGTCATTTGTGAAGAGAGAGTTTACTCCTTATTCTGGCTTCATTTCACTACTAGGATTTACATGCTGTATAGGAGTGGTCAGAAAGGATATTTTTACAGTGTTTCAGATCTTAAGAGGAAAGCATTCATTCTTTCACTGTTAAGTTTGATGTTAGCTATGAGAGTTTTTTTGGATCCCCTTCATGAGATTAAAGAGATTCTGTTTTTTATTTTTAGTTTGCTGAGAGTTTTTGTCATTAATGGATGTTGCATTTTATTCAGATAATCATTTTTTCTTCACTCTGTTAAAATGGTGAACCAGAGGGGTACCTGGGTGACTCAGTTGGTTAAGTGTTCAACTGTTTTTGTTTTTTTTAATTTATGCATTTATTTTGAGAGAGAGAGAGAGACAGCACGAGTGTGGGAGGGTCAGAGAGAGAGGGAGAGAGAGAGAGAGAACCCCAAGCAAGCTCCCCACTGTCAGCACGGAGCCTGACATGGGGCTTGAATTCATGAAACCGCGAGATCATGACCTGAGCCGAAAGCAAGAGTCGGACGGACAGTTAACCTCCTGAGCCACCCGGGTGCCCCATGTGTCTGACTCTTGATCTCAGCTCAGGTCTTGATCTCAGGGTTGTGAGTTCAAGCCTTGTGTTGGGCTCCATGCTGGACATGAAGCCTACTAAAAAAAAAAAAAAAAAAAAAAAAAAAAAAAAGAAATTGGTGAACTAAAGTGATTGATTTTTGCATATTGAACCAGTCTGTGTTTCTGGTTCAACTTGGTACTTGGTTGTGACACATTATCCTTTTTATGTGTTGCTGCATTTGATTTGCTCAGGGTTTTTGTTTGTTTGTTTTGTTTTTTTAGGTTTCTGTGTCTCTGTTCGTGGAGGGTATTGGTCTGTAGTTTCCTTGTAATGTCTTAATCTGTTTTTTTGTTGTTGTTGTATTAGAGTAATTCTGGCTTCATATAATTTTTCTTTTCCTTTTTTTAAAAAATGTTTATTTAGAGAGAGAGA
Source organism: Lynx rufus (assembly GCF_022079265.1). Classification (NCBI taxonomy): domain Eukaryota; kingdom Metazoa; phylum Chordata; class Mammalia; order Carnivora; family Felidae; genus Lynx; species Lynx rufus. Next base: position 15,189,596 of record NW_025814842.1, on the reverse strand, counting down.
GAGAGAAAGAGAGAGAAAGAGAAGGCAAGCAGGGGAGGGGCAGAGGGAGAGAGAGAATCCTAAGCAGGGTGCACACCATCAGTGTGCACCAGTGCAGTGGTCTCATATAGACTCATCTGATAATCTCCCTTCACTGATGCTTTAAACCATTTATATTGAAAGTGACTATTGGTATGGTTTGATTAAAATCTACATCCTGCTGTTACCTATTCTGTTTTTTATTTTTCTACCTGCTGTCATGTTAATTGAGCATTTTAAATGATTTTATGTTTAAAAAAATTTTTTTTAATGTTTTTATTTATTTTTGCGACAGAAAGAGACAGAGCATGAGCAGGGGAGGGAGGGAGACACAGAATCTGAAGCAGGCTCCAGGCTCTGAGCTGTCAGCACAGAGCCCGATGCGAGGCTCGAACCCACAGACTGTGAGATCATGACCTGAGCTGAAGTCGGACACTTAACTGACTGAGCCACCCAGGCGCCCCAAATGATTTTATGTTTAATCTTGGCTTATTATTTATGTATTTTAAAAATATTTTAGAGATTTCCCTAAGGTTTACAATGTACATCTTTAATTAATCAGAGTCTACCATCAAGTAATGTACCCCTTCATATGTAGTGTAAGGATTTTACAACAGTATATTCCCTATTCCTCTTTACTACCCTTTGCTATTGTTGGCATAGTAAGTTTTACATAAGTTGTAAATGCATAGTACATTGCTACTCTTTTTTACTTACACTGTCAATTATTTTTAGAGCAGTTAAAGGTAAAAAAGGTAAATATGATTTTCCCCTTTCCCCCCCTTTCCAGTGCTCATTATTTCTTTGTATAGTTTCAGGTTTCTATCTAGTATATGTTTCTTTAGTCTAAACAATTCCCTTTAACATACCTTGTGATGTAGGTTTTCTGACAAGGAAGTCTCTCAGATTTTGTGTGCAAAAGCCTTTATTTTCCATTTCTGAAAGATACTCTGAGTTTAGAATTCTGGTCGATGCGTTTTGTTCCCTTTTTTTTTTTTTTTTTTTTTAAGCATGCTTCTCAGGTGTCATTATAATTTCAGCTGGCTTTTGTTTTCTGATGAGTTGTCAGATGTAATTTTTAATCTTTGTTCTTAGGTAATGTGTCTTTTTAGGCTGTATTTTTTTTTTTTTTTTTTTAATATCCTGGGGATGCCTGGGTGGCTCAGTTGGTTAAACATCCCACCCTTGGTTCGGTCCAGGTCATGATCTCTGGGTTCATGAGTTTGAGCTCTGCGTGAGGGCTCTGCAACGATAGGGCAGAGCCTGTTTGGGATTCTCCCTCTCCCTGTCTCTCTCTGCCCCTCCCCTGCTCATGCGTGCGTGCTCTCTCTCTCTCTCTCTCTCTCAAAATAAATAAATAAAATAAATACATCCTGGTTGTTCTGAGAGCTGCTTGGATCTGTGGTTGTTTTTCACTACCTGTGAAAAATTGTTAGTGGTCATTTTTCTACTATTTCTTCTGCTTTGTTATCTCTGTTTTCCTTCCGGGATTCCAAGTATGTGTATTTTGGAGGTATTTGTGTTGTCCCACAGCTCTCAGATGCTGTGTCCCTTTTTTTTTTTTTTTTTTTGTCACTTAAAAAAGAAAACTTTGTGTTTTAGGTGGCTTATTTGCATTAGTCTCCAAGTTTTTTTACTCTCTCCTCAGCTGTTTCAAGTTACTGCTGAACTGGTCGAAGGCCTGTTTTTCATATTTAGCATTTCTCTTTGGTGGTTGTGTTATAATTTCCATCTCTCTGCTGAATTTACCCATCTGATCTTGCATATTGCCCACCTTTTCTATTAGGGCTTTTAACATATTAATCATAGTTTTTAAAAATTCCCTGTCAAATAGTTTCACCACTTGGGTCAAGAGTTTGGTTCAGCCAATTGCTTTGTCTATGGGGAATGTGTTGTTTTCTTGTTTTTTGTATTCTTTTTTTTTTCTGTTTTGTTTTTGTTTAAAGTTGGACTTCTTATGTAGTACTTAAGAGATGAGGTGAATTTTTTTGTGTGTTTGAAAATCAGTACACCTTTCCTTTCTGCTAGACCTTTACTTTTTGGAGTTTAGGTTAATCTAGTCAGGAGTTGGGCTTGAGTTGAGATTTACTGTTTCTGTGCTTCCCTTCAGTGTACCACAGGTTTAAAGTTCCTCAAGGCGATCCTTGTGTGTAGCATGGGGGCTGGTTTGACAGGTTTTTTCCTTTATATTTTTTAATGTTTATTTTTGAGAAGAGGGAGAGAGAGGGAAGACCTGTGGGGGAGGGGCAGAGAGAGGGAGACAGAATCTAAAGCAGGCTCCGTGCTGTCAGTGCAGAGCCCCATGTGGGGCTTGAACCCACGAACCATGAGATCATGACCTGAGCTGCAGTCGGACGTTCAACCGACTGAGCCACCCAGGCGCCCCGACAGGTTTTTTCTTAATGTCTGATCCATCCTAAGCTGTAGGTGTTTCCACTGTGCTGCCTCTCAGGGAGGGTCAGTCACTGTGATTGTGCAACTCTTCCAGCAATATTCTATCGGTCGTTAATGGATGCCTGTTAACCTGGTGGTGGGTGGCTGGGAGAAAAGGTTGCACATTTCGTATTGTTCTGATTAAATCCTCAGTCTTCGCTAGGCACTTCTCTGCCATCTAACCCTCTCTGCTAGATGTCATGACTTAGAATAAGCTGGAAAACACTGCTATAAATAGCTGAGCTCCTAGGGGGAAACCAACTCTAATTTTGTGATTTTATGGACTATGGCATAGTAGATGACTGAGGTGTTATTACAGAGAGTCCTTTAGAACTTTTGCCTCTCGTTCTCAGGCACCACACCAACCCAGTGGGCACTGAATGGCGGTGGAAGATGGACCAGCCTGAAATGATCTTAAAGGAAGCCATTGAAAACCATCAGAGCATGATTAAGCAGTTTAAAGGTATTTATCTACCTTTTACAAAGGAATGCTAATTAGTGCGAATTAAATTGGCAGCCGAATTGCCTCTTTCACAGGACTTTGACCCCACTGGCAAATTTTCATACAGGGAAGTGAAAACTTTATAGAAATACTGTATACATTTTGGCTTTTTTCGTTTTTACTGACAACTCTTACATCCCATATGATGGAAGAACTAAAAAAATGTAATTCAGAGCTTAGCAATTGCAAATATGATGCACGAGGCCTGTAAGTTTTGCCTGGGAGTGTATTATCATCCACCCTGAACACTTTTGATATTGTTCTGTCTCAGTGAGCACAAAGCAGCCTAAGAATGGATTGAAAAGTTGAGATCATTGGAAAAATCTTAAATAATATCAGTGATATAGTATTAGTTATATAAATGCCTTATAAAAAAGGAGGGATACTATTAATAAAAATTCCCTCCACCTGATCCATAGTGATGTAAAAATTCTGCCCCCCAGTTTCTGAACTTCCTGATTCAGTTCTGTTTCATACTTAAAGGTATATGATTTTACTGGAGGTTTCTGATTCTCAGGCTTTAGTGTAAATCAGAATCATCTAGAAGTCTTGTTAAAACACAAATTCCTGGTTTCCTTTTCCAGAGATTGTTCAGTAGATGTGAGCGGGGCCCAGGCATGTGCATTTCTGCAGCTTTCCAGGTGGTGTCAATGTTGTTGAGCTGGGGACCACTTCTTGAGGCCCAATGCTGTAATGGAGGTGGTGGACTCACAAAGTGTTGGCTTGGTGAGGTGATAGCTGCATATACTGAACTGAAATTTGTTAGGTTCCCTGTTAAATCTATGTGTTTGTCTCCACCTACCACTTACAAGCCCTCCTGTCCTGTCCTTTCCTTTGCTGTGCAGTAATAAAAAATGAATTTTAACCAAGGTGTTGATAAAGGCCCTCTTGTGGTGCTAGCTTCATATGTGGGAGTCTTTCTAAACCCCAGTAATAAGCATTTTGAAGATCAGGCGATTCTTTTCTTTTACGTGAAGAAACTTGTTGTGTCAGGTCGCTGCTCCTTGAGATTATATTATAGTACTTCTAATAAGTGCTGTTTTCTTTTTTAGCACACCAAGCAATTCTTCAGTTCTCAGTAGACACTGACTGGGTGTCCTATAAATTTAATTTGGTTCTAACACTGTCTGGAGGTCGCATCAGGCCCTACAGGGTCAGGGTTCAGTCCTGTAAGACTGCCCCACATCAGACCCCAATCTCAAGTCCTGGTTGTTACCTGTGCTTCTGACTGGCAGTAAATTGGAGGTTCCCACTCCCTGTTCTTTGGATTTGATTAATTTATTGGGGTGGCTCACAGAACTCAGAAACATTCACTTACATTTACCAGTTTATTATAAAGGGTATTTTAGGGGCGCCTGGGTGGTGCAGTCGGTTAAGCGTCCGACTTCAGCCAGGTCACGATCTCGCGGTCCGTGAGTTCGAGCCCCGCGTCAGGCTCTGGGCTGATGGCTCGGAGCCTGGAGCCTGTTTCCGATTCTGTGTCTCCCTCTCTCTCTGCCCCTCCCCCGTTCATGCTCTGTCTCTCTCTGTCCCAAAAATAAATAAAAACGTTGAAAAAAAAATTAAAAAAAAAAAAATAAAGGGTATTTTAGAGGATTCAGATGGACAGCTAGAGGAAGAGGTGACATAAGGCAAAGTCCGCAAACCTCCTAAGCACTGGAGCTTCTGTCCTAGTAGAACTGGAGCGCATCATCGCCCTGGCACTTGGATACACTCACTACCCTGGAAGCTCATCAGCTCTTGTTGTTCACGAGTTTTTATAGAGCTTCATACCCTGCCCCCTTTCCCCTCCCAAGAAGTCTGTGGTGTGGTTGAAAATTCCAGCCCTCTAATCACTTGGGCTCTCCGGTGACCAACCCTGTCCTGAGGCTATTTAAGGGCCCTAAGTCACCTCATTAGTGTAAACTCGGGTGTGCTCAAAGGGGCTCCTGATGAAAGACAAGAGACGCTACTTTCCGTCAGGAAATCCTAAGGGTTTTAGGAGCTTTCTGCCAGGAACCAGGGCCAAAGACCAAATGTATTGCTTATTATACCTCAGTACTTATTACTGTTCTTATTTTCGTATGAGAAATTGAGAAAAGTAATGCAAATCATGATTAAGATCAATAGTAATTTATTAAGGATAAACAGTCAATGATTATGCCTTTATTTTATTTTTTATGACTTTTCTATGCAAAGTGGACCCATGTATGTTTGCGGGTGTCGGTGTATGTACTGACTTATTTTTGTACATCTGCAAAGATGCTCATAAATACTTAAATTTGCATCTTGGCTTTAGTCTCAAGCACTTTTTATTTATTTTTTTTAGCAAATTACTTTCCCTTGTTTGGATAAAGCAATGTCTTTTATCAGTGTTTAGGAAAATTAAATGAAACTGGTGAAGAACTAAGTCTTCACATCTGGTATCAGACCAATAACAGTCAATGTTGATTTAACGAATATTGATTATTGATCTCCAAACAAACCATATGCCTTCTTAAAAAATTTCAAGGTGAAGTCTTGTTTTCTTTTGGATCAGGTATTAGTCAGAGTTCTCCAGAGAAACAGTCACCAGGATGGTGTGTGTGTGTGTGTGTGTGTGTATGTGTGTGTGTGTGTGTGTGTGTGTGTGTGTGTGTGTATGGTTGTGTGTGCAGCGATTGAGAGTGAGAGATTGATTTGGGGAACAGGCTCACCTGATTGTGTAGGTTTGGGGTAAACCAGCAGGCTGGAGACTCGGGGAAAATTGCGGTTCAAATTCAAAGGCAGTCTGCTGGCAGAATCCTTTCTTCCTTGGGCAGAGTCAGTTTCTGTTCTATTAAAGCCTTCAACTGACTGGATGAGGATCATCCACCTTCTAGAGGGCAGTCTGCTCTTATACAAAGTCCACTGATTTCAATGTTAATCTCATCCAAAAGACAGCTTCACAGAAACATCCAGAATAATATTTGACCAAATATCTGGGCACTGTGGTTCAGCCAAGTTGACAGATAAAATTAATCATCACAGATCATAACATCAGAAGCTGACACATGCCAGTAATTTATCTTTCGATTCTAGTAAGTTTTATTTTAGTGCCTAAAGAGCCAATTGTACCTTTCAGTAATGGGACGATGACCGTGAGGACGTGTTTCCCAGACATCTGGCAATCTCCCTGAGTGAGCTGTGTCCCAGGCAGTTTGTGTGGGGAGGAAGCAGCCCTAAGGACGAGGCATTCATTCTTTCATTCTGAGATGTCCTTGATACAGGATGACAATTTGAGTTTTGATAGTAATTTTTCTGACAGGAACATTTTTGCAAATTCACTTTAAATGGAAATAAGTAATGAATAAATCATAAGGCTGACTTTATTCATGTTAATAACATGTTAGGTGAACTCAGAGAGCACATGTTCTTTATTGTCTGCCTTGCTGGTCGGAAGGGCTCGTCCTGTGTAGGCCGGTGTATCTGATCAGTTACCTTGTACTTACCTGCATATCCTGTAATCAGTAGGCATCTCAAATGGTTTGTCTTCAGGTTCCCATGGGGGTAAGAAACAAGAGTTTTAAAAAATATATATTATCTTGTAGGGGGAAGATAGAGAATGGATTGCATAGAGAAAGAATAGAGCGTATCTGTGGACCAGTGAGTCCTGAATAGGGGTTTCAATGCCTAAGGGGGAAGGGATGGTACCTATGTTACCACGACAGCAGAACAGCTATTCACATAATCAAAAATAAATTTTCTACAAAGGTTTTCAAATTGGAGCTGGTTGACGTTTGTACGCTGACACTGTTCAGGGCACCAAAGCAGTTTTTCTTTAAAGTAGTAGTAGCAGTAGAAAATGGATTTATATTTGAAGGTGGGGTGGGTGTAGAAAGGCTGACACATGAGCATAAAGGAGGTCTCATTTGTTAAATTTTATGTTTTCACAAAGAGCGAGAGCTCTCTTCATCACCAGTTTTAGGATTGTGGTAACTCTTTGTTGATGCTTTTTATTTCATTCCAAGCTTAACTAAGACATTGGCTTCTCTGGAAATCTTATTGCTATAATAATGAAAAAAAATTTTTTTGAAGTTTATTTTTATTTTTGAGAGAGAGCATGCACAGGGTAGGGGCAGAGAGAGAGAGAGGGAGAGAATCCTAAGCAGGCTCAGCACTGTCAGTGCAGAGCCCGATGTGGAGCTCAGACTCGTGAACCGTCAGATCATGACCTGAGCCGAAAGCAAGAGTCATTCATCTAACCGACTGAGCCACTCAGGTGGCCCTTATTGCTACAATAATTATCGTACACCTGGCTCTGATACTATAGTATTATAAAAGGGGGGGGGGGAGGAAGCCCTAAATGTTAAAGGATCAAATACATACTTTGTGAGAATCCAGAGCTCTTCTAGAAAACGGCTGGTGGTCTGTAGCCCTCGACAAACATGTTAATTGTATTCTTGTAAAAAATAACGTAACTTGGGCAAAATAATGGAATTTTAATGTTTCAGAATATTGGGTATGTTTTTTCTTGGCTCTCAGCAGAAAGTAATCTAAACCATTCAAATTCACGGTTGTTTATTTTATTGTAGACATTCATCAGGCAGTGAGATTTTAATTTATAACTTCACTCAGTGGTTATAGTCTAAAGTTTTCTTTTGTTATGAAGCCAAATTCCTCCTGCAGTGAGTGAAATCTCTGTGTTCTAGTTTTCATTCATCCCTAGGGGAGTGGGTGTAAATAAAACCGGTCCCCTTCCTTTCTGAATAGTGAGCCTCAGAGTAAGGATGGTGAGGTTCATACAAGTCACACTACCGCTTCTGAACCCCGTACCCGGGTGCAGTCGTGACGTGGGTCCTGAGTTTGGACTCTACAGATGCAGATACGTACCTCTAGATTTCATCTTAGCCCTGGTGGAGTCTGTTGTCTCTCTTCCCCAAATCTGCACTCCTCAGTAGGGATTGGTCTGGAGAGATGGCTTACCTCGCGTGATGTAATTACTCACTTTCCGAGGCCCTTCAGGAAAGTTCCCCTTTCTTTTCTTCCAAACCCAGATTAGAGTTTCCCTGTTGGAGCGCCAGTGCTATTACCCTGTGCCCCCTTGTGGCTTGAAAAGAGCAAAACAAAATAAGAAACCAAAGGAATTAGGGTATTAGCGGTTTCCTTAGTTGAATTTGGGTTACATTTTACTATAGGAAAAAATTTTGTATTTAATTAGGTAACATTGAAATAGATTTATTAGTACTGTAGTTTTAAGTATATTGCAGATTAATTTGGTGTTTGGGGAGTTTGAATGGTAACTTAATCTTCATTTTAATAATGCTGTATCTGTGGGAATACAAATTTCAGGCTTAAACAGAAATGCTTTAGGAACATTTAAAGACAATTTTCAAAGAATTAAAGCCATTCTTAGTTGGTTATATCCTGCATATCCTGACTACATCCTGTATTTAGATAAGGTTTACTCTTAACTCATTAATCATTTCCCTTATTCCGGCTTGGAGTCCTTTGTTTTTTAGTGTGCTTTTCTAGCCCATGGTGAATACCTGCCTTCTCCCATGGGTCTGGTTCAGTCATTTTATGATTTTATTTTTGTGGAGGATGAGACTTGCTGTGTGGTTGCTTATTCCCGCGGGGTGTCAAGCTTTAGCTGAGTGGCCAGCCTTGAACAGATTTTGAAGATATTCTGAGTTTTTAAATGCTTCCCTTTTGTGCTTCTGTTCTCAGTTCCGAGGGCAATCATTGTCTTTTCAGTTTTTTAATTGAATCATTAAAATATCTTTCTTTTCATGACCTTCATTAGCTTTCCCTTTATACACATGCAAAATTAAGTTTATATTGATTACAAGTGGGTCAGAATTTCAGTGCAGCTCAGCATCTTTTCAGAATGCTGCCTGTCCCCCTCTAAATACTACCGTGGCAGGAGAAATAGTTCCCGGAGAGTGGGGTGGAGGTTTTCTTAGCTCAGTTTCCCAACAGTTCAGCAGTTGGGTGAGTGCACACTCTTTGTCAGGAACGTCCTCAGTCCTGAAAGTGCAAAGATGGAAAAGACATTATTTGTTGCCAGATATTTTTCATCTGTAGTTTAAAACTGAAGTAATGCCAAAGAAATAAAGGGTCTCCAACTGATGGTTTTTACAAATGAGGTATGTTAAAGTACACATCCAGAAGAAACGTGGGGGCGGTGAGGAACAGCATCACCTGCTAATTGTTTTCTCAAGGTTGTTTATGAGAAACCTCGCAGTGGAAGTGACAACAGCAAAGTTATCTATGACGTTCAAGAGGGGCGGGGTTGGGGGGGTTTCTTAGGAAGATCTTGGCCAGGAGCTATATTGTTACGAGAAGAAAGAAGAGAATGTTTTCTGATTGACCCACACTTTAAAATAGGCATAAATACTCTGTGCTGAGCAATGTATCATGTTTATTTTTGTGTTACTTGGTTTTATTGCTATGACATGAGGGTAACACTTCTGGCATCTTAAGTTTCTGCTTTGGCATCTTTGCGTGAGAGAAGGTATGCTTTGTAGTTAATCTGATGGCTGTAGTGATGGTCCAGGATCAGGAAGCTGTTCAGGATAAGAGAAATGTCAGAAATTTGCTGGTGGGGGTGGGGGTGGGGGTGGGGGTGGGGGTGGGGAATCATACCGACAAAGCACATTGTAGTAGTGAAGGGGCTAAGGTTAAGGGAAACATGAGAATAGAGTGTGTGTGTGTGTGGGGTGAGGAGAAGGAGACCCCGTGGGAAGTATCTGTATAGATGTGTTACTGAAATGTAGCATCTGCTGTTCCCTGGACTATTTTCCTGCTCCAAAGCTTCTTTCTATTAGAAATTTAGAGGATGTCTTCTTTTCTGACCTATTTCCTTGAGGACAGTGAAGGCAGGCGGGAAATTGTGTCCCTAAGGGCCTTGTTTCAGGAAAGATCACTATAATAGCCTCTGGCAGTGAGCACGAAATAGAAGTCTGCTTTTATGAAGGAGAGAACCACGATTTTATGTCTTCTTCTCAATACCTTACTTTTGAGAAAATTAGGATAAGTTTTAAATCCCGGAATCATTACTCTTAGAAGATTTATCCACAGGGCTTTTTTTCTGTCTTAGTTTTTGTTGTTGTCATTGTGTAAATGGGCAAGTTGATGTTTTTAGTTCAGGCTCTCAGAGAAGATGACAGCCGGTTCCTTTGCTTTTACATCGTCCTCCTTCCCCAGCTGCTCCTTGGTCGTGTCCTCTGCCGACCCCTCTTGCTTTCTCTAGATACGCAAGTGTCCTAGCGCTCAGTTCTCTTCTCTGTCTTCACTCACTGCCCTGGCAGTCTTGTTCAGGCCAGGAATGGAAATACCATATGTTTGCCAAAATGTTTGTTTCTACCCAGTTCCTCCAAAATCCAAACTTGAATGTTGGACACTCATTCACACATGTAACATAAATTTCAAACCTTACCAGTCTGAAATTGAACACAGGTTATTCCCTCCCTGTAATACCTGTTACCCCCAAGGCGTTTTGTTTGTCTCCTTTGGTGGCGCTCTGTCACTCTGGCCAAAAGCTTTGTAGAAATCATTGACACCTCTCTTTGTCTCATATCCTGCATCCAATCCATTAGAAAGTCCTATTGATTAGATCTTCAAGATCTCTTCCTGCAGCCTCCACTGTCACCGCAGCCTTGGAAGCCACCATCTTAGATTGTACAGTAGCCTCTGGCCAGATGAGCCTGTCTCTTTGCCCCTTTGTTCTCAGCATAGCACCCAGGGGGTTCTATTTAGAGGGAGATTGAGGTTATGCCACTTTTCTCAAAACCCTGCAGTGACTACCCATGTTTCTCAGATTCCCTGGACATGTCAGCATGCTCCCACCATGGGGCCTTTGCTCTGCTGTCTGCTGCCTGGAGTGCCCTTTCCCTCTTTCTTCTCTGGGCCCCCTCCCTCATCTCCTTCAAGTCAGATCTCACATTTTCAGTGAGCTTCGTCTCACCGCCCTTTGTACGAGACGGCCTACCTCTTTGGATCCCCAGTTTTCTTTACCCGGCTGTACATTTTCTGTTCCATATGCTGATCACCTTCTAATATACTAAAGATACGCATGTCCTGTGTGGTAGTCCTTAGCCACATGTGGCCCTTTACATTTTAATTAGTGAAAATTAAATAAAATAAAAAATTTGGTTCATCATCAGTGACGCCACACCACATTTTAAATGCTCAACAGACATGTGGCTGGTGGCTGCTGTATTGGATTGAATAGACAGAACGTTTCCATCATCTCAGAACCTTTTCTTGGACCACAGTGGTATAGAATTCACAGATTTATTATGTTTAATGTTTATTCTGTATCTCTCCCAAGAATATAAGCTTCACAAAGGCAGAGGGTTTTCTCTAAATAGAGAAATTATTTATAAAACAATTTACTATAGAAAACTTGCCTCGAACACTATTTGGCACATAGTAGGTGATCAATAAATATATGTTGAATTGAGTGGAATTAACATTTTAATTAAGATAACTGAAAGATTGAATTTCTGTTGCAATTCAAAAAATAAATAATTATTATTGTAATAAAAATATTTGCAGCTAACATTTTTTGAATGCTTCTGTGCTGGGCCTGGTACTGCACTAGGTATTTCAGTGAATTCTTACAAAAGCTCTGTGTGTGTGTGTGTGTGTGTGTGTGTGTGTGTGTAAAATCCCCACGTGTAGATCAGGGAATGGGAATAAAGAGGTTGAGTGGCTTGACCAAGGACACAAAGCAGCTTACCGGTAGAACCAGAATTTAGACCTGCTTCACATGACATCCAGTTAGGGCCTAGCCAGTGCTCAGTTATTCTGAGTTTCAGGTTACTTTTGCAGTTCAGGTTAAATCTGCCCTTCTACTCTTCTGCTCATGAGGGGATTAAAATTAATGATGTTTTTTATGAAAAGGAAATTGTATGCTTAATGCGGAGTTGTTTTGGCAACGTAGAGTTGAGTCAAGAATGAGGTTTTATTTAAAACCTTGATTCATTTGAGTTAAGATCTTCGATTTCAGTCACATAAAAAACTATTCATTTAAAAATACTGATGTGAAATGTGAAGTACATTCTCAGAATTGCAGTTAGAGAGTGATCAAAGAAGATCTCACCTGCCACATTTATATTGTTCTGATTTTAGCCTGTATTGCGTTAGTTTGATCTCTCAGGTATTTAGTTGCAGTTGCTTATTTCCACATAGATTTTGTGTGTGTGTGTGTGTGTGTGTGTCCCAAGCAGGCTCTGCACTGAGAGTGCAGAGCCTGATGCGGGGCTCGAACTCATGAATCCTGAGATCCTGCTGAGCCAAAATCAAGAGTTCAATGCTTAACTGACTGAGCCACCCAGGCACCCCTCATTTCCCTTTTTATATTCTTTCCAAGTCTTCCAGATTCTTAGATTGAGGGACTGTCAGGAGTGCCTTCTGCATTAGAAGTAAGAACAGTTTTTCTCAACCCATGCTGTACACTGGAATCAAATGGGAAGTGTTTAAAAAATGCTGGAGTCCCATCCTCCCCAGAGGTTTCGATTTAATTGGTTTGGGATACTACCTGGACATCGAGATTTTTAAAAGTACTCTGGGTAGTTCCAATGTCCAGTGAGGGTTGAAAACTGTCCCCAAACTTTTGTTTGCACATTGGAATCACCTGGGGAGCCTCAGAAGCTGCCGATGCCCGTGCTTCTCCCCCAGGGACTGTGATTTAGTTGGTCTGTGCTGGGGCCTGGGGTTTGGAAGTGTTAAGGTTTCCCAGGTGATTCCAATGTGCAAACACATTTGGGGAGCTCTGGTTTATGCAGTGGTGTTCGACCTTGGCTGCACATGAGGATCACTTGAGGAAGTTTAAATCTCCTGTTATCCTGGCTTATACCCATCCCAATTAAATAGAATCTTTGGTGGTGGACCTAGTTTTTGACATTCCCGGTGATTCTAACATGTAGCCAAAGGTAAGAGCTTCACGTTTGTTTTTCTCTCCTGTATACTTTTGGACCAACTCCATTTAGTTTCACAATGCAGAATACTTGAGGAATGAAGGGGGAAATGACTGGTCTAGAAGAGGCTTTTCCTTATACTGAGTTCATTCCCTTCACCCCCCATATTTTTGTGGTAAAATATACATAACACAGAATTTACCATTGCTGCCATTTTTTAAAATAATTTTTTAAATATTTATTTATATTTGAGAGAGAGACAGAACGTGAATGGGGGAGGGGCAGAAAGAGGTGGAGACAGAATCCGAAGTAGGCTCCAGATTCTGAGCTGTCAGCACAGAGCCTGATGCAGGGCTCGAACACACGGAGCCGTGAGATCGTGACCTTAGCCGTGAGATGGTGACCTGAGCTGAAGTCGGACGCTTACCCGACTGGGCCACCCAGGTGCCCCTCATTGCAGCCATTTTTAAAGTGTATGACTCAGTGTCATTAGGTACATTGTCAATATTGGGCAGCCGTCAGCAGTATCCATTTTCAGAACTTTGTCATCATCCCTAACAGAAGTTCTGTACCCAAGAAAAAATAACTCCTCGTTTCTCCCTCTTCCCAGCCTCTGATAACCTTCTACTTTCCGTCTCTCTGAATTAGCTTATTCTGGGTGCTTCAGATAAGTGGAAACATACAATATTTGCCCCTATGTGTTGGGCTTATTTCACTTAGCATAGATTCATCCATGTTGTCACCTGTCAGCATTGCAATTCTTTGCAAGGCTGAATAACTTTCCATTTCATGTTTATACTAAATTTTGTTTATCCACTTATCTGTTGATAAACATTTGAGCTCATTTCCTTAAACCAACATGAAAGAATACAGAGCTAAGCAAATTATGGAAAGTAATACGTTCTGCATTTCAGATAATTAGCTATCAAAGTTCATTTCGCCTGCTTGTATTGATGTAGTTTAATTAGTATTAAGACTGAGGATGGGATTGCTGCTTTCTCTGATTTACTAATTCTAGTGTTTCTCCCTCCCAGCCCTTGTTTTGTATTATTTGAATGGTATCACAAATGAATTTTCCGTCTCTAACCAAAGAGCCATTTAGAAAAATTAAAAATCTGTAATTAAGAAAAACAAAAGTGATAGCCTGTCTCTATGCCTTACTGAGCTTGTTCCTTTTCACTGTGTTCTCCAGGAGTCCCAGGTGTCAGAGAAGATCGTTTTGAAGAAGGGATGATGGTAAAGCACTGTGCCTTGTCCCTTGTGGGAGAACCCATCATGTACCCAGAAATCAATAGGTTTTTGAAATTACTCCATGAGTGTAAAATCTCCAGTTTCCTGGTCACAAATGCACAATTCCCTGTGGAAATCAGGTGAGACATCCAGCTTATTAAGATATTCTTGGATCTGTGTTTGACTGTGAAATGAAATAGGCAGTAATGTATTCAAAAGGGACTTATCGATTACTAGCTACATACAAATGTTGGCATTTTGGGAACAGAGATGGTCCTACTCTTAAAAATTCATTCTATTAGGGAAGATAACATTAGTAAAAAGAGTAGAGGCACAAATCAGTTGCTGGGGAAGTTCAAAAGAGAGTGCAATTTTTTTTTTTCCAGGTGGGAGAAACAGTAAAACTTCTCAGGGAAGCTATCATTTAATTGGGATCTTGAAGGTAGGAAGCTGTAATTTTTAATAAGAATCTCCCGAGAAAAATAGGAAGTTAGGGTATTTGTGACACCATTATGTAAATATAGTTCTGGACCACAGAGTGTGTGAAGGAGACTGGCAGCTGGAAACCAAGTTGAAAAGGTTGGGGGTAGATTGTAGAGGATTTTAAGTGCTGTTCTTTGGAAAGATCTTGCTTCCTGCAGAGCAGTCTGCCAGCATGGTATAGAATGGGAGAGCCAAAAAGCAGGCAACTAGATAGAGTGTTCTTTTAGGTAAGAGTCATAAAGATGAAAGTAGGACAGTGAGAATGAGGAGTCCTAAAAAAGATATTATTGAGACATAATAGATCAACTTGGCAAACTGCATGGCTCTGAGAGCCCAGCGTAGAAGAGGACCAATTAACGACTGGGAAGGTTCCAGCTATGCCGATTGCTAGGATTAGGGGGCCCCAGAGCAGCAGAGGATCACATAAGGAAGGAACAGGTTTTGTAGGTAAGATGATTTGGTTTGGATGACATAGAGGGAGCGCTTTCCAGATGGAGATGACCATCTTCTGGGGCCTGGAAATGACCTGTTTTTGTATTCCGCTTGAACTATGCGTATATTATAATATGGAAAACATTACATTTTATTTATTTACCTGTGTTTCCCCCATTAGACTGAGTTGCTTGAGACTGGTGCCCCCTGCTTATTTATCTTCATGTCACCAGTATAATGCCTGTAAGTTCTCAGTAGATGGCTGGTGAAATATTGGTGAAATTCCCACATAGGAATAGAAGACAATGAACTTTCAAAATTCAAAGTTGTTTTGTAAATGCTGACCTCTAAAGTACCACATGAAAAAAAAGAAAATAATTGTCAAATATAAAAAGATACTATTGGAGTGATGTCAGAGTCATGGCAGCCTGCCTTCTTCCTTTTTTCCCTTGCCTTCCATTTACAAGTAATGAGATATCGTAACCAAACAAAAACACACCTCTGTGCAGCACACCAGGACACCCAAGAGATTCATTCACGTGTGTACCCAAAAGTGGGTAGATTGGGTGTTGGAGGAGGCTGTGGAGTGAGGGGAGTGGCAGCAGAGGCTGCAGGGACAGGTCTGATAGGGGTGGGGACGACCCTACTGGCAGAGGATGTGGAGGCTGAAAGCATTTGCTACACAGCTTGGGAACCACTGCTGTCTCTGAGAGACCTTGGTGACTGGGGGAAAGGAAAGGGAAAGGAAGAAGGCAGACACAGAACTGGAGAGTTTCCTGCTGTCTGCCCCTGGGGATTTAGGCTAAAGGACTGCCCTGCAGCTCTGGGAACTCCCCACTTTAGGATCCTTTTACCTGGTCACGGGCACACCCACAGCCCCAGGTGCTAAGCACACACCTCCTTCCATTTTGCTGCCCCCGCCCCACCCCACCCTCTTTAAATGCACTGCTCTCCCTACCTTAGTGGGGGAGTCCTCTCTTGCAGGAGAAAGCAAAAACTTGTGCTTTAGCACCACCTTCTGGAAAAGAAAAGGAAGACTCCCAATTACCAACCTGTCTAAATTATTAGACTCAAAGTAAAGGCTTGACCTAAGTAAGAAAGGTGTTTCCTACTTCAGATTCAGTGGCAGAGGCACTTATCATGAATCACTATGAAAAATCATGGTGATATGGTATCACAAAAGGAAAATGACAGTTTTCCAGCAACTGGACCCCAAAACACAGACTATTCCAATCTAACTGATGACATAATTTACACTAGCTATTATGACGAAATTCAACAAGCTACAAGAAAACTTAGAAAGGCATGAATAGAAGGAGTACTTTACTGGGATACCTGGGTGGCTCAGTCGGTTAAGCATACAACTCTTGATCTTAGCTCAGATTTGATCTCAGGGTTGTGAGTTCAAGCCCTGCTTTGGGCTCTGCACTGGATGTGAAGCCTACTTAAAAAAAAAAACGAGTACTTTACCAATGATGTTGAAATCCTAAGGAAGAACCAAACAAACTCTAGAGCCGAAGAACTCAATGAATGGCATGAAGAATGCATTTAGAAAGCACCAGCAACAGAGCAGATCAAATGGAAGAGAGAATCAGTGAGCTGGAAGAAAGGAATCTGGAAATGATTATTTTTATATTTACAGTCATTTATTTTATCAAAATGATAATATTGACATTAATCTTTTTTTCTTTTTATATAATTTGTTATCAAGTTAACAAACATACAGTGTATTCACTGTGCTCTTAGCTTTGAGAGTAGATTCCCATGATTGATTGCTTACATACAACACCCAGTGCTCATCCCAGCAAGTACCCTCCTCAATGCCTATCACCCATTTTTCCCTCTCCCTCGTCCCCCCATCAACCCTCAGTTTCTCTGTATTTAAGAGCCTCTTGTGGTTTGTCTCCCTCTGTGTTTGAAACTGTTTTTTCCTCCTTCCCTTCCCCCATGGTGAGAAGTAAGATTTTAAGATTTAGGAAAGAGAAACTCTGTGAGGGTGCATGGGTGGCTCAGTCTCTCTCTCCCCCTCCATGCTGGCACTCTTTCTCTCTCTCTCTCAAAAAAAAAAAAAATAAGCATTAAAATTTTTTTTAAGAAACTCTGTGAGAACTATCAGACTCCATTAGATGAATTGGTATACCAGGGGAGAAGGGAGCAGAGAGTGTATTTAAAGAAATTAATGCTGAGAACTTCCTAAACCTGGGGAAGGAACTGGACATATAAGTCCATGAAGCTAATATAACACTTATCTCAGTATGAAAAGACCTTCTTCAAGACATATTGTATTGAAACTGTCAAAAGTCAATGATAAAGAATTTTAAAGGTAGCTGGGGGGGAAAAAAGACAGTAACTTAAAAAGGAACCTGCATTAGACTATCAGCAGATTTCTCAGCAGAAACTCTATAGCTTCAGAGAGAGGAATAACTTTTCAGAATATTGAAAGATAAAAACTGCCAGCCAAGAATACCTGGCAAGGTATCCTTCAAACATGAAGGAAAGATAAAAGCTTTCCCAGACAAACCAAAACTGAGGGGAGTTCACCACCACTAGACCTTACAAGATAAGTTGCAGGGAGCTCTCCAAGCTGAAATGAGAGGATGAAAGTACACACAAAACCCTGATTAAGGTGGTAAATAGACAATCAGAATTAGAAAACTATAACTGACTTTTAGAATAGCATATTCTACTCTTAATTACAGTATAAAGGTTAAAGGAAAAACATTAGAAATAATTATAGCTACTACAACTTGGTAACAAAATCACAGCATGAAAAGATTTGTGACATCAAAAATACTGAATAATATGGGGCACCTGGTTGGCTCAGGTCCGACTCTTGATCTCAGCTCAGGTCTTGATCTCAGGGTTGTGAGTTCAAGCCCCATATTGTGCCCTGTGCTGGCCATGGAGCCTACTTAAAAAAAAAAAAAAAAAGAAAGAAAGAAAAGGATGGAATCTTTATAGGCAAATCAAGATTAATTGCTATCAGTAGAAAATGAGTATTTTATCTATGAGATGTGTTTTGTAACCCTCATGGTAACCACTAAGCAAAAATGTAGAGCATAGACACGAAACATAAAGAAAAGGAAGACAGAGCAAATCATCATGGAAGACCACCAACTTACAAAGGTAGGAACAGAAGGAAAAAGAAACAATGGAAGGCGAGAGATAAGACGCCACTAGTAAATCCTTACATGTCAATGAGTCACCCAAAATGTAAACGGACTGAAACCGCCAATCACAAGGCTCAGAGGGGCTGAATGGATTTAAAAGACCACAAGACTCAACTATGTGCTGCCTACAGGAGATTTATTTCATCTCTAAAGACTCACACAGACTCAGAGTGAAAGGGTGGAAGATGATATTCCAAGATGGAAACCAAAGGAGGTGGAGCAGTACTGATATCAGACAAAATAGACTTCAAGCCAAAAAAGGTAATAAGAGACAGGAAGGTCATTATATAACGATAAATAAATCATTATTACATCAAGAAGATAGAACACTTGCAAATATATACAGTCCTAATATCCAAGCACTGAAATAGATTAAGCAAATACTAAGAGATCTTGAGGCATAAATAGATAATTCAGTAATAGTATGGGACCTAAATACCCCACTGTCATCAATGGATAGATCATTGAGAAAGGAAGTCAAGAAGGAAACTTGGAATTGAACCACACTTTAGAGCAAATGGACTTAACAGACATACACACAACATTCCAAGATAAATAAAGAAGTCAGTCAACTTAGTAACAAAAACAATCTGATTAGAAAATGGGCAGAAGAACTAAATAGGCAGTTTTGCAAAGAGGACATCAAAATGGCCAACAGGTGCATGAAAAGATGCTCAACATCACCAATCAGGGAGATGCAAATCAAAACCACAATGAGATCCCGCCTCATACTTGTTAAAATGGCTACCATGAAGAAAACGAGGGACAACAGATGCTGGTGAGGATGTGGTAAAAAGGGAATTTATACATTATTGGTGGGAAAGTAAATTCGTCCAACCACCAAGAAAAGAATACGGAGGTTTGTCAAAAAATTAAAAATAGGTCTGCCATATGATCCAGCAATTCCACTTCTGGATATATACCCAAAGAAAATGAAAACAGGATTTTGATGAGATATGTACTCCCATGTTTATTGTAGCATTATTCACAATAGCCAAGATATGGAGACAACCCAAATGCCCATAAACAGATGAATGGATGAAAAAAACTGTGGTACAATACACAATGAAATCTACTCATCCATGAGAAAGCAGGATATGTTGCCATTTGCAACAAGTTGGATGGATTTCAAACACATTATGCTATGCAAGTCAGACAAAGACAAGTACTTATATGTGGAATCTAAAAAAGTTAAATCTGTTAAAAAAACAATAAAGTAAAATGGTGGTGACTAGGGAACAAGGTGGGGTGTAAGATTGTGGTGTTTAAGGGTACAGACTTGTAACAAGTAGTAAATAAGCCATAGAGACCTAATGCATAGTATAATGAATATACATAATAATTACTATAATTATGTAATATAATAAATAGTATATTGGCAATCTTATTACAATATATAAATGTAACATGCTGTATACCTTAAACTTACACAGGGTCACATGTCCAATTTAGTAAATAAAAAAGACACTATTGTTTGTAAAAAAAAATGATCATACACACAGGCATGCACAAAGTTTAAAATTTAACATCATAGGAAATCAGAGAGTTGGTTAAAATTATTGGCCACCGGGCAGTAATATGAAAAGAAACAAAGTTGTTACAACAATAGCTAAAATGTTACTTTTTGAAGTTGTATAAATAGGTAGAGTTAAAAGGGAAATGTTTTTAAAATGTCAGTGTATCAATTTTGCATGGGGTTACCATTCTTTTTTAAACAACGTTTGTTAGGTTTAAAACCCTTGGGTTTTCAGAGGGCTCATGAGGGAGAAGTTGGGATAGAGAGGTGTTAACGATACACACACACACATAGCATATACAAAAAGGGAGTCTGTCCCTAATTTAAGGCATGTTATACATGTGTAAAAAGAATTAAATCTGCCAGAAGTAGGATGTAGGTGATTCCCTGCAAAATAATAACCAAGGAAGATAATTCATTGTTTTTTCATGCACAGTATTCTTTGTGAATGCCAATATGGACTGAGGAGAATTACAGAGAAGTAAATAAGCTGTGTACTCAAAAGCGTCCAGCAAAATGCCTGACACATAGTGAACGTTCAGGAAGTGTTACTGGGTCTCTGCCATCAGTGAACAAATGGGTACAAAGGCATTGATTACCCAGTCCTCTAGAATGGGCACTGGTAAATTGGGAGGGAGGCAGAGAGGAAGAGGTGAAGTGGCAGGGGTGGGGGAATGGGAAGTTAGCAAATTTCTCTGATGTTGAACATAAGAGTTTTTGTTTTTGTTTTTTTAATGTTTATTTATTTTTGAAAGACAAGAGTGTGAGCAGGGAAAGGGCAGAGAGAGGGAGACACAGAATCCAAAGCAGGCTCCAGGCTCTGAGCTGTCAGCACAGAGCCTGATGCAGGGCTCGAACTCACGAACTGTGAGAGCATGACCTGAGCCGAAGTTGGACGCTTAACCGACTGAGCCACCCAGGTGCCCCTGAACACAAGAGTTTAATAACTGGACGGGTACACCCCATGCAGAATACTCAAGAAAGAAAGAGTTCTTGGAAAAGGGAAGTTTCTGTGTTGGATTTCTAAAGCATTCTTTAAGCTCCTATATTAAGGGTGCCATGGTTCAAGGGAGTGTGTCCTTTCTTGAGTTATGTCCTTACCTGGGCAAAGGAGAGAATGTATGGGAAGCAGCCATTTTAGGTTTGGACTTCAAAGAGTTGGCATATTTGGTTATTTATTGAAATATCTACCTAGACAGAGGAAAAAACCCAAAGCTGAGATACACTGATTATTAATGCGTGAATCGAGAAGAATTTCTGATAATTGATAGCCTAATAGAGACGGATTAACGAGCTTAATGTTTAGGTGTACTTTCTCTAAAACAGAGCAATCCTACTGGTGTGGGAGTAATATGTTAGGGGTCCCAAATATAAGGTGGCTTTCCTACCCCTCATTTCTCCAAAGAAAGATGTGAATAGTTCAGAAACAATTTAAAAGAAGAACACTGAGATTTGACATACCAAATAGTACAATGTGTTATAAAACGACAAGTTTCAAATACTCTGGACTGTAGAGTAGTGAAACAATAGTCCGGAGATGCTCCTACTTGTAAACTAATACTTTCCTGACTTGAGGCCTCTTTGAATTGAGCCAAGTGCTCTCTCACTTTTACCCCTGTGGCCCAAGAGAAAATGGAAAGAGAAATGCTTCTCCAAGTACAGATGATATTTGGAGGAATCCAAATACCAGTTTCTCTGGTGTCTTAGTGTCTTTCAGAAAAACAAGGCAGTAGATTTATGAACAGAGCATAGAGGTCTTGAATTTTGGAAGTCCTCCCTAATGTTTATAGTGCTAATTCTGTATAGAAGTTCAGCTCCTTCAGGGGTACCTGGGTGGCTCAGTTGGTTAAGTGTCTGACTTTGGCTGAGGTCATAATCTGACGGTTTGTGAGTTCAAGCCTGGTATTGGGCTCTGTGACGGCTCAGAGCCTGGAGCCCTCTTTGGATTCTGTGTTTCCCTCTTTCTGCCCCTCCCCACTCACTCTCTGTTTCTATCACTCTCCCTTCCAAAAATAAAGAAACATTAAAAAAAAAAATTCAGCTCCTTTAGTTGAGCTTTCAAGTGGACATCTTGCGACCATTTTAGCATTGAGCATGCACTAGGAAGTGATGAAGCTGTCTGAGTGACTGGGGGGTTTATTAAGTTTTTTTTTTTTTTTTTAATTAAAACAATTTTTTTTTCTAGATTACTGTAGTATCGCCCATACTCTGAGACCTTCTAAGGAGATTCTTGGCTTTGTCAGTTGGCCTTCCCTTGACCCACATGCAAGTGTTACTTTCAGGCTACTTGCCTTTCCAGGATACTCAACTTCTCCTTAAGAGAATTTCAGTTTCCCCTCCAACTCCAAAGTATGTGGCTCTTTGCTGACAGTTCTTCCACTGAGGGGAGTTTTTACAGTGAGTGGTCCTCAAGGATTATGGAGGATAGAAGCGAACACCTTAGGCAAATGAGAAAGCTATTAGACTCTGTGCAGCTTTATGATTTTGTCAACACAGGGGCTAATAAAAGTGACGAAAATATGTAAGACACATAGTATTAATAATAGGACCGGTAGTGATTGGACCATAAAAACCCTTTCTCTTGAGGAAAAGCCCTCTTCATTTCACCAAAACAAGTGGTTTTATAGTGGTATTTTTAAATTTTTTTTGTCAACGTTTATTTATTTTTGAGACAGACAGAGACAGAGCATGAACAGGGGAGGGGCAGAGAGAGAGGGAGACAACAGAATCTGAAACAGGCTGCAGGCTCTGAGCGGTCAGCACAGAGCCCGACGTGGGGCTCGAACTCATGGGCCGTGAGATCATGACCTGAGCCGAAGTCGGACGCTTAACTGACCAAGCCACCCAGGCGCCCCATATAGTGGTATTTTTAATAGGCATATAACCTATATATCACAGTCTCTTATCAGTTATCTTTTCTTACAGTCACTCATCTTAAAACTGAGTCCCTCAAACTGACAGTCAATTTATTTAGCTCATAATTCTGGGTCAGCTGGGAGGGCTTTTGATCTCATCTGGCCTCAGTGCTGTTCACGTGTCAGTTGGCAGATCTGCTGGGCTGGCCGGTTCATGATGGCCATGGCTGGGACAACTGGGGCTTCTACTCATGTAGCTTATTTTCCAGCAAGTTAGTCTCAACTTCATCACGTGGTGGCAGGGCCTCAAAGAGCAGCAGGAGAGGGCAGGCTTCAGTGCACAAACATCTTTTCAGCCCCTGCTTGTGTCACACTTGCTCACTTTGTTGGCCAGAGCAAGTCACAGCTGAGCTTAGAGGCAGCGAGAGGGCACTCACAGCTGCAGGGCAAGGGGACGTGGGTGTAGGGAGAGGAGGAATATGTCCGTGTCTGCAGTCCGCTCCATGGCACAACGGGCTGTAGTTGTCAAGGAGGATAAACTTGAGCCACCGGGACCCGGTATTTCTTCGGCACTCAGTTGAAAAAGAATATATAGTTATGTGGGATGGTTGGAGTGTCATTAAGACCAGAGGTTTCAGGTTGGCAGTCTACCAGAAGTAGGTTTTATTTGTCCTGCACCATGTTCAAAAGCTTTTTTGTTTGTTTGTTTTCTGAGCCAACATTTAACATCCAGAGATTTTGTATAAAATCTGAATTTCTGACTTTTGGGAAAGACAGTGTGGCAAAAATTATCAAAGGCCGAGTGAAAAGTGCCGTTTTTACCACACTATAACACTTCACTCTTACCTGGTTTTATTACTTGCTGCACTTCTGACACCAGCTGTGTGGATTTTTTCCACATCAAGCAATTCTCCAGTTCTCTGCGGACACCAACTGGGTGTCCTACAATTCAGTTATGACACCATCTGGAGTTAATGCAGACCACACAGGTTCAAGACTCAGTCTCACAAGACTGCCCCACTTCAGACACCAGCCGCAGTCCCAGATTGTACCCGTACTTCTGACCAGCCAGCTATAGATTGGGGCTTCCCGTGACTCGCTCTTCCAGTTCAGTAATTTGCTAGAACGGCTCACAGAAATCAGGGAAAACCATTTACTTATGATTATTGGCTTATTATAAAGGATACGACTCAGGAATAGCCAAATGGAAGAGGTGCATGGGACAAGGCCTGGGGGAAGGGTCGCTACACTTCCACACCATCTCCCGGAACACTACCCTCCCAGGACCTCCGTGTGTTCACCAACCTGGAAGCTTTCTGAACCCCATCATTTTGGGGGTTTTACGGAGGTTCCATCACATAGGCATGATTGATTCAATCATGGCCAGTGGTGATTAGCTCAACCTCTGGCCTGTCTCCCCTCCCGAGAGGCTGGGGGTGGGGTGGGCTGCAAGTTCCAACCTTTTTAATCACGTGGTTGGTTCTTCTGGCAACCAGTCCCTATCCTGAAGCTGTCTAGGGACCCATCAGGAGTCCCCTCATTAGTAAAGTAATTCCTTGTGGTTGTAGAGGTCTATTACGGATAATGAAAGATGCTTCCCTCACCTCTGTAATTCAGGAAATTCCCAGGATTCTAGGCGCTTCATGCCAGGACCCAGGGACAAAGATCAAATATATATATCTTCTTATACAGCATCGCACCGTGTAATGTTTATCTTTATGATGAAGCCTGTGGTTTTCAGCCTGCGTGACTGTTGTCCATTTTGTCATCTCCTCCACTATGAGGCTAAGTATCACCTGCCACTTGTCAGAGGGGTCGCACCATGCATTCTCTTATAGCAGAGAAGTTTGTCACCATTTCTAGCAAATGTGGAACAACAAAGGGTAGACTCTGTGTTTCACATGCAGTCTGTGTTTTGGTGTCCAAAGAACTTTTTCCTTTAAAAGTGGCTTGCTTGATTCACACTATCCTCCGCCCCTACAGACATGGGAATTTAGGACCCTTATTCTAATTCTGTACAGTCTGTGCTTGCATTCAACCCTGCAATCAGAAAGGTCCGTCACACCATTCGTCTACCAGAGCACACCATGTCACTCCTTCTTGTAAATTGCTCTGCGCTGTGATGCCAATGACCTACAGAAAGACACCTTGTTAAAGGCAGACCTCTGAAGGTCATCGTGCTGTAAGGTGATGAAGTTGTTGAGAGTGATGTTCTAAACACCGAACAGTCTCTTCTCTCTGAGGACTCGCAGAAACTAACTGGTTTGTTCTTCTTTTGTGTTCATTTGAAACTTATGACTGTGTCCCCGTCTTTATAAATGTGTTGGGGTGAGAGGCCCTTTGTAGACTTTGTGTAGCTCTTTGTAGACCGGCACATTCTTAGCTTCGTCTTGAGTCCCCCCGCTTTACTTTTATTTTATCATTATTTTCTTATCTGTTTGTTTTATGTTGTTTTTAAATTTACATTTAAAATCTTATTATTTTTTTCTTTTTTGGTAAAATATTGTTGATGCAAAGCTTTCTGTGTGTTAGCTGCTGATCATAAGACTATAGAACTATGTTCCATATTTAACTCTGGCACAGTTAACACTTTGCTTCTCAGGCCTCCTCACCACCACCAAATTTGTGCTAATGTCCATTTACTTTTGAGCACCTTCTTCTAAAACCAGGTGTGAACTTCATTCTGTGTTGCTTCTTCCAGTGGTATTTCTGTTACTTTGTTTGCTGTGTTTTTTTCCTTTGGTTTTTTTGTTTGTTTGTTTTTGAGAGAGAGAGGCAGCAAGCCGCGGAAGGGCAAAAGGAGAGAGAGAATCTTAAGCAGGCTCCATGCTAACCATGTGGTTGCAGGATCACTGCAGGGCTTGATCACATGATCCCGGCATCATGACCTGAGCCAAAATCAAGTCAGACACTCAACTAACTGAGCCACCCAGGTGTCCCTGTTTTCCTTAGTTTTTGCTAAGACATTCACCATACATATGTTAGAGAACCTTTATTGTATTGCTCTTCATATATTAGATGCTTATTGAATATTTAAAGAAATGTATGAGTTTTAATAAAGTTTTCTTGTATTTGTTAGCTCTAAGTGGTTACAGGAAACCACTTACGATGAAATAAGAATTATAAATACCACCTGATCCTTTCAGTAGACGCTTTTTTCCCTCCTCCCAGCCCATTTTGTTTGTAGCAAACATGTTAAATTTAAAATACAGTCTTCTCTTGTGTCTGTGCATTGATAGAACACTTTTCAGAAATATGCATGTCTAGATAAGCTAAAAAAAAAAGAGAGAAAGAGAGAGAAGAAGTACAGTGAGGTGGTAAGGGCTGGGGTCTGGTCTAAAAGAAGCTTTGAATCTTAACTGGAGCTCTTGCTGTCTTAGTGACACTGGGAAGATGACTGCTCGGGGGCCTAGTTTCCTAACCTGTGAGCTGATTTGGTATTAATGTGGCATTGTGAGTATATGAGATAATGCATGGAAGCACTTAGAAGTTTCACTTTTGGAAAGGTAGGCTAAATAATAATCGGTCAAAGTATACTTTAAGACAAGAACCGTTACTTGAGATAAGATGGACATTTCTTAATAAAATATTAAACCCACCAGGAATATAAAACAGTTGAACAACTTAAAACTTGCAAACACTCAATAACGTAATCTCAAAATTGAAAGAACTATAAGGAAAAATGGTAGGTTTTTAACACATTTCTCTCAAACTGATAAAACAAGCGAATTAAAATCAATAGCAGCAGTGAAGGTTCAAACGACTAAATCAACACATTTAGCCTGTATTACAGAAAGAGAGCATTGGAACAAGAAAACTTTGGAATATAATTTCTTTTCAAGAGCAAGTTCTGCAACTTGCTTTGCAGAACAATTACCAAATGGCCATATGCTGAGCATTATAGCAAGTTTCAACAAAGTATTGAAATCATACAGAGCATGGTATCTGAACATACTGGAATTAAACTATAAATCAATACAGAAAGATTACTAGAGTATTCCAGTATGTTTGTAATGCAAGCAGTGCACTTCTCATTCACGTATGGGTTAAAGAAGAAATCACAGTGGACATAGAAAATGTTGTGATGAATAATGGTAGAAATAAAAACAAAATGTACGTGATGAATGTCAGCAGGAATAACAGTACAGACCTTCAAAACCTGCTTCTCTATAAAAACAGTGAGAACACTGGCAAAAATTGTCAGAGTCTTAACCAAAGGTCCACAACAATCTGAGGAGCATTTATTCTAGAAAAATGGCTGAATCTCAATAAGAACAGTAAGCTTTGTGATATGTCGATATGTCCTATTTTATGTCCTGAGTTTCCTGATGTCTTAATATGTTCTATTCCGTTCTGACTTCCCAGCTCTGCAGTAGCCATAAAAGCTAATAGCTTATAGTCCTAGTAAAAACCAGCAGCCTGGCAGCCAGGGGAGGAGGCAAAACAGAGTTGGAACTCCTTCAAAGTCCCATTTCCAGAGAATTGTCATCATGTGGGTTGTGTGGCAGTTCCCTGGAACCCCTCATGCACAGGGGTTGTCTTTATTTGAAGTGACTCATATTTTGTCTAGTGAAAAAGCCTTTCTCTGGGGTGTTTCTCATCAACAGTCAGCGGCAGCTGTTTAACTTCACAGCTGCCTGAAGCAGCAGTAATGGTCGGGGCAAACGAGAAGCTGACCAAAGAACTTAAAGGGGAAAGCTGGGCAGTGAGATGTTCATAGGGAACTTTGAAAAGCCCCGTATGTTCCTGGGAAGCTGGAAGCGCACACACGTGGGCAGGGCTGTGGGCTTGCCAGGGAAGATTTGACAAGTCTCTGTGTTCTCACCTCTTCCCCAGTGTTGACGTCTTGAACAAGCAGACAGTGAAGACTAAGGCAGAGCCGTCAACTGCCTGACTGGGCATTGAAGGCATGCCCCAACACACACACGCACAACCCGTAGCAAAGTCTGGGAGCCTTACCAGTTGAAGGCATTTAAGTTATCTCTGGCCAGTCATTAGCAGCCCACTAAGCTAACCCAACAGGCTAAACGCAAGAAAGAATACAGAATTTACCAAAGTAGTTCAGTAACAACAAAAGCAGCAATAAACAAACAGAGCGACAGTGCTTGGTTTGGGAGGTATCCGATGCACAGACTTGCCACATAATATTATTTAAAATGTTAAGTGTTTATTTAAAAAAGTCACGAAACAGACAAATGAGAGTATGGCCCATACACAGAGAAGAAAACAACTAATGGAAACGGTCTTTTTTAGATTCCACACATAAGTGAGTTCACGCAGTATTTGCCTTTCTGTGTTTGGCTTATCTCACTTGGCATAATGTCCCCCAGGTTCATCCGTGTTGTAAATGACAGCATTTCCTTTTTTCTCATGGCCTGAATAATATGTCCTGTGTCTGTCTATATTTTTTCTTTATGCATGTGTCCACATTTTCTTTATCCATTCATCTGTTGATAGAAATGTTGTTTCCATGTCTTGGCTATTCTGAGTAATGCTGCAGTAAACATGGGGGTGCAGGTATCTTTGCAAGATACTGATTTCATTTCCTTTGGATAAATACCCAGAAGTGGGATTGCCACACATACAGTTCTATTTTTAATTAATTGTTAGTTACATATTTATATATAACCATTATTAATTGTATAATTAATTAATATTACTTATTATTCCCATTTATTTGGGTCTTCAATTTCTTTGATCACCTTTGAGAAGTTCTTAGACGAATATAACAATACGCTTTCTAAGGCTCCATTCCTGGAGAGTGATTCCGTTTCAGGAGAGGCCCAAGAACCTGAGTTTGCAGGTCCTTCTGATGCATGTTGTCCTGACCACAGTTGGAGACATTCTGCTGTGAGACTTGAAACACTGCTCTTGGCTTTCTGTGACAAGAGGCCTGGCCAGCGCTGCCTGTGAAAGGCCGTTCTGATGGAGACATTGTGGTGCAGGGCTAGGTGAACACGCTCCGAATCTCTAGGCTTGAATCTCATCGTTGACACTTGTGGATTCTTGAACAAGCTACTTAGCTACTTAACCCTTCGAGTCACAGTTTCATCAACTTTAAAATGGGCAAAACTGGCAACCACCTTGTTAGTTTACCATGAGTGTTCAATGAACTGGATGAGAAGGGTAAGGCACTTAGCACAGTGCACCCAGCACATGATGAATACTCAGTAGATGGTACTTTTCTCCTTCCTCTTTATCCTCCTGCTCTTTAACTCCTAAATTATTTGACCAGGCCTAACAGCCCCAGATTATCTTAGAGATTCTGGTTTTAATAGTATTGGATCTTTGGGCTGTTTTGGTTGGTTATTTGTTTGTTTGTTTGTTTGTTTATTTTTGTCCAATAGGAGCATCAAACTTCTTCTCTAAGCCACTTGATTTCTTGCAAACATAAATCTCTCTTCCTTTTTTCCTTTCTGTACAGATTAGAAGGCCTGAGGCCTTTCCATACAGAAAGGAAAAAATGAAGCATTTTTGCGTTCAGTTGTCAGTGCATTTCTATATATGATCATTTTTAAACATGTTTATTTATTTAGTTATTTTGAGAGAGAGAGTGCGCGCTTGCACGAGTGGGGGAGCGGCAAAGAGAGAGGGAGAGAGAGAGAATCCCAAGCAGGCTCTGTTCTGTCAGCTTCGAGCCTGATGCAGGGCTTGATCTCACAAACCATGAAACCATGACCTGAGCTGAGATCAAGAGCTGGACACTTAACCGACTGAGCTACCCAGGCACCCCTATGTATTTGATCATTCTTAACTTAGAGATATAAAATGAGCAGGATGAGGGGCGCCTGGGTAGCTCAATCAATGAAGCATCTGAATTCGGCCCAGGTCATGGTCTCATGGTTAGCGAACTCGAGCCCCGCGTCAGGCTCTGTGCTGACACCTTGCACCTAGGAGTCTGGAGCCTGCTTCAGATTCTGTGCCTCCCTCTCTCTCTGCCCCTTTCCCACTCACACTCTGTTTCTCTCTGCCTCTCATAAATAAATAAACATTAAAAATTTTTTTTAAAAATGAGCAGGATGAAGGATCACCACAGTAATCATATGAAGGTGCATTGGGCATTTTCAGTGGGGTTTAGGCTTTCAGTTGTATTTCCCTTTTATTATGTGGTCCTTTTTAATTGTTTTCAGCAGCAATGTTAGATTCTCAAACACAAATTATTATCATGATTTTAAAGTTATAACATTCTCTTGCTTGGGGGAACTAAAATGATAGCTATCATTGTATAGAATGGAGATAGGTAGATGACCATGCTGAGAACCACATTGCTTGCCCTGGGGAATAGAGGCCAGTACCAGGCACATATAAGATCCCTGAGGCTCAGAAAATTTCTCCAAGTACTTTTAATATTTTGAGTCCCTTAGGAATAAGTTCTGTAATTCCTAGGAATTTTTCCTCTTTTCCATTCTTCGCCTGCTCCTTGGTAAGAGCAAGCAATAAACTTCCTTGATTATAGCATCTCAGATATTTAGTATTGACTAAAATTTCTTATTGGTACTGTCAGTGTTCAGGGCTTCCCATTTTGCAACTGATGGAGGTTTGTAAAATAACTAGGGCCTTTGGAATTTACTGTTCATAATCTTAAGTAGTTTTGGAGGCATAGTGAAAAGGTCAGGTCAGTTCCCATTTTTGCATTAGGCAGCTTTATGACAAAGTCCTGCAAGTATCAGATAATGATAGCCAACGGTATCCATTAAGACAACCTCTTTTATTTTTATTTTTTTGTAAAACATGAGTCCATTTAAGGTAGCATGCCCTGTCTGTTATTAAAGAGGCTCCCAGGAAAAGGAATGATGAGACAGAAGTATGCTCCTGTTTTTCATTTTCAGTAATTGATGTCCTTTGCTCAGTAGTGACACAGTATTGAACTTTTAAGGATTCCCTTTGTAGCCAGCATTGGAGAGGGATTAAAGCAATGAGTCTGCCAATATGTAATCACTTCTTTCTTAACTTTGGTCAGACCTTCTCTACTTTTAATAACTTCGGGTTCAGACCCCTGTGATTTTTCCATATGTCACTAAGCTAGATCGTGGTAAGCGTTTGTGTGGCCTGCATGCCCTCAGAAGCTTTGTTAGCTGAAGTCAACAATATCAAGTAAAAAGTAGCTTTAAGCATCTGCCTGTAAGGCTGGGTACAAAGAAAGCTATGGTTCCTGCCCTTGAAGGTCTTACACTCAACGACAGATAAGACCGATACTGATAGATACAAAAAGCATATAAACCCCTTTGATGGTGAATTTCATGGCATGTGAATTATATTTCAGTTTTTGAAAGTGCATAGACTTTGAAACAAAAACGTGTAAATAACATTCCAGGGGTAAATACAAATCCTGGAATAGTTATAGAAAGTTAATAGTGGGAAAATTTGGTCAAAGGATTATTAAAGGGAAGTTTCTTTCTTGTTGCAAGTTTATTGAAGGGAATGAATTATGAGACCCACTTGAAGGGAGAGGAGAGAGGTTTTGGAAAGAGCACAATCTGGGCTCGATGCATAACTGGCAAATAGGATAGTAGATCAGAATGACTTAATGAAATGAGTCCGTGAATTTGAGAGACGTGGAGAATGAGTGGTATTCATGGAAACTGATCAAGAAGGCGAAGAAAAAGAATCTGCAACGTACGGTTTTCTTGGGGGTTGTGCTCCTTTGTAAGGGCTTGGTTGTTGTTGTAGCTCTGCATTGCTTAAGGCTCCCTGGCTAGGGAGCTTTGCCCATGCAAGGCTGGACTTTAAACTCACTCTGGCTCTTGGAGGCATAGGTGAGCTACTGGTGTGGCTTTGTGCCTTTCTAGGAAGGCTTAAGCTTTTTGGGGTTGTTTCTTGTTCCTTAGGAAACTTCCATCAGGGAAGTGACGATGGGAGGTGGCCTGTCAGCAGGGACCCCATGTGGCGGTGACATTTCAGCTGTATAATTCTTGAACGGCAGAGTTCACGGGGAAACTTAAGTCTGAGAGCCCCTTCTAATTGCCCTGGGCTGATGGTACCTGACCTGAAGCTAGAGCTCATTTTGTTTATTTTCCACTATATACTGTTTGAAGAGGGACCAGTTTTAAGTAATTGAATGTTTTCAGGTTATTAAGGATAGTGTCCAGTCCATTTTAGAAATAATCAACTGACAGCCTATTGTACCACATCATTCAAATCATTGCTAGACCCCGTGACATGTTGAATTACCCCATCTATTATCGATTGTAAATTTTACAGCATGACAAGCCTGACATGGGCATAATTTTTTCCCTATTGTTTTTTGTTTTGTTTTTCAAATTATGAAGGAACCTCAAACCAGTCACACAGCTGTATGTCAGTGTGGATGCTAGCACCAAAGATAGCCTGAAGAAAATTGACCGCCCACTCTTCAAGGATTTCTGGCAGAGATTCCTCAACAGCTTAAAAGCCTTGGCAGCAAAGGTAAGAATTATGACATCTTTAAAAGAGAGAGGGGGGGGAAAAAAGAAGAAGTGGAGAGAGGTGGTTTTTAAAAAAAAACCTTCAACCTTGTTTTAGACTTCCACCCACTTTGATTATTCAATAAATATTTATTGAGTTCCTCTTAAGTTTGTAGCACTCTGCCTTTTATGTATAATTTGTCCTTCATGTATTTAGGGAGAGAGATACATGCTCCCAAAGTTAATTAATAAAACATAGTAAAGTAGCAGTTCATAGCTACCCTAGAAGAGATAGCAGCAAATAGTATATGTTTAAATACGAGATTAATTTTCTTGAATTTCTAAGACCAAATTTCCTACCTATAAGGGACTCAGCCTCAGAATTTCCAAATTTAATGCCTTTTTCTTCCAGCATTTGCCCTCTTTTATGTCTTCTCTTAGGTCATATTTACTTTCCTAGTCTTTTGTTTATTTTGAGAGAGTGAGCACATGTGAGCGGGTTGAGGGCAGAGAGAGAGGGGGAAGGAGAGAGAACGGGCAGGGGAAGGGTAGAAGAAAAAGGGGGAGAGAGAGAATCCCAAGCAGGCTCCCAACGCGGGGCTTGATTGTATGATCTGATCCGTGAGATCATGACCTAAGCCAAAACCAAGAGTCTGACGCTTAACTGACTGAGCCACCCAGGCACCCCTACTTTCCTATTCTTTTTTTTTTTTTTTAATTTTTTTTTTCCACGTTTATTTATTTTTGGGACAGAGAGAGACAGAGCATGAACGGGGGAGGGGCAGAGAGAGAGGGAGACACAGAATCGGAAACAGGCTCCAGGCTCTGAGCCATCAGCCCAGAGCCCGACGCGGGGCTCGAACTCACGGACCGCGAGATCGTGACCTGGCTGAAGTCGGACGCTTAACCGACTGCGCCACCCAGGCGCCCCGCTACTTTCCTATTCTTTTCGACCTAAAGTAACCTTCTGATTCTTCTTTTCCGTTAACCCCATATTGTAACAGTTGGTATTTTCTGTTAGTTCTGCCT
Source organism: Lynx rufus (assembly GCF_022079265.1). NCBI lineage: Eukaryota > Metazoa > Chordata > Mammalia > Carnivora > Felidae > Lynx > Lynx rufus. Next base: position 15,156,682 of record NW_025814842.1, on the reverse strand, counting down.
CTCTTCTCTCATAGCCGTTCCCTTGTCCTGTTCTCTTTGCTTTTGCCTTGCAGTCCTTCACACTTTACTCAAACATGACAGATAATGAGAGTCACCACAGAAGCTTCAAAAATTACAATTTCCTATTCCTAGTGGCATTTGAGAATCTGCATTTTAAACATTGCAAGTGGCTTTTGATGTGCCGGCCCCATCTGGGACTCACTGTCCCAGAAAACCTCCCTCTCTCTCCTTTGCCCAGCCCTTACTCACTTTGCCGTTCCTGACCCACCCTGTCTGGCCCCAGGAAGGCCATCCTTCCCTGCTTATGTTGGTGTCTCTGCAGATGCACCCACTACATTTTCCAAGTCTTTGGTTACCTCCCCAGAGCCGAGATTGTCCTTTCTTTCCATTTCTTTGACTTGTGTGTGACCTTCCATGCTCAACTTCATTATTACCTCAATTTTGAAGCCTTTTCCAGTTGCAAACAGCTGCCCCTGTCTCCCTTAAGTTTTATATCTATAAACACACATTATTTCTGCTGTTTTATCTCATCGTCTCTCTTCTCAACTGAATTCCTTACTCATGTCTTAATTCCACTCGAAGTCTGCACAGCACATCTTATGGTACTTGAAAAGTGTTTCTTGAAAGAATAAACGGGTGGAAACTCAACAGAGCTCTGTTGTGGTAAGATGTATACATACATTTTCTGGGCCGTTCAGATGATTAAAACTCCCCCTTCCCCCATTTTATGCTTGAGAAGTTAAATCAGTGCCTTTTTGGGCAATTAGCACTGACAGTATTTAGGTAATGCAAAATAGGCATTTGGTTTCTCATCTGACCGGTCTTGGATTATTTAGAAAGCTGGCAAGCCAGGTGCTTCTTGGGCTCCTAAAGTCTCTTCATCTCTGGACTTCACCCTCAGCTCTATCCCCTTCACTCATTGCCGAGACAGGAGATACATGGCGTACAAGTCAGAATGCACTTAGATAGAAGCCAGACAGCAGGAGCTGGCATTATCGGACCCATCTGAGATTGTTACCTAGGCTGTATTCTGAGTCAGATGTGGACGATGAGAAGCAGGCATTAGTAGAATGGCTTAATAGCTTCTTTTTTCTTTTGGCCAAAATTTTCCACAAAATGTATTCTTGCTTGGAGTTATAAGCCCTTAGATATCCTATTCAGTTGTAAGTACTCTGGGTTGACTCATTGAGAGTAATGAAATAATTTAAAGTTGTGCAGTATTTTCTAACCTGTGAGCTTCTTACATGTAACGTCATAAATTGTGTCCATGTAACTCTGGTTGGAAGATTTTCCTTGGGCTGTTAGACTATCCTGGCAGATTACGGCAAGTGCTTTCTAAGCATTTTGTAGCAATTAGAGTGCATGTTTCTTATTGTGTTGTTCATGTTGCCATTTAAGAAAGATCTGTGACAGGGAACTGCTCTTAAATTAACTAGATCTAGCTGTTACTTCCTTCTGAATATCTAATATTACTGTTACAGTAGATACTATCAAAGTTCTGCTTTACTGCTGTTTAATACTCAAAAATAACACTTATGTTGTAACTATACTTATTAGCTAGGCTCCAACATGTTATTACTGTAATCTGGCATCATTTGAGTTTTTAAATAAAACATTTTAAATGAAAGTGACTTTAGATACTTTAATTAGAACATCTATGCATTTATATTATTATCTTTATTGCCTGTTGAGGCTTTTAGTACGTTAGTACTTTTCGTTATTTGTTTTAGGCTTAGCAAGGAAAGGCATTAGAATTGAAAGAATTTCTTGAACTTTATAAACAGAAAAATTTGATTTGTCCCAAGATTTTCAGCGTTTTTATGAGCTAGTGTAACCCAAAGCAGAAAGAGGTAGGGTATTTGGGGTTTTTTTGTTTTTTGTTTTTTTGTTTTTTTTACTCATGGCTAGTATAGTATTTTCATTTCTGGATCTTTATCCTTTGTCAAATTGTTCTGCTTCAAATATGAGGAGAGAGATATATTGGTACTTGAGTATATGGGGCTAAAAAGCAATTCCATCAAGGTAACACAGCAAAAAATGTGTTAGCTTCAATTTCCGTCCACGACAGCTACTTGTCACACAGTTTTTTTTTTTTTTTTTTAAAAGAAAAATCCATCTTGTCAATGACAACACTGACTGCCTTTGGCAGGAGACTTTTATCAGCTGTGTGACCAGATGTGTTTCTGCTGCACATTGTTATGCCAGGTTGAAGATCCAGCAGGATAAGCAGTGGTATTGATATCCTTGAAACGTTATATTTGAAAAGAAAGACAAAAATAGTTGTCTGCATTACACATTCTTAGATCTCAAGAGTGAACATTAGCACTCTTTTCCGCAAATGTGAGCATGCTCTGACCTGATGTTATTAGAGTTAATATAGTTTCATTGTTAAGAAAGGCTTATTGTACATTAATGAGGTAGATTTGTATCTAATAAGAGGTAAACCAGTGTATCCATGTGGCCCACAATTTGCAGCTTAAAAAACAAACATTTAATATTTGACTTCCTTATCTCTGATTATAAAAACATTATGTGTTCATTATGGAAGCTCAGGGGACGTAAAGAGAAGTATAAAGAAGCAAGGAAAGAGGTTACTTATAAATCCAGGACCTTGAGACACCGACTGCTAACATTTAAAGTACTTCTATTTAATCCTTTGGTGACGGGGGTGGGGGGGTGGGGGGACTGCGTTTTTACATAGGTAACTCAATTCTATATGTTGCTTTTTGTTGTTAACATGAGGTCATAGCATTTTTTCATGCTATTAATTTTTCTGTATGACCTTCGTGTTAAAGACAGCTTAGTTTTTCACCTCAGCGTGAGATCACAGAAAATACATATATTGGTTTCTGCACCCGGTTTCTGGCACGGAGCTCCTAGAACCCTTGTAGTGTTCTAAGTGGTAAGGCCATCTTGTTTTAGTGTTTCACCTTTGACCCCATACTTAACATAGGGCTCCTAAAACCCTTGTAAATTCCTAGGTGATAAGACCACGAAGATCATCTCTTGTTCTAATGAGGTGACTCTGGGGGGACTCCTAAGTGGCTCGTAGATTGAGTCTCATCACCAAAAACATGAAGCTAATCAGAAGGCTGGAATTTTCTGTGGGTTCCCTGCCCCCCACCCCACTGTGCTTCCCCATTTCTCTAGAGAGGGGAGAGGGCCTAGAAATGGAGTAAATAATTGATCATACCTACGTGAGGAAGCCTCCATAAATCCCAGTAACAAAAGCTCCTGGGCTCGGGAGCCTCCCAGACCTCACCCTGTGTACCTCCTCATCTGGTTGTTCATCTGTATCCTTTCATAAACTGGTAGATGTAAGTAAGTGTTTTCCCGAGGTCTCTAATCTGCTCTAGCCAATTAATCGAACCTGAGGGAGGAAGGTCAGAAGCACACGTGGTAACCTAGACTTGACATTGTCTAAAGTGTGCTGCAGTGTCAGAAATGAGTTAAGTTGTAGAACACCCAGTTGGTGTCACAGAGAATTGCTTGTGGGGGAAAACTGCCCACATGTTCAATGGCTGGATGTGTTCTGTCTTAGTGGAAAGGGAGACACATAGGAGAGAACACTGGGTTGTTTCCTACTCACTCGGTTTCCTGCTTGTTGGCCAGTAGGGGGGTCTAGTGAGAGTGTGTCATGTTCTGGCACACTTCTTCAATTGTGCGTGTCTGGCAGTAAAGTCAAATTCCTGTCTTTATCACACTCGCGAGGGAGCCTTGATGCCTGTGCTGCTCGTGAGTTGCAACATACACACGTTGTCATTTAAAACCATTTCTGAAGTCACGTGCAGCCAGAGATGGCATGTCCTAGTCGGTAGCATTGCTATTTTCATTGTTGTGTGTCTTACAATCTAGAGTATCTTAGATGAAATGAAAGAGCATATCTTCTCCCTTACCTCCTTTTTGGGATGAACAAGTCTCCCCTCCATCGTTCTGACTAGTCCTGCTGCTTATTGACCCATTTTCTTTATTTCTGCCTCCCAGCATTGATGCCAAAGTCTGCTCTTCAGTCTTTGTCCATCTGGCTGTGGTCTGCATATGTTTTTTTATTGTCATCTTTTTTTAGACTTTATCTTGCCCTTTACCTTCATCTGTTACCCATGAGCCCGCTCCACGGGACGGGCCTCCCAGGCTGTGGATTCTGTCCAGCCTGGGTTTTTTTGGTTTTTTTTTGTTTTAATTTTTTTTTTTAATGTTTATTTCTGAGACAGAGAGAGACAGAGCATGAGTGGGGGAGGAGCAGAGAGAGAGGGAGACACAGAATCCGAAGCAGGCTCCAGGCTCTGAGCTGTCAGCACAGATCCCGACCCGGGGCTCGAACTCACAAACCGCGAGATCATGACCTCAACCGACTAAACCACCCAGGCACCCCCTGTCCAGCCTGGGTTTAATGCCACCATACCCTCCTCTGCTTGACTAAAAACCATGTCCTGGTTTTAGCCACTTTTGAAATCAGACCAAGACTGCCGTGCTTGGATCTCTCCAGCGGTGTCATCCAAAGCCAGTGTCTACAAACTGACTGGTTCCCTCCAGTGCCAGGAAGTTCTGTCATAAGTACATTTTTCTCCAGACGTGACTTCTGCCTAAGCTCATTCTAGGGAAAGATGAACGTGTTGCATGTTGGGTTCATGTTGAGGCACTGGGTGATTGGGTCAGGCAGATAATTGCTTCAATCTTGGGGACTCAGGAACGTCACAGTAGGAACATGTAGGTGTGAAAGTCATCTCTGTAGCAGTTTGTCAAAGGCAAACAGGTGGACGGAATTGTCCAAGAAGGGTCTAGAGAAGGCCAAAGAAGGAGCTGTAGGGAAAACAAATTTTGAAGCTTTCAAAATGAGGAGCATATGGGGAGTGAGTCTGGGAAGAATTTGATAAAGGTGTTGGTGCAGTTTCATGCAAGTGAACGTATGTATGTTAACGTACAATTCAAGGAAACAGTTCGGTTCCAGAAAGAGAAGGGGAACGTTAAGTATGATGGAAAAGAAACTTGGTCTATCAGTTAGTCTCTAATGACTATGGCAAAAAGAAGTACAGTGTTTTGTGTAGAAGCCATTGTGTAGTGGGTTGAATGGGGACAATAGATATTAATGTAATAAATACTAACTTTTTGAACCAAGAGCAACAATATTAATGAAGAAATGAAAGGTATTTCCTTTTATCGGATAAAAATTTATCTAAGCATATGTGCTAATTTGAAAATAAATATTACTGTAATGAAGAAAATAAGATGACTCCTATGTCACCAGAAGTCAAAGGTGAAAAAACACTATCGCTATAATGCGTAGCTTCCGGGGTTTTAACTCTTGTGTGTATGTATATGTATGTGTATTTTACTTACAAAATGAAATCATGCCATACGTATTTTTACAACAGTACTTCTTATTTATAATACCATATTTAAAATATTTATTTAAAATATCAACGTCTGTCAGCATAGATTAATTTTGCCTATTTTCTGGATATAACAATTTAATTTTGCCTTTGGCGGCCTTCCCTGACTCCCTCCTTCCCCCTCCCTGGTTTATATACCACACTGCCCATACCCAGCACTTACGAACTTGAAAGATCCCTGAGAGAAGGCAGAGTGTATGTGAGGTCTTTGTGCCCACCATGGTATTCCCAGCTCTTAATCACAGGTCAACACACAGTTGCCAGATAACCAGAATGCGATTGATCCACTCCCGTCGTGATGTGTATTCAGTTGTTTCCCATCGATTTGTTGTGTGTAGTAGTTATGAGCTTGGGATTCTGAAACAAGACCACCCAGGTTTGAATCCTATTTCCTACCACTTCTTGGCTGTGTAATATTGGTCGTGGGATTCAGTTTTCTCTTCTGTAAAATGGGGTTGATAACAGTGCCTTCCTCATAAGGTCTAGATAGAAACACCTAAAAATATCATAGAGTGCTTGTGTTTAAATTTTAAAATATAACGCCCTCTATCACCAATCTTGTGTATATAATTGATTTTGGACATCTTAAAAGGTACAGTACATGAGGTGGTAAATACTAATGTAACTACCATCTAGCTTAAGAAATAAAAGATTATAAACTCAGTTGCAGTCCCTGTGAACCCCTTTTCTATTATATTTCCTTTCCTTCCCTCTCTTGCAGAGGTAATCAGTATGTATTTTGTGTTTATTTTTCCATGCTATTTTTATACTTCACTCTATTTACACTTCCATAAACAGCTGTTTTCCATATTTTAAAACTATTTACATAATAGTATCATTCTATAAATATCGTTCTGCAACTTTTCCTTTTTTTGACCATTTAAAAGATAAAATTTACCATTTTAAATATTTTTACATATACAGTTCAGTGGTATTCAATACAGTCATATTGTGTAACCATCACCAGCATCCATTTCCAGAACATTTTTATCTTCCCAAACTGAAACCGTATGCCCATTAACCAATAACCCCAGTCCTCCCCTCCTTGCAGTTTTTGCTTGTTGGTTCAATATTATATTTGCGAGATGTACCCGCATTGCTACGTTTTGCTTTTGAGACACTGAAACTGCTACATAGCAATCCGTCCTATAAATATCCCACAAGGTACTAATCATTCTCCTGTGGATGGGCATTTAGGTTTTTCTGTAGTTTTCAGCTCTGCAGTGAATGTTAGTGAAAGTGAGGCTCATGTACCTGTGCCGTAGTAGTTTCTTTAGGGTCTGCACCTAGGCGTGAACATTGCTGGATTGTAGGGTATACACATCTTCAACTGGATTTTCTGTTTTTGTTGTTTTTCATAGTACTCAGGAGAGTGGCTGTACTTCAGAGGGAAGCGTATGAGTTTCCACTTTCTATCCTCACAAGCCAGTAGTATTGTTGGCTTTTAAAATTTTGCTAAGCTGATGGATGTGACTTGGCCTCTGTGGTTTTATTTTGCATTCCTCTAATTAGTGAAGTGAGCATCTTCTTATGTTCTGGGTCATTTCCTTAATCACTTTTACATACCTTGCTTATTTTTCCATTGGTTGTTTATATACATTTTCTGATTATTTCTTTCAGTAATGGCCTTTCCCTAACGTTGGCACGGTTTGTTTTCTCACTTCCTTCAAGACTCCATTCAGATATCCTGTCATCAGAGAGTCATTCGCTGACCATCCTGCGTAAAGGAGCTCCCCTCCTTGGTAGTATTCCTGTCCCTCTCCCCTGTCTGTTTGTCACATAGCACAGGTCACTACCTGACTTGTGTGTTTATCGTGGGTCTCTTCCCCAGTTCGAACATACGCACATACGCTCACAAGGGCAGGGACATTGTCTCGTTCTCTGCCGTATCCTTAGCGGCTCCCATCGTGCTTTGCCTGTAGGGCACATTTAATAAATAAAGAGAATGAATATAAGAACACATGTATGCTGGTATTCAGGTTTCCAGAAATGATTACCCCCCACCATGGGCTATGTAAACAAATGTTAGAAGGTAATAAAAAGACACTATTCCTCCAACTTTGTGAGCCTCCACAGGATCGATACATCCGGTTCGTCAGAGAACCTAGAGAAGAGCGCTGCAGATTTCTGCTGGGCCAGAGACACTAAAGTTGATGAAGATACGGGTAACCACTCCTGGTTCTGCCCGGCTCCCCTCAGTACCTGCCCCCCACCCCTCCTGGCAACAACTGGATAAAAACTCCTCAGAACCAGTGAAATGGAGAGAGAAAATGTTCTGTGTCCGTGTCTCTCTTTTTACTTGACGTATATATTTACATACTATGAGATTCTCCCCTCCAGGGCGTGCAATTCAGTGATTTTTAGTACATTCACGAGGCTGTGCAGCCATCACCACCATTTCGTTTAGGAACATTTTTGTCACCCCAGCCGAATTTCCTTTTTACTTATAATGTTAAAACACTTTTTAAAAAACGCCTTTGTGTTTCGTGCTTAGGTCTCCAAATACCTGTGTTTTTCTGGAAAGTGTGTGCTGCCTCCAGGGTCTACCCAGCAAACTCGCACAGGCTCGCGAGTTCGGCCCCCGCCGACCAGCAGCTCCCTGGGTGTTCGCCCCTGGGAGCCAGGCCCGCGCCACTCCAGCCTTGCTGGTGACACTGGAGGCTAGGTTCAGAATTGAAATAAATATAAGGCAGACCTTTGATCTTGCAGAGAGCATTACTGCAAGTTTCTGTGTTTAATAATAAAGCGCCGACAGCTAACATCTGTTAAATGATTGCCAAGTTCTAGTCCTGCTAATCGTTTATGTGCATCATATTGCTTTATCTTTGCACACTTCTTCTGAGGGAGATATTGAAATCACCCTCATTTGACAGATGAGAAAACTGAGGCTTATGAAGTTGTTTGGCCTGTTACCTGTTAGCGTTTGCTTATCCTCTGTAGCCACAGTGGAGGTCACCGTTTCTGAGAATCTGGATACAGCTACTGAATATCAGAACCTGAAAACTGGTATTTGAACTCGGGTTTGGTTCCAAAGTGCTCCATTTTGTCAGTCAGTACTCTCTATATCCGGAAGATCGAAGTTAGTCCTGTTGCCTAAAATTACCATTTTCCCTTCTTTTATTTATTCTTTGAACCGGGACAGTAAGACGTATTTATTTCTAGATGATGTGAAGAGGTGGAGATTTTCATGGGTCAGCAAAAGTTTATGAAAACATTACAGTTCTGTAGCTCTGTAATGATCTATTGCCAAGATATTCTAGCACTGAGGGAAGATTTCATCTGATCTGAATAACATCTTACTCATAATTTGATCCTTGTTTCACATGGGAAGGAAGTATTTTTGGACTTAATCTTCATAATAATGTGTGATTCAGAGTGCTACCTGATGAGCTGTGGAGACTGACAGTAGTCTTCGTAATTTGATGAAATGTAGGTCCATATGTAGGTCCATGTATTGTGTATCAATATATTATAGTGAGATCATGATGAAAATGTAAACATGATTGACTGTTAGAAACTAACATATTTTAGTGAGTGGAAGAAAATTGCACGTTTTCCTGTTTTCTTAGAGGTGTTTTTGGTTGAGAATTGATTGGTTCCAATAACCTCCTTCCTCCACCACTTTTAGAAAGAGAGGGGCTGGGACTAAAGATTATTCTAATCAAGCCTTCCTAATTCCTACTCTCAAACAAAAAAAGAATTCCTACTGTCTTGCAGTTTACCCCTTCTTTATTGTTATTCGCTTCTAAGACTAAGTCTTTTTCTTCATCCTTTTCTAAGGGGAGAATTACAGAATGTTCCAAACTGAATTTTAAACCATATATTTGGTAGCCCTACCTAGCAGAACATGGTAAAGTGCCCTTTGCTGTTTCTACTGGGTGAAATGCTCCTAAACCCGCATAAAAGGGACTCCAGGACTCCAGGGGTGGAATAATTCAACACCGTGTTGCCTGTTTAAACAAAGCCTCAGGGAAGCATTGCTGGGTGACTTAGTCTGCAGAGCTGAACGTTGGGACTTCCCCATTGGATAGATTTGTGTGTCTAGAGGTGGGCATTCAGACCTAGCCTTGAAAGAAGAAACCTGTGAGATGGCCTGTAGGAGGAATCCGTGAAGAGCCCCCTGCATCAGGCATCCTGCCAGGAGGGTCTGTATCTTCATCACTCTGGTGCTTAGTAAGTACTCACAGCCACTGTTGAAAACGACCTTATCTCAGCAGCACAGAAAGTCCCATGCTCTTGCCCCCTGCCCCTCTTCTTCATCTCAGAGCACTGAGAAATACTTTTAGACTGAGAAACTTGGGAGATGGCCGCTGATCTGGAATCGGCCTTGTGTTCTTGTTAAATAGATGAAGTGGCTTTTGAGAAAGCCTCTGGGCAGCTACCCCACTGTGGCCGAGGGCCTGCTTTGCCGACATGGCACTAAACAGACAGGAGTAGAGTTCCTTCCCTGATACCCTGTTCTGTAGAGCCTTGGCTTTCTTGAGCCTTGATTTCTAGAGCATGTGTAGACACTTCTAAACCCCGGAGGGTGACAAAATCCTTTGTGACCCTCTAGGCCAGGATATCACTATTACTTGTCAGTACCCTTCTGTATCAATTTATCCTGGATTCTGCGGGCCTCCTAGGTTGGGCTGCCTTAGACCAGCTGTGGCTCCCTGCTTTGTATGAACGCTAGGAAGTGTAGTGTTTAGCCAAGGCATCTGTATGATGCCAAACAGGGAATGTGGGGTACCAAGCTGGGTAGCCCTCCTGGCCAATCAAGGACATCCAGTGATTTCTGAGAATCTGTGGGTACTGCTGGCAGATCATCCTGTATTCATCCAACGGAACACTTTGGTAGACCTTCTAAACAAAGGTCTCATCTCTAGCCACAGAATATCAGTGGAAAGTGATCAAGGAAATCTGGTAAGGATAGGGTCAGATGCTTGCATACAGTTGTCCTTAGCCATAATCAAAAGCCATGAGAGTAGGCAAATGGGGACCCTGGCCATCTTGCACCTGGCAGAGTGTTCTTCACGTGGTCCAGGGCTGCAGCACACGTTCAAGGTGGAAGAGGTTATAAGTTGGACAGTTTGGATGCTTTTGTTAGCGTGAACTTCTTTGCTATTAAGATCAACCTTGATTCTCAACATTGGTAGAGCAGCAAGACGATGGGGTAGATCCTGGCGCGGCCTGCTGCAGGCTTTTGACAGAGCTTGTGCTCCAGAGCCACACTGTCTGTCTTTGAATGCTGGCTCCACCTTGGAGAGCTTTGGGACCTTAGGCAGCACGTTCATGCTTCAATTCTTTTATCTGTAAAATGAGGATAATAGGGCACCCGCCTGACTGGGTTATTGTGAGGATTAGATGAATTGTTACAGAAAGTGTTACCGGAAAGGCCTAGAAAGCAGAGTAAGACTTAATAAATGCTAACATACTTACAACTCTCCAAAAAGGGTGAATGGAAATGTGTAATCTACATTTCAAGTTGAGGATTATACACGTTCTGAAATTTTAAAATATGTTATTTTAAGTAAAAATTACTCAATGAAAATGCAGACTTAAATTTATATATATTTTGGATATGTGCATTTTAAAGCATTCCAAGTTTACCTGTTTTGACTGTTTAGACCAGAATAACTTTTTTTTTTTTTAATTTTTTTTTTTTTAACTCTGACTCTTTAGAGGCAGGAGAAATTCAGTACAGGAGAGAGGTTCTAAATAGAGTTTTGAGGGACAGCTGGGTGGCTCCATTGGTTAAGCATCGACTTTAGCTCAGGTCATGATCTTGCATTCGTGAGTTCGAGCCCCGCATTGGGCTCTGTGCTGACAGCTTGGAGCCTAGAGCCTGCTTTGGATTCTGTGTTTCCTCTCTCTGTCCCCTCCTGCTCGCACTCTGTCTCTCTCTGTCTCTCAAAAAATAAAACGTTAAAAAAATTTTTTTTAAATAAATAAAAAGCGTTTTGATACAAACATCTGCAGCACATAATCTAACCTATTGCTTTACTTCATGTGTATAATCTGTGGATCCTTTTTCATCTTCATTTTTAAAATGGGACAAATATTTGTAATACTTAAAGCAAGTATACTTAGACACATACACATATATATTTAGACACATGTATATGCATATATGTTTTTGTGGTATCTGTGTGTTTATGTGTATATGAAATACATATGTACGTATGTATGTATTTTGCAGTGTCTCCAAATAACAACTTTAAGTCACAAAACACGAGAAACTGTAATGCTCAATACATGAAAAGAAAGCCCTGTTTCTGTCTCTTAGGATTCTTTTCTTTGTGAATCATTACACTCCTTCGTGACCGGTTAACATAAGAGGGAAAGAGCCCTTGTTTTTTGCCTTTAGAACTTACGAAATACTAGTCAGGCCTCTCGTTTCTTTCCTTGAATTTTTCTCAGTTATATGATGGTGTGTTTGGGATGGGGATAGTTTTGGAAAAAAGATTTCTAAATCAAAGTTTAAAATAAAGTTAATAAAGTGAACAGTTAGTAAAGTTTAAAAAGTACCAGCCGATTTTAAACTTGATGAAAATGCTACTACCAATCATTAAGCAAAAGAATAATAAACCCAGTAGAGAAATAAGACAAAGATACAAATGCTTAATGGAAAATGAAATGCAAATGGCCCATAAATATAGATAAAAATATCAGTGAGGAAACAAGTACTCCCACACAACTCTGGTGAGAATATAAATTGGTCCAATCTCATCTTTGAAGGACACTTTTATGGTATCTATTAAAATAAAAAATGCATGTGCCCTTTGAGTGAGTGGTTCATATCTCGTGATTTACCCTGAGACCTAGTTAACATCCACGTGAAGTAACATATATGCAAGATTATTCATTGTGACATTATTTATAATAGCAAAAGATTGGAAGCAAACTAAATATCCATCAGTTAAATAAATTATGGTACAGCCATACAATTTAATTCTTTTTGACCCGAGTGTCTGAAAGTGGAGGGAGATCTTTGGCCATTTTCCTCTTCGTCTGTTTTCAGAGTGTTCTTGCTTTTCTTTTTTTTTTTCTTTTTTTGTTTTAAATTTAATTTTAATTTTTTTAAAATTTACATCCAAATTAGCATATAGTGCAACAGTGATTTCAGGAGTAGATTTTTTAATGCCCCTTACCTATTTAGCCCATCCCCCCTCCCAGACCCCCTCCAGTAACCCTCAGTTTGTTCTCCATATTTATGAGTCTCTTCTGTTTTGTCCCCCTCCCTGTTTTTAGATTATTTTTGTTTCCCTTCCCTCATGTTCATCTGTTTTGTCTCTTAAAGTCCTCATAGGAGTGAAGTCATATGATTTTTGTCTTTCTCTGACTGACTAATTTCACTTAGCATAATACCCTCCAGTTCCATCCACGTAGTTGCAAATGGTAAGATTTCATTCTTTTCGATTGCCCAATAATACTGCATTGTGTATATATACCACATCTTCTTTATCCATTCATCCATCGATGGGCGTTTGGGCTCTTTCCATACTTTGGCTATTGTCGATAGTGCTGCTATAAACATGGGGGTGCATGTGTCCCTTCGAAACAGCACACCTGTATCCTGTGGATAAATGCCTAGTAGTGCAGTTGCTGGGTCATAGGGTAGTTCTATTTTTAGTTTTTTGAGGAACCTCCATACTGTTTTCCAGCGTGGCTGCACCAGCTTGCATTCCCAAGAGTGTTCTTACTTTTAAAAAGGATAACCATCAGAAGCTGCCTCAAGGAGATAATTTTTCTAGGCAAAATAATTGTAAATACTGTGTCAAATTCCTCTTCTTTCTAGTATTAACAGTCATTACTGCTTGACCAAAGCAGGGAAGGTGTTGTAGAAGCTAAAATAGGATTGTAAATCAGGACATAGTGGGTTATAGAAAGTAGGACATGTTAATTGTCTCATGTAGAAACATTCTCATCTTAAGCACTTTTTCAACATTACATATATTTGTTTGTCCTAAATATTCTAGCCAACACTAGTGATTGGTCATCTTAAACTTGTTATGTTACCATTTCTTACAGTGTTCACTGAAAAACATTGGCTTTTTTTTCGCGTTCTATCTCCAGTTTGTTTTCTTGTTGTTGCTTTTTAGTGTTTTACCCTTTGGAGGCTTTTGGGCAGTGATTGTGTTTGCAGTTAGTGCTTGGTCAAAGTGGTTGACTGGAACCTCAGGGCTATCTTTCCAGTCCTCAGAAAGTGAGCATAGTGGAGGTACTTGATTCCACGGCAGCACCATATCAGCTTTGTAACCTTGGCTAAACTCCTGCTAAATGTCCATAAAGACCATGCTTCCTCATCAGTTAAATGGGGTTAAGAGGGGTTCCTTACATGCCAGACGCCATTCGGGGATTAAATGACGTTACACGTGTAAAACGCCTAGTACATTCATTGGTTGGCACGTGAACTCACTAATGTTAATGCTCTTGTTAATGAAATTAGTTCAGACTTAAATAGTGGTCATCTGCCTCTTAGAATGATTTTTGGTTACAAATGATTGTCAACATTTTAGAGACTCTGGTTTTACTGTATTTATGTCGGCCACCTCTTACTTTGAGTTTATTATGTTTCAAGTCCTGTGCTAGGCCCAGGAATATAATTGGATATGGCCTGGTGCCCTTGAGGAACTGTAGTCTTCTGGGGACAAATAGACGGTTTCAGCAGGAGGTGACCAGTGCTGGGGTAGGAGGTTGCACAAGGGCTACAAGAACACGGGGAGACACTGGGATCAGAAGCTTCCTGCGGGAGGTGATGGGAGCTGAGCCAGAGCGTTAACCATCAGTTACTATTAGGGCATAATCTGTAAAGGTCACAGATTGATATGGAGTTAAAAGTAAGCTTCCCTCCAACCCTGGTCTCCCAGTAGCCCAGAGCCACCACTGACTACTAAGATGCGTTCCCAGTGGGAAGGAAGAGCCGAGCTTGAAGATACGGAAAGCCTGTGTGGCTTGTTAGCAGGTTCAGTTCTGCGGGAATCCAAGAGCAAGGGGGTCGGTAGGGTGAGGAGTGGAATGACAAGAGAGGAAACCAGTGTTGGGAAGGAGGTTCCTCAACTGTGGTAAAAAAACAAAACAAAACAAAACAAAACAAAACAAAACAAAACAAAACAAGGGCGCCTGGGTGGCTCAGTCGGTTGAGTGTCTGACTTCAGCTCAGGTCATGATCTCACGGTTCGTGAGTTCAAGCCCCGCATCGGGCTCTGTGCTGATGGCTCAGAGCCTGGAGCCTGTTTCAGAGTCTGTGTCTCCCTCTCTCTCTGCCCCTCCCCCGCTCATGCTCTGTCTCTCTCTGTCTCAAAAATAGACATTACAAAAATAAATTAAAAAAAAAACATAAACAAAAACCAAAAAACAACCCTGATCTCTGCCAATCAAAAAATGCAAAATGGTCTTAGAGCTTTCGCTAGTGCCTAGCACACCAACAGTTCAAAAAAATTTGTTCAAATCTGTGGTTCTAAAAACATTCTCAAATAGTCATTTGAAGGTGAAAAGGCATTTTTTAATGTATATTCCAATTAGATACTTTTTTCACTTAAAAATTATGTTGAACAAAAACATTCATAATAGCTATATAACCATGGGGTCAGGAGTGATATTTTAACAAGTTTTCCACTTTTCACCAAAAATAAAATCTATGATAACATTAGAGAAGAAAAATGTATATTTTATTTTTAAAGTCAGCTGTAATTTTATGTAGGTCATTAGTGTGGTAGTGGGTAATTTATCCCATAGAAATTTCTAGAACTTGATGGTCTAAATAACCAAATATATAGAGTAATATCCATTTTGGACAGATGGCTTTCAGGGCCAGCCTTTTTCCATTTGAGCAAGTGGCTTTTATATGAAGCCTGATGTATATTAAGGTCAGCCCTGCGTAGATTGTGGCTTGAATGATTGTGAATAGTAGTGACACACTATAGCTCAAAAAATGATAAATGGGTTTTAAAGATCTAGCTATCCACAAGTTAATAGAATTTTACCTACCCTTTGACCTTCGACTCGTATATCATCAGATTATCTGAAGGATATAGGAAGAGATACCTCTTCCAAAAATAGGCATAACTACAGACCATTTCCCTGTAGGGTGCTGGTTTCCCAGTACAATACCTTTCTTTAATTTCCAGATTTCATAGAACATATGAGTCTTTCACTACAGTGTTTTTAATTGGTATATTTATGAGGGCAAAATCTATATATTTTTTCAAAACATAACATAGCATTTAAAACAAAATGATGATGCAAGGAAAGTCCTGAATGACATTCCAGATACAGTGGGTAGATCATCAGAGTCCAGTGTAGATGATTTGAAAAGCTCACCAGGTTGCGGCCGAGGGGACTTGGCTTCTGGATTGTGCCGGCAGCGTGAGAGGCCACTGTCCTTCACTGCGCAGTTGCTGTTAACCGTGTTTGTTTTCACTTGTTAAATCCGGAAGTAGTGTTGAACACATATTATAGACTGGTACAGTGGTTATTATATTTATGGGCATTTTACCTTGTTTTAGTTTCATCTTAAGAAAGTCTTTGACAGTTTTGAGTTGATGTGTAGCATTTTAATTTCTCTCACTTAAAATAATGGGAAATATGCTTTATTTTTTTGTGTATGATGTTAGGTTTCAGGAACAGATTACTGCTGTTAGCTGGGAGGTGCCTGTGTTCCTATTGTGATGGATCTTGAAATGTATTGGGTGTGTGTTTCCTGTGGCCACTTTTTTTTTTTTTTTTTAAGTTTTTACTTAAATTCTAGGTAACATACAGTGTAATGTTAGTTTCAGGTGAACAATTTAATGATGCAGTGCTTCCATGCAACACCAGGTGCTTGTCAGGGCAGGTGCCTTCCTTAATCCCAATCGCCTGTTATCTCTATCTCCTTCCCTCCCCCCACCCCAAATGTCCCCCCCATAACTATCAGTTTGTTCTCTATAGTTAAAAGTCCATTTCTTGTTTTGCCTCTCTCTTTTTTTTTCATTTGCTTGTTTGCTTTGTTTCTTAAATTCCACATATGAGTGAAATCATATGGTTATTTGTCTCTGACTTACTTCGCTTAGGTGCACAAGATAGTGATTTAACGCTTACATACAACACCCAGTGCTCACCTTGACAAGTGGGTGCCTTAATCCCTATCACCTGTTTCCCTCATCCCCTACCCCTCTGAGGGGTAACCATCACTGTGTTCTCTGTAGTTAAGAGCCTGTTTCTTGGTTTGTCCTGTGGCTACTTTTTCTGGATGTCTTTCTGCTGCCCACTGTATTTTAAATTGCATTTTTGAAATTCATAGTGTTTAGAGAAATGCTACTTATATTCTCTTTAAATTTTTTAAAAATGATTATTTTTGAGAGAAAGAGACAGAGTGTGAGCAGGGGAGGGGCAGAGAGAGAGAGGGAGACACAGAATCTGAAGCAGACTCCAGGCTCTCAGCTGTCAGCACAGAGCCCGACTTGGGGCTCAAACCCAAAAATCAAGAGATCGTGACCTGAGCTTAAGTCGGGCGCTTAGCCAACTGAGCCACCTACGTGCCCTTGTATTCTTTTATTATCTTTATAGTTCTTAGGCATAAATTTGGGTTTTGGGTAAATAGTTGTAATCATACTGCATGTATAACTTTATCTCCTTTGCGACATAAATGTCTTTCAGTTCTATGATGCAATCTTGCTTTATTATTTGCTAGTACTCTAACATTTATCAATTTTTCTTTGTATTTTTTTTTATTTTTTTTTTCAACGTTTATTTATTTTTGGGACAGAGAGAGACAGAGCATGAACAGGGGAGGGGCAGAGAGAGAGGGAGACACAGAATCGGAAACAGGCTCCAGGCTCTGAGCCATCAGCCCAGAGCCCGACGCGGGGCTCGAACTCACAGACTGCGAGATCGCGACCTGGCTGAAGTCGGACGCTCAACCGACTGCGCCACCCAGGCGCCCCTTTTCTTAGTATTTTTATCATGATCCCCTTTTATGTGTGCATAAAATGTAATATACTAGCCTGTAAACAAATGTTTAAAAAATCTAAACTGCACAAAGTGCATTTATTCATTCATTCAACAAATATTTATTCAGTGCTTAATATTTGGTCACAATTTTTCTAGCCACTGAGAATCAGTGAATAAGGCACATGAGATCGCTCTTCTTTGGCATTGGAGACAGAAAATAAAGATATGCCATTTATAGAACACTGAACACAACGTGGCAAGACCAACAAAAATTTAGAGAAACAAAGCCCAACCACTTGGTAATACAGAAGAGTAACTTTCAGTTTTTATTAGGTAAAAGAAAATCAAAAGTACAATTACAGATGTTTGTAAAGTAGTGTAAATCAGGGACGCCTGGATGGCTCAGTCAGTTAAGCATCTGACTCTTGATTTTGGCTCAGGTCATGATTTCACACTTGGTGAGATCAAGCGCTGCATCAGGCTCTGCACTGAAAGCATGGAGCCTGCTTGGATTCTCTCTCTCTCTCTCTCTCTCTCTCTCTCTCTCTCTCTGTCTCTCTCTCTCTCTCAAAATAAATAAATAAACTTTAAAAATAACAAATAAAAAAATAAAATAGTGTAAATCAGAATACTGGATCGATATCTAGGAACCAAAGGTGAATTGTATCACTTGGGATTCAAATGAACTACACGTAACAGGTCCCCAAATAGTGAGTAGGATAATCAAATTAGAAATGCCTTTTCTTCTGTTGTCAACAGAAGCCCAAATATAGTTGAACCAAGGGCTGATATGGTGTCTCTGAAATAAGAGAAAATACGTATGTTGGTCTCTGTCCCTGCTTCCAGGCACAGAGCTCCTAAAACCCTTGTAATTTTTTAAAATGGTGAAAGCACTGAGACTGAGAGCATCTTTTGTTCTGATATTTGGTCTTTGACCCCATTTCCTGACACAGCTGCAAAATCCCTTGGAATTTCCTAGGTGATAGCAGTGTCTTTTGTTCTAATGAGGTCACTCTCAGTGAGCTCCTCAATAGGGGGGCTATTC
Organism: Lynx rufus; assembly: GCF_022079265.1. Lineage (NCBI taxonomy): Eukaryota > Metazoa > Chordata > Mammalia > Carnivora > Felidae > Lynx > Lynx rufus. Next base: position 15,138,334 of record NW_025814842.1, on the reverse strand, counting down.
ACCAGAAAGACCAAGCCATGATTAGAAGCTTGGAATTTTCAGCCCCATATCTCATTCTCTTGAGAAGGGAGGACTGAAAATGGAGTTAATGATCTATCATGCCTATGTGAAGAAGCCTTCATAAAATCCCAGAGGTATGGCTGTGTGTTCAGGGAGCTTCTGGGCTCTGAACACATGGAGGGGCTAGGAGAGTACATGCCTGGAGAGAGCACGGGAGCTCCTTGGCCCTTCTCACATACCTTGTGCCACACCTATCTTCCATCTGGATGTTCGTCTGTATCCTTTATCATATCCTTTTATAATAAACTGGTATATAGTAAGTAAACTATTTTTCTGAGTTCTGTGAGCTGCTGTAGCAAATTAAACCCAAGGAAGTCATGGGACTTGCCGATTCATAGCTGATCAGTCAGGAGCACCTGGACTTGTAGTTGGCATATGAAATGGGACAGTTTTGTGGGACTGAGCCCTTAACCTGTGGGATCTGGCTCTGTCTCCAGGTAGGTAGTGTTAGAATTGAGGTGAATTGTAGGATACCCAGCTGGTGTCACATTAATGGCTTAGTGTGGGAAAAATTCCCCCACATCTGGGGTTGGAATGTTATAAATGTGGTAGTAGTGTGATAGTAAAGGAGAAACACAGGAAAGAGTGAGTTTTACTCAGGGACTTCACAGTATCATCAGAGACCCAAGTTCCTATCTTTATCCTCTGACATTCAGTGTAGGACTTTGATTCTGAAGTTTACTTCCGTGGTCCAGAATGCTTGCTAGAGCTCTGGTCATCATGATGGCATTCCAGCCTTCATTTTGAGGAGGCACCATGAGGTGGATGCAAGGAGGGCACATCTTTTATTTATTTATTTTTATTTCTTTAAGCTTATTTATTTATTTTGAGAGAGAGGGAGAGAGAAAGTGCAAGTAAGGGTGGGGCACTGAGAAAGGGAGAGAGAGAGAGAATCCCAAGCAGGCCCCTCATTGTCAGCACAGAGCCTGATGCGGAGCTCAAATCCACGAATGAACCATGTGGTCGTGACCTGAGCCGAAGTCGGACACCTAACCGATGAGCCACTCAGGCGCCCCACATCTTTTTAAGATGATTTGCCTAACGCTTCCCTTTACATCTTGTTGGCCAAAACTTGGACCCTTGGCACATCCTGCTGAGGGAGGCTGGAAAGTAGAATCTGACAACAGCTGAGTGCACCGTTGTCCCTAAGTAGTTCAGGCATTCTGCTTGATACGGAGGAAGTGGAGAGTGGGTATTAGCAGGTGTCTAGTAATCTACACCAGTGAACGAAGTATTCCAAGTGGCAGCAAAATAAACCTAAGAAGAAGAAAATCATCAAGATAAAAGAAGTCAGTTAATTTCAGGGAAGGGCCCCCAAATATTTACATACAGAAGGTTATCGATGCCCATTACCGAAGTAATCTCAATGGTTTAGTGGAGACGGAAGGCAGATTGCATAACGTTTGTGAGAAGGACAGAGAACGCATGGCATCTTGGGAGGAGAAGGGAGACAGAAAGCTTTGGGCTTTGTTTGGTGTGGGGGGTGTTATTTGTTGCCTGGTTTGAAGTGGAGGAGGCCTGAATATGAACATGTAGATAGAGGGGAAGATGATCTTTGTCTGTCTTAAATAGAGGTGGGTTTTATTTCTAATACCTAGACTAATGGTTTCATTGGTGCCTTAGGATTCTTACGTTATTGTGATGTATGTGTATGTGTTATTAAAATAAATAGTATTCTTTATACTCATTCAGCACAGTGTGTTTTTTTATTTATTAAAAAAAATTTTTTTAATGTTTTTTATTTTTGAGAGACAGCACGAGTAGGGAGGGGCAGAGAGAGAGGGAGACTGAAGCAGGCTCCAGGCTCTGAGTCGTCAGCACAGAGCCTGACACGGGGCTTGAACTCACAAACCATGAGATCATGACCTGAGCTGAAGTCGGATGCTCAACTGGCTGAGCCACCCGGGCACCCCTACAGTATTTTTAGTAAGATTTTTTTAAAAAGTTCGTGATGGTCCTAGACACCATGTTGGAACTGATGTCACTTAATGGGGCTTATTTGAGAGGTCGAATTATTTGTTCTTGTGTACGTAATCGATCATGGATTTTTACCTGCCAAAGGAATGGGGAGGAAAAAAGCAAGGGGACCCAGGTGGTTTGAACAGACATTTGGAAAAATGACCATCATTTTCAATTTTTTTTTTTTAACTGATATTTACTTTGAATTTTCACATAGTATTAAGGGAACATTTGCTTGTTAACCAGAAGTGGTTTGGCGTTAGAAGTGGTTGAGATCTACCACAAATGGGTATCCCGGAAGTCATCAGCCCTCCATCACTAAGGGTCCTGTGGGCATTCTTTCCCGCCACTTTGTAGACTTCATCCTCTCCAATTTCCTTTGAATGGAGTAGTTCACAGCCGTTCATCTCAAGGCTCATTTAAAAAAAAAATTAGCTTAGGTGTTGTCATTTTGGAGATTCGAGTTGAACCTTTTTATGAGAATCATTGTGTTTGATTTATGTAAAGAGTTTGGAGGAAAGGGAAATTAAAAGAACGGTCAGAAGCTAATTTCTTCTGCTTATTGAAACCAGAAAGAAGGAAGCACTTTCTCAAATTGACATTTGAAGACCTTTATTAGTGCATTTGGGAAATGAAGATAGCGGAGACTCTGAGTTTGGTTTGATTTATGGCAATAGGAAGCTGGTCGCTCCTCGGATGTGGCCGCAAGAAGCCAGTGTATGTGGCAGAAACTCATTTGCCACCTTCATAGGAATTAAAAAAAAAAAATTATGCCGTTAGTTCCTTTCTAGTCTGAGATACTGGATTGAAATAAATACCATTTATATTCAGTCATTTGCACCTTCACTTCCTCCAGCCACACAGTGGAGAAAAAAAATGTGTTTTGCCTGTAACAAGTTAGAAATGTTAAAAACCACAAAAATAGAATTTGAGCAACCCTTAGAGTTTATTAGCTTCATCTCCAGCAGTTTTAAGAGCCTTTCTGATGAGATGGCTTCTATAGCTTTGGAGCTTGGAGTCGTGTCTCTAGATGTCGGGAGACTTTGACCAGGTGCAGTGACTGAACGAAACCTCTCTTTTACATTACCATGAAGAGCATTTTTATTTCTTCCTATTCCTAGCTCAGGATGGAAAATTATCGTCTTTTGATTTTATGTACTTTGAAAATATCTGGTAGACATTGAAGACACTGGAGGATTCCTCAGTTTTAGGTCCGTTTTTGTATTTATGACCCATTACAATCCAAGTCCATCTTCTCTGTCTTTCCCTGGGAGAAAGGCAGTAATTATTTGGAGATTCTTGGTTTCCAGTTTCTGGGTGTGCTGGGATGTAGGGCCGAGGACCAGGATGGAGTAGAGAAGTGCACAGATCACTTCCTGCCCATCTTTTTAGATGGTCCCACTTAGTAGAGTTGCATTTTGAACACATTGGTTTCTTTACTGAAAGTAAAGATCATATCCTAAAAAAATCCATGTGGAAGGAAAAGTCACATTTGAAGAATTTAGCACTTAGAGCAAAATTCAGATTGAAATTTGGAATTAGAGAATCATGAAAGCTCTTACAAATACTGTATTCATAGAGAATATTAATAACATTTTATAAATCTTTAATTAGTAATGGGTACTATTCAGTTACTTTCTATTTCTCTGTTCCTTGCTTGCGGTGATATTTTTAGACTCCCCCACAGTCACCACATAATTGCAAATTTGTTTTGTTCTGTGTTTATGCATAGTAAATAAAGCCTTTGCTTTTTTCTTTTGGTTTGACCCATGACTGAATTGTTGACTTTGGAGTTCCATTGTGGTTCAACAAACCCAGAGCCTGGGGTTTAAAACCCAGAGTCTGAAATTAAAATCCTGGGGGTAAATTTTATTTAATTCATTTAATTTATCATATTTTAAAATGTTCTCCTTAACACATAGAGTTAGCTACCTGCAGTGCCACCTAAGGTAACTTTATACCAGATCTCACTAGGATTTACTGAAATTAGAATTCCAGCCTCTTAATAGGTTAAGGTTAATAGGTTTGTCCCTTTAACTCTTACTCATGAGTATAATCCAAAAACCTCCACTGCTTGCCTTTTATTTTCTGTCTTTTTTTTCTCTTACTAATACCTAGGTCTCTCTTTTTTGTAACATTTCCCTTCAAAGTGATTCAAAAGCTCCTGTACATTCTTATGTAAATGTTCACAGTTAAGGGAAATGTATACAGGAGTAAATGTGCAGGTGGTGGAATTTTATAAATAAGGAACTGGTGATGGAGGAGGTCTTACTGTCTCTAGAGGCAGCATCTATCTGAAAGCAGTTATTTTCCAGCAGGCATCATGGAGACTGGTGTGGGGGTGGGGAACTACAGCCCTTGGCCCAAACCTGACTTGCCCCTGCCCTTTTTTTTGAATGTGTATTTATATTTATTTTATTTTGAAATAGAGTGGGGGAGGGGCAGAGAGCAAAGGAGACAGAGAATCCCAAGCAGGCTCTGCACTGTCAGTGCAGATCCCAACGCAGGGCTCAGTCTTAGAACCCTGATATCATGACCTGAGCCAAAATCAAGAGTTGGATGCTTGGGGTGCCTGGGTGGCTCAGTCGGTTAAGCGTCCGGCTCTTGATTTCAGCTCAGGTCATGATCTCAGGGCTCATGAGTTTGAGCCCCGAGTAGGGCTCTGTGCTGATAGCTCAGACCCTGCTTGGGATTCTCTGTCTCCCTCTCTCTCTCTCTCTCTCTCTCCCTCCCTCCCTCCCTCTCTTTCTCTCACTCACTCACTCACTCACTCACAAAATAAATAAACATTAAAAAAAAAAGTCAGATACTTAACCGCCCAAGCCACCCAGGCACCCCTGCCCTGCTTTTGTAATAAAGTTTCACTGGAACACAGCCATGCTGCTTGTTGGCACACTGGCTGTGGCCGCCTTCCTGCTCCTCTGGCAGAGTGAGTAGCTGCCACAGAGACCCTTCAGTTCCCAAAGCCTAAAACAGAACAGGCTTGTGCCCCCTGGGCACCCCCCGGGACTCACCGACACGGTGCTGGGGCCTTGCTGGCTAGTTGCCTGGTCCACAGCTGCTTCCCCGTTGGTCCTCCTGAACTTGGCACTGCTCGCCTTACCACCGCTTGCTTCCTGAAACTCTCTCTTCCCCTGGTTTCTTAGAACATCTCATTCTCCTCATTTTCTTTCTTGTTCCTTACCACCTTCTCCACCTTTAGGCTCCTCCCTGCACCCTCTTACCGGAGGTGTTTCCCACGCTTCAGTCCTCAGGCTTCTTTTGTCCTCGTGATCTTGCTGGAGCACATCCTTCTGTGCTTCCCCCCACCCCCGTTCCTGCTCCGGAGTTGTTTCCTGTTTCCCAACTAACTGTGCCTCCAGACATACTCAACTGTTGCTCTGCTGACTCCTGGGCAAAACCAACCTCATCTGTGTTCTCAAGCCTACTTTCCCCTCATCTCCCTTCTTATTAGCACAGCTGTTCTGCAGTCACTCTTCACCAGGAAGAAGTCATTTTTACACTTAATGCACATTTACTACCGTAGTTGAGATTAGCATCTTATGTTTCTTGGGCTTTCCCCCTATCAAAGCAATACATGAGGAGTGTAAGTCCTTTTAATCTTACGTTTATGTATACACATATGTGCCAGTATTTTTTTAGGTATCTTACTGTATGTATTGTTTTATAGTTTGTGTTTTTAAGATAAAAAATTACTTTGTCAAGTTTACTCTCATAAAAGATGCAGAAGTATAAAAACTAAAAACCTCCCTGTTTGATCCCCCACCTCTTCTCACCTTAAATCTTATTTCCCAAAGGGATTTCTGTTTACTTTAGAAGTATCTTCATTGACATATGTAGTGCATATAAACTATACTTGAATGTTGTTTTTTTTTTTTTTTACATTTATGTATTTTTGAGAGACAAACAGAGCACAAGTGGGGGAGGGGCAGAGATAGAAGGAGACATAGAATCCAAAGCAGGCTCCAGGCTCTGGGCTGTCAGCACAGAGCCTGACGCGGGGCTCGAACTCACTGACTGTGAGATCATGACCTGAGCCGATCTGTGAGATCATGACCTGAGCCGAGCGGATGCTTAACCGACTGAGCCACCGAGGCACCCAAACTCTACTTGAAGGTTAAAAATACAAATAAGATCTCACTTTACATAGTGCCTATAGGTTGTTCTTTTTTTGTTTGTTTATCAATATATATTGTACCTCTTTGTGTTTGAATGCAAATAATTTTACCTCATTCTTTTACATAGCTGCACCCATATAGCTATGTTGCTTAACCGCTTCCTGATTGATGGTTATTTCTATTTGTTTATTATTATAAAGAATTGGGTATGTTTTTAATTTTTTTAATGAACTTGTATTTTAGAACAGTTTTAGAGCTACAGAAAAATTAAAAAGACAGTACAGAGTTCCCACGAACCCTTACTATTATTTCTGTATTATTAACATGTTACGTTTGTATGGTACGTTTGTCATAGTTCATGAACTAATATTGATACATTAAGTTAATATTTTATTCCAATTTCCCTTTTCTGTTCCAGGATCCCACATTACATTTAATAGTTTTGTCTCCATAGGCTTCTCGTGACTGGTTCTTTTTTCGGACTTTCCTTGTTTTTATTGCCTTGACGGTTTTTAGGAATACTGGTCAGGTATTTTTTAGAATGCCCCTTGATTGGGATTTGTCTGATGTTTTTCTTGTGATTTGACTGCAGTTGTTACATGTTTTTGGGCAGAAGATCACAGAGCCAAAATTTGTATACATTAAGATTCTCTCTTTGAGCTGTAAAGTTCTGTGGTTTTGACTAATGCACAGTGTCATGTATCCACCATTACACTATCATATAAAACAATTTTACTGCTCTAAGAAATCCCCTGTGCTTCACCTATTCAAAATCCCCCCACCTGCCCCCAAATCCCTGGCAACGACTGTTCTTCTAACTCTCTCTTACAGTTTTGTGTCTTTGGTATGTCATATAATTGGAATCATACGGTGTGTGACCCTTTCCGACTGACTTTTTTCACTTATGTATATATTCACTTAAGGTTCCTCCATGTCTTTTCATGGCTTGAAAATTCATTTCTTTTTCTCACCAATACTTCATTATATGGACACGGCACAGATTATCTGTTCCTCTGTTGAAGGACATCTTGGTTGCTTCCAGTTTTTGGTGACTATTCATAATCACCAAATGCTATAAACATTTGCATGCAGGTTTTTGGGTAAACACAACTGAGTTGAGTAAATCTCTAGGAACTCCATTGCTGGATTGATGGTAAGTCTATGTTTAATGTTCCAGTGAACTGCTTGAGCTGTCTTCCAAAGTGGCTGTAACATTTTGCGTCTCCCCTAGCAATGGAGAGTTCCTGTTGCGGTGCATTCTCATCAGCATCTGTTATTGTTGGTTGTTGAGTTTTAGACCTTCTAGGAGCCACATCGTTGTATCTCGTCATTGTTTTGTGGTTCTCTAATGGTACATGGGGTTGAGCATCTTTCAGTACGCCTGTTTGAGATCTGTACATCTTTTTTTTTTTTGAGTTGTTTGTTCAGATCTTTTGCCCGTTTCTTAATTGTTTTTTGAACTGAGTTTCAAGAGTTCCTTATATATTTTGGATATGAAATTTTTATCAGATATATGCTTTGTGTATATCTTTGCATATTTCTTTTAGTCTGATATGTCTTTCATTCTCTTCACAGCATCTCTCTCAGAACAGAAATTTTTAATATTAATAAAGTCACTTACCAATGCTTTCTTTCTTGGATTATGCTTTTGGTTTGAATCTATAAACTCTTTATCAAGGGGCGCCTGGGTGGCGCAGTCGGTTAAGCGTCCGACTTCAGCCAGGTCACGATCTCGCGGTCCGTGAGTTCGAGCCCCGCGTCGGGCTCTGGGCTGATGGCTCGGAGCCTGGAGCCTGTTTCCGATTCTGTGTCTCCCTCTCTCTCTGCCCCTCCCCCGTTCATGCTCTGTCTCTCTCTGTCCCAAAAATGAATAAAAAAACGTTGCAAAAAAAAAAAAAATTTAAACTCTTTATCAAACCCAAAGTCACAAAGGTTTTCTTTTGTGTTTTCTTCTAGAAGTTTTATAGGTTTGCATCTTATATTTAAGTTTGTGTGTGTGTGTGTGTGTGTGTGTGTGTGTGTGTGTGTAAAAGGTGTAAGGTTTGCATCTAAATCCATCTGTTTGTGTGTTTAATTAATTAATTACTATGGACGTCCAAATATTCTGGCACCGTTTTGTTGAAAAGACTGTCTTTTCTCAGTTGAATTGCCTTTGTTCCTTTGCTAAAGATCAGTTAATTCTATTTGTCTGGATCCATTTTTTAGCTATCCTGATGATCTGTATGTCTTGTTTTGCCAATACTGTACTGTCTTATTTACTATAGGTTTATAGTAAATCTTGAAAATGTATCATGTGAGTTCTCCAACTTTGTTTTCCTTTAGAATTGTGTAGGTTGTTGCAAGTCTTTAATGTTCTGTATAAACCCTACAGTCAGTTTGTCAGTATCTATAAAATAGCTTGCTGACATTTTGTTTGAAATTATGTTGAATCTATAGATCAAGTTCAGAAGAAGTGACATCTTAACAATATTGGGTCCTCCAATTCATGAACATAGAATATTTCTCCTTTTTTAAAAGATTTTTTTGATTTCTTTAATCAGACTTTTATCGTTTTCTGCACATAGATCTTGTGTATATCTTATTAGATTTATGTACCCATATTTTATTTTTGTGGTGCTGTTGTAATTTTTAAAAAATTTCCAATTCCAATTGTTCATCTCTGGTATATAGGAAAGCAGTTGGCTTGTTTGTAAATCTTGAATCCTCTGATCTTACTATTCTCACTTAGTAGTTCTAGGAGGAGATTTTTTTTCAGTTTTTGCAAATAAAAACAGTTTTATTCCTTTCCAATTTATATACCTTTTATTTCTTTTTCTTGTCTTATTGTAGTAGTTGGGTTTTCTGGTACTTTGTTGAATAAGAGTGGCAAGAGGAAGCATCCTTGCATTATTCCCAGTCTTGGGCAAGGGGGAAATGTCCAGTTTCTCACAATTAAGTGTCATATTAGCTGTAGGTTCTTTGTACATATTCTTTATTGTTTTGAGGAAATTCCCCTTTATTCCTAGTTTGCTGAGGATTTTATCATGAATAAATGTTGACTTCTGTCAAATACTTTACTGCATTAATTTATAGATAGTATGATTTTTCTACACTAGCCTATTGATGTGTGATGTTGAATTTTTTGAATACTGAACCAGCCTTGGATACCTGAAATAAATCCCAACTGGTCAGCATGTGTATAATTATTTTTAAACATGGTTTGATTACTAATGCTTTTTTTTCAAATCTATGCTCATGAGAGATATTGCCCTCAATTTTCCTTTTTTAAATGCCTTTATCTGGTTTTGATATTAGGGTAATACTGGCCTCAGCATTCTGTGAGAAGTGTACCTCGTTTCTGTTTTTCTGGAAGAGATTGTGGTGAATTGATGTCATTTCTGGCATAGATGTTTGGTAGAACTCATTTGGGCTTAGAAGGTTATTAATTATTCAACTTCCTTAATATACATAGCCCTAATCATATGATTTCTTCTTGTGTCTTCACAAAATTTGTCCATTTCATCCAAGTTATCAAATTTGTGGGCATAGTGTTGAGTATTACTTTATTTTTATTTTATTGTCCATGGGATCAGTAGTGATGATCCCTCTTATTTTTGATCTCAGTAAATTATGTCTTCTATCTTTTTTTCTTGGTTAGTGTAGGTGAAGGCTTATCGATGGTAAGTGATTTTTCTTTCTTCAGAGAACTGTGTTTTGGTTTGTTGATTTTTCGCTATTGGTTTTCTTTTTTACACTGCCATTGATTTCTGCTCTAATTTTTATTATTTCTTTTCTTTTATTATTATGGTTTAGGCTTAAATTGCTCATTTTCTACTTTCCTAAAGTGAAGGCTTAGGTTATTGATTTTTTTTCACTTAGGACTATGTCGTGATCCTTTGTGAAAGTATTCTATTACACTGAGTTTAATTGCCACATAGTCATTCATCCAGTGGGTTTGCTATTGTTTTTTTTTTAACCCATCTACTAATAAATACTGTGAAACCTATGTACATCTTTGCTCATATTTCTGATTCCTTAGAATAAATTCTAGAAGACGAATTCCTGGGGTAAGAGATTACAGTTATAAAGGTTTTAAGTAGATATTGCCAAATTGGGCATATAGTAATAAGCTTGTATCACATTCTGCACATTCTTACCAACTTCACATGTTAATATTCTATCATTACTCAGCTTTATAAAACAATAAAGTTGTCTTATTTTATGTGTGGTCTTATAAGTCTTATTTTTATTGTTAATTTTCTTTTTGTTGAAGTGTAACATTTATCACTAAAGCATAGAAATCCTAAGTGTACAGCTTGATGAATTTTTTTTTTATTTTATTTTTTAACGTTTCTTTATCATTGAGAGACAGAGAAACACAGAGCATGAGCAGGGGAGGGACAGAGAGAGAGGGAGACACAGAATCTGAAGCAGGCTCCAGGCTCTGAGCTGTCAGCACAGAGCTCGACACGGGCCTCGAACCCATGAACTGTGAGATCATGACCTGAGCCGAAGTTGGTCGCCCAACCCACTGAGCCACCCAGGCGCCCCTGATGAATTTTTAAATAAAGTCAATCCACCTGTATAATTAACACCTTAAAGGTCTCTTTCATGTCCCTTCCACACTATCCTTCATCTCCCAAATTAACCACTATTCTGAATCATTAAACATGTACTCTTTTATTTGGTCTAGCTTCTTTAGTAGCATTAGATCCATTAAATTTATCCATGTTATTGTATGTAGCAGTGATTAATTTTTTTCACTGATCTATAGAATCCCATTGTAAATGTGTCACAAATTTTTTAATTCATTGAACTTTTGGGGCGCCTGGGTGGCTCAGTTGGTTAAGTGTCTGACTTCGGCTCAGGTCATGATCTCGCAGTCCATGAGTTCAAGCCCTGTATCAGGCTCTGTGCTGACAGCTCAGAGCCTGGAGCCTGTTTCAGATTCTGTGTCTCCCTCTCTCTCTGACCCTCCCCTGTTCATACTCTGTCTCTCTCTGTCTCAAAAATTAAACGTTAAAAAAAAATTTAATTCATTGAACTTTTGATGAGCATCAAGGATGTTTCCAGCTTGTGTCTATTATGAACATTGCTACTTTGAACTTTTTTTTTTTTACCAGTGCCCATTGTTTTAATGTGCATTTAATTATTTGTGATATTAAAATAATTTGCTATATTTTAGTTGACCCTTTGTATGTATTCTTTTGTGAAATACTGTTTTGGTTTTTAACCATTATTTTCTTTTTTTTTTTTTTTTTTAAATTTTTTTTTTCAACGTTTATTTATTTTTGGGACAGAGAGAGACAGAGCATGAACGGGGGAGGGGCAGAGAGAGAGGGAGACACAGAATGGGAAACAGGCTCCAGGCTCTGAGCCATCAGCCCAGAGCCCGACGCGGGGCTCGAACTCACGGACCGCGAGACCGTGACCTGGCTGAAGTCGGACGCTTAACCGACTGCGCCACCCAGGCGCCCCTTTTAACCATTATTTTCTTTTGAGATGTGTATGATTTTCATTAACTTGCAAATGCTTTTTATTAAGGACCAAATATCTCTTTCTATGAGCATATGTACACACACATACACATGTATATGTGTGCATATCTGTTTATTTATTTATTTAAAAAAATTTTTTTAATGTTTATTTACTCTTGAAGGAGAGAGATAGAACATGAGTGGGGGAGGGTCAGAGAGAGAGAGGGAGACACAGAATCCAAAGCAGGCTCCAGGCTCTGAGCTGTCAGCACAGAGCCCGATGCGGGGGCCCCATCTGTTTATTTTTTTAAGGATGTTATGAAGCAGGGGTTCTTTTCCTCCCATGTTAATAATCGATTGCAGCAACATTCGTTGTTGAATAATTTGTTCTCTACCCAGTGATTTATAATGGCTGCCTATCGTAATCAAGTTTTCATATATTCATGGATGTTTCTAAACTTTCTACTGTGTTATGTTGATTATTCTTTGTCTCATTGCCCCATGGTTACAATAGCTTTATAAGACTTGATATTTAGCACCAAAGACCCCTCTTCCTTCTTTAAAATTATTTTTCTTCAAAATTGTCTTGCTTATTCTTACCACCTTGCTACATTTTCATATTTACTTTAGAACCAATTTGTCAATTCTCATATACACACAGAACTTGGGGATATTGATTGGAATTGCATGTAATTTGGGCAAGTTGCCATTTTTATGAAGTCATGTCTTCAGTTTATCGCTTATTTTTAAATTGCCTGCTCTATCACTTTAATTTTCTTTTACTAACATTTCTCTTCTGATTGTAGATTATGTTGGCTGTCTTGGGGAATGTTAGATTTCCACACATCTTTTGGAATTGTTTGCAGGCTCTTCTTGAGTAGGAGGTTATTTTTGTTCCTATATGTTCCCCTAAGAGGCTGCTAGGTCCAATTCCTGATCATAAGGCTGTTTCATTATATATTTTTTAGCCAGTTTTATCTAATTTACTTTTCATTTTTCATTTCATCTATATTGCCATGGGGATGGTTCAAGAGATGAACTTGAAGTATCCTTTTGACTATATGTCCATTGTATGCACTATTTGGTAAATAATGCAAATTAGATAAGTAAGGATTTTAGATGAGAGGCTTAATTTTGGCATTTTAGTATTTGTAGAGCAAGTGCCATCCGCCCTTCTTCAGGCTCATCTTGCTGTCATTCCAGATTCACTTTCTTATGAGTCAGACATGAGGTAGAGTACTGTATACACAGGCACATCTTGTCACTGTTAAGCTTTCCAGGGAGGAAATTTTATAGGCTTACTTCAAGGGTTTAGTCACCTTCTAATGAGTCATTTTTTTTTTTTTTTTAATTCTGGAGCCAAGTTTAGGCACAGGGAGGTTAATTGGTGGGTTAAAACAATCTGAACATTTCTTAACTGCAGAGTGTTTGCATTTGGACAGTTAATTCCCAGGAAGGGAGCTTTTAGTACCTAACATTTGGTACTTAAACTCATGAATTGTTACAAGTAATATTTCTGGAGAAACAGATCTATAGGATCTATTGATTTTGGGGATGTATGGTTTCTGGCTGTTCTATATTCCTTCTGGATTTACTTTGTCTCAATAGTTTTGTGAAATGTGGTTTGGCTATATTGAGATAACCTTCTCATTCCGTCTTTACACTTTGGATTCAGGTGTTTCTATCTGTTTGTGTCTGCTGCAGGATGATGGATAGATAGACTGCCTGTGGGAACATTGCCAGAGATTGTGCTCTTTTGTCAGTATCTGGAGACATCCAAGTCGATGTGTTGCTTCAGTGATTGGAGTCTGTGTACGCACCCTGCTTGTAGGCAATAACATGATCTTCTGCTTATTGATTTTTATGACATTGTTTATCTGACCTGTATTTACTCTTCTGTGCATAGGCTGTCACTCACCTTGTGGTGGTGGCTTTAGACTTCTCAGTACAGATGTTCTCTCACGCGGAAAGTAGAGAGCGGCCCTCGGATTTTGTGCTCAGCTCTTGCTTCCGGTAGAAACCTTCCCATTTATTTATTCTTCTTCATTTATTTTTGCTTTTGTCCTTATTCTTTACATTCTCTCTCCCTTATTCATCTTTTTCAAAAATTATTATTCTCGTTCCTTTTCCTTGCATTCCCATGTTGTAAGCTTCTATGTTAGTGGTTCTCAGGATACAGGTCATGTTCACACAGTGGAAACTGTCCCGTTAAGATGCCAGTGGAGCCACCTCTTCCACTTTCTCCCAACCTCCAGAGGATGGAGAAACACTGCTCTGTACTATTCGTAAGCTTTTCTGAAGTGTAAATATTCTGCTTTTTAAAAAATCCTCTAATGGGAATTTTTTCCTTGCTATTGAATATTTATTTACAATCTCTCCATGTCTCATCCAATTGCCAGTGCTCTCAGCCCCATTTGTCTTTTGCATTTTGCACTTCTGAGCTTTCTCTTCTTGTGGTTTCTTAGGAGATGAATCCCTTTTGCCTGTATGTCTATTATATGCATTATAATATCTTGTTGTATGTGTGGACTATTCTGTGTCTATACATATATCACATATACGGTTTCACCCTCCTTCTACTCCTTCACACAGGCAACATCTTCCTGCGTATTAACCACATTGCCAGGAAGACGTTGCCAGGAAGATGTCAAGTCCTTCTTTCTTTCTTTTTTCTTTTTTGCTGTTAAGTAACTTGTGGAGGCACATGACCCTTCAAACTCTGGGCACACTCTGTCTGGTATTCCGGCTGATACGCGTGGTCTTCTCAGGCTTTGCTGAACCTAAGGCAAATCTTTTTCTATATCCTCTACTGAATTTCTGGTTTTTGAGCAGCAGAATTTTGTTTAAGCCATCTGCTATAATGGATAGTTGAGATCAGGAACATCAAGAGACTGTTAAGCTGATTCAGTCTCCTCTCAAGAGTCAGTACTATTTAAAAATGTGTGTGTGTGTATGTGTGTACATGTTTTCTGATCCCACAGCTTTCGTTATATTTCCTTTAAGCCTTATTTATGTCATTAATACTATCATATATGTACAGTTTTCTTTTTAGCTATTTAAAAATTCAGCACTATTGCATAAAAATGATCCCTCATCATTAAACATTCTTCTAACACCAGTTATTCTCCGTAGGAACAAATACAAAAAAACAAGCCCCCTCCTCATTTCGTACCCCTTTCTGAAAATCGCATCTCCATTGAGCTCTTCTTTTGTTAGGAATGTGTTTCTCTGCTATGTTAGGATTCATAACCACTGTTCTGAAATATCATCTTTAGTGTTAAATAGCTATGCCCTAAATCATCTTGCTCTTTCTTGGGATTGAAGCTCTTGAGAATAATATCTCATTATTATGAACAAAGCTGGAATGAACATTCTTAAATATCGGTATGTGTCCACAATTTTTTATCACTTCCAAACGTGAAATTTTTAGAAATGCAATTATTGGGTCAACAGATTTAAGTATTTTTCAGATTCTTTAATCATGTTGCTGTGTTACTTTCCAA
This sequence comes from Lynx rufus, assembly GCF_022079265.1. NCBI lineage: Eukaryota > Metazoa > Chordata > Mammalia > Carnivora > Felidae > Lynx > Lynx rufus. Next base: position 15,123,238 of record NW_025814842.1, on the reverse strand, counting down.
AATGTTTTCGCTGGATTTTGCTTTCACTGTCAGTGAATGAGTGTGCCTGTCTTGCTAAACTCTAGGCAGCATTGAATATTGCTATTTTGAAAAATCTTTGCCGATATGATAACCCAAAATGGTACCTCATTACTGCTTCAATTTGCATTTCTTTGATTACTAGTAACTCAGTACCATATTTTAGGAGACCATTTTATCTTGTTTTGACACAGCTTCAACTCGAGATTGTCTTGAATTGCAACTGTCAAGATAAATCGTTGAAATTAAGAGCTGTAGTCCTGGGATATAATAACCTCATCCAGAATATGTAGCACTGAAAGCTGCCTAATTAGAAACAACAGAGTTCTGTCCAATTCACAGATATATATATGTGTCCAATTCACATATATATATATATATATATATATATATATATTTTAAACACACACACATATATATATTTTTTAAACTTTTTATTACAGATTTTTAAAACACCCAAGAGAAAAGAAAATACTAGAATGAATTCCTGTGTAACCACAGTCTTTACTTTGGCAACTACTGGCACTCTACATTTCTTATTTCACCTGTCTCCCCTCTGTTTTTGGAGTGGAGGAGGCATTGGAATATTTCAAGTCAAATAAATACATCACTTTACCCATGAATACTTATGTATAGAATGCCTCTTCCCAGAACTTTGCATATATTTTATCTCCAATAGGATTTATTACTATAGTATGTCATAGGTACAGAAAAGTGCATAGAGCTTAAATGGACAGCTTGGTGAATTATTACAGAATGAACACACCTATGTTTTCAGCAACAAACTTAAGAATACAGTATGAGTATGTGTGTAATATGAAGAACACCTTCAGAGTCACCCTTTTGCACCATTCATGTTCCTTCCCGGTCATCAGCCCCTCTTCTTTCTAAAAATAATCACTGTTTTGTCTTCTAACACTGTAAGATAGTTTTCCCTGTCCTTGAACTTTATAGAAATGGAATCATACAGTATAGAATTGACCCTTGAATAACGCTGGGGTTGGGGTGCTGACCCCTTGCGCAGTTGAAAATCCACGTATAACTTTCACCTCCCAAAACCAGCTACTAGCCTGCTGTCACCTAGAAGCCTTACCGATAACATAAATAGTTGATGAACACATACTTTGTATGTTATACGTATTATGCTGTATTCTTACAATAAAGTAAGCTAGAGAAAGGCAGATATTGAGAACATCACAAGGAAAAAACACATTTACAGTACTGTACCCTAAAAAATTCACGTTTAAGTGGATCTGCGCAGTTCAAACGCATGTTGTTCAAGAGTCGACTGTATTTTGCTTTACATGTTTGTTAGATTTATCCATGATGTTGTGTACCGCTGTAGGCTGTTCATTGCTATATTTCATCATGTGAATATGCATCCTTGCTACCAACTGGTTTTGTGTTTCTTTGAAATAATATTTTCTTGTGGATTTAATTTGCATTTCTGTTGGGGCACCTGGGTGGCTCGGTTGGTTAAGCCTCTGACTTCAGTTCAGGTCATGATCTCATGGCTCGTGAGTTCAAACCCCACCTCAGGCTTGGAGCCTGGAGCCTACTTCAGTTTCTGTGTCTCCCTCTCTCTCTCTCTGCCCTTCCCCCACCCCCCCCAAATTTTTTTTTTTTGCATATCTGTTTATTGGTCATTTGAATCCCCTCTTACAAGAAGGATACATTAAAAGTTACTGTCCTCTGTTATTAAACTGTAAAAACCCCTCTTATTCCAGGCCATACAAGAACATTCATGGCTTTTGTCAATTTTTATTTTGCATTATCTTTTTCTAATTGGTTTTCAGGAGTTCTTTATATATTGTAGATAATGAGTAAATGTCTTTTTTCACTCTGTAGCTTGTCTCTTTCTTATAATATCTTTTAATAAGGAGAAGTTGCTAATTTTAATGTAGTCCAGCTAAACACGCTTTCTTTTCTGTGAAGTGCATTTTAAACTGTTTAATAAAGTCATGAAGAGATTCTTATTTTCTAGATATTTTGTTGTTTTTCTCTCACATTTAAGTCTGTAATCCATTAAAACATTTTCTAAGTGTGAATGCTTTTATCCCCCCCCCACATATGAGCACCCATCGGACCCAGCACGGTTAATTTAAAATACCATCCTTTTCTACCTTATTCGATAGTGCCAATTTTGTAATAAATCAAATATCTATACTTGTTGCTCATTTCTGGTTTTTTTGTTGAGATGTAATTGATAATTGACATGTGACATTTTATAAGTTTAAGGTGTGTTCATTTGATACGTGTATATAATGCAATATGGTTACCATGGTAGTTAACACTTCATCACATCCAATAATTATCATTATTTTTTAATGGTGAGAACATTTAAGATCTAGTCTCTTAGCATCTTTGTTAACTAAACTGTTAACTAAACTAATGAAATCACAATGTTAACTAAATCACAATGCTGTGCTGTACATTAGAGCTCCAGAACTTTATTCATCTTATAACTACAAGTTTGTACCCTTTGACCAATATCTCTCCAATTCCCCCACCCTTCAGGGGACTGTTTCCATGAGTTCCCCTTTTGTAAATTCCACACATAAGTGGTATCGTACAGTTGACTGTTAAACATCATAGCGGGTCGGGGCACTGACCGGTCACCCTGTGCAGTGGGAAATCTTCATATTAACTTTTGACTCTCCCAAGACATTTAGTATGTTCTACATATTATACTGTATTCTTACAATGAAGTAAGCTAAATAAAAACATTATTAAGAAAATCAAGGAAGAGAAAATATATTTATGGTACTGTACATATATATTTACTGAAAATCCATGTATAAGTAGGCCCACACAGTTCAAACCCATGTTGTGTAAGGGTCAGTTGTATTTGTCTTTCTCTGTCTGATTTACCTCACTTACTATAATGCCTTTGATGTCCATGTTTATCCGTGTTGTCACAAATGGGAGTATTTTCTTCTTTCTCTTGGCTGATGTATATATATATACACACACCACATGTTCTTTATTCATCTGTTGATAGACACTTGGTTTGTTTCCATATCTTGGCTATTTTGAGTATCCTGTTTTATTTCCTTTGGATATATACCCAGAGGTGGGGTTGCTGGATCATATACTACTTCTGTTTTTTTATTTTTTGAGAATACTTCATACTGTTCATAGTGACTTTACCAATTTACACTACCACTAATGGTTCCCTGAATCCAAAACCCAAAAAGGGTTCCCAGTTTTCCACATCCTTTTCAACACTTGTCTTCTCTTGCCGTCTTAAGGATGGCTATTCAACACGTGTGAGCTGATCACTGAGATCATTGTGGTTTGGATTTACATTTCCCTGATGATTAGTGATGTTGAGCTTCTTTTCACGTCCTTGTTGACCATTTGGATGTCTTCTTTGGAAAAGTGTCTATTCAGTTACTCTGCCCGTTTTTAAATCAGATTGTTTGGTTTTTTGTTATTGAGTTGTAGGAGTTCTTTTAGCTATTAACCCTTTATCAGAAGATGATTTGTAAATATTTTCTCCCATTCCATAGGTTGTCTTTTCATTTTGTTGCTGGTTTCTTTTGCTGTGCAGAAGCTTTTTGTTTTGATGGTAGTGCCGTTTGTCTATTGTGGCTTTTGTTGCTCGTGCTTTTGGTGCCATATCCAAAAAGTCATTGCTAAGATTAGTGTCAGACAGCTTTTTCCCTGTGTTTTCTTCTAGGAGTTTTACGGTTTCAGGTCATATGTTTAAATCTTTAATCCATTTCAAGTCATTGCTTTGTATGTTTTACAGTTTTCCAGGCACCATTTACTGAAGACACTATCTTTTCCCGATTGAGTATTCTTGGTTCCCTTGTCAAATATTAGTTGACATGTACACACAGGTGTTTATTTTGGGCTCTCTGTCCCATTGGTTTATGTGTTTGTCTTTATGCCAGTGCCATACTGGTTTGATTACTGGAGCTTTGTAGTAAACATTGAAATCAGGATATGTGATGCTTCCTGCTTTGTTCTTTTTTTCTCAGGATTGCTTTGGCTATTGAGCGTCTTTTGTGGTTGGATACAAATTTTCAGATTGTTTTTTTTTTTTTTAATTTTTTTTTTTTAACGTTTATTTATTTTTGAGACAGAGAGAGACAGAGCATGAACAGGGGAGGGGCAGAGAGAGAGGGAGACACAGAATCCGAAACAGGCTCCAGGCTCTGAGCTGTCAGCACAGAGCCCGACGCGGGGCTCGAACTCACCGACCGTGAGATCGTGACCTGAGCCGAAGTCGGCCGCTTAACCGACTGAGCCACCCAGGCGCCCCTGTTTTTTCTAGTTGGGTGAAAACTCCTATTGGAATTTTGGTAGGGATTGCATTGAATCTATATAGATAGCAAAGTGTATAAATTCACTGGCTTTTAGCTTATCACAACATTGTGCAATCATTAGCATTATCTAATTCCAGACGATTTTTAATAGTGTCGGGCTTCTTTCAGTTAGCATAATGTTTTCAGGATTCACTCATGTTATTGCTTTAATCAAAACCTCATTCTTCTTCCCTCCTGCCCTCTCCCCCCACTGAATAATATTCCACTGTATGGATACACTACATTTGTTTATCCATTCTACAGCAGATGGACATTTGCATTGATTCCACCTTTTGCTCTTATGATTAACAAACTATGAATATTCATGTACAAGTTTTAGTGTGAACCCTACATTTTTAATTCTCTCAGGTATATCTACCTAGGAATGGAATTGCTAGGTCATATATTGATTCTATGTTTAACTTTTTGAGGAACTACTAAACTGAAGCAGGAAAGTTAATTTTGATGAAGTTCACCTTAGTTTTTCATTTGTTGCTTGTGCTTTAATGTCATGTCTAATGGCCTAATCCAAGGTCCTTATATTTTTTTCATAGAGTTTCATTGTCTTAGCTCTTACATATGGATCTTTTCACTTAATCTTCATGTAGAATATGAAGTAGGCTTCCACTTCATGCATTTGCACGTGAAAATCTAGTTGTCTCAGGACTGTTTGTTGAAGAGACTATTTTTCCTCCATTGAATGGACTTGACCTGCTTGTCAGATCAGTTGTCTATATATGTGTAGGTTCACTTCTGGACTCCATTCTGTTCCATGGTTCTGTATGTCTGTTCTTATGTCAGTTTCACACAGTCTTGATTAGTATAGCTTTGAGTAAGTCTTGAAATCAGGAAATGTGAGTCCTCCAAATTTGTCTTCTTCAAAGTTATTTTGGCTGTTTGGGCCCATATGCATTTCTATATGCATCTTGAAAATCAACTCCCCCACCCCCGAAAAATGGGCAGCTGGAGTTTTGACAGGGATTTTTTATTTTTTATTGAGGTGAAATTCAAATAACATAAAGTTAACCATTTTAAATGAAGAATTCACCGGCATTTAGTACGTTCATGGTGTTATGCAGTTACCACCTCTACGTAGTTCCTATACATTTTCATCTTTCCAAATAAAGTCTTGTATCTATTAAGTAGTTACTCCCCATCCTCCCTACCCAGTTGCTGACAACCACTAATCTGCTTTCTATTTCTGAGGATCTACCTGTTCTGGATATTTTGTATAAATGGATTCATGAAGCACGTTATCTTTTTCATTCCTGGCATAAATCCTACTTATTCATGGTACATAAATCTTTAATATGCTATTGGATCCAATTTGATAGTATTTTGTTGAGGATTTCTGCATTTATATTCATAAGGGACACTGGGTATTTTCTTGTGCTATGTTTGGTTTGGTTCAAAGGTAATGCTGACATCAGAGAAGGAGTTCAGAAGTGTTCATTTTTCTTCTGTTAATGGGAGGAGTTTAAGAATATTACCCTTGAAATGTTTGGCAGAATTCACCAGTGCAGCCATTGTTTCTGGACTTTGTGTGGGAGTTTCTTCATTACTGATTTAATCTCTTTACTTGTTGCAGATCTGTTCAGATTTTCCATTTCACTTTGAGTCATTTTTGGTAATTTGTGTGTTTCTAAGAATTTGTCCATTTTTGTTAAAGTTTATTTATTTTGAGACAGAGAACACAAGTGGGAGGAACAGAGAGGGGGAGAGAGAGAGAATCCTAAGCAGGTTCCACACTATCAGTGCAGAGCCCAATGTGGGGCTCAAACCCACAAACTGTGAGATCATGACTTTAGCTGAAACCAAGAGTCAGACACTTAACTGACTGAGCCACCCAGGTGCCCCAGAATTTTTCCATTTAATTTAGGTTATATTTAATTTATCGACATAGTTGTTCACAGTATTCTTTTATAACCTTTTTGTTTTTGCAAGGTTGGCAGTATTGTCTCCACTTTCAGTTCTGATTTTAGTTGTGTCTTTTCTGTCCCTTTTTTTTTTTTTTAAGTCTAGTTTCAGGTTTGTCAATTGGATTGATATTTTCATAGAACCAACTTCGGTTTTTTTTTCTTCTCCATTGTTTCTCTCTTCTCTATTTCTTTTACTTCTGTTCTGTTCTCATCTTTATTATTTCTTTCTTACTCTTTACTTTCGGTTTAATTTACTCTTCTGGATCAGATACTTGAGTTGTGAATTTTGAGATCTTTTTTTTTTCTAATGCAGGTGTTTATAGCTATTAATTTTTTTGTCTTTTTATTTTTTTTTTAAAAGATTTATTTATTTATTTATTTTGAGAGAGAGAAAGAGAGAAAGAGAGAGAGAGAGAGAGAGAGAGAGGAGAGAAAGCACATAGGGGAAGGGCAGGGAGAAAGGGAGAGAGAGAGTCCCAAGCAGGCTCTGCACTGTCAGTGTGGAGCCTGATGTGGGGTTCAAACCCACGAACCGTGAGATCATGACCTGAGCTGAAATCATGAGCCGGACATTTAACCAACTAAACCACCCAGGCACCCGTCTTTCTTTGTCTTTTGACAGTTTGATTATAATGTGTCTCATTATGAGACTCTTTGAGTTTATCATTTTTGGAGTTTGTAGAGCTTCTTGGATGTGTAGATTTATGTTTTTCACCAAATTTTTGAATTTTTTGGCCATTCTTTTTTCAAACATTCTTTTTGCCATTTTTTCTTTTCTCTCTTGAGACTTTTGTAATGTGTATGTTAGTACACGTTGTAGTGTTTCATGGGCCTTAAAAAGAAATTTAAATAATAAGCCTATAATCTTTCTCTTCCTTTTTGAGAAATAAGCATTATTAATGAATTGATGTGTTTCCTTTAAATGATTTCTTTTCCCACTGGATCAGATTTTCTTCACTGAGGTTTATTATCTTGTTTTGCCCTCTTTCCTTTATTGGAATTTTCAGTTGTTCATTAAGCTTGAAATTCGTTGGTTACTTTATTTAGAGAGTAATTCTATAAGAACAGTTTTCCTGCTTATCTTTGAGCATAAAGAATGTTTCATTTGGTTGCATCATGAATTATATCTTTGAATTTACCTTTTCATTCTTTGTTTATTTGACTTACCAAGTTGACACATTTTGTTTTGTCTTCCACAGATAGTATAAAGCTTAGTTTAAAGCCATTTCAACAACAAGGCATGCTTTCTAAAGAGTTTGATAGGTTGCCCAACTTCTAGTAGAGGCATTAAATGTTCTTTGCTTTTAGAAACAATGGTCATCAAGTGAGGGATTTTGTGTGTGTGTGTGTGTGTGTGTGTGTGTGTGTGTGTGTGTTTAAAAGTTTAATTTTTGAGAGAGAGAGAGAGAGAGAGAGCGAGAGAGAGAGAGAGAGAGAGAGCGAGCGAGCATGAGCAGGGCAGAGAGAAAGAATCCCAAGCAGGCTTCAGTGCAGAGCCCAACACGGGGCTCAGTCTCACGAACTGCAAGATCATGACCTGAGCCAAAATCAAGAGTCGGATGCTTAACCAACTGAGCCACCCAGGCACCCCAGTGAGGGACTGTTTCAATTTTAAGTTGTTTTTTGGCTTTAAGCCATTCAGAATTAGTTTTTGACAAACATACAATTTGGTCAGTATTCAGTTTGCTTTTTATAAATTGAGAAGATCGTGCAAAAGGCATCAGGGGTGGAGTCGTAACCTCTGCTGGTTTCCCAGCTCCTCTCCTCTTTTGGCATTACTATGGTCACTAATTTTTTTCTGACTCTGGTTTTGTTTATTTGTCAGACTAGAATGTAAATGACACAACAGTTGGCACTTGGCTTTGTTCGCTGCTGTATCTCTAGCACCTAGAATTAGGCCCAGCATAGAGACGGACCCGGTGACTATTGGTTGATACCTGTGATGAATCTGTGGAGCTGCTGGTGGTGGTGGTGATGGTAGCCGAAATTTATTCATACCTTTCTTTGTGCCAGGCCATGTTCTAAGACCGTTGTTTTAGTTCTTTTGACTTTACAACCGTACTACAAGATACTGGTACTGGTGCTCTCCCCATTTTACAGAGGCAGAGGGTGCGTGCCTGAACGCACACAGCCGATTCCAGAGCCAAGAGCCGTAGCTTAATTGTTACTCTGTGGTTCTTTTTCCTCCTTTCTCCTGGCCTTCCTGACTACTCGGGCCTTTTCTACTTTGCACTTAAAATCTTTTTCTGCCTCGGTTCCCCTTGATAAGCATTTAACATTTACCTTAGGTATTTTGACCTTAGTTTTCACCCCGTGTATTTTCAGTTCATCTATTACTTCCCTCTAAGAAACAACACAAGTTAAAACCCAAATTTAAAATCTGTCGCAAAGATCTGATCGAAAATTTCAAGGTGAACATGTAGGTCTCTTGCTAGGGACCAACCACATTTGATGTGATATTACTTTCAAAATCCTGTTACTGTGTGTAGACCCCTGGGGCAGGTTGGGGGGATCTTAGACTCTCAAACAGAAAATATATGAAATTATAAGATGCCAACTTCTTGACATTTTTGACAAGTCACACTGTGACATTTTACAAATAACACTGTACATTGAACAGCAAGTAGGTAAACTGTTTGTCTGAAGTCAATCCCTTCATCCTATTTTTATATTCATCCTATTTTTATATAACTGTCCCTATGAGATAACATGCCACATTCAGAAAATTCTGCAGTAATAACCATTCCAGAACCTATGCAAATTAAAATTACTAAATCTCCAAACTGAAAAAAATAAGTTTAATTCAAATGAAATGAATACAGTCCAGTTGACACTCCAACTTTTTTTTCTTTTTTAACAGAAGATAAAATAGCAGTGGTAAGTATTTCCTCTGCAGAGGAAATCCCAGCCTTCACCTTTCAAGAAACATCTGCACCCAGTTTTTGTTGTAATCTAATCTAACTAGAGTGTACCACCCTTTTGTTCTTCTGTAGACCTTAGGAACTGCTTTAACTAATTTTAAACAGACTTTAAATAAAATCTCTGAAATGATTCCATTGAACAAGCTCCCCATAGTCACAGCAAAACCCAGAATGCAAAGTTGATAATTTGAAATGAACTAATCAAATCCACTAACATTCCTTTTCCAGTAACCCCATAATGTTTCTCTTTGTAGCAATTTGATACAAGTATGCTATAGATAAAAAGGTATGAAAATTAGCTATTTCTGCTAATCAAAAGATATGAAGAAAGTGAAAAGGAAAGCCATAAAGTGAATGGAAATGTTTCCAAGGCCTTTATAACAGCTCTCTTATAGCCAGGATATATAAAGCATTTGAAAAAAACAAAACAAAACAAAAAACAGTCAGTAGGAAGAAGACAGCCCAATACAGAAATATTTAAAACACTTGAACAAGTACTTCCCAATAGCCGGCATCCAAATGGCCAGAAACATAATCAACTTCTTTAGTAGTCAGGCAAATACAAAATAGACAACGCAAGAGTGGCAAAATTTAAAGACTGAAAACTGCAAGTGTGGTTAAGGAAGAGAAAGAGCTGGAACCCTGAGACACTGCAGGTGAAAGTTTTGTAAAATCACTTTGGAAACCAGTTTGACAGTATATGCTGAAACTGCATGAATACACCTCCTGTGACCCAGCGTTTCCACACGTAGGTGCATCCAAGAAAAATACATGCTCCTGTGCATCTCAAGAAACACAGAGGGCAACAGACACTATTTTGGTAGGACCCAAACTGGAAAATAACCAAAACTTCCACTAGTAGTATATTCACATAATAGATACACAGCAGTATGTTTAATCTCACAAACATCAAATTCAATGAAAGAAGCCAGACCTAATTGAGTATAAGTCATAATAGCATTTTATACAATTTCCTGAAACAGGCAAAATTAAACTCTAGTGTGATAAAAATACAACAGCACTGTTTTAGAACAGCTAAAAAGTGGAGATGATCCAGATGTCTATCGTTGGGGGAATGGTCGAATGAATTGTTGTATATTCAAATGATGGAGTACTGGCTAACAAGGAAAATGAGCAAATGTCAACATGCAGCAACACGGATGGATTTTCTGAAAATGTTGGATGACAGAAGCAAGACACAAAAGAATAATGGTGTTGGGTATCTTTGGGACAGAGGGAGCGGATAGCGACTGGGTGATGGGTATGTTCTTTGTGTTAACCCCTTTTGCTATACGGATGTGTCTTATATACGTTTCTCTTTGTATGTTTTGTTTCACAATTTGAAAAGGTTTAGCAAAGCAGAGAGGGCCATGCCCCTTGGGTTCACATGCCAGTTTTGCCGCTTTCCAGCTGTGACTTTGGGACATTTATCTAACAGCTCAAGGCCTCAATTTCACAACTGTGATGTGAAGATAATAATCAAACCTATTTTGTAAGACTTGTTGTAAAGAGTAGACAGATACTGGACTCTTCGCTCCAATGTTAAGCACTTACAATAACAGCTGGCATGTAGTCAGTGCTGAGTAACTGCTAACTCCTTTTCTTGTTATTGTTGGTATCATTGCCAGTTTATTTGTCCAAAGGAATTATAAACTCCCGTTGGAGTTAACATTATATTATAAATCTATCATGCCTCTCCATGTAGTGAGTTTTTGTTTAGGTCTTTCAGAAAAGTTTATTTTCTTCAGTGTCCATGTTATTTCATAAACTAATCACTAGATATTTTATAGATGTATTTTATAGTTGTAAGTGGAATTTTCCTTGCCTTGTATTTCATAATTGGTTGCTGCTGGCATATAGTAGCTAATACTTCTTGGGGTTCTAAGTTCTACACAGGTTGAAGCTTTTAATCCTGTGTAGGACCCCCATTTTTCACAGGGTAGAAACTGAGAACAGGGAGATGAAAATAGCTAAGTGTGTGGTCTGGGCTTTGGTCCGGCCCCAGCGCCCATATTCATTCCACTGATCCATGCTAAGAAGGCAGTTCATTTTTATACTTTTCCTTAATACAACTTTTTAGTTGATTTTCTTAGGTTTCCAAGAAGCCAGTTACATCATTTGCAAGTAATGATTTTTTGTGTAGTGTCCAGCAATTCTTGCTCCCTTGCCTTATTGCTTGGATTTTAACTTTCAGGGAAATGTTCATAAAAATAACAGAGTGGACATTCTTCTGTTAGTCTGACTAAATGGGAATGCCTGTATTTTTCATAAGCCACTGAGAATGACATTGACCATTTTATGTTAAGGTTGTGTTTTTTAATTGTGTAGTTTGCCAAATGGTTTTTGATTTGATTACTCTGTTTTGTTTTCAAATTAAGGATGGCTTTTAAATTATACCAAATACCTTTGTGTGTCTGTGAAGATGATCGCGTGTACTTTTCTGTGTTGAACTCTGTGATGAATTATATTAATATATAACCACATATCGAATCATCTTTGCATTCCTAGAATTTTCAACATACTGCTGAATTGTATTTGCTAAAGTTTCTATAAGATTTTTGTATCTATAAGTACAAGTGAGATTGGTCTGCTGTTCTCTACCCGTTTTTGTTAAGTGAATTCTGGCTTTATATGTAAAGGGAATCTGGAAGATCTCTGTCTTTTCATGCATTATATACTGTGTTTTAAAGTAATTTTTGAGTACATTTTCTGGTATGGCTGCCAAATACTGTTCAGCGGAGATCTTTTCATTTTGTTCATCGAAGATCTCGAGTGTTTCTTCTCTTTCACTAATTATGGAAATCTTCAAACATAGGCAAAAGTAGAGAGGTTGGTATCATTTTGTTCCTCTCCCGCCTCACGTTTTCTCTCAAGTATTTAGAGCCTCACTACTTAAAACATGCTGTGCGTCGTAGCAGCATGGATATTATCCGGGAACTTGCTCCAGATGGGTGTGGCCCTGCGTGCGTATGCACATAGACACCACCTCCGCCATATACTACTGGTTATAGGCAAGTCCTAGGTCCCGCTCCCCAGTCTTGCTTTAGATTTTAACCTCTTTTGGGGCGCCTGGGTGGCTCGGTTGGTTAAGCGTCCCACTTTCAGCTTAGGTCATGATCTCACTGTCCGTGAGTTTGAGCCCCACGTCGGGCTCTGTGCTGATGGCTCAGAGCCTGGAGCCTGCTTCCGATTCTGTGTCTCCCTTTCTCTCTGCTCCTCCCCTGTTCATGCTCTGTCTCAAAAATAAATAAACGTTAAAAAAAAAAGATTTTAACCTCTTTTTCATACTGTCCTGAGATGTTTCAATAACGCTTTGAACGTTTGAAAAATTGTCTCGGGTCCTGGAAGGGAGAGAGCTACAAAGTCAAAGGGCATAAACTTGTTAAAGCCTTTGATGTCTGTTGTCTAATTGCTTTTCAGAAAACCACTACCTCATTTGGTTAAGTGGTAAACAGGTGACAATACTGACAGTTCATAAATGTGCCTTTTCTGCCAACAGGAGATCATTAAAATGTTAAGAAAGCAGGAAAGAAGAGAAGAGTAATTAGAAATTCTTGTCATAAACACTTGAGTGATTGGTACCTGAAAGCCTGAAGGTTATTTGAATTAATTTTCAACAGTCTTAAACTATTTGGTCAATTTACTATTCCTTACTAAATCTAATTCAGTGTGTCGTTTTCAAGAAACATTTGGGTGCCTAATGTAGTGGTAGAGATTGTGAGAAAAGATACATGCCAATATCTGTGCCCTTAAAAGGCTTATGGGAATCTTATTATATTGTTTTCATTTTTTTTTTCGTCTTTCTACAAAATATAACTTTGGCTTATAGAAGTTCTGTCTGGGGGCGCCTGGGTGGCTCAGTTGGCTAAGCGTCCGACTTCAGCTCAGGTCATGATCTCACAGTTGGTGAGTTTGAGCCCCGCGTCGGGCTCTGTGCTGACGGCTCAGGGCCTGGAGCCCGCTTCGGATTCTGTGTGTGTATCTCTCTCTCTCTGCCCCTACCCTGCTTGTGCTCTGTCTCTGTCTTAAAAATAAATAAAACATTTCGGGGCGCCTGGGTGGCACAGTCGGTTAAGCGTCCGACTTCAGCCAGGTCACGATCTCGCGGTCTGGGAGTTCGAGCCCCGCGTCGGGCTCTGGGCTGATGGCTCAGAGCCTGGAGCCTGTTTCTGATTCTGTGTCTCCCTCTCTCTCTGCCCCTCCCCCGTTCATGCTCTGTCTCTCTCTGTCCCAAAAATAAATAAACGTTGAAAAAAAAAAAAAGATAAAAAAAAATAAATAAAACATTAAAAAAAATTTTTTTTTAAAAGTTCTGGCTGAATTTCACATTACCTGCGTCTCTAGGGTATTGAAGAAATTTGAAAGCCTTCCAAGGTGTGACTTCCACCAACATAAAAACGAAGTTGGCTTTTCCTTTGTTTCAGCAACAGCGTACCGTGTACAGGCTGACTCTAGTGAAAGCGTGGAATGTAGACGAACTCCAGGCCTATGCCGAGCTGGTGTCCCTGGGGAATCCTGACTTCATCGAAGTGAAGGTGAGCTCCTGCTGGCCAATGTCATCCCACTTCCTATGGTGCTTTGTTGTGGTGAAGTTAGTACCTTATAAAACTCTATAGGAGGTCCCAGATGTGTTATTTATTCATTCAGAAATATTAATCAAGAACGTGGCACCATTCTAGGCAATGGGGATAATAACAGTAAAGACGGAGCTTTTGCTCTTATAAAGCTTATATTTATTGAGAGGGAGGCAGTCAGTGCAAAATAAATAATTAAAAACTACACAGTAACATTAGTATGCTGAGAAATAAAATAGTGTTACAGTGAGGAATTGGTTGGCTTCAAAATAAACTTTTAGGGTTGACTAGGTGGCTCAGTTGGTTAAACGTCTGACTTGGGCTCAGGTCATGATCTCATGGTTCTTGGGTTCAAGCCCCACATTGGGCTCTGTGCTGACAGCTCAGAGCCTGGAGCCTGCTTTGGATTCCGTGTCTCCCTCTCTCTCTGCCCCTCCCCACTCGCACTCTCTCAAAAATAAACATAAAATTTTTTTTTTAATTAAAAAAAGTAAAAAAATAAAATAAAATAAAAATAAAATAAAAATTTTAAAAGTAAAATAAACTTTTATTATAGAGAATTTCAAACATACATAGAAGTAGAGAGATTGGTCTAATGACCTCCATCTGTTCACCCAGCTTCAAAAATTACCAACTCATGACCAGTCTTGTTTCAGTTCTACCTCTACCCATTTTCTCTGCCATATCCTATTATTTTGAAGCGAACCCTATGTTATATGGCTCATCTATAACTGTATATGTCTCTAAAAGATATACACTCACTATATACACTTATTCAGAATACTGTTCTCATAATTGAACAGTTTTAACAATAGTCTCTTAAGTATTGGAAAGAGAAGGTTTCAGACTTGACCAACTATTTCTTATTAAAATAGTATTTGTGAATCTAGATCCAAATAAGGATCATTAACTGTAATTGGATTCTTTCTTTTTAAAATTTCTTTTAATCTGTTAGTTCCTCTTTCATGTGTTCTCTCTCTACTCTGCTCCCCCTGCCCCCACACCAGTAAGTTTGTTGAAGAAAATGTGTCATTTATCCTGGCTAGTTCCCTCTGTCTATATTTTAGATTTTGCTGATTGCTTGGTCCTTTGCCCCCTGTATTTCCTGTAGATTGGTACTTAGATCAAGAGAAGATTGATCAGATGTGTGTGTGTTTGCATTTTAAGATTATTTAGTCAGTGGTATTGTATACGTACAGTAGGAGGTGGTAGTGCCTGGTTGTCCCTGGCCCGTTTTTTGGCAGTATTTCTTTGGGATGATGGATTCCTATAAGTGGATTGATGTGCCAAAGGGCAGATAATTGTTTTGGTGGACATTGTGATTGGCTGTTTTAGATTTCATAGGCGGAAGTCTTTTCTTCCGCCTATGAAATCTAATGGAGGAGATGACTCTTCTACAACTGATTCCTAAATAGTAAGAAGCAGTGCAGTCGCCAGGGGATCAGAGCATTTTGGGCAGATGGCACAAGTAAGTATTCAAGTCGGGCGCCCCATGTGAGATCAGGAGGGCAGTTGGAGTTGGCAGAGACACGAGATGAATCACAGAGGTGGGATGGGGCCAAATTTTGTTAGAACTTTCAAGCAAGAAAAGAACTGGATTTTATACTAAGTTTGATGGTAAGCTTTTTGAATAGTCTGGTTTATGATTTTAAAAGATTACCCTGCTGCTGTCATGGGCGGATTACAGAGCTCAGAGTGAGAGTGGTTATAAAATGAGATGTTATGGCTTGGGGGGAAGGTCATTGGCAATATGATTGGAGAGGAGTGGGTGCATTTGGGATAAATCGTGGAAGTGGAACCAATACAGCGTGTTGCCAGACGAGACACAGGGAGTGAAAGAACAAACGAAATCAAGAACAACACCTGGATTTTGGCTTAAGCAATCGTGCGGATGTGGAACAGTTTACTGAAGCGGGAAAGAGCAGTGGAGGAGGCAGGCAAATTTGGGGAGTAATTTCACGAGTTCTTTGTTGGCCTTAATCATTTGAGAGACCTTTTAAATATCCACATATAGGTTCAAATAGGCCAGAGGTTATATACGCCTGGAGTTCTGGGGATAAGACAGGGCTGGCAGTAATCATTTGGAAGGCATCAGCGTGCCATGGTAGTTAAAGCTGTGGACTGTTACAAGGCAAATGGCTTTTCTGAACAACTAAGAATCCACAGAATGAGAAAACGTGACCAGAAAATTCCGCCCTGTCTCTGAAAACCCGACTCTTCAGTGTATGTCATTTCACTCTGTCATTTCAGAGGATAGTTCATTTTTACAGCTGTCTGTTCAGCTTTCTGTGGTACTATAGCCTAGAGCAGCAGGGAGGTGGGAAGAGATAAAATATTGCTGTCTGAGTGTTCAGCATTTTATCCCTGGTCAGGTCAAAGACACTCTTTTCTTTTGAAATTGCTCTTAATTTTAAAAGGCTACTCTTGGCAAGAACTCTAATGATGCAGAGATGCAAACTACATCTGCAGTATATTTGTTGGCTTAAGCAAACCTTGCCAATGTCAGGGATTAATGGTGTTTTAATTTATGATTTAGCTATTAAAGAATGCTGTCTCCAGTGATGTTGGAGTAAAACTTCCATTATTAAGCAAGTTTCTGGATCATACGGTCACCTTTTTTCTGCCTCCCTCCGTCCCTCCCTTCCTCCTTTCCTTCTTTGCAGTCATGTTTTCTATAATGTATGACATCTTTTACAATCTGAAAAGAATCACCCGGTATTATTTTTAAAAGAAAGATGGCTACTTTGTAAACAGTATAATCCTCCGATGGGTATTTTTTTAGTTTGACAGACTATTAACGTAATACCCTCTGTCTATACCTGAGATGTTATAATAACATGGTTTCTTTCACATGAGATTTCCATTTTACTGTTTTACCCCTGCATTCAACAGATATCTTTCAGCTCTTTCTATGTGCTAGGCCTCATCAAAGCACCAGAGATAGAAAATTTGATATGGACATGCTGTTTGGGAAATGGATGGTCTTATTGAACAAGGCCAAGTCTACAGAAGTAAAATGAGCCACTTGGAGAGATTTTATTTAAAAGTTTCTTGAAGAAATATGTAATATAATCACAATTTTAACTATCTTACATGAATGATAAAATATAACGTAACAGGTAACAGTCGTACCAAGGGAAAGCATGGTGATGATCAGCTTGTTTCTTATAGAAGGTTTGAGATAGAAATGGCCTCTGTTAAGTGTACCTGTGCCACTGAGGACTGGATCTCATTGCTTTGTTAAATTCAGCTCTCGTTTGTCCTGCAGGGTAATGAAGTATCTTTCTTTAAAAAAAATTTTTTTTAATGTTTATTTATTTCTGATAGACAGAGCATGAGTGGGGGAGGGGCAGAGAGAGAGGGAGACACAGAATCAGAAGCAGGCTCCAGGCTCTGAGCTGTCAGCACAGAGCCCAACGTGGGGCTCGAACTCACAGACCGTGAGATCACGACCTGAGCTGAAGTCGGTCGCTCAACCGACTGAGCCACCCAGGCGCCCCTGAAGTATCTTCCTTTTAAACTGAAGCAGAATATAGTATACTTCAGAAACAGAACAAGTTATAGAATAATGTTTATCATTTGATTATATATATTTTAAAAGTTTACCTCTTTGAGAGAGAGATGAGTGGGGGAAGGGGCAGGGAAAGAGGGAGAGAGAATCTTAAGCAGGCCCTGTGCTGTGAGCCCTGACTCAGGGCTCGAACTCACAAACCATGAGATCGTGACCTGAACTGATATCAAGAGCTAGATGCTTAACCAGCTAAGCCACCCAGGTGCCCCTGATTATATTTTTTAGCAGTATATGTTTGGATATATTTATATAAGAAAAGTACGGAAGGATTATATCAGACTGTTCACAGTGTTGTAATTTGGAAGAAGGGCAGGGAAAGGCTTAGTAATTCTATTTTTCATGTTTCCGTGCCCTGCGAATTATTAGAGTGAGCGGGCATCATTTTTGTAATCCCACTGATTGAAACGAAATCAGTAAAGGAGAAGGCAGCCTTTCCTGTTCAATAGAGTTAAACTATTTAAGTCTGAAAAGGCATTTTTGTTGTTGTTGTCTAATTAATTGAATTTAAATTTTGTGGGGGTGGGGGGGCGCTCAGGTGGCTCAGTCGGTTGAGCGTCTGACTCTTGATGATCCCAGAATTGTAGGATCCAGCCCCGCGTCCAGCTCCACGCCGAGTGGAGCCTGCTTGGGTTTCGCTCTCGCTCTCGCTCTCGCTCTTCCTCCCTTCACCCCTCCCCCCACACCAAGTGCCCGCGCATGTTCTAATTTTAGTATATGTGCTGCCAAAGGGAGCACTTGCCCGTTCTTTCTCTCTCACTCTCGCTGTCTCTAAAATTAAAAAAAGTTAAAAATTTTCTAAATTGGAGGAGTTTTAAAAGTAATGGTAATGAGGACATGTGGCTCGCTCAGTTGGTAACTCTTGATCTCCAGGTCATGAGTTTGAGCCCCACGCTGAGGTTAGAGATTACTTAAAATAATAACATTTAATAAAATAATAATAGTAAAAACCCTCTCTGAAAAACATTTGATGAGAACTAGCGATATGGTAGGCTAAGTAACCTCAGCTTCCTCTAAAAACAAACACTTAGAAGTAACTGTGTTATAATAAACATACTTTTGAGAGCATGGCCATCTGTCAGGTCTGTAAGGGAGTTCCTTTGGGACTCAAAAAAGAGAGACCACCCTGGTGGTACTTTGTAGCTCTGATAGAGATGGGACTTGGGTTTAAAGGATGGAACACGAGGCCCTTTTGCCTTCAATGAAAGCACAAATTAGGACAGAATTTACCCACTGACACAGAATGGCCCTTGGAAGCTTGTCTTTCACCTATGCTCTTGATTAAAAAAAAAGGGGGGGAGGGGTCTCCCAGGGCCTGGCATTAAAATTTGAATAGTACCTCATGGTCACATAAATAAATGCCTTGAAACTAGGAAATTGATAATACAAATTGACCCTAGGCTAGTGACATGCCTGGGTTCCCTGCAGAAGCAAACAAGTACTGTTCATGTCTTGTGTTTTCCAGGCATGTGCAAGTGTGCACGCACAGGGGGTCTCTCCTAATCTGCACTCTGGAGCCTCATGGGGAATGGGGAAGAGCACAGCTTTGATACATTCCGAAAAAGTACTGATGTAGATCTTCTCTGCATCTAAATTTCCTCCATTTAGAATTAGAATAACAGTATCATTTTAATAGGTTTGTTTTGAGAATTCAGTGGGATAATGTATGCCCAGATTCAGTAAATGTTTAGATCACTTCTCATTAAGCACATTTATTTAAACTAAATCAATAGAAGCTATTTCTTTATTTTATTGGTTCCCGCTTTTCTTTCATTGCTAGTCTCATAAACTATTTTTCTGTTTGATTCCCTGTAAATGAACATATATTTTAGTTTCATTAGGCTTAAATAGGCCTTTATTTGCTAGCCCTAGAACCTTAGTGATCATTATTTGCTTGCTTGTTTGTGAAAATGTGTATCATGTTCTAAACATCTGCCTTATTGAAAAACTTTCATAGCACAATCCATTTGTAAATGAAATACTGTCTTTATATTCCCTGCCTTGCATTGCACCTTGAGAATAATAGTAAGTGCTTAGTAATTATTTGTTGTCAGATGATTTAAACCTCTTTTATGCTGTTGGCACTGTAGCTGTCTACAGAGCTCAATCCTTGTCGCGTGCCTTGTGCAAAACAAATGCCTTAGCCTGACCTCACTGTCTTTCTTTACACAAAGATAAGGAATATTAGTGGTTATTCATGTAGCAGTCCCTGACTGGCATTCCTCAGTTGCTTTGTCATCAAGCATTAAAGAGTAGAGGGGAGAAAAGAGTAGAAAAATCCAGATTAATGTGAATGAAATTTTATATTATATCAGAAAAGAGTTCTGGAGTTTAATGTGATATAAAATATGTGACTTGATCTTTAGGTCATTCAGCATAGATTGGTTGGGGGTACAGAGAAGAACAGAGCACAGCCCCTGCCTGTACAAGCTTAGAATTTACACATGTAATTATACCAGTTGGTACAACCTATGTACCAGATATGATGAGCTTGGGATCAGGTTGGGTAGGGGTTCTTGAACAGAGATTAAAGAGATGGTGGGAAATTTAGCCAAGTAAAGACTGGATGCTGAGGAGGGCAGTCCACTTAAGAAAGCCTCATGAGTGGCTCAGTCAGTTGAGCATCCAACTCTTGGTTTTGGCTCAAGTCATGATCTCACCGTTTTGTGGACTGTAGCCCTGCGTTGGGCTTCGTGCTGACAGTGCAGAACCTGCTTGGGATTCTCTGTCTTCTTCTCTCTCTGAAAATAAATACATAAATAAACTTAAAAAAAAAAAAGAAGGCCTCATGTGCCATGCTGAGAAGGTTGGGCTGTTTTTTGTTTTCCTGTGTGTGTGTGTGTCTGGGAAGAGTTGTTGAAGCATTTTTAGGATGGAGTGACACGTTTTGGGTATATTGTGCAAAAAGTAAAAGTCATGAAGACAACAACATTTCTCATTAGACTATAGGAAACAAAAACAATAGGAGTCTTTTGACGTTCAGTTTAATTAGAATATCAATCAAACTGCCAAAATACTACTCTTTCCACAGACCTTGAATCCCCAGGTAAAGTGTCCACGCACCCAATATAGGACCTTATGGCTTCCATGTCCTCCAGCAGAGTGATCCATCCAAAAGGCACCAATGTAATGGCGTGGGTTATGCTTTTCACTACAAACCCAGGGGTGCATAAGTGGTTTTGTTCTTGAGGAACTTTCTTTGGGTCTCTGCTTGCCACTCCTCAACCTGGAGATTACAAAGTGAGTGTTTTTCAGTTGCCACACGGTACCCATCTGTTTTCTTGAGTTCATTCTTTTTTCAAAGTTGTGATGGCAAAACTTGGTGCTGGTGATAGATGGGGTGGGGGCAGGATGGTGGCGGGATGAGAAGATGGCAGACAACTGTGATGTCATAGAAAAGGAAGCACTTTTAGATAGTTTAGGTAAAGTGTGATCAGGAATAAAGTCAGGGCAAGTCAGCCATTAGACCGGAGTGCAGGATGAAGTAGCCAGAGCAGAGAGGGGAGCACCAGAGGAGGGGGACATCAGGAGCCCAACTGAGGGAGGGCTCAGGGGTTCCCAAAGGTGACTCCACAGAGTAATTCACAGAGCCCATTCATGTCACAGAGGCTCAGAAAGTTGCCCATACTGCCTACCCCAGAGGATTTTGCCTGGCTAAAATGAGAACTTTTATGTGAAGAACTTAGTTAACTATGAAGCACCATGTGAGTGTATGGGAAAGTATTATGTGAAGACCTAGTAATGAACCGTGGCACTCATTCTCTCATTTCCTTCCCAAACCAAATCTGTCCTTGATGGTTCATGATTTATTATTGGTGAATAAGAAATAATATTTCCAGAGCTATTGTCATAGATGTAAGATCTTATCTAAAAAATAGGGGCGCCTGGGTGGCTCAGCTGGATAAGCATCCAACTTCAGCTCAGGTCACGATCTCACGGTTCATGGGTTCGAGCCCCACATCGGGCTCTGTGCTGGCAGCTCAGAGCCTGGATCCTGCTTCCGATTCTGCATATCCTTCTCTCTCTCTCTCTCTCCCTCCCCCCCTCCCTCCCTCCCTCCCTGTCCCTCTCCCGCTCATACTCTCTCTCTCTCAAAAATAAACAAACATTAAAAAAATTTTTTTTAAAAAAAAATTTTTTTTTCAACATTTTTTATTTATTTTTGGGACAGAGAGAAACAGAGCATGAGTGGGGGAGGGGCAGAGAGAGAGGGAGACACAGCATCGGAAACAGGCTCCAGGCTCCGAGCCGTCAGCCCAGAGCCTGACGCGGGGCTCGAACTCCCGGACCGCGAGATTGTGACCTGGCTGAAGTCGGACGCTTAACCGACTGCGCCACCCAGGCGCCCCCCAAAAAATTTTTTTTAATATGAAAAATAAGTTCCTTTGAATTCGCTACTATGTACATGCTTTTTCATATAATTCACAGTATCATAAAAAGCACTTAAGTTGAAGTAAAGTTCATTTTTATGACTAATTTGACCTATCAATAAATTGTTTTCATGTTTGGTATACATTCCGGTAAGTTTAGCACAATTTTTCAGCCATTCCTAAAGATTTTCAGAACTGTTGTAGTACTTGCTTTTTTTTTAAATCACCTAAAACTCAAACTTGGTTTAATGAATTTTCTAAAATCACTGGGCTGATAGAGATGATGCTCTTGATTGTTACAACTGAGCTGGGTTGCCTCTAGTTTATGTTCAGCAAAGGTCACGGTTTAGCATAACGGGAATCTTTTTGAGTAGTCATCTGGAGTAGATCATTTTACAGAGTTCATCTGAGTCTTCAGCCGGTTCCCAGCCCTGAGTGTTTGCTCATCCATGGGTTTTTCATTCAGTGGTATCCCATCCCCTCTACTCTGTATGTGTGTGTCTTTGTGTGTGTGTCTGTCTGTCTGTCTGCGTCTGTGTGAGTGAGACAGAGTGTGTGAGTGCATGTCTTTTTATTTTAGTTATTCCCTCCTTAGTAGCAGCATGTCTAGAATATTCAAAACACTTGTCCAGAAAGTTTAATTCTGGAGTATTTAAAGAGCCTGCAAAATTAAGATATCCCTTATTATCAGAAAATTTATCATTATGTAACTTAACCAAATAGAGAACTTAATTATGAAACTTTGGGGTCCTATAAGCGTGGGCTGTCAGGTAGTGTTCTAAAGCATTAGAAGCCAATTTACCTTACCGCATTTGTACAACTCAGAAATTTCTGTAGAGGCGAGATGCATGTATATGCATGTAAGTGTGTGAAAGGTATGCATGTATAGCCACAAATGTATTTCCTGTTTGGCACAATTCTGTGTTTATACATACCCATGTACAGAAAGTAATCTCCTTAAAGAATACTTTCAAAGGGATCCCTAGCTGGCCCTTTGCAGAAGAATCTTATCAACCTTTATCAAACCTAAGTTATATTGGGAAATGGGGGCTCATCTTATTTTCCCAGTGAATAAACTGTTCGGTGAATTTTTGTGCCAACCATGCCTCCATTATTAGTGTATGAGATTTATAATCCCTTGAGCATTAACCTCTTACAGTGCACCAAGAAATCTGAATGAAAAGATACGTTGTTGGTTCAAATACATTGTTGTGCCTAGACAGCATGGATTGTGACAGCACTGAGCACCCTCAGTCACAGGGTGGGAAGGCCATCTGCCTGGGAGCTCCTAAGCAGATTTTATCATCTCTAATTCACTGTTACTTTCTTCACTTTTGGATTGAATTGGATTGGATTGGGTGGGATGGGGTAGATTCCCTCTAGAAGCCTTTCTGGCTCTGAAACTCTTAGTTGATTTCATTTAAATTAGGTCCGTAATTGTCTCTGTTGTCTTGTTCCCCAGGGTGTCACCTACTGTGGAGAGAGTTCAGCAAGCAGTCTTACCATGGCCAACGTGCCCTGGCACGAGGAGGTGGTACACTTTGTCCGCGAGTTGGTGGCTCTCATCCCCAACTATGAAATTGCTTGTGAACATGAACATTCCAACTGCCTCCTGATAGCTCACACAAGGGTAAGAATAGCTCAACTATGCCTTCTTTTCTTCTTCTTTCTTCTCTTTATTTTCTCCTGTCTTTATTATAGTGGATATCTGCTTGTTTGCTACCTTTCCTGAAATAGACGTTAAGAAGGCCCTCCAGTCTGTCCATTGGGCTCACGTACTCTTATTTCATTCTTAGCCCTCAGCTAGGCACTTGAAGGGCCTCTTGGTTTGCAGTTGGTGCATACTGAAAAAGAAAAGCAAAAAACACCCTTGTCATAACCTCTAATCCTTCCTCAGAATGACAAGAGAAAGCTGAAATAGTGGACAACCCCCATATGACTTCCAGAAGAAATATTGAAGTATTTATCAAATTTTATATCACTTTGAATCTCAGCCTCTGGAGAAATTTTCCTGGAGTTTTGGTTTCCATTTTTCCCTTTTAGCACTTTTACTAGACAGAATAAGTACCCAGATCTCGCATATTTCTTAAGAATGTCCAGCAAAGGAAAAATTCAGCTCTTGGTAAAGGTAGGCCATTAAAATAAGAAGGAAAATCTGCTAATCAGAAGGCCATTGTTGGAGTAGCTATCACAACGTGTCCTTACAGAAGTATTTGTACAGAAATAATGTGGCATCTGGGTTTGATTTAAAATAACATGAGGTGAAATTATGTGGGTGTGTGGATAAGATGACTGTTGTCGTGGCTAGATGATGAGCACATAGAGGTTTGTTATACTATGCCTAGTTTTCTGTTCAAATTCTCCATTAATAAATACTTTTTTTTTTTTTTTTTTTAAGTGGGCATGGGGTGCCTAAGGGGCTCAGCCAGTTAAATATCTGACTTTAGCTCAGGTCATGATCTCACGGCTTATGGGTTCCAGACCTGCACCAGGCTGTGCACTGTTAGTATGGAGCCTGCTTGGGATTCTCTCTCTCTCTCCCTCTCTCTGCCCTCCCCCACTCACACTTTCTCTCTCTCAAAATAAATAAACTTCAAAACAAAAGTCGACATGGATGAACCCTGAAAACATTATTCTAGGTGGGGAAAAAAAAAAAAAACCCAGACACAACAGGGCACATATTGTATGATTGTATGAAATATCCAGACTAGATAAATCCATAGAGATGGAAAGTAGGTTGGTGGTTGCCAGGTGCTGGGAGAAGAGCAGACTAGGAAGTGACTGCTAATAGGTATGGGATTTCTTTGGGGGATGATGAAATACTCTAGAATTATAGTGTGGTGTTGGTTGCCCATCTTTGAGACTAATCCAAAAGTCACTCAATTGTACACTTTAAAGGCTGAATATTATGGTCTGTGGATTATATCACAATAAAGATAGATTAATACCAAGATGATAATAAAGGTTAAGGGTGGGCTACCTTTTCTTACATAAGTTCTTTTTATGCAAATAAAGTCAGGGTCAATTTGAACATGAAAGACTCAGTATATTCTCACAAAAACCTAAATGACTTCCTGAACAGCTTCTCAAGTTAATGACATTTAATAATATGAGATTTGCTCAATTAAAATATCACATCCTGTAGTCTCAATAACCATGAGGTTAAAAAGGCTCTCATGCTTTGGTTGCAGTTAGATTGTATGTAGCTGACTTGTGGTCTGTCAGATGTTTAGACAGAAGAATATGTTCTGGGACATTAGGGAACAAAGAAATAAAGGCCACCTGGTATTTGAAATGTTAATGATAGCTACAAAGCTAATTAACTTACAAAGCAAATCTTAAAAATTAAAGCCAAAAACCTAATTTTATTTTCTAGTTTTTCATTCACTGTTAACCTTTTCAGGTAAGATAGTACCTTTAAAAAAATTATTTGAGGGTCGCCTGGGTGGCTCAGTAGGTTGAGCATCTGACTCTTGATTTTGGCTCAAGTCATGATCTCACGGCTTGTGGGATTGAGCCCTGTGTCAGGCTTTGTGCTGGCAGCACGGAGCCAGCTTGGGATCCTCAGCCTCCCTCTCTGTCTCTGCCCCTCCCCCACTGATGCATGCACACTCATGCATGCATGTGCTCTCCCTCTCTCAAAATAAATAAATAACATTTAAAAAAAAATATTTGATTAAAGAGGCAGTGCTCTGGAAATAATCCTGACTCTGGTGGCAGAGTTCTTTCTAACTCCATTGAGATGCCTCAGTGACCTCCCGTTGCTTTTAGCATGAAAATCAAAGTCCTTAATGTGACCCTAGGGCCCTGCATGGTCAGGCTGTCTACCTCTCCAGATGCTTTTTAAATTGCACTTCCCTCTCTCTCTGCACTTCCTTTATTTTCTCAGACACAGTAGGTGTTACTTTGGAATTATTTACTGTTTTCTTTTTTTTTTAATGGTTGTACTAGAAGTGACTTTATGATCCTTGACTAATCAAAGTATAATGTTAAAGAATACTTTTACCCTCTAACTGCAATGCAAGGACCTTAGAATACCTTATTAACCTCCATTTTTCCCTTCCCAACTCACATGCTATTATTGTTCTGTCCATGAATTATAAATGTGTGTAAGGAGAATATTGTTACTGCTGTATGTAGTCACTGTTCATTTAGATTTACCTGCATCTTTAACACTGTTTTGCACTCTTTTCCTTTCTTCATTTTTGACTCTCCATACAGGATTGTGTTCTTTCTGCCCAAAAAATACTTTCTTAAAAATTTATTTTAGTGGGCATCTGCTGATGGAAAATTCTGCTCTTGTTTGTCTGGAAATGTATATTTTAGCTGGGTATAAAATTCTAGATTGACATTTGTTGTCTTTCAACACAATATAATCTCTTGTCTTTTAAATTCCATTGATAAAGTCAGCTGTTGGTCTGTTGCTTGTTTTCAGATAATCTGGCATTTTCATCCTTCTGGTTTCTTTTTATGATCCTGCCCATATGCACAGGAAGTTCTCAGAAGGGACCAAACAACTGAAATTTTAGTATGATAAATGCAATAACAGACAAAGCCTACAAGGTACAAGCCAACATAAGGAGACAGTCTGAGATTGACCTTCATTATTTCATGTTTGTTGTGTACCCAGGGTGTGTCAGGCACTATGCTGGGTACAAAGAATACAAAGATGAGTTAAAAAAAAATAGTCCCTGCCTTTCAGAATGGTCTAACAGAAAAAGAGGTAACTATCAAAACAAACACATACCCCAAAGTTTTATCAGAGCAAGATGGAAGAGTAGAATTGAGCCCAAGGAGGCATAGTTGGGAATATATGGTACCATCAGGAAAGGCTTCACAGAGGAGTTGCTGTTTGACTGGATGTTCAGTAATAGCCCAGGTAGAAACGACATTTAAGCAGAAAACAGCCTAAGAAAAGGTCCACAGAGAAGTGCAGAGGCCTGGCACATTGGGAGAATAAATAGTTTGGTGTGGCCGGAGGTCAAGAGAAGGATTGAAGGGAATGGAAGGGGGGTGATTCACCAGGGGCAAGAGCATTGATGGCACTGAATTACATCCTAATTGTGCTGTTTTTTGTACAGCATGGGCAGGCACTGAAGGGTTTTAAATAGAAGTGACACAATCAGATTTGAGTTTCAAAAAAATTTCTTTGGCAGTATTTCAGGGGATGAAGTGCAAGGCTTTAA
The DNA here is from genome assembly GCF_022079265.1 of Lynx rufus. Classification (NCBI taxonomy): domain Eukaryota; kingdom Metazoa; phylum Chordata; class Mammalia; order Carnivora; family Felidae; genus Lynx; species Lynx rufus. Next base: position 15,096,369 of record NW_025814842.1, on the reverse strand, counting down.
GAGAAACCAGTTCAGTTAAAAACTGCTATAATAGTGGGTGCCTGGGTGGCTCAGTCGATTAAGCGTCTGACTTTGGCTCAGGTCATGATCTTGCCATTCCTGAGTTCAAGCCCTGCTGACAGAGCCTGGAGCCTGCTTCAGATTCTGTGTCTCCCCCTCTCTCTCTGCCCCTCCTCCGCTCACACTCTTTCTCTCTCTCTCAAAAATAAATAAACATTACAAATTTTTTTTTTTGTAAACTGCTGTAATAGTCCCAACAGTCAGAGGTAAAATGGTGAGGGTCTGAAACAAAGGGTATAAAAGGAGAGAGGAGAGTGGTCAGGCATTAAATGCAGAACTCGCTTTCATCCTAGGTGTATTGTGGGTGGGTGTCGCCTTATTACTGAGACATTCAGGCTCACCACTCAGCCTTCATTCACCTGTTGAGGGAGGGGAGCTTTGTTGTGGCTGATTTGGGGGTGTAAGTTCAGGCTTTCTCCTCAATAGCCTCTGATCCCATTCTGATTTAGGAAAGGAGGACCACCTCATCACTGCTCCCCAGGGATGGTATGGAATGGACATGGCCTCCTTGCCCCTAGGCAGTGGCAAAAGTCTTGGCTCTCTGCTAAGCTTCCTCTGCCCCCACTCTGACGTGGGTGGGGAGAGGCACCTTGCTGCCACAGGCGGAGGTCAGTGCTCCCTGCAGGGTCTCCACTGAGACCACAGAGAAGGGTTGGGGTTGCTGGATCCTCCGCTCCACCTTCTCTGACAGCTCCCCAGCAGTGAGGAGGGAGGTTATGGCTCACCATGGCTGGGCAAATGTAGAAGTCTGGGGTCCCCACTCGGTGCTGACTGACTGGGGGGAGAATGAGGCATTTTTCTCGTGGCCTAGGTTGGTTATTATCTAAAAGTTTTGTGTCTTGCTAGGCTGCTCTTTTCCTGGTCCTTTGGCCAAGAAAAGCAGATTTTTTTGGCGCTGTAAGATTTTTTTTTTTTATTGTTTATGCCCGCTGGTGTTTCTGGATTGCAGGCTTCAACCAGGCTTCTGGGCTTCCGCACCCAGAAGGATAGAAGAGCCAAAAATGAAACCCAGGGAATGTATCACTGTGTTGTTCCTTGGGTCCGAGGTCCCTAGCCAGTCTGCCTTCTTACCTCTGCCTTCAAAGCCTTCTTACGTTTGCTTTACATATACTATTGAGGGATTTTAGCTGTATAGTGGGAGAAATACGAAGACGTGCGTTTCCTCCATTTTGTCTAGCATCAGAAGTCTATGACCACACAGTTTTGACATTTACGGTTTTTGGTATAGTATCTCCTCAGTGACCAGCATGCCAGTCCACTGCGCACACTGTGTCATCAGTAGATTATTTCCACATAAAGTGATTTTCTTTTATTTATGTTTATTATGTTTTATTATGTTTTATTTATGTTTATTAAGTGTCACCCAGTATGGTTACAGGGCTGCCCCTGCAGTGTTACTGGAAAGATTTTCCTGAAACTTCTGTGAGAACATCTTTGCCTGATCCTAATCAGAGCCTATCAGGTCCCATTTAAGAAGTAGGCTAGCAGTTTACAGATGGATGCCTTTTTAAGGGTACTAAAAACAGAGATATAACCAAAAACCAAACAGAGGAAAGAAACAGAAGAAGACAAAACAAAACCTAAAGAGTAGACAAATCCATAAAACAAATCATTGAGTTCATAAATAACAGAGTGGGTGTTGGCCATTTAACAACCTCATTGTTTATCCTGCCACCCCCAAGCTCATTGTTTCCCTGCCATGTTTTTATCTCACAGTGCATGCAAAAGAAAAACCTAGATATTTTATTTGAATCATGATGGCTTTCACAATTAGGGCCTTTTTGGCTTTATTTCAGGCCACCCCCTGCCCTACCCCTTTACAAGATACTGCCATGATTCTTTCCTCTGTGTTTGCCCAAGATACCTACCTCTTCTGCCAGAAATGCATTCACCACCCTGCCCCATCTCAGTTCACCTGCTGAATTCTCCTTAAAACTGTAAAACAAACCTCCTTGGGGGTCACTTCTCTCAGATCTATATGCACATAGGTAGGGCTGCCTTCCTAAGGAGTTGTGGGTTCCTGGAACACAAGGACTGTCATCTCTAGCACTTCCTAGAGGAGCTGATGCATAGTAGATTCTTGGTGTTTGTTTAGTGAACTAACAGCCTCTTCACTTTCGTCTCCTTCCCTTTTTCACAGTTGTACCTTCTGAGAGCAGTTGCTGAATCGTCCTTGCTCATTTTGCTGTATCTCTACCTTCTTCCTTATTATTTATTCATTCATTCATTCCTTTATTCAACAAATAAATACTCAACTGAGTTTGCTATTTTATAGGTCATCAGTGACCTGCTACTTGTTAAATCCAGTTGTTTTCCTATTCACCATTTCTTCTGTTTTTCTGTAGCAGGAATCTGATGCCAATCCATGCTTTTGGAAAGTCTCTCCTATCTACTAGATTGTACTTTTCTGATTCTAGTAAAGTTGGCTAGCAGAAAAAAGAACATTGCCATAAAGTGCAGCATTGAAAATCCCTCCATTGTGGCATTTCTTTCTTTATCCATTTCAAAAATTTTGAATTCTCTGATCCAGGATACCACATAACCCAAGATGTAAGGTGAATTCTTGAAAAGAAAAAAAAAAAAATTCTAGAGAGATTCCAAGCATTGGTTGAATATTTACATTTAGGTGACCTTTAAAGATTATGCATTAACTTGTAAAATTTTCACAGCATCAAACAGCCTCTGGAGAATCCATTATAATCTGCATTACCCTATCCATACCCAGAATACTCTGTGGTCATTTGCAGTACAAATGCCCTTGTTATTGCCATATGCTCTTGTTATTGCCATATGCTATTCCACATACAAAGCATTTCATAGTTGTTAGTGGGTTATTTTTTTTTGATCTCTGTAGAACAGTTTTTTGTTGTTTTTTTTTTTTTAACAGTCCATTTATTTATTTTGAAAGAGAGTGTGTGAGTGGAGGGAGGCACAGAGAGAGAGGAGAGAATCCCAAGAATCGCTCTCTGCAGGGAGCCAATGTGGGACGAATCATGAGATCATGACCTTAGCCAAAATCAGATCATGGCCTGAGCCAAAATCAAGTCCGCTGCTTTGGGCACCTGGGTGGCTCAGTCGGTTGAGTCTCCAGCCTCAGCTCATGTCATGATCTTTTGGTTTGTGAGTTTGAGCCCCACATTGGGCTTTCTGCTATTGCCACAGAGCCCGCTTCATATCTTTTGCCCCTCCCCTCACTCATTCTGTCCTTCTCTCTCTCTCTCAAAAATAAATAAACATTAAAAAAAAAAAAAGTCAGCTGCTCAACTGACTGAGCCACCCAGCTGTCTGAACAGTTCTGTCATTTAGAGGTGTTGTTTAGACTCTTGATAAAGGTGTTTCTGCTCTTGATAAGAGGCGGTTTCTTTGGTGAGTGGGAGTAGAAAGTTCAGTGAGTTTCTTTGACTTTGAACCAAGGAAAGACAAACAAACTCAAGTTAAGTCAGCATGTTTTGGTTCTAAAGCTGAGCTTGAGGGACAAAGAGAAGTACAGCTGCCCACTGGAAACAGTCTACTCGAGGAAGGTGGACCTGCCTGTGCGCTTTGGACGAAGCAGCTGGGACAAGGAGATACAGTCCCCCTTCTGCCTCTGTGTTTTCCATTAGCAGCTCAGATGTAACCTTGGACCTGCCAGTTTGCAAACTAATGAGACCATGATGAACCCAATACACTCTGCTGATGGTTTTAGTTCAGAAACACTGAAGTCCTTCCTCCCTGCATGTTGGTGATGTCCTATTATAGCGGATCACCGCCAGTGGAAACCAAGTAGTAGATCACATGTACAGCTTCCAGAAATCCACAGATCATTGTTTTAAAACGTAATTTCTTCCTTTTTTTTTTTTAAAAAGTAGACTTTATGCCCTAGTACCTACAGATTGGGATTTACAGCAAACTTGATAAGATAGTATAAAGGTTTCCTCTGTACCCTAGAGTTTCCCTGTTATTAACATCTTTCATTGGTATAGTATATAGGTTACAATTAATGAACCAAAATTGCTACATTATTAGCTAAAGTCCATAGTTTATTTAGATTTCCAACTAGTGATGTTGACCTTGGTCAGCAAGTCGAGGTAGTGTTTGTCAGCTTTCTCCACTGTTAATTTACTCTTCCCCTCCCCGTTTCTGTACATTACTCTTTGGAAAGAAGTCACTATCTATATAGCCCATATGTAAGGAGTGAGAGTTAGGCTCCACATCCTTGAGGGTGAGATATCTACATAAATAGGTTTGTCTCTTCTTCCCATTTATTAATGTATTCAATCTTTTTTTTTATAACAGTATGGATTTATAGTATTCAGTTTATACTTTGGGTTATAATCCAGTTGTACTCTATTTCCTTTGTTGCTCAAATTGTTCTAGCTCTGGCCACTACGTTCTCTTCCAGTTGCCTCTTTTGCTCTTTTAACATACCCCCCTTCAGGGTCGGAGGTTTTATTTGTTTTTGTTTTGAGCACTTCCTTACTTTCTGGCACTACAAGATACTCCAAGCTCATCTTGTATTTTTCTTGCTCCAGTCCTAGAATCAGTCATTTCTTCAGGAGCCCTGGTTCCTTTTATTGAAGAATGGTGTTAGAAACCAAGATCTGGGTGAAGGTGTGCTTGTTGTTGACTAGGGTGTTGTTTCTTCTTTTAGGCTCTCTAAAAGGTGTAACAGAGCAAAGACATTGTATATATATCCTAGCCTTCGTATATACACATGTCTGTAAATACTTCCACCTGTGACCATTTGTATCTAGATGAAGCTAAACATACTGATGTCTCAAACTCTAATCCATTGCTAACATAACTCACTGTAGGCTCCTCTCCTTACTAATTTGAAAACTCCTCCTCTAACAGTGAGAAACCTAGCGCCTAATAGCCGTCATCTGTTTACTTAATTGTTCACTTGCAACGTACATGTGTAGCAGTATCAGAACGTTTAACCCAAGAATACAGTGCTTGTTTGTAGTTCCTTTTGCCTGTAGTCTTAGAGGCTCCACTCGTTTCCAGAATTACTTAGGTCAGCGCCTTTTCCTCTTTCTCCACTTCAGTGAAGTTATTTCATACATTTGTAGCAGAGTTAGATTCTCACACACTGTCTGCACCTCTTCCTGGGACCCCCTGACCTCCTAAATGATTTTTTTTTTTAATTTTCATACTTTAAGGGTCAGTATTTGTGCTATAAAGTTGTATAGGTTTGAAAACCACATGACATGTGATGTCATAAAAAGATGAACATCTTTAAGTAGGCTTATTTGCAATCCGTACATTTTCTTTAGTGAGGTGTCTGTTCAGATCTTTTCCTCATGTTTTAGTTGGGTTGGTTATTTTCTTAATGTTGAGTTTTAAGAATTCTTTACATATTTTCGATACTTTCCATTTACCAGATGAGTTTTGCAAATATTTTCTTCCGGTCTGTGACTTTTCATTCTCTTAACTGTGCCTTTCTCAGAGCAAACATTTTTAATTAATAAAATCTGGCTTATCAACTTTTTCTTTCATGGGTGATGCTGGATTTCATCCTATGTTATCTTCTAGAAATTTTATAGTTTTATATTTTATGTTTGGGTCTAAGATCTGTCTCGAAAACTGTGAGATTTATATCGATATTTTGTTGTTTGTTTTGTATGCAGATGTCAAGTTGTTGAAGTACCATTTGTTGGAAAGATTATTCTTTCTCCATTTAATTGCCCTTCCTCCTTTTTCAAAGATCAGTAGACTACATTTGTGTGTGTCTATTTCTGGCCTGTATATTGTTACATCGATCTATATGTCCATTCTTTCACCAATGCTGTGCAATGGTGACTTCTGTTAGCTTTATTGTAAGTCTTGAAATTGGGTGATGTCAGTCCTCCAACATGCCAACTGGCTTCTTGGATTGGCTATTCTAAGTCTTTTGCCTTTCCATAAAAACTTTAGAAAATCCATTTGTTAATACCTATAAACTAGCCTACTAGGGTTTTGTTTGGGAGCGAGTTGAATCTACAGATTAAGCTAGGAAAAATTGACAATATTCAGTCTTCCAATCCATGAACATGAAATATCTCTTATTTAGATCTCCCATGACTTTTTTCAGGTTTTATTTCCTGCATATAGATCCTGTACATATTTCCCTAGATTTATACATAAGTGTTTCATGTTTTAAAAATTTTTTTTTAAATGTTTTATCTATTTTTGAGACAGACAGAGACAGAGCATGAATAGGGGAGGGACAGAGAGAGAGGGAGACACAGAATCTGAAGCAGGCTCCAGGCTCCGAGCCGTCAACACAGAGCCCGACGCGGGGCTGAAACTCACAAACCGCAAGATCATGACCTGAGCCGAAGTCAGAAGCCCAACCAACTGAGCCACCCAGGTGCCCCAAGTGTTTCATTTTTTGATGCTAATGAGCATGGTGCTGTGTTTTTAATTTCAAATTCCACTTGTTCATTGTTAGTATATGAGAAAGCAGCTAGTTTTTATGTATTACCTCATATAGCGCAGTCATGCCGTAATCACTTATTAGGAGGGTGTTTTGTTAGTGTTAATTTTTTGTTTTTTTCTACATCGATTACTAATCACATCATCTATGCATCTCTTTCTTCCCAATCTGTATATGTTTTATTTCCATTTTCAATCTTATTGTATTGGTTAGTGCTTCTATATGATGTTGAATAGAAATGGTAAAAGGGGACATTCTTGCTTAGATTTTGATTTTAGTGGGAAAGCAACTGGTCTCTCACTTAAATATGATGTTTACTGTAGGTTTTTGGTAACTATGTATCAGGTTGAAGACATTTCCCTCCATTTCTAGTTTGCTGAGAGTTTTTAATCATAAATTGGTTTGGATTTTTGTCAAATACTTTCTCTGCAATTAATGATATGATTAGTTTCATTTCTCTTCTTTAGCTTGTTGACGTGATGTATTACATTAATTGATTTTCAAATGTTGAACCAGCCTTGCCATACCTGGAATAAATCCATGGTTTTATTGGTATTATTGGTTGTGGTGTATAATTTTTTTATACATTGTTGGATTTGACTTGCTAATATTTCATTGATTTTTTTACATATATGTTCATCACAGTTAATGTTCTGTAGTTTTCCTTTTTTGTAAAGTCTTTATCTCATTGTGGTATTAGGGCAATGCTGGTCTCTTAGAATGAGTTAAGAAGTGTTTTCTCTGCCTCTATTTTCTGGAATAGATAGGGAGTATTGGTGTTATTTCTTAAATGTTTGATTGAATTCACTAGTGAATCTTTCTGGAACAAGTAGTTGTTAAGCCACACTCCTATCTACCCGTCTGTCAGCCTTTCTGACCAGCTCCTTCTTTTTCCTTTCCTCCCTCCTTTTCCCTTGGCTTCTTTTGCTTCTTTATTTTCCATATCCCCTGATATGGTGGCTGTAGCCCCAACTTAGCTTAAGCATCTACCACCACTTGGTTCAATCTCAAGTGCCAAATTCTCAAGAAAAGGCACACCTACATATAAGATCGTATCGTCTGCAAACGGAGATAATTTTACTTCTCCTTCCTTACTTGGATGTCTTTTACGTCTTTTTCTTGCCCAGTTGCTCTGGCTAGAACTGCCAGTAGTGTGATAAATGGAAGTGATGAAAGTAGGCATCCTTGTCTTGTTAAGTGATAGTAGAGGAAAAGCTTTCAGTCTTTCACCACTTAATCCGATGTTTACAGTTGTTTTTTAATTTTTTACTGTTTAATAATGTTTATTTATCTTTGAGAGAGGCAGACAGAGCATGGAGTAGGGGAGGGGTAGAGAGAGAGGGAGACACAGAATCTGAAGCAGGCTCCAAGCTCTGAGCTGTCAGCACAGAACGCGACGCGGGGCTCGAACTCACAAGCTGTGAGATCATGACCCAGCCAAAGTTGGACGTATAACTGACTGAGCCACCCAAGCGTCCCATATGTCCCTTGTTGTTGTTTTTTTTCTTGATTGTTTTTTGTTCTAATGTTTGTTTATTTTTGACAGAGAGAGAGACAGAGCAGGAGTAGGGGAGGGGCAGGGAGAGAGGGAGACACGGAATCCAAAGCAGGCTCCAGTCTCTGAGCTGTCAGCACAGAGCCTGACATGAGGCTCGAACCCACAAACTGTGAGATCATGATCTGAGCTGAAATCCAGAGTCAGGCGCTTAACCGACTGAGCCACCCAGGTGCCAGTGGTGTAGGATCCTTTTAACATGCTTCTGAATGTGCTTTGATATGATACTGTTGAGGATTTTTGCATCATTGTTCATAAGGGATATTGGTGCTTTGTGGATTTTTTGGGTTTTTTTTTTTTTGGTAATATCTTTATCTGGCTTTAGCAGGCAGGCCTCATAGTCTGAGTTAGAAAATATTCCCTCTCCTTCAGTTTTTGGAAAAGTTTGAGAAAGATTGATATTAGTTCTTTTAAAGTTTAATAGAATTCAGCAGTGTGGTCCAGGGCTTTTTTTTGGCGGGGGGTGGGGGGGAGATTTTTGGTTACTGACTCAGTCTCCTTACTAATTATCGGTCTATTCATATTTTCTGTATCTTTGTGATTTAGTCTTAGTAGGTTTTGTGTTTCTAGGAATTTGTCCATTTTGTCGAGATTATCCAATTTGTTGGTATACATTTATAATAATTTTTCATAATCCCTTTTACTTCTGTAGAATCAGTAGTAATGTCCCTACTTTCATTTCTAATTTTAGTAATTTGAGTCTTTTCTCTTTTTTTCTTAGTCTAGCTAAAGGTTTGTCAATTTTGTTGGCCTCTTTGAAGAACCAGCTTTTGGTCTCAGTTTTTTTCCCCCTATTTTTCTATTCTCTATTTCATCTCTGTACTAACCATTATTGTTTCCATTCTTTTGCTCACTTTTGGCTTAATTCTTTTTCTTGTTCCTTAAGTTGTAAAGTTAGGTTGTCAATTTGAGATCTTTCTCCTTGTTTAAAGTAAACATTTTTAGCTATAAATTTCCCTCTCAGTACTGCTTTTGCTCTGTCCCATAAGTTTTGGTATGTTGTGTTTTCTTTTTCACTTAGTCTCTTAACGTATTTGCTAATTTCCATATGATTTCTTCTTTGATCCATTGGTTGTGTAGGAGTGTGTTGTTTAACCTCCACAAATGTCTGCATTTTGTAGTTTTCCTTTTGTTACAGATACTTAGCTTCATCCCATTATGATTAGAGAAGATACTTTATATGATGTCTGTCTCTTAAAATCTATTTAGACTTCATTTGTGGTGTAACATACGGTCTGTCCTAGAAAATGGTGAAAACTTGAGAAGAATGTGTATTTTGTGTTCTTGGGCAGAATGTTCTGTTAGATCTAGTTGATTTCTTGTGTTGTTCAAGTCCTTTGTTTCCTTCTATCTGGTTGTTTTATCCATGGTTGAGAATGGGGTACTGAACTCTCCAGTTATTATTGTAGAACTATCTGTTCCTCCCTTCAATTCAGCCAGTATCTCTTTCAGTATTTTGATGATCTGGTACCAGATATACAAACATTTCTTTTTTTTTTCTTTCTTTTTTTTTTTTTTTTTTTAAATTTTTTTTCAACATTTATTTATTTTTGGGACAGAGAGAGACAGAGCATGAACGGGGGAGGGGCAGAGAGAGAGGGAGACACAGAATCGGAAACAGGCTCCAGGCTCCGAGCCATCAGCCCAGAGCCTGACGCGGGGCTCGAACTCACAGACCGCGAGATCGTGACCTGGCTGAAGTCGGACGCTTAACCGACTGAGCCACCCAGGCGCCCCTATACAAACATTTCTAATTATTGTTTCTTGCTGCATTAAACCTTTAATTAATATAAATTGTATATTTGTCCTTCTTTCTGTCTTATAATCTTTTAACTTGAAATCTTTTAACTTGAAGTCTGTTTTGTGTGATATTACTGTAGCCACTCCTGCTGTCTTTTGGTGACTGCATGGAATATCTTTTTCTGTCCTTTTGTTTTCAACCTGTGTGTGTCTTTGGATATAAAGTAAGGCTCTTATAGACAGCATATTGGTGTGTGTGTGTGTGTGTGTGTGTGTGTTTGATCCATTCAATCTCTGGTTTTTTTGTTTGAGTGGAGAGTTTAATCCATTTACATTTAAAATGATTACTGATAGGGGCGCCTGGGTGGCGCAGTCGGTTAAGCGTCCGACTTCAGCCAGGTCACGATCTTGCGGTCCGCGAGTTCGAGCCCCGCGTCGGGCTCTGGGCTGATGGCTCAGAGCCTGGAGCCTGTTTCCGATTCTGTGTCTCCCTCTCTCTGTGCCCCTCCCCCGTTCATGCTCTGTCTCTCTCTGTCCCAAAAATAAATAAACGTTAAAAAAAAAAATTTAAAAAAAAAATAAATAAATAAAATGATTACTGATAAAAAGGGACTTATGTCATTTTGCTATTTGTTTTCCATATGCCTTATATAGCTTCTTTGTCCCTCATTGCCTGTATTACCATCTTCTTTTGTGTTTAGTTGTTTTTTTGTGTTGAAATGTTTTAATTCCTTTCACATTTCCTTTTGCTTATATTCTATGGCTATTTCTTTGTGGGCCATAGGGATTGCATCTAATATCCTAAAGATATAACAGTAATTTGAATTTATTCCTGAATCTTTCCCTGGGAATATGTGATTACTTTCTAATTTCCACCCATCTGTTGTTGCTTTTGAATCTTCTAGTCTTTAATGTCTCTCTCCTAAAAGGGGAAAAAAGGAAAGTGGAAGGTGATGGGGAGCACTAGCCCTTTATTCCCCCGGAAGTCCTTCAGCAGGAAGGGGAGAGGCTTTCTCCAATGGCGGAATGGGTACCAATGGCTGCCACTATGTCTGTACTCTGATCAGAAGCAGCAGGTGACAGAGAACAGATCCCCAGTGTTTGGAGGACAGGGTCCTTACTGCCCAGCCTGTCTCCCACAGGCTGCGTGCAGGCTGTCCCAAGAACAGGTCACAGTTGCCTGCTGTGGGGGTGGGCCATGGGGGATGGATAGCTACTGCCATCCAAGTTGAAACTGACTAAAATTAACTGTACTTTACAGTCCAGACCTTTCCTTGAAAGTTAGAAACCTTCGACTAGAGTCCAGAGTTCCAAAGTAGTTACATCAGACAGATTCTGCCAGTATAATTTTTGTTTGGGTGAGAAGAACGATTTTTTAAGATTTATTTATTTAAGTAATCTCTCCACCCATCGTGGGGCTTGAACTCAATCTTGAGGTCAAGAGTCACATACTCTTCTGACTGAGCCAGATAGGTGCCTTTTTAAAATTTTTATTTAAGATTCTATTTTTAATTATCTGTACATCCAGTGTGGGGGCTTGAACTCACAACCCCGAGATCAAGGGTCATAAGCTCCACCACCTGAGCCGTGCCGGGTGCTCCGTGGATGGGAAGAAGGATTCCTGGTGCTTCTGCTACTCCACCATCTGCTCACAATCTTGTACTCCGATATTTTGAAATTTGTACTTAGTTTAACTCTAAAGTTAATCAACATCGCCATCCTCCTTCAGCACAATACAAGGTCTTCCCGGGATTCTTTTGCACAGTTAATGGTTGTGTTGATGGATCCATGTAAACCCCACTTTCTTGGTTCCCCTTTGCTTCTTGCATCCATTGATTCTGCTGGGTGCAATTTCCTATTCGCTAGAATGGTAAACTCAGTCTTCGTTCCCTCTGAAACGTCTTTATTTCACTTTCTCTCATGAATAATAGATTATCAGAGTGGATAAGTCTAAGTGGAGGTATTTCCTCTGAGCATTTACAGATATTATTCTGTTGTCTTCCAGCATAATTTTCTAGAACCTTTCATCACTGATGAGCTGTCTGGTGTCATTCCTTACTTTGGTGTCTGCTGATAAACTCAACAACCAATAACAGTTATTAAGTTTACTTTGATAATGCTGTGTATGCATTAGTTCATTTAATTCTTATAAAAATACGGTGAATTATAAATATTGTTTTTCCTCATGTTTTAAAGGAGAAACCTCAGGCTGAGAGAATACAAGCAGAGTTAGAATTCAATCCCAGATGTTTCAAAATACAAAGCCTACTTTGACTATGACATCATGCCATCTCCTAAATGCTACAGAGCAGTCACAAGGTAGGGAAACAGAGGCAGGTATCCACTGAAAACCAGGCAGATCCCCTCCCAGTTCACCGAGGAGTCTGGTGGACCTCCTTCAAAGCCACCTCTGGGAAAGTTTTGCCAAATTTGAGGCCTTCTGCATAATTCAGCATTGATCACAGAGGCCTCCCTCTTAGACATATAAACTTGCAGTCTACAGAGGAAGGGAAGGAAGAGCTGTCCTCTCCCTGAGCCCTCCTTTCTTGGAGTAAGAAGGAATTGCGTGTCACCATTTAGGTTTTGTGCAGTTTTTCCCCAACAAAACCTACCGACAGAATATTTTACTTTCTGTGATACATGTAGAACTCATGCTTGTCAGAGGCCTGGTTGCTCCCAGTAATTACATGCAGAGAAATGTCAGAGAAAATTGGCATTTTGGTGACACGGCTGAGAGGACTTAGCTCTATTCCAACAAAACTGTAGATTAAGATAGAAATTCCAGAAATTGAGTTTCCAGATTTAAAAGCTTTTTAATTGCACTTGGATATATCTAGAATTCAGTCACATTGTTGTAGTTTTGCTTCTCAAAGTGGTTCCTCGGGCAGCTGTTGCCATGTGAATTCTACTTGTCACCAGCAAACCCAGAAAAAGGAGGCAACTTTGCTCGGGGCTCCACAGTCGCAGGCAGTCAGGTGCACTTAGAAGTGATCTGTGCCTCCTCTCAGCCACGGAACAAACGACGCAGTTGTCGCTAGGATAGTCAAGAACAAAATCCATAAATCTGGGAAGTTTAAGAAGGACTACAGTAAGCACTCTCTTTTTTTGAATGCCTAGATCACTTCTCCCTCAAACTAACCTGGGATCTCCTCTCCTTCCCAGTTCACATGCACTTCTGAATTATGAGAGGGCCTGGCAGCCCCTCATCCATCCTCTCACTGGCACTTTCCCAAGGTTTCGTTTGTAAGTATTACTGTGTGTTTGCGGGACCAGACTTAGAAAATAGCCAACGCTGGGGCCACCTGGGGGGCGCAGTCGTTAAGTGTCCGACCCTTGATCTCAGCTCAGGTCATGATCTCATGGTTCGTGGGTTTGAGCCCTGCATCAGGCTTGTACTGATAATGTGGGGCCTCCTTGGGATTCTCTCTCTCCCTCTCTCTCTGCCCTTCCCTCCCTTAATAAATAAATAAACATTAAAAAAAAAAAAAAAAAAAGACCCAACACTAAGATCATATAAGAGCCCTCCTTTAGGAGTGTGAAAATTCAAATGAAATGTAGGAGTCTTTTTTTGTTGTTAGTGTTCTTTTTTATTTTTGTGTGTTTCTACTTTATCCATTGTATGTGGACTTTGAGTTCGGCTGTAATTTTACCTAAAGAAAGGGCTGCTCTTTGCCCTCAGCTTCTAAGAGGTGATTTTCTTTTTTTAATTTTTTTTTTTAACGTTTATTTATTTTTGAGACAGAGAGAGGCAGAGCATGAACGGGGGAGGGGCAGAGAGAGAGGGAGACACAGAATCGGAAGCAGGCTCCAGGCTCTGAGCCATCAGCCCAGAGCCCGACGCAGGGCTCGAACTCGTGGACCGCGAGATCGTGACCTGAGCTGAAGTCGGACGCTTAACCGACTGAGCCACCCAGGCGCCCCCTAAGAGGTGATTTTCAAGCTCTTGGAATGTCTTGTCTGGTCAGAGTATCTTTGTTTATCTGGGGGCCTGGGGTCATGCTAGGTAGTCTACCCTAGGCATGTGATTTAGGGTAGAGGCTTTGGGCTACACTGTATTTGCTTGACGTTCAGAGGAGCTGGAAACTAAAGTCAGCCACTCAGCAATCAGCTGTCTAGGGGACTGAGCCCCAGGAAAAACTCTGGACCTCGAGGCTCAGGTTGAGCTTCCTAGGTTGGCAGCGCTCCATGCCTCTTCTCACGCATCACTGACGGGTGATATTAGCTCTGACCACTACTTGAGTGACAGAGGACAGCTGGAAGCTCTGGGCATGGAACTTTCCTCAAGTCTGTCCCATGTGCCTCTTCCTTATGCTGATTTTCATCTGTGTCCTTCCGCTGTAAGAAACCATACTATTAACAGCTTTCAGTGAATTCTGTGGGTCCTTCTAGTGAGTGGTCAAACTGAAGGTGGCCTTGGGAACCCCTGCATTTACAATTGGTGACAGAAATGGGGGTGGTCTTGGGGACTCCTGAACTTTGTTGTGGTATATCTGTTTTCAAAGCCCAGCCTCACCATTTCTCATTTTCTTATCTGAAAAACAGTGGTAACTGTGTTTACAGGGTTATTGTGATGGCTGAGTAAAGTGACAAATATGAAACATCTGGAATGGGGCCTTGCCTGTTACAGGCCTTTAATAAAGGCTCTTTCCTAAAGGTGCTGATAATTTGACTTTGCCGTAAAGAATACTACAGTAGCATGTGGAGGAATGTTTGCAAAGACTATCTCCAATGGTGATATTAATAAATAGCTCTTGACTTGCTCTTTTTCAACTGCTATGCAGAATTTCCTCCTTATTTTTAACTCTTGCATATGTAGAAATATGATGCCTTTGAATGATTAGAACTTTCCCAGTAGCTACAGAGTATTTACCATTTAAAAGCTGGAATAACTTCAGCACAGCATGGTTGAGGCATGAGATTGACAGGCCAAAGTGGTAAGAATTTTTCTTTGGGACATTTGGAGTTTGAAGTAGCTATGGATATTCTATATAGACTTTCCGTGTGGAAGATACCGTGAAACTAATGGGACGTCAATTTTCATCTACAAAAAAAGAAAAAGTGTGCTCACCTATACTGCCTGTACTATTAGGAACCAGTTAAGATAATGGGAAGAATATCTTTCACTATGGCAGTTTTATTTTTTTAATTATTATTTTGCCAGAAGGGACAAAGACTGTGTAAATAAAACAGAACCAATCAAAGGCAGAGCAGGCTGACTTCAGAAGTCTGCATATAAATCTTACATTTCCCCTGCATTAGCCTTGGAACAGACAGTCTCTATTATGCTGTACTTGGGTGGAGAAATAATTAATAGACAGTAGGTTTCTCCTCAGTGTGCTCATTCTTTAGACTCTATGCTGAGGAAGGTTGAAGGACACTAAGAATTTGGGATATACACATTATTTTCTGTAACTTTTAGATCGGTTAAACAGAGGGAGTTAACTTAGAAATATTATACTTAAAAAAGTCCAGAGGTGAGAAAAATCTCTTTGCACTCCAAAATACTTAAAAGATAAAATGGTTATTATTAGTTCTTTTTTCCAGTTTGACAGCTAGCAGCGTGCAATCGTGTAATGACCACAGGCTCTTGACGACCCACAAATTTGAATTGTGGCTCTCCACTTACAGAGGATGTCACCTTTGACATATTTGTTAGTTTTTTGGGACTTTTGCCCTTTTTTTTTTTTAACATTTATTTATTTTTGAGAGAGAAGGAGGGATTGAGAGAGAGGAGAGAGAGAGAGAACACATGCTGACATGAGTGGGGAGTGGCAGAGAGGGAGACAGAAGATCCCAAGCAGGCTCTGCACTGTGAACAGAGAGCCCAGTGCAGGGCTTGAACTCACAAACCGTGAGATCATGACCTGAGCCCAAATCAACAGTCTGGCCCCTTAACCAACTGAGCCCCCCAGGCACCCCTATTTATTTTTTTAAGGTGACTCCATACCCATCATGGGGCTTGAACTCACGAGCAACCAAGAGTCACATGCTGTACCAACTGAGCCGCGTAGGCGTGCCCCACCCGTTTTAAAGATGGGCATCCAACCACATGAGTTTTGTAAAGTGCATTACACCAGCTAGAGAACCAAACAGTGCCTAGTGCACAGTAGGATGCTTCCTGAATAGCAGCTGCTACCATCGTCCTGTAGGTCTTCCCCTTACCCCCAACCCTATTTTGTTGGCTCACGTTGTTAATAATATACTCTTCCCTCACTTCGATAGATTGGTCATTACTATTTTTAATTTTGTTTTTTAGTTTTATCAAAATTCTACATCGTCTAAGAAGTCAAAGTTTATTACAAAAATCAGTAGTTCCTTGTATTTTCCTCAAATATACCTCCTTTCCCTCCTCTCAAGCAACAGCTACTTTCAACTTTTGGTTGATTATTTAGGTATTTGTCTTTACCAAATATTGCTGCTATTCATTGTTTTTTCTCGTTGTCTCTTCACTGTGGAAGATGAGATGAAGCTCTCCCCTACATTTGCTCATCATGCCCTGTCCTGTTCTCCCACTTTTGCAATGTATGTATACCGTAGTTTTATGCGTTATGTGACCACGTGAACACTGTTCACTGCTGAGCAGTGCAGTCTCCTATGATTGCTATTTGTTTCCAGCATACATTTTGGTTTCCTTGGAGTTAATATTTATCTTATTTTTTCTTTGTCTAGACTTCTGTATTCTTTAGCTAAATCAACTCTCAAACTCTCTGCCACCTGTATCTCCTCTCAGACTTTCAGATGCGTTGGAGGTTCTATCTGTTCATCTTTTTAAAGGAGTCTCCCCAGAGGCACTTACTGACTCACCCACTTTAGACACACACTATCATACTGGGACTTCCTTGAGCTCTCTCCTGTGTGGGATGTCTTGCTTTGGGGATCCCATGTCTCATTCTAGTGAAACATCCTCCAGTAGATTCCTAAGAAGCGGTATGTAGGAGGTCCAATTGATTGAGATCTTAAATATCTAAAAGTGTTTATTCTCCCTACAAGCTTGATTGATAGTTTTGCTGGATATAGAATTCTCAGTTGCAAACCAACTCGTATGCAATCGGAGCCACTGTCTTTGAGCTTTCAGTGTGGTTATTGAGAACTCGGAAGGCATTCTGATCCTTGATCCTTTGTATATGACCATTTTTCCCTTGTTAGGATTTCCCTTTGTCTCCATTGTTTTGAAATTTCGCTGAGATGTGCCTCAGTTGGTATGTTGGTTTTTATCTATTGTCTATTCCATATGTTTATCCTTTGTCTACATGAGTATGTTTACTCATGGCCTTCACTTTACAAAACTTTTCCATAATTATTTCATTGAGGATTTCCTCCTTCCTATTTTTTTCTCCTTTCTTTCAGAAAGTGGTGTTATTTTAAAATTGGGTCTCTTGGGCTAGTCCTTTAATTTTTTATTCTTTTTCTTTTTTTTAGTGCTTTCTTTCCTGGTTTTTGTCTTTTTTATTCTACATTCTATAAAGTTGTTTTTTTTTCCCTTAACTTTCCTGTGAATCTTTCTTCTTTGCTCCTATAGTTTTAGAACCTAAGGTTCTTTTCATTCTTTAAGGGTTCCTTTTTATAGGGTAGTGGTTTTTGTTTGTTTGTTTGTTTTATGTATACAGTATTGTCTCATTTCTCTGAAGACAGTTGTTTTAGTTTAGTTGTTTGGGTTTTTATTTTGTTTTGTGTGCTGTTTTCCCCTTGCCTAGGCTATTTACCCTGTTACTCTTTTCTTTTGGTTTATTTTTAGTGTTCTTGTTAGGAGTTTTCTTCAGATGGTCACTAGCTGTCTGCTTATATTTAAGTGGGACACTAAAAAACATATTGAAAGTCCTAAGTGTGTGTATGGTGGGGGGCGGTGCACCTGGGCTGGGTGGCTCCATCGGTTAAGCATCTGACTTAAGCTCAGGTCATGATCTCACGGTTTGTGGGTTCAAGCCTCACATTGGGCTCTGTACTGACAGCTCAGAGCCGAAACCCTGCTTCAGATTCTGTGTCTCCCTGTCTCCATGCCCCTCCCTTGCTTGTGCTCTGTCTCTCAAAAATGAATAAACATTAAAAAAAAAAAAAACAAAACCAAGTATGTGGATGGTGCTTGACTTTATCCTAGAGAAATCTAGTGGAGTCATTTACTTAGGAAACCCAAACAGTACATTTATTTATTTAT
Source organism: Lynx rufus (assembly GCF_022079265.1). Classification (NCBI taxonomy): domain Eukaryota; kingdom Metazoa; phylum Chordata; class Mammalia; order Carnivora; family Felidae; genus Lynx; species Lynx rufus. Next base: position 15,078,465 of record NW_025814842.1, on the reverse strand, counting down.
TTTGAGAGAGAGCAAGCATGAGTAGGGGAGGAACAGAGAGAGAAGGAGAGAGAGAGAATCCCAAGCAGGCTCCTCACTGTCAGTGCAGAGCCTGATGCGGGGCTCAAACTCACAAACCAGGAGATCAAGACCTGAGTCAGAATCAGATGCTTAACTGACTGAGCCACCCAGGTGCCCCTGTAATTATTTTTTAAATATCTGTGATGGGGCCAAGTCCATAGTTAGCATTCTATAACTGTTATAGGAGGGAAGAAAAAAAGGTAGCCATCATTATTGGCCTCATTTTACATGTCACACACGGTAATGACACGTTTACTCCTATGCTAGCTGGAGTGTTCCCCCATTTCCAGTAAGGTGTGAGTGTTGTGCCCCCTACACCAATACACTGTGAAAACAGCACACAGTATTCTACGGAGCCAATAGCAGCAAATTCCATTCTGTCAGGATGTCAGTAGAACAGGTGGGAATTTTCCTCATCCTGTGGTCTTCTAGTTTTGTTAAGAGGTAAGGAGGAAGAGGCTGAGCTGTTGTATGTCCTGAGTACCAACATAAATTATAAGTCAGATGTATTCACAAAGCGAGCAGTTCTTATGTGGGATAGAGTGGGCTGGGGGAGGTAACTACAGAAGCAATTTTAATATGTGGTTGGCCAAGTTCAGGGTAGTGAGGTCCTGTGGCAGGTGAACTGTCATAGTTTAAAGGGATTCGGGAAGACTTCCCAGAGCAAAAGGTGTTTACCAGGGGACCTGAGACATAAGTAGGTGTTAATCATACAGCAGGAGTAGGATAGGAATCACATGACAAGGGGGTTGGCTCCTGGGGAGTCTCCAAATGGAGGTTTAGTATTTAGACTGTAGATACTAGGGCTCTATTCTGTTGTAGACATAGTAATCCCAGCATCTCCGTCTGCAGAAGTTGAAAACAGTCAAAATTGGCATCAGAAGATCAGTCAGCAAGAGGACTGTTGCTGAGTCCCAGAAGTGAGGACCTGTGTTAGGGTGGCGTCAGGACAGTAGAAATGCTGCTGAAGGGGGCACCTGTGTGGCTCAGTCGGCTAAGTATCCGACTCTTGGTTTCGGCTCAGGTCACGATCTCATGGTTCGGGAGTTTGAGCCCTGCATTCGGCTCTGCGCTGACAGCATAGAGCCTGCTTGGGATTTTCTCTCTCTCTCTCTCTCTCTCTCTCTCTCTCTCTCTCTCTCCTTTCCTCTGTCCCTTCTCTGCTCTCTCTTTCTCAAAAAATAAATAAACTTAAAAAACAGCTTCATGAAAAAAAGAAAGAAATGCTGCTAAGGAAGAATCAATGGGGCCTGACATCTTTTGGATGTGAGGGACCAGGGAAGGGAGAGGCACCTTTGACTCTGGAGTTCTAATGCTCAGTACTCAGGGATGACTGTTTTCTTGGGCAGCAGAGAACATTTGAGAGCAGTCTGTCTTGGGAGGGAAAACGATGGGGGTGATGTGGATTCTGTATCTTGGGTTGCAGCGTTCAGAGAGGCCTTTGGGGCACCATTTCAAAGAATGGTCTTGTTAGAAGAAAATTTCTCATGATTCATAGGTAGACTAAACTTTCCCATTTATTGGATAATTTTTGTCTACTGGAAACCTCTTAGCTGTTGGGTAAAAAATCAGATGTCCTTGAAATTCAGCATATTTTAATAGTATTCTGAATCCAGGAAACTATGCATTTTCAATATTTTTCTCAGCTAGAACCCAAAATTGTTACTTCACTTGGGTCATAATTAAGAGTTTTTGAGAAGATAGCAGCTTAACAAAACTATTTGTCTGTTTATAAATCAGGTATCAGTGTATTATCTGTTTACACAAATGAGTGCCAAATAGATGCTTTGAGTCAAAAGCCTTCACAGTTCTACAATTAGTAATTCCTTCAGAGCTTCGTCAGTTTATTTCCTGTTTCCTTCGTCCTGGTCATTATTCTACAGGGACTTTTGAGAAGCGATTTTCTTAAAAGAGTACAAATTGGATTATTCCCCTTTATTGAATTGAAATTCTTAACAGGCTTTCTGCTAATGAGATATTGTATCCATGTTAGGTTAAACAGGCCAGTTTGAATCATTTTGTTGGCATTTCAGAATTAGAAGTCATTGATTAAAAGCCTAATAACTCAAGCCAAGTTTAATAATAAAATGGATTCCACTAGGTGCTTCTAACACAACCAAGAAAATTCATACCAAATCAAAAGTGGCAACAACAGGAATTACAATTAGCTTGTCCATTAACACATGATAATGCCAAAAAAATGTAATTAACCTTCTTTTAGTGAGACTGCTGACAATAAACTTGACTTTCAATTCCAGGATGTATTTTTTTTCTTTTCAAAATTTTATTTAAATTCTGGTTAGTTCATATACAGTGCAGTGTTGGTTTCAGGAGTAGAATTCAGTGATTGATCACTTACAGACAACACCCAGTGCCCATCACAACCAGGGCCCTCCTTAATGCCCAGCACCCAGCTAGCCCATCCCCCCAGCCTTCTCCCTCCATTGACCCTCAGTTTGTCCTCTGTCATTAAGAGTCTCTTGTGGTTATATTCTGTATTCAGCAGTTGGGTCTTCTAGGCCCAGCCTGGCAGCAGTCCTAGGGGAGAAGAAGCTCATTCTGCTTTGATATGGAACCATATCTGGAGCACAAAAGGATTTTCTTGGACTTGATAGAGAGAAAAGAGACCAGGCTGGTTTTCGAATGTTTAAAATACTTACTTGACAGTTTTAAGGACGTTTGTGCTTCTGACCTGACTACGCTTTTTCTTTCCAGTTTAAGATTGATGGCGAATGGTGGACATGGATTGATTATAACCGGTTCCAGGAGCTCGTGCAGGAATATGAAGATAGCGGTGGATTAACAAATTTCAGCGCAAAGGATTATGTGGCCAAAACCCCCCTCTGGGCATTATTTGGTGCCAGTGAAAGAGGCTTTGATCCCAAGGACACAAGATACCAGAGAAAGAACAAATCCAAGGATATTTCCGGGTGTTGAGATTATCTGACTATAGGGTACTGACGGACAAGAACTCCCGGCCCCCGAAGGTTCTCACGCCTCACTGTGGGTTTTCAAAGGACACGTCACGTGACTTGTGTTTCATGTAGGGAAGAATGGAAGGCTGCACACGGGGACACAAGTCACCCCCCGGGGTTGGGGAGGTGGCATCCACACTCTGAGTGCCTGGGACTCAGCCTCACGTGTCTTTTCAGAGCTCAGTCCCTTTCCTGATTTTACTTTTGAGAGGAACATCATTGCGGGGGAAGTACACAGCCATTAGAATTTAACTGGTGGTTTTGAATCATAACTTGTAAGACTCCCAAGAATGCTATTCCTGAGGGTGTTATAAGGGATGAACGTCTGTTCCTCTCCCCTTGGTGGGCTGTTGACCTTTGTGGACTGTGTTGTTACCCTAAGGTAAGTAGATATGCCCCCTCCGAGACCTCCATCCCTTCTTTAGATTTAAGATAACACCTCCCAGAAGTCATTTAAGTTGTCACAATTCTCAATTATTTTTAAATACTGCACAGATTAAAGTTTTGCTTAGTACCAACCCTTTATGAACTTGCATTGGATCTGAATGTCCTAGATCTCATTCTGTTCTCGTACAGATTGCCATAGAAGGTATTAGTGGCTGCACCAGTGTGAAAGGGCTCTTCTGGAAGAAGAATGGCTCTGTGATGTCATCAGTTAGTCTCACAGACAAACTCTGAAACTGAGTATGGTTTGCTTTTTGTTCAAAAAGTCAGTGGTCAAGCCCCTGTCCTTATACACAGAACAAGTCCCCACCTTCTTTTCCCTCTTGTAGCCCGAGCTACTTTACACAATCTGTTCTTCAGGGTTCAAGTTTTTTCTACTTGAAAACATCATTGAATACCCAATAGTTTTTTTAAAATATCATAGTTATTTTTAAAAAGTTCCTTTATCCTAAAATTTTGATTAATAAAATCTTTTGGAAAGACTAGAGTTTTCTTTTGAGTGTTTATTTGAAAGATGCTTCTAGTGCCATGGTTGTAAGCCCTATCAGATCGACCTCCTCCTGTATACCAGCCGTCTGTCTTGTCACCCCCTCTGTTTTCTGCTGAAGTAAAACCCATACATAATGTAACCTACCTACTCACCCAGTTGAAAACTAGGCTCTGATTATTTCTAAGCAGTAGAGTCAGAACACTTCTGTCTGCTGTGACATGGGATGGGAGGGTTGCAGAGTATCACAGAAATCCTTTGTCCTTTCTTGAACCCACCTCATCTTCAAGCTTATGTTTGGTCTCCTGTTCTGGTGACTTATGAGACCGACAGGAGACAGGAGTGATGCAGGTCGGTGAGGCAAGATCTCCTTGAAACCCAGATGGGTTAATGTTCATTGAATTTGAGGTGCAAAAATACCCTAGAGTAGAAGGAAGTGTTAAAAAGCAAGAGCTCATGCTGAGCGGGGAGCCTGGAGGCACAACATGCTGGGCTTTGGACCATCCTAAACCTTTTTTCAACCACAGTAAGGACTGTAGGGAACCCACTTTCCCTCCAAAACAAAGAAGACATAGGCAAAGTGACTAAAATCCTTAACTTTTAGAATTTTGACAAGGAACTGAAAATCATCTGTTAAGAGAAACCAGTGAACCTCAATAAAACTAACTGTTGGCTTCTCATCAGAAACCGTGGAGGCTGGAGGACAGAGGCGTAGCACCTTCAAGGGACCAAAAGAAAAGGCTTTCTACCAACAATTCTTTGTCTAAATCCTCCTTCAAAAATAAAGGAGAAATTAAGACATTTCCGGATAAACAAAAAGTGAGAGAATTCACCTGCAGACCTGCCCTGCACGGAATACTGAAGGCTCTGATGAAATACACTAGACACTAACACAGAACCACATGAAGAAGTAAAGAGCGCTGGTAAAAGTAATTTCAGAGGTTTTATAAATGTATCTTCGTACCTCCTATTTTAAAAAACAGTTGCCTAAAGTGATAATTATAGAACTGTGTTGATGGGCTTACAATGTGTAAAGATGTAATTCGTATGACAGTAATAGCTCACGGGGGTACAGCACAAGGCATAGGCATATTGGAGCAACTATTGACTGCCTACTGGTGAAATTTAGTATGAATCCAAAGTAGATTGTGTCACGATGCTACTTATAATCCCAAGAGCAGCCACAAAGAGAACAAATTTTTAAAATATGGTAAAAGAATATGATTCTGTTCCCAGTCCCTGTGTTTGGGCTTTTCCCCACACCAAGCACATCCAGCACACCAGCTGGATCTCCTACAAGTCACTAAATCCTGACTCTGTCTACCGAGAGATAGTGTGAGATGATCACAGGTTAAGGGCTCAGTCCCACAAGGCTACGTACCCTCCCCTTCAGATGCCAGCAGCCAGCCCGGGTCTTTCACCTGGACTTCTGGCCCTTGACTCTCGATGGGAGGTTCTCACAACCCCCTCCACGGGTTTGATTAATTTACTAGAGCAGCTCACAGAACTGAGAAACGTTTTACTTCCTAGATTACTGGCTTGTTATAAAAGGAAATAACTCGGGAACATCCAGGTGGAAGAGGTGCCTAGGGCAAGGTATGGAGAATGGGTGCATCTCCCATGCCTTCTCTGAGCATTCCACTGCATCATTACCAACGTGTGTTCACCAGCCCCCAAGCTCTCTGAACCCTGAGCTTTTGAGCTTTTACAGCGGCCATATTCCATAGGCACATGGAATAATCATTGGTTTAATTGACTTAATCATTGGCTGTTGGCAATTGAGCTCCATCTCCAGCCCCTCTCCACTCTGCAGAGGTTCTGGGGGTGAGAACAAAAGTTCCAACTCTCTTATCACGTGGTTGGTTATCCTGGCGGCCAGCCACGTTGCCTACGGGCTTTCCAAAAGTCACCTCATTAATATAACAAAAGACATCTTTTCTGCTCTCATCACTTAGGAAATTCCAAGGGTTTTAGGAGCTCTGTGCCAGGAACAGGGACAAAGACCAAGTACGTGTTTATTATAAATCACAATATCACAAACAGCAAAGGAATTGAAAAGGTACACTAGAAAATAACACAAAAGAAGGCAGTAAGAGGAATAGAACAAAGACCTAAGACATTCAAAAAACAAGTAGTAAAAATGTCAGGCATACATCCTACCTATGGTAAGTATATTATGTAAATGGGTTAAATACCCCCAATCAAAAGAAAGATGACCAAATGATTTATGTATTTATTTATTTAAAAATTTTAATGCTTATTTATTTTTGAGAGAGCACAAGCGAGGAAGGGGCAGAGAGAGAGGGAGACACAATCTGAAGCAGGTTCCAGGTCCAAGCTGTAAGCTCAGAGCCCGACACGGGGCTTGAACCCACAAATTGTAAGGTCATAGAAGTTGGATGCTTAACCAACTGAGCCACCCAGGCGCCCCCAAAATGGATTTTTAAAAATCCAATTATATGTTATCTATAAGAAAATCATTTCAGATTCAAAGACTAAAAAAAGATGGAAAAGGGTGTATCATGGAAGCAGTAAACCAAAAGAGAGCTAGAGTGGCTATACTAATAGCAAAAAAAAAAAAAAAAAAAAAAAAAAAAAAGACTTTAAGACAAAAAAATTGTTACCAGCGAGGAAAAAGGACATTTTACAATGCTAAATTATAATTGAATTCGAATTATTTATAATTTAATCTACTAGGAAGATGTAATGGTTATAAACATATATGCACCTAACAAGAATCCCAGAGCCTCAAAATACGTGAAGCAAAACCTGACAGAACTGAATGGAGAAACAATTCAATAATAATAATAATTGGAGACTTACACGATGGCATTGAACAATGGTCAGAAGAACTAGGCAGAAGATCACCAAGGACACAGAAGATCTGAGCAACTTTATAAACCAACTATAACCAGGCCTCTAGAGAGCACTCCACCTGACAACACTTCATCCTCAAAGACACATGGAACATTTTCCAGCATAGACCTTTTGTTAGATCATAAGACAAGTTTCAATAAATTTAAAAGGGTTTAAATTATACGCAGTATGTTCTATGACTAATGGAATGAAATTAGAAATGAACAGAAGAAAACTTGGGAAATTCACAAATACGTAGAAATTAACCAACATCCTAAAAAACCAAAGGGTCAAAGAAGAAATCACAAGGGAAATTAGAAAAGACTGTCAGATAATTGAAAATTAAAACAATGTACCAAAACTTAATGCTGCTAATGTACCCCTTAAAGGGAATTTATAGTGTAAATGCCTACATTAAAAAGAACATCTATCCAACCAATAACATAACCTTCATCTTAAGAAACTAGAAGAACAATTAGACCCAAAGCAAGCAAGAGGAAGAAAATAATAAATGTTACAGCAGAAATAATGAAATAAGGGAAAGGAAAACAATAGAAAAAATTAATAAAACTAACTTGGTTCTTGAAAAAAATCCAAATTGATTAACCTTTAGCTAGGCTCACCCAGAAAAATGAAGATGCAAATAACTAAATTAGCAATGAATGCACAGTCTGCGAATATAAAGCTGTAAAAACTACATTATACCCTTTATTTTTCATTTTTTAATTTGAGTATAGATGGCATATGATATTAGCTTCAGATATGCAACACAGTGATTCAACATCTCTATACCTTACGCTGTGCTCACTACAAGTGTAGGTACCACCTGCCAGTATTCAACACTATTACAATATCATTGACTATATTCCCTGTGCTGTGCCTTTTATTCTGGCGACTTACTCATTCTAGAACCAGAAGCCTGTATCTCTCACATCCCTTCCCTCTGGTGAAATTAGAACAACCATCAGTTTGTTCTTTGTATGTATAGGTCTGACTCTTCTTTATGTTTGTTTATTCATTTGTTTTGGGTTTTTTTTTAGATTCCACATGGATGTAAAATCATCTGGTATTTGTCTTTCTCTGACTTATTTCACTTAGCATAACAATACTCTCTAGGTCCTTCCATGTTGTTGCAAATGGCAAGATCTCATCCTTTTTATGGCCATGTAATATTCCATTCTATCTATCTATCTATCTATCTATCTATCTACCTATCATCTATCTATCTAATCTATCCATCCATCCATCCATCCATCCTTCCATCCCACATCTTCTTTATCTGCTCTTCTATTGATGGACACTTGGGTTGCTTCCATTATCTTGGCTGTTGTAAATACTACAGTAAACATAGGGGTGCATGTATTTTTTCAAATTACTATTTTCATTTTCTTTGGGTTAATACCCAGTGTATACTATTCACTTTACATGGGTGAATTTTATGATATGTGAAATATATCTCAATAAAGCTATATAAAAAAGCAAAGAGCAATATAGTATAAGAGAAGCATCATAAATCAATGGGGATTTAGTTCTGTCTTTATACTAAATAATAGGAAGAATCAAATGAAACAAAAGCTCTGAAGAAACCTTAGGTTAAAAAAAGGCCTGTCTTGACCAGGAGCTCCCAAACGTTCTCATGCATCAGAGTCACCTGGAGGGCTCGTTAAAACACAGATTCTGGGTCCCATCCCACAGTTTCTGGTACTGTAGGTATGCATTGGAGAGCAATGTGTTTTCTAACAGGTTTCTGGTTATACAGATGCTAAGAGAGCACACACTTTCAGAACCACTTGCAGATATAAAAACAATGTAAGAACTCATAAAGGAAAGGTCAACAGCTTTACAGAATATGTTTAAGTATCCAATAATATCAAACATCACAAACTAAAAAGACATAAATTGGGAAAAATAATTTGCATGAAATAACGATTGACCCATCCTTACTCTAAAAATCTCAACACTCCATTTAAAAAATGTTAAGACATGACTGGTTAAACAAGCAAAGACTATACAACATAAAGTTTCATCTGTGCGGAACTAGAGCTAGCTACAAAATGTGAACAACTGTTCGCTTTCAGCAAAGAAATGCAAATTATTTTTTTTATCAAATTAGCAAAATTTCCATATCATATTAAGGTGGACTACAGGTGTTCCAAAAGCAGTTTGGCAAGGTATACCAAGAGCCTTTATTTTCGAAAAAAAAATCATTTAAAAAGAAAAATAGTTTTATGTTTAAAGATATTGATTATAGATAGCATTTTATAATAGCAAAATCCAGGAAACCTGAATGTAAAATATGATAGGCACTTAACATTTCTTGAAAGAGTGGCAAAGTTGTATTACACCATATTGTCTAGGTAGTTCATTCTTTCAACAAATGTCTATTAAACACTGATTGTGTTCTTGCTGCTGAGGATTCACTGGTAAGTCAAAAGAAAAGAGGGAACATCGTTCTTATCATTATGATGCTGACATTCACCAAAGACAAAGATTCATACAATAGATGTGAGTCATCAAACACTCTGTGGCAAGTGCTACCAAGAGCGACGGGTCTTGATGTGAGGGCGCCAATGGGGAGGTTTCCTAGTCGGGGAGATGTGCCCTGGGACCTACAAGAGTCCCCATTCCAGAGGTGGGGTCAGGGAAGAGCACTGCAGGTGGAGGATGGGGCACATTCGAAGGCTGTGTGGCGAAGGGTCACAGCACACCTGAATAGCTGGAGGAAGGCCACAGCGGCTGGAGGCTGCTGCAGAAGGTGTGGGAAAGGGCCAGGCCACTTAGGGAAACCAGGGGAACATAATGAGTGATGACTCAGGGAGATGTAGGCCAGGCCTAAGAGCAATTATACAAAGGAACAACATGATTAGATTTGCATTTTAACGAGCACTCTAGCTGTGGGTCGCAAAATGGCTTGGAGAGACCTACAGGGAGATGAGTTGGTAGGTATTCCCAGGTTATGGCCTGGGTGGTGGCATTTATGCAGTGCACACTCCTACATACTGACCCTGTGGTGGTGGGGATGGAGAGCAATGGATAGATTCGAAAAAGACCTTAGAAAGTTAACACTGATTCGGCCACAAATTGGATAGATTGGGGTGAGGGGGTGGGGAGGAGGCAAGAAATGTCCAGGATGACTCCTGGTTTCTGGCATGAGGACAGGATGGATGATGGTGTCATTCTCCAGGCTGCTTAATCCTGGCAAAGGGCCAGGGGGAGATCCTGGGTCATTTGTGGACACATAGGCTTGACTTCTGTTAAAAAGAAAATCACAGACCCAAAATGGTGTTACTTGGGCTAGACCAAGTCACCAAGCCAGGGCTGAATCCTTAACCTAACTGCAGTCTCAACCTCCCCCAGAAATGTGAAGTCTTAACCTCTCCATTGGGGATTTTCTGGAGAAGCACCAATGAGGTCATCTATCACACGGTCCTTCTCCACCAGAGGAAGATGAGGTCACTTGCATAATAGGTCTCCCTGAACCTATACGTCTCCCCTAAGGGAAGGTGCTCTTGCCTGAAACAATCCTTTCTTTTCTTTTGTTTATAACTTTCCTGCCCCACCCTCCTTCCCATAAAAACCTTCCATTTTGCATAACTCCATGGAGCACCCGTCTATTTGCTAGACGGGATGCTTCCTGAGTTCATGGGTCGTTCAATAAAGGCAAAGAGATCGTCAAATGTACTTAGTTTAGTTTTGTATGTAAACACCACCCAGTGGTCAGGCGTATAGGTCTCGGGGGAATGGGAAATGTGCAAACCATCATCTTAAGTTATAATCAAGCCTCAAGGAGACCTGAGATCATCTAAGGAGACAGAATGCAATGACAAGAGGGAAAGCCCTGCTCATGAAGCTCCAGCAGGTAGTGGCAGGACAGAAAAAGAAGGGTCAGCTGCCTGAGGAGTCAGGGTACAAACCAGCAGGTGTGGGGAGGGAGACACAGAAACTCAGGGCGGAGGATGAATCAAGAAAAGACTGATCATGGGGTGCCCGGGTGGCTCGGTCAGTTGAGTGTCCAAATCTTGATTTTGGCTCGGGCCATAATCTCGAGGTTTGTGAGTTCAAGCCCCGTGTCGGGCTGTGTGCTGACAGTGTGGAACCTGCTTGAGATTTTCTCTCCCTCTCTCTGCCCCTCCCCTGCTCACACACACACACACTCTCTCTCTCTTTCTCTCAAAGTAAATAAACATTTAAAAGAAAAATAAATAAAAGACCGGTTGACACTGGAGGGGCCAGCAGGAAGTGAGCCAAGGAACATGGTGGCAAACATCCTTCAGATGGGGGTCATCCACATCCTGCGCAACATTTTGAGCAGAGTGCTGGCCCCAAGTGGGAGGTTTCTAAGCATTAAAAAAAATTTTTTTTAATGTTTTTATTTATTTTTGAGACAGAGAGCATGAGCAGGGGAGGGGCAGAGAGAGAGGGAGACACAGAATCCGAAGCAGGCTCCAGGCTGTGAGCTGTCAGCACAGAGCCCCACGCGGGGCTCGAACTCACGGACCGTGAGATCATGACCTGAGCGGAAGTCGGACGCTTAACCGACTGAGCCACCCAGGTGCCCCGGTTTCTAAGCATTTTTAAGGACAGTTGATGATATAATGCTAAGTTTAAAACATAGAATACAAAATCACAGTTACTTTAATTACATAAAAATCGTATGAAGTGACATACGACTGAATATGTATTAATGAGAACGACACAGTACAAGGTATGAGAAAATGCTTTTCCTATGTCCTTGTGGAGTAAGGCTTTAAGCTTCTTCCTTAAATAAGATCCTGAAATTTAAATCCTCCTATAGTTGGAGTCAAATACATATTCAAAACAGCATATTTTGTTAGGAGGAAGATCATTTAATCTTTTCCCGTTATTCTTTCAGTGTGCTGGGTTGTTTTTCTCACTTTTTATTAAAATACAAATCGGTAAACTCTTCCCGGGGCGCTACTGATTTAACACAAGTTGACAGTGACTAATCTTGCTGGCTATTAGTCTGCTTAGCACTTTAGCCTTTTACCATTTCTTTTCATTTAATGTAATAAAGCACGTTATTCTCACGACTCGGATTTGAAGGTGTTCGGGACCATGTTGTAAAATCCATTGCATTTTCTAAATTAAGAAGGCCCTCTCTTTTGGAAGGAACCCCAGGGCATTAGGCTTCTTCTTACGGATTTCAGGAATTCTGGCCTCAATGTTAGACAAAAAGAAAAACCCCTAGTGGCCTCAGAGCTCAGTATAAGGCAAGATGTCTGCAACCGACTATGAGGAAAACTACCCACTTCTGGGTGAGAAAAGACAGTGCATATTTGCAGAAAATCTGAACAAGCAATCACCCTGCAAATTTTTCTCAGGACACCTTGAAGCCCCAGGCAATGCCTTCACCTTCCTCCTCATTGAAGGAGCTAATTAGATGTATACTCTGATTATTGGCTAAGGAGAAGTTGGATAAAATAACTTGGACTTTTTTTGAAAAGTGGGAATGTTCTTTTCAACGGCTGGGCCCCCACCTCCCCTCTCCCACAAGGAAGAGCCTGCGTTCCCAGATCTGCTGGTCACTTGGGCCATCACTGGGCTGGCCCCATCATGGGGACCCCTGCTCAGGAAAGGATTAGGAAATGCCAGCGTCTCCACAGTGCCATTCACTCCAAGCAGCGGGGCAAACGTGATGATGGGGGAGAAGTCTGGACCGTTCGGTGGTCACCTGAGCCCCGGTGGAGGGTGTGTGGGCACAGCCGGGCTTAGCAGGAGTGCCATGGTCAGGTTGTGACGCCTGCAGGGGCACGGGATGGGGTCTTGGGAAGTTTTGCCACTTTTTGACCTCAGTAGAACAGGAGTTCCTGGTGAGAGGCCCCAAGGCCCCTGGGACACTGGGACTTGCGCTGCTCTGGTCTCTGACCTGGACCCTCCCCGGGTGACCAGAAATCAGCGCTTCCTCTGTGACACGGCTGGCTTCTGTCCCCCACCCAGTGCCGGGGGCTGGGAGCTGGGGTTCAGTAAGAGAAGCAAGGCCCTCTGAGTCACGTAGAACCTGAAGGTGAGAGCCAGGCAGGCCTGGAAGGGACAGGCGCCGCTGCACTCGCGCGTGGAGAAGCCGCCGGTAGCAGGTTGTCTGGCCCGTGTGGCTGTGTCATCGGGCGCAGCTGATGCGAGCGCCTCAGCAGCGACGGTCCTCCGGTTGATGCGCTCTATTTAGCCATCAGTTTGCAGATGGTGCTGGTGGAACGTAATCATGGAAGTGACGGCCGTGAATTGAGCCCTGCCTGTGCACCACGTGCTGTGCGCGACTCTGCCCTCTGACCCAGGGTTTATTGTGTGCAACCCTGTGCCTCACCCCAAACTCCGCCCCCCCTTCCGTCCAGCCACCAGACAGGCTGCCAGAGTGAAGGTTCTAGAATGCACGTCTGACCACATCCCCGCCACCTAGACCCTTCTATGACTCCGTCAAGACTCCGGCAGCACTCTGACCTCCGCTCTCTGACGCCCCTCACCCCCTGGTCCCGAGGAGCAGCTTTGATTCCTGGGGACCCCCCTGGTGCTGGTGCTGCTGCCTGTCGCTCCCGTCCTCACCTCCGACCCCCAACCGGCTCCCATCCAGTTTCTAACCTCAAACCTTTCCAGTTTGTCACTTTTGATTAACCTCATTCAGGTGACCTCTTTGGCTTGCTGGTTAAAGTATACGTTTGCCTTGACTTTTTTCTCCGTAGGCAACTTAGCACAGAGCTTTTCAACATATTTGCATAATTCATCGCATTTGAGTATGTTACTGCGTGAGATGTTACCCTGGTGGCAGAGCGTCCTTATTCCTGTCGCTCCGTCTTCAGGGCCGGAGCCTTGGCGAAGGGTATAATGGCCCCCAAAGGGGAAGAGCGAGACTGCACGTGCTTGAGCGGCTGACCCAGGGGTTCCGACCTCTGGGTTTATGTTCAGGCCACAGAGCGTCTTTATTCACTTCGTACTTGGCTCGAAACGATTGACTGTTGGACACAAAACATGGACAATATTTTGGTAATTTTTAATTTTGAAGTGGTTTTGTCTTCCCATTTTTTTTTTTTTTAAGCCGGTGCTAGATGGGAAAAGATTTGTTTGTGCTGTAGAGTATGCTGCTGTCTTGGGCACAACAGCATGTATTAACATGCTCTCCACGACCAGTAACAGAATTACCCACCAAAAGTGGTTTTAAGCAACAGGCATTTTTATGGTCTCATCTGAATAATCTGGAAGTTGGTGGTCCCCACGTTGGTTCTAAAGACAAAGAATCGAAGATCCAGGCACATTCCCATCTTTCCACCGCATCGTTTTGGACATGCTGGCTTTTGTCTTCAGGCTGTTTGCCCCACGGTCTCAAGATGGCTGCCACCGCTCCAGGCATCACATTCTCTCACTGTCGTGTTCAAAGACAGGAAGGAAAAGGACAAGGAAGACAACTCTCCTCTTTCAAGTTGCTCTACATATCCAAGATGGGGGAAAAGCCCCTTGGAGACTTCTCTTTAAGTCTTATTAACCATAAATCGGTCACCTTGTAAGAGGAGCTTCACACCATAAGAGTCGGTCCCTGCCTTGCTCAGCCCAGGACTGAAGCAGTACCCATGAACCAAAGATTAGATTTCAACAAGGTAAACCCAAAATACTCTTGGAACCCGGGAGCAAGGCTTGGTCTTGGAGAATTGAGAGCTTCACAGAGGTCGTGGCATTTGAGCTGTGTTTTGAGGCAGAAGAGGGGCGCTTGGGTGGCTCAGTCGGTTAAGCGTCTGACTTCGGCTCAGGTCATGATCTCATGGTTTGTGGGTTCGAGCCCCACGTCGGGCTCTGTGCTGACAGCTTGGAGCCTGGAGCCTGCTTCGGATTCTGTGTCTCCCTCTCTCTCTGCTCCTCCCCTGCTTATGCTCTGTCTCTCTCTCCTTCAAAAATAAATAAAAACATTAAAAAAACCCAAAAAACAAAAAGAGTTTACCAGAAGAACAATGCAAGGAAAGGCCATTTCTGGCCGAGGGACAGCACAGCAGATCCAGAGTGCCGGAAAAGCCTGTTTTTGTTCTTTGAACCGTGACGATCTCGGCTCAGTTTTCTGCTGCCTCTATCACTGCCCAGACTCTGAAGGAGCTCCAGCCTTTCTCAGATCTCACTTCCCGGCCCGTTTGGCCATGCTGAGAGCAGCGGGGACGTGTGTGCTCGTGCGTCTCGGAGATTCTTCATTCAGAGGGGTGGGAAGTCCTTCAGACCCGCAGCGAGTGTACGGGCTCCTGTGTGGGGCACTGCTTCCTTGTTCAGCCCACGGCGACCCCCCACTTCTGGGGGGACACCCTGGCCCTCCCCCACTGTAGCAGTGGTTCTGCACTCTTAGCCCTCCCCCCATCTTGGCCCTGAGTTGGCGATATGACCCGGAGCCAGGCCAGTTGCACCATCTGCCCCCCGCCCCCCCACCGGCTGAGGCGATGGGTCCAGATGTGAAGAGGACTCAGGCTGAGCCAGCCGAAGGCCCTCCCTAGGTGTCTGCACATCGGGCGGAGAGAAAGGGCTGCTTTTCCTCTTGGGGCGCAACCTGGAAGGAAGAAAGTTCAGAGCTGCCAGCTCCCTGGTCCCCGGCAGCTTGAAGAGGCCGATTGGGGAGGCACAGGGCCCCTCAGGGCTTGATCCCCATACCCAGGCTTCCCCACGCAGCCCAGTTACGGGAACTGGTTTTATCTAGGGTCATCGGAGCGGATTTTATCTCTTGCAGTGAAGTCGTGACTAACGCAAGAGCACATCGTGAGTGCAAGCCCGCTGTCTGCTGTCCCTGACCCGGTGACGCCTCGTCTTCTGTCCTGCAGGGAGGCTGGTTGGGGGAAGAAATAGTCCGGTGAGGCCTGCCTCAGCGGTTCTGCTCCCAGTTCTCTGGGACCTTTCACCCCACGCCATCGACCGGCTCTTGTGGGCCCAGCAGTCCTGGGCTGCCCGGCTGCAGGCCAGTTGCACTCCCACAGCTACGGGGACCCCGTGCCACCCATGACATCCCCCTGGGGGCCTCCAGAGCCTGCTGCGGGCGGGCGGCAAAGCTTTGGCACTCCCTTGAGATGGAGGGTTCACACCTTCCCCTGTGCTTGGGGTTCATGGCCCAACGGAGCCCATGAACTTGCTGGCACGTGGGCCGGGGCACAGAGGTGAGGGCAAAATCAGCATTTTTACCCCTCCTCGTGTCCACAGCTCCCTTCCCCAGGCAGCCCACCCAGCTGGGGTGTGTCCAAGCCCCCATCAATGAGAGTATCCGATAGGAAGATGATGGTTCTGCTCCGCATTTCCTTCTCCTGAACAAAAAGCCTCCTGCGCTCCACCCCAGGGATCGGCCCATGAGCCACAAAATCTAGCCTTTGACCTATTTTGTACAGCTGCACGCTAAGAATAGTTTTTATTTTTTTTTAATTTTTATTAATTAATTAATTTATTTTTTAACGTTTATTTATTTTTGAGACAGAGAGAGACAGAGCATGAACGGGGGAGGGGCAGAGAGCGAGGGAGACACAGAATCCGAAGCAGGCTGCAGGCTCTGAGCGGTCAGCACAGAGCCCGACGCGGGGCTCGAACTCACGGACCGCGAGATCGTGACCTGAGCCGAAGTCGGCTGCTTAACCGAGTTTTTATGCTTTTAAATGGTTGAGGGGCCGGGCGCCTGGGTGGTTCAGTCGGTTAAGCATCAAACTCTTGATTTCGGCTCAGATCATGATCTCACTGTTCGTGAGATTGAACCCCACTATCAGCTCAGTGCCTGCTGGGGCTTCTCTCTCTCCCGCTCTCTCTGCCCCTCCCCTGCTCATGCATGCTTTCTCTCTCTCTGAAAAGAAATAAAACTTCAAAAAGTAAAAACTGTTGAAAAAACCCCAGGAGAATAAATATTTCATGACAGGTGAAAATTGTATGAAATTCGAATTTCCGTGTCCATAAGTAGAGATTCATCGGACCTCGCCACACCTAACCCTGCATATTGTCTGTGGCCGCTTTTCACAGGGTCGTCAGTTGTGACAGGGACCACGTGGCTCTTCAATGACTGAATTATTTACTCTTGACAGAAAAAGGGTGCAGACCTTGCTCTGCCCTGTCCCTTTGGCTTTCCGGTGACTTCTGTCCCACCCAGATCTCCCAGAGAAGGGAGCACTCGTGCTGTGGGCACGTGCAGACTCTGAGTCTACAGGGACATCAAAGAGATCAAGATGTTGCTCTTGGAGCTCAATACCAAAGAGATCTCTCTTAGTGCTGACATTTCGGACATCTGAGGGGACTTCTTACAGGCTGGCCGGGCTGCTGCCGCCTTTCAAATGACAACGCGTGTCAGGACGCGCTTCAGACGCTGAGGCCGACCCCAGGCCCCCCGCGGGGCTGGTCTTCACGTCCTGTTGCCTGTGCACCGGCTTAGGGCTGCCTTAGGGGTATCCACCTGGCTCCCCCAATTCCCCCCTTTCCTGGGCCAGCTGTTGTTTGTGCTTTGCTGTGAGGATTCAGGAAACGAACAGGGACCTTGGGCCAGGATGTCTTGGGGGTCAGCATGGCAGCCGCCCGCTAAATTTGGGGTCTGGAACCCCAGAGCGGCGGACTGTGGACCGCCGTTGTCCCCAGTCTCTGCCGGCCCAGCCACGAGGCAGGGTTACCCCAGATTCCGTTCCGAGTCCCGAGACCTGCCACCACCCGCTCTTAAGTCTGGTGCATCTGAGAGGCACAGGTGGATCTGTCCGGAGGGGACCCCGGGGGGGGGCATCTGAACTAGAGGGGGGCGATGTGAGCTTCGCTGGCGGGCTGACACGGATGGGCGAGGCCGCGAAGGTCCCCCAGCGTGCGCTGGCTGCAAATGACAATCCCACACCCGCAGAGGCTGAAGCACAAAAGACACTTAACCCGTCTCACATGGGAAGACGTCTGGACGTGGGGGTCCTGCTTTTGCTTCAGTGTCTCAACAACGTCGAGATTCAGACTCTTGCCCTCCTTCCATCTACCGTCTTCCCAATATGGTCACCGGAGCGCCAGGCATCGATCGCAGCCGCATTCCGAGGCAGGAGGGCTGGGGCAGCGGAAGGCTTTCAGCTTGCGGGGCTCTTGCCCTTTCTCTGCCTGTCCCGAAGCCTCCAAGTGGACCTTCTCGTACATCTCCTTGGCTACAGCCATTGGCCCCCCCCCCCCCCCCCGGTGAACAAAGGAACTCTGCCCAAATCAGGGTTGCGTTGGCAGGAAGATGGGGAGACGCCGCCTTGGAGGTCCCCCCTTGGGTGGACACAGGGGAAAGGGATACCCAAGGACTTTTTGGTCCAGCGAGAGAAGAGCCTCTTCTATTCTTTCCTGGCCAAGTCCAAGTCATTCCTTCTAGAAGGTGCCCTGGAGGAGCCAGATGTGGGGAGCAGCAGGGATGCAGCTCAGGGTCAGGGCTCTATGCTCATCTCAGAGCCCTGCAGGGAAGAGGGAAGAGGGGTTGGGCCAGAAAGCTGCGGGGCCAAAGTAACTCCTTCGGAGGCGGGGATGGCGAGATCGCCCACACGGCCTGTAAGAACACTCAGATCATCAGGTGCTGACTAGTACGGAGGCCGGAAAGGCGGGGGGGGGGGGGGGGGGGGGGGGGGGAGGAAGGGGGGGGAGTTGGCACCCCCCACCCCCGGCCTTCCCTTCCCCTTCACTGGTTACCCCAGTATGAAATGCTGAGCATGCACTGGGGGAGCCCCTGCCAGGGTCTCGCTGGTGTTGCTCCCTCACAAGGCTGTCACCATGTCACGTGGCCTGGTGCCAGACCACGCCTTCCTTTCCCCCAGCCAGTCTCCCCTCCTCCCAGGCCTCCCCACCCCACCACATCTCCTCTCGTGGGGGCAGGGCTGGGGGGGGGAGGGGGACTTCTCTCACTGGAAAGGATGGTTTGGAGTCTGCTGTTCGTCCTTGAGCGATTTCCTTTGTCATTGCCAAGTTAAACCTCGCAGTAGGTAGTCCTGATTCTCTAGTCACTGTGGGCAGCTCCTGGGACTCCCGGCTTTCTTTTCTGGTTTCCTAAACGGTGCTTCTGTTATGGAAAATCAAACACAATGTCCAATGAATGGTGTAAGGTTCTTCAAAGTCTAGGATAGTTTAACCGAGAGTACTTTTCTCTCATAAATTATTTGAGGGAAGATTAGTTTGAATATCAGCCGGGAGGGATGTCCCTAAAACACGAACGTAACAGCCTTGAACCGCTCCTGAGAGGGTACAATTGTTCAATGGGACATTGACTCATATACTTTACAGGGCAAATTGTTCACAGTGCGGACATTTGTGCCTGGGATCCCTTCTCGGCCTGTCGCGGTGAGTAATGAGGTTCTCCTCTTCTGGAATTCTTTTAGCTCCTTTGCCCCGAGGGGATCGTGGAGGTGACACTTCAAGCCGGCCTCTCCAGGACCAGTCGGCCACAAGTCTGTCTAACGTGCTGGGTGCGAGCCATTAAGTAGAGCCCGCCTGGGCTCTTGTTTTAAAAGCCTATTATTTTAATTCCCAAAGCTTTTACAGGGAACAGGCCGCAAATAGAGCAACAGCAACGCACTCTGTCTGCCTTCTAATTATGACAAGTCATGACTCACAATCTCAAATTGGTTATTTCTTTGGCCACTCTTCCCAGCATCCCCTTCAAAAGAGTCAGCCGGAGGAGGGACTGCTGATGTAATGCATCAGATTACAAAGCTGGCTGCCCTGGGGGTGGGGGGAGGGGAGGGATAGCTGTGGTGTCAGCAGTAGGGCGGAGTGTGGGGGGAGGGGAGGACTAAACCGTATCTCATTAAAAACCAAGAGCGATCACATCAACCCATCAACCCTCACCCCTGAACACTCTCCTTCCTGTGCTCTGTTTACTAAAGCTCATGCGTGTTTATTTAATTTTATTGGAACATAGGAAAAGGCCGAAACAACATTGCCTCACCTCAACACGCCTAAAAAGAAAATCAAGTGTTTGTGTGTAATGCTCGTCGACTTTATCTCATTAAGGACCACTTCCGGCCTGACGGGATCCCGACACAGTTCTTGGAGCACCCTGGGGTGCTGTGTTCCCCACCATCTTCCCTCTATTGAAAACAGCTGTCAAAGATATTTCGGGGCACCTGGCTGGCTCAGTCCGTTAAGCATCCAACCCACCTGATCCCAGCTCAGGTCATGATCTCATGGTTCGTGAGTTCGAGCCCCACGTTGGGCTCTGTGCTGACAGCATGGAGCCTGCTTGGGATTCTCTCTCTCTCTCTCTCTCTCTCTCTCTGTCTCTCCCCTCCCCCCTCAAAATAAATAAACTTAAAAAAAAAAAAAAGAAATTCTCTGTTTTGCAAGTCCTGAGTCTGTTTCCTTCACTGTTTCCTTCAAATAACAGCTGGAAGTTGCTCTCTAAAAGTCAGTTTTGTTGCTCCCAGTCTGGTGAGCAAAAACGCAAGGTGAAGAGACCTCCTTTGTCATCTCCTATTGTTCCCCTGCTGAGTCCACTCCAGCCCGGCTGTGCTCCCAGCCATGTGGCCGCATCTGCCCCGGCGAGGTCCTCAGGGACCCCCCGACCCAGCCCGCCTGACCGGCCCTCATCCCTCCCGCCTCTCCCTTACCTGCCGGGTGTCCTGGCCCCTCTGGCTACTCCCAGCCTGGCGAGGCTGATCTGTGCCTTCTCTCTCTCTCTCCATCCCCTACCCACGGCGACCCAGCCGTCCCCCCTGGCCCACTCGGGTGTTGCCTACTCTGCTTTCTCCTCTGACCCATGAGCCTGCTTATCCAGCTGCCCGAGATGCCCACCCGCTCCGCACACTCGGCCAATCTGCGCTTGGAGGCTTCCTGAAGGGGCCTCACCAGCCCACAAGTCAGGACCCTGGCCGCATCCTCGGGGGCTTTGCCGGCCCTCATCACTGCTGCCACCACCTATGGTCAGGCCCTTCTCCCTCCTGTGTTGGGCCTTTGCACGGCTCCTCACTGCCCTCCCTGCCTCTAGGCCCGGGGAGGGGGGGGCGGGGGGGGCAAGGGGGGACGGGTCTTCACACTTGTATTGATCATGCATCCCTCTCAGAAAAAATTCTAGCAGGCACTCCCAGGACATGCATGCGAATGTATACATCGCAGGCAGAAAACTTCTGCTAGTAAACTATAAAACATTCACCAAGGCAGATATTTTATTTTTTAATATTTATTTATCTTAGAGAGAGAGAGAGAGAGAGCGCGTGCATGCAAGTGTGAGTTGAGGAGTGGCAGAGAGAGAGAGAGAGAGAGAGAGGGAGGGAGAGAGATGTGAGAGGTAAAGGAGATAATTCATTTTCAGAAATACCAAATAAGAGCTGTGCCCTCTAGTTCGGGGTATGTTTACAACCTGTTGGAAATATATACAGACCCCCTCCACCCCCCCCCCCCATGGAGTCCCAAACCCTTGAACACCTCACTTCCTGGTTCTTCTTTCCCTCTTCGATTCGCGGGCTTATTTTCTTGGGCTTTGAAATGAGCATGTGCCAAAGAAGGAAGGAAAGAGGGACTGAAAGTCTCTGCCCCTCCTCAGGAAACGTACACTTGTTCCACTCAGACTATGTTTTGCCTTCCGTGGGCATAGGCGATGTCCCGGTGAGGCTGTCACCTCTGCAGCACTCAGCCAATGAGGAACCAGGGGAGGGACTTGCACGTTTGGAGATAAATTGTCTGCTGTGACCATCAGAGGGTGCCTGTCCACCAGACACCTGCTCTTGCAAGAATACTGTCTCCATGTCCCTTCTTTGATTGGGTCCATGGGCTTATTTCTCACAGAGAGAATCCCAAGCAGGCTCCATGCCATCAGCGCGGAGCCAGATGCGGGGCTCGACCTCATGAACCATGAGATCATGACCTGAGCCAAAGTCGAGGAGGTCACTGAACTGACTGCCACCCAGGCACCCCTCTAGGCACCTTTCTAACCACATCTCCTACCACTGCTTCCCCTTTCCTTCACCATCCCCTAACACACAGGGCCAAGCCACCCATGTATACTTTATGTCTTAGCAATACCACTTCCTTGGAGTCCTGCCAACAAGGCCCTGCATGTACAGGTGCTCAGGTTGTGCACTTGAATAAGTAGCTGCATGTAAGGAGGGTCACAGCAGGGACATATACTAATTTATACAAAAGAACAGAGGCCTTCCCATCAAAAGTGCCCTCACAGGTACACTTCGGGGAGCACACAATAAAATTCCTACCTGACTTGTTAAAACTCTACAAAGGTGGCGTCTTTTCTGCTTTGTACATACACGTTGCACAGCTAGTGGCAGCCTTGCCCTTAAACGCAGAGCAGTTTTATCTTTGCCTTTGCCTTTGCTGTACCCTTCACCTTGAGCACTCTCGCAGCTTTCCCCTTTTCTCCACTGCCTATTCACACCTCTCAATACACAGCCAAGCTATATGGCCCCTCAGAGGCCCGCTGTGCCCCCGCCTGAGGGGACTGCCCTGTCTTTGTACATACTTCGAGTACCGGGGTTGCACTTTATTGGTTTAAATCAGATGGAAGCTCCCGAGCAGGGACTGGGCCCCCGCCACCTTCCTCTCAGCAGTGCGTGGCTCTGCGCAGGCGCCTTGCAAAGCCACGGGACTGTCTGCCCAAGAACGACCGTAGGAATTCCTTCTCCTGGCAAGCTCACAAAATAACAGATTTCTAACTGCCTTAATTATCTTCCCTTCCCCCCTATTCAACTAGTTCTCAGAGCCCTAATATCTCATGAATACTTTTTAATGGACTCATTTATAAAATCATTCTCTGTTTTAATAAGTCAGGGGTAACTTGCCACGTCCATTATTAATGGCCTCTTTCAAAAGGCCTTCTTGGCACCTCTCTTGATTTTGAAAAGCCCTAAATGGTTTTCTGAGTTTGAACGGGGGCAATTTATCCTTTTAAGTTCTAGCAATCTGCAGTGAGAACGTCGTAAATGAGTCATCATACCTATATTGTAGCTTTTCTTCAAAACATTTTAGTCTCTTCGATATTTTTGTCCCGATATGTGGTGTCAGCGAACCGGGATCCCCTTTTAAGGGACCATGCCTCCCCCACCCTGGGGTCAGCGCGTTTGTCCTGCACATTCACTCACTACCCCTTTCTGGGGCCCATCGCGTGAGCACCCTTCCTGGCGCCTCCCCTGTGGGGGGAGCAGACTTCCCTTCTGTCCTGCTCCCTTCCCGTGTGGCTATCCCACTTCCTTTGGCCTATGGTGTTGGGGGCCAACAGGACAGACCGTGTATCCCAGGAGAAGTTCCTTTTTTCTTTTTTTAAAAATTATTATTTTTTTTAATGTAATTTATCGTCACATTGGCTTATATACAACAGCCAGTGCTCATCCCAACAAGTGCCCTCCTCAATGTCCTTCACCCCCAGCAGAAGTTTCAAGAAGAAGCTGACTGGTACACACGCTGTGGGGCCAGCAGAGAAGGAGACTCATGTGTCTGAAAACTTTTCAGAGGTTTTCCCGCTAGCCCTTGGGCTCCTGCGACACCTGCTAGCTCTCTAAAAGAGGCCCACCTTGAAGAAGACTCATGAAATCTCCCAACCCCATTTCGTATTGGAAAAGGTCACTATCCCCAGCTTTGGTGCCCTTTCTTCTGTTACTGTAGCAACACACATTCTGGGACAGGGGCTGGACTGTCCTCAGAAGGCACCAGGGGAGAATTTTCACCTCCTCCTCTGACCTCAGAAACCTCACTTTACCTTCTGTGGCGTTATAATCTATGGTGAAGTTGAAGGTAAAATGCTCTAAGACATAAGGGGGAGATAGGCCCATCAGGTGACCCGGCTTAAAATATCCACGGGTCCTATGGGTACTTACAACCAGGCACGCTTACCAAGAAAGGAAAAATTCCATACAGTCCCCGTACCTCCTCACCTTCCTTCTTTTTTTTAAAAAAATTTTTTTTTCAACGTTTTATTTTTTTTGGGACAGAGAGAGACAGAGCATGAACGGGGGAGGGGCAGAGAGAGAGGGAGACACAGAATCGGAAACAGGCTCCAGGCTCTGAGCCATCAGCCCAGAGCCTGACGCGGGGCTCGAACTCACGGACTGTGAGATCGTGACCTGGCTGAAGTCGGACGCTTAACCGACTGCGCCACCCAGGCGCCCCCTCACCTTCCTTCTTTAAGACCGGCCCCACCCACTGGCTCGCGGTGGACAGCCTCTCCTGGGCTGTCCTGCCCTCCACTCCCATGCAGTGTATTCGATAAGCTTCTCTTTTGTTATGCCTTGGGTGAATCTCTTACCGCCCACGCCACCGGCTTCCACCTGATCATCACCCCACATTTGGAGGACCCCCGTTGGATCGAGAGAGACACCACAAAGTGCACTCAGAGAAGGTTCGATCGCAAGGAGATTGCATATATGTGGGGCTCCAGAGAGGTCCCCCAAGTCCACACATAGCAGCAGCTTCTAGGAGGCACTCTGTTGGGCACGTGACTTGGTAGGGGATCTGCTCTGCGTGTCACAGGGTTCACTCACGTCTTGGAACCAGCAGCCCCAGGTGCTCTGATGGATCATGTGTCTCTTGAGGTTCCTGAATCTAAACCAGGGCACGCCACTTATATCTCTGTCAGGAAGGATCTGGCACGTGCATCCTTTCCTTCTTGCCCGGGAGCCTTGGTTTTCATTTGGATCATCCAAGAGCTACGCCTGGATTTTTTAAAGGAGGCATTTCAAGCCTGGGCTTCAGAAAGAAATGCCCGGCTCACTTTCCGTGCTCACACCTGACTCAACAAAACCAGGGCGGATGGGAGCAATGGTTTATGCCAGTGTCATGTGTATGCATCCTGTTTTGGAAACCTTGGCTTTGGGGCACCACAGGGGGAGCTCAGCAACATGGGCCTGCAGGGTAGGTGTATCAGTCAGGGTTCCCAAGAGAAAGAGAGCCAATAGGAGATCATATATATACATGGAGGAGATCATATATCTATATCTATATCATCTATATCTATATCTACATATCTATCATCTATCTATCCATCTATATGAACTTGATCATCTCATCGTTGCCATCTATATAGATAGATATAGATATAAACATATATTGATGAAGAGGAACTAGCTCACACAATTGCAGGGACTAAGATGTCCCATGATCTGCTGTCTGCAAGCTGGAGACCCAGGAAAGCTGGTGGTGCCATTCAGTCCAAGTCTGAAGGCCTAGGAACAAAGAGGGCTGGTGGTGTGTGAATCCCAGTCCAAGGGCAGATGAGATGGGAAATCCCAGCTCAACAGTGAGGCAGGAAAAAAGAGGGGAGGGTGAATTCTTCCCACCTCCCCCTTTAGTTCTCTATTCAGCCTCTCAGGGATTGGACGGTGCTACCCGCAGTGGGGAGGGCCACCTTCTTCACGCAGCCCTCTGGTTCAAATGTTAGTCTTATCCAGAAACACCCTTACAGACACAACCAGAGATCATGAATCTGGGCAGCCCGTGCCCAGTCATGTTGACACACAAAACGAACCATCACAGGAGGGAAGCCCAGAGCGGAGGCAAGGCTGGACTGAGGAGTGGGCAAGTGAGGTAATGCCAGGAGCCCGAAAGGACATGGGGGGAGCTGGGATCCCATCTGGGGAGGCCCAACGTGGCTGGAAGTGCACAGCCCGGGTCGGGAGCATGTGGCCTCAACAGTGTGGTCTCGGGGTATTCCACTGTCAGCCAGACCTGCCTGGAGTGCTATGACAGAAACCAAGGCAGACTTCCTGTGGCTAGATTTGCACTGGACAAATGTACCAGGGAAGGCTCTGTGACTTGTGAGCTTTGAGGTCCCCACAGCTGTCCCCAGAGACAGCTTCTGTCTTCTGTTGGGAGACAGAAGTTTTGGTGGAGCAATCCATTCCAGCCTCCCCTGCTGGCTGCCCTGGCTGTCACAGGTCTTCGTGGATTCCATGGGGTGGCCCTTCTCAGGCCACCAGAGACATGGGGGAGCCTGCAGCGTCATAGCCCCCACCTTGACTCAGAGGGCCTACTTGTTTCTCCCATCCTGGCAACTCCATCTGACAGTTTCACTGTCCTGGGCTGTTAAGATGTTCATTTCCTTTCAGGTACAAATGGAAATTAGATGAAATAAAAATGCCCTAGAATTATCTGCTGTTTTCCTAATTTGATTCCCAGCTGCCCTGTGAATCTGATCATCTCATAGCTGCCACGGAACAAAATGTGAGAACATTGGTGAGGGAGGGATTTTGGTCTCTGTCCTCTTAAGCCAACAAAACCAAAGTGCCCCTTCGAGAGAGAACGTTTGTTATCCTCACACAAATAGATGGATTCCGTAAATTAATTGAAAGGCATTTAGTTATTTCTGAAGGAATACTAAGAGATTTGTGTTCCTGTTCGTGATCAATTTCTATCAGCTTCCTCTGGTCTTTTCCCTTTGGGGAGATGTCTGCCGGAAGGTGTCAGTCAAGAGTCCTAGCAATTATGGAGCTTTGACCATCCTGAGACGGTCGTGATGGTTATGAGACAGAGTGAATGTTCTTGTCTCCCTTCTGTTTGGAACAGGGGGTTGGTCTGGGCTTCAGAATGCTGGTCTCCTTGGCTCTGTTACAGCTTTGGAAAGAGCTCCTGTGTAGTTCTGCCTGGCTTAGGGCTAGCAGCTCCTATCGTCTGCTCCTCAGGCTCCTGGGTCTGCTTGAGTGGCAGGTACCTCTCTGCCAGAATAACTTTCCAGACTTGAAATGGAAAGAAAGCAGTGTGATGAGAGCTAATAATGTCCCGATACTCTGGAATTGTTTGCAAGTGAATTATTCAGCGAAATGAATATTTGAAGTTGAGGTGTGTGTGTGTGTGTGTGCATGTGTGTGTTAGAGAGAGAGAGAGAGAGGGTGAGGGAGAGAGGGAGAGAGAGAGGTGGAGAGAGAGAGATTCTCTTAAGTCTTTGGAATCTCTCCAATGTAAATGCAATATTAACTTGTCTAGTAACCACAGCACACAAAACACATGGGGATTTTGGGTAGAAAATCAAAGATTTAAAGGATTGGAAGGGACCCTTGAAGTGCCGGAACGCAACTCCCAGCCAGTGTTTTGATTATTTCTACAGAATCCTAACCTAGGTTTGTCCCTTCCGGAATGGAAAGCCTCTTGTGATGGAGACCTTACCACCACTCAGAGGCACGCATTTTACAGGAATCACACCACAAATGAGAGAGTCTTTTGGTAGAGCTGAAGGAACCCTCTCCCAGTGGTTGTCATGCCCTCATCCTGGTTCTCACCTCTGGAAAGTGTAGAGCAGCCAAATCAGCTCCCCGAGGTTCCCTTCTCCCCTCTCCTCCAGATCAACACACCAGGTGCTTCCATCACCCATACAACAAGGGCTCCATCACCCATACAACAATCCCCTTGGATTTCTGGCATATTCTGTGTCATCTGTCTCTAAGGGCTGAGCCAGGCGGCCACTCCTTCCACTTTGGGGACTTGAGGAGCAGCCTGCTTGGAAACCACAGGACTCTGCATTCTGCCAGGCTACAGCCCTTTGTTTTCTCAAGACAGACACATGCAAATGAGGGTTAATGGCCAAGTAGTACACACCAGGTCTGCTGAGGACTTGAGACTCCAAGAAGGGTACTCTGATCCTTGAACTGAGGGCCTTTTAAAACTGCTGTTACTCAATTTACTGAGATAAAACTGACCTACAGTATGTTGCACATATTTATAATTTGTTTTAATGTTTATTTACTTTTGAGAGAGACAGAGACAGAGTGTGAGCAGGGGAGGGGAAGAGAGACAGAATCCAGAGCAGGCTTCAGGCTCTGAGCAAGCTGTCAGCACAGAGTCTGAAGTGGGGCTCAAACTCATAAACTGCGGGATCATGACCTGAGCCAAAGTCAGATGCTTCACCAACAGAGCCACCCAGGCCCCCCCCCCCCAAGTTGCACATATTTATAAATACACAATTGGATAAATAATACAGATGTATACGTCCACAAACTATCACCTCAATCAGGATTGTGGACATGTCCATCACCTACCCAAATTTTATTGTATCCCTTTATAACCTGGTCTTCTCCTCCCTGCCAGATAACCACTATTCTGCTTTCTGTCATCAAAGATTTGTTTGCATTTTACAGTGTTTTATATAAATGGAATCCTATGGGATGAGATGTACTTTTTTTTTTTTTTTTTTTGGTCTGGCTTCTTCTACTGGCACATTTATTTTGAGATCCATCCATGTTGTTGAATACATCATCATTCCTGTTGATTGCCGGTAGTATTCCATTGAATGGATATACCACAATTTGTTTTTCCTTCCACTTGTTTGGATTGTTTTCAGTTTGGGGCAATTACAACCAAAGATATTGTAAACATTCATATACAAATCTTTGTATGGACATAGGCTATCTTTTCTCTTGGGAAAATACCTAGAAATGTAATGGCTGGATCATAAAGAAGGTATATATTAACTTTCAAGGAAAATGCCCAACTCCTTTCCATCTTAAATTTCTACCAGTGCCATGAAACAGTTTTGGTTCCTCCACATCTGTACCTGTTTGCAGTTGTTTTTGCCATTTTAATAGGTATGTAGTGGTATCTCACCTAAGTTTTAATCTGCTTTCCAGTAATGATTAATGATGTCTGAGCATCTTTTTATCTACATATTTGCAACCCACATGTTGTCTTGTGTTTTTTTAGTTTTTAAAAATTTTAAGTAATCTCTACACCTAACGTTGGGCTTGAACCCACGACCCTGAGATCAAGAGTCTCATGCTTCTCTGACCGAGCCAGCCAGGCGCCCCACTCAATTCTTCTTTAATGAAGTTCAAGTCTGTTATCTATTTTTAAAAAGTGGGTTGTTGGCTGGGGCACCTGGGTGGCTCAGTCAGTTGAACATCCGACTCTGGCTCAGGTCATGATCTCACAGTTTGTGAGTCTGAAGCCTGCATTGGTTGCTGCTGTCAGTGCAGAGCCTGCTTCGGATCCTCTGTCCACTCCCAACTCGTGTTCTTTCTTGAAAATAAACTTTTTAGTCGGCACCTGGGTGACTCAGTCGGTTGTCTGACTTTGGCTCAGGTCATGATCTCACAGTCTGTGAGTTTGAGCTCACAAAAACCCCAAAAGCACAAGCATAAGAGAACAAGATGATAAATTTACTCTATCAACATTAAAAACTTCTGGGGGGGCCCTGGGTGACTCAGTCAGTTGAGCGTCTGACTCTTGATTTTGGCTCAAGTCATGATCCCAGGGTTGTGGGATCAAGCCCTGCATTGGGCTTTGCACTGAACGTGGAGTCTGCTTAAGATTCTCTTTCTCCTTCTGCCCCTCTCCATTCTCTCTCTCTCCCTCTCTCAAGGAAAACAAAACAACAAAAAAAAAGAAAAACAACAACTCTTGCTCTTCAAAAGACACTGTTAATAAGAGAAAAGAAAAAAATATTCCACAGACTGAAAGGAAATATTCATAGAGCATGTATTTACAAAGTACTTGTATCCAGAATATTCAGAGAACTCTCAGAATTCAACAATGAGCAAACAACCCACTTTTTACAAATATTTATTTTCTTTAAAAAAATTTTTTTTAATGTTTATTTTTTAGAGAGAGAGAGACAGAGCATGAGCAGGGGAGGGGCAGAGAGAGAGGGAGACACAGAGTCTGAAACAGACTCCAAACTCTGAGCTGTCAGCACAGAGGTCGATGTGGGGCTCGAACCCATGAGACGTGCTATATCTTCTCATGCTATATCTCCTTGTGACCTACTTGTTTTATGACTGTAAATTGATGCCTTTTGATCCCCTTCACTCATTTTGCTTACTCCCTACTCTGGCAACCACCAATCTGTTTTCTATATCTATGAACTTGGTTTTTTTGTTTCCTTTGTGTTTTTACTGTGTGTGCATGTGTGTGTGTGTTTTAGTTTTCCATATATAAGTGAGATTGTATGGTATTTATCTTCTGTATCTGATTTATTTCATTTAGCATAATGTCCTCAAGGTCCATCCATGCTATTAAAAATGGCAAGATATTCTTTTCTCTCATGGATGAATAATATCCCACTATACATATATGTATGCATATACATATATATACATGCATATATGTGTTATCCATTCATCTGTATCCACTCATCTGCCTACAGGTAATTTAGATGGTTTCCATGTCTTAGTTTTTGTAAATAGTTCTGCAATGAACGTATGGGTGAAGATATCTTTTCAAGTTAGTGATTTCATTTCCTTAAGATATATAACCAGAAGTGGGATTGCTGGATCATATGTAGTTCTATTTTTAATTTTTGAAGAACCTCCATACTGCTTTCTGTAGTAGCTGTGCCAATTTACATTCCCAGCAACAGTGCACAAGGGTTCCCTTTACCCTACAACCTTGCCAAAACTTATTTCTTGCCTTTAATGATAGCCATTCTAACATGTGTGAGGTGCTATCTCCTTATGGTTTTGATTTGTATCTCCCTGATTAGTAACGTTGAGAACCTTCTTCATGTACCTGTTTGCCATTTCTATGTCTTCCTTGGAAAAGTGTCTTTGCCAATCCTCTGCCCATTTTCTTCATGTTTCTTGTTAATGTAATGTGTTTTTTTTTTTTTTTTATCATGTTTGGGAAGATTTTCAGCTATTATTTCTTCAAAAATTTAACATTTTTTTGTCTCTTCCCTCAATTTGGGGACTACAATTACATGGATTATTAGTCCCTTGAATTTGTCCTACAGCTTACTGAGGTTGTATTTATTTATTTTTAATTCTTTTTTATCTCTGTGTGTCTCATTTGAATACTTTCTCTTGCTAAGTCTTCAAGGTTTGTTATTTTCTTCTATTATGTCTAATCTGCCATTAATGCATCCACTACATTTTTCGTTTTAGACATTGTAGCTTCATCTCTAGGATTAAAAAATATATATATATATATATATATCCTATATCTCCTCTTAATCTTTTGAACTTATGCAATACAATTATAATCACTGTTTTAATGTCTCTGACAATTCTAACATCTTTGTCAGATCTAAGTTGTTTTCTTTTTCTTTTTGAAAAGTCTGCATCTTTTTTTTTTTTTTTTTTAATTTTTTTTTTCAACGTTTATTTATTTTTGGGACAGAGAGAGACAGAGCATGAACGGGGGAGGGGCAGAGAGAGAGGGAGACACAGAATCGGAAACAGGCTCCAGGCTCTGAGCCATCAGCCCAGAGCCCGACGCGGGGCTCGAACTCACGGACCGCAAGATCGTGACCTGGCTGAAGTCGGACGCTTAGCCGACTGCGCCACCCAGGCGCCCCATGTCTGCATCTTTTTTATTGAAATATGATTAACATACAATGTTACATATTAGTTTGCATCATTTTCAATTCATTACCTTTTCTTCTCCTTATGAGTTCTATTTTCCTACTTCTTTTTGTAATCTTCCTTTTGTAATCTTTGATTGGATGCAAGACATTGTAAATGTTACATTATTAAGTGCTGGATATTGTTATATTCTTATATTTTTTACTTTTGTTCTGCCAGGCAGGTAAGTAACTTGGGAACAGATTGATCTTTTAGGGTCTTGATTTTAAGATTTGTTAAGTAGAACCAGAACAGTGTTCAGTCCAGTCTATTGAGGCAAGACTTTTCTGAACTCCCTGCCCAGTGCCCTGGATGATGAATTTTTTCCAGTCTGACTAGCAGGAACAGGCATTATTCTCGTGTCTGTGTAAGCACCAGGCACTGCTCGTTCTGATCCTTTTGGATGGCTCTTTTCCTGGCCTTTGGCAGTTTCCTCACACTAATGGGTTTATCAATATTTGACTAAATTCTCTGGGGAAATCTGTGGTTCTCTGAGGCTCTCTTCCTGTGTAGCTCTCTCCTCGCCTTTCCTGTACTCTGTTCTGCAAACTAGGTCTTCATCTCGTGGCACTGTTTTTAAAGCTGCATGATTAGAAAAGCATTAGGTATAACACACACTTCACATAATCAGAGGCCAGGATAAAATAACCATATAACATGATAGAATCTTAGATTTGATCCCATCCTACCAGCTAAAGATGTGTGTTGGGGTCAATGGGCATTACTCCTTGTCCTGACAATATCAGGAGGCTGGGGATTAGCCTTTGCTGTTGCCAGTGGCAGGATTTACTACTTAAGAACTCACAATGGAAGAAGCACCCTCTTCTTTACTGCATGATCAGAAGGTTGAGGCCTTTTCTTTCTTGCAGGAGATCAGTCTTGGAAAAGTTCATTTTTAAATTAAATTTAAAAATTTAAATTGTGGTGCCTGGGTGACTCGGTCAGTTAAGCGTCCGACTTGGGCTCAAGTCATGATCTCACAGTTTTTGGGTTCAAGCCCTGCGTTGGGCTCTGTGCTGACAGCTCAGAGCCTGGAGCCTGCTTCGGAGTCGGTGTCTCCCTCTCTCACTCTTCCTCTTCCACTCATGCTCTCTGTCTCTCTCTGTCAAAAATAAACGTTAAAAATTTTTTTAATTTAAATTAAAAAAAAACCCAGCAAATTAAAACCAAATTTGTGCAAAATACACATCAGAGTGAAATGGCTAAGAAGTAGTCCATGTAATAAAAAACAAGTATTAGCTGACATCATATGAGTCAGAGATGGCTGCCAAAAAAAAAAGCTAATGTGACCTCAGGTTGACTTAAAAGAAATATAATGGCTAAGACAAAGGAGGTGACATTTTCTCCACTCTGGCATCCTGCTAAGGGGGCAAGAACCTTGATGATACTATTGACCTGCTCACCAAATCCAGAATCCTTTTCCTTTACATGTTTTGATTTAATAGATAATTAAATATCTGCAATTTGAAGTTGCTTTTGCCTGGATATTCTACAGCTTGCAGCTGAAGACATCTTCACTAATGCAAACTTCCCAAGGAAAATTAATTTCTCCCCACCATGGACAGGTATGTCTTTTCCTAGACTGTGATCTCATAGGACTATACTCATTATCTGACACATAGTATGGAGTATAAATACATATTGAATGATGCATGAAAAATGAAATTCTCTATACATCTGACTAGCCTTGCCCATTTTCCTCCATTTATGGAGGAAATGACTCTCAGTCTGTGTGTTAGGCTTCTTGGTGTGTATTAAAGCCCAGATGCTCAGGTGGCATTGTCCAGAGATTCACCTTTGGTAGATCTAGGGTGGAGTTCTCAGGTGTTTTGAACCAGCATCCTAGAAGATTCTAATTTTGATGATCTGTAGGTTACTTTGAGAAACACTGATATAGAGAACCAAAGACTGATAAAATATGTACATGGGGACTTCCCCAAATTTGGAAGGTAAATTTTCCAGTCACTGACCAAATTATCTGTAAAGGCTCTTTGTGTGTGTGTGAGAGAGAGAGAGAGAGAGAGTGTGTGTGTGTGTGTGTGTGTATGTTTTGAAAGAGAGAGCATGCATACACATGCAAGTGGGAGTGGGGAAAAAAGAGAAGGAGAGAGAAAATGCCAAGCAGGCTCCACACTGTCAGTGCAGAGCCCAGTGCAGGGCTCCAACTCACAAATCATGAGATCATGATCTGAGCTGAATCGAGAATTGGACGCTTAACAACTGAGCCACCCAGGCACCCCTCTTTATGTGTTTTTAAGTGATGTAGAGCAAAATCATTTTTCCGAGATATTGTAAAGATTTATCCCAGCCCAGTCCAGCCCCACTCCTGGGAAGGAAGTTGTCCTCAGATGGCCCTTTGAAGTCTTACTTTTTTTCATGGTTCAGAAGTTTCTCCCTGGCATTCCCTAGGTATCCTTAACACTACATATTCTCTTTCTTATCAAACAGGTTAGTCTGCTAAGGCATGGCCTGGATCTTTGTTCCAAGTCTGGACATAAGAGAGAGGGAAAGGAAGGAGGGGTAGAGATAGGAAAAGAGATTGAGAGAAGAGAGAGAAAAACCATCAAACACAGATAGCCCTTTCTTTTTCTTTAGAGAATTAATTCAGTTCTTCTGGATTGATCTCCTAAGAACTTTTAAAAACATTTCCTTTTGATCCAAAAGAAAATCTATGCACTTAATCATTTGCACAGCAGGAAGGATCCCAGCAGACAAGAACACTGGGACCAAAAATGATACTGGAACAAGAGAAACATATTTTCGGTCCCATAAACCACATGAAAGTTATGCAGAAATTAAAACTTTTTAAAAGAAAATATTCAGTGTTTCTTAAAATCATATTAATTGGAGAATATTTAGAAAAATGGAAAAACACAAAGAAAACAATAAATGTTATTTGTAATTCAATAACCCACATATAACTATGATTAGTTTCTATGCTTATACAAACATATACTTTTTAACTCTTTCAAAACTGGAATAGGGGCACCTGGGTGGCTCAGTCAGTTACGTGTCCAACTTCAGCTCAGGTCTTGATCTCATGGTTTGTGAGTTGAGCCCATGTACAGCTCTGTGCTGACAGCTCAGAGCCTGGAGCCTGCTTCAGACCCTGTTTCCTTCTCTCTGCCCCTCCCCTACTCGTACTCTCTCTCTCTCCAAAATAAATAAACATTAAAAAATTTTTTAAAAATTAGAATAATTTTGAGTCTATGTTTTCCACTTAAATTTATTATGAACACTTTTGCATGCTATCAAATATTCTTTTTTATGTTTATTTATTTTGAGAGAGAGAATGTGTAAGTGGGGGGAGGGGCAGAGAGAGAGAGAGAGAGAGAGAAAATCTCAAGCAGGCTTGATGCTGTCAGCACAGAGCCTGATGTGGGGCTTGATCTCAGGAACCATGAGATCATGACCTGAGCCAAAATCAAGAGTTTGATGCTTAACCAACTGAGCCACCCAGGTACCACAATGCAATCAAAAAGCTTTCAAAAACTTATTTTTAGGGGCGCCTGGGTGACTCAGTCAGTTAAGCATCTGACTCTTGATTTTGGCTCAGGTCATGATCTCACAGTTTGTGGGGTTGAGCTCTGTGTTGGATTCATGCTTGGGATTCTCTCTGTTCCTCCCCACTCTCTCTCTCTCTGTCCCCCACTCTCTCTCTCTCTCAGAATAAATAAATAATCTTTAAAAAACCTTATTCTTAATGACTGCATTATATATATAAAACTAATATATTTATGCATCTATATTTATAATGTATATGTTATATATAACATATATAAATAACATTTCTTCTTTTTTAAATTGTTCATGTTCTTTGATTATTTTTTATTGGTGGGTTAGTATTTTACATATTGACTCTAAGAACCAGTTCATTTTGGGGCACCTGGGTGGTTCAGTCGGTTGAGCAACTGACTCTTGATTTCAGCTCAGGTCATGATCCTAGGGTTGTGGGATCCAACCCCATGTTGGGATCCATGCTGAGTGTGGACCCTGCTTAAGATTCTCTCTCTCTCTCTCTCTCTCTCTCTCTCTTTCTCTCTCTCTGTCCCCCTCTCCCTCTGCCTCTCTCCCTTGCTCACACTCTCTTTCTTTCTCTAAAATTAAGAAAAAAAAAAAAGCAATTCATTTTGAAAGCTATTGATCTTTTGTTTCCTTAGAAATCTTTTTTTCAGTTTGCCAATTTCCTATTTTGCTCTTGCATTTTAAAACAAGGAATTGAATGATTTTTAATAGTCAAAATATGACTCGTCTAAAAACAATGTGCCTTCACTTGGATATATTGGATCCTGAATAGAAAAAAAGGCATTAGTAAAAAAAACAACTGGTGAAATCTAGACTTTAGTTAATAGAAATGTACCACTGTGACTTTTTTCACTTTTGATCAAAGTACCATGATAGTGTATGATGACGACATTGGGGGAAAATGGATGAGGGGTAATATGGAAACTGTACTATCTTTGCAACTTGTCTGCAAATATAAGATTATTCCAGAGTAAAAATTTATTAAACACACATGCACAAATATCCACCTTTTAATTTTTTTTATTTCTACTTCTCATGATTTTATTTATTTTTAAATGTTTTTATTTATTTTTGAGAGAAAGAGAGACAGAGCATGAGTGGGGGAGGGGCAGAGAGAGAGGGAGACACAGAGTCAGAAGCAGGCTCCAGGCTCTGAGCTGTCAGCACAGAGCCCAATGCGGGGCTTGAACTCACAAACCATGAGATTACGACCTGAGCTGAAGTCGGACACTCAACCAACTGAGCCACTCAGGCGTCCCTTCATGATTTTAGACTTCGGAAGATTTTGCTCACGTGGAGATCATGAGTATATTCATCCATACTTTCCTTTAATGTTTTCATGTTTTGAGGTTTACAATTTTATTTCACTCTTTTGTCTGTCTGTAGTTCATTTTAGTGTTATGTAATAAATCAAGATCTAATTTGACATTTTTTCATATATTTAACTGTTTTCTCTAAAACCGTTCATGCTATAATTATCTTTTACCACTAATTTGAGATACTTCGTTTATTATACATAAAATTTGTCTCTGACCTCCAGACTTTTGCTAATGGTCAAGAGGGAATAGCAGGGATTGGATTTATCCACTCACTTGCAACAGTAGAAAATTGGCAAAATATGAGACAAAATATATGAAATAATGACTCTCAAGACAGTGGACACAAAGCAATGAAGAATGGTGCTCTCTGAAGGACAGGAAATAATGCTTTCCCCAGCTTGCAGTCCAAGGTGAGTGTTCAGGCCATGGGGCATGGAGGGGAAACCGATACAGAGCTCAAGAGTCTTCCTGACTTGATAAAGGGCTGGGAGTCCAGGGAAACCAAGATGGGCAGAGTTTTCAGGGCAGAGTAGTGGAGAGAAGAGAGATGAATAGAGAATGCTGGAGATTGGCAGGGAGTATTCAGTCTTCAGCTGAGTTTTGATCAATATGTGCATGTGAGGAACTACCTAACATTGGGGACAAAATCTTCTGAAGAGATCAGTGAGAACAAACCCCATTTTGGACAGGACCAGGAAGAGTTTCTATCCCCACAAGACACAACAGCATTGGATAGAGTGCTAAGAAGGGTTTTGCCTCAGTGGTGAGGAAAATAGAACAAAGAACATGTGAGATGAGCAAAAAACAAGTAGCATAATGAATTAAATTCTACCATATCATTGATCACATTAAATATAAATAGTATAAACATTCATTTAAGTGAAAATCATGTATAAACATCCTTTAAAAAATTTTTTTGATGTTTATTTATTTTTGAGACACGGAGAGACAGAGTATGAACAGGGGAGTGTCAGAGAGAGAGGGAGACACAGAATCTGAAGCAGGCTCCAGTCTCTGAGCTGTCAGCACAGAGCCCCATGCAGGGCTTGAACTCACAAACTGTGAGATCATGACCTGAGCTGAAGCCGGACGCTTAACCGACGGAGCTACCCAGGCGCCCCATAAACATCTTTTTTCAAAAGTTTATTTATTTTGAAAGAGAGAGAGAGGCAGAGGGAGAGAGAGAATCCCAAGTAGGCTCCCCACTGACAGCACAGGGTGCAACACAGGGCTTGAACCCATGATCCATGAGATCATGACCTGAGCTGAAATCAAGAGTCAGACACTCAAGCAGCTGAGTCAGAGAGGTGCCCCTATAAACATCCTTTTAGTTAAAAAGCAGAGAGGGTCCGATTGGACAAAAAGTGATGACCTGCCTGTATGTGTCTTCAAGAGATCAACTTTAAATATAAAGACAAAAATAGGTTAAAAGTAAAAAGAAGGAAAGAAATAGTCCATTCTAGTTCCAATTGTTTAAAAAGCCAGAGTAGCTATATTGATAGCAAACAAAGTAGATTTCAGAGCAAAGAATATTACCAAAGATAAAAAGGTCATTTCATAATGATTAAGAGCTCAATGAATTAGGACACAGCAATCCTAAACACCATGCATTAGGAGAGAGAGCTCTGAAATTTATGAAGCAAAAATTAATGGCAATGCAGGCAGTAATAGCTATAACCACAATTATAGTTGGATATTTCAACAATCCTCTCAGTAACTGATAAATGAGTAGACAAAAAAATCAGTAAGAATATACAAGAACTTAAATAACACTATCAATCAACTTGACTTAATTGATATTTACAAAATACCCAACACTGCAGAGAAGAAAAAGCTTTCTTCTGCCCTCTTAGGTTCTGTGGCTGACCTAAGAATTAAACTAACATAAGAAAGGTTAACAGGAAAACAAAGCACACAGATTTATTTACCATTTTTACATGTAGACAGGGTTCTTAAAAAAAAAAAAGTCCTGAAGAAGCAACTAGGTCCCAAAACTTATATACTCTCCTACACAAAGAGCAATGAATTGTGAGGATGGAACAAGGCAAAGGGGCTTGGGCCAGGGGCAATAAATTGTGGGCCAAGTGACCAGGAAATAGATGGAACACTAACAGAAGTTGAGGGTCATTTTAGTTTGTTTGTACAGGTCTCTGGTGATAAGAATGCTCTTCTCTTCATGGTACAGAGAAAGCACTTTTCTCATAGGAAATTTTATGACCTGCTTAATGTAAAAAGGAGAATGTCAGAGAGCCTTGTCATCTGCTGTTTCCCAAGTGCCTTTAGCTCAAAATAATTAATACGCCAGAGTGACATATTTGGAGATGACATGTTCTGAACTCTTGCAATAAAAAAATACACACTGTTTTCAGTATAAACCATATTCTGGACCAGAAGTTTTGATAAATTTAAAAAGATGCCAGTCAGACAAAGTATAGTATCTGATTACAATGGAATTAAATTAGAAATGCATTACAGAAAAATATCTGGAAAACCCTAAATATTTGAAAACTAAATATCATACTTCTGAATAACCCATGGTTCAAAGAAGAAATTAGAAGATTAGAAAATATTTTTGAATTGAATTAAAATGAAAATAAGACATAACAACATTTGATATTCTAAGCTCTGCTTAGATATTTATAATAATAAATATTTATATCAGAAAGGAAGAAATATCTCAAACTGTTTATATAAACTTCCCATATCGAGTAACTAGAAGAAGAAAATAAAAACAAACCCGAATGAAGCAGAAGGAGGATGATAATAAAGACAAGAGTAAAAATCAATATAATTATAAACAAACAGAAAATCAGTGAAAGTAATAACATGTTTTTGGAAAAGATAAATAAAATAAACACACTTCTAGCAAGGCTGACAGAAGTAAAAAGAGAAAAGACACAAATGACTAATATTATAAATGAAAGAGGGAACATCAATATATACCCACACAAACTTAAAAAATTAAAAGAGAATAGCACAAAAATCTTCAACATCTATACATTTTATTAATAAATGGACAAATTCTTAAAAAACCGAGACTACTAAAACTTATCCAAGATGAAATAGACACTCTGAATAGTCTATAGCTATTAAAGTCATTGAATTTGTAGTTCAAAACCTCCCAAAAAATAAATCCCAGCTGTGTTAGTTTGCTAGGGCCACTATAAAGAGAATTATAGACCTGGTGGCTTAAACAACCAAAATTTATTTTTCTAAAATTCTGGAGAGAATCCTGGGAAGATGGCGGTGTAGGAGGAGCTGGGCTCACTGCGCATCCTGTTGATCACTTAGATTCCACCTACACTTGCCCAAATAACTCAGAAAACCGCCAGAAGACTAGCAGAACGGAGTCTCCGGAGCCAAGTGCAGACGAGAGGCCCAAGGAAGAGGGTAGGAAGGGCAGAGAGGCAGTGCGTGCTCCATGGACTGGTGGGAGGGAGCCGGGGAAGAGGGGCAGCCTGCCGGCCAAGCAGAGCACCCGAGTCTGGCTGGCAAAAGCGGAGGGGCCATATGGAGTGTGTTCAGACAGCGAGCGGGACTTGATATCTGGAAGGTTATAAGCTAACAGCTCTGCTCAGAGAATGGGAGGGCTGGAGGACAACGGGAGGGAGAGTTGTTGAGCCCCGGACGACAGAGCGCAGCTTGGCATGGAACAAAAGCGCTCGCCAGCGCCATCTCCCTCACCCACCCCCCAGCCAAAATCCCAAAGGGAACCCGTTCCTGCCAGGGAACTTGCTGGCACCACACAAACACCCAACGCTGTGCTTCTGCAGATCCATCCCTCCGGTGGGTCTGACTCCCTCCCAGTGCCTCAGGGCCCCTCCTGAAGTGGATCTCTGAAGGAAAAGCGAGCTGAGCCTGCCCCTCCCACCCCTGCACCTTGCCAATCTATCCCAGCTAATATGCCAGGTCCCCAGCACCACAAGCCTGGCAGTGTGCAAGTAGCCCAGATGGGCCACGCCACCCCACAGTGAATCCCGCCCCTAGGAGAGGGGAAGAGAAGGCACACACCAGTCTAACTGTGGCCCCAGCGGTGGGCTGGGGACAGACATCAGGTCTGACTGCGGCCCGCCCACCAACGCAAATTATTCAAGACAGCACAGGGAAAGTGCCCCACAGTCCCGCACCACTCCAGGGACTATCCAAAATGACGAAATGGAAAAATTCCCCTCAAAAAAATGTCCAGGAAATAACAACAGCTAAACAATATAACAGAAAATGAATTTAGAATAATAGTCATAAAATTAATCGTTGGGCTTGAAAACAGTATAAAGGACAGCAGAGAATCTCTTGCTACAGAGATCAAGGGACTAAGGAACAGCCAGGAGGAGGTAAAAAATGCTATCAATGAGCTGCGAAATAAAATGGAGACAACCACGGCTTGGACTGAAGAGGCAGAGGAGAGAATAGGTGAACTAAAGGATAAAATTATGGAAAAAGAAGAAGCTGAGAAAAAGAGAGATAAAAAAATCCACGAGTATGAGGGGAAAATTAGAGAACTAAGTGATGCACTAAAAAGAAATAATATACGCATAATTGGTATTCCAGAGGAGGAAGAGAGAGGGAAAGGTGCTGAAGGGGTACTTGAAGAAATAATAGCTGAGAACTTCCTGGATCTGGGAAAGGAACAAGACATTGAAATCCAAGAGGCACAGAGAACTCCCTTCAGACGTAACTTGAATCAATCTTCTGCACAACATATCATAGTGAAACTGGCAAAATACAAGGATAAAGAGAAAATTCTGAAAGCAGCTAGAGATAAACGTGCTCTAACATATAAAGGAAGACCTATAAGACTCGTGATGGATCTCTCTACTGAAACTTGGCAGGCCAGAAAGGAATGGCAGGAGATCTTCCATGTAATGAACAGAAAAAATATGCAGCCGAGAATCCTTTATCCAGCAAGTCTGTCATTTAGAATAGAAAGAGAGATAAAGGTCTTCCCAAACAAACAAAAACTGAAGGAATTCGTCACCACTAAACCAGCTCTACAAGAGATCCTAAGGGGGATATTGTGAGACAAAGTATCAGAGACATCGCTACAAGCATGAAACCTATGGACATCACAATGACTCTAAACCCATATCTTTCTATAATAACACTGAATGTAAATGGACTAAATGCGCCAACCAAAAGACATAGGGTATCAGAATGGATAAAAAACAAGACCCATCTATTTGCTGTCTACAAGAGACTCATTTTAGACCTGAGGACACCTTCAAATTGAGAGTGAGGGGATGGAGAACTATTTATCATGCTACTGGAAGTCAAAAGAAAGCTGGAATAGCCATACTTATATCCAACAAACTAGACTTTCAATTAAAGGCTGTAGCAAGGGATGAAGAAGGGCATTATATACTAATCACAGGGTCTATCCATCAGGAATAGCTAACAATTATAAATGTCTATGTGCCGAATACGGGAGCCCCCAAATATATAAAACAATTACAAACATAAGCAACCTTATTGATAAGAATGTGGTAATTGCAGGGGACTTTAACACCCCACTGACAGAAATGGATAGATCATCTAGACACACGGTCAATAAAGAAACAAGGGCCCTGAATGAAACATTGGATCAGATGGACTTGACAGATATATTTAGAACTCTGCATCCCAAAGCAACAGAATATACTTTCTTCTCGAGTGCACATGGAACATTCTCCAAGATAGATCACATACTGGGTCACAAAACAGCCCTTCATAAGTATACAAGAATTGAAATCATACCATGCATACTTTCAGACCACAATGTTATGAAGCTTGAAATCAACCACAGGAAAAAGTCTGGAAAACCTCCAAAAGCATAGAGGTTAAAGAACACCCTACTAAAGAATGAATGGGTCAGCCAAGCAATTAGAGAAGAAATTAAAAAAATATATGGAAACAAACGAAAATGAAAATACAATAATCCAAACGCTTTGGGATGCAGCGAAGGCAGTCCTGAGAGGAAAATACATTGCAATCCAGGCCTATCTCAAGAAACAAGAAAAATCCCAAATACAAAATCTAACAGCACACCTAAAGGAAATAGAAGCAGAACAGCAAAGACAGCCTAAACCCAGCAGAAGAAGAGAAATAAAGATCAGAGCAGAAGTAAACAATATAGAATCTAAAAAAACTGTACAGCAGATCAATGAAACCAAGAGTTGGTTTTTGAAAAAATAAACAAAATTGACAAACCTCTAGCCAGGCTTCTCAAAAA
Organism: Lynx rufus; assembly: GCF_022079265.1. Taxonomy (NCBI): domain Eukaryota; kingdom Metazoa; phylum Chordata; class Mammalia; order Carnivora; family Felidae; genus Lynx; species Lynx rufus. Next base: position 15,036,394 of record NW_025814842.1, on the reverse strand, counting down.
GAAAAGGGAGATGACCCAAATAGATAAAATCATGAATGAAAATGGAATTATTACAACCAATCCCTCAGACATACAAGCAATTATCAGGGAATACTATGAAAAATTATATGCCAACAAACTGGACAACCTAGAAGAAATGGACAAATTCCTAAACACCCACACACTTCCAAAACTCAATCAGGAGGAAATAGAAAGCTTGAACAGACCCATAACCAGCGAAGAAATTGAATCAGTTATCAAAAATCTCCCAACAAATAAGAGTCCAGGACCAGATGGCTTCCCAGGGGAGTTCTACCAGACGTTTAAAGCAGAGATAATACCTATCCTTCTCAAGCTATTCCAAAAAATAGAAAGGGAAGGAAAACTTCCAGACTCATTCTATGAAGCCAGTATTACTTTGATTCCTAAACCAGAGACCCAGTAAAAAAAGAGAACTACAGGCCAATATGCCTGATGAATATGGATGCAAAAATTCTCAATAAGATACTAGCAAATCGAATTCAATGGCATATAAAAAGAATTATTCACCATGATCAAGTGGGATTCATTCCTGGGATGCAGGGCTGGTTCAACATTCACAAATCAATCAATGTGACACATCACATTAATAAAAGAAAAGATAAGAACCATATGATCCTGTCAATCGATGCAGAAAAGGCCTTTTACAAAATTCTGCAACCTTTCTTAATAAAAACCCTCGAGAAAGTCGGGATATAAGGAACATACTTAAAGATCATAAAGCCATTTATGAAAAGCCCACAGCTAACATCATCCTCAATGATGAGGATGAGGCTAACATCATCCTCAATGGGGAAAAACTGAGAGCTTTTTCCCTGAGATCAGGAACACGACAGGTATGTCCACTCTCACCGCTGTTGTTTAACATAGTGTTGGAAGTTCTAGCATCAGCAATCAGACAACAAAAGGAAATCAAAGGCATCAAAGTTGGCAAAGATGAAGTCAAGCTTTCGCTTTTTGCAGATGACATGATATTAGACATGGAAAATCCGATAGACTCCACCAAAAGTCTGGTAGAACTGATACATGAATTTAGCAAAGTTGCAGGATACAAAATCAATGTACAGAAATCAGTTGCATTCTTATACACTAATAATGAAGCAACAGAAAGACAAATAAAGAAACTGATCCCATTCACAATTGCACCAAGAAGCATAAAATACCTAGGAATAAATCTAACCAAAGATGTAAAGGATCTGTATGCTGAAAACTATAGAAAGCTTATGACGGATATTGAAGAAGTAATAAAGAAATGGAAAAACATTCCGTGCTCATGGATTGGAAGGATAAATATTGTCAAAATGTCAATACTACCCAAAGCTATCTACACATTCAATGCAATCCTAATCAAAATTGCACCAGCATTCTTCTCGAAACTAGAACAAGCAATCCTAAAATTCATATGGAACCACAAAAGGCCCTGAATAGCCAAAGTCATTTTGAAGAAGAAGACCAAAGCAGGAGGCATCACAATCCCAGACTTTAGCCTCTACTACAAAGCTGTAATCATCAAGACAGCATGGTATTGGCACAAAAACAGACACATAAACCAATGGAATAGAATAGAGACTCCAGAATTGGACCCACAAAAGTATGGCCAACTAATCTTTGACAAAGCAGGAAAGAATATCCAATGGAAAAAAGACAGTCTCTTTAACAAACGGTGCTGGGAGAACTGGACAGCAACATGCAGAAGGTTGAAACTAGACCACTTTCTCACACCATGCACAAAAATAAACTCAAAATGGATAAAGGACCTGAATGTGAGACAGGAAACCATCAAAACCCTAGAGGAGAAAGCGGAAAAAGACCTCTCTGACCTCAGCCATAGCAATTTCTTACTTGACACATCCCCAAAGGCAAGGGAATTAAAAGAAAAAGTGAACTACTGGGACCTTATGAAGATAAAAAGCTTCTGCACAGCAAAGGAAACAACCAACAAAACTAAAAGGCAACCAACGGAATGGGAAAAGATATTTGCAAATGACATATCACACAAAGGGCTAGTATCCAAAATCTATAAAGAGCTCACCAAACTCCACACCTGAAAAACAAATAACCCAGTGAAGAAATGGGCAGAAAACATGAATAGACACTTCTCTAAAGAAGTCATCCGGATGGCCAAAAGGCACATGAAAAGATGCTCAATGTCGCTCCTCATCAGGGAAATACAAATCAAAACCACACTCACGTATCACCTCACGCCAGTCAGAGTGGCCAAAATGAACAAATCAGGAGACTATAAATGCTGGAGAGGATGTGGAGAAACGGGAACCCTCTTGCACTGTTGGTGGGAATGCAAATTGGTGCAGCTACTCTGGAAAACAATGTGGAGGTTCCTCAGAAAATTAAAAATAGACCTACCCTATGACCCAGCAATAGCACTGCTAGGAATTTACCCAAGGGATACAGGAGTACTGATGCATAGGGGCACTTGTACCCCAACATTTATATCAGCACTCTCAACAATAGCCAAATTATGGAAAGAGCCTAAATGTCCATCAACTGATGAATGGATAAAGAAATTGTGGTTTATATACACAATGGAGTACTACGTGGCAATGAGAAAAAATGAAATATGGCCCTTCGTAGCAACATGGATGGAACTGGAGAGTGTGATGCTAAGTGAAATAAGCCATACAGAGAAAGACAGATACCATATGGTTTCACTCTTATGTGGATCCTGAGAAACTTAACAGAAACCCATGGGGGAGGGGAAGGAAAAAAAAAAGGAGGTTAGAGTGGGAGAGAGCCAAAGCTTAAGAGACTCTTAAAAACTGAGAACAAACTGAGGGTTGATGGGGGGTGGGAGGGAGGGGAGGGTGGGTGATGGGTATTGAGGAGGGCACCTTTTGGGATGAGCACTGGGTGTTGTATGGAAACCAATTTGATAATAAACTTCATATATTGAAAAAAATAAAGTAAAATAAAATTCTGGAGGCTAGAAGGCTGAGATCAAATGTCAGCAGGATTGGTTTTTTCTGAGGTCTATCACCTTGGCTTGCTGATGTCTGTATTCTCCTTCTGTCTTATTACAGTATTCCTTCTGTGTATGTGTCTTAATCTCTTTACAAGGATACCAATCATTGGATTAGACCCACTCTAATGAGTTCATTTTCACTTAATTACGTCTTTAAAGATCCTATCTCAAAATAAAACCTTGTTATACAGTATTTAGTATTAGGACTTCAACATATAAATTTTGGGGGAACACAGTTCAGCTCATAACACCAATCCAGATGATATTAGTTGTGACTTATACCAAACATTTACAGAAGAAAAACACCAAATCTGTGTACTTTTTTCCTAGAAAATAGAGAGAAAATATTTCCCAACTAATTTTATACAGGCAGCATAGTATCAAAACCAGATCAAGATGGTACAAAGAAAAAAAAACCCAGAGCAATATTTCTTATAAATATGGACATAAAATACAAATAAAATATTTGTAAATCAATTTAATCTCTATATAAGAATAGTACAACATCACCAAGTGGGTTTTATTCTAGAAATGAAAACCTGGTTAAACATTCAAAAACCAATCAAGCTAATCCACCATATTAACAGTTCATGGAAGAAAAACCATATGATCATATCAATTGGTGTGGGAAAAATTGTTTAACAACTTCAATACCTGTTCATCTCAACTTGATAAAGAGCATCTACAAAATATCCACAAGTAATGTCATACTTCATATTGAAAGATTGAATGCTTTTCCTCTAAAATTGAGTACAGAGCAAGAACATCTGGTCTTACCTCTCTTATTCAACATAGTACTGAAAATCTTAGCCAGTGCAATAAGGCAAGAAAAAAAGTAAAAGACAAAAACAAACAAATAAAAAAACATATCAGAAAGGAAGAAATAAAACTGCTCACAAAATTGTTTATGCAGAAAATCCCAAGAAATCTATAACAAAAAGGCTAGAACTTATAATTGAGCTTAGCAACATACAAGGCAAACATAAAAAAAATGTATGTCTATAAGTTAGCAATGAACAACTGAAAACCAAAATTTAAAATAATACCACATACATTAGCTCCCCCACCCCAAACAGAATTCTAGAAAAACATATACAACATTTGTATGCTTAAAAGTACAAAACAGTGGTGAAAAAAATCAGAGAAGAGCTAAATAAATGGAACGACATATCATGTTCATGAATTGGAAGATTCAACAGAGTAAAGATGTCAATTGTCCCCACATTTCTCTATAGTATGTGTAATAAGGAATCACCCAAGGAGGGGTCTGGTCATAGTCATTGGCTCACATTTCCCAGTGTCTTTGTTATTTATGGTGAGTTACTCAGACCACACCTGATAATTTATGCTAATGGGGTGATTCATGGTTGGCTCCTTGGAACATGTGATATCAGCCCAATATCCAGAGAGTGGGTAGGGGAAGAGGGCTGGGGATGGAGTTAAATTCCGTGGGCAATGGACATTCAGTCATGTCTATCTAATGAAATCTCAACAGCAACCCTGGATACCAAAGCTGGGGTGGGCTTCCTTTGTTGGCAATTGTGTGTGTGTGTGTGTGTGTGTGTGTGTGTGTGTGTGTGTGTTGTCAAGCATAATGACTTGTTCCAGACTCTGCTACATGACTCTCTTCCTTTGGCTGGTTGAAATTTGTACCTTCTCTCTGGGGAAAATGTACCCATGAGTATTTAGGCATATCTCATTTTACTTCACTTAATTGTGCTTCACAGAAATTGCTTTTTTTTTTTTGCACACCAATTGAAGGTTTGTGGTAACTCTGCATCAGGGAGTCCACTGGTTCCTGTAGCATTTGTTTTGCAATAGCATTTGCTCATTTCATGTCTCTGTGTCACATTTTGGTAAATTGAAAAGCATCTGCACAGCGAAGGAAACCATTAATAAAGTGAAAAGGCAACTATTGAATGGCAGAAAATATTTGCAAATCATATATCTGATAATGTTCAAAATATGTAAAGAACTCATACAGCTCGATAACAAGAAACACCTAATCTAGTTAAAAATGGGTAGAGGATCTAAGTAGACATTCTTCTTTTTTTTTTTTTTTAATTTTTTTTAACGTTTATTTATTTTTGAGACAGAGAGAGACAGAGCATGAACAGGGGAGGGTCAGAGAGAGGGAGACACAGAATCTGAAACAGGCTCCAGGCTCTGAGCTGTCAGCACAGAGCCCGACGCGGGGCTTGAACTCACGGACTCACGGACCGCGAGATCATGACCTGAGCCGAAGTCGGAAACCTTAGCTTTAGCAATCAGACAACAAGAAGAAATAAAAGGTACCCAAATCAGCAAGAAATAAGTCAAACTTTCACTATTTGCAGACGGCATGATATTCTATGTAGAAATTTCAAAAGACTCCACCAAAAAATGCTAGAACTAATACATGAATTCAGCAAAGTCACAGGCTATAAAATCAACATACAGAAATCTGTTGCATTTCTATACACCATGATGAAGCAGCAGAAAAAGAAATCAGGGAATCGGTCGCATTCACAATTGCACCAAAATCTACAAGATACCTAGGAATAAACCTAACCAAAGGGGTAAAAGATCTGTATCTGAAAACTACAGAAAACTTATGAAGGAAATCGAAAGGGACACAAAGAAATGGAAAAACATTCCATGCTCATGGATTGGAAAAACAAACATTGTTAAAATGTCTATACTACCCAAAGCAATCTACACATTTAATGCAATCCTTATCAAAATACCACTGGCATTTTTTACAGAACTAGAACAAACAATTCTAACATTTGTACAGAACTAGAAAAGACCCTGAATAGCCAAAGTGATCCTGAAAAGGAAAACCAAAGCTGGAGGCATCACAGTCCCGGACTTCAAGCTGTATTACAAAGCTGTAATCATCAAGACAGTACGGTACTGGCACAAAAACGCTCTTAGATCATGGAACAGAATAGAAAACCCAGAAACGGACCCACAACTATATGGTCAACCTATCTTTGACAAAGCAGAAAACAATATCCAATGGAAAAAATGTCTTCAACAAATGGTGTTGGGAAAACTGGACAGTGACATGCAGAAGAATGAAATTGAACCACTTTCTTACACCATACACAAAAATAAATGTAAAATGGATGAAAGACCTAAGTGTGAGACAGGAAACCATCAATATCTTAGAGGAGAGCACAGGCTGCAAACTCTTTGACCTGGACCATAGCAACTTCTTACTAGACATATCGCTGAAGGGAAGGGAAACAAAAACAAGCACAAACTATTGGGACTTCATCAAGATAAAAAGCTTCTGCACAGCGAAGAAAATAATCAATAAAACTAAAAGGCAGGCTATGGAATGGGAGAAGTTATTTGCAAATAACATATCTGATAAAGGGTTAGTATCCAAAATCTATAAAGAACTTATCAAACTCAACACCCCCAAACCAAATAATCCAGTTAATAAATAGGTAGAAGACATGAATAGACATTTTTCCAAAGAAGACATCCAGATGGCCAACAGACACATGAAAAAATGCTCAAAATCATTCTTCATCAGGGAAATAAAAATCAAAACTACAATGAGATACCACCTCACACCTGTCAGAATTAGCAACACAAGAGACAACAGGTGTTGGTGAGGATGCGGAGAAAGGGGACTCCTCCTGCACTGTTGGTGGGAATGCAAACTGGTGCAGCCACTCTGGAAAACAGTACGGAGTTTCTTCCAGCAATTACCTACTAGGTATTTACTGAAAGGTTACAAAAATACAGATTTGAAAGGGTACATGTATCCCTATGTTTACTGCAGCATTATCAACAAGACCCCAAATGTCCATTGACTGATGAACAGACACACACACACACACACACACACACACACACACTGGAATATTACTCAGCCATCAAAAGGAATGAAACCTTGCCATTTGCAATGACATGGGTAGAACTACAGTGTATTACACTAAATGAAATAAGTCAGTCAGGCAAAGACAAATACCATATGATTTCACTCATATGTGGAATTTAAGAAACAAAACAAATGAACATATGAGAAAGGTGGGAAAAAAGAAAAAAGAGAGAGGGAATAAACCATAAGAGACTTTTTACGATAGAGAACAAACTGAGGGTTGATGGAGGAAGGTGGGTGGGGGATGGGCTAGATAGGTGATGGCTATTAGGAGTGCACTTGTTACAATGAGCGCTGGGGGTTATATATAAGTGATGAATTACTAAATTCTACTCCTGACACCAATATTACACCATATGTTAACTAACTACAATTTAAATTAAAAATTTGAAAAAAAAAGAAATTGTGCAGTATCTATCTATCTTGAGAGCATCATGCTAATTGAAATAAGCCAGATACAAAATATGAATACTATTTGATCTCACTTATACATTGAATCCAAAACAACAATAACAACAACAAAATAACTCATGGATATAAGAACAGATTGGAGGTTGTCAGAGATGAGAGTGGGGGTGAGAAATGGGCAAAATGGGTTAAGGGAGTTAGGCACAAACTTCCAATTATAAATAAATGCCATGGAGATATATTGTACAGCATGGCAGCCATAATTAATAATACTGTATTACATATCTGAAAGTTGTTTAGAGATTAAGTCTTAAAAGTTCTCATCACAAGAAAATGAATTCTATAAATATGATTTCAGATGTTAACCAAACTTACTGTGGTAATTATTTCACAATATATACAAATATCAAGTCATTATGTTGTATATCTGAAACTGATATAATGTATGTCAGTTACACCTCAGTTAGGAAAAAGAAAAGCTACACCATGGTATGTTAAAGGGATAGAAAACATATCAATAAACTAAACCCACACAAGTACAGTCAACTGAATTTTGAACAAGATGCAAAATAATTCAATGGAGCAAGGACCATTTTTTCAACAAATGATGTTGGAGAAATTGGACATCTATTGGTAAACAAGTGAAATGCAAGTTCAAACAAGTGAAATGCAAGTTCAACCTCACATTTTATTAAAAACAGCGTACTCAAAATTGATCATAGATATGAAGAGAAAAAGAAGATAAACTTTTGGAAGAAAACAGGAAAAAGTCTTAGTAATCTGGAATACTTGAATTTCTTAGACATGACAGGAAAAGCACCATCAATAAAAGAAAAAAACACCCAGATAAATCAAAACTTTTTCTCTGTGAAAGATGATATTAAACAACTTAAAAGAACTACAGAATGTAAAAAATATTTGCACATCACATATCTAACAACAGACTTGTATCTTCAATATACAAAGAGCTCTTTAAATGCAACAGTAAGAAAACAACCAATTTAAAGATGGGCAAAAGACTGGAACAGATATTTCACCAAAGAGGATGAAAAAACTAAGCACATGAAAAATTGTTAATAGCATTAGCCACTGGGGAAATGCAAATTAAAACCACAATGAGCTACGAGAGTTCTGTTAGAAATAACCAAAATGAAAAATACTGACAAAACCAAGTGATGGTTGGCGGGGATATGGAGAATCTGGAACTCTCACACACTGCTGGTAGGAATGCAAAATGACACAGCTACTCAGGGAAATGTTTTGCTGGTACCCTTAAATATTGATCTTAGTATTTGTATGTCCCAGCAATTTTACTCCTGCGAGAATTGAAACGTATGTTCACACTCAAGCGTGGACGCAGATGCTTATAAAACGTTTCTTTGTAATTGCCAAAACCTGTGAAAAACCTAAAGGTCCTTCAATAGGCGAATGGCCACATGAACTGGGATACATCTACGTAGTGGAGTACTGCTCAGAAACAATACGGGAGGAACTATTGATGCATGTGACAGGTTGGGCGGATCTCAAGGACATTCCATTAAGTGGGAAAAGTCAAACTCAAAAGGTTATGTGCTGTATGATTCCCTCATATAACATTCTAAAAATGACAAGTTGTAGTGTTGGAGGACAGAGCAGGGTTTTCCAGGGCTAGGAGCGGAAAGAGGGTAGGATTTTAAAGAAACAGCATGAGGGAGTTTTGGGGGGTGACAACTGTTCTGTATCCTGATTGCTGTGGTGGTTACACAAATCTACATGTATCATTAAATTCATATAGCTAAACATCAAAAAAAAAAAAGAAAAGAAAACAACTGAATGAAGAGAAAACTGTTAAAATCTGAACAAGGTCTACGGTTTAGTTGATAGTATTGTATCAGTGCCAATATCCGGGTTTTGATCATTGTATATAGGGTTATATAGGATGTTAACATCAGGAGAGGCTGAGTGAAGCCTACACAAGAACTGTCACCCTATTTTAGCAGCTTTGATATAAGTCTAAAATTATTTCAACATAGAGTTAAAAAAAAAAAAGCAATACCATCCTCACTTCCACACCTCCATCCTGATGTACCGTCCACAACTTCCTCCACCCCAGCAGGCAACTGGAGGTTTACTGAGAAGTGCGTCTCTCAGTAGTTGAGGGACACTAGTCTATCTAAGGCAGGTGAACTGTACTGAAATACAATTAACATTTATATTCTGAATGCAGAGACTCATCCCCAGCCTCCTTCTCTCACTAATATTACTAATAATGCCCCAATATTATAGGCAACCTCATGCTAAGGATCCTGACCATCCCAGGAAAAAAGACTTAAGATCCTGACCTCACAATACTGCCAATGAACTGACCCAGCCAGACCACCGGCCTAGGTTCCAGCCAGTTCTTAACCCTCAGCTTGTAAACACGCGTAGGACATCAAGACCCATCTGATGGGCTAAGGAAATGCTCTCATGTGAAAAATTATAATGCAAACAAACAACCAGAGAGAACCTCAGAGGAAGCAGACAATTCAAGAAAAAGAAAAGTTTAAAAAGAACAATCACTAATAATCTCAGAGAAATAAGAGAGCATAATACATTCATTAAGCAGGAATAGAACAGGATGTTATTTTAAGAAAGAAGGAGGCACCTGGGTGACTCAGTGGGTTAAGTGTCCAACTTCGGCCTCAGGTAGTGATCTCGGGGTTCGTGGATCTGAACCCTGCGTCAGATAGTGCAGATTCTCTCTCTCTCCTCTGTCTCTGCCATTCTCCCACTTGCACATGCTCTGTCTCTCAGATAAATAAACTTGAAGAAGGAGGAGGAGGAGAAGGAGGAGGAGAGGGAGAAGAAGAAGAAAGAAGAAGAAGAAGAAGAAAGAAGAAAGAAGAAGAAGAAGATGAAGAAGAAGAGGGAGGAGAAGACTCAGAACAAAAAGGAATGCTTGGAAATTAAAAGCAAAATAGAAGATGTGATGAACTCAATGCAATGTTTGGAAGATAAAATTAAGAAATCTGCCATAAAGTAGAGCGAAAGGAGTTTGAAAATAGAGAAAAATAAAATTCGAGGACTAGCTGAAGCAGTCCAATATCCCAATAATGGAAGTTCTAGATGTAGAGAACAGAAAAAGAGGAATGGCTATAATGAAAGAAACGGTTCCAGAAAAATTCCCAGAACTGAAGATACAAATGCAAATAGGCCTGCATCGTGGTCTTTTGTTCATTCTTCTCCCAGCAGATGCTTGCCAAGCACCTGCTCCATCGCGGGCATTGGTCTAGCTTTGGGAACACAACAGTGAAAAGACAGACCAAAGTCCTGGCCCTCACGAGGCACAGAGTAGTTAAGCAGACAAAATGCAGCAAGATAAACAAGTAAAATTAAGCAAGAAAGGAGAAGGCTGAAATTTTAGATGGGATGGCTGGGAAAAATTTTCACTGTGAAATTTCAGAACATTGAAAATAAAAATAAGACTCTAGAGGTTTTCAGAGAAAAAAAATGGCTATGAGTTTTTCCATATAAGACTGGTTACTGGAAGAAAATGGAAAAATGCCTTTGAAAAGGGAAAATAACTTCTGTATTATTTACTTGAGCTGCCATAAATAATAAGATACCACAGACCAAATGGCTTATACAACAGAAGTTTTTTCTCACTGCTCTGGAGGCTGGGAAGTCCAAGATCATGGTGCCTGCAGGGTTAGTTTCTGGTGAGGCCTCTTTTCTTGGCTTCCTTCTTACTGTTCTCACATGATCTTTCATCTGAGTATGCACAGAGAAAGAGCTCAGGCATCTCCTCCTCTTCTTATAAGGACACCGGGCCTACCAGATTAGGCCCTATAGGACCTCGTTTAACTTAATTACCCCCTTACAGGCCCTATCTTGAAATATAGTTACACTACAGGTTGGGAGTTTAATACGTGAGGTTTTGGGAAACACAATTCAGTCCATAAGAATGCCGAACATTAAATTTCATAGCAAGATTTATTTTTGACACACTTGGACTTTTAAGATATAAAATGTGTGCAGCTGTTTACTATTTTATCTACTCCTGTTACACATTCTGACTCTGTGTCAAGTGTTTTTGCTGCAGGAAGAACTTCCACAACACTGTAAAATAGCAATCATGCTTTTCAAGCAATTTCATAAGCAATCACTTAAAGCCAAGGGAAGATCAGGATTTTGGGGCAGGCAAGGTTCTCAGAATACAACCCCCGCCCCTTGCCCATGGGCTTTCTTGTAGTTTTACCAGAGAATGTGCTGGAACCCCCAAAATAGGCATCCAACACAGGACAGAGGTGAAGGGGCCCTTTAGAACGATGATACAGGGGATACCACAATGACACCTTCACCAAGACCGGAGGGTAACAAGTCCCCAGTGGAGCAGTTCAGGAAACACCTGGAGAGTGATTTTCAAGAATATGAAATTTACAAATATCTTCACAGTAGAACACATGGAGTTGTACACAATTGGAGAAGCATTTAGTTTTGAACTAGTGCTAAGTATATTAGAAAGTACAATGAGACAGTAGAAATATCAGTGGTTTCCAGGGGTTCAGAAGGTGGGAGGAGGGATGAACAGGTGGCACATAGGAGATTCCTAGGGCAGTGAAACTATTCTGTATGGTACAGCGATGGTGGAATACCTGTCATGATTCATTTGGCAAATCCATAGAATATACAATACAAAGAATGAACTCCAATGTAAACCATGGAAATTAGGTAATACTAACGTATCGCTATTAACTCATCAATTGTAACAAGTGCACTACAATTAATGCAACATGTTGATAATATGGGAAACTTTGTGTGTCGGGGGTCTGGGGGTAGCTGGGAACTCTACACTTTCCACTTATTTTTTTCTGTAAACCTAAAACTTCTCTAATAACTAGTCTACTAATTAAAAAAAGTGTAATGAAAACATTCAAGAAATGGATTAACTCCAGGGGAAATAAAAGTTGCTTCTAAAAGGAAAAGGATTCATAATATATGACAGGGAATATCGGTGTAAATGGAATGGAGTGACCCTCAAGTCTAATTAGAAGCACATTGTGAATATGGGGGATGGGAGGACCATGTGGGAGTGTTGGGGGTAGGCATGATGGAGAGCAAATCCTCATCTTCCATAGTGGGAAGCCCATAAACATATCGGACATTGAGAAGCCAGGAATTGGCCATGTGTCAGGGAATTGAAGATCGGGGTTGGTGTGAGCTTTGTAGAACTGTTTGACTTTTTAAAGAGTATATTTAACACTTTTTAGTAAAAATCAAACTTTGAAAGACAATTCAACATCAAAAATGCATCCAACCTCAACACTGTTAATTATCTGAACAAAACATTTTTGTTAGATTTATTTTAGATGTTTTCTTGTTATCATTTTGAATAGATTCTCTCCCTACCCTCTATTTTTTCTAAATGAAAAAGCACTAATTTTAAAAGTTCTTTCTCCTTTACTGAATTCTCTTGTTAACTTTCAGTTTGTTTTTGACACATTTGGAACTTTTAGATGTTTGATAATATGTACTAATACTCCTATTGACAATATGTGATAATATTTACTGTGGTTATGCATTTGTGTCTGTGTCACATATTTTTGCATCAGGCAGAACTTCCATAACACTGTAAAATAGTAATCTGGCTCGCTGGCGTCTTTGTGTTATTCTTTTTTTTTTTTTTTTAAATTTTTTTTTCAACGTTTATTTATTTTTGGGACAGAGAGAGACAGAGCATGAACAGGGGAGGGGCAGAGAGAGAGGGAGACACAGAATCGGAAACGGGCTCCAGGCTCTGAGCTGTCAGCCCAGAGCCCGACGCGGGGCTCGAACTCATGGACCGCGAGATCGTGACCTGGCTGAAGTCGGACGCTTAACCGACTGCGCCACCCAGGCGCCCCGTGTTATTCTTTATTTTATGGAAATGCCCCAGTCAAAAGTATTCTATATGGTAGGTTGTACTGTTGGCTATTTAATTAAGATATAAAATCTTAAAAAATCTTTTTTCAATGCTTATTTATTTTTGAGAGAGAGAGAGTGTGAGCACTGATGGCGGAGGGACAGAGAGAGGGAGACACAGAATCTGAGGCAGGCTCCAGGCTCCAAGCTGTCAGTACAGAGCTGTACTCGGGGCTCAAATTCACGAACTGTGAGATCACACCCTGAGCTGAAGTCAGACGCTTACCTGACTGAGCCACCCAGGTGCCCCAAGTTATACCTTTATCATGCCAAAGGAGAATGCTTTTAATTCTAGTTATTGTGTTTTACTAAGAATAAGTATTAAACAGCATCGGTCTTTGGAGGCTTCTTTTGAAAATGTGGCATGATTTTCTTATTGGACCTAGTGTTTGTGACATTTCATAATATTAGACATCATAATTCAACTGTCTTGCATTCCTGGGATAAACTCTAGGTGGCCACAACTCTTACTGTGTTGTTAGATTTAATTTGCTGCTATTTTTATTCTACATTTTTAGTGAGTTTTGGGTAGCAGATTCCGTCTTTCTGCTTTGTTTCTTTTTTTTTTTCCCCTTCCAGATTTGGTATCAGGGTTCTATGTTTTATTTTTTTGTTTTCTTGTTTTTTTGGTATAGTGTCAAAACCATTTATTCCCTCAAAAGTATAGGTTGTTTTTGCTCAGGACATCAGACTAAGCCCACATTTGCCTTTCCTGTCCCCTAATTCCCTTTGAAATGAGGATAAAGAAGTACAAGGAGATGGGTATGTTGGGTGGGGATTTAGGGGTGGAGAGAAACCTGACCAGAGATGTTGAGCGACCGCTGAAGGATTCTGCAGCCTTGATGCAGAAGATGCTAAAATGGGGGAGCCTTTCTCCTCATTGGGGTCCCAGAGAAGTCTCAAGCCTAGAGTGAATGATGGCAAGCAAAGGGGGTGAGAGTACAAACTCAGGTACAACCTCAGGTCAGTCTGTGGAGTAGCTCCACCATGGCTGAGCAGTCCTCTGCCCTGTGTGTCACCTGCAATGCCCTGCCTACAGGTTTCATCCACTTAAGACTTCACTCCCTGGAGGATCCACTATCTCTTTGGGTAGCATTAATGAAGCGATGAAGCAATGGTTTCCTAAGACTTAGAATCCTTGGGACGTCTGGGTGGCTCAGTCGGTTAAGTGTCTGACTTCAGCTCAGGTCATGATTTCATGGCTCGTGGGTTCAAGCCCTACAGGTGGCTCTTTACTGTCAGTGCAGAGCCTGCTTCAGGTCTTCTGTCTCCCTCTCTCTTTCTGGCCCCCCTCGCTCTCTCTCAAAAATAGATAAACATTCAAGACTTAGAATTCTTATTTTTATACCTATGCAAAGATACTTTAAAGAATTTTTGGAAATATCTTTAATGCTATCTCTTACACATACATGAAAAGAAAAATATAAATGGAACTATTCAATAAGGCATTGATTCTCAAACTTGAGCCTGCATCAGTATCAGTTGGAGGGTTTGTTAAAATACAGATCCCTGGGCCCTAGCCCCAGAATTTCTGATTTAGGACATCTGATTCAGTGGGGCCCCACATTTTGCGTTGTTGCGGGGTAAAGTTCCCAGGTAAAGCTGATGCTGTTACTCCAGGAGCCGCATTTCGAGAAACACTGGATTAAGATATGACTAACACTTCATCATATTCAGAGTCCACTCTTCTGAATCACTTTTTAACTCAAAGTCATTAATGTGCACGATTTTTCCACAATTTTGTGAACCATTAAAAGTGTGGGTGATGCTGCATTTTTAACAAGAGTCCATAAAAGAATAAGGGCCATTGGTGCCAGGCTTTTTGACTGGCTTTGCAATTATACAGACCCTGTCTACTTTAAAAAATAGCTTTATTAAAATGTAATTTACATAATGCAAAACCCATCTATTTAAAATGTATAATTAATGATGTTTCGTATATTTACAGAATTGTGCAACCATGGCCACAATTAATTTTAGGACATTCCCATCACCCCAAAAGAAATCTCATTCCTATTTACCTCCACTCCCCATTCTCACCTTCAGTCGTAGGCAACCACTGATTTACTTTCTGTCTCTATCGATTTGCCTTTTCTGGACACTCAGTATACACGGAGTCAAACAATATGTATTTTTTATACATGTGGATTTTTTTCCCACTAAGCTTAATGTTTTTGAGGTTCATCCACATTGTAGCAAAGTATCAGTACTTTGTTGCCTTTTATTACTGAATAGTTTTCCCTATATGAACATGCCATATTTTGTTTATCCATTCACCATTTGAGAGACATTTGGGTTTTTCCCATTTTTTGATGAAATAATAATAGAATAATTAAGAATAATACCGCTATGACCATTTAAGTACAAATATCTGTAGACTTTCACCCTTTTCTCTGATATACACTTAGAGGTGGAATGGCTGGATCAAATGGTAACTCTACATTTAGCATTTTGAGAACCTGCCAGACTGTTTCTAAAGTGGCTGCACCATTTTACATTCTCACTGGCAATGAATGAGGATTCTGGTTTCCCCACATTCAAGTCAACAGTTATTATCAGTCCTTTTGATTATAGTCATCCCAAGGGGTGTGAAGAAATATCTCACTGCAGTTGTGATTTGCGTGTCCCTGATAACTGATACACATCTTTTTGTGTGCTTACTGGCCATTTTCCTATTTCTTTGGGGGAAAGAAGAGAGTGCATTTTTAATTGACTTGTTTACCTCTTTAATATTGAGTTGTAAGAGTTCTTAAAGTATTCTGGACACAGCAGCTGGGAAGATGGCAGAGTAGGAGGACCTTAAGCTCACCTCATCCCACAGATACAACTAGATAACACTCACATCACTGTAAATAACCCATAAATGACCTGGAAACTGGCAGAGCAAACTCCACAACTAAAGGTAGAGAAGAGGTCATATCAAAGAAGGTAGGAAGGGCAAAGACACAGTTTAGGAGTGAAATGGACCATGAGCATCTGTGGTGGGGAGAGAGCTGGTGCATGGAGAAGGGCAAAAAACAGTATCACATCAGGGAGTCCACATGGGGAAGGTGAATCCCCATAACATTTGGCTTTGAAAGTGAGACAGACCAAATTTCATGAGTCCTAACAACCAGCAAGAAACTTAAAAATTAAATTTAAAGCCTGAAATTTTATTTTTATTTTTAAAAAAATGTTTATTTATTTTTGAGTGAGAGCACAGCAGGGAAAGGGCAGAGAGAGAGGGAGACAGGGGATCTGAAGCAGGCTCCAGGCTCTTCATTGACAACAGAGAGCCCAATGCGGGGCATGAACTCACAAACTGTGAGATCATGACCTCAGCTGAAGTCAGATGTTTAATCGTGTGAGCTACCCAGATGCTCCTAAAGTCTGAAATTTTAAAAATCAGCAGGTTCGGCTCTGGGAGAGCCAGGAAGGCAAGAAGGAACTGAGTCTACACCCCTAAAGAGACAGCAGGACAAACAGCCAGTGGAGATGCAACATGGAAGCAGCAGTTTGACAAACACCAGGAGAAGACAAACAGCAGGGGAAGTGATTTACTCATCTCAGAGAACGTCCTCAAGAGGCAGCGACCACAGGGAGACCCTTCCAGGAACAAAGAAGCTGGCAGGCACCATTTCCCTCCCTTGCCCCACCCCCCAGCATAAACATGGCCACTTGTGGGAATGAGCATGGCACCAACACTCACTATGTAACTTGCTTGCACCAAGCCCCATTCCCTTGTGCTTCAGCAGATCCACCCTTTTCGGTCATTCTGGTCTCAATCCCTGTGCTGCAGGACCCCTCCATCAGCAGACCAGCACAAACCCCATCAGTGCCTTGCATTTTGACCTGTGCATTTTGTGAGATCTCAGTTCCAATGTCAGCAGCAGCAGGTCTCATTTTGCAAGCAGACATTGTCAAAAGGTTTCCCACCCAACTGGAGACCAAATACTGCCCACAAGAGGCAAAGAGAGCCTCTGCAGACTACAATACTGAAGGAAAAAAGGCCTAGGACTCAACAGCAGGGCACATGCAGTACATATGGGAGACAGCCTTTGAAGTGCCAGTTCCTGGGGAACACGGAACACTGCACTGCAAGGCATTACAGGACTTCTTCTTCACAAAGACATTACCTTCAAGAGCAAGAGACATTGCTGATGTTCCCAACACACAAAAACTGACATAGGGTGTTAGACAAAATGAGGATACAGAGGAATACGTTCCAAATGAAAGATCAAGACCAAACCACAACAAGAGACCCAAGTGAAATGGATATAAGTAATATGCCAGATAGAGAATTTAAGGTAATGATCATAAAGATACTCACTGGACTTGAGAAAAGAATAGAGCACATCAGTGAGACCCTTAATATAGAGATAAGGAATAAAATAGCAGAGATCAAGGCCTCAATAAATGAAATGAGAAACTTGCTGGATGGAATGAATAGCAGGCTGAAAGAAGCAGAGGAACAGATTAATGACTTAGAAGAGTAATGGAAAGTAATCAAACTGAACAAAAGAGAGAAAAAAGAATTATACAAAATGAAAATAGACTTAGGGAAATCATCACTCCATCAAACGTAATAATGTTCATGTTACAGGAGTCCCAGAAGAAGAGAGAAAAAAGGGGGCTGAGAACTTCCCTAATCTGGAGAAGGAAACATATCCAAGAGGCAGAGAACCCCCAACAAATCAACAAAAGCAGATTCACAGCAAGGCATATTGTAATTAAAATGGCAAAGTACAGTGATAAAGAAAAAATATTAAAAGTACCGAGACAGAAGAAAACAGTCACATACAGAGGAAATCCCATAAGGCTATCAACAGATTTTTCAGCAGAAACTTTCTAAGCCAGAAGGGAGGGGAATGATATATTCAAAGTGCTGAGTGGGAAAAATCTGCAGCCAAAAATACTTTATCCAGCAAGGCTATCATTCAGAATAGAAAGACAGATAATGAGTTTCCCAAACAAACCAAAACTAAAGAAGTTCATGACCACTACACCAACCCTACAAGGAATATTAAAAGGGAATTTTTGAGTGGAAAGGAGAGACCAAAAGTGACAGCATGAAGGTAGAAAACCCTAAAGAAGCAAAAATGAATATTTATGTAAAAAATTCAGCCAAGGATCTCACAAAATAAAAGGATGTAAAATAGGACACTATATACCAAAATGTGGGAGGAGAGAAGTAGAGAATGGTTCAAACTTAAACAACCGTCAACCTAATATAGACTGCTGTATGCAGAAGAGGTTACATGCAAACCTAATGGTAACTACAATCTAAAAAGCACTAATGAATATGAAAAGAATAAAGAGAAAGAAATCCAAATATATCATTAAAGAAAACTGGAAGACCATGAAATAGAGAAAAACAAGAAAGGATCAGAGAAAAATCTTCAGAAACAACCACAAAACAAGTAATAAAATGACAATAAATACATATCTATATCTATAAATAATTACTTTGAATGTAAATGGACCAAACATTCCAATAAAAAAGACATAGGGTGACAGAATGGATTAAAAAAAAAAAAAACAGCAAAAAACAAGACCCAGCTATATGCTGCCTACAAGAGACTCACTTTAGACCTAAAGGCATCTGCAGATTGAAAGTGGGGGGATGAAGAAGCATCTATCACGTAAATGTCAAAAGAAAGTCAGAGTAGCAGTACTTATATTGGAAAAAAATAGACTTTAACAGAAAGACTCTAACAAGAAACAAAGAAGGATACTATATAATAATAAAGGGGATAATCCAAAAAGAAGATATAACAATTGCAAATATTTATGCACCCAACATAGGAGTAACCAAATACATAAAACAGTTAATAACAAACAAAGGAACTAATTGAGAATAATAAAGTAATAGTCGGGGACTTTAACATCCCACTTATGTCAATGGACAAATCATCTAAACCAAAAATTAGCAAGGAAACAATGACTTTGAATGACATACTGGAACAGATGGATTTAACAACTATATTCGGAACATTCCATTCTAAAACAGCAGGATACACATTCTTTTAAGAGCATATGGGACATTCTCCAGAATAGATGACATATGGGCCCACAAAACAAACCTCACCAGATTCAAGAAGATCGAAGATATACAATGCGTGATTTCTGACCACAGTGCTATGAAGCTAGAAGTCAACCACAAGCAAAAATCTGAAAGACCAAAAATACATGGAAGTTAAATAACATGCTACTAAACAATGAATGAGTCAATCAAGGAGTAAAAGGAGAAATAAAAAATACATGGAAACAAATGAAAATGAAAATGGTCCAAAACCTCTGGGATACAACAAAAGAAGTTCTAAGAGTTTATAGCAATACAGGCCTACCTGTACAGGCAGGAAAGGGTGCCTGGGTGGCTCAGTAGGTTAAGCGTCCAACTCTTGGTTTCAGCGCAGGTCATGATCTCACAGTTCGTAAGTTTGTGCCCCGTAGCAGTCTCTAGCACAGAGCCTGCTTGGGATTCTCTCTCTCTCTCCCTCTCTCTCTGTCCCTCCTCTGCTCACTCTCTTTCTCTCTGTCTCAAAATAAATACATAAACTTAAAAAAAATTTTAAAACAGAAGCAGGAAAATTTTCAAATAAATAACCTAACCTTACACCTAAAGGAACTAGAAAAAGAAAAACACACAAAACCTAAAACCAGCAGAAGGAAGGAAATAATAAAGATTAGAGCAGAAATATATAGTAACTAAACTAACAATAGAATAGATCAGTGAAACTAGGAACTGGTTCCTTGAAAAAAAATCAATAAAATTGTTAAACCTCCAGCCAGTCTTATCAAGAAAAAAAAAAAAAAAAGAGAGAAAGGACTCAAATAAATAGAATTACAAATGAGGGAGGAGAAATAACCAACACCACAAAAATACAAACAATTATATGAGAATATTATGAAAAACTACATGCTAACAAATTCCTAGAAACTTAAAAACTACCAAAACTGAAACAGGAAATAGTAGAAAATTTGAACAGACTGATTACCTGCAATGAAATTGAATCAGTAATTTAAAAACTTCAAACAAGCAAAAGTCCAGGATCAGATGGCTTCACAGGCAAAGTCTACAACATTTAAAGAAAAGTTTATACCTATTCTTCTCAAACTATTCCAAAAAATAAAAACGGGAGGGAAACTTCCAAATTCATTCTATAAGGAAGTATTATCCTGATACCAAAACCAGATAAAGACATAGCTATAAAGGAGAACTGCAGGCCAATATCCCTGCTGAACATGGATACAGAAATCCTCAACAAAATACTAGCAAACTGAATCCAACAGTACATTAAATCATTCACCACAATCAAGTGGGATTTATTCCTGTATTGCAAGAGTGGTTCAATACTTGCAAATCAATCAGCATAATACATCGTATCAATAAGAAAAAGGACAAGAACCTTATGATCATTTCAAAAGAAAAAGCATTTGACAAAGTATAACATCCACTCATGATAAAAGCCCTCATAGATTTAGAGGGAACATATCTCAACATAATAAAGGCCATCTATGAAAAACCTACAGCTAACATCATCCTTAATGGGGAAAAACTGGGAGTCTTTCCCCTAAGGTCAGAAACAAGACAAAGATGCCCACTCTGACCACTTTTATTCAACATAATATTGGGAGTCCTCACCACAGCAATCAGACAACAGAAAGAAATAAAAGGCATCCAAATCACTAAGGAAGAAGTAAAGCCTTCACAATTTGCAGATGACAATACTCTGTATAGAAAACCTGAAGGACTCCACCAAAAAATTGTTAGAACTGATACATGAATTCAGCAAAGTCACAGGATACAAAAATCAGTGTATAGAAATGTGTTACATTTCTATATACCAATAATGAAGCAGCAGAAAAAGAAATTAAGGAAACAATCCCATTTACAAATGCACCGAAAATAATAAGATACCTAGGAATAAACTTAGCCAAAGAAGTGAAAGACCTGTACTCTGAAAACAAGAGAAAACTTGTGAAAGACATTGAAGAAGACACAAAGAAATGGAAAGACATTTCATGCTCGTGGACTGGAAGAACAAATATTGTTAAAATGTCTATACTACCCAAAGCAATCTACACATTTAATGTGATCCCCATCAAAACACCACCAGCATTTTTTTACAGAACTAGAACAAATAATCCTAAAATTTGTATGAAACCACAAAAGACCCCGAATAGCCAAAGCAACTTTGAAAAAGCAAAGCAAAAATGGAGGCACTACAATTCCAGACTTCAAGCTATATACAAAGTAGTAGTGATCAAGACAGTATGGTATTGGCACAAAAATAGACACATAGATCAATAGAAACAAAACCCACAACTATATGGTCAATTAATCTTTGACAAAGTAGGAAATAATATCCAGTGAGAAAAAGACAGTCTCTTTAAAATATGATGTTGGGAAAACTGGGAAGCAACATAAAGAGGAAAGAAAGTGGACCACTTTCTTACACCATACACAAAAATAATTTTAAAACGAATTAAAGACCTAAATGTGACACCTGAAACCATGAAAACCCTAGAAGAGAACACAGGCAGAAACTTCTTTGACATTGCTGTAGCAACTTCTTTCTAGGTATGTTGCCTGAGGCAAGAGAAACAAAAGCAAAAACAAACTATTAGGACTATGTCAAAATAAAAAGCTTCTGTACAGCAAAGAAAACAATCAACAAGATATTTACAAATGACATATCCAATTGAGGGTTAGTATCCAATATATGTAAAGAACTTATAAAACTCAACACCCAAAAGTCAAATAATGCAATTAAAAAGTGGGCAGAAGACATGACAAATATTTCTCCAAAGAAGACATACAGATGGCCAACAGACACAGGAAAAGATATCCATCATCACTCATCATCAGGGAAATGCAAATCAAAATGACAATGAGATATCACCTCACACCTGACAGAAAGGCTAAAATTAGTAACACAAGAAAGAATAGGTGTTGGCAAGGATGTGGAGAAAAAAGAACACTTGTGCATTGTTGGTGGGAATGCAAACTGGTGCAGCCACTGTAGAAAAGAGTATGGAAATTCCTCAGAAAGTTAAGAATAGAATGACCCTATGATCCAACAATCACACTACTGGGTATTTACCCAAAGAAGACAAAAAAACCCCACACTAATTCAAGGGGGTACATACACCCCTATGTTTACTCAAGAATTATTTACAATAGCCAAATTATGGAAGCAGTCCAAGTGTCCATCAATAGATGAATGGATAAAGAAGATGTGATATATATTATAATGGAATATTATTTAGCCACGAAAAGGAATGAAATCTTGTCATTTTCAATGATGTGACTGGAGCTAGAGAGTATAATGTTAAGCAAAGTAAGTCAGTCAGAGAAAGACAAATACCACATGATTTCACTCCTATGTGGAATTTAAGAAACAAAACAAATTGGCAAAGGGAAAGAGAGAGAAATCAAGAAAAAGTTTCTTAGCAACATGAGAATAAATTGATGATTACCAGAGGAGAGATAGGTGGGGGTGGGTGGGTAAAGAGATGAAGGGTATTAAAACTACACTTACCTTGATGAGCACTGAGTTAGTGTGTGGAATTGTTGAATTACTATATTGTACACCTGAAACCAATATAACACTGTACGTTAACTATACTGGAATGAAAATCAAAAACTTAATCAAAAATATTCTAGACACAAGTCCCTTAGCTATATGATTTGCAAACATTTCTGCCATTCCCTGGGTTGTCTATTTACCTTATTAATGGTACCATTTGTAGCACAAAATTTTTTAATTTTGATGAAGGCCAATTTATCTGTTTTTTATTTAGTTGCTTGTACTTTTTGGTGTCATACTTGAGAAAAAATTGCCTAACCCAAGATCATGAAGATTTTCTCTTATATCTTCTAGGAATTTTAGAGCTTTAGCTCTTACATTTAGATCTTTGATTCATTTAATTTTTGTATATAGTGTCCCAAATTTATCTTTTTTTCTTGTGATACACAATTTTCCCAACATCATTTGTTGAAAAAACTATTCTGTTTTCATTGAATTTTCTTAACATCTTTGTTGAAGATCAGTTGACTGGAAATGTAGAGATTTGGGGTGGGGAGCAGTATCTCAATTTCCTTCCATTGGCCTATCTATTCTTATGCCAGTACCACTTACTGGCAAAATATATGATGTTAACATTGTAATAGGTTTTAAAATCAGGAGATATAACTCCTCGAACTGTTCTTTTTAAAGATTGTTTTGTCTATTCTGGGTCCTTTTGAATTTTCATATGAATTTTAAGATCAGCTTGTCAGTTTTTGCAAAAAAGCCATTTGAGCCAGCCCACTTTTTACCCCTGCTTGAGAATGTTGTTAAGCATCTCTGATTTGTCTCATCCACCCCCCTTTTCCTCAGCCCTTTACTTTCTATGGATTGTGCTATCAGGTTTTTCTTATAAGCTGTTGACACTTGTTTGGAGGTGTATGTAGGCACTTTTAATATCTGGGTGGGTTTGGGGCAGGGCAACTGTGCCACCTGCTAAGAGAGGATATACGTTGACTTTAGAAAGGTTAAAATGTGAAAAAAATATGTGTCTTAGAATTTTAGAAATATGGTAACCGGTTTCCTTTTTTCCATCCCTGTCCCAAAGTTTACTTTTCTGCAGAGCAATCAGAATGCACTTTTTAGAAGGTAACTTGAACTACACCAACTTTTTGGCTGAAGACCTTCTGAATGACTTTCCATGTCAGTCAACATAAAACTCAAACTTTCTACTGTTATGTTCAAGACTTTATGGGCTCTGTTCCCTTAAATGATTAGCCTCATGGATGGCATTTCTTATAGCTCTCCCTTCGACTGGGCTCCTTGCCCCTCCTCAGACACACTTGCTGCTCTCCCTGCCTGGAACGTTTTTCCCAAGATACACAAGTAACTCTCTCCCTTATGTCATTCAGGTCTCTGTTCAAATGTCACCTCTCAAAAGGGCTTTTTCCCCCCGACTCTTCTAGAGGAACCTTCCTACCATCACTGTGTCTCCTTCTGTCTTAATTTTTCATTTTATCACCCTCACCTCCAACACCTTCTTCTCATCTAGAGTGTAATGATTTGTAAGAGCAGAGACTTTGTCTGGCTTCATTACCCTTAGAATTATATGCTTAGAATGACCAGCATATAGGAGGTGGTCAATCAGTGACCTCATATATAATTGCTGAATATATGAATGGATGTGTGACCACATGGAAACAATGTGCTGGTTAAAACTGGGTGAACTGAACTTGGAAGCAAGGGTAGAAAATGCAAACATGTGAATAAGCCTAGGACTGTAGAAAGCAGTGAGGTAGGTGGAAAACTGAAGAGTATGGGTCCCATGTCAGTGGTCCCTGTTGTTAGTTTTTTCCTAAACCATGTTTGTGGCTGAGTCTGGCTTAGTGTGTGAATGGGGAGGAGGGCAGGTAGAGGAAGAAGAAACAGACTTTGATCAAAGGTGAAATGAAATGTAATAATTTGCTTGAGAAGAGTAAGGTTCCTCATATGGGTGTTGGCCTCCTACAGTTCTGGTCTCCAAAGAGAGAAACCTGCATCCCGGATGAGGTTCAAAGCAACCCACTAGGCTGTAAGAAGGACTTTAATTTATATCAATTTTTATGAAAATAAAAAAATTAGGCTCTAGTAGGATTTACCATGTGTATTGAACGAGGATCCTCAATTTCTGTCTGTGCCTGACAGTTATGGGTCATGAGTGCCCCACAAGGACTTCTGAGGGAAGATTTGGGAGTAAGAACAGCAAATGTCCTCAGTGTCCTCACTCAGTTATTCACTTTTAGAACATTGTGGCATATTGCAGTTTGCTACTGGCTTGTTGAGTGGATATATGCATTATATCATCTAGTTTCAGCTCCTTTAACCCTCACAAAATGGATAAGTGGTTTCAAATATTTCCTTTAAAGAAATCACAGACCAAAGGTAATACTAATCATAAAAGGAAAACCCACCACTGGAAGATAACAAAGCCAGCACTCATCGCCAGGTGAGAATACTAATAATTGCATCAGATATACACATTCAGTTTCTTTGCTGTGATCATTTGTCATAGGTAACAAAGAAAATTTTAATTAATTAATTAATTAATTAGTTAGTTTTGAGAGACAGAGTGAGTGGGAGGGGGCAGAGGGAAAGGGAGAGAGAATCTTGAACAGGCTCTATGCCGAGCATGGAGCCCAACACAGGGCTCAATCTCAGAACTGTGAGATCATGACCTGAGTCAAAGTTAAGAGTCAGAGGCTTAACTGACTGAGCCATCCAAGTGCCCCAGGAAAGATATTTTTTAGAGCATTACAAATACATTTTTAAAATTATTTGATCATATTTACTGAATTTTTGGCAGATCTTTTTACGGTTTCTATTTGTGTATCTATCATGTGAACAATAAACTAGTACAGTTGAAGTTGTAATTTAAAATTGAATAAATATGCATATGTTGAGGTTGTGTGCAAATTTTAAACTTTTTACTGATAAGGCTATGTAATCAGACTAGCCTGGAGTCACAATCCTGTTGTGAAACTCCTCTTATGGGGGCCCCTAGGAAGACTCAGCAAGCCTGTCTGAGCCACATCCAAGCACTTAAAGTGAAGGGTTTGGGTTATGCTGTTGTCCATGTTACCAGAGTCATGTGGGAAAGATAGGTCAGAGATACAAACCAACCAATGTCAGAAGAAATAAGATCAGCCTTCCTTATCAAGCAATATAGTCCCTTTTTCATAAGTGTGAATGACTATTATTAAGGATCTCCAAATATAAGACAAGGATCAAGGTGAATAAACAGAACAAGAAAACCCAAAGGAAATAGGTAATTTGGCGAAAAGACAATTACATAGTTCTAATTAACATCATCAGTGAGACTGGATACTATGCAGAATAAGAACCTAAAACTAGAATAGTCAGATAAGGAATGAGAGAATAAATAATATGAGATATCTTTCAGATACAAAGAAACAACCCAGAAAAGTCCAATATATTCCAATAGAATATTAAGCATTCTATAAAGATTAAAGAAAGATCTAGAGTGTAAATTTGCCTTTAAATATTTTTTCTAATTATTTGTATGAAGTATAACATTGATACTAAAACTTGATAACGATAATACAAATAAAAAATTACAGGCCTAAATCACCTATGAATACTCATTCAAATGCTCTCTATAAAATTAGCAAAAAGGATCTAACACCATATTAAGAAAATGACACACAATGGCCAAGTGGGATTTATTCCAGGAATGCAAGATTGGATCAATTTTTAAAAAATACATAGTATGATACACCACATTAAGAAATGCGAATGAAAAGTATCATATAATTATTTCCATATATGCTGAAAAATTCTTCAACAAATTAAACAACCTCTCCTAATAAAAACACAGAACAGAAAGTCCAGTGTTGCCCCAGTGATTTGAGATGTCACCTTTATTATACATTGAAATTCCACATGAGCTTGTATCTATTTCTGAACATTCTATTCTACTCCACTGGTCTGTTTATCCATTCATGTACCAGCACTACACTGTTTTTTGTTTTTTTTTTTAACACAGTTTTAATTATCAAAGCTTTGTGATATATTTTAATATTTGATAAGGCTAGTTGACTTTCAGTTTTTATTTTGTGGTGATTTCCTGAGTATTATTTAGTGCTTATTTTTCCATATGAAGTTTATTATCATTTACTGATATTTTCTTGTTATGATCAGTTCTTATAACTATTCCATGTGTGGTTGAGAAGATGGATTTCTTTTTTTTTTTAATTTTTAACGTTTATTTATTATTGAGAGACAGAGAGAGATAGAACATGAGCATGGGACGCGCAGAGAGAGGAGGAGACACAGAACCTGAAGAAGGCTCCAGCCTCTGAGCTGTCAGCACAGAGCCCGACGTGGGGCTCGAAATCATGAACTGTGAGATCATGACCTGAGCCAAAGTCATACACTCAACCAGCTGAGCCACCCAGGCGCCCCGAGAGAATGGATTTCTTATTAGCAGGGTTAAAGTTTAATACATACCCATAAAGTGTATGTTTTTTATTACAATGTTAATTTCTTTTATATCCTTACTTATTTTTGTCCACTTATCCCATGCCATTGAGCAGGTGAGACTTAACCAAGGAATACTTCAATCTTGATGACTTGGGGGTTTTGTCTTTTGTTTAATTAGTGAAAGATTTCGATTGGTTCATGCTGTGTTTTTTAGAATCTCACGCAACTTCCATCAATTAGTTGTAAGCTTATTTTTCTGGGAAAAATTCATGGTGATCCTGAGTAATGGTTTAAAAGCATTTTTATCATTTCCTGGCATCAGATCCCCTGGATCTGAGAAAGATGGAATATTTTGGAATGTGGTTCTGAGACACTGGGACAGTGTTGTGCTGAGGAATCTGGGTATGGTCATTGGAGGAC
This sequence comes from Lynx rufus, assembly GCF_022079265.1. Classification (NCBI taxonomy): domain Eukaryota; kingdom Metazoa; phylum Chordata; class Mammalia; order Carnivora; family Felidae; genus Lynx; species Lynx rufus. The sequence continues at coordinate 15,008,799 of NW_025814842.1, read as the reverse complement.
AGTAGAGGAGTATCTCAGAGGCTGGGTATAATGGTAGCCTGAAAAATGTTGAACACATTCTGGAGGAGCTTGACAGAAGTGAGGTTAACTTCATGCCAGCCCCTTTCTATTTCTCCAGGTTTGCCTAAGCACATATGGCTCCCAGGGGACCCCTAGAAGGCGTGCTAGGAAGGGAGTGAGCCCCAGCATGGCTATTTGAGTGGATTTTCATCCCCAAGCCCAGACTCTCTAAAATCTCTCCACTAAGCCATCCAACAGAGACTGGCAACTGGTGATAAACAAGGCTGACTTTTATTTAATGCCCCCAAAGACCAAAGTTATTTCCCTCCTCTCTATTCTCAGCTCCCAACTGCTACCCCTTTATAACCCATTTTCTTCTTCAAGGTATCTTGTGTGAACTTTTTACTTGAATTTCCATATTGGGGTGGCCTGGGGTGACTAATCTCACTACCCACTTTTTTTCCATGCCTGAGAGCCATGGGGTCAACTCCTCCACACTCCACGTATATGTGGAAAGAGTAGTGGGATAAGAGATTGGCATGAGCTGTTCCCAAAGGGAGCAGGAAATTTATTTACAAACAGAGGCAAAGCAATTCAAACTACCAAGTGAAGACCTGTATTATGGAAGTAAATTATGCTGCCAAACCTTGAGAAAAGGAGCCTAGATGCATCCATTTGTACAAAAGCTTTAGTTTGATCTACTTCAAAGAACTCACTGTGGTTAGTCTTGGAAGTTTCACGATCCATCAGCAAACTGAGCTTGTGAAATGATATCATCATGAAAATAGACTCATCAGGGAGGGGTAAGAAGAATCAAAGACACATGAAATTTATGTCCCACCAAGTCAAGGAGAGTGATTAGTTTGCTGTCATAATATTTACCTTTGTGTTGTGGAGTTTTAGCCTGAGCCAAGAAAGGAACACCCAGGGAGTTCACCTTGATGTGGGGTCTACCTACTTGGGGCATGGTCACATGTACAAGGGACAAGGACACCCTAACGGAGAGTAAGGATGTAGCAGTAAAATAGGCAGCTTGCCCTGTGTATCCCTCCCCCATTTCTCCTTCCTCTCCTTTGCTTATCTCTCTTCCTCCTTCATCCCCTTTGTGGGTGACTGGATTTGTTTCTAGGACTCTTGGAAAAAGGGGCAGTAATAAAAAAAATGTAACAATTTTTTTTTTTCTGTGAAATTCTCTGTGGGTCACCAATAAACCAATGCCTCGACTGTCAGTCCAGGTCAAGCACTAGCATTTCCAGCACATCCCCAGCTTTGGCCATAAGCTCTCAGAGATTCTCACAGCAAAGGGTGAATGTGTGATGATGTGTGTGTGAAGCAAGGACGTGGCAGGATTTGCATCCAGATGCTGTAAAGGAGAACATGACTTTCATTTGACAGATTGGGAAACAGAGTCAGAGAAGGTTACTAGATGAGTCAGTTTTCAGGAAAAGTCACGATAGAAACAAATTTGGGAATCTGAAAAGAAGAATGAATATACAGGAAAATTGGGGGAAAAATGAAACTCAAGCTTGCAGAGGGGAAAGGCTAAAGGCAACCTGGAGTTGCCTGTCTGAACTCCAGAAGGCCATGGGTGCCTCTGAAAGTGAGAGATAACTTGGGTTCAAAATAGGAGGAGGTGGGAAGTCTACAAGAAGAATTCGAATCTCCATATTCCCTTCCAAACCCTACAACTTCGGTGACTGCTCACCTTCACAGAACATTGCAGTTCTTTGGAGAGCTTGATCTAAATGGAATCTGGGCTCAGGGACACTGGGCCAGCGTGTTGCAATGAAAACAGGGGGTTAAGTGCAAATGAATGCACTGAATGGTGCTGGTGTCTCAGTCCCTGCCCCCCATTTGCCACCTAGAATATCTCATAGCCAGGGTTATACCATTATATGCAATGATTGACAGATACAGAAAACAAACAAATGAAATAATGAGATAATCATTATTAACTCTAGAGAAAAAGTTGTATAAGAGAGAAATTGTTTTCACAGTACACCACTTAGCCACAAATAATATTTAATTTGGCGCTGAATATTGATTTAACCAAAAAGTGTAACTATATTAAGAGGATGAGGGAAGGTTTGTAAGAACATTTAAATCCTCGTCTCCCATATTAGGAAGTCTATAGTTGGTACCTAAAATCGAAAAATGCAAGTCTTATAATGTGAAAGTAAGCACATGTACATACACAGCCACAAAATGGTGAAAGTGTTTACTGTGTAGAGCAAGAATCAGCAATGGGGGGATTTATCTTAAATTTTTGAATGTGTATAATAGTAGTTAACATAGACATGGTAAAGTGTATGGATTACAATTGTATATAATATATATTAAGCATAATATATATGCATATGTATACACACATCTATTTAGTAGGCAGAGAAGATGTCACAGTTTGAAAGATACGTCAAGGAGCTTGGATGTTTAAGTAATTATACCTTACATTTTTAGACTTCGAGTCCTAAGTATTCTGAAGATTCTAAAACCCATCCCTTCTACCATCACTGTATTTAAATGAAATAATTCTCCCCCACCCCCTCACCAAGCAACTCAGCAATAAGAATGTAATATCATGGCCTCCCCACTCTCAGGGTTTCTTCAGGAAACAACAGTGATATAAATTTCAGTAATTTATAAGCATGTAACTCAAATAAATCTTGAGGCCCTGAGTACTGACAAAGGAACAGTAGTCAGCAATTAAAAAGTAATTTCAATGTTTACTGACATCATTTAAAAAGTATGATAATGGATCCTCTCGTAAACCATGGCCACAGTTCCTAAATTGTCCCTTTCTCTCTCTGCTGCAAGTCCTTAACACCTCTGGCTCCTCCAAAGTCACCCATTCTTGAAACCCTGAATTCATTACTCTACCCTGACTTATCTCTGAGCATTTTACTCCCCAGTTAGTTCTGCTTTCTACCCATTCTCCCAATTTTACACCACCAAAGCTCTTTTTGTGAGGTATGGGCAGAGAGGAAGAACAAAATTGTCTTCAGCAAGTAAAAAAGAAGATAGAAGTCCTGAGAATTTGTTAATGAATTTTGTTCTCATTGCAAATGCAAAAAATTATTTTTAACTAATTCCTCATTATGGTAAATAAAAGAAATGCTAATTTAGGTGTCATTCTTTTGAATGTTTTCATATAAACATTCTTATAAATTATTCATATAAATTGTTATTTTGGAAAAATGGTTTAAGACAAATTAAATTATACATGGTGACTCTGAAATGGAAATAACTGGAAATTTTAAAAGAAGTTTATTCATTTATTCATTTTTAGAGATCTCTATATCCAATGTGGGGCTTGAACTCAACGATCCCAAGATCAAGAGTCACATGCTCCTCCAATTGAACAGCCAGGTGCCCCAGGAGATTTTTAACAGAAAGTTTTTAAATATAGAAACGCACAAAGAATAAATAACAACACCAATGCCCACAACCCAGAATTAATATACACTGACAGGTTTTCATGTTTACTTTAGGCATTAAAATTTTTTAATTAATTAATTTATTTTTTAAATTAAATAAGCTTCATGCCCAGGATAGAGCCCAATGTGGGACTTGAACTCACAACCCTGAGACAAAGACCTGAGCTGAGATCAAGAGTTGGATGCTTAATTGAGCTACCCAGGCACCCTATAGGTGTAGGTTGTTTTTGTTTGTTTTTGGTATTGATTCTTTTGGAGACTTGTTAAGCTTCTTATATATAATGTTTGATGTTACAGTTAAATTTGGAAAAATTTTGGCTACTATTTCTTTCAAATATTTTTTTATTCCTTCTTCTCTTACCTTCTTCTGAGACTCCAATTACACATATATTAAGTTGTTTGATATTGTCACTGTATTTGGTATTATTGAGATTCTATTTACCTCTCTTTTTTAAAATACTCTGATTCATTTTTGGGTAATTTCTACTTATTTGTCTTTAAATCAGTAATTTTTATTCTCTTCCCCCCATCCACTATTCTGTTAATCATCTGCTATGAAATTTTTAAAATTTCATGTATTGTATCTTTCAGTTCTAAGGTTTTTATTTGGTACATTTTTAGATTTTTCATATCTCTTCTGAGATTCTTCATCTCTTATATCCATTTTTTCTGGTAAAACCTTTTAACATATTTATCACTTATTTTAAAGTCATTTCCTCCTGAATCCTAATGTGGCTCTTTTTTATTGACTGCCTTTTTTTTCTCTTGACTGGTCATCATATTTTCTTATTTCTTCACAGGCATAATATTTTTTTATTGTACAGGCATCCTTTGTTTTATTGAGCTTTGCTTTATCTCATTTGGCAGATGCTGCATTTTTTACAAAATGAAGATTGTGGCAACCCTACATCTTACTAGTCCACTGGCGCCCTTTCTCCAACATCATTTTCTCACTTCGTGTCTCTGTGTCACATTTTGGTAATTCTCACAATATTCCAAGTTTTTTCATTATTATCATGTTTGTTGTGATTTGTGATCAGCAATCATGACTTGCTGAAAGCTCAGATGATGATTAGCATTTTTACCAATAAAGTATTTTTAAATTAAGCCACACATATTTTTTTAGATGTAATGCTTTTGCATACTTAATAGACTATAATGTAGTGTAAACATAATTTTTATATGCACTGGGAAGCCACAAAATTCACTTGATTCACTTTATAGTGATATTAGTTTTATCATATTAGCTTTATTGCAATGGTCTGGAACCAAACCTGCAATATCTGTGAGGTATGCCTGTATAATGACACATTGTAGGAATCTGGGTTCTGTTATGTTTTTCTGAAGAGTGTTGAATTTTGTTCAAGGAGGTCTAGCAGATCTGCTGGAAGATCACCAGGATAAAAGCTTGGCTTTAAGCTTTGTTAGAGTGGGTTCATTTTAATTTTACCCTTAGCCCTAAGGTCTAACCCTTAAGTCTGGGATGTGCTTCTTGGTCCTAGGAATGACCCTTTAAAAAAATTTTTTTTTAGATTCTCGGAAGAAGATGGCGGCGTAGGAGGACGCTGGGCTCACCGCGCGTCCTGCTGATCACTTAGATTCCACCTATACCTTCCTAAATAACCCAGAAAACCGCCAGAGGATTAGCAGAATGGAGTCTCCGGAGCCAAGCGCAGACGAGAGGCCCACGGAAGAGGGTAGGAAGGGCGGTGAGGCGGTGCGCGCTCCACAGACTGGCGGGAGGGAGCCGGGGTGGAGGGGCGGCTCGCCGGCCAAGCAGAGCCCCCGAGTCTGGCTTGCAAAAGCAGAGGGGCCAGACAGACGGAGTGTGTTCCGACAGCAAGCACAACTTAGCGTCTGGGAGGTCATAAGTTAACAGCTCTGCTCAGAAAGCGGGAAGGCTGGAGGACAAAGGGAGGGAGAGCTGCTGAGCCCCCGGACGACAGAGCTCAGTTTGGTGGGGAACAAAGGCGCTCGCCAGCGCCATCTCCCCCGCCCATCCCCCAGCCAAAATCCCAAAGGGAACCAGTTCCTGCCAGGGAACTTGCTGGCTCCATGCAAACACCCAACTCTGTGCTTCTGTGGAGCCAAACCTCCGGCATTGGATCTGACTCCCTCCCACTGCCACAGGGCCCCTCCTGCCCCCGTACACCTTGCCTACCCACCCCAGCTAATACGCCAGATACCCAGCACCACAAGCCTGGCAGTGTGCAAGTAGCCCAGACGGGCCACGCCACCCCACAGTGAATCCTGCCCCTAGGAGAGGGGAAGAGAAGGCACACACCAGTCTGACTGTGGCCCCAGCGGTGGGCTGGGGGCAGACATCAGGACTGACTGCGGCCCCGCCCACCAACTCCAGTTATATACCACAGCACAGGGGAAGTGCCCTGCAGGTCCTCACCACGCCAGGGACTATCCAAAATGACCAAACGGAAGAATTCCCCTCAGAAGAATCTCCAGGAAATAACAACAGCTAATGAACTGATCAAAAAGGATTTAAATAATATAACAGAAAGTGAATTTAGAATAATAGTCATAAAATTAATCGCTGGGCTTGAAAACAGTATAGAGGACAGCAGAGAATCTCTTGCTACAGAGATCAAGGGACTAAGGAACAGTCACGAGGAGCTGAAAAGCACTTTAAACAAAATGCAAAACAAAATGGAGATGACGACAGCTCGGATTGAAGAGGCAGAGGAGAAAATAGGTGAACTAGAAGATAAAGTTATGGAAAAAGAGGAAGCTGAGAGAAAGAGAGATAAAAAAATCCAGGAGTATGAGGGGAAAATTAGAGAACTAAGTGATACACTAAAAAGAAATAATATACGCATAATTGGTATCCCAGAGGAGGAAGAGAGAGGGAAAGGTGCTGAAGGGGTACTTGAAGAAATTATAGCTGAGAACTTCCCTGAACTGGGGAAGGAAAAAGGCATTGAAATCCAAGAGGCACAGAGAATTCCCTTCAGACTTAATTTGAATCGATCTTCTGCACGACATATCATAGTGAAACTGGCAAAATACAAGGATAAAGAGAAAATTCCGAAAGCAGCAAGGGATAAACGTGCCCTCACATATAAAGGGAGACCTATAAGATTCGTGACTGATCTCTCTTTTGAAACTTGGCAGGCCAGAAAGGATTGGCACGATATTTTCAGTGTGCTAAACAGGAAAAACATGCAGCCGAGAATCCTTTATCCAGCAAGTCTGTCATTTAGAATAGAAGGAGAGATAAAGGTCTTCCCAAACAAACAACAACTGAAGGAATTTGTCACCACTAAACCAGCCCTACAAGAGATCCTAAGGGCGATCCTGTGAGACAAAGTACAAGAGACATCACTACAAGCATAAAACATACAGACATCACAATGACTCTAAACCCGTATCTTTCTATAATAAGACTGAATGTAAATAGACTAAATGCGCCAACCAAAAGACATAAGGTATCAGAATGGATAAAAAAACAAGACCCATCTATTTGCTGTCTACAAGAGACTCATTTTAGATCTGAGGACACCTTTAGATTGAGAGTGAGGGGATGGAGAACTATTTATCATGCTACTGGAAGCCAAAAGAAAGCTGGAGTAGCCATACTTATATCAGACAAACTAGACTTTAAATTAAAGGCTGTAACAAGAGATGAAGAAGGGCATTATATAATAGTTACAGGGTCTATCCATCAGGAAGAGCTAACAATTATAAATGTCTATGCACCGAATACGGGAGCCCCCAAATATATAAAACAGTTACTCATAAACACAAGCAACCTTATTGATAAGAATGTGGTAATTGCAGGGGACTTTAACACCCCACTTACAGAAATGGATAGATCATCTAGACACATGGTCAATAAAGAAACAAGGGCCCTGAATGAAACATTGGATCAGATGGACTTGACAGATATATTTAGAACTCTGCATCCCAAAGCAACAGAATATACTTTCTTCTCGAGTGCACATGGAACATTCTCCAAGATAGATCATATACTGGGTCACAAAACAGCCCTTCATAAGTTTACAAGAATTGAAATCATACCATGCATACTTTCAGACCACAATGCTATGAAGCTTGAAATCAACCACAGGAAAAAGTCTGGAAAACCTCCAAAAGCATGGAGGTTAAAGAACACCCTACTAACGAATGAGTGGGTCAACCAGGCAATTAGAGAAGAAATTAAAAAATATATGGAAACAAACGAAAATGAAAATACAACAATCCAAACGCTTTGGGACACAGCAAAGGCAGTCCTGAGAGGAAAATACATTGCAATCCAGGCCTATCTCAAGAAACAAGAAAAATCCCAAATACAAAATCTAACAGCACACCTAAAGGAAATAGAAGCAGAACAGTAAAGGCAGCCTAAACCCAGCAGAAGAAGAGAAATAATAAATTTCAGAGCAGAAATAAACAATATAGAATCTAAAAAAACTGTACAGCAGATCAACGAAACCAAGAGTTGGTTTTTTGAAAAAATAAAGAAAATTGACAAACCTGTAGCCAGGTTTCTCAAAAAGAAAAGGGAGATGACCCAAATAGATAAAATCATGAATGAAAATGGAATTATTACAACCAATCCCTCAGAGATACAAGCAATTATCAGGGAATACTATGAAAAATTATATGCCAACAAATTGGACAACCTGGAAGAAATGGACAAATTCCTAAACACCCACACTCTTCCAAAACTCAATCAGGAGGAAATAGGAAGCTTGAACAGACCCATAACCAGCGAAGAAATTGAATCGGTTATCAAAAATCTCCCAACAAATAAGAGTCCAGGACCAGATGGCTTCCCAGGGGACTTCTACCAGACGTTTAAAGCAGAGATAATACCTATCCTTCTCAAGCTATTCCAAGAAATAGAAGGGGAAGGAAACCTTCCAGACTCATTCTATGAAGCCAGTATTACTTTGATTCCTAAACCAGACAGAGACCCAGTAAAAAAAGAGAACTACAGGCCAATATCCCTGATGAATATGGATGCAAAAATTCTCAATAAGATACTAGCAAATCGAATTCAACGGCATATAAAAAGAATTATTCACCATGATCAAGTGGGATTCATTCCTGGGATGCAGGGCTGGTTCAACATTCGCAAAGCAATCAACGTGATACATCACATTAACAAAAAAAAAGAGAAGAACAATATGATCCTGTCAATCGATGCAGAAAAGGCCTTTGACAAAATCCAGCACCCTTTCTTAATAAAAACGCTTGAGAAAGTCGGGATAGAAGGAACATACTTAAAGATCATAAAAGCCATTTATGAAAAGCCCACAGCTAACATCATCCTCAACGGGGAAAAACTGACAGCTTTTTCCCTGAGATCAGGAACACGACAGGGATGCCCACTCTCACCGCTGTTGTTTAACATAGTGCTGGAAGTTCTAGCATCAGCAATCAGACAACAAAAGGAAATCAAAGGCATCAAAACTGGCAAAGATGAAGTCAAGCTTTCACTTTTTGCAGATGACATGATATTATACATGGAAAATCCGATAGACTCCACCAAAAGTCTGCTAGAACTGATACATGAATTCAGCAAAGTTGCAGGATACAAAATCAATGTACAGAAATCAGTTGCATTCTTATACACTAACAATGAATCCACAGAAAGACAAATAAAGAAACTGATCCCATTCACAATTGCACCAAAAAGCATAAAATACCTAGGAATAAATCTAACCAAAGATGTAAAAGATCTGTATGCTGAAAACTATAGAAAGCTTATGAAGGTAATTGAAGAAGATATAAAGAAATGGAAAGACATTCCCTGCTCATGGATTGGAAGAATAAATATTGTCAAAATGTCAATACTACCCAAAGCTATCCACACATTCAATGCAATCCCAATCAAAATTGCACCAGCATTCTTCTCGAAGCTAGAACAAGCAATCCTAAAATTCATATGGAACCACAAAAGGCCCCGAATAGCCAAAGTCATTTTGAAGAAGAAGACCAAAGCAAGAGGCATCACAATCCCAGACTTTAGCCTCTACTACAAAGCTGTCATCATCAAGACAGCATGGTATTGGCACAAAAACAGACACATAGACCAATGGAATAGAATAGAAACCCCAGAACTAGACCCACAAACGTATGGCCAACTCATCTTTGACAAAGCAGGAAAGAACATCCAATGGAAAAAAAAAAAACAGTCTCTTTAACAAATGGTGCTGGGAGAACTGGACAGCAACATGCAGAAGGTTGAAACTAGACCACTTTCTCACACCATGCACAAAAATAAACTCAAAATGGATAAAGGACCTGAATGTGAGACAGGAAACCATCAAAACCTTAGAGGAGAAAGCAGGAAAAGACCTCTCTGACCTCAACCGGAGCAATCTCTTACTCGACACATCCCCAAAGGCAAGGGAATTAAAAGCAAAAGTGAATTACTGGGACCTTATGAAGATAAAAAGCTTCTGCACAGCAAAGGAAACAACCAACAAAACTAAAAGGCAACCAACGGAATGGGAAAAGATATTTGCAAATGACATATCACACAAAGGGCTAGTATCCAAAATCTATAAAGAGCTCACCAAACTCCACACCCGAAAAACAAATAACCCAGTGAAGAAATGGGCAGAAAACATGAAAAGACACTTCTCTAAAGAAGACATCCGGATGGCCAACAGGCACATGAAAAGATGTTCAACATCGCTCCTCATCAGGGAAATACAAATCAAAACCACACTGAGATATCACCTCACGCCAGTCAGAGTGGCCAAAATGAACAAATCAGGAGACTATAGATGCTGGAGAGGATGTGGAGAAACGGGAACCCTCTTGCACTGTTGGTGGGAATGCAAATTGGTGCAGCCACTCTGGAAAGCAGTGTGGAGGTTCCTCAGAAAATTAAAACTAGACCTACCCTATGACCCAGCAATAGCACTGCTAGGAATTTATCCAAGGGATACAGGAGTACTGATGCATAGGGGCACTTGTACCCCAATGTTTATAGCAGCACTCTCAACAATAGCCAAATGATGGAAAGAGCCTAAATGTCCATCCACTGATGAATGGATAAAGAAATTGTGGTTTATATACACAATGGAATACTACGTGGCAATGAGAAAGAATGAAATATGGCCTTTTGTAGCAACGTGGATGGAACTGGAGAGTGTGATGCTAAGTGAAATAAGCCATACAGAGAAAGACAGATACCATATGGTTTCACTCTTATGTGGATCCTAAGAAACTTAACAGAAACCCATGGGGGAAGGGAAGGAAAAAAGAAAAAAAGAGGTTAGAGTGGGAGAGAGCCAAAACATAAGACACTGTTAAAAACTGAGAACAAACTGAGGGTTGATGGGGGGTGGGAGGGAGGGGAGGGTGGGTGATGGGTATTGAGGAGGGCACCTTTTGGGATGAGCACTGGGTGTTGTATAGAAACCAATTTGACAATAAATTTCATATATTAAAAAAATTTTTTTTAATGTTTATTTATCTTTGACAGAGAGGGAGAGAGACAGAGCATGAGTGGGGGAGGGGCAGAGAGAGAGGGAGACACAGAATCTGAAGCAGGCTCCAGGCTCTGAGCTGTCAGCACAGAACCCGATGCGGGGCTTGAACTCACAGACCGCGAGATCGTGACCTAAGCCAAAGTTGGAGGCTCAATGGACCGAGCCACCCAGGTGCCCCATGGGCATGACCCTTTTAAAGTTTTTTGAAAAGCCTAAAGTGTTCACCACACCCCTCTAATCTGGGGGGAGTCTTGAACACTAAAGTCTTTCTACTAATATTCCTGTTCAGCATCTTCCACCTTCCAGCTATTCTTTTCCTCTGTGCTCATTGGAGTTTTCCCCTGTTGCATATGCATTTTCAAAGTCACCAAGGACTTGAGGGGGGTATTTATATATAGATCTTATGGCCCTCTCATTTCCCATATTTTCCCCACCCCTCTCAATTGCAAACTTCTAGGGCAGCTCCAAACTTCCAACTCTGACTCTTCAGCCTAGTGAGACTGTTGCTTTTTGCTTGAATTCCAATTCCTATGCTTTAGGCTGATTGGGGAGTGCCTTCAGGAGAAACCCTGGTCAAATGAGAATCTCATAGAGTTTATTTCCATTCCCCCAAGTCTTGTATCCCCCTAATTTCTGCATGCTTTTGGTTACTGTCTATGGATATTATACAGTTGTCAGTATTTTGTTCATAAATAACAATTGTTATGAGCACGTGGGTTTTGTCTGATACTAGGTACCCTGCCATTATTAGAGCTGGAAGAAAAAAGGATTGAGAAATAAAGTAGTGATGTCTATGATCATTACTTCTATTCCACATACTGGAGGTCTTAACAAGTGCAACAAAACAAGAAGAAAGAAAAGGTATGTGAACTGGAAAGGACAACAAAACTTGAATTATTTGCAGATGATATGAAAATCGAAAACAATCTATTGAGAAACTTGAATTATAATAAGAGTTGAAGAAGGATGCCAGAAATCTGTTGCTTTTTACATATCAGCTTCGGGTCTCTTAAATTATATTTTAAGAGCAATAAAGATTTGTTTCAGATGCGGAGTGACTTTACCATCCCAATTCTTGTTCACCTATATCTGGTTTCTTGGAGCAATTTGAGTTTGGTTGTCTCTTTTTTATTATCTCTACCAGAAAAGCTTTGGCTAAAAGAGAAGAGAGTTCTCTGAGACCGCATATAGAAAAGACCAGGGACCCTTTGCTTGTGGGGTGTGGCATGTGCCTGCTGGAATAGACCAAGGAAGCTAAATAATGAGCTCTTTGGTGCAGAGTGTATCTTATTCATTGCGGTATTCCCAGCAGCTAACAGCATGGGGACGGCGCAGAATAGGTCCTGATCAATGTTTACTGGAGGAACATGATTGGTATTTTTAAGTATTTGCAGGTCAGGCATGGAAGAGGAAGTGACTCTATCTGAAAAGGAGCTATCAGAGGATGAGTACCATTTGCTAAGAGAGCACTCAGAATTGGAGGACCTTGAACTCCTGCCCACAAGGATTGAGGCAGAGGTTGGATAAACATATGGCAGAGGTTTAAAGAGGTGATTCAAATAACAAATAAGAATTTGGACTTTGATCTTTAAGGTGGTAAATGGAAGAAAAACTGAAGAGTAATGTGGTAGCCAGTCTCCAAGATGGCCCTCAATGATTCCTGCCTCCTGGTATTTATGTCCTTGTGTAGGTCCTTCCCACGTTTAACTGGGGCAGGCTGTGTGGAAGTCATGGTAGGTGACAGCTAAGACCAGGTCATAGAAGGCATTGCAGTTGACAGCTGATCTCTTGCATTATTCATTCTGGGAGAAGTCAGCGGTCATGTGGTAAGGACTCTCAGTCTTGTGGGGGACCCTTGTGGAGGGAAACAATCTGGCCAGCCTGAGTTTGCTATTTGAGTGCGCCACCTGGGTAGCAGATGGTCCAGCCCCCATCAAACCTTCAGATGATTCTAGCCCCAGCAGACATCTGACTATAACCCCACAAGAGACCGTGATCCAGAAACATCCAACTGAGCCACTCCTGAATTTTTTACCCATGGACAATGGGATGAAAGATAATAATTACTATTATTATTTTGAACCACTTGGTTTTAGGGTATTTTGTGACACATAATCTTTGACATTCGGGATTGTAGAATCTCATTCCAGTTTTCTTTAGCTATAACAATCTATGCTGTTTTTATTTTTTACTTTATTTTTAACTTTTAAAAATCATTTATTTACTTATTTGTTTAATTTATTTTTAATTGAAGTATAATTAATATACAGTGTTATGTTTGTTTCAGGTGTACAATATAATGAATGAGTCAGCAATTCTATATATTACTCATCTCAGTAAGTGTGCTTTTAATCTCCTTATGTATTTCACTCATCCCTCCACCCACCTTTTCTCAGTTTGGTCTCCGCATTTAAGATAGCCATTGTGGAAAACAGTATGGAGTTTCCTTAAAAAATAAAATAAAACAAAATAAAATAACCATATGATCTAATAATTCCATTACTGGGTATTTACCCAAAGAAAATTAAAATACTAATTCAAAAAGATATATGCACCCCTACATTTCTTGCAGCATTATTTACAATAGTCAGAATACAGAACAAACCCAAGTGTCCATCCACAGATCAATGGATGAAGAAGATGTGGGGTGTATACAGCGGAATATTACTCAGCCACAGAAAAGAATGAGATCTTGTCATTTGCAACAACACGGATGGGCCTAGAGGGTATAATGCTAAGTGAAATAAGTCAGACAGAGAAAGAAAAAGACCATGTGATTTCACTCCTATGTGGAATTTAAAACACAAAACAAAGAAAAAAAAACCAAACAAAAAGAAAAACAGACTCTTAAATACAGAGAATAGTTTATGCTATTTTCACATTTTAGCACCTGTCTTTGGGTTGCCTTTGACATGGCACCAGAGACAAGAGTTCTGAACAGTGTTCAGGTCCAGCGAATCTGAAGCTGGGGAGGTTGTGTTGAGCAGTCACTCCCAGCATGTGAGTGAAAGAACTTGTCCTCTAACAAGGAGTTCTTGAAGGACAAGAATCATTGCTCTGTGTTTATATTCCTACCAGCACAGTGCCTGACACAGTGTAGGTGACCTTTAAATGCTATTCGAATAATGAACAAATAAAGGTGAGTTTGTCAGAAACATTTTCTCTGGCCCTCTGGTATCTCTTCACATTCTTCTGATTTTTAGTCTTCCTGGCATACGCCTCAGCAGAGGGCAGTGTAGTGCATCCCTGAGATGCATGAAAATTCATCTGTTGAAATAGGGAATTTTCTCAAGTTTCATGGCTCTGTTATCTTGGGGATAATTGTTTCTTGCAATAAGCCATAGATTTATATATGACCAGAAAATTACAACCACAAAACACAGCTCAACATTTCAGAACTCAATGTTTCTAGTGGTTGTTGACAGAGACATACAAATTGATTTACCTCAGCTTGGTAATAATACAATGCCGTCCACATTAGCTCACTAAAAGCTTAGACAAATAGAATTTATTTCCATTTTAATTTCGACAGTAACCAAAATTTTTGGGGACAGCCCACAAGGCACAGTAAGATCTGGAAAAGATGATGTGAGAACTATATAAAAGAAGAGTTAACTGGGGGCGCCTGGGTGGCTCAGTTGGTTAAGCATCTGACTCTTGATCTCAGGGTTGTGAGTTCAAGCCCTACACTGGATTCCGTGCTGGGTGTGAAGCCTACTTAAAACAAACAAAGAAACAAACACACAAACAAAAGAATTCATTGACAGCACGGATGAACTTTGAAAACATGATTGCTAAGTGCAAGAGGCCAATCGCAATGGATCACATATTATAAGATTCCATTTCTATGAAATGTCCAAAGTAGGCAAAACTATAGAGACAGAAAATAGATTAGTGGTTGCCTGGGGCTGGGAGAGACAGGACGCAGTGGGGGATTACACCTCAGGGATGAGGAGTCTTTTTGGAGGGATGATAAAAAATACTCCAAAATTGGGTTGAGATGATGGTTGAAAAGCTCTGTGAATATATTAAATGGCATTGAGTTACGTGCTTTAAATGGGTGAATTGTATGGCGTATGAAGTATATCTCAAAGCTGTAATAAAGAATAAATAATGTTCAACTAAAATCTTGTTATCCCCCTGGTTTAGTGCCTGAAAGTGTAAGTCATCTGTGAGGGAGATGACGACTTTCCAAGGACGGAACATGCCGTTACCCTTATATCCTGGATAGCATATACCAGCAGGGATACATGTAAAAACATGACTCTTCTGATTCTTGGCAGCCAGTCTGTTTTCTGATCATTGCTGTGGTACTGTGAAGGGTTCATTTGTTCACAGATAATGAGCAGCTGGATGAAAGTCAGAGTTCTCATTCTGATCACCTGTCCCACTGCTGGAGCCATGGGGGCCGACCTGGAGGCTGGCATGGTGCCCTCACCCTGCTGTCTTTATAGAGGTCTAAAGGAGTCTGTGGCCATGAGAAATAGCAATTCCAGGACAACACAGGTGGCCAGGCTTTGCTTCCAATTCTCACTCAATGTGCATCCAAGAGAGGACCTCTCCCAATTCGTAGGCAGCTCCAGCAGTAAGCACCTCTGAGAAGGTGACACTCTGGAGCCAATAATCTAAACAGTTGTGGGAAAGGCAAAATCCATCTTTAGAGGAAGCATTACCACCTGGGAATTAGGAAGCTTGACTTCTAGTTCTGGCTCTGCTGGTTGAGTTGACCACAATCACTCCCTGAATCCTCTCTGACCTTGGGTATATCAGTGAATTGAACTTCATATGGGAATAAAGGTCATCCTCAGTTCTAAATCCCATATATTCTCGGGGACACATGTAGTTCCACTGTTGAAGGCTAACACAGAAGGTGGTAGATCTCTACTTGTCTCTTTCCTGTTTGCTATCTCTGCTGTGTACTAGTCATAATTTGAAGATCTATGGTTACAGTGCCTCCTGCCCAGCCTAGGTGCCTGCCAAGAGGGTGCGGCTGGGAGCGTGATGGGGCACTGGAGAAACTGCCTTTGACAGCTGAAGCTTAGTGTTTGGCCTCTAGGGTTAGCCCCATATCTTAGTTAAGAGGGAGATTCTACCCATTTTGTGATGTTTGCAGGAAGGAAATGTGACATAATGGCATCTGAAATGGCATCTTGATGTGTGCTCCTCGCACAAAAATGATGCTTAGTGTTCTTTCAGGGTCTCTGGTCACTTAGCAAGAAGAAAGCAATGCAGTCGCCTGTGGTGGCCTTACTTTCTTCTCCTCTGATGCTCATGATCCCAGTCCCTCCCCATCACAGCCAACCTTGCACAGAGCAGAGGCTCTTCTAGCAGAAGGAGGCATTGTTTGCACTCAGCAGACCTGAAGACCCTCATGAGGAGTTTCACTGAATGAGCTTGGATGGAAAGAACTGTTGTCAGCCTGCCAGGCTGTGATTCAGCATATGTAATATATATTCATTGTACAAAATGTGGATGATACAAAAAATAGAGAGAAAAAGTCACCATAGTCTCACCACACTAGTCAATAGTTTCCAATTTTTGAGCATTATTTTAAGTGCTAAGCATTCTGCTGCGTAATAGCATACATTATGTAATGTAATTTTCACAATAATTCTTTGAGATATGTGCTATTCTTTCCTAATGTAGAGAAAGAAATTGTTTCAGAGAAGTTAGGCAACATGCCCAAGGAAGCACAGCCGGTAAGTGGCAGAGCTGAGACTAAAAGCCAAGTCCAATGTACTCCAGAGTCATTGCACTATGTAACCTTCCCTCCTAACATTTTGTGCCATTTTATGCCAGTTTTTTTGTTGTTTTCACAGTTTTTATTTTGTTTTATCTTTGCCTAATTGCAGTCATACTGTGTTTTCTAGAGGTCTCCTACCTGCCAGATTCCCAAGCCCTCAGGAGTTCTTGGGTATTAGATCTATGCAAAAATTCACACTGTAGACAAAATCATTTCTGGAGAACTCCAGTACACTCTACCAATATGGAAGGCCTTTCTCTATTTGGCAGGGAGAAGTCATGATCTCTTTTTCAATCTTTCTTCAGTCCCTAATCTCTTGAAGCTTTACTTGCAATCCTTTGCCTAAAAAAGTAAAGACTCAGAAGAGAGTTATCTGTATCTGGGATGATCTCCACTGGGCTGTCCAGAGAGCCCTGGCTAGTAGCCAGGAGGCCTGGCTGCATGTGAGTTCCCAGGTGTGTGTGAGCTCCTTTTTACCTCAGGTATACAACAAAGACATAGGAGTACATATCCCAGCAGCCCTGGAACGGGGGCGCTGAGGAAGGGTCCGTGTGGGGACCCTGCAGGGAATGCAGCTGGACCATACCATGAGGGAGCCAGTCAGGGGGCTGCAGGTTGGTGCTGCAGCATGGATCTGCCCCTGGACAGGGCACCTCCCCATTAGGTCTTTCCTCCCATTCTCATTGACTCCTAGAGCACACTCTATTGCTCCATCCCCTCCCCGCTGTCTTTTTGTTCTTTCCAGTTTTCAGGAACATCAAATAAAGGCTTTTTCAAGAGGCTCCCTTGAGGCAAACAGCCAAGAAGCAACATCTAGTTCTGCAGTTTGGGCAGGTGAGCCAGCTTGATGGGATTCAGCCACTTTAATAGAGAGAGACTCTTCCTCGAGATTCACTGTCCTCGGTCTGATCCCTCACACTTCATAGGACATCAAGCTTAAGCTGTGAGAAAAATCTTATAAAGAAAATGTGAACAAAAATAAAGAGCTCCAAACTCTGCCTTCTTATGTCTGCTAAGAATATTTACAGATCAGATTGTGTCAGAAATCAGAGCCCCAGGAGGACCGGGACCATAGGTGTGCCTTGAGTTGAATCTAGAGAAGTCATAATGATTCTTTTTGGTAAAAGGAGAATGAGTTTTCTTTTTTTCTAAAAAGGGGGACACCCTCTGGTCTGTGTCCTGAAGGAGGAGTATTGGGGTGGTACCTCCACATCCATTCCCACCACTTACTTGGTTCTTCAGTTGGGCAGGGAGTGGCTGACATACCCACAGAACCCAACAGTCCTTGATCCAAATCATTGGCAGTTGAGTCACTGTGCTTCAGAAGAAAAAAAAATTCTACCACATCTATCTGAACCATCTGCCTCATGGGCGTACAAGAGAATCCATGAGCTATCCTCAGCTTCCAGCTCCCATGAGTAAATGCTCCTGGGTCATAACAGTAGCCAATTTTGAGAAGTAACTGGGTATGGGAGGCAGGCCTGTGATTCTCCATGAAGCTGGAAGTAGAAGAGGAGACCCACCAGGAATCTTGTCCAAGGCACATGTACAACAGAGTTTAACAGAAAGCTCTGTTCTTTGAGATCACTAGGTACTGTCTGGACCATTAATGAGAATAATTATCGATTTGGCCACCACAGTGTGTGTTCTCTTATCAACTGGAATCCTGGAGAAGAGAGGGAGTGATCCTTAAGCCCTTTAACCACCAGCAACTTCCAAGGTACTTGTCCTTGAACTCAGGCTCCAACTGCCCTTCATACTGATCTCTACATTCTTGTCCCCCAATAGAGGTATTTTCTTTCCCGGTCTCAAAACCCAGAAGAAGCTTCTCCCCCATCTTTGTCACATGTGTCCAACCTTTATAACCTCCTATTTTGGTCCTTGCGTGGTGCCTACTCATCTTTTCTTTATTCATACTGTTCTTTTCAGTTTATCTACCCCTGCAGATATTTGTCCATTGCTGACCCACATCATGGAGCAAATAGAGACAGACCCACGTCTAGGATGGTCACACTTAAGTATGCTACACACATGTTGCATAATGTGTATCCATGTACCACACTCTCATGAATGTCCCTGGATTTTGAGCCCTTTAACATTTTTTATCCAAGAAAATAAATTTTGCTCCAGATGTATTTTATAATTTTGTATTATAAAAGCATATATTGTTAAATATATTATAGTATTAAAGTAGCTATTAAAATAATTAAATTTGGTGTTTTGTAAGAAAAATCTACATAGTAGGCAATCAATGAATATTTGTTATGAATGGATGAATGAAGGAAGCATATGAAGGCAAAATAAGTGGCAGTAATAAAAATTTAAAAACATTAAATTTTATTGTTAAAATCACTTTTTAAAGACCTTTATACAATAAGAAACCTCATAAATAAGCATTATCATAGTATAAAAAGGTATAATACAGATGATTGACAGATTTACATATGTTATTACTGTAGTATCTTTGTTGAGAATTCCATTTACATTGTATTATATCTATATTTGGTCCAGTAACAGCTTTTATTTTTTTTTTATTTTTTAAAATTTATTTTTGAGAGAGAGACAGAGCATGAATGGGGGAGAGGCAGAGAGTGAGGGAGACACAGAATCTGAAGCAGGATCCAGGCTCTGAGCTGTCAGTACAGAGCCCAACACTGGGCTAGCACCTGTGAACAGCAAGATCATGACCTGAGCTCAAGACGGACACTTTAATCAACGGAGCCACCCAGGTGCCCCACAGTTAACTTTTAAATTAAGCAAAATGACCATGGATCAATTAAGCTTATGCACAATGTGTACATAGACAGGATCAATTCAACTTTCTTTAATTCTTTATTTTTAAATGAGATTTATGCATACATTTAAAAAATGTTTAATTAAAATAGTGAAAAATTTCAAAATACATTCTATGATGATTCATGCTTACAACTATTAATGGTATATCAAAAATGATGACATGGGTAGGAGAGTCATATGCCTGTGCATTTGTATGCATGTCTTGCAAGCCAAGTATAAGACACCACCATTTTCTCTCTTGCTCAAGAAACTATAGGATTTTCACTTCTGGTTAAGGTGGAGTAACAGGAACCTGATTTACTACCCAACCTTAGGCAAACAAAAAGACAAACTATATAAAAAACCATCTCAAGACACCAGACACCAGACAAAAAATGACAGTTATCCCTAAGAGATGAAAAAAAATGAGGTGAACCTTACAATTTCTCAGTTTCCCATGTGAAAGAGTACCCAGATAGTGTTTCAGGGAATAGAAAGCCAGGTAGAGCCTGACATACTTCCTCAGTTGAGAAGAGATAACTGACAGTCTGGGGGATGGGGGGATGAAGGAGGCTATAATTCAAAGGACTGAGCATCAGGGAGGAGAAACCACACAGAGGAATCCTGTGATCTGCAGAGGGAAGCCCCCAAGTATTGAGCTGAATACTGATTAATGCTTTCATGAGAGAAAACCACTGAAGACTAGTAAGAAGACCATCTGAAAGGATGAGAGGTAACACCGTTTGACACTCACACAAGCTGAGAATAGAGCTAACTCCCACCCACCAGAATAGAAAAACTCATGATTCATGGGACATTGGGTGGAGTACAAAGAAGGTCTTTTCTCAATAGAATAATTAACTCTAATCACTGCCCTGGACCCACATAACACATCTTAAAGTAAAGACCCCCAAATATGTAAAACTGTTACAACGTAGATGTGTCTTAGGAAGAAAATCCTCAAAAATATTTATAATAATTTAAAAACTGCTGTCACCCAACAAGGTAAGATTGACAATGTCTGGTATCCAATAAAGAATTATCAGACATGCAAAGAAGCAGGGAAACATGGCCCATAATGAGAACAAAAATCAATAATCAAAACCAACACAGAGTTGACAAAGATGTTAAAATTAGCAGATAGCATATTGAAGCAATTATTGTGATGGTATTCCGTATATTCACAAAGTTAAATGGAGACACAGGAGATATAATTTTTAATACCTAAATCAGACTTCAAGAAATAAAACCCACAATGTCTTGGATGAAGGATACATTTGATAAAATTAACGGCAAATGAACTTTCATAATAAAAGTGGCTTTTTAGTGACTTGAAGTTATAGCAATAGAAATTATAAAAAATAAACCACAGAGAGAAAAGAAATAAATAATAAATAATAAATGTGCAACTTGAGTCCATGACAGGGGAATCCAGACTCCTTCACAAAGCAGAAAAAAAATTTGAAGAAATAATGGCTGAAAATTTCTAAATTTGATAAAAGCTATAAACTCACAGATGCAAAAAGCACAAGAAACTTAGCAAACACACACACACGCACACACACACAACACACACAAACACCAAGGCATATCATAGTCAAAGTGCTCAAAACCAGTGATAAAGAGAAAAATCTTAAAAGCAACCAGGGTAAAAAGATATATACAAAAGATCAAGATAAGGATGACAATGGATTTCTTGTTAGGAGCAAAGTAGGCAAGAGGACAATGGAACGACATCTCAAAAACACTAAAAGACTAAAAAACAAAAAGTACATTTCACACTAGAAGCAAAATAGCTTTCAAAAATGAAAGCAATAGAAAGAGTTCTTTGGGAAAATTGAAGGAATTAATCACCAGAAAATACAAATTCCTTGAAAGATACAAACTATCTAAGCTTTCTTAAGAAGAAATAGATAACCTGAAAAACCCTATATCTAGTGGGGAAATTGAATTTGTAGATTCAGACATTCACACAAATAAATTTCTGGTCCTAAACATCTTCACTGACAAATTCTACTAAACCTTTAACGAAAAAATAATACCAATCCCATACAAATTCTTCCAGACAATTGAAAGGGAGGGAATATGTCCTAACACATCACCCTGTATTAAAACAAGACAAAGACATTGTTTAAAAAACAAAAAGAGACATCAACAAACCACAGGCCGATATCCCTCATGCATATAGGTGCGTTCCTTAAAAAACTTCAGAAAACTAGGAATGGAGGGTAGCATCTTCAATCTGATAAAGGGCATTCTGCATTTTCCCCTAATTTTAGGAACAAGATTAAATGTCCACTTTCACTATTCTAATCAACACTGTACTAGAGGTTCTGGGCACAATAAGGAAATAAAAAGAAATAAAAGGCATCCATATTGGCGGGGGGGGGGGTTAGAAAACTAATACTATGATTTCAAGTCTTACTATAGAGCAACAGTAATTAAGACAGTGTGTTATTGGCCTAAGAGTAATAAAAGGTCAATGGAATGGAATGGAAAGTTCAGAAATACATCTGCACTTATACGGACAATTAATTTTCAACAAATGTGCCAAGTCCATTCAGTGAAGAAAGGCTAGTCTAGTCTATTCAACAAATAGTGCCATAACAATGGAATATCCATATGCAAAAGGGGCTTGATTTCATATCCTATATTATATAGAAAATTAACTCAAAATCAAAGACCTACATATAGAACCTAAAATGATAATATTTCTAAAAGAAAATATATGAGAAAACTTTTGTAACCTGTGTTAAGCAAAAGTTTCTTTTTCATAGCTTGTCGAGGTATAATTCATATACAAAAAAATGCACATATTTAATATACACAATTTGATGAGTTTGAACATATGTATACACCCATGGCACCATCAACACAATTAAAGTAATAAGCATATTTACTCAGTCCAAAAATTTCCTGTATCCCTTTGCTTGTTTTTGGTGTGTGTGTGGTAAGAACACTTAACGTGAGAATTACACTCTTAAATTTTTTTTTAAGTCACCACACTGTCTTAACTATAGGTACTATGTTGTACAGAAGATCTCTAGAACTTATTCATCTTGTATAACTGTAATTTTATACCCATTGAACGACAAGTTCCCCTTTCCCCCTACATTCTTTCCCTGGCAACCACCAATGTATTCTCTGCTTCTGTAAGTTTGACTATTTCAGATACCTCGTGGAAGTGGAATCAAATGTCCACTGACAGAAAAAAATGGATAAAGACAATGTGATATATACATACAATGGAATATTAGCCTTTAAAAAGAAGGAAATCCATTTCAACAACATGGATGGACCTGGAAGACATTATGAAATGTGAAGTAAGATGTTACACTAAGTGAAAATGATTTTTCACAGAAGCAAAAATGTATTAAATACCAAAAGCATGATCTGTACAAGCGCAAACTGATAGAGTTCATCAAAATTTAAAAAATTCATTTGTCTGTAAAATACTGTTAAAAGAATGAAAAGACAAGGCACAGAAATGTATTTGTGGGAGAAAATATTTGCAAAGCATATATGTTATAAAAGTCTTGCATCCAGAATATATAAAGAGCTTTCAAAACTCAATAAAAAGCAAACAAGAAATGCATTAAAATGGGTAAAATATATGAACACATATTTCACCAAGAACTCATATAGATGGCAAATAAGCTTATGAATAAAAAATCATACATTAGTCTTTAGGGACAAGCAAATTCAAACTGTAATACACATCCTGTAATTTAATCTTTTAATCATATTATTTGCAAATGTTGATTTTATTTTTGCTACCCAATTATTTTTGATACGCTTGCAATTCATCCCTGCACACCAAGGTGCCAGGACAACACACTGATTAGGAGGATTCGGTGGTGGGGCAGTATTGAAAGACTGCCAGGCAGGTACCCTTACTAGGCTTTGAGATGTCAGGAGCTTCCTCTGGGCTTGATACCCTCAATGAGATAAATCTGCCCCAAATGGCTGGGCTGCTTATGGCATGTGCTGATTACAGATGTCCTGGAGTTATGCTCTCATTCATTCAATTATTCATTCATTCATTTATCACTTGCTTTTTGCGTTCCAGGCAATGTACTAGGCCCTGAGGATATTAAGATAAATACTATGCAATCTGCACCTTAACAGAGCTTAGAAATTAGTGAGGAAGGTAAGGATGCAAGAAAAATGCTTTGTGAATTCAAGTGTGATGAGGAGGTTACACAGAGGAGAATTTGTCCTGGAGGAACCAGTAGACATAGAGATGACCCTTGGCAAGATGACAAAAGGAGGAGCAGGTGATGGCCTCTAGGAACGTCAGTTAGGTCTTTTCTACTTCTCCTGTGAACTGGTTGCTACACATGTCTCTTCCCTAACCCCAATCCCCAACTTGCTCTTTGCTTCTTCCGCCCTTTAGGTCTCAGCTCAGTGGGTCTTTTCTCTTCCATGTTCTCAGGACACGCATCTTTCCTGTGTAGCACTTATTCTAACTGTAATTTCACACTTACACATGCCCTTATTTGGTTATTTTCTCCCTATAATGGAGCCTAATCTCCAGCAGAAGACTGTCTCTGTCTGCTCTGCTAACTTTCTCCACTTCCAGTGCCTAGTATGGCATCTGGCACATGGTAAGAGCTCGGCACACTTTGTGTGGAGTGAATGAATGCATAGTTTGAAGAGAAGCTGAAAAGGCAGCCCTGAATGGTACAGGTTGATACTGTTTGAAGGCTGAGGGGGTTGGCTGTGCAAGCCTCCAGGATTCTGGCAGGCTCAGGCTGAGATGTACTGTGAGCATGTCCAGAATTCCCCTATCTTGAGAGACTTAAGAGATCTCAATCAAGAGGTGACTCACACCAGTGCACTTTGCCCAAGGGCTGGATTTTGCCAGCCAAGGTCACTCCAGAATTCCCAGGAGCCCTCAACCATATCCACAATAGATGCTTTCCTTCAAGTTTTTTCATATTTCCTTGTGGGAACCAGGCCTGTTCAATTTTGAAATATTCTTGGGCATTCTGTGCA
This sequence comes from Lynx rufus, assembly GCF_022079265.1. Taxonomy (NCBI): domain Eukaryota; kingdom Metazoa; phylum Chordata; class Mammalia; order Carnivora; family Felidae; genus Lynx; species Lynx rufus. Next base: position 14,984,386 of record NW_025814842.1, on the reverse strand, counting down.
GGGGACATGTGCCACAAAACTCATTTCCTCAGGGAATTCATGAAGATCTGCTTGAGCAGTGTGAAAAGTAAACCATTCTAGAGTGGAGGAACATATCCCAAAAATCTGTGTTTGAGTTTGCCTCAATCACTTTCCAGCTGTGTGATAGTTATTTGGAAAAGCATAAGAGACTCTTAAAAACTGAGAACAAACTGAGGGTTGATGGGGAGTGGGAGGGAAGGGAGGGTGGGTGATGGGTATTGAGAAGGGCACCTTTTGGGATGAGCACTGGGTGTAGTATGGAAACCAATTTGACAATGAATTTCATATATTGAAAATAAAAACAAACAAACAAACAAAAAGAAAATGGGATAAAACTGTCTTTGTTCAAACTCTGAATGCAAAGATTTAAATTAGATAAGAACCCAGTAATTGGTAGTGTTGTCAGAATTACCACTACGAATACTCTATTGGGAGGATTTGATCTCCCAGGTTTGGGAGGGTCCAGAAAGGATAGCTGGAGTAAGTATCCCTTAACCACATATCATGAAGTGAGCCCAGGAGTAACCCAGATGAACAAATAGGGGGAGAGTGTTTCAGATTCAGGGAGTAAGGAAGCTCAGGCAAAGTCAAGGATGGAAGAGGCTGGTGTGTTCAGGGGTCTGTGTGGACCAGAGTGCTGGGTACATGGGGCATCACTATGGGCTTTTGAACACTGCAGGCCTGTGTTTGAAGACATTTCCCTGAGAGCCTAGCTTTCCTCAGCCCTAAGGAGACCTTTACAACGCATACACAGAGTTAAGAAAAACATCTAAATCTTGGAAATAAGGCAAAGAAAGAACAACATCTTCTTTCAATGTCACACAGGGGCATTGTTGAACAGGCCCCAAAGCATTATTTAATTATAGGGGAATGTACCTTTGTTTGACTCACTATTCATCATTGATTAAAAGCCCAGACATTGTGGAGTTACATGTTAACTCTATGATTTTTTTCTGGTGGAGATGCAATTGATTTCCATCTGGCAAAAAAGATAACTCCAAATGTCTTACTTGCGCTATCAGGACATTAACCAGTTTTATATCTAACCTAACAACTTTATTCTAACACGCTTTTTTCAAAAACCTATAAATACCCAGTTCCTCAAATGCCTTTTGAATCAGCTTTACCTAACCCTGTGATTCTCTCATTAATAAGTTGAATAAATCTTTGACGTGTGTTCATTCTATATTTGCATGAAAACCATGTAATTAACATTTTGACCCTGATGTTTCAGCCAAAAATACCCATGAAGGAGAGAGTGATAAAACTGGAAAGCCTAGAACCATTTTTTTTTCAGTTTTAGCCTTGGGATACTCAGCTGAAAGGGGACTAGGGAGTACCTTAGATAGTGGGAAAAATTACTTTGAAGATTAGTAGGGAGCATTGCAAGTCAGGTGGGCATCATAGGAGTTTGGCAGCTTTGGTTGATGGGCAGGGGAGTTGATTCAGCCAAGCATGGGTGTATGAGTTTGTTTGGGGCCAGCAGGGACTCTGGCCCAGCAAATGGAACAGACAGGAGGGTTCCCTGCAGCAAGTGAGATCAAAGTCAGACTAGTAGCAGCATCTCTCCCAATATGTTGCCAGAAGTAAATCTGTTGAAGGCAGGACTTGAGCCAATAACTGGTCAACATCCAGGGATATAGGCAGCAGGTCCCATCCCTTGTGGGAAGGTTAGCAAGGGTTTCCAGGCTGCAGGGATCTACATTCCAATGAAAAACTGGAAACAAGGTAAAAGGTCCGTCTTTCAGATTGGGCCAATGGGTTGGGGGTCAGATATGTGTAGGAAGATGGCAGACCAGGAACGTGTGGAGTCCTGGGGGGCTTACTCCCAAATATTACAGATGTTGTGCCTGAGATGAATCAGATCTTTCTGCATTGTTTCATTTGTCCCTTCACTCATTCAATAAGGATATAATGACTAGTAAATGCCAGGCTCAGGTGGCAGGTGGGGAGATTTCTGTGACTATGGTTGATAGGGCTAGGGAAGGCAACACTGCCATGTCATGTTTTATCTTTATATCATTTCCTTTGTCTTCATTGGTGGGATGGGAGAAGAGCAGTATTGTGTTTACCAAGATTAAATCGGACCTCATTATGAAACCCAAGTGGTGGACAACTGTCATTCTTAACATTCAGCTCTTTCGACCACCCAACTGGTGTTGGGAGAATTCCCCACCTGATATGTCAGTGCCTCCCCAACGTAAAACTTCGGGACAAGCTTCCCCAGATACCCTTGCAGCTGGAGGCAGGCAGGTGACTGAAACTCTGCCAGTCACATGCTCCCTGGACAAACTTCACTTTGGAAGCAAGTGACCCACAGAGGAAAGGGACCACATGGGTTCCCCTTTGGCGAAGGTGGTGCAGAGCCACTCAGCCTCCAGAAAGAGTGCAGGCCCAGCCTATGCCCAGTGATGAGGTAGGTATGTTTCCTCATGGGGGCTGGGGGATAAGCACCTGCTGATTGCTCGCAGCCTATTTGCAGCACTTGGCTCAGGCCAGTCACGCTGCAGCCCTGAAGGTTTCCAGGCTCTTAATGGGCTCCCTCTCCAAAAGAAATTCCAATTAAACACATCTGTCTCCACTTAGGGATTTACCTGACCATCTAGAGATGTTTCACACAAAAGAAATTCTGGGAAGCCTTTAGAAAACCCTATAAGCTCTGTCTTGCCTGTTTCTTTAATCAGGGTGTAGGATGATTAATGATATTGGATCCCTTTCCTCAGGGAGAGAACAGTGATTGGTTGTCATTAAAATAGAACCTCATTCTGGATATGAGTTTGCCTTCCTTGGTCACTAAGCTTCTGGCAACATTATTTGTGGACTTACAGAAAGCTTTACTCACTATTATGGTATCCCACATAACACTTTAAAAATTAATTAATCAAGGAGCTCATTTACAGCCAAGGAGGTAAGGACATACAGAACTAATGTCTCTTCTATTGCCTGGCCTGACTCAGGGTGTGCCTGTGACTGATTAAAAGCAGTCAAGAAATCTACCCTCCTTGCACACCCTTCCAGAGTAGGTAGAGCAGATCAGATCATGCAGTAGTCAGGACGTGCCATATTTCCATGGTCATTTCCCAATTACATCCTGTGTTATTTATTGAGTAGATACTCTGGGCCAAATGCTTTATGTGCATTACTGCACATATGCAGTTTTCACAACAGCCCATTTTTCACATGACAAAACCAAGGGCCAGAGAGGATAAGTTGCCCAACACTACATAGCTAATAGCTTCAGAGTTGGGCTGGGAACCCACTCATGCCCATATTCTTTTCACTGTTTTATGCCCCTTCTTTTTTATGAAGAGCCGAGTGGGGGGGGTTGTTATTTGTTTGTTTGCCTGTTTATTTATTTATTGAAGTAGAGTTGACACACAATGCTACATTAATTTTGAGTGTGCAACACAGTGATTTGACAGGTCTACACATTATGCTATGCTCACTACGAGAATAGCTACCATCTGTCACCATATAATGCTATTACAATATCATTGTCAACATTCTTTATACTGTATCTTTCATCCCTGTGGCTTATTCATTCCATATCTGAAAGGCTGTATCTCTCACTCCCCTTCACCCACCTTGCTTATCCACCCCCTGAAAGGGAAAATTTTTACGCTATTTCTCATGGTTATCCCTCTTTCCCCTCTCTACTTTCATCCTGATTTCAGAATTAGAGCCATACTCCAGGTTTTCAAATGACATTTGAGAGTAAGGGGTTGCTTATGAGGTATCCAGTTAAGAAAAGGAATACCGATTCAGGCCACCACTGCTTGACTGGGTTCAAACAAGATTAAGGGAAGAAATTTTATAACTTATTATAAAGCTACAGTAATCAAAACAGTGTAGATAGCTATATCAAGGGAATAGAATTGAGGATCCAAAAATAAATCCATACATCCATGGCCAAAGTATTTTGAAAGAGATGTCAAGATCATTCAATGGGAAAAGAATATCTTTTCAACAAATGGTGCTGGGACAACTGGAAATTTACTGAAAAAGAACGAAGTTGGACCCCTACCTCACACCATATACAAAAATTAACTCAAAATGGATCAAAAACATAGGAACTAAAACCATAAGACTCATAGAAGAAAACATAGGGGCAAATATTCATGACCTTAGATTTGGCAATGGGTTTTTAGATATGACATAAAAAGTACAAGCAACAAAAGAAAAACATAGATAAATTGTACTTCATCAAAATCTCAAACTTTTGTACATCAAATAACATTATTAAACCATTAAAAAATGTGAAATATTGTCATTTGCAACAACATGGGTGGAGCTAGGGAGTATAATGCTAAGTGAAATAAGTCAAAGAAAGACAAACACCATATGATTTCAGTTCATGTGGAATTTAAGAAACAAAACAAATGGGCAAAGAAAAAAAATAAGAGGGAGAGAGAGAAACCAAAGTAAGAAACAGACTCTTAACTATAGAGAAAAAAACTGATGGTTACCAGAGGGGAGGTGGGATGGAAGAAAGGGTGAAATAGGTGATGGGGATTAAAGAGTACACTTATCATGATAAGCACCAGGTGATGTATAGAATTGTACACCTGAAACTAATATAATACTATATGTTAACCATACTGGAATAAAAATATGAAAAACTTAGTTTAAAAATGTGTTCTGGATCCTCAAAAGAAAAAAGAGAACATCATTAAGTAAATGAAAAGACAACCTACAGAATGGGAGAAAATATTTGAAAATCATACGTCTGATCAGGGTCTTGTATCTAGAATATATAAAGAATTCTTACAACTCAGCAGCAAGAAGACAACCTAATTTAAAAATGGGCAAAAGGTTTGAATAGACATTTCTCCAAAGAATATATATAAATGGCCAACAAACACATGAAAATAAGCTCAAAATCATTAGTCATTAAAGAAATGCAAGTCAAAACCCCAATAAGATAGCACTTCACAGCCACAATAATGGCATTAAGGGGGAAAAAGATGTTTTGTAGAGAATGTGCAGAAATTGGAACTCTTATACATTGCAGATAGGAATGTAAAATGGTTCAACCACTGTGGAAAACAAACATAGGTTTAAATTAAGTTAAACATATAATTACCACATGACCCAACAATTCCACTCTTAGATTTATACCCCAAAGAATTGAAAACAAGTGCTCAAATATTTACAGCAGCACTATCCACAAGAGCCAAGGATAGAACCAACCCAAACATCCATCAACAAAGGATAAACAAATCATGGTGTATATGTACAATGAAATATTATTGGATCATAAAAAAGAATTAAGTCCTACTATGTGCAACAATGTGGATGAACCCTGAAAACATTATGGTAAGTGAAAGAGACCGGACACAAAATGTCACATATCGTATGATAACATTTAAATGAGTTAGCCAGAATAGAATAGACAAATCCATGGAGATAGAACACAAATTGTGGTTGTCAGGTGCTGTGAGTAGAGGGGAATGGAATGTAACTATTTAATAGGTATAGGGTTTCCTTTTGTGGTGATGAAAATATTTTGCAACTATATAGAGGTGGTGATTGCACAATATTGTGGATGTATTAAATGCCACTGAACTGTTCACTTTAAAATGATTAGTTTTATGTTATGTGAATTTCACCTCAATAAAAATTATGTTTAAAAAAAAGCTTAAAGACAAATAACAGTCAGTTCCATAGCAGAGGACTCTACCCAGGGTGTGCTGCTGGATAGGGCTCCAACTCAAATTTAAGCAGGAAGGTGAAGTTAATTAGGGGTGTATCCAGAGGACTATGGTGAAGGACATGTACCTCCACCCTCCTGGGTGGGGTTCTGCAGTGGACCTAGAGGCGGCGGTTAGCCCGCTGGTTCTATGGCTCCTCGGGAGTTAATCTGATCCTCTGGAGTTTTTACAAGGCTCTCTCCAGCTCCTCCTCCACCTGCCTGCCTCGCCAGAGAGGCCTGGCCGGGCTCCAGGATGCTCACAGCACACTTCTCCCTCTTGCAGTCTGAGCAGGCAGCCTAGCCAGTGTCTGGCACGACTTCAGTGGGCTCCGAGGGGCCAGGCCAGGGCCGGCTCTGGGGTGGGGCTCCCTGGCCGTGTGGACACTGCAAATCCATCTCCTTAGCCCAGCTAACAGCATCGGGACCACTTTGGCAGCTCCAGGGGAAAGATTTGGAACCGTCTCCAGGAACATAGGTAAGTGAGAGGGTCTATGAGCCCTGGGGACCCACAAGGGGAATAAGCAGGCTCTCACTCATCCGAGATGTGTGTGACTCCACACTGGTCTCCTTATTTTAGACCCACAGGAGGGCTTGCAGCTGTTCTCCAAGCATGGGATTGGGGTATTTTAGGGACATGCTTCTGGTTAACTTCTACTTGATCTTCAGAGCTCAACATAGATATCACCTTCTCCAGAAAGCTTTCCTAAGCCCTAAGTGCCCTTTCTCCGTGTCCTCAAACATCCTGGCACTTCTCTGTAGCACTTTCTATACTATATTGTAAATGCCTAAAATGACCTCTCAGTTCCCTTCCACACTAGACTGTGGACTCCCTTGTGGCTGGATACTCTCCTCCAGGTGTCCTCTTACCTCCAATGTCAATGGCCCTATAAGTACTGTAGGTGTCTCCTGTTGACCAGGGGAAGGAGGGCTAATCCCTTCTCTTACTTCACCAGGCAATTTCATGTTCGCATGTGCACACACATGTACAACACACACATGACCTCGAGGAAAGTTCAGTGTGTTCTTCAATCCAGGTCCTTGTGATAGAATGTAAACTATACAGCATTGGGATGGTAATGGGTTGAGGGGGTGGGCATTGTCACTTCAAACTAATTAGCTCAAGCTCCTGCATCGTACCAAGCATGGGTCCTTCCTGCCCAGACCTTTAGGGTGTTGGCACCTACCCAGAGGTCCTCTTGGTTGACCAGATCTCCCACTTGGACCTGTTTTTTTATACTCATTCTGCTTCATGTTGTTTTCTTTCTTTCCCAGGCTAGGACTATTCCCTTGGTTGAGGTATCCCAGCTCCTCATTGTGTTAAAGTCCTCATTCATTTTACTGCTGCTCAGAAAGAGAGGGAGACTTGGAGTCAGAGAAGAGAAGGGAGGGGACCCTTTTCTGGGTGGGAAACTTTTTTTTTTCTTTTACTCTATGATCATCCCAAACGACTTTAAACAACAAATCACTTATACTGCAAGTGTTAATCTCCTGCCTACAGACTTCAATGATCTACATACAAGATTCATGTCTTACTGCTAGCATAATTTTTGGACTTTATTATGCTGGAAGAGTGTCTGTCTCTTTCCCGACCTTGACTGTGACATTACAAAACCCTCTTCTATTGGTTTGGCCTTGGAGAACTGTTTTCAATTCCCACTTCTCATTTCCCCTAGCTACAGCAATTAGGGGTGTGGGTGAGCAGAAAAATGTTAATCTGGGTACAAATAGGCACAAGCCAGGTCTTAAAACTCAAGTTTGGGGTTAGGCGTGTCTAGGCCACTTAGCAAATGCAGGAGGTCACTGCTACAGCCTTCCAGAGGGACCAGTAAGACACATTCCCTAGGCTCAGAAGCATGTAGTCTAGTGTGTCTTTGGGAGCAGAGAGGTCTCTGGGAACTTACAATGTCATGTAGTAAACCTAGGTGAGATGTACATGATGCTTTGAGGGCACAGAGAATGGGAGTCTAACCTTGTGTATGACAGAAGACTTATTGGATGAGGTGATGTCTGATTTTAGCCATAAAGAACAAATAAAAGTTATCCAGGAGCATGTCCATCGACACCCTGACTCCTTGAATTCTCTCCTCTTTCTCAAGCTCTAGGAAGGCCAGAGAATGGCATCTGAGATACCCTTCTGTGCTTTGTCCAGGATATTTGGGTTTGATAGCCAGGAGTCTGAAGCATTAACTGGACCGAGAGTACCTGTGGATGTTCCTCTGGGACTCTGGGCAGATGCGGAGACATCAAGAGGGACTAGGGCATCTCAGAAAGCCTCAAAAAGTCAAGTCAGGGGTTGACATATGTGGTATCACCATAATTTCTGTCCAGGAGATTCTCAGTTATGGGTCCCAGTTTGGGATGTAGCACATTGGTGGTTTCTGTCTTTAGCTATGTGATAGCCTTTGCTATGTGATGGCATCTATCTCAAGGACTAAAATTTAGGAATCCAAGGGGATTCATAAGCCAAACTATCAGTGACTGTTCTTCCGATGGCTGAAGAAGGGATCTGGGGATATTGCTCTAACTTTACTTGACTGGTGTACTTCCCAAAGCTGAAGTTGTTCAGGCTACACAATTACTTGGGGCAGCTTCAATCAGAGAGTCTTGAGTGGGCTTGTTCAATGAATAATCTCAGATGGGTTTAGGAATGCTAAGAAAGGTTTAGCTGCAGGGGTTGGCCATATGGAACAGAGGGCAAGAGGAAGAAGCCAGGAATATGAGGGATTAGCATGAGTGAATGGGCTAGTAATGGGATGCCCTTGGGGTGGATATGCCTACTGTTGCTACTTTGCCACCATTGTAATATGAATTCAAGGAAGGAATTCCACCCACCTTCTCCTTCACTCTCTCCTTCCTCCTCCTCCTCCTCCTCCTCCTCCTTTTCATATTAGGAAAGGTGGACTGGGGGATGATAATATACCAAATAGGAACAGGTTTTCTTATTTTGCAAAGTAATACTAGTCCTACTTTGCCCTGGCTTTTAGATGTGTCCCTGAGTCCAACTGCATACAGGACAAAATAAAAAGATAATCTATCCATTTATGGCTATACAAAGACCCAACAGAGCCTCACATCACGGGTTTTCTGCACTTTGGGTTATTCACACTTCCAGTGTCCCCCCACTCCCAGAGTGGGAGGGAGACCATATGAATGTTTACCCCTTCTGCACAAGCTATGCAGGGGCTGTGGGAGCTGGGGGGAAGTTTGCTAGGTAGGGACTCAGTCAGAGATGAGATCTATCCCATTCCCAACCAGTTCCAATTCTGCCATCCCAGATCCCTCCATGTTTTTCTTTTAGGCTTGTGGTGATCTTCCTCCCTCCCCTCTGGGCTTTCTTGGATTTTTGGAGTTTTCTAAGTCCCTGGAAGAGATGGTGGCTGGCTCCATGATGGTATTTACCTTTTAAAATGTGCTAGTTCTGTAACCTGAGAAGGAAATGATGGGATCCAGTCTCAGATTCCAAGGACAGCCTGTCCAAATTGAGCCCCTGTGGCCCAGCATCTGCCCCAGCTGGGTCCTTTGGGAGAGACTCAGAGCCCTGCCACCTTAGTGTATAAAGAAGCAGGTGGTGGGGAAGGAAGCTTTTGCCAGGCTTTTGTTGGCAATGAATGGAAATAAACTTTAATGGCAGTGACCCTTGGATGACGCCATTTGGGGAGACTACTTCTCTGTGCTTTCAATGATGAGCATGTATTGATTGTGTAGATGTTGCATGGAAATTAACAAGGACTCTGGCCAGGGAAAACATAAATCCAGTCCAACCTCATAATGGACTGTAAATGGCCCAGCTGGAGTGAACCACATGGGGGTCTTTTAGTTAGAGGAAGGGAGTGGATGCTTTGGGCAGCTCCCGTTTCATTTCCCACCCAAGCCTCCTTGCATGACTCCCATCTCTTGGCCAGAAAGGACCATGATTGCAGGGCTGGTTGGTGGCTGTTTATATACGCCTGAGAGGGCTGCCCTTTGCCCAGACTCTACTGCTTGACTGTAGCCCTCTCTCCACAGTGGGTTTTCTGTGTTTGGAACTGGGACACTGGGACTGTGGACATCACTCTGCTTTGCTTCTTCTAGCCTCAGCTTGTGTCTGTATATATAGGTTTGTCTGACGGATTTGTTTTCTTAGAAGCCAATGGTTTTATTGTTGAGTTTGGCATCTCCTCCGGCTATGAGATAAGGAGAGGAAGTTGGGCCTTTGAGTGTCAGTAGATGGCCTTGCCAAGTGACAGCAATGTGATTTAAGGAAATGACACTGCCACTCACAATATGCATTATCCAGAGCACCCTGCTGGGGCTGCTGTACTCTGAGAGGCTCAGATGGCACGGCCAGCTGTGCTGGTACCCAAGGTCAGGTGGATGGAGCAAGGCTATCCATCAAGCTGTTTGTGAGCCTCTCATTACCTCCAGGAAATTCACCCAGGGATGCTCCCCTGCTTCCCCAGGCTGTGCATTAGCCAGTGAGCATGGGGACCCAACGTCTGCCCAGGCTGTACCTCTGTGTCAGGACTTAGAGGGGTTTCCGATGGCCCAGAGCTCCCCAGGCCTTGGGAACAGATTTCACTAACGACACTTTTATCCTTCAGTCCAGTTCATGCTTTGAACTGCCCTCTCATAAAGTATTCTGTGGCACAAGAGTGCTGCCCTCTCGGTTTAGGAAGTGGGAGAGAGAGAAGGAAGGAGGAAGGCAAGAACTGGAGAGAGAGGAATCCAGGATGGTTGGAGAGAATGAATCAGGGAGCACCTGTTTGTTCTCTCTGTTTCTGCTATTTGCAAGTCCTGTGAACCCTTGAACTTCAGGGCCATGGAGTGAAACCCAGATTCATGGGGGATTCCGGAAGGCAGAGCTCTGTGCCCAGCCATCAAGGAGGAGAGGGCATAGAACAACACCTGTGCCAAATGCACACCTGCCAGGTAAACATGGCTATGGAGGCTGACCCATGATATGTCAGAGGACAGGGCACAAGAGCTGATCAAGAGGCTGCATCTGGTACCCAAGGGAGACCTCAACCAACATCTTACATTTGTGCAATTGATCCCATCTGTTCCCAAAAGTCCCATGGGGCAGTGGGTGCGGGGATTTTCATCTCCACTTTGCCACCCACAGAATGAGGTGAATGTGTTTTTACCTGTAAGTCGGTGCAGTGACTTTGGTGGTTTTGTAAGCTGGTGGCTCTGAATCTTGTGCACCCATATTCCATATTCATGGAAATTAATACCTTTTCTTCAAAAAAGTCCTTTCCTATGATTTAGCAATTCATGAGCAAGACTAGAGAAGCGATTGCCTCCAAGAGGCCTACTGTCCTTGCATTTGGGTTGTGTGGCCTAACTCTGTGGGGAGGGCTTCAGTGAGACAAGTCTAGACAGTTTGACTAATGTGAGAAAAATTTAAAAAATTAAGAAATCATTACTTGTGTATTATTCTAACAAGTAAGACAGCTATTTACTTATTGAGCAGACCTTCCCTTGGTAATAGGCCATGAGTGGCTACAGATTGTTGACATTTTATTAGAACTTCACAGGTGTGACTTTTACAAATTTTGCATTTTTTCACCAGGGAGTTAAGCTCACTTAGCTTGTCAGTGTGGAAGTAGATCCTCCAGTTCATTTGAACCAGAGTTTGTTGTGGGATCAGCCTGTACCGGGCACTAAGTACAGGAAGTTGTTACCCTTGTAGAGGGGAAGACAATCGCGTAGGAGGAAAAATGGCCTCGCAGTATGGTGATTGCTACAGCGGAAGTAGGTACCTTCTCTGCTTGAGTGGGGGAAGGAAATAGTAGGGGGAAAGGTGGTCCTTGTAGAAAGTCTCCCAGAGAATGTGACATCTGAGTAGGGTCTTGGCAGATGAGTAGGAGTTCACTAAGGCACCAAGGAAGGATATTCAAGGCTGGAGGAACGGCATGTGCTAAGGCCCAGAGTCGTGTAAGGATAGCCTCTTATGGGAGTTGCAAGTGGTCTCATGTGGCTGTAGCTGATGAAAATTAGGAGGGCTCCTGGAAGGAGAGGTAACAAAAGGTACCTTGATGCTAGAAGCTTACAAAGGACATTTTAGGTAGATTAAGGGGTTTGATTTTATCCCAAACACCGTGGGTAATAAATGTTTTATGTTTTAGAAAGATTGATTCCATTGTACTCCAATTGTATACACTTGTTCAATTTTCCTTCATTGCTTAGATTATACAACAGATTCCTTAGATATCTCATATGGATGAAAGATCTTTTAAAAGGGGCTTTCCTCACTATGACACAATCCAGCTTAGCCCTGTAGGAGCTTCCTCTGTCCTTGACCATGAAGCCCCAAGCCTCGCAAGTGCCCCCTGCTTACCTCTGCCTCTGACCACGAACCATCTCTCCTCTTGAGCAATGCCAAGCTGGCTTTCTTCCATTCCCTGGCCTCGCCTGGGGCCTGGTGCCCTAGAGCCTGTTCTGTTGGAAACAATCTCTCCCCCATCACGTCATCAGCATCTACTTAGTTTCCAGGTCCTGGCTTCACCACCAGCCTCAGGAGCCTTCCTCAATTCCCCAGAGTAAGCCAGTCCCATGACGAGAACTGGCAGCAGCACTATGCATTTATTGTTATTTGCCCTCATTCTCCTTTGCAATTGTTTGGTGTTTGTTCTCCTGCAATCTCCTGAGCTCCTCGGGGGTTGGGCTTTGTCTCTGGTGCCTGGCAGGACACTGGGCACTATTTACGGATAGATGGAGGTAGGGGGAATCATTTAGACGTTTCTTGTAGGAGACCAGAGGAGAGACCAAATGGCTTCAGCGAAGCCGGTGTCAGTGGGATTGAGGAGGGGGAGGTCTGTGAAGGGCCACATCTGTAGGGTGGCACCCACTGGATCGGACTTGATGGGGGTCCCGGAACAGCAGAAAGAGGTAGAGATGACGTGAGGGAATGCAAAGGCGATTTGCTCCCTCTCCCCACATTCTTAGCCCTGTCCCCTGTAGAAGAGGGGGTAATTCTGCTCTCTGTGATTTTGCTTTTTTTGCCTTCCCCTCTCTACAACAGCCTTCCCAAAGGAGGAGGACTCAGTAATCACTGGTCTGAGACCGGAAACTGCATTAGTGAACAGCTCTGGTCCCTGTGCTCAGAAAGTTCATGCCACACATGGTCACTCTATTACTCTTCCTGTCTTTTTGCAAACAGCCCACCTGGACAGGACATTGCTTAAAGCAGCCTTGCCAGCCCCTTGGGGGCCGCTTCTTCCTGCCACTCCTCTCTTTCTGCGTCTGGGCAGATATCAGAGCAAAATTTGCTCTCAGCTCTCATCATTATGTGTTCGGTGTGGAGGAGAAGGCGCCAGATCCTCCCTTGGACTTCCTGGACTAAGACACCTTGTCCGAGCTCTGTCCAGGGGTCTTTTGTTCTCAGTAGGGTTGCTCTCAGACCACAGACCCCCCAAAAGAATGAAATGAGAGATGAAGTAAGATCTTACAATACCCTGATAGCCTACGCTGTCCAAGTTCCGGAATATCAGTGAAACGTATAACTGTTTACCTAACACACCCAACACAGCTAAATAATAAACAGAATAGAACGTGTAGAGTTACCCAGTCCTTCGCTGCTGGGCTGGCGTTCAATTCCATTTTCTTGCCGTTGACTTCCTAAGTTGGCCTTGAGATTCTTTTGTTTTGAATTCAGTAGATCTAAAATTAGACGAGGGATATTTTTTTTCTTTTTGATACGTAAAAATTTGGTGTAATAAATGACAAATATGTAATAGCAAGATGTGCCAACGGGCTCCAACCTGCAGAGAGATCTTGACACTTTGCTGTGTCTTGTCATTTCTTTTAATCTGAAAATGTTAACATTTATATTCTCAAATGCATGATAAGTGCCAGGGTGTTCAGATTATGACTTGATCACGACTATCGGAACACTCAAATTTGGGATCTCTGAGGAAAATTCTTGTCCAGCCAGGAAAACAAAACCACACTAGATGTCTCAAACAGATGGCGTTCAATACACAGGACTAGTTACACAGGAATTGGAAAGCTGAAATGACCCCAAGAATTAGTAATTGCAAGAACAGCTACCATCCCGGGAGGTGGGGGAGCAAAAGAGAAGAGATGGTCTCTTTTGGGCAAGGAGGGGACCAAGGGGACTGGTGCTCAGACCCCAGAGGGAGGGGTTAACCCAGCAGAACTGCCATGACCGAGGGCATCCAGGGTGGGGTGGAGTGTGGCACGGCTGGCAGTCTGATCCTTGAGGGTCATAGCTCAGCTGGCTACTGGGCAAGGCTGGCACTGCATGTTGCAGGGGGTATCGAGGCTGGTCTTAGCCATACCAGAGGTCACCTGGGGACAGGAGTCATCTCTCTGTGGTTTTCTCCTCTCTGGCCTCCCCATCCTCCCAGAGTCCTTCTTTGGCTGAACCAACCAGAAAGCCCGTGGGCCGGGGTTGCCTGCGAAGAGCGGTCTGGAGAAATTAGCCCCAGCAGCCCAGAGTGTCTGTGGGTGGCCAAGGCTGAGTGGCCACAGGGAACAGCCATATTCACAAAGGCAGATTTGTGGACGGGCCAATTTCGAGATGCCACAAAATCACTCCTACCTCATACAGAGATTGGGCCTCCTGGGTTGTATGCTGATAAGCTTATCTTGCAGAAGTCTGATAAAGTTAAGCTCCTGCAGATGGGCATGAAGAGTGTGGACATTCCCATCTGTCAATCACTGGAGAAGAGGCAGGCCATCTTTGGGCCAATGGGATGCTAATGGCAGAGCTTAGACAGGAGGGGAGGGGGCTCCTGCTCCTCTCTGGGTCATACTCGCTTCAGTGTGGGCTTTGAGAGGTCAGGGTTCTCTGGAGGGCACTTCCTGGTGGCGGATGCTGCAGGCGACATGTCCTCTCCTACTCAGCTGGGAGCCCCTCCCCGCCCCGCAAAGCTGAATAAGGCTGTTGCCTCTTCCAGGGGACCTGGCTTCCCATGAAATGTCTGGGTTCATAGCTCTTTGTTCTTAAATTGAAAAAAATATTTTTAACGTTTATTTATTTTTGAGAGAGAGAGAGAGAGAGAATGGGAGCAGGGGAGGGGCAGAGAGAGGGAGACACAGAATGCAAAGCAGGCTCCAGGCTCTGAGCTGTCAGGAGGGGCTCAAACTCACAAACCATGAGGTCATGACCTGAGCTGAAGTCGGACACTTAACCCGCTGAGCCACCGAGGCACCCATATAGCTTTTTGTTCTGAGGGGCTGTGGAGAGAGTTGAGGAAACATTTGAACCGTGGCATTCAGGGCATAGAGTCCCGTGAGGCCATCATGGGGGTGGCTGTGATAACGTGGGGCAAGTACTCCAAGAAAACCCCAAGCAAAGGGGTGTCGAGGCCACTGTTCCTCCCCCGTGTGAACATTCTCTTTGTTGTCAGTCTAAAAAATGTGGGGCTTGATTTTATTCCTGAAAACCAGGAAAGAGACCCCAAGGGTTTGAGGGGCTGGCTGGAAAGAACGGAATTTGCGATTCCCCATTCCCCATTCCGACGTGTCCTTGTCAAGCGTTCTTCTTGGACATCTCTCTGCTGTGCCAGCCTCTCTCGACCTCCTTGGAGACGCCCGTGAGGGGCCATGGGGCTCCGGGGTTGGTTCCAGGCACACATCTCCCACCTCCACCCCCAGCCCTGATCTGACCATTCCCCTTGCCCGCTTTCTTTAAAGGCAAGAGAAGATGCCATATGCGAGTTTTCCAGGAAGACTGAGGACCAGAGGTTACGTGGGACTGATGTCTAAAAGGGTGATAGCAGATTCTTTGGCTCTGGGCATCTCAGGGTGGGAAGAGAATGCCGGGCAAGGGTGAAGTGGGCACAGAGAGAGATTTTTGTGGAGACTGTACTGTTCAGTGATTTTTCCCTCAGGCTCAGTTGGAATAGAAAGTACCACCTCTTTCTGACCTTTGCTCGTCTGAGCTGGCTGCGAGCAGGCTCTATCTCTCAGAGCAGAGTCTGTGATCAGGGAGAGTGTATCCAACCCACTCCATCCCTCCTTGACGCTGAGGCCCTTGGAGATGATTCTGCACAGTGTTTCTCAAGATTTTTTAGCGCATGCCCTCTGCAGTGTGCTGTCCCCGTCAGCCAAGATTTGGTCAAGCTTGGTGTTAATGGAACGCGTTTTCTAAAAGTGCCTGCATCCCCCTCCTTGCTTCCCCTCTCTGTTAAGAGCGTCGCTGGCTTAGTGACATTTTACAAATGAGAAAATCCAGGCTCAAGAGGGGAAGGGGTCGAACATGTGCTCCTGGCAGAGCCGGAAGGGTCTGAGGTCCCCCCTCCCCCATCCCAAAGCCCGGCTCCCTCTGGAACACCCCCCGGCACTCACTCCAAGGCGGAACGCTGTGTCCGGTGAGCCCCACCTGGCCGGATTTATTCTGTGTATTTACCGGGAGAAAGCGGTATTAAGGTATCACGGAAGGTACTACCGTACTGGCTAAAGAAGCATCCCAGAAAAGTCAACTCCGTTGTCTGGATGCCAAGCATATGGTGAACTAGTATGAGGATGAGACCCTGGGGTCTTGCCCAAGACGAGGCTTCCCAGATAGACTAGCAGGAGCAAGTAGAAAGGCGTTGTGGCGGGAGGGGTTCCCTGGAGGTGATGGTCTTGAACTGAAACTATCCCAGACACGAGCCCTGCTCTAGGAAAGGCAGCCAGAGAGGTGGGCAACTCCCACATAGCTTTTCCCCTCCTCCCTGCACCGTCTTCCCTCTACCTCCCCTCCTGGCCATGCTCTGTGTCACGACTACTTCTCTTGGCGATCTACCTGTAAAACACAGGTGTATGGGTAAGACGTCTGGCTGGCTGCGGTCCATGTGGCTTTGCATCTGGATGTCTGCAGGGGGGACATGTGCGCGTGTCCGGACAGCTGTGTGTGTGTGCCTGGGCAGACACGTGCGTGTGCCTGGAGAGGCGTGTGTGTGTGCATGGGGAGGCAAGTGTGTTTATATGGGCAGGCATATATGTGTACCCAGGCAGGCATGTGTGTGCATGGGGCAGGCGTGTGTATACGTGGGCAGGCGTGTGTGTGCGTGGGCAGGCGTGTGTGTGTGTGCATGGGCAGGCGTGTGCATGGGCAGGCGTGCAGTTTACAGGATGGCTGCCACTCAGCAGCGCTCTCAGGAGAGGCGTGCAAAGCAGAGCCCACGCTTCCTGCTTTCCCCAGGCACCGTCCATCCAGCTCCACGTCTGGAGAGGACGCCCCCGAGGCCACCTGCACCCAAAGAGCCCAACCTTCCCTCCTGGTCTGGGAGACAGCATGGAAGACCCGGGCTCTCCCAGGGGTGGGCAGCGCCTAGGTCCACGGCCCTGCGGTTCTGATCCAAGCCACGCGGCCCGGGACCCCCCACGTCGCTAGCTGCACTTTCCCACCTTCAGAGCCGCGAGTCCGAGCCGGAGCGAGAGGTCTGCGGGAAGCTGTGCCAGCAGCCGGAGCAGCCGCAACGGCAGCAGGAAGAGCCACACCGGCACCCTCCGAATTGGGACTCTAGCCCTTTAAATCTGCTCAGTTACCAAAAAAGAAGAGGCATCAGACCCTGTTAATTAAAGCTCGCCCTGGTCCATCATTCTGAGGAGCTGCAGTGCTCCGCTCCTTCCTGATGGCTTAGAGATTCTCCTAAACTCCCAGCCATGGATCTTGGAGAATTTCCCCCGAGATCAGCAGGAGGTATGATCCTTGTCGATGGCACTCTGGGGCTTGTGTGGCTCTAAATCAATGATACCACTGGCTGCATGGACACTGCCTGGCCCCCTGTCTCTCCCTCTTCCCCTCTGCCTCCCCTCCAGTCTCCCAGCTTGTGTTTAGTTGAGACCAATCAAGTTTTCATGGGGTTCGGAGGAAGGGGAGGGGTTGAGGGGTCTGGAGGTGGCTCCCAACGTGTTTGTTTTGGTCCTGGCTTCACCCAGCTGCCCGAGTGGTTCGCAGGAGCTAGGAAACGTGTTTCTACAAGCCTGGGTTCCTGCAGAACCCTTCCTCCTTGCTGGGTCCCTTCCCTCAGGGCATCATTAAAAGGGCAATAACCCTGGCTTGACTTGCTTCTTAAATCCATGACCTGCCATCCGGTTGGCCTGAAGATGGCTGTGCGGCTCTTGCCCGGTGTTATTGAAAAACTCATTCCGTCCAACTTTTTTTCCGTAAATTGTCCCGGCAGGAAGACGGCGCTGGTCCCTGTCCTCGGGTCTCCCCTTCCCTACTTGAACGCTGCTGGATTAAAATGCTTGTGGGATTTCAGGAATTTGTAACCCCTTCCCTGTGCCTTTTGAGGAAACTCACTTCTAGCTGAGCCTAAGGTTCTGTTGCAAAGAGTTGTTTTTATTCAGGAATCTGCTCTCGGCTGGCAGAGAGGGGGAGGAGATTTATCTTCTTTTACATTGCATTTTGTAAATTGTACTCGGGCCCAAAGAACATCTATCTGCAAATCCTTCATTGATTTGTTTTCGCCCCCACATCTTCCTTCTGGGTGAAATGCTCTTCTTGAGTCATACCCGAAGGAGAGGTTTCCTTTCAGTCAGCTTGACACGACTTCACAGATGTCCCTGAGAGCCGGGCCCTGGCAGAGGGAGCCATTTTTGCCGTCCTGAGTTACAGTCCCTCGGAGCCCAGAGCACGGGTGCCTGTGTGCTGAGAGGGGGCTTCCAAGGGCTCATGCTCACCCCCACCCGGGGAAAGTAGTTGAGGAGAGGAAAAGCGCTTGCACTGATTTTTCCAGGAGCTTTAAAACACTCTGGACGATTAACATCACTTCTCAAGTCTTGGGAGGGATCTGAGCCAAAACACAGCTCACGGGAGTGGGGATTTTCCCCCAAAGTTATTGCCTGCAGAATCCTCAATCGCTCACATGAACACTGGTAATGGAGTGTGTAGCTAAACCCTCTCCCGCCCCCCAGCACAGGATGGGAACTTTCTCTGGGTGAATGCTGGGGAAGGCAGGATATCTGCCTCCCAGACACCGTGGGTGCAAAGTGATTCCTATTTTCAGAATAATAAAACTCTCAGCCGTGGCAGAAACGCTCTGGTTAAGAGAGACTATTCAAAGCCTACAAATGAAGCACCGGATGGAACTCCGAATCACTGGGCCCGGCAGTGGATGTGTGTAATAATTTGAGGATTCCGCGGGAGGCGTCCAGGGAGAGATGTTTCCAGCAAACGAAAACCCGCCATAGATGTAGGGTGCTGGAGGCACCGTGCAGGGTGAAGAGAAGTGGCATTGCAGGCTGGGTGGCCACTTCTGGGCTCTGCTTTCGGCTGGTCCACGGATGGCTTCACTGAGGGTCACTGCAGCTGGGATGTAAGACTGTGGCCACGGAGGCAGGGCTGCTCCCCTGAGCCCACAGATGGAGTGTCCACCTGGGAGCTCCTCATATAGCCATAGGTACCTCTTCTTGCTCTTGGCCCTCTGTACCCTTGGGGCCTGCACGCCACAGGCCCTCCGCCTCTCTCTCGGCATGATTGCTGGAGTCGACGCCCTTCTTCTCTGCCACTTTCTAGAGGAAGCCAAAAGAACCTGGGCTCCCCCAAAGCCCTCCCAGGGCAGGGAGAGGCCTGGATAGACGCCACCAACCATGTCCTTGGACGGGTAAATAAGTAGATAAGTAGACTGTTCCTTTGTGTCAATTTTTCTTTTCAACTTAATGGTGTGTGTGTGTGTGTGTGTGTGTGTGTGTGTTTGAATTTACTGGATGACTGTTGGCTTTCAAAAAGCTGTAAAAGGATCCCAATGGAGTTCGTTTAGACGTGGCAACTCTGTACATTTTGTGGTCCATGGATGTTCTTGGAATGGCCTGAGCGGGCGTTCGCATCACCAGGGTGTTGGAATAGAAAGGGTGTGGCCTTTGTTGGCAGACCTTCACTGGGATCTCAGAGCCACCACTTACTCATATGTTGCCCGGGCCCGCTCTTTAATCTCACTGAGCCTCAGTTTCTTCAATCTGTGAAATGGTAGAGCTGTCAGGATTCAATGGAATAAGGTGACAGAACTCTGTGTACACAGCGGGTACAAAAGAAATCTTTCCTTGGGGCACCTGGGTGGCTCAGTCATTTAAGCTTCCAACTATTGGTTCTGGCTCAGGTCATGATCCCATGGTTCGTGGGTTTGAGCCCCGTGTCGGGCTCCGTACTGGCAGTGCAGAGCTTACTTGGAACTCTCTCTTTTCCCTGCCACTTCCCCGTTCGCTCACTCTCTCTCAAAACAAATAAACTTTTAAAAAAAAAGAAGAAGAAGAAGAAATCTTTCCTCTTGTCTTCCTGTGAAGGCATCCGCCTCCAATTAAGCAAAGCTTCACGTGAAGGATAAAACTACTTAAATAATTCCAGTGACTCCTTTGCTAAATGCTGGGCCATGCCTTCTCCGAGGGCAGGGGTGACCTCTTCTGTGTCATTACACAGCTCCCAGTGGCACTAAAACTGCATAAAGGTTCATTGAATGAATACACGATGGTGTGTGGACACTTAACCTTCACCATAGGTGATTTTTAATGACTAAGCAAAATCACTTCTCACTCAAGTCTACTTAAGAAATGTAGCTAAGCCAGACAGATCAAAGAGCCCTGTGACTGCAATAAATTTAGACTAAAATATATCCTTTTGTATGGAAATTTGAATTGTAATAAAAAAATGTCTCCTGCACTAGGATCATATCAGGTGCCTGTGGACTCCAGGGGTGTCCTTGAAGCCATTCTGATTGCTAAGAAGTCAAGGTGACTTCTGCCCTCCCTCATTATGTGCTATTCCCTCTTCTTCATGCTTTGAACAAGAAGAGGTTCTAAAAAGGGAAAACAGCTCTCGGTGGAAAGAGGCACTTATCATGTTTCTCTGGTTAGTAGAACAAGCCAGTCTATGTATCAGCCAATTAATTAGTAAGTTGAGTTGCATATGGACATTTAGTACTACTGAGGAGAGTAACTGATTGAATAAATATTTATCAAAGGTAACAGCGATAATAATAACCAATCCCACCCACCACCACCACCACCACCTAACAGAGCGTCTCCTTGGCTAGGGGCTGGAGATACCAACCTGAGAGTGAGGCACCTCTGCTCTCAAGCATGGGGATAGACTAGTAAACAAAGGGTGTCAGTGCAGACTGGTAGAGGCCAGGAGAGGCAAGAGCCCAGGGCACTGTGGGGGCACCGGGGTGGGGCCTACCCTAATTCGATTGACTCCCAAAATGAGTTCCCAAAGACGTGGCTTTGGAAGAGCTTTTCTTGGGAAAGGAGACCAGTGGTGGACAAGTCGCCATAAGGAGTGGCGGCTAATTCTACTGGGCTGTGTTCTGGAGGACTATGTGAGAGAGGAGGCTGGGGAGGTGGGCAGGTGGTCAGATCCCAAAGGGCCTTGGGTGCCTACAAAGGAGGAGACTTGATTCCGAAGGAGATGAAGAGTCACTGAGGGGTTTTAAGCAAGAGAATAACTTGGGAAAATTGAATTCAACAAATCTTAATCAACACCGATCATATCCCAAGCTGTGTTCTAG
This sequence comes from Lynx rufus, assembly GCF_022079265.1. NCBI lineage: Eukaryota > Metazoa > Chordata > Mammalia > Carnivora > Felidae > Lynx > Lynx rufus. The sequence goes on along the minus strand of NW_025814842.1, from coordinate 14,963,233 downwards.
GCTCTGAGGCTACAGCAGTGAACAAACCGGACAGAAACTTTGTAGAACCTTCCTTGTAGAACTTTCATCCAGTGGGGAAGCCAAACAGTGAGAACAGAAAAGTGAATTGTAAATTGTAAATAGCATGTTAGGAGGAGAAAGAAAGCAGAGGAGGGTAGGGTGCAAGGACAGTGATGGGGCCTGCATGTGCGCAATCCTACACAGGAGGGAGGGAGAAGGTGGCACTGGAATATAGACTCTTAGAGGCATCATAAGAACTTTGGCTTTTACTCTGAGTAAGATGGAAGTTAGCCCTGGGCTCTGAGCAGAGGGGAGATATCTAAAAATGAGCCTTCTAACTACCATGCTGTGAAAAGTTTGTAGGTGGGCTAGAGTGGAAGCAAAAAGACTAGCGAGGAGGCGAATCCAAAATCCTTGTGAGAGGGGCTGGTGGCTGGACAAGGGGTAACAGTGGAGGTGTGAAAAGTGCTAGGATTCTGGACTTTCTCTCCCTTTTTTAGGATGGAGGCAATGGGATTTGCTGATGGATTGGATAGTTGTGTGAGAGAGAGATGAGTCAAGGATGACTCAAGCTTCGTTGGCCTCCCATGGGGATGGCTGTGGGTGGAGGAGGTTTGGGAGAAGATCAGGGGTTCGGTGTTTCTCCTGTTAACTTTGAGGCGTCTGGTGAGCATCCCAGCAGAGATGTTGAGTGGGCAGCCCTGAGTTCACAGCAGAGATCCAGGCTGGAGACAGTCTTGGGAGCCATCGGAGGACAGATGGTATTTCAAGCTATATCAGATGAAATCATCAGGAGACAGACTATGATGAAGAGAACTGAATTTTGAGGCATTACAACTATTTACAGGTTGAAGAGAGGAGGAAAAACCAATCAAGGAGATTGAAGAAGAGGTTTCTCTTCGGTTTAAGACAATTCACCCCTTCCTATATTCTATCTCCTCTCCTCTTCTGGGAGCAAGATTCATAGATCACCCTCCTCATTGTCAACAGATCCTTTTCTCCTGTCTTCTTTCCACCCCCCCTTGGAGATCTGCTTAGAGCTCTTGCCTCTTAAAAGGAACCCTTCTTGGGGTGCCTGGGTGGCTCAGTCAGTTAAGTGTCTAACTCTTGATTTTGGCCCAGATTATGATCTTGGGGTCGTGGGATCGAGCCCCATGTTGGGCTCCATGCTGAACATGGAGCCTGCTTAAGATTCTCTCTCCCTCTCCCTCTCTCTCTCTGTCTCTCCTCTGTCTCTGCCCCCCCAAAGTTAAAAATAAAAGGAAACTTCTTCTTGACCCTTACGTCCTCCACTCACTTTTACCTGATTTTTCTCTCTCTGTTTTTTTACAGATAAACTTTTCTTTCTCCCAACATTAACCGAACAACTACCATATGCCAGGCATGAAGGATTTAGAGACAAAAAATAGCCTTTATCCTACTTGAAAGGCCATTTATTTCTACTTCATCTACTTCCATAAAGCATTTTGGATGTGTACATATTGTGAAATCGAAAACATATAATCATAAACTAAGGATACAAATTTTGTACCAAGGAAAACACAATTTAGGATAGAAAAGCAAGATCTCGGGCATCTAGGTGGCTCAGTCGGTTAAGCGTCCGACTCTTGGTTTCAGTTCAGGTCATGATCTTACAGTGTGTGAGTTCAAGCACCGCACTGGGCTCCGTGCTGATGGCGTGGAGCCTGCTTGGGATTCTGTCTCCCTCTCTCTCTGCCCCTCTGCTGCTCGCACTCTGTCTCTCTCTCTCTCTCTTCTCTCTCTCTCAAAGATAAGTAAACATTAAAAATCATTTTTTTAATAAAAAGAAAAACAAAGAATGTCATTGAGCCACTAATCTGATCATAATTTCCCAGTGAGAAAAGGGAAAGTGGGAAGTCCTTAAAAAATTTACTGAAGTATGGTATATATATCCAAGAAGTTCTCATATCATAATTATATGGTATATAAATTGTCATCATTTCTAGCCAGTGCTCTATCAGAACTGACAGTATCGATTTGCCCATTTCAGACGTTTTGAGATTTGCTTTTTGAGTTTCGAGGTTTACGAGATGATAAGCTCAAGGAAAACAGAAGTTTTCTGGCCTTTCATTCTAGAAGAATATTTTCTTCTGGAGTTTCACTTAAAGGCCGCTGAAAAAATTAGGTAGACCATGCCTTGTCTATTTCCACGACATATTTTGGATAGCATTTACAAATATGTACTTATGCAGTGAAATGCAAGAGCGTAAGCTAAGGATACAAAAGGGCAAAGGTTGGCAGTTATTTAGTATCATCTGAAGCCTGACAAGGGACAGTCAGAAGGTAGATCCTAGACGAGGTAGTAGGGTGTTAAATGCCAGAGAGATCAAGCAACGTAGGGGCTGGGGAATGGCCCATGGATTTGGAGAGTAGGAGGCGGTCAGCACAGTTCCCTGGAGCAATGGAGGCAGCAGTCAGATTGACGGAGGTCAAGGAAGGAAGTGGAGCTTTGACGTGATGGTTTGAGGGGAGACCGCTATTCCAAGAAAGTTCATCGTCATGGCATGGAGGGAGATGATGGCAGGCAGAGAAGGCTGTAACACCTAAAGAAGGGTTTTGTTTATGCCCCAGCAGAACGGGAGAGACTTAGTCATGTTCTTGGAGAAATAGGTCGCCAAGAGACAGAGGAGAGAGATGAAGGGGAGAGAAGAGAAATGACAGAAGCAGGGACCTGGATAAATTCTCATACGGTGTGTGCGCTCACACACGCTCAACTTAGCTTGGTGTTTCCCTGTCTTTAACTTTTCCTGGTGAAGGACCCCTCACCTCGGCATTGTTCTCCTTCGTTTTAAAGCCAAGATGGCCTTGGGGCACCTGGGTGGCTCAGTTGGTTGTGTCCAACTTCAGCTCAGGTCACGATCTCACAGTTTGTGAGTTCAAGTCCCACATCGGACTCTGTGCTGACAGCTCAGAGCCTGGAGCCTGCTTCTTTCTGATTCTGTATCTCCCTCTCTCTCTCTGCCCCTCCCCCATTCGTGCTCAGTTTCTGTCTCTCTCTCTCTCTCTCTCTCTCAAAAATAAGTAATCATTAAAAATAAAATAAAATAAAAGTAAACCCAAGATGGCCCTGGGCAACCACATACCCTGTGGGGGTTGGGGGAGCGGTTCTAAGATGTGGTCCACTTGGTCTCTCCCTAAAGAGAAGGCCATTGTGGGGTCTCCGCTGGGCTTCATTTCAGCCATCTGTCGCCATGTCAGGGCCGCAGGGGGCCTTAGTGAGTGTCCAGCCTGTGTCCTTATTCCTCACGTGAGGAAACTGAGGCGGAAGTCTCCCTGGCAAGGTAGAGACAGCAGCAGGAGAGCTCGACCCCAGACCTTGCTCATTCTGCTTGATCAGAGCGTCCACAGACCCTTCTAGAACTCTCTCTCTTGATCTCTCAAACTTGAGTGATCGGCACGCACCGACATCACCTGCAGGGTTTGTTAAGACACAGACGCCCTGGACCCCACCCCCAGAATTTCAGAGTCAGTAGGACTGAGGTGGGGCCGAGAATCTGCCCCTCTAACAGCTTCCCGGGAGCTGCAGAGGCTGCTGATCTGGGGGCCACGCTTTGAGAACAATGCCAGGGTGGTACTGTGGGCAGGGGAGGTGGTGGGGGAGGCAGGAAGAAGGAGAGGGGGAAGAGGAAGGCTGGACCTGGCTCCTGGGAGCTTTTCCTCTGGGCTGATCTCATTTCTCTCAGCCGCCAGCCCCAGAAGATGAGGCATTCACCTTCCAGCCACTAAATATCGAAGGAATGCAGTGGGGCAGGCTGTGCTCTGAGGCTAATCCCAGCAGAGTTGGGCTGTTAAACACAGCACAGTCTGAGCTCCGAGATCCCTGCCGCCCTTCGCAGGGAAGCCCGGCTGGGACCCAGGCTGAGACGTCCAGATTCCATTCCATTTCAGCAACTCTGAGAGCCACTGCTCTCCCCAGATCCCCCAGGAGAGAAGGAGCTGCCTGGCTGGGTGTGACCCAAGGTTTTTCTTCAGCATATTCCATTATCTTGACGCTCAGAGCATATGTCAAGTGAATTCTGTGTTTCTGGCAGGTTATTACGCACTGAATTAGTGTGTTGAAATAAAAACTATAATAAAGCTGTACCAGACTCTTAAATTGTTAAAATTTATTATAAAATGTGCATAGTTATTAACTGATTTTCGCCTGTGCGCCTTTGCTTGTGCCCGAAGCCAAAGAGATGAAAAGTGACTCTGTCAAAGGGAGGCCGAGAGTTGGCTCCTGGAATTCTCCAGAGAGTCCCAGCGGGGCAGCAAATTCACAGATTCGCGGAGAGCGGGCTGGCCTCTCCCCACGGCCTCGGCCTTTCCCCGCGGCTGCAAGTCACGGTCCCACGGGAAGGAAGCCGCTCTGTCCACTTCGGGGAGTCCCGGGCAGGCGGAGGGCGGTGTAGACAACTGCGCCTCGCGTGTCACCAGTGTTTACACCCCGCAAGGCCTAGTGCCCACCCTCCCTAATCCTGGGACCGAATGTTCCAGCGTGGAAAGCGACTGCAGATGGGCTTCCAGCACGTTCTCTCCTGCCATCCCCGCAGGGATGCTTCTTTCTCTGCCTTCTGAGAACCCGGTGGAGGTGCCAAACAGTCCTCAGCGCAGCGCAGGCTGTCCCCGGCTTGGTCCGGCACCGGGGAGCCAGCCGCTTCCGGGGCTGTCGGGGTCTCCCCAGCATTTTCGAGAGGAGGCCGGCGTGTCCCCTGGGCTCACCTCTGTGGGTCGGAGGGTGAGGCTCCCTCTGTCGTGAGAGATATTCTCCGGGGTGCGGGTGGCCCCTGGCTCCCAGTGCGCATTTTGAATCAGGTCCCGGGCGGCGGTCTGGACTGGGCTCCAACCCCCTGAGACGTGCCTTTGCGCCGAGGCCGACGTCCTCCTCATCGGTTTTCTAGCCCCGGCCCCCGATTGCCTTCCCAAGACCAGCGAGACTGCCAGTCTGAAGCGGGAAACACCTTTGCCTGAGCGAAAGCGAGAATGAAAAGCTCAGACTGGTTCCCAAATGCCAAGGCTGAGGGTTTTCTTGCATTTGCGCCGACTGTATCCTGGCGTTGCCCGGGGGGTGGGGGGGGGTGGGGGGGCAGGAGCTCATCCATCTACTGGTGCCCCGTGGATTTCCCCCAGGAGTGTCAGGAACCACAGCCATCGTCCCTGATCTTGGGCGGGGCTCCCAGCCTTGCATCTGTGTGGTCCCGGGTGAACTGAGAAGCGTGGGGCCAGTGTGGGAGAGCTCTTTGGTCTTACATTCCTTCCGGGAGGGATTTTCCTCCAGATCGTCTCTGTTTCATCCCTGTGTATATAGCGGAGCTGCTACCTAAGCCTCGGAGTTCGGCATCACACGAACCGCGGAGGACGCTCAGTGGTCCAGCTCCTGCTTTCCTGTGCATGTGCTGCTTTTGCTGAGACACCCGTTCACCCGTTTCTCTGACCCTGGGAGCTAAGGCTGCCTTCCCGGCGTGGAGCTGTGGGGAGACTAACCTGTATCTGAAAGACAACTGGATGGTTCAGATTGCTTTTCGCCCTTCTGGTCGCCGAGTTGGAGGCAAACGAAACTGTACGAGCAGAAATTGACACTTAAGCTCCGCTGAGACTGTCCCATAACCTGAGTCCTCCCTCTTCTGCCCTCTGCCCCATCAAAGCCTTAGCATAGTCCGTGGAGGGGTGTAGGGAGAGGAGTACATGTTTGGATTCAAATATTTGGGTTTGGGTGAGCGATGGGTTTACTCCTTCCGCACTTCCCCTCCGCACACTGGTGCTGCGGTGCCTCACACCCACAAGATGGCAAGATTACATGAGTCTGTAATAAAGAGGAATCTAGTTAGTTCATCAGCATTGTCTCTTCGGCCGGGCAGTGATTTGCTAGTTTTAAAAGACAGTGAAATTGCCGGTGTGAGAACGGGTGCCTGCTAAAGGAGATCGTAAAGTGGCCAATTTAGGAGAGCCACGGTGCACGTTTAGGATCCATTTATATGTTCTCCACCTAGTTCCAGAAAGGATGCGGTGCAGGGCAGGTTGCAAAGACGCATGTCCAAGTGCAAGACATAATTCAATAACAAATAAATGGACGGAGAAAATAAGACCCCGGGAAAACAAGACTGAGGAAGCAAGGCTGGAGCCAGGAGTGAGGTTAGGACGCAAAATCCATGACATCAGACCCTGTTGCGTTTGCTAGAGGTGAACTCCAGGGCAGCCCTGGGCTTTCTCTGAGCCAACACAGAGAGGGAAGCAGTCTTTGTGGTTGCAGACCCAGCATGCATGTGAGAAAAGCAAACCAGCTGCTCAGGAGAGGCACAGCTATTCGTGTTACTGGAGGCAGAAAGAAATATTCCCCCACAGGTCCCCCAAAACGAGCCACAGTGCAGTGCGACCAGCAGCGTCCTGACCCGCCTTACCGCCAGTCCAGATGGCAAGGAACTTAACAGGGCGGACTGTTGTAACATTCCTCCGGGTGGGGGGCACGGCTAGGGAGACAGAGCTACCCCAAACACTCTCTGAAGGTCTGACTCAATCCTAATCAGAGTTAAGCCTCTGACAGGCTGCCTTTCCTTCAAGCTGTTCTCTATGATGAGTGATTCTGTGGTGTAATGTCGGAGGCTGGTGCAGTGTTTAAGGTGTGTGTGTGTGTGTGTGTGTGTGCGTGTGTGTGTAAGGGAGATGGTAAAGGAGGGGGTTGCACTGGGGTTTATACACCCCACCCTCTCCGCTTTGTTCCTTTCATTTTTCACATTGGGGTTCCTCGTAAGACTTACTTGAAGAAAGAGGTCTCCCACTGCTAATAGTAGCTTGACAATTACAGTTTAGAAAAAGGGAGGGACTTGACTTGATGGGCGGTGGTTCTCCCAACAGCATGAGCCTTGAGCAGTGAAGGTTGAGGTAATTCTCCTTGACAAGTACTTGGAGGGCAGCTGCCCTGGGCTGCTGGTTGGGTCCAGCCCCATATGCTTTAACAGTTGGTAGAGCTGGAGGTGGCACTGACTCTCTCATGGAGACTGGGGAGGTGACCAGGACACCCTCCTGAACAGAATGCTAGGCAGGATGCAGTTCCTGGCGGACCAGTTCCTTAGAGCTGGTATCTCTTCTGATTGGTTGGTATTTGACTGGCATCCATTTTGATCGGTCAGAGTCTGCGCCCTATGGGTTGTTACCAATTTTGAATATCACCCTGCCCTTGAGCAGGGCTGGGAAACTCCTCGAGGAGAATTTGGGGTCCCATCTAGAGTCCAGACCAAGGGTCTAACAACTTCCCAAACTCTGACTGTGGCAGAAAAAAGTTTGATCCAGAAAAAATGTAAACATCTACCTCAGTGATTAACGTCCCCGTAAACACCGATTATGTTTAACCGTGGACGTCGTAATTTCCTCTGAGATAAACTGGGCACAAATTGAACACCCAGGTCCTAGAGCAAGCTAACTTTACATACATATTTTGGACCCGACGGCAGCTAAGTGATGAAGAATGTTTTCTGAAAAATGATGACGTTGGGTTTCAGGATAGCTGGTCTACCTCCTTTCTTTTTGACAGCAATTAGAGATTAAAGCCACTTGTCTATAACAGCCACTAGTAATTCATGGCCATAAAACTGTGCTCTCTGTTCAAAAAAGAATAAGATTGCTCCGTTCTCTGTCAGTGTTCAGTTCATCTAGGAGGGGCCTCAAGTAATAAAGATAGAAAACAAGGAGGAAAAAATACAATCCTGCTTTATTCCATGTTTATAGTTTTGGGGTGTTTTCTATACATCGTTTGTTATTCTAAAAGCTGGGGACAGAGAAAGGGACAGAACTGAACAGGTTCCTGCTCTTACGGAGCTCACGTGCTAGTGGTGACGTACAGATAATAAAAATGTAGCAAATATTGCCTATTATGACTTGGTGCTAATTCCAAAATCTGAATCAACTTGGTGTCCATCAATTACCTTTGCTCTTGGGTACGGATCATGTTTTTCTGTTTGTGTGTACGTCTAGTGATTTTGAATTGTGCTCTGGACTTTGCGAATGATACGCGGTAGAGACTCTGGGCTCTGTTATGTTCATCTGAAGAGTATTTATTTGTTTGTCAATGTGTTTGTTTTAGCTGGCTGGTGGCTGAAGTGTCCACTCAGTTCTTTGAAGCTTGGCTGGGCTGCTCAAGTCTGCCCTGTCCGTGTGGACTTTGGGGGTCAACCAGAGGTTTGACAGCATTACTCACGAGATTTGGGTCCCTCCCTCTGTGATCCTCTCCTTTCTGGGGCGTCTCTCATCCTTTCTAGCTGCCGGGGATGCCCTCAACTCTGTCTTCCGATTTCTCAGCAGTAAGCCTTCAGTGTCTGGCCTCACAGGCTACTGATGGTTTTGGGGGGCTGCCCTTGGGTGAAAGCCATAAAACAGGAAGCTGCTCAGTTTCGCTCAGCCTTTCGCTCTTTCCACTCCAACTCCCCTTCAGTGTCTTCCTACTTTTGGTCACTCTCAGTGCCTTTTGAGCACTAGAGTCTTTTACGTATTGCCCAGAATTTATGACCGCTATTTGTTATGACTGTTATTTACAACTGAGAGTTGGTTTAATACGAGCTACTCTGTGATGAATAGAAGCAGAACTCCCAAGCTTAGCAAATAAATGGATAGGCAGGTGGGTAGGTAGACGGAGAAGATCATTTTAGATGGTGATACGTGCTATGCTGGCAAAAAATAGAGAGTGCCTGGAGTGTGTATGCGGAGTGGGTAGAAGAATGATTGGGGCCAGCCTCTTAGGAGGTGACATTGAGATGAGACCTGAATGATAAGGGGCAGCCAGGCATTCACGGATCTAGGTGTGAGCCCTCCAGAGGGAGCATCAGGTGTACAAATGCTGAGGGAAGAAGGGGCTTAGTGCGTTGGAGAGGAAGGGATTCGGCGGCAGGGATGAGTGGGCGGTCAGAGAGGTGGACGACAGCTAGATCATCACACACGGCCTCAGAGACCACAGTAAGGCACCGGCGTTTTGTTCCACATAGGATGAGAAGTCACCGAAGAAGAATTTTCAGCAAGTCATGATGTGATGTAGCTTATACTTTCCAAAGATCACTCTGGCTTTGCAGAGGAGCAGGCTGCCTGGCCGCCTAGGTAGGGGGGGACGAAGTCGTGGGCGAGAATTGCAGCCCACCGCAGGCTGCGCTGTGGGTGATGGGCCCCAGCAGGGTCGAGGCAGATAAGCAGCATACAGCGGGGTCAGTGCTGGCCATAGCTGGTCACTGTCCCCGAAACAAAGCCCTAGATGAAGTTGACAGGGGGGCTCCTAAGAGACTATCCCTCAGCTGAGAATTTCAGCTCAGTGGTCACAGCAGAATAGCCCTGCTTGGCCCCATCTGTCTCTCTGTGGAGCCGGGCCTGGCGGACCTGCCCCACAGAAGGGTCTTCTCAAAATCCCAGAAAACAAGGTGTCCCGGTCTGAAATTCGATACATGTGACACAGATCAGTACCGGTCTGTCTCTGCTGCGTTTCCTGAGCGTTGGCCAATCTTGGGGGCTCCTGCTCAGGGGCAGGAAGCTGGGCCCCTCCTGCCAGCTGGCAGGAAGGCACAAATTTAGATGCATGTATTTTCCAGCAGCCGGATTATTATAAAATGTGAGGCCTCCTTCTAGAATGCTTACGTGGTGTGGGCCCTCAGGATGCAAGGCCCTTTCCAGAGAGTACGTGGGCCCCCTCTAGGGAGGTAATAATTCCTGCCCTGGCTCAGGGGCAGTGTCTCAGGGGTCTCCTGGGATGAGATTACCTGGGGAGCCAGCTCTCCAAGGACAGAGTGAAGGAAGGAGCCTCTTCCCTTGACCTATGTGTGCAGCCTGGCACTTTCTGCCCTGGGGGTAGACTTGCCCTATTAGCACCTCGGAAAAGCAGAAGAAAAAAAAGCCATGAAGGTAAATAGAAGGTTACCTGTGCACAGGGATGCAGGAATGGCAGAAAGTAGGAAAGTCGAAGTTTGAGATGGAAAGAAAACTAAGAGAGAATAAAGAGAAAAGGAAACACAACAGACGCACACATTCTGAATGAACACCCAGTAAAAATAAAGACGAGGTGATGAAAATCAGATGAAACCGATGCGATTAGTGTCAAAGAGAGAGCCAACAAAGTAAGAAGGTAAAACCAAAAAGGTGAAAAGAGAGGAAGAAGACGGCGGAAATTTACACGAAGGGTTAAGAGCAAAGCATTAACAGCATAAATGATAAATGTGTATTGAAATTGAATCTCCCTGGAAAGGAACGTTTTAAGTCAGCTCAAAGCACAATGCCAGGTGCTGCTTGGCACCAGAAGCAAGGGCCACTTGGGCTGACGGTCCCCTGAAGAGAGGAGACTAGTTAGGGGCAGAGGATGGGAGAGGGAGGTTCACAACCAGCCGGGGTCCCTCTCCAAAGGGTGGAGTCTGAAGGCAGCACGGGCCCCCTCTCCTCAAGCTCTTAGACAGCCAGGGGGCTGTGGTCTCTCACGCTCACGAGTCTGGCCAGAACAGCTCCCAGAATTAGCACCTGCTCTGCCAAGGCCTTGGGCAACGAGGAAATGAAGCATGATGACCTCCCCCCCCCCCCCCCCGCCGCCGCCCGCCTCACCGAGTTTCTGTGCCCAGGAATCTGGGGAAATAAAGCAGCCTGTCTCTTTCTGAAGCTCTACTGCCTTTGCTGGGTGTTGTTGAAGAGGCAAGTCCCTTATCCCAGGGACCAGGTGCTCAGGTGAGTCCCAGCTTGTCCCCGTCTCTGCCCTGCTGGCCCCAGCCCATGACAGTCAGGGGTAAAGGAGCCCTGAAATTCAGGTATCCATCAGCAGTGAACGAAGCCTCCCAGGCAGCATCTACCTAATGAAAAGTGGTACCTGTTTGGGGTTGTGAGAGGTCGTGCGGCCTGCGGGGTGCAGGGTGACATCGGGTAGCTATTTCTTCCTGGGCTGGAGCAAAGCCCACATATGCAACTTATGTGTCTGCGGCGTCTTGCTTTATTTTCCCAAGCTGCTTTCTGGTTATGTCTTCAGACAGTGCTAAGGTTAGGGTTAGGCTTAGGGTTATAGTGAACCCTGATTTGCATCCACACCCTGGGAATGCTCAGAAGATGGGGCAGATCCCTGGAATGACTCCCAGGCCAGCTGCGGAAAGAGAGCTGGGACAGTATTCCCATAGTCAGGACTAAGAGTACTTCCCAAGCCCAGCGTCCAAGGATTCCTCAAGAAGACCCAGACATAAGCCCTGAGTTAAAAATGACCAGCAAATGCCCTGCCCAGAGGTACCCCTGGGCATCAGTGAGGGAAAACCAAGTGTTCCTGGGATCGTCTCTCTTCCTTGCTTCTCAGTGGATCGGCCGGTCTACCCAGCCAGGAAGCAAAGTCACCATCTAGGATGTAAAGAGCCTGAGCCACTGAAGGCCCATCAAGATAGGGTTCGTCTAAAAGAGTTGTCCCCTTGGAAAGCTCTCTCAAGTTCCAGGAGCCCTAGGTGAGCTGGGCGTGCCCAGGAGTGGTGGGTATATAGCCACGGGCAGGTCCTGTGCTAGGTGCTAGGGACACCGCGGTGAATGTGGGGACTGCCATCCTCCAGACCCCTGGGGTGGGGGTACAGAGCTCCTCCCAAAGATGAGGAATGGGGGAGAACCGGCAGGCAGAGGGGGAGGAGCTCCAGGTCAACCTGGAGACCCAGCGATCGCTGGGTGGGGCTCAGAGCACAAGATCACCGCGACGGAGTCTGAGGCCCGTGTGTCCCAGGGAAGCCAGGGTTACCCCAGACCTATTGATGAGTCCCCACAACCATGACTAATGAACAAGAGGAGTTAATGGACTCCTCTCCATTCTCAAAGCCTCTGCCAACTCTGCCACCAAGAATAATAAGCATTTAGAAACTAATTATACATCTGGACAAATCTGTTTCAGTCTACTGGATTGAACATAATCATATTAAAATATAATGAACACATTCAAATACACAAGGCCAGATGGAATAGTCACTTAGGAACCGGTGCTGGCGGGAGAGGGGCTGTGAGAGCTCGGTGGGAGCGGAGCCCCCTCGGGCCTGCAATTGATTTCCTTGTCACTTTTGGTTTAGGTCCTTAATGCCGGCTTGTTCACACCAACCACTGGTGGTTCTGTACCCTGATTTTGTTGCCTGGCGTCCGATCTTTGTCTCGTCTGGGTTGGAGGGATAAAGTAGGGGTTGCAGGATGCTTCTGACGTGCCGGAGACTGCAGCCTCCAGCCCTCTGGGCAACCGAAGTCCGCTGCGTGGGAGGTCTCGTCCGCGACCTCCTTGGGAGGCTGGGTGGAGGGCACCCAACGGCACTGGTGTTGCCCAAAGCCCGGCCTCTAGATCCCTATCTGGACCTTCCTCAGCCGTACGTATTGAGCATGTCTCCAGGTCTCCAGCCTAGATGAGGACTCAGGAGAGTCCTACTGGGAATCCCCGAGGAGGTGAGTCTGCTCAGGCAGCCGTCCTGGTGCCTGGAGCGTGTTTTGGCCAAGCACGCCCTGGACCGAGGCTTTGGCCTCAGCTCCCTGTGGCTTCTTGCTGCTGTCCCGCACTTCTCTGCCTCCTGTACCAGCTCATTCCAGTGCATTCCAGCTGGGTGTGACGTCGCGGGTGGCGACCGGGAAGCGTCAAGGGTGGAGGGAGGGGGCCCGTGTAGGCATCGTGATCGGCTCCTGGAAGAGCGTCGCCATAGCGCACGGGCAAAGTGAGTCTGGGGCCGAGGCTGTTTGCTTTTGTGCTGCTTCTAGATGGGAGGTCCTGGCCCCCGGGGAGTACATGGGGCACAGGCACCTGCGTGACCACTGATGAGGGAAGCCACAGTTGAGAGCCGGCCTGCACCAGACAGCCAGGTCCCCATGGTGAGGCCGGTGGGCCACATCTATGCCCCCTAGCCACGCACAGGCCTCTTCCTACTGCTGGGGTCCCACCATCTGAATCACTGCTCTGGCTTCCAGAATTGTCCAGGAGGTTCCTCCCAAATGAGATGGTGAACTAGATGGCTCACGGACCAGAGCTAGCCCACAAAGAGGTCTGCCATTGCTGTTCTTGCGTTGTTGTGTTTTTTATTTTGTTGCTGTCTTAAAACTTTTGACGCGGTCGCCGGCATTTTAAAAATCAGCTGATATGTTACTTTAACAATCCGCGTTTCCAGTTCCTTTTTAAACATTCCATCTGGCCATACTGGAATGTATCCCGACAGCAACAGTCAGTTGGTGATGAGCTGTGGCCACCCCTTTGGACAAGGGGAATCATTCCATCATGGTCTCCTGCCACCTTTGTACTGGACATTTGGCTTTTTTGTATCTCTATGTTACCGCCCAGTCCCTGTAGGCACTGGGGTCACCACTGGCTGCTTTATAACAAGGATCCCACACTCGTATGAATTAGACTCTAGCTCTGAGCCAAGAGAAGGGTGCAAACCTCGCCAGCTCCGACTGCGTGAAGAAACACCACTGACTGGGGGGCTTAATCAACACACATTGATTTTCCCACAGTTCTGGAGACTGGGAGTCTGAGATCAGGGTAGAGCCTGGTCGGGTTCTGGTGGGAGCTCTTCCTGGCTTCCTGGCTTGCAGACGTCTACCTTCTCACTGTGTCCTCACGTGGCAGAAAGAGAGAGAGCAAGAGAAGGTGAAGGAGAGAGAGAGTGGTTGTTTTTTCTTCTTACAAGGCTACAGTCCCAAAGGATTAGGGCTCAACACTTACGATCTCATTTAGCCTAAATTGCTTCTAGAAAGGCCTTCTCTCCAAATATACTCACAGTTGGGGGTTAGAGCTGAGCATGTGAATTCGGAGGGGACACAGTCCAGTCCACAGCATCCCTGGATTTCAGGATGGACATTTGGAGGCAAGAGGACCACCGTCGAGAAGGGCAATTAAATGACCAGTGGGGGTCTCAGGCCATCCAGTCATGTCACAAAAATGGGAACAAATGCTTGAGCGAGGGATAGACTTGGCAACTGCAAAGGGTGGGGACACGTGGAGACACAGGGCACATGGTCCCTGGCCCACAGCTCCTGCGTCTCAGCAGTCCTGGGAGAGAGAGAGAGACTTAAGGAAAATTCAGGACATCCTTTCTCAAACATTTGCTTGACTAACCCACACTGGCAATTTACGCCGGCCATTTTCAAACTCTTCCCTTCTGCTCCATCTCTAGAAAGTTCTATGCTCCTGTACTGGGGTGAGGGTGAGAGTGGCAGTGGGGGTGGGGTCGGGAAAGGTGGAGTGAGGTCCTTCCAGACCTTGCTGCTTGCACACAAGCAGGGCAGGGGCAGAGAGAGAGGGAGACAGAGAATCCCAAGCAGGCTCTGCACTGTCAGCACAGAGCCTGACATGGGGCTCGATCCTGCAAACCGGGAGATCATGACCTGAGCAGAAATCAAGAGGCAGACGCTTAACCAACTGAGCCACCCAGGCTCCCCGATAGGGGACTCTTAAAAGCAGAAAGCCTCAGAGACGGCATGGAAGCAGAAGGAAGGGGAACATGCGTGTGCGGGCATGCGTGCATGTATGCACGTGTGTGAGTAGCAAAACTTGCCCGGACGCCCAGCCGTGAAAAAGCAGGTATTAATAATGTCTTCCCCTGCAGGAGGCAGCCCCCAGGTCAGAGGGTGGGACTGACCTCGTCCAAATAGGTTCTAGGTGCCAGCCTGCGTGGCCTTCTGGAAGCTTCTCAGGGAGCTGGCGGAGCAGGACCAGCCATGGCCAGGAGGCAGATGGATGAATGTTGTCCTACTAGGAAAGCCAGGCTGGGGGGTGTGGCCTCCATCATCTGGGAGCTTTTTTTGGGGGGTGGGGAGAGGGGTCCTCCAGGGAGAGTGGGGTGTATTGGGGATTTCTCTGTCCAATGGTTGACAGGTTCTAGAAACTTCCTGAGGCTGGGGACAGAGAATTTGACCAAGGCCTGGGGCTTGGTTTGGAACATGAGGTATTTTTTAAAAGTTTTTATTTAAATTCCAGTTAGTTAACGTATAGTGTTATATTAATTTATATATAGTGTTATATAAATTATATTTATATTTATATATAGTATTACATAACGTATATAATATGTAACATATATATATAACATATAACGTTATATTAATTTCAGGTGTACCATATGGTGATTTAACACTTTCACGTTACTCAGTGGTCATCACGACAGGGGCACTTCTTAATCCCCATCACCTATTTCACCCATCCCCCCACCCACCTCCCCGATGGTAACTGACGGTTCTCTATAGTGAAGAGTCCGTTTCTTGCTTTGTCTCTCTTTCCCTCGCCCACCTTTGCTCATTTGTGTTGTTCCTTGCATTGCACATATGAGTAAAATCGTACGCTATTTGTCTTTCTCTGACTGACTGGGTGTCCCAGTTTGTTTTTCCCAAGACAGGTTCAGTGGGACAGGCATGGGGCGTTGGACAGGGGCTGGGGGCCAGTTCATCCAATGGCTGTCCCTGGGCATGCAGGCCCACCTGCGCCCCAGTGAGCCAGGGTGGGGTCTGGGTGGCAGTCAGCGTTCTGGGTCCGTATTTGGGAGCTGTCTTGAGTATCTTTCATTGCCCGGGGAAAAGAGTCCCAGCCAAGAGAGTGGGTACCCGGGGGGCAGGGCTTCTCCCCCCACCCCCAGTGAGGGGAAGTGGTAGGAGGCAGGGAACCAGGGTCCACACTGGGGTTCATGACCGAATCCTGGGCAGCGGAAAACAAAAAGAGCGCGCCTGGCCCCCAAAGGTCCCCCATAGGGTGCCACGTTTGCCAACCAGGTTGGGGCCACGGCACATGCAGGAATGACAGCATTTGTATGCATGCTAGATAAAGAGGGAGGCTTGTGGGTGGCCAGAGGGACCCTGCCAGGATGCTCTGGGGGATCCCCAAGGGCTGGGCAGGAGGGGCACCAGCCGGGCACCACCTCAGCCTCTTTGCAGAAACTTAGTGGGCCCTACTGTGGGGCTCGGGAGAGGAGCCATGTTTGGGAACACAGCATGCATGTTCCTCCTTCCGCCATTCACCAGCTCTGTGCCTCGTGCCTCAGGTTCCTCACCTCTAGAATGGGGATAATATTAATATTAGGACCCGCCTCCCAGAGTTATCATGAGGATTAAGTAATAAATTCACGTCAAGTTCCTGGAACCCCACGCTTGGCACGGAGTACTTCATTTGGGTCAACCATTACCAGGTATCTCATCCAACTTAGATGTCAACGATTGTAAAAGTCTCCCTGACCTCACAGATGTTAAAACACGAACGTAGTTAGAGTCTCGGAACGTGAGGTATGGTATTATTTGGTGTTGATTATGAGGGGATCAGAGCAAAGGGAAGCTAGGTGCTGCCTCCTCTGCCAGTACAACGAGCGGGACGTCACTTGGAGGAACTTCCTATACCGTGTCTTCAGGTCAGAGGCTGGATGTGGGTCCAAGACGGCAGGGAGTGGGCGAGATTAAGGTGGTGGGGGTCCGTCAGGGGTCGCAGCAGGGCTAAGTGGGCCCTGCAGCCTGGGGCTGCACACCAAATCCTGCTGGGATGAACCCACTGGGACCTTTGAAGACCAAAGTGAGACAGCAGATGCCCCCCCTTTTCTTGCTATGTTCCATGCAGGACTCCCTGGTTATGCTAATATCCTTGTACTATGAAGACTAATGATACTCTTCTCTTAGATGTGCTCACTATCATTAGTCACAGCTTACTTGCCACTTACCTTACAACAAATCACCATACGCCCCTGCCCAGAGACTCCACGTCTAAGAACAATTCCTGTAACAAGGTCACGGACCAAACGAGTGTCTGTCATTGCGGACATTCTAGCCATTGTGATATACTTGTAAGTGAGAGAGTTCGGAGTGAGGGCGGATTGTTTGGAATGCCTCACAGCACATCCTGTAGGCAGCGGGCTTCATAGCATCCCACATTCATTCAACAAATATTTACTAGGTGTCTACTAATTCTAAACCCTGAGCACATTTGCAGGGACCATCCGAACTACCATGCCAGTGATCACAGCAAGGGTGGCAGAAACTCTATTATGCCATCTTACTCAGCCAAGGAAAGCTAAGGAAAAGCGCCTGTCCCGCGCCCTCGTTTCTAACCTGGCCTCTTCATCTACTTACCTCAGCAAACACTAGTGAATGTCCAACCCACTTGAATGCAAAACTGACCATGTGTCCAGAGCATATTGTGTCCCCTTTACACACAAGATAAGGTGTCAAGATCCATACTTATCACATCTTGTTTCTAACCATTTTAAAAACATCTTACTATGGAAAATTTCAAATTTTTCAAAAAATTACAAAAATAGAGACTAGTGTAATGGAACTAGATGTATGAAACGCCAACTCCGATAATGATGGGTATCTTTTAATCTTGTTTTATGTTTCCTGGTATGGTGTATAATTTCACACATAAATACTTCAACATGTATTTCTAATATATACAGATGCTTTGTTTTTTGATGTTTATTTATTTCTGAGACAGAGAGACAGAGCATGAGTGGGGGAGGGGCAGAGAGAGAGAGAGAGGGAGACACAGAATCTGAAACAGGCTCCAGGCTCAGAGCTGTCAGCACAGAGCCCGACGCGGGGCTCGAACTCACGGACCGCGAGATCATGACCTGAGCCGAAGCCGGACACTCAGCTGACTGAGCCACCCAGGCGCCCCTACAGATGCTTTTTATTTATGGAACTAAAATACTATTATCACTCTCAACAGAATTAACAGTAATTGTTCAATACCATCCCCATGTTCGATTTTCCCTGTTGCCTCAATTATGTAGTTTATTCAAATCAAGATCCAAATAAGATACACGGATCACAGTTAATTGATAGTTCTTTTAAGTATCTTTTAATCCGTAATAGTTGCCCTCCTTTTCTTTCCATACCATTTATTTGTTACAGAGACCGTCTAGTTTGTCCTGTAGGACTTGCCATATTCTGTTTTTGTTTTACTCTAGTCTCACGTGTTATTTAACATATTTCTTTATGCTCTATGACCCTGTATTTATATCTGAGGGCTTGATTATATTCATAGTCTATTCTTTTTTATGTTTATTCATTTTTGAGAGAGAGAGACAGAGACACAGAGAGAGACAGAGAAAGGGAGAGAGATCACGAGCAGGGGAGGGGCAGAAAGAGAGGGAGACAGAGGACTCAAAGCAGGTTCTGCACTGACAGCAAAAAGCCCGAGATGGGACTCGAACTCATGAACCATGAGATCATGACTTGAGCTGAAGTTGGACGCTCAACTGAGCCACCCAGGTGCCCCAATTCGTATTCTATTCCTACGTAAAGAACATGTTTAGGTTTGCTGTGTGCCTCCTATTGCTTCACAGCAGAAGGCGCTTAATATGTGGTTGTCCCACTTTGTCGATGTTAAGATTGAGGTTCTATCAGCCTGACTCATCCCGGCCAAATTCCCTATCAATGTTACACGTTATGATTTTAATAGCCATTGATGATCATTACCTAGATCTATTATTTCATGATAGGTGGCAAAATGGGGTTGTTTTCATTTTATCATTCCTTCTGAATTTACTTGTGATGCCTCTCTAAAGAACTTCTTATCATCAACAGTCTATATAGAAAGGCAGGGTAAATTGCTTGATTATTTCCTTTCATTTATCATTTCTTTTTAAAAAAATAGTGAGTAGTTGGTGCCCTAGCAGTTACATGCATATCCATTTTCAGAGTAATAGATTATTCCAAATCTGGCCATTGGACCTGTCTTAAAGTTGGCCTCCTCTATCACATGACGTCATTGGGAGTTTATCTGTATTCAGGCCTGACTTTTATGTTTCCTCCCACGGAGCTGAGTCCTTATGGCTGAAAATGGTATTTAGAGACCACAGTATGAGTTCTAGTGGTGCTCATTGCTGCTGGTTTTATAACTGTCAAGGCTTTTTAGTGACAGAGCCAGGACATGCATGTTCTTTTTTTTTTTTTTTAATGCTTATTTATTTTTGAGAGAGAGAGACAGAGGGAGGGAAGGAGAGTGGGGGAGGGGCAGAGAGAGGGAGACAATCTGAAACAAGCTCCACACTGGCAGGGGAGAACCCGAGGTGGGGCTTGAACTCTTGAACCCCTGAGGTCACAACCTGAGCCTAAGTCGGATGCTTAACCGACTGAGCCACCCAGGCGCCCTGGGACACGCGTATTCTTGAAAGACAAAAATAAATCCTGAAGTCATACTAATATTGTTATGCAAATTAAATTTTCGGGTTCTTATTTCACTTTAAAATTTTATACCTATGTCTCTTTTCTGCACCACAGAAAATCTTGCTTCCTAATAACATTAATTTATTTATGATTTCTTCCCTAGGCTCTATCTCACTTGGGACGTGCAATCAAAATATTAAGTTTTAAAGGATTAAAAAAATCCTTCTCTCCAAAGTTAAGCATCGACCTGAAATATAGTTGTGTCTGCATGTTTTAGTTTATTTTCTACTTTTAGGAATTCCTTTACTTTTCCTTTTGATACAACTTTTAAATATGTAGCACTTCTAATTTATTTATTTTTGCCGTTGTGAACAGGCTCTGCTTGTGTGTTACTTCTTCTCAGTATTGTTTCTATATATGAAGTCTAATAAGTTCTATATGTGAATCTTATATCCTGAAAGTTTGTTAGATTCTCTTATTATGTGCAATAGGTTTTTCATGGGTTCTTTTGGGTTTCTAGATATATAATCATATTACTGAAGGAGAGCTGGTTTTATTTTGTCTCTTCCTTTCTGATCTTATGCCCCTAATTGCTTGTCTAATCATATTGGTTAATGCCGACGATGCAGTGGGAACAGTAACAGAGACAGTAACAATACAGTGAATAGTAGTGAGGATAGAGACTTTATCTTGATTTTAGCAATTAAGTCTCTGGGGTTTTCTCAAAAGGAAGAGGCTGGATACTGACTCTTGAACTGGTGTGGATATATATGTATTTATGTTAAGGAAGTATCCAGTTTCCTACTGCGTTGCGATTTTCAATTTTCGATTGAGTTGCTCAGAGCCATTTATATTTCTTGGTTTTCATTTTGAGGAACCAGGATTTAGGATGTTTTGCTTATGTGACTCTCAGCCAGGACATGAAGGGACATTGGGACTCCTGAAGAGTGGCAATTGCAGAATTATGTTGCAGGTGCTTTTGAGGAACTACTTACAGTTTTTAGACGTGGATTAGAATCTTGGCTTTGTCTGGGTATCCATGTTATTATTATATATCTAAGTGATTTGGGGTAGAAACAGGGAGAAAATGAATTTCACTTTTGTGTTACATTTAAGGGAACATTTAGCATGTGCTTTTGTATTTTTCAGAAACTCAGTGGACATTTCCTAACCAGCAGTTTAGTTTTTATCTGTTATTTGAGCTTTTGAATATTCCTTGGTATGAAAATATTGTAAGTGAAGTGTCCTCTGCAGGAGGTCAGCTTCAGAGACAATAAGCGCAAAGCACCGTGGTCAGAATTTGTTGCTCATCAGCACGTTGAGCAGACTGTTTTCTTCTTTGACAACATGCATCCTATAGAAGGCGCTCCAGTGCCCACGTGTTCCAGTAAATGCAAGACTTAGCTTTGGGGCTGGCTGGACCTCACACTCTACCTCTGACTTCTTGCTCTCAGCAAGTTGTACCTCGCTAAATACCACTCATTCCGCTCAACGTTTTGTCCAAAGGTAACTTCCAAACAGAATTGTGTTGAAGGGAACACTTGGGCGCTGTTGGTGAGTAGAAAACAGTGCGGAGTTTCCTCAATTAAAAATAGAGTTTCCATGAGATCCAGTGATTACACTTCTGGGGACATATCCAAAGGAAACAAAATCACCATCAAAGAGATATCTGTACTCTCATGTAGAGTGCAGCATTATTCACAGTAGACAAGGTATGGAAACAACCGAAGTGTTCATCAATGGATAAGTCAATGAAGAAAATGAATGAATGATCCCATATAGATCACATTTTCTTCATCAATTTATCTATTGATAGGCACTTAGGTTCTTAAATATATATATATATATATATGTGTGTGTGTGTGTGTGTGTGTATACAGATATACACATATTTGGCTTATTTCACTTAGCATAATCCTCCAATTTCATCCATGTTGCAGCAAATGGCAGGATTTCCTTCATTTTTTGACTGATTAATATATATCACACACACATTGGAATATTAATCAGTCAAAAAAAATGAAGGAAATCCTGCCATTTGCTACAACATGGATGAAATTGGAGGACATTATGCTAAGTGAACTAAGCCAGATACAGAATGACAAATAATGCATGACCTCCCTTATATACAGAATCTAAAAAAAGAAGTAACAGATAACAGAATGGTGATTTCCAGGGGGTGGAGGGCGGGGGAGGGGAAGGGAGATGTTGGTCAGAGGTTACAAAATTTTAGTTACAAGATGAATATGTTCTAGAGACCTGAAGTCCAGCAAGATGACTATAATTAATAATAATGTGCAGTACGGGAAATATGCTAAAAATAAACTTGAACTATGCTAAAAAGTAGTAAGTGAAAGAAGTGATGAACAAAGTGTTAATTAGAATTACATTCCATTATAACAAAAATAAATTTTGTTTGTGGATCAATCTGATGACACACAGGCGGAGGACTTTGAGAGAAAAGTCCTTGTTGAGCATTACAGAGGATACAGTTGTGCTTATAATGTGTCTATCAACAACTGTAAAATGTAGCAGGGGCTACAAGATACAATGTGGTCAGAATGGGGGGAGCATTCTTGGCAAACATTCGAAGCGGGTCTTAGTCTGAATAATCAGTCTGGGCAGTACTTGGGGTGCATCCACCCCGTACTTGTGAATTATTTGTGCCAGAAAATGCAAGCTGGTGCCCTCCAATCATAAACATTAGACTTTCAGCCATACCTCGCTCCCGCAGTGATTGCATTTTCAGACACTCCAAAAGGGACGACAGTCTACCAAGGACTGGGTTTGCCGGTGACCCGTGTACCCAAAGGGATGCTCGGAGACATGGGTGCTGGAATGATGAGGTTGACCGATTCCTGGAGACTGCATCCCGACTTCTCCCCTCCGCAGAGGCAGGCACAGGGATCCACTGTGCTCTTAAATGGTGGGCCCGAAGGGAAGAATTAGAACCTCCCCTCTTGGATACTTTGGTTTTTAATGTTTATTTATTTTTGAGAGAGAGACAGAGTGTGAGCGGGGGAGGAGCAGAGAGAGAGGGAGACACGGAATCCGAAGCAGGCTCCAGGCTGTCGGCACAGAGCCCGACGCGGGGCTCGAGCTCACGGAGCGCGAGATCGTGACCTGAGCCGAAGTCGGTCGCTCACCGACGGAGCCACCCAGGCGCCCCTCCTCTTGGATACTCTTTACGACAAACCGACTCATTGAACTGAAGAAGCAAGAGCAGCCCCTTCTTTGGTCTACGCTTTGTGTCTGTGTTCCCATCTTGATTCTGGGTTCTTCGGGGCTGTGTCTGTCCCTATCCTCCTATAGGTTCAGCCCAACACCCATCTGAACAGAGTGGGTGTTCAGCCTGTTAGGTGCAAAAGAAAGGAATTAATAATGATATCTAGCATACATAGTACTTACTCTGTGCCAAGCGCTTTACAATAATCCTAAAAAGTAGGTGCCATTATTATGAGACCCATTTTGCAGATGGGGGAACTGAAGCACAGAGGAGTTAAGTTACTTCTCCAAAGTCACACAGCCCATAACCGGCAAAGTCAGGATGTGACCTGCATGGCCTGATTCAATTATCCGTGTTCTCAAACTCCTCACCACCCCCAGTCTCTGCATATTATGCATTGGTAAGAGAGATGGAGTAGATGGGACACCTTGAGTGGCCCTGAGTGCCTCACAGTGGATGGGCAGCGCTCAAGGAACATTCTAGATGTAAAAGGAAGTGATTGGGTCATTTGTTGAAATGAGAAGCTGAAGAGGAAGGACACCACTGTGGGTCCAGGAATTAGCCCAAAGCTCTAACTTCAAAACGTGGGCTCAGAAACCAGCTCCTGGCTGACCTTTCAGATGGTAATAAAGACAAGTGGCAAAGGGGCATGAAGGAGAAATTCTAGAAGTTAATTGCCCTTAGTATTCTCATGAGGAAAAGAGATAAGCAGTTAGTCTGGGGACAAAGAGTTATGTTCAGCAGGTATTTACTATGGGTCTCAAGGTGCATAAGGGCCACCAGGGACTTGGCAGGTGTGTGCACCCTGGCTCTCGTCTTCGAGAAGCTCCTAGAGAAATGGCAGGATGCACGTCCATCTTCTATCCAGATGCCGACTTAGTTGACCCTGGGCCGTCAGCCCCAGCCTATGGAGGGCTCCTTGGTATCCCCCATTGTGTGAGAGGCCCAGCCTTGACCTGGGGAGGAGCATTCTGGGGAGATAGCTTCCAGCTGGAAGAGCCAAGTCCCCTTTTGGCCAAGAGACCAGCCCCCAGCTTTGTGTTTCTCTGACACATCACGAGTGCTGCAGTGAAGGGCAGCAGAGGCCAGCTGAGCAGGTGTAATTGTTCCTTATGGGGAAGCTGCACCCCGAGGGCCTTGCTCCTGTTGAGCTAGGAGCAAGTTCCAAGCAATTAAGTGGATTGGGTTCTAATGCCCTTGTGACCATCAGCTTGGACATCCTTTGCTGAGAGCTCTTGGCAGGTCCTAGTGCTGCCTTGGCGGCCAGGCTAGCACTGGGGGGGGTGCCCTGCCCTGGTGTCCACTCTGCGTGGAGGGGACTGATGAGGGAGGGGACTCAGCATATTCGGAAGTTCTTGTATATGGGGAGCTAATTACTCTCTTTTGAAATCCGTGTTTGCCACCAATCACAACTTTCATGGTGCGAAGCCTGTCATGGCAACTAAAAGCCTATCTGAAAATAAAATGACCTGTTTTGTTTTGTTTTGTTTTGTTTTGTATTTCTACCGTAATGACACAGGACGTTTGTTTTTCCTTTTTAACTTAACGTGGTAACTAGAGATGATGACAAGAGTACAGATGTGTGCGCAGCACGTGTGGGTCAGCAGGTGCCATAGTGCCTGCAGGTATGGGTTGTGCGCCTACATGTGTGAGGGTTCCTGTGGGTGCTCGTGTTGACGGGGACAGTGTGTGCAGCTGTGTGGCTGTGTGTCCAAGGGCAGGGGCTGGATGTGAGTGTGAGATCACACATAGGCTGTGAATGTTTGAAGACCTGTCTGTGAGCATGTGTGTGTGTGTGTGTGTGTGTGTGCAACCCTGGAGATAAGTAGGCTTGCAGGGATGTATCTTACCTATGGCTGAGCCTGTCTCATTTGGGCTGGGATGGGGCTGACATTCATGCCTACCACGCATTCAGTCACAACCAGAGTTTACAACACTGATAACATGCGCACACACCTCTTCAAGGCTTTAGGTTTCCTAAAACTTTTTTAATGTTTATTTATTTTTGAGAGAGAGAGGCAAAAGTGTGAGTGGGGGAGGGACAGAGAAAGAGAGAGGGAGACAGAGAGACAGAATCCGAAGCAGGCTCCAGGCTCTGAGCTGTCAGCACAGAGCCCAACGCAGGGCTCGAACTCACGAATCGCGAGATCGTAACCTGAGCCAAAGTTAGATACTTACCCGACTGAGCCACCCAGGCGCCCCAAGCCTTTGTGTTTCCTAAAGGCATTTTCTGAGCCTATCCCCTATGAGCTGACTTCTGCAGGCGGAATGCTTCCCAGACATAGAAATAGACCTCTCATCAGAACGAGAAGGCTAGAAGTAGAGCTGGGAGCCTTTTCCCAGGAGGTGATGGGCAGGGACCCAGAGTGAGGGCTGGAGACCCATTTGCCTGTTGCCGGGAGAGGCCACTGCCAGCTGCAATGTGCAGACGCCCCCGGGGCCAGCTCTCTCAGACGAGGACTCGGCGTAGGGTGACCAGGGCTCGTTTTGTTTCACCACCAAGATCCTTCCAGCTGAACTCTCTGTGCTTCGCACCTCTTGAGACTCTGTTTTATTTTCCTTTCCTTTTAACTTCAGTATGGGACCAAAGAGAACCAATATTGATCAAGTGTTAGTTCAATAAACGTTTATTGCACAACCAATTATTTTAAGTTTGTTCCCCCCCACCCCAGGCCCCCATGACACGGTGTGCATGTGAATTATTCCCTGCCTGGAGCTTTGCTCAACGCAATGCTGCCGGGAAAGAGGGGCGGAGACTGTGGGCAACAGCAGAAGTGGGCCCAGACGAGGGGGGTCTTAACCTGAGCCCCGTCACAAAGGACGGGAAGGGGTTAACCAGGTGTGGGAGAGAAAAGGAGAGATGGTGACGTAAAGGGAACCCAGCCGCTCAGTACACGTGGGAAACAAGCCTGATGGAAGCTGGTGAAGGAAACTAGTCTTGGACGCTGTTAGGTTTGTCTGCAGAAGACAGGACGACATTGCCCTGGGATCGCCAGCAGCGTCACACGCCGGGAGGCTTGGCAAGAGTCCCCTCCCGAAGACGGCTATTTCTAACTCTGGCCCCCACTTTGATTCCGTGGCTCTGCTGAAGTCAACAGCCAGGCAACAAATTATGCTGGCAAGGCGCCGGGCTTTCCTGCAAGTTGCAATCACGTTGGCCGCTGTAGCAGAATACTACAGCAGAGCCCCCGGGAGTGCGAACGGAAAAGTACCTGTAAATATTCCAAAGGTTGCTTCCAAAGGCACATTATTGGTTTGTTGTGTAATACCCTCTGGTGACATTGAGGCCTTATTAATAACTAAACATCTGTCACAACTGTAATTATACTTCTTAGTGCCAGGATTGTGCGGGTTGTGCATTGTCCTGTTTAAACACGGAAGGGAGGGTGTAAATAATTTAGGCAACCGACGTTGAGTAAATAACCGAGCAGCACCGTGCGGGCAGTAAGTTTCTGTCAACTTCTTGCAGACCGTGTGTCTCCGCTGACGTTCCCTTGATGTGCTCGCAAATCTCCCTGAGAACATCGCCCTGGACCTCCGATGCGGCTGCCCGAGCAACCTGGAGAGGGGAAGCCTGAGAATGAGGAAAAGGGGGGCAGAGGAGCCCCCGGAGGGGGAGAGGAGCCGCCGAGGAGCCAGGCCCCCGACTTCCCCACTTGGCAAGTCTTCTCCCCCCAAACCCCCCGGAGAAAGCGCTTTCTCGAGTGTTTGCTCAGGACTTGATTGTTTTCAGCCCTCAGGTAGGGGGTGGTGCGGGGGCGGGGGCTGGGAGCCTTTGCTGCCGAGCGGCTGAGTGTCCTGTGGGTGGGGGCGAGGACAGGACGCCTGGGAGGGGTCCTGAGAGGATGCGCGTCCCAGCTGGGTACAGAGGTTTTACCGCACATCTTGAGCCTGACAGGTTTCCACGGGCTGTATCTGAGACGTGTGGACAGAGCAAGAGGATGGGTTTGCAAACTGACCCTGTCAGGAGCTGATTAGGTTAGGGGGTGCTTGTTAGGAAGGACAGATATCATTTATAGAGTGCGTACCCCGTGGCGGCATGGGAGCAGGAGCTTGGCAAAGATAATCTCGCAGTCTCCCAGGCTTGGCAATGAACCCTCACAATAACCCCGGAGGATGTGTCATTAACCCCATTTTTACGGGAGAAAAGTAAGATATTCGACAACTTTCTCCAGATGGCCCAGGCAAAGGGAAACCCAGGATTCCTGCCCAAATCTCTCTGAATCCGAAACTTACATTCGTAACCACTGGCCTGCCTGCCTCTCCCCTCTTACAGGTGAGGAGGTCGGTTGAGGGGGAGGGGTTTTGTGCTCCCCGAGCCACAGGGGTTCAGTCCTGCTCTCCTTCTTGCCCTTGGAGACGTTCAAGGCTGTAAAAACTCATGAGGAATTTCACCTCCGGGAGGTTTTTTGTACAGAGGGAAATTTTGATCTACGTGATCAAGGAGTTGGTCTGCGGTGAGTCATAGAATCAGATATGTTCTGGAATGGTCTCCCTCGGGCTACTGGGAATGGGCCCTCCAGCCGTCTCTGCCACCAGTTGCCAGGAGGGACCGAAAGTGTTTATGGTGGGGGCCGTGAGTTTATGGTTTGGGCTGCAGGAGGAAAAAAGGAAGTGGGAATATATCTGGTGACTACAGCTCCTGCTTCTTAGTGATTTCTCCCAGGGGCTGGGGACGAGACTGCAGGTTCAATCCAGAATCTTCTCCAACACAACTTACTGTTCGGGAAATCAAAGCTGGGGGCTGATGAGACCTGTGGCCAAGGGCATGGCGCGCTGAAGGGCAGGCTTGGAGCAAGTCTCTGATCAGGAGGGTTGGCTAGGGTGGGAGGATGGACCTGGGCTGGGCCTCCCCGTTCCAGCTCACCGCTTCCAGGAGAGGAGCCCCAAGAGGAAGAATGGTCCATTCCAAGGGTGAATTTCCTGGTCGGCCTTTCCTCAGCCTAGGATAAGTGATCGAATCCTGGGTCCTTGCCCTGGGAAAGTAGGGGACATGTTGAGGGAGGGAGGTCAGGACTGGGGCAGAGAAACTCTTCTGCACGTCCTGTGGGGGTTGTGGCAAATGGCAAATGTGGAAAGGATAGTCATCTACCCTACTGGCCATGACGATATCGTACAGGAAGCAGCAAAGAAGTCTGACGGAGTCAGAAAGACCATTTTGCTCAACATATTCCCACAATAAAAAATATTTCCTCATTTGCTCCTGTGGCTTTGGGATTTAGGATTTGGGGCCAGAGCTGTGATGGGCATGAATTGGACGGATTAGTTTTGCCCGTCTCCAAGGGCAGCAGTGGCCCAGGTGGAAAGAATCCGCTTCTCCCACACCATCGGCTTCTCCTGGGGGGTTGGCATTAATTCTTTGTGGGCCCCACGCCGAGGGTCTCTACGACTCCTGGATTATGCCTATCATGCATTCACATCACCACAAACCCATATTTACTTACTCCTTCCTTGGGGACACACTCACACATTTCTCAAAGATTTCCTTGTGCACTAGACAGAGCAAGACAGCTAAAAAGAAGGATGAGGTGGGGCCATGGGAGGGGGGTTTGATGGTCTGGGTCTCAACACAAGGGTTGGGCATGGAGGGGACAGGAATGCGGCCCACCGGAAACATGTCCTCACAACAGTCCCCAGCAACGTTGTCTCGCGGAGCACATTGTGTCCCAGTCCTTTGTTCCTTGGTTGGAAACTCCTTCAGAGGGGACAATGTTAGGGCTAGCCTACAGAGCATCAGAGGCCTCCTCAGCCCCTGAAGCAGGCTGTGTGGTGGCCCACGTGGTTATGCCTGGTGCAGGCAGAGTAGGCAAAATTACAAAGTAGGGAGGCCTCTCCTCGATGTGTCCCATCTTCCTGCCCCAGGTCATTCTCCCCCTTCCTGGTACCATTTTGGTTGCAAGTAACAGAAGTCAGGTAGAGCTCTCCTCGATGGAAAGGGAAATATATTTGGAAGACTTTAGGCAGGGGTTAGGGACATGGGGGTTGCCTCGTGGAATCCAAGGCCTCGGAGGTGGCTGGAATGAGGGCCTAGGGGGACACAGTAAACCCAAGAAAACTACTTCTCTCTGCCTATCTATATCTCCTCAGTTTCTCTGTCCACGTGAAAATTATCCATGTCAGATAGCTGCCAATTTGGCAACTAGCCTCAGCTGAGAATCAGCATGGTTTCAATTTCAAATTCCCTGGGAATAGGCTCATTGTTGTCCATTCGAGATCAAATCAACAGGGTCCAGGGGAAGGGAGTCAGAGGGCACGGGCACGGTTTCTTCCACTATAAATACACAGATGGGAGAGGAAGGCAATGGCCAGAGAAGTGGGTACCTCATCACCCTACTTCCTTGAGATATTGGATTTTGTAACCCATTCTTGAAGTTGGCTGGCTGTCCATTAAGTGCTGGAAAGGTACTTGCAATTAATGCTCTAAGCTGAAGGGTTTAAAAGAAAGTGGTCCCCAGACGAGAGAATTATCACTGATGGAACAAAAACAGTGAGGTAGATAAAACTGGCTGGGGGCACTCTCTAAGTGCAGGGTGGAGAGAGACCCTATGCAGAGGGCAGGGACTGGAGAAGTAGGGTACCTTTGGTACCTCCAGCCTTCCTCCCAGATCTCCTCTTGAGATTTACAGAAGAATCCTGCAGAAGAATCTATTCCTGTCTTTGCTTAAGTGTGGGTAGGCTTTCTCTTGATGTACCTGAAGGAGATGACCTATCCATGGGGACCTCCTTCACTTCTTTGAGTCAGCATGAAGACCTGACTTGCCTCTAGCCTGCCAAGGTGCTGATTCCTCAGCCTGGAGGTCTGAGGGGATGTTTTTCCCTTTTTATCCAGACTATGGGATCTGGGGTCTTTGGGCCAGTTCTAGAGCTGACCCATGGATCGTCAGTAGGCCCAGATGGCCAGCTGGAAGGAGCCCCCAGGAAACAGAGAGATGCCCAGGTGGCTTCCACAAACTACAGCTAAGTAAACAGCCCTACCGCTTTGGTGCTGCCCCAGCCCAATCTGAAGGAAGTTTTTCTAATATGGGGAGAAATGGATGTGGACTCTTGATATATGAACTAAAAATAGTCCATGTTCCAAACAAAGTGTTTTTAGTATTTTGAAATGAAAACGTGTAGACAAAGCAAGGATTCAGAATGCATGACTCATTAAATTGCTGATTCTGAAAGCAATGGAAATTCAAAGGGAATTTTTCTCTCCCTATGTCTCCCTCCCACCCCTGTTCTGAATAGCTTATAAAAAGAGTCTCTACATAAACAAGACCCATAAACTCCTCCATGATTTAAGGTCCTGCATAGGAGAGGCAGAAGGAACTCAACCTTTATTGCCTGCTTACTAAGCTGGCCTCCCTAGCTGGGCTGGAATCGACCAGAATCTGCCCTCCCCCAGTCTGCCCATCCTCATTTCTCTTCTTCATCCTCTCCACCCTGTCCCAAGGTGTCCAGGAATTTCATGGCCCCACTATGGCCACTGTTCCTCCCTCCCCTGGGTTCCAGGCTCTGCCGGACCTCAACAGCACTCAACTCATCAGCCCTAACAAGGGTGTGTCATCAATGAGCAGTAGCCATGGGGGCATCTTAGGGGAGAGTGCACACCATACGCTACCATAGTGGGATTCAGCGGTGGGAACCTCCATCAACTCACTAGATGGTCTTGAGCTCATTGTTGGGTTAGGAAGGGTTGGGCCTCATCAGTGATATTTAGCTTTTTTGCTCACAAAAACCTTTCTAAAATGTCTTATGGGGAATGTTAGTACTTAAAACAGAGAAGAGGACCCATTCTTGTTGGAGCAAGGTGTGTGTGTGTGTGTGTGTGTGTGTGTGTGCACATACACACACACACTTGGGAGAATGGGGAGGTCCTCCAGGACCCTTGAGAGGAACAGTGACATGTTTCACCCGAACAGGCTACTGGGAGACCTTCATATCACAAACCCTTAAGAGCTGTGTAAAAATCTCACCTCCAGTCTCTCCTAGTTGCCATCATCTGCTTTCCTTCTGATCATCACCACACTTCTTGAATACATTAGCGGCTTGTTAAGTCTTGTATCCGTCCTGAGGAAAGTAAGACAACCTGTGGATGACCAGCCAAAATTTTCACCTCCTATTTCCTCAACTTCAACTCCAGTGACTTTCTTCCCTCTCCATCTTCACTCCTGTGGCCTGAGCCATCATTTTATCACCTTCTAGAACACTCCACCTCTGAGAGCTCACACGGAGCGCTCCTCTCTTTGACAACCCACTCTACAGTAGTTTACCATTGCTGTTCCCACTTCAGGATGTGGAAACACTGTGAAAGAAAATCCTTTATGGATACGGGGCATGGGTAGGCAACCTCACACACTCACAACCTTCAACCCCAGTGGGTCCTCCATGTGGCCTAGATTCTTCTAGTGGTCAGGTCCCCTCACATTCTTCATCATGACTGTTTCAACCCCTGTTCACTCTTCTAAAAACCATGTCACTTCCTCCTTCACAAATACAACAAAGGCCCCAAGAAAAAACGTCCTCAACTTTCTACCCATCCTCCTGTCACCTTTTCTGCATTCCGGTTCATTTTTTCTCCTCCCTTCCCATCATAGTGAAAGAGGGGTCCCTCTACCTGTCCAAGGACCACCTGCCACATCTGTGTGGGCATTCATTTCCGGCACCCTCTCTCACCTTCTTCCATCAATTTTATCTCCTTTATTATTCTTCAATCTCTTTCTTCTTCCCCCAATCATAAATATTCATTCTCATGTCACTTATCTTTTTAAAAAAAGCTGATATGTTATCATTTTGCTCAAACTTCTTGAAAACATTTCCTACTCTTGTTCTAATGCTCTACCTTTCTTTTACTTCTCACCCCTCCCTCACTGTGATCTGGCCTCTGTCCCTGTCAGTCCACTGATCATATGCTGGCTGGAAGAAAGGAGAGTGTTAGGTAGAAGGGGCAATGCCAAGATATGAGCCAGTTCAAAATTTAGCCCATCAAAATCTATTGGGTGAGTTTACAAACTCTATGGTTGATGGGCTGTGCCTACTAAATCAGGAACTTTCCAAAAAGAACCCATAAATCTGCTGACCCCAGTTCCCTTCTCTCTGGGATGTTTACTGATAGCCTTGCCAGGTCCCCAGAAGCCCCTGTTGGGGTGGCGGGGGGGTAGGTTTCTGCTGCCACATCACCACAGCAGCAATCATGCTTTTCTCTCCCTTGTTGTGCTGGCCACTTCTTTTCCCTTCCCTTCCATCCAGTCCCAGCCGCCCAGTTGGGATTTCAGATGATCTTAGCTAAGAGACTTAGAATGACTCTCATTCTCCAGGAGATTGTCCGACCCTACCTTGGGAGTCCTCTTTTATCCAGGGTTTACTTGCTTCTATTTACTTGTGATGATTCTTCTAGCGAAACACGTTACAAATTGAGGAGCCTCTGAACATCAGTGTAAATAAATATTCCTCTAAAAGTGCTTCACGGTCAGCAAAATTCAGATGATAATCCATGATCTATCTACCTCTTGGAGAATATCAATGCCTATGAAAATCTCAGAGATGCTCTACAGCAAAGCAAGCGGTTTATCTTTGTTTAATTCAGCTTTTCCAAACACAGTTCGAGCCTGGAACACTGGGCGTGTGTGTTGTGTTTGTGTAAGAGCCTAGAAATCACATACTAAATGTTGATTTCCTCTCCTTAGGACATGCCTGGTTCTCAGATCAATGCAAATGATAAGTAACTGATACACCCTAGGCCCAGTGAATGCTCACACCAATATGCATTCAAACACCCTAAATTGGTGTGCCAGGCTCTGTGCTGAGTGCTGGGGATAAGGTGAATAATCTTTTCCTCGTGTGGTTCATAGGCTCATGGAAGAGATGGATTAATACCATAGAGCTTATGTGTTAGACAAATTCATGCACAGGGCGTGCCTAAGAGCATGTCACACACACACACACACACACACACACACGTAGTGGTACAGCTCCAGGGTACAACATTCACTTCCAAAACAAGTACCCGACGTGAATGGCACCCCCCTGCAGCTGTATAATGTAGATAGAATAAATAAACACTTATCCATCCAAATATGCACAATTTGTTGTTATTAGTAGTCACATCGCCCCGCAAGTGTTTTTTTCACTTAACAATTTATTACCAACATGGTTTTCTATTGTACTGTGATTTATTTAACTTAGTGCCCTGTTGATGGCTGTTGAGGCTGCTCTATTTTTGCTCCCACCAGCAGTGCTGCAATGAGCATCTTTGTATATTTATCCTTATGAACTAGTGCAAGAATATCTAAATATAAATTTTCTAGAAGTGAAATTTCTGGGTCAGAAAGTATACATGCTTTTTCTTTCACTGGATTTGCCAAATCGCTCTCTAGAATTATTGTACCAATTTGCCTAATGGAAGGGCCTCTGAGGACAGGGGACACTGGAATGGAGGGGATGGTGACAACAGAGGAGAAGGGCTTGAAGGTGATAATTAGTGGACTAGCGTCCCTTAGGAAGTGAGAGAGCAAGGGGTCAAGAGCGCAGTCTTCATGAAGCAAAAAAATTCTAGATGCACCAAGTGTCCATTCTGGACTGCCCAGAAAATATAACAAATGATCGTAGCTAAGAAATTTTGATCCATCTTTCACCCGCCCGGAGATTTCAAAATCCTCCTTTCACCAAGGATCCATTTGTTTTCTGTGTGGTTCTTCTAATAAAACATGCCACAAATCGATGATTAACATTGATATTAATAAGCATCCTCTAAAGGCACTCCATGCTCAATAAGCCAATTAGCCCCTAGGAATTTGATTTCTTTGGAAGGGCGTTGGGCATAAGGAGCGTGTTTGCCTGTCTTTCTGGTCCTTGTATGGGGGATGTAGCAACGGGCCAGAACGTATCGACGTCATAGGATAAACACGGCACACGTTCATGCCAACGTCCATTTCACCTCTTGGCCAGTGATCTTAGATGGATTAATATTCAAACAAAAGCTGGTATGTTATGGTGTGGAATGCTAGGGTTTACAAAGATTTTTTTTTTAATGTTTATTTATTTTGAGGGAGAGAGAGAGAGAGAAAGAACAAGCGGGGGAGGGGCAGAGAGAGAGGGAGACACAAAATCTGAAGCAGGCTCCAGGCTCCGAGCTGTCAGCACAGAGCCCGACACGGGGCTCGAACCCACAAACAGTGAGATCATGACCTGAGCTGAAGTCGGACGCTCAACTGACTGAGCCACCCAGGCACCTCTGGAATGCTAGTTTTTAAGATAAAAATGGCCAAAGAGGTTTCTTGCTTGCAGGGGGCTGTGTTTTGGGCCATGACCCCATAATTCTCAGAAGCCCTTTTGGGAAAAAATTTAGAATTGTTGGGCGAGACCAAACACATCCAGCACACCCCTGGTGTTTGAATCAAATTTTAATTTGAGCATTTTGCTCCTATTGAGAAAGCGGGACAGAGAAGGGGAGGGACAGCGGAATGCGTGCCTTAATATTCTTGCTGCTAGCAGAAGGCTCTATAAAGCAGCACTTTGCCTCAGGATCAAGTTCGTCTTGCCCGTCACAGAGTTCAAAGGGAACTGAGAGACACAGTGCCCCTCAGGCCTGTCCCATTAGGTGCTCCTCCTCCAGTCTCTCCTACTGGAGCCAAGTCCGGTGGCCCACAAGTGGCCACTGTAGGAGCCTGTTCCTTCCGGACCTCTTATTTCTCCTTAGTCTGGCTACTATTGCTTTGGAATAAATCACCCCAAACTCGGGGGCGGATGTCACAAACCAACAGACATCTGAGGCTCATGGAGTCTGTGCGTCAGAAATCCAGTAGGGATGGCTCACTCCTGCCCTGTGATGTCTGGTGCTTCCACTGGGAAGACTCCGGTGGCTGGGGCTGGAATCCACTTGGTCACCCTTCACATGTTTGGTGCCTGGGCTGGGAAGGCTGAAGGACCGGCTCAGTTGGGAGCGTGTGACTTCTCCATGTGACTTGTGCTTCTCATAGCATGGCCTCTGGGTCTGAAGACAAGCAAGTAGGGACAAGCCTTCTGGGAGGACCAGCTAGGACCTGGTTGGCCGTTTTACGACACTGCCTTGTAAAAATCACTTCCGGCACGTTTAGTGGTCAAAGCAGTTCAAATCCTCCTAGATTCAGGAAGCGGAGACAGAGACCTCACTTATCGGTGGGAGGAGGTTCAAAGAACTTGGGGGCCATATTGGAAAGCTACCACGGTGTTCCTTCACGGGTCCTGGATCCACCAGCTCCCAGTGCTGTGTCTCTGCTTCCAGGGGACACGGACAGAACTGGACGCTGGGGGCGTAGTAAAGATAAGGGCATTCCCAGTGATCCGAGAAGCCGGTGGATAATTCTGAACATCGTGGTAGAAAAGCGTTGGTCTCTAAGTTATCCCGACCTGTGGGTGCCATACGGGCAGAAGCAGCAACCAAGCCAGGTTTTCAGGAAAAGTGATAACAAGCTCATTCCATGGAGGGCCCCCCACATATCACTATGCAAGTGGTGCCCTCCACAACCAGAGGGGGCCCTTAGAGCGTGTAATTAATTGGCCCGTGTTCACACAGACTTTTGATGAAACATACTTAAGGGAAAGCAATAAATAGTTCCTCTGCGCTGCTGTTAATCAAATGTCTGCCTCACTCCCTTTCCGGGGTTATCTCCTTATGTGGGGGGAAACAGGCGGGCTTCAGGTCTGCTCCCGAGTCAATCCTCCTGATTCTTGTTACCTGCTCCCATCTACCGGCTGAGCACTATCTCAGCCCCGGGCAGCTTCACTTGGGGTTCACACCTGGGACTCTTGGGACAACGAGAGGAGTCGCCAGCCTCTGGGGCCCGGGTGCTGATGCAAGAGCACGATTTCCCTTGCCGTAGCCTCTCTCAAATCCCTGCAACCCCACCAAACACACAGCAGATGGATATCAATCACAGGTTTTACCCAAAGCTTGGGAATAACTGGGGAATTTCAAGTGGGGGGGTGATTGCAATATACAAATAAATCTTGTTAGAGTCCCCCCCCCCAACATATTTTTAAAGGGTATTTTTATGCGCGGATCCCTTTGGCAGTCCGATGAAGCCCGTGAATTATGTTTTTAAATGCATGAAATAGAATAATTGAGGCAACAACAAAGGAAATCAATTACATTTAAGTACAGTGTCAAAATATTAAACAAAATAAGTGTGTGATATAATCATACATACGCTTCTTTGTTGATGCCTTAAATAATAAGATTGATGCCTTAAATAATAAGCTATCATAATTTTGAAATGTTGTGGTGGTGGGTGTAAACAACATTATAGTGGTTACAGCTGTAACCTTGTAGGAAAATGAGTGACAAAGTCACAGTAACTACTAATTCCAGGGCACCTCGTGGCTTGTGTTTACAGCTGGAGAAAATGCTAGATTCCATTTCGAGGTTGATGAAAATAAAGATACATTCTTTCCCATCCAAATTCGTGGAAGCCCCCTTGAATTCTATCCCCGGGCCCCTGCGGGGTGAAAGGCCCCCAGGACCCCTGTCTGGTGCATTTCTTAGCCGTGTTGCCTGGCCTCAGGGGCAGCCCTGCTGTCTCATTTCTCAGAGCGAGTACTTCCTTCTTCAGCCCTTCCCAGGGCAAATCTCTGTCTCTCTTTAGGAAACCTCAACCTCCTCTCCCACGGGGACAAGCCACAGAACTCAGTGATACACCCTGGCAGTGGGTAATAGGAATAATATTTTGGCCAATAGCACACTGGTGCATGCTAACGTCAAGGCTGAGCCTGGGTCAAGAGACTTCTAACCCCGGGGCTGGACAACAGGTATTTGACTTTGTAGGAAGACACTAGGCTTCAGAGCCGAGCTCCGTGGACAGGGAAAATCTGTACAATCAAAGGCTACAGGAGAGCCTCAGACTTTTGAGTTCTTCTCCCAGGGCAAAGAAGACACCCCCGACCAGCTGTCAGCTTTAACTGTGGGGCTGCAGCAAGGAAGGAGCACAGGACACAGGAGATGTAAAGGAAACTTCTCTCAGTTTTCTGGTCATGGGTTGGAGGGAGGAGAAGGACAAATGATAAAGGGTAGGAGAGTTAAGAAGGCTATACTGCTTCTCTCTCCCTTTCAGCACCGGGGAACTGAGGCTCCTGCCTTACCCCTCCATGGGGACTCCGGGAGCCCACCAGATAAGGCACCTGCCCTACGATGCTCCTTTGGTCTAGTTAAGTGTGTGAAGGCAACAAGGTGAGAGCCTGAACCTCACTCCGTCCTGGGGCACAGACACTAAGTGAAGAGCTAATGAGTCTGCCACAGGGACACGCCAAGGTGTCCCCAGAACAGAGGATGTGTGCAGAACCCTGGGCCACACCTGGATGGCTGGCCATGCAGAGACTCAGGGACGTGCAGCCACACGGAGCTGAGAGGCGGCCAAATAGCAAGGGCAGATCCCAGGACTCCTGAGAGAGCTGCACAAACTAGGAAAAGCCCTATTTGCCAGGTCTGAGTTTCAGGTTTGGAGGCCAGTAGGATGCCCGTGACCATGGACCAAGAAACACATCACTTGGGGAGACAACGGGAGGGGCTAAACATTTCTAAGACTAAACTTTATTATTATTTTTTGCAACACTTTTAGATTTACAGAAAAATTGAGAAGGTAATACAGAGTTCCCATTATCCCCAACGCTCACGTTTTTCTATTATCGTTTCACATGAGGATGATGCATATGTTACATGTAATGAATCCATATTGACACACAATTATAACCAAGGTCCATACTTTATTCAGATTTCCTTAGGGTTTATCCAATATCCTTTTTCTGTTCCAAGAGCTCATGCAGGGTGTGATGCTACATTTAGCTATCATGTCTCCTTAGGCTCCTGTTGGCTGTTACAGTTTCTCAGGCTTTTCTTGTTTTTGATGACGTTGACAGCTTTGAGGAGTATTGGTCAGGTAGGTTGAGTGTCCCTACGCTGGGATTTGTCTGATGTTTTTTTCCTATGGTTAGGCTGGGGTTATGGGTTGTGGGGGGGAAGATCACAGAGAGAAAGTGCCATTTTTATCATGTCCTAGCAAAGGTACATACAACACACACGACTTATCACTGTCGATGTCGACCTGGATCACCCGGCTGAGGTGTTTGTCAGGATTCTCCACGGTAAAGCTCCTAAATTTTCCACACTTTCCACACCGTACTCTTAAAAAAATCTTTATCATTGAGTAGAGTTGGCATACGATGTTGTTATTAATGTCAAGTATCCAACGTAGTGGTTTGACGATTCTATATATCGCACAGTGTTCACCACCATTAAGTATGGTTACCATCTCTCACTGTGTAACATTATTACAATATTATTAACTGTATTCTCTATGCCGTAACTTTCATCCCCACAACTTGTTTCTTTGACAACCGGAAGTTTGGACCCCTCAGTCCTCTTCACCTAGTTTGCCCATCCTCTTGCCATCTCCCCTCTGGCAACCGCCACTTTCTTCTCTGTGTTTCAGTCTGTCTCTGGCTTCTGTGTGTTTGTTCTTTTGCTTTGTTTTTTAGATTCCACATATGAGTGAAATCATGTGGTATTGTCTTTCTCTGTCTGACTTATTCCACTTAGCCTAATACCCTTTGGGTCCATCCATGTTGTCACAAAGGGCAAGAACTCATTCTTTTTGATGCCTGAGTGATATTCCACCATATCTATAAGTGTGTGTGTGTGTGTGTGTGTGTGTATACCACGTCTGTATCCGTTCATCTACTGATGGACACTTAGGTTGCTTCCCCATCTTGCCTCTTTAAATAATGCTGCAATAAACATAAGGGTGAATATGTCTTTCTGAATTCATGTTTCCATTTTCTTTGGGTAAATACCCAGTAGTGGAATTACTGGGTTGCATACTGTATTCTTTGCAAGAAAGTTACCATGCACAGACTACACATAAGAAATGAGGAGTTATGTTCCATCTACATTTCTGAGGGCAGAATATCTACGTAAGTTATCTGGAATCCTGTAACAAGAGATTCTGTCTTTATTCAATCATGTGTTTCCATACATATGGACTCAGGGATATTTACTTCACAATTCGGGTAATAATTCAATACAACTTTATTTGTTTTGCTGCTCAAATGGTTGCAGCTTTGGCCAGTGGGAGCTCTTGGCTCCTGTGTTTTGAGTACTTCCTTACTTTCTGGCCCTACAAGGTGCTCCGGGCTCATCCTGGTTTTTTCCTGCCCCAGAGCATTGGCCTGGTTTCTTCTATTAGAGAATGGCATTAGAAACCAGTATCTGAGCCCTAGGTGTGCTGTTTGCTCTTGAGGCATTGTCGCTTCTAGGCCCTTTCCGTCAACAGAGCAAGGAATATGTGTGTGTGCATGAACCTATGTATAAGCACATGTATCTATATGTGTTTCTATATGTAACCATGTGAGTCCATATTAAGCTAAAGGGGAGTTCTTCTGAAGTCTTCAAGTCTAATCCATTATCACATAGATCATTCTAGCTGCTTCCTCTTACTTACCCGTCAATTCCCCTCCATCGGTGAGAAAGCCAGCTGCTACCACCCACCATCCATTTACTTAATTGTTTAATTGCAACACACATTCATGGTCGTGTCAGAGGTGCTAACACATATACCTGTGGGAAGCAAGTTTATAAATGACAATGCTCTGCGTGCAATTCCTTTGCCCTTCGTTTTACAGACTCCACTCATTTCCAAAGTTACTTACGTCAGCACACACCCCCAATCCCTTCAGAGAAGCTGTTTCTCATACATTTGAATACAGATTGATTTGTCACATTCTGCATTCCATCCCGAGATGCTGCCGACCTCCTAAATGATTTTTTTAAAAAATTCGCATACATTAAGGTTTACTCTTTGGACTGAAGTTCAGTGGGTTTTGACAAATGCATGCTGTCACATATCCCCAAATACAGTACCGCGAGGAATAGTTTTGCCGCCCTAAAAAACACCTTGCGCTTCACCTGGTCAACCTTCCTAATTTGCCCCTGAACCCGGGGCAACCACCAATCTTTTCATGTCTCCCTAGTTTTACCTTTTTTTTCTAGAATGTTATTCCATTAGAACCCTATAGTATACAGCCTTTTCAGACTGGCTCCTTTCATGTATATATGTCCATTTCAGTTCCATTTCTGTTTTGGTGTGGCTCATTCCTTCCTCTTGCTGGCTGAATAATATTCCACTTTATAAATGTACTACAGTTTATCTATTCACCCGTTGAAGGACATCTTGGTTGCATTCAGTTTCTGGTGACTATGCATAAAGTTGCTATAAGTCTCTCTCTCTCTCTCTCTATATATATATATATATATATATGTACCAAAGAGCATGATTGCTGGAGAGCATGATAAGACTATGTTAAGTTTTGTGAGAAACTCCCAAACCATCTTCCAAAGTGGCTGCGTACTATTTTTACACTCCCACCAGCAAGGAAGAAGGTTCTTCTTGCTGCACACCTTTGCTAGCAGTTGATATTCTTATTTTTTTGTTTTTGGATTTCAGCCATTCTAATCGGGGTGTAGCAGGGTCTCATCATTGTTTTTTTTTTTTTTGATGACCTATGATGTGCAGTATCTTTTCATGCGTTTCTCTGCCATCTGTGGCTCTCCTTCAATGAGCTGTCTGTTCAAATCTTTCCTCTGCTTTTTTCCACGGGGGTGTTTGTTTTCTCATTGTTTAATTTCAAGATTTCTTTGTATATGTTGGCTATAAGCCCTTTGCCGGATATGTATTTTTTTCCAAATATTTTCTCCTGAGGTGGGTTTGTCTTTTCATTCTCCTGGCGGTCCCTTTAGCAGAGCATAATATTTGAATCTTAATGAAGTCCAAATTAATCATTTGTTTCTTTCATGGATCGTGCCTTTGGTGTTTGATCTAAATGTCCCTTACTAGACATGAAGTCGCCTAGATTTCTCCTATATTTTGTTCTAGAAATTGTATAGTTTGTGTTGGACACCCAGGTCTATAGTCTATTTTAAACTGATTTTTGTAAACCTGGGTCTAGGTTTTCACATACAGGTGTCCAATCGTGCCAGAACCATGTGTTAAAGTCAACATAGGCTTATGTTCTCTTTGTGGTCTTCTGGTCTCCTAGGAGCAGTTCTTGGAGACAGCACATTTGCAAGCCCTCACCTCCCCATGCCAATTTCCAGTAATTTCCAGAGGTAGTTCAGCGTAAGTCCATACAAAAGAAGAAAATCATTTTATTAAAAGGCGATGTAACCGCAAGATGTTCCTTGCTCTTAATGGACAAAGCATTTTTCCTCCTTCTTTCGCTAAGTCATGCTCGGGGATGCAGTTGTATATAAGAAATGGGTATTGTTGTGACGATAATAGGACAACAGAGCCAACTGCTTACTTTCACTGTGGATTGGAAATGAGCTGCGAAATCATCACTTTTCCCCTTGACTGGGCGGGAGCCAGTTTTTGGGAAGGGCCTTTCTCTTCCTCAGTAGACAGACTCACCCCCAAGCTGTCCCAGAACGACCCCTGGCGGGTGAGACTAAAGCCATGTGCTTGCAGTTACCCAAAGACCTTTCGTGGCAGCTGCTGCAGACATAAGTGAAAACAGTATCGCGTAGGTCCTGCTCTCCAGGGCTCACATTCTAACCGAAAATAGACTGGAGTTACAAATGAAGTTGTGACAACGGTCACCAATTGCATTTGTCTGACTGCCTGCCACTCGCTCTTTGGGAACGTAAGCTTCCCAGAGCCTTCTAGCTACGCCTCACATGTCTGCGTGCATGATTTGACTCTTGACTGACAGTCGCCATGTTTCTCCTTTCGTCCATCATATTTTAGCATCAAGGTGATGCCTCCTCTCCCGTGAGTCTCTGCTGCCTGACAGGAGGGTTTCGAATGCTGATCCTCGTGGATGTGGCCAGTGCTGGGACACAGGTGGGCAGTGCCCACGGCCCCCCGTCAGCTGAAGGGCTGATCACTGACACATACTGTTTTGAGTCTTTCCAGGAGGGCTTGGGTTTTTTCGGTTTCGTGTTGCGTTTGGCCTGTACATCCCCGTGAATCCCCTCCCGCCATCATCCTCGAATTCCAACAAATTTTCCAGCACACGTTTTATGTGTCAGTCTCATGAATTTTGTCAGGACAGTGTGATCCACTTTGGTCTTTATACTTATTCTTTAGTCAGTTGAGAAAAAAAATCCTTTTTATTATGATTGTTATTATTGCTACCTCTTTTCTATAGCTTGGGTTTATTCCTAGGGAGCCCATGTATTTCTTATGTTGCATCTCTATTTCTTCGCCCTACACACCTGGGACATTTTCTTTTTAAAACGTTTAATCTTCATCCTTTCCTTCTGCATGCGGGATCTTTTTGTTTTTCTCCCATGTCAAAGCTTTGATTTACTCTTCAGGGAAACATCTACTCTTCATTGCCTCTGATGCACATTGTTTTTTTGTTACCAGATATTTCTTTCCTTTCCCCACTTGTGTCCCTGCCCTCCCTTTGGTTTGTCCTCCCCCTGTCCCAAGCTCACATAGCTCATGCTTTCCTTACCCTTTATCATGGCCCCAAGGACATGGTTTCCAAAATTTATTTCCGTTTCCTAA
Source organism: Lynx rufus (assembly GCF_022079265.1). Taxonomy (NCBI): domain Eukaryota; kingdom Metazoa; phylum Chordata; class Mammalia; order Carnivora; family Felidae; genus Lynx; species Lynx rufus. Next base: position 14,921,407 of record NW_025814842.1, on the reverse strand, counting down.
CATGCATCTTTAAGAATAGGCTCTTTTCTTGAGCCTTCTGGGCAATATATCCCTTCCTACACGTTATGATGTTGTCTGATAGGCTCCGCGTTTGGCTTCTTCATTCTTACTGCAGCTTGGCACTTACCCATTTGTGGAATTTAACTGGTATCCATTTGGTCAGGGGCTCTGGGCTCTGTGTGGGATGTTCTATTTTTCTGATGGCTGGATTTCCTGACTCTGCTAAAGAATTTACAGAATTAACAAAAACAATGCCCACTGCTTCCAACTCTTGATCTACAATGTTTTTCATATATTGTATTTCAATAACAAATATCCTATTTGTAATGCTTTAAATGTTAAATATCTCAATATTTAAATATTACAATGTAATATTTCTATTTTATTTAAATATTACAATATTAAGTATTGTAATATCTAAATATTACTCAATTTAAAAAAATTTTTTTTAACGTTTATTTATTTTTGAGACAGAGAGAGACAGAGCATGAACGGGGGAGGGGCAGAGAGAGAGGGAGACACAGAATCCGAAACAGGCTCCAGGCTCTGAGCGGTCAGCACAGAGCCTGACGGGGGGCTCAAACTCAAGGACCGCGAGATCATGACCTGAGCCGAAGTCGGATGCTTAACCGACTGAGCCACCCAGGCGCCCCTAAATATTACTCAATTTTTAAATATTACAATTTAAATATTGAGATAGATAGATATGGAGACATAGATATCATTATAGTTATGCCTCTGCATATCTGTAACTATACCTATGTATCTATGGAAACTCTGAGGAGCTGTCCAACTGGTGTTTCCCTTAATATTACTTTGGTGCTATGACATGGTAGTCAGTTCTCAGGTGGGTGAAAATATTTTCTGGTGCTGCTAGCATAGTATGCTACTCTCTCTCTCATTCATTCAGTTCTTCTTCCTGCTTCAATTCTCTACAAGTCTTACTCTGCAAGAAACCAAGTATGCCTCCTGGCATATGGTATACAAGGAAAAGCATGGAAAATAGGATATTTGTTATTGAAATATAGTATATGAAAATCACTGTAGATAGATAGATCTAATCATGGTATGTATAGATAAAAACTGTCTAGCCATCTCTTTATGGCGTGCTAATATGTTTCTAGAATAAATGAGAATTGTGACAGTGGTTAATTTAGATTTCTATGCACACCTTACGTAACTGGTAAAATATCGATCGGTCCTGCTATCATTGTAATAAGAATACCTTCAAATAGTGTCAAGAACGCTCTTCATTGGTAGTGCCCTAGTCCTGTTGGATATTTTTGCGAATGTGTTTGCACATGTTGCAAAGGGAAACTTGGTCTGTGTCATTAATACCATGACCAGAAAAAACCTGAGAGAAAAAACCTAGAGTTGGCAGTCGGAATTCTGAAGGAACATGATGAATGGAGTAGTGCTATTTACATAGGTTGGGTCGTTTCACTGGTGTAATTGTTGTATTAAATGAGATACTAAATTGTATTCGATTGAATGCACCTTATCTAAAGTCAAACTCTTTAATGTATCCTTTAAAATCTACCTTATTGTCAGAGAAAATAAGAATAAACTCTATTCATTAGGGTAGACTTTGTCATAGTAACCTAAAATCTTAGTGGATTAATAAATAAAGTGTATGTGTCTCTCCCAAGAAGGCTGATACAGATGGAGACCTGCTGTCCCACCTGGGAGCTATGCCATGGGGAACACGGCCTCCAGAGGCACATAGCAAGGGAGGAGGAAAAAAAGGAAACACACCAGCTTTTAATTGTTTTTATTTGGAAGTGATATAAATCATTTTAGCACACATTGGCTAAACTCGTTCTGGCACCAATCTAACTGCAAGAGACAATGGGAAACAGATCATGAGTCTTAATAGAGTCTATCCAGACCAGAAAGCAGGAAATTTTAGTTTTCAAATGTATTTCCAACAAGACTTCTATCACAATTTCTTGTAAATTGTTTCTGTTTTTTTAGAGAGGTATTAATTCCAGCCAACTCTGTGAGAGGGCAAAACTCACAAATTAGTACTAGTTCACAAGGGAAAATGTTATAATGTTTTGTCCCATATAAGAAATTCCTTATTTTGAAAATAGAGAGTTATTTCTAAAATGGAAATGTAAGCCCCCAAATTCCCATTAAACATTGACCAATACTGAAAGAAAATCATTTTGAAGAGGAACGAAATTATTAGCTGTCTCAGCTTCTCTTCAGTCTAGAACTGGCTTTCCCTGGAGTCAGAGGTAGATAGTAGGTCTGACTCAAAACCTGCCCAACATTCTCTGAAATTGCTTGTACTGTTCAACTACAAGAGGTGAACATATTTAATTTAAAAATGGGGTTTCAAGAGACTTCTGCTTCTGGTCAAAAAGCAATAACATGAATTGGATTTACTTTCCCACCTGATACAATAATAACAACAGAAACTAGAAAATACATGAAACAATGCTTTTCACAGTAATACAATAAGAGATAAATGGAGGAACCTGAGAAACAGGAAGCAAAGTGAGCCCTATGATTGCCCCAACTTACTGCCTAAGGAGTTTCTGGACCTCAGTTCAGAGAGTAGGAACTCAGACCCAGCAGAGCGCCAAAATGCAGGCAGTAAAAATGGTTAGGATTTCAAGAAGAAATAGACATATCCAAAATTATAGTTGGAGATTTTGAACAAACTTGACTTGAATAACACTATCGTTCAATTTGACATAATTAGAATTTATAGAATATTCCTTCCAACGGCAGCAGAATGCACATTCTTTTTTATGTGGGTATGGAACATTTACCAAAATAGACCATATTATGAACTGTAAATAAATAAATTAAAAGAATTCAAGTCCTACAAGATATGTTCATGAATCACAATGAAATCAAGTTAGAAATCAATAACAGGCAGATATTTGGGAAAGCCCCCTCATACATAGCATATGAGTCAAAGAACTCAAAAGATAAATTGGAAAGTATGTTGAACTGAATGAAAATATAAATGCATCGTATGAAAATGTGTGGGATGTAGGTAAGTATTACTTAAAGGGAAACGTATACAGCTAAATATCCATATCAGAAAAGAAGAAAGATCTCCAACCAGTAATCTAACTTTCCACATTAAGAAATTAGAAAAAGAAGAGAAAGTAAATCCAAAGCAAGGAAGAAAAGAATGAAGATCAGAAAAAAATTCAATAAAATAGAAAAACAATAGATAACAATTGATGAAACCAAATGCTGGTTCTTTGAGAAGATCAATACAATCAATAAACTTCCAGCTAGATTGATCAAGAAAAAAAAGGTGAAGTCATAAATTACCAATATCAGTGATGAGAGGTAACGTCACTACAGATTCTATAGATTAAAAGAACAAAAATAGAATATTGTGAATAATTTTATGTCAGTAAATTGGACAGTATAGATGAGATGGACTTATTTCTTAAAAGACACAAATCACCAAAGCCCAGTCAAAAATAAATATATGACCTGAGTAGTCCTATTTCAGTAAAAAAAAAAAAAAAAGTTTGTACTTTAAAATCTTCCCACAAAAACACTCCAGAGACAGATCATTTCATTGGTGAATTCTACTGAACAAATTTTGCTAAAGAAATGATATCAGTTCTGCATAAACTCCTACAAAAAAACTGAAAAGCAGAAAATACTTCCTAACTCAGCCAGCATTATTCTGATTTTTTACAAACAGACAAAAGCATTACAAAAAAAATCTGCAAAGCAATATACTTCAAGAACATAGATGCAAAAATTCTTTATAAAATTTTGACAAATCAAATCCAGCATTATATAAAAATAATACACCACAACCACGTGGGGTTTATGTCAATAACGTAAAGGTGGTTTGACATTCTAAAATCAAACAACATAATTCACTATAACAGACTAAAAGAAAAAAATCATATAGTCATCCCAACATCTATTCCTGATTAAAAAAAAAAAGACTTTCACAAACTAAGAATAGAAGGGAACTTCCTCAACCTGATTCACGCATCTACAAAAAGCTTATAGCTACCCTCATCATAACGGTAAAAGATCAAATGCTTTACCCCTAAAATCAAGAATGGGAAAACTATACCCATTTTTTCCATTTCTACGTAACATTGTACTAAGGTTCTAGCCTGTGTAATTAGATAAGAAAAATAAATAAAAGGCATCCAGATTGAAAAGGAAAAAGTAAAACTGTCTATATTTACAGATAACATAGCTGGTGTATTAATTTGTTATTGCTGAATAACAAATTACTACACAGTTAGTGTCTTAAAACACCTATTTATTGTCTCTAAGTTTCTGTAGGTCAAGAGTCTGGTTAGGTCTGCCTGAGTTCTCTTTTCAGGGTCTCGGAAAGCTAAAATCAAAATGTTCAGTGGACTTCATTCTCATAATGCAGGCTTGGCTAGGGAAGGATCTGCTTCCAAGCTCCCTTAAGTTGTTGGCAAAATTAATTTCCTTGAAGCTATAGAATTCATGGCAGCTTGTTCTTTTAAAGCCAGTGACACAGAGAGAAGGGACTGGAAGGAGAGAGAGATAGAGAGAGGGAGAGAGAGACTTTACTACTTTGAGTCTCTGACCTATAGATCTTTTAAAGGGATCACTTAATTAGTTCAGGCCCAGACAGGATAATCTGCCTTTTGGTTAACCTACAAAGTCAGATTATTCAATATTTTAGTTACTTTTGCAACTTTGAAATTTATCCCTTCACCTTTGTCATATTCTTAGTTACAGTTCTTCCTTTGCTACGGGGGAAAGGATTACACAAAAGCATGGATACTGGAAAGAGGAAAGTCATGGGAGCCATTTTAGAACTTTGTTTACCATACTTACCAATGAAGAAAATCTAATGACATTGTCAAAAGAAAATCCAGAGGGTTTTACTGGTGAATATTTTGTTGAGTGAGAAACAAACTGCAAACAGGGAGACTTCAAAATCGAGAGGTAAGAAACTCAGCTCTCTGCGGTTGCAGCTCAGTTTATAAAACGTGATGAGGAAGCACATTGCTTTCTAGGTTACTAGAAACTCCTTTTCAGAGGAGTGGCAAGCACTACATAAGCTTATTTCTTAGGAAGCTGGAAGGTCACCCTGACATGAGGAAAGCTTAAGTTTTGTTCAAGGTCAGAGTCAGCATTTGGGGAAAGTCAGGACAGTATAATGAGAAATAGTAAAAGTGTTGCCTTGTTCTTAGGGGGAAAGCCTTGAGTCTTTCACCATTAAGTGTGTTAGATTTAGCTTTTTTGTAGATGCCCCTTATCAGGTTGAAGAAGTTCTCTTATATTCCTAGTTTGTTAAGAATTTTTAAATATGGATGGAGGTTGAATTTTGTCACGTGTTTTTTTTTTCTGCATCTATTTATGAGACCATTTCTTGTTTATTTTTCCTTTGGGCTTTTCATATGGTGGATTACACTGATTGTTTTTGAATATTACAGGCAGACTTGCCTTCCTGAAATAAATAGCACATGGTTATGTTGCATTGTCCTTTCAGTTTTGCAGGATTTGATTTGCTGATTTTTTAAAAAGGAATTTTGCATTTACGTTGATGAGGGATATTGGTCTATAGTTTCCACAAAATTTTGGCTAATTTCCGGACATCCAAAAAAGTTAATTCTGACTTTTTTTTTTCCAGTTAAAAAAATTACTTTTATGGAGTAACAGAATTTTAGAGTTCCCCACTCCGTCAGTTTCACTGATCTCACTTGCTATTTTCTCACTTCAAGTAAAATGTAGAGACCTTACCGCCAACATAAGTCCTTTTATTTTCTACTTTTATATTATAGTTGTCTTGTACGTTATTTCTTCAAAGTTGTAGGCTCTTACTGGCTCTCATTGCCCCTCCTGCTTTGGCTTCCATGGATAGTTTGGGGGCTGAGATACAAGATGATAGAGAGAAAAGAGAAAAAGAAAGAACGATTGTGAATTTCATATTCTCTCTTTTAGGAAACCACTTACGCATACAGTAAGTCAGAATTTGAGGCATCTCCTGGAGTCTTCTCTGTTGTGCTAATTCTCACTTTCCGGTTTCAGGTTTCACTACATTCAGACCTGAAAATACCAGAAGAAAGTAATGATAAACTCATCACCAGTGGGTGGTCTTTTGAATTCTCATGTTCTTCCCCAATCTGCCTGTTAGTAGTTATTTTCAGAGTCCTCGGATAGCTGCTGCATACATTCCGTCCTGTTTTTAGGCTACACTCAGTGGGATATATATGGGTTTAATAGGCTTACTTCACCTTACCCTGAAGTGGAAGCATGGTCCATTGACTTTTTGGCAAAAGTGCGAAGGCAATTTAATGGAGAAAGCATAGTTTTGTCAATAACACTGGTGCAAATGCTGGATATACATATGTAGTACATACAAATATAGACCATATTTCAATATACATCCACTATACATACACATGCTTCAATCTGTCCATATCACCATATTCAAAACTTAATTCATAATGCATCTTAGACCCAAATGTAAAGCGTAAAATTACAAAACTTCTAGGAGAAAACTTTTGGGACCTTGGGTTAGGCAAATATGATCCCAAAAGTATGATTCCTAAAAGAACAAATCAAGAAAGCAGACTTCATCAAAATTAAGAACTTTCTTTTTAAAAGATACTATTAAGAGAAGGAAAAGACAAGCCATGGGGCGGGGGGAGGGGGGTGGGAGACAAACCACAGGCTGAGTGGCAATATTTGCAAATCATATATCTCATAAAGGACTTGTATTCAAAACATATAAAGAGCCCTCTAAATTCAATTAAAAAAACCCCTCAATATAAAAGTGGGTAAACTATATGAACAGATAATTTGCCAAAGAAGATACAAAGCTGGCAAATAAACACCTGAGAAAATATTCAACATCATTAATCATTAGGGAGATGCAAATCAAAACTATAAAGAGATGCCATCATAGGGGTGCTTGGGTGACTCAGTCAGGTGGGCGTCTGACTCTTGATTTCAGCTCAGGTCATGATCATGAGGTTGAGTCCCACCCTGGGCCCCATGCTGAGCATGGAGCCTGCTTGGGATTCTCTCTCTTCCTCTCCCTCTGCTCCTCCCCTGCTCATGCGCACGTGCTTTCTCTCTCTAAAATAAAAAGAAAACAAATACAGTGAGATGCCATCACATACTTATGAAAATGTCTACAACTAAAATGACTAACTATACCCAGTTATGGCAAGAAAGTAGAGCGACTGGAAGGCTCATACACTGCTGGTGGAAATGCAAAATGGTACCATCACTTTGAATGATACTTTGGAAGTTTTTTAAACAGTTAAACATACATGGGAATACATTAATTTAATCCATGCTAAATACATCTGTCGTACGACCTTCCATTCCACCTCTAGGCATGTAACCAAAATAAAGGAAAGCATATGTTCATATAAAGACTCAAACATGACCCCAAATTGCTCGTTGCTCATTTTATTCATAATAATCAAAACCTGGAAGGAACCTAAATACCCATCAACTGGTGAGTAAATAAATTATGGTGTATTCATCCAATGAACTGTGATTCAACAAAATTTTGTTACATGCAAAATTAGGGGTGCATTTCAAAATATTATGCTGGAATAATGAAACCAGACTACAAAAATGCATACACTACAATTTTGTTTCTTTTTCTCTTTTTTTTAAAAAAAATGTTTATTTATTTATTTTGAGAGAGAGAGAGAGAGAGAGGGAGGGAGAATCTCAAGCAGTCTCCTCACTGTCAGCATGGAGCCCGACGTGGGGCTCAGTCTCATGGACCATGAGATCATGACCTGAACTGAGGTCAAGAGTTGGCCACTTAACGAACTGAGACAACCAGGTGCCCTCTACAATTCTATTTCTATAAAACTCTAGAAAAGGGAACTATCATGTTTCTTATAGGTGAGGGGAGAGGATAACTAAGTGGAAGGAAGAGACATGAGGAAACTTTTGGAGGCAATGGCTTCATGGGTGTGTATATGTATTAAAAACTTACTAAAAAAATAAAAATAAAAACTTACTAAATTGAATACTTTATATGCAGTTTATTATATGTTAATTACACTTCAATAAGCTTACTTTTAAAATGGGTATTTATTTATTTATTTATTTTAAGCAGGCTCCACAGCAATGCGGGGCTTGATCTCACAAAGTGTGAGATCATGACCCAAGCCAAAATCAAGAGTCAGGTCCTTTACCGACTGAGCTACTCAGGCACCCCCCAAATGGGTTTTTAAATCATTCTCTGTGATGGTGAAATCAGCAGAAATTCCCCCAGTTCTTTGGCTCATGGTTAAAGTGCTATTTCCCACATTGTCTATTTGTGTAAATTTGTTAAGTTCATTAATGGTCATTTGGGAGGAAGCATATTGATCGCTCTCAGTCAGCCTCCATAGTATCTGATTGTTTTCTGGCTCTTTATCACTTCATTCATCCCATGTTCTCATTTTCTTTATTGTTCTTTTTTTTTCTTTTTTTATGGAATACTTCACAAATTTATGTGTCATCGTGGCCCAGGGGCCATGCTAATCTTCTCTGTATTGTTCCAATTTTAGTACATTTGCTGCCGAAGTGAGCGCTGTTCTAAATTTTTGAGCTGAATGTTCAGTAAATTTATTTCTATTCCTTCAATTAAATTGTATTTTCCTGTATATAATTGTGTCTACTGATGTAGACAAATATACTGAAGGAAGCCAAAGTCATGCTAAATCCCCTCTCCAGATTAAAACACTGCTGACATTTTTGTCAGGCTACTTCCTGACATCTTCCTGTCTGTGCAAACCATTTTGTGTGTGTGTTTGTATGTGCGTGTGTACGCAGAAAAGTATACAGCTCCTAAGTGTACAGATGACCACAAAGCGTGCATATCCAGGTAACCAGCGCTCAGTTAACAGAATATTGCCAGCCTCGCAGAAGCCATCTTTGTACCCACTGCCTGTCACAACCCACTCCGCACCAACCCAAAGATAACTACTGTCTTGACTTTTAATGACATAGGTTACTTTCGCCAGATTTTAAATTTTATTCAAATGTCATCATGAAGCATGTATTCTGCTTTATCTGTCTTCTTTCAATCAGCATTATATTTGTGAGGCTCATCTATATGGCTTTAGGGGGTTCATTCACCATTGTCGAGCTATCTCTCCATTACGTGACTGTGTCATTATTTATCCACTTTATCGTTGATAGGCATTTGGGTGGTTTCCAGTTTGGGGCTATTATGAATAGTGCGGCTATAAATATGCTAGTGCACGTCTCTTGCGAGCACATGAATGCTGTCTTATTGGTTATATACCTAAGAGAGAAATTGCTGGGTCATAGACATGCAATTTAGATGTACCTAACTTTGAATACTGTTTTCTAACTTGATTTATGCACTGAACAATACATCATAGGTATATTTCCATGTCAATTAGTGGTATTAACTATGTGACCGTACCGTACTTTAATCATTTAGTTGTTTATTGATGGGCATTTGCCTCGCCTCTGATTTTTCATTAATAGGAACAACAAAATACTCCGTATACCTATAAACATCTTTGTTCAATTGGCTGACTGATTATGGTTTTAGGATAAATGCTTAAAACTGGAATTGTTGCCCATGTGCATAGACACTTTGATGCACATTGTCCAATGACCTTTTTGAAACGTACAACTTGCAATCTCACCAGCATTTACTAAGAGGGAATCTTTTTCTATATCCTCACTCACATTGGATTTTATGTATGTTTTTAACTCTTGTCAGTCAGATAGAAGAATAACCTGACATCTTTGCATTAAGTTATATTTCTTTATTAGTGATTTTAAACATACTTTTATGAATATATTTCTCATTTTATGCACTTTGCCATTATTTTTATCTTTTTTTTAATATATGAAATTTATTGTCAAATTGGTTTCCATACAACACCCAGTGCTCATCCCAAAAGGTGCCCTCCTCAATACCCATCACCCACCCTCCCCTCCCTCCCACCCCCCATCAACCCTCAGTTTGTTCTCAGTTTTTAACAGTCTCTTCTGCTTTGGCTCTCTCCCACTCTAACCTCTTTTTTTTTTTTCCTTCCCCTCCCCCATGGGTTCCTGTTAAGTTTCTCAGGATCCACATAAGAGTGAAACCATATGGTATCTGTCTTTCTCTGTATGGCTTATTTCACTTAGCATCACACTCTCCAGTTCCATCCACGTTGCTACAAAAGGCCATATTTCATTCTTTCTCATTGCCACGTAGTATTCCATTGTGTATATAAACCACAATTTCTTTATCCATTCATCAGTGGATGGACATTTAGGCTCTTTCCATAATTTGGCTATTGTGGAGAGTGCTGCTATAAACATTGGGGTACAAGTGCCCCTATGCATCAGTATTCCTGTATCCCTTGGGTAAATTCCTAGCAGTGCTATTGCTGGGTCATAGGGTAGGTCTATTTTTAGTTTTCTGAGGAACCTCCACACTGCTTTCCAGAGCAGCTGCACCAATTTGCATTCCCACCAACAGTGCAAGAGGGTTCCCGTTTCTCCACATCCTCTCCAGCATCTATAGTCTCCTGATTTGTTCATTTTGGCCACTCTGACTGGCGTGAGGTGATATCTGAGTGTGGGTTTGATTTGTATTTCCCTGATAAGGAGCGACGTTGAACATCTTTTCATGTGCCTGTTGGCCATCCGGATATCTTCTTTAGAGAAGTGTCTATTCATGTTTTCTGCCCATTTCTTCACTGGGTTATTTGTTTTTCGGGTGTGGAGTTTGGTGAGCTCTTTACAGATTTTGGATACTAGCCCTTTGTGTGATATGTCATTTGCAAATATCTTTTCCCATTCCGTTGGTTGCCTTTTAGTTTTGTTGGTTGTTTCCTTTGCTGTGCAGAAGCTTTTTATCTTCATAAAGTCCCAGTAATTCACTTTTGCTTTTAATTCCCTTGCCTTTGGGGATGTGTCGAGTAAGAGATTGCTCCGGCTGAGGTCAGAGAGGTCTTTTCCTGCTGTCTCCTCTAAGGTTTTGATGGTTTCCTGTCTCACATTCAGGTCCTTTATCCATTTTGAGTTTATTTTTGTGAATGGTGTGAGAAAGTGGTCTAGTTTCAACCTTCTGCATGTTGCTGTCCAGTTCTCCCAGCACCATTTGTTAAAGAGACTGTTTTTTTTTCCATTGGATGTTCTTTCCTGCTTTGTCAAAGATGAGTTGGCCATACGTTTGTGGGTCTAGTTCTGGGGTTTCTATTCTATTCCATTGGTCTATGTGTCTGTTTTTGTGCCAATACCATGCTGTGTTGATGATTACAGCTTTGTAGTAGAGGCTAAAGTCTGGGATTGTGATGCCTCCTGCTTTGGTCTTCTTCTTCAAAATTACTTTGGCTATTCGGGGCCTTTTGTGGTTCCATATGAATTTTAGGATTGCTTGTTCTAGCTTCGAGAAGAATGCTGGTGCAATTTTGATTGGGATTGCATTGAATGTGTAGATAGCTTTGGGTAGTATTGACATTTTGACAATATTTATTCTTCCAATCCATGAGCAGGGAATGTCTTTCCATTTCTTTAAATCTTCTTCAATTACCTTCATAAGTTTTCTATAGTTTTCAGCATACAGATCTTTTACATCTTTGGTTAGATTTATTCCTAGGTATTTTATGCTTCTTGGTGCAATTGTAAATGGGATCAGTTTCTTTATTTGTCTTTCTGTTGCTTCATTGTTAGTGTATAAGAATGCAACTGATTTCTGTACATTGATTTTGTATCCTGCAACTTTGCTGAACTCATGCATCAGTTCTAGCAGACTTTTGGTGGAGTCTATTGCATTTTCCATGTATAATATCATGTCATCTGCAAAAAGTGAAAGCTTGACTTCATCTTTGACAGTTTTGATGCCTTTGACTTCCTTTTGTTGTCTGATTGCTGATGCTAGAACTTCCAGCACTATGTTAAACAACAGCGGTGAGAGTGGGCATCCCTGTCGTGTTCCTGATCTCAGGGAAAAAGCTCTCAGTTTTTCCCCGTTGAGGATGATGTTAGCTGTGGGCTTTTCATAAATGGCTTTTATGATCTTTAAGTATGTTCCTTCTATCCCAACTTTCTCAAGGGTTTTTATTAAGAAAGGGTGCTGGATTTTGTCAAGGCCTTTTCTGCATCGATTGACAGGATCATATGGTTCTTCTCTTTTTTTTTGTTAATGTGATGTATCACGTTGATTGATTTGCGAATGTTGATCCAGCCCTGCATCCCAGGAATGAATCCCACTTGGTCGTGGTGAATAATTCTTTTTATATGCCATTGAATTCGATTTGCTAGTATCTTATTGAGAATTTTTGCATCCATATTCATCAGGGATATTGGCCTGTAGTTCTCTTTTTTTACTGGGTCTCTGTCTGGTTTAGGAATCAAAGTAATACTGGCTTCATAGAATGAGTCTGGAAGTTTTCCTTCCCCTTCTATTTCTTGGAATAGCTTGAGAAGGATAGGTATTATCTCTGCTTTAAACGTCTGGTAGAAGTCCCCTGGGAAGCCATCTGGTCCTGGACTCTTATTTGTTGGGAGATTTTTGATAACCAATTCAATTTCTTCGCTGGTTATGGGTCTGTTCAAGCTTCCTATTTCCTCCTGATTGAGTTTTGGAAGAGTGTGGGTGTTTAGGAATTTGTCCATTTCTTCCAGGTTGTCCAATTTGTTGGCATATAATTTTTCATAGTATTCCCTGATAATTGCTTGTATCTCTGAGGGATTGGTTGTAATAATTCCATTTTCATTCATGATTTTATCTATTTGGGTCATCTCCCTTTTCTTTTTGAGAAGCCTGGCTAGAGGTTTGTCAATTTTCTTTATTTTTTCAAAAAACCAACTCTTGGTTTCGTTGATCTGCTCTACAGTTTTTTTAGATTCTATATTTATTTCTGCTCTGAAATTTATTATTTCTCTTCTTCTGCTGGGTTTAGGCTGCCTTTGCTGTTCTGCTTCTATTTCCTTTAGGTGTGCTGTTAGATTTTGTATTTGGATTTTTCTTGTTTCTTGAGATAGACCTGGATTGCAATGTATTTTCCTCTCAGGACTGCCTTTGCTGCGTCCCAAAGCGTTTGGATTGTTGTATTTTCATTTTCGTTTGTTTCCATATATTTTTTAATTTCTTCTCTAATTGCCTGGTTGACCCACTCATTCGTTAGTAGGGTGTTCTTTAACCTCCGTGCTTTTGGAGGTTTTCCAGACTTTTTCCTGTGGTTGATTTCAAGCTTCATAGCATTGTGGTCTGAAAGTATGCATGGTATGATTTCAATTCTTGTAAACTTATGAAGGGCTGTTTTGTGACCCAATATATGATCTATCTTGGAGAATGTTCCATGTGCACTTGAGAAGAAAGTATATTCTGTTGCTTTGGGATGCAGAGTTCTAAATATATCTGTCAAGTCCATCTGATCCAATGTCTCATTCAGGGCCCTTGTTTCTTTATTGACCGTGTGTCTAGATGATCTATCCATTTCTGTAAGTGGGGTGTTAAAGTCCCCTGCAATTACCACATTCTTATCAATAAGGTTGCTTGTGTTTATGAGTAACTGTTTTATATATTTGGGGGCTCCCGTATTCGGTGCATAGACATTTATAATTGTTAGCTCTTCCTGATGGATAGACCCTGTAATTATTACATAATGCCCTTCTTCATCTCTTGTTACAGCCTTTAATTTAAAGTCTAGTTTGTCTGATATAAGTATGGCTACTCCAGCTTTCTTTTGGCTTCCAGTAGCATGATAAATAGTTCTCCATCCCCTCACTCTCAATCTAAAGGTGTCCTCAGGTCTAAAATGAGTCTCTTGTAGACAGCAAATAGATGGGTCTTGTTTTTTTATCCATTCTGATACCCTATGTCTTTTGGTTGGCGCATTTAATCCATTTACATTCAGTGTTATTATAGAAAGATACGGGTTTAGAGTCATTGTGATGTCTGTATGTTTTATGCTTGTAGTGATGTCTCTGGTACTTTGTCTCACAGGGTCCCCCTTAGGATCTCTTGTAGGGCTGGTTTAGTGGTGACAAATTCCTTCAGTTGTTGTTTGTTTGGGAAGACCTTTATCTCTCCTTCTATTCTAAATGACAGACTTGCTGGATAAAGGATTCTCGGCTGCATATTTTTTCTGTTCAGCACACTGAAGATCTCGTGCCAATTCTTTCTGGCCTGCCAAGTTTCAAAAGAGAGATCAGTCACGAGTCTTATAGGTCTCCCTTTATATGTGAGGGCACGTTTACCCCTTGCTGCTTTCAGAATTTTCTCTTTATCCTTGTATTTTGCCAGTTTCACTATGATATGTCATGCAGAAGATCGATTCAAGTTACGTCTGAAGGGAGTTCTCTGTGCCTCTTGGATTTCAATGCCTTTTTCCTTCCCCAGTTCAGGGACGTTCTCAGCTATAATTTCTTCAAGTACCCCTTCAGCACCTTTCCCTCTCTCTTCCTCCTCTGGGATACCAATTATGCGTATATTATTTCTTTTTAGTGTATCACTTAGTTCTCTAATTTTCCCCTCATACTCCTGGATTTTTTTATCTCTCTTTTTCTCAGCTTCCTCTTTTTCCATAACTTTATCTTCTAGTTCACCTATTCTCTCCTCTGCCTCTTCCATCTGAGCCGTGGTGGTTTGCATTTTGTTTTCCATTTCCTTTAAAGCGTTTTTCAGCTCCTCGTGACTGTTCCTTAGTCCCCTGATGTCTGTAGCAAGAGATTCTCTGCTGTCCTGTATGCTGTTTTCCAGCCCAGCGATTAATTTTATGACTATTATTCTAAATTCACTTTCTGTTATATTATTTAAATCCTTTTTGATCAGCTCATTAGCTGTTGTTATTTCCTGGAGATTCTTCTGAGGGGAATTCTTCCGCTTGGTCATTTTGGATAGTCCCTGGTGTGGTGAGGACCTGCAGGGCACTTCCCCTGTGCTGTGGTGTATAACTGGAGTTGGTGGGCGGGGCCGCAGTCCGACCTGATGTCTGCCCCCAGCCCACCGCTGGGGCCACAGTCAGACTGGTGTGTGACTTCTCTTCCCCTCTCCTAGGGGCGGGATTCACTGTGGGGTGGCGTGGCCCGTCTGGGCTACTTGCACACTGCCAGGCTTGTGATGCCGGGGATCTGGTGTATTAGCTGGGGTGGGTAGGCAAGGTGCACGGGGGCAGGAGGGGCAGGCTTAGCTCACTTCTCCTTAGGGGATCCACTTCAGGAGGGGCCCTGTGGCAGCGGGAGGGAGTCAGATCCGCTGCCGGAGGTTTGGCTCCGCAGAAGCACAGAGTTGGGTGTTTGCGCGGAGCCAGCAATTTCCCTGGCCGGAACCGGTTCCCTTTGGGATTTTGGCTGGGGGATGGGCGGGGGAGATGGCGCTGGCGAGCGCCTTTGTTCCCCACCAAACTGAGCTCTGTCGTCCGGGGGCTCCGCAGCTCACCCTCCTTTTGTCCTCCAGCCTTCCCGCTTTCCGAGCAGAGCTGTTAACTTATGACCTCCCAGACGCTAAGTCGCGCTTGCTGTTGGAACACAGCCCGTCAGGCCCCTCCGCTTTTGCAAGCCGGACTCGGGGGCTCTGCTTGGCCGGCGAGCCGCCCCTCCGCCCCGGCTCCCTCCCGCCAGTCTGTGGAGCGCGCACCGCCTCGCCGCCCTTCCTACCCTCTTCCGTGGGCCTCTCGTCTGCACTTGGGTCCGGTGACTCTGTTCTGCTAATCCTCTGGCGGTTTTCTGGGTTATTTAGGCAGGTGTAGGTGGAATCTGAGTGATCAGCAGGACGCGCGGTGAGCCCAGCGTCCTCCTACGCCGCCATCTTCCCTCTCCTATTTTTATCTTTTTATCATTGATTTAGAGGAGTTTTTTATATGCTGACAAAATAATCCTTTGACTATCTATGTTGTAAATAATTACTCCAGGTTTTTGTTTACGTTTTGGTTTTGGGTTATATGTGTTGTGGTTGTTGTTTTTGTACACATTTTTGATGTTGGTGTTACTGTTTTTACCTTTTTCTTTAATGGAATCAACTTTATAAATCTTTGTCTTCGTGGTGTCTGGCTTTTGTTTTGTGCTTTAAAAGGATTCTCTCACCTGAAGATTATAATATTAGTCTCTATTTTTCTTATAGTATTATGGCTTTATTTGTTACACTTACATCTTTGACACACTTGAAATCTCTTTAAGTATATGGAATGAAGAGTTTGGTTTGACTCTTTTCCAAATAACACTTTGATTGATTATTTCCATTTTAATTTGAAATGCCACTTTACACAGTATCCAAATCCCTAAGTCTCTGCGTGTCTACTCTGTACTAAGAATTCAATTCCGTTGCTTTGTTTATCCATTTATCCAACAAATACTTATGTGCCAGGCACTTTCTAATCAAGTGAGCTGTATCAGTATAAAAAGGAGACAAAACTCCTCTCCTCATGGAGCTTCCCTTTCAGAGGAAGTTATAAAGGCAGATAATAAACCAGAAGTATTCATTTTAATTCATCTCCTGAATTGGAACGAGGAAGTTTTAATCACTATAGATCTACAGGATATTTCAATATCAGGTAGAGTTAGTTCTTCCTCATTAATTATTTGGCCTCTTTGTAAATACTGAATCTTCCAGACGAACTTTAGAATCAGTCGATCCGATTCCAGTATAAATCCCATTGGGATTTTGATTCTGATTGCCTGGAATTTTGAAATGAATTTAGGGAGATCTGACATCTTTACAATAGTTTTACTTATCTAATAATAAGGTATTCTTCTCTAGGGATGCATGGGGGGCTCAGTCAGTTGAGCGTCTGACTCTTGATTTTGGCTCAGGTCATGATCCCAGGGTCGTGGGATTGAGCCCCATGTTGGGCTCTGCACTGAGTGTGGAGCCTGCTTAAGATTCTCTCTCTCTCTCTCTCTCTCTCTCTCTCTCTCTGTGCCCCACTTCCCCACTCTCTCTCTCTAAAATAATAAAATAAAATAAAATAAAATAAAATAAAGTATACTTCTCTAGTCAAGAATTCATTTTATTCATGTGTCCTTCTATGTCTCTCAGTAGAATTTAAAATTTTTCTCCACATAGATTAAGTTTTGGTTGCTATTGTGAATAGAATTTTATTTCGCTTTTACCATATTTTATGCCTTATTATTATTGTATATAAGAAAGCTATTGATTCTGGTATGTATTTTTATAACTTCCCACTTAAGTGAATTCCCATACTGTTCCTGAGAGTTTTTCATGATTTGGTCTTAGGTTATTTGTTGTATAATAGTACATTACAAATATTTTCACTGTGGATTATACTCTGTCATTACTAAGTGACTCTCCTTGTCCTGTTTAACCATTTTCATCTTGAATTCCGTTTTGTTTGGTATTTAAATTGTGAGCTTTCTTTTCTTTTTTTAAAATTCTATTTATTTTTTATTTCTATAAATGTTTATTTATTTTGAGAGAGAGAGAAAGACAGAGTGTGAGTGGGGGAGGAGTAAAGAGAGAGGGAGACACAGAATCTGAAGCAGGTTCCAGGCTCTGAGCTGTCAGCACAGAGCCCAACGTGGGGCTCGAACTCACGAACTGTTAGATCATAACTCGTGCCAAAGTCGGATGCTTAACTGACTGAGCCATCCAGGTGCCCATCTTTTTTTTTTTTTAATTGAAGGATAATTGACATAGAACATTATATTGGTTTCAGGTGTCCAACATAGGCATTTGACATTTGTCTACATAGTGAAATGATCGCCATAAGTCTGGTTACCATCTGTTACCACCCAAAGTTACAAGGATTTACTCTCTTAACAACATTTAACTATGCAATACAATATTATTGACCATAGTCACCATGCTGTGCATGACACCCATGGCTTATTAATTTTACAACTGGAAGTTTGTACCTCTTGATCCCCATTTCACCTATCCCTAAATCCCGCTCCACTCTGGCCACCACTAATCTGTTCTCTGTATCTGAGTTTTGTTTTGCTGTTCACTTGTTTTGTTTTAGGTTCTAAATATAAATGAAGTCATACATCATATATCTTTCTCTGTCTGACTTATTTCACTTAGCAGAATACCCTCAAGGGCCATCCATGTTGTTGCAAATGGTAACATTTCATCCTTTTGTATGGCTGAGTAGTATTCCATTGCATAATATACCACATCTTCTTTATCCATTCATCTATCAGCGGACACTTAGGTTGCTTCCATATCTTAGCTATTGTAAATTATTTTGCAATGAACATAGGGGTGCATATATCTTTTCAAATTAGTGTATTCATTTTCTTCAGATAAATACCAGAATTGGAATTGCTGGGCCATAGGGTAGTTCTATTTTTAATTTTTTGAGGAACCTCCACCCTGTTTTCCATAGTGGCTGCCCTAGTTTGCATTCCCACCAACAGTGCAAGAGGGTTCCCCTTTCTCCACATTCTTGCCAACACGTGTTATTTTTGTCTTTTTGGTAATAGCTATTCTGACAGGTGTGAGGTGAGATCTCCTTGTGGTTTTTATTTGAATTTCCCTGATGATTAGTGACGTTGAGCATCATTTCATGTGTCCGCCAGTCATCCATATGTCTTTTTTAGGAAAATGTCTATTTTTCAGACAGATTGTTTGGGATTTGTTGCTGTTGTTACTAAGTTGTGTGAGTTATTTATATATTTTAGATACTAATCCCTTATCAGATATGTGATTTGAAAATATCTTCTCCTGGGGTCCCTGGGTGGCTCACTTGGCTAAGCGTCTGACTCTTGATTTTGACTCAGGTCATGATCTCACAGTTTGTGGCTTTGAGCCCTGCATCAGGCTCTGTGATGACAGCATGAAGCCTGCTTGGGATTCTCTCTCCCTCTCTCCCTGGCCCTCCCCCATGCTTTCTCTTTCTCTCTCTCTCTCTCAAAACAGGTAAGTAAACATTAAAAATAAAAATAATAAAAACAATATCTTCTGTTCAATAAGTTGCCTTTTCATTTTGTTGGTGGTTTCCTTCACTAGTCAGATACTTTTTAGTTAGACGTAGTGCCATTTGTTTATTTTTGCTTTTGTTACCCTTGCCTTTGGAGTCAGATCAAAAAATCATTTCCAATAACCAGTGTCAAAGAGTTTACCGTGCGTGTTTTCTTCTAAGAATTTTATGGCTTCAGGTCTTACATTCAAGTCTTTAATCCATTTTGAGATAATATTTTGTTTGGTGTAAGATAATGGTCCGCATTCTTCCTTTTGCATATAGCTAACTAGTTTTCCCAATACCGTTTGTTGAAGAGACTGTCCTTTTCCCATTGCGTATTCTTGCCTCCTCGGTCATAAATTAATTGACCGTATACGTGTGGGTTTATTTCCGGGCTCTCTGTTCTGTTCCGCTGATATGTGTCTGTTTTTATGATGATACAAATACTACTGTGTTGATTACTAAAGCTCTGTAATATAGTTTGAAATCAGAGAGCATGATGCCTCCATATTTGTTCTTTTTTCTCAAGATCAGTTTGGCTATTTAGCATCTTCTGTGGCTCCATACAAATTGTAGAATTGTTCTATTTCTGTGGAAAATGCCTTTGGAATTTTGATAGTAATTACATTGAATATATAGATTGCTTTGGGTAGTATGGACATTTTTAACAATATTAAATTATTTTAATCCATGAGCATAACCTATTTTTCCAGTGATTTGTGTCTTTCATCGATGCCTTATCGTTTCCGGTGTGCAGGTCTTTAACGCCCTTAGTTAAATTTATTCCAGTATTTTATTCTTTTTGATGCAGTTGTAAGTGGGATTGTTTTGTTAATTACTCTTTTGGATTATTTGTTGTTAGTGTATAGAAATGTAACAAATTCTATATATTGATTTTGTACCCTGTAACTTTACTGAATCTATTAGTTCTAGTAGAACTGTATATAAACCTATATATAAAATCAAGTTTTCTGCTAATAATAACCATCTTACTTCTTCCTTTCTGATTTGGATCACTTTTGGTTCTTTTTCCCGCCTAATTGCTCTGGTTAAGATTTCCAATCCTATGTTGAATAAAAATAGTGAAAGTGGGCATCCTTGTCTTGTTTCGGATCTTAAAGGAAGAGTTTTCAGCTTTTCCCTGTAGAGTATGTCAACCGTGGGCTTGCCATATATGGTTTTTAATATGTTGAGTTACATTTCGTCTCTACCCACATTGTTGAGACTTTTATCATGAATAGATGTTGAATTTTGTCAAATGTTTTTCTACATCTATTTAGATGATCATATAGTTTTTATATTTCATTTTGTTAATGCGGTGTGTCATATTTATTGATCTTTGCATCACTGGAATAAATCTCACTTGATCATGGTGAAGGATCCCTTTAATGTATTGTTGAATTCAGTTTGCTAATATTTTGTTGAGGAGTTTTGCATCTATGCCCATCAGGAATATTGACCTGTAGTGTGTGTGTGTGTGTGTGTGTGTGTGTGTGTGTGTGTGTTGTCCTTGTCTGGTTTTGGTATCAGGGTGATGCTGCCCTTGTAAAATGTGTTTGGAAGAGTTCCCTCCTCTTTAATTTTTTGGAAGCGTTTGAGTGGGCTAGGTATTAAATCTTGAATTATTTGGTAGAAGTCACCCAGTGAAGCCATCTGATCCTAGACTTCTGCTTGTCGGAAGTTTTTTGATTACTGATTCAATGTTTTTACTGGTGATCAGTCTGTTCAGACTTTTTACTTCTTCATGATTCATTCTTGGAAGGTCATGTCTAGAAATGTATTCATTTCTTCTAGGTTGTTCAATTTTTTGGCATATGCTTTTTCATAGTAGTCTCTTTTAATCCTTCATATTTCTGTGGTGTCGCTTGTTACTTCCTTTCATTTGTGATTTTATTTGAGTCCTCTGTCTTCTTTTCTTAGTGAATCTAGTGAGAGGTTTGCCAATTTTGTTCATCTTTTTCAAAGAACTAGCTCGTAGTTTCATTGATCTTTTATATTGTCACTTATATCTTTCTTTTATTTATTTCTCTTCTGTTTATTTTTTCCCTTTACTAACTTGGGGCTTTGTTTATTCTTCTTCTCCTAGCTCCTTAAGGTATAAAGTTAAATTGTTTATTTGACATTTTTCTTGTTTCTTAAGACAGGCCTGTACCTCTATAAACTTTCCTCTTAGAGCTGCTTTTACTGTACCCAATAGATTTAGGTATAAGGTATTTCCATTTTCATTTTTCTCAAGATACTTTTATTTCTCCTTTTATTTCTTCATTTCTCCATTAGTTGTTCAGTAACATATTGTCTAATCTGTACATATGTGTGATTTTTCCAATCTTCTTGTGATTGATTTCTAGTGTCACACCATTGGAGTCAGAGAAGATGCTGGATATGATTTTTATCTTCTTCTTAAATTTACTGAGACTCGTTTTGTGGCCTAACATATGATCTATCCTAAAGAATGTTTCATGTACACTTGAGAAGAATATATACTCTGCTGCTTTTGGATAAAATGCTCTGTATATATCTATTAAGTCCATCTGGTCTCATGTGTTATTTCTGGCTGATGTTTCCTTATTGAATTTTTGTCTGGATGATCTATTCATTGGTGTGAGTGGGGTATTAAAGTTCCCCACTATTACTGTATTACTGTCAATTCTTCCCTTTAGGCCTATTCGTATTTGCTTTATATAGTTAGGTGCTTCTATACTGAATCTAGAAATATTTACAAACGTTGTATCTTCTTGCTGAATTGATTTCTTTATCATTATGTAATGCCCATCTCTGTCTTTTACTAAAGTCTTTGTTTTAAAGTCCAGTTGGGAGGTGCCTGAGTGGCTCAGTCGGTTAAGTGTCCGACTTCCATTTGGTCACGATCTTGCCGTCCGTGAGTTTGAGCCCTGCGTCAGGCTCTGTGCTGACAGCTCAGAGCCTAGAGCCTGCTTCAGATTTTGTGTCTCCCTCTCTCTCTGCCTCTCTCCCACTTGTGCTCTCTCTCTCTCTCTCTCTCTCAAAAATAAACATTAAATTAAAAAAAAAAGTCCATTTGGTTTTCATATAAGTATAGCTACCTCAGTTTTCTTTTGGTTTCCATTTCCATGAAACATCTTTTTCCATCCCTTCACTGTTAGTTGCGTGTGTCCTTACATCTGAAGTGAGTCTCTTATAGGTAACATATAGATGGGTCTTGTTTCTTTTACCCATACATCTACTCGATGTTTTTTGACTAGAGAATTTAGTCCATTTACATTTAAAGTAATTATTGATAGATATGTATTTACTTCCATTTGGTCATTGCTTTCTGGTTGTTTTGTAGTTCTTCTCTGTTCCTATCTGTTTTTCTTTCCTCACTTGTGGTTTGATGACTTTCGATAGCATTGTGTTTAGATTCCTTTCTTATTATTTTTAGTATATCTACTATAGGTTTTAGCTTTCTCATATATAACAATGTGTAGGTATGTCTATTTTAAGTTGAAAGCAAGTTGGAATACATTCTAAAACTCCACATTTTACTCCCTTCCCACAATGTTTTATGTTTTAAAAAATTTTTTTCATATTTATTTATTTTTGAGATATATAGAGAGAAACAGAGCATGAGCAGGGGAGGGGCAGAGAGAGGGGAGACACAGAGTCTGAAGCAGAATCCAGGCTCTGAGCTGTCAGCACAGAGCCCAATGCAGGGACTGAACTTGTGAACCACAAGATCATGACCTGAGCTGAAGTTGGACACTTAACCAACTGAGCCACCCAGATGCCCCATGTCTTATGTTTTTGATGTCACATTTTACAACATTTTATTTTATGTATCCCTTAACTAATTATTGTAGCTGTAGTTATTTTCACTACTTTTGTCTTTTAATCTTTATACTAGCTTTATAAATGATTAATTCACTATCTTTACTATATATTTACCTTTACCAGTAAGATTTTTAGTTTTATGTGTTTACTTGTTCCTAATTAGTGCCCCTTCTTTTCAGCTGAAAGACTGAACATGTTTTGGAAGGCTAATTTAATGGTGATGAACTCCTTTAGCTTTTGCTTGTCTGGAAATTTCTTTATATCTCCTTCAATTATGAATAATAACCTTGCCAGGCAGAGTATTCTTGGTTGGAATTTTTTTCCTTTCAGCATTTTGAATATATCATGCCACTCACTTCTTGCCTGTAAAGTTTCTGCTGAGAAATCTGGTAATGGCCTTATGAGGGTTCCTTTGTCTGTAACAAGTTATCTTTTCTTCTGCTGCTCTTAAGATTCTCTCTTTCTCTTTACTTTTTACGTTTTAATTATAATGTGTCTTGATATGGTCTCTTTGGGTTCGTCCTATCTGAAACTTCTCTGGGATTCCTGGATCTGGATATCTGTTTCCTTCCCCGGGTTAGGGAAGTTTTCAGCCATTATCTCTTCAAATAAGTTTTCCGCCCCTTTCTCTCTTCTACTTCTAGGACCCCTTTAATGCAATTGTTATTCTGCTTGATGCTGTCCTATAGTTTCTTTAAGCTATCTCCTCTTTAAATAAATTATTTTGTTTATTGTCAAATTGGCTAATGTACAGTGTGTACAGTGTGCTCTTGATCTTGGGCGTAGATTCCTGTGGTTCATCGCTTACATACAGCACCCAGTGCTCATCCCAACAAGTGCCCTCGTCAATGCCCATCACCCGCTTCCCTCTCTCCATCCCCTCCCATTAATTCTCAGTTTATTCTCTGTATTTAAGATTCTCTTACGGTTTACATCCTTCCTTCTCTGTTTGTAACTATTTTTTCCGCCTTCTCTTCCCTCATGGTCTTTTGTTAATTTTCTCAAGTTCCACATATGAGTGAAAACATATGGTATCTGTCTTTCTCTGACTGACTTATTTCACTTAGCGCAATACCTTCTGGTACATCCACATTGCTGCAAATGCATGATTTCATTCTTTCTCATTAGCCATTCATCAGTTGATGGACATATAAACCCCTCACTGTAATGTAAATAATTATAACCTTTGGAAAATAATTGGGCACTTTCTTGAAAAGCTGAACAGCCAGCCATACACTTTACTGATAAGCAGTTGCATTTCAAGGCATGTGCCATAGACATTGTTTTGCAAAAGTTTAATGAACAAAGTGTTAATGGTAAAAAATAAAAAATAAAAAAATTACTTTGTTGTTACTCCTTTTGGGTGAGTTTCATTAACCTGTCTTCCAGATCACTGATTCTTTCTTCTGTTTCATCTAATATGTTATTGAAACCCTCTAACATATTTTTCAGTTCAGTTATTGCATTCTTCAGCTCTGTGACTTCTGTTTGGTACTTTCTTATATTTTCTTTCTTTGTTGAAGTCTTCACTCTGTTAATCCACTCTTCTTCCAAGTTTGATGAGCACCTTTATGACCATGACTTTGACCTCTTTATCTTTATCTATTTCACTAAGTTTTTCATATAAGGGTTTATGTCATTCTTTCATCTGAAATATATTCCTGTTTCCTCATTTTGTTTTACTCTCTGTGTATGTACGTATGTGTTGCTTGTTTGTAGGAGATGAACCTTATCATTTAACCTTGCCCTAGCTCTTGGTTGTCTCTCAGACCTTTGTGATGTTCTAAACAGCCTAACTCATCCTTGATAGGACCCGGTTGTTGAGGATATGCCAAGACCTGTGAGTGATCCAGAGGGAAGGGTCTCAGCACCTAGTTTCAGACTAGTTGAAAGTTAGACCCTCACACAGCAGCTTTTAAGGTATGCATAAGGTATGCATGCAGTCCTATGGGGTCACAATTGTAAACCTTGTTGTCCTCCAGACCACCTGATCCTTTTGGTGTCCTTTTGGTGACTATTGCAAAGATCAAGGCTCCAGATAAGTGTAAGAGTTCCTTTCTGGGACCTACTGGCAAGCTGTAGTGAGACCAAAGGGAGAGTACAAAGATGGAATCCCTAGCCCATGTTTCCTGAGAGCGTTCCTGTAGCCTTTAGATACATGGTAGGCCTGAAGCCTGCCCCTCAAGCTGAAGCTCCAGGAAAAGTAAATAGGCCTTTTTCACAGAAAGACTTGTGGTGGGTTTCAGTCTGCTGTCTAGGCAGTGTTCTGGGGGTGGTAGCCTGCCAAGAGCTTTTTCTCCAATTGTTTCAGACTCATGGGGCCCTGAACACAATCCACTGGTGCTATGTACTCAGTACACATCCCCTGTCTGGGCTGTGTACACAGCTTTGGCAGGGCCAAGGGAGTGGTGCAGGGGCAGGGCACTGCCCCCCTGGCTTTGGTAGGCTGTGGGAGCAGTGTGGAGGCAGGATGCACCCCCACCATCAGGAAAAACACAAAGATGGTGCCTGCCAGTGCCCCCGTCCCTAGAGAGAGTTCTAACAGGATCTTGCCCCTTTAGCAGACGCTGTCAGATTAGCAAACAAATCTCCTTCTCATATGGTCTAGGTGCTTGTCAAGGTGCTGCTTTTGTGCTGGGTCCCAGGGTAAGTGGATCTGCATGCAAACCCTTTCAGAGTGGAATCTCCATTTCCTACAGCCCTGTGGTTCTTCTGGACATAAGCCCCACTCGATTTTCAAAGCCAGACATTTTGGGGACTCATCTCTTCCATGAAGGTCTCAGGGATTGGGTACCTGATGTGGGACACAAACTCCTCACTCCTCAGGGAGAAGCTCCACATTGGTGAGATCCCTCCTGACTGTGGACTGCCACACCAAAGGTGGGGACTATAGGGAGGCCAGATCTCTTCTCCCACCCATCTCAATGTGGTCCTTTTAGCCTCTGTTTCAGAGAAGCTGTTCAGCTAGCTTTCATGTCCTTTTCAGAGGAAAATTTTGCATATGTAGCTGTAGTTTTGTTGTGTCCACGGGGGGAGGCGAGTTCAGGATCTTCCCATGCTTACCATGGAAGTTGAACTGCCTCCCCTGGGCTTCATTCTATTATTTGGATTGGCCTACATTTCCCATATTTTTACTTAAAACTTTTTTGCCACTATTTCAAAAGAAATAACCCTTGTCATATGAGTGCCAATTATCCTGTTCCAATCCTACCTGGTTCTGCAATTCAGCTCTGGCACTGACCACGTGCAGTTAGTGCCAACTCGGCAAGTTAAAGGCCTAATCCTCCATAAGAGTGCCCCTGCTTTGGACACCAGCCTCAGGCTTATGGGGTTTTCAGGTCACACACACTTCTGACCAACTAACTATAAATTTGGTACCCAATATTCTCTTAGATTCAATAATTAACTAGAATGATTCAGAGAAGTCAGGAAAGTGCTCTACTTGTGATTCTAAATGATACAAATCAGGAACAGCCAGATGACGAGCCACGCAGGGTGAAGTCTGGGAGGGTCCCGATGGCAGAGCTTCTGTGCCACCTCCCTGAGAAATCGGGGCACATCGCCATCCTAGGGCACATCGCCGTCCTAGGGACGTCCTAGGGCACGTCCTCTACCAACCAGGAGGTCCACCAGGCCTCACTGCCCAGAGTTTTTACTGGCCTTTCTTGCCATAGGTACAGTTGATTAAACCACTGGTGACATGACTGAACCCAATCTCCAGCTTTCTTCTCTGCTTGGAGGTCAAAGTTTCAACCCTCTAATCACAAAGTTGGTCTTTCTGGTGACCAGCCCCATCCTGAAGCTCTCTCAGGGCCTACCATCAGTCTCCTCATTAGCATAGCCTTGGGTGTGTTCCAGGGGCTCATGAATAGCCGACGTGTCTATCACTTGGGAGATCCCAAGAGTTTTAGAAGATCTGTGCTGAAAACCAGGGGCAAAGACCAGACGAATTCCTTATTATACAACACATACCTAAACATTTAACGGTGCAAAAAAAGGTTTATATAGAAAACAAAAGTTACTCATAATCCCCCAACCCAGAAATAGTCACTGCTGATATTGAGTGAATGTTCTTCTAGAGTTTCTGTGCACATATCAGCACGTAAATAAAATTGCTTTTATGCAAATGGAACTACATTTAACATGCTCTTTTACAATTTGCTATTTTCAGTTATTTCGGGCCTATCTCCATATCATTACATCTAAACCAACCTTGACCTCATTATTTTAAATTGTTGCACTCAATACACCATTGCTTACTTTCTAAAACAAACACACACCCAACCAAAAAACCCTTTGGTGGGAATTAGCATCATTCCTAGGTTCTTTTTCCTTCTTTTGGAAATTACCGCAATGTTTCCATGAAAATCTTTGTGTGCTTGTTCAAATACACATGTAAGATAAGTTCTTATAAAAGAAACCTCTGGGTGAAAAGGCACACATGCTTTAATTTTTACCGTGTATTACAAAGAGCCCTTTAAAAACATTTAACTCATGTACATTCCCACCAATGAATGCCTGCTATGAATTCTTTTACTTTCAACTTTTTGTGTCTATTAAACATAAACCTAGCCTGACACTTCTTTTAAAAGGTGAGTTTTACATGCATTTATCTTTAGAAAAATAATGCGTCATGCAACTTAAAAATCTTTTTTCTCTTCGGTGATTTAGAATGTATATTCTGTGGGTATTTAGTTCCACTAATTTACTTTACCTTCTTAAAAATATTTTTCAGTTAAGGCACTTGAACAGTTTCCATTTGAATCTTTCCTCTGGAAGATAGGGAAACATTACTTTCTCTCAGCTTCTCCATGTCTTTCTCCTCATCCTCCTTGTTCTCCTCTCCTCCTTGTCTCTCCATTCTTCCTGAGTCTGATATGCAGTAACCTGGTCAGCTTTTGGTAAACTACCCTTCGTGTAAGCGTGATGTCATTCGTTCCAGTGTCTGACATCATCGTAAACTTTTAAAAAACATCTACGTGTCCAATTTAACCTCTGGATGTGGGTGAAATCATTTTAATTCAACATCCATTCTACATATTAGTGGATTTTATGGGAAGTGATATTCAAAAGACTTAGCATCCAGCCCTACCTACCAGGATTCTAGAAGCTTCCTGCTGAGCCTTGATTGTTCAATCCAGGAAATCGAGGGATTCTGGGGGGTGGTGTGAGGGGCAGTGAGGGTATTTGGAAAGATGTAATTCTGATTTATACATGAATAACCTATGGAGACTTTTTAAAGTTACAAAAAGTGAGCTTTTTAAAAAAATACAAAAGATAAAAATAATGCATTCTTAATAGCAAATGCCAACAAGCCAGAACTAAGTTGGCTGAGGAATGTGACAGTATTCACTCCTCTATCTAATGCCGTCTCATTCTCATCTCTCAGAGATGCCAGTTCGGCTTTTTATTAAACCCATTTTTTTCTATGCTTATAGAAACATGCGATGTTTTTACTCTTTCTCAATTTTTTATTAAAAAAAATTCAAACCTAGAAAAAAATGCAAAAATAGCACACAAAACCCACCCATATACCCTCTTCCCCCACCCACCCTGCCCCTGAACCACTTGAAAATTAGGGGAGAATAAATTGAAGACATTATGACAGACTTCGCGCCTAAATATTTAGCACATATTTCCTAAGAACAATTACATTCTTCTACATGAGCACAGTACAACGATCATACCCAGGAAACTTAACATTGATATACTAAAGTACATACAGACTTCCCCCCCTCCAAGATTTCCTTGAGTATGGCCATAATTGCCGTAATGTCCTCTATAGTTGTCTGTTTGTGTTAAACCCAAGCCTTGCATAAACGGGTAGATTGATTTCTAGCTTCTATCAGTCCTTCCTTAATTGGTTTTAACATGGCGACGTCTAAATTTCCATTATTCCTTCTACGCTTATCAGGTGGCATTCCTCTTGGAAGACAATACATACAGTGTGGCACCATTTATATGGAGAAATAGCAAACATCTGTACTGTATCTCTGGGAAAGACACACAGGTACTAAGAGTGCTTGCTGGATACAGGAAAAGCAGAAGATCCAGAAGAGGTGGGAGAGATGTTTTACTGCATACTGTGCTTTTACTTTGGAATTTTGAACCGTGTGCGGGGAATTAGAGGTGGATTGGGAATGGGGTCGAGGAAGCCAAAAATGATTCCAAAGCGATCTGGCTTTCAAAAGAGAGGGTTATGCCAATTATTGAACTAAAAGCTACAAATAGAAGTCATCAGGCCTAGGGCAGGGTTGCTGGGACATAGGGAGGAATGCAGTCCTACTAAGCTCAGCAGAGGGACCGGCCAGAGGCAGGAAGAGACACTGGGCCTTTCAGTGGGGGAAGAAGGAAGAGAGGATACAAGGCGCGTGCCCGGAAGGCGGCAGGTTTGTAGAGTGGGTAGCAATAACTATCATTTTTACATTTATTGACTTTGCTACTGATGACAGATTGAGAGAAATCAATAAAGTGCGCTTTTCTTTGGTTCAAATGTTTTAAAAGACTGAGGTCACGCAGACGAGGATCAGAATGTCAGCGTCATGATACTGTGCCCAGAATTAGATCATTCACCACCTGGCCAGTTACAGGAGGTGATGGACACACGCAAGCTCAAGGCCAAACAGTGCGAGACAGGAGGGCAGGCTGAGCTGCCAGTCCTTTTCATTCCTCCAAATTTACCAACCAGAGAAGTGGGTGACGAAGCAGAGGGTTAATTACACTCAAATTGATATGACTCCACGTGGGAACATGAAATCCAAGAAAAGGAGTTTTCCGACCACTACCTCTCCCCTCGGTATTCCTATGAACATGTTTATTTCTCTACAATTCTGCCGATACTGGGTGTCACGATTATGTTTAATTTTTACCTCCTGGTTGAGCTAAAAATGTTATCTCATTATGGAAATATTTTTTTTTTTTGTAAATTTTTTTTCTTTAACGTTTATTTATTTTTTGAGACAGAGAGAGACAGAGCATGAACGGGGGAGGGTCAGAGAGAGGGAGACACAGAATCTGAAACAGGCTCCAGGCTCCGAGCTGTCAGCACAGAGCCCGACGCGGGGCTCGAACTCACGGACCGCGAGATCATGACCTGAGCCGAAGTCGGCCGCTTAACCGACTGAGCCACCCAGGCGCCCCTGGAAATATTTTTTTAATGTTTATTTTTATTTTGAGAGAGAGGGAGAGAACAGGCGAGGGGCAGAGAGAGGGAGAGAAAGAATCCCAGCAGGCTCCATGCTGTCAGTGCAGAGCCCCATTTGGGACTTGAACTCAGGAACCATGAGATCATGACCTGAGCCCAAATCAAGAGCTGGATGCTCAACTGACTGAGTCACCGAGGCACCCCCATCATTATGGAAATATTTTTTAATGACAGTCCTGTGGGCCTCGCTTTTGTAAATTTGGATTCAGTTGGTTTGGCATGAGTCTCCTTGGTGCATTTCAGAAGATGCAAATCTTGGGGCACCTGGCTGGCTCAGTAGATGAAGCGTGCAACCCTTGATCTCAGGGCTGTGAGTCCAAGGTCCACACTGGCAGTAGAGATTACTTTATTATTTTTTATTATTTTTTAATAAATCTTTATTTTTGAGAGGGAGAGAGAAAGAGACAGATCGTGAGTGGGGGAAGGGCAGAGAGAGAGAGAGAGAGAGAGAGAGAATCTGAAGCAGGCTTCAGGCTCTGAGCTGTCAGTACAGAGCCCGTCGCGGAGCTCGAACCCACGAACGGTGAGATCATGACCTGAGCCAAAGTCGGATGCTTAACCGACTGAGCCACCCAGGCTCCCCAACTTTAAAAAATCTTAAAAAATAAATTCTTAAATCTCATTCCTGTCTTTCCCTGATGATTAGCGATGTTGAGCATCTTTTCATGTGTCTGTTTGCCATCAGATAATATATTTTTGATTCTCTTCTTTTGATTTATGTTCTATTTTTAGATCTTTGATTATTTACTGTATCAGTCAGATTGGGCAATTCTATCAATTTTGCTTTCTGTATTTTGAGCATATGTTATTAGGTTTACCCAGTTTTGGAAATGTTTTATCTTCCTGGGAAATTGACACTTTTATCATTATGAAATGTCATTCTTCATCTTTAGTAAAACCTCTTTACCTTAAAATTCATTTTGTTTGGTATTAGTATACCCATACCAGTTGTTTTTTTCAGTGATTTTTTGCATACGCCATCCTTTCATGTTAAAAACTCCTATGTCCTCATAGTTATTGTGTATTTATTGTAAACAGAATCTCCTTGGACATTTCTATATTAGTGTTTAACAATCTTTGCCTTGATGTTAGAATACATTTTGCCTGGTGATATGGATGGTGACTACTGATTATTTTGGATTTCAATCTATAATCTTACTATTTGCTTTCTAGTCATCTCATCTGTTCTACGTTCTCCTTTAACTCCTTCCTTCCTTTTGATGGAATGCATTGTGTTCTTATTCTTCCATTTCCCGCTTACGAATTATATGCTGTCATTATTTTGTTAGTGATTGACCTAGAGCTTACAACATGTACCCTTGACCCCCTGGTACATATCCTAAATTAGTACATTTATCACTGTTACAATGCAAGGAGCCAAGAACACTCTTTGACCCCATTTACCCAACTTCCACCTTTTGTGCAATTGTCACGTATTTTATTTCTTCATGAATTTAACAACCGACGGATCATTATTAAGATTATTATTATTAGATTCAAACATAATAATTGTTATTTAGATTTACCACATATTGACCACTTCCAGTGTTCTTTATCTTTCTGTCTCCATTCTTCCATCAGGAATCATATTTCCATCTGTGTGAACAGCTCACTCTAATACTTCTTTTAGGATGGGGGTTGATGACAAATTCTCTGTGTGTCTTAAAAGGTACAAATTTCATCTTAAAAAAGTGTTTTTTCAATCGCATTTGTTGGGCTTTACTTTTTTATTTGTTTTTTCTTTTAAAAGCAATGTCATTGAGAACAATTTAATACAATAAAACACACTCACCTTAAGTGTATAGTTGGACAAGTCTTGACCAATGTACACAAATTTGTAACCATTATCATAATCAAGAGATAATAAGCATTTTCATCAACCCAAAACATTCCTTTTGGCCCCTTTGCAGTCAATCTGTTTCTTAGGCATCCGTTAATTTATTTCTGTCACTATAGATTTATTTTACCTGCTAGACTTTCATAAGGATGAAGTAATATTGTACATACTCTTTTGTGTATGGCTTCTTTCATCCAGAATGATGTTTCTGAGATTCAACTAATGCTGTTGTGGGGATCTAGTTTATTCCTGTAATT
Organism: Lynx rufus; assembly: GCF_022079265.1. Classification (NCBI taxonomy): domain Eukaryota; kingdom Metazoa; phylum Chordata; class Mammalia; order Carnivora; family Felidae; genus Lynx; species Lynx rufus. Next base: position 14,889,484 of record NW_025814842.1, on the reverse strand, counting down.
GCTGAGTATACTTCAGAATTTGTTCATCCAGTCACCTATTGAGAAACATTTGGATTGTTTCTGGTTTTTAACTGTTGTGAAGAAAGATGCTATGAACATTCATGTGAAAGTCATATTGTGGACTTTATTTCTCTAAGAAAAATACCTAGAACTGATATTGCTAAATCATAGGGTAGTTGTGTGTTTCACTTTATAAAAAAACTGCTAAACAGTTTTTCAAAATTGTTGAACTGTTTACATGCCCAACAGCATTATAGGAGAGTTCTAGTTGCTGTACATTGTTGTCAACACTTAATATCGTCAGGTGTTTTAATTTTAGCCATTCTACTGGTTGTATGGTAGCATTTCATTGTTGTTTTAATTTGAATTTCCTGATAACTTCTTTTTTTTAATTTTTTAAAATGGTTATTTATTTTTGGGAGACAGAGAGACAGAGTGTGAGCATGGGAGGGGCAGAGAAAGAGGGAGACACAGAATCCGGAGCAGGCTCCAGGCTCCGAGCTGTCAGCACAGAGCCTGACGCGGGGCTCAAACCCACAAAGTGTGGGATCGTGACCTGGGCCGAAGTCAGATGCTCAACCCACTGAGCCACCCACACACCCTGTTCCCTGATAACTTCTGATGTTGAGTACTTTTTCATGTGCTATTGGCCATTTATATATCTTGTTATTCTAATCATTTGCCCATTAAAAAAATTAAGTTGTATATTTTCATTTTATTGAGTTGCAAGATTTCTTGACATATTCTTGATATAAGTTCTTTTCCAGATATGTATGGCATTATATATGTTTTATATATAAATAGTATATATATGTGTGTATTTTATAAGTAGTATATATATACACGTGTGTATTATATATACGTAATTATATACACGTATACCTATATACATATATACCTATATATGTACCTATATATAGGTATATATGTACCTATGTATAGATATATATGTATATAATTTTCTCTGCGACTTGTCTTTTCAGTTTTTTCAAAGGTGTCTTCTGAAGAGTAAAAGATTTTAATTTTGATGAGGTAAATTATTAATATTTTTCTTTTATTATTTGTGCTCTTTGCGTCTTATTTAAGAAATTTCTACTTACTCAAGGTTGCAAAGATTTTTTTCCTATGTTTTCTTATAAAAGTTTTGTGGCTTTAGCTTTTACATTGATTTATTTTTTTACATTTATGTATTTATTTGGAGAGAGAGAGTGAGTGAGGAAGGGCCAGAGAGAGAGTAAGAGAGAGAGAATCCCAAGCAGTCTCTGCACTGTCAGTGCAAAGCTCCATGTGGGGCTTGAAATCCCAAACTATGAGATCATGACCTGAGCTGAAGTTGGATGCTTAACCAATCGAGCCACCCAGGCACTCCACATTTATTTTTTTAAAATAAAGTTTACTTATTTTGAGAGATAGAGAGTGCACACGTGAAAGTGGGGCTGGGAGCAGAGAAGGAGGGAGAGAGAGAATCCCAAGTGGACGCTGCACTGTTAGCTCTAGCCTGACTTGGAGCTTGATCCTGTAAATGGTGAGATAATGACCTGAACCCAAATCAAGAGTCAGACACAACTGAGGGAGCCACCTAGGTGCCCCTAGCTTTTACGTTTAGGTCTGTGATCTATTTTGAGTGAATTTTTGTTTATGGAATAAAGTAAGTGTCAAAGATCATTCATTTGCACATGAAAAACCAATTGTCCAGCATGATCTGACGAAACGACTGTCCTTTCTGCTATTGAATTAACTTGGCACTTTGGTCAAAAATCAAGTGATCACATATGTATAGATTTACTCCTGATCTATTATGTTCCTTGGATCTGTAGGTCTATTCTTTTGCCAAAACCACACTCTCTTGATTAACTTTATACTAAATCTTGAAATCAGGTAGTCCTTTCCCACTTTCTTCTTTTTAGAAATTGTTTTGGCTATCATCTGTCCTTTGCATTTTTATACAAATTTTAGAACCAGCTTGTCAAATTCTGCAGAAAATTATGTCTAGCACTTTTATTTGGATTATGTTAAACTCATAGATCAATTTCAGGAGCATTAACATCTTAAATACATCAGAACTCCAATTCAAGTACATGTTATAGAGTTCCATTTATTTTTAATCTTGAATTCCTCTCAGCAGTGTTTTGTCGTTTTCAGTATATAGATCTTCCACTTATTTTGTTAAACTTATACCTGACATTTTCATGTTCTTGACGCTATTGTGAATGGTACTATTTTTCAAATTTCATTTTCCAGTTGCTTCTTTGTGATTTTTGATTTTGACTTTCTAAAGTCACTTATTAGTTCTAACAGCTTTTCTTACAGATTCCTTAAGATTTTTTACATATATGATCATGTTGACTTTGAATAAAATGTTTTGCCCTTATCAATCTGTGTGCATTTTATTTCTTTTAATTAACTTATTTCACTGGCTAGGCCTCCAACAAATGTTCAAAGATGCCTTGTTCCTGGTTTTACAGGGACAGCATTCAATCTTTGACCATTGGGAGGATACAGTTTTTTTTAGAGATGCCCTGTATCAAGTTGAGGAAGTTTCCTTCTATTCCTACTTTTATGAAAGGTTTCATCATGAATGGGTATTGGATTTTGTCAAGTACTTTCTATGCATGCGTTAGGATGATTATGATTTTTTTCTTCTCTGAATATGATAAATTATACTAATTAATTTTTAAAAATTTAAACCAACTTTGTATGCCTGAGAAAAACTCCATTTTGTCAAGATGTATTATTCTTTTTCTACATTCCTGGGTTTAGTTTGGTAATATACTGTTAAGTCCTTGACATTTACAATCATTTTATTTTCTTGTAAGATCTTTATCTGATTTTGTCAATAGGGGAACACTGACCTCATAAAATGACTTGAGATACATCACCCTTTATTTTATGAGAGGTTTTTATAAGATTGATATTTGTTCTTCATTAAATATTTGTTAGGGTTCATCAGAGTAGTCTTCTGGGCATAAAGGAATTTGTTTTGTTTTTGGAATTAGGTTGTTAATTATGAATTAAATTTCTTTAACAGATACAGGATTGTTTGGATTTTCTATCTCTTCTTGGCTCTGTTTTATTAATTTGTGTTTTTCAAAGAATTCTTCTATTTTAGTTGTCAACGTTTTAGGAATAAAGTTGTTTATAATATTCTTTTGTTATTTTCAGTGTCTTTCGGATCTTTAGTACAGCCCCTTTCATCTTGTCTAATCTGCTAATTTATGCTTTCTCCATACTTTTAAATTGGCTTAGAAATTTATCAATTTTATTGACATTTTCACTGATTTTTCTCTATTGTTTGTCCATTTTTCATTTCATTGATATCCGTTCTTTGTTATTTCCTTTGTCCTATTTTATTTGGATTTATTTCGATGTTCTTTTTCCAGCTTAAGGTGGAAGCTTAGAAAATTAGTTTGAAACCTTTCATCTTTTTCTAAAATAAGCCCTTTAAGCTAAAATTTTCCCTCTAAACACTGTTCTCGCTCTATCCCACAAATTTTAACACACTGTGCTTTCATTACATTCGGTTCGCAATATTTTTAAACCTCCTTTGTGATTTATTCTTTGACTCCTGCATTATGCAATACTGTATTTTACTCATAAACTTGGAGATTTTTCCAGGTGTGTTATTGTTATTGATTTCCAATTTATTTCCATTGCAGTCAGAGAGTGTTTTCTGTATGATCTCAATACTTTTAAATTTATTGAGAATTGTTCTGGGGCTCAACATACAGTCTGTCTTTTATGAACAGTCTATGTGTGCTTGAGAAGACTGTATCCTTAGTGGTCAATGCAGTGCTCTATAAATTTAATTTGGTTGAGTTATTTGCTAGTGTTTGACAAATCTTCTATATCTTTACATGTTTGATTCATGAGGGAGGTGTGTTAAAATTTCCCATTTGTTGTTTTCTTTATATGGTGTACATCGTGTGTTTTAAAACTTTGTTATAGTTACACTTGGATTGTTGTCTTTTCTTAACGAATTGATCCTTTATGATTATGAATTAACCCTATTTATTTTGGGCCATACTTCTTGTCTGACATTAATATAGCTGTTCCAGTTTTCTCATGATTAATATTTTCCTGATATTTTTCCATCCTTAAACTTTTAACCCATTTGTGTATGTATTTGTATATTTAAAGAGCATTTTTTTGTAAATAGTGTATGATTGGGTCTTATTGTATTTTATCTAGCCTGATGGTCTCTGCCTTTTAATTGTAGCATTAGACTCTTTACATGTAATTCACAATAGGTTTAGGTTTAAATCTGACATCTTGCTGTTTCTTTTCTGTTTTGTTCCTTGTTCACTTTTTCCTCTTTTCATGCCTTCTTTGCTATTAATTTTTTTCAAATATGCCCTTTTATCTCTTACATTTGAGATTATTTGCCCCATCTCTTTTTGCTCTAGGATTTACAGTATGCACCTTTAACATACAGCAGTATAATACCAAATCATATTACATTATTTGATGAATAATTTAAGTACTTTATAACAATACACTTGTATTTCCTCCCTCCCATATTCTTGTGCTTTTTTTGTCCTATACGTTTTATTTTATACATATAAGTTCCATAATACATTCGTATTAATTTTTCTTTGAACAAGCAGCTATCTCTTCAAGAAACTTAAAAATGAGAAAAAAAATTGCTTGCATTTACTCACATATTTATCCATTTCTAGCTTTATTCATTCCTAAGTTTTGATCTGTTATCATTTTACTTTAGCCTGAAAGTATAAATTCTCTTGCTTTTTGTTTATCTAAAAAACTTAATTTCGGGGCACCTGCGTGGCTCTGTCGGTTAAGTGTCTGACTTCGGCTCAGGTCATGATCTCACGCTTTGTGAGCTCCAGGCCCACGTCGGGCTCTCTGCTGTCAGCATAGAGTCCGCTTGGGATCCTCTGTCCCCCTCTCTCTCTGCCCCTCCCCCCTCTCAAAAATAAATGAAAGAATTAAAAGAAAAGAATATTTTAAAAAGTTTCAATTTCACTTTCACATTAGAAGAATATTTTTGTTGTCTTTTATAGTCAGGGTGCTGTTCCATTGTCCTCTGGCTTGCATTATTTCTGAAAGGGAGTTAGTTGATTCTTATCTCTGTTCTCTTGATACAATGTATCTTTTTCCTCTGGATGCTTTAAGATTTTCTCTGATAGTGGATTTCAGCAAGTTGGTTATAATGTACCATGGTGTGGTTTTCCATTTTATCCTGCTTGAGGTGCATAAGCCACTTGGATCTGTGTATGTATAGCTTTTATCAAATTTGGAAAATTTCAGCCATTATTTATTCAAATCATTTTGCCTTATTTACTCTCCATACACACACACCTCATGTATTAAAATCGAACATATGTTACATTGCTTTATATTGTCCTACAAGTCAGTCATTTTTCTTCTTGTGCTTTGGTTTCTATTACTGTGTTTTCAAGTTCGTTTTCTTTTTTTCTATGGTATCTAATCTTATATTAAGTCTCTCAGTAACCTTTTATTATTAAATATTATATTTTTCAGCTCTAGAATTTCATTAGCTTCTTAAAAATAGTTTCTATTCTTTTCTTCATTGTGTTTATATTTTTCTTTAAATCCTTGAGCACATTTATGACAGCTATAGGAAAGCCCTTGTCTGCTAATTCCATCATTCCCAGTATTTTTGCTTCTGTTTCTATGGACACTGTGAATGTTACATTGTAGAATCTCTGAATTTTGCAGTCGTTCTTGGGAGTTTTGAAATTTGTTTCTTAGGCGGTTAAGTTACTTGAAAATTAGCTTGACCCTTTTGATGGTTTTTAAAGCTTTGTGAGGGCAATAAAATACCCTAATACTAGTTTATTCCAACTACTAAGGGGCAATCTACCTGGAGTCTCTACTGTAATCCCGGGTGTTTTCCCCACTCGGGTCCATCAGAACTTGAATGCCTCCCAGTTCTGTATTACCTCTAGAAATTGTTCAACTTGTGGCTCTCCACCTTTGCCTGACCCCATGGAATTTTTCCTATACATGCAGATCTTAGTTATTAACCAGGAACTCAAAATAATCCCTAGAAAGATTTTCTCAGCTCTTTTATGTGCATAGCTCTCTCTCTTCAGTTCTCTGCTTGACAAATTCCAGCTGCCTAAGCCTCCATGAACTCTGATCTCTATCTACTCAAGTCAACGAGACCACTGTGCTCCATTTTGGTTTCTTTTTCCTTTACGATGGTACAGAAAAATGCCTCCAGGCAGAAAGCTGGACAATTGTAGGGCTCATCTCATTTGTTTCTCTTCTCAAATGGATCAGAGTCCTGTACTGGCTGTCGTCCAATTATTGAAAACAGTGAATTCATATATTTTGTCTAGCGTTCTAATGAACAGTTGGGGGCAAGACTGGTACTAGCTCAGAAGCAAAACTTCCTCAGGTTTCTTTTTAATGAGTATTCTCACCGCATTCAGAATTTTAGGTGTACAGTTCTATTCTTTTAGCGTGCCAAAGATTATGTCAACGGTTGTAAGTTACACTTTTTATCATTTCTGTTGAGATGTCATTGGCTGTTCTTTTGAAAGTTGTGCACGTGTGTGTAAAGGAAAAAGGAACTAGCTTTTCTTTCTTTTTTTTTAAAAGAATGTTATAATTGAAGTATAGTTGACATACAATGTCATATTAGTTTCAGGTATATAACATAGTGATTCCACAATTTTATATATTACACGATGCTCACCATAAATGTAGTTACAATCTCACCATGCAGTGAGACAATTACAATATTATTGTCTATATTCCCTTTGCTGTACTTTTTATCCTGTGACTTAATTTGAGTGCAGCTGACACACAATAGTACATTAATTTCAGGTGTATAATATAGTGCTTCAACGAGTTTATACACAATGCTATGCCCATAAGTGTAGCTACCATCTGTCCCTGTATAACACTATTACAGTATCATTGACTATGTTATATATTATATATTATATGTTATATTATGTTATGTCTTATATTCCCATGACTTATTCATTCCATAACCAGAAGCTGTATATCCCACTCCTCTTCATCCGTCTTTCCCATCCCCGTTTCCCTCTCCTCTCTAGCAACCATCAGTTTGTTCTCTGTACTTACAGGTCTGATTCTGCTTTTTGTTGATTTATCATTATTTTTAGATTCCACATATGAGTGAAGTCATATGGTGTTTGTCTTTCCCAGTCCAACGTATTTCTTAGGTGAAGCTACTGTGGAAAACATATGGATATGCTTCAAAAAATTAAAAATAGAAATGCCATATGATCCAATAACTCCAGTGCTGGATATTTATCCAAAGAAAATGAAACATTACTTCAAAAAGATATTTGCATCCCTATGTTTATTGTGGACCTATTTACAGTAGCTGAGATACGGAAGCAACCTAAGGGTCCATCATTAGATGAATGTATAAGGAAGATGTCTCTCTCTCACACACACACACACACACACACACACACACACACACTGGAATATTATGCAGTCATAAGGATGAGGCTCTGTCATTTGTGACAACACGGATGGACCTGAAGGGTATTATGCTAAGTGAAGTAGTCAGACTGAGGGAGACTGGCTTCTGTTAATATTTTGTCTTTGGTTTTTGAAAGTCTCATGATGACTATCTCTGTGTGGCTTTCTTTGAACATATCCTGCTTAGAGTTTCGAAGATTTCCTGGATCTGTGGCTCAATATCTTTCTCAGTGTTGCAAAATTCTCAGCCAATACTGCATCTACCCCATTCTTTCTCTCCAAACCTCACTTATATGTTTGTCTATTCACCATATTCTATGTGTCTCTTAAGCTCTTTTTTCTATTTTTGATTCTTTCTTCTCTTTGGTAGTATATTTTCTACCAAACTAATGAACAGTTCAGCAATCTCTTTCGTTTTGTTGAATCTGCTTTAAGCACATCTAGTGAGCTATTATATTTGTTATTTAATGATTATTATTATTATTTAATTCTGTTTTTAAAATACATTCTAGTTCTTCCCTGGTGAATTCTTTGTCTTACCATTTATTTTCTTGAAATTGGTTGTTTATTATTTCTACATCTCCAATATCTGGATCTCCTATGGTTTTCTTGTCTGTTTTTTCACCGGTTTTCCTTAATTTGCCTGTCACCTGCTATGCTTGGCAATTTTGGATTAAATGCCAGCTATTATATATGATATATTATAGCGTCTCTATGTGTTGCTCTGTCCCCTCAGAGAGATTGAAATTCTCATCTGGCAGACAGAACACATGCAGATCACCTTTTGCTGACCAATAACTGAGATAGTCTGAAGATGGATTTGACTCTCCAAAGGCTTTTGCTATGCCCTTTGTCTTTGTGGATAGTCTTTCAAGAGCTTCACCTGAAACGCTGGGGGCTCATCAGTCCCCTTCCTCCTTGGTAGGCTGTGACCTCCAAGTTTTGTTCTGCAGGCCCCTGAGACTCCTGCATAGTCTTCTTCACGGTGTACCCTCTTAGTCACTGGGGGTTCTCTTCTTTACCTCTCACCCCACACAGCTTCAAAGGAGGCACCTTTCTTTAGGGGGAAAGCAGAGCAGACTGATGCTTTCACTTTTCTGAGGGTTTCTTTCCCATGCATTTTTGTCCCTCACGTCCTAGCTGTCTCGGAAGTGCTGAAACCTGATCGTTTTCTCTCTATGCCTCTGATACGCCCCAAAACCTCAAAATCCCTTGAGGTAGTCCTTTCCTTTTAGCCTTACAAGTTTTTGAGTATTTTTTTTAAAGAAAAAGTAAACAGCCATTTTTTCCCTCACCTGTTTCATTAGGAAAATATTTTTCTTTTACTTTCATAGATGATAACAACCTCACTGGATGAATGAACTCCGGGTGATAACATTTTACCTTCTAAGTTTGTGGGTTCATTTTTATTCTGTGATCTAGTGTTACTCCTGAAGCCAATCTTGATTTTTTTCCCTTTGCTGATAACTTCTTTTTTCTTTGTTGATAATTTGAATTTGTCTTTATCCTAGATATTAAAAGAACTATCAGCATAAGCGTCAATATAATCTCTTTCCATTAATAAGCCTGTAATAGACTAAACCTTGGTTATTTTTTTAAGGGTAGAGTGTGTTATTCATTTTGTAGGTATATACTACATATTTACCTCTTCGAAATAAAATAAATGCAGGACATGTTTTCCTCATTAAAAAAATCGCCGATATTAAAAATATTTGTTGTAGAGCATGTATATAATACATATCTAAAAAGTGGAAGTCTCTCCAATATTGATTCTTTAGTCAGGTAACAGATGGCATTACAATCATAGTCTGTGCAGATACATTGCGTATATATGGATGCCACATACAAAGCTTTCTTTCTCAAAAATGGTATCATGTATGTTATTTTACAATTTGCTTTTCCCACTTTACAACATAGTCTGGACTCTTTTCAAGGTAGCAAATCATTCTGGTTATCTGTTGCCATGTAACAGATCATCCCAAAACGAAGTGGCTTACAACACCATTTTATTACTCCCTCTTCTAGTCTGTGGGTCAGGAATTGAGACAGGGAACAGTGAAGATGGCTTGTCTCTGCCTTACAGTATCTTGGGCCTCAGCTAGGAGGACCCTTGCAGCAGGGGCTAGAATAGTTGGAGACTGTCCAGGTGTTCCTTCCTTCCTTCCTTCCTGCCTCCCTTTCTTCCTTCCTTCTCTTCTTTCTTTCCTCTCACTTTCTTTCTTTCTTTCCTTTCACTTTCTCCTTCCTTCTTTCCTTCCTTCCTTTTCTTCCTTCCTTCCTTTCTCCCTCCCTCCCTCCCTCCCTCCCTTCCTTCATTCCTTCTTTCCTCTCTCTCTCTTTTTTCTTCCCCCCTCCCTTCACACACCCTCTCTACACAGGTAGCTTGGGCTGCCTCACAAAATGTAACCGGACTTCTTACAGAGTGACTCTGGGCTCCAAGAGAGTGTTCCAAGGGCCAGGAAATGAAAGCTTGCAGTGTCTTTAGTCCTAGGCCTGGAAACGGGCACAGAATAACTTCCGTATTCTATTTAAAAAGCAATAGATTCTGTTCAGATTCAAGGGAGATGTAGGGAGATGTAGATCCCAGCTCTTGAAAAGAGGAATATCAAAGCGTTTGTGGCCATATTTAATCCACCATACTAAAAATTTATTTACATTCTTCCTACATGAAAAACACCCAGAAACATCGAAAAGCTTCAAAAAGTTTCATCTCCTCCGGCCTCAGGCTTGAGGTCCTGGATCCGTTCATCTAGAGCAGGTTCAGGCGTAGATGAGCCTCCGCGGGTGAAGTTCTTCTCCATCTGCAGATCTGTGAACCCCTCCCTGCTCTTGCTTAAATGCTCAACGTACACAGGTGAGAAAGAAATGTAAACACTGTAACAGGCATCGCATTCACTAAGGGAGGATGTGGAAGCTATTTTCCGTAGCAGTCACTGATCCAGAGCAGCACGGAAATCCGGCTGGAAATACGTCATTAGTTCCTTAACTGGGGCCTGGTCCTACCCCTGGGGAGTGATCCTTGACTCTTGCCTTTACACTTCGGGCTTTTGGACTCTCGGTTCCACTCTTGAGTCATCATCTGTCTTCCATAAGAAACGGCAGCCTGTTTACATGTTTGCAGCCTGTTTGCCGCCTTTAGAGGATCGTGGATCCAACGGTCTCCTTTCCTTTTGTGCTGTCTCTGTCGCCTTTTGTCCCAAGCTAGTATACTTTCTTTACACCACTGAAGACTTCCTTTGCTCCAAATTATAATTCATCCAGGAGACAAAAGCCAGACTTGCATATTTCTTTAAGAATAGGTCCTTCTCTCTCTTCAGCTCCTGGTGAGGGTGCTGAGGGGGCCACGTCTCTCAGGTTCTTAGAAGCTCATCCCCGCATGCTCAGATTCTTAGAAGCTCTTCCCCGAATGCCCTTAAAAATGCGTGAGGTCTTAAAGGATCTTATAGCCCCACCCTTAACTTAATCTTTATCGGAGACCACATTTTACTGCTCTAGATTTGTAAACTGTTGCTCGGAGATATGCTAGAACGAACCAGCATGTTCTGGTTCTTTCCATTTCCTCTAAATTCTACTAAAGAATAGTGTCTTCTTTAACGCATCTGTGCTTGTCTTTTATCATAGGCATCCAGAAAAACTCTTTTGGCCCTTTCTTGTCAGATACATGAGTTCGTTAGGTACCTTCCCATGTGTCACATTATTATCCTGAGGCAGCTTTGACTCAAAACAGTCTTTCAAGGCACGGCTGTTGCCTATGGTTCAATCCCAAGGCCAGTGTTTCTAGTTTTCGCTATAGCGGTAGTAGGCTTCCAGGTACCAAAGTTTGTTCCCCTGATCCTTCCTTACCCTCTACCCTTGGGTGTCTTGGGCACTGAAAGTAAATGTGTTCATTAAGAGTAAAAGCAAAGGGGCGCCTGGGTGGCTCAGTGGGTTAAGCGGCTGACTTCGGCTCAGGTCATGATCTCACGGTTCGTGAGTTCGAGCCCCGCGTTGGGCTCTTGTGCCGACAGCTCAGAGCCTGGAGCCTGCTTCGGATTCTGTGTCTCCTTCTCTCTCTGTTCCTCCCGTGCTCGTGCTCTGTCTGTCTCTCTCGAAAATAAATAAAGATTAAAAAAATTTGAAAAAAAGCAAAAGCAAAGAAGGAAAGATAGGGGAAGGGATGAGGTAGAGGCAGGAATGACTTTGGCCATGTCAGAAAATGATGACCATGTGGTAAGGTTGCTATTTATCCAGGTGTCCGGTTTGTAACTCTGAGTCCCAAAGCCAGGTGGTAGAATGAAGTTATTGCCTATCCCTGGCTTTCGCCCGGAGGGCTGTATTGTTCTGGGTTGGAGAGAATACTTATGTAAATCCAGCTACAAATGCAAGATAAAGGGCAGTCCTTCTTCCCACCCACTTTTTTCTAGGTTGCTTTTAGCTTCCATTCTGCTAATCAGCACGAGTTTCTTTGGCATTTTAACAGGAAGGAAAAGACACATGCTCGACCCTTAATAAATATATATCGAATGAAAGTTGGGGCAAGGGTATCAGGGCCTTTGAACCTACACACTCACCCTGGAAATCTCAAAATAGTCATTGTCGGTAAGAACCAGGAAACTGCCTTTGGCATGCTTGCCGAAGCCTGCCACCTGGCTTCTCTAGTTTTTGAGGTCTGCAGAGATTAGTATCTGGGGACGAAACCCAAGGTAATGTCTTTGGTATGTATTAACTACTCACTAATCATGACAACAGCCAACGTTTGTTGAAAGCTTACTTTCTGCCTAGAATTGATTTGTGTAGCTCCTCTATACGGGAACTATTTCACACGATCACATTTAACCTTTACAACAGCCTGATAGAGTAGATGCTGTAATCATTCCCATTTTACAGACGAGGACAGCGAGCTTTAGAGAGAACAAGCTGGCCCAAATCCCCACAGGTAGGAAGCAAGGGCGGAGAACTTCTGCCGATGTATCCTATTCTGGTTAAATGGTGGCCCCTGCATTCTACCAGGAACTCCGTCATGTGTGTGTTGTGAAAATTCAATCGAGTAAGTTCGAAGCTCTAATTTGCTTCGTTGAATGATTCGTGAATCGGGCAGCGTCCCAGCCAGCAAGCAGAGAGGCATTCTGAGGGGTTGCACAAAATGGAAGGGTTTTATAGATGGAAGGTAGGGGCAAGAGAGTTATTAGCAAAAGGAAAGGATTATTCCAGGTCAGACCTGCTTTCTAGGGGGAAAACCTGGGGTCTTATCATGCAGATGACCTCATCTTCCTTTGGGGGCTGGAGTCATTGGTGTGGATTGACAAATTCCTGGCCAACCTGTTAAGATTACATTTCCAGGGGAGGTTAAAACTGCACTTACATTGGGGATTTGGCAACTCGGTCTCAGTGACACCATTTTGGGCCTGCAGTTTCCTACCTCTTCCCCTTCCCCCCCCCCCGACCCCCCCTCCACCTCCTCCTTCTCCTTCTCCTTCTACAGTATATAGTCTTGCCGAGGGGCTTTGGTGACCCGGTTGCCATGCAGAAAGGGACAAAACAATCGCTTACAGAAAGCAACAGATTGTTAGAAAATGATGCAGTTTTCATCCAAACGAAGGGATCACAGGAAAACATCACCGACTCTGTTGGTTCATCTGCCAACAGCTCTTCACGAAAACCCCTGAAAACGACTTCTACGCGCATCTGAACTGGGGACAAAGGACGCAGCCAGTGGCTCCAGAACGTAATTTGGGAAGCAAGACCGGCTCAAGAAAAGGCAGTAATAACGCAGGGTAGCAAATGCTAAATGCCAGAGGACCGGTGCCCGCAATGAATATTATGAAGGCTCAGGGGAGCCATACCCAGGCTGCAGGCCTGGCGAGGAGGGGACCCTGATTAACTTGCGTGTCTGGCTGGCAGGGCCGTTTCCCACATTCCCTTGGCAGCTGCCCCAGCCAGCAGAGAGGTGATTGCTGAGCTGTTTGGACCAGAAGCTTATGGCAGTGTCGCCTGCTCGGTTGCTGATTGGTGTGAGAATTTTCAGATACACCTTTTCTTTGGTCCTGGGAATCGGAGGCATCTGAGCTGGTGAGCGGTCTTTCTGCCACCTAGAGGGGGGCAAGAAACTTGGGACGGTGGAAAGGAGGGTGCAGTAAGGAAAGACCAGCTTGCTCCAGCCAGGTGGGTTGTTCCTTACCCCTTTGGCACACTCCTGGGAGGAGCAGAAAGGGACTGGCAGGCGCCTGACTCTGTCTACTGGACAGTCTGAGACCCATCTCGGTGTTTTGATTCTTTCTTTTACCTGCCGACACAGACCTTCGTGGCAATGCGTGTTCTGTCAGCTTCCGGGCACAGGAGAGGTAGACTGGCGGAGACTGGAAAGTTGACTGGGGACCGAGCTATAATGTTGTCCTCGAGGCACGGGGCAGACAGAAAAAGGGTCTGAGGATGGACTTGGCGGAGGTCAGCACCGGGCGGTTACACAGAGTCTTTGAGAGTTCTAACTCACACCTGTGTCCAAACGCCCTTTCCCCCTCATCGGGTCCATTCTGTGTGTGACCTTGGAAAGGGAAATGGGGGCCAAACCAAGTGTTCCCGGGTCCCAGGGGAGCGATGGCCGCAGTCGGGCCTCCCTGGATGGTGGCAGGGGTGGGCAGGCTGAATCCCCCTCCCGCCCCTGGACTCGGCCTCCCATCCTTCCCCCGGGCGGGGATGCAGGTGTGGACTGTGGCCCAAGGGTGTGGGCACCGGGGATGAAGCAGTTAAGGTGGGGGGCGCTCGGGCGAGTTGTCCAATACGGAGAAACAGCAGTTTGCCGGAGTTAACGTGGGCAGCTTCTTTGGGGAGGAAAAGAAGGAGGACCGTCTGCCAAGCTCCAGCTCGCCCCCCGCGTGTGTGCCTGTGTGTGCAGTGCGTGTGTGTGTGTGTGTGTGTGTGCGCGAGTGTGAGTGCGCGCGCGCCGAGGCGTTCCTCAGGTTGCGCTGCCTGGAAACCGAGGGAGCCATTGGAGAGGCGAAGGGGTGGGGGTGGGGGCTCCCCGTCCCTCGGAGCAGCCGGGGCGCGGGTGGCCGACGCGAGCCCTGGACCCCGGCTCCTGTCGCGGCCGGAGGCAGAGCGGGGACGGCGCTGCGGGCGGCCTCCAGGCCCCGGGGGGCCCGCCGGGGAGGAGCCGGGGAGGAGGCCGGAGCTGCATGGAGTTTCTAGGGCGCGCAACTCCGGCGGGGCCTCGGCCACTGGGCTCCGGGGCGCAGCGAGACAGCCGCGCACATGGGCTGAGCCCGCGCGCCGGGGCTCTGCACGGCCAGCGGGAGCGGGAGGGGTAGAGGAGCGCGCCGTGCCGGGGTGCGGGGCACGCGTCCCCAGACGGGAGCAGAGGACAAGGACAGGGAGGAGCGTGCCCGGATCGCGCTCCGAGCCGACGAGGGGCTCGCGCCGGCCCGGCGCGCGCTTGGGGAGCGGCCCGGGGCGCCGTGGGAGCCGGCGGCAGCGAGGATGCCGGCGCGGGGACGCGGCTGCCGGCTGGGGGTGTGAGCGCCAGGCTGAGCGCTGCCCGCCGGCGCCTGCGGCCGCGCCGCCCCCTCCCTGCGGGCCTCGGAGGAAGCCCCCCGCGCCGCGCGGAGGCGCCTCGGAACCCGGGCTTCGGGGCAGCGGGCCGCGCGGCCGGCCCCGGCCCAGCCAGAGGTGAGTGCCGCCGCCCGCTCGCGCCCTCCCGCGCCTTCCGCCCCCGCCTCTCCCCTCAGTCCTCGCCCCTCTCCGCGGCGCCGGAGCCCCTGCCCCGGAGCGGGCGGCCGGCCGGCCGCGGACAACGCCTCCCGTACCTGTTGGCTCCGGCGGAGGGCGCCGCGCGGGCTGGGGGCCGCCCGAGCCACCTGGCCCTCCCCTGGGGGTGGCTGCTGGCCGCCCGCCCGGGGGCGTGGGGCTGGGAAGGGCCGCGGATGTCCCGCTCGGGCGTCCCGGACCGCGCGGGCTGCAGGATGCGCGCCGCTCGCGGAGTCCGCGGCGCCGGGGGGCCGCTGGGCTGCGCGCCCCCGGCCGCGGGCGCCCGGGCGGCGGGAAGGAAGGGGAGGAGAGGGAGCCGCACCGCAGCCCAGGTGGGAGAGCAGCGCGGCTTCCAGGTCTCCGGGAAGCCGGGGTCATGGCGATCGGGAGAGGCGGGACGCAGGGTTCCCTCCACCTCCGATCCCCCCCCCCCCCACCCGGCGCGGGTTGCCAGCCCTCCGGGGCGCACGCTTCTCGCCGCCACCCGCCCGGGGTCCGCGGGCCCCGGGGAGCGCGGGATAACCCGGGAGGCCTCGGGAGTGCAGGCTGGGACCTGGCCGCTGCTCGGCCGGCCCCGGGTCCCCGGCAGTTCCCGGGGTCCGGCGCCCGGGCAGGGGCGGGCTCCGGTTGTCCCGGGCAGTCCGGGTTTACGCGGCGCCCCAGCCTCCCCGGACTGGCGCGGCGGGGAGTGAACTTCCTCAGACTTGGCCTGAGGGCGCCTAGGCAGCAGCAGGTAGTTCTGGGGCGGGCCCCGGGGCCAGGGCGAGCGGAGGACGCCCCACGCCGACGGGACGGTGCTGCCGAGCGGGGACCCAGGGCCGCGTTTTGCCTCCGAGGCGCCCGCCACGTGCGCCCTCTGCCCCCACCCGCAGCAGCGTTTCCCACTGCTCTTTTTCGCTCTGAGGAGGCGTGCGTGAAGAAGGCGCCTTTCCCTGCAGTTGGTTTGAAGCCCTGAGCCCAGGTGGAAGTGTGCCTGCAGTTCCCCGGGTGCCAAGACCGGGGCGCCATCCCCAGGCCCCGAGCCTGTTTTTCCGCAGAAAAGGAGACTTTGCCGGGGGCTCGGAGATCAGCAGCCGGTGCCGCGTGTGGCCGTGCTGGGTCGTGGCCACCGGAGCCCGAGGCGTGCTAATTAATAACGACAGTCTCACGCGAATAAGATCCTCCTCCGCGTTAGAGCTAGGTGACCTTCTCTAGGAAGAATGGGTAGGTTTCTGCCCTCGGGATGTCCAGACACCCCGCATTTGTGCAAATGGGAAAACTAACTCCTAAGATTGCCCCGTTCTGCTGCTTTCACCGCTGGCTTTCAGTCAAAGAGATAAACTCTTTTTCAATCCAGGCATCAGAGCTTTGGGAAGGGTTTTAAAGCCACTTGGTGTGAAATTGTCTTGAGGCTAGAGCAGGGCTTTTTTTTTTTTTTTTTTTTTTAAATCGAAGCTGGACTCCAGCTCTCCTCCTTGGCTTGTTGGTGGTTTGTATTTCCTCTTTGTGGGGTGGAAGGGAGTTTTGGGGGGGACGAAGAAGGAAGTGTTGGTGGAGTCCGGATTGTATTCGCTGCTTGTTTATCTGAGGCTTTGACTGGAGTTTGAGGGGGCCACTCCGACCTCTCCTGGGCTCTGCGGTGACACCCGGTTTAGGATGCATTCCCGGAGCTGCGGAACTTTGCCAGTCTCTTGGGCGGGCGGTGGCGGCCCCCACGGATGCCCCGTGGATGCCCGGGGCTGCGTTCCCCAGCGGCCTGCGCGGGCGGAAGCCCAGCCGCGTGGCCCCCCTTTCTGAGCTCACTGCAGACACTTCAGACTAGCTGTCTGAAGACAGGCTCTGTTTACCGAGAAGCTGGTCCGCAACACCCAAGTTGGTTACTGGATGTATCCACGCGGAGTAATGAAAGCAATACAGTCCGGTAACACAATCCCTAGCGTATTTGATTGGAGGAGCGCTAAATCTTCTTAGAATTGTTCATCGAGATCACCTTTCTCTGAACTCTGAGTGTTGCTCATTGCCAGTAATCAGGCCTTCGGTGCGGGCGCAGGAGAGGGGGCTCTTTAGAAAGAAAATAGTTTAATCCAGCTGGTTCCGTGGAGAAGACGACCCGCTTTCCTCGCTAAGGGGCGGCGGGGATGGGGTGGGGGGTGAGGGTGCGCGTGGGACAGCTGCTTAGGTGAGTTGAACATTTGTCTCCACGGCGGGAGGCCTCTGATCAGGGCTTGAATATTGGGCAGGGTTGGGCTCCAGTCTAGAAATTTCTTTTCCATACCAAGTGGCGTTGGGAGGGACAGTGTGCTCCTGGGTCAACAGCTGGGGAGAGGTCCCTGTGAGCTGGTCCTTGAGCCTGGTCCTAGCTGGCCCCAGCTTTGCCAGTCCTGACCAGTACGGGCAGCCCATGCAGTGCTCATTGGGTGGCAGAAGGGGGCGCTAGTTGTTAGAGGAACCCCCAGGTTCTGGTGGGACTCGGGAGGTTTAAGGTCTTTGGAGACCTTGTCTCTGAGACCCTACTTGGTACCGGACACTCTTCCACATCTGAGTTCACGTTATCCTTGTTTTTCATATTTGGAAATTGATGCCCAGGGAGGCGAAATACCTTTCCTGAGGCTGTTGCAGCTTGTGGGTGAGAGGCAGGGTTTAGGGTTTGATTCTAAGAGGCTGGGGTTCCTGAGTCTAAGCCCACAGTGCTGCTTATGAGCTGAAGAGTGTTTGAGTAGCCTCTGACCTTCCATGCCTTCTTTAGCGCCAGCCCCTTAGTGGGCACCCTATGTTTGCTCGTCGTTCCCGACGAGGAAGCCCGGGCACCGGAGGAGCTCTGGAGGCAGGTGCCCTGCCCTCCAGGTGCGCCCACACCGGAGCCGTGTCAAGTTCCAGACCAGGTTGCTTCGATTGTAGGCTGCTGATGGTTTCTTCGCACGTTCTCTGTCTGTGCCCACGTTGGTATGGGGTAGGGGGCATCTTTGCCCTTCACTGGAGGCTTCAACTGATGTCGTCAGAGTGTCTGAAAGGTCCTCTCGTGATGGGGAACCATCAGGTAGCACCACCAGAGATAGCCTCTGATGCTTTTGGAAACAGTGTGCGTCGTGACTCTCAAGCGATCATCCTTCGTGATGGGCAGAGCCCTGGTTGATCCCTCGGTCGCTCAGTTTGAGGGTAGTTCTGAATACGGTCAGAAAGGAGGAAAACGAAAACACGTTGTTGCATCCAACCTGGGGTTTTCAAAGTGAATTATGTTTTTAATCACTTAACATCTAACCAAAATGCCTTCCGTGCCTATTATGTGGTTACGGATACAGAGATGAATATGACACAGCGCCTGTCATCAAAACATTCACAGTTTAGTGGGGAAGGCAGACCATGTGTTAGGGCTACACATTTGTGAGCAGAGACGGAAGACAGCCTAGCGTGGCAGTGATGTCTGAGCTGAGCTTAAAAGATGATTGCGAAGCGGTCGGCCTTGAATGGGTGTTCCAATGCAGAGGAAATAGGGCGGGCCAGGGGTGAGAGGGGCAGGAAAATGCACGGAGAATAGGAGGAAGCAGCCTGGGGTTTGCAGTTCCTGGAGCTTGAAGGTGGAGGGAGGGGGCAACAAGAGAAGAGGCCGGAATGATACGATGGAGACCTTTGGTCAGGACTCGGGGCTCAGCCTTTCTCTGTTGGGGGTGGGCAGTGTGGTCAGATTCGAGTTTTAGGGAAGTCTGGTTGGAGACCCGGAGGAGAATGGATTTGCCGGGGAGGAGACCAGGGGCGTGGATACCAGCGAGGTTGTGGGTAACCGACAGCAACTCTGGCTGAAACCTGAGGCAACCAAAGAGACCGCGGTGGCAGTAGTGATGGGAAGTCACAGGGCTGAAGGACCAGACACGGAGCGGGGGAGAGTTAGGTGGTGGTGGGGATCTTCGAGGCAGACTTGCTTTCCGGTTCCATAGCAGTCGGTACTATGGAAGCACCAATAATCTGTCAACTTTTCCGTCACCTTCCTCTTCCTCCTCTTCCTCATTCCATTATTCTGCTACATTCCAAGCGCTCAGAGGAAATGTCCAATTAGCAGAGCTTTGGGTAGGGCATTGGGGTGGGGAGAGTAGTTTTCTGGAATGATCCTGCTAGAAGGTGGTGGCATAGATGTTAGGTATCTCCTTCACAGGAGAGAGGACTTACGAAGTAACTGATGTAGGGGTAGGAGAAAGGGAAGGGTATAGTGTGGCCACTGGCTTTCCGGTTTAGGTAATGGTCTGGATAAGCAAAACAAAGGTCTGGCCAAGACTGAGTAACTCACTTGTTTTCCCACAGGCGGTGCTGTGGGCCGCTGTCCATGACCAGGCTGCAGGAGAAGGTGACGACCTATTTTTAAGAGTCTCATTAAGGGGCCCTGCTGCTGTGAATAAGGCCTGTTTAAGTAGGTTGCTTTATCTCCTGCCCCACAAATCTGGATACTCTGAAAACATTTTCATTCATTTAACTGATACTTATTGAGCATATCTGGTTCAGGTCTGGGGAAGATGGTGAATTAGAGGTGGTGCTTTCATATTCTTGTGGTGTAACTTACAGTAAGAAGAACAAAAATCGGCGATGAGGTTTGATGATCTAACTGAGACAGTTGGAGGTGCCACTTCAGATTGGGCGGTCAAGAAAGTGCTCAGTGAGGAGCCATATTTAAGCTGAGTAAGTTGGGAAAGATCTGGAGAAGAACTTCTGGGTGGTGGCAACAGCCAGTGCAAAGGTCCTGAGGTAGGAACAAAACGGGCGCGTTAGAAGAACAGGAAGGAGGCTAATGTGGTAGAAGACGAGTTCAAAGAATCAGGGGCTCATTTATGGGGCGCCTGGGAAGTCACCTTCCAGGTTTGGGTTTGACACTGAGTTTGATGGGGGGCTGCCGGAGAGTTTCAAACGGGGGAGTGACATAATTTATGTTTTTAAAAGAGCACCCTGGCAGCTGTGCATTCTGTATGCACCATCTTGGTACAATAAAGTGGGTTTTTATCCATCAGAGTTAAAATGTAGAGTTTAAGAGTAACAGATGGAGAGAGAATTCATTGGTGACCTTAATTTAGTGGTTTCTACTGTACCAGTTAATTGAAACCACATTTCTAGTATGATTTCAGTTTTGTTTAAAAACATGGTATAGAATAATGGAAAGGAGTGGACTAAATATATTAACGCTGCTGTCCAAAGGTGTTGGCATTGCAGATGATTTTTACGTTCCTGAAGATGAACACACGTTTCTTTTATAATCAGGAAAAAATGATTTTTTTTCAACGTTTATTTATTTTTGGGACAGAGAGAGACAGAGCATGAACAGGGGAGGGGCAGAGAGAGAGGGAGACACAGAATCGGAAGCAGGCTCCAGGCTCTGAGCCATCAGCCCAGAGCCTGACGCAGGGCTCGAACTCCCGGACCGCGAGATCGTGACCTGGCTGAAGTCGGACGCTTAACCGACTGCGCCACCCAGGCGCCCCAGGAAAAAATGATTTTAAGGGGTGTTGTGAGATTCTATCTGCTACACACTTTCCCCCTCCCGTTTCATTTCTGGAAAGGTTGATGTCAAAACCCACGGTCCTGGTTGGGCCAGACAAGAGGATGTTTATATTCGACACCAGCTGTCCAATCGGTGGCGCTTTGTTTTATGCTTAAAAAATCTTTTTAGTGCGGAGAGCAAACATTCTCTTTCTTTTATAAGAAATTAAAGCAACACAGAAATGTTATATAAAAAAAATAAAAGTACCTTTCTGCCCTGTCGTTCCCCAGACCGTTAACATTTCTGGTCATATGTTGTTCGATTTTTTTTTTTTTCCGTGTGTGTTTCAGATCCCTGCATCCATACCTGGTTGAAGGATTTTGGAATATTGCTAAAACAAATCACCCTACCCAAATTACTCTGCAAAATTCCTTCCTCTCGAGCTCTTACCCAGATGACCTTTCCCCCCTTGCGACAAAACCATTGGGAAAACTTGAACACATAACTCAGCTAAGAGAAACTGAATCTTGCCCTTTTGGTATTCAGAGTGTTCACTGAAAGCACGCTTTATACTTATAAAGAATCGAGCAATTAAATACTCATTAAAAGTTCATCTCCGAGCCTTGAAACATTATTGTTCTAGGACTGGAGCCCAAAAGTTGGTATCACAATTGCATTGTTTTCATTAACAAAAGTTAGCCGATACGGAAACTTAAGAGGAGCAAACCAGGGAGCTGAGCCAATTATTTTGGTGACATACTTATTACCACAGAATACTCTTTCGTCCCTTGAAAACGGGAAAAGAATAACACTCAGTGAAGTGTTACTTATGCCACTGCCGATGCGTTTGGGAAGAGCCCTCCGTCTGCGTGGCCTCGTCGCGCAGACTGGATCTGGGGGCTCACGAGCCAGGAATGAGTGGCCCAAAGTCCATGTTAATGTAACCGAACGAGAGTGGGATTGGAGTCTCATTATGTGATTCAGCAGAATTACCACCTTCCCCATCATTACCATAATTAAACACGTCCTTTCTTGATGAAAAGGAGAGCAAGTATGTGCTCCGAAGAGAAGGATGGTAATGGAATAGAGCCATGGAGAGGGGGCCTCGGGTTGTCTCATTTTACAGGGGGGAAATTGAAGACCGGAGAGAGTAAGTGGGGTGCGTGTGTGCGTGTGTGTGTGTGTGTGTGTGTGTGTGCCCTCCGCCGATTCCCCCACCCGGGCGCCACTCTCCGGCACTCAGCAGTGGCTCCGTGTTGTCAGGAAGTGAATTTATTTTGGTAAACCCAAGAATTAGGAAAGCGCTCTGAACCTGATGAAAAATGGGTTTCTGAGCTGTTCATTCGTTCTGTAGAGTGTAATCTGTTTGCGTACTGATAACAGGCCTAATTACTGTGTAAACATTTTTATAGTCTGGTAAGAAAACTTCAAACATCTGTACGGCACGTCGATGTAGCATTTCAGCCTCCAGCATTCCTGCTGCGTGTTCTTAAAACCAGTTGCTTTGTTATTTAATCTGGTCGATGGTTGATGATTCATTTTATGCACAGACACATAAACACACATTCCCCCTCCAACAGGAAGTGACAGGGCTAATAGCGAACCTGCCGAGTGCTTCCTATGTGCCGTCAGCTCCCTGAGGATTAGTGCTTCCCCCATTTTACAGATGGAGATGCGGAGATGCAGCGAGGTTCGGTCACGTGCCCAGGGTCAGAATGTGGTGGAAGGGAGTCAGCACCACTGCAGGCGGGGCCCCGGAGGCTTGTGACTCACCAGCTGAAGTCCCCACCTTCCCCTGGCTGTCACAGACAGACTCCCTGCAAGAAAGATCAGCATCTGACTTTGTGAAATCACTGTGGTTCAATCAGTTTTTTTGAGGGGGGGGCGCCTGGGTGGCTCAGCGGGTTAAGCATCCGACTTTGGCTCAGGTCATGATCTCGCAGTTTGTGAGTTCAAGTCCTGCATCGGGCTCTGTGCTGTCCCCCTCTCTCTCTGCCCTTCCCCTTCTTGCGTGTGTGCACGTGCTCTCTCTCTCTCTCTCTCTCTCTCTCTCTCAAAAATAAATGACTTTTTTGGGCGAACTCATGGATGTGGAGCCGTAAAGAGGGGTCTGCGGGGTGTGTGGCTTTCAGGTCTGTTTCCTGGGTGGCCCCAGTCCCTCCGCTTCGTGAGGCATGAAGTGGTAGCCGGTAGAGGACAGACTGTCTGCCTTCAGCTGAGGCCGGTGGTTCTCCGACCCAGCCCTCAAGTTAGTCGCATGGACGCTAACCCACGTCTTGCTCTGCTAGATTTTTTATTTTTTAAATTTTTTTTTTCAACGTTTATTTATTTTTGGGACAGAGAGAGACGGAGCATGAACGGGGGAGGGGCAGAGAGAGAGGGAGACACAGAATCGGAAACAGGCTCCAGGCTCTGAGCCATCAGCCCAGAGCCCGACGCGGGGCTCGAACTCACAGACCGGGAGATCGTGACCTGGCTGAAGTCGGACGCTTAACCGACTGCGCCACCCAGGCGCCCCTTGCTCTGCTAGATTTAAGTGCTGCTGGCTTCTGCCTTGTGTGATCCTAACAAATACCCAAGTTCTGTACTTCTTACACCCAGAGATACACGCCGCTTTCAGAAACCCAGACGCACGGGATCCATGGAGCCCTCAAAGGGCAGTGGGCAACAGGAGGAACCACGGGTTTGAAAATGAGGGAGGGGCGCCTGGGTGGCTCAGTCGGTTAAGCGACCCACTCTTGCTTTCGGCTCAGTTCGTGATCTCACGGTGCATGAGTTCAAGCCCTGCACTGAGCTCTGAGCTGACGTTGTGGAGCCTGCTTGGGATTCTCTCTCTCCCCCTCTCTCCCTGCCCCTCCCCTGGTCTCTCCCTCTGTCTCTCTCTCTCTCTCTCTCTTTCTCTCTCTCAAAATAAATAAACTTTAAGAAGAATTTTTAAAAATGAAGGAAAAATAAATGCTGATAGATGCTCAGTGGACTCACACTCAGAGATTGTTGTCAGCCTTCAATTATTATCCGTGCTGCAGGCTGACTCAGAATCTTGCATAGCAGAAGGGACTAAAGCGATGGGCCCTGGGGAGTCGTGTGCTTGGAGATCCCTGGATGAAAGGTGTTGCCGAAGAAGAAAGTTCTGTCCTCTGATTTGGAGCACTGCCGTGGGCACAAGAGAGACAGAGAGAGCGAACGAGCCAGTGCTGATAGGCAGCACTGTCTGGAAGTGGCCGCGCCCTAGAGGAGCCTAGTCACTAGGGGGGATGGTAAATGCAAGAGGCAGGTACCGATTTGGAATTCCTGGGAGTGGGTGACCTCCAGTGGTCTTGCGAAAGGTGATACAGACCTTTCCAGAGGGAGGTTGGCTGGCCCTGGATTTGAGTTAAAAAAAAATTTTTTTTAATGTTTTTTATTCATTTTTGAGACAGAGAGAGACAGAGCTTGAGCAGGGGAGGGGCGGAGAGAGAGGAAGACACAGGATCCGAAGCGGGCTCCGGGTTCTGAGCTGTCGGCACAGAGCCCGACGCGGGGCTCGAACTCACAAACGGCGAGACCATGACCTGAGCCGAAGTCGACTGAGCCACTCAGGCACCCCTGGATTTGAGTTTTAGAACCTGAAGTGGAAGATTTAGTTCAGTGTTTCTCAGTTGTCTGCACATTCGAATCCCCTGGGGAGCCTTAAAAAAATCCTAATGCCCCGTGGTCACATCCCAGACCGGTGATGTCAGAATCTTGGGGTGGGACCCAGACCCCAGATGATTCCACTGTATAGTCACCGTTGAGAACCGGGGTCGAGAACAGCTTTTCTCAAACAGGTGCCTGCGTATTACCTGGGGATCTTGGTCAAATGTGAATCCTGATGCCTGGGTGTGCCGCAGGCTTAGAGCCTGCCTACTTTTCTTCCTGCCTGCCTGCCTTTATTCTTCTTTCCTTTTTCTTGATTTATAACTGACATACGGTATTAGATTAGTTTCAAGTGTACAACATGGTCATTCAATATTTGTATACATCATCAAATGATGACCTCACTAGGTCTAGTTGTCGTGTTACCGTACAAAGTTATCACAACATTATTACCGTAGTCCCTATGTTGTATTACGTTATATCCCTGCGATTTACTTTATAACTGGAAGTTTGGACCCCTCGATCCCCTTCCCCTATTTCGCCCATCCCCTCTTCCCCAGTGGCCCTACTGCTTCTGGGACCCCCTGGGTGGGCAAGACCTAGTTAGAAGAATCGTCTTCCTTCCTTCCTTAGCTTCACATGGAGGGCTTCTGGAACCATTGCTTTTCCGTGATATTACAGCATCTTTGGTTCCCTCAGGGTAGGGTTGGAGAACAGGAGGCCCGGAGCCTGCCTCCCATCTTTATATATTCTTATAAAGAATAGAGCAATTAAATATTCATTAAAGTTCTCTGGACACTTAAACATCATTGCTCCGGTATTGGAGACCAAAAGTTGGTATCATGGGTACAGTGACTTGCATTTACTTGTCCTTCAGGATCCAGCGTGTTCTGTCTCTGGCCAGCATTTATACGGTTGGGATCAGAAGCTCGGAGAGCTGGAAGGGACCTTAGGAATTATCCAGTCTGAACCACTTGGGTTTTGGAGGGGAGGACACTGAGACCCAGCGTGATTTGCCCTGAGCCACATCATCTGGTCAGGGCTGCTGTGGACATGAGACAAAGAGGAGGAAAGCGAGGCTGAGGAGAACGTCCCTCCCCTCCCCCCAGCACTGCTCCCGGTGCAGGGGAATCAGAGGACAGAGACATCCAGAAGAGACTGCAGATATAGTCACATTAAAGGCACCTGAGAACTGAGAGATGTATTCTACCTGTGATTTTCCATCCTCTCCCTCCGCCACCCCGCCAACTTCAGTTAGCTACGCGGAAGCTTGACGAAGTTCTTCACGTCTGTGGTTTGAGTTGACACTTTGACAGATGTTCAGCAGCCCGCTCCCAGGCGGGACCCCGATGCAGGCTGCCCTGCTTCATGCAAAATAATTACATTTACCGTTTTTACCCCAAATGTTTTTCTCCTGTCGTTGAAGCAAATAAGGAACGTTCGCGACATACAGGTTCCCTGATGTCGCGTTCCCTGATGTTAAACCTGTTGTAAGAATAGTTCATAATTGATGTGCTTGGCATTTATCACCCAGCCATGACGTGTTCAGATGACTAATAAATTATATTTTGTTGGATCCTTTTTTGCTGCTTTTTCAACCCCAGGCACCTGTTTCAGCACGTCAGTGTTGATGGGGACGGTTTCCTGCCCATTGCTTTATGCTTTGTAACTGACATGAGGCGAAGACAGTGGATGTGAAACTCTGTGACTGAAATGGACGTTGCTTTCTCTGGGTTGTGTGTATTCTGCCCTAGAAGATCAAACCTTTATATAGAGTAGAAGACTGAGGGGCACATGAAAATTAGCATAAAGATTGAAGCAGTATAATTATAGCTAATGGTTATGTAAGTACTCCCTTCTGAGTTCTTCACATATGTTAACTCCTTTAATCCTTTCAACAACCTGGTGAGGTAGATACCATTATTGTTTCTGTTTGTATGGATGAGGAGACCAAACCA
Organism: Lynx rufus; assembly: GCF_022079265.1. Lineage (NCBI taxonomy): Eukaryota > Metazoa > Chordata > Mammalia > Carnivora > Felidae > Lynx > Lynx rufus. Next base: position 14,863,306 of record NW_025814842.1, on the reverse strand, counting down.
CGGAGAAGCTAAGCACCTTGCTGAAAGTCCCTCAGCTAATGAATAGGGAAGCTGGACTCACGACTAGGAGCCGAGCCCTTAAGCTGCCAGGCTATCCTGCCTTTGTAATTACGATTGTCCAGGAAACTTCCATTAGAACGTTGTCATACATACTCTGACTGTGACATTCGCCTCTTGGGACACACTTTTGCCTTCACATGGGTGCCCTCTCCCTCACACCATTGGAGTTGGTCCTGAGGCAGATGGCCTGTCCTGTTTTCCCCATCTGGCTCTCGGGAGATGTGTTCTTTGATGGACCCACGTGTGGGCAAACCCTAGTTCATAAACAAAGAAGAGAATCCACGGCCAGTTGGTAGGGTTGGAATGTCAGTTGGGGCACCTGGGAGTATGGTAGGTCAAAGATAACCTGTACTGCTCTGACTTACAGACTCTACCACCATCCCATGTTGGCCACCCACTGGACTCTGTGTTGGCCCCTATCCTTCTCTGGTGGCCACCCACTGAACTCATGGTGAGGTCTTTGCCTCATTCTTGCTGGATTGTTCGTATTGATTTAGCTCATTCCCCCAATATGAGCCTCTTGTGGGGGTTCTAGGGGACAGATGGAAACCCCTGCAGTCTCCCTCACTTCAGGCTCGCTCTCTGCATTGGGTTTTCAGGGTTGCCCTGGTTGCTCTGCCCTTGGTCATAGGCTGGGGCCGCCTGATGGTGCCCTTTACCCAATCCCGTGCCCGCTGCCTCGGTCATCAGCTTGGCCTAGTCTTGGCTCTCCCTCCCTTCTTGCTTGCTTGGTGTTGCCACTTGCTTTTTCATACTACAGTTCCGGTCCTTTAGGGATTGGCAAACTTTTTCTGGAAAGGGGCAGATAGTGAATATTTTAGGCTTTGCAGGTCTTGTGGTCCCTGCTGCAATTTCTCACCCCTGCTGTTGTAGCAGGAAGGCCACCATTGACAGGATGTAAACGAATGAGTGTGGCTGTGTTGGAACAAAACTTTACTTCCAAAAACAAAGTGTGGCCCAGATTTTGGCCCATGGCCTACGGTTGGCGGACTCCTTCTTTAGGATAACTGTGCAGATGCCTCCTTCTGACGTGTAACCTGTAACGACTCTGTCTCTTTAGAGGTCATTAGCAAGCCTCGCGTAGAACCCTGGGCCACTACCTCTACTCTGAATTCCCAAGGACCCTGTACTCGTTGACCTTCCTGACCTATTACTGTCTTCACTGTGCAACCCTCAACCTTGAATAAAGTCAAGCATTTGCTTTTTCAAGTTCTCAGCCAGCTCAGTTGATTTCATTAAAAATTTATGTTGTTCCACAACAGCTGGGGCCCCGATTCTTTTTACTAATCCTTCTCCTGAGCTCCAGGCTGATTTCTTGTCCTATCTGCTATGTCTATACTTCTGTGCTTCCTAGTTACCCCACTCTTCTCACCCATATGCCTTCTCAGCGGATGACCTTGCCTCCTATTTGGGGGGATCAAGGGCACGAACTGCATCTCCTGTAACCCTCGATGTCAACATTCTCCATCTATACTTCAGATACTCACCTGTCTTCCTGTTTCAGAGGAACAGACGTCCTTAACTCCTTTACAAGGAAAACTTGGCTTTGCCGTTAATCTAATGGGCTTCCATTTCTCAACTCAAATCTCAGATTTTCCTTCCTTAAGCTCATAAACATAAGTCAACACAAGACTTTGCTTGACCTCACTGCCTCCCCATTTCCCTCTCTGGAATGCAAAGCTTCCAGAAGGAGAGTCCCCCCTTGCTGCTCTCGCTTTTCCACCTTATTCTTGTCAGCCCCATTCACCCTTTGCTTGTTGGCCAACCCTGTGTAGATCCCAAGACCCGGTCTTCTACTCACTGACCTTTGTCTTAACATTTCTCCAGCTTTCCACTTCACTCAGATCAAGGAAACCTGCCACCATCCCCCTGGTGATGGTGACTGTCCTGATAAAATCTCTGGCAGGCCCAGACCACCCAGATCCTTTGAGCTGAACATGACTCCCACCCACGCAGGTGGACCATGAGCTGACCTCTGGAATGACCTAGAGTCGCCTTTGCATCATTAAAACGCTAAAGTCTCGGCCCAGGGAGGAGCCTCAGCCTCATTTACATAACATACAATTACAGTATACAGGCACGTTTCCTTAAGGCTCATGTGACATCTTATGCCCGCCTCTACGCGGGATGACAAGGCTTCCCCATCTAAACAGTCCTCCTAACCCCAAACAGGAGGAACCCATTCACCCTCTCTTGGAGAGTCATGGCTTTGGAAACCATTCCCCATGAGTGATCTCCTTAGTTGTTGCAAATAAAAGTTTTCTTTGTGTGACGGTGCAGTTTCTGACTCCCCACGAGCCGAGCCCACTTTCGTTCGGTTACACCTACTTGTTGGTTCCCTGCTTTTTTTTTTTTTTTTTTTAAATTTTAGTGTTTATTTTTGAGAGAGAGAGAGATGGAATGTGAACAGGGGAGGGGCAGAGAGAGAGGGAGACACAGAATCCGAAGCAGGCTCCAGGCTCCGAGCTGTCAGCACAGAGCCCGACGCGGGGCTCGAACTCATAAACCGCGAGATCATGACCTGAGCCGAAGTCAGACGCTCGATTGGCTGAGCCACGCAGGTTTCCCTGGCCCCCTGCTTTTTAAGTCTTACATACTTAATATATTGTGAACTGGCTTTTTACAAGGTCACTGACATTCTCACCTCATTTTAAAATCTAACCATGTGGACTTCATTTCTCCCACTGGGAAACATTTGACACCCTTGACCTCCCCTTTCCTCATGTAACTTCCTCCTGAACGAACTCTACTGACTGGACGTCTCGTCTCTTACCTTTCTGTATGTGTTTGCTGGGCTTCTGGAACAAAGCCCCGCAGCCCGGGTGGATTAAACCAGAGAAATGTATTTTCTCACAGTTGGGGTGGCTGTAAGTCCAAGAGTCAGCTGTCAGGAGGATGGTTCCTTCTGAGGGTCGGGAGGGAAAGGCTCCCGACAGACACTCAGAATAAGAAGCCTCTTGTCACCTCTGGCCCCCTTCTCCCCACCCACGCGTGATTTCTCTATGTGTGTGCCCGACATTCTGACGCCATTGCCATTGCTCTGACCTGGACTGGAGCCAGCTCCTACAGACCCAGCATCCCCTGGAAACACGAGGACAGCCATGCCACTCTGGTCCAGCTGCATCTTTCGAGATGAAGACTTTGGCTCCTCCGTGACTTTCATCTGACCTCCTTGGGCATTGACCCGTTGGTCAAGTTCCAGCAGACGACAGACCTCTGTGTCTTTGCCCGTGCTGTGTCGGCAGCTCACAGGCTGCGTTAAACCTGACCTTCCTAGTGAAGTGCTCCGTGGTTCCCACAGTTGAATTTACTTTCCCCTTCCTTGGTGTGTGTGCCACCCTTACCTGCACATTTACTCTTACGCTTATTGGCTTGTGCTCCTTCGCACGTTTAGAGCTGCCGAGTCCTGGGAAAGTAACATGAAAGGGGGGCACCTTCCGGTGAGGCAATAGACCCTCCAGGAACTAACTTACAGTTACCTCTCCTTCTTCTACAGCGTAAGGGCTTTTAAGGGGCTTGGCGGGGTGCATGTGTGCGTGCTTGCTCGTGTGCGGGTGTGCGTTTGGTTTTTCCATGGCGCCTGGCACCGTGTTTTGCCTGGAAGACAAGTTTAGAGATGTTGCCTTCTTTTTTTTTTTAAGTTTATTTATTTATTTTGAGAGAGAGAGAGCGAGGGAGGGGCAGAGAGAGAGAGAGAGGGAGAGACAGAATCCCAGACAGGATCCGCCCACAGTCGGCTCAGAGCCCAACGCGGGCTCGAACTCACGAACCGCGAGATCATAACCCCAGCCGAAACCGAGAGTCAGTCGCTCAAGCGACTGAGCCACCCAGGCGCCCCTGGAGATGTTTCTTAAGTTTAATGGAGCACAGTACTTGGGGGGGGGGGGTGGCGGGATCTAGCTGCGCCTTTGGGCCTCTTTGATCTTAAGACTCGCATGTCAGTGGAGTAAGAATGGGCCCTGACTGGTTTGCAAGGTGGTTCTCACTGCAAGTAATCTTCTCCATCACTTGCTGTGTGATCGTTTGCTCTAGCGTCAAACGGGGATGATGGCACAGACACTTGTCCCTGAGGAAGTGGCTGGTAGGGGAGGAGAAGGTCTTCAATGAACTACACCTTTCAATACCTCAAATTCTTTGGAGAAGCGGGAGAGGAAACAACGCGTAAAATGAAGGTGTTTTATAAAGGGACCGTTTAAATACATTGGACCCGACGAATAAGGGAGTAATTATTTGCCTTAACGTTAAAACATTCACTGTAAGGTCCTCTCCGGTAGGAACTCCCCTCATGAATTTGAGTGAAGTTTCCAGCTCATTAGGTAATTGGCAGAGGGAGGGGAGGGTCGAGAGGATCTTCTGGGCCAGCAGCAACAGAAGCTCCTTGGAAGTAACAGCAAGGAGGTCAGGTTCTATCATGCAGATCCCTGGGAAATAGAGTTTGAGCACAGGGTAGAGCGATTCTCTGCAAGGGTGTGGTGGGTCACCATTCTGTTTTCTGCCTTCCCCACGCTGGCACAAATTGTCACATTTCACTCTTCTCAAGGACGCCCTTTGGGTTCCTGTGTCTACCAGGCTTGGTAAACAGCAGGCGCCTCTCGGAGGGTGGGTGCATTAAGCCCTTCACCCTGGAGGGGCTGGATGGGATGCCTCCCACACACCCCTGATCCCTTCCTTTCCTCCGTTCAGAGCTTCTTGCTGGGTCTCGTGGGGGGGGGGGCTCCCTAGATCCGGCCTGTCTGGGTGCCGCGAGGGCCCGCCTTGCGGCCACGGCTCTGTCCCTGCCATTTGCCGCCTGGCCATCGCATCCTGCCAGATGCTGGCTGTCATCAGTCACCCAGGCGGAGCCGGCCAGGCAGAGCAAACAGAGTGGCGGAAACAGTCGTAGCCTCAAGTTGCCCAGTTTAGATCTGTTCAGCTTTCACTTAGAAATGTTCGGGAATATATTCCCCCTTGGGATGATGGGAACGAAAATTCACCAACCCCGCAGGGCAGGAAACCTCTGCCATCTGGTCACTGCTTTCTCATAGGTAAATGTTAAGCACAAAAGCAAGATTTGTGGCCAAACATTAGAAAGGAAGCAAATGGAAGAAAGTAAAATTTACCCTTTGTCCCAAGAACCCAGAGATAAGCACAGATCCCAGTTTGGGGCTAAAGTCCCCCGGAGTTTGTTCTGAGCGCTGGTGTGGGTGTTGCATGTCGTTACAAAGTATTCCTCTATTTATTAGAAGGGGCTGGTGAGTCAGTACTCTTGTATCAGCTGTTTTTTAAAGTTTATTTATTTATTTTGAGAGAGAAAGCACAAGTGAGGGAGGGGTAGGGAGAAAGGGAGAGAGAGAGAATCCCAAGCAGGCTCTGCGCTGACAGCATATAGCCCAATGCAGGGCTCGAACCCACGAACTGGGAGATCATGACCTGAGCCGAAAGCAAGAGTTGGACGCTCAACCGACCGAGCCACCCAGGATGCCCTTGTATCGGCTTTTTTTTAACTTAATAAATTGTGGATGTCTCTCTGGATTGCTACAGCTGCTCCTTCCTCACCATTTTTAACGAATGTATGCTAGTCCGCAAGTGGACGTGTGTATTTTTGACTTTGTCTTTATTATCGAAAAATATTGCACATTTGAAAGTAGTTTTCTAAGGATTAAATTCTTAGAAGCGGAACGACCAGGTCAAGGACTTGACCTTTCCTCAAGGTTGTTTCCATTCTCTTTCCAGCCAGGATGTATGAAAGGACTCATTTTTACGCATTGTCACCAACATTTGCTATTGGCATTGGTTGCTTCTTGAAATTTGACAGTCAAAATAGTTTCACATTGTTGCTTTATCCTGGATTTCTGGGATCATAAGCAAGCAGGCACATTTCTCTTTTTCATATACTTCTTAGCCATTTGATTTTGTTCTTTTGTGAATTGCGTATCGATGTTTTATGTCTCTTTTTCTACTGAGGTGTTCTGTTTTAAAAAATGACTTGTATGAATTCAATAGAGAGAATAGTACTGTTTATTTATTATAGGTTGCAAAATTTTCCAAGTTTGCTGTTTATCTCTTCATTTCTTTCTTTTTTTTTTTTTTTGATGTTTATTTTTGAGAGTGAGAGTGTGTGTGCATGAGTGGGGCAAGAGCAGAGAGGGAGACAGAGAATCCCAAGCAGGCTCCACGCTGTCAGCACAGAGTCTGACATGGGCTCAGACTCACAAACTGTGAGATCATGACCTCAGCTGAAGTCAAGAGTCAGACGATTAACCGACAGATCCTCCTGGGTGCACCTCTTCATTTCTTTTGTATTATTTTTTAACTTCTTGCTTTTATTTATGTATTTTTAAACATATTTTTAAATGTTTATTTATTTTGGAGAGAGAGAGACAGACAGAGTGTGAGCGGGGCAGGGGCAGAGAGAGCGGGAGACACAGAATCCGAAGCAGGCTCCAGGCTCTGAGCTGTCAGCACAGAGCCCGACGCGGGGCTCGAACTCACAGACCGCGAGATCGTGACCTGAGCCGAAGTCAGATGCTCAACTGACTGGGCCACCCAGGTGCCCCTAACTTCTTGTTTTTAAAACAATATCTAATCAAATGTATCCTTCCCTTTTAAATATTTAAGTTTGGGGTCGTGCTTAACTCTTCCTCACCCTCAAGATTACGAACATATTTACTTCTAAATATCAAATTTGTCTTGTAAATTAAAAAAAAACCCACTTTTTATTAATGTAGCGGAATGCACACAACTTCAACAGTTGAATACTATTCAACACCACCCCCTCTGCTTTGTGACTTCTACATCTCTGAAGCCCCCCCTCCCTCCTCTTTGTCCTTGTGGCTTTCAGAGGAATGTTTCCCTGCCTGCTATCCTTCCTTCTTATTTGAGCCATGTTTTGGAAAGGAGAGACGAGAAATGAGGTGAGGTTGATTTGCCAGTTTTTACCGGAAGTCTAATATATATTTTTATCGTTACATTTTTAAATCCACCAACTACTTGGGCTGTGATGTGATACAGGGATCTAACTTCATCATTATTTCATTTTCAAACGATTTTTAGTTTTTTCCAATACTACTTATGGAATACATCCATCCACCGATTTAAATTATTTTTTTTTTAATGTTTATTTATTTTTGAAGGAAAGAGACACAGAACGTGAGCAGGGGAGGGGCAGAGAGAGAGAGGGAGGCACAGAATCTGAAATGGGCTCCAGGCTCCGAGCTGTCAGCGCACAGCCCGACATGGGGATCGAACCCACAAACCGCAAGATCACGACCTGAGCCCAAGTTGGGTCGCCCAACCGCCTGAGCCACCCAGGCGCCCCTCCATCCGGTTTTGTTATGTGCCGAATTACCACACTCATTTGGACTGAACTTCTCATCTGTGAGTTCGAACCCACTACTGCTTTTATTCTTTTTCCAGTGCTACCCTGGTTTAATTATTAATAACTTAAAAAATCTACCAAAGGGTAAATTTTCCCTTATTCTTTTCTTATATTTTTAAATTACCATTTTTTTTTTAATGGGAAGAGAATTCTGATCTTTATGGTCACTGCTTATCCAGGTGTCACAGAGCTTTCAACTAGTCAAAACCACTTTTTTATTTAAAGTTGATTTATTTATTTGAGAGAGAGAGAAAGCGTGTGTGTGAGCAGGGGACAGAGGAAGAGGGAGAGAGAGAATCCTAAGCAGGCTCCGCGCTCAGGTAGAGCCCCATGCGGGGCTCTATCTCACAATCATGAGGTCATGACCTGAAATTTAATTAAGCCACGCAGGCACCCCCCCCCAAAAAAAACATTGTTTTTTCTTCTACTTCCTTGTCCTTCTAGAATTTTCTAAACAGGAGGCATCTTTTCCAAAGTCATGTTTCAGGAAGGTTATGTTGCCAAGGTTATATTGGCTCACCTGTTCCAATTTTCTGTCCCCTCACCTTCAAAGTGGCATGGTGCCGTGTGTTATGGGGAACCTAGTTTGTGGGCCCAACCCGGGTCAAAAAGCAAAAAACAAAAGAGTGTCGGGGAGGGACTCACTGGGACCCGAGTCGTCCTTGCGTGTGACTGGTACGGCTGCCTTGAGGCTGCTTCCTCATCTTTGGTTTGCTTCTTCCCTGTTTTCTCACTCCATTCCTAGGCACGTCTTGTGGATCTTTCCTGTTTCCTTGGATCATCCCTGTTTTTCTTGAAAGTCTGGTCCTTGCTACGGCATGCCAGCCCTTTACAGTTCACCCTCCTTCTCTTAAAACGTTCCACGTTTTTACTCCTTTTACAGACCACCTTCGTTTTCCTTGTTGGCCCCTTCTAAGACTTTACACTCTTGCTGTTGTTTCTGTGCTGATGTCATCAGATGCCTCAGTGTGCCCCACCCCCACCACCCCAGTTCGTGACTGAGTCTGGAGCTACCCAAGGTGCCGCCTGAAGTGGCACTAGGGTGATGTCAGTGTTACAGTCACTGAGGTCACACTCTCTGCCCTACCGTCCCTTCCCCGCCTGGACCTTCCTCATCCGCTGATGTTCGTGCACGCGGCCATATGGAAGCCATTGCTGTGCATGTTCAGCCGTATCCTGAGTGCCAGGACCTGGGCGCGTTGCTTACCATGTCCTGGGCCCTGTGCTAAGTATTTTCTGGCTAATCCCAGTTAATACTCATGACCGCCCAATGGGGCAAATACCTCCTGACTCCCCATTGTACTGGTGGGGAAACTAAGACTTAGAAGGTTGCATCATCTGGAGTCTTACAGCTGGAACCTGGCAGAGTCAGGACCGGGTCTGGGGTCTGTTTAGCTTGAAGGCCGATCTGCTACGCTGCTTGTCTTTTTATGGCAAAGACCTCCTTGCTGAGTGAGTTGAACTGGACACTGAAGAAGGGCCACCCTTAGCATCAGGGAATGATGACGCAGAGGGATGGGGTGTGGGGCATGACTGGGAGAGGCCCACAGATGGACAGGAGAGGGCAGAGCCCGGAGGTGGGCAGTGGACTGGCAGGTCCCCCCTTGGGAGCGTCAGCACCTTGACCGGAGCCTGCTTCTTTCCTCACTCTCCCGTCTCTGGTCTGAAATCCCCCCACCTCCAGGCAGCCTTGAAGCAAGAAACACAGGGAAAAAGCTGCTCATTCAAACTCAGAACAGCTCCCTGGACCTGGTGAGTAAGGTCATTTCAGGGGAGAGCGGAGGGAAGATGACTAAATTAGGTTGGCTTTTGTACCTCTTTGGCTTCGAATGGAGTGTGGGAAGCGATCCAGTGTTGCTTTTCCTGGCTGGCTGTGGGACAAAAGAAGACAGCAAACAGTGGGGGGACCTTGCACTTGTGTTTGTCTTGCCTGTTGGTGTCCTTCCCTGCCTGCCACTTCTGATCCATCAGGCTTCCCTCTGATGCCCTCAGCCAAGGGCTCTTGAAGGTGGCTTCCTTTCCCTCAGTCATGGCGCCACCCTTGTGTTCCTGGAGTTCCCTGAGAATGCTCCCCGCCTCCGTTGCTTTCTCCAGTGCCTTTTACACTCCCACGGCACCTTGCCCTGGACCTTTTGCTTTGTCAGAGAAGAAGCTTCCATTCCCAAGTTCCTTGGACCCTTTTGAGCCTCGCACTGGCCTCCAGGACATTTGTTTACAGACAGACTAGTATGTATGTTTTGAAGGGCAGAGGACATGCCTCATGTGATGGCTCCGGAAGGATGAATAGGGCCAGCATCCGTACATATTTCTGGGATGAATACATGCCTTTAGTTGCTGCTGTCTGTCCATCCCAGGGACAGTCACTGCAGAGGGAGTCTTATGTGTTGTCTCTGGAGCCCTGCCACTTGAGTTTGGCTTCCCACTCTACCGGGTACTAACTCCGCAGTCTGGACCAGTTATTTATTATGCCTGTGCTTCATTTCCCTCGTCTGTAAAGTGGGGATACTATTAATCCTGCCTTGCAAGGTACAACTGACATATTGCTTAGCATTGTTTGTAGAATTCCCTAGTACACAGTAAGCCCTCTGCAAATGTTCACTGCTGTTATGCATGACCTATCCTGAAGAATCTTCTTTGGTATTTTCATGCCAGATGGACATGGTCCCCAGAGGAACTTCTAGCATCATTATGACTCCATGAGAGTTCTAGCTCCCAAATTCTACTTCTCTGTTCCCACAGGCCCTGGACATGTGTTTCACTCCAGGAGTTGAGACCTTATCTCCTCTCTATCTTGGCGGTTCTCAACAAAACAAGTTCTTTCGTCTTCACTCACTCATGTGTGCATTCAACAAACATTTTTTTTAAGTAGGCGTCACGCCTAGCACAGAGCCCAACGTGGGGCTTGAACTCACGACCCTGATGAGATCAAGACCTGAGCTAAGGTCAAGAGTTGGACGCTTAACTGACTGAGCCACCCAGGGGCCCCTCAGCAAACGTTTTTGAGTGCTCCTTATGTGCCTGACAGAGGCTTTGATCCTGGGAGAAGTTTGTGTCCAAGGAGCTCACAGTCTGGTTGTACTTTGTAGACTTTTGTTGTTGATTTTTCTAAAATTTGTTTGTGTCCCTTGCGCGTAGAAAAGCTTCTCCTTCTTTTAGCAGATTCCTCTCCATCACGGTGTCTTTGTGAAGGTTAGATGCTGACCAGGAGGATAGCCTGTGTGCTTATTTTTGGTCTCTGCCTTTTGTTTCTCCTGTCAGCTGGGACCCTCTCCTTGCCAGCCGGTGTCCCCGAGGTGACTGCCGCGTTGCATTCAGTCTTCCGCCTGGCTGTTGGGATGACCTTGTGTCCTGTTTGTGACATTCCCAAGGCTGTGGACTGTCTGGGGCGTGGCATTCTGCAGGGCACCCGTGTCTGGCCTGCAGGTAAGAAGTCTGTGCCCTGTGTCACCCTCTGCCACGCCACCTGGACGAAACAAGGCTGCTTGCTCCTGGGAGTCACTCTTCTCTGCCTGAGTTGCGCATAATTCTCAGGTGCGCGGCCCAGATATTACCTGACCTCTGGGACTCCTATCCTGATAGTTTGTGACTTCTGGAGGACACGTTCTGTGACTTCTGCTGTAACACCATCCTGGATTCTAGCGTAGAGATGCTTTAAGCCCCTCCCACCAAACAACCGACCGGCCGAACTGACCTTCCCTGTGGCTAGATTGGTTTCAGCCTTCCCCTGGGTGCCCTCAGATTAATGGAAAAATGAGAAGAAATCTCAAAATATAATGAAGTCCTTGTCCCCAGCACTATGTCTGATTTCCAAATATTCCTATGCTGTCACCTCCTAAACAATAGGTGAATTTCAAACTACTTTCCCTCTGAATGATGGATTGAATGAATCTAATTTACATGCTTTTCATTTTATGTAAATTGGCCCAAATGAGCGAAATCTCCAGGGGTGCAGTACCTTTTTCCAGGAATCTCTTATAGCCTCTTCCAGGCAATATAGTGCTAATTCAAGTTTAAACAAGTAACACAAAGGAACAGACTTTTAGACGCCTGGCTTGAGTTTGTCCACCTTCAGCCATATTTGCTCTGAATCTGGCTTGTGCTATAGACTGGATCAGGTCCCTTCGAGAATTCAAGCGTTGAAGCCCTAACCCCCACTGTGTTGCTCTCTGGAGGTGGGGCCTTTGGAAGATAATCAGGTTCAGTTGAGATCATGGCGTGGAGGCTTCATCGTGGGATTAGTGCCCTTATGAGAAAAGACGCAAGAGAGTTTCCTTGCTCTCTCTCTCTTCCCATCGCGTGAGGACACAGTAAGCAAGCAGCCCTGTACCAACCAGGAAGAGAGCGCCCACCAGAGGCTAACCATGCCGACACTCTTATCTTGGACGTCTAGTTTCTTTCTTCTTTTTTAAATATAATTTATTGTCAAGTTGGCTAACATACAGTGTATACGGTGTGCTCTTGGTTTTGGGGTAGATTCCCGTGATTTATCACTTACATACAACACCCGGTGCTCATCCCAGCAAGTGCCCTCCTCAATGCCCATCACCCATTTTCCCCTCCCCCCCACCCCCGCCCCACACGCTCCTGCCCATCAACCCTCAGTTTGTTGTCTGTATTTAAGAGTCTCTTATGGTTTGCCTCCCTCCCTCTTTGTTTGAAAGTATTTTTTCCCCTTCTCTTCCCCCATGGTCTTCTGTTAAGTTTCTCAAGTTTGGACTTCTCTCTATAACTGTAAGAAAATAAATTTCTGTTGTGGAAGCCACCCAGTCAATGATAGTTTGTTATGGCAGCCTGGGCAGACTAAGACAGCTGGTGAAGAATTCTGGAGAACTCTGCACGGTCAAGGTTGGGCACGGTGTGCGGCTCTTTCCCCCAGACCCCACAGTGTCTCGCTTCCCACTGTCTTTGCGAGAGGGTTCCTGACTCAGCCAGCGAGACTCCCCACCTTTGCCTGGATGCGTGAGCAGCCAGAAATTTCCAGAAGAGTTAGCAGGAAAACCTTGTATGAGGATCCATAAAAATTTATTAAAATTAAATCCTTTCACATTCAACTTATTAATTAAAAAAGGTTATAATAGCCTGAAGGAGGAGCCTTAAAAAGCAGCTGAACTTTTTGTCTAATTGCTTTCAGAAAGAACAACTCAGAATCATCTGCCAAAAGCCTCTCTTTTGGCTTCGGCAATTCCTGTGACGCTGATCTAAATAAAATTCCTTCCAGCAGGTGAGCTCGTCTGATCACCTGCGGGCCCTCGATCCTTGGAAAATCTCGGGGAGGCGGTTCCACTGTAAATCAGATTTGGTAGAAGAGATGCACATCTGGGTCCACACTGCTGGGTGTAAGTAACCCTTAATGCGCGCCCGCCCACGCTCCGTCTCCCGGGACCTGTGGTTGCAGACGCAGTGTGTACTCACGTGGGATGGCTGTGGGTCTCTTAAGCCCTGGCCTGGAAGCAGCCTTCTTTCTGCCTTCAGGCTCCCTGGGGTCCTGCCATCACGTGCAGGAAATTCCAGGCAGGCTCTTCAGTTTCTGAAACCCTGTTGGTTTCTTCCCAGCTATAAACATGAAATAGATCCACGGTACCGAGCATGGAAAGTTCAGACAAATAAGAATACAGTTACATCCATCGCTCAGCAATAACTAGTATTTACATTTTGTTCTATCTCCTTCCAATAACTTTTTTCCGCGAATATACCTGTGAGCACACGTATGTGGGCATCCCTATGAATGCATGTGACTATGCGTGTGAATATAGATGTGACCAGGTAATTATATTTATATAGTTGTGGTTATGCTTCCCATATAATTTTATGGGCTGACCTCATAAAAGTAATACAGGGATCAGATAATAAAAAACAATATAAGTGGGTACAAATAAAAAGTAAGAGTCCCCGTCAGTCAAAGCCTTCACGACAGAGGCAACTGCTTTTAGCCATTTGTCATTGTTGGCACCCTCCGTGGGTGAAATCACTCCAGATGAAGTGCTCCTGCGTTTTTGGTTCCCTGTTTTAAGTAGAACCTCCCCATGGGGTGCCTGAGTGTTCCAGTTGGTTAAACATCCGACTTCGGCTCAGGTCGTGATCTTGCGGTTCGGGAGTTCAAACCCCGCGTCGCGCTCTGTGCTGACAGCTTCCGGTTCTGTGTCTCCTTCTCTCTCTGCCCCTCCCCTGCTCACACTCTGTCTCTTTCTCTCAAAAAAATAAACATTAGATAAATATTAAGTAGAACCTCCCCATCCTCTGTAATGAAGGACAAGGGGAGCCCCGCTGCCCCACAGCCCTCCCTGTCCTTACCTTCCTGTCTCTGCTGGCCACGTTTTTATTTTGAAATCTTTGAATTGAGGAGCTTCCTTGCGTTAGCTCATACACTTAACTCTTTCCTTATTAACTTTTATCCGTACCTTTGGACCTCCCACTGGGAGAGATGAGGGACTTCACACCCCACGTTCCTTTCTCCTTGTTTTCGACCAGTTGTATCACTAGACCATCATGGGGTCAAACATGTACACTCGTGCTCTATCTGGAATTGAAATTTCCATGATTTGTCTATCGCTTTCAGATTCGAAAAGAACATAATTAGTGTTTATAATATTATGATGAATATTATTATTATAAATATTCTGTGCAGAATCAACTATTGTGTCCTCAGTCTTGTGCCACTTGTAGAAGAAAGATGAAAAAGCCCTCACCTTGGAGGAAGGGAGAGGACAGCCCTCTCTACTTGCGTCTGACGTTCGATATCGCCGTGTGACTGCAGAGATGACCCAGCTGCAGCACATCGTTGGCTCCTGCGGGTTCCTCTTGTCCCTGCCCTGGTCTGATTTGCTCCCGCGGTGGCCTTCTGGGAGCGCACCTTCTGGTTAGATTCCATCCACGGGCTGGATCCCATTCTCCAATTTCTTGGATTCCTTGTATGTTTTGCCGACACAGTTGATTGAGTGACTCTGTTAGGAAGTGTGTATGAATTGGACACTTTCTAAGTGCCTGCCTTGATTGGATTTGGACTGGGTATAAAGTAATTTTTCCTATGAGACTTAAGCAGTCCGCTCCGTTATCTAGTATCCGAGGACGCTGATACGTGTCTACTGCCGGTGTGATCATCATTCATCAGGAAGCTGTCTGTCCTTTGCTCTAGAAGCTTTAGAGTCCTTTCTCTATCCCCGTGCTCTGTAACCTTATGAGGTTCGGGGCTGTTTATGAGTCTTGAGCTACTTGATGGGCCTTTTCTCCAGAGCTTCATATCATCAGATATTTTTCTTCTATTATTTCCTTTCCTTCAAGTTCTCTGTTCTGTCATCCTGAAATGCTTATGACGCGGATGTGGCCCTTCTGCATTAATCCTGGGTATTAATGAAAAATTTTTATTTTTCTATATTGTGTGGTGTGCATAAATTTCCCCTCTAGTTGTACTGATTTTTTTTTTTTTTCCAATCCGAATTTTAACTTTCCCGAGCTCTTGATTTCACTGCTCACTTTTCTAAGCAGCCTGTCAGGTCTCCCTGAAGCGTTATGTTAAAATTCTTCCAAGGTGCCTTCTCTTTCCAGAATCCTCCTTCTTATTTCTGGGGTCACCTTTGCTGTCCTCTTGGGGATGCTGAGTGTCTTCAAGGGTCCAGCAGTCCTGGTTTGGCATTGGCATTTCTGAGCTTTCTGAATGAAAGTGCCAGCACGTGGGGTGCCTGGGCGGCTCAGTCGGTTAAGTGTCTGACTTCGGCTCAGGTCGTGATCTCACGGTTCGGGGGTTCGAGCCCCGCTTCGGGCTCTGTGCTGACAGCTTGGAGCCTGGAACCTGCTTCGGATTCTGTGTTTCCCTCTGTCTCTCTCTCTGCCCGTCCCCGCTGCTCACACCCTGTCTCTTCCTCCCAAAAATAAATAAACATTAAAAAAAAAAAGAAAGCAAGTGACAGTACAAGTCAGGCTTCCTGTCCATGACGCAGGCCGGCAAGGGTCCAGGACCCCGAGGGGGCCCCTCGGGACCAGCCCAGAGCGCGTTTGGCTTCACCCAGGATAGAAATCAGACAAGGAGGAAGTGAGAGCAGAGTCTACTGAATGGAGCAAATGACACGGGTATTAGCAGAGGGAGCGTTTGGGAGGCTCAGAAAAAGAGAAGTGAGTCTCCCCGTCTCTTGGAGTTGGGGTTTTATATTGGAAAGGGGTCGAGGATATGTGTTCCTTCAGGAATCCTGGGTAGGGTCCGATCAAAGGCGAGTGTCAGCTGAGTAACAGGTGTTATTCCATAAACCCCCAAAGGCAGGGGCATTGACGCCAGTGGCGACTGAGGTTTTGTTCGAGGCTAATGTCTTGTTGCTGGGGATCTGGTTCTTCTTGGATATTATCAGGTGTGTGGGGGGCCGAGGATGAAACTCAGAGAATGAGTAACTTGTTGGCTTCCCCCTTGGGGCGGGAACATAGCTTCTTTGGTTTACTCAAGGGCAAGGTGACATACAGAACGTGAGTACACGGGGCCTCGTGGAGAAATGGGAGAGCTGGAGCCTTTCTAAAATCGAGTCCCTTCAGGGTTCCTGTGTCATCAACACCAGCATCTGCCCCTGAACGTGAGGAATGACTGCAGACCTTTAGAGGGGTGGGGCATGGATTCCATTTCTGGCCGGCAAAGGGGGAACAGGCCGCCCCCCAAGCAAATGCCAGAGGAAGAGGGCCTCATCCTGGGGCACCCACCCAACCCTCAGGAAGTTCACTCCAGTAAGAGGACCTTTTCCTTGGGGTGGGAGACCTGCTCAGCTGTTCCAAGTAAAGGGCTTTCATCGGTCACCCCCAATTCCACCCTGTGGACTTGGTCCCTGCTCTAGCTCTTAGTACCTGCCAACTCGGGGCGCTCGTGCTGTCCCACAGTGCATCTCTCTACCTCAGCCTTCCCCTTGTCATGTTTTCGGCCGGGACTTGCTCTGCTCAACCTTGTCCATCAAGATGAGCAAAATCATTCTGCCCGTTGTTTTGAACCAGTGATGGTGGTCCCCTTCTTCCGGATTCTGTGCTTTTATGAACGTATTCCAGTTTGTTCTTCGATACCGTGCTTTTAGCGGGATTTGAGGAGAGAGAAGTCTGTTCTGTTTTTATGTTTGAAATGTTTTTAGAGTTAGCAGTATGTTATAAAGATTTCCGATGTCATTAAAATTTTAGCAAACATCACTGATACGCAGCCTACTCGGATTAATGTGCATTGCTTATTGATTTCTATATTTTAAGATTTTTTTCTTATTTTTCTTCCTTGACTTTCTTTGTCCTTCCATTCCAAATTAAAAAAAAAAGTTTATTTATTTATTTTGAGAGAGACAGCACGATCAGGGGAGGGGCAGAGAGAGGAGAGAGAGGGAGAGTGAATCCCAAGCAGGTTTCACATAGAGCCGGATGCGAGGCTCCATCCCATAGACTGTGAGATCACGACCTGAGCCGAAATCAAGAGTCAGACACTTAAGTGAGCCACCCAGGCACCCATTTGTTTCCATTTTAAATACAACGCAGTACAATTTTTCTGGCGCACAATTTTTTGAACACATTTCAGCATAGACTTCAGACAACAGAGTTACTGGGTCAAAGGCTGAGAACCAGTGTTTGGACTCTTCATACATAATTGCCAAATTGTTTTCTCTAAGCTGTTGTTTCAGTGGCCACAAAGTCCCCAGCCCATTATATTCTCCCCAATATGCTAAAAACAAAAACAAATATGTAAACAAAACCGTCCCATGCTGAAAAAACAGCATAAAAAAATTTTATTTCTTTGGTGGCTTATGAGATCAACTATTACTTCCATAGATCTTATTAGTTGTTTGTCTTTCCAGTTTTGTGAATTGTGTGTTCATGTTCTTTTTGTGTTCCCTGTTTGCCTCTTACTTTTAGTGATACTGTTTATAATGCTCCAAAGTTTATATTTTTATACCGGCAAGGCTCTCAGCCTCTTCCTTTGTGATTTCTGTGGTTCCCTTTTAACTTTGAATGTCCTTTGACTATGAAAGAGGGGTTAGATATTTACATATAATTCACTCCAGGTTTCGATCCTTTGATTTCTTGGTCTTCTCCTTTTAAACAGTCTCTTCATTTCGTTCATGTCTTACGGCATTAAGTAGAATTTCTAGGATCGTGTTACTTAATAGAAGAGGGGACGGGCAAGTTGTCTTCTCCCTCATTTTAATGGCAGTACCTCTGCAGTGATTTTCAAAATGGGATGCGTTTGGTGTCCCTGTGGATGTAGGAGGAGAAGAGAAGGAGAAAGAAATTACGTTTCACTAATGTCCACTGTGGAGAGACGCCGACCCTCAATTGCTCATCTGCCTGCTGGTCTGATGTGATGGGGGTCATGTGTTCAGGACAGGTGGGTTCATGGGGGCACTGACCTTATTTCCAGTGACTTCCTCATGCCCTTGTTTCCAGTGACTTGTGACACACATGCCTGGTGTGGGGCATTCCCAGATGATACTAATTAATTTTAATTAGACGAGCACTCCAAAAAGGGGCAGGATATGTGCCAAGAAGCTCCAGCTTTGGGATCATGCATATCACACAGGCCCAAGTGGACCTCAAGACACCGGCTGAGATGGCATTTCCTGTGCTCCCCCAAAGACACCTTCATCAGCGCTTTAATGAATGAAAACACCGACGAGCCAATCAGATCAGACAGAAGTTGGCTGAAACCATTGGAAAATGCGAAAAGACTATTTAAAATGTTGATCTGTGTTCACTCTCATGAATAATGAAACCTGGCCTGGATCTTTGAAATGGGATGGAAAATGACTACAGATGGCTTCTGCGTCACAGTCAAGTGTGGGGCTTAGTTCAGGGCAAAGTTCTTAAAAGAGTTGTCAAACACAGAGGGTCACACACTTTCTGCCACCAACAGGGGAGTGATCCACATTTGCTGATCTTTTCTGAGATGGTGGAAGCTGTTGGCCACACACACTTAAAGATGACACTTCAACAAAGGTTTGAGGAAATGACTTCTTTTAGAGGAAACTCATGCTATGGAAAGAGCATTTTGAAAATCATGTTTTTGGAAATGTTTCAACCATGATGTGATTCTGTTGCAAAAAAAAAAAAAAAAAAGATGTGAGCATGCTATCTATAAACTCAAATCTGCAAAGCTAAAAAATCTGGAAACAGAACTTTGTCAACCGCTTAAGAAATCTTCCAAATGAAGAGATCAAGTGTTTTTTAGACCCATTTGTTAAAAATACAAAAATGCGATTGCTTTCAGTTTGCAAAATCATCCATTGACATTAGGGAAGAAGAAACTTTACCAGCCAAATATCAGCAGAAATCTTGGTATGCCTGTAGGGTGGGAGTACAGAGTGAATATTGTGATTTAGTAAATACTGCCAATGACATTTTTCTTCAGTTTGGATCTGTGTCTCTTTCTGAGGTGTATTTTTGGTTACGGCAGATGTTAAAATCTAGTATGGAAATACACCCAACCTAAAAGCAGATCTTTAAATCACCGCATCTAACAAAGTGTTATGGCAAGTACTTCAATAAGCATGAATGATATCAAATCACATTACTTTCCCCAAAAAGTCTAATTTCTGTGTTTGGAGAGAAAAAATCATTCACTTAATTAAGCAGGGTTTTAAATTTATTAGTCTAGAGTTAGTTGCACATAGACTTCTCATATTTCAGAATGTTTTCTATGTGTGCTTTCTCTATTTGTTTTAATAGACTTGTCAGAGTTTCGGCTAGTTTATTGCTTCTGTTTCAATAGCCAGCTCTTTTATCTGTTTTCTAATTCATCTCTTTCATTATTCCTGTTTCCTTAATTTATTTTGTTGTTAGTTTTCTAAGAAGTCAGCATTTAAGACTTACGTCGTGTTTGTTTTTTCTCTTTAGGATAATGAAAGCAAATACCTAACATTTTATTTGAATGTTACTTTGCTGTATACCTCGAGTTATTTCCATTTTTGGTTTTTGAAGATAAACCTGTAATTTTAACTTAATAACTTGAATCTAGGAAGTATCGGAGAGCGTCTATTAACAAATTCAATTTTAATGAATAAGTTCAAGGGATCGAATATCCAACGTGGTGATTACAGTGAATCATATTGCATTGGGTACTCGAAAGCTGCTAAGAGAGTAGATCTGAACTGTTCTCAACACAAAAAAGACATGGTAATTATGTGACACAATGGAGGTGTTAGCTAACACTAGGGTGATAATTGTTTTGCAGTATTTAAGTGCATCGAATTGACTCATTGTACACCTTAAGCTTACACAGTGTGATAGGTCAGGTATATCTCAAGAAAGCTGGACAAAATGTCATTGCAGCTATTCAAATATTGACTTTTATTATTGTTTATTTTTTTAAGTTTATTTATGTATTTAGAGAGAAAGAGAGGGAGCACGTGAGCAGGGGATGGGCAGAGAGAGAATCCCAGGCAGGCTCTGTGCTCTCAGTGCAGAGCCCGACGTAGGGCTCCATCTCACGAACCGAATCACAAGATCATGACCTGAGCCGAA
Organism: Lynx rufus; assembly: GCF_022079265.1. Lineage (NCBI taxonomy): Eukaryota > Metazoa > Chordata > Mammalia > Carnivora > Felidae > Lynx > Lynx rufus. The sequence goes on along the minus strand of NW_025814842.1, from coordinate 14,843,430 downwards.
ATCAAGAGCTGGACGTTTAACGACTGAACCCAGGCGCCCCAGCCCATGTTTTTAAATCCTTTTGTTGAACTACCTGACAGGGCTCTGTTTTCCTGACTGTACTTTGCCTGGTAAAACAACTTAACGGAAGAGAAAGAGACGGAAACTCAGAGCCCAGAGAAGAGCAGAGGACTAGATGTTGCTGCAGGGCAGGAAAACCCAAAAAGCTCTGGAAGTTTGAGTTTTAGGTCCCTCTGGGGTAAAAAGTGTGGTCTTGGAGCCACAACAGGCAGGGGCGGGAACTGAGACCACGGTCTGGCTATCCCTCCTTTAAGTGGAGACGAGACTCAGTCTGCCCACTGCTCGGCAAAGTGGCAGAGATGTTTATTTCTGCCCAAAGGCTCTAAAGGCTCCAGTGGTAAATCAGACCTCAAACCTGGCGTTCAGGGAAGCGCAGTCCAAATTGGAATGCGCGTGGGTGCAGGCATTCCAAGCCAAGGATGAAGGTACAAACTGGTCCTGAGCTCGGGAGGCCCTGTGCCCCGTGGCACCTGTGCCACGGACTCGGCTTTCCCAGCGCATGGGGCTCCCAAGGCAAGAGCTGCGCCCGCTGAGGATGCCACAGGAGTTCCTGCCACGGAAAGCGGTAGTCCACGCCCGCCACAGTTCACCGCCAGGCAACGTCCAGGAAGCACAGAGGAGGATTAGTGCCTTAAGAAATTGAGACAACAGACATTCTGAAAGAAAATGTGAACAAGTAGGAACCTAAAACGTAAAAGACTAGAAATTGTAACCAAAGATTCAGACCCAGTGCACAATGAGAGGAGGATTGGTAAGAGAAACCAAGTTAAATGGCCAGGAATGGAAAAGATGGTCTTGTCTTTTTTTTTTTTTTTTTTAATTTTTTTTTTCAACGTTTATTTATTTTTGGGACAGAGAGAGACAGAGCATGAACGGGGGAGGGGCAGAGAGAGAGGGAGACACAGAATCGGAAGCAGGCTCCAGGCTCTGAGCCATCAGCCCAGAGCCCGACGCGGGGCTCGAACTCACGGACCGCGAGATCGTGACCTGGCTGAAGTCGGACGCTTAACCGACTGCGCCACCCAGGCGCCCCAAAGATGGTCTTTTCGATGCAAAAGTCAGTGGACAGGTTAAGCCACGGATTAAGTTACAATTGAAAACAAGAAATTGGGGAATTTAATTTTGAGGAAATTGCTTCTGAGATACACAGATAAAAATAATGAAAACTAAAAAGAAGAATTCGGGGCACCTGGGTGGCCCAGTCGGTTAAGCGTCTGACTCTGGGGTTCAGCTCAGGTCATGATCTCATGATTTGTGGGTTCCAGACCTGCATCGGGCTCTGCACTGACAGCATGAAGCCTGCTTGGGATTCTTTCTCTCTCTTTCTCTCTCTGCCCTGCCCCCCTCAAAATATATGAGTAAACTTTAAAAAAAAATTTAAAAAATAATTTAAGAAATGTGAAAGATACAATAATTTAACAGTTAGGATTTAGTTCAGCTCAAGTCATGATCCCAGGGTCATGAGATGGAGCCCCATGTTGGGCTCCACACTGGGTGTGGGGCCTGCTTAAGATTGTCTCTCTCTCCCTGTGTCCCTTCCTTGCTCATGCACATGCTCTTGTGTGCTCTCTCTCTCTCTCTCTCTCTAAATAAATAAATAAATAAATAAAAGGGAATTGAACTCAGAGGAAAGTGTGCCTCGCAAGAAGCAACAATGAGTTGAGTAACTGGTGAACTTGTGCAAGAGTCTAGAGAAGCTCTGGTTGTAAACGGAACAACAACAACGACGACGACGGATAACGGGAGGGCTTGAAAGGAAGGTTGACCTGAAACATCGGACAACAATAACACGGAAGAACAAGGCAATCCAAAAATGAGAAACAACCCAATACATAAATATGAGAAGCTAATTGACAGAAGAGGAACCCAGAATGGCCAAAAGTCATAGAAGAAGATGCCTAAACTAGCAATCAGGGACATTCAGTTAAGAAAAATGTAACAAGGGGCGCCTGGGTGGCGCAGTCGGTTAAGCGTCCGACTTCAGCCAGGTCACGATCTCGCGGTCCGTGAGTTCGAGCCCCGCGTCGGGCTCTGGGCTGATGGCTCAGAGCCTGGAGCCTGTTTCCGATTCTGTGTCTCCCTCTCTCTCTGCCCCTCCCCCGTTCATGCTCTGTCTCTCTCTGTCCCAAAAATAAATAAAACGTTGAAAAAAAAAATTTAAAAAAAAAATAAAAAAAAATAAAAAAAAAAGAAAAATGTAACAGTCTGCGAATACCAAATGTTGGCAAGGCTGTGGGGCAAATACACACGCTCTTAGACTAACCACCCATCTTTCAAAGGAATCCACAGTGTGGGCTATACTCCACAGTGTGGGCTATACTTAGGCAGCCACTTGCTTCTAATGAATTGAATAGAGTGAAAGCGACGGCATGTGATTTCTAAGACCAAGTCATAAAAGCTCCCTTCTATCTCTTGGATCCCGTCTCTGGGGGAAGCCAGCTGCCATTTCGTAAGAACACTTGAGCAGCCCTACGGCGGTGCCCGCAAGGAAGTGAGACCTTTTGTGAATAGCTGTATGAGTACACCATCTTGGAAGTGTATCCTCCAGATCCAGTCACGCCTTCTGAGGGTGGTTGCCCTGGTCAATGTCTTGACTGCGGCCAACTCAATGAGATCTACTGAGCCAGGACCACCCAGCGAGGCAACTTTTGATTCCTGAACCACAGAACCTGTGAGCTAATAAATATTTGTTGTTCTAAGTCACTCACTTCAAGGGCAATTTGTTACGTCCGCAATAGAAAACTGACTCAACCACTTTGGAGAGCAGTTTGGTAAAGCCTGTGTGGTATTTTATGTAGGTCTCTGGGCGGAAGAAATGTTGGCAAATATATACAAAGAGACACACACGAGGATATTCCCCGGAGCATACTTTGACGTCAGTTACATAGTGAATAAACAAGTTGCAACATATTTATACAGTGGAAAACTATGGAGCAGTTAAAAATAAATTAGGTGTATATACATGGATTTGGACAAATCCCTAAAATTTAATGTAGAGTGAAATGGGCACGTTGTAAAAGCATATGTGTGGTGTGATATTATTTATGTAAATGTAAAGATATATACAGCAATACTATAATATATTCTATACAGTTACTAGCAAATGTAGGGGAATTTAAAACATGGATGGGAAGGATGCATTTCACGGTGGAGGGGAGGAGGTGGAGGAATGGGAGAGGTGGGCAGGGCATCAACATAATCTTATTATTACTGTCAAAAAAAAAATCTATGCCAAGTAGGGTAAAATATCAGCCTCTATTCAATCTGAGTGGTGGGTCCGTGCACACATGATGTTATTTGCTCGATCTTCTATTTGCTTGAAATACTCTTTATTGCCATTAATGGAGATTTTCATTCTGCTGCTATTTTGGGTTCTTTGCTTTGCAAGGCCTGCCCCTTCTCCAGACCAGCTTGCCGCTCAGTATATTGTTTTCTGCTTTTTGACCTGATATCGCCTCACCTACTCGGGATATTTTCTTATGAATTTGCATTCTCATTTCATAGGCACCCTGCTCTCTTTCTTGTTTGTAAGGACATAACCAGAAACCGTAAAATTGTCCTCTTTCTTGGATCCTATCACTGTTGACAGTATGTTCTTTGCTTTACATCTTCTTAAAAGTGCTTCCTCCTGTGATGATGCAGACTTTTCTTATGCAGACCCCCACGTTGGTGTTTTCTGCTTACTCATTCCTGTCTGATTTGAGCTCGATCCCAACTCTGTTTGCCAATTGGCATGCCCCTGCAGATCTTCACAAGGGAACACAATTGTTTTCTAAGTGCTTAGTCAAATGCCCGGTGTCTGGCTGGCATTCATGTGGCGCATCTTTGCTGGAGGAAGATCGGATCTTCGCGTCTCCCCGTTACTGAACTCCTGGGCTGTGAGGAGAAGACGTTCATTTCTGGGGTGTTTCAGATCTTCTGCATTTCTTCCTAAATCAAAAGTAAGACATGAAAAGCCATAATCCATCTAGGTCTTTGCTCCTAGGGTCCTTCTCACGGACACCTGTGCCTGCAGCGAATTTCACATCTCCACGTGCAGGGCCTGTGCCCCCAACCCTCCCATTTCTAGCCACGTGGCCTACCGGGAGGTGTGATCCTTGAGTAGCTGGAGGTAAGGGGGTTGCTGCTTCCCAGTGGTGCCGAGGACAGCGGGGATTTGACCCAGGTTGCTTAAAAAAATTTTTTTTAATGTTTGTTTTTGAGAGAGAGAGACAGAGCGTGAGCAGGGGAGGGGCAGAGAGAGAGGGAGACACAGAATCGGAAGCAGGCTCCAGGCTCCGAGCTGTCAGCCCGGAGCCCGACGCGGGGCTCGAACTCACAGACTGTGAGGTCATCACCTGAGCTGAAGTCGGACGCTTAACCGACTGAGCCACCCAGGCGCCCCGACCCAGCTTGCTTTTAAAAAGCAATTCCCACGTAGTCTGGAAGGGAGATAGCCTGATGTCACGGTTGGCCATTCCCGAGCCCCTGAAATAGGAGAGAGTTTGGGTAGCCCCTTGTATGCCCCTTGTATGTTGGGCATTTGACTAAGCGCTTCTAAAACAATCGTGTTCCCTCTTCAAGATCTGCAAAAGCATGTCTCCTGGCTGCACAGGCCACTCTGGGAAGTCCGCAGTCGATTCCGTGCTCACCCCAGGCGCCCTCGGAGAGCGCAAGCTCCAGCTGAGGTCTTGTCCCTCCTTTCCGGAGTCCGTCGAAAACTTTAAAAATTCTTAAATCGTTTGAAAAAGTTTCAGAGACAAGGTAAAATGCCTTTCTCTAGATTTCTTCCCCCCCTCCCCATCTCTGGGGTCCATTACCAGAACCTATACGACCGAAATAAAGAGCAGCGCTTCTCAAACTATTCGTGGGGAAGGATTAGTTCGAACATGAAGTCACCTGGTCCCCTCCTCAGATGTGGGGACAATGCTATAAATTGCTGTAAAAATTTCTATGCTGTCTTTCAATTCCTGTCCTTATCTCGGTGCGGACCAGCAGTAAGCCGTGTTCAACTGGCAGTGGTCCACAGGCCACACTTTGAGGAGCCCTGCAGAATTACATTTTGGTGCAGTATTTGTCCCGAATAATAATATCAGCCCACAGCAGCGTGCCTGAGTCTTTGGGACGGTAGACAAAAACTTGGAAGGTGTATCAGTCTGGGTTCTCCAGAGAAACGTAACCAGTAGGGATGCCTAGCGAGATTTATTGTAAGGAATTGGCGCACCCGGTGATGGAGGCCGAGAGGCTCCATGAAAGGCGGTTGGCAAGCTGGGGACCCAGGAGAGCCAATGGTGTAAACGCCAGTCTGGGTCGGAGTCTGAAGGGGGGAGGGGATGGTGTCCCAGCTTAGCAGTTAGGCAGAGAGAACGCATTCTCCCTTCCTCTGCTTTTTTGTTCTCTTCCGGCCTCCGGCAGGTTGGATGTGCCCCCCCCCCCCCGCCTTGGGGAGGGCAATTCCCATTCCCCCCCCCGCCCCGTCCCGAGCCTACTGACTGAAACGTTCATTTCATTCAGAAACACTCTTACAGACACACCCAGAATGATGTTCAGTCAAGTTGGCACATAAAATTAACCATCCTCGACGGGCATCATCTCAAGTCGATGTGAGTGGGTCTCTTCTGCTTATTACTCTACCAGGAAACATGCCAGTTCCTTGCCCCTAAAAACAGAAGCCGCTCCTTCCTTCCTCTCTCCCTCTCTCCCTCCTTCCGTCCACCTCCCTTCCTCCCTCCTCCCTTCCTTCCACCCTCTCTTCATTCCTCTCTTTCTCTCTCTTTCCCTCCTTCCTTCCTGCCTTCCTTCCTTCCTTCCTTCCACCCTCTCTTCATTCCTCTTTCTCTCTCTCCTTCCTCCCTTTCTCCCTCCCTTCTACCCTTCCTTCCTCTTTCCCTCCTTCCTTCCACCTTCCTTCCTTCCTCCCTCCCTCCCTTCCTTCTACCCTCTCTTCATTCCTCTTTCTCTCTCCCTCCTTCCTACCTTCCTTCCTTTCTCCCTCCGTCCCTCCCTTCCTTCCTTCCTTCCTTCCACCTTCCTTCCTTCCTCCCTCCCGCCCTTCCTTCCTCTCTTCATTCCTGTCTTTCTCTCTCTCTCTCCCTCCTTCCTTCCTCCCTCCCTCCCTCCCTTCCTTCTACCCTTCCTTCCTCTCTCCCTCCCTTCCTTCCACCCTCTCTTCCTTCCTCTCTTTTTCTCTCTCTCTCTCCCCTTCCTTCCTTCCTTCCTTCCTTCCTTCCTTCCTTCCTTCCTTCCTTCCTTTTAATCTTATTTCTAGTATAGTGAACACATAGTGTTATGTTAGTTGCAGGTTTGCAACATAGTGATTCAACAATTCTACACATTACTCAGTGCTCATCAGGATAAGTGTGCCTTTGCTCCCTTTCATCTGTTTCACCCTTCCCCCTATACCCACCCCCTTTTTAGCCTCCTGATACCTTGCCCTTGAGGTGACAATGAAGCCAGCCTTCCCGGTGCCCAGGAAGCAGACTCATCTTCAGTTCTGGTGCCTTCCATTCGAATAGCTCCTCGCTCCTGATACAGTTGGCTGCTTGTTGAGAGCACGTGGCATTGGGACACCCCCCCCCCCCGCCCCCCGCCCTGTGCTCTGCTGTTCACACACCAGATCCCTCAGCACCCGGGTGCACATTGCCATTCAACTTCTCTCTGAGGCTCGCCCTCTGCCGGGTCCTTACTGATCCCCTCTTAATAACCCAGCGTGTTTTATTTTCAACCTACTGAATCCGTGGTCTCTTTGCCCTGCGTCCTGCTTCATACAATCTTCAGCAGATAATCACTGGTATTGTTGGGAGTATGTCTAGTATTAAACCCAGTGCTTTCTGGAATTTATCTTTTTTCACATTTACAAAAATACTGTTCGGTGTATATCAAAACCCCATTTTTGCATAGGAGGAGAGTGCTGCTAACAGAGGTTAGCAACTTACCTCCGTGGCCCATAAGGGTGAGAGCTACAATTTCAGTCCCAACCCTGGATTTGACCAGAAAGTTCTGACTCCTTACCATGAAACTGCACTGCGTTACAGAAAATACAAAAAAAAAAAAAAATTGTCCATATGACATACCGTCAAATTAATATCTCTCGATGAATAAAATTGCCACTGAAAAAATATTTCTTGGAAAGAAGGATCCATCTTCAAGTCCCGGTGCAGAATCGTGTTTGTCTCTGCTGATGAACTTGTGTGTATTTCCCTTCCTTGGCCAAAGAGACCATCTGAAAGCTTGGGTTTCCCCAGGTGGCGTGGAGTGAAATTTAGTTTTTAATTGCAGCGGCTGTTCTTAGCTTCCTTGGGATTGTATTTATTCCTCCCTTTCTTGAACACGACTCCGTTTGTCCACGCGCAGGGTCCACTTACATGTTTCCTTCCCCCATGCTACGTGGAGCGGTTGGGGGCGCAGGCTGGGCGCCCTGATTGTGAGCCTACTTTTGCAAGCTGCTTTTTCCAGAAGCAAATCATGTTGGTCTGTCAAATGGGACTCACTGGTGGCCAGTTTTCTCTGCAAAGTGCTCCACGTATATTCTGTGACTGAACCTGGGGAGGGGCTTGGATTACATCCGACCGAGTATAACCTTGTCACTGTGGCGGGAGGCATTTGTGTGGTGCCCCCAGAGCCTCAGACAGACAGGCTCATAATGGGCAGATGTTTATAAAACGCGGACGACCTAGAATGACGGGCGGTGAAAGGGGAAGGGGATGTTTTCTGCGCATGTGCTGAGCTCAGCGGCCGGGGGGAGGGGGGGGGACTCTCCCCGGGTGGTGAAATTAGTGTCTTCCCGTGTTTGTACGACTTGGAAATTAAGATAACCGCTGATAAAGCCGACTGGGTCCTGCGGCCAGTGGTGGGAGGGAAGCTGAAGCCAGTGTTGGGAACTAAGCACAGCCCATGGCCCTGTCCCCAAATTAGGATCGGCCCTGGCAAAAGGGACATCTGATTCTCACTTTTCAGTGTGTTTGGTCTGAAAATCTTCGCTCCGTGAAAAGAGGAGATGGTAATTGAAGTGTTTGTCCAAGAGAAAGGTTCTTGTATTGAACTTCTTTTAATATTTATTTTTGAGAGAGAGGTGGAGGCGAGGGGCAGAAAGAGAGGGAGACACAGAATCCGAAGCAGGTTCCGGGCTCTGAGCTGTCAGCACAGAGCCCGACGTGGGGCTCAAACCCACGAGCTGCGAGATGATGACCTGAGCCAAAGTGGGACGCTCAACCCACTGAGCCACCCAGGTGCCCCAAAAGACTCTTGTTTTTTATGTGTGAGGATAGATTCAGCTGTGAGGCGTAAGTCTGACTTCTAATTGGCTGAGAATGTTCCCCTTGTAATTGGCCAGTGTAGACGTGCTTTGTAACGAGCATCCTGCCATTCGTGATTGGCTGGCGGATGTAGGTTTTGTTAGCCGGGGAGGGGTGAGTGTGGTTTTGGAGCCTGATGGCTGGCTCTTGCCTCAGCCGTGTGTCTGTTTTACTTTTTGGGGACCCAGAACATTTGTGAGAGATGTCCCGTCTGTTACGATGAGTGAAAAGTACCTTTGAGAGAAATCGAGAAATCAGGAAGTGTGGCCTATTTTTCAGGAAGATAATTAATTCGTTTTTAGACATCTTGAGTTTGAAATGAGAGTTTGACATCTGGTGGAAATGTCTGGTGCTTAGCTGACGCTGCTTAGTGGAAATAGCACTAAGAAGGCCTGTGTTCTAGAACTGACTCTTCTGCTAACCGGCTCTGTGTTCCGGGTCAAGCCCCGTAGCTTTTGGGTGTCTCGTTGGTTTGTTTGTAAGTCAGCGGCTCTCAGCCCAAACAGGGACTTGCCGGTGTGTGCTCTGGACTGGAGAGAGGGTGGGGTGTGGGTCCTGCAGGACTTGTCACTTGTCACCGGGTGTCCCTGGTGCCTGCCGGCTCCAACCTCCCACGGTTAGGACAGTTCTTGTCACGAGTGTGGGTTTGAGGGACAGCAAGGCTGGATGTCCTGAGCGGTCATCCTCAGAGACGGGGGGGGGTCTTCCTGTAAGTTATAGCTTGTACCTCATCAGTGCCTGGAGGGCCCTTGGGGCTGCTCCCTCTTATCGTACAGGTGCAAACCGTAGTAAGAAATAAGACTTCCCAAGTGGCTTCTCTGGAGAGTGAGGGATGTGTGGGGAGAGAGCTCAGGAGTTCTCTCTCTCCCACAGAACCCTGGCAGAGAGGCCCTCACCTCTGCTTGAATGCCCCCAGGGGTGGGGAGATCACCCCTTCCGGTGCTGCCCAGTTCACCTTCCCGGAGCTCTGTTAAGAGGTGTTCTTTACTCACAGCCTGTAATGGACTCCCCGTACTTCCTACCTGTTCCCTAATTCCACTCAAAGGGGGATCAGTCCTCTTAGCCCCCTTTCCAGATAGGGGAGCACAACATGTGTCCCAACACGCTCAGCGGCTCCCTCACCGTAACAGAGAGTCGTGTTCTCTGTGCTGTGGAGAAGCCCACCTTTCTAGCTGCCTTGTCTTTCCCTTTTGCACTTGCTCTGTCTCCCTACGCTGCCTCTTTCCTCCCTCTTCCCCTAGCCTGTGTCGCACTGGTGGGACCTCTTAAGCCCCAGGGCTGTCTTCTGGGCAGAGGAGCTTTGCTGGTCTAAGGGATGCAGTAATTCCCTGTAAGATTCTGGAAGCAGCTTTGTTCTGGGACACTGAGTGCCACGCGCCTTTCTGGCAGGGCAGGTGGCGTGAGCGGCGTCCCAGAGGGCTGCGCTCATGAGCGGCTTTGACCAGCAGGTGTCTGCACCCAAGCCTGGCACGGGGGCCGCTTCTCCCAGGTGCGGAAGGTTGTCTGTATTTACTTAGGGCCTGCCGTTTCCCACCCAATTCGGGTGCTGTGTGAGTGGCTCATCTGCTTTACCTGGGAGAAGTCAAACCCTTGGATTTCCACACGGTCACAGCTGAGACGCCCAGTCCCCGGGGAGCCCAGCATTTCTGGGATGTGCGTTCCTTAAGGAGCACCAAAAAAGTTTATCGGGCCAAGTGAAGGAGCAGGGAGGCTTCTTCTTTGCCTGGAGAGGACGAGGATGTGATGATGACATGATGTCCCACGGCGTGCAAGGACCACATGGTTCCAACTCACGAGTAAATCAGGACAGTGAAGTAGGATGTAAAACAAAGAAAGCGCTAGAACTCGGGGTCCCTGGGGAGTTGTTCAGGCCACGGGGACCCTGGGATTTTCTGACTTTCCCTCTAGAAATGTGATGGTTCCTTTAAAAGTGACAACCGGCCATCTGAAAACCAAGGTGGTCCTTTCAGGAAGGAAAGAAGGAACGGACGGTGACCTCTTTCTCTCCCCACTCCCGCTTCTCTGTGAACAGGGAGAAGATGCCTTTCCACCATGTGACCGCTGGCTTGTTGTACAAGGGGAATTACCTCAACCGATCTCTGTCCGCGGGCAGCGACAGCGAGCAGCTTGCTAATATCTCCGTGGAGGAGCTGGACGGTAAGGAGCCCGCCCTGTCTGGGAGGTCAGCCACCCACGGGAGGCATCTGAGGCGATTGCGCGTCTACGGTGAAAGCGCCAGACTCTGGCCACCCGTTGTGGCCAAGTCTAACGGTGGTGCGAACGGGAACGGGCTCAGAGATAAATTCTGCATAAATGACTTCTTTGTGCGGGACAGATCTCGCTATTTGGTTTCTTTGTTACACGGACTGGGGGGACAGCCTTCCGCTCCCAAAATACATTTTCCAGTTTACGGAATCTTGATCACCAGTGGCGTCGTCATTTTTCCATATTGTCATTTACGCAGGGCCCAGCTGTAGGGGAGGTTTTAAGCCCTGCTAATGGCTGTCTCTTGACTTGGGGCCATGGTGCTTTGAATCCTGCCCAGATCAGAATCCTCTGGAAGCCTAGACATGGTGGGAATGGACAGCAATTATTTTAATTGCCTCTGTTCCTTTGTTACACAGTGTAGTCCTGGGTGTTCAGGGCAGGGATAGGGATGGGAACACCATGACTAAATTCATCCTGGGACCGTGCCCTGTCGTCTCCTCATTGGTAACCCCCTGATTAAACAGCAAAATTACAAAGAGGAAGAAGGACTTTATTTCTTCGAGAATCGAAAATGTGGTGGAATCAGCCAGATGTTCAGCTAGGTGTTACATCCGCAGAGGCCGAGCCAGAATCCGCTCTCCCCGACGTTTTGGGATGCCGTGTTCCTTGTGAACACCATGTTAGAGCATGGAGCTGAAATTTGCTTTCTAAAGAGAAGGCAGAGTTACCCCCGATGGCCCACCTATTTGCTTTTAAGTGACATGGTCTGACCAGCGTGCTGTCTCCGTGCAAGAGGGGCGCCTCACGGCCGTTACTCGCAAGAGGAAGGCGGGGAAATCGGGCTCTGGGCCAGCGAAGCCCAGCTTGCTGCAGACTGGGCAGGAGTGGAGGAAGGCGGAGGGACAGGGCCGTCTGATAGCCTTTCCTGCTCTTGTCCATTTTGATTGCTTGCTCATCTAAAAGACTGGCTTATTTATATAAGTAAACCGTAAGGCAGCAGAGGCTGGTGGGTAGGGTTCCCGGTGGGGGCATGTGACAGGAAGCCGGAGTGACAGGAAGCGGAGCCAGGCTCGCCCCCCTCTGGACAGAGGCTGGTGGCAGGAGAGGAGAGCAGGACCCTCGGGGGATCTCCTCGGCTTCAGTTGGCCAGAGGACATTCGGACGCAGAAGCAGGCAGTAGAGGCCTGACTGCTTCCAAAGCCAGGTGACCATAGAGAAGGCCAAAGCTCGGCTAGTATGTTGAGCGGGACCCAGGCTTCCCCGGACCCCCGGGGAGTCCGCTTAGGGAAGTGGTACATTGATCTGGGGGTGTGTTTGCGTTTGTGTTTAGTTGAGTAGGTCCCTGGGCTCAGTCATCAGCAGCAGGGGCTGGAAGGCTCCGTGAGTAGAGGCCATGAGATCCGGGCAGAAAGTCCCTGTGTTTAAAGGTGACTCTTAAAGAGGTCGAGATGACTAACCAAAGGGAGTTTGGAAATCACCTGTGGCTCTCACAGATCCTGGCTTTCCCTTGCCTTTTCCCTTCCCTCCCAGCGTTGCTCTGAATAATCAAGAGATGATTTCTCCTTAGAGCATCGGCTTTTTTCTCTGTTAAATCTGGGCCACTGCCAGGGCGCACAGCTTTTCAAGAGGACCGCGGGCTGGATTTTGCCATCCTCCCCACGCCCCCCCACCCCCGGGGTGGCCAGTGGAACCGCTCTCCGTGTACCTGGGCAAGTGGCCTAGCTCAGGAGCGTGTTTCACTCAGCCCCAGGCAGCCGAGCAGGGCTGAAAGGTGCCTTCTCAGCAGGCACGAATAGCAGGGAGAGAGTCTAACAGCCCTCAAGCCTACATGGGCAGGCTTAGCAGTGGGGGCCCCGCGGGGTCCCTAATGAAGTCCAGCCAGACTTTATAGCCTGAGGCCTGAGGCCAGCTGCTGAAGACACTCTGTTGTCCTTCAGGAGGGTAATCCAGCTCTCAGCTTGGAGAAGGGCCATTTATTTTCTGATGGAAGATTCCTTCTACTTATTTACTTTTGGCCAAGGTGAACCCTGAGTTATGACTGCTCATGCTTTATTACGAGCATCTTGGGGCTCCGGGCAGGGCTGTGCAGATGTGCACTGAGGGTAGAGCCAGCAGGCAGGGTCTGAAAACCAAGCGCAGGTTGGTTCTCGGGGAAGGCACCTTTCCGAGGCTTTGTCTGTTTGCTGTTCTCTGAGCCCTAAAGACCTGTTTCCTGTTGCTCTGGGCCACTCATTTATCCTCAGAGGAAACATGGCATTGCACAGGGAGTTGATGTGTTGGACACTGAGGGGAATCAAAGCTTCCTTTGTGATCCATTAGTTGGGCACCGCCTTCCCTCACTGTGCCCCCTTCCTTACCCCGTGGCGGCTGCAATCCCCCGCTTACGAATCGCCGAGGGGACAGGTTCCCCTACCCGGCTACTGTTTATCACCCGAGATAGAATGTCCCTTTCCTTCAGTGGAAGGGACAAACTCACCTGGTCCGTGAGTGGTTACCTTCTGAGAAGAGGTGTGAAAAGAGCCACTCACCATGCAGGTTATCTCCAGCTGACATACACTCTGGAGAGTTTCTGTTTCTTCTCTTTAAACAAAGAGAGGGAGTCATGCAAACCTGCATGAAGTTGGCCAGACTGGAGTTGGAAATCACCTAACAAACAAACTCAGCAGTGATGAATTGGTGGAGACATTCATCCATTCATATTTAATTCATTTGTCCGTTCTTATTTATTCATTCATGATAGGAATGTTTACCCGAATGCTTTCTGGGTAGAGGAGGAAATGAAATAAGTCTAATATTCGTTACCTGTTCCCAAGGAATTTGCAGTCTACCCAGGGAATTTATGTGCATACAAAATCTATTAGCAGTATCTTTTTAAAAAATATTTATTTATTTATTTTGAGAGAGAGAGAGAGAGAGAGAGAGAGAGAGTGCACACGCATGAGTGGGGCAGGGGCAGAGAGGGAGGAAGAAAGAGAGTGAGAGAGAGCGGGAGAGGTACAGAGATGGAGAGAGAGAATTCCAAGCGGGCTCTGTGCTACCAGCTCAGAGCCCCACATGGGGCTCGATTTCATGAACTGCAAGATCGTGACCTGAGCCAGGATCAGGAACCTGACGCTTAACCAACGAAGCCACCCAGGTGCCCCTATTAGCGATACCTTGCACTTTCAGAGTGTATCATGTAAACGTTTATTAGGTTTACCAATTCTAATTTTGTGAAAACCATTTTCTTAATCCTATTGACTGACTAATCTTATGATGCTGCTGTCTTAATCTTTAAATTTACGTCTGGCTGAATTCATACGTTTTCATTCATACACGGCATGAGTATCCATTGTATGTCAGTATACTTCGATTTCTGTATCCATTTCATTCAGGATGGATATTTGGGTTTCCCATTTGGGGCTGTTAGGATGTAATCTGGCCACTGTGAAATGTCTGAGTGCGGGTATTTCGTGCCTTTTGTTCTAATGCTACATTTTCATTCTTTGTTTTCCACATCATACATCTCTACTCACATCATTTTATGTAGTCTGCATTCCTTCTCGAGTTTGTCTTCTACATCATTGACTTACTTGTCTATAGTCATTAAGAAAATTTTTTTATTACTGCCTTTAGAGCATATCTTCAGTTTTCTGGAAGTTTCAGTTTCCTTGAAGCTTAATTTTACTTCAGTAGTCCTCCTTCCTTTTTCTTTTTCTTTTTCTTTTAGAGAGAGAAAGAGGGTATGTGAGTGGAGGAGAGGGGCAGAGGGAGAGGGAGAGAGAGAATCTCAAGCAGGCTCCACGTCCAGCATGGGGCCCGACCTGGGGCTCGATCCCACGACCCTGGGGCCATGACCTGAGCCAAAATCAAGAACCAAATACTCAACTGACTGAGCCACCCAGGTGCCTGCCTCCTTCCTTTAAAAAACAAAAAACAAAAACAAAAAACAAAAGACACCCAACGTTAGTTAAAATAGAATACAGGGAAGTATTAATGCACAATTCAGTTATTATTGAACATGAACATTCATTCAACAACTACTGAGGCTAAGGAATGTAGTATTGTTAGCACCTTAAAGTTTCCCCGGGGCCCTTTCCAATGCCTCTTCCTCAAAGACAACCACCAGCCTATTTCCTCTCAGCATTTCATGGTGTTTGCATTTCCCTTCATCTCAGTGGGGCCAATGCCATGTCTGTTCTTTTGTTCCCAGCCTCTTTTCCTCAACATATTTGCGAGACTCAGCCATGTTTTTGAGGATAGCTGAAGTTGATTCATTTTCACTAATCTATAGTATCCCATCATCTATAAATATGCCACAATTATTTATCTGTTCTATTCTCAATGGGCATTTGGGTTGCTGCGTCTTGCAGCTATTAGGGTATAATCGGACCATCCCCCTTTTTTGTTGCTGCAGTAGTCTTAGGATGTGCTTTCCTCATGCCTCTGACTTCTTGCCTTCCTGAGGCCTTATTTGTTTATTCTCTCTCAACTCTTTGTCTTATTGAGAACAATGTGGACACAGTTTGTGAAAATCTCTTCTGTGTCTTGTCATGATGTATACAGATACACATATATACAAGCCTTTCCTCCACGTCTTCCAGCTGATGCTACCTTTACTTCCCGTTAGAAGATGTTTTTCTAGGGTCCCTTTTGCTTTTTTCTGTTCTACTTTGTGACTCCATAAAGTCCTTTGCGGGCCCAGAATCTGTGAGCCAACAGGGTTTGTAAAGAAACTTTAGTTTCTTTGTTTTGTCTTCACTTTATCTTGGACCTGGGATAATTTTCCCCTTGTCAGCCCCAGCTGGAGAGTCCAGTTTGTAGAAGCCACTCATCTAGTCCATGGCTTTTTTTTTTTAATGTTTATTTATTTATTTTTTTGAGAGAGAGAGAGAGAGAGAGAGAGACAGAGACAGAGACAGAGTGTAAGCAGGGGAGGGGCAGAGGGAGAGACAGAGACAGAGACAGAGTGTAAGCAGGGGAGGGGCAGAGAGAGAGACAGAGACAGAATCCAAAGCAGGCTCCAGGCTCTGAGCTGTCAACACAGAGCCCGATGTGGGGCTCGAACTCACAAACCACAAGATCATGACCTGAACCGAAGTCAGACACTTAACTGACTGAGCCACCTAAGCGCCCCAAGTCCATGGCTTCTGAGTGGAGGTGGGACCTTTGGTTTTTGTTTCTTTTTTAATGTTTTATGTATTTTTGAGAGAGAGTGCAAGCTGGGGCAGGGCAGAGAGAGAGAGAGACAGAGGGTCTGAAGCAGGCTCTGCGCTGACAGCAGTAAGCCTGATGTGGGGCTTGAGCTCACGAACCGCACGATCGTGACCCGGGCTGAAGTTGGACGCTCAACTGACTGAGACACCAGGTACTCCTGGAGGTGGGATCTTGTTTGCCGCTACTCCTGGGTTTGCTTCCTGTGCCACAGAATTTTGTAACTCCTTCGTTTCTCCCTTGTCTTGTTCCTCTTCCTATTCCCAAACTAGTATCCAGCACTCAGTGATCCCAGGTTCACTTCTCATCTTTCCCCCAAATAATGCAGGATGGGACATAGTAACCCATAGCTGTTGCTGCTCCTGGAGAGTAGGGTTTCCTGATGAGCTTACAAAAAGGGGTGCTGCTGGGCTGGGTTTGGATTGGGTTGGGGAATAGGTCACCATGGAAAACAGTTGTTATGAACTAGGGAGTGACCGCTTCCTTTGCTGGGCAGGTAGCCTGTGGGTCGCTGTTTGCAGGGGCAAACAATGGCGGTGAGTCAATGTCCTCCTGCCGTAAGTACCTCTGTAGTTCCCAGGGTGGGTGGAAATTGCTCTTCTCCGGTTTCTTTGGTGTTGCAAACAGTGAAGATTCTCCTCAACTCCTGACGTGTGTATGCATCTCAAAATTAATATTTCTGGGGATGTGCTCTTATCTACGCTTTGGGGGCTATTTTAACTTGAGTTTGGGGTGCTACTTTCTGTAGCACCTGGCGGTGCTGCTTACACCCCTGGTTTTGACGTGTGTCACTGCTTTGGCATCCACGTCGCTGGCTGGTCCTTCGCCTGCATCTTTTCCACCTCTTTGTCTTTTCCAGCGTTCCTCGCGTGCCCCTCATCTTCTGCCCACTGTAGTCCCCTGGGGTTGTTTTTTGTTGTTGTCCCCCCAGACACCTATGTGCTGATTGCCTCGACGTGCATATCTTCAATCCCTGCCTCTCTCCTGCAGTTTAGATCTGCTACCCATCGTCCTGTGTAGATGCCTCACGTGTTCCTTAAGCTGCAGAGATCCAGAGCTGAATGGATTTTCTTTTTTCTCCAAAACCGCCTCTCCTCTGGAATTTTTCGCAGGAAATTATGTCACATCATACCCAGTCAGCTACAAAAGTAATCTGGGAGCCATCCTTGATTCTTCTTTTTTGCTCACCACCCCCCCCCCCCACGTGTAATTGGCAAAGTCATGCAGATCTTGACTTCTTTCAACATATCTCGAAACGATTCCTTGCTCTCTGACCACATTGCTTTTGTCTTGGGCCAGGTCCCCACCTCCCAGACAGCTGTAGTCACCAGGAGTTGATCTCCTTGTGCCTCGTCTAGAGTGTCATTCATGTCTCAGTTCAGTTTCATTTCATTGGAGGGATACTTCCTAATCATGCACTTGATTAGGTTATCCGACTACTTATAACTTTTTTTCTTCTTGGCCTACAAATATATTAGTATATATTTTTAATATTTCTTTAATCTTTGAGAAGCCTGGGTGGCTCGGTTGGTTAGGTGTCCAGCTCTTGGCTTCAGCTCAGGTCATGATCTTAGAGTTGGTGAGTTTGAGCCCCACATCGGGCTCCGTGCTGGCAGTGCAGAGTCTGCTTGAGATTCTCTCTCTCTCTCTCTCTCTCTGTCCCTCCTTTGCTTGTGTTCTCTCTCTCTATCTCCTTAAATATATAAATAAACTTTAAAAAAAGTTTCTTTAGTCTTTAAGAAAATTTTCAAATCCATAGAGGTTTGGAAAGTATAGTGAATAACTGTATGTCTTCATCTAATTGTTAATATTGAAGCATTTGCTTTCTCTCTGTCTCCCTTTTTTCCAACACACACACACACACACACACACACACACACACACACACATAGGCATGCACCCAATTTTTTTCAGTTCTAGAATTTTAATTTCTAAAATTAATCTCTAAAATTAATTTCTAAAATTAATTTCTAAAATTCTAGAAATTTAATTCTAGGTTCTTTTTTGGAGTTTTCATTTTTTCTGCTGAAATACTCATCTGCTTACTCATTGAAACAATATTTTTCTTGAATTATTTGGACAAATTTTCCTATATTTATAGTAGCTGTTTGAAGTCTTTATGTACTTAGATCCAACATCTGGGCTCTAGGCCATCTTGGGATTGGTTTTTATTGTTTTTTTATTTTTATTTTTATTTTTTTTAGATTATGGTAACACTTTCTAGTTTCTTTGCGTGCCTATTAATGTTCGTACACCGGACATTGTAATGCTATGCTATGGAGACTCTGTGTTCTGTTATCTTTCTCTGAAGAGGGCTGATTTTTGCCTCAGGAGGTAGTTCAGGTACTACCTGGCTGCTTTCAAGTTGTTTAGGTTTGGTTTTATGCTTCTTCAGGGTAGGGCTGTGGGAATCCCAACATGTCTCCCAAGCCCCTCTAACTTGGCAGGGACTCAGCCTCCAAACTGTCTTCCTTGTGAGTCTCATCAGGGCTTGGCTTTAGGTTTTGATCATGTGGACCTAAAGAAGGCCTTTAGAGTGTGTTTTTTATTCTTGTGATGTGTTCCTTCTAGTGTCTCAGCTGGATGCGTGGGGTATTAATGAGGTTTTTTTCAGACATCTGGGATTGCTTCAATTCTAGTATTTCTTTTCTCTTCTCAACTTCCGGGAAGCTGCTTCCAAGAAGCTTCCTGGTAAGTCTGGTTTAATCTCAACTTACGTGTGGGTAGTCCAGCCTTCGGCCAAGTATTCATAGGAGACCCACCTCACCTGCAGGCTTCTGGGGTTTTCTCTGTGCAGTTTTCTTCTCTCCGCTGCCTTATCCCATAAGGTTCTAGTTCCTTCAGCTACCCCAAAGTATGAACTGGGCTTGGGAAGCGGTCCCCAGGTAGAGAGCTCACGTGGTCAGTTTCCCTTCTCCCTACACTTGTAGTCTTGTGCTGTCCACGGTCTACTGCCTGGAAACAGCTGCTTTCTGTATTTTATATATTTTGTTCAGTTGTGTGGTTGTACATGGTGGGAGGGTTATTTTTATACCAGTTACTTTAATTGTAGCAGAAGTCTGTTGTTAATAATTTAATTTTTTTTACTCAGACCCATTAAAGGCAATTTTCAACCAACATAGCACTTACCCTTAAACTTTTCATTTTTGTTTATAATTCTTTTTTTTTTAATGTTTATTTATTTTTGAGAGAGAGACAGAGCATGAGCAGGGGAGGGGCAGAGAGAGAGGGAGACACAGAATCGGAAGCAGGCTCCAGGCTCTGAGCTGTCAGCACAGAGCCTGACGCGGGGCTCGAACTCACAAACTGTGAGATCATGACCTGAGCCGAAGCCGGACCCTTAACTGAAGCCGGACCCTTAACCGACTGAGCCACCCAGGCGCCCCTGTTTATAATTCTTAAATGGCTCTACACAGCCTACAGCTGTGTGAACTTTACTGAAACAAACATACGACGTCTCGAGTGGCCTGGACCCTTCCTTTTTTTAAATTAAAAAAAAAACTTAAATTTATTTTTTGAGAGAGAAAGAGAGAGGGCTGGGGAGGGACAGAGGGAGAGAGAGAGAGAGAAATCTTAAGCAGTCTCCGTGCTTAGCATGGAGCCCACCACCTTGAGATCATGATCTGAGCTGAAATCAAGAGTTGGACGTTCAACCCACTGAGCCACCCAGGTGCCCCCCAGACCCTTCCTTTTTGTCCGCTTGACTCCCTGCTTTCCTTCCAGATGGTTCCTTGCCACCTCAAGATCTCTCCCGCTTCTCTGCCTTTGTTCTAGCTGCTTCTGTCTACTGGAACCCATCTTTCAAGTTGCAACATTGGTGGTGGTCACCATCATCATAATCACCCGAGCGGAAGTTTATTGAGTGCTTATTCCGTGCTAGCAACCGTTCAGAATGCTTTATATGAATTAACACCTTTCATCCTTCCAGTAATCCTCTGATGCAGGTATTATTATTAACTCCATTTTGACAAGTGTGGAAGATTGAGACGCGGAATAACCTTGTCCAAGGTTGCTAACTGGTGTGTGCAGATTGTCACCTGGCTTCAGAGCCCATGCTGGTTAACTTTTATGCTAGGCCTCCTCTTTCCTGCTAGATGAGACCCTTTTGTGCCTTCCCTGCACCTTCATGTCACTATCGTGTATATCACTGCCACCGCTGTGACACATGGGTGAGAACCTGCCTGATTAATCAAGCGTGCAGTGGGTGGAGAGATATTTTTAAAGCTCTGTGTGAGCCCAGTGTGCTCCTCACCGAGAGGTGCACTGCAGCCCAGAGAAGGCTGGTGATGGGCATGATTTCATGCCAGAAGGGGGCCGGGAGCTCTGAAGGACCCCTCCCCACCCCCACCCATCTGGTCCATCATATATTTTCTTGTAAAGAAGACTCCCATCCCTCCCTCCCTTCCTTTCTCTCTTTTTTTTTTTTTCTCCCTCCTCTCGTTTCGCTGGTTGATTTAAAAATCCAAGAGGCACACCCTACTTGCCTTTTTGGAGACACTTCCTTCGACAGGCTTTTCAAGAGGGGTTTTAAGGAGGCAGAGACATGACTGTCACAAGAAGAGAAACTCGCAACTCTTATCGGAGAAGGCTGATGGCTCCGCGTTCTCTCTTCCAGAGGAGGCGATAAAACCTACACAAAGAAGCACATCATCCAACAAGAGTGGGAGTGCCAGAAACGCAGCTCGGCCCCCAGAGCTGGGAATTAGCCTCACCACCTGGGTCTTTTATCTACCAACGCGACCTGCCTTTGAGCCTTGAGAGGGAAGTCTCTCGTGGCGAGTCCCCGAAGCTCTGTTACAAGCAGAGCCAAGGAGGGATTTCTCTGATGGTGGCTGCTTCCCAGGGCCCACTCCTTAAAGGGACAGTTGCTTCAGTCTTCTTAGAGGTTCCTGCCCCTTGTTCTGAAAATGCATTTTGGTAGCTGCATCCAAGAAAGAAACCTGAGTCCCGATCCTGCCACTTTCCTCGCATTCATTTGTAAATTTCTATGCTGCCTTGCGTCCAAATGGGATCTAGACATCATATGATAAATGAAGAGGCAAACTGCAAAGGCTGTCAGAACAGAAGTGGGAAATAAAACTCCACATACAAAGAGGAAGAAAAAAAATGACAGCCCCTTAAACTAATGCAGTTACTATGAATGAGTGTGAAATTTAGCTCTAAGCTTCCAACTGGTTGGGGCAGAGAGGCTACACGTGTTACCTTATTCCAAGGATGGCGTTAAAGTGCCCCACTGGAAGAAGAATCTTCTCTCTATTTTATTTTTTAAATGTTTATTTATTTATTTTGAGAGAGAGAGAGAGAGAGAGAGAGAGAGTGAAAGCATGCGAACAGGGGAAGGGCAGAAAGAAAGAGAGAATCCCACGGGGCTCGATCCCATGGATGGTGTGAGATCATGACCTGAGCTGAAATCAAGACATTTAACTGACTGAGCCACCCAGGTGTCCTCATCTGTATTTTAAATAGGAACCCTTTGGCCCATAATAAAAATACCCAATATGCAAGTATTTTGTATTATTTCAGAGATGTTGGTGGCTACCAACTTTTTCTCACCCTCAGATTTCTGAGGATTTATTTTTTTTTTATGCATTTCCGCTAGTAATAGTGGCTTATGATGGTGGTGATTCTCAGTGAAGGATGAAGGATTGTAGACTCTCCAAATGCAGAGAGACGAGGGAAGGTTGTAGTTTAAAAAGTCTTCCCACTGGCTGATTCTGAGACCCGCCTCCCCCCACCCCCCCTTGGCAATAGAACATGTTTCTCTGGTTCCTCCTCTGGAGATAGTAGGCAGAAGCGATATCTTGGTATGAAAGTTCAAGAGCCGGCATCATAAACCATGACCTTGACTTGGGATATTTGAGGAACAGGATCTACCAACCATTCATCTCTCTCATAAAATAACCTTGATACTGTTTCTGTGGAATCTTCCACTTTCAACAGAAATGCATCCTAACAGATCTCCTGAGGTAATAATTAAACCCCGCGGTGCTTCTCCACATAACTAAGTAAGGTAACCTGTTGAGTAGAATTGTTCAGCATTACCCATCTGGATGCCGAAGGGAGTTTGCCAAAACTCATCATTCTGATGTTGGCTTCATTGATACTGAGCTGTTTTTCCTGGTGGTAATTGGCTAACAGCAGGTTCATCTGCTTCCTGGGACTACTCAGGGATGTGATATTAGCAATATGTTCTAGCAGGGATGGCTCACTGGTCTTTCCTCTTCACAGTGGCATCGAGAGCATCTCATCTAAACACATCTCCAAATCATTTAAAAGCAGGTGCTGAGCTGGGACACAGCCATTTAAAATACAATTTTTTTTGCTACCAAGATGGTCATTTCTACTTTCTCTAACTCTCAAGCCAGAAGAACACTAAATTTACATTGAGACCTGAATTATTATATTGCTGTGTGGCAAATACTCCAAAAACATTTTTAAAAAGCCCTCCAAAACCCAAGTCTCTTTTCAGGATCAGAAAATTCAGGCGTGGCATGGACGGCTGGTCTGCCTAGCACCTTTCAAAATGTTGGAGTCAAGGGGCGCCTGGGTGGCTCATTTGGTTAAGTATCTGATTCATGATTTCAGCTCAGGTCATGATCTCTCGGTGGTGGGATCGAGCCCCACGTTGGGCTGCATGCTGGGTATGGAGCCTGCTTGGGATTCTCTCTTTCCCCCTCTCTCTCTGCCTCTCCCCTGCTCGTGGTCGGTCTCTCTCTCTCTCTCTCTCTCTCAAAAATAAATAAATAAATAAACAAGCATTTTTTTAAAAAAGGTTGCAGTCAAGATGTTTCCTGGGACTGCAGTCATCTGAAGGCTTGATTGGGGCTGGTGAATCCAATTCTAAGCTCATTCACAAGGCTCTTGGCTGGACACCTCCCTCCCTCCCTTCCGTGAAGGCTTCTCCATAGGACTGCTTGAGTGACATCAAAGCATGGGCTTTGCCTCTTGCTAGCATGAATGATCATTTTATGACCTTGTCTCAGATGTCCTATTTCGTCACTTCTGCCATATATATTCATTAGAAGTGTTGGAAGTGAGTCACTAAATACAGTCCACACTTAGGGTAAGTGGAATTAGGCTCCATCTTTTGAAGGAAAGAGTTAACCAGGTGTATTTTTTAAACCACCAAAGACCATATAGCTTGGAGATGGTTTCTAGCTATTAAATCAAAAGCTAATGAAATGTATATAGAAAATTCTAAAATCACGGCAGTTTCTTTATGCAATGAAGAAGAGAGGACCGGTGGTCATGGTTATAAAAACAGGAATTAAAGCCTACCTGTTCTTGACGGAGTAGGGTCTCTGGAGTCCCTCAGCGCTGGGTTCTTATCCCAGTTGTACCACTTAGCAGCTCTTCTCCGATATCACTTTTTCCCCTAATAGCAGAAATTTTAGCTGGACCTGTGGATGCTGGCATAAAGACTACGTTTCTCAGTCTTCCTTGAGAGCTAGATGTGGCCATATTAGTAAATTCCAGCCAGGAAGATGTAAGCAGAAGTGACATTGGGCAACTTTTGGTGCATGTTGCCTCTTCTTTATCCTTTCTTCCTTCTTATTATTGGGATGGGAAAGTCCTCATCTGACGCCATGAAGACAAAGAGTTTCACCACGGAGACCAAGACAAAGAGTTCCGTGGATGCCGGAATGCAGAGCCGGAAGGAGCCTGGGTGCCTGACGGTGGTGAAACAGAGAGAAATCCACTTCCACTGTTCCTCTGGCACTCAGATCGGAACCTAAACTCCCAGAATCAGCAGCCATACGACCACAGACGAGTAATCCAGTCTCTAAACCCATTTCCAAGTTTTAAATTAGCGCCTTACATGCAAAACTGCTTTCAAGAGTCTCCTGCTTACTGTTTTTGAGGAGGAAGCACTGTTGGTAAGGATTAGGTTTGATGAGTCTGTAATTTCAAAACATCGCAGGTTTGTCCCTTTTCTCATATATGTATTGACTGTATTTCAAACTCATCTGTTGAAATTCTAAGAGAAGAGGCTCAGCAGGGCGAAAGGGGGTAGAGCCAACAGGGCAGGCGGGATGGCAGGGACCCTAGAGCCCTCTAGGAGGTCATTGACTTTGGGTGGGTTTGCCTGCATGTTGAGGGCAGTGCGCATATACACTGTGTTTATCCCTATGTGCAAACATGGTGAAAGCCTAGGCGCACAGCGATCGCTCAGAAACGCTCGTTGAATGAACGGACGCCAGGTCTTGTGCTACGAGAAGTTTGTCCCAAAGCGACCTAATTGTTCCTGATTGTTCGCTCTCTAACAAGAGTGGATTTGGGATGATCTGTATGGCGGTGAAGCATGGTTGATGATGCATGACACGTAGGGACCTGTGACTTACTGCAGTGCTCCATGAGTTTTGGCTTTTTCACCGGCACGGTGTAGATGACAGTATGTACTTTCCAGGGATGACGTAGACTAACACATGCAGAGTGAGTTACTGTTGTGTATTTCACACGTGCCCAATACATAGTAACGGTAGTAGTAATCGTTGCTGTCGTTGTGTTGACGATGTTGACCGTGGCGGTGGTGGTAGTGGTAATGGCAATGACAAGACACACCCAAAGGATGGTCACTTCCAGGTTAGGGGCAAGGTGGCTCTTTAGAGGAAAAAACAGACCACTAGCCAGAATCCTGCACAATTATCCTGGCGGGACAGGCTCACTTCAGGATGTGAATGTCCCTAATTGGAAAGGCCTATCAACGTGGACATCTCTGGACATCCCATTTTGATTCTCTATGTCTTGGCTGTAAGCCCCATAGGGACACCTTTCCTACTCCTTCTGCCCCACCCTCAGCTCTTTATCTTTCAGAGACCCTGCCCTCATTGGTGTAGAGGCAAGAGTCTAAATTGTCAAAGGATGGAGAGGAAAAGATACCGAATGATGCTAGCTTTTCAAGCTCGTGTTATCCTGAGAGAGAGAACCAGGATCCCATAAGATCTGGGCTTTGATGTGAGAAACATCTGTGGATGGCTGAAAGTTCAAGCCTTTCAAGTCCTCACTGTGATGCTTCCAAGGATCAGGAGTGAACATGACATAAATTTCCTTTTAAAAGAAACTGATGTGTCCCCCAATGCTTATTTCCATGGGTTGGAGCAGAGGTGGTGATAGGAGACGGGGAGCCTGAAATCATGGCTCAGTGACCAGAACGCACTCCCCTTTGGGAGAGGATGTTGTCAGCTCTTTGAGTTCAACATACTGGAAAGCAGATTTTCATTCCCTCGTCTCTGAAGTGGGAAATTGTATAGGACTAGCGATGGTTTCTGGAAATGGAAGAGCCCAGTCATCAGTTTTTCTGGGCGTGGCTCCTGTGAACACTAGCATCCCTGGTTCCCGCTGTGTTCCCTCTGCCGTCTCCTTCTTACGCCTTCAGGGTTCCGGTCACCTTATCTGGTTAAAATTCAAGGCCGTTTTTGTTTTAATGTTTCTTCCAACTTCAGGATTAACGGTTTGTTTGGAACACTAAAGTTTTATGGTGATGGTGAGTACAGAGTAATTTGTTTTCTGTAACGCTGCTAAAACAAATGGCCCCAGGACCTAAAGTAGTGCTGGTCTAGAGAGTTCGCTACTGTTTTCATGCCCACGTGTGGGAATGGTTTCCTAGGCTGGTGCCAGCCGACTATACTTTGTGGGTTATTACCCTGCTGGTACCCAGTGAGATGAGCCTCAGGATACGTAACTCACTGCAACCCTCTGGGTGGCCATTTAGCGTGTCTGCATAGAAGCGTTGCAGGGAGGACGGGTCCTAAAGTTCTTGGTCTGGTGCCCGCGAGCAATTTGTAGGTGACTTTAGAGAGCTCAGTCTCTCTGCCATCTGGCACTCAGGTGGGGAGAGGTGAGGGAGGGGCGTCATGGGGACAGACCTGAGAACTCATTATTTCCTGAACCTCTGTGGGACCTGTCCTCAGACACTGGTGTGCAGTTTCTTAGCCAGCACCTATTGAGGCTGCAAAAAACTTCTGAGAGTTTCAAGTGCATGATTGATCGTGATTTTGTGCTCCTCTCTGTAAGAACTCTTCACAGGTGCCATTCGTTTCTGGGAAAAGTGCCGTGAGCTGACTGCTGAGTTCTCTTGCCAGATTTTGGAGACCCTGTATGTGCAAATTAAGAAATGCGTTATTTCAAAATTTGACTCCTTAGTGACTGCAGTTAGCTTAGGGGACAGATTTATGGAGAGCAACGATGGTCAGGCCAAAGAATGTTCTAAGTCAGGGGCTTTGAGCTTGGGGTCTGTGTATCTCCTGGAGCTTCGGAATATTTTGTGTGTTTACACGTAGAGCTTTCTTTCTGGGGAGAAGATCGACAACTTTCGTCGTATTCTTAAGGGGCTTCAGCAAAAGGGTAAGAGTAGTTGCTAATCCCCATCTGGTGAACTGGGCCATTAGGATCTTATTTTGTTTGGCTTGCTGTGGGAAGACTGGGCATGGTGTATCATTGTGTGCTAGTGAGGTCCTATTTGTCTTTGCAAAGATGGCATTGGCTGTGGTGTGGAGAATGGATTTGGGGCGTGTGGATCTAGAGGCTGGGTTACCCACAGGAGCTCATTCTCATAGTTAGGGGAGAAACAGTGGGGACCTAACCTCAGCAAGTGGCAGTGGGTTGGAGAGACGTGGGCTTGGGCATTTACCGGTGCAGACACTTGACCGTGTTTATGTGATCCAGTGTAGTGCTCATAGGAGCTCCGGGAGGGATTCTTGTCCCTGTTACACAGATGAGGGGAATTATGTGACAGCGATTACGTTGTTTGCCCAAGGTCGCACAACTCATGGTTGGTAGACTGAGATCCGTACTCTGTGTTCTCTGACCCCGAAGCCCATACCCTTCCTTAACTGCCACGTTATACAGTCTCCACCACACCAGGTCTTGACGTGTGGGGGTAGGGCGGGCGAGAAGGACAAAGAGTTAGATGTGCAGCTACCTAACTAGTGAGGCGCAG
The DNA here is from genome assembly GCF_022079265.1 of Lynx rufus. Taxonomy (NCBI): domain Eukaryota; kingdom Metazoa; phylum Chordata; class Mammalia; order Carnivora; family Felidae; genus Lynx; species Lynx rufus. The sequence continues at coordinate 14,816,757 of NW_025814842.1, read as the reverse complement.
GTGCTGCTGGCACTGAGGCCGGGGAGAAAGGAGTTTGAACAGGATAGGAAGAAGATCATGAGAACCGCCAATCATCCCAGCGGCCGTCCCGATGGCCAGTGGGCCCTTGAATGATGAATTCTGGGGCTCAGTATTTAGCCGGGAGAGAGAGATTTTGGAATCTTTATGATATTCAAGTTGTGGATCAAGGAAAGAGGGCCAGAGATGGAACCTCAAGACCCAGCAGGCAGTTAGGCCTTTGATCACAGGTGTCGCTGGTGGCCAGGGTACTGGGGGTACCACTTCTCCCGCCAAGCTTCCTTATGGCCTCTGGCTGTGCTTACACGCCATGTTTAGGCCCCTAGCTCTCCTTCGTATTCTTAAAAGCCAAAATCCTCTATCAGCTGGGAGGACTCCGAGTTGAAAAATAGGTCACCTATTTGTGCTAAGTTGATTTGCTTTACTGAGGGACAGTGCCCCTCTCTTTCTATTAGTTTGAGTCACAAACTTGTCTAAACTCCTTGACTGTCTTAGATTTTCCAAGAAGTTCACTCTGGCCCTTGGCCACGCAAATTTTTTTTTTTTCAGGGTGTCCTAGAAATAGATTGTAGTTTTCCCTGCCAAATACACCTGCCCGGCCAGTCGAAAAGGAGTTGATGGAACCACAAACTAGAAAGGGAGAAGGATGTTTAAGAGGGAAGGGATAAAACGGGGTCTTCTCTGTGAATCTGGCATCTGGCCATCATTTTATCCCTTATCAGGGTGGCGTGTGCACGCGCGTGTTTCTGTGTTTGTATGTTTGTGTCGTCGCGTCTGTGTATGTTGATGCGATTGTGTTTATATGTTTGTGTGCTTGTGTGAGCGTGTGTATGTGTGTTTATGACTGTGTACGCGTTTGTATGTTTGTGTAGTTGTATTTGTGTAGGTGTGTATGATTGTATGTTTCTTTTTTTTTTAAAGTTTATTTATTTTGAGAGAGAGGGAGAGACTGTGTGCATATGAGTGTGGGAAGGACAGAGAGAGAGAGAGAGAGAGAAGGGGGCAGCGGTGCTGAGAGCTTGTCTCTGGTTCTGGGGGCCCCGGTTCTGGCTTGCCCCCGAACCTTCTCTCTGGAACCTCAGGAATCCCTCAGACCACAGGACATGCCATCATGGTTGTGTGAACTTTTTATTCGACAACATTTTGCTGACATTATCGGATCGGACGTGCCAGGATATCAGGGGAGGGGGATGAACACTTACGAACATGCTGGAGACGCCACAGAAGAGAAGTTCCGTGGGTGGGGACACTAGAAATGAGGGTGCTATCCAGGTTCAGAGGGCCTCGGTGTATTTTCTCTTACAGGCGTGGCCAGGGCCATGTTCGCCAATGATTAAGACCAGAATTCTTTAAGATGGGGTGTCTTTTTGATATATGGGGGCAATAAAGCTGGCCTTCTAATGCGACACTAATAACATCCCCGTAAGTTGTTAAATCTTGAAATTTATCCATCTGTTCAGTGTATAGCTCTCTTTGAAGAATATTTATTTAAGTGAGATAAGACGTCCAGGTTGGTGCTAAGGTTTACTTGGGGGGCACATGCCATTGCTGTGCTCAGCAGCAGACGCTGTCCCTTCCTCAAAAAAGAAAGAAAGAAAGAAAGAAAGAGAATAAAGAAAGGCCAGTCTGGGGAAACCCAGTAATAAAAGCCTCCTAGCGAGATTCTGCAGGACACGGTGCGCTGGGAGGAAAGACCAGTGGCACAGAAGTGTCCCGGGCACCGGGAGGACCGGTCTGGTCGCGCCAGCTGCTGGCAGGCAGTATGGCTCAGTGGGCAGAGCCTCAAAGAGGTGGACCCTCGGCTTGTCTCCCAGTTAAACGGGGGTCATTATTTCACCCTCAACCTTGCCCCACAGAAGAAAGTTGTGAGAATGAAGGTTCCAGGATGTAGAGCCAGTACGTAAGTGAGAAATAATAACCAAGGCTGTTGGTTCCGTGCTGGTACATAGACGAAAAGTTGCATTCATTCTCCCGCTGTTCGTGGCATGCCTGCAAATGTCCAAGCACTGTGTCCAGGTGCCGAAAGTCCAGATGATCCATCAGACGTGGATCCTGCCCTTAAGGGTCCACCCAAGAGACTAAGGGCAGGCGGAGCAGGTAGATGGGACGTGGCTCTCAGAATAGGACACCTCTGGCCTTCGTGCTTTCTGGAGCCCGTGACCTTGTCTGAGCTTCAGTGTTCCTACTTGTAAAAATGAGCCAGCAATGTTGACCTCAGGGTTCTCTTTTAATACCGAAGGCATAACGTCATTCATTCAACAAATATTTACCGAGTGCCTGTGATGTTTCAGGCACTGTGCTAGGCTTCTGGCTGCTGCAGCGAACCCCTCATGGGGCTGCTGGCCGGAGATGTTGTCTATTATGTGATGATGAATTATTGAACATAAAGGCAGCAGGAGACGATAGGAAGTGTTAGAGGTGGGGTGGAGGTTACTGCATTCACCTAGATGAGAGATGATGGTGGCCAGGGTCCGGGGGGGTCGCCATGGAGGTGGGGAGAAGTGGTTGGATTCTGGATTATTTTGAAGGTGGATTTACCAAGGTGTGCTGATGGGTGAGTATGGAGTATAAAAGAGAGGGGTCAGGGATGACCTCAGGATCTGTGGCCTGATCAACCGGAAGAATGGAGATTCTTTTAGAGGGAGAAAATCCTAGGAGGTCAGCATTGAATGTAATTCTGAGATGCTTATTTTAGTTATCCACGTGGAAATTTTGGCTAGGCCGTTGGATACTCACGTCTGGAGGTCAGGGAAGGAAAGAGGCTTAAATAGGTAAGATATCTTAAGTGGCATGTGGCAAAGGGGGGGTCCTAACTAGATTTTTAACTCGTAGTAATTTTCTTCTTCTTAGCGAGATAGACGCACAGGCGATTGTAATAAATGAAACAGAAAGGTCCTCTCTGCCCTTTACCCAGTTTCCCCCATCTTGCAAACCTATAATACAGTATCACAACCAGGATATTGACACTGATAGCCAACAGGCAGAAAATCCCCCCACCCCCACCACCAATGAAGCCGTACAAATTTAATCCATCAAATGCCCTCAAGCGCTACAGAAGATAAGCTATAGGAGTTCAGAGGAAGGAGCAATAATGTCCTGGGGTGGGGATGGCGTGATTCGTCAGAGAAAGCTTCCAGAAGAGGGAGGCACTTATGTGGGGCCTTGACGGACGGGAAAGGCCGTGGGATCTGCGACAGGAGGGTGGCCCCCGGGGGGTGGAAGTGCGGTGCGTGCTGGGCCTTCGAGGCTCTTTGGCCTGTTCAGGGTGGCGGGTGTGGAGGTGGGCCCGTCGGGAAGCAGGATCGAAAGGTTGGTGAGGTCCGGGTGGGGCTGCAGTGGGCAGGCAGTCGGAAGGGTTGTGCTTGAAAGAAGTACAGCCAACTCTGCGGAGTTTAGTTCAGCCCCGATGTCTGCGGGTGCTGCCGCTGAGAACCTCACGGGAGGCCGGAGAGGAGAGTCCACCCGACAACCCAAACTAAAGGGAAGCCAGGCCCTTGAGGTCAAAGGGGAAGGAAAGGGACGCCTCATTTGACATGTTGAGTGCCTAAGGGTGCAGGCTCCCGAGACCCACTGCGTGCACCCTGCTCCCCTCTTATTCTGTCTCCACCACTGCTCAGCCAGGTCCTTGCTGTTTTGATTCGCATTTCCACGTGGGGACACTGAGGCACAGAGAGGTTTAGTCACTGCCTCAAGGTCACACAGCTGGGCGAGGAGAAGCCAGGTCAAAGACCGGGCTGTCTGATGCCCAGGAGCTCAGATTTAACCTCCAGTGGCTCAGCCTCTCGGGCTCATCTTATTCAGATGATAGGCTCCCTTTTATTCACTCAGTTTTATTTTTGTTTTTTTGATAGGCTCATTTTTATTTTTTACTAAACCATTTTTTTTAATGTTTATTTTTGAGAGAGGGAGAGACCGAGATAGAGTGAAAGTGGGAGAGGGCCAGAGAGAGCCAGAGACACAGAATCTGAAGCAGGCTCCAGGCTCTGAGCTCTGGCCACTCAGCACAGAGCCCGACGCGGGGCTCAAACTCAGGAACCATGAGATCCTGACCTGGGCCGAAGTCGGATGCTCAACAGACTGAGCCACTGTCGATGGAGTCAGTGGCTAGGGGGGGGAAAGCGTTCGCTCTGGGCCAGTTCTGCCCCTTCTAGTAATGAAGCATGTGACCTTGGGCCAGGCTCTTGACTTCCTGACCTTGACAAAGGACGTGGAAGAGCTTGGGTGGCTCTTCTGCAGTGTTAGGATGATGGTTGCAGGGGACGGGCGAGGGCAAGCGTCTGGTGCTTTGCTCAGAAAGGTGGCGCCTCTGTGGCTCACAGCGGGCGTCACGGGGCTGGCGAGACAGTTGGAGTTTCAGCAGCAGTGAACCTGGAGCCAGGCAGTGGTGGCCTGAGCCTGTCCCCACTCAAGAAGAGGCATGGGGCAGAATGATGAATCTGGATGTCCATATGTAACCAGATCAGTTGGAACTGGAGGATCTCTAGCTGCTTGTTAGCAGAAGCCATGTGGTTTTGCAGTATTTCTTTAAGGAAGGAATCTGTGATCTACTGCTGATGTGATTTTTCATTATTTTGCTCAGCCTACCCTTTATTGTCTTTTTTTTTTTTTTTTTCTTTTTTAAGTAGGCTCGATGCCCAGCATGGAGCCAAGGCGGGGCTTGAACTCATGACCCTGAGATCAAGACCTGAGCTGAGATCAAGAGTCTGACCCATAACCAACTGAGCCACCTAGGCGCCCTGCTCCCTTTCATCTTCTTGATTAAAAATGTTTTATTTTTACCTTTCTCTTCCCTTTTATTTTCTTTTTTGAAAGATCTTATGTTTTGTTTTTTTTTCAACATTTATTTATTTTTGGGACAGAGAGAGGCAGAGCATGAACGGGGGAGGGGCAGAGAGAGAGGGAGACACAGAATCGGAAACAGGCTCCAGGCTCCGAGCCATCACCCCAGAGCCCGACGCGGGGCTCGAACTCACGGACCGCGAGATCGTGACCTGGCTGAAGTCGGACGCTTAACCGACTGCGCCACCCAGGCGCCCCGAAAGATCTTATGTTTTTAAGTAATCTCTATACCCAATGTGGAGCTCGAACTCACAGCCCCAAGATCGAGAGGCATGTGCTTCACCAACTAAGCCAGCCAGGGCCCCTTTGTCTTCTATTTAACACCCTAAAACTTAAAACATCCTCTTGAAAATGCTTCCCGCAGCAACAGAAATATAATCCATTATAGAGTATCTTGGTTTTCAAACTGGGATTGAGATTATATTTTTGAAAAACAAAACTTGAGATTGAAATGTAATGGATGCGGTGGCAGGCTGAGTAATGTTGCCCCCAAATTACAGATGCGGTGGTAGGCCACAAATACGTGGTCCCCCCCTGCCCCCCCAAATACGTCCAGGTCCTTGCTCCTGGAACCTGTGAGTATGTTACCTTACGTGAGAAAATTTACAATACAGATGTGATTATCTTAAGTATTTTGAGATGAGGAGATTAGCTTGGATTTTCCTGGCGGGAATGATGTTATCATAAGGGTCCTAATTAGAAGGAGGCAGGAGGGTCACAGTCAGAAAGTGATGTGACCATGTGCCGGGGTGGGGGCGTGGAGGGGGATGGCCCCTGGGCATGCACTGGGCTGCCTATGATTATACAGAATTTATATGAGTAATGAGGACAGTTGGCCTGAGAGTGGGGAGGACGAATCGGACGGTCCTGCATAGAACATTATGGTGGCCCAAGGGTCACCTCCTTATTTCGTGTCTTTTTTCTTCTGGTCATTTTCAAGCATTTAATCTTTTTTTTTTTTTTTTTGGATTCCTCTCTGATCAAAACGTGCTCGGAAGAATGGGATAATGGTTACGTACCCCTTGTGTGAATTCACGAATTCCGTGGCCTTGGGCTTGCTGATTTCACTGAATGTTAGCTTGGGGAGTGACAAGGGGAGAAACGGAGGCCAGCTCCTCGTTCTGTTGGGTGGGTGCAGCACCTCGCTAAGGGACATGACCCGACCCCTCCACACAGGCCGCCCCTCACCCCAGGGCCCGGGCCTTTGCACTCGGAGTCCGTCCAGAGAGGCTCCCGGGGGCCTGCCCCCTCTCTATGGGGTCAGTCACCCCTCTCAGGCGGTGCCTAGGTTTGAAATGAGAGCTTTTGTCCTCTGTCACCGATAGGAGCTTCAGGTATGTCTGAGAGAGGGAGGGTGGCGTCTTGAGGCGGGGCTTTGGCCGTCCAGAGGCCCCGGAAAACCTCACCTCTGGCGTTACTTTCGGCGGATAACAGGGAAGCTGGCATCGGGGAAGGGGGAGTGTGGCCCTGTGGGGAGGAGAGACAGAAGGGGAGCCTAGAAACGTCTCCCGTCGGAGTGGTGTTTCATAGTGACATTTTCTCAATTAAAAACTGTGGAGGAGGCATAATGATATACGCTTTCCTACAAGGGCTGGGAGACTCTGTGGGCAGCTACATTCCTCTGCACTTTGTTGCCGGTGGAACAGAAAAAGAAAAAAATGTCAAGGAGCGAGTACAGCGCGCGCTCCCTGTCGAGAGAAGAACTGAGCCTTTGTGTTTTGTGAGGCTCCGGCAGGGCGGAGGCCCCGGCTTTGAACCACGCATTTGAGTCGCCCGTGAGAATCCCAGCTTTGCCGCTGGCTGACTGTGTGACGTCTGGCCGGTCGCTTCAGCTCTCTGATCTTGGTTTCCTGAACTTCACAATGGGTCACGTCCAGGACACCGCGCGGGGCGTGGGTGAAGCGTGGCACGCCCGTAGCTGGTGCCCCGGAATCCGCGGCCGTGGTGGTTGTTCTTTCCGCGATTGGAGGGGGTGCCTGACACAGGGAATGAGCCCCCCACCCCCAAGGGGTGGAGGAAACAGCCCGCCCAGACGCCTCTGGGGTGTGTGCGGAAGTCATGGCTGCATATGGAGCTGAGAAAAGCAGCGATCATTCTCTCTGTGAATCAATAGTGTAGAAAAACCCCCCTTTCCTGCTCCAGGCTGCTCATACATATGTCTTCTCTGCCTGGGCAGCCCTTTCTGCCCATTTCTTATCTGCTGGCGTTCTATTCCTGCTGTCCCCCAGCTGCCACCGCTTCTCTCGAGCCTCTCAAACCCACTCCCAGCCGGACGGAACTCATTCTTTGTGCTCCGACCTGGCTCATTGCTCATTTATATCACAGTAACACGCGGTGGGGAGTCGGCCGCTTAACCGACTAAGCCACCCAGGCACCCCTCCCCACTTCTGTAGGTCTGAGTTCCTTCACTGAAGTATATCCTGAAGGGCAGGAACAGATTTATTTTTGAATCTCTCGTAGTGTTTGAACAGAGCCTTGCACATTGTAGGCACTTAGTAAATATTTGTGGACTCCTGGAATTGCTGTGACTTGAAGGAATTGAAGTTCCCAGAATTCCGGAATAATCCGCCTTGAGGGATATTTACCCTGTCCTTGTATTGAGTATCTACTACCTGCTGGGCACCGGGAATGCACCGATGAAAAATTCAAGGCTCCGTGACCCAGCAGACAGGATTGCTTCAGCAAAGTCATTCTGGGTTCTCTTCTGGTTCCCATCACGTCCGGATCTTCCCGAGAAGATCCTCGTACCGTACGGGGGGCTAGAACAGTGGGCGCTCATGGTGACCTCTGGCTAGCAGATGAAGGCTAGAGAGAAGCAACAGAAGTATGTTATATATTCTAGAACTATTGCCACTCAAACTTACTGAACAGAAATCATCTCCGGGCCTTAGTCTGGTACAAAATTCTCTCTTTTCCTTGTACTCGTCAGGAACCGCAGCTCTGTGCCCCCCGGTGTTGTCTGTATACAGATCTTCTTAGATCTTCTGGCCGTCCCAGGAGCTCAGAGGGAGCAGGGGCCTTGTCCAAGGTCACTCATCCCAGCCAGGAGAACCACAGAGTGCTGACAGTGAGTTGGGGCGGGGGGTGGGTCATGTTCTCCTTCTCCCGTCCTGTGACTTTGGCTGGCCCTCTGAGTCTCCGTGTTCTGATCTTTCCTGTACCTTCTGGGCACAGCTGAGGTCTCCTAAGTCAGTGCTAAGTGTCAAAGGTACAGCGATTTCAAAAACAAATGGACATTAGTCGGTTGGGAACAGGGAGAAAACCAAGTTTACTTCCTTCCCTTTACCTGACTTTACTGGTAAGGTTGAGACAGTTGAGTAAAATTGGGTTTGGGGAATATCTATGGATTTCAAATGTCTTGGCTAACCTTGATATCATTTTTTTCTGATAATCATCACAAGCCAGTTGATTTTTAAATTTCAAATGTGTTTATCCAGTATTTCTGGAAGTCTCTGAATGTGTGATCATTTATTTCTTTGAATTGTTTACCAATAGATGAAACCTGACATTTCCACTACGGTGGATTTTATTTTCTCAATAGTGTAGAAAACGTTGTGAATGTATCCCTCTCATTCTCAAAGGTTAAACATACATTTAAGATTTGAAACTCACACGTAGAATTACCGTACGATGCACCCTGCTCTTCTGAGTATATGCCCCCAAAATCTCAAACAGATGTTGGTACAGCCATGTAATGGCACCATTTTTCACAATAACCAAAAGGTGGAAATGACCCAAGTGTCCATCGAAAGGCGAACGGATAAACAAAATGCGGCATAGACACGCAATGGAATATTGTTTAGCCTTGAAAAGGAAGCAAATTCTAACACCTGTTACAACACGGGTAAACTCTGAAGCCATTATGCTCAATGAAGTAAGCCAGTCACAAAAGCACAAATACAGTATGACTGTACTTATTATACGAGGAGGCATTTAGAGTCGTCAGATTTACAGAGACAGAAGATAGGATGGTTGCCGGGAGTTGAGGGGAGGGGGGACGGGGTGTTTTTGTTTAATGCGTAAAGAATTGCAGTTTGCGATCATAAAAAAGTCCTCGAGGTAGATGGCAGTGATGGCTGCATAGCAGTGTGAACGGATTTAATGTCACTGAACTACACACTTAGCCATGATTAAAATGGCATCAGGGAAATGCAAATTAAGCCACAATGAGATATCACCTCGCATCTGTCAGAATGGCTAAGATAAAAAGCCCAAGAAACAACAAGTATTGGCGAGGATGTGGAGAAAAAGGAACCCTCGTTCACTGTTGGTGGGAATGCAAACTGGGGCAGCCACTGTGGAAAACAGTATGGAGGTCCTCAAAAAATGAAGACTGGAGGGGCGCCTGGGTGGCTCAGTTGGTTGAGCGTCTGACTTTGGCTCAGGTCATGATCTCACGGTCTGTGGGTTCAAGCCCTCAGGCTCTGTGCTGACAGCTCAGATCCTGGAGCCTGAATCGGATTCTGGGTCTCCCCCTCTCTCTGCCCCTCCCCTGCTTGCATTCTGTCTCTCTCTCTCTCTCTCTCTCTCTCTCTCTCTCAAAAATATTAAAAAAATTTAAAAATGAAATGAAAACTGGAAATCCCATATGATCCAGTAATTCCACTACTGGGTATTTACCCCAAGAGTTTGAAAACACTAGTTCCAAAAGTTACATGCACCCCTATGTTTATTGCAGCATTATTTACAATAGTCGAATTACGGAAGCAGCCCAACTATCCATTGATAGATGAATGGCTAAAGAAGATGTAGATATATATACAATGGAATATTATTCAGCCATAAAAAGAATGAACTTTCGCCATTTGCACCCACATGGATGGGTCTAGAGAGTATAATGCTAAGTGAAGTACGTTGGTCACAGAAAGATAAACACCATATGACTTGACTCCTATGTGGAATTTAAGAAGCAAAACAGTTGAACAACAACAAAAAAAGCAAAAAAATGGACTTAACTATAGAGACGAAACTAACGTTTACCAGAGGGGAGGTGGGTGGGGGGATGGGTGAAATAGGTAAAGGGGATTGAGAGTATACTTACCATGATGAGCACGGAGTAATGTACAGAATTGTTGAATCCCTGTATCGTACACCTGTAACTTGTTAAATAGAACACTGTACGTTAACTATGCTGGAATTAAAATTTTAAAAAATGGTTAAAATGGTTTAAAAAAAGGAAAGAAAAGGGGCGCCTGGGCGGCTCAGTCGGTTGGGCGTCCGACTTCAGCTCAGGTCATGATCTCACAACTCGTGAGTTCGAGCCCCGCGTCAGGCTCTGTGCCGACAGCTCAGAGCCTGGAGCCTGCTTCGGATTCCGTGTCTCCCTCTCTCTCTGCCTCTCCCCCAGTCACGCTCTGCCTCTCTCTGTCAAAAATAAAGAAACATTAAAAAAAATTTTTAGGGGCGCCTGGGTGGTGCAGTCGGTTGAGCGTCTGACTTTGGCTCAGGTCATGTCCTCGCAGTTCGTGAGTTTGAGCCCCGCGTCGGGCTCTATGCCGACAGCTCCGAGCCTGGAGCCAGCTTCCGATTCTGTGCCTCCCTCTCTCTCCGCCCCTCCTCCACTCTCTTACTCTCTTTCAAAAATAAATAAACATTAAAAGATTAAAAAAAATTTTTTTTAAAGGAAAGAAAAAAGAAAAAAAGGTTTTAACTGCATAACCCATCATCATAGTGGCCTATGCTTTTCAGATCTCATGCGCTGCCTTTGTAGACAGAGGTATGGCTGCATTATCGTCTCAGTCATTTTATTTTATTTTTTTATTTTTTTTATTAAAAAAAACATTTTTTTTAACGTTTATTTATTTTTGAGACAGAGAGAGACAGAGCATGAAGGGGGGAGGGGCAGAGAGAGAGGGAGACACAGAATCTGAAACAGGCTCCGGGCTCTGAGCCGTCAGCACAGAGCCCGACAGGGGGCTTGAACTCACGGACCGCGAGATCATGACCCGAGCCGAAGTCGGATGCTCAACCGACTGAGCCACCCAGGCGCCCCCATTTTACTTTATTTTTTATTTATTTTCTTAAGCTTATTTATTTTGAGAGAGAGAGAGAAAGAGAGAGACAGCGTGAGTGGGGGAGGGGCAGAAAGAGAGAAGGAGAAGGAGAGAATCTCAAGCAGACTCCACACCATCAGTGCAGAGCCCCGTGCAGGGCTTGAACTCGTGAACCGTGAGATCCTGACCTGAGCTGAAATCAAGAGTCTGGTGCTTAACTGAATGAGCCACCCAGGCAGCCCAGACTGTTAGTCATTTTAGACATGAGAGTGTGTTTTGTTGGATGTATTTGAACCTTCTTTGTTTCTGCATGAGCAGGGGTGGGGGGAAAGGGTGGTGCTCTTGCCTTTGTTGACTTTTAACAAATGGTTACAAAGGGAACAAAACAAAAACACCCAAAACCTGCAGTGGACGGGTCCAGAAAACATTGCTAGCACTTTCATGTCGGCTCATGCCAGGCACAGTCTGGTCCCAGGTACGTGCCTGCTGAATGGGTGGGTGCTGTACAGAGTACAAGGCAGATGATAAAGTAATGCGATTCCCCTACTGGAACTAAAATATTCCAATTCAGCGAATGTTAGCTGAGAACCTCCTAGGTGCCAGAGAGCGTAGTTCATACTGGGTCTGAGTTGAAGGGGTGAAAAGATAGTTTAACCCCATTTCAGTGCATGGAGAGGGGCCCCTGTAGACAGTGATGACGACTGTGGCAATGGATTATGAGGGACGGTCCCTGCGGCAGAAGTATGAGGTACAAGGCCAGAGGAGGGGGATTAATTCTTTCTGAGGAGGCTGGTGGGAGCACTGTTTCCTGGAAAGGTCCCTTGACTGAGCTGGGATTTAAAGGATCGGGTACACAGGTCACTCTGGAATCTAGTTCAGCCCAGCGGGATTGAAGGACCTGCAAATTAATCATCTTTTCTCTAAGAAAGCTGCCTTCGCTCCAGGAAGGACTCTTTTTTGGGGGAGCGGTCTTGAGCCCCTTGAGACATCCTCAGGAATATACTCCCTGGTGACAAATCTCTGTCTTTGGAGGGCAGGAATAGTTTTAGCATCAGCTACTGGCTGTTTTAGAGTCAAATCGGGTGGGCCAGTGACTGACCAAGTTGGCCAGACCACTTGTGTCATTATGCAGTGACCTGGTTGATATTTATTCCTTGTCACTGGCTTCGAAGGACATTCAGAAGAAGGTTCTCCCAAGTGTCTGGAGCAATGACAGCAGTAGTAGGTCCTGTGGCTTCCTTAAGTGGCCCCCATGCTCACTGGAGAGTCTGTTGAAAATATCAGTGTCGAGGGGCGCCTGGGTGGCTCAGTCGGTTGAGCGACCGACTTCGGCTCAGGTCATGATCTCATGGTTTGTGGGTTCGAGGCCCGCATCGGGCTCTGTGCTGACAGCTCAGAGCCTGGAGCCTGCTTCGGATTCTGTGTCTCCCCCTCTCTCTGCCCCTCCCCTTGCTCATGCTCTGTCTCTCTCAGTAATAAATAAGCATTAAAAAAATTTAAAAAAAGATCAGTGTCGTGTCATTATAGTTAGAACTTTAGGGGAGAGTCCTCTCCAACATTGTCTAGTTATTCATGCAACAAAATGAGCTTGTTGGAAGAGAGTGTCACTCCTATTTAAGCTTAAAACTTGATTTCAGTGCTACAGTGACACTCAGACAGAGCTTAGATTCAGAATAGACACCAAGTCCTGTCTCCTTTGTCCTGAATTTGCATTTTCCCTACCTCTCCTGATCTCCGATTTCCAAGGCTAGCCTACTTTTGGTAGGAGAGGCGTTTTGAGGGTGGCTCTGTTGGTTTTAACAAAGGGGCTGTTTTGTTGTAAACAGTCCGTGCTCTCTGCTCCAAACCCTGCTGATGTTGAGGTACATTTAGTGTTAGCTGGTGAGGGCTGGGCATGCTGAATCATTTGACAAACCACGGTTTTGGCTTCTCTGTAGAACCATGTTGGCCAACTGAGTCAACTGACCTACAAGCCCACTTAGCTTGGGGATTTAGAAAATTAACACCTTAGAAAAGTGATCTCTGAAGAGTTTAGAAAGATTTTTCTGTCTTCATAGAAAATGTAGTAGTACTTTAAAATTTTATTATGTGTTGATTTTCCTACTGTGCAGGGTTACTACATGCAGGAAACAACAGAAGCAAAAGAATATCATTCCGGCACTTGAGGTGTGCTCAGGAGCTGGGGCAGCAGAGCACCATAGAATATTCGAACAGGAAGCACCAGGAGATGTGTTTAGAAAAAATGGCGTGGCGCCATGTTACTTGAAATACAGGAGATGAAGGCATAGTTGGGCGTAAACTTGCACATGATTGTTAATTGTCGGTGTGGGTCAGGGGTCTGAGACCTCTCGGTTTTCCTCCATGGCCTTGTCTAGTTTGGTACGAGGGTGTCTGTGATGGGTCCTGTGTCGTTAAAGTCTGTTTGTTTGTTTTTTTTTTATGACACTTCTTATACCATGAATTCCTATGGAACAGGTGCTGGCAGCTTAGGCTTCTTGTTACTTGTTCTTGTAGAAATGAAATGTGTTTCCCTGCATAGAGCATGCTCTAGTTAAAATTAAAAAGGCAAAGAAAAAAAGCTGAAATATCGAAGCTCATTTTCGATGTGCCTTCATAACCAACATAACTACTCCTGAGCAACGATTTTAATGTTTCCCAAGGCTGACACCCACAGACCTCAAACAGCCGGCCCTCACCTGGAGCTTTGGGGAGTCCCCCCTTGTCCTTCACAGGGCTTCCGTTTCCCTCACAAGCTTCTGGAAGCTGCCTCTGCTCTCAGAGCGCTTCACCATGCTAGATTATGCACATGTATTACCCTGGTAAAAATCTTCTCTTTTATGTATCTGTTGCCAACAATGCCAGGCAGAGAGGGCCATGACATTGCAGGCTCTTCCATTTCTCATGTTAGCATTTCTTGGGCACTCCTTATTGCTCGGTGTCATCTCCCTGGTGTCTGCAGTCTCGCTTTTCTTCTAGATTTCCACATGAGCGGCCAAAGGAACTCTGGCTGTGGAGGGTCTAGAGAAGGGTCCTTCTCTTTTTTGCTTTTGTGTTAGGCATTCGGGGAAACTTCTAGGAGATGGGGGTTCCAGCTAAGGGCCTTATGGCTCTTGAGTGAAGCCAAGCCACCCTCTTCAGCCCTTCTTCCTGTTGTGATGCTGGGCCCTTGTCCAGCTGGGTGTCCCATCTCCACAGTCGGCCTGCTAGTCTCCCAGTGATCCCAGTTCCTGCCTCTACCCCTCCTGGTCTGCTGCTCTCTCAGTGGCAGGTGCAGGCTGCCTCTTTGGTCCTGTGTTCTTCCCCTTGTCTTCCTTACCCAGGATAAGGACCACTGACAGCAGCTCCTGGCCGACAGACACTTGCCAGATGTTGGCATGATGCCTCAAGTCCATTCTATTTCCTCTTATCGGCATAGTAAGGATCCCTAGCTCGTCAAACTTCGTCTTCTCTGCACATCAACTGAATGGCGTAGAACCAGGTTCTGGAAGGTGTCCTAGGACATAAACTTGCTCCTTCAATATAGACCTCGAACGTTGCACTAATACCTAACGTTTATCGAGCCCTTCTGTGTGATAGATACTAATACCTGCATTCTATCATTTAAGTTGAAACCAGTGACACCCCCATTCCCCCTGCTTCTCTTTCCCCCCTCCCCTCCATAGCACAGTTAGCTCAGAGTATTTGGTTCTGCCCGTAGGGATACTCTGATGTTGGGGAGGGGCTGGCATTACCCACCATTATGCAAAAGAACAGTCTGCAGCCCTGAACTCCCAGTGACAGCAGATGAATGACAAGGTTGGCTTCCTCGTTGCCTCTTTGCTACCGTTTTGATGGGCAGGTTTTTCTTACTGCTTTCCTGGCTTATTAAAAAATATTTGAACCTCTGTATTCTGTGTCCCTGTAGAACTTCCTTGGGGAGAGACCACCCCATTTTGTTGGTTTCTTTCTCTAGTTGATTTGGTTGGCGGATGAGCCAGGTGGGTAAATCTGAACACTATTTGAGTAGTTTCGACTATGGGCATCTTGTGAATTCCCTTTCGGCCCTATAGGCCAATCAAATATTCGTTAAAGACTTCACTAAAGACTAAATAACAATACTGAAACTTAATGAGCCCTTCCAGGATGTGATAGGTGTTGTGTGTATAACAAACCTTCGAAGTTGGTACAACTGACAATCTCTTTGCAAAGGTGAGGTGATTTTTGTGAGATTTTGCAGCTAGTAGGAGGTGGGGCCAGGATACAAAAGCAGGTCTTTAGTACTCCAGGGCTTGGTCCTAATCAGGACACGGCCCTACCTTGGTGCCGGTTACTCACACACATAGTCAAGTGTGTGACTATGGGGGTAGGGAGTCAGCAAGGCTCAAAGGGACAGTTGGTCACAACTTGACCTTCCAGGATTGTGTGCTAAGTTGGGGAGACGAGGCAGAGCCCTGATTGGCAGGTTTAGTAACAACGTTAGACACCAAGATGAGGGATGTCCTGGTGAAGTCCGGGGTTCCGGAGAACTTGAGAGCTTTCCCACACGTTTAGAAATGTGCCAGGTCCCCCGAGGGGGCCCCGAGCACTTTTATAGTCTAGGTAACGAGGGCTGCCTTAGCCTCCTTCTCTGCGCCACAGCACAGCGTGTGGGGCTCCTTCTGGTGGGCCCGTGACGGCTTTCATTTGCAAGCCTGTCTGTGCTGGTGTTAAATAATTTGTATACCCTGGAAATATTTCTTTAGGAGTTGCCTCCAAAATGGATTTCTGTGAAGCAAATTATTTTTAAAATGCACTAAGGGAGCTCAGTATTTAAAGAAGTTCCATAAAGCATGGTCACACTCTAATTTGTCTGTTCTGTGTTTTTTATTTACTGTGTTTCTTTAAAGCAAGTTAAAAAAAATTTTTTTTTAGGATGTGAGGGCAATCTGGCCATGACATCTGTCACCCCATTGATCGCCAGGGTTGATTCGGCTGATCTGGCTGGCTAGGCGGGTGTCCCCTTCCTCCCTCACCTCTCCATGTGCGTCCCTCCCAAAGCTGCGCGCTCGGCCGAAGAGGACGACCTTCCCCGATAGAGGAGGACCGTTCTTCGGTCGAGGGTATACGAGTAGCTGCGCTCCCCTGCGAGAACCTCCAAACAAGCTCTCAAGGCCCATTTGTAGGAGAACGTAGGGTAGTCAGGCTTCCAAGGCTCCAGACACATCCAAATGAGGTGCTGCACGTGGCAGTCTGCCTTTCTTTAAAATAAATAAATGAAAATAAAAGTAAATTTTTTTTAACATTGATTCATTTTTGAGAGACAGGGTGAGAGTGCAAGTGGGCAGGGGCAGAGAGAGAGGGAGACACAGAATCCGAAGCAGGCTCCGGGCTCCGAGCTGTCAGCACAGAGCCCGACGCGGGGCTCCAAGTCACGGACGGTGCGATCATGACCTGAGCCGAAGTCGGATGCTCAACCGACTGAGCCACCCAGGTGGCTCTTCAGAGCAAGTTTTAGCCAGTATGTCGGGACATGCTGAAATATTGCTTCTCTTCTAGTCCTTCTATTCCTCTGCACCATCACCCGGTTCCCGCTGGGGCAGGTGCTGTGATCCAGGAGCCGGGGCGCACGGAGGCTTAAACTCCAGACGGTCTCCTCCCTCAAGAACTTGGGAGGATCATGGGGCGCCTGGGTGGCGCAGTCGGTTAAGCGTCCGACTTCAGCCAGGTCACGATCTCGCGGTCCGGGAGTTCGAGCCCCGCGTCAGGCTCTGGGCTGATGGCTCGGAGCCTGGAGCCTGTTTCCGATTCTGTGTCTCCCTCTCTCTCTGCCCCTCCCCCGTTCATGCTCTGTCTCTCTCTGTCCCAAAAATAAATAAACGTTGAAAAAAAAAAAAAAAAAAATTAAAAAAAAAAAGAACTTGGGAGGATCAGACAAGTGGACTTTAGCAATGGGAACAACAGTTCAGGATTTGTGACCAGGTCAACCTGGCAGATGAGCCTCGTGTGTGTTACCTTGCAGGGGATGCATGGCTGGCTGGTGGCCTCTGGGGAGGGTCTAATCTTGGCTGGGCTCTCAGGGAAGTTTCCCTTCTCGACATCCAAAGCAGACCTCTCTCCGTTTTTCCCCGGACTCTGCAAGGCTCTGCTGGCCTCTCTCAATTTGCTGTCAAAGCTTGAGGCTACCCAAGGCAAGCTCTTGTCAACCTTACCTTTTTCCCGTGAATACCTGTGTCCGTTTTTATTATCATGCTCTTGCTCTTGTCTCTTTTTAAAAAAATTTTTCTAATGTTTATTTTTGAGAGAGACACACACACAGGGTGCAGGTGGGGGAGGGGCAGAGGGAGAGGGAGACACCGAATCCGAAGCAGGCTCCAGGCTCTGAGCCGTCAGCACAGAGACGGACGCGGGGCTCGAACTCCGCCAACCACGAGATTGTGACCCGAGCCGAAGACACTTCATCGACTGAGCCACCCAGAGGCCCCAACTTCTTTCTCTTGAAAGGAAATGACTCTTCTCTTTGTTAACACCATGTCCTTCACATCGCTTAATTCTCCATCCCTTCCCCCCCAGTCCTAATCTACCATTTACCCCAGTGCTCCCCCAAGCGTTCAGGCGTGTTCGGGAGCCTTCGATTCTAAGAAATGCTTTTCTTCCTCTCTGCTCTCTGACCAAGCTGCCATGTAGCTCCTCTCCTTGCCTTCTCCATCTTAACATGGGTCTGTTCTTTTCTACTCCTTTATTTCCACTCACCTTTTGCAATCTGATTCTTGCTGTCATTACAGTGTCGAATCAGCCCCTGGAGGGGTCCCTGGTGGCTTCTTCAAAACCTTCCTCTCCTTTGGCTTGTCTGTCTTCTGGTTTGCTTCTTCTCCTTCTTCCAACCCCTAAACGTGTCTGTTACTCAAGTCTGTCTCCTGCACACTCTTCCCTACCAGGCTGGTGCTTTTGGCTTTCGCCTTGGCACTCGGGTGTCCCAAAGTGGTATCCTTGCTGCCACCTGCACTCCTGTTTGACCCAAGCTTTGAGCCTTGCTCGAGGCTCTCACTGAGCTTCTCCGTGTCCCCATCCCCTCTGGGCACCCTGCCCCCGCCGCGGCAACCAGCTCTCATGACCCCCGTGGATGGCGTCACTGTTGCTCCCATGGGCCAGGCTTATTGTCCTCTTTGGGTCTTCTCTGTTGGATCTTGCCTCCGGGCGATTGCTAAGTGACATAGGGTTTATCCACCCGCTCTCCCAACACCACCAGCTCCTCCACACGCCCTTCCCCACTAGCCTGCCTCCCCACCTGTTCCCCGCTCTGTTCCACATGAATGGTGCCCTTCTTTGGAAAACTATCTCTTGAGGTTCTCTGCCCATGTTTAATCAGATTACTTGTGTTTTTGGTATTGGGTTACAAAAATGCTTTTTGTAGTTTGGATTTTTAAAAAAGTTTACACGCACAAGATGGGGAGGGGCAGAGAGAGAAGGAGAGAAAGAATCGGAAGCAGGCTCCACAGTGTCAGCGCAGAGCCCGACGAGGGGCTCGAACTCATGAATTGTGAGATCACGACCTGAGCCGAAGTCAGATGCTTAACCAGCTGAGCCACCCAGGTGCCCCCAAAATTCTTTTTATATTTGGGATGTTAACCTCTTATCAGGTGAAATCGATTAAGGGGATTAAGAGTACACTTATCTTGATGAGCCCTGAGAAATGTACGGAATTGTTGAATCATTGTATTGTACACCTGAAACTAATAGAAGACTGTATATATTATTTTTTTTCAAAAAAGGAATAGCATCCTTCCTGGCCACCTGCTGCCTTCCTGCTGCTACTCCAGGGCATCTTACACACTCCAAATATCAATATCAGACTCTCCCTCTTAGATCTACTCTCACCCTGACATTCAAGGCTTTCCACAACACGGCGCCCATACTGATGTCTTTTTTCTTTCTTTTTAAAAAATGTTTATTTATTTTGAGAGGCAGAGTGCAAGTGGAGGAGGGGCAGAGAGAGAGGGAGACGCAGAATCTGAAGCAGGCTCCAGGCTCCGAGCTGTCAGCACAGAGCCCCACGCGGGACTCAAACTCGTGAACTGCGAGATCATGACCTGAGCCGAGGTTGGATGCTTGACTGACTGAGCCACCCAGGTGCCCCCGTGCCTGTATTGATTTCTTATCGCTGCTGTAACCCATTACTACAAACTTAGTGGCATAAAATAATCCAAAGCTGTTATCCTGCAATTCTGGAGGTCGGAAGTTCGAAGTGGGTTTTACCAGGCTAGAGTCAAGGTGTCAAAAGGGCCATGTTTGTTTTGGAGATGCTGGGAGGGCATCCGTTTCCTTGCCTTTTCCAAGTTCTAGAGACAGCTTGCTCTCCGGGGCTTGTGGCCCCTTCCTTCATCCTCCAAGGCAGTATCAGTATCTTCCAAGAGTTCTCTCTCTCCAACTCTAACTTCCTCTTCCATATTTTTTTTTTAATTTTTTTTAACGTTTATTTTTGAGACAGAGAGACGCAGAGCATGAACGGGGGAGGAGCAGAGAGAGAGGGAGACACAGAATCGGAAGCAGGCTCCAGGCTCTGAGCTGTCAGCCCAGAGCCGGACGCGGGGCTCGAACTCACGGACCGTGAGATCGTGACCTGAGCCGAAGTCGCACGCTTAACCGACTGAGCCACCCAGGCGCCCCTTCCTCTTCCATCTTTTAAGAACCCTTGTGTTTACATAGTGCCCACTGGGCTAATCCAGGATAATATCCCCCAACTCAAGGTCCCTGATTCAATCACATCACCAAAGGCCTTCTGTTCCGTGAGGTGACATACTCACGGGTTCTGGGGACCAGGGCATGAACATACTTGGGGAGATACTTTTCTACTTACCACAGCACCCAGGCTTTCTTCCACACTATTTTTTTCTTTCCCCTCCATTGTATCTTTTGTGCTGGACAAACAAAATAAGACAATAGAAATAGCAACCGACACGTGTGGAGTGTTTGCCAAAGGGCCTTCCACACATAAGTTCATTTAAACCACACGACTAGGGGCGCCTGGGCGGCTCAGTCGGTTAAGTGCCCGACCCCGGCTCGGGTCATGATCTCAGAGGTTTGGGTTCGAACCTCATGTTGGGCTCTGCTCTGGTGGTGTGGAGCCTGCTTGGGATTCTCTCTCTCTCCCTCGCTCTCTGCCCCTCCCCCACTCACGCTGTCTCTGTCTCTCTCAAATAAACTAACAAAATAAAAATAAAAAAACAAACCCCACACCTGTTGTATAATACCAATTATTGTTTCATTTCACAGGCGAGGAAACGGAGGCTCAGAGAGGCAGTTTGCTCAAGGCCACACACTAATGGATAGTGGAGTTTAAAAAGAAATAGTTGGATTGAGACATACTTTATATACTATGAAATTCGCCTGTTTTAAGTGTCCAGTTCAATGATTTTTCATAAATGAATCGAGGTAGGCGTACATTACCACAATCGAGTTTTAGAAAATATCTCTCACCCCCAAAAGATACCTAGGGAAGCTCTTAGTGCATTGGGGAAGACAGACAGTTAAACTAATTATTATTATTTAAAAAAAATTTTTTTTTTTAACGTTTGTTTACTATTGAGACAGAGAGAGACAGGATGAACGGGGGAGGTTCAGAGAGAGAGAGAGGGAGACACAGAATCTGAAACAGGCTCCAGGCTCTGAGCTGTCAGCACAGAGCCCGACGCGGGGCTCGAACTCACGAGCCGTGAGATCATGACCTGAGCCGAAGTCGGACGCTTAACCGACTGAGCCACCCAGGTGCCCCCAGTTAAGCCAATTATTGTCTGATGTTAAGCTCAGGACTAGTTACTTATGGGTAACACAGAATGTGGGGGGAGGGAACCTTTCTAGTCCCTGGAAACAGGCCTTTGCCTCTTTGGCCAGTCTACTAAGATGAGATAAATAGCTGTTGGGACCACAGACCTTCCTGGACATGGGCCCAACGCTGATGTTTTGATCCAAGTTCCTGTGACAAGGGAAGGCAGAGCTGCGTCGAAAGGCACTCACTGCAGGGGTTCAATATTCTAAACCCTGTTGTGAACTGTTCTGGTTTGCCGTGAACTTGCAATCTGACATTGGAGGGAGTTCAGCAGGAATGAGACCAGGGGTCATAGAGAGCAAAGCCCCTCTATGGGAGGGAGTGCGGGTGGGTCCTGGGACAGAGTACCTGTCCCGCCTGCCGAAGACCTGCAGCCTGACACCCACGGTGTAACGTAGGAAACACTATCCCAGTTTCTGGTGCCTCTGTGTCTCTTCCTCGTAACGGTATGGAGACTTCCTGCCCTCTCTCTTTTCTCCGTGGAAGATGCAGTCGGCCGTGATCGCTTTCATCCTGTCCGTGTGAATCTGGGACACACGTGGATGGTGGAGTTTGACTTTTGATGACATGTCTGGGCGGGGGGAGTCCTCATTATGCAGAGCGTGGATGTTGGGTCACCTGGCGTGGCTCTCTCTTCTCCACCTTTCCTTGCAGGGAAGGAAACAGACCCAAAGGGGAAGGGAAGGCTTAGCTAAGAATGTGCCAGACTCCGTTCCAGGTGCTTGTGTGCTTTCTGCCACCGGGTCACCACCAGAAGATAGGTGGGGTCTTCCTTATTTTGCAGAAGAGGAAATCGTGGCTCAGAAAAGAGTCCCGGCTTCAGGAACAGTTTCCCACTGCTATTTCTTTCCCCGTACCCTTTTGCCTCGCAGAAAATATGCACAGTTTAAATCGCCTGCCTTAGACATTGTGGGGGCTTGCTAAGAGTTCAGAGCGGCCGGGTTTCATTTTCTTGCAAAGAGCACATAGAAGTGGGGAATGCACAAGATGGTGTGACATTTTAATGCCCTTTCAGTGTAAATTCTACAAAATCATCAAGGTAGCACCAAGGGCTCGGCTTTAAAATAGAATACACACTGAATTATCTGCCTTCAGAGACTGAGCACTGCATGACCTTCCTGTCGAGCCGCTGGTCTTTGGCACACAAAACTGAAAACGACCCCTTTCATTGCCTATCTGTTCCTTTAGAAGATGGATCGACACGGCTAAAATTCCCTACTCACTTCTTTGTAATGGCCCTTTGGGGATGTCATTTCCCAGCCCCATCCCGGTGATTGGAGACGGGCTCGTAGGGGAAAGTTGGCCGGAAGGAAAACAGGCGGCGGGTGGGAGGGAGCACCAACCTGCCCGAGGTTTGCCCTGCCGGCCTGGATCTCGACCCTGGAGCCCCTGGCACCAGAGTCTATGAAGGGCAAGTTCAGGGAAGGCGCTGGGACTACCCTGCTCTTGTTAAGCAGAGGAACTGGGTTCCTTCTGTTCGCTGGGTTTTATTTCTAGCATGCTGTACAGCAGTGGGAGAAACCAGTCGTTTCCCTTCTCCCCCTATAATGTCTATCAAACAACCCGTCACCTTTCATGCTCCTCGTGAGCCAAAGGAGCGGTTTCTTCGCGTGGGCTCGTTTCCTGTTTTCGGCGCATAGATGGTGCTTCCTTTGCGTTTCACCTCCTCCAGGGCTTTGGAAGTGACTCCGCTGGGGTTGAAGTTCTCCTCGTAGGTTTTGGGCGTGCTGGCTCCAGCCACGGTTTCAGACCAAGGTCAGCTCTGCTGTCCCCTGAGGATGGGATCGTCTCTCCTCCCCTCCGCCTGATGGCAGCGCACCAAATACATGGCGGCCAATACATGCCATCGTCGTTCTGTTTTACCGCCGCTGTGCCAGTGCCAGTCGCTTTCCTGGGACCCGGAGCTCACCGTGGGCGGCAGACCTTTACCACCGGGTGTAAAGAAGGTCCTGCAGCACGAGTGAGGAATCCGCTCTGCCTTCCCCAAACCAGGCTCCCACGTGGTAGGGCCGAGGTTCCTAAGGGAGAGCACGCCAGCATTATCAGGAACCGGGGAGCAGTTCCTAACACAAGGGCCGGGCCGCGTGCCCCAGATTCTTATGCAGAGTCTCTGAAGAAGCAGGGGACAGGCGAAGTGTCATAATGGCCTTGTACAGCCAAACAGCCAACCAAACAAAAATCCTGCCGTGATCGTTCTATCGTGCCCCTTGGTAGTGAAGCCGACTTGTTCAGAAAGACTCGCTGGCTTTTTGGTGGGTGGGCACTGACGTTCCTCTCCGGTGGCGGGATGGGCAGGGCTGGGCTGGGGCATTAGAGACAATTTGGCGGGGGCGGCCTTAGCTGGGGCCGCGTGTATCATGGTGGCCACCAGTGGGCCATGAGCCATGCTTTCCAGCCTGTGTCCTTGTGACTTGAAGGTCGTAGAAGTTCCTCTTTGTTAGGACTTTGGTTCATTTGGTTCTCCACTGGCATCCAGTGGGAGGTCCAGAGACGCTGTCTCGAAGGTGACGGCCAGATGCCATTTTACCTTGGGACCAACTTTCCTTGACTGAGGTCAGTACATGCCCTGGATCCACACCTCCGCTGTGCTTCTAGGACAGAGGTGTAGTTTATAGCTGAGAAGGCACAGGCATGGGAGGCGAACAGGACTCCTCCGTTTAGGAGGGGAGACACAGGGCCACTGACAAGGTGCAGAGGTGTGAATGCTCGTGACCGAGGTTCCGTCTCGCTTGTAAAAAAAACCCTATACGAAGGAAGCATGAAAATCGCTGTTTTATTTCAGTACTTGATAATAATGAATCTCTCCAATGGAACCACTCTTCTTCTTCTTCTTCTTTTTTAATCGCACAGTAAGAACTCTATTACCCAAAGTGTTTCTTGTTCTATTGAAGCTGTCAGGAATCGCAGTGCTAAATTCAGTCCCTGGCTGTAATGATTAGATCACTCCCTGGTATCTCGTGGCAACTCTTTCTCTGCCCCTTTTATCCCCTTTCCCCCCTTCCATTTTTATTTTATTAAAAAAATTATTACTATTATTATTATTTTAAATGCATCCTTTTCCTACTACTTAAAAAAATTTTTTTTAATGTTTATTTTTATTTTGGAGAGAGAATGAGAGAGCATGAGCGGGGGGCAGGGCAGAGACAGAGAGAGAGAGAGAGAGATTGAGAGAGAGAGAGAGAGAGAGAGAGAGAGGGAGACACAGAATCTGAAGGAGGCTCCAGGCTCCGAGCTGTCAGCAGCGAGCCCGGTGCGGGGCTCGAACTCACGAACTGCTAGATCATGACCTGAGTTGAAGTCGGATGCTTAACCGACTGAGCCACCCAGGTGCCCCCCATTTTTGTTTTTAATTGTCCTCCCTTTTTTGTGGGTTTAGTTTTACAGGGATATCAAGGCTTTTTAGTCCTTGGGAAGAATGTGAGGGTAGAAATCCTAAATGAGTGAGACCTACTGGCCAGTTCAGTACCCTCTGCCCTCATGTTACTTCCTCTATTCATTTTCCCCTTAGATATTTTGCTCCGGGTTACGTAATTCATCTAACATTCAGAAAATAAACTTCTTGTCTTGGTTAGACTCACTGCAGCCCTGAGCAGGAGGCGCAAAGCGGGTTCGGGTCAGATTCTGCCTGGTGGGGCAGGCACAGGTTAATGGAGGGTCTGAATGGAGAGCGCTGCCCCGGAAAATACGGCTAATGGAGAAATGCCTTCACCTTCAGTTATTTGGCACTGAGCTGCGTTTCCGTTTCTTCCTGATCATAAGTAATACTCTGATGAGCTACTGTAGGAGAAATCTTTGCCTGTGTTAGTGGTGGGGGTTTTTTTTGTGTTTTTTTTTTTTTTTTTAAATCCAGACTTGTACCAGCAAAAACACTGGGTCAATGTGTGTAAATGTTATGGGTTCTTATTAGCATTGCCAGATTGTTTCTCCGAATGTTGTCAATTACTACTGCCACCGACCCCGTGTATGCAAATTCCCGTTTTATGGCACGTTCACCAACATTGTGTTCATGGTTTTAAAGTTGTTGCCGATTTGGTAGTTTGAAATAATATGGTATTTTGTTTTACTTTGATTACTAGCGAGATTGAATTCTTTTTTCCTATGCAGAGTTAAAGTGCTTTCCTGCATTCTTTGATATGTGTAGTTTTGGCGAGAAGGTAGCTCTTTCCTGTCCCAGGATTTTGTTTCTCACGCTGACCCTATTGACAACTCAGCCATGGAGATTTCTCCCATTCATATAGGACGTTCTCTTATACATATGTAATTTCCTGTTCTATTGCCTGTGTGTGTGTGTATATGGGCATACGTGTGCATGCATGTGTATGTATGCATATGTATGTGCATGTGTATGTGGGTGTGGGGGAGTGTGTAGATGCATATATATGTATATGTGTCCATGTGTATGTATTATGCATGTATGTGTGTATCCACGTGTATGCATGCAGGTATCTGCATGTACGTGCACATGCATATGCGTGCATGTGTATGTGTGTGCATGTATGTGTTTGTATGCACGTATGTGCATGTGGGGGGGAAGTGTATTGGTGCATCTATGCGTGTGTGTCCATGCATATGTACGTATGCGTGTGTGTCCATGCATATGTACGTATGCGTGTGTGTGCATGCGTGTGTTTGTATGCATGTGTATATATACGTGTGTGGGGTGTATAGGTGCATACGTGTGTATGTCTGTATGCATGCGTGTGTGTATACATGTGTGTTTGCACATGTGTGTGTCTTCATGAATTTTAATGGAAATGTGGGTCGGGGTATTACATGTTGCTCTCCATGTTGACTCAGTTGACTCTTCAGTGAGGGGCACTAGGCTCAATTACGGATGGCTGCGCGGCTGCCGCTGCAGAGGAGTTTTTCATGTTCTGTGCTGCTGGTCAGCTCTTAGGGACTGAAGGTAATTAAGGAAGGGAAAGTCTGAGAGCTTACTTAATGCCATGCATATTCGGTCAAAGTGCGCGTCATTGGACTCAGGGTCAGGATGGGGAAATCCCGATGGGGCGGTTTCCGGTTTGAGTTGTGTGCGGCTGGTGATATCTGCATCCAGCTGTTCTTGGAACAGCAAAATCCGTGTCTCCCCATCCCCGAGGACTTTTCCCCTGCAGACTAGAACAGATGAGGTGAATTTAGCCAAAGTACCACTGAATGGATAAGGAGGCACACCCCCCTTCAATTCGTATGTTGAAGCCCAACCCCCGGTGTGATAGTGTTTCGGGGGGGGGGGGGTAACTTTCAAGATGTGATTAGGTTTAGATAAGGTCACGAAGGCAGATTCCCCCCACGATAGGATTAGCGCCCTTAAAAGAGTTGGAAGAGTCTCCAGAACCTCCCGTCGCCACCATGTGAGGACACAGGCAGAAGGCAGCTGTCTACCAACCAGGAAGTGGGTTCTCACCAGGAACTGAACCGGCTGGCATCTTGATCTTGGACTTCCAACCTTCAGGATTTTGAGACGTGTATGTCTGTTGGCTAAACCACCCAGTCTGTGGCATTTTTGTTATAGCAGCCTGAGGAGACTAAGACAGTGCCTCAGAGCTAATGTTTTGTGGGGTCAAATCACTAATATCCGTAAGAAGGACTTGATTACTATGATGACCCTATTCTTCCTGGTGCCTCCTTCTGCTTCTCTGAAGGAAGATTATGTTTATTTAGACCTCGTGTACTAATGCAAAATGATGTTTGTTTTTGGAGCATTCTTTCTCAAACGGGCTGTTTTCGACGTGGCCAGGGTAGAGATGTCCAGCCAATCCCCCACTCCAGGGAACAGACCCCAGTCAATCACAACAGACCCGCTGTGCCAGTCACTTGTCTGGTGCTTCCGGACATGGCAGTTTGGACCCAAAGGTACCTGTTACGTCTCATTTTCTTCCCCCGCATTTTCCTTGACCATGACCTCTGAGCCTTTAGGTGGCTCTCTGGCCAGTTCACTGATTTGGCAGGACTCGGCGCCTTCAGTTTTGATTTTTCTTTTCAGTTTTCCATATTTTGCTGTGGATGCGCGCTCGCTGCCGTAGAAGCAGCGGTGACGGGGCCCGGGAGAGAGCGCCGTCAGCCCGGACGAGTGCTTTGTGGCGGTGTTTTCTGTAATCCTGTCTGGGGCTGGCGGTAGTGGTGCTGTGAGTAGCAGGATGCCCGGCCCCAGGCTTGCTGCCTCCCGGAGGCTCCTCAGTCCTGTCAGTCCCTGGGGTTTCCTTCCACCCTGAGAAGCTGGCTGTGCCACACTCCACCTCCCGGAACCCCCTTCCCGTTTGGCCACATCCACCACGGCCTCAGGGGGAGCTGGGAGGTGGGACTGGCCCACAGCTTCATCCGCGGAGAAGCACGTTCCCCCCGGAAAGGTACTTACTGCCACCTCTCTGGTGTCCTCGCTGGTTTCCGTAACTTTTGACCACATGTTGCTTAAAAAGCATGGCAGGGGCGCCCCTTTGGAGAAGAGCTTGGGGGCAAACACTCAGCTATACTGTCCTGTGCTTTATTCTGGGATCGGAGGCGCACCTGGCCCAACTGGGTGCCCAGCGCCCATCAGAAAGAGGATATCCCCGGCTCTAGCCCATGTCAGACCTCAGGAGCAAGAAGACAGGTGAGGGAAAGAAAGTGACGTGAACGTGACAGGTACTTACCCCATGCTTCTTAGGGGACCATGCTGATCGTTTCCCACCCTCGGAGGGTTAAGGGACCTTCCACTTGGGATGTGCTCCGTGACAGGTTAGAATACTGGTCCCTCCCAACATGCTCTTGTCCTAACCCCCAGAACCTGCGAATCTGTTGTACATCGGAGGGGGGGGAATTAAGATTGCGGACGGGATGAAGTTTGCAGGGCAGCAGGCCTCGGGATAAGGAGAGTATCGTGGATCATCTACGTGAGCCCTCCACAGAGCCTCTGCCCAGGGGACTGCCACAGAGGACTGCCCAGGGGAGCCTCAGACCGTGATGGAGACCCGATAAAGTCTTGGCCGGACCAGTGGGCAGTTTTGTATCAAAGCCTGCAAATCAGAAGGCCCGGGTTGGGTAGAAATGGCCAGGCCCAAGCACCGCGGGCTGAGTCTGCCCAGGGAGGGCGGATCCGGAAGGTGCTGCCGCACCCGCGGGTTCTTTCTTGGAGGTGTAACCACGGCTGGAGCGGCCGGTAGCTACTTTGGAGCTGTATCTTGGTTTTAGCTCTTTCGAAGTATTACGGGACAACGGTGATCTACCGTGGGGCTTCACTGTCCTTTCCTCCCTCCGACTTGAGAGTTTGGGAGAGGTTCTGAGCAGTGTGCCCTTTCCGTTCTGGCCAGTCCCGTGTGAACGTGACCTCATCGGGCAGGGTAGGCATTGCCGAGTGGACGGGATTCAACTGCTTCTTTTTTTATTATTTTTTTAAACATTTGTTCATTTTTGAGAGAGAGAGAGAGACAGCACGCAGGAGGGGCAGAGAGAATCGGAAGCAGGCTCCAGGCTCTGAGCTGTCAGCACAGAGCCTGACATGGGTCTTGAACCCACGGACCGCAAGATCATGACCTGAGTTGAAGTTGGACATTCAACCAACCGAGCCACCCAGGTGCCCCGAGATTCAGCTTCTGCACCACACAGATTCACATGCCCGGGCCTTGCTGGCTGAGGCCAGGCTCCGGGGCAAGGCCCGTGCTTGTCATGTGGTTGTAACAGCTGTCACCTGTGTGTCCCTGCTGCTTCAGACCACAGGCTCCCTGTGGCAGCTGCTCCCAGGCCCTCAGCTGGCCAAGCGCATGTCCCAAGAAGGCCTTTACCCGCCACCCCTCTTGTCTCACCTCAGTTGCTATCACCCTAAGGTGCAAGACGCCGCTGAACCCTCTCTGGGCTCATGCGCAACCCAATAGTGCGGGGTATGGGGTGGGGGGTGCGGGGTGTGGGGCTGGAGCTGGTGGGTACACTCTTCTCCCTCCCGGCCTGGGACACACCATTCTGGAGCAGAGCACCCTCACGAAGGTGTCAGGTGAGGAGACGTGGCCGTGCAGTCCCTCAGAGTCACTGTACCCTCTTCCCTGCCAGGGTCCCCTTTCCGGTCACTCTAGCTCTTCTGGGATTCTGTTCCCCCCATAAAATGTTAGCCCTTAAGCTTTCTTCTTTTCTTTTAAGCAGCATTACTGAAGTATAACGTATATACCATAGAATTTACAGCCCCGTGCAGCAGTCACCAAAATCAATTTTAGAATATTTCCGTCACCCCCAAAACACCCCTCGGGCCATTTGTGGCCATTTTCCCCTTCTACTTGCGGCTCTGGGAAAACGCTCATCTGCTTTGTGCTTCTTTAGATTTGCCTTTTCTGGCCCATAAGATTTTGCCTCTGGCTTTGTGGTTTAGGGAACCCAGGTTAAGATGCAAAGCAAACGATCCAGAACATTCATTGGTCTCCAAGGATGGTCGCTGGGCCTCCTCCGGCCTGGAAGCCAGAGTGACCATCCTGGGCAGCTCGCTACGAGTTTTGAGAACAAGGATGATGTGTTGACAGATTTTAGTTATTTTTAATTAGGACACGCGCTGCATTGACAATGATCATAACGAGGCGTGATAGAACGTGTCTTAGTGCTAGAAAGATTTCTGCCAAAATAGCCCCATTTTCTGATTTTCATTTGGATCGGAAGTTCCTTATCTGATCACATGCTGGGGGGAAATGAGGGTCTGGCAGCCAGGAGGGTCGGTGGTTCCTTTAGTTTCCTTGGCGTTTTTCGGCTCCCGCACCAGAAATTGGCCTCACGGGCGTTCTTTGTGCCAATGGCGATCCACGAATGGTTTGGTGTTAAGGTGTTTTGCTCTGGAACTCTCTACAGGTCAATGTGCTACCCTCTTGAGAAGCATGTTTATTTTAAGTTAGGCCTTTAGCATCTATGACTGAAGGTGCAGAAACTGTTTTGGAGTAGCTGTGGTCGGGGATGGGGCTCTCCACAATCCCGGGTCTGAGGCCTTCCCCCCTCGCTTCCACATTGGATAGGTTCAGCCCCCGGGTGGTATTTAAGACACATGTGAGTGGGGGAGGGGCAGCGAGAGAGGAAGACACAGAATCCGAAGCAGGCTCCAGGCTCCGAGCTGTCAGCACAGAGCCCGACGCGGGGTGCGAACTCACGGACCGCGAGATCATGACCTGAGCCGAAGTCAGATGCTTAACCGACCGAGCCACCCAGGCGCCCCATCTTCTTTAATCTCCTTAACCGCACTCCTGCATTTCCATTTTAGAGATGTGGAAACTGGCCCAGCTAAGGGGCAGCAGAGTATGAATTCAAACCCAGGCCTGACCCCCCCCCCCCACCCCCCCTTGTGGCCCATCGTGTCATCGGTCGGCAGTGTTCCAGGGGCTCCCGTTTTAGAAGCACGGGACAAAAATACGAACAAGTGCATCCAATTAAGTTTTAAAATAATAGCTACCATTTGTTGAATATGTGTGAGGTGCCAGGCACTGTTTCTCGTGCTTTGGCTGTGTTATCTAGTCTTATTCTCGAGAAGATCTGTGGAGTCCTTTCTGTCTGGATCGTCGTTTTACCGATGGGCGTGCCGAGGTTCAGGGGGTTAGACAACTCGCCGGAAGCCAGGAGACAGGAGACCTACTGTTCCGCCCGGTCTCTCACAGGCGGTAGGAGAAACGGAGCTCCGCAGGGCACGGATGACAAGCTGGCCGGTGCTGCCATAGAGAGACAGGAGGAGGTATTTCAGCCGGGCCCCAAGATTAGCAGAGGTTGGGGCGCCTGGGTGGCTCAGTTGGTCAAGCGTCCCGACCCTTGATCTCAGCTCAGGTCGTTATCTCATGGTTCGTGAGATCAAGCCCCGAGTTAGGCTCTGTGCTGAGTGTGGAACCTCTTGGGATTCTCTGTCTCCTTCTCTCTCTCTCTCTGCCCATCCCCCCCTCTCAAAATAAATAAATAAACTTAAAAATAAAAAACATTAGGAGATGTTTGTTCACCAGGTAGGCAGGGAAGAAAACTGGAGGGAAGGGGGACATCTTTGCAAAAGCAAGGGTATGGAAAACAGTGCACGTGTTTGGGGAACTGTACCAGGCTCCCCTTGTCTGGAGCATGGATTTGGGGAACTTAGCTTCCTGTGTTGGGATCATGGACCGGGCAGGAAAAGCCGGGCAAAGACTTGAGGTCTGGAGAGGTGGGGAGGGCCAAGTCAGGGACAGCCTCGAGGGACAAGTCAGGCACAGCCTTGAGGGTTTGGCTATGGGGAGCCTGAGCTAATTTTGTTGGCAATGGAGAGCCTTTGGAAAGATTTAATTAGAGGTGTAACAATTAGATTTTCGTTTTGGAATGATTACTCTGACGACTCAAAATATCTTAACACAAAATAATTTATTCTTCACATGTACAAGACTCCCAGGGGATAGAATACACACAAGAGAAGTCTAGTCGGGGTGGGGGTAGGGGGGACCAGGAAAAATGGAACTGTTAGCATACACCGAGAGCCTTCTAAGAAAACCCCTATCAGCACGCCAGGAGGTTTGGATGGTGGCACCAAAAGGGAAGAAGGAAGAGGGGGTGAGGAAAACCTTATGCCAAAGGAGAGAATCCAGACATCAATGACTCCATTCCCGTGCAGTATCTAGAACAGAGAAATCTATGAAGACAGAGTGCAGATTAGTGGTTGTTTAGGGAGTGGGGGGGGGTAGGGGGGTGGAGGATGATGGCGGAAGGGCATGGGGTTTCTTTTTGATATAATGGAAATGTCCTAAAGTTGCCTGTTACGGTAACCCAGATATGCACATATCAGGGAATATACTGAAAACGACTGACGTGTAGAAAAAAGGAAG
Organism: Lynx rufus; assembly: GCF_022079265.1. Lineage (NCBI taxonomy): Eukaryota > Metazoa > Chordata > Mammalia > Carnivora > Felidae > Lynx > Lynx rufus. The sequence continues at coordinate 14,785,357 of NW_025814842.1, read as the reverse complement.
GAGAGGAGGGGAGAGAAGGGAAAGAGGAGGAGACCAGGACCAATTTCAGAGCCCAGGTTGACGATGCCTCCCACCTCCCGGCCACTACCCTCACTTCTCACCCTGCCTGTTGGCTTCTCCTCTTTTTGCACTTGGCGTAAAATGAACCAAAGGGTCTATTGTGTCTGGCTTCTTCAGTTCAACATTCTGTTTGTGGGATTCATTCACATGGGCTCTTTTAAGAGTATTTTTCCCCATTGTGCGTTAATACACGTACATCCAAAAATTCCCCGAGTATGCCACCGCTGAGATAGAGCCACTGTTACTGTGAACATATTGGTGCATTTTGTTTCCAACTCTTTTTGCTCTGCATGTTAACTTTTACAAAATTGCCAGTAGCAGATAAATCCCTGTGGTTTCCAAAATCTCTTCCACGGATGTGCTTCAGTGATGGTCTAAGTGTTTTATCCACATTTAGTATTTGAGTGTATTCCAGTCTACTTAGAACTGTGACGAAAACAACACACAGTCAAATGCGTTATAAATCAAATTTATTAGAAACCATGAGTGTGAGAATTTGCGTAGCTTGGATGATTCGTTATTGTATAATGTTGAAGAATAACTTTTCTCCTGTAATCCCTGTTTAAGAATATCATAAGGTATTTCATCCACACCTCTCAATTTAAAATTTAAGTTTTCAAAAAAAAAAAACAAAATACAGTAAGTTTTCATTAAAGAGCTTCATTGTCATAGTTGTTGATTTTTAGAAGAAGCAGGTGGGATAATCTGAGCCTCAAGATACATTGATTAATACTCAAATACTGGTTTTGTCTCTTTTATATGTTGGAAGAATCCACGAAGATTCTGTGAAAAGGATTTGCTGCTAAAACTTGGGAAGCCAACTTTCCGTATAAAATTGCATAGATATTTCTGTTTCAGAATCCACACACATGGGTATGTGTGTATGTATATATATGTGTGTATCCACACACATATATATACATATTTTAAAAGGATTTTCTCCTTTTTAAAAAATTTTAGTTGAGAGAGAGAGAGAGAGAGAGAGAGCGAGCATGCACATGCAAGGAAGGGGCAGAGGGAGAGAAAAAATCTTAAGCAGGCTCCAGGCTCAGTGCAGTGCCTGATGTGGGGCTCGATCCCAGGACCCTGGGATTGTGACCTGAGTGGAAATCAGAGTCCGATGCTCAACTGACTGAGCCCCCCAGGTACCCCCCAGAATATATTCGTAAACTAGCAAAGTAATCTATATTCATTATCAAGTATGAAAAATAAAGAAAAATAAGAAGAGAAAAATAAAAATCATCCAGAATGCTGCCTCTTCTACATAACCTTTATCCACTCAACAAACATTTCTTGGTGTGTCTGCTATTTACACAAAACTATCCTAGATTCTGGAGTTACAGCGATGACAAAAGGCGGGGAAAGCCCCTGCTCTTACAGGTTTACATTTTTTTTTAAATTTTTTTTAATGTTTTATTTATTTTTGAGACAGAGAGAGACAGAGCATGAATGGGGGAGGGTCAGAGAGAGGGAGACACAGAATCTGAAACGGGCTACAGGCTCTGAGCTGTCAGCACAGAGCCCGACGCGGGGCTCGAACTCACGGACCGCGAGATCATGACCTGAGCCGAAGTCGGCCGCTCAACCGACTGAGCCACCCAGGCGCCCCTCAGGTTTACATTTTTGACAGGGGGAGACATAAGATAAATTAGTAAGATGCTTTTAGGTGCTGGCAAATGCTACTGAGAAAATAAAACAGGCTGTGACAAACACAGGACAGACACAGGAGGAGCGGTGAGGACAGTCAGGGGAGGACACGCGAAGGGAGACCTGAAACATAAGCGGTCGTCTGCCGTGGGAATATCCAAGGGCAGAGCGTTCCTTTCAACTCAGAACTCACGGGTGGGAATGCGTTTGCCCTTGACTAAGAGACCGAAGGCCAGGGTGACTGGAGCACGGTAAGACTGGAGGAGAAGAAACTAGAGACGAACCAGATCATGTAGGTCCTTGCCAGGCATGGTACAAAGTTCGGATCATACCGCCACTTTGAGTGGTTCCTGAGAGTCTTTCCCTTTCTGCCACGACTTTAATATTTGAAGCTTCTGAGTGACCAGGTGAGAAAAATCTCACGAAGGGATAGGTCTGTTCTGTGTGAAGACCGAAGAAGCGGGGAGAAGAGAGCCTTCAATGTGGGGCATACGAAGAAATCCGCAACATGAATGGAGACCAACATCCTGCAAGAAATAAAGAAGGGGCATATTTAAAAACAGATTTTTGTTCAAAAACACATTTTAGTCAGCATCTGTTTCAGTCAGAAGGAAACTTAAGAGACCAGAGACCCTAAAACAAGAGACAAAGTATAAGAAAGATAAGCTTCTACGATCAGGCAACAGACCAAGACAAAAATGAATTTGGCAAAATTTAGAAGAGAATATAAGGAAGCGAGCATTTGGAGGCAAAGCTGGTAGGTCGTCTTAGAAGAAGTGAGGAACAGAATTATTACAGAAACATTGCAGGGAATCTAGTGATAAGGAAGATGGGTCTGAGAAAAACCTGAGGACACAGAGCACGAGGGCGTGAAGCCAAGTTGCGAGGCTGTGAACACGGAGGGTGGACAGCAGAGACCCAATTCACCGATGACTTATATTTATGAAGAAAAAGTTCACAACACACAGAATAACACCTACTGGGCTCTAACAGCGGCAGTGCTCCCACCGGACTTTTTGGGGCACGTGACAGAATTATTCCCAAGTTCGTTAGAAGAATAGTTCAATAGAATTCACTTTAAAATTACATTAATGAAAAGCGGTGCTAGTTTTATTTTTATTAAAATTTTTTTTAACTTTATTTTTGAGAGAGAGAGAGAGAGAGAGAGAGAGAGGCAGAGCATGAGCAGCGGAGGGGCAGAGAGGGGCAGAGAGAGAGAATCCGAAGCAGGCTCCAGGCTCTGAGCTGTCAGCACAGAGCCCGATGTGGGGCTCGAACTCACAGACTGCGAGATCATGACCTGAGCCAAACTCGGACGCTTAAGCGGCTGAGCCACCCAGGTGCCCCAAAAGTGGTGCTAGTTTTAGAATAGAGTGATATAATGGAAGAGAGAAGCTGGTGGTATATTTGAGTTTATATGGCAAGAGTCTGAAGTCAGTGAGAAGAGGATTCAGTAAACAGGATTGGGAAAATGGGTTAATGTTTGGGAAGAAAGTTGTTCATTTCTTTACTTATGCTAAAGCATAAAATAAATTGCACTTGGATTAAAGAGTTAAATATAAAATATGAAATCATGAAGAGCTGTCGGAGATTGCAGTGTAGGTGAACGATGGATCCACTTGGGTTTGAGAGTGCTTTTCCAGTTATAACCCCAAAGTCATAAATTGTGCAGGACAAATTTGGTGGGTTTGAGGTTGTAAATGTGAAGCATTTAAAAAAGTAAAAACACTATGAACAAGTCTTTTTTTTAAAAAATCGTTTTCTTGTTTGTTTTTCCTTTCTTTCTATGTTTTTATTTTATATACATTCCAGTTAGTTAACATGCAGTGTAATATTAGTTCCAGGTGTAGGATTTAGTGATTCGTCACTTATATACAACACCCGGTGCTCGTCACAACAGGTGGCCTCCTTAATTCCCATTCCCCATTTAACCCATCCCGCCACCCACCTCCTCTCTGGTAACCATCAGTTTGTTCCCTGTAGTTAAGAGTCTGTTTCTTGGTCTCTCTCTCTCTCCCTCTCTCTCTTTTTTCTCTTTGCTCATTTGTTTTATTTCTTAAATCCCACCTATGAGTGAAATCATATGGTGTTGGTCTATCTCTGCCTGACTTATTTCATTTAGCATCATATTTTCTAGTTCCATCCACGTCACTGCAAATGCCGGGATCTCATTCTTTTTTTATCGCTGAGTAATGATCCATTGTGTGTGTACACACACACACACACACACACACACATACATATGTATATACATCACAACTTCATCCATTCGTCACTCGATGGGCATTTGGGCTCTTTCCATCATTTGGCTATTGTGCATAATATAATGCTGCTGTAAACATCGGGGTGCATGTGTGCCTTTGAATTAGTATTTTTGTATCCTTTGTGTAAGTACACAGTAGTGTGATTGCTGGGTCGTAGGGTAGTTCTGATTTTAATTTTTTGAGGAACCTCCACACTGTTTTCCAGAGTGACTGCACCAGTCTGCATTCCCACCAACAGGGCCAGAGGGTTCCCCTTTCTCTCCACATCCTCGCCAGCATCTGTTGTTTCCTGTGTTAAGCTTAGCCACTCCGAATGGTGTGAGGTGGTATCTCATTGTAGTTTTGATTTGTATTCCCTGATGATGAGTGATGTGGAGCATCTTTTCATGTGAAAAATTATGAACCAGTCTGTTGTGATAACTGATACGAATGACAAACTGAAGTACAATATTTCCAACACATAATAGAAATGTTTATTGCTAATACGTGAAGTCTTTTTGGCAATCGGTAGAAAAATACTAACAAAAACTGGGCAGAGAACGTGAACAGGTTTGCGTAAAAGAAGAAAAGTCAAAATCACCAGTAAGCCTTCAGAGAAAGCGGACAGCTTTATTGGTAATAGAAATGCAAAATAAGGCAACAAAATGTCAGTTTCATCCATTATCTTAGCAAAGCTGTGGGGAAAAAAGTGTAGATATCCAGTATTGGCAAGGCTGTTTTGTGAAAATAGCCGTTTCATTCTGTTTTCATTCTTTGTTGGTGGGATAAAATTGTACAACTTTTTGGTGTGAGATTAGACAATATGTACACAAGTTTAAAAATGTGAATTGGTTCTGGACCCAGCGATTCCATTTCTAAGAATTTCGTCTTAAAAAAATAATCATATACATTTAAAAAAATACACAGAGAAGCTCATTTCACACTGTAGAGAAGAATTGGACAAAGAACAACCTAAATATATACTGTTTATCCTGTTGCTGGCAGCGTTCTAAAGCCTTTACATGTGTTAATTCGTTTAATCGATACACTGTTATAATCCCCACTATGCTTGGGAGGAAACAGGTACAGATTGTTTAATTACTTTGCCAAAATCCCATGACTAATGAATGGTAGAACAGGAATTTGATCTCAGGAAAATTTGCTCCTGAACCTAAGCTTTTAGTTATTTCCTAGCATAATATAATGTATAACATATAGTATAATTCTTACGTCCAAAATAGATGTCCAACGATCTGGGATTAAGTCAACCATAAATCAGTTATTCATGGGGTGGAATGGTGCATGTACACCCATTCCAACTAATAGTTTTGGATACGAGCATTTAAAAAATTATATGATATTTTGTGAATAAAGGAATCTCTAAACCCCATAGTTAAATACCATTAATGAGAAAATGAGTACTCTGATAAGAAGGAAAGGGGAAATGCTGATTGAACAATATGAAATTTAGCAGTGTTTCTCTTTGGGTGTTGGGATTATGTGTGCTTATTTCCTCCTTGGTAATTTTCTGTATCTTTGGTGTTGCCCGTGAATTGCTTCCGCATTTACAAAAAATGTTATTAACTAATAAGGAAGCAGAAAACCAGACTTCAGACCGCTTGGCAATGCAGACACCTTTTAAATTGTTCATGTAGTCCTGTTTTGGGGGAGCAGAAATAAAGCTGTTTGTGTTAATTCTTACACAGTACGCAGCAGTATAAATAATTTAGTCTTTGCTGATTACAGTGGGACAAAACATCTGCTGTTATTCGAAGTGTCCACAAAACTTGATGTGGCCTGTAGGGTTCAGGATGTGATCCTGGTCCCAGAAAGTAAGCAGAGAACGGAAGCTATTTAGGGAAGTATCACAGAATAACCTGGCCCAGGGCCCCCCAAAACATCCTGACAATCCTTACCCTACCTGGTTGCGAGAGTTTGGGGGCAAAATAATTAAGGGAAAATGCACAATTCTATTATAGCATGATCTACTCAGTTTTCACATATATTTATTTATTTTTATTATTTAATGTTAAAATTTATTTAGCTAATGTTTTATTGATTTCATTGCTGATCATTGGGGTTTTTTTTTGACCATTTGTTTTTTTTTTTCAAATTTTTATTTAAATTCAAATTAGTTAACATATAGGGTGTAATATTGGTTTCAGGAGTAGAATTTAGTGATTTATCACTTATGTATAACACCCAGTGCTCAACACCAGTGCCCCCCTCAATACCTATCACCCATTTAGCCTGTCTCCCACCCATAACCCCTTCAGCAACCCTCAGTATCATACCTCAACATCATAAAGGCCATATACGAAAGACTCCCTGCTAGTATCATCCTCAGTGGGGAAAAAACTGAGAGCTTTGCCTCCACATTCAGGAACCACTTTGTTATTTAACAAAGTACTAGAAGTTCTAGCCTCAGCATTCAGAAAACAAACAAACAAACAAAAATAAATAAATAAATAAAAGGCGTCTGAATCAGCAAGGGAGGAAGTGAAGCTTTCAGTATTTTCAGGCGACATGATGGTCTATGTAGAAAACCCAAAAGGTCCCACCCAAAGACTGCTAGAACCGATAACACGAATTCAGCCAAGTCCCAGGATATAAAAGCAGTGTACAGAAATCTGTTGCATTTCTCTACATCGACAACGAAGCAGCAGAAAGAACTCAAGGAATCAATCCTATTTACATTTGCACCCAAACCAATAAGTTACCTAGGAATAATCCTATCCAAAGAGGTAAAAGATCTATTCTGTGAAAACCGCAGAACACTTAATGAAAGAAATTGAGAAGGACGAGCCCCATGGGAGGCTTGAACCCACGAACTGTGAGATCATGACCTGAGCCAAAGTCGGACATTTAACTGACTGAGCCACCCAGGCTCCCCTTACAGCTTTATTTTGAAAGCATGGTAATTGGTGGTATATATTCTCAAAGCAGGAATAGCCAAGGATATTATTTTCACAGATGTCAGATAAACCGGTGTGGTTTCAAAATCTTGAACCATGCCTTCAGCCTCTCTAAACCTTCCTCTCAACTGTGTAGATGGTGCTCCAGCCTTTTCTAGAACATTTTATCGCTGAGAAGCCAGGGTCAGTTGCATTTTTGTTCTTTTCTCAGCATTTTTTCCCTCTCATCTTTGAATGGTTTTAATTTTTCCAAAGTTTTCACATTTTGCCAGCCTAAGTCCACGTCAGGACCTCTTTTCCTAGAATATGATTTTCCTAAAGGTCAAGAAAGAACGTTTTCTTTTCTTCGTTAGTTTGTTGTTTTTTTGTTCTGTTCTATTCTTCCAAGAAATCAATTATCTTTATATTGGAGTTTTTAAATTGATTTTTGATAGCTATCATTCTCATTATTTTTATTTCTTTATCCTTTGCCTCCACAGTCTTGGAGAACCTCCCAGGTGTGTTCTTTTTTCTTTTCCTTTTTTTTTTTTTTTTTTTAAATTTTTTTTTCAACGTTTTATTTTATTTTTGGGACAGAGAGAGACAGAGCATGAACAGGGGAGGGGCAGAGAGAGAGGGAGACACAGAATCGGAAACAGACTCCAGGCTCCGAGCCATCAGCCCAGAGCCTGACGCGGGGCTCGAACTCACGGACCGCGAGATCGTGACCTGGCTGAAGTCGGATGCTTAACTGACTGCGCCACCCAGGCGCCCCTCTTTTCCTTTTTTAATGTTTATTTTTGAGAGAGAGAGAGCGCACGCGTGGAGGAGGGCAGAGAGAGGGAGACAGAGGATCCAAAGTGGGCTCCGTGCTGACAGCAGAGAGCCTGATGTGGGACTCCAACCCACAAATGCGAGATCATGACCTGAGCTGAAGTCAGTTGCTTCACCGACTGAGCCACCCAGGTGCTCCAAGTATATTCTTTGTTTGTTTGTTTGTTTTATGTTTATTTATTTTGAGAGAGAGAGAGAGCACGAGCAGGGGAGGGGCAGAGAGAGAGGGAGGGAGAGGATCCCAAGCAGCCTCGGGGCTGCGGGGCCTGAACCCGTGAACCGTGAGGTCATGGCCTGAGCCGAGATCAAGACTTGAATGCTTAACTGGCTGAGCCACCCAGGCGCCCCTCCAGCGTATTTTTAACATTACTGATTTGACTTTTCTGCAGTGTCTGTCTTGCCTGACCTCCGTGTGGGTTTTTAGAGGCATTTTGATTTCTTCCAATTCTTGTGTCACTCACATTCCTCTTCATCCCGTCCTGTTCTCTTTTCCTCACAGGCTGTTCTCTTGCTATATAGATTTTTGCTCTTTCGTGAAGCCCTCACGTCCTTGAATTCTCTTGAGGCATGCTCTTCCCCCCGGGATGCTGGGGGATAGTCCTGAAATGGTTTTATAGACCTCTCTGCCAAGTTTCACTCTTTATTTCGAAGCCAGGTCTATCCAGATGTAGTTCTTGCCAGCAGACGGGGCACGTGGACTGTGCGAGGCTGTGCTTCGTGTCCGCTTGGGTGACAGGTGGTCAGCTGTCCTTCTAAAGCTGCAGAAGTAAGTAAGTATGATGTTTGATGCTCCGAACATAGGTCTTAGATGCTAGTAACCTTTCACCTACTGTCGCTACTGCTTTGACGTGGCGGCATCTTAAACCAACAGAGCACCTGAAAAACGACCGTTGTCGTATATATTGCTACCCAGGGTGGTGTTTTCCGTGTCCCCAATGTATGGTCCTTGACCCATGGAGACCACATCTCTCATGGCGTTCAAGCCCCTGCTTGGATGTCAGATCAACTTCCAGCTCCGCCCCGCTAGCTGCATTACCTTGGGCTAGTTCCACAGCTTCTCCGAGCGTCCGTTTGTTCATCTGTACAATGGGACTCAAGGCATATTTGTGATGAGCAAGTGAGATAAGAAGAGATGCTGTCTGTAAAGTGCTTGACCCCTGAGTGCTATGGCCAGGCGCTGTTCCGAGTACTTCACAAGTTTTTAGCAAAGAGGTAGGCACCGTAACGTTTCCAGGCCACGAATAAGAATGAGGCCGCGAGAGGTTCGGGTATTGGCTCATCGTCGTGCGACCTAGTAGACGATAATGCAACGATTCACCCCGCTAGCCCGGCTCCGGCATCTGGAAACGGACGTCCTTGTGCCGGCTGCCTCAAGAATGTGTCACTGTGTCCCTGCCACCCCCTCTCACTCCCCGCGCGTCACACTCGTTTGGCTCTTTTTGAGTTGCTCAAGCCGAACGTTCTGAGCACAGGAAGAAACACAATGGGACAGTGACGGGGCAGGGACGGGGAGTGCATCGAAGCTCACTTCTTGGCACCCTAGCGTTCTGTTTTGCGAAGACTAAGGGTGTTTGGTGGAGGTCAGCTGCACCCTTCCCAGCCGGCCGTCTTTGCTTCATGGGCAGAGCCAGGGGTGCCTTGAAGGTGTCGTCAAGCCAGCCTTCCAGTTGGGGATGGGGAGGGGCAGGCCGGTTGCATCTGCGCCTGGGCTGTGGTTTGGCCACTGGCTTGGCGTTTGAGGGGGAGCTGGGCTTCCACCTTTTGGGGTTGTGGCCCCTCATGGGAAGCTGGGCGAGGAGGCGTCAAGCCTCTACTCCTTATTCTTCAGATGGTTCCGGACAGACTCTTCCTTCCAGAGGGGTGCCTTTGAGAGCGTAAAGATCGCCGGAGGGATTGGCGAGGGCTTGATGACCTGGACACCCTTCTCTGGCTGCAGGACCTCGTGGGCTGTTCCTGGTGACAAAAGTCTGCCCCACCCGATGAGAAGCAAGCGTGGGGTCACAGGACAGCTATCTGCCCCCAGTAGTGACCATACAGGATGTAGAATGACAGATCTGGTGCCCGAGGACCCTTCGGTCCTCGCTGGCACAACTTCGATGCGTTTTTTTTTTTTTTTTTGGTACTTCCTTGTTCTTTTTTTAGGTTGGTGCCATGTTATAAATGTAGCAGTTGGTGGAGGAAGGAATTGGTGGGGGTGGGTTATTTTAAGGGGAGGGGTGTGTAGCAGGCGGGGAACAGAGAGGAGAGGGGAAGGAGGGGAGGACGGAGAACGGTTTCTGTGTATGACATGCTTGGGAATCCTGTCCTGTAGACTTTGATGTCAGCACAAAGTGATCCTTGCTTGAAAAATTGCACCTTATTTTAGGAAAAAGCCTGGTGCGGTTTGATAACAGTGATGTTTTTATCTAATCTCAGGTAATAAATAAAGCAAGGTACCTGCGATCCTTTGCCAAAATTCAAATGTCAACTTGATTATGTAAAAGCAGAGGAAGCCAAGTCTTTTACAAGAAGGTTTATATCTTTTTATGGCCATTCATCGCGCTGAAGTCAAAAGCCTTGAAAATATTGAAATATCTGATTACCAATGGCTGGCTTCTTCCTGGTCTTTTGAATTACTCAGACATGTTCTACCTCTTTTAATTTCCAAGTATGTTGCTCGCCTTAAGAATGTATTGCTGAGAAGGCCAGTGCTATTTTTAAAACAACTTAAGAAGAAATTAGAATTTTCTTTTTTGGAAGTCCCGAAGCAATAAAATATATTTACCGTATCAAGGGGAGCATTAGGTACCTCCTGTGTAAAGAGGGAAGGAACCTTCCTTTCTAGAGTCTCTGGGGTTTTTACAAAACTTGATAATGTACTAGAGGAAAAAGAAAATGTATTCAATCCCTCAGTGCAGAAACTGTACAGGCCACGTTCTCTGGGAATAATGTAACAGAAGTCTAAAGAAGCAAGCCTCCCATTCGATAATGAAAAACCAGCAAAAGGGACATCAAATAGAGAAAAACAGATGATTCAGACAAGAAAAAAAATGAGGTCAGTACAAATGACAGGTGGCCAAAGTTCACTGAAACATCACACAGAGGTACTTCGTAGATTTAAGTGGCTTCATTAGTCAAGAAAAGAAGTAATTCATCCAACTAAGGAATTTAAAAAGATTATCCTCCCTTGCAAAAAATGAGAACGAAGAGGTCCAACACACCCACAAGCCTATAAACAAAGCAGCGTGGTCAAGAGTGTGGATTTTGGAGAAAGTCGGCTCGAGTGCAAATCCTTGCCTCCATCCCCAGCTCACTGTGAGCCTCTGGGCACGTGGCTGGGATTGTCTTTGCCCCTGTTTTGTCATCTCCAAATAGGAATAAACATCTCTAACTCTTAGGAATAAAGGAGGAAATGCAAGTGAGGTACCTAACATAGTAAATGCCACAGAGTGAAGAGTTTAATGTTTGCTAACTCGCGTTCACTTCCCTGTTCCTCACTGCCCACCTGGATGAGTATTTACCACCATTTAGGCCTGTTTCCCAGGGTCTCTCTGATCCTTTCTTTCTCATTAGTGAGTCCTAGTTGGTTCCAAATGACATCTTTTCTTTTGGTAACTCAGTTTTACTGAGATAGAGCTCATGTACCGTATTACCCACTTAAAGTGTCCAATGTCTGGCTTTTAGCATATTCACATAGTTGTACATCCATCAGCATGATCAAGTTGAAAACATCTTTATCGCCCCATAAAGAAACCCCCTACCCTTTAGCCTTAACCACCCAACACACTCCTTGTGGCCCCTTCCCCGGGCCCTAAGCAGCTAGCCTACTTCCTGCCTCTATAGATTTGCTCATTAGGGACATTTCATAGGAATGGAATCGTTCAGTATGTGACCTTTGTAACCGGCATCTTGCAATCGGCCTAATGTTTTCAAGATTCATCCACCTTGTAGCTTGTATTAAGAGTGAATTCCTTTTCATGGTTAGGTAATATTCCATTCTATGGATATATCATATTTTGGTGATCCGTTCATCGGTTGATGGATTAAATATGACGTCTTACAACTCATAATGACTCTATTTTATTATTTGTCTTTCTTCATTGACACCAAACATTTACTTAGAGGCTATAAAATATAGGAGGCTGTGTTAGCCACCAAGAATAGGATGACGAGGAAGATATTGTTCTTGATTTCAGAATGCTTGTTCTCTAGCAGTGGGAGAATTATGGATCTAAGTGTGTGTCCAAGTCTAAATAATTGAAGCCCATGCCTAGTTCACTGATATGGAGAAGGTAGTGGTTATTCCTCCTCGAAGAGTCACAGAGAAATGCACAGAGAAACAAAGCCCCCAAAGAGGAGCATGTGTGTGCAGTCACAGTTGGGACAGACGGTCCAGGCAGTGGCAGCAGTCTGAACTGGTGCGCGAGGCCACCCGATGATGTGCCACATTGCATGACAGGAAGTATCAAGTGATTTGACTTGCTGAGGTTGAGGGTTGGGATGGATTGAAGGGCAATCATTCAGTGTGTGACCTTTGTAACTAGCATCCTGCAATTGGCCTAATGTTTTCCAGTGCAGCTGGAGACATGGGAGGAGGCCAGACCAGGAAGTACCCTGTGTGTTAGACGGAGTAGTTGATGTGAACCGAACCCACGTGGGATGGCAGAAAAGGGAGGGGGAGTTATGGAGAGCACAATGGCAGGGAGGAACAGAGGGTCAGAGACTAGTTAGGAGAACCCCTTCGCCAAACCTGTTCCACTTGGGTGAGTTTTGGTCTTGCCCCCCTTCATCAAATCAGTCCCCAAGTCCTGCTTGTTTCAGTAATTGGACGCTGCTCCCTATCCCCGCCATTACTGCTTGGCCTTAGTATTTTTTTTTTTTTTTGTATTTTATTTCCTTTTAGCTTTTAAACTTCATCGATTTAATTGACATACAGTTGACACGCAGTGTTACATTAGTTTCAGGTGTGCAACACAGTGATTCGATGGGTCTGTACGTCCGTCCTGCTGTGCTCACCGCCATGCAGCTGCCATCTGTCCCCATACGACACTATTACTGTGCCACTGACTTGGGTTCCCGTGCTGCACCTTTCATCCCCATGACTTATCCGTTCCGTAACTGGAAGCCCGTGCCTCCCTCTCTCTTTCACTTAGTTTGCCCATTTGCCCGTTCCCCCGCCTTCCTCCCCTCTGCTTTGCCTTGGTATTAGATCTTAACAGCTCTTCATACCCCCAGTCTGCCCCTGCTCCAGGCCGTCTTTCACCCTGCTGCCAGAGTTCTTTGTCGTGATCTGGTTGTGTCACTTTCCTGCTTAGACCCTTATTGGGTTTCCCTGGCCCCTTATTGCCTGCGGTATGAAACCCAGACTCAAGACAAGTCACATGAGGGCCTGGTGGTTGAGAGACTAATACCCTCTGCCCCCCCAAAGATTTCCATGATCCGAATCCCCAGGACCTGTGAAGATGTTACTCGCAATGTGATCACAAGGCTTCTGTCAAGGGAGGTGGGAGGGTCACAGGTAGAGAGGGAAATCTGGAAACGAAAGCAGAGGGTTGGAGGTCCGACAGGAAAGAAGATGCGGTGTTGTTGGCCTTGAAGGTGGCCGAAGGGGCCATAAGTCAAGGGATGCAGGTGGGGTCTAGAAGCTGGAGGAGGTAAGAAACGTTCTGCCCTAGAGCCTCTGACGGGAGCACCGTGGGCTGGCACCTTGATTTCAACCCACTGAAACCCATGTCAGTCTTTCAGCCTCCAGAACCATCAGACAATAAATCTGCGATGTTTTAGAGCCATTTCGTTTGTGTTAATTTGTTACAGCAGCAGTAGGAAACCCATACAGGCTCATGCTTGGGGCTCAAAGTTACCTAACCAGCCTCATTCCCTTGCTGTCCTCTGCCCCTTGCCCTGTAGACTCCCTCCTTTCTTTCTTTATTCCCTTTTGCCATTTTCCTCCCTTCCCTGGCGTGATTTGCAGCCTCCCCTAAATTGCTATGTGGTTCTCTATTGGTTTTTTAGGACCCGAAGGCTTTGATGATGGCACCAATTCCTCCAGGCTGTTAATCACATTATTATTGTCTCTACCATCCCCGTTTGAATGCCTTTATTACATCCCTTATTATGAGGGATTGCAATTTTTTTGTCTCTGCTTCTGTCTCTCACACTAGACCACGAGTTTCCCCAAAGTGATAACTTAGCCATTTTTTTTTATGCCTGGTTTCTGCTCTGCAACAGGAACTTCGAATTCTTTGTTCGGTGAAGGAATGCAAAAGATAGTACAAAATTCGAAATGAGAATGTGTAGGGATGCCTGGGTGGCTCAGTCGGTTAAGCGTCTGAATCTCGATTTTGGCTCAGGTCACGATCTCACAGTCGTGAGATCGAGCCCTGTGTCGGGTTCTGCTCCTGTAGCATGGAGTCTGCTAGAGATTCTCTCTCTCCCTCTCCTTCTGCCTGTCTCCCACGTGTGCGCTCTGTCTCTCTAAAAAAAAAAGAAGAAAGAAAAAAAAATTAGAATGCATATATGACAGTAGCCATGAGCATATTTAAACATGAGAACATAGGGATGAGCACTGGGTGTTGTATGGAAACCAATCTGACAATAAATTGCACCAAAAAAAAAAACAAAAAAAAAACACCAGAACATATAACTGAATGCTAATCAGATTTTAATCTTTAAGAAAAGGAACACAATTTTATTTAACCGCCCCCCCCAATTTTTTTTCTTTTTGATTGAACATCTTTTCGTGTTCATTTTTATATTGAGGGTATAATTGACCTACACTGTTATATTAGTTTCAAGTGTTTAACGTGATGATTCAATATTTGTATACATTACAAAATGATCACCACCGGAAATCTAGTTACAGTTTGTCATCCTACCTAGTTCCAATTTCTTTACAGTCTCACCAACACTTTATTGTTTGTTTGTTTTTAAAATTTTTCTTAGCACTTATTTATTTTTGAGAGACAGAGACAGAGCATGAGTGGGGGAGGAGCAGAAAGTGAGGGAGACACAGAATCAGAAGCAGGCTCCAGGCTCCAAGCTATGAGCGTGACGAGGGGCTCAAATCCACAGACCTGACCATGAGATTATGACCTGATGGGAAGCCGGATGCTTAACTGACTGAGCCACCCAGGTGCCCCTGTTGGCTTGTTTTTATAGTGACCATTCTAATAGATGTGTCTCATGGTGGTCTTGATTTGCATTTCCTGGACTCATGGCATTGGGTATCCTTTCATGTGCTTTTGGGCATCTCTGTATATTGTTTTAGAGAAATATCTGTGTAATCCTTTAGCCATTGTTAAATTGTGCTTCTGTCTCGTTGTTGAGTTATGTGAGTTCTTTAAGACACCCCAGGAGGGAGAAAACATTTGCCAATCACACATCTGATAAGAGGGTAGTATCCAGGATACAATTTTGTTTTTTTAATTGACTAGGGCAGGGTAACTCAGAGCCAAGTAAGAGTTTATGCAATTTATCAAAATGCTCCTCTTTCCATGAAATAGCTGAGAGTATCACAGTGAATTCCTTCAAATTTTCAAGGTATAGATGACTCCTGTATTTGAAAAGCCCTCTGAAACATGGACGAATTTACCGAATTTATTCTGTTAGGTAATCATGATCCAGAATTCAAACCTCAATGAAAGTTATCTTAGAAACAGACAAAATAGGGGCGCCTGGGTGGCGCAGTCGGTTAAGCGTCCGACTTCAGCCAGGTCACGATCTCGCGGTCCGTGAGTTCGAGCCCCGCGTCAGGCTCTGGGCTGATGGCTCAGAGCCTGGAGCCTGCTTTCGATTCTGTGTCTCCCTCTCTCTCTGCCCCTCCCCCGTTCATGCTCTGTCTCTCTCTGTCCCAAAAATAAATAAACGTTGAAAAAAAAATTAAAAAAAAAAAAGAAACAGACAAAATAAACAAGCCTTGCTCTTTAATTAACCAGCATTTTCAAAACTGGTGTTCTGCAGAGCGCTGTTCTGGGAAACGTAAATAGATGTGCTGGGAAAAATTTCCACCGTCAAATAAGTTTGGGAAATGCGGCACATTCTCTCCCTGTCCTTGAGATTCAAGGTGCGCGCCAGCCTCTTCTGCGGCTGCGTATTCGTGCGGTGGAGACCTGCTAATGTTGTTTCAACCCACCATTTCTCAAGTTGGGAGAATAAGCCCTTCTAAGCTTCTAAGAAATCATTGCACATTTAGTAACATCTTGCCAAACAGTTTAGAAAATACTGATATAGGCACAAAAGTCCAAAAGAATTGATTAGTGGACAGAATGTGGCTACATGCGTTCAAAACCTGGGATTCTGGGATATTGGGATTCAAAATCTTGCATCCCAAGATGGGGAAGGCTTGTTTTAGGAATGCAAGCGTAACTCAGAGTAAACTAATTCATTGACGCGGGACATCTTATTAATTGTTTTAGAAACAGAAGAAGAGGAACCTCAAACCATAGTGGAATGATTTAATGTAGTCCAATATTTATTCCCAACTGAGGCTTTGTAATTCTAACGTAACAAAATCCCATTTGAAACCAGGAACCAAAGGTTTAGCTGACAGAGAAAGAAAATCATCACCCATAACGTAGGAGTAAAGCCAAAATGTCCATTATTCCCATAATATTATGAATGTTTGGAATTTTGGACACACGGCAGAGATAGTAACATCGACTCCAAAGGTTGGGACGCTTATCAGCGTGCCAGTGTCCTATAATGATATGCCACGAAGATGCTCATCCGTGACTAGGTTCACACCATTTCTGCAGCTAATTTATGTTTTTAACCTGAACATTTGGGGGAGTTAACATTTTCTTACTCTTAGTCCTGATCATACGTAACAGGATTTGAGGATCACGTTATTTGCTCTTCCCGATTCCTTTCTTCATCTTTCTTTTTAAAAAATGTCATCACCATCCTGGAGGCAAGGAGAGTCTTGGTGGAAAGAATACTTCGTTGCCCCTCCTAGACCAGGATAGGGGAGCATTGTCTGTGTGTGGTGGGCGAGGGGGGGGCAAAGGTGAAGCATCCTGGGGATTGATGCTTTCGGCCGTGGGACCTCATTTCTTACCCCCCAGCCCGATTCCTGTAGTCAGCCTTTGGTCCATTATTGTCTGGGAAGCAGCAGTTAATCATACTGTACAAAGTCCTCTGCCCAGGGAGAGCCCAGTGTCGACCCCATTCTTTGGCACAGTGTTGGCTCTCGTGGCACCTGCTTCTGTGACATTACTATTTGGTGTCACAAAGTCAGCTCCTAGGAAGGTAGAATGGAGATACACACACACACACACACACACACACACACACACACATCTTTGGGTTTTATTAGCTATGCCACACTTCTAGCCTCATAAAATATTACAGGATAAATTTTTGAAAACGTGAAATCATGAATCTCATACGCATATCAAATGAACACGTGTCAAAGATTTTGAGTCCTCCATCGAGGGAGCCAGTAAGACGATACAACTTGTTCCAAGGAAAAATCCAAGAACCACACATATACAGGCAAATGAGGAATGCTGATGGGGATTTATAAATGGAGGCAAAAAGGATCCACCGCCTGGGCCGTGATCACATTCTACAGGGTACTGCTAATCTGTACTTCTGTGGACGAGAATCTCTTGCGTTATTATTGGTTTCCTGCAAATTACAGATTGTATAATAGCTCAAAGTTGACGGAACACTGAAAACCTGGAAAAGTGTGTCAGACCAGACACCTGGGAATCCTTTTCGTCCATTTCAGAGCCTTACAATTCGCACCCCCCCACACAGAAAGCAGAACAGTAACACTAGTTTTAGTAGGAGCGGTGGTAATAATAACAATAAGTAATAATAATACCCTCTTACAGTTCCTAATTGACGAAAACTATCACATCCTTTTGCCAAATTCTGTCAGGCTTCAGTTGGTTCTATTTCATCTTCTGAACGCCGTCCCCGCCCGTCACTTTTTAGCAGATGGTACTTGAATTTCTTTGGTTTGCAAGCTTCTGCTCTGCCTTCTTGCATATTCTGGGGGTGCACGTGGACTTTGCAGCTAAGCTCCTCCTCTTTTCCACTGTGTATTCCTTTCCTATTGCTGCTATAACAATGACCACAAGTACAGTGGTTTAAAACCTCACATTTTTATTATCTTGTAGTTCTAAAAGCCAGAGGTCTGAGGTGGGTCAGCAGGGCTGTGCTCCTTCTGCAGGTGCTAGTGGAGAATCTGTTCCTTGCCTTTTCCAGCTTCTCGAAGCACCCCGGGGTCCTTGGCTCACCGCCCTGCATCAGTCTGACTCTGTTTCCGTGTCATGCAATCCTCCTCTGACCGTCCTGGCCTTCCTCTTAGGAAGGACCCTTGTGATTACATTGGACCCACCCAGATAACCCAGGAGAATCCAAGGTCCTGAAGTACACCTGCAAAGTCCTTGCCATGGCAGGTGACATATTCATAGGACATGGGCATCCTTGGAGGGCACATTCTGTATACCAGAACTGGGCTTATGGGTCTTGAGAGGGTGAGTTCTGTGCCCTCCTCTGCTCATCTGGGGGTCTTTCCAGGAAAACTTCCTGAGCAATCCTGAAAATTCCCTGCTGTTGCCCCACCTGCTTAGTTGTCACAACCCATCTTCCTTTCTTCTTTTCCTTTCCTCTTAAGGCAGTCTTCAGCATTTCCAGCAAACGTTCCCTCTTTTTACGTGTTGGTATGCATTTTGCGGGAGAGGAGGCTCTCTGCTTGGACTCCGGTGACCTCGTTACCTACGGGCTGCAAATTCTCACATCCATTCACGGATGCCTTGGGTGTTTCCTCCTGGCTGCCTTATCCTCCTACCAGCTATAGAACTCTCAGACAATTCCTGCGTTTTCTTTGGGACTCTGGAGGAATATTTTACTACAAAGTGGAATGGATGGGTAGGAGGCAGTGGAGAGAGAGTCAGAATATCATCCCGTATTTGTATGACCAATGCAATGTGTTTCTCTCTCCGTATATGGTAGAAGACACCTGTAATAAGCAATACTAATCCTAGCCAAGGGTTATTGAGTGCTCACTGTGTGCCAGAATCATGTGTCCAGTCCTTTAAATATATTAACTTACTTAAATGCTCTCAACACTATGAGGAAAGGTTCTATTACTCTCTCCATTTTACAGAGGAGGAAACTGAGGCACAGAGACATTGAGGAATTACTCAATTGGCCACACAGATAGTAAGGGGCAGAGCCAGGATTCAAATCAGTACCCAGAACCTGTGTCTTCAGCGAGTACATGATGCGTAAGATTAGGTCTGTCTGTTTGGGGAAGACCATAGGAAAACTGATTGCCGGGCCTCTGGGGTTGTACCACTGAGAAGAGATGATCACCTGTTGGGATTAGCCAAGGATGGGAAATGGGTACTCACACGCCCTGAGGATTTTAGAAAGGTTCCTTAGAAAAGATGGGATGCCCCCTGCTGGTTGAGCAAATTCAGTTTTCTTTAACTGAACCGGAGTCATAAGGTCAGTTTTTAATGATCATTTCCCTCTGCTCCTGTTTTAGATCTTGTGAAAGTCTTCACTGGGGGAAAATATGTCAGTGTTTCTCGGCTCCAGGGGACTCTGGTTGCTAGGCAACCTATCCCTCAAATTTGGGAATCTTCTTCGACTCTGGGGATGGCATCCTGGCAGACTGGACATTCATAATTTACTACGGCTGGAACATTAAAATTTAAAAATAGGCTGTAAGCGTTAGTTGCCCTGCATGTATTTTCAAAATAGAAATCCTGAGGAGTTTATTTTGCAGAGGTGTTTGTTCTGACTTGCCTATTTGCAAATACGCTTGATATTAATTCTTAATCGATTTGCACTCTGAGTTGGCAAGTTAGTAAATGCGGTTGCATTTCAACTACTTCCTGTTTACGGCCACACCCCTCAGAGTCCTCCTCTGTCCTCCTGCCTCACTTCTCACATTTCCTGTCACCAAGACCTGTATGTTTCACCCTCGAAACGCATCTGGATTTAATTTCTGCCTCCTTTTGTCTAACTGGCAAATTCAGGGATACCGCTCGGGTTCATTGTTTTTCATGTGGATGATAGGAGGCTTCAAACTCATCTTTTTTCTTTCTCCCTCTGTTTATTCATCCGCCCCCCTTTTCCTCGAGTTTTCTTCTTAAGACATAGCCCTGACCGTATTACTCTTGCTTAGCAACCTTGAAGGTTCCCTGCAGCCAATGCTAATGTCTAGACTCCTTGTCGTGAGGTTCAGTGCCTTCCCCACCCGGCCCCACCCAGCCTTTCTCTGCTACTTTGCAAATGCGTTCTCTCTTCCGGCCACACAAAATCTAGAGCTCTTGTCTGTACCGTTGTCACATCGCCCTGCCTTTGCAGGAGCTGGTCTCCCTGTCTAGAAAGTATTTTCCTTCTTTACATCAACCCTGCGTTTCAGTTATTGTTCAAAGCCCGACTCATATTGACCTTGTCACCGAGATTAATCATACACTCATCTGTATTTTTACAGCATATTAGAACACATCACATTCTCTTATATTTATCTGGTGATATGTGTCTCATTCTAGACCAGCATATTTTTTTATTTTATATTGTACTTTTTTCAATTTTCCGAAGAATTAAAGTTTCTTTATTTTTATTTTTGAGAGAGAGACCACAAGCAGGGGAGGGGCAGAGAGAGAGAGGGAGAGAGACGAACCCAAGTAGGCTTTGCCCTGCCAACGTGCAGCCTGACTCGGGGCTCAGTCCCACGAACCGTGAGATCCTGACCTGAGGCCAAATCGAGTTGGATGCCCAACCGACTGAGTCACCCAGGCGCCCCTAGAGCCAACTTTTGTTTTTAGGAAAAATGAGGGACAGAGAGATTAGCTAAATAACATCACACAGTCTTCTTGGGTGACCAGGAAAAGCTTGCTGCTGTCCTTTACAGGACCCAAACACCCACGACACTTCTGACACCAGATGCATGTGTCTACATTGACCAGTTCTCCGACACCACCCGGGTGCCCGATAGTTCGATTCGGTTCTGACACTGTCTTCCTGGAGTTAGTGTCTGATGCCAAGTTAAAGGCTCAGTCCCACAAGACTGCCCTCACTGGAGATGCCAGCAAGTCTCACGTTGTCCCTTGTCCTTCTGCCTGACCAGCTGCAAACCAAGGCGCCCGTGATCCCCTCCTTGGGTTCGGTAATTTGCTAGAACAGCTCACAGAACTCAGGAAACACTTACATTTACCAGCTGATCATACGATAAAAGATATGGTAAGAATACGGATGAACAGCCAGATGAAGAAGCATGGACAGTGGAGTCTAGAAAGGGTCTCAAGTGCAGAAGCTCTCGTCCCTATGGAGTTGAGGTATGCCCCCCCCCCCCGCCCCACTCCTGGCACGTGTGTATGTTCACTAACGGAAGCTTCCCGAGCCCTGTAGTTTGGGGATTTTTATGGAGGTTTCATCACATAGGCACGATCGATTTCCAGCTCCTCTCCCCTCCTCAGAGAATGAGGGGTGGGTCTGTAAGTTCCAAACATGTAATCATGGCGTGGTCTTTCTGGGGGCCAGCCCCCATCCAGGAGCTCTCCCCGAATCGCCTCGTTGGAACAAAAGATCCTCCTGTCACTCCGGAAATGCCGTGGGATTTAGGAGGTCTATGTCAGGAACAGGGTCAGAGATCAATCTTAGCAGGAACTGGGGTCACAGACCAATATGTGCATTTCTTATTATTTTGCAGTGGGACTACAGGACAGTTGACCTAATTTCTGTAACAAATTAAAACGCCTTGAAAAGAGGGGGCAGCAGGGAAGAGGGTGGTTGGTTCTAGAAGACAGGTTTGTTTTGTTTGTATCCCGACGTGATCGTATAACATAATGCCCGTGAGACAATCAGGGAGATGGGATTATGCATGGGAATTAGCTGATACTGAGGAATTCTTGTTTATTTTGTTAGGGTGATAACAGTATACGGTTATGTAAGAAGAAGTTTGTTTTTTTAATAGATGTGCACTGAAGTATGTAGGTGGGGGTGAAATGGCACGATACCCGACATGTGCTTTGCAGTGTTTCCGCAAAAAAGAGGTTAAAAGGACAGATGAAGTAAATGTGGCCAAATCTTAAAAATGATTGAATCCGGATTACGACTATGTGGGGATTCATTTTATCATCTCTGTAATTTTGAGCATGTTTGGAAACTACATCTACATACACAATGTGTGTGTGCACACGCACATATGTGTATATGTAGAGGGTATTAGTTTTCCACTTGAGTTTTAATTTCCATGGCAATAAGTTCAATTATCCTCAAGTATCCAATGAGACAAGACTCTGTTAGAAAACTTGCCAGTTTCAGTTGATGGAAACTGGGGTCTGCCTTAAATTGTTTGCCTTAAATTGTTGCCCTTACCTTGACCTGTTTGGTTTTCTGGGACAAACGTGTTCACCAGGGCCAGCCATCCCTCTGAGTCAGAGTAGGGATGTTCCAGAAAATTAGATGTCGTTTGAAAAAGAACTTTTGGGGGTGTCTGGGTGGCTCAGTCAGTTAAGCATCCGACTCTTGATTTTGGCTCAGGTCATGATCTCATGGTTTGTGAGATCGAGCCCCGCATTGGGCTCTGCACTGACAGCATAGAGCCTGCTTGGGATTCTCTCTCTTTCCCTTTCTCTCTCTGACCCTTCCCTGTCACACACACTCTCTCTCAAAATAAATAAACAAAAGAAAAAGAAAAAGAACTTTTAATCTCAGGCATATTAGTCTTCATGCAAATGATATTAATTACCCATGAAATTTATTTAGTCTCCAGAGCTGTCCTGGTTAGACATATAAATAGAATATTTTTCTTATCTGCTTTCATTTGTTATTGAGTGCCCTTGAAAATCAAAATGAGGAATTTATTTTAAAGGATTTCCAATCCAGATCACCTTTCTACCTGAGTAGTCTGTCTGAAGCCTGAGTTTAACTAAGATCTTACCTATACTTGAGAAAATATCTAAATCTTGGCTTTGTTAATTTAATCTAAGAACTTACCAATTGTCGTTTAGGTTCTTGTTTGTTGTGAAGAAAACCGTATTTTATGTCAAATTCAGTCTTTAAAATTTTTTTTAATGTTTATTCATTTTTGAGAGACAGAGACAGAGCGTGAGTGGGGGAGGGGCAGAGAGAGAGAGGGAGACACAGAATCTGAAGCAGGCTCCAGGCTCTGAGCTGTCAGCACAGAGCCCTACGTGGGGCTCCAGCTCGTGAACAGTGAGATCATGTCCTGAGCCGAAGTCGGATGTTTAACCGACTGAGCCACCCAGGTGCCCCAAAATTGGGTCTCTTAAAGTAAGTCATGATGCCTAAAGGCAAAAGCAATATTAAAACATGGGAAAGCTTGGACTTCAGATTTGTCAAACAAATTTGATATAAAATACAAGATAAAAGCATTTTAGAGTTCACGGTTTATCTTTTAATGAACTCTAAATTTGACAAAATGAGTTTTACAACCCCTAGTTGAAATAGACATATGATAATGCTTAAAAGACACTAACCATGTGAAAAATTAAAACGAGAATATGTCAGTGAACCCATTTTCAAATTAGTAATTACAGTTAATTTGTGTTGGACATTATTCTTTTTTTTTTTAACGTTTTATTTATTTTTGAGACAGAGAGAGACAGAGCATGAACGGGGGAGGGGCAGAGAGAGAGGGAGACACAGAATCGGAAGCAGGCTCCAGGCTCTGAGCCATCAGCCCAGAGCCCGACGTGGGGCTCGAACTCATGGACCGCGAGATCGTGACCTGAGCTGAAGTCGGACGCTTAACCGACTGAGCCACCCAGGCGCCCCTGTGTTGGACATTATTCAACGTGATCTCTCACACAAAGATTTTACTGTCACACTTCCCACTGCCTTTTTTTTTTAAAGTGTTTTATTTATTTATTGTGAGAGAGAGAGAGAGCACAAGGCAGGGGAGGGGCAGAGAGAGAGAGAGAGAGAGAAAGAATCCCAGGCAGGTTCCACGCTGTCAGCACAGAGCCTGATGCAGGGCTCGACGAACTCATGAACCGTGAGATCATGACCTGAGCCAATAGCAAAAGTCAGACACTCAACTGACTGAGCCACCCAGTCACCCCCCACCCCCCCACTGCCTTTTCTTTTTCAGGATTTCCCTTTAATCTAGAGTTAAATAATCCTCAGTGCTGACTGGGTCCTGTTCTGATTTATTGGAAAGGGGTCTTTCTTCTTGTGCCTGACCCTGCCTTTGTTTCCTGTCCCTTGCTTACTCTTCAAGGGTTCACGAATATTCCTTTGCCAGGTACACATGGGCCCTTATTCTCCCTCTGACTACCCTACGGATTTTTCCTTTGCACTTTCAGGATGTTATTTGTAAGAGCTAAATGCAAACACACCTCCCTATTATGCTTTCAAATTGGGGCCAGTGCGATCGATGAAATTAAAAACCCGCAGATCAAGCTACTGACCAAATGAGGTAGGTCTTCCCTCTCCTCGCGAGAGCAGGTGGCTGGAAAACAGGTGGTTGGGTTGGTGCAGGTTCCTTCTTTTGCCCTGGCGCGGCACCCGGTGAAGGTGCTCATGAAGACTGACCTGTCCCCAAGGGAGAGAGCTAGAGCGAGAAAGAGCAAACAGCTTGGCTGCCTAGGTGGCTGGAGTCCTGTTTGCGACAGTGGGGTCAAATCTCCAGGCAGTGTCCCATTTTTCATATAGAGTTTAGCCGATAGGATGAACCCCAGCCTGTCGAGTATGATAAGAAATTACCCACGGAGACCCTGAGCTATGTATCAGTCTAACACTGGTGTTGGGCTAGGCCTACTGGGGCAGCCTGTGAGGTTTTATTTCTGTTTCCCTTCCTAAAATGCGTCTCCTTCTATGAATGTCCTCCTCCCTAAGTCAGGTGAAGCCCTGGAAATAACAATGAGAAGAGCCCACACAGATCAGGGAAGAGAGTGTCCTAATACATCAAAATGCTGACATGTTCATCGAGTGAATGAATGCATGCATGCACGCATGCATGAATGAGTTCTTATGGGTTTTGTAGTTTTGTCCTGATGCTTAACGATTACACCCATGCATCCCTCCAACACAGCAGGAGACGAAGGTGTGAGTTAGATGTCCGATGAGGAGGACTTTGTGAGTCAGCCACGCTGAATCCCAGTAGGTGTTTCCACTCGGTCACCAGGGTTTATGCTAACATCAGGCATGTTATTCACGAGGATACGCACTTTTGGAGAGGAGCAAAATCAAAAACCATCTCTCTTCAGTGAGAGTGGTCCTCTGCCAAAGGAAAGCAGGGGAGTCAGACGCCAAATAGAGAGGATAGAAAGTTCCTCCTCAATTCTATCCTGATGTTTTAATTTTCTTCGGGGAAAATCACCCGGTGTAAAGCAAGATGGTGTAACCTTGGGCTTTTCTATACCAGCATCGAACAACAGGGAACTTCTAGTCTTGCAGAATCCTAGAATCGTCCAGTTGGAAGAAGTCTTAGGGGTTGCCTCTACCTTCCTCAAAATGTTTCTACAAAACCCCAGTCTGCCCTGCCTCTCCATGAATACCTCCAGTACCAAGAAACTCCCTCTTCAGCATGGCGGCCATTTTTATCTTTGGATTATTCTTTTGGGTTAGGAATCTGTTTCTTATTTGAAGATGAAGTTTGCTGCCTTCAGATTCCACCAGTTTGTCCTGGACCTTGTGATGAGACAGTGCAGAATCAGACTTTTGCATTTGATGGCCCACCAGATACCTGGTGGCAGTGATTATGTTCCTCAAGAGTCTTGTTCCTTAGATGGAATGCTTTCTTGTCCCCTCACCCTATTCTCAATTTGCTCTGGCTTATTATTTTAAAAAATATATTGAGATGTAGTTTCCATACGCTATACTGCACATATTTAAAATGGTTTAAAGCAGGGGCGCCTGGGTGGCTCAGTCGGTTAAGCGTCCGACTTCAGCTCAGGTCACGATCTTGCGGTCCATGAGTTCGAGCCCCGCGTCGGGCTCTGGGCTGATGGCTCAGAGCCTGGAGCCTGCTTCCGATTCTGTGTCTCCCTCTCTCTCTGCCCCTCCCCCGTTCATGCTCTGTCTCTCTCTGTCCCAAAAATAAATAAAACGTTAAAAAAAATTTTTAAATGGTTTAAAGCAATGTGATGAGGTTTGATAAATTGTATACTTATGAAACTACCCCGGTAAAGAAGACATCAGAGGTTTCCATCATATCCCCAAACTTCCATCTGCTCTCTGCAATCCATTCCTTCCAACGTACGCCCTGATCCCTGCTCCCAACTGACCTGCATCCTGTCACCTCAGATTAGTTTTCATTTTGCGGAATTTCACATGAATGGAATCATGTGATATTTATTCTTGCTTCGGGCCTCTTTGGGCATAACCATTCTGAGATTCATCCATTTTGCTACCTATCACAGGTCATTTCTTTTTATTGGTGAGTAGTATTCTCTTGGATGGATATGCCACAGCTGGGCTATTTTGTAGCCATATACGGATGCCAAATAAAGCATTCTTGTTTATGTCTTGATAGAGACACGTGTTTTCGTTTCTTTTGAGTCAACAACTAAAAATAGGTGGTATTATAGACTCAGTGTTTGCGTCCCCTCAAAATTCATATGTTGGAACCTAATCCCCAATGCGAAGGTATTTGGGGATGAGGCCTTTGGGAGGCGATTGTGTTTTGAGTATGGCGTCTTCATTGGTTGGGATTCGTGCCCTTATGAGAGAGCACAGAGAGCTTCCTTGCCTCTTCTGCCGTGTGAGGACACGGCAAGAAGATGGGCATCTGTGATCCAGGAAGCGGAGTCTCACCAGACGCCAAATCTGTCAGCACCTCAGTGTGGGACCGCAAGACTCCTGAATTGCGAGAAGGACTTTTCTATTGTGTAAGTCGCCCAGGCTATGGTATTTTTGTTACAGCAGCCCAAATGGGCTAAGGCGGCTGGTTGTAGGGCAGGTGGATTTTTAACCTTCCGCCAGTTGCCAAACTGTGTTCCAAAGTGGTTGTGGCATTTTACATTCCTGTGATTAGGGTATGAGATTTCCAGTTACTCCGCATCTTTGCCAGCGCTGAAATTATCAGTCTTTTGAATTTTAACCATTCCACTGGGGGTGGAGTGGGCATGTAATTGTGGTTTTTATTTTCATTTCCCTAATGACCTGCATCTTTTCTTGTGTCTACTGGTTGACTATTTGTATTTCTTCATTTGTGAAGGTCTGTGCCAATTTTTTTACTAGGTTTGTTCTCTTTTTAAAAAAAATTTTTTTTTTAACTTTATTTGTTATTGAGAGACAGAGAGAGACAGAACGTGAGCAGGGGAGGAGCAGAGAGAGAGGGAGACACAGAATCCGAAGCAGGCTCCGGGCTCTGAGCTGTCAGCACAGAGCCCGACGCGGGGCTCAAACTCACAAACCTCAAGATTATGACCTGAGCCGAAGTCGGTCACCCAACCGACTGAGCCACTCAGGCGCCCCTGTTCTCTTATATTTAAGTATAAGAGCTCTTTAGGGGCGCCTGAGTGGCTCAGTCAGTTGAGCGTCTGACTCTTGGTTTCGGCTCAGGTCATGATCTCAGTTTCATGAGTTCGTGCCCTGCGTCAGGCTCTGTGCTGATAGCCGGGAGCCTGGTTGGGAATCTCTCTCTTTCTCTCTTTCTGCCCTTTCCCCATTCCTGCTGTCTCTCTCTCTCAAAAATAAATAAACTTGGAAAAAAGAGCTCTTTGTATATCCCAGATCTAAAACCTTTGTCTGATGTACATGTTGCAAATATTTTATCCCAATCTATGACTTGCCCTCTCATTTTTCTCAACAGTGACCTTTAAAGTGCTAATACTTTTATTTTTCTAAAGCACATGTATCATTATTTTCTGGTATGATTTATGCTTTTTGTGTTTAATAAATCTTTGTCTATCCCAAAGTCATAAAGATTTCTCCTACTTTTTTCTAGTGCTTTATGGTTTGTAGCTTTTATATTGGGGTCTGCAGTCAATTCTGAGCTCATTTTTATTTGTGATATGAAATAATGGTCAATGTTTGTTTGTTTGTTTTTCATGTGGATATCTAGGTGTTATAGCATCATTTATTTGATTTTAGTTTTCACCTTTACCAGTGTCCTTTATTGATTTTCTTTCCTTTTCCAAGTTTGTATTTTAATTCTAGCTAGTTAACATACAGTGTAATATTAGTTTCAGGTGTAGGATTTAGTGATTCATCACTTACATACAATACCCTGTGCTTATCACAAGTGCCCCTCTATTTTTTTTAATGTTTATTTTTTTGAAGGAGAGACAGCATCAGCGGGGGAGGGGCAGAGAGTGAGGGAGACACAGAATCGGAAGCAGGCTCCAGGCTCTGAGCTGTCAACACAGAGCCCAATGTGGGGCTCGAACTCATGAGCCATGAGATAATGACCTGAGCCGAAGTCAGATGCTTAACTGAGCCACCCGGGTGCCCCACAAATGCTCATCTTAATACCTGTCACCCATATAGCCCATCCCCCACCCATTTCCCTCCATCAACTCTCAGTTTGTTCTCTATCATTAAGGGTCTCTTATGGTTTGTCTTCCTCTCTCTTTTTTCTCCCCTTTTCCTATGTTTCATCTGTTTTGTTTCTTAAATTCCACATATGAGGGAAATCACATGGTATTTGTCTTTCTCCGACTCATTTCACTTAGCATAATACATTCTAGCTCCATCCACGTCATTGCAAATGGCAAGATTTCATTCTTTTTTATGGCTGAGTAATATTCCGTTGTAGGTATGTATGTGTATATATAACCATCCGTATATGTGTGTGTGTGTGTGTGTGTGTGTGTGTGTTATATGTATATATATCATATCTTCTTTTTTTCTTTCAAGGTTTTTTTTTTTTTTTTTTTTTTTTTATTTTTGGGACAGAGAGAGAAAGAGCATGAACGGAGGAGGGGCAGAGAGAGAGGGAGACACAGAATCGGAAACAGTCTCCAGGCTCTGAGCCATCAGCCCAGAGCCTGACGCGGGGCTCGAACTCACGGACCGCGAGATCGTGACCTGGCTGAAGTCGGACGCTTAACCGACTGCGCCACCCAGGCGCCCCATCATATCTTCTTTATCCATTCATCAGTCGATGGACATTTGGGCTCTTTCCATAATTTGGCGATTGTTGATAGTGCTGCTATAAACATTGGGGGGTGCATGTATCCCTTCAAATCAGTATTTTTTATTCTTTGGGTAAATACCTAGTAGCGCATTATTATAGCATCATTTATTAAACTAACCAACAAAGACCAGTCTTTTGTTACTGAATTATGTTAGGACCTTTGTAGAATATCAAATGATTACATATGTGTATAGTTCTATTCCTTGACTCTTAATTCTATTCCAGTGATCTATAATTCTTGTATATATTTTTTTCAGATTCTCCATCCATTGTTTATTTCCTTTATTTTATTTTTTAATTGAAGTATTATTAGCATACAGTGTTACATTAGTTTCAGGTGTACAATGTAATGATTTTACAATTTTATACATTGCTCAATGTCCGTCAGGATAAGTGACTCTTCATTCCCTTTATCTGTTTCACCCAT
This sequence comes from Lynx rufus, assembly GCF_022079265.1. NCBI lineage: Eukaryota > Metazoa > Chordata > Mammalia > Carnivora > Felidae > Lynx > Lynx rufus. The sequence continues at coordinate 14,756,200 of NW_025814842.1, read as the reverse complement.
CCCCCCACCCATTGCCCCCCTGGCAACCACCAATTTGTTCTCTGTATTTAAGAGTCTGGTTTTTTGTTTGTCTCTTTTTTCTTTGTTGATTACTGTGGTTTTAAAATAAATCCTGAACTCAGCTGAGATAAGTTTGTTCTTTTTTTAAAAAATTGCTTCAGGGCACCTGGGTGCCTCGGTTGGTTAAGCGCCTGACTCTTGATTTCGTCTCTGGTCATGATCTCCTGGTTCATGAGATCGAGCCCCTCATCGAGCTCTGTTCTTGACAGCATGAAGCCTGCTTGGGATTCCCTCTCTCTGTCTCTCTGTCTCTCTCTGCCCTTCCCCTGTTCGTGCTCTCTCCCCCTCTCCCCTCGTCAAAATAAATAAATAAATATTACACAAAATTGCTTGGGCTTTTTGTAGATATTTAGTATTTTCATATTTATGTGGAATCCAAATTATTAGTATCAGTGTAAGAGCCTGATGAAATTTTGATAGGAATTGCATTAGATCTGTAGGTCAGTTTGGGAAGAATTAAACTTTTAACAACACTGAGTAGTATTTCAGTCCATAAAGATGTTATCTGTCCCTATTTATCTAGATTCTTTCAGAACCTAAATAATCTTAAATTGAAGTTTTCAATTTAGAGGTCTTGCATATCTTTTGGTTAGATGGACCTTATGTTTCTTTTCTTTCTTTCTTTCTTTCTTTCTTTCTTTCTTTCTTTCTCACTACCAACATGGAATTGGTTTCTATAATTTCATTTTCCATCTTCTCCCGCTCCCATATAGAAATACAGTTGAATTTTCATGTGAACCTCGTATTCTGTGACTTTGTTAAATGCATTGGTTAGTTCTAAAGTTGTTTTGTAGATGCTTTGTCATTTTCTATATAAACAGTCATATCATCTGCAAAGAGAGACAGTTTTACTTCTTCTTTTCAGATCTCTCTCTCTCTTTTTTCTTGCCTTTATCACAGTGACTAAGAGCCATAGTCCCAAGGCGAATTCAAGTGGTGAGAACGGGCATTGTTGACTTGTTCCCAATTTTAAGGGGGGGGGGGGAGCAGAAGCCTTCAGTATTTAAGCCTTAAGTGGGGTGTTAGCTGTGGGCTTTATCATATGGAGGAAAATACCCATTATTCCTGGTTTGCTCTGAGGTTTTGTCATGAATAGGTTTTTCATTTTGTCCAGTGCTTTTCCTGCATCTAACTGAATGACAGAGCGATTTTCTGCTTTATTCTGTTGAAATGGTCAATTACCTTTATTTTTGATGTTTGAATGTTAAACAAGCCTTACATTCCTGGGATAAGCCCTACTTAGTTAGTTTGTATCTTTGTTTGTTAGCCTTTTCTTTTTAACTGTAGTTTGCTTTTCCTGTAATTGCACTGTCTCCTTTTCTCCAGTTCTTGCTTGGACACAGAGCACCAGGGCTGTGCATGTTGCCGGTGCAGAGAGACGCCTCCTGTCTCTGAGTGTTCTCGTCAATGGTCGCTGTTGGAAGAAGTGACAAATGGTCGGTCTGAATGCAACCGACAAGATATTGAAGCACTTTCTTGGTAGACATCTCACATATCCTCATGGCATCCTTTGTAGGCAAGGATGACCCTGTTTTTACTCAGGAGAGTCTTGGAAAGCTAAGAGATAGGCAGCAAGGCTTTGAACAGTGGCTGTAAAAATGCACACTGTTTGATTCGGCCTTTCCACGGGTTTCTTGCCCTCTGCCTGGTCACAGTCAGCCTGGAATCTGTGGGTCTGCTCTCTGTAGATCGCCCTTTCGCTGGTGAGTCTGTGACTGTGTTGGAAAATGGTGGTAATAAACAAGGGCCAGAAGCCAGGGACACTGCTGGGCCGTCTCCTGCTCTCATTCTGACCCTGGCTGTGCTGCTTCATAGCTGTGTGACCTGCGACAAATTTCTTGATCTTTCTGGACCCTGGTTTCTTTGTCTTTCAAATAGAATAATGATACATTCCTGGTCAGATTGTAAGAATCAAAGATAACGTGTGTGTGTGTGTGTGTGTGTGTGTGTGTGTGTGTGTGAAGGTCTGTGTACATAAACGGTACTTTAATATTTAAACTCTCTGAACTTTAGTTTACTCATGTGTGAAGTAAATATAAAATGTGTAAAAATGAGAATGACCCCAGTGTTGTTTCGGAACTAAGATGAAGAGATTAGCACCTAGTACGTAGTAAATCCTCAAAAAATTCTTTCTCTCCATTCTGTTCCTGCTTTTGAGGCCTCATTGTGGGCATTTTGTCCTGCAGGTCGACAAATTTGTACTAAGAACATAGAAGGATGACTAATACCTGCTTTCTAGGTATTTACAGGTTTTACAGGTTCTTTTATTCGTTAATTCGTCCATTTACTTATCCAGCCATTTATTACAGATCGTATCTCATTCCCCATGCATTTTAGAAGTGAATTTTATGACACTTAAAAAAAATTTGTTTTGAGGGGCGCCTGGGTGGCGCAGTCGGTTAAGCGTCCGACTTCAGCCAGGTCACGATCTCGCGGTCCGTGAGTTCGAGCCCCGCGTCGGGCTCTGGGCTGATGGCTCGGAGCCTGGAGCCTGTTTCCGATTCTGTGTCTCCCTCTCTCTCTGCCCCTCCCCCGTTCATGCTCTGTCTCTCTCTGTCCCAAAAATGAATAAACGTTGAAAAAAAAAATTTAAAAAAAAAAAATTTGTTTTGAGAGAGAGAGAGCGAGCGTGCGTGCGAGCCAGGGAGAGGAGCAGAGGGAGACAGAATCTTAAGCAGGCTCCACACTCAACATGGAGCCTGATACGGGGCTCAATCCCATGACCCTGGGATCATGACTTGAGCCAAAATCAAGAGTCAGATGCTCAGCTGACTGAGTCATCCAGGTGCCCCATATTTGGTGACGCTTTTCATTATTTGGAGGTCTACAGCTCTAGCTAATGACTCTGAAGCACACTAGTCTTTTGGGAGCTGGGGTGACAAGTTTAAATCAGCCGATACTTAATCTTGACTAGGTGAAGTCCTATGCAGGATTTATCATTATACCCTAAGTTCCCACAGGTAGGACTTACCAGTATTTATTTTCAGCTCAATTATTCGGTTCATCTCCAATCTATGATAAAATATAATAAATGGCTCTTTGTTTTTCTCTGAGTAGATCAAAGAATCCGGATATACATAGATTTCTCAGTTGTTTTGAATCTTTGGTAAAGACATGGCAGTTACAGATGCCTAAGTTTCAGCTAAGAATCACCCCCCACTCCGCCCAGAGCTGAGACTCTGGGGTTCTTCCTCATGCCCGATGTTTTCTGATCTCTGGGCCTCTACTTACACAAGATCATGGGGCACCTGAGTGACTCCATCAGTTAAGTGTCCGACTCTCGATTTCGGCTCAGGTCATGATCCCAGGGTCAAGGGATCGAGCCCTATGTTGGGCACTGTGCTGAGTGTGGAGCCTGATTGGGATTCTCTCTCTGCCCCTAACACCTTCCCTTCAAAATAAATAATTAGACGTTTTTTAAAAAAGCGATTCCAATCTATTTTTTTTAAAAACCCATGATCACGAACTTTTAAAATCCTTCGAAAGGTTGTTTTGCGAGTGGTCGTAGCTGCTGTGCATCTCGTTGGCTTAGAGTGGACCCCGTGATCAAAGATGGTTGCTGGAAGAACACGAGATTCTTTCTTAACTAGGTTCAGAGTCATTAAAGCCATAAAGGGAGACGCATATGAGAGGGTGGAACTAACTAGCAGCAAAAGAGAAGTTAGAGGGAGGGAAGGGGTATAAACAATAGGCAAGGGAAGCCATAGAGGGTGAATGGGAAATCTCACTTTTTTGAGGAGCATTTTTCTCCTTCAAGTCTTTTTCCAAAGAAGGAGGTGCCATGTAATGAGAGTTCTGGTTCTTCATTCACTGATGATGCCCTTTTCTCCCACCACACCAAGTATGTGGAAATGTAGAGGAAGGGGTGAGAAAGGCGTAGATATTACCGGGTGCATCCTTGGAGGAATGCATCATAATGGGACACAGCATGAAGCCGGCAAGTGAAGGGTACTATGGTAATTGTATCAGCCAGGTTATAATGAAGAAAAATATGATAATAGACTGAATTAAGCTGGCGTGGAGTCAGAACACCATCCTTTTTAGTTTTCTAGTTAAAATCCGTAAATCTGGTTTTGAAAATATATTGGAAGAGACAGATGGGCACCGCGTCTAGTTTCATGCAAACATTATAAATAAAACATTTCTTGTAACCCTTGGAATTTTGTTTGCTGCATTTTAAAAGATCTATATTTTAAAGCTCTGAGCTGTAGATTCACTAGAAAATGTAATTTTACTACTGATGCTAAACATAAATACATATCCATGTAATTGTCTACAGCTCGAATAGCTCGTTTTTTTCCAATTTATTCACAGTCCGCTTCACAAATAATCAACTTTTGCTTCCCCGCCCGGAAGATCATTGAGTTAGTGGATTGTCTGTGTGAATATTTCATCTCAGGACCTGATCCCAGTTCGTAACCCAAGTCACTCTTTGCCTTTTGTCTTTTTTGGTTTTTTTTTTTTTTTTTTTAAACAAAAAGGGTGTGTTGAGAAGATGTCAACTAATTTTAATGTTAACTCAGGGGAGAAATTTGCTGTCTAAGAACAAAACAAAACAACACAAAACCATCATGATATCCCCAAATCAAATACAAATGGTTTCTGGTCATTAACACGGGTTAGACAGATGTGGCAACAGACCCCTCTTACCTGGATGGTAATTCTCCCCTCAAGTTAATGTCTTAGCATGTTGAGAGCACTTAGGAATTTACTCTTCTTACTGGCACAATCCTAGCCTCTTTATCCTGCCCTGACCATTTGTGCCAAGTGTTTGGAGCCTGGGGTAATCAATTCCTATAGCTCCCTTGACATGACCGTGATGTTTCATAAATATTTCCTGAACTCTTAAAAATGTAGCCAAATGGCTTGAGTCAGACCAGATAGTTTGGAAATTAGGATGTTAGCTCGCAAGAGGACCCTGTGGATTATTTTCTCCAACATTTGCCTTTAAGGGAAGGAAAAGCATCCCAGAGATATTAAGCAATTCTCCAAATTCACAGAGCACATGAGTAGTAGTGTCAAAACTAGAATGTTTGTCTACTTATTTTTAGTCTAGTATTTTCTTTATTAAATAATTTTGGTAGCAGCCTTAGATACTTGGTTGATTCTAACATGCTTGTTGGTACTCTTTTCTTTCCTTCCTTCCTTCCTTCCTTCCTTCCTTCCTTCCTTCCTTCCTCCCTCCCTTCCTTCCTTCCTTCCTTCCTTCCTTCCTTCCTTCCTTCCTTCCTAACTTCCTTCCTTCCTTCCTTCCTTCCTTCCTTCCTAACTTCCTAACTTCCTTCTTTCCTTCCTTCCTTAAAGTGTAATTGACATACAATATGATATTACTTTTAGGTGTGCAACATAGCGGTTCAATATTTGTAAGTGATCACAGTACATCTAGTTATGATGTCACCATACAAAGTTGTTATAATACTATTGACTATATTCCAAATGTTGTACATTACATCCTGGTGACTTATTTATTTTATAGCTGCAGGTTGTACCTTTTCATCCCCTTCACTTCACCCATCCTCCTACCCACCGCCCCTCCAGCAACCACTGGATTATTTTCTGCATTTAAGAGTCTGTTTCTGTGTTGTTTTGTTTCCTCTGTTCTGTTTTTTGTAGATTCCACGTATAAGTAGAATCATATGGTATTTGTCCTTCTCTGTCTGGCTTATTTCACTTAGCATTATACCCTCTAGTTCCATTCATTTTTTCTGAAATGGCAAGATTTCATTCTTTTTTTTTTTTTTTATTGCCGAGTGATATTCCATTATAATGCATCTCTCTCTCTCTCTCTCTTTTTTAGTTTACTTATTTATTTTGAGAGAGAGAGAGAGAGAGAGAGCATGAGTAGGGGAGGGGCATAAAGAGAGGGAGAGAGAGAATCCCAAGCAGGCTTTGTGCTCTTGGCTCAGAGACCTATGCAGGGCTGGATCCCACAAACTGTGAGATCATGACCTGAGCCAAAACTAAGAGTTGGATGTTTAACTGACTGAGCCCCCCAGGCGCCCCTCATCTTCTTCATTCATTCGTCTAATCGTGGACACTGCTTTCATATCTTGGCTATTGTAAATAATGCTGCAATGAATACAAGGGTGTTGTTCTTGAAATCGTTATGGTACAATAGTTCCCATCTGAGTTGATAATGCAACGCCTGTAAATTGCTTAGAGCCTAGTAAAAGTCATCAATAAATGTTAACAATTCTTCATTTTTCTTCTCCTCTTCCTCCTTTTATTACCAACTGCTTTACTTTTATTTTGATATTTTCATGCTAGAGGTTGCCCACCCGTAGACTTAAATCTACTCATAGCCTTTGAAGAACACTCGGTCTATTTACAATTCATTAGCTGCTTCCTCCATGGTCCGTTTTTCTCTCTTGCCTGCTGGAACTCTTAGTTAGAAGGAATAAAATCGTTAGTTTTTATCAGTTAAGAATCATCTGACGGCAAGTAACAGAACTGTTGATGAACAGTGGCTTAAATCACAAAGATAATCATTGGTCATTTGATAAGAAATCTGAAAACGGACAGGTTATAGCAGATGAAGCAACACAGCGATGCCCGTAAGTCTTCAGACTTTTTTCAGCTTTCTCCCCTTTCACAAGTAGCTGTTGGCTTTTTGTCCTCATGTTTGGTGCTACGTGGTCTCACGATGGCCATCTACTAGCATCACACGGACATCTGCAGCGTCAAGGAAAAGACAAGGGCACAACAGCTTCGCCTCCTGTGACTCTCTGTTTGAGAACAGAAGCTTTCTCGTCAAGTGTTTACTGGTCAGAGTGGTAAGATGTGGACAGACAGCCCGAACTGCCAGTGAGGTTGGAAAAGGGAATGTTTAGCTTTTCACTGAGTAAAGGATGGTAAAGGAGAAGGGAGGTTAGGAGCGGCTGCTAGGTCAACCAGCTAAAAGGATCTGTCCTGGACCACAGTGGTGACTGCTTGACATGCTGCGTGCCCTTCCTTCATGGTATCTGGTGTGCGTTCCACCTGTTACTGGGAGACAGCCTCGTTGCTGGAGTTCTGCTTATTTCCAGACAGCTTTAAGTGTGCGCACTACAGCTAAAGATCTTGTTTAGACATCACTTAAAAAATCTGGTGATTCTTGGGGCGCCTGGGTGGCTCAGTCGGTTAAGCATCCGACTTTGGCTCAGGTCATGATCTCAGGGTCTGTGGGTTCGAGCCCTGCATCGGGCTCTGTGCTGACAGCTCGGAGCCTGGAGCCTGCTTTGGATTCTGGGTCTCCCTCTCTCTCTGCCCCCTCACCCCCAACCCACTCTCTCCCTCCCTCCCTCCCTCTCTGTCTCTCTCAAAAATAAATAAAAACATTTGTAAACATCTGATGACTCTTATCTGTTTCTGTAACTTTCTGGGTTCTGCCATCCTTCTTAGACCTAAATTTATGGGCAGTTGCCTCGAAGAAATTTGAAAGGATAGGTTCTGGTGGGTTGATGTCATGCTGAATCTGTTTTTTGCTGTCTGGGTCTTTAATCTCCTATCTTGGTAAGGCTTCTCTTACTTGCTTATACTTTTTTAAAGCTTTTTTTAAAAAATGTTTTTATTTTTATTTTTGAGAGAGAGAGAGCGCGAGCACTATATTTAGTGAGTATATATATATAGATTCACTGTTTTTAAACACACACACACACACACACACACACACACACACACACACACACCCGTAACCATGTGTATTCATTTCCTAGAGCCGCTGTAACAAAGGACCACAAACCGGGGGGGGGGGGGTGGGGGTGGGAGGAGAGGGCTTAAACAACAGAAGTTTATTGTCTCCCAGTTCTGGAAGCTGGAGGTCTGAGATCAAGGTGTTAGCAGGGCTGTGCTCCCTCTGAAATGTATAAGGGAGAGTCCTTCCTTGCCTCCTTTTAGTTTCTAGTGGTTTCCAGCAGTCTTTGGAATTCTTTGGTCTGCAGCTGCATAATTACAGTCTCTATATTCATCATCACATGGCCTTCTCCCCGTATGTCTCTGCCGGCACATGGCCATCTTCTTACAATGACACCCAGCATCTCATCTTAACTAATTACATCTGTCATGTCCGTATTTCCAAAAAAGGTCACATTCTGAGGTCTGGGAGTTAGACTTCAGTGTATGTTTTGGGGGCACGTAATTCAACCCATTTCGCTATATTATATTACTCTGTATGTTACACAGGGGATAGGGGTCAACAAACATTTTTCTGTAAAGGACCTGACAGTAAATATGTTAGGATTTGTGCACCATATTCTTTTTTTTTTTAACGTTCATTTATTTTTTGCGAGAGAGACAGAGCATGAGCAGATGAGGGGTCGAGAGGGAGGGAGACACAGAATCCCAAGCAGCCTCCAGTCTCTGAGCTGTCAGCACAGAGCCCAACGCCGGGCTCGAACTCGTGAACCGCGAGATCATGACCTGAGCTGTAGTCAGATGCTTAGCCGACTGAGCCACCCAGGCACCCCTGTGTCCCATATTCTCTATTGCGGCTACTCACGTTTGTCTTAGTAGTGCAGAAGCAGCCACTGACAATATGTAAACAAGTGAGCATGGTTGTGTTATAATAAAATTTTATTTACAAAAATAAGAGCTAGGCTGGATTTGGCCCGGGGGCTGCTGTTTGTTGGCACTTGCATTAAAACATTTCTATCACCCTAGAGAGTTCCATCAGTCCTGCCTTCCTGTTCAGTCCTCTCCTCCCATAGGCAAACACTGTGCAGCATTCTGTCACGGCAGATTCGTATTTTGCCTGTCTTTGGACTTCACGTATGAATGGAATCACACAGTATGTGCTTTTAGTGTCTGTCTTCTTAATGTCTGTGAGATCCAACCGTATTGTTATGTATGTCAGGATTCTTTTGTTTTTCCAGCTCTATTGAGCTGTAACTGACAAAGTTGTAGTGTATTTCGGGTGTGCAGCATGATGATATACACCTGTGGAAGGATTACCGCAATCAGGTTAACAAACATGTTCATCACCTCCCACAGTTGCCTTTGCGTGTGTGTGCGTGTGAGAACTCTTAAGATCTACTCTCTCACGGGTGTCGGGGTGGCTCAGTAGGTTGAGTCTCTGACTCTTGATTTCAGCTCAGGTCATGATCCCACAGTTCCTGCGATCAAGCCCTGCGTCGATCTGGTAGTGCCGAGCCCGCTTGAGATTCTCTGTCTCCGTCTCTGTCTGCCCCTCCCCCACTCTTGTGCATGCACACATTCTCTCTCTCTCTCTCCCTTCATCTCAACATAAATATTGAAAAAAGATCTATTCTCTTAGCAAATTTCAAATATGTAATACAGCCTTGGTGGCTACAGGCACCATGCTATATATACCCTGGGTCCTTAGAACTTATTCATCTTATAACTGAAAGTTTGCATTCTTTGACCAACATGTTGTCATTTCCCCCGTCCCACAGCCCCTGGCAAGTACTTTCATTCTCTGTTTCTCTGTTTGACTTTGCTTTTAGATTCCACGTGTAAACGATACCATACAATACTAGTGTTTCTCTGTCTGGTTTATTTCACTTAGCATAATGCCCTGAAGGTCCGTCCACATTATTACGAATATCAGGATTTCCTCCTTTTTGTGGCTGAATAATATGCCTTTTGTGGCTGAATAACATATTATGGTTATATACATTATATATGGTTATACATAGTTATATATAAAGATATATGTAGATATATACTTCTTTATCCACTGATGGATACTTCAATATGGGTTGTTCCCATATTTTGACTGTTGGGAACAATGATACACTGAATGTAGGAGTGCAGATATCTCTTTGAAATAGTGATTCCATTGCCTTCAGATACACACTCAAAAGTAGGATTGCTGGATTATATGCTAGATCTATTTTTGATTTTTTGAGGACGCTTCATGCTGTTTTCCATAGTGGCTGCACCGATTTGCATTGCCACCAACAGTGCACAAGGGTCGCCTTCTCTCTATATCCTCGCCAACATTTGTTACCTTTTTCTTTTGCTAATAGACATTATAACAGGTGTGCGGTGATACCTCACTGTGGTTTAGATTTGCCTTTCCCTGATGAGTAGTGTTGAGCATCTACTCATATAATTGTTGGCTGTTTGTGTATCTTATTCAGAAAAATGTCATTGCCCATTTTTAATGGGCTATTTGCTTTATTTTTTATTTATTTACTTTTTTTTTTTTTTTTTTTACTATTGAGTTGTAAGTGTTCCTTACACATTCTGGATGCTAACCTCTTATCACATATATGGTTTGCAAATATTTTCTCCCATTTGGTAGATTGCCTTTCCATTTTGTTGACAGTTTTCTGTGTAGACACTTTTAATTTAGTTTAATATAGTTTAATTTAGTTTAATAGTTTAATTTACTTTAATATAGTTTAATTTAGTTTAATATAGTTCTACTTATTTATTTTTGCTTTTGTCGCCTGCGTTTTTGGTGTCCTACCCAAAAAATCATTGCCAAGACCAATGTCAAGAAGCTTTTCGCCTGTTTTCTTCTAGGAGTTTTATGATTTTAGGTCTTATATTTAACTCTTTCATCAGATTTGAGTTGACTTTCATGTATAGCATAAGGTCCAGTTTCATTCTTTTGCGTGTGGATACCCAGTATTCCCAGCACCGTGTATTGAAGAGACTATCCTTTTCCCATTCTTTATTTTTGGTGCTTTTGTAAAAAAAATCAGCTGACTATATATGCATGCATTTATTTCTGGGTAGTCTATTCTGTTTCATTGACCTGTGTGTGTGTGTGTGTGTGTGTGTGTGTTAGGCCAATACCTTGCTTGTTTTGATCCCTGAAGCTTTGTTGTATAGTTTGAAATCAGCAAGTTTTCTGCTTCCAACTTTGCTTTTCTTACTTGAGATTGCTTTAGCTATTTGATGTCTTTTGTGGTTCCATGTGAATTTTAGGAGTGTTTATCTATTTCTCTGAAAAATTCCATGGGATTTTTAAACATTGGTGTGTATAACATATTAGTCTCAGGTGTACAACATAATGATTCAATATTTGTCTATATTGGAAAATGATCACTGTAATAAGTCTAGTTAACATCTGTCACCATACACAGACCCAGGATTTTTTTCTGATGATGAGAACTTTTAAGGTCTGGTCCCTTAGCAACGTTCAAATATTCAAGCCAGTATTTAAAAAAAAATTTTTTTTTAAACATTTATTTATTTTTGAGAGACAGAGCATGAGCAGGGGAGAAGCAGAGAGAGAAGGAGACAGAACCCAAAGCAGGCTCCAGGCTCTGAGCTGTCAGCACACAGCCCGACGCGGGGCTCGAACCCACACACTGTGAGATCATGACCTGAGCTGAGGTCGGACGCTCAACCGACTGAGCCACCCAGGCGCCCCTCAAGCCAGTATTTTGAACTGTAGTCACCATGTTGTGCATTACATCCCCATAACTTATTTATTAGATAACTATGAATTTGTATCTTTTGACTCCCTTCCCCCATCTCACTCCCTCTGCTGCCAGCCACCAATCTGTTCTCTGTATCTATGAGCTTGTTTTTGTTTGTTTTTAGATTCCACATATAAGTGAGATCCTATGGTATTTGTCTTTCCCTCTTGACTTATTTCACTTAACATAATGCCCTCGAGTTCCATCCACATTGTCACAAATGGCAGATTTCCTTCTTTCTTGTGGCTGAATAATACTCCATGGTGCATATATGCCACATACTTTCATCAAATCATCCATCAGTGACAATTTGGGTTTTCCCCCCATATCTTTGCTATTATAAGTCATACTGCAGTGAACATGGGGGTTATATATATCTTTACAAATTAGTGTTTTCTTTTTTTTTTTTTTCAGATAAATACCCAGAAGTAAGAGTTGCTGGATCATATGGTAGTTCGATTTTAAATTTTTTGAGAAAGCTGAACAGTGTTTTCCATAGTGACTGCACCAGTTAAACACTATTACCAATAGTCCACATTGGTTGTCTTTTCTCCACATCCCCGCCGACATTTTTTTATCTTTTTTGATAATAGTCATTCTAAGAGGCGTGAGGTGATGTCTCATTGTGGTTTCAGTTTGCATTTCCCTGATGATCAGTGAGGTTGAGCACCTTGTCAGGTACCTGTTGGCCACCTGTACGTCTTCCTTGGAAAAATGCCCTTTCCAATCCTCTGCCCATTTCTAAATGAGTTTGTTTGATTTTTTTGCTGTTGAGTTGTATGAGCTCTTTATATATTTTGGAGATTCATCCCTTATCAGGTGTAGGGCTTGCAAATATTTTCTCCCATTTGGTGGGTTGTCTTCTCATTTCGTTGATCATTTTGTTTTCTGGGCAGGCTCGTTTTAGTCTGATGTAGTCCCACTCGTTTTATAGTTTTAAGTGTATAGACCTTTCACCTCCTTGGTTATGTTCATTCCTAAGTATTTTACTCTTTTTGAAGCTAATATAAGTGGGATTCTTTTCATTGCTTTTCTGAATAGTTCATCGTTAGCACATAGAAATGCAACTGATTTTTGTATGTTGATTTTGTGTTCTGCAACTTTACCGATTCATTCATTCTAAAAGTGTTTTGGTGGAGTCTTTCTGGTTGTCTATATATAAGATCATGTCATCTGCAGAGACAATTTGATTTCTTCCTTTCTGATAATCATTAATGTGGGGTATCACATTTATTGATTTGTGTATGTTGAACCAGCTTTATGTCTCCAAGATAAATCCCACTTTGTCATGGGGTATGATCCTTTCAATGTGCTATTGAATGAGGTTTGCTAATATTTTCTTAGAGATTTTTACATATGTGTTCATCAGGATATTGGTCTGTAATTTTCTATTCTTGTAGTGTCCGTGTCTGGCTAGCACTAGCCTCAAAAGAATGGGTTTGGAAGTGTTCCTTCCTCTTCAGTTTTTTCCAAGAGTTTGAGAAGCATTGCGATTAATTCTTCTTTAAATGTTTGGTGGAATTCACCATAAAGGTATTTGCTTCTGGACTTTTCTTTATTGGGAAGTTTTCAATCTCCATACACATTATTAGTCTCATCATAAAATTGTATTTCTTCATGATTCAGTCTTCATATGTTGTATCATTTCTAGGAATTTATCCATCTCTTCTAGGTTATCCAATCAGCAGGTGGAAAATTGTTCATTGTAGTCTCTTATGATCCTTTGCTGATTGTAAGGTCTGTCCTTTGATTTTTTATTTTATTTGAGTCCTTCTTTCTGTTTTTCTTAGTGTAGCTAAAGGTTTGTCAATAGTGTTTCTCTTTTCAAAAGAACTCCTAATTTCATTGATTTTTTTCTATTGTCTTTCCAATTTCTACTTTGTTTACCTCTGCCCTGATCTTTATTTCCCTCTTTGTGCTACTATTGGGCTTTGTTACCCTTTTATACCTTTACCTTCTTTTTTTTTAGTTTTTTGATGTGTAAAGTTAGATTGTTTACTTGAGATCTTTCTTTTCTTTTTTTCAGCTTATTCATTTATTTTGAGAGAAAGAGAGCAGGAGGGGCAGAGACAGAGGGAGAGAGACAGAGAGAGAACCCCAAGCAGGCTCTGCACTGTCAGCACAGAGAAGCACTGTGGGGCTTCAGCTAACAAACCCTGAGATCACAACCTGAGCTGAAACCAAGAGTCGGAAGTGTAACTGACTGAGCCACCCAGATGCCCAAGATCGATCTTTCTTTCTTTCTTTCTTTCTTTCTTTCTTTCTTTCTTTCAACATAGGTATTTATTGCTATAAACCTTATTTTAGTACTGCTTTTGACGCATCTTATAGGTTTTGGTATATTAGGTATATAGGTATATTAGGTATAGGTATATAGGTATATTGGTATATTAGGTTTCCATTTTTGTTTGTCTCAAGATTTTTTTTTTCCATTTCAATGTCTTCCTTGACACATTGGTTCTTCAGAAAAGCGTTGTATAATGTCCACATATTTGTGACCATGTTATCAGAAAAGATGCTTGAGGGGCACCTGGGTGGCTCAGTCGGTTAAGCATCTGACTTTGGCTTAGGTCATGATCTCCTGACTTGTGAGTTTGAACTCTGTGTTGGGCTCTGTGCTGACAGCTCAGAGCCTGGAGCCTGCTTCAGATTCTGTCTGTCCCTCTCTCTCTCTGCCTCTCCCCTTCTTGCGTGCACACACACAGTCTCTCTCTCTCAAATATAAGTTAAGTTAACGTTAAAAAAATAAAAAAAATTTAAAGAAAAAGAGAAGATGTTTGATATGATTTCAGTCTTCTTAAATTTGTTAAAACTTGTTCTGTGGCTTAACATATGATCTGTTCTGGAGAATGTCCTGTGTGTGCTTGAGAAGAATGTGTATTCTGTTGCTGTGGGTGTAATGCTCTGTATATGTCCATTAGGTTTATTTGGTCTCACATGTAGTTCAAGTGCAGTGTTTCCTTATTGATTTTCCGTCTGGATGATCTATCCATTGTTGAAAGTGGGTATTGAAGTCCTATACTGTTATTGCATTGTTATCAATTTTCTCCCTTCCAGTCTGTTAGTACTTGCCTCATATATATAGGTGCTCTGATCTTGGGTGCATCTTTTTTTTTTTTTTTAATTGATGAATAGTATTCTATTGTGTGCGTACTGCAATTCGATTACCCATTCTCGATATCGGACGAGTTGTTTTCACTTGGGGCTGTTATGAAGAAAGTGGCTTTAAGACTTTTTGTACACTTTGTGTGTATGTGTGTGTGTGTGTGTGTGTGTGTGTGTGTGTGTATTCTTGTTTATCCTGAGTAATTACTCTGAGGTAGAATTGCTGGGTAGGTATATGGTCAATTTTATAAGCCACTGTCAAACACTTGTGCAAAGGTGTTACACCATTTTACACGCTCACCAACTGTTGTGAGGGATCCAGTTGTTTTGCACCCTCATCAGCATTTGGTGTTGACGGTCATGGTAGCCAATCCAGTGCACGGACACCAATATCCCATTGTGATTGTAACTTACATCAATCACTGTGATGGCTACTGACCTTGAGTGGATTTTCTCTCTTGTTCTTTCTTTGTTTTCTCCCTCTCTTTCCTTCTCCCCCTTCCTCCTCTTCTCCCTCTCCTCCCCCCTTCCTTTCTTCCTTCCTACCTCTGCTATCAATTCCTGAATGAGGGATGTGGGTTTTTCTTGTCCTTCCTTTAATTCTGTTTATTCTTGCTTCGTGTGTTTGAAAACCCTGTTATTATGTGCATATGCATTTATCTGAGGATTGCTGTAACTTCTTGGCGAATCGATTCAGTTAGCATTATGAAATGTCTCTTTCTCTCTCTGTTCATACGTTTGGCTTTAAAGGCAGCTTTTGCTGATGTTAATGTGGCCATACAAACTTTCCTCTTTCTTTTACTGCCCTCCTCTCTGTGTTTTTAATTTAAAGCGCGTATCTTGTATGTGGCATACGGCTGAGTCTTGACATTTTATCCTGTCAGGAAATCTAGTTTTTAATTGGAATGTTTAATCGACTTACACAAAATGTAATTATTGTATAATTGGGCTGCTTTCTACCTTTTTGTTATTTGTCTCCAATTTGATCCATATGTGCTCTTTTCTGTCTGTTTCTCCTCTCCTGCCTTCTTTTAGGTTAATTGGATATATGTTTTGGTATTTAATTTTAATTCCTCCATTACATACTTAGCCATACTGCTTTGATTGTGTGTGTGTGTGTGTGTGTGTGTGTGTGTGCGCGCGCACGCACGTGCACATGCATGCGTGCGTGTGGATGCTCTAGGGATTACAATATACATCCCTTATCACAGTTTACTTAGATTTAATATTCCATTTCATGTAAAATGTTAGAAATCTGTGATATTCTAATTATATATATAAACAGAATATTACATCTGTACGGTATGTTACCCATCTATGAGTACATGTGTATAACATTGTATTCTCTCTGTTCTGTTTGCTAATGTTGTCGTGCGCGTGACATCTACTTATATCATGGATTCATCAATATTCTACTTTATAAAAATTTCATCAGCCAGCATTTTTTTAATTAAGAGAAGAAAAAAGTAAACGTTTTTATTTGCCCGATTATTTTGCATTTCCAGTGCTCTTCCTTTGTTCCTATAGATGGAGTTTCCATCGAGTGTCATTTGCATTTAGGGCTCTAGGAGACAAACTCCTCTAGCTTTATTGTATCTGAAAATGTCTTCTTTTTGCCTTGGTTTTCGAAAGATGGTTTCAGGAGGATATAGAATTCTGGCTCGAAAATTCTTTCATTTCTCCCCAGCGGTGTATATATATTACAATACTACCTGATACCTTGTGCTATATGTTATATATAATATGTACCATATAATACATGTCATATACGATCTATAGTACCTATAACATATACCATACTTCTGTGTATATACATACAGACAGATCTTGGAGCTAAGCCTGCCTCCCCCGATAATAGCATCAAAACAATGTCAACTTCTAGACTTGTCTCCGCCACATTACAAGAATCACTGCCTTTTTAACCCAGAGTAATTAATTCTACTCTGCCTGGCAGATTACCTCTTCCTTCTGCCAGTTCCACATTTTAGAGTCTGTTACCTGCAGCCAGTCTTTCAAGTCTCAGATTCTAGACACTTGAAGCTAGCTGTCAGTTTCGCTGTAAGTAACCAAAAACCAGTGCCTTAAACAAATAGGATGCATTTTTTCTTACATGGGAAGTCTGGAGGCAGAAGTCACCAACTTGGGTTCCAAGAATCCACGACACCACGCAGGCCTCTTCTCCTTCCATCTCCACCACCCCTTTACGTCATCCTTTCTTTTCTCTTTGTCTTTCTGCTGGTCTCTTCGCGGTCTCAGTAGGAGCTGTTGCATCTCCAGGCGTGGTGACCCGACTGAGGAGAGCAGGGAGGAGGGAGATTCAGAGTGACCACTTGCCTGTCCTTTTCATCAGCAAAGCAAAAGCTGTCCCAGAAGCTCCTTGCCAGTTTCTGCTTCAGTTGCCTTGTCCATGACTGGGTTCCGTGGTTCCCCCTACTTGGAAAGGAGGCCGGGAAGGCGAACGTCCTGCTTCTTGTGGCTCTGTGGTGAATGGGTATGGAAGGAGGGTGTGGGAATGAGTGTGGAGACAGCGTAGCCGTGGCGATGCCCCCACAGTGACACGGCTTCCTTTGTCTGCGTCATGCCCCCGCCCCGCCTCTCAGAATCTCGGGCTGTAGGGAAGTGAGAAATATCCCCTTGCTATCACGGTGCTTTGGATCCATGAATTATTTATCAGGGTTGGGACGGATCAACGATGTCCATATTGAGTCACCACTAAGCCGCAGAGGCTAGCGATAGCATGGCATAAAAAGAAAGTATTCTTTAACGTTGAAGATTTGGACCGATGTCCCCTCTTGCCTGTGTCCTTCATGAGAGCGCAGAGGGGAGCTGATAATTTTAGGGTGGCTCATCTCTAGCTGACACTTCAGCGGAAGAACCACATTCTACTGATCTGCTGTGTCGTCCTTGTGTAATTTCTAGCGCAGACTGACAGGGTGAGGAAATGCCAGTTGGACTTGTTTGGGTTGGTTGCCCAGCCCAGCCTGTGCCTTTGTGTTCCTTCTTGTCCGTCTTTCATCGGACATCTCAGAGGAACCTCCAAATTATCCGCATCTCCTCTTCCTGTGTTCCCTGGCCCAGGGAATGACAGTCTACCTGTCAAGCTGTTGAAATCTTCAGGAACATCTGTGTCTCTCACCTGCAGTGACAATTAATCACCAAGCCCTGTCTCTCCTTCCTCCTAAATATTTTTCTGTGCCTCCTTCCTGTAAATCTCCACTGCCAGCAGCCTGCATTGCACCTCAAGTCCCTGGTGGTGTTTTTGGGTGCAAATAGAATACCCAACTTAAGAAAGCAGCTTAATCCAGAAGAGGCTCTTTGTTTGTTTCTTACATGGTAAGAAGTAAGAGCTAGGACCGTTCCGGGGCTAATTCAGTGCGTTCAAAATGTCACCAAGACTCAGGTGCTTTTAAATTTCCCACTCCACTACCCTTAATGTGACAGTGATGTGGCCCCCGTGGGGTTAAGATGGCTGTGACAGTTCTTGGCGTCGCTCGCAAGCACAGCCACGTCAGATAAGAGGGACCTGTCTTGCTTGCGTCACTTTCTGTGAATGAGGAGCATCTTCCTAAGATGTCCCTCTGCAGCCTTACTCCCAAGGGTCACGATTGGGTCACTGTCCATGCTCTAACTGAAGAAGGCTGGAAAAGCAAGTTTCTGGCATGTTCGGTGGTGGAAGGCAGTTTCTGCTGGTCAGAAGAAAGGTTGGAATGGGGCTGTTATTTGGGGGAGGCATTCCCTAGGACCTGCTGCAGACACACTCATCTCCCGCCTGGACTTTCTAGTCTTTCCCATCAAGCCTTTCTCCCCGAACTCCTGCTGCCGAAAGAGTCTTTCCAAAGTGTGTCGTTTGCTCATCTGCTTACTTGTTTTTTTGTCACTACTGCTCGTAATTATGGAAGCTGCACGAGGGAAGAAATCTCGTCTGTTCTGTTCATGGCTTTGCCCCCTGGAGTGTGGCCTCACACATCAAAGATACTGATGTGATATTTAGGTATTGTTGGCTGGCTGAATGAATGGAATACACATCTGATTCTGTCAATCCCCCTTAAAGCCTTCAAATGGTTTCCCTTTGCCTCTCAGCTGAAGTCACATCTTCTGGAAATTGTCACGTCTTTCACAAAAAGGTCTGTGCGTACGTCTCCACCTCTCCCTGCTTTCCCCCACTCCTCCACTCTTCTCCAGCTTTCCGGAACTTTCTTCAGCTTTTCAAATACACCTTGTGTTCTCTTCTCTCCGCATGCTTTCCTCCAACTGCCTAGAACCGCTTTGGCTTCTCACTTGGTCTAAGTCCTTCTTGAGAAGTGAGTTTCAGTTTAAACGTCACCCGTTCTGGGAAACCTTCCAGAAGTTTCTCTCAAGAGGTGTTGCTGGAAGCCCCTGAGAACTTCCCAGAGTGCCCTGGACTTCTTCATCTTAGAAGCTGTCACATGCTATTGTGACTGCTTGATTGTGTTTCTCTACCACCATGGTTTTTAAAAATCAGTGTTACTGAGATAAAATACATATTCCATACATAGATCGATTTAGAGCGTACAATTTAATTGTTTCTGATATATTCACAGAGTTGTGCGACCACTACCCCAAGTCAATTTTCGAGTATTCCCATCGCATTCCATTCCTCCCCCAAATAGCCATTAGCAGCCACTCCTCAATCCCTTCCAATCCCCTTGGCTTGGGGCAACTTCTCTTCTCCTTTCTGTCGCCACGGACGTGCTGGTTGAGGGCATTTCATAGACTGGAACCTAACTTCCACGTGGTCAGTGATTGTGTTGGTCTGTTCCCACTGGATTCCTGGTGCTTAGCAGAGAGCTTGGCATGTGGTTGGCCCTCAAGAAATATTCGTTGCATGACTAGTTGATTGAAAAACTGAAAATTTAGACACTTGCAAAGCCAATCGCTCCCCTTCCTGGCTATCTGCTACATTCTTACACGTATTGACTGCTGTTTTGTTTTTGTGTTTGTTTTTGTTTGATGTACTTGTTTGTCTTCCTAGATCAGGAGTTTCTTGAGGACCAGAGCCATGCCTGATCTTTGTATATCTTGGTTGAGTATTTGGCACACCAAGCACTTGACAAATGTGTGCAGAATGGGTGAATGAACGAATGAATGAATGAATCAGCTAACAGCACTCATTCCCTTGTCATCAGTCAAGCTCTCCCACGGGGACACGGTGGGCTCAGGTCGTTTGTTTGTTCATTCTGCCCATGTTTATTAACAAGCCAGTACGTGATTTTATACTTTCCACCAGCATTTTGTAAATATCCCTCTCGACCATGACAATCACCCCTCTCTGTGGTTAGCTGTTTCTTGGTAATGCTGGTGTTCTCGCAAGGCCCTGCCCAGCCCTTTATACAGACTTAGGGCTTCATCAAATGCTTGTGATTTAAAAGTCTATGCCTTGGCATCTCGGAGGCCCTGGGTGTCCGGGACAGGGCCAGTATATGTCGGTCGGGTTGTGATGCTTCACTCTAGCATCCCAAGGCATGTTGGAATTGGTGGGTTTTGAATCCCTGCCACCTGGGGGACTCCCACCACGGATGGTCTGTCCCTCCGAGTGAGGCAGTCATGCCACAGAGAGAACATTCTGCTTGGGTAGGGCGCCTGTATCTGTATGAGGGTGGCATATCTCGATGTGTCGGGGTACCTGGCCGCCCCAAACCCAGGAGGAAGGTAAGTAGGAAACCAGCTGGGCCTCTTCCTATAGGCCGCTCTCCGCTGGCCTCCAGTTAAAGAGTCGGCAGCTCCCGGGTTATCAGTGTGGGGTGTTAGCCAAGCTTTGTGGCCCGGGTCCTGGTGCCGTGGGCTCAACTGCCCATGATGCTGCTGAAGGGTGCCTCCTACAGTGTGGCCTGAGGACGTAGGGCTCTTCCCAGGGTCCTGCGCACAGGGGTCCCCTCTGAGCAGCTGGACCTGTTCAACCCACTCTAGTTGGCCTACGGTGCCCCGGCTCTTGTTTCCCCGGGGTGTGGTCTGCCACTGCCTGGGAAACCCAGGCCATGCCCTGCACATGAACACAGAGGCCCATTGTGGGCCTCTGATGACTTCACAGGACTCTGCTCTCCTGGACCTCGGCCTCTTCTGGAGAATCTTAGAAAGTGCTTGTAGATCAGCTATTGCCTGTAGTAGGCTGAGTAACTCCCCCCCCGCCCCACAACATGTTCACCTCCTAACCCTGGAAATGGTGAATATGTTACCTTATACTTTGCAGATGTGGTTAAGAGATTCTTCTGGATTACCTGTGTGGGCCCGGTGTAATCTCAGGGCCCTTATAAGAGGGAGGCATTTGCTCAGAGAGAAGAGAAGATTTCACACAGCCACACAGGCCTTGAAGGTGGAGGAAGGGGCCTTAAGTAGCCTCTAGAAGGTAGAAAAGTCAAGGATTCTCCCCTGCCAACACCATGATTTTAGCCCCATGAAACCTGTTTCAAACTCCTGGGCTCCAGAAACTACAAGAGAATAAATCCGTGTTGCTTTAAGCCACGAGGTTTATCGTAACTTGTGACAGCAGAAGTGGGAAAACCAAAGTATGGCCCCTACCTTGGTTGCAGCTGTTCCTTGTACAAAAGGCTTATGCTGGTCACATGGGAGCAGTCACGATTGAACCCCAGGTGAGGCTGCAATAGCGCGGGCCGCTGTGACACAGGACCACAGACTGGGCGGCCTAACCAACAGAAACGAATTTTCTCATGGTTCTGGAGGCTGGAAGCCCACGATCAAGGTGCCAGGGGGGTAAATTTCTGGTGCGAACTTACAGATAGCTTACAGGTGGCCGCCTTCTCGCCGCGTCCTCACATGGCCTTCTGTCTGCGTGTGCACGTGAGGCACTGGTGTCTCTTCCTCTTGTAAGGACGCCAGTCCTACCAGATGAGGGCCCCACCATGTGACCTCGTTTAACCGTCATTACCCCCTTGAAGGCTGTCTCCACACCCAGCCACGTTGGGGGCTAGGGTTTCAACATGCATTTGGCAGGGAGAGTGCCGTTCAGTCTGTAACACAGTCCCATGTGTGCAGAAGGGGCAAAGGTCCCTCCCGTGGCCCATTTTCATCCCAGGAGCTCTGTACTCTTCGCAGATAAGAACAGTGTGTGGTCTGGGAGCCAGCGTCATGCCGTCCCTAAACTGATCCCCGGGTGAGCTTACCTTGTGCTTCTGTCGTTCAGGGCTTCACAGACTAAATCGGGGTATTTGAGGAGTTTTTACTGAGCTCGTTTGGGCAGTCCTTCCTTGAGGGCAAGAGTAACCCCTTTGGGCCAGTCATCGGAAATGTATCCTGAGGGGAGCCTGGGTGGCTCAGTCGGTCAAGCGTCCGACTTCGGCTCAGGTCACGATCTCACGATCCGTGAGTTCGAGCCCCGCGTCGGGCTCTGTGCTGACAGCTCGGAGCCTGGAGCCTGCTTCGGATTCTGTGTCTCCCCCTCTCTCTCCCCGTCCCCTGCTCATGCTCTGTCTTTCTCTATCTCTCAAGAATAAATAAAGTTAAAAAAGAAAAAAAAGAAATGTCTCCTGAGAACATCAGGAGTTAGGATACAGAGTTCTTGGGTAAAGTTCTATTTGGCTAAGGCATTCGTCATTCCATAAGGCATTCGTCATGATGCTGAACAGGGTGGCAGTGATCTGGTAGTATGTCTCTCTCTCTCTCTCTCTCTCTCTCTCTCTCTCTCCCCCCCTTTTCCCCTCCCTCACTGCCCTCCTTAGTAAAGGAAGCAGTCTGTCTGGTCCCTAGCTATGACTTCATCTTTCTAGGAGTTAAAACCATTTTATATGTTCCTAACCCCAGTCTTTTCTGATCCAGTCTGATGCTGTACTGTTGAAAGCCCACTTTGACACCATTCCAGGGACACTTCCTCATGGGACCCCAAGCTAGTGCCTAATTTGCGAGAAAGTTACTTCTGGCCAAAGTTCACTCCCCTGTGCTGGGATGTGAACTGTTAGTGGTTCATGGTTCAAGGCTACCTCGGAGACATGAAAGCCTCATCTCAGGAGAGCCAGGCACCTTGAATGTGGTTTCTGGACACCAAGCCTGGGTTAGCCAGGGCCAGCTCCAGACTGACATGAGGCAAAAGTGCTCTGAGGCCGCAGAATCTTCCGAGTTGATATCCCGCGATGGCAGCCACAGGCCCAGGAAACTGCGGCGACCTCCGTCCTGCGAGTGAGCCTCTCGTCTGACAACTTTCTGGAAACCCAGCACCGGCAGCAGGCACGGACAATTCCTGAACAAGATCCAGCCCCCCCTCACCCCCACCTCAGAGGTTCCCGAAGGACAGACGGCAGACGGGACTTCTGTCAGCACGGTGACCAGATTTTCCTGTTGGAGGAGCCCACACAGGTGTGACGGACCTACAGTGATGTCACGTTGGCAGGTGGGACCACTGCAGCCCAGAGGTGTTAGAGGCAGGTCCTTAAATATACTTCTTGGAACACAATTTGGACCTGCCAGCTGAAAGTGTCAGCCTTAACATTCACCATTTCAGACTGATTTATAAGGAAAGGGGCTGCGTTTGGCTAGCCTGCGGCACCCGGTGTAAGCACGGAGTTTTTATCCTGCTCTACTCAGCCCGGAAGGGATGCCGCTTCAGGCACTGAGAAAACAGCTGTGCATTTGAGTTTATTTGTCCAAGTGGCCGGGGACAGTCTGGGGACAAACCGTGCCTTATTTGGAGTTGTTTATTCTTTCTATACCTCTCTTGCACGGGGCGACCTCAGATCACCTTCTGCAGCTTGGAAAAACCCGAGTCCGCTTATGCACAGCCTAGGGGCACTTGTCCGTGGCCCGAGAGAGGTAGGTTGTGCCAAACCTGTCCTTAGCCACTGGAAGCTGGTGGGGCATTGGATGGATTGAAGGGCCCTTGGAAGGTTGGCTTCTATTGGTTACCCTCATGGGCCATGAAAGGTCCAGCTTCATAACGACAGTGTCTCAATGGGGCTCCCATAGGAAACCGGACACCCACAGACACGGGCGGCGGTTAGGACGGTGTCTCCCTCGGGCATAAACAGAGTATCGTGTTTCTCTGCATGGGGAATGCTGGGCTTTTCAGAGGGGAGGCAGTGAGCCTGGTGACTCCCCCTCACACCTTTGGGTTTAGAAGGAAAGTGTCTCTACTGGGCAGGAACATGGGCCCAGGTGTTCGGGTGGACCTCTACTCACGCTCAGGATGTTCTCTGGCTGGTCTGAAACATGTGTCTGGGAATGTAGAAGCGGGGAGAGCACTGGTCAAGGGACCCGCAAGCGTGAGGCCACGCCAATGGCAGAATCCCAGCTGTGAGGTGTGGGTCTGTTACGGGTCAGATTGGTTCCCCACCCAAAGATATGTTGGTGTCCTCCCCACCCCCCCAGTACCACGGAATGTGACCTCATTTGAAGATAGGGTCGTAATAGAGGTGATCAACTTAACATGAGGTGTTTAGGGTGGACTCCAATCCAATATGACTGGTGTCCTTTTGAAAAGGGGAAATTTGGACAAAGATACACAGAAGAACACCATGTGAAGGTGCAGACAGATATCTACAAGCCAAGGAACACCAAAGATTACCAGGACTCCCCCGGTAAGCTGGAGGAGAGGCAGGGGACAGATTCTCCCTCAAGGATCAAGACGGAATCAACCCTACCGACACCTCGATCTCACACTTCCAGCCTCCAGGACTGTGAGACGGTAAAATGCTGTTGCTGAAACCACCAAATCTGTGGTGCTTTGTCACCGCACCTCCACCAGAAGGACACAGGGCCTTACAGGTAGTGACGAGCTTGTGAGTCCCAACTAGGAAGATGCCAAGGACCGGAAGGCAGCGTGCTCACGGGTGGCAGCAGGGGCTAGTCAATGGGTGGCGCCTGGTGTTTCCATTATTGGGAATTACCTCAAAGTGCAGGCCCGTGACGACGACATCATCATCGTCGTCACCATCGTCATCATCATCACAACTAATCTTTCTTGAGTATCTACTATGTGCCTGACATAGATGCTATATATGTTTTTTTTTAATTTTTATTATTTAAAAAAAATTTTTTTTAACGTTTTATTTATTTTTGAGACAGAGAGAGACAGAGCATGAGTGGGGGAGGGGCGGAGAGAGAGGGAGACACAGAATCAGAAGCAGGCTCCAGGCTCTGAGCCATCAGCCCAGAGCCTGACGCGGGGCTCAAACTCACGGATCGCGAGATCGTGACCTGAGCTGAAGTCGGACGCTTAACCGACTGCGCCACCCAGGCGCCCCTATGTTTTTTTTTTTTTTTTTTTAAATCATATCTACGCCCAATGTGGGGCTTGAACTCACCACCTCATTGATATCAAGAGTCACGTGCTCTACTGACTGAGCCAGCCAGACACCTCTATGTTTTACATGTCCTATAACCTTGAGGTCTGACAACCTACAAGGCCAATGTGGGTATTATTCTCGTTTTACAAACTAAGAAACCGAGAAGGAAGTAAGTTGCCCAAGAGCATTCCGCCGACAGGTGGAGAGGCCCGAATGCAGCCACTCCCAGCCCTGCCCACGGTTCTCCAGTTCGCATACGTTGGGTCTGTTTCTTCAATGTCAGGCTCACCCTCTCAGGATCTTTGTGTTGGCTGCTCCCCACCTAGCTTGCTTCCCCACTAGGTTTCTGCCTGGCCAGCTCCTTTTTCTGTCCGTCTCAGCACAATGCTTTGTCTGCAGGGAGAATCCCTGGTTCTCCCGGTCATCTCTGCCCACCGCATGTTTTATTATGATTTTTTTTTTCACCAGCCCTTGCCACTGCCTGAAATTTCCTTCTTGCTCCGTCATGAGTCATCTCTCTTAACCCACCGGAACGTAAGTTTTATGAGGACAAGGACCTTAGCTGGCTTCTTCAGTCCTCTATCCCAGAAACTAGATCAGTTCCTCCAGCAGAGAAAGTGTTCAGTAACTCAGTTCCCTTAATTATTCAAATAACGTGGGCCTTTTCAACCTAATCGGAGCTTGGGCTCCATGATGCACATGCAACAGATTTGGGAAGGTCATCTACTCAACAGAAGGCAGCTTCCATCTGTCCTGTCTGTCCTTCTAATCCTTTTGCGGTGCTTGGGGGCTGGAGGAAGCTTTCACGCTGGGCCTCCCCCCCCACCTCCTGCTCCCTCACCTGCCAAGGGGTCTGTAAGAGGAAGGCAGACACGAGGAAGTTGGCTTTGTCATTGGATGGTTGTTGTCATCCTTCCCAGGAGGCAGGGAATCTGGGGCCAGGGACCGTGGCCTTGGGTCAGTCAACCAACATAGCAGCAGGTCGGGCTCGGCCTTGAGGCTGCTATAGTCGGAGTCCTCCATGCTTCATCTTGCGAGGTGGGGATCCTTTCCCCTTCCATGTAAGGAGATTCGGAAGGATGCTGCCTGTGTCCTGAGCTGGAGACCAGCTGTTGTAGGGCCACAGGGCAAGGCTCCAGTGCCTGGGACGGGCAGCCACGCACAGCCCCGGGGCGCTCTGGGCTGTGTGTGTAGAGGGGCGAAGCCACATTCTAGCCTGTCCTGTAAGTTGATGAGCCCCAGCAGGCTGCCGCCCAGTCTACCCCATGCTGTCTCTGGGGCCTTGCTAAGGCCACCCCACCATTTGTGCCCACACATCTTAAATCTTACCAGGGCTGCCTGGGTGCATTCAGCAGACGTTGATCGAGCACCACCGTGTGGGGGAGACGGGTGGTGGGCCAGTAGCTACAGGAGCAGTTATTCGGTTATTAGAGATAGTATTTCACTGGGACGTGTCGTGGACTGAAGGACCATCTGGCAGGTGGCTGGCATTAGATGCCCTCAGCCCCAGACTGACCACATCCTGCCTCCGGGGCTGGGGTACCAGCCCCCAAAAGGGCCTTCTTCCTTTGTCCCCCCTCCTTTAACAAATGGGGAGGGGGAAAGGCCCTCCCCAAGATTTCCTCTGAGGGACCTCCCAGTATTGGTTCCTGTGCCAGAAGCATTTGGGCAGTTCGGACAGGAGGTCCAGAGGTCAAGGGGGGCTTTGGCCTGGGCGCTTCTGAGCACACCTTCCTGGCCGCTCTTGCCCACTGATTCCAGAGGAGAGAGTGACTTCCTCTCTTCCTTCCCAAGAAGAGCTTAGTAAGCAACCTGGCTTTGGCTGTACATCTTAAAAAAAAGAAATAGGGAAGAAGGTATTCTGAGTAGCAGAATAGCCCGTTGACTTCGGAGAGAAGGTCTGCTCTTAATTGAGCAAAGAGCTGGTGTCCAGTGTGTAGCTTGGAGGGGAGGAGGGGGTGTCAAGAGGTTTGAGGACCGTGTGGCCCAGTTTGGAAAGAGCCTGGCCCATTGGAAGAGGGGGTCTGACCTTGCCCCATCACAGTGGGCTCCAGCCCAGCCTTAAATACCAGCCCCATAAATGCCGACTTAGTGAGTGGGTAGGAGCCGATGAGGACTTTGATGCTGAAGTGATCTGTAATTAGATGTGCTGTTGTTTTGCTTTAGGTTTATTTCTTTATCCTGAGGGGGGCAGAGGGGCAGAGAGAAAGAGAGGACGAGAGAGAATCCCAAGCATAACATGGAGCCCAACGTGGAGTTTGAACTCATGAACCGTGGGATGGCAACCTGAGTCGAAATCAAGAGTAACACGCTTAACTGACCGAGCCACCCGGGTGCCCCTAGATGTGCTGTTTTAAACCCACAGCTCTGAATGCTGGGGGGGGGGGTGGTCCAGTCACCAAGCAGGGGACGGGTCCGGGGTGAATTTTTGAGGTTGAGCTAGATACGATGAGAATCCTCTGGAAAAAGTTCAGGTAGAAAGAGCAGAAGGAGTAAATGTTTGTTATTTTTTTATTTAAAAAAAATTTTTTTAACCTTTATTTATTTTTGAGACAGAGAGAGACAGAGCATGAATGGGGGAGGGGCAGAGAGAGAAGGAGACACAGAATCGGAAGCAGGCTCCAGGCTCCGAGCCATCAGCCCAGAGCCGGACGCGGGGCTTGAACTCACGGACCTCGAGATCGTGACCTGAGCTGAAGTCGGACGCTTAACCGGCTGAGCCACCCAGGCACCCCAAATGTTTGTTATTTTTAATTTCAGTTTTTATTATTATTATTATTATTATTATTATTATTATTATTTTGCTTCTTCGTACAATGTGTGAATAGTCCTGGTTTACTGCTCCAGAATTAAGAAAAAAAAAGTGTCCCAACTTATTTTCCCATTGAGAGCGCCTCATTTTCCATTCGAGTGACACACAGAGAGAAGGGTAATAAGTGAGGGAGGGGGGCAGAGGTGGGGAGACGGGTCTGCCAGCACCTCCTGTATGTGCTGTTTTTATCAGGCGTATCGTCGTGAACCAATTTTCATGTTGAAATGGCTTTTCTCCCCCCGAACAAATTACTTCTTATGGGGTTGAATGGGATGGCAGGCGCCTTCTTTGAAGATTAGCTAACTCAGTTCTTAGCCTGTGCTAAAATACGTATCTTGTAAACCCTTCTAAGGGCAGAGTGTGTGACCGGTTTGCTCCTCACAGAGGATTGACTAATACGAGCTGGGGGAAAAAAAAAAGAGTTTTCAAAAGAATCCGGTATAAGAACAGATGCCTGGAGTTTTGGCAAAATAGATTTGCGCTCTGAGACTTCGGAGCGTCTCAGAAAAATGGACCCCGGAAGGGAGAGGGCAGTTCTAGGAATGTCTTCAGTTCATTCATTGCTTTGGTTTTATTTTGTTTTTTTTTTTTTAAATAACATTCGGTTCCTGTAAAATCAGACAGGTGGATGCATTTGTAAATAAAGAATAGTGTATTGACCACCACAGCTGCTGGCAGTCATCTGGAATGTCACCGTTCGATGATAATTCATGTCTGTATTTTGTTGGATTTACTTCCTGTGTTTCTTCCCCAAGGCACGTGTTTTTACAGTGCAAATCATATTGCTTATATAATTTTTATCCTGATATTTAAAACAGTAGGTTTTCTCACGTCATTTAGAAATGGGATTTTTGCTTGTGCGTCCTACTTGACCACGTGGATGTAATTAAATTGACATCACATAGTTTTTTGGTTTTTACCATTTTATTTTCAATGATTTCAATTATTCCTAGAGGGAAGATTCAAGAATAGTGCAACGATCTCCCGAATATCCCTCGCCCATAGTCTCTGATTGTTGACATTTGGTTCTATGTGCCTTCCCCTTCTTTCTCTCTCCCAAATATGTCTGATTATTTTTTCAAAACCTTTGTAGAGTAAGCAACAGATAATGGTGTCCCACCATTGTTGAATACTCTGTGCCCCTTTTGCACAAAGACAGTTTCCTGGCTAATCGTGATATCATCATCAGAATCGGGAGACTAGTCATGGGTAGTAGCACCGTGTAATCCACAGCCACTCATCAGATTTCCCCAGATCTCCCGGTACTGCTCTTTCTGGCAGATTCATCCAATCCAAGATCATATTTAGCATTTATCTGTGATGTCTTCCCCTCCCCCCCATTTCAAAAGGTGCCTCGGGTTTTGTGTTTTGTTTTGTTGTTTTTACTATGAGGACATCTGTGATGTTATAGGCCAATTATTCTGTAACATGTCCCTGAGGTTGGGTTTGTCCCTTATGGTTTAGATTTGAGCTTGGCAGCTTTTACAGAAATAGGACAGAGGGATGACGACGTGCCCCCCTCACGGCATTGGGTCAGGTGACGCATGGTGATGATCTGCCCCCTGACTCGTGATGCTAACTTTGATGGCTGCCTTCAGTGTGCCAGGCTTCTCAACGTAAAGGGACTCTTTCCCCTTCATAATTAATAAGTATGCAGTGGGGAAATACTTTGAAATTTATAAATACCTCTTCCTCATGAAACTTTCACTCCCTAGTTGTAGTAGCCATTAGAGATTCTTGCCTGAATCAATTGTGACAATGGTAGTTACCAAATGATGGGTTTTCAGCACCCAGCGTTCCTTCTGCATTTATTGGTATGATGCGGTAAGCAGGAGCCTCTTATTATCCGCATCCATTCATTCATTGATATCGGTATTGGCTCATCAATTCCCATTTTATTCAACAGATCATTATCTCTTCCGGTTGTTGTTTATTTTCATGTTACCATCGGCCCCTTTCGGGCTGGTTCCTGGATCTTTCCACTATAATCTCGTCATTGAAAACGATGGTCACACAACACATAATAGTTAGAAATGTGTTTCCTACTTGACAATAGATAACGAGCCTTTTCCATGTTACTAAGACTTAACAGTGTTATTTTTAGACAGTGCACGGTGTCCATCCAATGTACTCAATGCTTCAGCTCTTCTGGGGCGGGGGAAGCTCTGAGAAGAAACCCCTCTCACATGCAAAGACCCTCGTTTCATTAGACGGGGGACACGCAGTGTTATCAGAAAGAGAGTTAGCGCAGAGAGCAGGAGTGAGTCCAGCGCATTCGGGGGTAATGATTCCTTAGCCTCCAGCTTGTAACTGATTGTGTAGCTGCTAGAGAGGCACTGTCTACCCAGGATGCAGATTCATTGTGGGGCTACCTTTCATCTAAAAAATTCCCAGGGGCAGGGGCGCCTGGGTGGCTCAGTCGGTTAAGCGTCTGACTTCAGCTCAGGTCGTGATCTCGCGGTTCATAGGTTCTAGCCCCATGTTGGGCTCTGTGCTGACAACTCAGAGCCTGGAGCTTTTTTTGGATTTGTGTCCCCCCCCCTCTCTGCCCCTCCCCTGCTTACACTCTGGCTCCTCTCTCCGTCTCTCTCAAGAATAAATAATAAACGTTTAAAAATGATCAAAAAAATTTCTAGGGGCACCTGGGTGGCTGAGTCGGCTCAGGTCATGATCTCATAGTTTGTGACTTCGAGCTCCGCATCAGGCTCTGCATTGATAGTGCAGAGACTGCTTGGGATTCTCTCTCCCTCCCTCTCTCTGTGCCCCTCCCCTGTGCTCCCTCCTTCTCTCTCTCTCTCTCTCAAAAAAAAAAAAAAAAAATTCCAGCAGCCTATGTACCAATCGGCTGGAGATAGACTATTACATAGTAGTTTAAACAATCTCAAGTTGTATACATCAATGTATAGATGTTTATGTTTGTATATGTGTGTTCGTATCCATTATATATGCATGCCCAATACCCACCTACACGATACTGGTTACAACTGGATGGAGGGAGAGGAAACAGAGAAATGATCTATAAGGGGCTTCAAACTGGTATATGTAAATTGTATTTCCATGAAGCCATTAAAAAAATAGACATCTGAAGTAAATATGGTGTCATGTGTAGGCTTGATAAGGGGCTGGGTTAGGTAAACACACGTTTACTATAATGTTCTTTTCTCTGATGGAGTCTTACGTTTGAAATATCTTACGATAGGAAGAATTTTTAAAACCTGAACGGAAATGATCGGTACTAACTTCAAGATGGTGATTTTATCTGTGGAGTGACAGATATGGGATCAGGGAGCATCGCTTGTATTTGTGATGTCCGACTTCTTTTTGTTTTTCTAAAAAAATTCATCAAAATCGCAAAACGTTAAGATTTGACGTCGTTGTGGGTTTACAGGGGTTCACTTACAACATTCTCTTGGCTTTTCTGCATTTATATATATAAAAAAACATGCTATAGAAGTGAGAGAATAAGGCTCTAACTCTCTGGACAGGAAGGAAGTAATGGAATTTATAGCATGCATGGCGTGTTAGCTCTGGAAAGCAGAGCCTGAGGCAAGGCTTAAGTGCTAAAGTCTTTGGGGAGGTGCAAACCCAGGGCAACAGAATGAGGGGATAGAGAAGCGAGAGGGGGAAGGATGAGAAGCAAACAGCAAGTGATCCGTTGCCACGTTAGCCACTGTTTTGTGAGGTCTTAGCTGTGCGGGATGTGTCCGGATAGGCTGTATACAAACACTGTTTGGGGACCGTCCACTGGAGAGAGGAATGGAGAGGGGATTTATTTCCTAGCTCTTTGCTTTCTTCTCTGGCCAAAAGTGAATTTGCAGGAAGCTAATACTCACGAACTTCTGGAGTGTGTCATTTAGCCCTTTTGACCACCCCTGGGGAGGCAAGATCGCACACACGAGTGTGGTGCATAGTTAGGAACTATGTGTGAGCGAGAGACCCTGGCAGTGGCCTCAGGCCTTGGGGCCACCCGGGCCTGAGGGAGTCTGATTTGAGCCCCCCCCCCGCACTGGCAATGGCTACCGCAAACCAAGAGACCAAGGGTATGGGAGGTAAGCCTACGTGGGAGGAGGGGTGAGGAATTAAAACTGTTCCGGGCTGACCTCTTTTCTGAAGAGCATTTGGAGGACAACAGTGTTCAGTGAGGTTTGGGGGAAGGATTTGGAAAGCGGGACTTGGAGTTTGGGAAGAATCAAGAAGGCCTTGCCTAGAGGCCTGGGGAAAAGATTGTCTCTGGCCACAGACGTGGGGAGGCTCCGTGGGATGCAACTCCTAATTGCGTTGAACGGGCAAAGAAGAACCGGGAGGGCTGGCGGTCTGGAAGAGTGCTGAGGGCTGAAGGTCTCAGAAGACCGAAGAGAAGCTGGATGGGAGTGACCCTTGGAAAAATAGGAGCTTGTAGTACGAGAGTGAAATGGTAGAGCTTAAGGTTCAGAGTGGCAGGCAGGTTGGGTAGGGGCGAGGATCGGGATGGGGCCATGGGTGAGGTTTCTTGAGCGGAGTGGGGGTAAAAGATAGGAGGGAAGCAGCGGTTCAGGATCTCGAGGTCACTTGGAACAGCAGCAGGAGGCTGGGCACGGAGCAAGACTGTTGAGCTGAGACGCGGCAGAAGTGTAAAGGCGTGAAGAGGAATGGTTAGCAAATTTAGCTCGGCCCGGCACTGGAGGACCAATGTAAATGGTGAGGAACTGTTCCAAGGTTGAGTCACCAAGGGATGCCAGTTAACAAACGGGGTCAGCTATTCTATCGTTGACACTAAACTGAATCATCACCATATAATCTGGAAGCCAATTGCCATCCGTCTGTAAAGGTCTCATGCATTTGCCTACTGTGAAGTTCCGTTCCTCCCGTGACCCCTGCCCGCCGCCCCCACCGCCCCACCCCACCCCCAGCTTCCCTAAGTTGTGGGTGTTGGAGTGTTCATCACATGGTGCTGTCATGCCTGTCTGCGTTTCTGCCTCCCTCCCCACCTGCCCCATCGTGAGTGCTGGCAGGGCAGGGTCAGATCTCACCTTGCATCGGTCCCCACCCAGCCTGGTCCCTGACGCCCCATGGGAGCTCAGAACATTGCAACGTGGAGTTGCTGGCAAGGAGAGGGCTGTAGCCACCAGGAGCCACGGATCACTTTCTCTTCGATGGTTGAGAGAAGCTCTTTGATTAAGTCGCTTCCTTGTTTCTGCCCTTTCAGACATAACCTTCTCTCTCCCCTCAAGATACATGTTCCTTGTAGAATATTTGGAAAACAGTGATAATGACCCATAACCCTGACCCCCAGCGACAGCCACTATTAATGACTTAGTGTAGATTTTTACAGTCCTAAATCTTATTTATTAATTTGAATAGCTAGCACATTGATGGCACACCTTTCAAAAGGCAGAAAAGTGGCTGTCGTGAAAGTGTCCCCCTATTCCTATCCTTCCTCCCCTCATCCAGTTCCCTTCTGCAGGAGAGCCTCAGTTACTGGATTCCTGTAACCAGGACAGCCTGTACTTTCCCAAGCAAGTTTGTGTCGTGGGGTTTTTAAAAATTTTTTTTAACGTTTGTTTATTTTTGAGAGACAGAGGGAGACAGAGTGGGAGTAGGGGAGAGTCAGAGAGAGAGGGAGACATAGAATCTGAAGCAGGCTCTGAGCCATCATCACAGAGCCCGATGCTGGGCTCCTATCACGAACTGTGAGATCATGGCCTGAGCTGAAGTCGGACGCTTAACCGTCTGAGCCACCCAGGTGCCCCTGTTTTTTTTGTTTTTTTTTTAATTCTTTTTACACCAATAGTAGTATTTGACCGACACCTTTTTGCATTTTTCATTTCACAATAGTTCTTGCAGGTCATTCCACATCAGGATGTAAAGAAAATTCTTACTCTCTACAGCTGCCTAGTCTTTTATTGTTTGGGTGTAGTATACTTGATTTAACCAATTTTCTGTGCATGGGTGTTTGAATTGATTCAGATCTCTGTAATTTGCAATGTTTTGTTATGGACAAGTCAAGGGTAAAGTACACCCGTGGGGGCCCATCACCCAGCTTTAACTTGGGACTGTGTGTGTGTGTGTGTGTGTGTGTGTGTGTGTGTGTTTAAGTTTATTTATTTATTTTGGGAGGGGGGCGTGGAGAGGAGCAGAGAGAGAGGGAGAGTGAGAATCCCAAGCCGGCTCTGTGCTGACGCGGGGCTCAATCCCACAAACCGTGAGATCATGACCTGACCCGAAGTTGGACGCTTAACAGACTGAGCCACCCAGGCGCCCCACGTGTGCCCTGGTTTTCATAGAACAGAGCTCACCTTACCGCACTTCAAAGAGATTCTATCAGTTTTCAGCCCTACCACCCGATGTGTAGAGGGTCCGTTTCCCGCGGCTTTACCTACACAGCGTGTTATCAAACTTCTCGCGCTTACCTGCCTCCCGGCTGAAATATGTTATACAAATGTCGCTTTCCTTTGCATTTCTCTTATCCTGACTTGGGGCGAACATTGTTTTATGCGTGCTTCGTAATTCCTTTCTTGGCAACTAGCTGCTCATATTCTCTGAACGCTCTGCTTTGGGTTTGGTGGCCTTTTTCTCATTGATGTCCACGAGAGCTTTTTCAATATAAGGGAAATGAGCGCCTCCTTTGTAATATACACTGCAGATGTTTCCATTTTGTTTCTGATCTTTGTCGTAAGGTACTGTAGGGTTGTTTTTTGGTTTTTGGTTTTGGGGTGTTTTTTTTTTTTGCCATGAAAAGGCTTTTTTAAAAAGCTTTTAAAATTGTGTAGAATTATCGATCTTTTATTTTACAGCTTTTGGTATTTGTTCCCTGCTTAGCACAGCCTGTACAAGCCTTTTATCCACTCTGGGATTTTACAAAAATTTCCTCGTGGCTTTTTTCTAAGATAATTAGGACTTCGTTTTGTGTATTGAACCTTCGATTCTTCTGGAATTTATTTTTGGCGGGAACCTTTGATTCTTCCACAATTTATTTTGGTGGAAAGTGTGGACTGTGGTTTTATTCTTATGTTTTTTATTCAGCCATCTACTTAGTTGTCCTGACATCATTTGTTGAAGCCACCCTTTCACATTTATTTGAAATGCACTCTTCTCATATACTCAGTTTCTGTATTAATCGAGGTAGATTTCTGATCTTCCTACTTTTTTTTAAAAGAGTGGCTTCTTATCATATATTCAGCTCATTACTTACTGTTTGTAGTTTCCCATTTTTTATTATTAAAAATACGGCTGTGGTACATGTCTTTGCGGATGAGTCTTTGTACGCACCTCTTTTACGATAAATGCCTGCAAACGGAATTGCCGTGTCTAAAGACACCTTGAAATGTCTTTATTATAGATATTGTCAAACATACCAAGAAGCAGAGAGAATAGTGTAAGCCCTTGAGTAGCCATCATGGAGCTTCAATGAGTGTCGACATTTTATTTATCGTATTTCGTCTCTCGCTTCTGCCCCCAGGCATTTTCTCCTGAAGTGTTATTTTTAATTAACTACTTTTTTATTTTAAGAGAGCGCGTGCGCGAGCAGTGGAGAGAGGCAGAGGGAGAGAGAGAGAGGGAATCTGAAGCGGGCTCTACACTCTGTGCAGAGCCTGATGCAGGGCTCCATCCCACAACCTTGGGATCGTGACCTGAGCTGAAATCAAGAGTCGGATGCTCAGCCAACTGAGCCACGCAAGCCCCGCCCCCGCCCCCCTGGAGTATTTTAAAGCAAAGCCCAGACTCTGTATCATCATCCATAATCGGATCCATAAATCTCTCTAATTAACTTAAATTAGCTTATTTCTTTCTTACGGTTCTCTCAAAAGTGTCCGTTTCAGATTTGCCCTCATCAGATTTCAAACAAGGTCCAGATTTTTTTTAAGGCTTTTGTAATTACCGCTCTGATTGGCCCGCAGACAGTGCACCCGTGTGCCCCTCTGCCAGCATATGTGAGAGTTGCTTTCACCCCGTGTCTTCGACAGTTCTGGGCACATCCTCCGACAAGCCTTGCTGACCTTCCGGGGGCTGTAGCCAGAAACCACGGGGCCCTCCTGCCTCCCTTCCTCCTCTCACATCCCACACCTCACCTTTCAGGGTATTCTGCCGGCTTTACCTTGAAACGCATCCAGAACCTGATCGCCCCTCCCTCCTGCGTCCTGCGTGAGTCATGCTCTCTCGCCTGGACCATTGCAGCAGCCTCTCTGCTCCTGAGTTCTCCCCAAAGTGTGTTAACACAGCAGCCAGAGCGCCCTTTTGTTAAACGGAGGTGTAATTGGCATACGACACGATATTAATTTCAGGTGCACAACACAATGGTTCCAGATTTGTATATATTGGGAAATGATCACAGTAAGTCTAGTTAATATCCGTCACCACACTTGGTTACAAAATTTGTTTGTTTGTGTTGAACACTTTTAAGATGTACTCTCTAGCCACTTTCACACGTGCCGTACGGTATTATCAACCACGGTCACGCTGTATGTCACATCCCCATGACATTTATTTTATAACTGGAAGTTTGTGCCTTTCGACCCCCTTCACTTTTCATCCACCCCCCTACCCTTCCCGCCTCTGGCAACCACCGGTCTGTTCTCTGTCTCAGGGTTTTGTGTGTTTGTTTTTGAATTCCAAAACAAAGGGAGATTACGCGGTATTTGTCTTTCTCTGTGCGACTCACTTCGCTTTACATAATGGTATCCTCAAGGTCCATCCGCATCGTTGTGAGGGGCAAGATTTCATTCTTTTTTACGGCTGAGTGGTATTCCATTGTGTACCTAGAGCGCATCTGCATTCATTCATTCATTCATTCATTCATTCGTACATGGACGCTTAGGTTGCTTCTTTATCTTGGCTGTTGTACGTAATGCTGCAGCAGACATTAGGGGCATATATCTTTCCGAGTCCGTGTTTTCATTTTCTTTGGATAAATACCCAGAAGTGGAATTGCTGGATCATATGGTAGTTCTATTTTTAATTTTTTGAGGAACCTTCGTGCTATTTTCCACAGCGGCTGCACCAATTTATACTCCTGCCTACCTGCGGTACGCCGGGGCTCCCTTTTCCCCCCGCAGCCTGGTCAATACAGGTCATTTCTTGTCTTGGTGATAATAGCCATTCTGACAGGTGCACTGCGATATCTCATTGTGACTGTGGTTTGCATTTCCCTCATGACTGGTGACGTTAAGCACCTCTGTATGTACATATCGGCCATCCTGTATATCTTCATCGTTTTAACACGCAGATAAGAGCAAGTCACTCTGATGCTCAGCAACCTTCTATGGCTCCCACCTCACTCAAATTAAAACCCATAGTGCTGACAGTGGCCTACAGGGCCCTACGTGATCTGCCTTCCCACCTCTGTCTCCCCGATATCACCACCTACTTCTCTCCCCACTCACTCACTCCACCCCACCCCGGTCCCCTGGCTTCCTTGCCGCTCTTCTAGTGTACCGGGCTCATGTGCCCCTAGGGAGTCGCAGTGACTGTTCCCTAGGTCTGGAACACTCTTCCATAGATAACCCGTGGACCACTCCTTTCAGCTGCTCAAATGTCTTCTCATCGCAGCTCCATTGCCCTAACCTCTGGACTTACACTGCTACCCAACCCCCGTCCCCCCACGATTCTGCAATGCTGTCTCCTCCCCTCCTCGGTCTTGTCTTTTCTGTAGCTCCTGCCACGCCTTTACGCCCCGCGTTACTTAACTTTACCAAGGACCTACTGTTTACTGTCTGTCTTTCCCCTGGGCCCACGAGCACACGGCGTCGGGACTCTCTGCTGTGCTCACGATGCGGATTGAAATTCAAAAACAAACACACAAGACCGGAACTCACAGAGCCAGGGAGTGGATTGGTGGTTGCCAGAGGCGGGAAGGGTAGGGGGAACAGTCATTGCTAATTCCTAGGTGCACGGGAGCTGGGTATGCTAGACGAACGGCAAGGAAGCCAGGTGACCAGGGTGGGGTGGAGTGAGCGAGTGGGGAGAGAAGTAGGCGGTAATATCGGGGAGATGAGGGTGGGAAGGCAGATTGTGCCGGGCCCTGTAGGCCACTGTCAGCGCTGTGGGTTTTACTTTGAGTGAGGTGGGAGTCATATCCTAGCTCCCAAAAGTGTGTCGCACCCAGTACACACCAGCAAATATTTATTGACTGACGATGAATTTGACAGACAGACCCTATTTGCGCTAGAAAATTAGGGGCGCCTGGGTGGCGCAGTCGGTTAAGCGTCCGACTTCAGCCAGGTCACGATCTCGCGGTCCGTGAGTTCGAGCCCCGCGTCCGGCTCTGGGCTGATGGCTCGGAGCCTGGAGCCTGTTTCCGATTCTGTGTCTCCCTCTCTCTCTGCCCCTCCCCCGTTCATGCTCTGTCTCTCTCTGTCCCAAAAATAAAAAATAAACGTTGAAAAAAAAAAAAAGAAAATTAATAGTAAAAAAAAAATAGCACAAGTGAAAAACACTAATGGATGTAGTTCTCTTTGATATGGTTTTTGGCTGTCTGTGTTTTTCCATTTGGGGGGAAATCTGTGCCTTTTTCCATTTTTCTGTTGGGGCATCCTAGTAAAATCTTTTGCATATCCGACCATCCCTTTGTCTGCCATATGTCAATTTATTTTGGTTTCCTTTTCCCAGGTTTTTTTTTGCCTTCATCAGTTTTTTAAATGTAGGAACCGGCTTCTGGTTCCTTAGAAAGATGTTCTTCTTTTTTTGCTGTCCAATTCATTGCTTTAATTCCCTTTATTTGTTAAGTTTTCAAAAGCAGATTTGGGTAGATGTGTGATGGACAGTTGTAACTTAATATTTTCCGAGTTCTCAACTGATTATTTCAGCCCTGGATATTAGGCGACGCATCCTTTTCTCCACGGTTTCATTGTCGCCTCATCATGCCGTTTACTTCCATGATTTGGAAGTCTGCGTGGACGTGTGTGGCCCGGTAGCTTCCTCCCAGCTGGGTCACCTGCGCTTTAGGAGAAATCAGGAATGATGTGTGTGAGTGTGTGTGCACGCGTGTGCCTAACTGCACGTACTCGTGTCTTCTGGAAGAGTTGGCTCACTCTCCTGTGACTCACTTAGGATTAAGTGTCTGGGTAGAATTCCTAAAGCAATTCCCCCCCCTTATCTGAGCTGCCCTTTTAATACTGGAGGGCTGGGTTGAGGCCAGTCTGCCTCAGCTGATTTCAGTTTTATTTCTCATGCTCGAGCCAGTGCGAGGCTTTGAAAATAGTCTTTTCAAAGGTGCAGACTCATTTTGATAGAGAACCAGCGTGTTAAAACAAAATGAGAGAGTTGGCAATTTTAAGCAAATAAATTGCTTCCTATTGATAATGGGATATTTATGCAGCCTGCGGTGGAGAACAATTTCTTTCGTATCCAGGCCCTTTATCGGTGATCCGGAAGGCAGAATGGAGCGGCAAGTGGTGTGGCCGGAGCTGATGGGAAGGCTGGCATGTGGGAATTTGGTGAGCTGGGGGAGGGAGCCATCCCGCGGGCTTCCGAGGGGCCGAGCGGCCCTGCGTCAGCCCAAACCTCCTGCGCCTTTTCCTTCTCACGCTTTACCAGGGGGCTCGGGCTCACGCTGTTTTAAATTTCATCTGGCTACCATTCTTTAGGCAGCAACTCCGGGGCTGACTCTATTTGTGAGGCCAGTAGGAACGAGACCTGGGCCGTGCTTATGTGTGTCCTTGCACGTGAGAAAAGGAAGGCCTGGTTTGATGCGTCAAAATTGACAAATTAGACAACAGGAGGGGAATCGTTTTCTGGAATGGAGCCAATGTCTCCAACTCCCACCGTTTGTCATTTCGCCCTGAGTCTCAGTGCCATGAATTACGTGGAAGGTGACGTTACGAGAAATCTTGTTTTGCGGGCTGAACTGCCCAGGCAGCGTTCGAGTCCCTTGGACCCTCTTTCGGGCCCCGGCCCCGCCTCGGTCGAAGAGACCGCAGGATGGGTGAATTTGGTGCCGAGAAGTCAAGGGAAACAGGTGTGACCGTCGCTGTCCTCTCGTGCTGCCGGGTTCGCCTCTAAAACTGGTAGATGCCTGTGGCCAGGAGGGCCTGCCTGCTTCCGCCTCCCTTCCTGATCTGTGACCGAGTCTGTTCCGGGCGGGGCAGAGGCCAGGGCTGGAGGTGCAGCTGGGAGGTTTCAGACCTGAAGGACGAAATCTGTCATTCAGCCGGTGTTATGTGTTAAGACTGGGGGGGGGGGGGGGGCTGGGGGGGGCACCTGGGGGGCTCCGTCAGTTGAGCATCTATCTGACTCTGGATTTAGGCCTGGGTCATCATCTCTCGGTTCGTGGGATCCAGCCCCACTGTCAGAATGCAGAGCCCATTTGAGATTCTCTCTCTCTTGCCCCTCTCCCCGCTCATGCGCACTCTCTCTCTCTCTCCCTCTCTCAAAATAAATAAATAAACTTAAAAAAAGGATTGGTAGGCCTGTGGGGGCTACAAAAACAAAGACTTTTCTCTGATCTTCCAGAATGTCGCATCCCTCGGGGACTCCAGGAAGGTGGTTGTTAAGTCGACGTTGGTACGGAGGTGGGTGCCCTGTGCCACTTCCTCGGCAGTGAGCGAGAGCTAATTGCTCAGTGGAGACATGGGAAACGGGATGATCCCACTACCGGGGCAGTGATGGGGGAAGACACTGGTTCAGGGGCGACGGGGAGATCTTGGGGCAAGCTCAGGAGGCTGCTGGTGGAGAGCCTGATGTGACGAGAAGGGCAAGGGCCAGAGAGTGATCGTGAGATAGAGGCTATCCCGGGGAAGCCAACACAGGGGACAGGCCAGCCCTCCTCCAAGTGTGGGTCCTGAACTACTCGGGCAGAGTGAGCCCAATTTAGTGAACCGGGGCGTGCTTCGAAAAGAAGAAAGAAATAGAATAGGAAACATCAGTGTCACCGGCAGAAAGGGTGTGTACTGTTTCAGGAGGTATGTGTTTGAAGAGGTCGAAAATGAAGCTTAGGAGGACAAACCCCGGGGGGGGGGTGCAGAAGACCAGGGTTCAGATCACTGTCCTGACGCAACCACATGGCCTTGGGCGAGGGCTAATGACAGAACCTACCTCATGAGTTGTGAGGCATAAATGAGCTAATAGGCCGGGGTGCCTGGCCGGCTCCCAGTCGGTTCAGCACCTGACTTCGGCTCAGGTCATGATTTTACGGTTCGTGAGTTGGAGCTCCACCTCCCGTGAGCTCGAGCCCCCCTTCGGGTGAGCCCCACTTCTCTCGCTCTGTCTCTCCCCCTCGCTGCCCCTCGCTCACCTGTGCCCTCTCTCTGTCCTCCCCCCCCCCAAAAAAATGAGCTAATACACCAAGAATGCTCAGAGCAGTACCTGGTACGGACCGAGCGCATAATCGACGTTAGCTATCTATCACATAGTAGTTGGAACCAGAAGAAACTGCTGATATTTGACCATTTTTTAGCTGTACAAAAGCAATTTTGTATGGTTCGACCTAATGCACACACATACGCACACCTTCTGTGTATTATAGCTACGTCATGCGTCTGTCATGACGTGCAACGCGTTTCTTACCATGGGGCGGAATGAAAAGGCCGCGTGCTACGCTGGCTTCCCCTGGCAGGACGTGGAGATGAGGCAAAGGTTTTCATAACCAAATGTGATGCTTTCATAGGCCCTTTGCTCTGAAGGTGCCCATGACGTGCTTTGTCTGTCGCTCCTCCATTCATTGTCCTTTAAGGATGGATGGATGTGCGGGCTTCCTAAGGGCCCCCCTTACTCAGTAGCGGGTCACACAGAAGGCCTGAGCCCCCCTCCTGCTCAACCCCAGACCCTCTTCCTGGGTGTTCTCGAACCCCGTGTGCTGGGCTGCACAGAGCCTTCTCCCTTGGCACGAAGTGACAGAATCAAAACAAAGCTGTACCTCCTTTAAAATGAATCTTTTCCTTGGGGCCGCCCGGGTGGCTCAGTCGGTTAAGCGTCCGACTTCGGCTCAGGCCACCATCTCACAGTTCGGGAGTTCGAGCCCCACGTCAGGCTCTCTGCTGTCAGCGCAGAGCCTGCTTCGGATCCTTTGTACCCTTCTCTCTCTGCCCCTCCCCTGCTGGCGCACTCTCTCTGTCTCTCTCAAAAGAAATAAACTTAAAAAAACGAATCTTTTCCTCATTACAAAACAAAAAACAGTAATGGCCCCTCGTGTTTCCTTGGGCTTGATTCTTGGTCCTTCTGTTGTAAACTTGTTTCCTGTTTCCAGCGCAGGAGAGATCACAGAGGTCGGGGGAAAGATCTGGTGTCTAGAATGATCCTCTGGGAGGGCCAGAGAAAGAATCTGACTTCCAACCACTAAGCTGTCCTCCACATTCCCTTCCCACTGTGGGCTCAGAGTGGGTCCCCCTCTCCCCGTCGGCTGTCCTTCTTGCTCTTCGGTTTCCGTCTCCTGGGACGAGGCCCCAGCGCCTAGAGTGGTGCCGACGCCGCACAGGAGGTGCCCGAGACACTATTTGTTGGCTTGAATGGAGTTGAGTGATCTGAAGAGAAATTTAGCTTCTCAAGAGAATCGGGTGTGAGCCACTCCGGAGAGGATGTCTCCTGCTCTCCACTCAGCTTGCTTCTGGTTTATTTCTGGAACTTGGATCCTGTTCTCTTGGCCTCCACGTGGGTGCTAAATCCACAAAATGATTTCGTTTTCTCGGATGTTAATGATTCTCCGATCTCAGGACATTAACGTTTGTAGCCCGGGAACAGTGTGACTTAATGAAAAATTAATCGTATTGATTGTTACCGTCTTGTTCACAGATAAATCCCACTCGATGTGCTGCTTGCGATGTTGCCGTAGATGCCAAATGGTCCAGCGCCTAAGTTTCTGTCCCGGGCTGCTTGCCTCATTTTCTCGGAGAAGGTGCTGGTTGTTGTGTGAGACGTGGCTCCTTTGGTGCAGAGGCACCAGGCTGGTCCCCGTGAAGCTGTTCGGTCTGCTGGGCCGTGGGAGCTGGGCTGTCTCCTCCTGGGGCAAACGGCCCCACATCCTGCCCCCGAAGCAGATCTAGTCCGGGGTCAGGAGCATAGCTCTCCTCCACTCACCCTTCTTCTTGCCTCGTCAGGGAGCCCTCCTTCCCTGTGAGCTGGTGTGGTGAAAGAGTGTCAGTTG
Source organism: Lynx rufus (assembly GCF_022079265.1). Classification (NCBI taxonomy): domain Eukaryota; kingdom Metazoa; phylum Chordata; class Mammalia; order Carnivora; family Felidae; genus Lynx; species Lynx rufus. The sequence goes on along the minus strand of NW_025814842.1, from coordinate 14,713,549 downwards.
TCTGCTAATGTGATGATGGGTGGCTGGGGTCCTTGGATGGTTTCAGGGTGGGGGCTGGTTGCCAGGAAGACCGAGGTGTGATGAGAGGGTCGGAGCCTTTAGCCCCATGCCCCGGCCTCCAGGGAGGGGAGAGTGTTGTGGATCGAGTTCGATTCCCGGTGGCCAGTGACTTCACGAGCCATGTTTACGTGACAGAACCTGCCGAGCCCTAAATGACAGGGTTTAGAGAGCTCCCGGCTTGGTGAGCACATTGAGGTGCTGGGAGGGTTGTGTGCCCAGGAAGCTCCACGCCCCCTCAGCCCCGTTCCGGATCTTGTTTTGGGCATCTCTTCATTTGGCTGTTCCTGAGTTGTATCCCTTATAATAAACCAGTAAATGTTAAGTAAGGAGCTTTCCAGAGCTCTGTGAGCCGTTCTAGTGATGATCAAGCCCAAGGCGGGATTGTGGGAACCCCAGACTTTATTATTATTATTATTCTTTTTTAATGTTTATTTTTGGGAGAGAGAGAGAGAGAGAGCAAGAGAGAGAGAGAGAGAGAGAGAGAGAGCACACACTCGAGCAGGGGACTTGGAGAGAGAGAGGGAGACACAGAATCCGAAGCAGGCTCTAGGCTCTGAGCTGTCAGCATAGAGCCTGACGTGGGGCATGACTTCACAAACTAGATTGCGAAATCACGACCTGAGCCGAAGTCAGATGCTTAACCGACGGGGCGCCCAGGTGCCCCGGGAACTCCAGACGTTATAGCTGGGCATTCAGAAGTACGGGTAGCCTAGACTTGCGGCTGGCGTCTGAAGCGAGGCCAGTTTTGTGGGGCTTGACCTGTGAGGTCTACACTACGTGTGAGCAGTAGTTAGTGTCAGAGTTGGATGGAATCACCGGACGCCGGATGGATATCCAGAGAGTTGGAGAATTAGTAGGGGTGGGGACCCTCCCCCCAGCTGGTGTCAGGTGTTGCGAGCAGAAATGGATCCTAGAGGGCAACTTGGCAATATGTATTAAGTGCCTTAAAAATGTTCCTGCCCTTTGACCCAGCAGTTCCATTCCTGGGATATCGTCTTAAGGAAATGAGCATCAATACACGTGAAAATTTCCATACACGAATTTCCAAGGCAGCATTATCTAAGAGCAGAAACGATCTCAACGTCCCACACTCGGAGCATGGTGAGCCCAGTTGCGCTGTAGGCATATTACGGAACGCCATGTGGCCATCAGAAGTGATGCTCTAAAGACGAATACACTATGTGGAAGATCGAGATGGTTGTGTGTTAAATGGAAAAAAACGTGCAAAGCTATAGAGAGTGCATGATCCAAATGTAATTAAGAATATTTGTATGTAAAAAGTTTGGAATAAAATGCCGTAATGTATTATTAGCGGTGGTTATTGCTGGCCGGTGAATTAGATGATTATTTTTTTTCTTTATACATTTAGGGGGCGTTTTCCTGAGGAGCATACATCAATGTGTAACCTGTGAAATGTTGCATCCCTGTGCGGGTCTAGCTCTGGTCTTTTGACCCCAGAGGTCAAGTCCAGAACCCCCCAGGAACAGAAACTGCCCTTCTTCTCTCCTCACTCATCAGCTTGTTGTTTTGTATAAAGACCCTCCGGCCATTCTCACCCTCATACATATTCACATCTAATTTAATGATTTTTCCTTTCAGCCCTGCCTGGAACATTCTGTCCAACACAGGGTGCCCCTGGCTGGGATGGGCTTTCATTGTTAGTGTCTATTCTAATTTGCTTTGCTCTTTTACTGTTGGGGAATTTTCCATCAGCTTAAGCAACCTGGCATGCTAAAATAAATTCTGCTTTATCTGTGAAGGTGTAAATTTGGGGACAGATAAACTCTGTGCCAGCTCCTAAACCCTTACAAATGGCCCTAACTTTTTGACTGCCTTGTGTCACCCAATTTTAGGAAAGAAATGATTATTTTTCATGACCTGGGGATATGGAGTCTCTGTCTAGTTTCACCCCCTCCTGAGTTACTGAGATACTTTTCTTTCTGAACGCCAGCTAGGGGAGGAGTTGGCTTTGTTTTTTAATGCAAGGTGCCATTTTGACCATGAGGTAAGGAAAAAGGCCAGACGCATGGGGGTGCTTGAGATACCCAGGATGAGCAGTGCCTCGCTGGCCTGCCAGTCTTAAGTGCTTTGAAGGCCCTTGAAGTTTTTCAACACAGGCTCTTGTCTGCTCCCAGGGTTACCAGTGACTCATGGGGAGTCTGGGGCTGGTGGGCTTACAGGAGCCCTGCTCAACTCTATATTCTAACCTTAGATCACAGAGACAATTGTGCCATCCGGGAGGGATGGTCACTATTGCCAGCCATATCTTTTTGCAGGTGCCTCCCAACAGGGGCCCTTGCCTGCCACCCTCTTGGGAGAGTACATCCCTTCTGCCCCCTCGCCCACGCTGTGCCCCTACCGGAAAGCCCTCTTTGTTGCACTGACTACAATCCTCAGCCTCCTTCCGGGCTCTCCTAAGGCTCACCTTGTTTGGTTCGAGACAGATTATGCTTAGATCCTGAGATTGCCTTTGCTGGTAATTTATTTAATCAGGTTCATTGTGGGAATTATCATTTATAATAGTAACATATCATAAGCCAGTAGCATACAGGAGAATGCCTCCTAAGTAGCCAATAAAGGAATAGCCTACTTCAGGCTAGGGAGAGATTATTGACGTTATTGTTCAGGCCAAGGGGAGAAGAAAGAAAGAAAGCCCGAAGTTGGAGGTGTGCCTTTCTATGAGTTGGTTCTCGGTAGAGTCCGTCCTTCCTGCTAAAAGTTGGGTACCAGCTGCCGGCTTAGGTCGCTCACTGCCGGGGCAGGGAGGTAGGAGGTGACGGTACCTGTGTTGGCTGCAAGGTTGGCTTTTGGCAAGGTTTTGTTGGCTCTGAAGATGGTTTTACTCCAGGGACAGTTACGTGGCTTGTACCGCTGACTGTGGGGAGACGTTCCGTCTCGTCCTGAGATTGCTGCACAGTTTAAGCACCACCGCCAACCAAGATGAGCCTGGCACAGCAAAGAGCAAGTGTGTGGCAGGGTCTTTGGAGGGCCATTTAGATCGGCCAAGAGTGGCCTTGCCCAGACCGAATGCTCTCACGTTGCTGGGTGCACCTCCTGGTTTTTAAAATGGAAAAGCCCATCACGTGATGGGCACCGTTGCCGTCACAGTGGTGTCGAGGACACAACGGTCCCCTCTACTTCAGGTGCGAGAGTTGGATAAGAAGGTCCTCAAATCCACCTTCGGCACAGTGTCACCAAAACACGTTATTCAGAACAAATTCAAACCACAAATAAGCTTTCGACACATGGATTTGCGATCATAACGCATCAGTAGGCAGCACACCTCCTCCCCCATGTAATTGCCAGGTGTTTTCTTTAAAAAAATTTTTTTTAATGTTTATTTATTTTTGAGAGAGAGAGAGAGAACATGAACAGGGGAGGAGCAGAGAGATAGGGAGACACAGAGCCTGACGCGGGGCTCGAACTCACGTGGGATCGTGACCTGAGCTGAAGTCGGACGCTTGACCCACGGAGCCACCCAGGCGCCCCTTCCAGGTGTTTTCTGTTTCAACGTCTCTCTCCTATCTCCTGGGCACTCTCTTTTTCCTCGGGTACACCTTGCATTCTTTCAGCCTCCTTTGTGAAACAGGACTCCACTTAAACAGATAAAGAACAGAGAAATAGAGAAATGCCTCCAGGGTTGGGACCCCTCTTAGTAGTGTTCCTTACCATCTGCGTCTGTGCAAGTAGCACAGAATGAATGATCACTTTGTCGAAATGGATGGAGTCACACTTCCAACAGCAAATAACCTAGGAGTGAGGATCCTTTAGCCCTTTGAAGAGAGTACCACGAAAAAAAAAATCCAGCTTAACAAGGGGCATTATACAAAGCAGCACGGAGCCCCATCCTGCCCCCCGTCTCTGTGGCCTGTCCCCTCACTATTATGAAATGCGGGCACACTTCTGACCCCACTTCCTCCTGGCACATGGGTCCTCCTTGAGGACCCCGCCCCCCTGGCTGTCGGAGGCCTCACCTCCGTGTTCCCTGCTTATTGAAACCAATTAGTTGTATTTGTGGACTGATTGAACAGAATTAAATTGGAACTCATTCACGCTAAAACCCGCACTGGGATCGAACCAGCGTTTTATGGGCAATTATGGTCATTCTGTTCCCACTTTCCGTTCTGGTTGGGTACCCAGTATTACTGTCAGCAATAGCTGGTCCCATATGGCCAAATGCTCACCAGACCTGGCCGCCTGGCCACGTCTCACGGTCCTGTACGCCGTGTGACCAAAACGCCCCTTCCCTTCCCTCTCTGCAAGTGTGTGCCTCCTCCTGAATTCTCTCTCGGTTAATGTGATCGGTCCTCACCCCATCAGGCCAACCAGAAACCCCAGCATCATCCTCAACGCTCCCTCTCCTAGACGCCGGACTCCCGAGCCCTCCCGTCTGACCACGCAGAAAAGCCTCAGACCCTGTTAGCAGCGCTGTGGGGGTGAGCCCGGCTTCCTCACCTTCCCTCAGACTGTGGTGAGTCCTCCCAGTAAGGCCCCCGCTTCTCACCTCCCAGCCACCCCGATGCCGGAACCCCTGGTTTAAAAACCAGTCTAGGGGCGCCTGGGTGGCTCAGTCAGTTAAGCGGCCGACTTCGGCTCAGGTCATGATCTCGCGGTCCGTGGGTTCGAGCCCTGCATCGGGCTCTGTGCTGACGGCTCAGAGCCTGGAGCCTGTTTCAGATTCTGTGTCTCCCTCATTCTCTGACCCTCCCCTGTTCATGCTCTCTCTCTGTCTCGAAAATAAAAAAAAAAAAACAAACAAAAAAAACCAGTCTGATCCTGGGGCGCCAGGGTGGCTCAGTCGGTTAAGTGTCCAACTTTGGCTCAGGTCATGATCTCACGGTTCATGATCTGGAGTCCCGTGGGCTGGCAGCACAGAGCCCGCTTCGTATCCTCTGTCCCCATCCTGTCCCCACTCTCTCTGCCCCTCCCCCGCTCACGCACACACACACACACACACACACACACACACACACACACTCTCTCTCTCTCTCTCTCTCTCTCTCTCTCTCTCTCAAAAATAAACATTAAAAAAATCAATCTGGGGGCGCCTGGGTGGCGCAGTCGGTTGAACGTCCGACTTCAGCCAGGTCACAATCTCGCGGTCCGTGAGTTCGAGCCCCGCGTCGGGCTCTGGGCTGATGGCTCAGAGCCTGGAGCCTGTTTCCGATTCTGTGTCTCCCTCTCTCTCTGCCCCTCCCCCGTTCATGCTCTGTCTCTCTCTGTCCCAAAAATAAATAAAACGTTGAAAAAAAAAATCAATCTGATCCTTTCCTGGATTGATTGATTGATTGATTGATTGATTGGATTTATAACCACTGAGGACTCCCTGTGGCCTACAGCAGGGCTTGACAAATTTTAACCATAAAAGGCCAAAGTGTGAGTATTTCAGGCGTCATGGGCCAAACCGTCGCTGTCACGACTTCTCAATTTTACAGGTGTAGTGCGGAAGCAGTAAGACTGCAGACGACAGACCCAGACAGTGTGTAAATGAGCAAGCATGGATGCATTCCAAAAAAACCCCACCTTATTTACCAAACAGGTGGGGGGCCACATTTGGCCACAGGCCACCATTTGCCAACCCCCGGTTTGCAGGGTTAAAGGTCACATGGCTCCCAAGGCCCTTTGCCATCTCGTCCTCGTGCACTTCCTCCCCTCATCTCTCTCTCTTTTTTTAATGTTTATTTATTTTTGAGACAGAGACAGACAGAGCATGAACAAGGGAGGGTCAGAGAGAGGGAGACACAGAATCTGAAGCAGGCTCCAGGCTCTGAGCTGTCAGCGCAGAGCCCGACGCGGGGCTCGAACCCACGAACCGTGAGGTCATGACCTGAGCCGAAGTCGGAAGCTCAACCGACTGAGCCACCCAGGCGCCCCCTCCCCTCATTTCTTAATGCCAAAGGATTCCGGTGTGACCCTTCCATAGGGTCATCTCTCTCGTATGGAAGGACGTCCATGGGGTTTTGTGCGGACTCCGATTCCTGCTCTTGTCATTCTCTGGTATGAAGATCCCGTTACCTCTCGGTCTAGACTAGACTAGACCAACTAGACTATAATCTTCTCATAGCTTGGAAAGTTTCTTTTGCCACCCAACTGTTCCAGCACAGCATATGGCCTGTAATAAGTAAACAGCAACTCTTCATCGAATGGATGGCTGTATTAATCACCTCTAAGTATTCATTCGTCCTTCTCAGAGAAGGTGCAAATCCTTCTAAATCTCTTTTCTCATTGACCCAGTCCCTGTCCTATTAATTTTCCTGAATAAAGACCACGAGGCTCCGATCGTGTATTTTCTGGTACACTTTGTGGGTGTTTAATAATTGCCATGCTGAACTGCATGTCTCTGGTTCTGCCATTTCTCAGTGACGTCTATCAACAGAACACATCTTGTTCGTTAACAGAGTGATCGCTTCTTGTGGCTGAAGCCCATATTCTTCCTAGAGACACATGTCTGTGGAGACTAAGCAGATTTCACATCTAGCAGGGATTGAGATAGGAAAAAGTATTGTTCTTCATTACCGAGTTGAGTTTGCAAATTAGCGCTGTGAATTTCAGCTGCTTCTTCAAGGCCAGGACGCTAGCCGATGACTGTTGACTCTGGCTGGATGTCATCTCATGCACACTTTATTGGAGTGACCTGACTGATGAATCCGTTCTGTATGATAGCCCGGTCTCTGCCATTGTTTTTGCCCGAACTGGCTATGTCCCTAGAGAGCGTCATGGACCCAAAGCCTGGTTCTTAGGGATACAGGTGGTCCCAGTGGTGGCTCTGATATTTTTAAGAAAATACACTTGCTGGTGTAATGAGAAGTAAATCTTTTGGGCTCTAGGGCAGCGTGCTTTCTAGCCAAGACCTTGCTCGGCCCCAGGACGTCAGGGTAGAGAGGCACTTAACCACGGCCACTTTCATACACCACAAACTGGCAGTGGGACAGGCTCTCGTCACCGCCACCGTCCCCTCTACTGTGGCCTGCAAAGGCATCTTGGAGGCAGAAGAATCACATACCGTTGCCTGATGTGCACGTATTGTGTGAGCATGAAATGTACTTAAAGACCAAAAGCACAGCACGCTTATGTAACCCTGAAGCACCAGGGACTTTAGCCCAGAGAGGGGACAAGTTCCAGGGAAAAGTGCTCCGCATTACTGGGTTGTTCCTGCAACTTGATCTGTGGTCCCCACTTCCCAAGGCTGTGGCCAGTGGCCAGAGCCCCTTCGTGTTGCCAGCAGCCTGCCCTGTAGCCACAGGCAGGGGATCCGGCCTGCTTCCGTGTCTCCGCTGGTTTTATGGGCATATTTCTCACACCCTGTTCTGCTATTAAAAATAAAAATAAAACGAGGCACACATCACATGTCTCCGGCTGCAAGACCCATTTCCTTCTAATAAGCTTCTCGTTTGCCTGGGCTTTCCCTACCCTGGAAAGATTAAATCTCCAGAGGCTCCTATGATGGATTTCTAGTTTTGTACTTTTTTTTTTTTTTTTGTCCCTGTTATTTTGAAAGAAAATGAAGTTAGTGAGCTTTGTCTGCCTTTGCAGACACACACACACTCTCTCTCTCTCTCTCTCTTTCTCTCTTTCTCTCTCTCTCTACCCGGGAGCCAGGAGCAGATATTCTGGGCAAACAGAATTACAGCTTTGTCCCACTTACTAGGGGCCACAGAAAACAGAACTCTGAGCTGATGTGTACCTGCGCGGTGCTGGAGCAGGGCTGGCCTGGTTACTCATGGCAGAAGAGCAAACCGTGGGGGTTCGAGGACTCGGGGAAGCGTGTCCCTTCACAGGGCAGTTCCAGGGTGGACGCTGTCCGACTCCGGCAGCCCAAGGGGGAGGCCACTGTAGAGCAGCCCGGGCAGTGAGGTGGGGGTCAGGAGGCATACCCTTCAAGGCCCTCATTTCCAGGCCGAGTTCACAAACATCCCTGGTCCGGCCTCTCCGGGCTGTCCCGTGTAGGGATACAGGCCAGTTCGTTTGTAAGATCTAGGACAGACAGGGGATCCCAGGAAAGAGGCCAAGCCCTGTAATGGCCAGGGAGCTCACGACTGAGTCAGACGGAGGAGAAGTGGCGATGTGGCTCGGCAAAGGAGAACAGGGGGCAGAGGTCAGCCGGAAGCCAGCCATCCAGATGGCCCGCCTAGGACCCTGGCCTCTTCTTTGACTCCAGCCTGGGCCCCTGTCATCATCTGACATTTTCTATTGCCGCATGCTTTGTGCCAGTTCTGAAAGTAGAGGCCTGATGTAGAGGCTAGCACCCAACCCATTTTTCAGAAGGGGGGATTGAGGCTGAGGGAGAAGCCCGCCCCCGCTGCAGGGCAGGGTCAGGCTGACTTCCTGGTGGGCTGACTCCCACCTCGGGAGCCCCTGCGTCTGCATCCTCCTGCCCTTGGCATCTGGGCTCAGGCCATACGAGGCCGTGGTCTCCGCCCCGCTGTCCTTGAGTGCTGAGTGCCATGACCTCAAGCTGAGCAGTGGCTCTGAGCTCTTTCCGGGCCACCTGGGACTTGGTAGGAAAACATATGGCTGCCTTAGGGAATCTTGGGCATGTTTCATTGGTGAGAAAAGCCTAAAAGTGCAGACAAACCCCTTGGTTCAGAATTTGGACCAGACTGAAATTTTTTCTTTATCCTCAATGGAAAAAAAGAGGGGCGTTTGAACAGCAGATTAATAGGGTATGAAGGAGAACACAGGCTTCCTGTTCTTCTCTTAAACACTTTAACAATGTCCACAGATCCCCAGAAAAGGTCTGGAAGGACCTTAGGGATCCTCGTGGCCAACCCAGCTCATTTTACACATGAGCAATCTGAGGCCTCAGGGTTTGGCTGTGGACCTAATTAGCTAATGCGCCTGGCCAGGAGCCTAGGGTCCCGGCGCACAGGCTGGTCTTCTGTCTGCTGGAGCCCACACCTATTCTCAGAAAGCATTCAGCAGGCAGAATTCGTACCGATGGTGAATCTGCTGCTGACATGTGATCCTTACTTGTGCAGGGAGGATCCACCATTGGACACCTGTCTAGGTAGCGCCCCCTTCAGGGTGTGGGTGGGAGTCCGAAGACGGATGCCCCCCCCCCCCCCCGCCCCCCGACCAGTAGCAGACAGGGAGAGAACATTGGCCATGGTGAGCAAAGATGTTTTTGTGGGAGGCCTGACACGATTTGGGCAGGTATAGAGGAAGACAGGGCATTTCAGGTGGAAGTACCGGCTGGGACAGTGCAGCGGGCGGAAAACGGGGCCCTGGAGGTACCAGGCCCTCATCCTCGAGCCTGTAAATATTTCCTGGGGAAAAAAAAAGGCTTTTGCAGATGTTAAGTTGAGGACCTTGCGGTAAGGAGCTTATCCTGGATTACCTGGGAGGGCCCCAGATACCGTCATGAGTGTCCTGATAAGTGAGAGGCAGGGGAAGATGGGAGACAGCAGAGGAAAAGGTGATGGGGCCATGGAGGCAGAGAGATTGGAGTGACCTGGCCACAAGCCGAGGAACGAGAGGCAGCCACCAAGAGCTGGAAGGGGCAAGGGACAGATTCTGCCCTAAGAGACCACAGCCCCGTCCACACCTTGATTTTGGTCCAGTGGTACTGATTTCGTGCTTCTGGCTTCCAGATGCTTCGAGAATAAATTTCTGTTGTTGTAAGGTGCCACGTTTGTGGTGATTTGCGACAGCAGCCGCAGGAAATTGGTACCAACGGGAAGGGACGAAGCTTGTTTGGGTGAGGGTGTGGTTCAAGGTATTTGCCGGGAGCACGGCCAGATTTTTAGAGAGGTATTTAGTAGGTAAAGGGGTTAGGGCCAGTGTCTCGTGTCAGTTGGAGGAATTCCCGCAAGCTTCTGTGTGGATCTTTCCCTCCCGACTGGAGCGTAGGGCTCTGGAGGAGAACCACGGCACCCAACAGATTGTTGTTCGTTCTCTGCGGCACTTAATTCCGTGCTCCCTGGGTACAGACAGCCAATACTTGTCGAACAGCATGATGGATGTTGGCAGCTGCCATACCTGGGCTTGCACCGGCTTTATTGATGAGCGGTCAAAGCTGGCCGAGTCTGCTGTTCAGATCCCGTTGATGAACCTGTCATCTTGAGACCACGGTCTCGAATGAATTCCCCGTGCCCTGCCTCGCGGCGGTAGGATGTGGTGGGATGCACCCAGCCCACCCCAGGACTGACGGGCTGCCGGGGCTCTGGAGGGAGGGGCTCTGGGTGGAACGCGGAACAGCTCAGGTTGGGGTCAGAGGACAGGCGATCACCTGCCGAGTGGAGTGGCCTTATTGATAGCAGAGTCCAATTCTCCGCCGGCCTGGAGAGGATGTGATTAAAGATGCCTTTTGGGCCTTTATGACGCTCTTATCGATCCGAGGTTGTTTATAGCCATAAAACAGCTGTAAATTAGAGGCATGAGATAAAAACAGCAGGATACTTAACTCCTGTCTTCCTGTGAGGTTGAAAGAGCTCTCTGTACCTCTTCCACAGCGGTAGGGAGCTGAGACACCGGTGGGCAAAGGGGAATCTCTTCTTTCCTGCAAACGAATGGCCCAGGTTAAGAGGCAGCTCTCTCCTCACAGCTGAAACCCAACTGCTCGTTCCTGCTCAGGAAGTGTCCTCGGTTAACACGAGCGTCAACTGGGACCACAGTCCACCTGTGCGCCGACCGCGGGGTTTTAGGATGGTCCGGGCCTTCCGAAGCTGGTTTTCTTTTTTCCCTTCCCTTCCTTATTTCTCATTTCCTTTTCTCTTCCTTTCTGTGTGCTCTTTCTTTTCTTCCTCTCTTTTCTTTTGTCCCTCTTTTGGCTGCTTCTTTCATCTGATTAAAACGGTTCTGACCTATTGCTATTCGTAAAGCAGTTAGGAGCGTTCAGCGGGGTATCGCCAATCATTTCAGCGCAAGAGACCAAGACGTGTGACCGTTGGACCTTCTTTGCTTTCCCCTTGTAGAGATCCGGGAGGCCTTTCGGGTTCTGGACCGAGATGGGAACGGCTTCATCTCCAAGCAGGAGCTAGGAATGGCCATGCGCTCTTTGGGGTACATGCCGAGTGAGGTGGAACTGGCCATCATCATGCAGCGCCTGGACATGGACGGTGAGACCCCGGCACGCGACATGGCCCCCGAGATGAGCCCCAGCTTGTCAGCGAGACTCCCCCCCGCCCCCAAGCTTATTCATTTGTTTTGAGACACAAAGAGAGTGTGAGCAGGGGAGGGGCAGAGAGAGGGGGAGAGGAAGGAGAATCCCAAGCAGGCTCCAAACTGTCAGCGCAGAGCCCCACCCGGGGCTTGAACTCATGACTTGTGAGATCGTGACCGGAGGCGAAATCCAGAGTTGGACCCTTAACTGGCTGAGCCAGCCGGGTGCCCCAGCGAGACCTTGGTGTTCAAGGGCCGTGCACTTGGGGTCAGAAGGCTTGGGCTCATGTCTCAGTTTACATTTGAGGGCTAGATTAGGGTTTTTCCAACAATATTCCGTGGAGTCCCGGGGCCCTGCAGAGGTGGTTCTGGGGCCACTGGCAGGGCAGGCTGAAGAAGGAGGCTGGGCGAGTGGAACAGCCACCATAATTCTCTCCACCTCCCCTCCGTCTCTTTTAAATAGCGTTACTGAGCCAGAACTCACATGCCATAACACTCACCCATTGAAATTGTGTGAACCAGTGGCTTTTAGTGTATTCGCAGATTTGGGTAACCAACGCCATAATCAATTTTACGACATTTTCACCACTCCGGAAAGAAGCTCTGCGTTTTAGCTGCCACCTCTCAATCCCTCTATCACCCAAGCCCTAGGCAACCACTAATCTACTGGTCTCTGCGGATGTGCCTCTCTGGACATGTCATATCAATGGAATCCTACAACGTACGGTCCTTTGTGACTGGCCGCTCTTACTTAGCATAATGTTCGTAAGGTTTATCCATATTGTAGCGTGTATTAGGACATTTTTTTTCTTTTTTTACGGCCAAATCATGTGCCGTTGTCTGGGTATAACAGCTCTTTCCTATCTGCTTTACTTACTGGGTTTCTACATACAACCTCACGGGGACGGGGGCGGGTGGGGGAGTGAGGTTTCACTGTACTTTCAAAAAGTTCTAAAAAAACAACACCTTACATCTTTGAGGTTCTTTCCTCGTCTAAAACCCGGAGGCTACCCCAAACCTGTTGTGACCCTCCCGACGTTCAGATTCTGCCTTGACTGAAGGTCCAGGGAAAAGCCTTCTTCTTATTTTTTTTTCAACACACTCCCCCCCTCTGAAAAGCAGCTTGATCCCGGGCCTCAGGGGTCCAGCGTGGTGGGCATTGGGACTCTCAGGTAGAGCATGAAGTGTGTAAGTGAAAAAAAGGAAGCAGGGGATGATGGGGTCGGGAAGTCCTTTGAAGGAAAGGACCATGGGAGGGAGATGTTTGCTTGGCCTGCAGGCTGATTGGAAGAAACCGCTCGGTCCTGTTACTTTGCTGGAGTTGCCGGAAGGATGATAATAAGGGTGGCCATATGGCGAATGAACCCCAGCGCCAACCACGAAGCGCAGCTGTGACCATTTATTTTCTGGTTCAGGAAAGAGATGTTTCATCAGGGGTGTTCAGCGGTATGAGCAGTCCCAGCCTTGTCCTTAACGGCTCTGATTGATTGTGATTCACCATGTCTTTGCAGGCCTGATTTGACCTTGCTTTATATTTAGCTGCTTGCTTTAGATATTTCTGAAAAGCCGGAGCGAAGCACATATCGTATAGCAAAGTCTGTTTTCCGTTGACCCCCATCATCATTTCGGAGATACATTTCCAGAAAAAGTTTCCTTCTTAAAATAATAGAGATCTTAATTTATACCTCTGTTCGTGGAACGAAGATTTTGCACTTTTGAGTCTCTGCCCACAACTCGTATAACAAAACCTAAGTGGAATGGACTAGAAGCAAATGGAATTAGTTACATTTAATAAAAAAAAAAAAAAAAACAAAACAAAACAACAACAAAAAAATGAGCCAGGGCTATTGTGGGTGAGTTACTCCGATGAAATCGTGGGGTCTGCCTCAAAGTTCTTTCCGGTTCTTTGTGTATTCAGTCATCAGATCTCTCAGCTCACAGGGAGTCTTTACATTGTTGCAAATCTTCCCTGATTCCACGAGGTCTTGGAGTCCCGAGGGATCTTGTGCGCCCATGGCAAATTTCCGTTCGGTTTAAGAGCTTTCAAGTGTCACCAACTTACTTACCACTTATCTTACTCAAAGGAATGCCAAAGGAAGAACTTCCCAGAAGTTAAAAGAACTTGACAGTTCTCTTGCAGAGAATTTCTATTAGTTCCTTTAACAAAAGCTGAGGCCATCAGCTGCTTTGCAGTCACTCCATCAGGTAAAGACACTTTTTTTTTTTTTACTTTTTTTAAATATTTATTTATTTTTGAGAGAGAGAGAGTGCAAGGGCAGAGAGAGAGAGGAGGACAGAGAATCTGAAGCAGGCTCTGTGCCGACAGCAGAGAGCCCGACTTGGGGCTCAAACTCATGAACCTTGAGATCATGACCCGAGCCACCCAGGTGCCCCACATTTCTTTACATTTGAAGCTCAGCTTCTTCGAGGTTCTGTTTTGTTGCCCACACAAGCTTTAATACAGAAGGTATGAAGACAGGGCAGCCGTGCACAGAGGAGCAGCTTTCTACCCAGTTTATTAATTGCCTAAGCGTGAAAGAACTAAGTGATAGATGCCCAGTCTGAGACTGAACCGTGTCTTTAAGAGTTCTGCAAATGACGCTGGTAAGTGACATTTCTGGGGTACTGCATTCTGGATACGGATGGACTGTTTTTCAGTGTCTTTCTCTGAAACGGGCCTTTTTGAGCTTCTGTTAAAACAAACAAACAAAAAAATAGGTCCTAATTATATCCTTCCTTTCTAGCTTCTGTAACTGGGAGTTCTCCACGGAGATTCAGCCTTACTGAATTAAGTTATTCTCTGGCACGAAACTTCTGGCGTGGCAGAAATTTTTATGGGGATAATGCCAAAAACACGGGGTGTCTGGGCTGGAGCCTAAGCTCCATGCTTAGCTTGTAAGATGATGGTGCCTCCGGGCCCGCAGACCCCGGTGTCCCGGGGCAGCGGGAGAGGGGGCAGTGCCTCCGTCCATGCAAGCTGGCCGTGATTAGGAGCGGGGTCTGGCCCACACACCGCTCTTCTCTTTCTGGGGTCCCTGCCGGTCTGCCCGACGGTGAGGTCATACCTTCGGCACAAGGCCCAGCTGGAGTAGCCTAAGTGTGTCTGTGCAACCCAATTTGACACATGAGGCTTTCATTAGGTGGTTCCTCGGGAGTGGGGTGCCTTGCCGCCTAAGCGTGTAATAGCAAGCTCCCTGGATTAGGCAGCTCGGCGGGATTTCCTGGACACGGAGCCCGCAGCCAGACAGCTGCAGCCTGTGTGTGTGGAGCTGGTTTTCCAGAGGACACCGTGGAAGGCAGGCTGCAGGGTCTGGGATTGCTGTCTGGGCCCATGGCCAATTTGCATTCAGTGCTGCCCCCGCGTGTGTGTGCGTGCACACGCGTGTGTGCGCCGTGAGGGCAGATGTGCTCGGAGTTAAATAAACAGGAAACCAGAATTTGCGCCTGCTGCCCATTGCTTCCTCTTTGGCCCTTGACTGCAGAGGCTCTTTCTCGTCACTTTGACTCCATTCCACACCCCCTGGTGCTCGCGGTTCTTCTTCCGTTTTATCAGCCTCTGCGGCCGAGGGGACTTTTGCCCGAACGCCAGCTGGGAACCAGAATCCCCCTTTCCTGGATGCTTTTGGCCAGGATCTCCCCTTCAGCCCAGAAACTGCAAGCCTGCAGAACTCGCAATGCAGCCCCTGGAGGCATTTAATTAAGCCCGGCGCCCTAAGGCCTGCCTCGCGTGTGGGGGAAGCAACTTCTCTCCATTGCCTCTTGCTACTGGTCATGTGCCGTCTTTGGAAGAATTGACAAATTAGTCACCCCAAAAAGTATCTGCACCCAAAAACAGTATCTGCAAAGCTTACCACTTTCATAGAAGCGGGTTGAGAAAGGCTGCTTGAAAAGGACTCGGGTTTTCTGCCACGACCCGTCTGTTCCTCGCACCTCTGCGTTTCCCACGGTGGCTCCAGGGGCCCCTCCGAGCCTGCAGCCTCCTTCACAGGGGAATAAGGCCCTGGTGTCTTCAAGTCCCAAGGGCTAGTTTTGACTGCTCTCCAGATTTTAATAGTTTCACCAGCCACACCCATGTGGCCATCTGGAATGAATCCAGCTAGCTTTGCACACAGTTTCCCAAAAGCAGTCAAACCAGAAGACATTTTCGGCCACTTGGGGCCTCTGCAAGGGCCCCACTCGCGGGTGCTGATGCCGACCTCTCCCCCTGCAAGCTTTCCTTGGGGGCTCCTGCCCTTACAGAACAGAAGGCCCTCTTTTGAAACCAAGGTAGACCTCGCCTTCTTTCTCCTCCATTTCCTTTCTGCCTCTCGAAGGTGCAGAATGTCAGGAAGTTCCAGCAAATGTGGGCTTTTGAAATGACTTCCTATCTCTTAACGGGTTCGTAGTTTGCTTTTAGGCCCACCTCTGTCTGGAGAGTGAATTTGACCCCGTTTAGCTCGACCTTGAAAAGATTTATCTGGCCGCCGCTGTGTGTGAACTTGCTTATTTCTGTGGTTGGCCAAGTTCACTTTGGTTCATTTTGAGACAAGTCACTGAACTGCAAAGAACAAAACCGTGGCCGGAGTCACATGGCACCATTAGCAATGGGCCTGTTGTGCCCACGCCTTCACATGCACGTCTTCCCCACCTCGGCTGCCTGTTCCTTACAGGTACGTCCTTTGCCGATTAGTCACGATCATGACCTCTCTTGTGACCATTTGCGATCTCCTAGAAGGCGAAAGTGGAGGCCTAATTCAGAGGAGCGCTCACGTCTGCCTCACATTCATGCAAGTCTGATACTGGTTTGGACGCTCTGGGACTGCCGTGAGCTAGAACGCACGCTTGTTTCCTGTGTGTGAGCCCACAGGCTGCATGAGTGAAGCAGAAGGCGTATAGCGGGGCGGAGGGACACTTGGGGCTTTGTAGCCCCAAGGTCCTGAACCTGATGCACATCAGAAAACACCTGGGGGGCGTGTTAAAAAACAGACCAGTAGAGTCAGACTCACAGCGGGGCCCAGAAGCCTCAACCTTCTTTAACATCTCATCAAGTTACAGACAGCAGTGTGTCCCAGTGTAACCAGGGGACTTTGGACCCAAGGAAAAATCTAAAGCTGTGAGCACTTGTCTGAGCAAGAAGGCCTAAGTTAGAGGTAAATGCCTGTAAGGCAGAGGAGATTTTTCCTTTGGGAATTTGACGAAGGACGAGGACAGTCTGTGGTCGGCCAGCCCTGCCTGAAGGCGGGAGTCCCTCCCAGACAGACCTCACTCCTCCGGATGCCCCAGCTTTCTCCCTCCTCCGTCGGCGGGCCAGGGACCTGCAGACTAGGCATCACCTGGGAGCTTGCTTAAAATGCCAAAGCTCGGTTCCACCCCAGATCTGCTGATTCAGAGCCTGCATTTTTTAAAGTTATTTACTTATTTTGAGAGAGAGAGCAAGCGAGCTCACATGGGGGAGGGACAGAGAGAGGGAGAGAGAGAGAGAGAGAGAGAGAGAGAATCCCAAGCAGGCTCTGTACTCATGTGGGGGCTCATAGTCACTAACAGCGAGATCATGACCTGAGCTGAAATCAGGAGTGAGACGTGTAAGTTGGACTGAGCCACCCAGGTGCCCCAAGAGCCTGAATTTTAACCAAAGTCCCAGGTTATACATATAGGCAGGAAAGTTTGAGAAGTGCTAGTCTAAGGCACAACTTTGAGAAGGTGTTTCCTTGTTTGAGGTTATCTCCGTGGAGTGAGGCCCCTCCCCAGTCTCCTGCCAGAAACTCGCCGCCCAGGGATTCGCGACTTACAAACTGGAAGTAATTCACAAAGTCCTGGCGGAGGTCGGTTACAGGAATACATCCAAATATTTGCCTTTGTGAATACTCACAAATAGCATCAAACTATTATATATGTCACTCCTTGTCAGTGCATTATTGCTGAATGTACTTGGATCGTGCCATGGTTAAGTCTTAGCTGGGTAAGGATAACGATGACCAACACTTATGTAAGCTCACCATGTCCCCAATAACAGCAGAATAACACAGGTGCAGTCTTTACCTTGACCACACACTGTTATAGGCTTTATTAACTTTTTAACTTTATTAACTTCTTTGTTCTCATATCATAGGTACTAAGTAGTAGGATTCTCATTTTTGTAGATGACAAAAATGAAGTAAGTAACTTGCCTGGTTCATGTTGCTGGTCAGACCATATGAATTTAAGGTCTTAACCACATATCTTGTAGATACATTATTTGTGTGTGTGTGTGATTTTAGTAGGTATAGGTCACTTAGGGTGACAACAGGGCATTGAAGCGGTGACTAAACAGGACACACACATACACACATACCCCAGGGTCATGACGTCACCTAGGTATTTCAGACCTATAGGTGAATGTGTTGGTTACCAATTACTGTTCCAGATAGTCTCCTGCTGTCACCTTTGGATGGATGACGAGCTCCAGCCGCTTCCGAGGTTATGCTGGTAGGAGTCAAGCCTGACCCTAGAACAGAGTCTATGAATTGAAGATGGTTGCTCGTTGCTTTAATGAGGGGAATCCTTTTTAGGTCCTCTGGGGATATATAGTTGGGGTAGATGTTCATGAAAAATCAACTTCAACCTTCCTGACTCTGGGAGCAATTCCTTCTTGTGTGTTATGCCAGGGAAAGTGTACCATCTTAAACGTATTGATAGTTGGCCATATTGAATCCAACCTTCACCCAAAGATCAGACTGTCTGAGCCACTTCTAACTACCCAAACCAAGGTAATAAAAACAATTTCTGGTAATGAGTACCCATTTCAGTAAGAGCGTCCTCAGCTGATATTATATTCTCTTTCCCCTGTTTTAGCGCCCTGGAATCCAATGTTAACACTGATAGAAATTACCAGCATCTCACCTCTCTGTGTGCTCTCCTACCGGACTTGAAACTTCTCCTGGGACGTGTCCGATCTGATCGTAATCATGGGTGTAAAGGCAGCAAAATTCGGTGGGAGTAGATCTTGAAAATAGGCATCCCCCTTCAAGGCAGCCACTGCAGCTGTGTTTCTTCCAGGTCTTCAAGCTGGTCTTGTCTGACCTCAGGGAGATCTCAGAGAGGACATGAGGGAGACTAGGGCATTCTGTATTCTGAATCCACCCAGAGATCCCCATTCCAAGTCTTAGGTCACACTGCTTTCCTTCCGATCAGTGCCCTAAATTTATTTTACATCAGAGATCTGGGGAGTCCATGATCTCAACTTAACAACTCTACAGACCACACAGTGAACCTTGCGGTCCTGCCTGCAGTTGCCTGAAGCACGTGATTCTTTTGGGGCCACCTTGGAATCACTCTTGTTCTCTGACTGTGACCAGAGCTGAGAGTTTCAAGGTCTGAGCTTGTTTTCTCTCTCAAGGGCGTTCACAAGCAACCCGCCCTCCACACTCCTTGTAGTCATCATTGCTGCCGTAAAGGTCAAACACAGGAACTACATGGGTCTTCGAAAGCCTTGCTTTCAATAATTATTTTATCCCAAGAAACCACAGATGACATTTAATTAATTATGATGCCACTTCTGTCAAGGATACCCGTATCCCGTTTTTTCACTGGCAGGAAGGTCAGCGCTTCATTTAATAATAGAGGTGAGCAAACCAGTCTCAGAATCCCATTTGGGAAGGTTGTTTCTTCCTGGTATACACACTACATCATGAACACAGAAACCGTGTTGGATTCCTAGAGGCAAGAGCATTATGTGGAAGACAAGAACTTGCTACAGTCCTTCACACGTAAATAACATTTCTGTCAGGCAAGGTGTACCGAAAGGAATACGTGAGAGGTCCATCTCAGAACACCCCGACCAGTATTGAGCGTTATTTAATAAGTCGTTCCTGGAGCACCTGGGTGGCTCAGTCGGTTGAACATCCGGCTTTGGCCCAGGTCACGATCTCGCGGTCTGTGAGTTCGAGCCCCGCGTTGGGCTCTGTGCTGACAGCTCAGAGCCTGGAGCCCGCTTCGGATTCTGTGTCTCCCTGTCTCTCTGCCCCTCCCCCACTTATGCTCTGTCTCTGTCTCTCTCTCTCTCTCTCTCTGTCAAAAATAAATAAACATTAACAAAATTATAAAAAAATAAACCAGAAATTAATAAAAGTTTGACTAAGGATCCTACCCATTTGGAATCTAAAAATTAAAAACCAAAAACCCTTCCAACTTAATGAATAATTTCATGAGTTGACGCTTAGAAAAAAATTCAATAAATTGAAAAATATAGCATATTTAATTAAGAATTAAATAGAGTTGCCACTAAAAGTGGAATGAAAAAATGTGGGAAATTTAAAAAAGAATACTTGATACAGTTTTGTGAAAATACATTTGAACATCTACACGAAATGGAGATTTTTCTGGAAAATATAAATTCTTGAAATGAAGTCAAGCCCAAGTAAGTAGTCCAACCTGGAAGTTGCCTACTGGCCGGCTTACCAGCCAAATACAGCTTATAGCCCCGTTTTATTGGGCTCACACATCATTTTATAGAGCAGAAAACCTCATGTTAAAAATATGCACTTCTCTGGGGCGCCTTGGTGGCTCAGTTGGGTCAGTGTCCGACTCTTGATTTCAGCTGAAGTCATGATCTCACGGTTCCTGGGATCAAGTCCTGCGTCAGGCTTTGCACTGACAGTACGGAACCTGCTGGGGATTCTCTCTCTCTCTCTCTCTCTTTCTCTCTCAAAATAAATACAAATAAAAAACTTAAAAAATATGCACTTCTCTCTCCTCTGAAAACCTTGGAGAATTTAACAAGACTGGACCGAATTCCTTCACTACAAAAATTTGGTGGAACTGAGTGGCTCTCTCCCTCTAGGCAAGGCAAATGCCACAGTCTCTGCCATTCCTTATAGTCTTACACATGCCTCCTCCCTTTAGATGGACTAGCTCAGGCCCTGTAGGCTTTGGAGTGTGGCACGGTGCCTGAATTTAGGACCAATGAATGGTGAGGGGATCTTCCACTGCTATGGCAATTCATTGTTCCTTTCCCTTGGTTTTAATTCTGTAATGTTTTTGTGTTTGTTTCGTCTTTCTGTGTGTGTTCCCGTGTTGTTTATTTGTTGTCATTTCTAGCAACTTCCGTAGCTGACTTATTTTAATTTTTTTTATTATTTACTAACTAAGGCAACTAAGGCAGGAAATTTGCCACTGAGAAGAGCTTTAGTAATGTCTCCCAGTTTTATTGTTTCACTGTTTGCTTCACAATATTTTATTGTGTGTTTTCATTCTCTCTGCCACTCTACAGATTCTTTAGGGAAGCGTTTTATGATTTCCAAGTCACTGGAATTTTGAGTTTCTAGTTTACATTTAAATTTTCTAGTTTTATTGCATTGTGGAAAGTAAATATGACCTATTTGGGACGATTTTCTTTGTAACCAAGAATATGAGCTTTTATGAAGGTATCGCCTCTATGGTATGAGGCTTTCGTACGTGCATAGAAGTTACCTTCATATTACCTGTATTTCCTCCACCTGTATTTTTCGTTATTTCATCTGAGATAAATAACTTTGATGTGTTGAAATCTCCCACTGCTGTTACCTTGTTTCCTTGGTTTACTTCCAAGGAATTTTCATTACGATTTTCAATTCTCTGTCTGCCCTCATAGTAGATTTTATCTTTTATCAACATCAGTGTTCTTTAAACACTTTTAAGTTATGCTTTTGCCTTATGTTGATTTTTGCCGCATAACCTTTTTGCCCGTGTTTGCATAACATTTATTGTTAAAGTGTGGTCATTGGGGAACATTCACCATTATTTTAGCTTCTTCCAGGGAACACAGCCTGGTGCACTCCTGCCCTCTCTGTGTGAAACCTCTACACAATATATGCCCAGATGTTTTCTTTTTTCTTTTTTCTTTTTTTTTAGTATCTGAAGGGCTTTTTTTTTTTTTTTTTTTTATTTTTTAAATTGACATCCAAATTAGTTAGTATGTAGTGCAACAATGATTTCAGGAGTAGATTCCTTAGTGCCCCTTACCCATTTAGCCCATCCCCCCTCCCTCACCCCCTCCAGTAACCCTCAGTTTGTTCTCCATATTTATGAGTCTCTTCTGTTTTGTCCCTCTCCCTGTTTTTATATTATTTTTGTTTCCCTTCCCTTGTGTTCATCTGTTTTGTCTCTTAAAGTCCTCATACGAGTGAAGCCATATGATATTTGTCTTTCTCTGACTGACTAATTTCACTTAGCATAATACCTTCTAGTTCCATCCACGTAGTTGCAAATGGCAAGATTTCATTCTTTTTGATTGCTGAGTAATACTCCATTGTACATATATACCACATCTTCTTTATCCATTCATCCATCGATGGACATGTGGGCTCTTTCCATACTTTGGCTATTGTTGATAGTGCTGCTATAAACATGGGGGTGCATGTGTCCCTTTGAAACAGCACACCTGTATCCCCTGAGTGCAATTGCTGGGTTGTAGGGTAGTTCTATTTTTAGTTTTTTGAGGAACCTCCATAATGTTTTCCAGAGTGGCTGTACCAGCTTGCATTCCCACCAACATTGCAAAAGAGATCCTCTTTCTCCTCATCCTCGCCAACATCTGTTGTTGCCTGAGTTGTTAATGTTAGCCATTCTGACAGGTATAAGGTGGTATCTCATTGTGGTTTTGATTTGTATTTCCCTGATGATGAGTGATGTTGAGCATTTTTTCATGTGTCGGTTGGCCATCTGGATGTCTTCTTTGGAGAAGTGTCTATTCATGTCTTTTGCCCATTTCTTCACTGGATGATTTGTTTTTTTTGGGTGTTGAGTTTGATAAGTTCTTTATAGATTTTGGATACTAACCCTTTGATATGTCATTTACAAATATCTTCTCCCATTCTATCGGTTGTCTTTTAGTTTTGCTGATTGTTTCCTTCTGTGTGCAGAGCTTTTTATTTTGATGAGGTCCCAGTAGTTCATTTTTGCTTTTGTTTCCCTTGCCTCTGGAGACGTGTTGAGTAAGAAGTTGCTGTGGCCAAGATCAAAAAGGTTTTTGCCTGCTTTCTCCTTGAGGATTTTGATGGCTTCCTGTCTTACATTTAGGTCTTTAATCCATTGTGAGTTTATTTTTGTGTATGGTATAAGAAAGTGGTCCAGGGGGCGCCTGGGTGGCGCAGTCGGTTAAGCGTCCGACTTCAGCCAGGTCACGATCTCGCGGTCCGTGAGTTCGAGCCCCGCGTCAGGCTCTGGGCTGATGGCTCGGAGCCTGGAGTCTGTTTCCGATTCTGTGTCTCCCTCTCTCTCTGCCCCTCCCCTGTTCATGCTCTGTCTCTCTCTGTCCCAAAAATAAATAAACGTTGAAAAAAAAAATTAAAAAAAAAAAAAAAAAAAGAAAGTGGTCCAGGTTCATTCTTCTTCATGTCGCTGTCCAGTTTTCCCAGCACCACTTGCTGAAGAGACTGTCTTTATTCCATTGGATATTTCCTGCTTTGTCAAAGATTAGTTGGCCATATGTTTTTGGGTCCATTTCTGGGTTCTGTATTCTGTTCCATTGATCTGAGTGTCTGTTCTTGTGCCAAGGATGTTTTCATTTTTAATTATCCTGAGAGCCTTTTTATGGGCAACCTTAACCTATCCTTTATTTCAGAACTTTTACATCGGGTCTTAATTCTTCATTTTGCGTTAGGCTGGTTCCATGTGTACTGACTGTTTTCTTTGTCTTTTTAAACTGCAGTGTGTTTTTTAAAATTGAAGTATAATTGACATGTAATGCCACATTATGTTAGTTTCAGGTGCACAACGTGATGCTTCGATATGTCAATATCATGATACAATGATCACAGTAAGTTTAGTTAACATCTGTTACCATGCATAGTTACAGAATTTTTTTTCTTGTGATGAGAACTTTTAAAATCTACTCTCTTAGAAGCTTTAAATTATGTAATACAGTACTACTAGCTATAGTCATCATGATGTACGTTATGTCCCCATGGCTTATTTATTTTATAATTGGGACTGTGTATCTTTAACTCCCTTCACCCATTTCACCCAGCCCCCCCAGCCCCCACCTCTGGCAACCACCAATCTCTTCCCTGGATTAATTGATCAATTGTTCCATCTACCTACCTGCCCATCCATCCATCCATCCATCTATCCACACACACCACATTTTCTGTATCCATTCATCCATTGGTGGACATTTGGGTTGTTTTCACGTCTTGGCTCTTGTACATGATGCGGCAGTGAGCACGGGGGTGCATGTATGTTTTCAAGTTAGTGTTTTTGCTTTCATCGGATAAGTACCCAGAAGTGGGATGGCTGACTTATCTGGTAGCTCTATTTTAAAATTTTCGAGGCACCTCCATACTGTTTTCCATAGTGGCTGCACCATTTGCAAGTCTATCAACAGAGAGTGAGGGTTCCCTTTGCTCCACTTCCTGGCCAATGCTTGTTGTTTTGTTGGTAACAGCCATTCTGGCAGGTGTGAGGTTCTGTCTCACTGTGGTTTTGATTTGCATTTCCCTGACGATTAGTGATGTTGAGTACCCTTTCATGTACTTGCCGGCCATCTGTAGGTCTTCTCTGAAAGAACGTCAATTGAGATGCTCTGCCCATTTTTTAATCGATTGTTTGGTTGTTTTTTGTGTGTTTTTTTTGCTATTAAGTCATATAAGTTCTATTTATATTTTGGATATTAACCCCTTATCAGATATATAATTTGCAAATATTTTCTCCCATTTTGTTGGTTGCCTTTTCATTTTATTCATGGTTTCCTTTGCCGTGCACAAAAGATGTTTGTTTGTTTGCTTCTCTAAGTATTCTTGCGGTTGTTTGGAAGGTAGATTTCTTGATTTCACTTTTTCTAGTAAAGGTTTGGTGAACTGATCTCTAACATCAGTTACAAATTAGTAACAGTCTTTTTTATGGAAGATGAGAAATGAAATGTTTCCTTCCTTTCTCTTTTCTATTCTTTGTTAATTTCAACATATGGTTATTATAAATGTGCTTCCCTTCCCTTTCTAAAAATAATTTTTGGGTTTAAAGAATATTATCAATTTTACAGCTATTTTTGAAACAATTATGTTGCCTGTACATTTAACTAATTTCAGTGCTTACACGCAGCCACATTTACCACGCTCTCTGTTTCTTTTTTTAAAAATTAATATACATCTGTTCTGGCATAAACTTTCCAAAATTTCTGTCTTTTCTTTTTTTTTTTTTTTTCGGGAGGTTTACCTCAACCCTATACCTACCTGAGACTATTTCTGCCTGAGAATGTTTCTGTTGACCCACACAATTCGATTTAGGTACAAGATTCTTGGGTTTTGGCCTCTTTTAAAGTTCAGTGATTCCTACTCCATTATTTTGGGTTTTTGACATCAAGAAGCTCATTGCAATCCTGCTGTTTATTTCTTGCAATCAACCTAATTGTGGTGGGGGCGGGGCGCATCCTATTACTGGCGAAGTGTGAATTTCTCGCCTTCTCTGCTTCTCTGGCTTGTCACTGTTCATGCTGGTTTGTAAGTTGGTTCTTGCTGTTCTCAGGGCTTATGATGTGATTCACACTCTGGATGTTTAGACTGAGGGTTTTGGTTTTTTGTTTTTCCCTAGGAAACTTTTTTTTTTTTTTTTTTTTGCCCCTTTTGTTTTCTGTTTTTGCTTCATCAGATGTTAGTCTCCTAGCCTTCTGTGCGGGTTAGATCCTGGGCTGTGGTCTCCATATTTCCCCCTCACAGATGTCCATTCTGTCATTCTTCCGTCTTCTGGATTTCTCATAGATACATTTATATCATACACCTATCTTGACTTCTTCACTACTTTGAGGCTTTCCTGTGAACCGTGTACTGATCACTGGGTTTTATTTCTGTAACCATACTTTCTCAGGTCTGTGTCATCTTTCCTGTCACTTTTCTAATTTGGATGAGGCGGCATCCTCTCAGTGTGGTTGAGGAAATAAATCGGATACTTCCCAAACATTCTTTGGTAAATCCGTTTGGCAGTGAGGCAGTTGCCGAGTTCTGAGACGGTTGCTGGTGACTTTCGAACCACGAAATTCGCACACAGGTCTCTTGAGTTTTCAGAGTAGAGGCAGATCTATCTTGCCCAAGGCTGACTCAGGGTCAAGCTGGACTAGGTTCCAGCAGAGATGGGTGCGGGCAGCAGTCAGGTCCCCTTCCAGCACCAGGCAGAGAATGGGGTGACGCGAGGGAACTATAAGCAGGTTATTATAAGCCTAGGGAAATTGACGAGAAACTGAGTAGGTGTCTCTTGTGGTCTGGGTATGCATGGGATCCCTATAAAAATTCTCCCTGAAATTTCTGGATCTGCACTATGTGGGGGTCCCTGTTTTTTTCCCATTTCTGTCTTGTTTCTGTGGGTATAACTTTTAGATCAAATAATAGTAACTTCAGACATTTTTTCTTGTTTCTGTTTGTTTTCATTGTTTTTTGTTGTTGTTAAGGTTTATTTTTGAGAGACAGACAGACAGACAGACAGATGAAGTGTGAGCGGGGGAGGGGCAGAGAGACAGGGAGACACAGAATCCAAAGCAGGCTCCAGGCTCTGAGCCGTCAGCATAGAGCCCGACACAGGGCTCACTGTCCACACACAACTCACTGTCCACGAGATCATGACCTGAACCGAAGTCAGATGCTGACCAACTGAGCCACCCAGGTGCCCCTCTAGTTTCTGTTTTTAATGGAAATGTCCCCAGAGTTGAACTTAAACTTGCAAATGGCCTTGATTGCTGTTTGGGATAGATATTAGTTATAATGGTAGGGCAACATCCTATTTTTGGCTTACCTTTTTTTCTTTAAATTAGTAGTAGCTACTCAGTATCTTTTTGGCATCTACTGAGATAATCCATAGTTTTTATTATTTTGCCTGTTGATGATATATATTATTTAATTGGATTTACTAAAATTAAAAAAACGCCTGCAGTTCAGGAAGATTCCTTCTTCATTAAAATGAGTTTCTCTCTCAATATCCTATTGTGTTTGACTAGCTGTGTTTTATTTTTTATTTAGGTTTTTGCATCTACATCCATAAAAAATAATTGATGTGTTGCCCTTCCTTTCCATTTGGCAGGGTTTTGTATCAGAGTTTTTGCTGGTTTCATAAAGGTATTTGGGAGTTTTCCATCTTTTTATGCGCTGGAAGAGATTATAAAATAATCAGTTTTGAATATTTGAACGCATTCCTACAAAGTCATGTAAGCATAAAACAGTCTTGAATGGTTCTTTACCAGTATTTAGTTTATATCATATTTATGAACCTATTCAAATGATCCTTTTCTTTAGTAAATTTGATTTTGTTCCCAGAAATTACCCATTTCTTTTGGATTTCAAATGTGTTAATATAATGTCTGCTTGTCATTCTTCATATTTTATTGTCTTTTAATTCTGTAAATATATCATCTTTGTGATAATTGCACATATGCTTGTTTTATTTCTTTTATCTTAATATGATTTCCAGATGATCTTCCTTGCAAATATGTATTTTTTCCTCCAAGAATTGTTATCACTGTCTTGATTAGCAGTGAGATTAGTTCAGTTTTGGGACCGGGGATTTACATTGTAGATTCTAATTCTGCTAGGAGTTTTTATTTTATTTGTATTTTTTTTCTTGTAGTGTTTTCTAGTTTTGTTGTATTTTTTTTTATCATTTCCCCAGCTTCCTTTTCATCGCAGCCTGTTCTCAACAGATCTCTGTTTTTTAATTGGTTCACAATTCAAATACTATAGAAGGCACAGTTCTTGAGTGATCAGTTTGACGAGTTTTTGACAGTTACATACAGCAGTGTAACTCATACCCCAGTGTAAGATTTGAACAAAATAATTCCTTGATAAATATTTGTTCCTACTTCTGTGGCTTATGTATTCGTTTCTTAATAGTGTCTTTTGATTAGCAGACATTTTAGGTTTGATTAAAGCCAATTTATCACTTTTTTTTTTCCTTTGGAGTTCAGTGCTTTTTGATTCCCATCTAAAAAAAAATTAGCCTGCATCAATGTTTCGGTTTTTTTTAAGTTTATTTCTTTATTTGAGAGAGAGAGGGGCTGTGAGCAGGAGAGGGGCAGAGAGAGAGAGAGAGAGGGAGAGAGAGAATCCCAAGCAGGCTTTGTGCTGTCAGTGCAGAGCCCAATGTGGGACTCGATCCCACGACTGTGAGATCATGACCTGAGCCCAAATCAAGAGTCAAACGTTCAACTGAATGAGTCATCCAGGGGCCCCCGCCTGTATCAGTATTATAGAAA
Source organism: Lynx rufus (assembly GCF_022079265.1). Classification (NCBI taxonomy): domain Eukaryota; kingdom Metazoa; phylum Chordata; class Mammalia; order Carnivora; family Felidae; genus Lynx; species Lynx rufus. The sequence goes on along the minus strand of NW_025814842.1, from coordinate 14,686,224 downwards.
TACTTGATTATGTTTTCTTCTAGAAGATTGATGGTTCTGGCTTTCACAGTGAGGTCTGTGATCCACATGAAATTAGTTTTAGTGGATGGAGGAAGGTACAAGTTGAGATTCTGTTTGCATTAGTTTTTGGTTATTCTAAGCACAGTTTGTGAAAGACTTTTGTTTCTTCTTTGAATTGACCTGAAACCTTGGTTGGATATTGATTGTTTCTGGATTGTGACAGTTTCCGGATTCTCTGTTCTTTTGATCGATTTCCTCCTTTGTGTACAGTAACATCATATTGTGCTGATTCCTATAGTATTATGCTCTCTCGAAATCAGGAAGTATAGGTCCTGAAACTGTTCATTTTTCCCAAATTGTTACGGTTATTCTAGATCCTTTATGGTTCCACACAGATTTAAAACAATCAGCTCGTCAGGGTGCCTGGGTGGCTCAGTCGGTTAAGCCTCCAACTTTGGATTTCAGCTTAGATCATGATCTCATGGTTCATGAGATGAAGCCCCAAGTGGAGCTCTGTGCTCACAGTGCAGAACCTGCTTGGGATTCTCTCTCTCTCTCTCTCTCTCTCTCTGTCTCTCAGCCCCTCTCCCATTTGTACATACTCATTTTCTCTCTACCCCCCCCCACTCAAAATAAATAAACATTTAAAAAAATAAAAAATAAAAGTCAGCTTGTCAATTTTATCAACAAAACTATCTGGGGTTTGTATTCCAATTGTGTTAAAACTATAGACACATTTTAACAGAACAGACACACTAACAACAGTTGACTTGTGTTTTACAAAGGGTATGTTTCTTCATTCCTTCTTTGGCTCTCATCGTGTTTTCGTATGTTTCATTGTGGATGACTTGTTTTATTCCTAGGTTCTGGGTGATTTTTGATGCCATTGTAAATTGCATTGTTTTTAAATCTCACTTTTAGATTATCTGCTACTATTATGTAGAGAACAATTGTTATTTTTTCAATTGATTTTACAGTCTTTTATCTTGCCAGTTCTATGAGTTTTAATAGCTTCTACAGGATTTTCTACAGACTCAAAGATGTTGTCTCTGACAGTTTCAATTCTTTCCTTCAAAGTTTTATGCCTTTTATATTTCTTTTCTTGCCTTATTGCACCAGCTAGGATTAATTGAAGTGATACGAGGAGATGCTTTTATTTCTTTCTTGATCTCAGGGAAAATCTTCCACCACGTAGCATGTAGTTAGCTGTAGGCTTTTCGAAGATGCTTTCAACAGATTAAATACGTTCTCTCTACTTGCGATGACTGAAAGTTTTCGTCTTGGATTGGTATTGAATTCTTTCAAATACTGTTTCTGCATCTGTTAAAACGATCATTTTTTCCTCATGTTCTGCCAGTGTGGTAAATTACATTGATATATTTTCACACGTTGAACAAACCTCATATTCCTACAATTACACCATACTTTGTCAGTTTGTATTTTCCTTTTCAGGTACTGCTAGCTTTGATTTGCTCATTATTTAGTTAAGGATTATTGCATCTGTGTTCATGAGGTATATTGATCTGTAATTTTCTTATAAAATGTCCTTGTCAAGGTTTCGTATCAGGTTTATGCTGGCTTCCTAAAATGAATTGGTTAGTGTTTTTTACCCCTCATCTATATTCTGAAAGAATTCTGTAGGATTGGCATTTTTCTTCCTTAAATGTCTATTTGAAGCCACCTGGACCTGGAATTTTCTTTGTTAGAAGGATTTTTTTTCTCTAATGTTATATCATAAAAATTTTCAGTCATGCAAAAAAGTTGAATGAAGTCAACGCCTATATACTCATGACACTGATCTTATAATGCTGAATGCTTTATCCTAGACCTATTCATCTTTCTCTATGGGAAACTGTTTGATTATAAAATTCTTTCTTTGAAATCATAGAGCTATTTTGATTTTCTATTTTTTGTTAATGTTTATTTATTTATTTTGAGAGAGAGAGAGAGAGAGCGAGAGAGTGAGTGTGGGAGGGGCGGAGTGAGAGAGAATCCCAAGCAGGGTTCCTGCTGTCAGCACAGAGCCCAACCCGGGGCTGGATCTCACAATCTGTGAGAGCATGACTTGAGCGGAAATCCAGAGTCAGACATTTAACTGACGGAGCCACCCAGGTGCCCCTCGATTTCCTATTTCTTTTTTGCATTATTTTTGGTCACTTTTGTATTTTAAGAAATTTGTTCATTTGAGTAAATTATCAGTGTTTTGACCCAAGTGTTTCTTAATATTTCGAGATTATCCCTTTAATGTCCATAGGATCTTTGATTCCTAATATTGTTAATTGCTTTCACTCCATTCTCCCTTCATCAGCCATCAATTTTCTTAATAAATTTTACAACTAACTTCGACTTTGATAATTCTATTGCTGGTTTTTATTTCATTGATTTCTGCCTTAATTTTTTATTATTTTTTTCAAGTTACCCCTATTTAATTTGTTCTTCTCTGCCTAACTTGTTAGAGTGAAAGTTCAGATCGTTGATTTTAAACCTCTTTTTTAATACAAGTCTGTTTAAAGCCTTCAGCCACGTTCTATAAATCCTTTAAAAAATATGTAGTAAACATTATTACATGTCAGGGAATTGGGCCTGGTTTGAATAGGACAGAAGAAGTGAGGCAGACTAACATTGATGGCTAACTTCTTGCACGTGGTAAGGAAGGCAGCATGTACCCATTTTACAGATGAGAAAGCCAAGAGCCAGATGAGTTTCTGTTGCCCAAGAAGCCACACAGCTGGTAGATAATGGGGCTGGGATTCCACTTCCAGCCTTTTCGGCCCCCGCTCCCTGCTGCTGCCACCCGGACAAGATAAATCCTGGAGTGTTGTAATACTATGAGTGGCAACAGCACATTAAATACATGCGTTATTTACTTCTGCAGAGTATTTTAAAGTTTGGAAAGCGTCCTCACCTCTTTTCTCTCCTCTGTTTTCCCAGCATTCTTGTAATGACCAGTATGCGTGGGTGTGGGACTGCATGGTCGGGATGCGTCTTGGGAGAAAAGAGGAACAGGGAGACAGGAGGCCACGCCTGCTTTTCCAGGGCTGCATAAAGAACGCTGCATTGTCTTCTCCAGGCATTCAAGGTGCTTCTCACTCCACAGGTCAAAGTGCGTTGCTTTCCTCCTGGTCAGTGTACTATTTTCTAATGCCCTTGTGCGTTTTTCTTGACTTTGACTCCTAGGCTGGTTAGAAACACCGTGCTTAGTTTCTAAATAATAGAGATTGTATAGAAATCTTACTGTCATTATCAAATATCAGCGAGGTATGTTGTGGTTACCATTTCATTACCATTGCCATCAGAAGGCGTATCTTGAATGAATTTGGTCCTTTGACATTTGCCAGGTCTTGTTTTATGGCCCAGCATTTGGTTCTCTGTGCGCTCGAAAAGAATGTGTATTTTGTGTTATGGGTGTAGTGGTCTATAAATGTCAGTTCCATCCATAGTTCTCCCAACTATGCGGGCTTGGTGATTTCTCCCTTTAGTTCCACAACTTTGGTGCGTGTATTTTGATGCTCTCTTATGAGACGCACGCACATTAAAAATTGTGATACTTTCTTCATAAAGTGTTTTCTTTATACATTTCTCTGTAAGCCTTTACTGTAATGAAATGTTGGATAACACTCTTTGTCTTGAAGTCTTTGGTGACATTGCTAAGCACGTATATGGCTTACTTCTTCAACTGTCTTACTTTCCACTTGTTACTGTCTTTGTATTTATTATAAGCTGCAAATAACTGGTCTCTTTTTTATCTAGCCAACCGATCTTCTTAGCGTCTATCTACGATCTGTGTAGTTGTTGGTAAGATTCGGTGTAAGTCAGCCATATTGATACATGTTTTCTGTTCGAATCATGTATTCTGTGTTCTCTTTTTCCTTTCCTGCCTTCTCTCTGTTGAAAAGAGGGGGCTTCAGTCATTCTATTTGGTCTCTCTTACCGTTTTATTATTTTGCTTTGTATATGTGTAGTTAGTGGTCACTGTAGAGATTACAATATGCAATAACTTACATTATTTCTTCAAATAATCTTATGCTACTTCATGAGCAATGTAAGAATCTTACAACATATAAATGGACATTGCCATGTATTTGCTTCCCCATATACTTTATTGTATTTATTATCATTTTACCTTTTCTGCTGCTTCTTCCTTCTTGCATACCTGAGCTTTCTTCTGGCTTAATTTCCTTTCAGCCTAAAGACGTCCTTTTAGCATTTCTTCCACTGCATTTCTATCAGAGAAGAATACTCTCAGCATTTCACTGACAAAATGCCTTTTTTTTCCATTTTTATCTCTTTTATGGTGATAAAATACATATACTGTAAAATTCACCATTTTAAGCACTTTTCAGGGGAGAATGCAGTAGCATTAGGTACATTCATGATGTCAACAACTGTCACCGCTGTCTATTTCCAAAACTTTTCCATCATCCTAAACAGAAACTCTATAACTATTAAGCAATACTTTCATATTACTCCAACCTCTGGTAACTTATAATTTGCTGTCTCAATGAATTTGCCTATTCTAGATATATGTGGAATCATACAATATTTGCCCTTTGGTGGTTGGCCTATTTGAGTTAGCTTAACGTTTTCAAGTTTCATGCGTTGTAGGAGGAATCAGAACTTCATTCCTTTTGATGGCTGAATAATATTCCATCGTATGTCTGCGGCACATTCTGTTTATCCATTTATCTGTTGGTGGATGTTTGGGTTATTTCTACTTTTTGGCTTCTGTGAATATGCTGGAATGAACATTGGTGATCACTATCTGCTTGAAGAAAATGCCTTTATTTTATCTTCACATTTAGGTGATATGTAAAAAATAGACAATTCCAGATTAAAGTTTGGGGGCCTCTTTGGTATTTGGAACATATCATTTTATTATCTTCTGGCCTCCATTGTTCCTGATGAGACAGCCACAGTTATTTCTACCGTGGTTACCTTTTGTCAGCTGCTGTGTCTTCTCCTTTGGCTGTTTTGAAGATTTTTTTGCAAGTTTTCGGCAGTTGATGCTGTGCCCGGGCATGATTTTCTTTGCATTCGATGTCACTGATGTGCGTCAAGCTGCTTGGACTGTGGGTTGATATCTTTCATCGATTCTGGTACACCCATGGTCATTATCACTTGGACTATTTCTTCTTTTTTATTCCCTATCTTTTCTTCTGGCACGCCCAGTGATGCGCTTGTTATCCCATTTGATACTGTTTGTCAAATCGTCAGTGCTGTGCTTCGATTTTTTTCCACTCCCCTTTGTGTGTGCCTGTTTCAGCAGATACTTTTTATGGACAGATCCTTTTATTTGCCTGGTCCCGTCTGCTTTTAGGCCCATCCAATGAGGTTTTTTTTTTTTTTTCTTTTTTACATTTATTCATTTTTGAGAGACAGAGAGAGATGGGGCATGAGTGGGGGAGGGGCAGAGAGAGAAGAGCGAGACACAGAATCCAAAGCAGGCTCTAGGCTCTGAGCTGTCAGCACAGAACCGTGAACCCACAGACCCGTGAACCCACGAACCGTGAGATCACGACGAGCCAAAGTCAGATGCTCAACCAACTGAGCCACCCAGGTGCCCCGTCCAATGAGTTTTTCATGTCTATTCTTTTTCTATTTTTAGCGTTTTCATTTGTGTCTTCTTTGTAGTTCCCATGTCTCTATGGAAATTCCCCACTTGTTCACATATTTTCTCTCTTTACCACTAGATCTTTTAACATATTTATATAGTTATTTTAAAGTCAGACCGTGAGTACACCTGGGCCGTCTCTTAGGTGTGCGTCTTGAATCTTCCTCTCTGCACTATCAGTCATACCTTCTTGTTTTTTCTCATAATTTTTATTTTATTCATTTTTAATTAATTAATTAATTAACTTGTTTATTTATTTATTTATTTTGAGAGAGAGAGTGCGCATGCATGATCGGGAATGCAGCAGAGGGAGAGAAAATCAAGCAGGCTTCACGCTCTGCGCAGAACCCAGCGTGGGACTCGGTCCTGCGACCCTGGGATCATGACCTGAGCCAAGATCGAGAGTCAGATGTTGACCCACGGAGCCACCCAGGCGCCCCTTCTCATGATTTTTATCGAATGCTAGATATTGTGTGTAAAAGAACCTAGAAGACTGAAATAAAGAAAATTTACCCCCAGAGAAGTTGGCAGGACTCTTCTTAGCCAGGCCTTTGTGTCGGGGTCTTAGTCAATGTAACCCGCGGTTGAGCCGGTCCGGGGCTTCGGTACAGCTTGAGTTAGATTTAGTTCACAGTGACTTCAAAGATTTTGAGGGAGGTGTCAGGACTTTCTGTTCACCAGGGCGTGCGATCTGAGTGCTAACAAGACCCTGCAGATGTCTTTAGGCTTCATAGCTGAGCCGCCAAGCTTTCCGGAGGCAGCCAGCTTTTTGTTCAGTGGGGACTTGTCTCCGCACTCCGGTTCCACCCTGGATTTTTTCCGAGTTTTTAGGAGCTCTCCATTCTGCCACCTGTTCTGGTCACTGGAGAGCAGGTGCGGGCACTCCGCGAAGGCTGGCGGGCCTCCGAGGGGTTTCACTCAGCCCTCCGGCCCTACCCCTGGCCTTCGCCCTGCTCGCTGCCTTCACTCAGGGACAGTCCATGCGATGGAGTCGTGATGGGGACAGAGCGCTCTGCCGCACTGTCACAGCGGTGACAAGGGTGTGAGAAGTTAGGCTGATTCCTCCTTCATCCCACATCTGCCATGAGTGAAAGGAGCTGTGATTCTCTTCGCTCCCAGAAGGGCTCCTCACTGTCTGCAGTTCAGTTCATGTAGATGTCTTTGATTCCTTAGCTCTCTGATGAGAGGGAGGAAGGAAGATTTGTGACTTATCTCCGCTGTTCTCGTTATTAGGCGAGGAGGATGGTCTCTTGTGACGTGCTGCATCCCAGCCAAAAGGGCAATCTCCTAGTTTCTTTTCATTTGTCTTTGAGAGCTGATATTTTCTAGGAGTTTCTGAGAATATGAAGTAGATTCTTTCTCAACGTTTCTTGAGGTTTCTGACATAAAATTCATTTCCAGAGTATGCTGTTCCTGCAGATTATGTTTTCAGTGGAAACCCCTCTTTTACATCCTACAGATAGAACAGGACCACCGCCATATATTGGTCCTCGAGTGAGAAACGAGTGACCATTTGCCAAACGAGAGGCTACGTGGATTGCCCTTAGCCCATGCTAATCATGTCTCAGATCTACTGAGCAAGGCTCTCGTCTTGTCCCCAGGCAAGTCAGAACGCATCCAGTGCTGGTCTGAGTGAGCATCTTTCCAGTTCCTGGTACCCCTGTCCTGTTTTCTGTCCAAATCAGAGCAAACAATGTGCATGACTCCTGCCTGCCCTGGAGACCCCCAGCAGGCCCTTTCTCACCCCTCTGCTGACATCTCTCCTCCCGAGCCAGATGCCCCGGGGAGGCTGCCTGTTACCCCCCTCACCCCCTCCACACTCCACATTCGCAGTTAACAGTCATTTCATTCATTCCACTGCCAGCTGTTGGTTGAGCACCCTCCACGCGCCCTGTCCTGTTCTAGGCACTTGGCACACATCTGGGACAGACACACACACACACACACACACACACTCCCTGCCTGTGTGGAGTTTGCCTCCTAGTGGGAAACTACTCTTTTTACCTACTTTAATTCGTTTAATCCGCACAACAGCCTTATGAGGTAGGTCTTTTACTGCTCTCATTTTCCAGATGAGAAAATGGAAGCACCGAGAAATTAAGTAAAATGCCCCAGGTCTCCCCAAAAGGCCAGAACAGAATTCTTTGTGGGGCGAGAGGGGCTGTCTCCTTCCAGCTATCATGGCCCCTGGAGTGTTCTCCCCCAGAGGGTCCACCTCTTGCCTGACGGTCCTCGGATCTGGGCTCTGGTTTGTTTCCTCTGGTCCTCAGGGTGAATCGCTGTTGCCAGTTCTGGTCTGTTTATGGATTTTCAGGGCATTTTAATGGGGAATCAGGGGAGGGTTAAGCCGACACTGCTAGGCTGCTCTGGGACGGCTTGGGAGTCTTTGAAGCCTTACTTATGACACAAACTACCGATGTGGACCAAAACTGGGGCTCTCTGCTTGCGATACGAATGCGTGCTGTGGTTCTTCCTGAGGCGCACAAGTGCAGGTGGCCTATTCCGTGTGTTTTTGTGGAACCCCGGTTTCCTTCTCGGCGGGGCGGGGGGGGGGGGGGAGAGCCGCAGATAAAAATCACTTCCTGAGGCTATCACCGAAAAGAAGCATTTCTTTTTTTTTGTAAACATTTTTTTTTAATGTTTATTTATTTTTGAGAGAGAGACAGAGCATGAGAGGGGGAGGGGCAGGAAGAGAGGGAGACACAGAATCCCAAGCCAGTCCGGGCTCCGAGCTGTCAGCCCAGAGCCCGACGCGGGGCTCGAATTCACAAACCCCTGAGGTCATGACCAGAGCTGAAGTGGGCCGCTTAACCAGCGGGGGCCCCCCAAAAAGAATCATTTCTTAAGGTGAGGTCTGCAAACAAACACTTCACCAAAATTTTGCTTTAACAAATGCTTCTCTAACAGCCTGCCTGCGCCTCACTCCCCCCAAGCCTCGGAAAGGGCAGGCACTTAGCACCTCCAGCTAATAATGAATAGAATTCTTCCCTCATTTACATACCTATTCATTAGCTAGGGTTGCCATGGCAACTGTGCCTTCCAGACACAGACCTGTGGGCCCAGCACCGCTTCATTTGGGAAACAGTCTGGAAGACTCCTACTCTCCCAGCACTTGACTGGTGGAGAGAGTTTTGGGGGAGCAAGAGCCTAGAGGTTTCCAGGGGTCTGTAAGTGATCATTACCGATAGTCTGTAAGTGGGCATAGGGAGGACAGCATGTTTCTGGAAGACAGTCGGCAGAACCCTGGCTTTGGTTCCCTGCCTGTGCCTGTCCCTGGGTGCAAGATAGTCCGATGCAAACACAGTGGGTACTCTCTTATTTCATTGGTGTCATTTTTCCTATCTGTGTGAGATCTGGCACACACACACACACGCGCGTGCACGCACGCGTGCACATGTGCACAAACACACACACCCCCTAGAGATTTTTCCAGGGAGGACAAGACTTCTTTGCGGGGGGGGGGGGGGGGGGGGGGAGGCAGGAAAGAGGGCTGGGAGTAGGGAGAAAGTGAGGGAGGAGCTGGAGACTTTGAAGGTGTGTCCTAAACTTTTCTCCACCTCCGGCCGGCCCAGGATCCTGGCCCACGGCAGGGACCTTGAAGCGTCCTTCACCCCATCTGGAAATGGCCTGGCTCTGCAAATAAGAACTTTCCAAGGCATAGCAAACAGCTTTCCAGGGGCAGCTGCCTGATGCCGTCTTCCTTGTCATCCTGGAGAAAGGAGTGACAGCTGGAGAGACCTAGCTCAGAACCATTTCTGCTTTAGTTGGACACGAAGGCTGCTACAGGTTTGTGCTTCACAGGGAGGTTGTCAGCCACCTTAAGCTTTCCATCCCTGAGGACTTCCACTGAGCTTGATCACGTACTAGCCTGGAGCGGAGCCTGGCTCTGTTTGTAGGTGCTCGGGAGGTATTCATGGAATGGATGAATTGGCTTTATGGATGGTGGGCATTTCTTTCCTCTCCTCCTGACACCGCACCTGGGCGTGCTCCTCTCTTTCGGCCGTAAGTGCTTCTGCCCTGTGCCCTGGAAAGATCCGTGAGTACTTCCTCTGCCTTTTACGTCCTCAGTTTGTTCTCTCTGCTAAGCTTAGCTTCCCCTCCTCCGCTTTCAGATTTCTCTGTTGAGATCTCATCTCTGATAGCTTGAGGCCACAGTGACGGCTCTGGGGCCTTTAGGGACGTGGCAGGGGAGCGAGGGACGTAGGGCAGGAAAGACCCGAGAGAACTTGATCAAACTGTCCGATGGAGGAATATACTCCATAGTGAGACCCTGCCAGCGTCCCAGGGTGTCTGAATGAATTGATGCAGAGACAGAGCTGGTCAGGGGCTGGGGATGGACCAGGGCAAGGTTACCCAGGAGAGGCAGGGACAATGCTGTCAGGTGGGGAGGAGGGGTAGCACTAATTTCCCACCCGGTGTTTACGCAGTACTTTCTCTGTAGCCATTCCCCTTCAAGGTGGGCTGTGGACTGTTACGGCACAGGTTCAACAAGAAGACAAAAGACCATAATAAAATAGTAGAGCTCCAAGTTATTCTAAAGATGAGGAACTGCTCCGGCTGAACTAAAGTGTGGGATGTTTCCGGTGCGAGTTGTTCACCTGCCAACCCGCTTGTCTTTATTCCTACTTATCATGGCTAATTGTATGTGGCAACTTGTCTGGGCCACAGGGCGACCAGATATTTTGGGGGGTGTCTGTTGAGGGTGTCTTTGGATGAGATTATATTTGAATCAGTAGACTGAGTAAAGCGTACTGCCCTCCCTAATGTGGGTGGGCCTTATTCAGTCAGTTAAAGACCTGAAGAGCACAAAAAGGCTGACCCTCTCATCAGGAAGGGAGACCTCCTCCAGCTTGCTGCTGGAATTGAAACAGCAGTATGTGTCTACCTCCAGGCTTGAGCTGGAATATCAGCTCTTTTTGGGTCTTGAGCCTGCTGGCTTTTGGTCAGGAACTACATCATTGGTTCTTCTGGTTCTCAGGCCTTTGGACTTGGATAGGAACTATAACATCAGTTCCTTTGGGACTCCAGTTGATTAAATGCAGATCTTGATACTTCTCGAGCCTCCGTAATGGCATGAGCCAATTCCTTATAATAAATCTTTTTATATGTCTGTCTATAGAGAGAGATATAAATCTCCTTGTACATATAAATATAATAAATCTCTCTCATGATGTATATATATTCTATGTAAGCATCCCATTGCTTCCGTTTCTCTGGAGAACCCTAACTGTACAGATACCAAAGATCGTTCTAAAGGAATAGAATTTTAAGGATAAGCTTTCTGAATTGGTTCTGGAGTTTAAATTGGCTCTCTAATCTGATTAGATGTAAAGATGCTAATGACTATTTCCAGTGATAAGCAGAGCACTGATGGTGTGCGGGGTGATCTGGCAATGGGAGATATGGAAAATAATCACCTGGATCCTTCTAATCATCCACTTATAAGAGGCACGGATCTGGCTGATTGTATGTATGAAACCTTCAAACCTTTTTGGTCAACTAACAAATATAATGAGATCGACTGTTTGTTCCTCATGTTGCCGGACAGAACAAGGAAACGAAGGATGTGCTCAGGAATTCAAATTCTCAGTTCAAGTGCCACATAAATGATCTGAAAGTTTCCATGCGTACCCTGAAGGAGAACCTTATCTCTTGTCGCTGAAGGGCTGAGATTACTGAAAATCAAACCCAGAATCTCATTCCTCCAACTGGCTGAGTTAATGCAAGTTGAATTTCCATCCTCATAGAATGCCTACTATTGAAAGGCATCGACTGGAAGGAATGGGGTCATCAAAGTGGAATGGGGATATATGGGAACATCCTGATGAAGCTGGAGACTTTGAGCCCCCAAATTCTGATGAATCTTCTTTGCCAGTGGAAGAAGTTACCTGATCCCCTGTGGAGCAGTATTTCCATCTAGGGGATGAACCCTGAATTTTCTGAGGAAACTGTAATGCCTTCCCTTGAAAGGGCAGTTGTCATGCAAGACGATGCTGAATCTCCTCAGGAACCATCCCCCCATCCTTCTTTGCTAACTAGACTTGAGTCCTAACAGCACCCTAAAGACAAAGTACGCAATGTGACCCATGAGGAGGTGTGCTACAATCCGAAAGAACTACTTGAGTTTTCTAATTTATGGACAGAAATCTGGGAACACGTAAGGGGATGGAAATTAAGGGTGCAGAAAAATGGTGGAAGGAACAGAAAGTTGGATTAGGCTCACCAAGCAGAGATTCTGCATTTGGTGTTGCAGGTTGGGAGTTAGAAAGGACTCTAACAATTTGGTTTGTTGGCTGGACTATGGACCAGAAGGTGGCCCACAGTGAGTGAGATGGAAATGCTGGACCTCCGTTGATTTAATGTAGAGGAAGGGACTTAAAGACAGGGATATTGGAATGCTACAGTGGATTTGTCATTTAAAACCTACTCACCAGCACAGGGTGGGAGTCCAGAAGATATACCTTTCACCTATACTGTGAGGAATACATTTATGAGGGGATCCCTGTCATCCTTGAAGTTCTCTGTGGTACCTCTTCTCTGTGGGCCAAACCTTACAGTGGCAACTATAGTCACTGAATTGGGAAACCTAGGGTGGCAGGGCAAAGTGGTGGTACTCACCTACCAAGGCAAGGGGGACATGGTTGCTGTGATAGGCAGTAAAGTCAAAGAAGCAATCAGTATGGTCTGACTCTCACAGCTAGTTGATCATAAGAGTGAAATAGATGGGCAGCCTACTAAATTCTCACTTGATCTGTGTAATCAGAAAAGTTCTAGATCAAGTAAACAAAAGTCTAACCTGAATCATAAAAACAGAGTTATGGTCCCTCTATCAATCCCCAGACTTGAGCCAATTTACAGACCTAGACCCCTTAAATGAAGGAGAGGTCAGGTCCTCTTGAAGGAAGGCCTCAGTACACTGACCAACTTTATACTTGTTAATCCTTAATCCAGGGGGACCCAAAGCTTTCTACCAGGGCCACCATGCAGTGGGGGAAAGGAGATAACCAATCCTTTGGAGACAGTGGGCACTGACACTGATTCCACAAGAACCCAAATCGTATGTGGTCCACCAGTTAGAGTGGGGACTTATGGGGGTCTGGTCTGTTTCACAGTGGCTCAATGGATCTCTGAACCTCTCCTGTGATTATTTTCCCCAGTTTTGGAATGAATAATTGGAATAGATGTATTTAGATGGTGGCCAAATCCCCACTATTGTTCCCTGACTGTTGAATGAGGGTTATTATTATGAAAGGAACCAGGTGGAAGCCACTAGAACCGCCTCTACCGAGCAAAATAGTGAACCAAAAGCGATACCAGATTCCCGGAAGGATGGCAGAGCTTAGTGCCACCATCAGCGTCTTGAAAGATAGAAGGGTGATGATTCCCACTCACCACATGCCCATTCAACTCACTTATTTGGCTTATGAAGAAGACAAATAGATCTTGGAGAGTGACAGTGGATTTTCCTAAACATAACCAGGTGGTGGCAACAATTTCAGCCACTGGACCAAATGTGGTTTCATTATTTGAGCAAATCAGCACATCCCCTGCTCCCTGGTATTTAGCTAGTGATCTGGAAAGTGCCTTTTTCTCCATTCCTGTCAAGCAGGACCACCAGGAGCGGTTTGCTTTCCGCTGGCAACACCGTCAATATACCTTCACTGTCCCAGCTCAGGGTGTATCAACTCCTCAGCTCCTCACAATTTAGTCTGCAGAATCTTGCTCGTCTTTGGCTTCCACACGATATCACAATGGTCCATTATGTCAATGACACTATGCCAGTGAGACCTTGTGAGCGAGAAGTAGCAACTGGTCTGGACTTCCTGGTTAGACGTTTTCATGCCAGAGTGGGAATATGGGAAATGAATGTGAGACTTTCAGGGGTCTTCTACCTCAGTGAAATTTCTAGGGGTCCAGTGGTGTGGACAGCACTTGGCCTGATACTAGGCCTTAGTAGAGACTGAATACTTGACCATGGGCCACCATGTTACTGTACAACCTGAGCTGCCCATCATGAGCTGAGTGTTATCTGCCCCACCAAGCCATAAAGTTGGGTGCGCACAGTAGCATCCCATCGTCAAATGGAAGTGGTACGTATGTGACCGGGCCCAAACACTCCCTGAAGATACAAGTAAGTTACATGAAGTGGCCCAAATGCCCATGGTCCCCACTTCTGCTACACTGACTTCTCTCTTGCAGCCTGCACCTGTGGCCCCATGGGGAGCTCCCTTTGATTGGTTGGCAGAGAAGGAAAAGACTTGGTTTCCAGATGGCTCTACGCAGTAGGCACATGCCACCTGAAAATGGACAGTTGCAGCTCTATAGCCCCTTTCTGGGGCGTCCCTGAAGGACCATGGTGAATGGAAAACCTCCCACTGGGCAGAACTTCAAGCAGTGCACCTGGCTTTTCACTTTGCTTGGGAAGAGAAAGGACCAGACATATGATTATACACCAGTTCACGGGCCGTGGCCAGTGGTTTGGCTAGATGGTCAGGGCCTTGAAAGGAACGTGATGGGAAGATTGGTGACAGGGAAACTTGGGGGAGAGATATGTGAGTGGGTAAACAACATGAAAATATGTGTGTCTCAAGTGCATGCTCATCACAGAGTGACCTCAAGCAGAGGAGGAATTTGCTAATCAAGTGGATAAGACGACCTGTTCTGTGTATACCAGTCCGCCTTTTCCCCCAGCCACCCCCGGCATTGCCCGATGAGTTCGTGAAAAAAGTGGGCATGGTGGCAGGAACGAAGGTCATACGTGGGCTCAGAGACCTGAACCTCCACTCACCAAGGCTGACTGGGCTGCAGGCACGGCCGAGTGCCCAGTCTGCCAGCCACAGAGACCAGCGCTGAGTCAGGTTGATTATGCTGGACTGTTTCCATCACGGAAGGGGCAGGGTTTGTCCTTAACTTCAGTAGACACTGGGTACAGATTTGCCTTCCCTTTATGCCCAAACTACCATCTGTGGACTTACAGAATGCCTTACCTACCCTCATGGCGCTCCACACGGCACTGTTTCTCATCAAGGAACTCCCTTCACAGCAAATGAAGTACGGCAGTGGACCCGTGCTCAAGGAATTCACCGATATCCTTTTTTTTTTAATGTTCATTTATTTATTTTTGAGAGAGACAGACAGACAGACAGAGTGTGAGTGGGGGAGGGGCAGAGAGAGGGGGAGGCACAGAATCTGAAGCAGGCTCTGAGCTGTCAGCAGAGAGCCTGACACAGGGTTTGAACCCACAAACCGCAAGATCATGACCTGAGCCGAAGTCAGGTGCTTAACCGACCGAGCCACCCAGACACCCCGGGAATTCACCCGTCTTACCGTGCTTCCCCACCGTTCTGAAGCAGCTGGTTTTAGTGGGACAGTGGAAAAAGCTTTTGAAGACTCTGTTACAGGGCCGGCTAGGTGGCAACACCTTTCAGGGCCAGGGCAGGGTTGTCTAGAAGGCAATATATACTTGAATCGGTAGGTATACAGTGTGCGGCTCCGTCTCTCTTATAGCCAGGATTCATGGGTTCAAAATAGGAGTAGTCCACTCCCTTTTTACTCCTAGGGACTCGCTGGCAGAACTGTTGCGTCCTGTCCCCGTGGTCTTGTCCTCTGCTGGCCTGGAGGCCTTAGCTACAAATGGAGGAATGCTTCTATCCGGAGACAGGACAATGGTTCCATTGAACTGAAAATTAAGATGGCCGCTGGCCACTTTGGCCTCCTCATGCTTCTTGACCAACAAGGCAAAGAAGGGATTGATTGTGCTGGCTGGGGTGTTTGATCCTGACTACCGTGGCAAAATTATCGGACTGCTGTTCCACGGTGGAGGTAAGGAAGAGTATGTCTGAATGCGGGAGATCCTTGAGGGCTCTCTTGGTGTTACCGTGCCCCGTGATTGAAGTCCATGGAAAGCCATAACAGCACCATCCAGGCAGGACTACTTACTATTGGCCCTAACCCTTCGGGAATGAAGATTTGGGACACCCCACGATGGAGAGAATCACAGCTGGTGGAGGTGCTTGCTGAAGGCAAAAGGGAAACAGAATTGGCATTAGAAGAAGGTTACCTGTTCTGACTACGTGACCAGTTACAGAAAGGAGAACTGTAGTTGTCATGAGTGTTCCCTCCTCGTTTTGTTATGAATATGTTTGTTATTAAAATATATATATATATATATATATATATAAATACCTTTGTTTCCATATTCCCTTATCATGTAACATAAGATTTATTTTTATCTCATAGTCTTTTTTTTTTAATTTTTTTTTAACGTTTATTTATTTTTGAGACAGAGAGAGAGACAGAGCATGAACGGGGGAGGGGCAGAGAGAGAGGGAGACACAGAACCGGAAGCAGGCTCCAGGCTCTGAGCCATCAGCCCAGAGCCTGACGCGGGGCTCGAACTCACGGACCACGAGATCGTGCCCTGAGCCGAAGATGGACGCTTAACCGACTGAGCCACCCAGGTGCCCCTATTTCATAGTCTTTAAGTATTGTTAATTTTCTTTTGTAGTATTTGTATATCAAATATCAAAATCTTTTGTAGTATTTGTCGTATTGGATATCAAGAAGACATCATTCAAGGTCTTACCTCCTCTTCTGGGAAACAGGTTATAGGACATTTTTGGTTGCATCCATCTCTGATCTTCAGATGCCTTTTCTTCTCTGTAAATCTTTCCTGCTTGGCTAGAAGTAATATCTTCTTCCTTCAGTTTTCATAGCATTTCACTGATGACTCTTCCACATCTGTTTCTTTATAGACTTTTATCTCATGAGACTAGAAACTTCTTCCAGGTATGATCTGCTCCAATTTACATTTGGCCCCCCCTGGCTCCTAGCACAGTGCTCTCCAGGTGATAGATGTTCTATAAACATTTATTGATTAATGGGATAGATGAATGTCCATGCACTTGGTCAGCAGGTTGTCAGGGAACCAAATCCGATGCCACGTTTCCCATAAAATGGGCAGCCATGCCAATCTATTTGGGGGGTGAAGGGGAACAGGCCACACAGACTCAAAGATGTGGACCCTGAGGGGTCCTACCCCTCTGACTAGGGGTCTCTGAGATCCAGCTTGGACTGTTTCTTCAATTTTGGTTAGGCCTCCAAATGTGATCGTTTTCTTTTCTGAGCCCGTAACATGATTTTTGGTATCTGCTTTCTGATTCATTTTCTCGGCCGGCCAAAGGCTGGATTTGACATCTCATCCTGAAAGGCTGATGTGGCTGGTGGCTGTATTCATGGTTTATGCTTCCTGTGGGATGGTCAGCTTCTTTATCTATATGTCTATATCTGCATATACTTGAGATATAAATGACATATAATATTATATTAGTTTTGGGTATACAACATAATAATGTATATATGTATGCATTGTGAAACGATTACTACAATAATTCTGTTTTACATCCACCATGGTGTGCAGTTAATTTTTTTCTCTTTTCTTGTAATGAGAACTTTTAAGATCTACTCCTCTGACAACTTTCAAATATACGATGCGATATACTTGACTGTAGTCACCGTGCTGTACATGACATCCCCAGGACTTAATTTATCTTGTAACTGGAAGTTTGTACCTTTTGACCACCTCTATCCCCACTCCCCAATGTCCCTTGCCTTTGGCAGTCTTCAATCTGTTCCCCATGTTGTTGTTGTTTTTCCCAGAGATTCCTATGTAAGTGAGATCATACGGGTTTTGTCTTTCCCTGATTTATTTCACTTGGCATAATGCCCTTCATGTTGTTGCAAATGGCAAAATTTCCTTCTTTTTTATGGCCGAATAATATCCTACTCTGAGTGTGTGTGTGTGAGTGTGTGTGTGTGTGTGTGTGCGTGCACATATATGTACACATTTTGTTTATCCATTCAGAATGGTTAGCTTCTTTTCTTAATTATGTTTATTCATTTTTGAGAGACAGAGTGTGAGTGGGGGAGAGGCAGAGATAGAGGGAGACGCAGAATCTGAAGCAGGCTTCAGGCTCTAGGCTGTCAGCACAGAGTCCAAGGCTGGGCTCGAACTCATGAACAGTTAGATCCTAACCTGAGCTGAAGTCAGATGCTTAACTGACTGAACCCCTGGGCACCCCACTTCTTTTTTTTTAATAAACTATTTTTGAGAGAGGGAGAGAGTGTGAGTAGAGGAGGGGCAGAGAAAGAGGGAGACAGAACGTCTGAAGCAGGTTCTGCACCGACAGCAGAGAGCCCGATGCAGGGCTTGAACTCACGAACCAGGAGATCATGACCTAAGGCGAAACCAAGAGTCAGACGCATAAACCACTGAGCCACCCAGGTGCCCCAGCACAGTTAGCTTCTTAAGGGCAGGGATCTGTCATATTGAGATTTGATTCCCTTCCTTCTTAACTGACCCCTTGCACCTGGTAGGTGTTCAACAAATATTTTTTAAAGGAGGGACTAAATGCAACCCGAATCCCACCTCTTACGATCCTAGGGAAACACTGTTAGGATACCCTCGTCTCCCCTCATTAAGGTTCAGCAGCCACACGTACCTGGAATTGTAGCTTCTTAAACCACAGGGAACCATAAAAACAAGCAGGACCCATTGGAGTCTCTCCACCTGGTTGTGTTTTAGCCTTCTGGGTGAGCTCAGTCAGGCCTGAGGACTGCAAGTGCTTCTGCTTTATGTCACAGCAAGGCTTTACGAGCCAAACTTCTAAGAGGACTTAAAACACTGAGCCATGGCGGGTGGGGGAGGCCTTCTGGGAACATATGACAAAGTTTGGTCCCCTGCAAATGAAGATGCAAACGCTAAGGGGGACAAGGTTAAGATCTGTAATATTATAATTGTAGAGAGCTAACCCAGGATTGTACATGACATTTTGAAATTGATCCTTCGAGATCTTTTTTATTTCGAGCGAGAAGTTTGGGATACGGAAAAGTAAGTCCTACTCTACAGGCCCATAATAAGCTCAGGGATCTCTTACCCCTTTGAAGGGGACAGAAGCAGGGGCTATGAAGAGATTCCAAAGGGACGCAGGCAGACTCACAGATCACAAAGAGCTGTGCAGAGCAGGCGGGATGCGTTTAATGTCTGAGGTTGCCATCAGGGAGGGGAACCCGGCTGAGTCCCGAGGCCTCCGTGAGCAGCAGAACGCTGGGCCTGGAAGAGCCTCGAGGGCCCGAGGCAGCCGGACGGAGTCTCTGTCCCAGAACACGCCTTCCCTGTTCTGGCCCGGCCTCCCCCAGGAGGCCATGCAGAAATGATGGCCTGGTGCAAGTCTTCTGACATTCTGGAAAGGAAAAGAGGAGAGTGGGAAGTGCTCTGCATCCCCGACAGCCCTTCACCTTCATCTGCCCTCTGCCTTCATATGTGCTGATGTGCTTGACTGACCAAACCGGTCTTGACAGAGAGGTTGTTTGCTTCGTAGTGACAAGAGTTTTTCCTAAAGCAATTAGAAAATATCAGGTGGAAGGGAGAAGAAACTAGGACGGGCCAGGGCCGGGGGACTTGCCTGGAGACTGTCAGGCACTGGGATTTTCCTCTCTGTTCCATGTGCTTCTGGGTCTGATGCTCTAGGGGCCTCTGTACATCCCCCAAGAGGCCGTGGTTGGGCCCTCCTTCCATCGCCCGCTGCTTTCACACTCATGCCATTTATACAATACCTTATTTTTTTTTTAATTTTTTTTAACATTTATTTATTTTTGAGACAGAGAGACAGAGCATGAGCGGGGGAGGGTCAGAGAGAGAGAGGGAGACACAGAATCTGAAACAGGCTCCAGGCTCTGAGCAGTCAGCACAGAGCCCGACGCGGGGCTCGAACCCACGGACAGTGAGATCGTGACCTGAGCCGAAGTCGGACGCTCGACCGACTGAGCCACCCACACGCCCCTACAATACCTTATTTTATTTGTGCTGCTGCCTATGCCCTCACTATGGGGTCATAGGATCTCAGGGTACAGGGAAACCAGAGAGGAGTATGGTAGGCTGAAAAGGGGCCTCCCAAAGATATCAGGTTCTAACCCTTGGAACTGGTGTCCACTTATTTGGAAAAAAGAGTGTGCAAATGGAACTAAGTTAAAGATCTTGAGCTGGGGCAGTTATCGTGTATTATCAGCGTGAGCCCTAAATGCAATGACGCGGAAGCAGAGGGCTATTTGGCACACGCAGAGAAGGCCACGTGCAGACGGAAGCGGAGATGGGAGCGATGTGGCCACCAACCAAGGAACTCAGCAAACGCTGGAAACTGAGAGAAGCAAGGGATGAATTCTCCCCTTAGAGCATCCAGAGGGAGTACTTTTTATTTTTTAAGAGAGCAAGTGACAGAGGGGCAGAGGGAGAGAGAGAGTCTCAAGCAGGCTTCACACCCAGCGTAGAGCCCGATGCAGGGCTCAAGGCCATGACCGCGAGATCACGACCTATGAGCCAAAATCAAGAGCCAGATGCCTAACCGACGGAGCCACCCGGGTGCCCCCCGAGGGAGTACTCTTGATTTTGACCCAGTGATACTGATTTCAGGCTTCTAGCCTCCAAAACTGCGGGAGAAGAGTTTTCTTGTTTTAAGCCACCAAGGGTGTGACAATTTGTGATAGCAGCCGCAAGAAGCAGATACAGGGTGTCATGGTACAGCCACCCATCCAGGCAAACGTCCCCCTACAGTGGTCCGTGATGGATGTGTGCCTGCCCAACTCCCTCCTGTATCTAGTACTTTCTGTGGCAGCCCATCCCATGATCTAAGAGTTCTGATCGTTCTCAGGAGATCTGTAATTCAATACCTAGCCCTCAGCCACTCCTCAGTCCTTTCCCCTCCCCATGTGCTTTGACTTCTAATACCCTGGTTGACTAGCCGAATCATCCTTGATAGGGATGTGATTTTCACTGTGCTCAGCTATGGTGCTGAGCCCTACTGGAACTTAGAATCAGTCTACTTCTGCGAGTTTGCAGTGTGCCTATCCCCAGCTTTTCCACAATCATCAATACAATAGTCACAATCGTAAAAATAGCACTGTTTTGTGTCGACATACGGTTTAACCTTTTTGGAGGTTTCATTACCATCTGTGCAAGGCAGCTAAGTGAGTATTATTAGCCCAACAGAAAAATATGGACAATGAGACACAAAAAGGAAGAATAATTTGGCCCCAGATCATTATGTGATTAATGTCAAAGCCATGATTATAATTCAGTATTCCTTTAATTTTATCATGGTCTATATCACAGGTATCCAACGTGGGACACTGTAAGGGCTATGGAAAAAATGCACTGAGGCATGGGAAGAAAATACCAGAACTTTCTCATACCTTTTTAAATGTCAAATTAAGGGGGCGCCTGGGTGGCTCAGTCGGTTAAGCGCCCGAGTTCGGCCCAGGGCGTGATCTCACGGTTCGTGAGTTCAAGCCCCGCGTCGGGCTCTGTGCTGACACCTCGGAGCCTGGAGCCTGCTTCGGATTCTGTGTCTCCCTCTCTCTCTGCCCCTCCCTAGCTCATGCTCGCTTTCTCTCTCTGTCAAAAACAAATAAACCTTACAAAAAAATTTTTTTTGTATGTAAAATTAAGAATAAAGCTGTTTTGCTAATATTTTAGAAGTAAACAGTATGTGCATATAACTTATGAATAAATGAATGTCATGTATGTTTTAAAATCTTTTACTGATAGCAGTGTATGCTTTTAAGAAAGTAGAGAGATTTGCTGTTCTCCCCCACCATTGTCCTTTTTAGCCAAAACTGATGATGAGAGATTTGATTCAGAATGATATTTTTGCATGAACACGTGGACACAAATTGGCTGGTGATAATGAGATTACTAAATTAGTCTGGTTTAACTCATCGTCTAGGAGGGGACCAGATATGTAAACAGTGACTCACATACCGTGCGCGTAGGAGCGGGGGGCGGGGGGGTGGGTGGGAGGGATTAACTTTTGAAAAATTAAGATTACTCCACGGTTTGTGTGAGATGGGATAGAATCAGCCGCTCTTCCTTGCCCTTGATCCATGGTTTGTATCTGCCACTTGATGCAGATTAGGGAGGCAGCAGAAGGTGGCCTGGGGTCCCTCCTGCTGGACCAGGGCCCGTGAAGATAGCATGCTATCAAGGACACGCAGCAGAGGCAGGCCATTCACTAGCTCGCTGGGCATTCCATGCTGACTCTATTTTAGCAATTTTTTCACCAATTCCCCTGTACCTCTTTGGAGAGGAGAGATACCTCATACTGTTTATTTTTTTATTTTTTTTTTATTTTTCTCTACAAAATACTGCTCTCTAGAGTGTTCTGGAGGCTCAGGAGAGCCACAGACAAGGGAGCGAGGGGGGGATCCATTTTGTCTCTGTAGATGTCAGGCTCAGGTCAAATTTCTGCCCCTGTTTTCCTGTCCCCATCGCCGGACTAAAACACAGAAGTAGTTTCTCCTTCCACTTCAGACCAGCCCTACCTGGAGGCTTAAGTACTTAAGTAGTTCCCTCTTCAGGACCTCTAACTTCTCTGTGCCTCATTTTCTTACCTGTAACAAAAGGGGATAAAAAGTACCTACTGTTTTCCAGAGTGGCTGCACCCGTTTGCATTCCTACCAACAGTGCGAGAGGGTTCCCGTTTCTCCACATCCTCGCCAGCATCTATAGTCTCCTGATTTGTTCATTTTGGCCACTCTGACTGGCGTGAGGTGATATCTGAGTGTGGTTTTGATTTGTATTTCCCTGATGAGGAGCGACGTTGAGCATCTTTTCATGTGCCTGTTGGCTATCTGGATGTCTTCTTTAGAGAAGTGTCTATTCATGTCTTCTGCCCATTTCTTCCACTGGATTATTTGTTTTTCGGGTGTGGAGTTTGGTGAGCTCTTTATAGATCTTGGATACTAGCCCTTTGTCCGATATGTCATTTGCAAATATCTTTTCCCATTCCGTCAGCTGCCTTTTAGTTTTGTTGATTGTTTCCTTTGCAGCACAGAAGCTTTTTATCTTGATGAGGGCCCAGTAGTTCATTTTTTGCTTTTAATTCCCTTGCCTTTGGAGATGGGTCAAGTAAGAGATTGCTACGGCTGAGGTCAGAGAGGTCTTTTCCTGCTTTCTCCTCTAGGGTTTTGATGGTTTCCTGTCTCACATTCAGGGCCTTCATCCATTTTGAGTTCATTTTTGTGAATGGTGTAAGAAAGTGGTCTAGTTTCATTCTTCTGCACGTTGCTGTCCAGTTCTCCCAGCACCATTTGCTAAAGAGACTGTCTTTTTTCCATTGGATATTCTTTCCTGCTTTGTCAAAGATTAATTGGCCATACTTTTGTGGGTCCAGTTCTGGAGTCTCTATTCTATTCCATTGGTCTATGTGTCTGTTTTTGTGCCAATACCGTGCTGTCTTGATGATTACAGCTTTGTAGTAGAGACTAAAGTCTGGGATTGTGATGCCTCCCGCTTTGGTCTTCTTCAATATTACTTTGGCTATTCAGGGTCTTTTGTGGTTCCATACACATCTTAGGATTGCTTGTTCTAGCTTTGAGAAGAATGTGGGTGCAATTTTATTGGGATTGCATTGAATGTGTAGATAGCTTTGGGTAGTATTGACATTTTAACAATATTTATTCTTCCAAGATAGTGTGGAGGTTCCTCAAAAAATTAAAAATAGATCTACCCTATCACCCAGCAATAGCACTGCTAGGAATTTACCCAAGGGATACAGGAGTGCTGATGCAGAGGGGCACTTGTACCCCAGTGTTTATAGCAGCACTTTCAACAATAGCCAAATGATGGAAAGAGCCTAAATGTCCATCCACTGATGAATGGATAAAGAAATTGTGGTTTATATACACAATGGAATACTACTTGGCGATGAGAAAGAATGAAATATGGCCTTTTGTAGCAATGTGGATGGAACTGGAGAGTGTTTCGCTAAGTGAAATAAGTCATACAGAGAAAGACAGATACCATGTGTTTTCACTCTTATGTGGATCCTGAGAAACTTAACAGAAGACCACGGGGGAGGGGAAGGAAAAAAAAAGGTTAGAGAGGGAGAGAGCCAAACCATAAGAGACTCTTAAAAACTGAGAGTAAACTGAGGGTTGATGGGGGATGGGAGGGAGGGGAGGGTGGGTGATGGGCATTGAGGAGGGCACCAGATGGGATGAGCTCTGGGTGTTGTATGGAAACCAATTTGACAATAAATTTCATATTAAAAAAATAGTACCTACTTCATAAGGCCGTTATGATGTCTAAGTGAATTGGATGTTTAAATTTCTTAGAACAATGCCTGTCACATAAGTGGTCAAAAGGTATAAGCTTATATTCTCACTGGTGTTATCAAAGTGACCAAGAAAGGGGTAGATCTAATACTGACATGGGTCTAACCCTTAATGTCAGGTGGGAGCCCTTTGAAATAGGCTCCCAGAGTCCTCTGAACCTGAGCTCCTCGGACACTGAGACCTCCCACCCCTTCCCACAACTGTGATGGCCGTAATGACTCTTGGGGTCCCTTAAACAGTTTCTATGTGTCGGGGCACCTGGGTGGCTCAGTCGGTTAAGCGTCTGACTTCAGCTCAGGTCATGATCTCACGGTCCATGAGTTCGAGCCCTGCATCGGGTTCTGTGATGACAGCTCAGCACCTGGAGCCTGCTTCAGATTCTGTGTTGCCCTCCCCTGCTCACACTCTGTCTCTTTCAAAAATAAATAAACATTAAAAAAAATTTGTAAATGTTACCATGTGTCATCAGCTCCCCAGGACAAACTAGTGCCCTCGGTATAGGGGCTTCTCAAAGCTTGGTCCTTCCTGACTTCCGGCACTCCTTGGCCTCTGCGGAAGTCAAATCTCAGAATTCCATTATAATTGTAGTATTGTTTCTGTGGAAGATTCAAATCACTGTTAAAATTCATAGAGTGATTGTTACCAAAGGCAGATCAGCTCATGTATGGTTATATTTAGTTATAAGTGGAAAAGGCCGTTGAAAACCTTTGGTCCCTGAAAACCTTTGCTTTTATTGTAATACACATGTGCGCACATGCACACACACACACACACACACACACACACAGAAAAGTGGGGAAAATGGCTACCCTAGACGGAGGGTATCTGGTTTTCACCAAGGCATTTGACCAATTTACTTTTGATATATAAAAGTACTGAAGCCAAGATGGACAAAAAGAGGCTGGATGCTACTAAATTAGGTGGATTTATAACTGGGCGAATAACTGTGCTCCAGGAAAGGCTCCCTGTAACCTGCCACAGGCCTTTGTCTCCAGCTTCCTTTTTGCTTTGGCATTTGAGCAGTGATTTGCTGAAGCAAGTGCATGATGGAATCAGGATCCAAAAAGGTCCTGACAGGCTGGAACAATTAGGCTGAGTCCAACAAGCTGCGATTTCTCAGAAACAGTCGTAAGGTCTTGCCCTTGGACCCAGACAACCCGCCCTACAAGATTAGGAGACGAAAAGCATGGCAAGAGGAAGACAACTTTCAGCACAGGGTTCCAGGGCTTGGCACGAGGTTCGACGTGGAACCACGGGACGACGGGACTGTCAACAACAGAGTTTTACTTCTAGACCGTGCTGTTACGAGTACGGTATTGCGACAAGGGAAGTAATTCTTCCCCTCTGTCCTTGCCGCTTAGACCACAGATGAAGTATGGGGCTCAGGTCTGGCCTCTTGACCTTAAGATCCCATAGAGGACCCGTGACGGAGAGAACCAGGGTCCCAGCCTGACTCCGGGTCACGTTCTCCGATGAATCACACGCGGGGTTGGGAATGTTTGCTCTATGGAGAAGATTCTGTGAAGACGTGATAATTGTCTTCAAGCACTTTAGGGTGTCACTGCATATTTGAAGGGCGGTCATGCTGAAGAGGAATCAGACGTTCTGAGTGGCCTCAGGACCAGAACAAGGCCCAGTGGGTGGGAGCCAATGCTGTGGAGGCAGAGTTTGAGGGGAAATAAGGAATACCATAACCGGCAACATGTCCAGCAGGCTACAGGTGACTGGGCTGCGTGGGAGGGCGCCTTAGAACTAGTAGTTAAGAGTTGAGATTAATAGTCAAGATTTAAGGGTATATCGTGTTGTTGATTTAAAGGCGGTTCGTTCTTTTTAAAAAATCAAATGTATAAGTGACAAAGATTATTTATATTTTTTAATGCTTATTTATTTTTGAGAGGGACAGAGACAGAATGCAAGGGGGTTAGGGGCAGAGAGAGAGGGAGACACAGAATCCGAGGCAGGCTCCGGGCTCCGAGCCGTCGTCAGCACAGAGCCCAACGTGGAGCTCAAACTCACGAGCGGTGAGATCATGACCTGAGCTGAAGTCGGACGCCCAACTGACTGAGCCACCCAGGCACCCCAGTGACAAAGATTATTTAAATGTAATACCCTGGTGTTTGTTTGTGCCTAAATGTAGTAACCCCAGAACCACATAAAAGCGGGGCCAGGATTTCTGCCCCCCACCCCAGATGAGTTGGGATCAGCTAAATGCCTGACCAAGTATTGACGAGACAGCCAGGGGTCCTGCCTCACAGAGCATGAAGGAGATGACCTTGAGTTCGAAGGTTTGATGCCGGGGCTTGCAAACACCCCTTTTCTTTTCCTTTTTTTTTTAAAATGTTTATTTATTTATTTTGAGAGAGAGAGAGACAGAGAGACAGAGCAAGAGTACGGGGGAGGCAGAAAAGAGAAGGGGAGAGAATCTCAAGCAGTCTCCATGCTCAGCACAGAGCCCAATGTGGGGCTTGATCTCATGACCCTGAGCTCATGACCTGAGCCCAAATCAAGAGTCGGATGCCTAATCTACTGAGCCACCCGGGCGCCTGCAAGCACCTCATCCTATGTTAAAATAATATAGTTATTTCAAAATAGACAGTTTTCAGTAGGATTACATCGCCGTAGTGTGTCGGGACGAGCTAGCCTTCCCCACCTCCCTGGCTGAGTTACCCAATCCGATAGAGTTGTTTAGAATTGCCCATCTGGCAAACAAAAGTACCTGCCAAAAGCAATTAGTTTTATCTTACCTTAACTGGCTCTGAATAGTTTTCTCAGTAAAAAGTTCAATTGCACCTTGACGGTTCATAGAATCTTCATAGAATGAAACTTTTTTTTTTTCTTATTTTCTCTTAAGAAGGCATGTATCCCATTCTATAAAAGCTGGGCACAGTAATTCAAATATACACTCGGGTATACCATCCAAGGCAGACTTTTTCAGCTGCCACTATATGAAATGACATAGCTTGATTGACTCTCCCATTAAATCTAGAAGTAGGATGAGTTCCTGGCTGGTTAACTCAGCCACTCGCGATGTCGGAATCTGAAGTTAGAACTCTGCAGTTCTCTCGGCTTCTCCTCGTGGATACAAGACGTCTGCTATGTATCTCATCTTCACAGGACAACATCCAAAGCAAGGTGTGTCCCCCTTTTAAAGAGAGGGCAGCTTTTCTCAAGCAACCCCCAACTCTCTTCCTTTATAGGACATCAGGCGCCACACCATTTTGATTTTTTTTTTTAACGTTTATTTATTTTTGAGACAGAGAGAGGCAGAGCATGAACGGGGGAGGGGCAGAGAGAGAGGGAGACACAGAATCGGAAACAGGCTCCAGGCTCTGAGCCATCAGCCCAGTGCCCGACGCGGGGCTCGAACTCACGGATCGCGAGATCGTGACCTGGCTGAAGTCGGACGCTTAACCGACTGCGCCACCCAGGCGCCCCTGACCATTTTGAAAGATTATTACATGGTTTGCAGATGTGCAAGCCTGCCGATTCATGCAAGCTGAGAGCTATCAGCCTAGAAGAGTTATTTTTTTAATTTTTAATTAACATACAGTAGAATTTTTTTTTTTTTAAATTTTTTTTTTTCAACGTTTATTTATTTTTGGGACAGAGAGAGACAGAGCATGAACGGGGGAGGGGCAGAGAGAGAGGGAGACACAGAATCGGAAACAGGCTCCAGGCTCTGAGCCATCAGCCCAGAGCCCGACGCGGGGCTCGAACTCACGGACCGCGAGATCGTGACCTGGCTGAAGTCGGACGCTTAACCGACTGCGCCACCCAGGCGCCCCAACATACAGTAGAATTTTTAAAGTAACAGACAGGTCTCTGAATTTTAACCTGCGTAGGTTCATGTAACCACTGATCCATACAGAACAGCTTGATCATGCCAAAATATCTCCTCATGTGTCTAAATTCATGACAGATATTGGGCTCTAGTTTTTTTTGTTTTGTTTTGTTTGTTTCTTATGCCTTTGACTGTCTTTGGTATCAGGGTAACGTTAGCCTCATAAGGTAAGTCGAGACGTGTTCCTTCCTCTCTTATTTTCTGGAAGAGATTGTGTAGAATTGATATTATTTCCTCTTCAAATGTTTGGTAGAATTTGCCAATGAAGCCATCTGGGCCTCAAGATTTCTTTTTCGGAAAATTTTCAATTATGAATCTAATTTCTTCAGTAGGACTATTCAGCTTATGCCGTCCTGTCTTTCATCGTTGGCGAGTTTTGGGTTGTTTGAGGAACCAGTACATTTCCTTTGTCATCCTTGCTCAGAGTTGATATCGCTCTACCTACATTGACAGCTCCATCAGACATGTTATCATTTTTGTCCTCAGCCATCAAGCGGTTTTAAAGAACAAAACGGGGTAAGAATAGGCTATTGCAGTTACCCAGTCCTTCATTCCTGAGGTCCTGAGTTTCATTTTCACTCTGAGGAAGTTCCTTTAAAAATTATGTTTGAGTAGGCCTGCCGACAATGATTTTCTCTGCTTTTCTTCATCTGGAAATTTCTTCATTTCACCTCCATTCCTGAAGCATATTTTCACCAGATCTAGAATTGGGTTGACTATGCTTTTCTCGTAGCATGTTAAGTCTGTTGTCTCACTTCTACTCGACTTTCGTATTTCATGATGAGAAATCTGTATTCATCCAAATCATTGCTTCCCTACTGATAATGCTGCTTTCTGGACTTTTTTCTTCATCTTTATTTATCAGAAATTTGATCATGGTCTATATGAGCATGAGCATTTTTTTTAAGATTTATTCTAGTTGGGGTTCACTGAATTTCTTGAACCTGTTTATTTCTGTCAACGAACTTGGAAAGTTTTCAGTCATTTATTCCCTCACATATTTTTTTCTTTATAGCCTTTCTCATTTCCTCTTGGGACTCTTATAGAATGGACATTAATCACAGAAGAGGAGAGGGGAATAACCCATAATTTTTATTGATGTCTATGCAAGTTCACTAACTCTTCTATCACTCCTATTTTGTAGTTGACCTTCTCTACAGAGGTGTTGTTGAGAGTGGCTTTTTTCTTCAGTTTTAAAGTACCTGTTAGATTCTTATTTATATCATCTATGTCTTTGGTGAAACGTTCTATCTTTACATTCCTCTCAAGAGCATTTGCCCTGACTCATTGCAGTATCGCTATTGTGGTTAAGCTTTTTTTTTTTTTTCCAGATAATTCCAACACGTGTCATTGGCATTTCTAGATTGTGTTTTCTTACGCAGGTTGAGACTTCCCTGGTTCTTCATAGGCTGACCGATTTTTTATTACACCTTGGACATTTTGAAGGTTTTGTTATGAGACTCTCGGCCTTTCAAAATCCCGCGGAGAATGTTGATATCCTTGTTTAAGCAGGAGTTGATTTGGTTGGGTGTAAGCCACAAATTCCGACCAGCTTTCTTTGGGTTGTGAGTCTAGTGCCCGGTCAGTTTTCAGAGCCTCTGCACTGTGATTCAGATCTAGTCTGCCATCCTGGGACCTGAGTAGAAGTCAGTCCTGTTTTTCTGCTCAAAGTCTATGGGCTACTCTTCAGGGTCAGCTGAGTGAACAGCTTGTGGATGAGCCCAGGATTTCATAAACGATATTATGGGGTAGCTTTGCCAAGCCCTTCGCTGTCCCAGATCTTCCTGATCCTTTCCAGTTCTGGTCCTTTTTATTCGTACAGCCAGAAATATGGGGCTTTATAATTGTCCCATTCTGCTACACAGTTTCCGTGGCTGTGCCAGCTTCTTGATCCAAATGACAAGAGAAGAGAAAGAGAAAAAAAGCATCAGGGGTTTCCCCTGTCCGAAGACGATGGTTCCTCTGATCCAAGGGGAAGGTTCTTCTCCCTCAGACCTTCTCGGTGCCTACAGGTTGGGGCCCGAGGGACCGGAGACATGAAAAAAGCATTAAGTATTTCCCTCACTCTCTCTGAGCATTGACAGACCCCCTTTGCACCGTGAAGTCAGAATTAGAGGGTTTCCTGGAGCTCCTGCTGCCCACACCAGGGCCCATTCTCAGGCTGGCTCCTAGCTTGGGCGTGCCGGAAGGGAAATACAGTAAACTCTTTGCTGGCTTGTTGTGCGTCACATTCGGGTCTTCTTCCCCAATTCTCCTGCTAATGTTTACCTCTCAGACTCTTCACGTAGCTGCTGCACACGTTCTGTCTGGGTTTCATAGCCACGTTCAGTGCGAGAGACGGGGTAGAATGTTGTTCCATCTACCCATAGCCAGAAACTCTCGGAAAACGTTCGCAAAAGGTCTCTTCGGCTTCAGTGGTGAATCAAATGTTGTATCATAAACTAAGTCACTATACCTGCGCTATGGAGAATCAGGTGTCTCTAAAATACTGAGTGAGGGGCGCCTGGGTGGCTCAGTTGGTTAAGTGTCCGACTTCGGCTCAGGTCATGAGCTTGCGGTCTGTGGGTTCGAGACCTGCCTTGAGCTCTGTGCGGACAGCTCGGAGCCTGGAGCCTGCTTCGGATTCTGTGTCCCCAACCCCCCCCGTCCCTCCCCCACTCACACTCTGTCTCTCAAAAATGAATAAATGTTAAAATAAAATACTGAGGGAATGCTGCAGTACTCTCCAAGAAATAGGGATATAGGCTGCTATGAGTCTTCCACTGTTGGTATACTGTGAATGCCTGGGTCCATGATTGACAGTCACCTACATCTTGAGAGCCAAACTCTGAAATCTGTTAGAATTGTTTGTTTTCTGGAATGTTGTGCTTACAATAAGATTTCAGAGTAAACCAATTCCCAAATAGTTTCCTTTAAATTTAGTTTAGAGTCCGGGACGCCTGGGTGGCTCAGTCGGTTGAGCGTCCAACTTCAGCTCAGGTCGTGGTCTCGCAGTTCATGAGTTCGAGCCCCGCATCGGGCTCTGTGCTGACAAACAGCTCAGAACCTGGAGCCTGCTTCGGATTCTGTCTCTCTCTCTCTCTCTCTCTCTCTCTCCCCCTCCCCTGCTCATGCTCTGTCTCTCTCTGTCTCTCAAAAATAAATAAATGTTAAAAAAAATTTTTTAAATAAATTTAGCTTAGAGTCCTGATTTTACTGAATTTTCCCTTCAGGAAGCTTCTGACAGTGCAGGAGTACTAAATACTGATAACGTCAGGATTTTTGGTTCAGTCCGTACGTATTTACTTGGCAGATGTTATTTTTTAAATTTTTATTTATTTATCTTGAGAGAGAGTGAGAGAGAGAGCGCGCAAGTGTGGGTGGAGTGGGGGCAGGGCAGAGAGAGAGGGAGAGAGAGAATCCAAAGCAGGCCCCACACTCAGTGCAGAGCCCAACATGGGGCTCGAGTTCGTGAACCGTGAGATCATGACCTGAGCCGAAATCACAAGTCAGATGCTTAACCAATGGAGGCACCCAGGCGCCCCTTGGCATGTGTCCCTAACACT
Source organism: Lynx rufus (assembly GCF_022079265.1). Lineage (NCBI taxonomy): Eukaryota > Metazoa > Chordata > Mammalia > Carnivora > Felidae > Lynx > Lynx rufus. The sequence continues at coordinate 14,655,059 of NW_025814842.1, read as the reverse complement.
CTCACTTGAGCATTGCTCTTACACATCATCCTTGCATTGCTAAGAAGAGACAGGGTTAGTGTCAGAAGGAAGTTGTCCCTCCTGACCGAGGTTTGGGGCTCTAGATCTTGGGAAGAAAGAAACGGAGAATGACCCTGCACACCATAGATGGGACGCCATTTCTACGCGTGGTTCCTTCACTTTCCTTGATAAAGATTGTTTTAGGAGACCGTTGAAAAGAAAGAAATTCCCCATGTCTTGTATATCCTAGAAGTTTTAAAGCTGTTTCATACACTTCTAGAATTTCCATTTAAAAGTGTGAATGAAATTGGGTATTCACAATCCAGGAAGCATCACATTTGGGTCTAAGTCCACATTTAAAACCTTGAACCTTCAGAGAAATGGAAACAGGTAAAGATGATTCTGTCTCCCCCCTGGCGACAGCCAGGTTTTAAAGGCAGACAGTTCCAGAGGTTGTTTTCAACTTCCGTTTGTTTAAGGCAGTGTCCTAGCTTTTGTACATCACTGTCCTTTTGTGTTGCATTGTTTCTCAGGGTGCCTGGTGCCTGTGATCTTCACAGGACAGCACGTGTTGTTTTTTTTTTTTTCATAGGGGATTTGGTGAAGTTATTGTCCTCAACTATTTCGGTTCAGAAGTCATCTTTCAAAGTCCCAAACCCTTGGCCTTCTGCCCAGCGTGTGGACCCCGTATGACAGACACACTGGTGGGGGTGCTCTAAAGATTTTGGGTAGTTTCAGCTTTCAACAGCCCCGGCAGGCAGCACGCAATGTTTACTCCCACTTTGCACTCAAGCAAGCTAATGATTACTGGAGGTAGAATAATTGGACTCATCACCATCCAGGGACTCATGGGGACGAGACGTACATGTTTACTGTGTTGTGATTTCTTTTCTTAATATGTGTTATGGCGACAGGGCCTCCGAAGAGCAGTTTTCTATACGATTCTCATTTCATGTGAAATGATATGGGTGGTGATTGTCTAACATTCTGTATAAGATGGGTCGGTGCTGAGCAAACTCTTACTTCGGTACAATTCGGAAAGCTGTAGTACACGTTCCGTGGAGGACGTCCTCAGGATTCGGCTATACTCTTGGTCCCGCAGAGCCGTTACCCCTGAAGAACTATTTCAGATGGACACTTAACTCATTAAGAAAGAGAAATAACTTACTGTTGTATTATAACCCTATGATGTGCTCTTCTAGAAGCAATTGGACCTTCCAAAAATCGGGGACTGATTGAGAAAACTCTAGCTCTCTGTAGAGTGTTATGGGGCTCATTACGTTTTAAAGATTTTTAATCTCACGGGAGATGTTCACCATAGAACCTCAAGGAGAAAGGACAGGAAAGTATTACTTCCATAGTTTTCTTTATTCGCTGAGGAGAAGATACGGTAATGTTACCTCTGGGGGGTGGGTTGATTTTCAATTTAATATTTACATTCTTCATTCGTTTCCAGTTTTCACTGTTACAAATAATGCCGCGATAGGCAACATAGTGCGGGGATCTTTCTCCAGATTTCTGATGGAAGTCTTTAGGATGGAGTCCAGAAAAGGAATTCCTGAATCAAAGGAAAATAGTATTAAAAAGGGGCTTTTAATCTCGGGGGTACTGCCAAATTAGTGTCGAGAAAGGCTGTGCCAAGGCCTGTTCCCATCAATGTGAATATGAAGTCGTGGCAAACTGCGGACTCGATCTTAAAATCAGACTTAAAAATGCAGTCTTGGGGCACCTGGGTGGCTCAGTCGGTTAAGCCTCTGACTTCGGCTCAGGTCGTGATCTCACAGTTGGCGAGTTTGAGCCCCCTGTTGGGCTTTGTGCTGACAGCTCAGAGCCTGGAGCCTGCTTCAGATTCTGCGTCTCCCCCTCTCTCTGCCCCTTCCCTGCTCACGCTCTGTCTCTCTCTCTCTCTCTCTCTCTCAAAAATAAATAAACATTAAAAAAAATGCAATCTTTGCATCCTGGGGATGTGGGAAATGCTATCTCATTATTGCTTTTAATTTGCATTTATTTTCATACTATTGAAAGTTGAACATTTTCCACATGTTTAACTTTTGTATTTTTCCTTTATGAGTTACCTGTTCACATCCTCTAGCATTTACGCCTTCGTGAGTTCCTTTGTATTTGAAGAGTATTATCCCGTTCCCGTATTCACTGCATACAGTTTTCCTAGTTTATTGCTAAATATTTAATCTAGTCTCTGACATCTTTAACATACAGAGGAGGTTGGCAGCTCTGTGAGTCTTTACTTTTCTGCTTTTCTTTTATTGATTTGCAGCTTAGAAACGTTTTTCCTATTTTACCCGTGTATTCTAATTTATGTCTTTAGTGTTTTATAGTAAAATACGAACAGCAAATTGGTTTTTCCGTCGTAATTCTTCTCTTCCTAACACCATTTGACAAGGAAGCCTTTTCTCTACTCAATTATTTCTATTTATTGCCCATATTTACAAGGACTTAGTTCTGGACAGTCCTGTTTTATCTCCTGTCCATTCTTACATCAGTACTTTTTTTTTTTCCCATTATTGTAGTTCTGTAATACATTTTATTAATAGATATGGCATTACTGTTCTTAATTATCTTTAAAGATTTTCTTGGCCTGTTCATTCTTCCAAATGACCTTCCGAGTCATTGGGAAAGCTTGCCAAAAAAATTCCATAGGGATTTTTATTGAAATTTAACATCTAAATGAACATCTTTGCAGTAACCTTTCCATCACGAAGCATAGTATCATTTGCCGTTTTCTTTAAAGGCTTTTCTTTTAAAGCTTATTTGCTTGTTTGTTTTTTGTATTTATTTAAGCAATCTTCACAGCCAACGTGGGGCTCGAACCCACGACCCTGAGGTCAAGAGTCGCAAGCTTTTCCAATTGAGCCAGCTGGGTGCTCTGAAAGGTTTTTTAAAATGTCTCACTAAAGTTGTATAGGTTTCCTCATCTGAGCCCTAAATATCACTTTTGAGTGTATTCCTGGTTATTTTGTCCTTTCTGTGCGATCATAGAGATTTTTCTCTTTGGATGATGGTTGTTTTCTCTAACATGTATTTAATCAGTGCTGATTCATCTTTGCTGGCTTTGTGGTTAACATCGAGGACGCTGGAGTCACACTGCCGGCATTCAGACCCCAGCTGGCCCAGGCCTGGCCAGTGCACACGGGACCTAACCTCCGCTGGTTTCTGCTTGCTGATTTTAGGTCATGAACTAAGACCCACCTCGTCCGTGTGCATCAACAGTCGAACGCGTTAATTCAGGTCATTCCAAGCACTCATCTGTTCTGTTCTTTCTTTGGCGTCCCTGTCCTTCTCAAGTTAAGAACCTCCTGTCCAGGCCCCTTCTCACCTCTAATGCTTACCACCCAGTATTCCAGTGTGCCTGTGAATTTGCGTCTTTGGAAATCAAACTTTTTAGTTCCTGGGAGCCTTTGTGTCCTCTGATTTCACTCCCTGAGAGCTCAGATTTCCTTCCTTTTTGTTTTCTTTCTCTTGGTACATTCTTCCTCCTCCCATCGCGGTGCAGGGGGAGCCAAGTGCACCAAAAGCGGTCGGGTCCCCTCCCTCTTTTCACCACACCTCCCTGAAGGGAGCTGCTATTCCTTTGTCTGCCTACAGTTTTTTGCCCTCCTTCTCTGCCAAGGCGCGGGTTCTTGGGCATTGGGAAATGCACAGGTAGAGGGGGGCCCCACGTTGCCCATCTCATGTCTGAGCAGAGAACAGGTGTCCCTCTTCCAGTGAGGCTTGAGGAGGAAGCCCCTCTCTGGGGGGGAGACCCCAACCTACAGAACAGCCTTTCTCCAAGTGTTTTGGGAGTCAGTGGGGTCAGGAACCACCCACCAGCCTGCCGGAGTGAACGGGTGCCGCTCTTTCCCCAGGGGCCTCACCTGTGAGGCAGCCCGACCCTCCACACCCTCCCTCTACCTTCCTTCACCTTCCCTCCAGGCGCCCTCTCTGCCCAGACCTGCGCCCACCACAGAGGGGACCTGCCAGGAGGCTGGAGGGAAATGATTTAGGAGCCCCTGCTGCTGCCTTCTCCAGAAGTCCCTTGGCTCTTCTTTCCTGTAAAAAAGATCTAAATGGTTTTTGCCGCCACACAAGAAAACCATTGATTTTCTAAATGTTTGTCTGTACCTAGCCACCGTTACTACATTCCCCAGAGTCACAGTTGGGTCTTTTGTTTTTTCTTTTTTTTTTTTTTTTTTAAATTTTTTTTTTTTCAACGTTTATTTATTTTTGGGACAGAGAGAGACAGAGCATGAACGGGGGAGGGGCAGAGAGAGAGGGAGACACAGAATCGGAAGCAGGCTCCAGGCTCCGAGCCATCAGCCCAGAGCCTGACGCGGGGCTCGAACTCCCGGACCGTGAGATCGTGACCTGGCTGAAGTCGGACGCTTAACCGACTGCGCCACCCAGGCGCCCCGGGTCTTTTGTTTTTTCTAGACAGACAATCGTACTGTCCTCAGAACAGTGATCATCTTGGTTTCTCCATTCCTGTGGTCATACGTTTTACTTCTGTTTCCTGCCCTATTGTTGGCCAGCCTATTGGGAATGATTAGAATAAAAACGGTAACAAGCATCCTGGTTCCTTGCGTATTTGAATGCAGATTCTTTCCACATATGCGGATGTCCGCTGTTTTCTTAAGATCCGTCACTCTTACTTTTTTTTTTTTTTTTTTTTTTTAGGAAGTCTTATTCTTTGCCCAGTGTAAAAAGTCCTGAATGGATATTATATTTTAATCAGATCCATAGAGACCAGCACTTTAAGGAATTGCATCTATTGATGTGATTCATCATATTAATTGATTTCCCTACTATTAAATTGTACTCAAGTCTTGGAATAATCTGTATGCAGCATAATGTGATATGCCCCGATTCGAGAGACCCCCTGAAAACAAACCACCAGAGTCCAGAGCCAAAGCCAAGCGGCAAGGGTCATTTATTGCAGGTTCGAACCCGGTTCTCCGCGCACTCGTCGCGGTGACGCAAGAGGCCCCAAGCAAGGATCTTACAGCTTCTTTTATAGACAGGCACAAACAAGTTAGGGATTTTTTTGAGGTTACAGAGTTGTTACAGGCTGACATTTAAATTTGAACGCTCAGCAGAACTTGATTGGTTCCCGCCTTTATTTCAAACCATTCAGCAGAACTTGATTGGTTCCCGCCTTTATGTCAGACTACGACCGGGCACGCCCTGGCTGGTTTCGGGAACGGCGGGGGGAGGGAAAGATTTTTCTTTGCAGTTGTGAATACACCTGGTAACTTTTCTCTTAGCCTCTCAGTAAGCTGTGCTTTTAGTATATTTCAAATTAGATTTTCAAGTTCAGGCTTCAGGACTTTTACCTGTATCCGTAAGTGAGGTTTGTCAGTAGTTTTCCTCTTGTGTATTTTGGTATCAGAGTTACATTTGCTTTTCCTCTTTTGCTTTATCCTGGAAGAGTTTATATGACAAGAAGAATATCATTTCTCAACAATATGAAAAAACTCAAGGTGCGATTGTTCCCATTTGAGAAGCTTTTCAGGTATTTTATTAGAATTGCTTTATAAATTCTTAAATCGTATTCCATTACTTTTCAGTCTTTTCTTAAATCACTACTGACAAACTGCCCCTTTTCAATAAAAGCACTAGTTTCACACCTGAAAGACTCCACCAGAAAACTTCTAGAACGAATACACAAAATCAGTAAAGTCGCAGGATGCAAAATCAATGTACAGAAATATGTTGCATTTCTATAAAACAATAGCGAAGCAGCAGAAAGAGAAATGAAGGAATCAATCACATTTACAGTTGCACCAGAAACAAGAAGCTTTAAGATAGCCAGGAATAGGGGCGCCTGGGTGGCGCAGTCGGTTAAGCGTCCGACTTCAGCCAGGTCACGATCTCGCGGTCCGGGAGTTCGAGCCCCGCGTCAGGCTCTGGGCTGATGGCTCAGAGCCTGGAGCCTGTTTCCGATTCTGTGTCTCCCTCTCTCTCTGCCCCTCCCCGTTCATGCTCTGTCTCTCTCTGTCCCAAAAATAAATAAACGTTGGAAAAAAAAAAAAAAATTAAAAAAAAAAAAAAAAAAAAAAAAGATAGCCAGGAATAAACCTAACCAAGAGGTGAAAGGCCTGTACTCTGAAAACTAGAGAGCACTGATGAAAGAAATTGAAGATGAACCAAAGTAAGGGAAAGACATTCCATGTTCATGGATTGGAAGAAGAAATATTGTTAAAATGTCTATAATACCAAGAGCTATCTACACATTTAATGCAATCCCTATCAAACTACCAACAGCATTTTTCGCAGAGCTAGAACAAACTTTCTTAAAACTCGTATGGAACCGCCAAAGACCCCAAATAATCAAAGCAATTTTGAAAAAGCAAAGCAAAGCTGAAGGCACCACAATTCCAGACTTCAAGTTACCAAACCGTATGGTTCTGGCACAAAAATAGACACCTAGATCAATGAAATAGAAAAGAAAACACAGAAATTAACCCACAACTATATGGTCAATTAATCTTCAACAAAGCAGGAAAGAATATCCAGTGGGGAAAAAGCCTCTTCAACAAATGGTGTTGAGAAAACTGAACAGCGACATGCAGAAGAATGAAACTGGACCACTTTCTTACACCATACACAAAAATAACTTCAAAATGGATTAAAGACCTAAATGTGAAACAGGAAACCATAAGAATCCTAGAAGAGAACATAGGCAGTAACTTCTTTGACATCAGCCTTAGCAACTTCTTTCTAGATATATCTCCCCAGGGAAGGGAAACAAAAGCAAAAATAAACTATTGGGACCTCATCAAAATAAAAAGCTTCTGCACAGCAAAGAAAGCAATCAACAAAACTAAAAGGCAGCCTATAGAATGGGAGAACATATTTGCAAGTGACACATCTGATAAAGGGTTGGTATCCAAAATATATAAAGAACCTATAAAACTCAATACCCCCAAAATAAGTAATCCAATTAAAAATGGGCAGAAGACATGAATAGACATTTTTCCAAAGAAGACATACAGATGGCCAACAGACACGTGAAAAGATGCCCGATATCACGATCGTCAGGGAAATGCAGATCAAAAGGACTATCACCTCATACCTGTCAGAATGGCTAAAATCAACAACATGAGAGGGGCACCTGGGTGGCTCAGTCAGTTGAGCGTCCAACTTCGGCTCAGGTCATGAGCTCACGGCCTGTGAGTTCAAGCCCCGCATGGGCTGTTTGCTGTCAGCACAGAACCCACTTTGGATCCTCTGTCCCCCGCCCCCTCTGTCCCTGCACCTCCTCTGCTCTCTCTCTCTAAAAAATAAACATTAAAAAAAAAAGCATGGTATCTTGTTCCCATCTCTTATTTTCCCTTGTCCCTTCCTCCATGGTACCTCCTTTTGTCCTCCCTTTGTAGGCACGACCCCAGAATATCACATGGACAAAAGCTCCAGCCACAGGCAGCACTATGGTGGGTGTGGGGGCTGCAAGCTCCAGTCTCCTCTGCAGTGCCCTAAGCAGGCTGGAGACAGTAGAAACCCAGAGTGTAACAAGTCTTGGGAGTTGTTGTCATTTTTTTAATATACTGCTTCTTGATCATAATTCTTCAACCATAACTTCTCACCAGATTTAGAGCATTGGTGAATGGAGGCAGGAGAACAAACTCTGTTCAGAATTCTTTTACTGAATACTTACTAGACACCAGAAACTGCACTAGGCATTGCAAACTTTGACCTCACAGCTGGAGTATTCGAAGGTGGTCAGTGACATCCATACATGCTGATGGTTGGCCAACATTGGGACCCACGGAATTGAAAGCGAAGAAAATGCAAAGATTGGTACAAAAAGGAGAGGGACGTTATTCTGGATACCCAAACAACAACAACAAAAAATCTCCTTCCGAAAATTGTTCACTATAGAGAAAGAAAAAAGTTTAAGGAATACCTACTTTGTATTCCCAACCTGGTAGGTGAAAACAGCCCTCCACAGACAAGGACATTGGAGGATGAGGTGAGAAGATAAGATCTTGAGGCACAAATGGAAGAAAGAGAGACCCAGCTTCAGTGAGAAGAATACATGAGAACACTAACAGTATTCTACTTAATGCAGTTGTACTTAGTACACTCCTCTATGTGTTACGTGAGAAGTAATACATTAGTGTATTCATTTTATGTAGGTGAACATCAATTCTCTTTGGAAAACCTGTTACGTTGGGGGTGGGGAAGCAATTGCAGAGACAGCTCTATGAATAACCTACAGCCCTAACTTACCCTAAGTAAAGACAGAGGGAAATAAGAGAAAAATAAAATGATGAAAGAGAAAATGATAGAGTTGAAAAACAGAAATTGGAGACTTGAATTTCACAAGAAAGAATAGCATGGGAATACTCAAAAGAATCATAAGAAGACATTTTCCTGAGCTGAAAGAGATAAGACTGTCTGATATTCTATCAGTTAAGAGCAGATCAAGCAGACAAAACTTAATAAGAGTTGCCACTTATTGTGACCAACTGCAGGCCAGGAGCATTGCTAAGGGATTTGACTTAAGGGGCCTCATTTATCTCTGTCAACAACACTGAAAGGTAGAGATGAGTGTGTCCATTTCATGAAGGCGTGAAGGAGGTCCAGATAACGTCACCCATAACTGACCGCACCGTTGATTGAGACGAAACCCAGGCTTGAACCCTGGTTGATCTTGACTCCACAACATTTGCTCTTTGAGTTAGGCAGTGTTGGCTTCCAAAATGATAATCCAAGCAATACAATCACAATAAGTAAGTCATCGGCCGTATACTGACTGCTGCAACTAACAAACGTTGTACCTCTCAAAATATTTGTGAAACATTTATAAATACAGGATTATATGCAAAATTACAGAAGCATCACCTAAATCTCTAGAACTGATATTAGCAGGCCACATTCTCCTATTCAAACCCAAAGAAATCAGGATTTAATAGTAATCAACATTTAAACAGAAGTCCCTAGGGGTGCCTGGGTGGCTCAGTCGGTTAAGCGGCCGACTTCGGCTCAGGTCATGATCTCGTGGTCCGTGAGTTCAAGCCCCGCGTCGGGCTCTGTGCTGACAGCTCAGAGCCTGGAGCCTGTTTCAGATTCTGTGTCTCCCTCTCTCTGACCCTCCCCCATTCATGCTCTGTCTCTCTCTGTCTCAAAAATAAATAAACGTTAAAAAAATTTTTTTTAAATAAAAATAAAAAAATAAACAGAAGTCCCTAAACCTCTCTGCAGTTGGAAAACACTCTCCTGATCAATAAAAAATACAAATTAGGGAAAAAAATGCAAATTCAAGATAAATTTTAAAGAAAATGACAAGAATGTTACATATAAATATGTAGGTATTGATCAAAGCTTTCCCCAGAGGTAAACTCAAAGCATTAAAAATAATTTCATGGGGCGCCTGGGTGGCGTAGTCGGTTAAGCATCCGACTTCAGCCAGGTCATGATCTCGCGGTCCGTGAGTTCGAGCCCCGCGTCAGGCTCTGGGCTGATGGCTCAGAGCCTGGAGCCTGCTTCTGATTCTGTGTCTCCCTCTCTCTCTGCCCCTCCCCCGTTCATGCTCTGTCTCTCTCTGTCCCAAAAATAAATAAACGTTGAAAAAAAATTAAAAAAAAATAATTTCATTATTTTACAAGATTGTGGAAAAAATGAAAGAAAACATTCAAAGAAAAATTTAGAAAAAAAGTTAGACATAAAAATAATGGGGTAAGATACAGTAAAATTGGAGTGAGGGCAGAATTAATTAATTGGAAAACACACACCTGTATACGTATCGTAACCAGTGTATAAAAAAAGACCAAATTTCTTGGGAAAAACTATGAAACATAAATGACTGGCGTATCAAATCTAGAAGAGTGCAAATAAAATTACAACTGAGGAAAGATATATAGCAACAAATATAAAAGAAATAAACATTATCGGATACTTTGTGTAACTACAACTAACACATTTTTAAACTTGTTTTGCAAACCTAGGGTTTCCAATTGTTTTCTTTTTCTTCGAATTCCAGTTAGCTCACATACAGTTTGGTATTAGTTTCAGGGGTACAATACAGTGATTCAACATTTCCAAACAGTCCCCAGTGCTCGTCATAGGTGCATTCCTTAATCCCCACCACCTCGTTCACCCATCCCCCCTCCCACCTTCCTCTCTGGTAACCCTCAGTTAGTTCTCTATAGTGAAGCGTCTGCTTCTTGGTGTGTGTGTGTCTCTGTCTCTCCCTTTCTCCTTTGCTCATTTGTTTCATGTATTAAATTCTACATAGGAGTTAAGCCATATAGTATTTGTATTTCTCTGACTGACGTATCTCACTTAGCATAATACGCTCTAGCTCCAACTTGTTGTTGCAAATGGCGAGATTGCATTCTTTTTTACGGCCGAGTAATACTCCACTGTGTGTGTGTGTGTGTGTGTGTGTGTGTGTGTGTGTGTACCACATCTTCCTTACCCATTCATCAGTTGATGGACACTTGGGCTGTTTCCATGGTTTGGCTGTTGTAGATAGTGCTGCTGCAAATATCGGGGTGTGTGTATCCCTTTGAATTAGTATTTCTGGATTCTTTGGGTAAATACCTCGTAATACAATTGCTGGATCATAAGGCAGTCCTATTTTTAACTTTTTGAGGCACCTCCACACTGTTTTCCACAGTATGGAAAGTGGCTGCACCAGTTTGCGTTCCATGAGAATATCTGGAAGCACACCCCGCCACACGAGAAACACCTACAGACCTGGGCTGGAGCTGCTCCCTGATCCGGGCAGCCGGGCAGAGACAGCCGGGCCGCCTTGGGAAGAGCTGCCTAACGCAGCGGCAAAGGAGCAGTCGGTTTAGGGTTGCCTTGAGGACCGACCATCTGTGGGACTGATAGATAGCATCCCGATGGAGGGGGAGACCACCGGAAGGCCAGGGGGCTTATAACCCGCCAACGGGGAGAGAGGCATAGCCCACTTGCAGGAACTATAGCTTGAGATGCCTCTTTCCCTTGCCCCTCCACCTTGGCCGTTTCCAACCCAGGTGAGGCCAGAAACCATAGCTGGATGGTGGGGAGGGAGGTGGACCTAGGAAGGACCGAGGAAATGTACCTATTCCTCTTCTCTGTTGCAGACCACTAGGCTGGGTCAGGCCCCAGTCCAAGGACGGGGGAAGATGCTTTTTCTACTAAGGCAGGTCTGGAGTCAACACGGTCGGTAGCCTGGACTGGACTTCTGATTCCTGAGAGTCAATAATAAATCTACAGAACCATCCCAGGGCTTCCCCCAGAGCCAGGAGAGAGCTGTAAGACAGGGGAGCTTGGACAGGGAATTGGGAGAAAGTAAAGTGGTTCCTGCTTGCCTCCCGTGGAGGCCAGGGCATCCAAGACACCAGCTGCGTGGGCTCTCCCGAGGCCCTTCTTGGTCTTCCTTTGCCCCCTTCTTTCCCTCCCCCTCTGCTCTTGATGAATTCATCCCGAAGGATACTGAAGGCAGACTTCATGGTTTCATTATTCTTTGAGCAGGTGGTTCAAAGATCAAAAAGGTATGAGAAAATATATAGTGAGATGCTGTCCCTTTCCTGTGCCTTGCCTGTCTGCCCAGACTCTCACATGAAGAAACCAGTAACTATTATTAGTATTTTTTTTTTTTGCGGGGGAGCAGGAGGGGGGGATAAATATTTAAGCAAATAGGAGTATATCTCCTCCTTGACCCCCTTGTTAATCCAGATCGTAGCATATTATGATAATAGTTCCACACCTGCTCTTTTCCCTTGAGAGTCTGTCTTAAAGATCTTAGTAATCCGTCCATAGATCCTGAAGTCTTTTAGATCCTCGTTTTTAGCTTTTAGGCTCTCACCTCCCACCCCGCCACCACCGCAAAGCCAGCGTGTCCCAAAGACCCGCTCCTCCTGACTTCTCCATCATTCCTAATGAGCTCCATCATCTGCCAGGTGTCCCAGATTCAAACCTCAGGGTCATCGTCGCCTCTTCCCCTTCTGGTCCTTCCAGGTCTTGTCAGTTGCGCTGGAAATGCATTCCCCCGGCTCCGGTCTTCTCCACCTCCCCCCCCCCCCACCACCCCATTTCTACCCTGGCCTTCCTCTCCTGTTGTCTTACAGAACACCCCTTCTAAGCCGGCACTGCCCCGTCCAGCCAGCACTGTTCCCGCTGACCAACGGTGGGCCGTGTGCTCATGCTCCCTCTTCCTGACTGGGACACGTTCCCCTGACTGGCATCAGGGACATGCGGGGGCTTCTCTCCTGCAGGAACCCAGCAGGAAGGGAGGGCGGCCGCTGCTCCTGGCCATCCTGCCTCCTTTCCGGTGTCCCCCGCGTTACTCAGGCGGCACACCTCATCACCCCTTCCAGCTTGTTAGAATCCTTCTCCTCGGTAGAGGCTCACTGCTGAGCCGCTGAGAATTTCCTAACTGGGGCCTTTACTTCTGCCCTTGTCCTGCCTTGGCACATTACTTTTAGGTCAATCACAGCACCCACTTGATTCTGTCCTGGGTAACAGACTGCAGGCTCCCGGAGGGTAAGCCTGTGCCTTATTCCTCTCTCTATTGCCCCACAGAAAACAGCCCCCACACCTGGCCCTTTGCAGGCATGCTTTCGGAATGCGGTTAATTGATTTCTCTTTTTTATTTATTTTTTTTAAGTTCACGTATTTATTTTGAGAGCGACGGGGCACGAGGGAGGGGCAGAGAGAGGAAGAGAGAGAGAATCCCAAGCAGGCTCCGCACTGTCAGCGCAGAGCCCGACGCGGGCCTCGAACCCACGGACCGCGAGATCGTGACCTGAGCTGCAGTTGGCCGCTCAACCGACTGGGCCACCCAGGCGCCCCTGTGGTTAATTGATGTCAGTGGAGTCAGACATTTGTGTCTTCCTCCTAACCCGTGTCCCTGTTCGGAGCCCACCCCCTTTTCGTGTGTAGTCCTTTCCTTCCTTGTATTTGGCGTGATTTTTACTATAATTTCGCCTCATTGTGAATCTTTCAGCTGGTTGGTCTTAACGAACGATGTGTGGTCCTGACCCTCCTGAGGCTTCCTGCCCCAGTTTCAAGTGCATTGCTTTGACATCCATGGCGGGGGGACGAAACAGGACTCAGTCCTTAGCAGGGTTCTCTTCCTGCCCTTTTTACTAAGTGCATCGTGATATCTGGAGGTCTGAGAAAGGAAGATGAGGCCAGGAGCAAATGCCTTCTTCTCATCCTGCAGGTGCTCTCTCGCTCGAGCTTCGTGAAATAATTTCACCAAAGGGAGAGCGCTTGTTCAGTCCGTCACATTCCATGACATGTGGCGGGTCTGGGAAGCCGCCCACCTTTGTCTCTGGGGGCAGGTGACTCCAGAATGGCAATCCGATGTCACCGGGCCAGGCCTGGACAGGCCTCGTTTATTAGAGCAGTTCTTTTCAGCGGAAGAGGTTTCGGATGCCTGGAGGGTCGTATGTGAGAGGCCTGGGTCCGCTGGGAGTTGACCATCCAAGGAGAATCACCGAGACCCCCAACTGCAGGCCGAGTGGCAATTTGGGGAAGAAATGGCTTTTAGGCAATGCTCGTTTGTATTAAGGTCCCTGAAGGCCATCTCGCCCAATTTCCCACTACATTCCTTCCTAAGTGGCCAGCTAGGAAGACCTTTTATGTTCTCAAAGCGTGCACACACGAGCTGTGGGGCCGCAATCTCCTTTTAACCCCTTCTTGCCTACGTCTTCTCGTGGGTAAAACGTGGAAGAGGAGAATCTGTTCATCGCGCTGGGGTTGAAGCAGACAAGGTGATCAACACAAAGCCCTGAGCTCAGCAGCTGGCATAGAGCACGTGTTAAATAAATACCTCCTCTTACTTATTGTGACTCTTTTCAACGATTAAGAAAGATCTCTTAGTCGTTGAGCTGAAGCCCATTAGCTAGACCAGAGGGAGCAATTTTGATTTCGTTTTGCCTCTATGTACCAGGCAGCCGTAGCCATCCCCTGCCGGGCAGTGCCGGGGTCAGGGAAAGGAATGTTCCAGACGGAGTCCAACCAGAACCCTGCTTCCCCAGAGGAGGCCCAGGTGTCTGCACACAATTTGTCAAAGTGTAGATACGTCAGTCTACTCCCAGAGTGGAATCCCAGATCTGCTCCCTGTGTGAGTTTCTGCAAGACACTGAACCTCTCCGTGCCTCCGTTTCCCCCCTGTGGAAATGGGCAGCTGGAAGACTTCAGTGAACTAGGGTATGGAAATTTCTGTAAGCAATGCCCACCACGTAGTGGGTGCTCAGTAAAAGGGAGATATTTTGATTGTCATCAGACCTTCCGGACCTTGCTTCTGCCTGGGAATGGTTTTCGCATAAGGGACTTAATGAAAAACTTCCCTCTGAGATTCTATTTGTCTCAGTTTTCCTGGGATGGATGGAGTGTGGGGGGGGTGGCGATGTGGGGCCACACTTCTGGGAGCAGCGTTGATAGCTTGTGGGGTGTTCCCAGTTCTGTTTGTTCAGGAAACTTGGATCTGCCGAAGAGAGCTTTTCCTCCGTCTCAATCGTAATAAAACTTTGTACTAGTGGTTGGACTGGGGCTGAGCTGTGCATTATGAGAAGGGGTCTTCATTTACGGTAGGTCTACAGAAAATGTGCTACGTATACACTTACTCAGGAGCCAGAGCTGAAAATCCTAAGAGAGGTGACAGGGCCCCACCTCGATTGTTTCTGCCACGTGTGGGCTTGCAGGAATCTCCCTTTGCTCCATAACAGTAAAAAAAAAAATGGTGGGGGGGACAAGGGGGATCATATTTTGATCACAAAAAACTCTGAAGTCCCAAATGTCTTCTCTTAAATAGGTAGAAGCAAATTCTCCCACGAACTGGATCTCCCCTCCAAGTCACAGAAAGTCTGTGCTGAGAAAGCCTGTATTACTGCACTGCAGTTAGCACTGCCCATAGGACCGTACTCCCCCCTTCCCCAGAACTTTCTCTCTGGTCAGGGATTTGAGTGGTGGATGGGCTGCTCCTGCCGCGGAGGCCATTTCTGCTGGTCAGTTTCGGGCTTGGTGTTCTCAGCCAAGGGCACCATCTGTGAACACTCCCTGAGGACTTTGGCCACAATTCCGTGTGGCCCCTTGACATATACCAGTTCTGCACTGCCCCACTCCCATCACCCTATGGGGGAGGGGAGGTTTCAGGGAGGTGAATGGTCTCTGTCCTCCTACCTGGAAAGCGGACTGTTCAAAGACAGCCCTGATTCTCCTGGCTCTGAGAATCAGGTGCCCCGCCACATCCTATGGGCCACCCCCCCCCCCATTAGGCTTCCAAGTGAGAGAAAGCAGCTCTCACTACACTATGGCCACCGGCTTGAGGGACCCGGCTTGGTGAACACATTTTAGTTAAGGTCATAGGGCTTCATAAAAAATGATCCATGCCCTTGAGCTTCTAAGCCTTTGTGAACCATTAGATGTTGCCTCAGGTGACAGACAGTTGGGATGATGCCCACTGCTAATAGAACAATAGTCCAGAAGGAGGGCTGGGGAAGGGGAACTGTAGTACTTGGGGCATCTTCTTGTCCAGTGTTTCTGGACCTTTCTTTTGCTCTTCCTTCTCCATCTCTTTCTCCTCCTTCTTCAGAGCCACCCCACTACAAGGAGACTTTTAAGACATTTGTTCCCCTAGTGCCTTATTCCATGGGATATTAATAGCACAGATGATTTGTATATCTGCTTATGTACTAAGACCCTAAGAGGGTCACAAACCATTGTAACATCTAAGATTATCTCCTAGGAATCAATTTTCACCTCATCAAGGGTGATACCATATCTATAGAGAATGCATATTCTAGTCTGAGATTTTTTGGCCATCTGGCACCAGACAAGCAAGGGTGACTCAGGGTGAGCAGAGGGTCAACGCAGGTGGATAACGAGTGTGCCTCTGTCTGAGACTTGGAGCCACGTGGAGCTAGCTCAGTGTGATTGCCAGGAAGACTGGGCCCTTCTTGTCCTATGCTTCCAACTTCCCACTTTCACAAATACTGGAGGACTATCTGGGGGCAAATATATTGGTCTGCATTTAAGATAGTTTCCTTGCCTCGTATTTCTCTTTAAAAAGTGAAGTTATTAGATCAAAAGGAATCAGCATGTTACAGCATCTAAAATACTGTCAGTCCGTATCCAGTATCTGGGATGAGTGTACCAGGAAGGCATAAGACAGCCCATCTCTTCTCTGTATCTCTGCCAGCATTCTAGAAGCCTTTGCTAATTTGAAAGGTAAGATGGTAACTCATCGTTGCTTGAATTAGCCTTCTCACGATGACCAGGAAGGGTGGAATTTTAGATGCCTCTGTCGTGTTGCACCGTGAGAAGGAAATCGGTTTCCTCCAGTAGCCCAGTGACTGTCCTATCCATTTGGTACTAAATCTTTCCTTTCCCACTGACTCTCCACGCCTCCCTTACCCCCTAGGGTGTTTTATCTACACCGCGATCTGTTTCTGGACTTCTTTTTCGGAATTATTGGCATCTTGATGATGACATCTGCTCAGCTTTTTGAAATAGGTTTTGAACGAGGACTCTTTGAAGGTGATTGCACTCTGGGAATGGATTGATGCATCTGCACTTTGCCAAACTTGTGTGCGGACACCTGGGCCGTCTGCACCAGCTGGGCTAACATGTGGAGAGCTCTTGGTGGAGACGCCCCCCCTTGAGCAGTTCTAAGGGCACAGAATGGCACACTGATGAGTCACTGGGGCTCAGACAATACCTTGAAGGCCTGCTTTTGTCTAAGTTGGCTCAAGTCCACCCTTTGGTGGACAGTGTCAGATCTCGCGTGAAAGATGCTGAACTGAGCAAAGAAAAAACAAGTAAGAGATATTCACTCACTCTGTAAGTACATACTGAGTACCCGCCGTCATGTGGAATATGCAAAGAAGTTTCAGACTGGGTCCGTGACCTTGCAGAGCTCACGATGGCAGGTGGGAAATAGGTATGCAAACCAGTGACTGGGACATGGACTGATAGGGCCTATGATAGATCGAGTTTGGCCAACTCTGTCCAGTGAGATGAGGGTCAGAAAGAAAAACAAAAAGAGAACCTGATATTTAAGCTCCGTCTTAGAGAATGAGTTGACGTTCATCAGGTAGACCAGTGGGGAGACGGCATCCTGGGTAGAGGGAACAGCATGTACAGGGGCATGAAGTTCTGAGAGAGCATGGCATTTTGTGTAGGGGTGGGGAACAAAAGGCAGCGAAAGGGATAGTGGGACCTGAATGCCATACTGTGTTCTTTGCCAAAGATAAGGAAACCACTGATGCTGGGGTGCCTGGGTGGCTCAGTCGGTTAAACATCCAACTTCGGCCCAGGTCATGATCTCATGGTTTGTGAGTTCGAGCCCCACGTCAGGCTCTGTGCTGACAGCTCAGAGCCTGGAGTCGGCTTCAGATTCTGTGTCTCCCTCTTTCTGTGCCCCTCCCTCCCTCACATTCTGTCTTTCTTTCTCTCTCTCTCAAAAATAAATAAATGTTTTAAAAAAAAGATGCCACTGATGTTTAAAAAGCATGATCATTTATGCTTTGAGGGGGTGTAAACTCAGAACTGTATGGGAGACGGTGTGGCGGTAAGAGTGTGAGGGCGGACAGCCATCTCAGTAGTAACATAATTATAACTGGGAACGTTAATTCTTGGAAACGTTTTCCTACCACAATCTTCAGAAGGGGACTGGCGATTGAATGGACAAGGAAGATCGAGCAGGCACAGGTATGGAAGAAGGGAAAGACTTGATCTCTAAATTTATATGTGGGTGACGAGGATAAAGCTGAAATTTCTATCATGTACAGCTGGACAATTTTCAGTAATGCTCTCAACTCTTCATTGACTGAGGTCATGCCAAGAAGAAAAGCATGGTGATGTTTATTTCATTGGGGACAGTAGGTCAGTTTCAACTACTTTTCAACTCATATTTCTATTTTCTCCTTCCAGGGGATGGCCAGGTGGACTTTGATGAATTCATGACAATTCTTGGCCCCAAACTCGTGTCTTCCGAAGGTCGCGATGGTTTTCTCGGAAACACAATAGACAGCATATTCTGGCAGGTGAGTACGCATTTTTTTTTTTTAAAGATGAAATTTGACAGTAAACATGTGCCGGGGACTAACTTTTGAATCTGAATCCTTGAGCTTCTGTTCAGCATGTGAAGATCTCTTCTGGGATGGAGTGACATGTGTTCCTTGGACTGGATGTCTAAGTAGAGGTCCATACCAGTCCTCAAAGAATCAAAACTATACTCACTTAAAATTTAGACGAGTGAAATATCTCCCAATTTTTTTCTTAGAAACGGTTTGACATTTGGGGGAAATGATATTCCTCCACTTGTGATTCACAAAAAATTTTTTCCTGGGGGCACATAGAAAGGACATCATTGGTATTGCCTGAGCCCTGTTGTCCCTGGTTCCAAGGGACCTTGCAGAGTGGATGGCAGGATTGCCTCATGTGTTTAGATCCTATCAGTTCCCTTGTCCTTACTAGCACAGAATGATTTTATCTGAGAATTTGTGTTCGCTGCTTCTCAATTTGCTCTTACTTCTATCTTGTAACATCTCTTCGGACATTTCGAACATCTGCCTTTAAATTATTAAAATGCTACAAATCATTTTCGTATTAGTTCTTTAATCATAATATGTGACGATCAGTTCATGATTATGGAATTTGGGAAGGGGTTCTCAACCACTACTAAGCTCTGAATCAAATAATTTGTCCAATGACATTGAATTGTTGGTTAGACTTGTAAAACACGACTCCAATACAGTCTGGTTTCTTTAATTTCTTGATGTGCTTTTTTTGTCTTAACCAGAGATAATTCTCTAATCTAGGAAAACACTGCAGTCGACATGTATCTCTTGTCTTTTTCTGCCACCCATCTTGCATATAATGAACAAGCGCTTGATGTGAATATGTTATGCCCTATAGTCTGTCACCGTGGGGTTCACAAAAGACATTTAAGACATAGTCCTGGATCTTTAAGAATTTGGCTGGGGAAACACAATGAAGAGAGAGAAGACAAAGGAGAGATGTTTGGTGTGATGGTTACTAGTCTAATCTCCTTGAAGCCTGGTACTTCACTCTTCGTGCCCTCAGCACCTCACACATTGTATACCGTAGACCTTCAATAACCAATTTTTGAATAGGATGAATAGAAGTTCCAGAAAGGAGACAAATGTGGTCTTGAGGGGTCAGGTAAGGCTTTAGGAAATGAAAACTTTGAAATGTGGCAGGGCGTGAGAGACAAAGAAGTAAAAAGAGCATTCCAGGCTGGTCACGATGCGTTTGATTAGAGTGGAGGCAGTGAGCCGAGGATAGCCATTGTCCATAACGAAGGTATAGTTTGAAGGGAAAGACCTCAGGCCCCGCCGGCAGAATGGCTTTGGGACCCGAGCAACGAGAAGTCTTGAGATGATCCCAAGGTCAGGGATAAGGTCATGGAGAAAAGAAGTCTTTGTGTGGAATTGAATTCTCAGCTGGACCTGTTGAGTGCAAGGAGGGTCAGACAACCAAGAGAGGGGGGCAGGTCCACACGGAGCTACGTTCGGGGATGGATGGCAGACGAGGAGGCAGATTTGTTATTCATCGAGCTGGTGGGTGAAATCATAGGCAAGGATGAGCTCACCAAGAGAGGTTGCACAAATGAAGATGAGCACAGAGACAGGACCTGGTTCTGGAGGACATCCAGGGGAGTGAGGCATGAGAACTACATCCCCACATTGACTCCCCAGCCTTTATGATCAGTCCTGACTCTCCCTAGAGAAGGACCTCCATGGTTCTACTTGCCATGTGGTGAGAATATTTCACTGCTGATGTAAGCCTTCAGATAGGACTCAACACTTGGAAGGACAGACAGGTAGAGGCCCTTGACAGAAATAAAAAATGAATACCTGGTTAAGAAGGTGGGGGAACATGGTTTCCCAGCAGGCCGTGTTTCAGCCCCTGCAGATTCGCTCTGGACGAACATTCTCCTTCTCTGCCTGATTTCCCTTCTTCTCTGCTCTGCTTTGTTCCCCACTCTGAGTGCTCTCTCTACCCTTTGCCTCTGCCTTCGTGGCCCCCGGTAGCCTTCTAGGCTCCGAGCATCCTTCCTGACCTCCATTCTGGAGGGCAAGGAGCTCTAGGTTCTTAATCTGCACCTTAAGTAGAGGCCTCGTATCTCCCAGGTTCTTCATAGTAGAGCGTCTACGCAGCAAGGCAATATTTCCCTCTGTATCTTGACTGCCTCTACCATAATCCGGACATGCCATTATGCTCACAAAGTCTCTGTGTTTTTGTCTTCTTACAGACCCTCCTCCTCACCCAGGGAGATAAACAGGGTGGGGAAAAGTGTGTAAAGGGGGAGAAATTCCATTCTGAAATATTTAAACGAATGCAGGAATGCACGGGCTCAGTGACAGTGGCTTTCCTCACCTGCTCGTCCTCATACAGCTCAGAAAGGAGAACAGAGACCTCTATCAATTCTCAGTAGTCAGCTGTACCCTCCCACACTGCCCCCCTCCATCTGTCTATGCAGAGACAGCATGAATAAATGGTACTTAAAACATCTAGAGCATCCGGTCCTTCCTGGAAAAACGTTCATTTTCCCAGTGCTTGAGTGATTTTTTCAGGCTTAAAAGAAAGCTCTGTGCGTGTGAACGTTTGCATATGCGTGTGTATAAGCATGTGTTTACTTTGCTACAGTGTTTGAGGCGGATGTCGAAGAGTACCGGAACGGCAGCTTTCCGCCTCTGGCAGGGGATATTGATATCAGGAGGTGGAGACACTCTAGCACAGAGAAGTTCGTTTACTTAAGACACTCTGGGGGCGCCTGGGTGGCTCAGGCGGTTCAGCGGCTGACTTCGGCTCAGGTCACGATCTCGAGGTCCGTGAGTTCGAGCCCCGCCTCAGGCTCTGGGCTGACGGCTCAGAGCCCGGAGCCTGTTTCGGATTCTGTGTCTCCCTCTCTCTGACCCTCCCCCGTTCGTGCTCTGTCTCTCTCTGTCTCAAAAATAAATAAACGTTTAAAAAAAAAAAAAAAAGACACTCTGACAAGGCTTCCCACCAGGGACAGTCAGCTTCTTGTGGAAACAGGATGGTACACTTGGCAGGGGCGTATGAGTGATCTATTTGCTACAAAATGTAGATGGTGACACCAGAGATTGTGACACAAAACAACAGTACACGTATACAATCTCACATGGTTTCTGAGGGTCGGGAATCTGCAAGAGTGGTTCCAGCTCAGCGTCTCCCGCGGTTGCGGTCAACATGCCGGCTAGCGCCGTGATCATTCGAAGGCTTGACCGGGGCTGGCGGAAGTGCTTCAAGGTGGCTCAGCCATGTGGGTGGCAAGGTGACGGTGGCTGTCGGGAGGAGGCCTGGACCTCTCCAGAGTGCTGCCTGAGTGTCTTCGTGATACGGCAGCTGGCTTCCCTCCAAACAAATGACCCAAGAGAGTATAAGGCAGAGGCGATGGTGTCATTTATGACCTACTCCTGGAAGTCAAACTCCATTGTTTCTGGAATGTCCAGAACCAATATCTTGGTTACACAGCGCATCCCTAGTCACTGTGGGAGTGGAACACTTGGTGAATACCCAGAGGCCATGGTCACTGTCGGTGGGGGGGGGGGGGGCATCTTGGAGACTGGCTACCACCAAGGGTAAAGATTCTGTAATTGGCTTATCTTCTGATCCGACATTGCCACCATGGCCTTTCATCTTCCCCAGGCTTTGGTTTCTTCCTACCCCAGGGGAAAACTGTGACCATGGCTCTGCGTTCTGAGAAGCGATCAGAGCAGGCACTAGGCTCATCTTGCTAATTAAACCCATCCTCCTGGGCTCCTTCCTCACGGTCCCAGCCCACAGTGCCAAGAGTGACATAAAATCAGCCGGGATTCTGCAGCAACAGCTATTTATCCATTGGTACTCATCCCAAAAGTTATGAGCCCCTGGCTCCTTGCAGGAAATTGGTATCCGTGAAGGGGGATGTAATTGGCTACTAACACAGCCTCCTTCCCAAGGAGGACGGTCTGAGAGCCATACCCCAGCATCTCCGCCTTTCCAGGGTCCTCAGCCTTCTGGGTATGAGGCTCACAGGTTTCTTGGCAGCCAGTTCAGAGCCTCTCTCTTAAGTAGATAATAACTGGTGGAAATGTTTATTGTGTTCTTACCCTTCATTCATCAGGTTTCTGTGTGTTTGCTGTTCCTGCAGTGATTTACTTGGGGAGGAAATGCGAAATGGTGTTTGAAGTCAGCGTTAGGACTTGGTGGGTGTTGACAGTGGAGAGGAGGGAGGGGTGGGGCTGAAAGGTGCTGGGACTCGGGACCGGGGATGGTTTTCATTGCTCAGTGTTTCGGGTGGATGGCACCTGCCGGGAAGTGGGGTCCTCAAACATGACTCCACTTGTACCCGAGAAGAGGAGTCTTCAATACAGGCCTGGTGGCAGGGGACAGAGCCCCACTCCTGAGTCACTAAGGGCAGCCCTTTACCTTTTTCTCCCCCCTTGACCGCCGGTGCTGTGCAGAACTGTTCTGCAGTGAGTTTGCAGAAAGCATACGATGGCGAGGATCATGGCAAGGATCATAGGAAATCAACTGGCTCTCCCGGCCCCAGGGTCCAGCCACCACTTATGTGAAACTCACAGCTGTGTCCAATGTTCAGGACACTGTAAGTTACCCTAACATAAAAGTGCATGGGACACCCATTCCCAGATACGGTCCAGATCAGCGGCTGCCACGCCAACTTCTCCAACCTGAGGCCTGTTCGGCTTCCTTTCTAGCTGTCCACTCCTCCCCATCTGGTAGAATAATACACAACAGCAGCTGCTCCCCAGGAATCCCTCCAGGCTTGGCCTCTGTCCCTCCATTCCGAATCCTTTCTCTGGTCTCCTGTCTTCCCCGGCTCTCCGTTTCCGCTATGGCCCTGGAGTCCTGGTCGCTGACCTATGCTCTGATGCAGAGGCCGGTCCTCTCCAGCCCAGGTCCCAGGCTTTTGCTGGGGACATTTATGTGCCGGCCCCAGGGCCGTGGCTAAGACAAGCAAGGAGCTGTGCTTACAATTCTTGACTCACAGGCAGTTGAGAGCACTTGATATTCTATGCTCACGACCTATGAAGAAAGCACTATGTAGAGCTACATTTTGATCCAGATCTGTTGTGCATAAAAGTACGGGAAAGAAATACATCAGAACATTCACAGCGATTTGTCATGTGTGGTAGGATGATGAGTGATCCCATCTTTCTGTGCTTTCCAAAAATCTCAACAGTGGGCCTGCATGAATTGTGCAATCAGAAAAAAGGAAAACAAAGGAAAGAAAATGCGGTTCCTAGCTAGTCAAGAATCTGTTAAATATCTGCATCGTTTTCATCCGTAACACTGGAGATTATCAGTCCCGTGAGGTGGACCGTTGGTAAAACTTGCAGGGCAAGCAAATGGAAAAACAGGAGAAATCATAGCTGATCCCGTGAGGCATTTGTTACATGGGGCCACGACTTAGAAAACACCAAGATCTTTCCTTTTTTAACGTTAAGGATAAATTGCGTTCCAGCAAGCGGAGTCTTTCCTTGCGTCAAATCTGGCACCAACTGTCTCCTTCTTTCCCCAATATTTTGTCAACTTGCCACTCTATCAGATCCAAAACTGCTGCTCCCCAGATCTTCATCATTGAACAGAACCACGACAGCTTTCAGGAGCGATGCCCATCACGAGGCCTGTTAGATTGACAGCAAGTGCCTGAATCCCCAAAGCGATTTCACTTGTGAAGTGTGGAGTATGGAAAGCATTAGCATCAGCAGTGGGTCTTGAAGTGTGGTTCCCGAACCGGCAACACAGGCATCACCTGGGGCTTGTTAGAAATTCGAATGCCTGGGCCCCACCCCAGAAACACTGAATCAGAAACGCGGGGTGCGGGTGCAGGGGGGCAGGGGGAGGGCGTCCAGCAGCCTGGGTTTCAGTAAACCCTTCAGGTGACCCTGATGCTCGCTCAGATTTGAAAAACATTGAGCCACTGAGATTTTGGGGAGCCGGGTGTGTGGGACAGGCATCTGGTCCAGCTTACTGGTCTGAGTCAGACCTTGGTAGTTTGGGGTTTTCTTTTATTTATCCATATTTATAAATGTAATTGGTTGTTAGTCTGTAAGTTTCAGCTGTTTTAAAAGGCGGAGAAATTACATGTCAATAGTAACTAGTTTTCTAGTAGGACATGCCTTTTTTTTTTAATTTTTTTAATGTTTATTTTTGAGAGACAGACAGACAGACAGAGTGTGAGCAGGGGAAGGGCAGAGAGGCAGGATGACACAGAATCCGAAGCAGGCTCCAGGCTCTGAGCTGTCAGCACAGAGCCCGACGTGGGGCTCGAACTCATGAACTGCGAGATCACGACCTGAGCCAAAGTCGGACGTTTAACCGATTGAACCACCCAGGTGCCTCCAGGACATGCCTTTCTAAGCATTAAACCAATGGAAGAATCGCAAATAAAAGTATTAAACTATTAAATTTGAAGGAATATTTAAAAATTTAAATTTTCAAATTTAATATTAAATATTGAATTTAATATTTAAAATTTAAAAATATTTAAAAATTAAATTTGAAAGAATATTTAAAAACGAAAAAAGGAAAAAATATGGTAACTGACAGAATAAAGCATACGTGAAGCACATTGCGACAGCAATGTGAAAACCTCTTGACGGTAGAGCAATGGAATAAGGAGCAGTAACTGGTCAGTATTTTCAATATACAGGTCAAAGCAGTTCACCCTCACTAGAAATCTGAGAAATGTAAAATAATAATTGGGCAACAGCTTTCACCTATCAGATTGGAAAAGAATAAAACTAGGATAATACCCAGTGCAGTCAAGAGTTGGATGAAATGGACACGCTCGTATGCTGCTGGTAGAAATGTAAATTGTACAACTTGCCCGAAAACTCTCTGGTGATACTTAGCTACAACTCTTCAAACATGAAACCCTATAATTAAAAATAATTCTATGTCTAAGACTCTGTCGTATGAAATTAGTCGGAGAGGTAGAAGAGGCGCTTACAAAGACGGAGCGTTATACAATTATTTGAAATAATATTTCCATGTTACAGTTCGTAGAGATTGCATATGCAGGATAATTACATTGCTTTTCTACATCTGTTAGACATCCATTTATATTCATGGACAAACACTAGAGAAAACGCAATCTTCCCGACGATATTAGTTATTATGGATTGGGATCAAGGTGAATGTAATTTTTTCTTTATCTTTGTTTCTATTTCCTGAAGTTTCTACGTTAGGCTGTATGATCTGTTCTGTTACTTGTCAGTGAAATTACCAAGACCTCAAGTTAACAAAATCGTATTATAAAACAAGTGTTCTCAATGGCAAAAGATGATGATTGGAGTTTCTAACATATGTGCCCATTGTCATGGTGAACAAGGCACAACATTGATACGAGAGTATGAAAGCATATCATCAGAATTTCAGCCACCAGCCCCTGGGAGGAAAAACCCATGGAAGCCTCTGCATGGTGGCCCCCCACCCAAAACTCAAGGCTGACTGTTGCCCACCCCCAGCACGTTTTTATACTCAGGAAAAAAAAAATTGAAAATAATTTTTCAAACCCTTGGTAAGTAAATTCATGACTGGTTCTTGAGTCTGTGGCTGGGGTAGGCTGACAAGTGACTTCAGCAGGAAGAGAACGTCACTGGTCACATTATCCGGAAAGTCCTGGCACCAGTGACTTAATTCTGATAGCCAAATAGAAACTTCCCAAGTTTTATGCAAGATCATTTTCTTTTATTCAATCGACTTAACCTCAGAGGTCTAACAGTGTCCACAATAAGGACACTATAGACTCTCAGGCAAGTGTAGAATTCTCATTCACAATTACCTAAATACAGAGGACTGGAGGAGAGGAAAAGTGGTTGGCTGATTCTGTGAAGGGTAGAATCTTGCATGAAAGTGCACCAGAAGCAGAGAAAGGAACAAGGCAGGCGTGAAAGCTGCTGGGGACCTCCCGGGGCCAGGCAGACAGATCATGGAAAACCCACCACAAGCGGCACCCAAAGGCAGGCTTCTGTAGAGAACGGGGGTCCTGTGCTTCATGGTCAGTGCCCTGGAGACCCTGTCCATATGTAATATACACAACTCAGACTTTGGAGGTAAACGCAAATTCCTGAGGCCAAACACCTACTGTTGGCTGTTTTGTGTGTGTGATTAAGAATGCATAACTCAAGATCTACCCTCTTAGCAAATTTTAAGTACCCCATATTGTTGGCTGTCGGCACCGTGCTGTGTGGTAGATCTCTAGAACTCGTGGATCTTGCATAACTGAAACTGTACCCTTTGACCATGACCTTCCCACTTGCCCGTCCTCCCAGCCCTTGGCAACCACGTTTATTGTTTCTATGAGTCTGACTCTTGGATTTCTCATACAAGTGGGATCATTCGGTGTTCGCTGGAGACACTTTCTGACCACAGTTCCAGAGATCTTGTTGCCATAAGACAGTTTCTGAGGGTCACTTGGTCAGGGAGGTGGAAAGAAGAGAACTCAGCCACCTGCCGACTGGTGCGTGGGCCCTTCTCACCGAGCTCCTGCCCCTTGGGGCTCTGGGTCGTAGTCCCCACATGTTCTTGTTGAGGTACAACCGTGTATTTTTTTTTTCTACTTTTGCTATTCTGAATAAGCGTTTGATGTTGTCGTTGTATGTCTCTCACCACTTCCTGCCAGTATTGTGGCTTTGGAATTTTGACTTTTATCTGGCTTCCTTACTGGATTCTCTCGTTAGTGGTCATGTGCTTTTCAGTTGATTTTCTTCCGTTCTGTATGTGACTCTGTCTCCACATTGCCGCAATTTTGTTTGCCCCATCTGACACTGTCTATTTTAGTCCCACATATATTGACCGAAACCTGACGATTAGTTATACATGAGGAGGGTGAGATTCGATGTTGATGTGTCTTACTTACCAACGGTTTATTTAATATGGATATATGATAGCTTTTAGCAAATGTCCTTCGAATCTCTCATTATAGGAGCACGTGAGTATTCACGTTTAGCTTATTGATATGATATAATGATTAATAAGTTCCCAACATTAAACAATGTTTACACTCCTACGATTAACATTTGCTGTCATGGTAGGTCATTTTCTTAATGTAATTTGACTTTGTAATGAAATTTTAAAATTTGAGTTGACACCAACTGTGAGTTCTTCATCCATATTTATCAATAAGAGCAGCCTATAGTTTATACAGAACTGTAAGTGTCTTTGTTAGGTTTTGAAACAATTGTTCTAGCATGATAAAATCAATCTGTCCAGTTTCAGTCATTTTTTGTTGTTGTTGTTTTTGGCAATAAGTTCTATATGGTATAGATTTATTTAAGACCTTAAATCTGAGCAGGCTAGTCCATAAAACTGCTTGGGTTTTTTTCTTTTTCTTTTTTTTTTTTTTTTGAGGTATTTCTTTGATTATAACATTTGATTGTTCCTTAGTCTGTTTTGAAAATTCATATTGTCTTAAGGAAGTTTCCAGGTCCTCAAAATGACTTAACTTACGAGCATCGGCTTGTACACACGATTGTTTAAAACTTTCTCTTTTTTTAATTTTTTAATGTTTATTTTATTTTTGAGAGAGAGAGACAGAGCCCAAGTCGGGGAGGAGCAGAGAGAAAGGGAGACACAGAATCTGAAGCAGGCTTCAGGCTCTGAGCCTGACATGGGGCTCGAATCCACGAACCGCGAGATCATGACCTGAGCCGAAGTCGGACACTTAACCGACTGAGCCACCCGGGTGCCCTAAAACTTTCTTCAAAAGCACCTTCTTACCATTATTATAGCTTCTCTCTTTTTCTCTTATTGACCAGTTTTATTGAGAAATAATTGCCATAGAGCACTGTATCAATTAAAGACATGCATCACAATGATTTGGCTTACATATGTCGTGAATTAATTACCAAAATAAGTTTGACATCTGCCATACAAAAAAAGAAAAATATTTTTCCACGTGATGAGAATGCTCAGAATCTACTCTCTTAATAACTTTCAAATACGCCATACAGCAGAGTTAACTATAGGTATTATGTTAACATTATATCCCTAGTACTTATTTATCATATGAATGGAAATTTGTACCTCTTTTTAAAAATTAAAACAATTCTTTATCTGACCAGAGTTGACACACAATGTTACATTAGTTTCAGGCCTACAACAAAGTGATTTGACATTTCTATACGGTAGGCCGTGCTCACCACAAGTGTGGTGTTATCGCTTCTGTTTTTTTTTTTTAATGTTATTTTATTTATTAAAGAACTTTTTTAATGTGTGTTTATTTTTGAGAGAGAGAGACAGAGTGCGAGCGGTGGAGGGGCAGAGAGAGAGGGAGACACAGAATCTAAAGCAGGCCTCAGGCTCTGAGCTGTCAGCACAGAGCCTGACACGGGGCTCGAACTCATTGTCCACAAGATCATGACCTGAACAGAAGTTAGACACTAACCCACTGAGCCACCCAGACGCGCCTGTTGTAGCTTCTCTTAATTGTAATTTTTATTTTTCTTATTTTTAATTAATGTATGTCATAAAGTTATCTATTTCATTGATTTTTTTTTAAGAAACTCTTTTATTTAATTAATAGGATCGTTTTCCTGTTTTCTATTCAGGTCTTTGTAACTTTTATCTTCATTTCCTCTCTGCTTTCCCTCCTTACTGTTATTATTTATCAGACCTGTGTTCAAGGATTATTTTATTTAATTTTTCTTTATGAATGAAAGAACTTGGATATGAATTTTTCTATTAGTATGGCTTTATCACCATGCTGAGATTGTGTTATCATTTACTATATGGTCTGTAATTGTAGTTAATGCCTTTCGTCACTCAACAGTTGTTCAAAGAATATTAGTGGATACTTCATTTAATAATTTGTTATTAGTTTCTCATTTTATTATTACATGGCAGCCATAGAATACCGCTTATGTAATCTCTTCTTATACTATTTATTGTGCCCATTTAATGTGGCTCAGTATGTGTTCACTTTGCGTAAATGTGATTTGGTAATTGCAGAGACTACCTTCAGTTTGTAGGAAATAGAACTATATACTCTCACATGAAAATCTTGAATGGCCTGGTTTATTTTGTATCTACTCAGTCTGTCTTAGACTGATGGCGTTGAGGATCTCAGTGCTGTTTCATTTTCTCTGTGGGGCGTGTGGTGTGGTGTG
Source organism: Lynx rufus (assembly GCF_022079265.1). Taxonomy (NCBI): domain Eukaryota; kingdom Metazoa; phylum Chordata; class Mammalia; order Carnivora; family Felidae; genus Lynx; species Lynx rufus. Next base: position 14,625,954 of record NW_025814842.1, on the reverse strand, counting down.
TGTTTGATGTTGCCGTTCATTCTTTGGTTGGTTGACCCATTCAACAAATGCTGAGAGGCTAATTGTTGGGCCGGCACGGATACAGTCGTGAACAGTAGATGAGTGTCTTGCTCTCGTGGAACTGATATTCTAGTGTAAGGGGTAGGGAGAGATAGACATTCAATAATAGATACTCATCTCCTAATATTCAATTCTGTGATATACATACAACAGGATACTACCGTAGGGGGCAGTCAGGGTACCTACTCTACAACTTTCAACAGCGTGTGAAGAGAAGGTGAGGAGGACGTGGCATTTGGGCTTAGCCCTAAATCGAGAGAAAGCTCTCGCTTGTCAAGCTCCGGGGACAGTGCTCGCCAGGGGGAGGCGACGGCCATTGCTAGGGCCCTGAGGTGGGACAAGCTTGACTCGAGTTTGCCAGGCAAGGGAAGGATGGTAGGAGATGAGGTTGAAGATGTGGCGGAGACCAGCTCTTGTGGGACATCACAGGCCTTGTGTGGGGACATAGGTTCAGAGGAAGATGATTGAGATGACCTCACAGCGGTGCAGACACTCGCACGTAAGTCTGTGGCCACGTGCTCCTGTTCTGCACAGCGCTCGGGCCTGGTGCGGTACTGCTCAGCCTTCAGCTGGTTCATTGCCCCGAAGCGCCAGGGTGTCGCCCTACCCACATGGCTTATGTCCCCATCTGCATTTTGGCCACCCGAAAGCAACGGAAGGCAAAGAGGAGCCCAAGTCTTTCAAGAAGTTGCCCACATCCCTTCTACTTATGTCCTATTGGTGGGAAGTTAGTCACATGGTTGGCCGGGAGATGGCCGTGTTGCCACGCCCAGCAGCAAGGGATGTCGGGAAATGTAGTCTTTCCTCTGGACAGCCACGTTCCCAGATTTGAAAATCGAGGAGCCTGTTGCTATTAAGGAAGCATGAATTGACACTGAGGGAAGAACTCTTTGTCTCAGGTTCCAGCAAGACAAGGAGTTTGGATATAATTTTATATAGAAAAGTACTCACCGGAGTGTTTTAAGCAATACAGTGGCATGATTTGGTTTACATGGAAACTACCGCTGCGTAGGGTTGTCGGGGGCTGGAACGGAAATGGGAAGTGAGGAAATTATTTCAGGAGTCAAGCGACAGGCTGATAGCTTGTACTAGGGTGGCAGCAGCTGAGGTAGTGAGAAGGGGACAGGCACAGGTGTTATTCTAGAGGGAAAGCTAGTCACCAAATTAAAATGTGGCAATCCCAGGATGGACCCGTTATCACCATTTATACCTACAGAGAGCCTTCTTGGCCCATCCACCATTTTTGTCTTAAATGCTCCTCTTCTGATATTAATACCGAACTCATTTCATTTTCATTTTATTGTTGTGACTGGGTATATCCTTATCCATCCTCTTCCTTCAAAAAATTCTTTTTAGGTAGCCTTCTCTTTAAAAGACTCATGGTGTCAGATTGGTTTTTATGGGCCGGAGAGAATTTGTCTTTTAATAGACAAATTTAATAGAATTTGTCCTTAATCCCTTGGCAATCCTTTTATAACGGGTGTTTGTTCACAGTTCGATGGGCCTATATTATTCTTTTTGATTTTAAGCCATGTCCTTTGTTTTCTGTCTTTTGCTATACAGATTGTTTTATATGCTTTATCTTTTAAATTCAATATAAAGGTGGCTCTTTTTGTTATAATCCTTGTACTGATTTTGACTTTTATGAAATACGTAGTTAAAATGATATCTGTCTGAATATTTAAGTCAAAAGAATAAATAACTTTTGACTTTAACACAAAATTCGGCTTATATTTATTCTCTACTTTCACTTTGCACTTATGTTAATCTGGCATTATACATTCTGTCTTCTTAAATTTTTTATTGAAATGGTTATAGATTCGCATGCGGTTTTCAGAAAGAATTTAGAAAGATCTCAAGTACACCCCACCCAATTTTCCCCTAAGTGGTAACGTTTTGCAAAGTCCCGGTACAGTATCATAAATGGGATTTTGACGCTGATGAAACTCACCAGTATTCTTCAGATTTCCCCAGTTTTACTTGTTTTATTTTTTGGGAGAGAGAGAGCGTGGCATGCGCACTTGTGAGCGGGGGAAGGGGCAGAGAGAGGGGGAGTCAGAGAATCTTCAGCAGGTTCCGTGCTCGGCATGGAGCCTGATACGGGACACAATCTCACAGACTGTGAGATCATGACTTGCGCCAACATCAGGAGTCAAATGCTCAACCACCTGAGCCACCCAGGCGCCCCTCCCCAGTTTTACCTGTACCCGTATTTGTGTGTATAGATGTTTACTGCTGTATAGTTTTATCATATGTGTAAGTTTGTGCCTCTGCCTCCTCAATCGATACAGTGAACAGTTCCTCGCAACCCCCACCCCCAGCCCTATCTCTAACTGCTGCCCACCACTAACGTGCTTTTCACTTCTAACATGTTGCCAGTGTAGAATATTTTTTTGTAAACGCAAGCATACGTTTTGTTACCCTTTTGGGAATGACTTTTCTTTCACTCAGCATTGTATCCTCGAGATTCACTCAAGTTGTGTGTATCAGGAGTTTGCTCCTTTCCGCTGCTGAATGAATAATAGATCATGCTATGGACGTACCATAGTATATTTAACCATCTGCCTGTGAATTGTGTGTTTGGTTTTCCAAGAAACCGCTAGGGTGCCTGGGTGGTTCAGACGGCTGAGCATCCTTCTCTTGATTTAGGCTCAAGTCATGATCCCAGGGTTATGAGCTCCAGCCCTGTGTCGGGCTCTGTGCTGGGCATGAAGCTTGCTTAAGATTCTCTCTCTCTCTCTCTCTCTCTCTCTCTCTCTCTCTCTCTCCCACTGCCCCTCTCCCCGCTCGCACACGCTCTCTAAAAAATAACCCCCAAAACCACAAACAACCTGCTAAACGGTTTCCCAGCACGACAGCCATGTTTTACATTCTTCCCAGCAACGTGCGAGTGGTCCCCTTTCTCCACGTCCTCACCAGCTTTCGTATTGTCGCCGTTTCCGTTTCAGCTCTTCTGGTGGGTGTGCAGTGATAGCCCACTGCATGATTTGCAGTTCCCCGATGGCTAATCCTTTCCAGTGTTTACTTCCCACTTACCGTCTCTACGTCATCCGTTCGTGTCTGTGTCTGTCTTTTGCCCATATTCTCATTAGACAGTTGTTTTTCTTTGGTTTCGTTTTACTGCTGAGATTTGAGAATGGTTTATATATTCTAGGTGCCACTCCTTTGTGAGATAGGTTGCTTGCAAGCCTGTTCTCCCAGTACCCAGCGTATCTCTCCCTCCTCTTTGCGCGGGCTTTGGCGAACAAAAGAATTTTAATTTTGCGAAAGTTCAAACTTAGCAGCTTTTCCCGTTACGGATTGTGCTTTCGGTCTCACGTCTAAGAACTCTGGGCCTCGGCCTAGATCACAAAAATTTCCTGCTTTTTTCTCTAATAAAAATTTTAAAAAGTTAATTTAAAAAATTTTAAAAAATTAATGTGTATTTCTTTATTTTGAGAGAGAGAGAAAGAGCACAAGCAGGGGAAGGGAGGAGGGAGAGAGAGAATCCCAAGCAAGCGCTACTCTCAACACAGAGCCCGGTGCAGGGCAGGGCTCAATTCCACAAACCGTGAGATCGTGACCTGAGGTGAAACCAAGAGCCGGACACTCAACCAACTGAGCCACCCGGGTGCCCTTATGTAGTTTGAAATTGTACATGTAAGTCTATGATTTATATGGAATAAATTTTTATATATAGACATATATATAATATATTACATATATCTGTACATATATACATTTGGCTATATAAATTACATAAGTTTATTATACAATCATATATACACACATGTAATTTATATATGTCTGTATTCTTTCTGTTGTTCATATTGTGTAAACTCTTGATCTGTCCTCAAATTCACCTTTTCTAACCTCTGTCATCTCTACTTTCCCAGCTCACAAATTGTTTATTTCTGCAATTGTGTTTTTCAGTTCTGTAATTTCCATTTGGTTCTTTTTAATAACTTCTATTTCCTCATTAAGGTTTTCTTGTTTTTCACTTGTGTGAAGAGAACGTGTGATTGTTGAAGGATTTTTATGATGCCTTCTTTAAAATCCTCGCCAGATGGTTCCAACGTCTAATTCGTATACATATTGGTGTCCACTAAATCTCTTTTCTCATTCAAGTTGTGATTTTCTCAGTTCCTGAGATGATGGGCGATTTCCTATCGTATCCTGGACACTTTGCCTAATATATTAGTGGATGCTGGGTTCTATTTAAATCTTTTATTTTTAGTAGGTAGTCACCCTGTGTAGGATTACATGCAGGTCCTGGCTTACTTCTGTGGGCCATGCTTCCAAATGACAGTTTCATTTCACAGCGTTTGTGGTGATATTTTAGTCTGCTCGGTTTATCTGGTCCTACCGGGTCTCTTATTCATCCCTCCTCATGCTACTTGTGGAGTGGAAAGGGTTTCCTTGGGTCAGGATGTTGGGTGTCTCTCTGTGGGGGAGGGGGTCCTCAGGCAAGACTTTTCCTAAGCCAGGCACATCTTGTGATGGCGTTCTCCCCTAACCGTGGGGAACAAAGAATGCTTCCAAGGTCAAGTGCTTATTGAGATCCACTTAATCCATTGGAGCCATGATGAGATCCATATCGCTGTTGCCCCCAGTCTCTGGGCAGAGGTGGAGAGTCTCAGGCCCACAGGGACAAAGTCTTCTTGGGCTGGGCCATTTGTTTGGGTGGAGGTCCCTCTTGCTGGGGCCTCCCTATTAAACTCCTGGGAGGGAGGGACATTTCAGGGCTTCCAGGGAAGGAGAGCACTTCCCTTAGCTGTTTATCATTAGTGGGGCCCCCAGTAGATCCCCATCGTCCACTGTGGGTTTGTCTAGTGTTGTCTGAGGAGCTCCCATTCAGTATGAGGGAGGAAAGTGCCTACCCATGCTTCTTTCTATTGCTCGGTTTGAGGGACGGGATGCATTGCATCTCTGTTATCTCCTTCCACTGGGTGGGAGAATATAAGATGTTCTGTTGCTATTTTGTTCTCTGGTGCTGGGTCCCTAACAGGTTCACCTTCCTCCTTTTAGCACCTTTCAGAATTCTCCTTTGGTTATCTCCTACCTTATCTCCATGGCTTATCGTGGTACTTGGCGAGGAAGCAGGGAGAAATGGGTCTATACCATGTTATCTGGGCTAGGTGTCCATCATTATTAAACAGCTCTTTTTTCCATCATTAAGTCTTCTTTTTTCAGAATATTTTCAGTGTTTGTGTTTCGTTTTGTATCCGTATTTACAACAGTTCATTGTACTTATCTCTAAAAAGTTTTCTTTATACTCTAAATTTCTTATGTCTGAATTGTTAATTACAGTTCTCTCAGTTGGCTGGAGAGCTTGGTGTGTGTGTGTGTGTGTGTGTGTGTTTGCAATTTTTCATACCGGGGACCAGGGGATTATGTAAGAGATATGTTCTTCGAGCCCTTTGCAGATTTGAAAAGATCCTTCCGTGACTTTGCTAACAAAACAAAAATATGGTTAGTTTTTGGGTCACCAAATGCTAACCTCGGTGTCCTATAATCATCTCTCATAGTATTTTACGTAGAATCCTACTCTTCCACGTGCTTCCTCAAGTTCCATGGTCCAATAAATCGTAGGAATGTCTCCTACTTCATGCAGTTCATCTCTTGGAGTCCCATAAAAGACACTAGTTCGTGAAAACTCTGACACAGCCTGCATTTGGCAAACTCGTTCAATTTTGTGTGGCCCGTCGTTTCGCAAACGATGTGATGATGTTGGAATGTCTTTCTGTGCTTTGCCTATTAATATTTATATCTTCAATACTCTCCAAGTCAAAGAGAACCTACCCATGGATTCAATAGTAAGGACAGAGATCTAACTTAGTAGGATGTCTGGAGTGGGCCGTCAGGATGGGAAGCAAAGGCTCAGTGATGTCATCCTGAAGCTTGGTCTTCGGTCCCACGATGCTCAGCCTGCTGAAGCCTCACCTTCGTCCATGTTGCCCTCCGGCTGAAGGACGGCTGCTATACCTTCAGGCACCAGAACTGGTAGTGCTGATGGTGATGGTGATGATGATGATGATGATGATGAAGGCAACGATGGCAGCCATCATCATCTCGGCAGCCAAAGACCTTCTTTGCCCTGATGGTTCTCTTTCTTATAAGTAAAGGGAAAGCTTTCTCAGAAGGCTCCCGGCAGGTGTTTCCTTTAAATGACATTGGCCATAACAGAATGGCATGTCCGCTCCCAGCTACAAGGGGGACTTGAGAAGATGGATACCTGGAAAGGAGGGATGTGGTCGCTTGCCTAGCTTAGATGTGTTATCCACCCTTGGGGCTTGACTCATTGGTCTCCCAAATCAGATCAGGTTTCTTTAAGAAAGGAAGATAGAAGGAAAATGGCAGCCAGAATACAGCATCGGAAACTTTCAGGTGGGGTTCCTGGGTAGCTCGGTCGACTCTTGGTTTCTCACGGTTCGTGGGTTCGAGCCCCGTGTCGGGCTCCTTCCTGACAGCGGGGAGCTGCTTGGGATTCTCACTCTCTCCCTCTCTCTCTGCCCCTCCCCCGCTCACAACTGTCTCTGTCTCTCTCAAAATAAATAAACTTTAAAAAGGAAAGAAAGAAAGAAAGAAAGAAAGAAAAGAAAGAAAGAAAGAAAGAAAGAAAGAAAGAAAGAAAGAAAGAAAGAAAGAAAGAAAGAAAATTCTTTCAGGTATGTGTTCATTGTTTTTTGTACTTTGTACAGAAGTTGGAGGGGAGCCTGATTCAGCTTATGTTCCTTGTAGAGAACCTGTTTTGTTCGGCCGGATGCTTCTAATGTTTCTTATTTATGTACAATCACATGTTGGGCAGAATAGATCTTTTTTTTATTACTTTGCCTGGATCTCAGGGAGCTTTTCTGATAGATCAACTCGGGCCTTTCCACCCGGTACAGCTTTCTGGTATTCTCTTTTTACTGCTCTTGAGACTCCTGGGTGGCTCAGTAGGTTAAACGTCCAACTTCAGCTCAGGTCATGATCTCCTGGTTCTTGAGTTCTAGTCCCACATTAGGCTCCCTGCTGTCAGCTCAGAGCCCACTTCAGACCCTCTGTGTCCCTCTCTCTCTGAATCTCCCCCACTCAGCTGTCCCTCTCAAAACTAAACTTTTAATTACTGCTTTTGCTCTGTTTAGTTTTTCTCCCGTGCAACAGACAAAATCCCTAAGACGGACCTGTTTTTTTGTTTGTTTGTTTTGTGTCTGTGTGTGTGTGCGTGTGTGTGTGTTTTGCCTCTTCCTTCTTATTCGTTAACCTTTCTTTTTCTGTTTCTTCTGTTTCCATCCACAATCTGAGAACCTCTGACACCACTATGCTGCATGTGACTCCTGGTATGTGGGGTGGACGTCCCGCTGTGTATGACCTTTGAAATCATTTTAATTTTGCTCTGCGTTTTTGAGCTCCTTAACATTCTCTTTTCTCTTCCTGAAATCCTTCTCTGTTTCTTTATTTCCACTTTTTTCCTCCTCCTGTGGCTCCCTATTTCTGTTCCATTGTGACCAAATCCTCTTGGATGTCTCGAAGGCCCTAAGATATTTTCAAGTATCATCATATTTGTGTGTGTGTGAACAGTAAGTTTTTTTCCAGTGATCTTTATCCCCCTTAATCAGGGTAATGCTTATTTTCCCTTTGTTCATCTTTATCTTTTAAAAAGTACTGTGTTAACATTTTTTTTTTTTCTAATCCACATTGCCCCAGTGTCCTGGGATATGTTACAGAGCACGGAGGTAATTTAGTGTGGTTTTCCAACTTCTCTGGGCCTGTGTTTTTCCTCTGGTGGCTCAGAGGGTATAGGTGGTGGTTTCTTTCTACATCTGTCCCCAGGAACGCGGCCCTTCGTGGAAATTCCTCCAAGATTTGGCCTGTGTTCTCTTATCTTCATGTCACAGTTGGTGCTGGGTGTCTTTCCTTTTTATTTATTTCTGTGTGTATTCTTTGGTGAAATTAGCGAGGAAATGACTCTGGGCCAGCACTCAGACCCGGTTGGTGGGTACTTGGGAAGTCCTCGGAGAGGCGGTGTGCGGTAATAGGGAAAAACACAGGGCATCCGAGCGAGTAGCCTTCCCTCCAGCTCTGCCTGTGTGTGCTGTGTGAACGTAAGCCCATCACTGGTACTCAGAGCGTCGGCTTCCTCAGCTAATAGGAACATCCACACGAAGGGTCAAATGGGATACCACATCTGAGGTGCGTGGCACCTGGTGTGTTTTGTCCCCCGCCCTCCTGTTCCAAATAGCAAGCATCGAGTTGAACTTCTGGTCAACCAGCTTCTGCTCTCCTGACTCAGAGTCTGTCCGTGTCTGGACCCCGTTCTCTCACGGCCAGAGCCTGCTTCATATCTAGAGATGCTTTCCGCATGGACTGTGATCTGGGGATGCCTTCTCTGCTTGGCAGGATACTCCCGGGATTCCTTGTGGAGAGGCAGCAATAGTGGAAGGTTAGGAACCGAGGCTGCCTGTCATTTCCAGATCTGCTCCTTAACACCTGTGGGACCACAGTCAGACTCCCTCTCCTTCTCTCTGCTTCCTTCTCCTCATCTTTAAAATGGGGAGAGGGGCGCCTGGGTGGCTCAGTTGGTTAAGTGTCCAACTTTGGCTCGGGTCATGATCTCACAGTTCGTGAGTTCGAGCCCCGCGTCGGGCTCTGTGCGGACAGCTCAGGGCCTGGAGCCTGCTTCGGATTCTCTGACTCCCTCTCTCTCTGCCCCTCCCCTGCTCACTCTCTGTCTCTGTCTCTCTCTCTCTCTCTCTCAAAAATAAACATTAAAAAATTTTTTTTAAATAAAATGGGGATAATGATTTACCTGCCACATAGGGTTAGCTGAACCGCGTAAAGCCCTTAGGACAGGTCCTGACACATGGTGAGCATAGTATCAGTGTTTGCCACGGTGATGTTGATGGTGGTGATGATGATGGCAGCCACCACCATTGTCATCAGCCTCTCCTGCCGCAGACTGCCACATCCGGGCCCACTGTGTTCTGCCGGCCTGGTTCAGCCTTCCACTGCCACCCTCCCCCTCCCCGGCTGTCTGCGTCTTTGTGCCTGCTGGACTCGGCGGGTTGGGTCTGATTCCCCTCCCGTCTCTCTCTCCCCATGGCTGTCACCTTCTCCACGCGCACGGCGACAGATGTGCAGAGTCCCTGTCCTTGGAGACACAGAATAAGAAACAAGCCCACCATCCAGAAAAAGCTCACCCCCCAGAAAGCCTTAGACATTGATCTGCCTAAAGGCAAGAAACTGAACCGAAGGATCCTTCAAGGTCATGCCTCTGCACAGAATCTTTCAGAGACTCCACGGCTTCCCGAGGACAGAGTCCGAATTCCAAAATGTTGTACCATCTGTCCTCTCCACTTCAGCCTCGTCCCGTCCCCGGCGGTACGGTCACAAGCCTGCCCCTGGAGCCCTGAGAATTACCTGTGGGCCTGACCACGCCTCCACACCTTCCCATTGGCTCATACCTTTGCCGGGACAGCCCCCCGCTTCCCACCCTCCTCCCTAGACCCCGGAAAACCCTTGTGCCCCCCCCCTCCCCCCCCCCCCCCCGTGGCGCAGCCTCTGTCTCCGTCAGCGCTCACCGAGGAAGCACACTCCCGGCCCTGCTCCCGTGTCCTCGCCGTGTCCTGTGTCAGCTGCTGTAACAGCACACGGGCCACCTGCCTGAAATCCGTGGTTTCCTGTGGCAACAGAACGCTGAATAAGTGACACTTGTGACATCAACAAAGCATAGCTTTACTTTTGTCCCCTTTTGCCCCTTGAACATATATCCAGTTACAGCCTTGTCACTCTGCTCCTGGATGAAAACTTTTTTTTTTTTTTTTTTTTGGTCCACAAGACATTTAAGAATTTAAATATTTTACTCATACGGAAAAGTACAGAGCGGATTAGACAGCGCATCCCATAACAAGTGGTATATTGAACAATTGAACAAACGGTAACATGTTAATATTTGCTTCAGAATTTAAGAAGTTAAACGTTATACACTTGGTGTCCCTTACGTGGCCAACAGGAAGTGATGCCTGCAACCCCGTTAAACTGTTGTGGCCTTAAGATCAAGACTGTCACTTCCACCCAGCCGGAATCCCCCATACTACGTGTGCCTAGAACAAGATCTCCTCTTAAAATTCCGTCTAAAATGTGCCCTACTGCCACTGGCTGGGTTTTTGTTTTTGTTTTTAATTTTTACTCAGGAGGCTATTTAAGCTTTATCCATGTCGCTGTGTGTAGGTTGAGATTATTTCAAATGCCGAAGGGCAGCCCGTTGTACTATCACTGACGCCATCAGCGTCACGTCATTGGTCATTTAGATGGTCCGCAAGTTTTGATCGCCGGGGACAGACACCTGGAAGCGGAACCGCCCCGGTGTGGGCACAACATCGGCTCCATTAAGAGTTGCCAAAAAAAATTAAAAATTAAAAAAAAAAAAAAGAATAGTGGGGGGGCGGGACAAAAAAAAAGAGTTGCCAAAATGTTTCCCGAAGTGCTTGTTTCAATGTTTAATCCCACCGATGATCGCTTCCTCGCTTTGAGAGCGTGCGCACGCATGCGTGTATGCGCCCGCACAGGGAGGGCAGAGGGACCCTGAGGCAGGCTCCCTGCTCAGCGCAGAGCCCCTCACGGGGCTTGATCTCAGGACCCTGAGATCATGATCTGGGTCGAAGTTAGGAGTCGAGCACTTAACCGGGCACCCAGGTTCCGCCCCCCCCCCAGGTTCCCCCCACCCCCACCCCCCACCAATGCTTTCTCGCTTATCTGCATCCTTGGGAACTAAATCTTTGCCAAGATGTGAAATGACGTTTTGTGGTCCTTTTGGCTTGTTTTGCCTTTAATACTGGAGAGGGTGGCCATTTCCCCCACGTGCATCGGCCATTGGGGTTTTCTCTTTTGTGATTTGCCTGTTCGTATTCTTTGCCAGAGTTTCAGTTTGGTGGTGCGTCGTTTCCTTTTGATTTGTTTGACCCATTGTTCTCCTCCTACCTCTGGGTGACTCAGTGCTTCTGGGTAGTAGCAAAAGTAGAATAATTTAAGCCTCTCTGGCTACAAACTCCAGCCAAATCACCACAATCCCAGGAGAGAGAGAACTTCCATCTTTTTCCCGTAGAAGAATCTAGACGAGATGAGTAAAATAGTCAAGCTAGCGTGGCTGGGCAACTGCAGGGTTTGCAACCCCGTGGTTGATTTCTTAGACTGGCTCCGCTGACATCATTGGATGCTGAGACCCATTAGCGTTGCTCAGATACCCTTCTGAGTTCTCCCGGGCAAGTGAACCCTGCTATACGTAACTCAAATTATTCCTCTTCATAACATCATTCTCGCATTTTTTGTTATGGTGACTCTTGACGGGGGCTCACTAAATCTCTCTTCCAATTACTATTTCATGGGGTGCGTGGGTCCCGGTGCCAGGGCAAACCAGAGTGGATCACACACACGCCTTGCAGCCTTGCTGAAGCATTTAACTCTACTTGATTGGATTCCTACTGTTTGCTCGGTCCCCTCATTTACACGGTCACACTTCTGCCTGTTCTCTCTTGCTCTCTCCTGCACCCTCCAGTAAGATCTGACTCTTTCTGCAAGGCCTGACCTATTCTGTTCCACCTGAATCTATTAACTGTGCTGGTTAGGTAGCCGGGTTGTTGACCTTGACCTCCTTGTAGGAGATTGTTTTTTGGATTTTTTTAAAACTTTTTTAAAAAGTTTATTTATTCTTTGGTGGGGGGTACAAGCAGGGGAGGGATAGAGAGAGCGGGAAAGAGGGAATCCCAAGCAGGCTTTCCAGTGTGGGGCTCGAACTCATGAACCATGAGATCATGACCTGAGCCGGCCACTTAACCGACTGAGCCACGCAGGCACCCCTGATTAATTGTTTATCATTAATAATTTATAGAAAAAAATTGAGATTAGCTAGAGATCCATCTGTTTCAAACTCATATTCAAACTAGTCTTTTCAAACTAGTATTTTCTGGTTTGGTTTCTTACCTTCCCTAGCTTTTAGATCATAATTTATTCACATCTGCTCTGTGACATAGTTCCCTTTGACTTCTTTTCAACATTTCTGTGTGTGTGTGTGTGTGTGTGTGTGTGTGTGTGTGTGTGTTTTGGGGGGGTCAGTCTTTATAAGCAGCAGATAGCTGAATTTTAAAAATTCCAACCAATAGTCTGTCTTTAAAGAAATAAATGTAGGGGCGCCTGGGTGGCGCAGTCGGTTAAGCGTCCGACTTCAGCCAGGTCACGATCTCGCGGTCCGTGAGTTCGAGCCCCGCGTCAGGCTCTGGGCTGATGGCTCAGAGCCTGGAGCCTGTTTCCGATTCTGTGTCTCCCTCTCTCTCTGCCCCTCGCCCGTTCATGCTCTGTCTCTCTCTCTGTCCCAAAAATAAATAAACGTTGAAAAAAAAATTTAAAAAAAAAAAAAAAAAAAAAAAAAAAAAAAAAAGAAATAAATGTACACTTTATGTGTAGGGGTTGGGCAGGACATTATAGACACTTTAGGAATAATTTGTTCTGCCTTTATTTTGTGTTGTCTGTTCACCATTGGATAGATTGCATTCTCTTACCTGTTGAATAGATTACTGCCCCCCCCCACACACACACCTTTTTTCCTGCTTGATTTGGAAGCTCCACATTTCTGTTATTTTACATTTTAAAATACATGTTTTAACATTTTTTTTTTACAAAGTTCAAAATTACTCAGTATCTCCATGACCCTCCTAAGAAAGACAGCGACTGCCACTTCCATGTCCTTGATGATTGTTGTCTGGAATTTGGGTGACCCTGATGCTGTCGTGTAGATGCAATGTGACTCCTAGGACGTCCTGGCCCGTGCCCCGGGGTGACATTTGTTTGCTTCCTCTGGCCTCCCTGGGGTTAGCTGTGTGTGAGCCCAGGGGGTTGTTGGAGCCTGATGGCCTTTCCTGAGCAGGGGGGGCCTGGTCTCAGTGCCAGGGGGCCCCACCCCCCTTATTTCACCTGGGCAGGTTCAGTCCTCTTTTCCCAGCAGGTGAGGAGCCTCCCTGTTTCCTCTGTCTGTCACTGTACCTGCAGCCAGCAGGCTCGCACATTCAATGCAATTTTCTGCCTTCAATTTTGGCTCAGGTTTTGGCTACAGAAATGATAACTTGGTTCTTTAGCGGGACCGTGTCTTTCCTTTTCCTTACTTATATTGGAGTGGGGTCGGGATGCTCCAAGCGTGCCTTTCTGGTGCCAACTTGACTGGTGCACTCGTGCCAGATTTTTGGCTTCCTGAGGGCAAGAACTACTTCCTTAATTTCTGTGTCTCTATTAGGAGCCCTGCGCTGGGTCCGTAAAATAACATCGAGAATGTGAGTTTATACTACTTGCAACCTAGCAGGTGCGCCTGACACGGTTCCATGAATGCTGGCAGAAGATACAAGACTCCTGGTCAGAGACAAGGCCTGTTGCTGACAGCAATAGCTTCTTGAGCTGGTTCTCTGAGCCCTAATTCCTACAAGACGACACTTGGAGGGCCCGGTGTCACCTGCATAGAGTTACAGCAGAGGACCCCTGAGCTTAAGGTACCCACATCTTTTATAATGGGCAGTAAACCTACCTGCCTTTGTCCTGGAGAGACATGCCATCTGTATCATACCTGACCATGATCTAACTTGCCCTTTGGAGAAGACATCATACCTTCAAAGGCTGTTCTCTCTGCAGATGCCCTTGAGAAGATAGTCCTAAGCAAAGGCAGTCGGTGGTTGTGCTGTAAGACGTGCAGAGATGTGAAAGGCCCAAGGAGAATTGTCTCTGAGCAGGTGGCTGCTCAGTAAAGTCTTCTCCTCAATGCATGATGGTTCTCTTCCATCATGATGCACATTATGATAATGGTGGTGTAGAAAAAGCAGACTAGTCCTTGCAACGAAGGAGGATCTTAGTGTTGCCTGCAGCTCTAGGAGCCAACAGCAATGAATGCGGGGAGAATTTGGTCTCTGCATTGGGAGGATAGACTGGTTGGCAAAGGCCTGTCGAGAATGGGTCCCAGAGGACCCCACAGCCTCTGCCTCTCATCCCTGGAGGCATAGCTGGTGCCCCCCCCAACCCTCCGTACTTGGGCCACTGCTGTGCCTCTGCCAACTCCATAAAGAACTTTCTAGAGTCCCTGATCTTTTGCAACACTGGCTGAGGATCCAAGATCCTGGGTGAATATGTCTGGTTCGACAAGCCTGAGGCAGAGGAGCTGACTTTTTGAAGATTTATTCTGAGGAATGAATGGGCTCAGATTCTCACCAAGACACTTATGCTGGGGAAGTTTCCGGACACAAGAAGGAAATTCGGATCCTGAGCCTGTGCTTTGCTTTAATATACACTTTTGGTAGCAGCTAATATATGTATTAGTTTGCTTTGCTGTGATTCATGATAGGCACGAAGAAGGATGATTTTGTTTTGTCTGCACTGCTTTTTGTGAGCCCTGTGGCACGTGCATCTATCACGTAAGCCCCTGCAGGTATCCATCATCCACGTGACAGGCCTGTCAGGCTGAGTGCCATATACCAGCCCCTCTGACTGTAAAATCTTGCGGGAGGAAGCAGGTTTTTCCTGGCTGTAAGCCCTCTTCAAGAGCATATATCTTCAAATAGGATAAGTGTCAAAGGCAGGACCTAGTTCACCCTCTCATTTCTGGGAACGCCTGAGCCCTTCCCCTACCTGGCCCTTCTTCCCAGCTGATGGGAGCCTGGGTCAGTTTAAATGCAGGACTCTGTAGAGGTAACCATGGCTCAAAGACCAAATCCTCTGCTATTTCTGCATCTGGGGAGGGGGCCGCTCTGGGAGGAAGAACAGAGCTCAGCACTAGGAGTGTGTGGTCCTAGACCATCCCCTGCACTTACGTCTCTGAAGTAAGGGCTTCTTCGGATGGCCTGTCCAGCTGCCAGATTTGCCTTTTCCTCTGCTTCCCTGGTCAGCCCTGCTCAGAGACACTAGCGTCCGTGACCGTTGAGGCCCCGCCATGACCAAGTGGGCAACCTTGTTCTTTACCCTCGTGTGCACACTTTGTCTTAGGATGTCTTTTGTTGTTGTTCTTAACTGAAATCATTGCCCCAAGTCACCGGTTGTCTCCCCCCACCGAAAAAGGTTTATCCTGAGAATCGTCTAAATCAGTTGTGCGTAGTTGGAAATGGTCTCTCCTGGAGCACTAAGTCTGGTGTAACTGGGGGGTACCCAAGACATCAAATGGAAACACCACAATGTAACTAATAATACGGTGTTTCATACTGGAGTTGATATCATAAAGAGAAGGTGAAGCAGCAAACGGGTGTGAAAGTTAGTGCATAAGAGGGGGGACCAAGAGGCACAGAGCCTACAAGATTATAGGTGTTTCCCGTGAAGCACACGGTAGACGTTGGGTGTAGATCATGTCAGGAAAATTAACAAGGGAGGATGGATGGAAGAGAGAATAGAAACACTGGTTCTGATGTTGGACTTAAACTTCATCTTTTTGGGTAATTTTTAAGTTGAGATATAACTGACCTACGACATTATATTCGTTTCAGTGTACAACGTAACGATTCGATATTTGTACATATTGTGAAATGAGCACAATATAGACAACAAGACCACAATGAATCTAGTTAATTGACCCCCATCACCACACGTAGTCACAATTTTATTTTCTTGTGATGAGCACTTTTAAGATCTCACCTCTTAGCAACTTTCAAGTATACGATATAGTATCATTAACAATAGTCACTATGCTGCATATTACGTCCTCAAGACTTCTTAAACTTACAACTGGAAGTTTGTAACTTTCGATCCTCAATTTCCTCCCCCCCACCCCCCCACCTCTGGCAGCCACCATTCTCTTCTCTGTATCGATGAGTTTGGGTTTTGGTTTGTTTTTAGATTCCACGTTTAAGTGGGATCATGTGGTATTTGTCTTTCAACATTTCACTTAGTGTAGTGCCCTCAAGGTCCATCCATGTTGCTGCAAATGGCAAGATTTCATTCTTTTGTATGGCTGAATTATAGATATATAATTACATACATTACATTACATTGTATATACATAATTGCATTATATAATTACATAATATAATTAATTATATATTAGTTATATAATATATACATATTGTACATAGTATAATTAATTATAATATGTATAATTATACATATGATTATGTGTAATATGTATAATTATACTTAGTATAATTATATATATTAGATAATTGATTATATAATTACATTATATATAATTACATTATATTATATAATTACATTATATATAATTATATATATAATTATAATATAATTATTATATATATATATATATATATATATATATATATATATATATATATATAATTACACACCACAGTTTCTTTATCCGCTCGTCCAAGAATAGACCCTCAGGTTGCTTGCATGTCTTGGCTGTTGTAAACAATGGTGCAGGAAACGTGGGGGCGAAGGTGTCTCTTTGAGCTAGCATTTCAACTGCACCCTTTTCAATGACCTAGAACACAGATGCCACCGACCAGAGGGGTCAATGTCAGACGGGTGGCAGAAGAGGCGAAAACACGGCCCAAACTCCCTACTTAACGTGTCCCTCCACGGTGGTGCTCTCTCTGGGCCTCCTTATTTGGGTTGGGTCTGCCCAGAAAAGCACATCTATATGTGCACAGCAGTCTTCTTTCTGCTGAGACGACACTGAGCCAGAGACTGATTCGATTCCATGGAAGGCCCAGCGGACGTGAAGCCCCAGCGTGGATTCCTGGCTGGAGGACAGGACTTCCCTCCCCCAGACAGAAGGTTAATGGGAACAGACACCAGCATCTCTCAGGAGTTTTGGTCCCAGCTTCCAGAGGTGCTGCCCAAATGGAGCCTGTGCTGGCTTCCAACCTAACTGCTAATCTGAGCGGAACTGGCCCCGTCCAGGCAGGGGCTGCAGAGCTGGGACCAGGTTGTGACCCCCCCCCCCGCACCGCATGCCGGGAAATTTCTTTCCAGCTGACAGCAGGGCCCGGGAAAGAACATCTGCTCCGACATTTGCCAAGTCACAGCTGTCTCTGCTGATGGCTTATTCCTTAGAACTTGCTGGTATCTGCCCACTCATTCTTGCCAGCTCATCCAGGTCACAGGGTATCTCACGTCACTGTTGTCCACCAAATTGTCCTAGAGCCTTTTTTAGGGATGGGACGATGAGGTAGAATGGTGTTATGCCCAGAATTCGTGATCCCCAAAGACCACCAGGGAGCTGAGTCCGATGCAAAAGCAAAAGAGCCTTTATTCGAGCTAGCTCCAGCTCAGTCCCCTACCTGCACCGACGCAGCGGTGAGATACCGGAGAGAGAGCGAGTTTCAAAAGCACAAAGGTTTTATAGGGGTCTAGGGGCAGTTGGTGAGGTAATGGCTGTGTCCTCAGCCGATTGGCTGGGGAAGGGTCGTGGCCTGGGCTGATTGGCTGGGGACGGGTCGGAGTCCTGTTACGCAGGTCACTGGGCGTGTTTTGATCAGGAAGTTTGAACGGGTGAGCAGAAGGTTACTCAAGGGGAGGAGGCGTGGTCTAGGTGAAGGACACAGAACAAAATGGAGTCGGCTGGCGTAGGCCCGCCCTTTGATTCCCCCCTTGTCATGTAGCTTAGGGACCCAATCATGGGACCAGCTGCATTTATGGTGACAAGGGGAACAGAGTTTGGAGGTTTACGCAAAGTTCTGGGAAGCAAGTGTCCCTGGGGTGGCTCTGGGAGGTCTGATTAAGTATTGTCCCCGAGCTGGTGTCTGTGATCTGCCAGGTGATGTTTTGGGGGGCGTGGGGACTCCTGGCAGCATGAGCAATGACAAGCAGACTTAACAGAGTTACCAATATTAGGTGGGTCAAATGCGCTGTAGCTTGAGCTTGAGTGGGTTGCGTTGGTCCCGACTGATGGCCCATCGCGTGACGAAGTCCTTCCGATCGAGGAGGGGTCCGCTGGCCGAACGTGGGTGTGATGGACCCAGGTCGCGATGCCGTCTACTTTGAGAGCAGTGGGGGTTGTCAACACCACGATGTAGGGTCCCTTCCAGAGTGGCTCGAGGGTCTCTCGGTGGTGCCTCTTGACGTAGACCCAGTCTCCCGGCCTGTACTGATGAGGTGCCAGGGTCGGGCCAGCCTCATAGATGGCACGGAGGTGCGGCCAAATGTCCTCGTGCGCCCTCTGGAGCCCTTTCAAGGAAAGAAAAAGTTCTTGATCTTTAAACTCAGCAATAAGTTCAGCTCGAAGGCTGGGAATAACAGGGGGTGGCCTGCCAAACATGATCTCGTAGGGAGTAAAACCCAGAGTGTAAGGAGTGTTTCTAACCCAGTAAAGGGCGTACGGTAGGAGAGTTACCCAGTCCCTGCCAGTCTCCATGTTTAATTTGGTAAGGGTCTCTTTTAGGGTTCTATTCATTCTACCTGTCCTGAGCTCTGGGGCCTATAAGCACAATGTAATTTCCAGTTTGCCCCCACCGCCTTGGCTACTGCCTGTGTTACCTGCGAGATAAAAGCTGGTCCATTGTCTGATCCTACCATGGCAGGAAAACCATACCTGGGTAAGATGTCTTCTAGTAGCTTCTTAGCCACCGTCTGAGCTGTTTCATGCTTGGTTGGGTATGCCTCCACCCAGCCAGAGAAGGTGTCTGTAAATACTAAAAGATATTTATAACCATACTTTCCTGGTTTGACTTCAGTGAAGTCGACTTCCCATTGGGCTCCCGGTCTGGTGCCTCTGAGCCTGGTTCCTTTTTTATTTGATGTGGCTCTCGCGTTGGTGAGTTGGCAGGTCTTGCAGGCAGATACAACTTGCTCTGTTTTGGTGTCCTGTTGGTGAATCATGATTCCTGAGCTCTAATATTGAGACTCCGAGCCCGTCTGGCAGCATGAGCTCCTTGTTAGGTGTATACCACCATCCCTTTATCTCCTGGGCCATGGGGAGTTTCTTGATCCGCTATAACTCCTCCTGGGAGTATTTGGGCTGGTCTGGTAAAACTGGGTCTCCCAAGTCCGGTGGGTGTTAAGCCGTTTTCTAGCTCCCAACGTTAGCGCCTTGGTGAGGGTGACGAGCTCTGCTCGCTGGGCTGACGTTCTGGAGGGTAGAGCCTCCGCCCATAAGGTGTCCGTTTCGGTGACCACCGCTGCACCCGCATACCTGTGTCCGTCCCGCACAAAGCTGCTGCCATCAGTGAACCAAGTAGCCTCGGCATCAGGGAGGGGCCAGTCGGTCAGGTCCGTCCGGAATCCATGTACTTGTTCCAGGATTCCCGCACAGTCATGTAGTGGAGCACCTAGGTCAGGGTCGGGCAGCAGGGTTGCAGGGTGAGGGCTGCACTGGGGTGGAACCGCACTCGTGGAGGGTTGAGTAGGAGGCTCTGGTAATGAGTCACACGTGTGTTGCTCATCCCTCTATCAGGAGGCTGTTTCAGGACCCCTTCAAAGGCGTGTGGGGTCGTGATCCAGATCTCCTGTCCTAGGGTCAGTTTGTCTGCGTCCTTGACTAGGAGTGCTGTCGCCGCAATAATTCTTAGGCATGGCGGACAGCTGGCAGCCACTGGGTCTAGTTTCTTGGACAGGTAAGCCACTGGGCGGTTCCAGGGGCCTAAGGCTTGAGTTAGAACCCCTTTTGCTATTCCCTTATGTTCGTCTACAAAGAGGTGGAAGGGCTTCGTAATGTCTGGTAGGCCCAGGGCTGGGGCACTTAGGAGGGCCTTTTTTAACTGATTAAAGGCAGTTTCTTCTTTTTCAGCCCATTTAAATGTTTTCCCCTCTTTGGTAGCTTCATATAGGGGCCTGGCGATCTCAGCAAAACCTGGAACCCAGAGGCGGCAGTAGCCGGCTGATCCTAGGAATTCCCTCACTTCTCTTCGGGAGGTGGGAGTAGGGAGCTTTAGGACAGTTTCTTTTCTGGCATCTGATAACCGCCGCTCTCCGCCCTCCAGGATATATCCCAGGTAACTTATCCTCTCCCTGCATATCTGAGCCTTCTTCGCGGATGCCCGGTACCCTATGGCCCCCAGGGTAGCCAGCAGGTCCTGGGTCCCTCGCTCACAGTCTTTGGCCGTGTCGGCAGCAATCAGGATGTCATCTACGTACTGTAGAAGGGTGAGGCCAGGGTGCTCCCTTCTGTACTCACCCAGGTCCTCGTGTAGTGCCTCGTCGAAGATGGTGGGTGAATTTTTGAATCCCTGAGGTAGCCGTGTCCAGGTGAGTTGCCCACTGTAGCCCTCCTCCGGATCATGCCACTCGAAGGCAAACAAGGGTTGGCTCTGGGGTGCCAGCGGCAGACTGAAGAAGGCATCCTTTCAATCTAGTACAGTATACCAGACCCTGGAGGGCGCCAAGGAACTCAAGAGAGTATATGGGTTGGGAACAGTTGGGTGTATGTCCGCGACCCTCTTATTTACTTCCCGGAGGTCTTGTACCGGTCGGTAGTCATTTGTGTGAGGCTTTTTGACCGGCAGTAGGGGGGGGTGTTCCAGGCAGACTGGCAAGGAACTAGTACCCCTAGGCTTCGTAGACTCCGGATGTGTGGCTGGATCCCCTTCCGGGCCTCCTGAGACATGGGGTATTATTTGATCCTTACCGGACTCTCTCCTGGCTTGAGCTCTACCAGGACTGGGGTCCTGTGAGGGGCTAGTCCCATTCCCCCCATCTCTGCCCAAACCGAGGGGAATTCTTGTAGCCATCTGTCTATATTATCCTCTCTCGGGAGCACCTCCTGGTGGAGGCAGTATTCATCCTCCAGTTTCATGGTCAGGACCTGGATGGGGTGGCCCTTGCCATCGGTGACCTGAGGCCCCCCTTGTCTGAAAGTTACCTGAGCTCCAATCTTGGTCAGTAAGTCCCGTCCTAACAGCGGGTAGGGGCATTCTGGTATTACCATAAAGGAGTGGGATACCCGTCCCGTCCCCAAATCTACTGTTCTTCGGGTAGTCCATGAATACCGGCTCATACCAGTTGCCCCTTGTACCCAGGACTTCTTGCTGGCTAGTTTTCCTTGTGGGGTGCGGAGGACCGAATGTTGTGCTCCGGTGTCGATGAGGAAGTCAACAGGGGTCCCCTCCACTTTAAGAGTTACCCTGGGTTCGGGGAGAGGGTCCGAACCCCGACTCCCCTAATCATTTAGTTCATCTAGCTCTAGGACTTTTACTCGATCAGTCTTGCTTCCCTTCCCGCCGGCCCTTTTTGGACAATCTCGGGCCCAATGCCCTATCTCCTTGTAGCATGCGCACTGATCCTTCTGCGGCCTCTGCTTCCCCCCCTTGGTGGTTCCTTTACCTTTTCTTTTTTTTTTTTTTTTAATTTTTTTTTCAACGTTTATTTATTTTTGGGA
Source organism: Lynx rufus (assembly GCF_022079265.1). Taxonomy (NCBI): domain Eukaryota; kingdom Metazoa; phylum Chordata; class Mammalia; order Carnivora; family Felidae; genus Lynx; species Lynx rufus. The sequence continues at coordinate 14,604,641 of NW_025814842.1, read as the reverse complement.
CAGAGAGAGACAGAGCATGAACGGGGGAGGGGCAGAGAGAGAGGGAGACACAGAATCGGAAACAGGCTCCAGGCTCTGAGCCATCAGCCCAGAGCCTGACGCGGGGCTCGAACTCACGGACCGCGAGATCGTGACCTGGCTGAAGTCGGACGCTTAACCGACTGCGCCACCCAGGCGCCCCCTCCTTTACCTTTTCTTGCATCGTCTGCCAGCTGCCGGAGACAGCGGTCTCGTTCCTCGGGGCAGTCAGCAGTGATAGCTAGTAGTATTCTGGCCAGGTCTCGAGTCTGCTTACTGCTGGCAGCCGCCATGGCGCGAGCCTGCTTGTCCTCAGGAGGCTCCCGGTTATTACATACCTTTTCGGCTACCACCAGTAAGTCCTGCAGACTTTTTCCTCCTAGTCTGTCTATTCTCTGTAATTTTCTCCTAATGTCTATGGCCGATTGGTTTACAAAGGCCAGGATAACAGCTGCCTTGCTTTCCGGAGCCTCTGGATTGATGGGGGTATAGGTACGGAATGCCTCCATGATCCGTTCTAAAAAGGCAGCCGGAGATTCATCTTTTCCCTGTTGTACATTTCCTACCTTGGCCAAATTGGTTGGCTTTCTAGCAGCCATTCGGAGACCCCCCATTAGAGTCTGGCGGTAGACCCGGAGCCTCTCCTTACCTTCTGCCGTGTTGAATGAAATCCCACTGGGGCCGAGTTAAGGGGAAGGAGGCATCTATCTGAGCCTGGTTGGTGGTGGGATTCCCGTCTGCGCCTGGGGGTCCGGTGGCTCGCAGGGGCAGAATAGTGGAGTCGGCGGTGGAGGCGGATTGCTCCCTCTGAGCCCTTTGTCTGATAAAGGGCGGGCTTCCCACTGGAGCGTTTCCGCCTCCCGCTCTCGGAACAGCATCTGCCTCCCCCGGAGGGGGAGGATGGTGTTCTTCCGGCATCCTAGAGGGGTTATACGGGGGAGGAAAAATTAATTCTTCTACCCCCCTTCTTCTTCTTCTACCCCCCTGTAGGACAGGGTAGAGGGGTGCTGAAGGCTGGGTAAGACTTTTCTTCTTCTTTGTCCCCTGCAAAGCAAGAATGGGTTTTGGCTCCGGAGGGAGCGGGGCTAGGAAGGGCTTAAGCCAAGAGGGTGGGTCTTCTACAAGGTCCTGCCAAGTGATAATGTAAGGGAGCTGATCAAGATGGCCCGTCTTAGGCCGAGAGATGATACTCCTGACTTGGTGGGAGGTCGAAGGTCCCCTCTGGTGGCCATCCGACATTGAAAGTTGGCCACTCGCTAGAACAAAAAAACTGCCACCGACCCTTTCGGACTTCCACACTGAGGTTGTTAGCTCTTCCCCTCACATCCTTAAAGTGATCAATCATAATACTTAGAGGAGTAGTGTAAGTCTGTCCCATAACGTCCGTCCAGTAAGTCCACAGAACAAAACAGAGAAACACAAAAACAGACAAACAGAGGCCCCTAGAAAGTCTTCCAACTCCATGGAAGCAAAACTGAAAGCTAGCTTAGTCCTTTGAGGGGATTCCACGTCCCTCCAAAACCGATGAGAGGATTCCACGTCCCTCCAGAAGGGAGGATCGGAACGTCTTCCGAAACTCCCAGCCCATGGTCCTCCAGAATTCCAGAAATGAGCTCACACAGAAAAGACAGAACAAATGGACAGACACTAACCGTGGCCAGTCAGGCTCTCCGGGTCGGGGGTCCCTCGGGGGTCTTGGGGATCCCGGGCCGAGCCCCCAAATGTTATGCCCAGAATTCGTGATCCCCAAAGACCACCAGGGAGCCGAGTCCGATGCAAAAGCAAAGAGCCTTTATTCGAGCTAGCTCGAGCTCAGTCCCCTACCTGCACCGACGCAGCTGTGAGATACTGGGGAGAGAGCGAGTTTCAAAAGCACAAAGGTTTTATAGGGGTCTAGGGGCAGTTGGTGAGGTAATGGCTGTGGCCTCAGCTGATTGGCTGGGGAAGGGTCGGAGTCCTGTTACGTAGATCGCTGGGCGTGTTTTGATCAGGAAGTTTGAATGGGTGAGCGGGAGGTTACTCAAGGGGAGGAGGCGTGGTCTAGGTGAAGGACACAGAACAAGATGGAGTCGGCCGGCGTAGGCCCGCCCTTTCAAATGGTAGCAGAAGAAGACACCCCAAGAAATCAGTGGAGCCAGTGCCCCAGAGCCTGGAAGAACTGGCCATTCCTTCCTTCCCAGGAGCCGAGAATATAGCCCTGGTTGCTTTGATTTCTTTACTGCAAGGATGCTCGAAATCAATAAAGGCGATCATTGTATTTACTGCCTATGTGGTTGAACTGCATCCATTCAGGCTACGTAGGCAAGGTCAGCCTGCATTAGTTAGAGATATCTCATTATGTAGGCATTTTCAGGGTATGGCGTTTTATCATGGTATTTCACCGGATTTTTGTGTATCTAGGTAATTGGAATTAGCTGCTACTTCTAAAAAGTGTTTTTAAATGGAAGCTCTGAGACACATTGATAATTAGCATCCTTTTATACCCTCAATTAAACTGCCAAAGTGCCTAGCAGTTTTCTTTCTTCTTAAGTTACTTAAATACAGCCATGTAATTTTATTTACCCGATTTGTTTGCTCAGGCGGTCCATCTTCAATGACAGTGAAAAGGAAGACTTAGGCTGTACTCCCATCAGATCATCAGACATTGTAAAAATTTGCCACGTCCAAAATTCTTAACGAGGGTTTATAGCATATAAATGCATCTTTGGTTTCAAAAGCCTACATCTTGAACAAGGAAAAGACACATTTCTTTCTTTTTTTTTTTTTTTTGTAAAATGTTTAGTCATTTTTGAGAGAGAGCACAAATGGGAGAGGGGTAGAGAGAGAGGAAGACACAGAATCGGAAGCAGACTCCAGGTTCCAAGCTGTCAGCACAGAGCCCGACGTGAGGCTCAGACTCAAGAGCTGTGAGATCAGGACCTGAGCCGAAGTCGGACGCTCAACCCACGGAGCCCCCGGGCACTCGAAGCAAAAAGACACATTTCTGTTCAAACCACGCAGTGAGTCTGCTATATACTGCCTCACAGACCCATATCTACTAGTTTATCCATTTTTTTTCTGTGGTGCACACAGCAGAAACAGTAAACTCTTGAAGCAGAATTCAATTTTCAGGAAATGCCTCTGTTAAGCCGTGCAGGGTGGTTTTTTCAAAAGCGCATCGAGCACCTACTTGTGCTGGGTGCTATGAGACCATCAAGTGTCAGCTCTCAAAGGACCCCCCGCCCCCCGCCACCCACTTTGGGGATGGTGTGAGGGGTTTGAAAGGCAAGCATGGTTGTGACCTGCTGGACATCTCCTGGGGCTCAGTGCCGGTGGCACGGTTGGTCTTTTTTAGAGCTGGCATCAGATGACTGTTCTGAGCTGCAAAATCTGGGGAACGAACAAGAGATCGCGAGAGACCACACTCTGGCCACGTGCTTTGCCGGTCTGCAAACCAGCATCTCCTGACTGCAGCCGAGACAGCCAATGACGCTTGGTTGCCTTACAGGAATCAAATTAGGGGAGTATAAACGCCTTCCAGTCATTGCCAAGCACACGTGGCAGTGAAGCCTGAAATCCAAAGCTGTAGAGTCATCAAGCTGTAGAGTCATTAAAATCTGTTAAATTCCCTAAGTTGGAAATTGATGGCTCCCTCCCTGCACACCTTCTAAATCTCGTCTGACAGCTTTGTTGGACATCATTTATCACTCGTGACAAAATACTAACAGAGAAGTGGACACGCCTTTGACCAAATTATCACATTTTGGTTCTGGGTTTTGTTTTGTTTTTTTTTTCTGCATGTGTAGAGGTGCCTGAACTTCCTCCCAGCAGACATAAATAGACGACAAGGTAAAAATGTTCTCCTTTCAGATATCAACCAACACGATTTAAAAAAAAAAAACCCAAACCTTCCATATAATGACTCCCCTCCCCCTGGAGGCCACGTCACTTGAGGTCTGGTGGGCAAACCACTTTGAAGCCAGATACACACAAAATTGGTTTTCCTCTAGGCACGCAACGGAATGCAAACTCACTACCGAGTCGTACCCTGGGAAGTTCAAAACCACCTGAATGTCAGTGTTAAGCATGGGATCTATGTATCCATGGAAGCCTGAAGGTTTCAGAGAGGCAAGAAAATTCCAGTATTTCAGAGTCCAGGTGTGTGGAGGCCGTTCTGTGTCCATCTGTTGGATTCACTTGTAGGCACATTTCACCAATTTTTAGTTAGATTGAACTTAGACAGCTTAACCACTCAGAACCTGCTTCTATACCTGTCCAATGGGGATAATGATACGATACCACTTCCTGAGAGAAATCAGCCCATTTCTCTCACCCCCCAGCCTTTGGCAACCCCCCACCTACTCTATGAGTTCATCTTTCTTAGATTTCACATAATAGTGAGATCATACAGTATTTGTCTTTCTCTGCCTGACTTATTTCCCTTACCATGATGCCCAGCACATTCATCCGTGTTGTTGAAAATGGCAAGATTTCCTTCTTCTCTATGACTGAAAAATATTCCAGTGTATGTTTTCTTTCCCTGTACCTCCACTGAGAGATGCGTAGGTCATTGCCGTGTCTTGGCAACCGTGAACAATAGCAGTGAACATGGAGGTGCAGAGAGCTCCTCGAGAGAGTGGTTTTATTTCCTTTGGGTAGATACCCAGAAGTGGAATTTTTAATGGTAGTTCGGCTTTTAATTTTTTGAGGAACCTCCATACTGTTTTCCATAGTGGCTGCACTGACATTCCCACCCACAGGGCTCCCTTTTTTCTGCATCCTCCCCAACTCTTGAGATCTCTTGTCTTTTTGGTAATACCCATTCTAACACACATGTGATGATGTCTCATTGTGGTTTTGACTGGCATTTCCTGATGATTAGCAATGTAGGGTAACTTTTCATGCACCTGTTGGCCATTTGTATGTCTCCTTGGGAAAAACTGTCTCCTCAGGTCCTTTGTTTTTGACCTGTTTCTACTGTACCTCCCACTAAACATGCTCATTATTCCCCCATCTTCCAGTCTTCTTTTGTAGCAACTTGTCTGTAATTCCCTGTCCTACCACCCTATTGCTTCTCCCCTCTCTCCCTCAGTTCCTGGTTTGTTTATTACACCTAAAATGCCCTCAGGGTGTTTCTCACCAGTTACTTCTGTCTATTGGGAATTCTGGGTGAACTGACACAAGGCACAGCCTTGGAACTTAGGCGTTCAAGCCAGACTGAAATGAGCTCTCAGTTGTGCAGAACCAATTACCCCCAGGTCCCTCGTGCTGATGGAAGTGAGTTTTAAATCGTAGGTCTGGCTGCTTAGCAAAGATTGGGCTTCGTCAAATGGGAGAATGCCCGGGTGATGCTGGGTTGAGCTCTTCCGTGACTAAGGAGCACTTCTCCTTCTCTGCTTTTTATTGAAAATGTCATGAGCTTTATTGCCTAAGTGTTAAAGCACAAGGACAAAGTGGGAAATTACTTTAACTTCCATTCAGAGTGCTACATTTCTTGTCTATTTCCAGAGGGCACGGAAGGTCAGCTTGCCTTGCAAGAAAAGGGTGTATTTTGCAAATAAGAGTCCTTAAAACTCTAGTAACAATTTTGTGTTTCATTTTGCAAGGGCTGGATCCCAGAATAGCCTTAAGAATGTTTACTTGCTACAACCTTTTTATTTGTAACACATTGGGATTATAATACAATTTAATATAATAAATCATAATGATAAGTAAAAAAAAAATAATGGTGTTTGCTTGGTCAAAACCAGTTTGTTTCATATTGGAAGGACACTATTTTCTAATAGAATCAAATAACTATTAAATCTCGGGATCAGTAGGGAGCAACAATTTATCTAAATGGATCTGTGTATGAGATCCCAACCAAATGATTATCTAACCTGTTTCGTGTTATCTATTGCCAGAAACTCTTTCCTTAGATAATATATCGCATCTTTGCTGTGCTCGGTTAGAAATCTATTCTTTATATTATGCCCCAGTTGGTCCTGGGATAGCCTACACCCATTGATCCCACTCCTGATCCAATAGAATTAATTCACTTCTCTTCTGCCTGAGAAGCTGTAAACTATTTGAAGGCAGCTTTCACATTTGCCCTGCCTTTTCACTTCTCCAAAATAAACTTCCCTAGTCCTCTCTTTGCTACATAACATCCTATTGACTTTGTCCCTATAATGCTATGTTTGACCCTCATTCCTTACAAATGGAAGCATCCAAAAGTGAATAAGACAAATTTAGGTATTACACAATAGTATGCTTTAACGAGTTAGGATTTTATGGCGTGCACTTTTATTAATGCATATCAGGAGGAAACACTTCTGTGACTTACTACCTGTCCTATGATGTATTTATTTGACTGTACTGTACCTTGATGAAAAAAATATTTAGTCTCCAAAAAATACATAGATGACATTAAGATAGAAGAATTTGTTAGGAAGAAATCGGGTCAAGAGGAAGAAGAAATCAAATGATGTCAAGGGTAAGATTCATACCCAATACATGGGTGTTCTCAGCTCCCTGCCTTCACAGCTGAGGCAAGGAGGTAACTAATCAGTTGTGATTCACAGTCTCCAAAAGATAACAGCAACCCCGGTACTCAAGAGAAATACAACCGTTTTGGGTATTGAGACATTTCTTCTGTGGCTCCATGTGAAAAGGACATTGGGTGGAATATTTAGATACGTAATTTCCAAAAGCTTATCAATTTTGATAAGCTTATACACTCGTGTAACCACCACCAACAAGAAAGATATAAAATACTTCTATCACCCCCCCAAATTTCTCGTGCCCCTTCGGACTTGGTTCCCCTAGCCCCAGCCCCTAGCAACTACTGATCTGATCTTACTGTCTACAGTAGTGTAGAAATATGACATTTCTAGAACATCCTGTAGTCATATAAGATGTAACCTTTTCATCTTTCAAGCTGCAGAATACTTGAGAGGTTCATCTGTGTTGCGTCTGTCCACAGTCCGTTCCTGTTGATTGCCTAGTAATACTCCAGTGCCCTACTCTAGCTTGTGCCCAGTTTGTTTATCCCTTCACCAATTAGTGGACATTTGGGTTATTTCCAGTCTGAAGTGTGTCTTAGGCCATTTGGGCTGCTATCCCAAAATATGGTAGCCTGGGGGTGCTTATCCATAACGGGAGTCTATTGTTCACAATTCTGGAGGTTGGGCGGTCCAAGATCAGGCACCAGCAGAATTGGTTCTGGTAGGGCCTGCTTCCTGGTTCACAGAGAGCCATGTGTACCATGTGTTCTCACATGGCGGAAGGAACAAGAGAGCTCCCTCCCCGAGATCTCTTTTATAAGGGCACTAGGCCCATTTGCAAGGATTCAGTCTTCATGACCTAAGCACTTCCCAAAGACCCCACCTCCTAACACCACCAACTTGAGGGTTAGGATTTCAACATAGGGATTTGGGGGGTGGGGTGGGGCACACGCATTCAGTCCAGTGCAGAGTAATGATGAATGTGGTTGCTGTTAACACTCATGTACAAGTCTTCATGTGGATGTACGTCTTCATTTTTCTTGCGTAGATACCTAGGTAGGGTGCTGGTGATGTGGTGGGTGTATGTTTCCCAAAGTGGTTGTACCCTTTTTAATTCCCACTAGCAATGTCTGAGCGTTTCAGTTGCTCTACATTCTTGCCAACATTTGACATTCTCACTTTTTTTATTCCTTGTTAATTTTAGACACTCTAGTAGGTTTCTGGTGGTAACTTATCATGACTTTTATTAGCTTTCTTTCCACTTGCTTGATGTTCTGTAGTGATATTTATGGTTGTATCAGTTGCCCATCTTTTATTGTATTGACTGTTTCCTTATGGTTGAGTTGGAGAGTTCTGTATATATTCTGCACACAAGTTTTTTTTTTTAAACAGGTATTTGTTTTGTAAATATTTATGCCTGATGATGGTTTGTGTTTTCATTGCCTTAACAGTGCTTTTTGAAAAAAGAGGGCTTCCATTTTTGTGAAGTCCAGTTTGTCATATTCGTCTCATGATTCATGTTTTATGTGTTCTACCTAGAAGTCTTTGCTTAACTCAGGGGGGGCCTCCTGCGCTTTCTTCTATATGTTTTTCTCATTTTAGGTTTAATATTTTGATTGTATCAGTTTTGAACAGTTTATCCATTGCATTATTGGAATAGACATGTGAATCCGTTAAAAAGAGAATTGTTCTGGGGCGCCTGGGTGGCGCAGTCGGTTAAGCGTCCGACTTCAGCCAGGTCACGATCTCGTGGTCCGTGAGTTCGAGCCCCGCGTCAGGCTCTGGGCTGATGGCTCAGAGCCTGGAGCCTGTTTCCGATTCTGTGTCTCCCTCTCTCTCTGCCCCTCCCCCGTTCATGCTCTGTCTCTCTCTGTCCCAAAAATAAAATAAACGTTGAAAAAAAAAATTAAAAAAAAAAAAAGAGAATTGTTCTTTTTTTAAAAATCCAAGCTAGTTAACATATAGCGTAGTATTGGTTTCAGGGGCAGAATTTAGTGATTCATTGCTTACATATAACACCCAGTGCCCATCCCAACAAGTGCCCTTCTTAATGCCCATCGCCCATCTAGCCCATCCCCCCACCCACCTCCCCTCCAGCAGCCCTCAGTTTGTTCTCTGTGTTTAAGAGTTCAAAGAGATTGTTCTTAAACAGTTCTTTTTTTTTTTTTTTTAATTTTTTTTTTCAACGTTTATTTATTTTTGGGACAGAGAGAGACAGAGCATGAACGGGGGAGGGGCAGAGAGAGAGGGAGACACAGAATCGGAAACAGGCTCCAGGCTCTGAGCCATCAGCCCAGAGCCTGACGCGGGGCTCGATTAAACAGTTCTTAATAAAGGTCAAATGACGTTTTGTTAAAGAACATTTCCAGAAACAGCATCTGTTGGGGAAGCTGAACCAAGGACATATCTCAGTTGTTCTGATAGAATCCAGTGGTGGCTTATACGCATTTGGTGTTTGTTAATTGTTGTTTCTTTTTTTTTTAATTTTTACTTATTTTTTAAATTCAAGTGTAATTAACATATAGTGCCACAATAGGTTCAGATGCACAATATAACAATTCAACCACTCCACACAAAACTCAGTGCTCATCATGATAAGTGTATTCTTAAAATTTTTTGTTAACGTTTATTTATTTTCGAGACAGAGACAGAGCATGAGTGGGGGAGGGGCAGAGAGAGACGGAGACACAGAATCCGAAGCAGGCTCCAGGCTCTGAGCCATCAGCACAGAGCCCGACACAGGGCTCGAACTCATGAACCGTGAGATCATGACCTGAGCCGAAGTCAGATGCTTAACCGACTCAGCCACCCAGGCACCCGACATCATGATAAGTGTATTCTTTTTTTTTTTATTTTTTTAATGTTTTTATTTATTTTTGAGACAGAGAGAGACAGAGCATGAGCAGGGAAGGGGCAGAGAGAGAGGGAGACACAGAATCAGAAGCAGGCTCCAGGCTCTGAGCCATCAGCCCAGAGCTCGATATGGGGCTCGAACTCACAGACTGTGAGATCATGACCTGAGTCGAAGTCGGACGCTCAACTGACTGAGCCACCCAGGCACCCCAATGATAAGTGTATTCTTAATCCCCCTCACCTGTTTCACCCAACCCCCTCCACCACCACCAACTTGCTGTCTGGGAACCCCCAGTTTGTTCTCCATATTTAAGAGTCTCGTTTTTTGTCTCTTTTTTTCTTTGTTAGTTTATTGTTTCTTTTAAATATATATACTTTTTTAATGTTTATTTTTGGTAAGAGCCCAAGTAGGGGAAGGCAGAGAGAGGGGGACAGAGGATCTGAAGCAGACTTTGCACTAACAACATAGAGCCCATGTGGGGCTTGAACTCACGAACCCTAAGATCATCACCTGAGCCAAAGTCATTTGCCCAACTGACTGACCCCACCTAGGTGCCCCATAGTTTATTGTTTCTTAACATTAACTCTGAAACCCTCCTTTCTTGAATGGGTTCGATGCCTGGTAAAGATACTCTTGACTCAGGTCAGTAAAATCATGTCTGCAAACGGGAGGAATTTTTCAGTATTGTTTTACAGAAGGTTGGAGGAAAAGAGCGCGCACAAATGATTAAGCTTTTCCAAAAGTCGTATCTAAGCAATTAAAGGCACACTTAAAAAAAACGTGAGCCAGAAAGCATTTCTGTTCTTCCCTGAATCTTCAAAAACTATTTCTACTAACTTGCACCCCAGTGATATTTTTAAGGTGCTGATTCTGTGTTCAAACCAAATCAATAAAACCATCTGATCCCCTACAGATTACCCCATGCGCTAATTGCATTGGCCAATATTGGAAGCACGGTATCCAAAGACCACCTCATGTAGAATATTGTCTGAGACGCTCAGACCTGTAATGTATACAGAGGAAAACAGGCATACACTTTGAATGCGATGCTCCATAAATTAAATATATTTATGCTTTGGAAGGGAATAAGGAGTTATCCTTTTGAAAATGATATTAATGGTCACAGGATAAAACTAGATAAGGTCATATCCATGGAAACACTTTTTTTTTTTTTTTGGTACCTTTTCATCCATTTCACACACCCTCCCCACCCCTGCCGATCTGTTCTGTGTATCTATGAGTTTGGGTTTTTTTGAGATTCACATACAAGTGCAATCATACAGTATTTGTTTTTGTCTGATGGAAACACTTTTAAGTTGGCTAGGAGCTAGACTGTAAGCTCAGTGTGACTAGGGTCCACATCTTTCTTGTTCATGCTTATATCCTCGGTTTCTAGCTCAGGGCCTATAACATAGGGAGGATGAAAGACAGGGAGGGAGGGAGGGAAGAATGAGTAAATATTTCCTCTACTCAGTTCGAAAGTTGCTTGGGCAATCTGTAAGTATTTAATGATATTAAGTGGGCATGTGCCCAGAAATCCCAGGCTGGGTATTCTTCCTAGGGACATTCTCATACAGGACTGTAGAAGGGCATGTAGGAGGATGCTTATTATGATCTGTTTGTGGTACTGAGTTGGAGGTAGCCTAGGTGTCCATCCCTAGGGGAATGGGTGCGTGTGAACAGTATGAAATACTTTGCAACAATCCAGATGTGCATCTATAACAATGTGGGTAAATCATAAAAATGGATTCTTCAGTCAACAAAGAAACACAATGAGATTCATAGCATGATACATTTATGTAGTCTAAAACACATGGACAGTTGAATGGATTCTGGAGCCAGAATTCATGGGTCCAAATCCCAGGTTCCACTACTTACTGCTTGTTGTAGCAAGCTACTTTGTTTTTTGGTGCCTCAGTTTTCCCATTTGTAAAATAGCGACACCTCATTGCGCTGTTACTCAGATCAGATGAGTTTATGTATGCAAAACATTTAGAACATATGGTAAGTGCTCCAAGAGTATTATCTGTCATAACTATTATTGCAAAGGAACCTGCCTAAAGACATGTATCAAATACCTTAGAGTGGGTGACAAAGAGGAGAAAGGAAAAAGAGTGGGATTTAGAGATGAAGAAGGGAGGCAGAAAAAAAAAAGGCAGCGGGTGGGAAAGTCAGAACTTACTGTTGGGGCAGGGGACCTTCATTTGTGACACGGGGGAGAGTAAACTTTCCCGGTTTCCCTGGTATCTGAGATTCCAAAACTTCAATACCACTTTCGAATCTTGGATACCCGTGTCTACACCTGTCCTCATTATAGTATTTGAGAATCAAACTTAGATTCCTGCATAAGAATTTATTGTACCTGAATCTTTCAACAGTTACTGGCATTTCGAGTAAGAATTGAATTGACGGGAGCTCTGCTGATCTCTTCTGATTTCACTTTCCCTTACCACTTCGTTACTCTCATCGGGATTTGCTTTATTTCTTTATGTTAATTGTTTCTTTTTTCTTTTTCTTTTTCTTTTTTTTTTTATTTGCTCTGGCAGTCTCTGACAAATCAAGCAGGAGAAGGGAGAGACTCACGTCTGCTGTGGCAGGCTATAGATAAAACTGGTTTTTGTTTTAAGTTTATTTATATATTTTGAAAGAAAGGAAGAGAGATCATGCATGCATGAGCCGGGGAGGAGCAGAGAGAGAGGGGAGGGAGAGAGAATCCCGAGCAGGCTCAATGTGGGGCTCGATCCGACAACCGTGAGATTGTGACCTGAGCCGAAATCAAGAGCCGGAGACTTAACTGACTGAGCCACCCAAGCGCCCCAGTAAAACTGTCTTTAAGTGTTTAGCACCGCAGTCTCGCCATGGTAAAGGGTTCAAAGGAGGGGACGTATTCAGTCTTCCTGTTGTCCAAGAACATCCATCTGGACGTTGGGCACAAGCACAGAGGGGCCAAATATGCCTTGGTCTTGGGCAGCTGTTCCCCAACCTAGAAGCGGTGTTGGTAGTGAGGTGTGTTACACGTAATTTGCTTCTACTAACATTAGTTTTTTGTGCATATATGAGTGGGTTCGAGTTATTCCAATCACAATTTCCCTCTTTATCACTTGCACTGTGTATTAGAATTTCATGAAGAAACAGAATGCACCCAGATACAAATGAGGAGGCGTTAATGAAGAGACTGTTTACATAGTGTAGGCAGGTTAAAGGAACAAACAAGAGATTGTGAGGCTCCCCGAGGGTCACACAGATGGAAGGTGTTCCCACTCACCTATAGGAAGGTGAACGGGGAAGAAATACCCTGACCTCTCTCTTCTGCTGCCCTCAGATTTCCTGCCATTGTCTCCCATTGGCCTAACTCAACTGGAAGCCAGTCGCAAGGTTGTCTAGGAGATGTACCCCACAGGTTTCGGCTTCCCTGGGCATGGGATAGAGAGGGGGAAGAGAATGGATTGGGGGATGGCAAATGGAGAACTGTCAGAATACCTTTCAATCTTTCTTTCTTTCTTTCTTTCTTTCTTTCTTTCTTTCTTTCCTTCTTTCTTTCTTTTCTTCTTTCTTTCTTTCCTTCCTCTTTCTTTCTTTCTTTCTTTCTTTCTTTCTTAACAAGGAGAGAAGCTTGAGAATTTTATTTAACAGTACCCATGGGAGTATGGTACAAATGTAAACATAATCTGCTAAGTATCTTATGCCGGAAAAGAGATTGCAAATTACTGGTCTATGAGGCTGATTCCCAGGGTAGAACTATAGGTAACATTTTCCTCACATGTATTTCATATGCTATCATGGAGCACAACTCAGTTCTATTTATAAATATATTTGGTAGGCAAATTTCTATTAACATTTAAATATCTGTCTTTAAAAGAGAGATCCCCAGGGAATGTAAGCTCCGTATCCAATTCTTTGTCTTCTACGCCATTGTATACCCAGCGTCTCGCACAGAGCCTCCTGGCTCATTGTGAATGAATGAATGGGAAGTGATGCTGATGCACCTTAAATAGTCTAGGTACGGATTCATTGGATCCACATCCAACTCAGGGATAATGATAGTGATTTGGCCGATTGTGTCAAATTATTTGAAAATAAATGATCTTAACGTCAGGACCAGAGAGTCAGGTAGGGATGTGCACCCTGATGGTCAAGTGGAGGGTTGTAACTAAGGTGCACCACATTCAGTTTGCCAAGGAATGGAAAGGAATCGGGACTAGGAATAGGTGCTGGTCCTATGAGCCATGGAGTTTGACCATGGTCCTCTTGTGCTGATAGAGATAGAGGTCGGATGGCATTTGTTTCTTGCCTTTGCTGTAAGTATTCACTGCCCATACCCTTCACCCTTCAAAAGTCAGAAATGTAAAAAGTCAAAAGCCTACAATATACAGAGATGTCCTAAACTCTAAATCTCTTTTACACATATAATATTAAAACTTATCAGAAAAACTGGTACGCTCTTATCCTCATGTGTTGGGAAAGGATTGTTAGTCACTTTTGGTGAACATTCTGAGGCTGCTACTAAATCTGATTAAAAAGGAGGCGGGCAAATCATTCAGGTTTCCATTTATCCTAACTTCAGACAATGCCACAGCTTTCCACAGAGTGGGTTGCTTTAGATCGAGCAGCCCGTCCTCATCTTTTATGACTTATAAGCCCCCCAGAGTAGAAGCATCTGAAGGCTTAACCCTCATATGAAGGTCACCCATCATAGAGAAAGCCAATATGGATGGTCAGGCAACTTGTAGGGAAGTGACCTGAGGGTCTAATTTCTCAGTCAAGAAGATGCAGCGGGCAATGTCTATTTTGAGGTTGGGTGGGAAACAGAGCCTGTCTAGGTACACGGTGATGGGTCAGGTCAGTTCCAAAGGTTGAGCAAGTTGTCTCAAAGTGCCTTTAGTAGGGGACCACCGGCAGAGGATTGGAGAATCGAGACTATTGTTTTCATGGATTTGGCAATTTCCTAAGATGGGTAGGAGAGTCAAGTCCTCATGAGGAGAAGTCAAAGGGTCTTCCCTTCTCTCCAGAACTGTATATTCCAGGGATCTCTGGGACAACCAATAAGACCCCTGACAAATGGGAAGACTATCCACAGGGGTCTCACTGAGTTGTTTTCAGATGGGCCAGGATGAGAGCAGGGTGAGAAGCCCAACTCTAAGTTCACTAATGTCGATCAGGAGGTATAGGACTCTTCCCTAGGACTGACCTCATCCCCACTCTCTGCTGCTGGCTTGTGACTCCTGACAACAGATTACCCCCAATCCAGTGATCCATGCCATGGAAACCACTGATTATAGAATACGCAATTCTCCATGGAAGGCCCGATATGAAAAGCTCCACTGTTCTGGTCCATTTAAGCATCATCTACATGGAAAGGATGCTTATTACCCAGGGGAAAATTAACCTGTGTATTTCCCAAGTCACAAAGATAGGCGTTTTTATTTTAATTTTTTAAATGTTTATTTATTTTGAGAAAGAGAAAGTGCGTGCATGCAAGCAGGGGAGTGGCAGAGGGAGAGAGAGAGAGAGAGAGAGAGAGAGAGAGAGAATGCCAAGGAGGCTCCATGCTGTCAGTGCAGAGTCCGGCACAGAGCTCTCCCACCACCTGTGAGATAAGGACCTGAGCTGAAACCAAGAGTCGACGCTCAACCAACTGACTCACCCAAGACTAGGTGTTTTTAAACAAGTGTCCATGGAAAGGAGAGTGGACAGGAGCAAACTGGGGTGTAGCACCAGTGAATCGGGGGGGTCAGATGCCTTTATTGTCCCTCTGTATGCTATGGCTTCTCCACTACTTCTATCTCATGGCCTGGCTTGGTTTCCAGGGCAAGAATGAAACAAAGCCTATGGCACAAAACAGAAGGTGTAGAAACAGACCCATGTGAAGAATACGATCAGTTCATTTATGGCAATGGAGAGACTACAATGCAGTGAAGGAAAGACGGCCTTTCCAAAGATGTCAACGGGTTACATCTGGGCCCCTATCTTATTCTATAAACAAGTATCAAGTCGAGGTAAATTATAAATCTCAATGTGAAAAGTGGAAATAATGAGGCTTCTACAGCTTTGTGCACTGGCAGTATGGGAGCCAATGTGGTTTGTCCAAGATGCAATTATTGCTAACTGAAAAACAATGAAGCTTTTAAAAAAGAAAGTGGGAGATATCCCTGTGACCTTGGGGAGGCAGAGACTTTTTAAGTAGGATACGAAAAGCACTAACCATAGAGGAAAAGATTGATGATTAGGACTATGTTAAAAATGAAGTCAGGGGCGCCTGGGTGGCTCCGTCGGTTAAGCGCCGACTTTGGCTCAGGTCGTGATCTCGCATTTCGTGAGTTCAAGCCCCTCATCGGGCTCTGTGCTGACAGCTCAGAGCCTGGAGCCTGCTTCAGAGTCTGTGTCTCCCTCTCTCTCTGCTCCTTCCCCACTTGTGCTCTGTCTCTCTCTGTCTCTCAAAAATAAATAAACATTAAAAAAAAATGAAGTCAGTTCATGCAAAGACACCATTAAGGCAAGTAGAAAGACAAGTCACAGATTGGGAGAACATAGTTCCATCTATCTCCAGACATGCATATGTACACAGACATACATAGAAGGACACCTCCAAAATATATAAAGAATAACTAAGAAACCAAGAAGCCAGATACAGGTGGCCCCATAGAAAAATAGGCAAAGGCTTGAAGAAGCACTTCACGAAAGAGTAGATTCAAATAACCGACAGACTTCTAGGAAGATTATCAGTCGTCAGGTAAAGGCAAACTCAGTTCACAGTGAGAGACGTTCTAGTTCTGAGCAAGGAGAGAGTGCTCACACAATGTAACAGCATAATGCCCAGGGAGCAGCTATCTGTGAACTCGGAGAAGTAAACACCAGCAGGTGGATTGGGGAGCTCAAAGTGCCACTGAACTGACAGCGACTTGCCTGTCATTCTTATTCTCTGATGTCCCCCAAGCTCAGACTCAAAGCTATCCCCAAGCCTCCAAAGCGCACACGAGGGGCAGAAAGTTAAGACCCTCGGGAGAATCCTTCTTTTGTTTTGGTCTGTGGAATGGGAAACAGGCCCCTTTGGGACATAGAGAGTAGGGGATGTTTTTTTCGTATGTTTTCCATTGTCTTCTGCCCCAGCACCCAAACCAGGCCCTGCTGCAGAGGAGGCTGCAAAAGTGCCAGCCTCGTGGCGCCTAAGCCTTCATGCCAGGGCCCTGGGAGGAATCCTCGTTGTTCTTCCTGTTTCCTCTACCATCCAGGTGGTTGCATTTCCCCCTCTCTGTGTCTTCTCTGTCATTCCTTGCAGAACCGGCTGTGGAAAGTATATGATAGAGCTTGGAAGCTAAAGCCCCACTGTTTAGCCAGAAGGCCAGGAAGGGGGGCCCTGAGCACACATGGAAGACAGACCTTGGAAAGCAAGTCCATAAAGTCATATGAACTTGTGGGCTCACTCTCAGGTTACACACGCATAGGTCTGATTCTGAACAGCATACCAAAGGCTTTGAGGACAGATTCACAGCGTAGACAATCACCCAGGTTGTAGACTGGCCAGTGGATTGCACACACCCAGGGCACATCTGAATAGCACTGCAGAGGCTTTGTAAACTGAACCGATATTGGAACCGCAGGGAGTGAATCAGGACTTGTGGCCTTGGTATTGGGCAAAGACCTCCATGACCTTGGATTGGGCAAAGAGTTCGTGGATATGACACCAAGAGCACAAGCCATAAAAGAAAAAAAAAGGGAATTGGATCTCATCAAAAGTAAAACTTTTAGTGCAAATCAGGACCACAGTGAGATATCAACTCACACTGGCCGGATTGGCTAATATCAAAAACGACAAAATGGAGGGGAGCCGCGGTGGCTCAGTCGGTTAGGCTTCTGACTCTTGGTTTCAGCTCAGGTCATGACCTCACAATTCGAGCCCTGCATCGGGCTCTGTGCTAACAGTGTGGAGCCTGCCCGGGACTCTCTTCTCCCCTCTCTCTCTGACCCTCCCCTGCTCGCTCTGTCTCAAAAATAAATAAGCATTTAAAGAAAAAAAGATGAAAAATAACAAGTGTTGGTGAGACTGTGGAGAAAAGGCGCCTCAGTACACTGTTGGTAGGAATGAACCAGGAAACAGTACGGAGGTGCCTCAAAAAGTTAAAAATACACCTACCACATGATCCAGCAATTCCACTTCGGGGTAATTACCTGAGAAAAATAAAAATAACAATTCTAAGAGCTTTATCACCCCCATGTTCACTACAGCATTTTTCATATACACACAAACACACACTGGAATAATATTTAGCCAAAAACAAAAAAATGAAATCCTGCATTTGTGACAACATGGACGACCGTAGACAATACAATGCTGAGTGAAATCAGGCAGAGAAAGACAAATACCATACGATTCACTTCGGTGTGGAATTTTGAAAACAAATGAACAAACAAAACAAAACAGAAATGGCCCCATAGATACAGAAAAGCAAGTGGTGGGTACCAGAGGAGAGGGGATTAGCGGAATATGGATGAAATAGGTGAAGGGTGGGGCGCCTGGGTGGCTCAGTCGGTTGGGCATCCGACTTCGGCTCAGCTCATGACCTCGCGGTCCGTGAGTTCGAGCCCCGCATCGGGCTCTGGGCTGACAGCTCAGAGCCTGGAGCCTATTTCGGATTCTGTGTCTCCCTCTCTCTCTGACCCTCCCCTGCTCATGCGCTGTCTCTCTCTGTCTCAAAAATAAATAAATGTTAAAAAAAAAATTAAAAAAAAAAAAAGAAATAGGTGAAGGAGATTCCAGTCATAAAATTAGGAAGTCTCAAGGGTGTAAAGTACAACAGAGGGAATATAGTCAATAATATTGTAATAGCTTTGTGTAGTGACAGATGGTAATTGGACTTTTCACGGGGATCGTTTCATAATGTAAAAAAAAAAAATCAAATCAGTAAAATGTGTACCTGGAAACTAACAGAAAATTTTATGCCAATGTACTTCCATAGAAACAAAATTATGAAAATAAATCAAAAGCTCTTGCTTTGTAAAAAAAAAATTAATAAATAAATATACTGTTAAAAGGATGAAAGGGAAAGTGGAGTGGGAGAAAATATCTATAAATTACACATCCCAAAAGGGGTTCCTATTCAGAATATACAAAGAAACTTTCAAAAATCAACAGTGAGTAAACAAACATCCCAATGCAAAAATGGGCAAAACATGTGAACAGGCACTTCACCAAAGAAGAGATGTGGATGGTGAATAAACAGAGGGAAAAAAGATACTCAATATCATGAGTCATTAGAGGGGGATGCAGTTAAAACCACAGGGAGGTACACCTGTCAGATTGCCTAAATTAAAACAAACAAACAGATGAAACAAAGCAATAAACACCCTGATAACACTAAATGTCAGTGAGCATTCAGAGCCGTTGGAACTCTTACATGTTGCTCATGGAATGTAAAATGGCACAGCCACTTTACTGCCAAAACAGTTGGGCATTTTCAAACACAGTCGAGCATAAGATTAACATATGATCCAACACCCCCGTTCAGAATTTACCCTAGTTGAATTAGAACTCTTGGGTGCCTGGGTGGCTCAGTCAGTTGAACGTTGGACTCTTGATCTCAGCTCAGGTCTTGATCCTCAGGGTCATGAGTTCAAGCTCTACATTGGGCCCTGCACTGGGTGTAAAGCCTACTTCAGAGAAAGAAAGAAAGAAAGAAAGAAAGAAAGAAAGAGAGGGAGGGAGGGAGGAAGAAAGAAAGAAAAGAAGGAAGGAAGGAAGGAAGGAAGGAAGGAAGGAAGGAAGGAAGAAATCTATGCACACACACGAGTTGTGACTTGTGCATGAACGTTTATAGCAGCTCTTTTCACAATTGTCCAAAACTGGAAATGACCTACATTATCTATAAGCTGGTAAACAGATAAACTGTGGTACCATGGAAAACATGGAATATTGCTCAGCAACAAAAAAAAAATGAGTAAACTATTAATATATGTAGGAATGTCAGTGAATCTCAAAGGCTTTCGGCTGAATGAAAAAAGTTTGTCTTAAAAAAGATATTGTAGGGGCGCCTGGGTGGCACAGTCGGTTAAGCATCCGACTTCAGCCAGGTCACGATCTCGCGGTCTGTGGGTTCGAGCCCTGCATCGGGCTCTGGGCTGATGGCTCAGAGCTTGGAGCCTGTTTCCGATTCTGTGTCTCTCTCTCGGCCCCTCCCCCGTTCATGCTCTGTCTCTCTCTGTCCCAAAAATAAATAAAAAACGTTGAAAAAAAAATTAAAAAAAAAAGATATTGTATGATTCCATTTATAGGACATTCTGGAAAAGATAGGATTATAGGAACAGCAGAGGAGTGGTTGTCAGGATTTGGGGGTCAGGGGAGGGCTTTACCGCAAAGGTTTACTCAAAACTATTTAGGGAGATGAAGGAACTTCTTGGTATCCTGATTATGGTGATGGTTATAATTGTCTCTCAGGCCTTCAGAAAAGACCATGAGTCAATCAGGTTTACGGAACTGTGTGTAACACCAAGAATAAAACTCACCAGAACCACGTATGTGTGTGTGCATGTGTGTGTGACAGGGCGGTAGTCGCACGGGTATATGCACTCATCCAGGCTCCACACTTCGTGTCAAGTATACCTTAGTAAAGCAGGATAAAAATATCAATAAAGACATCATAATGAAACACCACTGCGCACTTACCTGCACGGTTAACATGGAAAAGGATGGCATTACCACATGCGGGCAAGCACAAGGAGCAGTCAGAGTCATTTCCTACCAGCGCGGGTATGCGGTTTTTGGAAAACGGGTTGGCACTCCGTCTTAACGGCACGCATACCGGGGCCTGAGAATCCCTCTCCCATTGCGTGCCTTACAGAGGAGAGCGCACAGGGCGCCAAGGCCCATGAGCTGCCAGTATTCAAAACAGTACCCCCCCCAGCTCTAACTGGAGACCACCCAGATACCCATCAAAAAGTGAAGAACAGGGGTGCCTGGGGGGGGCTCCATCGGTTGAGCCTCCGACTTCGGCTCAGGTCATGATCTCGTGGTTCGTGAGTTCGAGCCCCCGCACGGGCTCTGTGCTGCCAGCTCGGAGCCCGGAGCCTGCTTCGGATTCTGTGTCTCCCTCTCTCTCTGTCCCTCCCCCTGTTGTGCTCGCCCTGTGTCAAAAATGAATAAATACACATTTTTTAAAAATAGCGAAGAGAGGCACCTGGGTGGGTCCGTCCGTTAAACAGCCGACTCTTGATTTCGGCTCAGGTCACGGATCTCAAGGGTTCGTGAGTTCAAATCCTACATCGGGCTCCACGCTGGCAGTGAGGAGACTGCTTGGGGTTCTCTCTCTCGCCCTCTCTCTCTGCCCCTCCCCCCTCTCTGAAAATAAATAAACTTAAAAATTTTTTTAAAGAAAATAAAAAAAAATAGTGAAGACTAAATGGTGGCTTGCTCATTCTCTGGAACACTAGGTAGCAGTGAAGAAAGATCCACTGCAGGCAGTGCGGGTGCAGTGACAGGGACAGCAGTCAGTCCGTGCCACCTCCCCAGCCTCCCAAACACCGAATGCACCATGCCATGTCAAAGAAACCTTTCCCGGCCTTAAAATGAAACACCTCCCTTGTTCCCTCCCCTGTTCAAACAATCCACAACAGCAGCAACACCAGAAATCCAAAGAATCCACCTGTTCATTTCCGCCTAAGTCACCCGGCTGCACAGTGCATTCAGATGTCTGCGAACTGAAGATGCTTAATCGGGGGTGGGGCTTGTGACCGGTGAGCTGAGAAAACATCTCGGGTTTTCCCTGAGAATCCCGGTAACCGGAAGCTGAGGGCTCCGCAGTGGTGTAGGGGGCGGGGAACGTCAAGGTGTGAAGGCGGTGGCTTCCGGGGGTTTGAGCTTCTGGAGGGTGAAGTATTTCATGCCCAAGTTCCCTCCTGCGAAAGGCTGTCTTTGTTTTCTTTCTCAGACCTTTGTGGCTTTGACCTTTCTGCTTTTATATCAGATTGCTTCATGTTTTCATCTTTCCAGAATCAATAATGTTCAATTTCTTGCAGTCAAGAAAAATTTTCGCGTTAACCATGAATCAAAGAGTCACAGGCCCACCTCCCTCCTATCAACCTCACCAAAAAGAATAAATCAAAATTCTTGCACGGAAAATGAAAGGGGATTGTCGATCAGAGCCGAGAGTGGCTGCTAGATTCCGCCGGTGTCCAAGCCACGACTTGCGCGGCGATAAAAACAAGATGATTAATTGCACCGTCGCTTTCAGTGTCTCATTTAGCTTTCCTCACCTTCCGCCAATTCATAAAGCTCCCCGTGAAGGGAAACGAAGGGACCAGCTCTCAAAATATGAAATATAAATGCTCCTGGCTCACCGGATCTGCATTGCTAAGTTCAATCAAGACTTTGAGTTGGAATAACACAGAGTCATAAAATTTTCAGACACTCTTACCTGCAGTCTCTCCCGGTTGCAGTTTTCTTCCCTGCAGCATGCATACGTGCTCCAATCATCCCATCCTTCACAGGAGTTCTTTCCTGCTGTTGGCATTCCAGAGATGCGGCCCGCTCCGTCTTCCCTTCCTAGGCGGGGGGCTTTCAGCGATACCGCCTGCTCTGGGCTCGCCTGGGACCACCCACCCGGCTGCCACACTGCACAGTGGATTTCAGGCTTGGACCCCCAGGCCCTCCTGAAAGATGTTATATTTCTCACCCTCCTCCCAGGGCGGGCCCCCCGCCTATTCGGCCTTAAGTATATCCTAGGGTTTGCTAGAACTTGGCTGCAGCTTAGGTGGCTCTCCTGAGCCCCAAAGCATTCTGGGCCCGTTGAGCCTGGGTACCCTCAAACCCTTAGGTCCATCTTATGTACAGACCCCACATTGATTGGTTTTTTGAACCCGAAGAAACCGATGTGCCGTGTTCCACGTCCCACACAGAAGAGTGGGAAGGCACTCATCTTGAGGTCCGGTAGACCCGGGTCTGAACCCCAGCTGGGCCGTTTTACTGTGCAGTCTCCAAATTCGCTAACTTACGCTCCTCGCTTATAAAGTGGGAGTTGTGGCCATCTCCTTGAACATCTTGAGGCTTCACGAGCGAACATACGTCAAATGTGCGTCGGCTCCTCTCTCTCCACTGCATCATCCTATTAGGATACAAACCTTCTAGGACAACTCTCGTCCTGAAAAGAACAAATGAAACCCTGTCCACCCCCCCCACCCCACCCCCCTCCACCTCCGGCTCATAACTCATTTCTCTTCTGTCCTCTGTGGATAACCCTCCAAAGAGTAGTGTGGACTCCCTCACTGCCATCGAGTCTGTCCTCACCTTGACTCCTGAGTCCACTCTGATGGGACAGACTTCCATTCCAGCTCCTACTCTGTAATAAAGCTCCAGTCGAGGTCACTGATGACCTCCATGATAATACCTGTATATGCTGAAGTCTCCCAGATTCATACGCTCAGACACTTCTTCTGAACCCCAGACTCCTATGACACCCTCTCTTGGATGTCACCACTTTGTCACGTTCTGTCTCCAGCCCCTCGGCAAGCCTGGGCGCCAGACCGCACAGTGGATTTCAGTCTTGAGCCCCCAGGCCCTCCTGAAAGGTGTTATGTTTCTAACCCTCCTTGGGGGGGGGGGTGTCAAATCCAATATGTGGCTACTTCTCCCCCTTCTCCTCCTGGTTCAAGCCACCACTGTCTGTTGCCTGAATTAGTGCAGTAGCTCCTCGCTGGTCTTCCTGTGTCCGCCGTTGCCCGCCCCCCTTTATTAATATAACCAGACTTGAAGTCACGGTGTGAGACAGCTCGTGTCACTCTTTTGCCCCCCCTTGTCTTTTCTAAAAGCTGAAATCCTGCCTGGCGTGCCTCTGCTACCCTTAGCTTCTGCTCTCTGCTGTAACCACTCTGGCTTCTTGCGTGTTTCTCAGACACATCAAGCAGGTACCCGCCTCAGGGCCTTTGCACTTATGTCTTCTTCTAGTTGCAAACCTGTCCCCCAGACACCTCAGGGCTCATTTCCTTGTTCGCTTTAGATCCTTGCCCACATGTTAAGA
Source organism: Lynx rufus (assembly GCF_022079265.1). NCBI lineage: Eukaryota > Metazoa > Chordata > Mammalia > Carnivora > Felidae > Lynx > Lynx rufus. Next base: position 14,581,302 of record NW_025814842.1, on the reverse strand, counting down.
CAACTCTTTGTCGACCACACTGTTGTGAATAAATTCCTTCAGCAAGTTATGAAACCTCTGTTCTGGTTTCCTCACCTAACCAGATGGGTTAAAAAAATCCAACTTCTAGTCACCCCCCAAGGACATTGGGAGGAGTAGACATGATAATACATATAGAGATGCACTGAAAATAGTTAAAAAGTGCTACCTGCATGTAAGGCATCAATTCCCTCGTCATCATTATTAATAAAGAAGCTTCCAGGGGGTTCCTGCTTCTACCCAACTTGGGTACGTGCCTATGGAAAGGCTTTCCTTTCTTCACACAACTGCAGAAAAAGCCCAAATGTCTCCTCATATACCAACAGACAGGATAGATGAGGCCGGTGAGGGGGCCGTGAATTCCAAGAAATCAGATGAGCGGCTATGGGCAAGCCACAGTGTGTCAGAACCTCAATTTCTAAAATATACCAAAAACGAGGTGTTTATAATATTTCCTCTGCCTTGACTCTCATAGTTGATAATATCAGAAAAAAAAAAAAATAGAGGAGCACCTCGGTGGCTCGGTTGGTTAAGCATCTGACTTCGGCTCAGGTCATGATCTCGTGGTTCATGAGTTTGAGCCCTGTGTTGGGCTCTATGATGAAGGGTGGAGCCTGCTTCAGGTCCTGTCTCGTTCTCTGCCCCTCCCCCACTCCCTCCCCCCACCCCAACACACACACTCCCTCTCTCTCTCTCTCTCTCTCTCTCTCTCTCAAAAATAAATAGCACCACTATCAATAATAGCCAAATTATGGGAAGAGCCCAAATACCCATCAACTGATGAATGGATAAAGAAGCTGTGACACACACACACACACACACACACACACACACACACACAATGGAATACTACTCAGCAATGAAAAAAGAACAAAATCTTGCCATTTGCAACAACATGGATAGGACTGGAGGGCGTTATGGTAAGTGAAATAAGTCTGTCAGAGAAAGAAAGGTATCGTATGTTTTCAATCATATGTGGAATTTGAGAAACTTAACAGAAGACCATGGGGGAAGGGAAGGCAAAAAATAGTTATAAACAGAGAGGGAGGCAAACCATAAGAGACTCTTAACTACAGAGAACAAACTGAGGGTTGATGGGGGTGGAGGGCAAAGGGAGGCGGAAAATGGGTGACGGGCATGGAGGAGGGCACTTTTTGGGACGACCACTGGGTATTGTATGTAAGTGATGTATCAGGGGAATCTGTTCCCAAAGCCAAGAGCACACTGCATACACTCTATGTTAGCTAACTTGAAATGAATTACATAATAAAATTGAAATAAAAAATTGAAAAAAAAATTTTAAATTCTTTAAAAAATACAATAGATCTGCAAATGTTTGGTCTTTACAGAAGATGTAGCAAAGTGATGAAGTGCAGATTACTGATGTCAACAGTGCGTAGCCTATAACCTTGGGTGAGTTATTTTACTCCTCTGGGCCTCTGTCTTCCTCCAAATGTAAAGAAAGGTGCTAACAGAACCCATCTCTTGGAGTTGTAATGCGGTTAACTGCAAAGCATTTAGAACACTACCTGACTGTTCTATTAATGTTACCTATCTTTCTTTTTATTGTATTGTTATTTGCAGAGTCTGAAGCATCATACAAAAAAAAATTTTTTTTTTTTGCATTATGGTGTATTCTTTTTAGCTGGGGCCGATGAAAAGTGATGAAAAGATTAGGGGCATTTCATTGCCACACACATTTATTGAACGATAGCTACCCACTAAAAGCATTTTAAAGAGATGTTTAACCAATGACCAAAGTCAAACTGATGTACATGTAAAGACTCCTCTCTCAGTCTTTCAGAATTCTTTTGATGTCCTTTGATAACTCTCTTAGGGAAGAATAGTGACAGAAATCAGAAGATTCAAGAACTCTCTGATGTAAAGTGAGAGATAATAAGAAGGCTGTGTCAGCGTGAGCTTGGTGTGCACCCAGACTGTGATTAGAATTGGAGATTCCACAGGGGTCTTCCCAAAAGAATTTGGGGTGTGCATTAGAGCTTTATAAGTGACTTCCCTTCTTTGAGTCTCAGTTTCCACGTTGTAAGGATGAGAGTATTAATAACTGCCCTAAAACTAATGGCAGTCACTCTCCGTTTCCCATCCCACTCTGGATTCTCTAGCGATAATGAATTAATTTCAGTTGTTCCAATAGACTAGGTTCTCTCTTATCCCTGAGCCGAGGCTGTGTCTTTTTTTCTACACTGCAAACCTCAACCCCCAACTTGCCTTTCAAGACTGTCCCTAGCTTTCACTTCCTCTGGGAGAGGGGTGCCTCCTCTATGCCCCTATAGAAACGTATGCCTGCTGCCATTAGAGCACTTACCACATAATATGGAAATTGTGGTCTGTCATAAGCCTGCAAGCTCCGCTAACCATCGGGCCCCTAGTACCCTGCACGATGCCTAGCACACAAATAGCGCTTAGTATATATTTATTTGTAAGGAAATTTTATTTGCAGTGTTTCAGTGTGCTTTTACCCACATTTTGGAAGACTTAGCATGCAGATAAAATGCCGTAACAGATGTGAAAACACCTTAGAAATCTAAAGGCACCGGGGCGCCTGGGTGGCTCAGTCAGTTGAGCGTCGACTTCAGCTCAGGTCACGTTCTCATGGTTCGTGGGTTCGAGCCCCGCGTCAGGCTCTGTGCCGACAGCTCCAAGCCCGGAGCCCGCTTCGGATTCTGTGTCTCCCTCTCTCTCTGCCCCTCCCCTGCTCACACTCTGTGTCTCTCTCAAAAAGACATAAACATTAAAAATTTAAAAAAAAGAAAAAGAAATCTAAAAGCTCTATGAAAAGAATATATATTAAAATGAGATAGACCTCTCAGGAAAACCTTGATGATGTCTAAAAGACAGAAAGAGGTAATGACGTCTTTCTCCTGCTGCTGATGCAGCTATTGTATTCACCTGGGGCGATCACTGAACCTCTTTAAAATAATGAACCTATTGTCAACACCAGCGTGTGTTGATGGCATCTATTTAAACAGCGTGGGGCGCAAGGCGGTGTGGGTGGCGAACACAGAGATGAACAAAGAGGTGTAGGAGGGAAGCCATGGGCACTGACAAGTCAAGGTAGAAAGTATGGATGACTGAGACACAAAAGAAATGCACGGGCATTTGTGCAAGTGTAGAGAGGGAAGCACTTCTATCCCTGGAGGAATCAAAGAAGACTTTGCGGAGGTGGCTTGAGGGATGAGTAGAAGCTGGGCAGGTTCTGATGGACTTTGAATGTGAAGGTGAGGACGCAGGAAACCAATAGCGCTGAGCTGACAAGACCTTGGTTTTAGAAAGGATAATCCAGGGGCGCCTGGGTGGCTCAGTCGGTTAAGCGGCCGACTTCGGCTCAGGTCATGATCTCACGGTCCATGAGTTCAAGCCCCGCGTCGGGCTCTGTGCTGCCAGCTCTGAGCCTGGAGCCTGTTTCAGATTCTGTGTCTCCCTCTCTCTGACCCTCCCCTGTTCATGCTCTGTCTCTCCCGGTCTCAAGAATAAATTAAATGTTAGGGGCGCCTGGGTGGCGCAGTCTGTTGAGCGTCCGACTTCAGCCAGGTCACGATCTCGCGGTCCGGGAGTTCGAGCCCCGCGTCAGGCTCTGGGCTGATGGCTCAGAGCCTGGAGCCTGTTTCCGATTCTGTGTCTCCCTCTCTCTCTGCCCCTCCCCCGTTCATGCTCTGTCTCTCTCTGTCCCAAAAATAAATAAACGTTGAAAAAAAAAATTTAAAAAAAAAGTTACCATAGCAGTTTGCTGGTCCCTAATTAAGAGCACTCGCCTCTTGGGGCGCCTGGGTGGTGTAGTCGGTTAAGCGTCCGACTTCAGCCAGGTCACGATCTCGCGGTCCGTGAGTTCGAGCCCCGCGTCGGGCTCTGGGCTGATGGCTCAGAGCCTGGAGCCTGTTTCCGATTCTGTGTCTCCCTCTCTCTCTGCCCCTCCCCCGTTCATGCTCTGTCTCTCTCTGTCCCAAAAATAAATAAATAAAAAACGTTGGGGGAAAAAAAATAAAAAAAAAAGAATAAATAAAATGTTAAAAAAAAATTTAAAAAAAAAGAAAGGATAATCTGGCCATTTGTACAAGGTGGACCAGTCCAGAGCCTGGAGTGTAGCAAGGGTGCTCCTGGAGTCATCCAGGTAATGGCTAAGGGTCTCATGTAGATGGAGGGGCAGGGGCTGAAAAGCACAGACATCGTAGAGGAGGAAAGGATTGAAGTTACCCGTGGGAGCCCCTGGGGGGGATGTGGAGGCACCAGGGGAGGAGCCAAGAATCTGAGGGCGCTGAGCTTGAGGGTTTCATGACTCGGGAAAGTGCCGCCCAGTTGCTTCTGATTCCTTCCATTTAGCAATTGCAGTCAGCCGATCCAATTCAACAGATCAGTGACTTGATTGGGACGCAGGGAGGAAGCTGCTGGAATGGCTGGGCTGGCTCATCGTTCACGCTTCAGCGAGCAATTGTTTCTCTCCGAGATGCCCCAGAAAGCAGACTCCATGCCGGGGTGGTCCTGTCCTCGTCCTCACTCTGCAATCAGAAGCTGCAAATCTGCTAGTTTGGGCAAGTGATGGATGGGTTGAGCGTGCCCTCCCAGTAGGGGGGTTTGGGGGGAGGCTGCAGCAGTTTGAGAAACCAGAACGCAGAAAAAGCCGGAGAAGGAAGAAGATCCACGACGGTTCGGGTCCTCGAGTGCGTTTTAGAGTCCAGCGCTTTGGCTCAGGGCGAGCCAAAGCTCCTGGCCTTTCTGGTGATTAGCTGTGTGGGTCACAGCATGGAATGCGACACCTTCAAATCCCAAGGGTACATGTGAGAGGCCGCCACAAACCAAACTCCTCACCGAGTCCTCTCGGAAGCTGGAAAGCCGTTTCTGGTATTTACTTCGTCACTGGAAGTGAAGTGTTTTCCTGAGGCCGCCTGGTGCCAGAACGCTTTGCTCAAATTCCATTACGCCATCCAACCAAGGTGTGTGGTGCCCAAGGGGCGGCCGCGGGAGTCATCCTTCACCACAGTAATTCAACCCACAGTTAAGAGCCTCCGATGTGCCAGGCAGCTTGTGGGCGTCGGCAGTGAATGAATCAGCGGGTCAATAAGTGTCATCTCCTGCTAAGTGCTATGGTGAAAACAAGGCAGAGTGCTAGGATAGAGACGGGGGGCTACGTGGGCATGGCTGGTTAGGGCGGGCTTCCTGGAGGAGGTGAAATGGCTCGGGAAGGAATGAGAAGGTGGAGCAGGCTTTATCAAGAACTGAGGGGATGGCTTTCTGTGCAGAAGCAACAGCAAGTTCAAAGTCCTGAGGCGGGAACAAGCTGGCATATGCCCAGAACAGCAAGACGACTGGCGAGGCTCGAGTGCCGCGAGGCAGGAGGGAGGGCAGGGGTGGATTGGTGGGAGTGCGCAGCCGTCACAAAGAGTTGGGAAGCCGTTGTGAGTCTGAACCAGGGCGTCCTGATGGGATTCGTGGTTTTTTCAGAAGCCGACTCAGGTGAGTGTAGATCAGAGGTGTGAGAGACGGAGAGCAGGGAGTAGATTTGCATCAACAAGAATAGTCTGGAATATCAAAAAGCACAGTAGTGGGGGTCAGAGACATAGCTCCTATTCTCAGCCCTTCGACCCCTTGGAGGAGTTCTTCTGCCTCAGTTTCCCCATCTGTAAAATGAGGGAGTCGGAGCAGGTCCCGCACAGGATCTTTCTCTACTTGCCCAAACCCGAACGCGGAGGTGAAACAGTTGTGAGTAATTACCCCGAAGGAGCTTCTTTTTCAGACAGTCAAGGAACAGCATCCTTCCTCTGAATGTCCATCATATTTATGGCCGGCCCTTCAGCCCAGGCCACGCTGTGCTAATGACCACGGGTAGCACAGAAAACAAATTCCACTGGGTCCCAGAGGAGCACGAGTGAGGCCTTCCTCTCAGATGGCCACGGCTCCCTGGCATCTGGGGAGTGACGGAGAGATCGCGCATCTTGAAGACCTGTCACGTCATTTTGTAGACCTGTCAAATCAGTTCTCCTGGCCACGTGCCCCAGGGAGGAACCTTCGCTGCCCAGCCAGGGGAGGAGGCCGCCTGGCACCCCTCCCACCTGCCCAGGGCAGAGTCCGTGTAGGAAAGCGGCCCCCTCTCTGCAGACATTCACACCTTGCCTAGACCCACCACTGGGTCACCATAATGCCTACTGTCTCCCCAAGGGGTGCCTGTTCAGTGAACCCCTCCTGTCATGCTCCGCTATCATATTTTTCGTGAGTCTGAACAAAATCTGGGCGTCGGCCCCCCAGGGCAGATCTGCAACCGTTACAGATTTACCCTTATCTCTACCTCCCTGGAAAGGAGACAAAGAAAGCACAAGGCACGGCCTCAGGGATGCCGGTTGCGTGAACTTTCTGTCTTTATTGTTCACGCCTCCTTTAGCCTTCCTCTATCAGTCTGGCTGTCTTGCTTTGGGACTAGATATCTTGAATTCGTCCACACACCTAGCCGTTTCTGTCTTCCTTCTGAGTTACCCCTAACTGGAGGGAAAGGCAAGAATCCTACAGCTAGCCTAGAAGTTTCCCTGGAAGACTTGAGCCCTGAGTTTTCTGGTCGTAAGTGCGTAACGGGAACAGTATTATAAAGCAGCCCGGTTTGTGTGGATTTTTTTTTTTTTAGGCAAAAAATAAGCTTCCATACAATTTAGTTTTTCATTTTTAAGTCCTATAATGTTTTCAGAAGTTCCCCAACAGACTGTGGCACAGGGAAACTACGTGGTGAGTTTGGGGCTTAAGGTGCCATTCTAATTTTGATCGTAAGTACCGCAACTTACACAAGTTGCTCGTGCCTTCTGATTCATAGTCTGGTCTGTAAAAGTGCCTTAGTTCATGGTGTGGTCACCTTAACTGAGATAACGAGCACGAAACTCATGGCAAAGAGCTGGGGCCTGGTAGATTCTCAGTGAGTGACAGCTGTCATTTGTCACTGCAACTGCTCCTCCCCCCCACCCCCGGTTTCAGCTGTTGCAAACTTCCTTCCTTGCCATCACGCACTTGCCCCGGAGTCAGAATCAGGGGGCCTGGTTCTAGACCTGTCTCAGGTATGGCCCTGTGCCTGAAGGCTCTTTTCTATTTCAGGTAAAAAAAAAAAAAAAAAAAAAAAAAAAGGCCTTACAGTGCTTGCCTCACTGAGACAAGTGTAGAAAAATTATGTGTTCATATAAAAAGTTCTTGGAGCCCTCTGGATATAAGAGGATACATAAATTCAGACTACCTTTATCATCATCGCTATTTTTATATGAATCGGATTTTGTTACTCAAGGTCTTTGGAAACAGACAAAAATAGAAATGGGTGAAGGTACCCTGATTTCTCCTCCTTTGGAGGGACTTTTTTCACTCATGATGTTATTCAGCTAATTAAAAGAAAATGAACAGAGCCTGCCATTGCCCGAGGGTCTACTATTTCCAGAAATGCTTTAGGACCCGAACTGCCTAACCAATCTACAGAGTTGGCACACAGGCTCCCGCCAGGGGCTATCCCCCAAGTCGCCTTTACCCCATGTCTGTCCTCAGCAGAACCCCACTGAGTGGATAGGTCCCATAGAAGCCACCCAGAAGCTTCACCTTGTTACTTCGCCTGAACTGGAGCACTTCTGGTCTGCACTTGTTTTCTTTTCTTTTTTCTTTCTCTTTTTTTTAATGTTTATTTATTTTTGAGAGAGAGGGAGAGCATGAGCTGGGGAGGGGCAGAGAGAGAGGGAGACACGGAACCCCAAGCAGGCTTCAGGCTCTGAGCTGTCGGAGCAGAGCCCGACGTGGGGCTCGAACTCACCAACTGTGAGATCATGACCTGAGCCGAAGTCAGAGGCTTAACCAACTGACCCACCCAGGCGCCCCTGCACCTGTTTTCATACTCACTATGTTCAGTCTTGTCTCGGTACTTAAGTGTGTCATTTGTATATCTTGTTGACCTCACGAGATTTCAGCGTGGTCCCCTCTAAGACAAACCATTAATGTGGGGTTTTTTTCTGTCTTAGTTTCCAAGGATACTAGGAGGCGGGTACCGGACTAGCACCCAATTTCTGCATGAACACAGGTCAGAGATCAGAGAGGGAGGGTAGCAAGTGTCTGTAAATATAACAGACTCTCAACCTGGGACTTAGTAATTGATTCGTAATTAATAATTACACAGAAACTAGTTGTTTTAAGAATGACTTAATCAGACACAATAGGCAATGATTACATGAATTTACTCGGCAGGCTTGTTCAACACCACAGACATATCGTATAAGCAAGATATTAATTTAGACCGGTGAGCTCCTCCTAGGAAGAGGGCAATGAAAGTTTACTACTCAGAAATGGCTAAGTCCATGCCCCAGAGATGGGGGCTGCTGATCTTGAGTTTAACTCTTTCAGGTTGGGGAATCTTAAACTCAGAAATTTGAGTTCATTATTCTTATCAGTTCAGAGCATACTATGACCACCAGCTCATGCAAAGGTCCTGATTAAATAACCTCTGCGTGCTGGGAGGTGCTGTCTGCGTGGCTCAGTTGGTTAAGTGTCTGACTCTTGATCTCGGCTCAGGTCTTTATCTCAGGGTTGTGAGTTCGAGCCCGCCTTGGGCTCTGCACTGGGCATGAAGTCTACTTAAAAAATAATAATAGTGATGTGTGTGTCTATGGGGGGAGAGGGGTTCCTCACACCACCGCGACTTAATCGACTATGTTTTTATCAGCATCCTGACCCCCATTTTCATCCTAACTGCTTATACCTACCCTGGAAGTTTTTAATCAATGCCTTTGAAAATAATAATTATTACCAACTCTAAGTGGATTTACCAAGGTCCTGTTGTTCTAAGCACTTTTGTCTACTTTATCATTTTTAATCCTTCCAGCCACACTATGAGATAAATTCTTTTATCGTTCCCACTTAACATATGAGGAACCGAAGCACAGATAACGTTCAGTAATTTTCCCAAGGTCACCCATTTGATGGCACGGAAAGGATTCAACCCAGGCAACCTATGTAGAAGGCCTGGTCTGTACATGCTCCACGGGACTGTATCTACCATTTATCTAAAATTGTTGTGTGTTGGGGCACCTGGGTGGCTCAGTTGGTAAAGCATCCGACTCTTGGTTTAAGCTCAGGTCATGATCTCACGGTTGGTAGGATCGAGCCCTGTGTCAAGCTCTAGGCTGACAGCATGGAGCCTGCTTGGGATTCTCTCCCTCCCTCTCTCTGCCCTCTTCTACTTGCACGCATGCATGCATGTGCTCTCTCTCTCTCTCTCAAAATAAATAAACTTTAAAAAGAAAACAACAAAAAACAAACCCCCAAATTTAGCGTGTTGTCTTGTGTATTTATGTTTTTGAAATGTATTTGAATCTTATGTTGGTTGCTATAAATCTCCTTCTATACCTTACTTTTTTTTTCATTCCACGTTATGTTTTCAAGATCTAAACAATTGCAGGGGCGCCTGGGTGGCTCAGTCGGTTAAGCATCCGACTTCGGCTCAGGTTATGATCTTGCAGTCTGGGAGTTCGAGCCCCGTGTTGGTCTCTGTGCTGACAGCTCAGAGCCTGGAGCCTGCTTTGGATTCTGTGTCTCCCTCTCTCTCTCTGCCCTTCCCTGCTCACGCTCTATCTCTCTCTCTCTCTCTGTCTCAAAAATAAGTAAACATTGGGGCGCCTGGGTGGCACAGTCGGTTAAGCGTCCGACTTCAGCCAGGTCACGATCTCGCGGTCCGGGAGTTCGAGCCCCGCGTCGGGCTCTGGGCTGATGGCTCAGAGCCTGGAGCCTGTTTCTGATTCTGTGTCTCCCTCTCTCTCTGCCCCTCCCCCGTTCATGCTCTGTCTCTCTCTGTCCCAAAAATAAATAAACGTTGAAAAAAAAAATTAAAAAAAAAATAAGTAAACATTAAAAAAAACTTGAAAAAAATAAAATCTAAACAATTGCAAAAAGTACCCCTAGCTCATTAATTGCCACATAGCATTCGCTCGTACACATCCATCCCAGTTAACTCTTATTTTCTCAGTGATGGACGCACAGAATGTGTCCCAGTTCCCAATCCCCAAATATTGTTGACGTAAATATTCTCATACTTGTCCCCTTCTAGACCCGTGTGAATTTCCCTAGAATATATCATTTGGAAGAGGATTTCTGGGTTATAAAATCCCTACAGCCTGGCAGATTAATTTCCGGGATGGTGATGCTAGCTCTCCTACCATGAGTATAAACGATTCTTTTCTTCCCGAACTTCTCATAAACAGTCGTCTGACTTTCGAGTTTCTACCAGTTTGATTATTATAAAGTGGTATAACATTGTCTGCATTTTCATTTCATTTCTCTACGCACTCATGAAATTGAGCATCTCTTCAGAAACTTGTGGTTTGGTTTACCTTTCTGGAAATTGCTGGTTCGTGACTTTTGCCCATCTTCTATTCTGGGTCTCTCATCTTGTTGCGTCTTAGGTACCAACTGTTGGTCAATTTTGCAGATTGCAGGTACCCTCTGTCGTGTACTCCGTTGAATAAATTCCCAATGTGGACATAATGAAATCCACTGACTTTTTGGCTTCTATTATTTGAATGTGGAATTTTTGTTTTTAAAATAACTCCTCTAGGCACCTACTTCTGAATCTAATGGAGTCATTGTGGACAAAATTACTTATCGGAAATCTGTCTTAACTTGTTTCCCATGCAGAGGGAGACACCGTGGCTTCTGTTCATTTGGCCCCTGCCTGCGTACTTTTATCAGGCAATCGGCTAGTTAAGAAAATAGTTTCTATGTTCTGTGTATTTGGTACCTGTTTATACTTCCAATACTGATACAACCGATATTCTGAGAAACAACTGAAGAGGAGACATCCGGTTACGATAAAACCTAACCTCCACCAAAATCAAACACTTAAACAAACAAACTCATCCATTTTGGATAAAACTTCTGTCGTGAAGAACTGTAACAGCCGGATAAGGAACAAAAACTCCAATGTTTGAAGGCACTGGAAAGTAACCAAGGCAACTTAAGACTTGAGGGTTCAGAAACTCAGAAGAGGAAGGTGGAGTACTGAAAAGGTAGAATGCTGTGGCAAAGTCACGAGAGAATTTCTCTCTAACAGTATAAAGCAGAATGGAAAGCAATGGCTTTCAGCTTGTGGTATCCCCGCAGGGACGAGTAGACAAAATTGGAGTTGAGGACCACGAATGCAACCTAAATGTGAAGGGCCTACTTCCAGGAAAAAAGACTGCATGAAATTTTACCGCAGGGCATTTGCCAACTTAGAAGTTGTAAATACGCAAGTTCCAGATATCTTTGTTTCTAAGGTCTAAGAGGAGAAGTGTTTCATCAGAGAGATCTTGTCAGTTTCACGATGCCAGGGAGAGAAAACTAGGAGTTCAGGGTCTGCAAAGAAGAAGGATCCCTGGTGAACACCCCAGGCTTCCGGATGAGACCCTTAAAGGGATCTGCCCCTGAAGTGAGGAAAAACTAGAGAACCATGAAACTTATCCTGACCGGTCTACCTGACAGAATGAAATTGAATGCTCTATGAATGAAGAATAGGGGCACCTGGGTGGCTCCGTCGGTTAAGTGTCTTGACATTGGCTCAGGTCATGATCTCACGGCTGTGTGTTCAAGCCCCACGTTGGGCTCTGTGCGGACAGCTCAGAGCCTGGATCCTGCTTCTCTCTGTCTCTCTCTGCCCCTCCCCCACGTGTGCTCTCTCTCTGTCTCTCTCTCCCTCTTAAAAATAAATAAACATTAAAAAAAAAAAAAGAAGAACTACACATACCAAGAGATTGGGCCATATGACCAAAACCAGTAGAAACTATAGACAGTGGAAACAGATCCAAAAGTCAACTACATCTGTGTTATCAGATGTGACTTGAAAAGAACCATGATTAATACATTCAAGGAAATCGATAAAAAGATAGAAAAACTTACTAGAGGCCTGGAATCATTGTTTCTGTCTGTTTTTAAAGAAATGTCCAAATGAAAATTCTGGAATGAGAAACATAATCACTGAAATTAATAACTCAATCGATTTTACATCAAACCGGACACAGCAGAAAATAGGATAAACAAACTGGAAGACAAATGAGAGAAAATATCTGGATTAAAGCAAAATAAAATGAAGAATGCAGAAAGATATAATTAACAGGTCTGTAACCTATGTGTCATTGGAACGTCCAAAGGAGAGTTGAGAGAAGATTGGGCAGAAGCAACGTCTGAAGAGCTACCAACTGAAAATTTTCCAAAACCGATAAAATAAATATCAAGCCACGGGTACATTTTACAGCTTAGGAGTTGGCCAAGGCCTTGAGTCCTTTTTCCTTGGAAGCCCTGTGAACCTTCATCATGATAAATACCAAGACTATCACCCTTCTGTACATTTCAGTAAAATTGATGAAAAGGAAAGACAACGAAAAATCTTAAAAGCAGTCAGAGAAAAAGACATTCTCTACAACACTGGCAGCCGACTCTTCCAGAGAAATGGTAAAAGTCAGAAGATAATAGATGGGATCTTTAAAGCGCAGAATGAGAAAAAAAAAACCCCACTATTGTAAAAATCTATACCCATAAAAATCTCCTTCAGAAATGAAAGTGAAAGAAAGACATTTACAGACACACCAAAACGGAGAGAATACATCGCCAACAGATCTGAACTGAAAGAAACCACGAAGGAGAATTCTTCAGGCAGGAGAAGAATGATCCCAGGTGGAAATACGATAACTCAGGAAGAAAAGAAGAGGACTAGAAAAGATAAAAATGTGGTAGATATGTGGGAAAAGTGATGAACATTGAGTGTTTTAAACAACCAATAAAATAATAAAGTGTAGAGTTTTAAAGATGCAGAATTAAAAGCGTGGTAACAATACTACAAAAAGGAAAGGAAGTAGATTGGGTTAAAGTGTTGTAGGGTCCTTGCATTTTCTCAGAAGTGCTGGGTGCGCTAATTCAAGATCATGTTTTACAGCTCAGGGATGCAATTAACATGGTATATTTAAGCCCAAATATATCAGTAATGACATTTTCTTTTAATGGCCTAAATAGTCTAATAAAAGGCAAAGATTTTTCAAACTGAAAGATCATCAAAATCCATCAGTATGTAGCTTACAAGAGACGCACATGGAATGCAGAAATATTGTAAATATATATGGGTGGCTCAGTCGGTTAAGCGTCCGACTTCAGCTCAGGTCATGATCTCATGGCTCGTGGGTTCGAGCCCCGCGTCGGGCTCTGTGCTGACAGCTCGGAACCTGGAGCCTGCTTCAGTTTCTGTGTCTCCCCCTCTCTCTGCCCTCCCCTGCTCACACTCTGTCTCTCTCTCTCTCTCTCAAAAATAACTAAAACATTAAAATTTTTTTTGAAATATAAAGGCAAAAAATATGTACCCAACAAACGTGAGCCAAAACAAAAGTGGTACAGAATAAATAAAACATTAAAAAATTTTTTTAAATATAAAGGCAAAAAATATGTACCCAACACACATGAGCCAAAACAAAAGTGGTGTAGTTATATCAATATCAAAGTGAACTTTAAGACGAGAAGCATTGCTAGAGATCAAAAGTCAATTCCGCAGGGAGATGTAGCAGTCCTCAATTTCTGTGTGCCTCGTGGTGGAGTTTCACAACTGATAAAATAAAAACTGGCTCAACTAAAAGGAGAAATAGATGAATCCAGCTATGTTTCTCAACCTTAAAATGCTTTTTCCGTAACTGGAAGAGCAAACAGGCAGTGAATCAGTGAAGATGAAGGAGGTTTGAACGTCCTGAATAACGAATAGGACTTCATCGCTAATAAAAACCATTCATCTAACAACTGCATGCCATATATCGTTTTCGAGTGCACATGGAACACGTACCCACATATAGACCACATGGGGGAATTTAAAACAAGTCTCCACAAATTTCAGACGTGAAATAATCAAGCATGTTCTTTGATCGCAGTGGAATTAAGCTAGAAATCAATAGCTAAAAGAGAAATGAAATGTCTTCTATACAACTCCTAATTAAGTCAAAAAGAAACCACAATGGCATGATTATGCTGGAATCCATATATTCAAGAGACACTGGTATTTCTTGTTCTGTGAACTGTGAGTTTATTTATATCTTTCTCTTGGTCGCTGGTCTTTTGAATTTGTAGGAGCTTTTATTTTTAAATTTTTTTTAACGTTTATTTATTTTTGAGACAGAGAGAGACAGAGCATGAACGGGGGAGGGTCAGAGAGAGAGGGAGACACAGAATCTGAAACAGGCTCCAGGCTCTGAGCAGTCAGCACAGAGCCCGACGCGGGGCTCGAACTCACGGACTGCGAGATCGTGACCTGAGCCGAAGTCAGACGCTTAACCGACTGAGCCACCCAGGCGCCCCTGTAGGAGCTTTTAATGTAATAAATAAATTAGTGGTTTTTTATGTAATTAAAGTCGCAGATTTCTTTGGCCTGTCAGTTGGCTTTTGTCTTTTATAGCGAACGTGTCTGTTAAAATTCTTATATGATCAAACTTGTCAATCGTTCTTTCACGACTTCTGCTTTGGGTGTCATAGTTAGGAAATCCACCCCACTCCATACCTTTCTAGTACTTTGTAATATATTTTTTGCATTCAAATATGAATCCCCTTGGAATGGACACTACCATACGGTGTGAGATATGGAGTCCACATGTTTTCTCTAGATAACCTTTCTATCCCGTTCCTCTATGGATGGTCATAAAAATGGTCTTCAGGCTTTCACTATTGCAAGCTCTCGGAGACAACCTTGTAGTTTTGACAATCACATAGGTACAGGCACCCCTGAGGGATATATTTGTTGAGGTGGATTTGCTCGGTGAAAGGATGTGAACATTTCTCACTGAAATCCAGTGTGGCGCTTATGAAGTATGATGCAGCGGGGGATACAGGCTCCCAGTTGTGGAGCGCGGAAGTCACGGGAATAAAGACGCGGCATAAGGAATGTAGTCAAGGATAGCGTAATAGCGACGTATCATCCTTGCTCCTGGAAAATCTCCAGGATAGGTTCAGGAAGGAAGCCAGCAGCCCATTTTGGATTTCCACCTTAGCAGCAATCTGAACCCCACCCTTGGATCTCGGTGTATTGTTTTGTAGAAGTATGTAGCACCCAGGTGGAGCCCAATCCCATTCCAAGCAACGTGACTTGGGCAAGTTACTTCCTTCTGCCTCATTTTCCTTACCTATAAAATGGGAAAATCATCATGTCTGTTACAACTACCGTCTATAAACCCATGGGCATTACTGTATTATGGCTAGACAGCATCTCCTGCATAGCATCAAGTATCACAAAAGAGGGGCACCTGGGTGGTTCAGTCGGTTGAGCCACCGGCTTCGGCTCAGGTCACGATCTCACAGTTCATGAGTTCGAGTCCTGCGTCGGGCTCTGTGCTGACAGCTCAGAGCCTGGAGCTTGCTTCCGATTCTCTCTCTCTCTCTCTCTCTCTCTCTCTCTCTGCCCTTCCCCCACTCATGCTCCGTCTCTCAAAAATAAATAAACGTTAAAAAAATTTTTTTGAAATAAATAAAGATTAAAAAGAAATTCAGTATCACGAAAGAGATTGCCTAATAATAATCCCTGACATGACTAGCCCTTGTCTATCATTTGTGTAGCAAGAGGCTTAACATTTATACCTGCCTTTACTCTGCCCTCTTATTCTTTTATTAGAACTTTGCTGAAAATCTTTTTTTTTTTTCTCTTGTATTTGTTGTTTCCTTCCCACATTCCACTTTTGGTTCAGTCCTTCAATTACTCATTCATCCTCCCAAGCATGGACTAACTGCAAACAGCTGGCTGTCTTTTGCTCTTCTAAGCCTTGTGCCATCCCGAGGCCTTCTCCAATTATTTTTTTTTTCAAGCTAATAAACAAATATATTTATTTTGAGAGAGGCAGGGGGGGACAGAGAGAGAGGGAGAGAGAGAGAATCCCAAGCAGGCTCCGCACTGTCAGCCCAGAGCCCGACACGGGGCTCGAATTCGCGAACCGTGAGATCACGACCCGAGCCAAAACCAAGCGTCGGACGCTTAACTGACGGAGCCACCCAGGTGCTCCTGCCTCCCTCAATTCGTGATGCGATGTCATTCACTTGGCATTCATTTACCAAGTGTTTATTGAGCACCTTCTTTGTTCTGGGCACTGGGGACGTAGTTCTGAACAAGCAACAAACAGTCCGGTCCTTACTGTGCCACATCTTTCTTGGCAGAGTGGGAACAATTTCTTTCTGGAAATTGTCGAGAGCGAATGAGGGTCCAGCGTTCCTGGCGGAGGGTAATGAGGAAGCCTGCTTACCCCATGGCGTCAGGAACGAATGCAACCCCATCCCTGTGATACGCTCTGATGTTGTCTCTTGGGAACATTCTTTGCTTAACTCTTTCTTCTTGTGCAAACCTCAGCTCAGATGTTGCCTAAAATGTCAAACCCTCCCTGACTACCCCAAGGGAGCTCTCTGAATGCTACCTAAATCTACATTGAGTAAATTCAGACATCAATAAACTAAGTGTTGCTTCGAGAAAGGACAACCAACTTGATGAAGCATAGGCTCCGTCATACCTCGGAAAGAAGAGCAGCTTGGCGGACAAGACCCAAAGATCGCCACCCAGCCTTTGTCACAGCCCACATCTGACACGGAGAGAGTCCTGGTGCCCTGGAGCCCAGAGTCCCATGTTGACATCCGACCTGAACTTCCTGGACCCAGAGGACTCAAAAGTCCCCCTGCCCCTTCTGACTTGGTGTTCAGTGCCAGGGGAGTGAAGCAAAGCTTTATGCATGTCTATTTTTAAGCAACCAGATTTATGCAGCCATGCCTAAGAGTCCCTGGATGCTGTTTATTGTTAGATGAGACCTGTGGTTTCTGGAAGCCTTTTTTCTAACGCAGCGGGCTGTGCCATTAGAGGCCTGGCGTGCTTTCTAGTCATGCAGAGAAGAACTTCCAGGGTATTATTTTAAGCACATCCCAGTCCTTGTACAACTTCACCCAGCACACTGGGAGTCTCTACTATGCTGAAAAGTCAGCACTCCCCACTTGGCTGCGTTGTCAAAATGAGGTCATAGGGACAGGCTGCACGAAGAGCGGAAACTACGGAAGGCGTATTTAACTTGTAGACTGCATTTCGCGGCTGAGTGTCCCCAAACCTCCATCACCCCCGGGGAGATGGGTATCTTCCCTTCTCTCGTGGCTGAAGGGGAGGGAGAAGGGAAAAGCAGCGACCTTGTGCCGTGACGGTCTTCATTCGTTCCTCGACAGCCGCTGATTCATTCTCCAGACAGCCTTGCGCCTGGCAGACAGACCTCGTCCTTCCTCACTAGGGCCGTGACTACCTTGTCTTTCTTTCACCCTCGTTTGTATTCTGCGCCCCGCTCTCGTCTTCATTACAGCCCTCTCCCATCTCGAAATAGCTAAAGCAGATCTGTTGCCCGTTGGACGCACACGTTAGCAGCCCTCTGTCCAGTCGTTCTCCAGAAAATTCCCCACCACTGCTTTGTCTTGGGCCACACAAAGCCTTTGCATCTATAGACCCAGAGACGACCGCATCTACACTGGTGACCCCTGCTCCACATATCTCATGAGTACTGACAACCCTCCCCAGGGTGTCCACTTATTCTGGTCAATAGAACCTTCTCAGATATTAGATGGAAGCACATTTCTCACTAAATATGACCTTTCTTTGATAATTCAAGGGTTTTTTGGTGGGGGTGGGGGGAGGATGTCATGAGACCCATGTGAGATAGAGGTTGCAAACAGCTGGCCCACAAGCCAGTCAGTCTGGCAAACCCAAGTTAAAATTGTTGGGGTTGATCGACCACATTTTAAAAGAGGGCGATTCCATATAAAAATTCAGATGAGCTGTTCTGAAAAGGGCAGGCCTGTGTTCCCACCCAGCAACCCTGATGATGCTGAGCGTAGCCAGCTTCATACCTTGGACAAGGACATGCCTTTCCTCTGTCTCTGCCACCCCCACTGCTCTGCACCCGTCCCGTGTCTCCACTTAGGTTACACGCCTGGCCCTGGGGTTGACCCTCCTCGATTCCTCCGAGGCCCGTAATTATCAGTACTCCGAGCCTCGCGATGTAACTGGGAATATTTTACTCTAAAAAGTCTCTCAGCATAAAGGAGCTCAGATTCTCCCTGGGTAAGAAGGTAACATATTTGCATAGAGGAATTGGTTAGAGGACACTAAAAAACTTAGAAATGCCCAGGAGCACCAGGGTGACTCAGTTGGTTGAGCGTCCGACTTCTGCTCAGGTCATGACCTCAAGGTTCATGGGTTCAAGCCCCATACCGGGCTCTGTGCTGACAGCTCAGAGCCTGGAGCCTGCTTCAAAAAAAAAATTTTTTTTTAATGTTTATTTATTTTTGACAGAGAGAGAGAGAGAGAGAGAGAGAGAGAGACAGAGCATGAGCGGGGGAGGGGCAGAGAGAGAGGGAGACACAGAATCCGAAGCAGGCTCCAGGCTCTGAGCTGTCAGCACAGAGCCTGACGCGGGGCTTGAACTCACAGACCGCGAGATCATGACCTGAGCCCAAGTTGGACGCTCAACCGACTGAGCCACCCAAGTGCCCCCTGGAGCGTGCTTCAGATTCTATGTCTCCCTCACTCCCTGCCCCTTCTTCACTCGTGCTCTGGCTCTCTCTGTCTCTCAAAAATAAATAAACATTAAAAAAAAAAGGAGTGCCTATATAGCCAGATTGTGCATTAACTTAATGAAATTTTCCCCAGTTTTATTGAGGTGTAATTGACCTACAGTCCTGTATCAGTTTAAGGTGTCCAGCATAATGATTTGACTTACGTACATTGTGAAATGTTGGTTACAATGAGTTTAGTTAACATGCATCATCTCATACAGGTACAAAAAAAAAAGAAAGAAAGAAAAGAAAGGAAAAAAGAAAAAAAAATTTTTTTCCTTGCAATGGCAATTCTTAGGGTTTACTCTCTTAACAACCTTTCAAGTATCCCACAGTAAATCTCTAGGACTTATTCATCTTGTAACTGGAACTTTGTACCTTTTGGCCATATTCCTACAGTATCCACTTTCCCTAGCCCCCATTTCTGGGAACCACAAATCTGATCTCTTTTTTAATGAGGTTTTTTTTTTTTTTTTATTCCACACGTAAGTGGAAAATCTCCCTTAAGATCATACAGTGTTTGTCTGTCTCAGTCTGACTTATTTCACTTAGCCTAACGCCCTAAGGGTTCATCTCTGTCATCACAGATGACAGGATTTCCTTCTTTTTCATGGCCGAGTAATATTCCATTGCGCAGACTTACCACAACTTACTCGATCATCCACTGATGGACGCTTAGGTTGTTTCCGTGTCTCAACTGTCATCACTAATGCTGCTATGAACATGAAGACACAGCTATCCCTTCAACATGCTGTTTTTATTTTGAGGGAAATATATGCCCAGAAGTGGAATCACTGAATCAAACAGTAGGACGTTCCATACTGTTTTCTACTGTGGCTGCACCTTTTGTTTCGTTTTTGGTGTTTTTTTGCATTTCCCAATGATTGTTGATGTGGGGCATCTTTACGCATACCTGTTGGCCGATCGTATATCTTTTTTGGGAAAATGTCTATTCGAGTCCTTTGTTCATTTTTTTTTTAATTGGATTATTTGTGGGGTTTGTGCTATTGAATTCCTTGAATGCTGTGAGTTCTTTGTATATTTTGGACGGTAACCCCTTATCGGATACATGGCTTGCAAATATTTCTCCCATTCCGTAGGTTGTCTTTTCATGTTGTTGATTGTTTCTTGTTCTGTGCAGAAGCTTTTCAGTTTCAAGTAGTCCCGCTTGTTTATTCTTTATTTTGTTGCTTATGCTTCAGGTGTCTCACTGAGCTTTTACTGACCGCCAGGCACCAGTGATTCAGAATTGATTAAGACAAAGTGCCTGCTCACAAAATTCTTGCAATCTATTGGAGAAAATACATAAGAAAACCGACCATTTCTTTATAATATGATATGTGCACAATCTGGAATTATGCAAAGTTGGTACTACAAAGGGGCAGATGCTTATAAGAATAACTTTCCATGCCCCCCTAGATTCTAATGTACCTGTTGTGGTCAGGTTGGAAGACAAAAGATTCTACTTAATGTAGTTTTATTTTATTTTTTTAAAAAAATTTTTTAACGTTTTATTTATTTTTGAGACAGGGAGAGACAGAGCATGAACAGGGGAGGGTCAGAGAGAGGGAGACACAGAATCCGAAACAGGCTCCAGGCTCTGAGCTGTCAGCACAGAGCCCGACGCGGGGCTCGAACTCACAGACCGCGAGATCATGACCTGAGCTGAAGTCGTTGCTTAACCGACTGAGCCACCTAGGTGCCCCTAATGTAGTTTTAAAAGTCTTACTAGGGCTTGGGCACCTGAGTGGCTCAGTCAGTTAAGCGTCTGACTCTTGATTACAGCTCAGGTCATGATCTCACGGTTCATGAGTTCGAGCCCCACCTCAGGCTCTGCACCCACAGTGAGGATCCCCACAGGGATTCTCTCTCTTTCTCTCTACCCCTCCCCTACTTGCTTGCGCTCTCTTAATAAATAAACAAACAAACAAAAACTTTAATTAAAAAGAAAATTCTTATTAGAGAAGTAGAGAGCTCCCTGTATTACTGGAAAGGTTCAGCTTCGAAGAACCACTTCCCATATCACACTAGAGAACCTACTGCCTTTACCATGACAGGGAAGCCGGTGATTCTAGAAGCCACCTGCTGACACCAGCTACCACAACTTCCGGCTCCAGAATTACACCACTAGGTTCGTAATCCACACCAGGTTGCGTGCCTCATGCCCTGCCCCCCTCCCCATGCATCTTCTCACTTCTAGATCAACAGGTCACGTGAGTACCTCAGGTTGGCCGACCCCTAGTTACAAGACAGGCTGAGAGATAATGAGTGCCAGCTCTCCAGACTCTATAATCTATAATATGGGAGCATTAGCAAGGCTACTGATTAAGCTCGTCTATACCACCTACCACTGCAAACCTCCTCACCGCCCTCCCCAGAGAGGATGCCTCTGTAGCCATCCATGGTTATGGCTGGGACTGCCCTCCATGCCACAGGTATGTCAGGTCTGGAAGGGGGCTGGAACTTTTGATCTATCACAAAGCCAAGAAACTGTGGTCCATTGGCCAAATCTAGCACACCACCTGCTTTTGTATGGCCCGAAGCTGAGAATGGTTTTCGCAGATGAACATGTGCCATTAATTTAATGATCGGGAATACTAAATGTGAAACCCAAGTAAGCAAGGTATTATCTCCTCTCAAAAAAGAGTTTGGTTTTTCTCATTCATAAATCTGTATGACCAAAAAAGCACTCTATTACTATTACATTTTAAATTTCATTATTTTACTTTTTTTGGTAGTTTGTTTTCTCTCTCACTGTTTAAGTACTTACAGAATATCCTTGACTTTTGCCTCTCTGCATATAAAGCTTAAAATATTTACTGTCTGGCCCTTTACCCACCCTCCCCCCATAAAAAATAAGGTCACAGACGCTTGATCTCAAAAGAATGCATGATGTTGGGGTGCCTGAGTGGCCCAGTCAGTTAAGCGTCCGACTCCGGCTCAGGTCATGATCTTCTGGTTCATGAGTTCGAGCCCCACATTGGGCTCTGTGCCGACAGCTCAGAGCCCGGAGCCTGCTTCAGATTCTGTCTCCCTTTCTTTCTGCCTCTCCCCCGCTCAGGCTCTGTCTCTCTGTCTCTCTCAAAAATAAATAAACATTACAAAAATTAAAAAAAAAAAAAGAATGCACGATGTTATAGAAGCACCAAAAAAGGACATCTAAATTAGACCAGGAAGTCGGAGAAGACTTTGGCTTAGGTTCTGCTTCATCTGGAATGCAAGTAAGAATTTTAAAAATGGAGAGGGGAAAGGAAGGAGTTTAAGAGCATAGGAAGCAGCATGTGAGAAGCACAAGAATGTGAGGAGTCGAGACAACGGGATGTGCACAAGAATGCAGTTGGACTCCTTCGTCATACCAGACACGGCAATGATCTCAAAATGGATCATCAACCTAAATATAAGAGCCAAAACTATAAAACTGTTAGAAGAAAATTAACGAGTGAATTTTCATAATTTGGGGTTAGGTGAAGCCTTCTTGGATGCGACACCAACAGCACAAGGGACAAAAGATAAAATAAATTGGACTTCATTAACATTTAAAGCCTCATTTAGAAAATTGTAAGATGACACAACCAAGACGGTGAAGAGGCAAACGACATGAGGAAATGGTATAGTCCTAAGTCCTATAGCTGATAAAAGACTTGTAACTAGAATATGTAAAGAACACTTTCAACCCAAGAATAACAAGACACACAACCCAACGAAAGAAATGGGGCAAAGTATCTGAAAAGACAGTTCCCCAAGAAAACATATAAACAGCCAATGACGACGTGAAAAAAACGCTCAATGTCGTGCCATTAGGGAAATGCACATCAAAACCACAATGAGATACTTCTCTGTGCACGCTAGGATGGCCGTAATGACAAATTTAGACACATAAATAATAACGAGTGCTGGCGTATAATCTAAAATTGTAGAAACAATCATGAGGGTTGCACAACCTCGTGAATATACTGAAATCATTGAGTGGTTATGTTTTAAATATGTGAGCTGGATGGTATGGGAATTATATCTCAGTAAAGCTGTTTCAAAAAACACAGTGAGTTGATGGAACTACGGGAGGTTTCTGATGGGGGGAGAAATGAGGCAGCAGAGAAACAGCCAGAATGGAGACATAGGTAGTGTGTAGGTAGCACAGGGCACCGTATGCTCATCAGTGTGATCTCAATTTTATTGATGCATCGCAAGCAAGGCAGTGTGACCCGATCGTATTCGAACCTTAGGTCACTCTGGCAACAGTATGGAGGACGCGTGACCACGACAGGTGGCATGATTGGGGGTAAAGAGAAGAGGGAGGGCACTATAGCTATCTCGCCTGGGAGTGATCAAGCCAGACGGAACTTAGAACCAAGAGACTAAGGGTGTCGATGTTACCAAAAGGACAATATATTGGGAGAAGCACAGAAGAGCATTCATTAGAAAATGAAGTCCGAGAACTATTTCAATTAACAATTTCAGAGTTGGAGAAGTTCTAGGTAAGGACACAATTCAGTGTGGACTTCTAGGTCTGAATTTCTGACCTGTATTCAGTGGCAGAAATATTAATGACATTACAACTAGCCAGTTCTAAAACCTTCAATAATTATTGTGGAAAAAAAGCATATCAGGTTGTTTTTTTCTTTTCTTTTTTTTTTTTTTTTTTTGTTTTAATGTTTGTTTATCTTTGGGGGGGGAAAGGGCCAGAGAGAGAGGGAGACACAGAATCTGAAGCAGGCTCCAGGCTCCGAGCTGTCAGCACAGAGCCCGATGCGGGGCTCGAACCCACAAACCACGAGAGCGTGACCTGAGCCCAAGTGGGACGCCCAACCGACTGAGCCACCCAGGCGCCCTATCAGGTTGTTTTTTTCTTAAACAGATCAGCCAAATGCTACTTAAGGGACACATCCAAAATATTTGAACATAGACTGAAAATAAGAGGATAGAAAAAAATAACATGCAAAGAATAACCAGAAGAAACATGGGGTGACTATATTAATAAAAAAAATAGATAAATTAGACTTTAAGAGAAAAAAGCGCTATTAACACAAAGAGAGACAGTATTTGGTCATAAACTATTTAATTAACCAACAGGAGAGAATTTTTAAAAATTCCGTGTACCTATTATCATAAGTGGTATGTGACATATTATCGTATATCAAAATATATAAAGCAAAATATTGATAAAATATGAACAGTAATTGGCCAATTATAGGAGGAAATTTTAACACACCTCTCTAAATTATTAATAGTTTACAAAAATTAGTAAAGATTCAGAGGCCTGGGGTGCCTGGGTGGCTTAGTCGGTTAAGCATCTGACTTCAGCTCAGGTCCTGATCTCACGGTTCATGGGTTTGAGCCCTGCGTCGGGCTCTGTGCTGACAGCTCAAGCCTGGAGGCTGCTTCGGATTCTGTGTCTCCCTCTCTGCCCCTCCCCCACTCACACTCTGTTTCTCTCTCTCTCCTTCAAAAATAAATAAACCTTAAAAAAAAAAAGTTTCAGAGGATTTACCTAGCACCTAACAAGTAGATTAAGGGGAGAGAATAAAATATTTTGCATTATAGTTGAACTTCCTCTTCTGCCTAGGATATGGGAAACAGGAAAGAGCTTCACTCTCATTGCAATAACCAGAAAAATCTGGGGTAACTACAAAAATTACAAATCTTCTCGAATCCATCAGAGAGTTGAAGCCCGCCCCAGAGCAACCACGTAGCCCGAAGCGTATGGAAAGACAGACACCTCCAGGGACAGATGGGACACAGCACGGAGTCACCGCTAGGGGGTCACGGAGGGAGAGAGGCCCAGCGCCAGATTAGTGGGAAAGAATTCGGCCAAAATTTCTAACAAATTTCCAGACTGTGAGTGTGAACTAGCCTGAGAATATAGGTTTGCACATACCCATGGGCCCTGCTCCATGGACCTCCATTGTGTTCACTTCGAAACAGACATGCTCAAAGCAATTCCATTGTTTATCACAGAGCACATGGGAAGGTGCTTTCAGAGCTGAGAGGCAGGGGATAGATAACTGACCTGAACCCCAAGCAGGAAAAAGGCACATAGAATAACACCCGTACATACACATGCACACCTACTGTGAATGGGACAAGATATTTGCAGATGACGTATTTGATAGGTTAGTATCCAAAATAAATAAAGAACTTGTACAACTCAACACCAAAAAACCCCAGGTGATCCGATTAAAAACTGAGCAGAAGACATGAACAGATATTTCTCCAAAGAAGCCATCCAGATGGCCAACAGACTCATGAAAACATGCTCGACATTACTCATCATCAGGGAAATGCAGATCAAACCCACGATGAGGTACCAACTCATTGTCACAATGGCTAACATCAAAACCATAGGAAATAACAAATGTTGGTGAGGATGTGGAGAAAAGGAAACCCTCGTGCACTGTTGGAGGGCATGGAAACTGGGGCAGCCACTGCGGAAGACAGTATGGAGGTTCCTCAAAAAATTAAAAATAGAACTACCATATGATTGCAATATTGGGTATTTACCCAAAGAATACAGAAACGCTAATTCCAAGAGATATACGCACCTCTATGTTTATTGCAGCATTATTTATGATAACCAAATTATGGAGACAGCCCAGGTGTCCATCGATAGATCAGTGGATAAAGAACATGCGGTTTATACGTATATACACAATGGAATATGAATCAGCCATAAAAAAGGATAAAATCTTGCCATTTGCAACAACCTGGATGGATCTAGAAAGTATAATGTTAAATGAAATAAGCCAGTCAGAGAAAGACAAATAACCATATGATTTCACACATGTGGAATTAGAGAAACAAAAAACAACAAAGGGAAAAAAAGGTAGAGGCAAACCCAAACACAGACTCTTAACTGTAGGAAAAACATGGTTACCGGAGGGAGTGGGAACGGCTGAAATAGGTGATGGGGATTAAGGAGTGGACTTGTGATGAGCACAGGGTGATGTTTGGAATTGATGAATCACTGTATTGTACACCTGAAACTAATATGGCACTGAATGTTAACTAGACTGGAATTAAAATTAAATTAATTAATACTTAAAAATGATTTTAAAAAAGATAAGCGTCACGATAGGCCCCTTGGTAGAAGCTATGTAGATCGGAAACAAGAAGTGACATCTCTAAAATGACAGAAAAGATTCTGTCAATCCAGAATTCTATGCCCTGTGAAAATAGTTTCTGAAATCAAAGGCAAAATAATGGCTTTTCCAGACGAAAAGGGCCTTGAGAATTTATTGCCAGCAGACCTGTGCTGTAAAAAATGGCGAAGGACAGTCCCAAAGCAGAACAAACAAGACGGCGAGAGAAACGTGGGTTTACATAAAGAAATGAAGATTTCTGTCCTGAAGTGCAGGACGATATGAATTACATTTTTTAATCCCTTTTTAAAAATTGACCCTTTAAAGCAAAAATAGTCCTAAGGTGTTGTGTTTGTAGCACATGTGAAGTTAAACTTATGACGGCAGTGGAAGAAACGATACGAGGGAGCAGTTGAAAGGATACTGTTTTCGGGTTGAGTGTATCATTGTATTATGTGAAGGTAAATACCACAGTCAAGTTGCTGACAATCTAAAGTAAAGAGAAATCACGAAGGCAGACAGAATAAAACAGAAACAGTATAGAGAGGAAAAACAAAGTAAGGTAGAGCTATTTAAGGGCAAGGAATTAGAAGCAGCAACTTCACATATGGATTTATCTGAGATAATGCGCGGTGGATGGGGCCACAGAGTCTCTAGAAATTCACGTACATTGGTGGTATCCTGGCTTTTGAGATGGTAACGGATAATGGCTTCATGGGTGTTTGTACCCAGGTGTTTGGTCCGTTATGCTTCATAGCTTTGCAAAAAAAAAACACAGAACATACACACATTCTTGTGTACGTGTTAAATATTGTATTCAAGTTTTGGAAATCATGTCACGTTATGTCTTCCACCAAAAAAAAAAAAATGTAGTCTGTATCTGGAAAACCAGGTTCTGAGGTGGGGGGTGAGTTCTGTCAGCTGCTGTAGAAAAAGAAAACCCTGAAATCCTAGTCTTCGGGTGCAAACTTCTGGTTACAGACTCATTAAAGGCAGTGCTGACATTGGTGACTTTTAAAAATCAAGCGCTGTTGGGGGAGGGAGCGGTGTTATCTTTTGTGATGCTCTAAAAAATGTGTGTGCCTCTCCGTCGGGCTCTCTCCAGGAGGGATGTGAACGTCCTTATGTGCACTTCCTAATTTTTCACTGAATCTGAGAATTCTATGAGAATATTATCCCTGAGCCAGGTCACTGCTCTAAATCTTCTTGGCAGAAAGAAAGAAAGAAAGAAAGAAAGAAAGAAAGAAAGAAAAAAAGAAAGAAGAAAGAAAGAAGAAAGAGAGAAAGGAAGGAAGGAAGGAAGGAAAGAAGGAAGGAAGGAAGGAAGAAAGAAACCCAGCAATGAGCTAGCTCTTTATTTAAATTAGGTAATCACACTGTCTGCCCCACAGAATCACAAGGAAGTCAGGCAAGTGTGGGCTGCCGATGGAATCATTTTCATGAAGGATTCGGAATCATGGAGTGAGTCTTCTGTCCGGACCCCACTTGCACGACACACAGTTGAGGTTATTGGACAAATCCACACGTCTCCTTCCTCTTTTATCACAAGCGCGTGGGGAGCCACCATTCTCCAAATAAAACCTATTCTTCCTTCCAGCCAGCTCTAGTTGGAAGCCATTGATGATGTTTGCGATTCTACAGGGCCCGGGAGAACCAAGGAGTCAAATAAAACCAAGTATCAACAGAACACAGTAGTAATTGCTCTGAGGTCGGCTATGGACTCTTTCCGTCCTAGAGAACAGATGTGCGTAGAGAGCGTCTTCTCTGCGTCACGCCGCACGGAGCCCACTGTGCGGCTACTCACTCGTTTATTCGCGGCAAACAGCAGCCATAGCTGGGCCAGGAGTCAAGAAAGGGCTCCAAACAATTACCTGTTGCCCAGGACTGGAAATCGAGTGGCAGAAGTTGTTTTCTGCACTGACAGTGCGGAGCCTGCTTGGGATTCTCTCTCTCTCTCTCTCTCTCTCTCTCTCTCTCTCTGTCTCCCCCTCCCCTGTTCACCCTCTCTTGCTCTCTCAAAAATAAATAAATGAACATTTAAAAATATACATATATATGTATATGTTTACAAGTATTCTCCCCCTTTAAACAACGGTAGTAGTCAAAATTGTAACTAATTAGTTGTCAGCTCAGGCAAACCCTATGTGTCTCAGTTTTAACTCATTGAATTCATGGATTCATTCGCTCATTCGTTCATTCAAGAGGTAATGCACGCCAAGTTCAATGCACTGTGCCACAATACCGTGCCAAGTGGCACAGATGTGCACAGGGTTGCATTCAAATATTTCACAGCCTTTGGAGGAGATGGCAAGGTAAACAAGTAAAACAGAACCCCCTTGATTCTCTATTAGGTCTCTATTGCCTCACAGCACTTGCTCAAGTTGCAATACGTTTTTTTGTCTGTTTATCCAAAAGGTGTCTGCTGTCCTATCAGACCATAAGCTCTGAGGGCAGGACCGCCTCTATTTGGCCATCAATTATGTCTCCAGCGCTGTGGCCATAGCAACCACGTGGTAAGAATGCAGTGGATGTTGCCTAATGGAAGTGTCCACGGATATTATAGGAGCCCGGGGGGGGGGGTGTTACCTAACCCAAGCTGGGGAATCAAGGATGACTTTACGAAGGCAGTGCTGCTTGGGCTGAGTCTTCAAGGATGTGTGAGAGTTTCCACAGGGCCAAAGCAAAGGGTTTTCAAGGCCAAGGACAGAGCATGTGTCCCAGGCCACACACGGAAGAGCATTTCTTCGTCTGCTTTTTAAAAAACCTGTGTATCAAAATTCCTACCAACTCTGATAGGCTATAATCTTCATCTTCACATGGCAAATATTTCTCTTTTTAGGACCGTATTTTATGTGGTTTGTTTTTCTATATTTTTATTTGTAATTGATTTATTTAAATTCAAGTTAGTTCACATACAATGTCGTGTTGGTTTCAGGAGTAGAACCCAGTGATACATCGCTTCCATAGGACACCCAGCGCCCGTCCCAACAAGCGCCCTCCTTAATGCCCCTCGCCCACTTAGCCCATCCCCCACCGACACCCCTCCCCCCCCCAGCAACCCTCAGTTCACTCTCTGTTTGTAAGGGTCTCTTATGGTTTGCCTCCCTCTCTGTTTTTATCTTATTTTTCCCTCCCTTCCCCTATGTTCATCTGTTGTGTTTCTTAAATTCCACATATGAATGAAATCATATTTGTCTTTCTCGGACCGACTTATTTCACTTGGCAAAATACACTCCGGTTCCCTCCACGTTGTTGGCAAGGGGCAGGATTTCATTCTTTTTGATCGCCAAGTAGTATTCCATTGAGTATATACATAACTTAGTTTTCAGTCGCTAGAGGGTATGGAGTCACTGTGAACATTAGAATACCTCATTTAAGAAAATCAGTACATTCCTGGGGCGCCTGGGTGGCTCAGTCGGTTAAGCGTCCGACTTCAGCTCAGGTCACGATCTCGCGGTCCGGGAGTTCGAGCCCTGCGTCGGGCTCTGGGCTGACGGCTCGGAGCCTGGAGCCTGTTTCCGATTCTGTGTTCCCCCTCTCTCTGCCCCTCCCCCGTTCATGCTCTGTCTCTCTCTGTCTCAAAAATAAATAAACATTAAAAAAAAGAAAGAAAGAAAATCAGTACATTCCTAACGATGTGTGGATTGGGTTGCTTTTTCTTCTTTCTATCGCAGTTTTTCTAATGCAGTCTTTCAGAGAATCCTTTTGTGCTCAGTTTTGAGTATCATTAAACGAGAATCTTTTAAGAGACATTGTGGAGAAGCTTTGCCAGAATGCTGGAAATTCGGTGAGCAAAGCTATATTCCTCATAAGGTTCTTACGGTTATTTTGGCTGATAGATTAGATTCGTAACTGTTAACCAGCAATAAATGAAAGGAAATTCTTTAAGCACATATTCTGGGTCAGGCGGAAGGCCTCAGTGAAACCACCCTGTGGAGAAAGCATATTTTATGCCCATTTTATAGGCGAGTAAAAGGTCCATCAAAGATGGGCCTTTGTCCAAGTTCAAACAGGAAGGAAGTGTTGGAAACAGGATTCAGATCTGTGTGTGTTTGTATGTGAAGTTCATGCCTTCAGTTTACGGGCCAGGACAGATGTGCCTCATGAGGTGTGGTAGCGTATAGACCGGCGCTTCCAAACCTGTCGGTCCTTGGATTCCATCCTGCAGGAGACATATGGTGGTGTCATTTTCTTTGGATAAATACGTTTGGGACCCTTTAAATAGCTTGTTTTATTGCAAGGCTTAGCAGAACCGTCAATACGCTTATGAACATTGTAACTTTCCAAGTGGGGGGGGGAGGGGGAAAGCACGTATTTACTTTGCAAACTTTTTTTGACCGCAGAACCCTTTAAAAATGTTTCTGGCCTTAGTAATCTGCCTGATGTCTCTCAGAACCTGGTTCCAGAACACAAGTTG
This sequence comes from Lynx rufus, assembly GCF_022079265.1. Taxonomy (NCBI): domain Eukaryota; kingdom Metazoa; phylum Chordata; class Mammalia; order Carnivora; family Felidae; genus Lynx; species Lynx rufus. The sequence goes on along the minus strand of NW_025814842.1, from coordinate 14,551,212 downwards.
AGAAATACTGACATAGGTAATAAATACCACATCACAAACCTTGGAGATCCCCCTTGTGTTTGAGTTTAGCTCCCAGCTGGGTCGTCCGGAGCCACTCGTGAGTTTATACCATATTCTCATGACGTCCTTAATTTTTCTGCGTATTCTTTTCTCTCTGTCTCATATGGCCTCTCTTTACCCAGTGCGTGGGGTCTTTCTGGGAAACCACTCTACTCTGGTCTCTTTTCTGCCAACCCTTGGCTGATTCCCTCAGGCCAATTTGGGTATTGGCTCCTCTGTACCCCAGTAAGTCTTATCACTTAGAATTGGAATAGGCCCTTTACTTTCTGCCAGCCCACCAGATGGCTACGGCATTGAGAGCAGGGATGATATCTTTGTATAAAGATCCCTATCACCTAACACAATGGCTGGCATATAATAGGCACTCAACCCTACTTGAAGGAATGAATAAAAAAAAAAAAAATCAATGAATAAGTGAATGAGTCAGCCTTACTGGTTTGGGAATGCATGGGTTAAATGAGTTTAAAAAGCTGGATTGGATTGGAGGTAAGGTGGAGACCCTTACCTTCAGGGCTTTCAAATTTGCACCTTGCAAAGAATTTGAATGGGAAATTTGAATATGGTATCTTAAAACGGCATTTGAAGAAGATGAACCCGGGAGGCCAGTTTGAAGAGAAGAGGTCTGTTAAGTGCTGCGGCATCCAAGGCTTAGGTGATGATGGCCACGACAGCTCTCGTTGCTTATATATAGGATTGGCTCTCGATGGATGGTGAGGTAAGAGCTGGAAATATATTTTATTCAAAAAGCAGATATCATGGGGTGCCTGTGTGGCTTAGTCGGGTAAGCGTCCGACTTCAGCTCAGGTCATGATCTCATGGTCCGTGGGTTCGAGCTGTCGAGTGCTGACAGCTCAGAGCCCGGAGCCTGCCTCAGATCCAGTGTCTCCCTCTCTCTGCCCCTTCCCCGCTCATTCTCTCTCCCTCTCTCCCTCTCGAAAATGAACATTAAGCATTTTTTTAAAAACCACACACACAAAAAAAAACATATTATTACAGGGCAGTATAGGGATACAAAGATGAAACTACATATTTCTTGTTCTCCAAAATCTCATAGATCAATCAAGATGAATCCAAGAAGCACACACAAAATAAACTATGGCAAACTCTCAAGTATATTTTATAGTGAAACCAAAAAAAATTTTTTTAAAAAAAGGTGGGAGAACTGGGCAAACCATGGAGATTACAATCGAGGAGGCCTGAGACTATCTCACAAAGGAGGGAGGACTTAGCCTTAGGAGATGGACGGCATTCCAAGGGGCCAGGGTCTGGACGGAGAATCAGGTGGACCCCAAGAATGACTCTTCCATGGTGAGTCTCAGCCAGGGTCCCCGATCAAAGCTGGATCAGGCCTGCCTTCTCCCTTTGGGGGACATGCATTTTCTGCCTGGGGAGATCTTTGGCCCCCATACCTTCTTCGAGAATTTCAGGCCCGGGGCGAACCGTCTATTCTTTCACGTTTTTTAATTCCAGTGCTTGAATGCAAAACAAAGGAACAAGAGCCTTGACATGCCTCAAGTTCTCCTCGTGAGAAAGCTGTTGACATACACAACCTCCTTTAATCTTTGGAAACCTGAGAGGGCTGAGTTATTGGTACCATTTGACAGATGTGGAAACTCGAGGCTCCGTTACGTATTTGCTCAGTTTCAGTCTTGCATCAGCTCAGTCTCGACAAGTCCTTTGCTATCAATATATCGCTTCGAAGGGAACAGATTATTAGTCACCTGCCTCACAGCTGGACAGTCTTCGAGAGTCGTCCGTTGGACAAAGATGACAAGAGCCACTTTTCCCAGGTCTCCGTAAAAATAATTCACCCAGGCAGCACACATGGTGGTGAAAGCATATATTTGTACGTGTTGCAAAATACTTGTCTGTGCAGTGTTTAGCTTGATCCTTATGCTATCTTCTAGGTAAGTCAGAGATTACTACCCACACTGTATGTAGGTGAGGAATCTGGAGCAAAATGAGGAACCAAAGAGTATTATTTTGCAGCTGTATGTCATCAACCCTAAATGCATTGCTCCTAAATCTGGATCTCCAGGTCCCGGGGGCACTTAAACTTCCCAGCAGTCCATCCCAATCCCAAGTGCATGGTTGGGTCATGAGACCATTCCGGCGCTTGGGCTGCCTGGACTCTCTCTGGGAAGTGCTTTCTGAGCGAGCTCAGGTCTCTCCTGTAGGCTGTGAAGTCCATTTTCTTTACAGCACATGTGTTGGTATTTGCCTTCTCTGCGAGGTTTGTGCCCTTTTTCCTGGTGGGAAATGGGACCTTTTGTCCCTGACTCCCTGGCAAGGTTCTCTCTCTTAGACCGCTGCCCCGTGCACCGTTAACGAGCATGAGGCCTTTGGGCTCTGAAAATCCACCTCCGACCTTCACTCAAGTGTCTATCCCGTGTTATGAAAATAGCCCTTCCTCAGCACTGGTTTCCGGGGAAGTTCACCACGGAGACAATGGTGAGGTCTGCTGGGCCGAGGGTGGGGGGGTGGAGGGACCGGACGAGGTGGAGAGGTGCTATGGCACTGTTGCTTTCGTTCATCCCCGGAACTGGCAGAGCTCGGGTCACGTCTTTTTAGCTACTGGGCACATGTGGTGACAACGATGTCCCCTGTTTTGGGGGGTCGGGAGGAGAGGACTGGACATGGCCGCATCCCTGGAAATCTCAAGCACCGGCTCCTAAAGATAGTATCTTGGCCTCGGGGCCCTGCTCCTCCCCTTGGTCAGGTGGGCGTTTCTTACCGATACTTTTTCCGTAGCCGCTTGACATCCGCCAGGCTGTGTCCCTGTTCCTAGACATTTGGTTTCAAAGCCTGATGTGATTATTTTGAGAGGAAGAAGTGGAAAGGGAGATAGAAACTGTCAGAAACCTAATTGGTTCACCTGTCTTCAAAAGGCCGTGCTATTGAGATGGCTCGTTTCTTGTCTCGTTCTGAAGGAAGGAAGTAGAAGGTGCTGGACAGAGTTCATCTCTGCTCGATCTCTTGCCCTGAGGAGCTCGAACCTCGCAGGGGGGGAGATTGAGGCCTGTAATGAGAATGGAGGTTATAAAGAGGAGGAAACGGGCTTTCTCCAAGGTTTTCCTGCGGAGGCCCTCATCCCTGGGTGATTTTGCCTTAAACAGCACCCAGAAGCGATCGCATACACGCCCTGCGTGTCGAGCGTATTATCCATCGGTAAGAGTTGGAGGCCTTTCATGAACTTTAGTTTTAGAGAAGCCGTGTAGCAGATTAAAGAATTCCAGCTTGGCCCTGTATCAGGCACCTTGGACCAGGCCTCTCTCGTAAGAGGCAGAAGCCAGCGCCTGACTTCTGTAACTAGTCCCTGCGCAGTGGAGACCATTTACCTCCCCAGGCTGACACGTTGTCCCCAGGGGGTCACGGACCCTCCGACCTTCCGAATGATTCCCTGCTAGAGGAATTTGCAGAAGCTGGGAGGCGCCCTCCTACGGGCGGCTGTCAGGCTGCGCCTAGCAAAGCAGCAAGGGCTCCCCTGACGCGCACGGTCAAGTGACTTACTGCTGGAATATTCGGAGCCGATGGAGGCCGGCCTCCAGGCGGGGCCTGGCGAACTTCCCACAGCTCTTTCCATCTCAGCCTTCACCCTCTGCCTTTTCCTGGCTGGCAGCTGTCAGCAGCAGCCACAGGGGATGAGGTGGCCCTGGGCAGTGCGCACATCTGGCCTCCGCATCAGCTCGCAATGGGAAGTATCCCTCGGTTCATCTGCAGGTGTTTGTGCCGGATGCCGCTTCCGGCCTCCACTTTCTAGGTGCTGGCTCGCCCCCGGCGCAGCACCCCAAGCCTTCGCCCCGAGGAATTCTGCCTCAGTCGCAGCACTGGCTCAGCCCCTCGGGCCAGCCTGAGCTCAAACCGCCGAGCCCATGAGAATCTCGTGTGCCAATTGTTTTTACAAGGTGGTGTCCTGAAACCCGACACCGGAAGACACAACACAGAGCTGCCAGCTCCACAGTTCAGGCCCTAACGGGATCCCTGGACCCCCGGATTCCCGGATCCAAAGGATAATCCGCACCCCAAACCCGCCGACCCGTGAGTCGGGACGTGTGGTTTCTCAGGTTGCGCGGGCACAGCTTCCGTTCTGCCAAATTCCTGGGTTTGCTCTCTCCCGCCAAGGTCAGCAGAAACTCAGTTAATCTGCTGGGTGAGTCCTAGCTGAGAAATAGCCAGAAGTGGGGAGAAGGAACTCATTAAAAAAAAATCCCCTACCTTGCACGAAAGACGGAAACGTTGTCAAGCCGCATTTCCGACCTCGGTCGCAAGCGCACACCCTATTTTGCGTGGCCGGTTCCTCTGCTTTTAAGTTGCTGCAAGTGGAGAGGTTGCAACTGTGGTAAAAAGACAAACTGCATTTGAAACACGGGAGAGCCTGGAGAAGGAGCAGACTCTCAAACTGCCGAGCGCTTTGGCTGGACAGAGCGCGCTGTCTGCTGTCCTCGGCTGAGACTGGTTACCGGGGGCGTTTGCTGGGCACCTTTTGCTTTCCAGCAGAAAGCCTCGGACTTCACAGGAAGGGGCCCTGGCTTGTTGGAACCTTCTGGAATGTCGGAGCAACCAATCTCTCTTCTGCTCAGCTACTCGAGTCTTTTCTTTCTTTCTCTCCCTCTTCTCACCTCAACCGGGAGATTAACATGCACTGAAATCCCCTTTAAAATGACCACTTTTTCATTCCTGGGGCAGAGACCCAGATCTTAGACTAAGCCCTTTGCGGTCAAGTAGCTCGCAGAGAGGAAAAACAAAATCCACCACCAAAGGTTGCCCTCTGACCACAGCATATGGAACCAAAGCCCCCCGAGGTTCCCTTGACCATGGTCTTTGATTCAGTGAAGCCCCTTCCTGTGTCGCAGAATGTCGCTGTTGCCTCCTGGTCTCTGTCCTCACTTTGCCAGGGCAGGGTATCCTGAAAAACCCCTTTTTTCTAACGTTAAGAGTGCAAGAGAGTCAACTTTGGCTAAAGGCAGGGAGAATAATGTGTACAGAGAGGCCCTTCTGATTAAGTGAGTCATTCATATCTCAGTACATCACCTTTTTAATTCTAGGCAGATTTTTTTTTTTTTTTTTTTTTTGGCCCAGGCAGAATTTTAATCAGAGGTGAATCTTATTCACAGGGAAAGTCATCTCGTTTTTCTTCCACGCACCAGCCTGCTGAGAAATACTTGGGATTTTTCTCTCTGTCCAGCTCCTAGCGTTCCTCTAATTAGAGACAGAGAGCTGAGGGTCTTGCAAGTCATTACTTTTATTGACATTAATATATCACAATATTCTGGAAATGCCTAGTTCTTCTGCCTCCTGGGTACTAAGCAGACACACATGAAGGAACCCGACCGATCTCAAATAATGAAAGGACGTAGTCCTCGATAAATAGGAATCAGATGAGTAACAAGCATGATTGCTTGGATGGGATTCCACCCTTACTGCCAAGGCAGAGCCCCCAGGTGGATGGCAGGTCCTCAGATGGATGCCAGGATCTCTGTGCATTTGAAATGTAAAATATAAGCAACCCGTAGTTTCCTAGGCTAATGTGATTCCAAATGAAAGCGTAGAGTTGACAGGTTATTTATCAAAGTGTGGGGCCTGTACTTGGTTTCAATCAGGGACCAAAATACAGGGTGTGGGCTCATTTCAGCGGGTCCCAAAATGACACAGTCGCGGTCCACCGGAGCCAGAAAGGACTTGGAAGATAAACTTGTCCCAGACCTTCGTTTGACGGACGAGCTTCTGGGTCTGCTCAAGTTCACACGGCAAAGAGAGGAGCAGAGTGATTTTCGTGGCTTCGAACCAGGTGTTCTTCCCCCTCTGCCCCTTCCGGCACATACCTGTAGATAAATCTTACAGGACCCGGCGGATCACGTCAGCTGGGCATTTTAAGGGTTTTGTTTCCTGTTGGGGAACATTTTAGGCGCAAGTAACAAAAACCGACTCTTACTAAGCAGAAAAGGAATACATCAGGAGAGTGTTGGTTGCCCTCAAAGTTCATAGGAATGCTAAAGGAACAGGCTGAACAACAAGGGGTAGCGGGGGGCTGGACGGCGAGGCTGCTAGAATGAATGAGTGCTTTTTTCTGCTCTTTGGTAGCTCCACGCAAGAGTGAGGGTCCCTGGAGAGACTTTGATCTCCAGCTGGTTCATTGGTGTCGCCGGATAAATAAGCGTTGTTTGGGATTGTCCCGCGCAAACACTCAGCGGATCAGAGACCCTGGAGAGAGGGTCCCTTTGGCCCGGCTTGAGTTACCTGCCCGGTGACGTGTGGACGCTGAACAGCCACAACCCACACGTGTCCTGCCTGCTGCTAGTGTTCACCAATATTTCCCGACCTCCTGAAGTTCCAGCACAGAGGACGGATACCTTTCCCAGATACCTTTCCCATCACCCGAAATTTCGACGTAAACATGCGGCTCGATTAAATTATGAAATGAGCAGCAGTGGTATGGGGTACTGGCAGAATGGAAACATTTAAGAGCCGGTATGTGAGTCTGCCCGTTCTCCCCTTCCTTCACCGTGGCAAAGCCGTGGGCCTCGTGTCCCCACGGCAGCATCAGAATCTAAAGGAACCTCGGTCACCTGGGTCTCTGAGGGACGGTCATCAGCAGAGCCTTTGGGGCCGTTACAACAGCATATCCTAGACTCTTCTAACAAGTGCACCCACTTACAAAATGCCCTGCAGAGGGTTCATATTTTCAAGGGAACACAGAGATGTTAACTATCCCACCACATAACTTGGCGAGACATCCGGCGTGCAACTTAAAGCACCGTAATTATGGCGAAAAACATGGGGTAGCCTCTCAGTTTATCCCAATCCTGTTCAGACGTGCCTCTGCCTAATTTCACTCTGTCAATCCGACATGCCCAGCTTTAGAGGATTATTACTGGATAGAAAGCTAATGTACCTAGGATGTCAGGCGCAAAATGCCTCCAGTAGCAGCCAGCTCGGTTATATTTATTTATTCTTTTTACCCAGGGGGTGTTTGTACAAAGGAGGAATCGACGGTGACTTTGTGTAAGAAACATACGCCGATCCCTACACACGTGATTTGATGTCAGGGAAGTTCTGTCCGCACCAGAAGCTGGTATGATGCAGTGGGAAACTCGAAATCAAATATCATAGAGGCATCATGAGATTATGCGTGCAGAAGTGAAACACGAAGGAACGTAGACATACACAGCTGGAAGTGGCTGGCTTCCCAAAAGGAGATAGAGATAGCTACAGGAATTAATTGAGTTAATGAACAAGGAATTAGTGGGTTGACTGAATTAATGAATAATGAATTATTGCATTAATGAATTACAACCAAGCGGCTAATCAGAGTTTCCCGGTGACTACATCTACTTTGTGTATATTTAGTTACAACCCCTCGATTTACCTTCAATCAGAAGACTCAGGTCATTCACTGGGAGGTGGGGTAGGGACGGAGACAGGTGGCTTGTCCTGGTGGGCCCAAGCAGTCTTGACCTCAAGCAGCCTGACCATGGGAGGAGCCTCGAGCTGGCTTCCCTTTCAGAGTGAAGAATGAGGAAGACATTTCTGCCGCTTACCTATTCCCACTTTTTGAGGATGCAGTCAAGGTAGCAAGCCAGGCACAAGGGAGAGGCTTTTGAGTAAAGTGCAGCCGAGGTATGCATCATTATATTTATTTTTCAGTACATTTTCCAGTGTTCTTTTAACACATCTGCTTTTCCCCTAAAACTGAGAACTTTGAAAATTAAGCAAAGTAATTCTTGTTTTCCATTCCCGGCCAAACTTCCTAGGTCACTTTTAAGCTTGGCCCTTCTCCAGGAGCCTCAGAAACCTCTCGATGTTAACTTTTTGATTTATGTTCTGTCTCCCATTTGGCATCGAAAGTAGCTGCTCTTGACCAAACTCTGTGCTCTGTGATTGGCTCTAAATTGGAAGGAAGATAAGTCCAAAGTAAAAACAATGTGATTTTTTTTAAAGAGATTGTATGATGTAAGTCTAGGAGAAAAGTCCAGGTCTGCAACGCTGAAGCTCCAATCTGGGGGAGACTGGGGCCCCAAATGAGATGGCTTTTGGGTGGAGGTTGGGGGGGGTTGGGGCAAAGGGGGTCGGTAAGTGGGAGAGAGAAAACGGGATTTAATCTGAGTTAACCGCAGATGTGAAATGAGAAGCCAAGAAAAGCCATGTGTCTGAAGGATAACAGAACTGAGTAAAAATAATTAGGACCATAATTCAAAGCCTAGACCCAAGACCCACCACAATCTACTGTAGGAAACCTTTCTGATTCCAAGCAGCCATTTCTTCCCCTGCACGTGTGTGCACACTCACGCACACACACACGTCTTGTTAGCGTTTTATCTCTGGGACGGGATATCCTCCGATCTAACACTTGGAATCCAAACTAGGAGCATGACGAGTCGTTTGATGGACCGGTGGAAGAAGTATTGTCCGCTGCACACGTTACAGATACGGGCTCTAAAATGGGAATGGGATTGTTTCCACCTGCCGGGGATACTCACGTCTGAGAATTCACGGAGAGCTAAACATCGCGCCGGGCGGATTGCGAGTGCTTGAGATAGGTTAGCGAGGAGAAACCCACTTAAGGCTCGGTGAGACCTGGCAAAGTAGGTATGATCACTAACCACCAGGAAACTGAGGCCCCAAAGGGAAGTAATTTGCCCCAGGGTCACACCACAGGAGCTGACATTGGAGTCCGGCTCCTTTTCTGACTCCAGACCAGGTAGTTATTCCCCCCATCATTTGCTGAGGTTGAGGCCCTGCGTGGTGTTCTTTAGAGTTTATGCATGGAGAATCACTGACCTTTGCAAGCGAGCAAACAGAAAGCCGTCATTCAAATGCCCCCCCAATTGGTCATTCCGGTTTGTCACACAAGAACGCACGGTAATGGCTTCACGGGGAGGGAAATGCAATGTCCTATAGACCCTTGCCACGAAACACATCAAGTCTTCATTAAGTTGTTGGGGTTTGGGGGGTTGGTTTTTTTTTTTTTTTTACCTCATTTCTGTTTAAAAATAAATTGATTTAGCAATTTGCGCAGTGCCTCCCTGGACCGTACTTGATGAAGCAGAACAATCACTTAAATGTTCAATTATCCTAAGCAGAAAAGGCCAGAGGAAGCTTGCACACGAACCACTCCCCTCTCCACCGTCAGCCCGACCTGGCCCAGGGTGGAGGCAGGTGCAAAGGTGGGCCCTCCACCTCTGTCACCTGAACCCGGCCAGGACCCTTCCCCAGCCCGGCCGCACAGAGGCGGGACGTGGAGCGGAGCTGTAAGCCCCCAAACCACACGCAGCCATCTCCTTCTGCAGAAAGAGACACTTTACCTGTTTGCCTCCCCAGCAACCCAACCCTCACCGGGGCTGCGGCTGGTCTCCCCTCCCTGCCTTCTGGTTTACTCTGAATTTAGGGCCTGCGCTCTAACGCTGTCTTGATGCCTGCTTATTACATCACGCGTGCTCGTGAAACCTCGCATTCTTTTGCCTGTTTGCCCATTCGAGTGCTTTTTATCTTGTTTCCAGGGATGCCCCACTAACGACACGGTCAGCTCCTGGGTGCTAGGCAGCACCTGTCTTGTCACCATCATGCTGCCAGCATTTACGTGGTCCCCGTCTAGAAACCCCTGCTCTGTAGTATTCGTTGGGTCAATGGATCGATCTTCCGTACTGCTTTAACATGCCTTTGTTGTCTGCTGTTCTCCTGGCCCCGGACCAAGTGTTCTTTTCCTGTCTTTTTTTTTTTTTTAACTGTGCGAGGAACACTTAACACGAGGTCTACACTCTTAACAGATTGTTAAGTGTGCAACAGGATGGTTGACGTCGGTGTGGTGCAGCACATCTGTAGAGCTTATTCATGTTGCGTAACTGAGTCTTTATGCCCACCGATCTTAACTTGACCTTCACCCGTGCCCGCCGTCCTGGCCTTTGGAACTCCAGCGATGCCCCATATTCTCCCTTGAATTCTGAATCCCTTAAACAGCTCCCCGCACATTCCAAGTCTGGATCGGCGTCTGAGCTCTCCCCCCTCACTGCCTGCTGGCTCCCGGCCCCGGAAATAACATCGTCTACATTTGAGCAGCACTTTCCAAAGCCTGGAAAATGGAAAGTTATGCTTACCTGCTGCCAGACTCCACAGCATAAAGTGTTTATATTAACGAGTGACAGAACATGCCAGAGAGATTGCACCACGTACACGGCCTCCAGCAGAGGTAGAGAATGTCCACCCCTAGATGCTTGTTAAAGTTCTGCCAATGTGAAAATTCCCTCCAAGTTTCTCATTTAAAGTTGCCGTTTTTAAAGATAACCAGAGGTATTCGCACTGTCTTTTCTGAGGCCTTACCTGTTCTACTTACTGATGTATAAAACTCCAGGACTCGGGATGTTAAATGTTTGTCTGTCAGAGTCATTGAAAATGTTTTGTAAGTTTCCCTTTGTGTTTTCGTTTTGTTTCTCTTGTTTTTGACACGGCAGAGTTTGAAAAAAATCTGAAGTTGACAAGTCCAGAAATGTTTTATTTTCTTGTATTGCTTTTATGATTCTTGAAAAGCTCTTACGATTATTAAAAGGCCTTTTCCCATCTAGTGCTTAGTTAACCAATCCTTCTCATTTTTATGGTTTATAATTTGATTTAGTAAGCAACATTAAATTCTTCAATCCTTCTAGAACTTTCCTTCATTTACACAATGAGGATTTCCCTTTTTTTTTCACCCCTAGAGAAGCAAATACCTACTGTGTCTTTCTGTCTAGATACATTCTGTGCCATGGATTCATGTGTTGCTTAGGTCACCATTACCATATCATGTCAATTATTCTGAACCATTTTATATGCTTTAGTATTTGGAGGTACCGTCCTCCCACATTATTCTTCCATGTTTATTTTTGACATGAACTTTAGAATGTTCTTTCTAATTCCAAAATAAATATCATTGGGGTGTTTATTGCCTGACTTTAAGGACTGACACCTTTAAGATATAGGCCCTTGCCATTCAGAAATGGGGAATGGCTCAGTAAATATTTGTTTTCCCTTTATAAATTTCAGTAGAGATTTTCATGTTTGCCATCCAAGCCCCCTACGTTTCTTGTTAGCATTTATTCCTTGACATTTTATGAAAAGTATGTGTGAGGGGAGGGGTGGCCTGGACGGGAGAGGGAGTGAGGAAATGTGTACATGTTGTGAGTGGCATTTTTTCCCCTCCTGTGTTAGCGTGGGCTGCAGATAAGCCATCGGGTTTTGCTGAATTTAACTAATCCAATCGAATCTGAGTCTCTTGCATTTCATAGACGTACATGATTATACAGAGTTCAGTAATTACAATTGGTCTTCTCTTTTTTCTAGAAGAAAATTCTAGTCAGATAGCCCCTTCCGCATCCACACTGTGCCGCCATATTCCATCGTCTTCTTGCCTCTGTGGGTGCTGGGAAAACCACTCTCCGCTGATGATTGCTCTGAGGGTTATTTGTCAGCGCTCAGTCAATCTGTTGCTTCTTTGAGGATAATCTCATTTTTTTCCTCTGGCTGCTTTCGAGAGTTTGCTTTGTCTTTCCCTTTTGCATTTCTACCGTTGACAAGTACCAGTTGTGGATTTCCTTTTATGTATCTTCCTTGGACTTTCTGTCAGATCTCCTCACTGTCTCTTGTAGGTTCCTTATGCTCTCCTGCCTCTACCTGTTTCATCCTGGAGTACTTCTTCTGACCTTTGTTTCAGGTCTTCAATCCTTCCATCAGCTGTGTCTCATCTGCTCTTAAATCCATCCACTGAGTTCTTCATTTGGGGTTATTCTGTTTTTCAGTATCCTTCCTTCCTTCCTTCCTTCCTTCCTTCCTTCCTTCCTTCCTTCTTCTTTCTTTCTTTCCTTCTTTTTTCTTTCTTTCTTTCTTCTTTCTTTCTTTCTTTCTTTCTTTCTTTCTTTCTTTCTTTCTTTCCATTTTTAAATTTGCAGCATCTGGGTTATTTCTTACAGTTTTCAATCCACTGCCAGAATTGTGACGCTTGGTTTATTTCACCATGAACATTGTAAACCCCCTTGTTTTACAGTCTGTGTCTGTAACCTCTGTCTTGAAGTCCCTGCGGGTCCGTTCCTGTTCTCAGTTGTTCTGCTGGTTCTGGCTCACATTGTGTCACCTCTCCATGTGCCACACTAGTTTTTACCGTTTGCTGGACATCGGACTTGAACACTACATAGAGCGCTGAGGCCCAGAATGGATCATCTTCCTCCAGCCCCTCTTTGCAGCCTGTTGATACTGAACACATGGTCGATTTCTATCCCACTGTTTCCTTTAGGCAATACATTTCAAAAATACATACTTTGAATACTCACACTTACGTTCCCTTTACCTCGTGTTAGAGTCGCCTTCCACGGGTTCGATGTAGGATTTTTGTTTCTGATTTTTTTTGCCCTTGAACAGGAAGACACATATGCAGAGTTAGTGTTTGCCAAGAGGCAACCCATGTGGCAAATCCTTGGTTCTGCTCAACGGACCTTTGGGTGCTGGTACAATCACCCTGATATATCCAGGTCTAGAGGAAGCATTCGATTCCACAGCTGTTTGCAAATTTCCATGGTTTTGTTTATGTTTTGTTTTGTTTTGGCCAATCTTCATCCATGAAGGTTCTACAGATTCAGATGGAGTCTTCTCATGCTCTTATCTCCGAAACATGGGAAGGTACGATACAGGAAAAACCTCAGCCTGGGCACATTCTGTTCCCCTCTTTGGAACACGTGCCCAGCAGGTGAGAAGTCTCCTCCCAGGAAGCTGGCCAGTCCTCCTCTGCTGGGAAGCAGAGTGTCCTCTGGGGGTTGCAGGCTCTGTGTGGATAGAGGAAGAGACTAAGGTAGACATTGCCCAAAACAGAAGTGTTTGGCCAGCTGTTCTGTTGGTTCAGTCTCTGGCTCTCAGGGCTTAAGGGACATGGCAAAGGTTTGTCCTTCCTTTCATGCTCTAGAGGAGGAGGCTTAATGGACCTACACGAGGCATCCTATTATGTTTGTTCATCCAGCACCACAGGCCCTCGGTTGTGAATTCCTTCGAGATTCTGGTCTGATTTCAGTTTATTGGATTTTTGTTCTTTCACAAATATTTTAGCGAGAATTTGGGAACTGTTGCATCAGGACTGGTAAGCTGATTCCATTTTAACCAGCTCAGCTATTTCTTGGAAACCGAATCTTTTATTAAACATTAGGAACTGCTGAGTTTGCAAGAGCAACAAATTCTCTGGGGACATGCTGAATTAATAAAGAGAGATGATAGTTTGGGACGAATCAGCCGTCAATTGCCAAGTTTATGGAGTCACAGATTTTCAAATATTCATGTTGTCTACGATGTTCGGCGTCCTGCAAAGAAATGTGACATTCCCAATGAAGTCACGTCTTTTCTTGCATCTGGGTGATGATTCCAAAACAAACAGACGGTTAAAAAAATTTTAAGCATCTATTATTGAAATTGAAAGACATGGTATGTGCTATTTTCATAATAATTGGTGCCCTTTGTAGAATTCAGTTGACTTCTGAGACACAGCAGGTATCATACAGGCATTCTCCTCCTATATCAGAGAGCTTACAGAGATCATTATTTTCAGGAAATAAACATTTTAAGATATTTCTGTGGACAGTGTGGTTCCAAGCTTATTAACAAATGGAATTTGAAGCATCCCTCCAGTAGTTTAGACTCTAAGTTGGAAAAAAGATAAAATTAAATTAAAAAAAAAAAAGAATCTAAGTTGGGGCGCCTGGGTGGCTCCGTTGGTTAAGCGTCCGACTTCATCTCAGGTCATGATCTCACCGTTCATGGGTTCAAACCCTGCATCGGGCTCTGTGCCGACAGCTCAGAGCCTGGAGCCTGCTTCAGATTCTGTGTCTCCCTCTCTCTCTGCCCCTCCCCTGCTCATACTCTGTCTCTATCTCAAAAATAAAATAAACATTAAAAAAAATTTTTTTAAGACTCTAAGTTAACAATGCTGTGGAACTATTTGCATAGAACTCGGTCCTTGGCTGAGATGGATGTGGCATCGTTGTCTGGCTGGACCAGACCTTGGCCTCAGTGGGTGCGTTCCTGGAAGTCCTAATTCTTCTTTGCAGTCTCCTTTTTCGAGGTAATTTTGTTCCCCTTCCTATTGTTGTGTTATTCTACCACAGCTCTTAGGGGAAGTTCTGGTGGCCACATGGCATGAGTGTAATATTGATACCAGAATTCAGTCCCCATGAGAGAAAATCAGATTTTCACTGGGGAGTGGGGAAAATCTACCCAGCCAAAGACAATGCATGGGGAGTGTTCCCACAAAACCCAGAGACAAAACAAGTCATTAGTCGAATGAGTACACAAAATCAAGATCATCACAATTATTTGATGTTCTTTTAAAAAGTCGTAGGCAATTCAATGAAATAAAAACAAAAGGAACAATTGAAATGAGGGAAAATTGTCAAGAGAATCACTAGGAATAACTCTAGAATTACAATGAGAATCCAGCAAGGTAGCCAGATACAGCATAAATATTAAAGAGCCAATTTTTCTAACACAGTCCAACCAGTCAGAACTATGGAAAAAGACCTCATTTCTAAGAACAACAAAATATAAAGGATGCAGGAATAACCTTAATAAGAAACATACGGGATTAAACCAAATTACTGAGCACTAAGATGGAAACTGATTAAATGGAGAAGCCCTATCATGCTCTCAGATGGCAAGACAAATAGAGTAAAGACACAGATTTGTTTCTTCATGTTTGCCGTCGGACCATCACACCATCTGGAGCCCGCTTAGCACAGTGGTTGAGAGCAGGGTCTGGAACAAAACTGCTTACAGCGGTCGCCCATCTCAGCCCACAGCTGTGTGACTAGGCGACCTTCTTAGCCTCTCTGTGCCTCAGTTTTCCCGTCAGTAAAGTAGAATGAGAGTGGTAGCTACTCCATACGTTTTTTGGGAGAAGTAGTGAAAGTGTCGACATTCGTCAAGTGCCTTTCTAGCATGTGATAGGTATTTGTTAAATTCAATTGACTAACCAGGCCAGAGGCCTGTGGGCAGTGACCACATCTTTCTGCTCCTGGGATCCAGAGGTCCCTACTTGGTGCCTGACACATAGATGCTTGAGAAATGAAATGTTCCCCGAAAGGCACAGAAACTGGTCCACGTTGGGCTGTTTCACTGCTATTTAATCTTTGCTGATTTGACAGTCACACATTGCATCTTGCTTGGATGTATATCTCTTTGATTATTAGTGAAGTGGATGGATTTTTTTTTAATTTTTTTAATGTTGATTTATTTTTGAGAGAGAGAGACGGAGGGAGACACAGAATCTGAAGCAGGCGGCAGGCTCTGAGCTGTCCGCACAGAGCCCAAGGCAGGGCTTGAACCCACGAACGGTGAGATTACGACCTGAGCTGAAGTCGGACGCTTAACCAACGGAGCCACCCAGGCGCCCCTGAAGTGGATAGATTTTTTTTTTCAAATGATCGTTAGCCACCGATTTTCTGCTTGTGTTCATTTCTCTCTCTGCTTTTGGCCTTTTCCTCATTTAACCATTGAGGTCCTTGTGTTTTTCTCATAAAAGAAAGACCCAGCATACTCTGTTCGTAAGTGTTGTAGATACTTTTCCTGGTTTGTTGTTTGATATTTAATTTCATCTGTGCTGGTCTTTAACCACAGAGGGATGGCATGGAGAGACTTAGAAAGCCCTCATGCAGACCTTTGAAAAACACTGACTTCTGTTTCCTTTTATTCTTTATATGGTCTGAGTTTTAAAACTCTTAATTCTGCAATCCATCTGTACCTCTTGGTGCGTAAGATGAGAATCAAGGATCACAGCTATTTTGGGGGGGCCCCAAATACCTCGCTTTTAGAAAGCTCACAATGATAATGGGGGCGTGATAGGTCGAGGTGAATCTCAACCCGGAGATTGTCTCAACCTGACGTTGTCTCTAAAAAGCCAACACGCTCAATTTAATAATTTCCTGGGTTTCGGCCTCAGCCAATTACTTTGGAAAACCACTCTTGCAATCCACATTTTCCCGCATAAACAACTCTAACCCGGAGGTTTTCAGCCAGGCAGATTGTGCACACACACGCATCCCTGCCCCCACCCCCGACCCGAGGCGTATTTTGTAATGTCTGGAGACAATTTTTGATGGTCACCATCCAAAATTGGGATGAGAGTCATTCTACCGGCACCTGGGGAGCAGAGGCCAGGGATGTTGCTAAACACCCTGCAAAGTCCAGGACACCCCCACCCCCACCCCCACTGCACATAATTATCTGGGCCAAAATGTCAATGAGGTTGAGGTTGAGAAACCCTGTTTTAACCTGAAGAACGCAATCCAGCTAAAATCAGATGTTTCTGGGATGTCCGAGGCTATGTTTGGAATGTCAAAAGGAAAATACCATGACGGGAGCCCTTAGGGTTCCCTCTGAGCCTCGTTTATTCTCCTCATTTCAGATTTGACCCTTTGAGGGGAGGGAAGGGCGGATCTGAGAAGATTATATGGGGCCAGAGGTCATCAATGGAGGATCTGTGAATGTTTCCCCGGCAAACCAGCTGTGGGCGACCTCCCAGAGTGCTGCCCAGCCACACATTAGGAAGTCTAGAAAATCTCCTAGGATTTATCAAGCTTGGAAACATTGGTCTCGTATATTCTGTCAAGTTTCACCAGGATTTGAAATCCCTTGGCTACTGAACGTGGGTCCTGGTACCCGGTATCCTAACTAGATTCCCAGGCCCTATGTATTAAGTTCCCCTGTACTGACGTAAAGTATCTCCGTAGCATATCCTACGTTCTTATTTACCAGGGCTTATTTCTAGACCAACCTATTACTTTGCAGATCCTACAGATTTAAATACTGCAGCTTTATAACTGTGTTTCAATACCCAGTTGGACACGGCTTAATTGTTCCTTCCAGCATCACTCAAGCAACTTTTTTTCTTCTTCATATTCTCAAGTTTTTATTTTTCCATATGGAATTGGACTCCATCTGTCATTTCATTAAACGTTTCACTGGAATTTTGACTGAGGAAGGATAAACGAACAGAGCAAGGGGTTCTCTTTCTCTCAGACATTGATGGTGGGAGGGTAAGTTGGATGAACCTTCTGGAAAGCAACTGGACGGCATGTATTAGGTAAGAGTCTTTGAGATATTCATGGTGCCCTGGACCAGTAATTCTACTTCTGGGAGACAAGAGCCACACACAAAAATTGCGCAGTCATTTGCTTTAGCTCTATTTTTAATAAAATAAAAATGGAAGCAACCTAAAAGTGGAAGAATGTTCCTCTCGGATGGTATATCCAATCAGGGGACTATTAGGTGGCATTGAAATTATGTCTGCAGTAAGATTTTTTTTTTTTCAACGTTTTTATTTATTTTTGGGACAGAGAGAGACAGAGCATGAACGGGGGAGGGGCAGAGAGAGAGGGAGACACAGAATCGGAAACAGGCTCCAGGCTCTGAGCCATCAGCCCAGAGCCCGATGCGGGGCTCGAGCTCACAGACTGCGAGATCGTGACCTGGCTGAAGTCGGACGCTTAACCGACTGCGCCACCCAGGCGCCCCTGCAGTAAGATTTTTAAAAATATTCATGGAAGGTGTTCAGACGAGAACTTTACGTTAAGGGCTGGAAGCAAAATTGCACATTTGATGTTAACGATGTTAAAAACATGTAGGTGCAGAGAAAGATGTTGGAAAGAAAGACGCCAAGTGCTATTAGTAGATGTGTGGTTATTTGTTTATTATGGGTGGTTCTTTTTCTTCTTGATGAAATTTCTTTCAAGAAAATTTCATTTCAATTTCATCGAGAAATTTCTTCTTTTTCTTCTTTCTCTCTTGTATATGGTAAGCGTGTGTTGCTATCGTAAGAAAAGGTTTTTAACGAACTATTGATAGAATCAAGGAGAAACACAGCATGGACCCAGAGGGAGTCAGGAAAGGAGGAAAGGGCGTTGAATCTTGTCAGGAGCCAGGGTATGGACTGGACCCAGGCCTCCCTAACAGAAAAGGCCACAGTGACCACCCTGGCTCCTTCTGTCACAGTGGATGTGCCCATCTTCGATTCTGTTCCTAAAAGTTCTGTTGTCATTCTTTTTTTTTTTTTTTTAAGATTTTTTTAAAAGCTTATTTAGTTTTGAGAGAGCAAAAGAGACAGAACACAGGCAGGGGAGGGGCAGAGAGAGAAGAGGGGGACACAGAATCCAAAGCAGCCTCTAGGATCTGAGCTGTCAGCACAGAGCCCAACGCGGGGCTCGAACTCAAGAACCGTGAGATCATGACCTGAGCTGGAGTCAGACGCTCAACTGACTGAGCCATACAGGTGCCCCTGTTATCATTCTTACTCCCCACGTCCAGGGAGAATGGAGGAGTCAATCCAGATCCGTTCTAAGTCAGGCACTGCCGTACCTTTCCCAGAGTGTAGATGCTAAAGTGATCCAGTTCGTTCCACAGGCACAAGAATCTGTGTTCTCAGCCTCCCCTGGGTCCCAGGCTCTGTGGTACATCCTTTACCTTTGTCCCCTGCCAGCACCTTCCTGTCCTGGCCATTGGGACTGGTACGTCAAGCTTCCTCCCTCCTCAGCAGGGGCCTCCCTCCTACTTCTAGAACAACAGAGAGGCATCAGCAGTGAATGTCCGCCACCTCCTTGGCCTATTTCACCGAACTCAGTGGGGTCACTGTGCCCACTTCTGCCCAAGGCCCCCACCCATGGGGGGACCTGGATCCCACCTCCCTCCTCCTTTGCCCTCTAAGGCTGTGCCACCTCAGTTCACCCCTTTCTCTGCCTCTCCTCTGCAACTTCTTACCAGCAGGCTCCCAATTCTTGGCCTATAAACTTGCTGACAACTGACCAATCCTTAAGACAATTAGCTTACTTCTCTTCCAACCCATTGCCATATGGCTTCTGTCTCCTCCACTTTGAAGGCATCTTGGCATCTCTTTGACTGAGATCAACACTATCTTCCTAGTTGGGAAACTCAGGAGCCCTTCTCTTTCTTGACCTTTGACTGTATTTAACACACATACCCCCGTCTTCGTTTTGAAACTCCTTCTCCCTTTTTAAAAATGTAACGGCTTTGTGGGGATATCATTCACACCCCATCCAATTCACCCACTTGGCGTTCTATTCATTGGTTTTGGTTTTGTGGTGTGTGTGTTTATTTTAGTGAGCTTTGCGCCCAACGTGGGGCTTGAACTCACAACCCTGAGATCAGGAGTCATATGCGGAACCGACTGAGCCACCCAGGCACCCTGGTTCATTGGTTTTGACATTTTTTGGTCCTGTCTTCTCTTCTTCTTCCAGTGTCTTAAATACCTCTGTTCCCCAGACCACCCTCCTCAGCTCTCTTGACGTATCGTGTGAGTCCCGAACTCGAGGAGGTCTTGACTCAAGCCTGTGATTGCAACCCGGCAATGACTATTGCCAAACCTCAATCCTAGGCTTCAGTCCCCCAGTTACATCTTCCAAATGCACAGACCCACCCCCCTTAGCCTCTAAGCACTTCAAATTCTGTGGGTCCCAAATTCAACGTGTCTTGCCCTTCGTGCCCACTCACCTGTTCTGCCATCAGAGATGCTCTTCCGCTGACGCACACGTTGGTGTCGCTGCCTGTCACTCAAGGGAAGCCTCATCCTTCTGTGTTCCTCCCTCGCCCTCCCCCTCCATCTCCGGCCTGTCGCCAAGCTCTGATGATTCTAAATTCCTAGGCATGTCCTGTCTGCACCCGCTGCCCCCAATGCCTGCACTATTCCCTTAGTTCCCACATTACCACCCCTCGTTTTGACTCTTGCAGAGACCCCCCCACACACACACACACACCTGCCCGGGCTCCCACCTTCAGATTTGCTACCAGGGCTCCTTTCCTAAACCACAGGCATAACCACGATCTTGCTGGCCAAAGAGCCATCACTGGTGTGTGCCTAGTGCACTTCGCACAACAGATCAAGCCCAAACACGGGAGTAGAATTTCAGGGTCCTGCAGGAGCAGAACCTTGTCTGCCCTGCCAGCCTCACACCTCTCTCCTCCTGCACACCCACCCCTCCACACGCATCCCACATGTATGATGCTCCCCACACGTGCCTTCCGTTTCAACCTCCACATATTTGAAACCGTTTGGAATTTCCTCTGCTAGGAACCTCCCCGTAGGATCTCTCTCATCCTCTAAGATGTAGGTTGAGGTAGACACTTTCCCCCTAAGTTCCCACGGCGCCTTGTGCCTCAGCCTATTTCGGCATTTCCGCGGTTTCGGGATCTCGGTAGTACATGTTCCCGTGCCCCCAGCAGAATGTGAATTCTTCAAGGACAGGTACCCCTGGGGTACCTCTGGGATCCTCAGTATCTAATACTACACGCACGAAAAGAAAGAAAGCAATAACTGCTGATTAATTGCATGAACAAGTGAATGAATGAATGAGTAGATGATGAATGGATGAACGAATGAGCAAATGAATGGACGAATGAAGGAGCAAATGAATGGGCGAATGAATGAGCAAATGAATGGATGAACGAATGAGCAAATGAACCTTTCCAACACAAGGACATGACTTGCTAAGGGCAAACAGGAGTGGCTCAAATGCTGGACCTTGAAAGGAAAAGCTGGCTTTGTCAAGTCCCTTCTGGGGCACTTCAGGCCAGCATACGCCACGGTGGCTGCCATGACTTTGACTTGTCATGTGGACCAAGCTGATTTAATAATGAAGCTTTCAAAGGGGCCGTTTGCCTCAGGGGGCAAGGACTTAGTAGGTCACCGTGAGATGATGAATCACTGCCTTCAAAGCAGAGAAAACTTGCTACTGTCTCTTAAAGGCGTGTTTAAATCGTGTTGGGTGTGTTAGGATTCGGAACCCACCCTGAACTTCGGAGCTAGCCGTTTTCTCTGGACCCTCCGATTGACTTCTTTGTGCCATTCACATTTTAAATAAAATTGTGGATATGTTTGCTGGAATGAATCAAATCGACTCATTCTACTGGCAGCCGGGATGGTTCCAAGCCTGTTACTATGGAAATGAATTTTTTACTTCTGTGGTTCCTTCCTGATTTTCAGGCTGTACAGCAACATTTGCAATGCTCCTGTGAATTTCTCCCCAAAGAGAGGAAAGGATGAAAATAGAATCATAGGGATAGAGAGCCAGGGATTTGTAATAGTCAAAAACATTTGGCAAATCTCTTTGCTCCAGGTCAGTGCATCTCAGTCTTGTTTATTTGTTTTGTTTATAGTGTATGTGCTAAGCTCAGCACTTTCCTGAGCTGGCTCACTCTGCCCTGACACAACTCCCTTTCGAAGACGAGGACAATGTTATTTTTTTTTTTTTTTACAAGTCCCAACGTGCACTACCACCAGCAAGGGGCTGATCTGCCCCCAAGTCGGGAGCATGTTGACTCCATGTTGACCCCATGGCCCCAGCACCCACCTTCCCCAGCCCCAGGGTCTGTGTCTTTGTCCAGGTTTTTTATTCCAGTGGTGTCTGTGGCATTCTGTGGCATGGTAGGGTAATGCTTCAGCCCTGTCCGGTGCAGGGAGGGCAGGGAAGCAGGAGGCACACCTGTAGAGATGTAGAAAATGCCTACATCTCCTCTCGCTCTTTGTACTCCTAAGAAGAAATAGGAGTCCTGTGCCACGAGAGCTTTATAATTTGGGGACTTAAGACGCTCCTGAGTTCTGAAACATCTGAAGGTAGCTTCTCGTTCCTGATCCCGTTCTATATTGTTAGAGAAACAGGGGTTCGTTCATTTATTCATGTATCATCAAGTACTTTTGAGTACCTGTTTTGTGCCATACGCTTTTCGAGATACGAAAGTGAACAACAAAATGTGTGCGTGTGTGCCACTGTTTTTTGTTAACGTTTATTTATATTTGAGAGACAGAACACAAGCAGGGGAGGGGCAGAGAGAGAGAGGGAGACACAGAATCCAAAGCAGGCTCCAGGCTCTGAGCTGTCAGCACAGAGAGCCCAATTCGGGGCTCAAACTCACGAACTGTGAGATCACGACCCGAGCCGAAGCCGGACGCTTAACCGACTGAGCCACCCAGGTGCCCCTACCACGATTCTCATGGAATTTAGTGTGGGGGAGAAAAAAAAAATGATCCAATAAATATCTAATAGATCATTGGTAAGTGCTATGAAAAAGAGAGACGCATGAGGGGATAAAATATGGAAGGGGTCCTATTCCAAACTGGATGGAAAAAGAAAACCTCTCTGAGAGGTTAGCAACAATCCAGAACTAGTTTAATGCAGCCAGGACCCGCAAGATGCCCAATGTGTCCGAGGCCGAAGTGTTGAGAATGGGGTTTAGGAGACACAGTTGCATTTAAGTGGCCAGTAGGCTGAATAAGGGCCCATCAAAGATGTCCACATCCTAATCCCTGGAACCTGTTGCTGTGTTACTTTACAGGGTAAAAGGGGCTTTGCAGATGTCATTAAGTTAAGACCTTAAGACGGGGAGATGGGGAGATTATCCTGGATTATCCAGGTGGACCCAGTGTGATGACAAGAGTCTTTATAAGAGGGAGGTGGGAGAGTTCGATGGATAGAGACAAGATAGAAGGAAGCAGAGGTCAGAGATGAGAGAAGATGCTAGACTCTTGTCTTTGAAGTTGGAGGAAGGGGCCATGGGCCAAGGAATGCAGGCAGCCTGGAGAAACTGGAAGAGACAAGGAAACAGATTCTGCCCTTCATCCTCCAGAAGGCACACAGCCCCCCTGACACCCAGATTTTAGACTTCGAAACTCCCATCATTGTAAGAGAAGACGTTTGTGTTATTTAAGCCCTGAGTATGTGGGTAACTTGTTACAATAGCAGCAGGACACTAATACAGGGGTCAGATTATGTAGGACCTAGTATTCTTATAGGTAAGGATAATGACCTTTCATCTGAGTGTGAATCAAAACCACGGGAATGTTCCACGCAAAGGAGAGCTGTGATCTGACTTGTGTATTTACAGAGTCGTTTTGGCTCATGAGCAGGATACAAACTCAGAGAAGGAGAAGTTGAAGTCTGGGGACCAGATAGAGAGAAGTGGTGTGGGGGCAGTGGTGGGGGGGGGTAAGGAGGAGTCACACTGGGAATATTCCAGAGGCAGAAACAGCAGAACTTGCTGATGGACTGGACTGAAGAAATACAAGGAGGACAAGTAGAGAGGATCTTTCCTAGAAACTAGCTAGAGCACCTGGGGGAATGGAATTACCAACACTGAAATGCAGAAGATCGGGAGGGAAGGAGTCTGGGGTGTTTTATTGTTGGCTATTTAATTAAAATTGGTTTTTGTTATTTTTAAATTTTTTTTTTCAACGTTTATTTATTTTTGGGACAGAGAGAGACAGAGCATGAACGGGGGAGGGGCAGAGAGAGAGGGAGACACAGAATTGGAAACAGGCTCCAGGCTCTGAGCCATCAGCCCAGAGCCCGACGCGGGGCTCGAACTCCCGGACCGCGAGATCGTGACCTGGCTGAAGTCGGACGCTTAACCGACTGCGCCACCCAGGCGCCCCGGTTTTTGTTATTTTTAGAGGAAGGGAGGGTTTAAGAATTGTTTGGGACTTAATTTTGAGATGGTCATTAGATGCCCAAGTGAGACATTTAGTAATCAGCTTTATATGCAAGTCTAGAACTCAGGTGTGAAATAATAGTGTGTGTATCTGTATATATAAATTCCCCTCGTTCTTGGCACAGAACTCCTAAAATCCTTGTAATTTTCCGAAGTGATATGAGAACTAGAGGTATCTTTTATTTTAATATTTAGTCTTTGACCCAGGTTCCTGACAGAGCTCCTAAGTGGGAGCTCTGAGTTCTGAGTTCCCTGAGTTCTATGAGCTGTTCTAGCAAATAATTGTATCCAACGTGGGGAGCTCATGGAACCTCCAACTTGTCACCAAATTGGACAAAAGTTGTAGGTAACCTGGGGATCTTGGTAACCTGGCAACTGGGCATCTGAAGTAGGAGGCAGTCATGGGGGGCGGGGGCGCTGACCCCTTAAGCTGTGGGATCTGTGCAAACTCTGGTCAGTGTCAGCTTTGAATTGAACTACCAGACAACCAGCTCGTGTTGCACGGAATCGCTCAGTGTGGGAGAAAACCCACCATCCTTGGGGCCAGAATGTTGTGCGTGTAGTCATAAGTGTGAGTCAAATAGCAGCACAGGAGGAGTGGGTCTTTCCAACTCATCAGGGGAGGAGCTGGACCAGAGAAATAAAAGAATTCTTGACAGAGAGCCAGATGGGAAGGGAGGAGAAGGAGGAGAAGAGACGGAAAGGAGAGTGTGGAGGGGGGACTGACCCTTGAGCCATTCCTGAACTCAGAGGCTGCGAGAGCCACGTGGCCACAGAAAGAGCAAAGTGCACTCACCAGTAATGATGAAGCGATCACGTTCCTTTGGAGCCAGAATACAAGCCAGTAGAGGAAATAGAAATCAACCCGAGGAGAGTGCAGTAGAATGTGGAATTAGCACAGTGCCCAGTTAATTTCTTTCCTGGCCTCCCCTTCGGTTAATGAGTTCAATTCAAGGACCCAACTCATCAACCCTGCACAATTGTTGGAGAGCGCGAAACTCTCTAAACCTCTGCCTTGTTGTGGGTTTCACTTACAGTATGTGTTCAGAGCAGAGCCGGATATAGCCCAAGTGTGTCGTCTTCCAGAGCGGCTATTATCTCACTTCCCCATCGGATCTGATCGGGTTCTGAGCCTCTCTCACCAGCGTGGCAAGAAATTGGATCTCGTCCACGTTTCAGGAATGCCTCCTAATCCCTAGAGGCGTGTGAGAAACCCCCGAGTGGTACCTGGAGCGCTCCTGTGGAAGTCGCCATAGTTACCTTCCTGCCCGTGGCTCTGGGATGATGCTCTGGGCTCCTCGATGCATTTCTTGGGCCCACATGCTCCCTCCTCCTCCTCAGAGCATCATTTCCATTCGGGTGTCACTCTCTAGGCCTGAGAAAAGACTGGCCGGCCCCACAGCATCTGGCGCTCAACCCATCTGGGAAATAGCGACAAGGAAGGCCAGGACTCTACCAGTAGGGACTCCACAAGTCGTGCCCTTTCTCAGCCTCTGAAAAGGAAGCGTCTACCCATAGGAAACCAATTCTGCCTTTCCACTGCTCCAAGAATTTCCCTCCCCTCCCCTACAAGGACCTTCTCCTCCCCACCAGGCTTCACAGGCCAGCGTGGGCAGGGATATCTCCCGGATGCCGGACCACTCCATGTTGGGTGCCGAAACTCTACAGCCATTAACGGCCCCCCAGACCTGGTGTCCCCCGCTCAGAGCACAGGGGGAAACATTCTTCTGATGGAGAAGAATTCGTCTCCTCTTTCTCTATTGCAATTCATTGCAGTATTTTATGATTTTATATAGCACCCTTAAACTAAACACACGCACCCTGGAAAGAAGGCGACTCTGTTTTGGTCTCCCGGTGTCCCCGAACTCTGTTCTTCCATCATCGGGGGAAAACATGGTGGGGTTTTTCTGGTTGCTCTTACTAAAAGTGTTCTGTGCGATGGTTACTTTCAGTCAAGTTAAGAGTCGTTAACGCGACGGACCAGAACCTTAAATCAGATTTAAAGTCATCCTTTCTCCCAGAGCCCTGGCCCTGCCCCCAGTTTGGGTGGGGGGAATCCTCTCTGGATCCCATCTGGTTCTCCCACTGCTCTTCCTCCAGCTCCACAGCCATGGTTTCAGAGCCAGCAGGGACGGGGGCAGGGGTGCGGTAAAGAAGAGGGGGGTGTTCTAGCCGCTGACACCGCTGTGATGTGCAGGCTCGGTTCTCCAGGCTTGGGCATCTGCTTAAAGCCTCCTCTTTCTCACGTGGGCATGTTCATGTTTTCCAGGACACCCCCTGCCCTCTGCACTCAGGACCTCCCCCCTGCAGTTCCCGTGTGAAGGCTGCCACTTCCCTCTGCCTCAGCCCCTAGGGATTTGGGTGATACCTCTAGCTCCTCTGCGCCGAGATCCCTTGTCCCCTCTAGGTGGCTGTCTAGGAAAATCTCCCCGTTTCTCTTTTACTCTCACACAACACCTCTGATTCCAGATGTGCGGGTTTCCCACATCACGCAATTCCGGTACTAACTGCGTGGAGACAGCATCAGATCCCACAGGCTAAAGGTTCAGCCCCACACAACTGCTTCTGCCCACCCCCACCCCCCACCATTCATATGCCGTTCGAGGGTCTCATCATTATCTGTCACCTTTACTTCCAACCGAGCAGCTATAAATCAGGGTTCCCGTGACCCCCTCCTTGGGTTCAATAATTTGCTAGAGCAGCTCACAAGATTCAGGAGAAGAGTTTACTGATGATTGCCGATGTATCACAAAGGATACTTCAAAGGATACAAATAAACAGCCAGATGAAGAGATACCCAGGGTGAGGCCCTGAGCTCAGCAACTTCTGTTTTCACGGAGTTGGGGTGCGCCACCCTCCTAGCACACAGATGTGTTCACCAACCCGAAAGCTCCCCGCACCCCGTACTTTGGGGATTTTTATGGAGGCTCCGTTATGCAGGCATGATGGATCATGATAGGAATTTCCAACCTCTCTTCTCTTCCTGGAGGATATGGGGCTGAAAAGCTCCAAGCTTCTAAGCATGGCTTGTTTGTTTGTTTAATTTGTGTTAAGGACATTTTCTTCATCGTTTTCTCTCCTTTCAGCTTTATTGAGATAGACGTAACGAATCAAATGACAAAGCGTATAGCATGATGATTTGTATACGTATATGTATGTATCATGAGAGAATGCTCACCGTGTGCCGGTTAACATATCCATCACCTCATACATTTACCCATGTGTGTGCGTGTGTGTGTGTGTACTGAAGCTTTACTCTGATATGGTTATCTGTCTTTCTCTGGCTTAATCCAGTCAGCTTAATGCCCCTCGGGTCCATCCACGTTGTCACCAAAATGGCAGGATTTTCCTTTTTTCACGACTGCGTAATATTCCCTTTTATATGTATATGCCACATTTTCTTTATCCCCTTACCTGTTCCCTTATCTGTTGATGGACACTTAGGTTGTTTCTGTATCTTGGCTATTGTGAAGAATGCAGCATTGAACACGAGAGAGCAGTTATCTCTTCAAGATAGTGACTTAATTTCCCCTGGATATATACCCCCGAGTGGGATTGCTGGACCGTACGGTAGTTCTGTTCTTACTTTCTCAGGAGCCTCCATACCATTTTCCCCAGTGGCCGCACCAGTTTGCATTCCCACCAGCCATGCACAGGTTTCTGCACAACCCAGTCAATACTGGTACCTCTTGTCTTTTTGGTAATTGACATCCTAACGGGTATGAGGTGCTATCTCATTGTGGCTTTAATGGCTTGGCCCTTCTGGTGGCCAGCCCCCATTCTGAAGCTGTCCAGGAGATCCGAAGAGTCACCTCATTAAAACAAAAGACGCTCCTGTCTCCAGGGAGATTCCAAAGGAGTTAGGAGCTCTGTGTCAGCGATCAGGTTGAAAGACCAAATACTAGAACAAAAAAACCGCTCCCATTGTTCTTATCATGGAGGAAATTTCAAGGGTTTTAGAAGCTCAGTGCCAGGAACCAGGGGCAGGAACCAACGTAAATGTTTTCTGTTATTTTACAGTGGCCGTCTGGATACTCCCATACCAGCTCTGTCTCATATGGCCCATCTGGTCCATGAGGAACTTGTCTTGTGTGTACAGGGGCTATACTTTTAGTTTGCCCAGGACCGTCCCGTGCATGACTGTTTGCCCAGCATAATACGTTCATGCACAAAAGGGCCCCACTGGGGATGAAAAAGGGATGTGGTCACTCTACCTGTATCCACAACTTCTGGAGTAGAGAATACCCAACACAACTGCTCTTCCTTCCTTCCCCCATCCTGTCCTCTACCCCTTAGCCAGCCTTATAGATTTCCCAGGCAGACATCACACCACAGTCCCCTCTGTGCTGGAGCTGCAGGAATCTCACGGGAGACCCTCCGCAAGGCTTGAGAGGAAGGGGGGGTGTCCCCCTCTTCCCGTCTCCAGGAAGGAGGACTCACAGCCCGCTGATGGCTCTGAGTATCCTCTCCCCAAAATGGCATCAACCCCTGTGGTGGGGGTGAGCACCCAGAGCCCAGTAACAAGCTTCCCTCACCTTCCTTTTCATTAAGTCCTCACGGTGCAGGTTCACTAGAATGTGAGCCACGTGAGAGAGAGGACTTTATTTTGTTCCCCATCCAAATCAGAGCCTCATATAGAGGAGCCATTTAGTATTTATTTGTGGAGGGAAAGATAAATGGGAATGTCTGGCATCTCACTTTGGAATGTAGTTTCTATTGTCCTTGGGTCATAGCTCAAACTCCGTGTGAGCACATCATTAATCATGGCTGGGTGTAATTTTATGTAAATGCCTCGGTGTGATAATATCATATATATTGGGTAATTTTTTAGTGCTGCTTTATTCTTTTCCTTTTGAATGAACTCTCTATTTCTCCTCTTCTCTCCTTTTTTAAAAAAAAATGTTTATTTTTGAGAGAGACAGAGAGAGAGCACGAGTAGGGAGGGGCAGAGAGAGAGGGAGACAGAATCCGAAGCAGGCTCCAGGCTCCGGGCTGTGAGCCCAGAGTCCCAAGCGGGGCTCGAACTCACGAAGCGTGAGATCATGACCTGAGCCGAAGTCGGACCCTTAACCCTCTGAGCCACCTAGGTGCCCCTCTCTGCCTCTTCTCTCCTGTCTTTGTTTCCCTCAACCTTTGTTCATCAGGCACATACATACAAAATATATATACTTACACACGCACACACACACACACTATTAAGACCACGTTATACAAATTTTTTTTTTCAACGTTTATTCATTTTTGGGACAGAGAGAGACAGAGCATGAACGGGGGAGGGGCAGAGAGAGAGGGAGACACAGAATCGGAAACAGGCTCCAGGCTCTGAGCCATCAGCCCAGAGCCTGACGCGGGGCTCGAACTCCCGGACTGCGAGATCGTGACCTGGCTGAAGTCGGACGCTCAACCGACTGCGCCACCCAGGCGCCCCCACGTTATACAAATTTTTACGCAGCATATTTTTCTTAGTCACCCCTTATGGATAGCCTTTGTCATTTATTAAATACTCCTATGCATTCGGTAGTTACTGGCTTCTTGTCTATTTCACCGGTATGTCTTTTTTTTTTTTTGGCCAATGTTATGTTGACTTGTTACAGTAATGGTTCTCAAAGAATGTCCTGTAGCCCAGCAGCATCAGCATCACCTGGGAACTTGTTAGAAATGCAAATTGTTGAGCCCTATCCCAGACCTCGCAGATCAGAAACTCTGGGGGGGGGGGGGTCCGGCAATCTGTTTTAAAGATTTTAACAAGCCCTCCCAGGAGATTCTGATGCATGCTAATGTCTGAGGGTGCATTCAGATGGTAACACATGCTGATGTGTTACACGATCTCATTGGGCGAATTCCCCCTAATTAGCTTTTGTATTCCAGACTTTCTTGGCTCATCTTGAGCATTTGTTCTTTCAAATGAGCATTAAGATAATTTCATCCAATTAAAAAAAAAAAAAAAAGCTTGTGTTTCCAATGGGAAATTGCAATAAATTATATATTCGTGTTGAGGTAATTGGCATTTTTGTAACATTAAATGTTCACATTTGAGATTGTAAAACGTCTTCTCATTTATCATAAATTGGGTTGTATTGGTTTATTTTCTTTTTTTTTTTATTTTTAAAAAAAATTTTTTTTTCAACGTTTATTTATTTTTGAGACAGAGAGAGACAGAGCATGAACAGGGGAGGGGCAGAGAGAGAGGGAGACACAGAATCGGAAACAGGCTCCAGGCTCTGAGCCATCAGCCCAGAGCCCGACGCGGGGCTCGAACTCACGGACCGCGAGATCGTGACCTGGCTGAAGTCGGACGCTTAACCGACTGCGCCACCCAGGCGCCCCTGTATTGGTTTATTTTCATAAAACTTCTCTGACTTTCTTGTCAGATTTATTCCTGAATAATTTATAGTTTGGGACCACTGTATTGGGTTAAATCCTTCTTCCATTTCTATTTCTAGATTCTCCTCATTTCTAGAATTGAGAGAGAACCCTAAGACAAGTAAATATTGCACATAGTCACTTTGTTAAATTCTCATTAATTCCAGTAGTTTGTAATTTTCAACAATGACATTTCCAGCAAAAACGTAACTGTGTTTCTTTTTCTCCTGCCTTTATACACTTCTTTGTTACGCTGCTTTCAATAGAACTTGCAAAGCAGTGCTGAAAAATATAGCAAAAGCACACGCACCTGTCAGATTCTTGTTTAATTCGAAATGGCTCCACTATTTCAACATGTGGAACAGTATTTACTATTGGACTTTGGCGATCTTGAACACATTTAAGTGGTTTCCTTCTAGCTTTATTTTAATCAGGATTTTTGTTAGCGGCTGTTGATTTTTATTAGATGTCTTTCTAGCCTCTATTGATATGTTCCTGTGCGTGTGTGTGTGTGTGTGTGTTTTCCTTTAATGCATTGTTCTCATGTTTTGGAGTATCTTTCTGCAAGCAGGAAGGAAACACAAATTACTATCTCAATAAATTTTTCTTATTAGTTTCACTTAAAAAAAAAAAAAAAGAACAAGGATTCCAATTGCTTAGTTGGATATCTGAAGCCCAGAAGCCACGGGGAAAACATGAGTGTGATGAGCCAGAACACAAATGCGGGCGCGCCTACTCGGGCGGCTTCTTCATCTTTGACCGGGAAGCCAAACAAAATGACAAATATTAATAGTTGGGGACAGTAATGGCGTAGAGGGTCAGAGCCCGAGTTTCCAGGGCAGACGGGTCTGGGTTCAGATCTTGGTTCTGCCCCGTGTGAACTGGACAACTTCAGCTAGTACAAACGGCTAGCATGTCTGGAATTCTTACCGAGTTTTTCTAAGCATTTTAGGCGGATCCATTCTGGTTTTGGCTTCACTCTGCTGAATCTGAACCTTCCCCCTTGCTAAACAGGGTGTTGTAGCTGTCTCCCAGTGTGCTGTCGTAATGTGAATGGCAAGGAGCGCCAAAAATTAGCTCTATGCTCCCCAGTAAAGATTCTTCGCTCATAAGAAGACTTTTCTTTTTCCTTTTTTAACTGCCAAAAATTCACCTACCATGAAGCACAGGGAGTCCCTTGTTGTATTCTTGGCCAGACGCCCCGAGCCTCTCAGCTGCTAAATTAACTCCTGTGGAAGCAGGGATGTAGGCTTCCTTTTGACTCCTGACCTTGAACCTGCTGATCAGCAGGCACACCTTTCCTATGGACCGTGGTCTGTGGGCGCTACCTTCTCCTCGCCACAGTGGACTGAGCAGGAAATAACAAAAGCCACAATCTGCGCATGCACCCCCCCCCCCCGGGGATAGACGCTTCTGGGGTTTCTGGAATTTGAGCCTGTCCAGCGTGTGGGGTAAGAACCTACCTGGGCTCCATTAACAACCCTCCCCCTCCGTCCACCCAACCCTTTCTCCCCTTCCAAGGTGAGACAGGTGGCTCCTTACTAACCCATTCTCCAGATCCTGTGTCCCACTCGGAGCCTTTATCTAAGACTTCCCACTGAACCCCGGGCTCCTCTAGACCTGCCTTGTCCCACCCCAAGTCACAGAAATCACATTTAAAGACCAAAAGCTTTGCCAGGATCGCTTCTTGCTAGAAATGGCCCCGGGGAGTCGCAGAACAAGCGACTTGTTCTCTGTTCCTCCGGACCTGGTTGCTGCAGTGACTAGAAGCTGTGGACAGACAACCCCAAATGCGAGGCTGTGCCAGTCCACGTGTGAGCCGAGGCTGGCATCCCAGGCTGCGAGCTCTGGACCGCAAGCTGGAGCCCAGGGAGCCTCGGGGCCACGCACGTGCATTTGCCTTTGCTGCAGGTGACCTTGTTTTACCTCAAGGAATAATCACCTTTCACATTCCCATGGTTAATCTTGATGGCAACGATATCCTCTGAGGTCTTCATACTTGACAAATGGATCTCTGCGCTCTCCGGGAGGCAGCGAGAGAATCTGGGAGTATTTCGTGACCTGTAATCTGTTCCCGAGACATATTTTTTATCAATCACGTCTCTACTTAACAGTACAGGGCAGGCAGATCCGTGGAACAAATGTATCAGTGGTTAAAATCCTCATTTGGTTTGCGACAGCAGTTGCTACAAGTTTATGAGCAGGGACCTAATAAAAATACCATCATTCTTTCCCCGGTGGAATAAAAACTCAAAAAAAAGAATAGCATTATACAGTACTTCTAGCCAGCAAGTAAATAGCACAGTGAGTCTCAAACTCTTGCCCCCAAGATTCTGAGCCAGTAAGTTTAGTGGGAGGGCCACAGCAGGTGATTTCTAGTAAGTGGTTTTGAACCATATCTTTTTTTTTTATTAAAAATTTTTTTAACGTTTATTTATTTTTTGAGAGTCAGAGAGAGACAGAGTGCGAGCAGGGGAGAGTCAGAGAGAGAGACACAGAATCTGAAACAGGCTCCAGGCTCTGAGCTGTCAGCCCAGAGCCCGACACGGGGCTCGAACACACAAGCCGTGAGATCATGACCTGAACCAAAGTCGGACGCTTAACCTCCTGAGCCACCCAGGCGCCCCTGAACCACATCTTTGAGCAGAACTGGGTTAGATGGGAGGACATTGGACTCAAAGTTTAATTCCAGCTCCTTGGCCTGTGATTGTCGTCTTGGATTTTAATTTCTAATCTCTAAGAGAGGAATAGTAGTAAGTGCCCTTGTTCTTAACCACAGATCTTATTTTCAGGCAGATTGCATTTCCAGGCAACCAACCTCTTTGAATAGACTCTGAATGTACCCGCAATAAAAGTCATCACAAATCCTGTGAATTTAGCTCTGGGGGGAGAACAGAAGTACCCTCAAGCCTTATCCAGTTACCTCTGTTGAAAAGTAAGGCACATACTAAAGACAGCAGTAGGAAGAACTTAACGATAAATAGTCGGTTAGTAGACAGTCTATAAAAACCTAGCAATCTGGTGTAGAGAACGAAGGGATGACATTAACGGTCTCTGAGGACACAATTTATTGCAACATCACAATTTATGTACAGAATAGTGACATTGAAATTGCAAGGAAATAATATATTCTGGCACTAAATTAAGAAAACGACATAGATAGAGTCTGTGAAGAATTTCTAAGAGTGTTGAAAACAGAAACAAAGTTTGGCCCTTCAAACGATACACTTGAGGTAAAGGTCACTCGTTCAGCAAGTATTTATTGAACACCTATTATGTGTTGGGCGCAGAAGCAATCTGCCTTCGTGGAACTTACATTCTAATGGAGGGGATAAGTGTATTATGGATCGTACTGTCATGAAGATCATATTTAAAGTCAGCCAACTCTGGACAAATGAGTGGGAGAATAAGGAATTATGGTATAGTATAAGACAGTAGCCATAAGTACCATGTGGCTATCTAAACTTAAATTAATTAAAATTAAA
The DNA here is from genome assembly GCF_022079265.1 of Lynx rufus. Classification (NCBI taxonomy): domain Eukaryota; kingdom Metazoa; phylum Chordata; class Mammalia; order Carnivora; family Felidae; genus Lynx; species Lynx rufus. Next base: position 14,517,814 of record NW_025814842.1, on the reverse strand, counting down.
TATCATTAAAAGATAAGTTCTTCAGTTGCACTAGCCACTCTGAAGTGTTCAACAGGAACATGTAGCTAGTGGCTACCATATTGGGACAGGGTAGAATCAACATTTCCATTATCACAGAAGGTTCTAGAAGACAGTGCTGGTCTAGACCGGTAGAAGACGAAATAGACTATGGTGGAAAGGAATGCAGGGCAAGATGACGGGTCATGCTGGGGACAGGGGAGTTGTCATTTAAATAGATCTGAGAGTGGGGCGCCTGGGTGGCTCAGTTGGTGAAGCATCTGACTTTGGATCAGGTTTCTGGGTTCGAGTCCCGTTATCGGGCTCTGTGCTGATAGCTCAGAGCCCGGAGCCTGCTTCAGATTCTGTGTCTCCCTCTCTCTCTGCCCCTCCCCTGCTTGCGTTCTGTGTCTGTCTCTGTCAAAAATCGATAAACGTTAAAAACAATTTGTTTAACTAGATCTGAGAATATTTCTTAGAAGGTGACGTTTGAAGAAAGGCACAGAAGCAAACCATGGGAAAGCAGAGGGAAGAGCATTCCAGGAGAGGGAATAGAATGCACGAATGCCCTGAGGAGGAGCCACGTCTAGGGTGGTCCAAAAATAATACGGAGATCTATGTGGTGTGGGGGAGGTGCAGGGGATGAAGTCAGAGGTGGAAAGTGGGGAGTACCACCTTACCTGCCACAGTGAGGAAGTCCCTTCTCGTTTGGAGAGCCATCCCACTGTTGTGTGGTGCATAGATAGAGCACAAGGGCTGAAGCGGGGACCAGTCGGGAGACTTTCGCAGCACAGCTGACACTTGAACAATGGCGGGGGGGGGGGTAGGGCGGATGGGGGTGCAGTCACCCCACGCAGTCAAAAATCCAGGTATAACCCTTGACTCCCCAAAAGTTTAACTACTAATAGCCTACTGTTGACTGGAAGCCTCACTGATAATATAACCATCAATCAACACGTATTTTGTGTGTTATATGAATTCTATGTTGATTCTTAACAATAAAGTAAGCTAGAGGAAAGAAAATGTTACTAAGAAAATCGCAAGAGAAAACACATTTACAGTCCTGTGCTGTGTTTACTGAGAAAAATTCTCCTGGAAGTGGCCCCTGTGTTGTTCACAGATCAACTGTGGCCTCGATACGAGTTCATGGTTATTTGGACCAGCATGGTACCGATGGGGTGGGAAGAAACGGTCAAGTTCTGGATACTCTGTGAAAGTAGAGACAAGAGGGTTTTTCTGGGTGTCAGGTGTAAGGGAGGAGAGTGAGGGATGAGCCAACTGGGGTCAAGGGTTTGGGCCTGAGCAGTTGGCAGGACTGACCCAGGCATTCACTGAAACGTGCAAGCGTGTGAAAAAGTGGAAGAGACAATGGGATGCCTGGTCTGGAGTTCAGAGGCAAGGTCCGGGCCGGAGATGCGTCTCTGATAATCATCTGTATGTTGGCCGTGAGACTAGACGAGGTCTCGTGGCAGGTAAGGGTAGGTTGAGAAGCATTCCTAGCACCCCCCCCCCCCCCCCGAGCACTTGAACATTCTTAGGTCTCCGAGGTGAGGAGGAACCAACACAGGAGGCAGAGAAGGAGGGGATCTAGGGGTGTGGCATCCCTGAAGACAAAAGAAGGGATTTCAAGGTGTCAAAAATGTTGACAGGCCAGATAATCCTACCTCCTTCCTGATTTGCTGGACACAGTTCTGGAGTCCCACCTGTTATCCTGCCACAGGTATCATCGTGTCATGTTCACTGTCAACATCCGCATTGCAACAAATTATACTGTCACCCTCCTCGTCGTCGGTCAAGTGAGAAATAACCATTGGGTTTAACAACATGGAGGTCAGTGGTGACCTTGACGAGAGGATTGGGGTAGCGTGCTGGAATGGGTTCATGAGAGAGCAGGAGGAGGAGGTTTGGGGGACAGTGAGCATCATCAGGTCTTTGGAGGAGTTCTCCCGTGACAAGAATTAGAGAGGTAGCTGGAAGGGAAACGGGGTCAAGACAGGTTTTTAGTTTTAGCTTTTGTTCTTATAATGTAAGAAAAATAACAGCTCATTTGTATGCTGATGGGAAAGATCCAGTAGAGAGGAAAATTGATGATACAGGATAGAGAGAAGACATTCAGAGAAATGAGTGGGGCTGAGCTACAAGTAAGGCGGGGGGGGGGGGGTGCCTCCCAGGGGCACAGAAGAGAAGGACAGGTGCACTGGCTCAGGTGCAGAGCAATGGCAGGGGGTGTTTCGGGACCTTGCGGGTGCTCTCTTACACCCAATTTAACGCTTTTCAGTAAAGTAGGAAGCTCAAATCAGTGTTGAGAGAAAGGATGGAGGTGTAGGTGTGCGGGAGGGGACAGAGGCAGAGGTGAGGACTCCTTGTCTAGGGGAGCAGGAGAGCATGAACAGGAAAATGCAGCGTGGGGGCCGATGAGTTTCCAGTGAGACGAGGCCACCTGTTTTTCTCCAGCCGCATTGAACTGTGTGGGTACAGGCCCGGAGAGGTGGAGGGCTGGACATTTCCCAATATTTGTTTGAGAAAGTCCTACAGGCTACCGAGACGCGGGGAAATGAGGCTTTATGATCTCTTACGCTAATCGAAAAAAGAGGCCAGTCTGTGTTAACAAATCCTTTTTTTTTTTTTTAAAAGCTCTTTTCTTCATTAAAAAATGTATTCTGTGATGGATGTTCAGCTGGATCTGCTAAAAGGAATAAATAAAACTGTATTTAATTAGCTACAATATTTACATTTCAACACTTCATGAGCTAACAGCTATTAAAAGAGTTTGTTCTCTTAAGTAGATCGAAGAGCCTTCCTGCAATTTTGCTCACCTTTTGTTTTTTTGCTGAATCATTCCTTCCACAGGGTGGGTTTTCAGCCAGTTGACGGGCCCACAAGGCCCTGGAATGGAGATTCCCTGGCAGGCAAAACCAGACGCACAAGCGATGTGTCCCCCACCCGCGTGACCGGTGGGGTTGGGCTCCAGAATAGCCTGAGAATTAAGGATTCACCTGGTAGTAATAAGCAAGTCTTCTCGAACCAACTGTGCGAGGGTCAACCAAATCGTCCACTCATTAACCAGAATGAGTAAAGTACAAATTAGCGGGCTTTAACCACATTTTATGCTTTTTTTTTTTTAAATTTTTTTAACGTTTATTTATTTCTGAGACAGAGAGAGACAGAGCATGAGCAGGGGAGGGGCAGAGAGAGAGGGAGACACAGAATCGGAAGCAGGCTCCAGGCTCTGAGCTGTCAGCACAGAGCCCGACTCGGGGCTCGAACCCACGGACCGTGAGATCATGACCTGAGCCGAAGTCGGCCGCTTAACCGACCGAGCCACCCAGGCGCCCCCATTTTATGCTTTTTTTTTAGCAGCCATTTTATCAGCACTGTGCTTGGATCCTTTTTTCTTCCTCAGTCCATCCCTATTTATCTCACTTGATGATATTCTGTGGCTTTCAAGTGGGATTATTTTTTCCCATTTATAAAAATAATAAAGACGCAATATAAAGCTTTCAGAAAATGCACAAAAGTAGAAACTAGGAAGGGAAACGAGCCTACTCTTCAGACAGTCACTAATAATGTTTCGCCTTTCTTTTTAGCCTTGTTTTGCTTAAAAATTAATCTCTAATTATGAATCATTTCCAACACACAGACAAGCCCAGAAAATAATTAACAAGCAATCCAGATGAACAGACCTTAACATTTTGCTACATTGGCTTTAGACCACTCTTTGTTTCTGAAGAAATAAAATATAGATCCAGGTAAAGCTCATGTCCATTTCTCACCGTTCTTTCTCTCCCCGGACGTAACTTACTGCCCTTGGCTGTTGCCTACAGCACACTAATCAATGCTCTTCTAGATCTGGCTTCCTGGTTTTGACCATGTGAGGAGACCTGGGGGGTTTGGTGGGCAGAGCTTCAGCCCCGGTCCACGGAGGTGGTCACCCCCACCCCCAAGACACTGTTGGGGTGGCCAGCAGCCTTGCCCACTTAACTTTCAAAAGCATTTTTCAGCTACATTACAAGATTCCCTTTTCTCCTTCAGACACCTTACACTAACCCAAAGCATGGAGCGTAAAATGGACTGTCTCATACAAATATTCAGATATAGGCAACACATTATGAGAATGAAATTATTGGGGCACCCGGGTAGCTCAGGTCATGACAGCTCCCCGCTTCAGATGCTCTGTCCCCCTCTTTCTGACTCTCCCCCACTCGCGCTCTCTCTCAAAAATAAAGAAACATTTTTTTTTAAAAAGAATGAAATGAGGGGCGCCTGGGTGGCGCAGTCGGTTAAGCGTCCGACTTCAGCCAGGTCACGATCTCGCGGTCCAGGAGTTCGAGCCCCGCGTCGGGCTCTGGGCTGATGGCTCAGAGCCTGGAGCCTGTTTCAGATTCTGTGTCTCCCTCTCTCTCTGCCCCTCCCCCGTTCATGCTCTGTCTCTCTCTGTCCCACAAATAAATAAACGTTGAAAAAAAAAATTAAAAAAAAAAAAAAGAATGAAATGATTCCTGGGTTCACATGGCTGTAAAGTAGTCCGATTTGCTCTCTCTTGACTTCTGATTCACACTCAGAGAAATGCTGAGTGCCTGTTATGTTGTATATGAAGAGATACCGAGGATACCGGGATACTAAGGACAACAGCCTTAGGACCCAAGGAAGTATTTTTTCCAGGTCTTGGAAAAGTCTGATGAACTCTCTGGTATACAGCTCTCCGGTAACGGGAGTGTTTAGGTCCTGGAGGCGTTTTGTTTCTGCCACTGCAAAAGAGAAGGAGAAGCCCCCTGTCCCCCCTGCCACAGAGGGGCTCACTCCCACTGAGGTTGCGAAAATGGAAAGAGATACCCCACCCACTTGCCTTTGAAAAGGAGATCACCCAATCTAAGAGGAAAGGATTCAGAAGGAATCAGCTGAGCTGGCATCTCGTCCCCTCTCCTGCCAGTGCCACACGGGCCCCTGTGCAGGAAGAGAGGGGACAGAGGCTGGGTCTTGTCTAGCATGTGGTTTATGGACCTGGGCAACCCCACCTGATAATGTCAAGGAAGTTTTTCGTGGGACTTCTCAAAGCAGCTCCTGCTAACCTGGAAACTACCTTCATGCGGGGCTTAGCCCTCTGCCTTTGCCATGGTCATTACCAGCATGAAGGAAGTAGGTGGTGATGTTGTGCCTGGGGCAAAATAGGTGATGAGGACAAAGGTGGAAAGGCAATCCTGTGGAGCAAGGTTAGTCTTTTCAATAAATGGCCCTGAAATAATTGGATATGTGCGCGCGCGCGCGCACACACACACACACACACACACACACACACAATTTGGATCTGTACCTCACGCCATGTAAAAAATTAACTCAAAATGCATCATACCTAAATGTGACACCAAAACTGTAAAACTTCTAGAAGAAATTATAGGAGAACATTGTTTTGATGTTGGGTTAGGCAATGATTTCTTAGCTATGATAGCAAAAGCATGATCCGAAAAAGGAAAACAGAAACTTGGTAAATCGTATTTCATTAAAATTAGTAGCTTTTACTCTGCCAAAGACCCTTTAAAAGAAGGGAAATATAAGCTACAGACTTGGAGAAAAATACTTGCATATATAATAATACGTTCTGGCAGGACTTGTATACAAAATATGTAAAGAACTCTCAAACTTCAGCCATCTGAAAACAATTCAATTTTTAAAAATGGCCAAAGAGGGGCACCTGGGTGGCTCAGTCAGTTGAGCATCCGACTCCTGACTTTGGTGTTAGATCGAGCCCCGCGTTGGGCTCTGTGCTGAGAGTGCAGAGCCTGTGTGGGACCCTCTCCCTCTCCCTCTCTCTCTGCCCCTCCCCTGCTCTGCTCTCGCTCGGTCTCTCTCAAAATAAATAAACATTTTTAAAAATAATAAGTGAATAAATAAATAAATAAATAAATATTTAAATTTACCAGTCATAGGATCTATCCATTCTGCTCCCAGATGTTTTCCCGAGGGACATAAAAGCCTGTGTGTGCCCATGAATGTTCGTTGCAGCTTTCTTTATAATAGTCAAAGACTGAAAAGTCCGTGGACAGGTGAATGGATAAGCAAATTGTGGCATATCCAAGCAATAACGTCCTACACAGCAATAGAAAAAAAGAACCACAGGGGCGCCTGGGTGGCTCAGTCGGTTCAGTGTCCGACTTCGGCTCAGGTCATGATCTCGCGGTCCGTGAGTTCGAGCCCCGCGTCAGGCTCTGGGCTGACGGCTCAGAGCCTGGAGCCTGTTTCCGAGTCTGTGTCTCCCTCTCTCTCTGACCCTCCCCTGCTCGTGCTCTGTCTCTCTCTGTCTCAGAAATAAATAAACGTTAAAAAAAATTTTTTTAAAAAGAAAAAAAAACCATTGATAATGTAACGACAGGGATGAATCTCAAAATAATTATACTCAGTGAAAGAAGCCAGACGCGGGAAGCTAAACGTAATGTATGATTCTATTCATATACAAATCTAGAAAATGCAAACTAATTGACAGTGAAGGAAAAGCAGGTCAGGGACTGCCTGGGGATGGAGAAGGGTGGGGGAGGGGAAGTGTGGAGGGATACCAGAGGGACACAAGGAGACTTGGGGGAAGTGATTGATATGTTCACTATATCGAATGTGGCTATGTTTATGTGAGTATATACATACGTTAACGCTTACCAAATTGTGCGCTTTAAATACACATCCCTTAGTATATGTTGATTATTCCTCAGTAAAGCTGCTGTTTTTTTTTAAGTTTATTTATTTGGGACAGGGAGGGGCAGAGGGAGAGGGAGAGAGAGAATCCCAAGAGGCTCCACACTGTCAGCATGGAGCCCAACGTGGGGCTTGGTCTCACCAACCGTGAGATCGTGACTTAAACCAAAATCAAGAGTCAGATGCTCAACCCACTGAGGCCACCCAGGTGCCGCAGTAAAGCTGTTTTTTTTGAAAAGATGGACTCAAATACAAATAAAAAAGAGAGAACGTGGAAGAGGAAAAGGAGGGATGGACGGAAGGAGGATGGGAAGACAGAGGAAGGAAGGAACAAAGGAAGACAGGAGAGAAGGAAGGAAGGAAGGAACAGAAGGAAGGCACGCTAACTGGATTGGGGTCATGGCTGCTATTGGCAACCTGGCAAAATAGCACAGAGGGACACTTTTAGATAAAAACACACTAAAGAAATGATTGCATGAACACACAATTGTCTGGATGCACAAGATGGCCGTGCATAGCTGGTAGAGGGATTTGGGGGACCTAGGTATGGGAGAACAAAAGAAAAATGTTGAACTTTTAAGACAAAGCCTCTATGGGCCTTGATGAAAGGGGGAGAGAAGTTCAGGGTGGCCTCAGAAACTGTCACTGTTACCAGTCTTGTGTGTGACACCGTGACCGAAGGCAAAAGGGGCAGGATAATGGCAGAACGGGGGTTCGCTCCCCAAAATGGGAGCCTCTGAGGACGGAGTTCTGAAAACCACACCTCTTCCTGACCAAACCGCAAGTCTGGCACGGTCAAGGCTTTCTCCTGATCCCAGTTAAGCCCCAGCTGGCTCTATGGGTGGGGTCGCAATCCCTCCAAAAGAAAAGAAAGTGTACGACCGCCCTCTCCCCACTGGCAGAGCAGGAGGAAGCAGGCTCAGTGAAGAAGGCGTACGATTAGTGATGAATCTCCAGGAAAAACAAATTCAGTTTTATTTAGCCAATCTACAGATTCATTTCCGTGCCTTTAAGTATATGTTCCTTAGGTGCTTTCAAATTAAGACAAAGGAACTGCTGATTCTAGTTGCTAGGTGTTTTTCAAAGTGTCTCGTTATTTCTATTATTTCGTTATTAGTTTGGGTGTTTTTTTCCTACTGCTTAAAAGCTACGGGCATAGCTTCTTTTATTAGTTTTCTGTTTGTATTTTTTGGCCGTTTATTTTCTGGAGTCAGTTCACATTCCAATGGTTACATTTATTCTTGGGCCAATAAACACACTGATTGGAATTTGTCACTTTCCATCTTCTTTTGATATCAACACAGCAAATCATGCTTTCTCCCTCCCCCTCAATTATTTTGATTCTAGGATGAGGATAGACTTGGTAAACATAATTTAAAAAAAAAATTTTTTTTTTTTACAATAGTTCCATTGTGGTAAAATTCACTTAACAGAAAACTTACCCTCTTCGCCATTTTTAAGTGTACCATTTTCAAATGCACACTTCACCAATTTAAGTGCCATTAAATGTATGCATCCTGTGTTGCAGCCGTTGACCATCGTCTACCTCCAGAACCCTTTTCATCCTGTAAAACTGAAACCCTGTAACTCCCCGTTCTTCCCACGTCCCAGCCCCAGGCACCCAACGTTCTACTTTCTGTGGCTATGATTTTTTTTTTAATTTTTTTTAACGTTTATTTATTTTTGAGACAGAGACAGAGCATGAATGGGGGAGGGTCAGAGAGAGAGGGAGACACAGAATCCGAAACAGGCTCCAGGCTCTGAGCTGTCAGCACAGAGCCCGACGCGGGGCTCGAACTCACGGACCGTGAGATCGTGACCTGAGCTGAAGCCGGTGCTCAACCGACTGAGCCACCCAGGTGCCCCCGTGGCTATGATTTTGACTACACTAAGCACCTCGCGAAGTGGAATCATACCACGTTTGCCTTTTTCTGACTAGCTTATTCCACTTAGCGTAGCGTCCTCCAGGTTCATCCTCGTTGCAGCAGGTGTCAGGATTTCCTTCCTTGTTAAGCCTAATATTCCACTGTCTGTTTGGCTTATCCAGTCGTCTTTTGGCGGACACTTGGGTAGCTTCCAGTTTGGGCTCTTGTGAACAATGCTGCTGTGAATCTGGGTAGACAAATACCTCTTGAGGCATCTGTTTTCCGTTCTTTTGGATACGTGTGCTCAGAAGTGGAATTGCTGGACCATACGGTAATTAAGTTTTTAATTCTTTGAGGAGCCGCCATACCGGTTTTCACAGCAGCTATATGTACCCCCTTACATTCTCACCACCAGTGCCCAAGGGTTTCAACATCTTCATATCGTTGTCAGTACTTGTTGTTTTCTGGGTTTTTTGTGTTTTTTTTTTTTTTTTTTTGATAACAGCCATCTTATCAGGTGTGATGTGTTAATCTCATTGTAGTTTTTTTTTTTTTTTCAACGTTTTTTTATTTATTTTGGGACAGAGAGAGACAGAGCATGAACGGGGGAGGGGCAGAGAGAGAGGGAGACACAGAATCGGAAACAGGCTCCAGGCTCCGAGCCATCAGCCCAGAGCCTGACGCGGGGCTCGAACTCACGGACCGCGAGATCGTGACCTGGCTGAAGTCGGACGCTTAACCGACTGCGCCACCCAGGCGCCCTCTCATTGTAGTTTTGATTTGCATTTGCTTAATGATTAGTGATGTTAAGCACATTTCCAGGTACTTCTTGGCAATTTGTATATCTTCTTAGGAGAAATGTCCGTTCAAGACCTTTTCCCATTTTTGAATCAGGTTGCTTGTTTTTTGTTTTGTTTTGTTTTGTTTCGTTCTGAGTGTTAGTAGTTCTTTTTACATTCTAGATATTAATCCCTTATCAGAAATATAAGTTGCAAACTTTTGTTGGCCCGTTCTGTGGGTTGTAGTTTTCCTCTGTTGATGGTGTCTTTTGATGCACAGCATTTTAACATTTTTATGAAACCTAATTTGTACATCTTTCCTTTTGTTGTCTGGGCCTTTGGTGTCATATTCAAGAAAGCATTGCCAACCCCAAAATTGTGAAAACTTTGTCTTGTTTTCTTCTAAGAACTGTATTGTTTTACTTACAGCTAACTATTTGATCCATTTTGGGTTAATTTTTGTAGCTGTATTAGGACAAGTTCCAACTTTACTTTTTTTTTGCATGTGGATATCCAGTATTCCCAACACCATGTATTGAAAAGACTATCCTTTTTCCATTGAATAATCATGACACCCTTGTCAAAGATCATTTGACCATATATGATAGGGTTTATTTCCGGACTCTGTATTCTATTGCGTTGGTTTATATGTCTGTCTTACATTAGTACCACACTGTTCTCGTTACTGTAGCTTTGTAGTAAGTTTTGACATCGAGAAGTGTGAATCCTCCAGTTGTATTCATTTTCAAGTTCTTTCTGGATATTCTGGGTCTCTTGAGATTCCATATGAATTTTATAAGGCGGTTTTCTTTCCGGAAAAAAAAATGCTATTGGGAATTTGATAGGGGCGGCACTGAATCTGTATATCACTTTGGGTAATATTGACATTTTAACAATATTAAGCCTTCTAATCCATGAATATGGGATATATTTACAATTATCCATGTCTTCTTTATTTCAGCAATGCTTTATACTTTTTATTGTACAGATCTTTTACCTCCTCCGTTAACTTACTTTCTAAATATTTTGTTCTTTTTGATGTTCTTTAATAAATAGACTTGTTTTTATAATTTCCTTTCAAGATTACTTATTATTTGTGAATAGAAATGCAACTGATTTTTGCATGTTAACTTTGCGTCCTGCTACGTTGCAACATTCATCTATTCTAGACATTTTTGTGTGTGTGTGGAGTCTTTAGGGTTTTCTATGTATAAGATCGTATCATCTGCAAATCAAGATTTTTATTTATTCCTTTCCACTTTGGATGCCTTTTATTTCTTTTTCTTGCCTAATTGCTCTGGCTGGAACTCCCAGTTATGGTGTTTATTTCTTGAACATGTTTTGAATTTCGTCAAATGATTTTTTTCTGCATCAACTGAGATGATCGTGTGGTTTTTTTCCTTCATTCTGCTGATGTTAACTGATACATTACATTGATCCATTTTCCTATGTTGAACTATTCTTGCATTCCAAGAATAAATCCCACTGGACCATGCTGTATAGTCTTTTAAATATGCTGCTGAATTCAGTTTGCTAGTATTTTCTTGAGGATTTTTGCGTCAATGTTCCTAAGGGATATTGGTCTGTAGTTTTCTTGTGTTATCTTTGCCTGGTTTGATACCAGGATAAGGCCAGACCCAAACAATGAGTTAGGAAGTGTTCCCCTCTCCCAATTTTTTGAAAAGTGTGAAAAGAATTGGTATATATCTTCTTCTTTAAATGTTTGGTAGAATTCTCCAATGAAGCCATCAAGTTAAGGTCTTTTATCTGTCAGATTTTTGATTAGTGATTCATCTTCTTTCTAATTATAGGCCTGTTCAGATTTTCTATTTCTTTGTGATTTAGTCTTGGTAGGTTTCGTGTTTCTAGGAGTTTGTCCATTTCTTCTAGGTTATCCAATCTATTGGCATACAGCTGTTCCTTGTACTCTCTTATAAACCTTTTTATTTTATAGAATTGTTAGTAATATCCTTGCTTTCATTCTGATTTTAGTAATTCAGGTCTTCTTTCTTTTCTTAATTTATCTAGCTAAAGGTTGGGTGATATTGCTGATCTGTTCACAGAACTAACCTTTGGCTTCGGTAATTTTCTCCATTGTTTTTCTGTTCTCTATTTCATTTACCTCTGCTTTAAACTCTATTATTTCCCTCTTTCTGCTAGCTTTGGGTTTAGCTTGTCCTTTTTAAATTCCTTAAGTCATAAGATTAAGTTGTAGGTTTGAAATCTTTCTTATTCTTCAATTGAGTGTTTGTAGCTATGAACACCTGCTTCACACCACTTTTGCGAAGTCCCGTAAGTTTTGGTATGCTGTGTTTTTGTTTTCACTCACCTCTAAATTTCTTTTTCCACATTTTCTGTGATTTCTTATTTTATCCATTGGTAGTTTAAAAGTGTGTTGTCTTGGGGCGCCTGGGTGGCTCGGTCAGTTAAGCGTCCAGCTTCAGCTCAGGTCATGATCTCACGGTTTGTGAGTTCGAGCCCCACGTTGGGCTCTGTGCTGACAGCTCAGAGCCTGGAGCCTGTTTCGGGTTCTGTGTCTCCCTCTCTCTCTGCCCCTCCGCACTCAGGATCTGTCTCTCTCTCTCTCTCTCTCTCTCTCAAAAATAAATAAACATTAAAAAAAGAAGTGTGTTGTCTTTCACATTTAAAAAAATTTTCCAGTGTTCCTTTTGTTATTCATTTCTTACTTCATCGTGTTGTGGTCAAAAAAGATACTTTGTATGGTATATAGCTTTTCAAACCTATTGACACTTGTGTCTTAACTTACTGCATATCCTGGAAAATGTCTCATGTGCACTTGAGAAAAATGTATATGCTCTTGTTGGGTAGAATGTTCTATGTAAATCTGTTGGATTTACTTGATCTGTTGTGTTAAGTCTTCTATTTCCTTACTTATTTCTGTTTGGTTGTTCCATCCATTATTATAAGTAGGGTATTGAAATCTTTAACTATTATTGTAGACCTATTTCACGTAAAGTCTTGTAGAGCTATTACAGCAAAGTCTATTTTGTCTGATACTATTAGAGCTCTGCACTGTCAGTGTGGAGCCTGCTTGGGATTCCCTCTCTCCCTCTCTCTATGCCCCTCCCCTCCTCGCTCTCTTTCTCTCTCTCAAAATAAAGAAGTAAACATTTTTTAAACGTTAAAATTTGCCCAATATTAAAAAGGGTTTGCATTCTTGAGAAAACTTCTATTAATATGCTTTTAAGTTTTATTTGCTATTCTTTCCAAAATTGGTAATTTTTACTTGGACTTTTTTCACTTAAATAAAATGAGCATTTTGTCCTGTCAGTACGTATTCTCCTACAAAGGTAATTTTAAGTAAATTTTGTATTGAATCTAACCTGCAAAAAATAAAGGTGCACAAAATCCTAAGGTACGGCTCAATGAATTTTCATAAGCTTCGCATACCTGACCGAATAGCACCCAGATCTAGGAATGAAATATTACCAGCACTCTAGAAGCCCTCGAACGCCCCTCCTACTCACTCAACTCCAAGGTGAACCATGTGACCAACCATGTTTTAATGGCTGCGTCGTGAGGGAGGGAAATAAGTAATAGCAGATAAAGCCAGTGAGGCAGGGGAGAGTCAGATAAGGTAGGGCTCTGAGAGCCACCATGGATGAGTCTTCTACTGCCGCATGACAGACGGCCACAAACTGGATGGTTGAAAATAATGCAAACTCGTTCTCTCCCCCTTCCCCGTTGGTCGGGAGTCCGGGCATGGCTCATCTGGAGGATCTGCTCAAGGCTTTGCACCGTCTTCACAGCACTGTGGTGCTCGTGTGGAGTTCAGGCTTGTCCGGGCTCATCCCACCTCGTTGTCTAAACGTAGTTCCTTCTGGCTACAGGACTGAATCCCTGTTTAGTTACTAGCTGTGGGCCGGGGGTCCCTCCCAGCTCCTCGAGGCTGCCCACGGTTCCTGGTCATGCGGACCGCATACTCATGTTGCAGCGTGCTTTTCCCAGGCCACCAAGAGCGTATCTCACCGGTTTCACCTTCTTTGAAAGGCTCCCCTGATTCGGTCAGGCTCTCCCAGTGTGATTTCCATTTTGATGAACTCAAAGCCATCTGATTAGTAACCTAAGCATGACGGTGATGTCCCACACCAAAGGGAAGGGAATCATAGAAGATTGGTGGGTCACTGTGGGTAATCTCAGAATTCTACTGATCGCTCCAAAAAGAGAAATATTTCATTGTTTCTGTTTGCCAGCAGAGGCTATTTGGAATTTTGTTTTAAAGTTTATTTATTTTGAGAGAGAGAGAGAGAGAGAGAGAGTACACATAAGGGGAAGAGGGGCCGAGGGAGAGAATCCCAAGCAGGTCCTGCCCCATCAATGCTGTGCTCAATGTGGGGCTCCTCAAACTCACAAAACCATGAGATCATGAAATCGATAGTCAGTCGCTTAATGGTCGAGCCACACCAGCACCCTGAGAGGCTATCTGAAGGATCCCGATCATGGGATAGGCGATCCGATTTCAACATTAAAGAAAACTAATACCAATGGAAGATCCATAAAGAACAAAGCCAACTGGGTGCTATGTGGAGGTGTAGTAGGAGTTTGGTTTCAATAATCAGGAAGAAAACAGTACCATTTTCTGAGATCAGGAAGAACAGAGAAGAGGGACACCTGGGTGGCATCTGACTCTTGGTTTGGGGGGTCATGATCTCACAGTTTGTGGGTTTGAGCCCCACATCAGTCTCTGTGCTGATGGTGCAGAGCCTACGTGGGATTCTCTCTCTCTTCCTCTCTGCCTTTCCCCCTGCTCATGTGCATTCTCTGTCTCTCTCTCTCTCTCTCTCTCTCTCTCTCTCAAAGGAAATAAATAAACTTCGAAGAACAGGGAGGTGAAAATGTAGAGCTTAAGTTAGAGCAGCCTCCATTCCAGATTCCTGCTCTAGCTAGGCACCCAGCAGAGAGTTCACAGTCAGATGTATATACGTGGAGCTCAAGACAGAGATCAGAGCTGGCAATGGGATTGAGGAATCATCAGCTGGAGTAGAATGTCAGCTCCAGAGACTTGAGGAGAGACTAGGAGACAAGAGCTAGAGAGACCAGCAGACCAGTGCAGATGCCACGATTTCTTAAATGATATTTCCTGGTCTTACAATCGGGCACATCGACAGACTCCTGCCTGGAGTGGCCCCATGGTTTTGCATTATATTTCCTATGCCATCAACTTGTCAGGTTTTTCTTTGTCTTTATAGATCCTCTGTTGAGGCAAGTTCTTATCATTGGATGGGGCTTCTTCCTCTCTGCCCATTTAATCAAACCTCCTGCCTAAATTTCTAGTTTCTAATAGTTTCTCATCTTGGGCAGCTCTGATGTGCTTGCCATGGCCAGGTTTTTGATAGGCTGACTCAGGGAAATTAGAAGCAATCAAGCACTGGGGCGCCTGGGTGGCTCAGTCCGTTAAGCGTCCGGCCTCGGCTCAGGTCATGATTTCACGGTTGGTGAGTTCGGGCCCCCGCATCGGGCTCTGTGCTGACAGCTCAGAGCCTAGAGCCTGCTTCGGATTCTGTGTCTCCCTCTCACTCTCTCTGCCCCTCCCCTGCTCGTGCTCTGTCCCTCTCTGTCTCTCAAAGATACATAAACATTAAAAATTTTTAAAAAAAAGAAGTAATCAAACACTGAGCAAAATTTGGGAATTTGGATATGGGTCAAGATAGTGTATAAAAAGATGTGACCTTGTCAACATCACTTGAATCTTTCTGGAAATTCCAGATCTGGAATCTGGAATAGATTTGACTGTCTATTCTAGCTCAAGGTGCTTGGGCCTAGCAGCGTAACATAAAGTCTCCAGCATGAGCTAATCTTAACTCAGCCCTACCCTCGATTGTTTGAGGAAGAATAAGTTGGCATCCAGAACTCCTCCTAGCAGCTACCTTTGCTGATTACGAGAGGCTGGTTGCTCCTCAGAGTTATGTGCCAGATCTCTGTCCAGCCCAAAAAGGTCAAGGAAAGATCAGTTGACCACATCTTAGAGTTACTGCTACCCTTTGAGAAACCAGGCACATCTCACACACCCGGAGCTAACCCGTGAAACCCCTCCATTTCCTGCTTCTGTCTATTCGGATCTCTTGCATGGCCAAGGATTTGCACCTTGTAGACCAACAGCCCTGGAAGCCTCTAAGGAAACTGCCTTCGGTGCCATTAGGGACCTGAAAAGGCCCATGTCAAGTTAAAGTAAAATCCCTGAGGCAGGAAACCCAATCCATATTTTTTGGACGTTACTCTTGAATATAGATCTGATAGTCTACAGAATCCTTCTGAAATCCGGAGCCCAGGGTGACACAGACCAAATCCGACTTACACCTGACACTGTTAAAGAATAGCTGAAGAGATTCAAAAGGAGATGTTATAAGGACAAGAAACCTAAGTGAACATAGGTGATTCCAAATCATGGACAGAGCGTTTACGGGCACCCTGAAGTCAGGGAGGGTTCGGCGCCTACCGCCAGTAGAAACCCAAGAGATGTTTATGGAGTGACTGACTCGCTCTTGCAAATGCATCACACACACACACACACACACACACACACACACACACACACACCAATTTGCTTCATTCTTCATACATTCCGGGGTGCAGGGTTAACCACACACCTCCATGCATTAGGAATTAGAAAAACCTTTTTGGAGATATGGGTAGCGAGTGGCTGTTCCGTCTGTCTGGGCGGTTCTTCTTTCCGTGTTCTATCTCTGTGTATCTGACTCAATGGTCCTCTTTGAAGATCCACATGGGACCAGGTGATAATCTGATAATCTAGGCTGCCTTGAATGAGATGTTTTCCTTTATCCCTGTTGGTTTACCAATCCCTTGGAGTTCTCTGTGGAGTCTCCCTCTGCTGTAAATGTCTCCTCAGCAAATGCTCCCTGTGGCTTCAGTGAGGGGAGCACTGCAGACAGCTCAGGCACTAAGCAGCCTAGATGGAGGGCTCCCTGGAAGTGTCCTTTTATGTGCACCCATTGCTCTAACGACGTCCTCACTGCCTATTTTCTCTTTCACTTTCGGCTTTCTTGGCAGTGGTAGGTGGTTGTAAAAGCTTGCGGCATAATGTTGACCTGGCAATCAATGCCATGTCATTCTTTATGGCTTAAGTCATAACCATGGGTCTGGGTCACTCGGGGCTCCATTAGGGTGAACTACCAGCAAATGGCTGTTGCATCCTACACTCATCCAAATGCACCGATGGATCAGTGCCAGGTGGCCAGGAAGGGCGATGTTGGATCTGGTCCTGGTTTGACATCCGTCACTGGTGCAGAGACTTTCAAGTTTCAAATGGGAGGAGGCACCAGATCCGATGAATACAGGGCACACCTGGATATGAGGGTCAACTCTTAGTCTTTAATGCTGATAGGCAAGGGTCATGAGGTAAATTGGGAGTGAGAGGTTGAAGCAGAAATCGAAGTTCCCAGGAGCCTCTGGAACAACCCATGACCTCCCTTTCAAAGACAGCCCTGAGTGATAGGGTTGATGGAGTGTCCTTAAGGAAACAGGCAAAGGAAAAACGGTTCCCAAGGAGGGGAGCCCCGCCACTCTGAGCTCAGGGAGCCTTGTTCAGTTTAAATATTCTGTAACATTTTCATCACTGCCTTAGGTCTTATGCACCAGGATCCTGCAGCTCTCTGGCCTGCTTTCTTAATAACAGAAATCCAGAATGAGCAATGTTCCCATGAACACGGGGTGCTCTTTGGAGCCTCTGACCCATGAGGAACTCAGCTATTACTTAGTACTTATTATTTCCTTTTCTAATTATTGTTTTATATTTTCATCAAACATCTTGGTTAAAAAGATAGGGTCCTTGGCCCTTCTCCAATGGGAGGAGTAATTAAGCAATTTACATTAGAATTAGTGAAAGCCCAGAGCCCAGCCTCAGCCCCTGCCCTGATTAAGTGAGTGTGGGCAACTCTGTCAGCCGAGAGAGCAGGACAGACAAGGGAAAAGGAGTTGGGAAGACAGCCAGTTGATTGGAGACGAGAATGAAGGAGTAGGTGGGTGCAAACCTCCCCTGATGGTTTTCAGGGGTCAATCCCTTGAGATGCCCCAGACAGCAGCTCTCAGCCAGTCTGGAGCGGCTGTCCCAGGTAGAACTTCCAGCCCCTCCGTCGAACTTCCTTTGATTCACAGACCAAATTCCCATTTCACAAATGTCTTACGGCTCCTTTCTATTGAATTCTTAACTCAGAGCAATGTTGACATTTGCTTTGATGGTGCCGGGGGCATGAAGA
The DNA here is from genome assembly GCF_022079265.1 of Lynx rufus. Classification (NCBI taxonomy): domain Eukaryota; kingdom Metazoa; phylum Chordata; class Mammalia; order Carnivora; family Felidae; genus Lynx; species Lynx rufus. The sequence continues at coordinate 14,500,258 of NW_025814842.1, read as the reverse complement.
CACGTAATTGAACACATCTTGGAAACTTGAATATTTCATGGTCATCTAAGATTACAGAGTATGGATGCACCAGAATTTATTTAGCGGCTGCCCGTTTGTGAGGCTATTTAACTCATTTCCTTTGTGCTAATTACAAATAACTGTAATGGCTACCTTTGACATCAATCTTTGTTTGAACTTCTGATTTTTTTTTTTAAAGAAGACTGGTCCATTTGAATAACAGGATTTCTACACTTAAGGCTTAAGAAATTTAGAGTTCACACACACACACACACACACACATCATGATCCTGTCCAAAAGCTAGAACGTGTTAATAATTTTTTTATTTGAACATTAATGTCTGTTCGTGGGAAAACAGGTATAAAAATACAGAAAAGTGGAAAATAAAACATTAAATAGTCTGGTCTGTTTTTTCATTTTAGGTTCTTTTTTAATTTATTCATTGAAATTCAAGTTAGTGAACACAGAGTGTAGTATTGGTTTTAGGAGTAGAGCCCAGGGATTCGTCACTTACCTATAACACCCAGAGTTCACCGACAAGCGTCCTCTTTAAGGCCCATCACCGATTTAGCCCATCCCCCCACCCACCTCCCCTCTAGCAACCCTTAGTTTGTTCTCTGTATTTAAGTTTTTAGATTTTTTTTCCCTCCACATACAGATGGATGGATGTTCATGTATGTAACAATTTTTTATTCTAAAATGCCTTCAACTCCAAAATATACCACCCGTGTGAAAAGAGCCTTTGGGAGGAAAAAATAAAATCAATAAGCACCGTATTAAATGCATATGTAGTCAGAATGTTTGAGGTCAGCCCCAGAACTCAACTCTGGCTAACATAAATAATAAATATATATAATAATATAAATAATACACATAATATAGAATCATAAATATGTATAATAATATAAATAATAGCTTAAGCTAATATAAATAAAAGAAATTGATTTTAAGACGTGGGTAGCTCACTGAATCGATAGGAGGGCTGGTGAGCCAGGCTTGGGAAGTTATAGGAAATAGGTGAGGCAAGGAAACAGGAAGTTTGTCCAGAGTCCAAACTTCAGGACAGAACTCTTCCAGGGAGACCTCTACTGGCACTCCCGGATTCGGCGTGCCACTAAGGGCCATGCCTCAAGTCACATGGAACACTCCATAGTGGCTTCTTTGCAGCCTTGGCTCCAGATTGAAAGCGTGGGCTGGTCTGTCTGATGTGCCAAGTCTGGGTCACTTGCCCAAATCCCAGCTGCATGGGAGGTTGGTGACCTTGGCTTTTCAGGTAAGGCGGATGTTATGTCCCAAGATAGAGGACTCTCCATCTTAATCAAAAGATAGAGGATTCTCCAAACACAGGAAGGAACTTTAGGTGTTGTCTTAGGGTTCTCCAGAAAAACAAAACCAGTAAGAGACATATACATATACACACACACATACATATATACCTACACACATTTTTATATAGGGAATATGTATAAACACTCCTGTAATGCATGTGACATGTACATACTATTAATAAACATAATAATTATAATGATTATTCATTATAATAATATAATAAATCTCCAGGACGTGTGTACACACACACACATACACACACACAGAAAAGGGGATTTATTATGGGAATGGGCTCATACAATTATGGACGCTAAGAAGTCCTACAATCTTTCATCTGCAAACTGGAGACCCAGAAAAGCCACAGATGTAATTCGGCCTGAGTCCAAAGGGGCAAGAACCAAGAACGCTGATGTCTGAGGACAGAAGATGGATGTCCCAGCTCAAGCATAGAGCAGTTTGCTCTTTATCCACCTTTTTGTTCTATTCTGCCACTCAGCAGCCTGGATGATACCAAGCCACGACAGTGAGGGCGACTTTCTTTACTCAGTCTACCAGTTGAAACGCTAATGTCTCCCAGAAGCCCCCCTACAGACAAACCCAGAAATAAGATTGGATCAGCTATCTGGGCATCCGTTAGTCGAAGCAAGTTGACACATAAAGTTCATCATCCCAGCTACCGTGCATCTTAAAAGAAATCATCAGTTTCCTGCTAGGAGCAGTAATTCTCCAGCTTTAGCAAAGGAATCCCCTGAAGAGCTTCAGAAAGCGTGGATTCTTCTTAAGGCTGCGTGGGTCTGGTGTGAGACCTGCAAACCTGCGTTTGTAGTAAGGGCTCAGGTGACACCGATATTGCCGTTCCCCAGACTGTACTTTCAGCACTTACGTTAAAGCGCGTATTTCTTTTTCACCGACTATGGCACCGATGCATGTAATTATCTATCACTTTCTTCTTTATTAGCACAAAGCTTGAGTTTAAGCTATATTCACATTTGGTGTGAAGAATGTTCTAAATCAGTTTCCGCCATTGGCTGCTCTTTGTACAGCATCTCAGAACAACACACAGCTTTTTACAATAGATACCCCTTGTCATGACAGCTGTAGCACTGTTTTAAATTACAGTATAAGGTTGAGATGTATCAAAGAATGCTGAGATTTTGTGCTATTCGTATTTAATGAAGCCATCGTTTCTTTTTTTTTTTTTTAACGTTTATTTGTTTTTGAGAAAGAGAGAGACAGAGCATGAACGGGGGAGGGGCAGAGAGAGAGGGAGACACAGAATCGGAAGCAGGCTCCAGGCTCTGAGCCATCAGCCCAGAGCCCGACGCGGGGCTCAAACTCACGGACCGCGAGATCGTGACCTGAGCTGAAGTCGGACGCTTAACCGACTGAACCACCCAGGCGCCCTGATCGTTTCTTTTTTTAAATTATGTTTAGTTTCACATTAAATAGATTGTCTTGATATCTTTTTTTTTTTATTTGAGAGACAGAGTGTGCAAGTGGGGGGAGGAAGAGAGAGAGAGAGAAAGAATCCTAAGCAGGCGCCACACTCAGTGTGAAGCCCAACGCGGGGCTCGATCCCATGACCTGGGACCATGACCTGAGCTTCGATCAAGACTCCAGAGTCAGATGCTCAACCAACTGAGCCACCCAGGCACCCCTAGTTTCTTCTGATACCTTGACAGGTGTCACTTGCTGACTGATAGATATTGACAACAAATGAATCCGTGCATTGCATCTCTAAGTTTGAAAATTTGCGATCTTTTGAGAGTGACTTGGCCCTGTTTACAACACTTAATTGTATTGTCTAATGAAACTTCCAGTCCTCATTGTTAAAGTAACTTTTTTATTGCTATACTATTCTGTACTTTTTTTAATTCTGAAAATTTTTTAAAATAAGAATAACAGTGGGGCACCTGGGCGGCTCAGTTGGTTCAGCATCTGACTTTGTCTCACGGCATGATCTTGCGGTTCACGAGTTCGAGCCCTGCGTCGGGCTCTGTGCCGACAGCTTGGAGCCTGCTTCAGATTCTGTGTCTCCCTCGCTCTCTGCCCCTCCGCCACTCACACTCTGTCTCTCTCAAAAATAAATAAAACATTTAAAATTTTTTTAAATAAGAAGAACAAGACCTTTTCCACAAACACCAACGTAGCTCTTATGCAAAACTAACAAACATCACCAGCTTCCTATAATAGCTTCTGACCTTTTCTTTCCTCCTAAAATAAATAACACAGTACTGATCTAGCTGATACCCCTTTTGTGTGCCATCTCCGTACTCTCCCCTGCCTGCCTTTTCAGAGGAATCCACTGTCATGAGTTTGGGGTGTCTTCTGGAGATCATTTGTAAACAAAAATCAAGGATCCAAATTTAAGTTCAAATTCTAACATCTGCTTGGCCCCTACCCTATATTCCGCCCCCCACCCCCCCCACACACACAATCACCAATTTAGGGTGGTTTATATACCCAAAAGGCCAGAACTGTAAAGAGTCCAGAAGAAAATAGGTGAATATCTTTACAATGTAGAGACAGACAAAGGTTTCTGGACAGAACACAAAATCACTAACCACAAAAAAATTGATACACTGAACATAACATAATTTAAAACTTCTGCTCTTTAACAAGAACCACTAAGGATATGAAAGGGTAAGCCACAGATTAGGAAAAAAAAGTATTTTCAGTTCACCTATCTGAGAAAAGACTTGTATGCAGAATAGTGTTTTAAAAAAAGAAAACAACTCAATAATAATAAAACACAATAATAATAATAAACTCAATAATAATAATAATAATAAACTCAGCCATAATAATAATAATAAACAACTCAATAATAATAAAAAGTCAACCCCATAAAAAATGTGCACAGCATTTGGCCACTTCCCAAATTAAAATGTACAAAACCACAAATTAAAACAACCATGAATTACCCACTTTTTTGTCCACAAAAAGAGACTACAGTGTAAAAGACTGACAATACCAAATGTTGGCAAGGACATACAGTACACCTGATTCTAATGCGTTGCTGATAACAATAAAAAATGGTGCAATCACTTTGACAAACTGGCTATTTTTTATAGAATTAAACATGCATTTACTCAATGGCCCAAGCATTTCTCTCCCAAGTAATTTCCCAAGAGAAATAAAAATGTATGAAACGACGTGTACAAGATTGTTCGTAGCCGCCTTAATCACCACAGCGACACATCGGAAACAACCTAATGTCCATCAACAGACTTTATAAGTAAACAAAATTGTAGCAAAGGTATGCAGTGAAGTCCTGTTCAGTGATAAAATGGAATGAATGAATCATGAAATACCATGAACGATTTTCACAACCATTGTGTCCGCTCCTTAGGATTCCCCAGGATTTATGCAGAACCTCTTATAGACCCCTCGTCTTGTGTGGTCCCCAATTTGTGCAGGGTCATCAAAGCCGTGGCTGATGGCCAGGACGACTGGCAGATCCTCTTAGGAAGAAAGCTAGCTTAGAGCGTTCCTTAATTCTCTGGTTTCCTGCTTGCGCTTAGAGTTTGAAGACTCTTTGCTTTTCTGCCAGTTCAGATGCCTTTGTTCATTTTTGCGCATCAGGAATAGAATCGAATTAGTCATATTTCTCAGTGTATGGCACAACATCGCCTCAGATCCTTACGGAAAAAAAACCCTCTCATCTAATTTATTTCCTTTTCCGACTCCTGTTTTACCTCCGTCACATTTTATTGCACATCTGTTAGGATAAAGTTTGTATTTTTGTTTTGAGTGCATGTAAATTCTCATGGGCATAAATGGTATTGTGTTTTCTCATTCATTTATCAAACATTTACTGGGGGCGCCTGGGTGGCTCAGTCGGTTGAGCATCTGATTCTTGATTTTGGCTCAGGTCATGATCTCAGGGTCGTGGGATCGAGCCCTGCGTTGGGCTCTGTGCTGAGCGTGGGGCCTGCTTAAGATTCGCTGTCTCTCTGTCTCTCTCTCTCCCTCCCCCTCTCTCTCTCCTTCCCTCCCCCCTCCCCTGCTCGTGTTCTGTCTCTCTCTCTCTCTCTCTCTCTAATAAAAAAATATGTTTCCTGAACACCCACTATATGCCAGGAACTATCGTAGACACAGGGATACACCAGTAGTCAAAATTGACAAAGTCTATTTCGTTCTGTCCCTTTAAGCTGTGTTTTTAAGACTTAGCTGTGCTGCTGTGTGCACATTCACCTCAGGACTGCTACCCACCTGCCAACCCCAGGAGTCTCTAATCACTATTATCACATCAGTATGGATCCTTGCAGGATGTCTTTTGTGCTTAATCCCAGGCAAAAATACTCTTTGTTGCGTTCCTTTTCTTTTTCCATAAATAATACCATACTTGCTTAGCATTCTTGTTTTTACTTCACTCAACAATTTGTCAGTATGCTGAGCAATCATACCTTTTAAACTATTGTGCAGATTCCATGTTTAGGACATGATATATTTCACCTGGCCATTTTCCTGGTGGGTGCCAGTGTTTTTTTCCTTTGATAAAAATCCTGCAGGAAACATGCCTATTCTTGCCTTCACGTGCACACACCCTTGAGGGTTTCCCTAGGGGGGTACACAGGGAAATCAAATTGGCATTATTGGCTTCTCACTTTCTTAACTTTGGTAGAGCTTGTCAAATTACCTTTAAAATTTGCTGTGCCGAGGCGCGCCCGGGTGGCTCAGCCGGTGAAGCGTCCGACTTCAGCTCAGGTCATGATCTCACCGTTCGTGGGTTCGAGCCCCGCATCGGGCTCTGTGCTGACAGCTCAGAGCCTGGAGCCTGCTTCAGATTCTGTGTCTCCCTCTCTCTGCCCCTCCCCTGCTCATACTCTGTCTTTCTCTCAAAAATAAATGAACATTTAAAAAAAGTTGCTATACTGAGATGGGAGACCTTTTCTTGCCACATTGTCTCCAACCTATAAGACCATCAAATGTTAAACTTTTTACCCACTTGATAGATTAAAAATTGCTGCTTATATTTTTAAGTCACGTTGCTTTGATTTCTAATTAAGGTTAAACAGCTTTTCGTGTATTTGTTGTTCACTCATATTTCCTCATCAGTTATTCACTCTACTCTTGGTTTATCTATCCTTTTCTATTTATTCCCCATTCCTATAGTCTGGAAGCTAATCTCTTGCTGATTATGAATGTTGCAAATCTCTGCTTTCACCCTGCAGAGGTTTCAAATTTTCACTGAGTTAAAGCCCTTTATCTTTTCCTTCTGTCTGTTGTTTTTGTCTTGTTTAAGGTATTTATCTCAACATAGATTTATATTTGTATGTTCATATATGTTATTAATATACTAGTAATATATTTTATATAATTATATATGCATTATATTTGCTTCTGTTTTAGAAATTTTATGTGTATTTCATCTATGTGCAATATAAATATTATAAGCATGTGTCTTTTTTACCTCCCAAATAGATAGGCAGTTATCCCAATTCCACAGAATCCTTAACCTAAGTGATTTGAAATGCGACCTTCATGCTAAATTCTTTTTTTTTTTTTAATTTTTTTTAACGCTTATTTATTTTTGAGACAGGGAGAGACAGCATGAATGGGGAAGGGTCAGAGAGAGAGGGAGACACAGAATCTGAAACAGGCTCCAGGCTCTGAGCTGTCAGCACAGAGCCCGACGTGGGGCTTGAACTCACGGACCGCGAGATCATGACCTGAGCCGAAGTCGGACGCCTAACTGACTGAGCCACCCAGGCGCCCCCATGCTAAATTCTTATATATCGTTGGTGTATTTCTGAACTCCACCTACCATTCCACTGATCTAGACTCTATTCTATTTGCCTATGTAGGTTTTATGATATATCCGGATATCTGTTAGTGTCAGTCTCTGCTCTGTTATATTTTCCAAAACTTTTAATGTTCATTTATTTAGAGAGGGAGACAGCGTGAGCAGGGAAGAGAGAGGGAGAGAGAGGATCTCAAGCAGGTGCTGTTAGCGGGGAGCCCAACATGGGACTCAATCCCACAAACCATGAGGTCATGACCTGAGCCAAAATCAAGACTTGGCTCCCCAACCAACTGAGCCACCCAGGCGCCCCTCTTTTATTTTTTTATCTTAGCTCTTCCTGCTTATTTTCTTTGTCATATACATTTTAGGATCAATTTACTATTTCCATGACAAATCTTGTGAGGGTTTTGATTGGGATTGAATTGAATGGTTCATTCATTTCATAACGGATATATTTGACATATCAAGTCTTTTTGGGGCTTTTCATCCATGAATACACTGTTTCTCTCACTTTATCAAAGAGTTCTTATGGCCTTTATGACTATTTTAATGGTTTCTTCTTAGATTTATTCCTAGGTACTTCAGTTTTTTTCTGTAACAAAATGGCGTCTGTTTTACCACTACGTTCACTAGCGAGTTATCATCGATGATGGGAAAGTGTTGATTTTTGTGTGCCGACGCTGTATCTGACTATCTTGGAGTGCTTTCTTATTCATTAAAATTTCTATGAACAATAATAAACTCTGTCAATCTGCTGACACGTGTCTGGTTATGCTTCTGATTACGGCTTCTCTTCTGGTTTCTTCTTCAGCTATGCTTTTTATTGGCAAGCAATTCCGGGCCAGGTCATCATCATTTTCCTCTCTGTCCTTTAGCTCTGCATTTCTGGTGAACTTTCCAAGTTTGTTTTCTAAAACCTGAGTCAGAGTTTAACATCGTTGGCCCTGCTCTTTATTACCTCTGCTGCTGTTTTTTCTATGATGTTTTTAGAACCTGCCTCATAGATAAAATTTTGTGGGGTGCATGGGTACGTGTGTGTGCACGTGTGTTTTTCACTTAGAACACAAAATAAATGCTTTGTGAGCTTTTCTTTTGTGATGAACCTTCTGAGTGCTACACCTTTTCTCTACCTCTATGGGTACCTCTATTTTCACTGCACAGAAATGTTCTTTGAAAGATTCTTTGGTGTTTTTTTTTTTTTTTTTCCTGTTTATCCTTCAAAGAGGAAAGAGCTAGACTGGGGTGGTGATTCCAGAGCACGGAATGGATGAATTCTTCTTTGTCTCCCTCTTTGGCCTTCTGGATATCAGTCAGATTCCAAACTCGGTTCTTGAACCGAAGAGGCCACTCAGTTTCAAGATGGCTGCTGGCACCCAATTTAATTGGCAAAGCATAAATTTGGTGCTGTTCTGTGAAAGTTGGTCTATCATCCTCTCTTCTGATTATGGGAGCATGCTTCATTTCTGACTACTCTGACACAGTTTGTAGTCCTTTCTTAACTAGAACAATGTACAGGAAGTGGCGTTTTTAAGGCATTCATCTCCTGGGGTGCCTATTCTTACTGTCATACTTGAAACTGACTTCACTTCTGTGACGGTTAATTGCATGTGTCAACTTGACTGGGCCACAGTGTGCTCAGATATTTGGTCTAATACTATTCTCTGTGTGTCTGCAAGGGTGTTTTTGGATGCGATTAACATTTGAATCAGTAGACTGAGTCAAGCAGACTGTCCTCCCTAATGTGGGTGGACCTCATCCATTCAGGTAAAAGCCTGAAAAGAACATCAAGGCCAAATAAGAGAGAATTCCTCGGGCGGCCTCGCTGTTTTCTAACTGGCCTTTTGTGCCTTGCTTCAGAGGGGAACTGAAATGTGAGCTCTTCCTAGATCTCGAGCCTTCATCCTGGAACTATGCCATCGCTTGCCCCCGATCTCCAGTTTGTCAAATCACCTTGCAGATCTTGGGTCTTGTCAGCCACCTGTATAGTTGTATGAACCAATTCCTTATATTGAATTGTATAACCAAAGCCTCACAATAAACAGGAGATACGTATCTCCTGTTGGTTCTGTGTGCCTGGAGAACCCTCACTAATACAACTTCTCAAGGAGCAGTGCTTGTTGTCTTTCCTACTCAGGAAAAAAAGAAAAAACGGAAAGCCCTGCTTTCCTCATGAAAGGTCAGTGTTGTTACTTTCATAACCACGGACAAGGCCTTGCTCTGGCTGGAACTTCAGCCTGGCATCTCCCAAGTGTCCTCTAATTTCTGTAAAATAAGAGAATCAGAATTGCAAAAAATATACCATTTGAAGGGTCTCAACTGGCCCGTGACATAAATGTATACCCAATGAGAAGTTTATCTCTCTTCACAGGGTGATTCTTTGTTGGTATATCCCAAATGCCCCAGTCATTGCTGGAGATCAGCTCTCCTCCTATATGGTGGTGTTACTCGCAGTGGTCAGAAGCAGGTGGGATCCAGGATAGTGCCATCTGAACCCAGCAGGAAAACCCAGGGCAGCACCAGAAGTGACAAGTCAGAATCACCCAGATTCTGGGTGCTGGGCCCCACCCCCAGGGTCTCTCCATTTCCAACAAGTTCCCCAGAAGCGCCGATGAACCTCTGCATTAGGGTTGACGACTAGAGAGAAAGGGTTCAAGCCAAAATGTCATGAAGCAAAAAGTCAAGAGCCTTGCACAAAGGTTGGGAAGCTGAGGACAAGGTCGAAGGAAGGCCAGGGCTTGGGCATGGACAACGCCAAGATGCCAAGAGTTTGTTTTCATTGGACGTCAGCCTCTAAGAGTGGAGCTGGGGTGGGCTATTTAAACGCCCAGGGCTGGGCCACACCTAGAGAAGGACAAGAGTGAAGGGAACCTTGCCCACCCCCACCCCCAAATCCCTTCTTCCTGGCAGGTAGGGTGTGTGCCGAAAGTCTGTCGATACGGAGGTCCGATATCAAAAGCTCGGTTGACATAGATTTTCAGACTGAGCTCGTCTTCTCGGGAGACAGGAGCGTTGTGAAGCTAAATTAATAAGGCGCATTACAGAGCTCAGTCTGTTGTGTCCTGTTTGCCATGTGTGATGCTTCCAATAACTCACAGATCCTTAAGTTAAGGCAGAATTTACGAAGCTATTGCACATTGGTCAGCAAAGAGTCCATTTAACGATCACGTCTCAGTTCAGGTTTCCTTCCTTTTCTCGCCTTCCACCCTTCCCGTCGAGCGCTGTGGTTCCCTCTGTCACTCCAGTCCCCTTAATATTAATCCCTCCCCAGCTTCGCAAACACTTTAATTAGCTGTTTTAATATATTCCCTAAGAACTCCGGAGTCTGATTCATCAGAGTGATAACAAGAAGATATTTGGGGAATTTGCTCCAACTTAAATGACTGAATTATTTCTTCATTTGTTATGTATCCGCCTGTGGATATTCCAATGCTTGAGACCACATTTACGCTCGCCAAGCCGGTTAGCCCTGAGCCAGCTTTTCCAGGGTGAGCGGACCATAACCCTGGACCCCGAGCCGTGTCCTGTCACAACATGGTTTTGGGTCGTTATTAAGGAGTCAGGTGAGACTCTAACGGAGAAGAAATTGGGCCTCGCTTGAAGCCATTTCCCTGCGAAGGGCAAATGGCAGCTGAGGTCATGGAGGGACATCTGACGTGGGGGGGAGTTGGGCCCCATCATGAGGATCCGCCCCAAGCGTGGAGCTTCAGAAATACAGCTCTCCCACCCCGGGAACATCAGGCATCCTCCCTTTTCACCCGCCCGACCAAGAAAGAGAAGACATATCACCATGCGCTCCGCGTGCAGAAGTGACAGGAGTCTCCCGCTTTAAGGCCCACCCTTGTCAACAGCAGAATGTCGAGCCTGCCATCGGCTCCAAAGCTGCTGAGACGGATGCCTGAGTAACCTGCCTTCTAGGGGCCCGTCTGCTGCCCTTACCGGTCCCTCCCCCTGAAATACCAATCCGCAAAGTAAAGCCCGCCGCGCACACTCACCCGGGCCATCTGCTGTGCGGGCTTCAGTCACAGCACAAGAAAGAGGAGGCAGGGGAAGAAGGGAACATTTCTCGAGGGCCTGCTGGTGCAGGGCAGTTCGCCAGGCATTTAACGTGCCATATGTCACGGCAGCCCCCGAGGCGAGTGCAATGGACTAGCTCCGTCGCGTCCCCCTTTTACAAACCAGCGAAGAGGGGCTCAGTGCCCCCATGAAGAACTTCATTATTAGTGAAAATTAACAGAGGACGTACATCACTTATTCCATAGGGGTGTTAGGCACTGTTGGTGTCTCCTCACAAGCGTCCTACCGTGGTATTATTATGATCGTCCCCACTTTACAGCTGTGACCTGAGCTTAAGCAGCTTGTCCTAAGCCCCCAGGGCGAGGGAAAGATCTGAATCTTTCAGAGCTAAGATCTGAATCCAGGAATAATGGCCAAGAATCCGCACTCTTTTTTTAAATCGATATCTGAGGTCTACTTATTTATTTTGAGAGAGGGAGAGAGCGAGAGCGAGCGAGCGCACCAGCAGGGGAGGGGCAGAGAGAGGAGGAGACACAGAATCCCAAGCAGGTTCCGCACCATCGACGCGGAGCCTGACGTGGGGCTTGAACTCACGAACTGTGAGATCGTGACCTGAGCCGAGATCAAGGGTCGGAGGCTTAACTGCGCCACTGAGGCTCCCCTGAGAGCCTGCACTCTCAACCCCTTAACGACACCGTAGTGTTTCTACTCACAAGGCCGTGCCCCTGCCTGAAACAAATGCTCACATGACGGCACGCGTTGGAGCCAGAAATTGATCTCATTTGTGTCTTCCTACTGCATCAAAGAATTAAGCCCTGGGAGAAGTCAAAATTCAGGAAGACCTGGTCACTCGAGAAGTGGGCTTAATACAAGACAGGTGACTTGATGGGGCTCTCCCCATGACCATACCTGTTATCACATTTTAGTTAATGACGCCTGTCACCCTCCCCAGTTCTCTCTGAATCTTTACAGGAGTCAGTTAATAAAGACTCTTTGGATTTAGAGATGCTGGATTCCCTAGTGATTCCAACAGTGAGTTAATTCTCCATCCACCCAGAGAAGCCTTATCGGAATCAGTTTGATGTTTTCTTTCCTTTCCCCCCAAGTTTTTCTGGAGCTACACCTGTCGTCACCACTCCCTGATAGCATCGACAACAAACAGAGATAGGGACTGCAATGTTTTGGTCCTAGACCGTGGCTGTGACACCAGAAAGCCCACTTGATCCTGCTCAAGTAAACAGCAACCAGGGCTGGACTCATCCAACTCCATTGTTTGGCCTTTTATGGAAGGAAGACAGATTGTGTATAGAGATGGAAATTGCATCTGACTGCCTGTAGAGAGTACTAACTATAATGACATAAGCACATAAGAATCTATTTTTCCCACCTACGGAGGCAGGGTTTGCTGTTGTCTCAGCAGCTCAAGATGTCAGGGCTGGGGGGGAGGGGGGGTGCAATTCCCGTGCTCCTTCCCTCGTTGTCTCAAGATGGCTGCTGCAGCTCCAGCCCTCAGGACTGGGCAGAAAGGAAGCAGAAGGAGGGATGGAAAAGGTTGCCCAATTACATAACTTCCTGTTCAAGCGCTCCCCCCAAAGCCTGCCCATTACTTTTGCATATGTCTGTGACAATCTGGGCACCTAGCCACTTCAACAGTATAGGACAAAGGGGAGAGCGGATAGTGTTTAGGCAACAGGCAGTCTCTGCCGCAAAGTCCTGTTGGCCTAGGACTGGGTTGTCCTTGCCTCCAGCATCTCAGCGCTCCAGGCTTCTGCTGCCCCTGAGAAGCCCTGGGCACATGGGCTGCTTCGGCATCCTGGCTGCTGGGACCAACCTTCCAGGACTCGCAGGGCCCGGCGCAGTTCAGACTGAAAGAACAAAATGAAGACCGTCTATATGTCTGAAACATTTATTTTTAAATGGAGAAAGGACGGATTTTTTTTTTTTTTTTAATTTCACTCTTACTCACGAATGATGCACCGGTGTGGTTGGCCGCCCCTTTCTGTGTTTGTCCCTATGTCTGTTTGTTGCTGATACTATCAGGGAGTGGTGACGACAGGTGTAGCTCCAGAAGAACTTGCGGGGGAAAGGAAAGTCAAACTGATTCCGATAAGGCTCTTCTGGGTGGATGGAGAATTAACTCACTGTTGGAATCACTAGGGAATCCAGCATCACTAAATCCAGGAAGGCGGTCCAGGGCACCTGCTCGCTGTCCCAACTGCTTAGAGCTCTTCAGGAGCCACAGTAAAGAAATATTTAACCAGGGGAAGGTGACCGTCTCCCTGTTAATCAAGGGTGGGGGAGAATAAGAATACGACGTAGAAATCACGAAGGATCCGATCACTACAAATCCTGTTTTTCTGCTCCCATTTCTTACTTTAAGGACGCCCATCCTCACGTCTGTATCTCGATTAGTGCCTAGCGGAGAACAAAGTAAAAACCGCTCACCACCCCGGGATTCCGGGGGTCCAGGGTTTTCCTTCACCGATTTTCCAAGAAACATTGTAAAGCAGATAAAATCTAAATAGATTTTCGTTCGGCTCAAATGCAGTGTTGCATTCTAATGTAGTTACGTTACAATCTAAATGCAATTCCAAGGAGGTGTAACTCCGATGTGAGGCAATGCCGGGGGGTGCAGGGAAGGACCTGTTGGCTGTTTGGAATCATTGCTTACAGAAGTACTCATAGTTGTGGGGGGGGGTTCAAAGCCAGGAGAGCTCCAAGAGGCCCTATTATTTATTTTTACCTCGCTAAGCGTATTAGGGTGTTATCAAAGCCCCCTATATAACAAGCACAGCTTGCTGGCATTCGTAAAGGCTGCAAATGGAAGAAGCTAATGTACCGGTGCGTTTCTCTGGCTGGGTTCCAGGCTGCACCGAGGTTTTCTTAATTTAGAATTGACTGTAAACTTGGACGCCCTGCTCTTGTGCCACCGACCATGCTGGCAGCATCGCAGGAAGAAATCAGCTAAGCCACGGGGGCAAAAAAAATACCAAGAGCTCTGACTCATCCCCTGATTTTCTGAAACTAGTGTTGAGTCCCCTGGGGACGTATTTGGGCTCTCCCGGAGCCCACACAAAATGGCAGCTGTCAACATCCGAGGAGAAATTTGAAAGGGCCACTGGGAGCATTGGGGTCAGCTCGTGGGACAGTGCAGAGCCCCCCACTTGTGTACTCCCTTGTGGGGAGACACAAGCAGCCCCAGCAGGGCGGCCTGGCATTTCTTTCTTGAATCATCCAAGTTCCCATGCTCAAGCTGTGATTCTCCAAATGTCACACCCAGTGAATCCTGCCCTTCCAAGGCCGTCACGTGACCGGATATGCCCAGCCTACCCCCGGTCCCTCTACATGAGGTAGGAGCCAAACACTTCTCCCTCATAGAACATCCAGAACCCAGGGTGAGCCTTAGACCAGGATGGGCTGGGAGGTGGTGTTCTTGTTGCAATTGCCCCCGCCCCCCACCCCGTGATTACGTTCAGTCTTTGTTGGCGTGAACTGAGCGGGGCCCCTTCCAGCCATGGGTACAGAGAAACAGAAAGAACTGAGGGTCTTAAAGCCTGGGAAGGGACAGGGAGTGACAGCTGCCTTCTGGGGGAAGGGAGGTGGTCCCCATGTTCCGCTTTTAGTCACCCGAGGGAGGACGGCAGCCCTTGGGTCCTGAGAACTACTGTCCTATCCTTTGCTTCCTCTCCTAGGATTCAGTGTCACCACCGGCCCCCCCCCGGCCCCCCCCCCCCCACACACACTTGTATCCTTTTAAAACAGCCCCTGTTTGTTGCTTAACTAGGTTTGGCTGGATTTCTGCTTTTGACAGGATTCTGGCACTAAGACAATAAAGATCCCTTGGCTGTCATTTTGTGACAAAGGCTTCCACGATTTTCTTCCTTTTAAAAGGGCATTCTTTCAGAGGGGGAAGGAAGAGCACTTCAATAAAAACCTAGAACACACACACACACACACACACACACACACACACCCTGGTAATAGAAAGGATACATCCTAAATGTGGCTTTTCCCCAAAATGCTGCCACATACTCGACCGCAAAACAGGGCTGGTGTAGGCTGTCATTTACGGTTTCCTCTGTGCCGGGGACAACAATAAGCATTTTACAGATGCAGGTTTGTTCCATCCTCCCTACGACCCTATTAGGATTATTATTCCCATTTACAGATAAGGACACTGAGGCTCGGCTCAGAGAGATTCAGTAAATGCCCAAGAAGACTCAGCAATTAAACCACAGATCTGCCTTCCAGGAACGTGTGCATTCTGTACCGACATACAAGGATTCTCTGGACGGTTTTCTCCATGCACTTGGCTCTGCATGATATCAATATCTGTTTCTGTTAGAATGCTTTTCTGTTGCAAGCAGCCAAAACACCAACTTGAACTGGCTGAAGGGGTAAGGAAGTATCTCAGTGAACAGAAGCGTGGAGTTGAGGGGCGCCTGGGTGGCTCAGTCGGTTAAGCGTCCGACTTCCGCTCAGGTCACGATCTCACGGTCCGTGAGTTCGAGCCCCGTGCCGGGCTTTGTGCTGACAGCTTGGAGCCTGGAGCCTGTTTCCGATTCTGTGTCTCCCTCTCTCTGACCCTCCCCTGTTCATGCTGTGTCTCTCTCTGTCTCAAAAATAAATAAAAACATTAAAAAAAAAAAAGAAGCGTGGGGTAGAAGGAGCTTCAGGGTTGGTTGAGTCAGCAGCTTTGACCCCCTTCCTCCTCCTTTGTGTTGACACCTACACAGATGGTGTTCTCCAAATACAGATGGTGTTCTCCAAATATGGCCATAGCACTTCATGTTCTGCAGCATGACCTTGGCAATCCCCCTGTAGAGAGGTGGTCCACCTTCTCACTCCCTTGAGTCTGGTGGGCTTGTGACTTGTTTTAACCAACAGAATTCAGTGGAAACGATGCACCGCTAGGTAAGAAAAGCCAGGCAGCATCCACCTTGTTGGCCGGAACAGTCCCACTTGGAGCCCTGAGTTGCCATGTGAGAAGTCCAACTGCCTACCATGCTGTGGCGGCCATGCTGTGGCGGCCATGCTGTGAGGAAGCTAAGCCACATGAAGTGGTCATGGGTAGGCTCCATCCTTGGCAACGCTGGTCTTGGAATCTTCCTCGGATCCACCAGACACATGAGTGAACAAGCCTTCAGATGATTCGGCCACAACTGTCAAGCCACCCCAGCTTTCCAGTCTTTTTCCAAATAGACCCCAGACATTGTAGAGCAGAGACAAAGCATAGTGACGAGAACAATGTCATTTTCTTGCCAGTAACAAGATGATTGTGGCTGTTCCAGACATCACATCTAGACCTGACGGTGCCCAGAGCTTAAAGAGGGGTCTTCTCTTTCTGTGGTGCTCTGTCTCTCAAGGACAAAATGCCTCCCAGGACCCCCAGCAGACATCACAGCATGTCTCTTTGGTCAAAAGTGAGTCACATGCCTACCTGGGATAAGACAGGATGGGGACAACCTCAGTGGCTGAGATAGTATCACCTGAAAAAAGGTTTCCCTGTTTAATTATTGGCAAACACCACCCTATGGAAAATTCAACTGATTTTTTGACTACAAGACCGGTCAGAAACATTTATACTAATTATATTTCTAATTTCCAGTAGGGGGAATAATACGCTATATTTCTCATTCATATTTTTTTATTATTTTTTAAATGCTTATTTATTTTGAGAGAGTGAGAGAGGAAGCAAGCAGGGGATGGAAAGAGAGGGAAAGGGAGAGAATCTCAGGCAGGTTCCACACCACTAGTGTAGAGCCCGATGTGGGGCTCGAACTCACAAACCGCAAGATCATGACCCAAGGCAAAACCAAGAGTCGGACCCTTAACCAACTGAGCCACCAGGCACCCCCTCATTCATATTTACCATGAAAGTCTATTTACTCATGTAGTTATTTTTTTTTTATTTTTTAATTTTTTTTAACGTTTATTTTTGAGACAGAGAGAGACAGAGCATGAACGGGGGAGGGGCAGAGAGAGAGGGAGACACAGAATGGGAAGCAGGCTCCCGGCTCTGAGCCATCAGCCCAGAGCCTGACGCGGGGCTCAAACTCACGGACCGCGAGATTGTGACCTGAGTTGAAGTCGGACGCCTAACCGACTGGGCCACCCAGGCGCCCCTCATGTAGTTATTTTAGAAGAGCACTTCACTTCCTGGGACTATCTTCAACAGAACAAAATTTGTAAAAAAAACAATATAATTAGATACAGCCTCAAAGGCATTTCCATTAATATCAGAAACATGATAAATATGTCCGTTGCCACAACTATCACTTAACATTAATCCACTAACCAGTGTGATTAAATAAGAACTCTGCCCCCATTTAAATAAAGGGATTAGTACTTTTTTTTTTTCAGAACGAACTTACCCAAGGAGGTGAAAGACCTGGACTCGAAAAACCATAAAACATCGACAAATGAAATCGAAGATAACACAAACAAATGCAAAGATATCCCATGCTCATGGATAGCCAAAACTGTTAAGTATTGGAAAAACCTATATTGTTGAAATGTATGTACTACCCAAAGCAATCTACGGATCTGATGCAATCCCTATCAAAAAGCAACAGCATTTTTCACAGAGCTGCAATAAATAATCCTAATATGTGTATGAAACCACAAAAGACCCTGAATAGCCAAAGCCATCTTGAGAAAGAGGAACAAAGCTAGAGGTATCACAATCCTGTATTTCATGGGGAGAAAAAAAAGAAATTAGTACTTTTTTCCACCCTTATTATCTCTCCCTTTTTTACGTTTTGATCTTCAATCATGCAATATGGGATCTAGATCCAATTTATTATGGTTAAATTACTGGTTTTTCATATTATGCCTTTATTTTTAAGAAACAGCCATCTTATTTTATTTGCGTTTTGCTTTATAGTCATGCTTACAACATTCATTTTAAATTGCACGTTAGATTGGATGGTTTCAGTTCTCAGAAACAGTCCCTTGAGGTCCTGCTTTCCCCATTCCTGAACTCTTCATTTTATTCATCTGTCAGTGAGCTGATGTGCATTTTAAATGATTTGTTTAGGAAGGGTGGTGGATTTTATGCTTTCTGAACTCTTGCAGAGCTGTTACAAGGTCTGTTGTCTTTGAAGATGAATCAGAACGTGCCAGGTGTCAAATTCTTCAGTAAAAGCACTGTCTCTTAAAGTCCCAGTGATATCTCTCCACTGCCTTCTGGAGCTCAGGGTTGCACAGCACGTGTCCAAGAAGGCCCGGTTTTCTTACTTGGGAGGTAGCCTACTCTTGACGCTGAGATGTTTTGCAACACTTTTTATTTTTGCATTCCAAACATCTCATCCAGATGTGTCTAAGCGTTGACATCTTTGAAATTATGTTACTTGATACACAGTAAGGCCTAAAGATCTGGAGAACTAAACTTTTAGGATGTATTGTTTTATTACTATCATATTATTTGGTTATTGCTTCTGTTCTGTGTCTTCTTGGCTCTTCTTTGGAAATAATGGTTTTCTTGGGGCGCCTGGGTGGCTCCGTCGGTTGAGCATCCGACTTCGGCTCAGGTCACGATCTCGCGGCCTGTGGGTTCGAGCCCCGCGTCGGGCTCTGTGCTGACAGCTCGGAGCCTGGAGCCCGCTTCGGATTCTGTGTCTCCCTCTCTCTCTGCCCCTCCCCCCCCCCATGCTCTCTCTCTCTCTCTCTCTCTCTCTGTCGAAAATAAATAAACACTAAAAAATTTTTTTTAAAGAAATAATGGTTTTCTGTATATCTCTATTCTATGCCCCTTATATTTATCATCTCCTCTCGTAAGCTTTTCATCTCTGGGTCCTTCTCTCTGCATGCCAGAGCTAATGATATTTATTTTGCCATCTGAATCACTGACTCCATTTTCTCTCCTATAAACCTTGCTCTTTGCTGCTCCTGTCGTCATTTCTGCTGTAGCGTTATTAGATTTTTAAGGCACTACATATTAACTCGTTTAAGACACTACATATTAACTCGTTTCCATCTAATCAACAAATATATGTATATAAGAATACCACGGGGAGCACAAAGCAATTGCTGTGTGGAGTTGGCTTTTATTTCCTCTATCTTTCAAACGTATGTTTTCTCCAGCCTCGGAAGTGCTCCTGCCATTTTTACGTCTTGAATTCTTTTCACAGGTTGCAAACTCGGTGTGTTCATTTCCTCCAGCACACCGTCCTTTGCATAAGGAAAGGTAAATAATGGAATAGAATTTGCGATCGACTAGCATAAGTGTCAGTGGGCTGGCCGCATACGTAAGCGTGGAGGGGGCCAGGAGCATGGGCAGGTGCGTGAGGGGAAGCTCATCTCTGTAGAGCTGCTTCTCCATGAAGGGTAAAGCCAGTGAATCTGGGTCAGCGTTTCTTCCCTAGTTTTCTGTTAGACCTGACCTTCACTCAGAGCCACATCGGCCGTGTGGCCTTTTCCTTGGTGCCGCTTCCCGCTCCCATGGTGCGGTTACTCCTGCCCTTGGAAATTCCAAGTGTATCAGTTAATGTTGCACGATGATGCTGCACAGGAAGTCACCCCCAAACCCAGTGACGTGTAACAAGAGGCACTTACAGGGACGTTCATGGCTCTGCTAAGTCAGCTGATCCATGCTGAGGGTCAGCTGGGACGCTGTGCTTCCAGTGCAAGTTGGGGTCCGGTCTGCCCGACTTGTGTTTGTTCTGGGCCCAGGCAGCCGAAACTCATAGAAAGGTTTTTGCATTGAGATGTCATTGGTACAAGAAGGTGCTGCCCAGCTACCTCTGCTAATGCCACTTCCTCTAACATCTTAGTGCCCAAGGCGAGTCACATGGCCAAGTCCCACACCACTGGGGCCAGAATATACTCCAGTCATAGCGTAAGTGTGGGGACTAAATATTTGCCTTGCAGTAATTCAAATTATAACGCCGAGTTCTTCTCCAGTGTGACAATCCACAGTGGCAAAGAGCATCTAATGAAATGACCTTGGTCTATCCCATCGCTGTTCTGATGTCCTCACGTCACCAGCTCTGGCAGGGGTGGTATGTTTCCTCCAGAATCCCTCCCCTTGACCTCCCTCACTTCCCTGACACGAGCTCAATCTGCCTTTTTAAGTGTTTACGTGGAGCTGCTGGTTTCATGGCCTCAGTTATCTTGTTTTCCAAAATGTTTATCTTTAGCTGATTAAAATTTCATAGGCAACAAATAAACTCTTAAAGGATGAGGTCGGGATGTGTAATTGAATCCAACAAACGCAGCCCTGCACAGCTTAGCTGTGTGCTCAATTTGTGATCTGAGACACAGGGCCACCTGCTAGACGTGTGACCTGCTTAGCAAAAGGGAGAGAGGCTACAGCTTAACCACAGTCTCCAGATTGTCTCTGGCTCCTACGTTGGAAAGTTACACCACTTACCCGTGTGCCACGTTTGTGATCTGGTTATTAAACCACATGCCTTAGTTGTGATTTGGTGACACAAAACAGAAGCAAGCGTAACTTAACCCAAGTGCCGTATTGGCGATCTGGTTGCTAAACAGGGGACCCTGCAGCCCAACCGAATGTTGTATTTGTGATCGGTTACTAAAACATAAGGCCAAGGGCTTAACGAAGTGCCGTGTTTGTGATCCGGTTGCGAAAACAGAGCGCCGTGCCACATTCCCACACACCATGATTGGGTTCCAGTTCCTGCAACAAAGGGCCATATGGCTTAAAATGGTCTGCATTTGTGATCTGGTTCGCGAACAGAGAGCCATGGGCTTACCCCTGGACTCCTGTCTGGTCGTTTTCCTGGAGGAGGAAGGTCTCTGAACTGCATGGGTTGCCTCTGGGAACTAAAATTGGGTCAAGGATATTCTAACTAATTTTGGATTCTGAGGGAAAAATTAACCACCTTCCTTTCCCTTCTCAATCTCAGAACAAAGTACCTTAGTTCTCTTAATTTTTAACCACGAATGCTACTAATTCTCTATCCTGGAAGGGACACACAGCCCTACCTTGCCATTCTTTTCTCTCGTTTCTATGTGCTTGTTTCTTTTCTGCCCTCTATTCAGCCGAGACCCGTTTGGTTCTGGTCTCTTGATTCTTCATCCTGTATCTGGTCACCTTCTCTTCATCCATTGTGCATCCCATGTCGTCCCATCTTTACCTTTTATGATTGCCCCTGGATTTTGTTCAATTCATCCTCTTGCTTTAACTTTCATATGTGATCGTGGCCCGTTTCTGGGGCATTTCCATTTGCCATGCTCCTCTGGGCATGGGAGCTTTCCTCGATGCATTGATGGTTTTACCCATTTCTCAAGACAACCTGCACTCATTCTTCCATTCAGCCAATGCCGAGCTCGGGCTAACTTCTGCTAGGTGCTGTAGAAATAAAACCACCAACGGAATACACCTCTGTCCTCAAGGATCTTCTGGTCTAACGACAAGGCAGAAACGTCAGCGGGAAATTTTCATACACCATTGTAGGTGTGATGATAAACCCGGGTATGGGATAATGTGAATCACGTGTGAGGGGAAGTGTTGAAGGACTTGGACTCGATGATGAGAGACCTAGGGAGTCACTGGTGGATTTTCAGCAGGTCACCTTGGCTTCCGGGACCTTGTTTCCCAACAAGTTCCCGGATCCAGACAGGTCCCACTCATCGCAAAGGCAATCCAAGCCGCCAACCGGCTCTACATTCCTTATCTGCATTTACAGGTGGTTCCTATCTGGCTCCTCTCCCCCAACCCCCAGCCCATCGGAAATGGCTTTCTTCTCTATCTGAGGATAGTCGCTAAGAATTACTTGCCTGGGGTCATGGGTATGGGAAAAGGAACGTTCCAGAACGAGACAAGTCATGCAATGACATCTCCTCTGTTGCTCTGCTGAATGCCAGATGGAAGCTGTCAGGAGAATCCTAAAAGCCTAAGTGACAGTCTTTAAATGAGGAAAAAAAAAAAAACCCACAGGTATGCTGCAGCCACGAGGAGCTGGAATTTCACTGTTCTCAGACAGAATTACGTGTCGGCCGACTTTGGCTTCCAGCCTGGAGCAGAGATGGATTCCATGAGCCTAAATACGGAGATGAAATCAGACATCACATCGTGAATAGGCCTATCAAAATTATCTCTTATATTTGCATTACCTTGCATTTTTCTTTTTTTTTTTTTTTAATTTTTTTTTTTCAACGTTTATTTATTTTTGGGACAGAGAGAGACAGAGCATGAACGGGGGAGGGGCAGAGAGAGAGGGAGACACAGAATCGGAAGCAGGGTCCAGGCTCCGAGCCATCAGCCCAGAGCCCGACGCGGGGCTCGAACTCACGGACCGCGAGATCGTGACCTGGCTGAAGTCGGACGCTTAACCGACTGCGCCACCCAGGCGCCCCACCTTGCATTTTTCATTAGAAAGACTTAACATTCTTATTTTATTTGAGACTCCCCAGATCTCTAAGAGGTGGCTAAGACAGATATTCTTCTTACTATTATTATGAGTATTACTTCATTATTACTATTCTTATCTCATCATCATCATCATTATATTTTAAATGGATAAAGAAACACATCCCAAGCTATGAAGTGACCTGCCTAAGGACGCTCGGCCAGTCAGTGGCAGAATCCATCCTCGATTACAATTCCATTAGTCCCTGCATCAACCAGTGGCACAAATACTCTGCATTTATTTGCACGGGGATACGGAGAACCCAGCTGATTAATCCCATTTTTCCGGAACCGCCACGGCAACCAACTAAGGGGCGAAAACAGACCCTGGACTCAGCCTCCATCGAGTCTTACCTCTGTGATAACTGACCCAGGGACGCTGGATCCACTTAACTTTTCATGGGGGGGCCACAACAGAGCAGGCAACCTGTACGAAGTACAAGGAGCTGTGCATTTTAGGATAAAAAGGGTTTCATCCACAGAACAATCCAGTGATATCAATAACACTGTGTTCTTCCATAGGGGAAAACTAAGGAACAGAGAAGCTTCGAAACCTTGACTGGGTCACACAGCCCTACACGACAGTGTCTGGACAGAAGCCCAGGTCGTGGGGCTTTTCTCAATGTATTCCTAACTAAGGACTTACACACACACACACACACACACACACACACACACGCACACCACTGGCTTCTTCATTATGCCTTCACTTTCAATCAGATCTGTCATACATGCTTGCCTTAACACTCCCTCACATTAATAACACCAACCCCGTTAGACGTGCAAAGGGGAATTACGTATGTTTTTGCTTCTCAAGAGTTGCTCTGAGCGCACAGATATTTTTCCTAGTTGTCTCTGATCGTCCCACTCCATCATCCCCAAGACACTGCAGAATTTAAACATCTCCCAGGGGCCGGGTAGAGCGGGCTCCCTCTTGGGACCCTCTGCCCCTGTCTCACGGGAGCCCACTATTAAGGAGAGTGTTCACAGTTTGCCATCGGCCCCCAAACTGGACAGTCTGGTAGCTGTGCGACCCTCTCCTGACAAACCATGGTGTCCCCTGGGTCCGAACTCTCCAAGGTGAGAGGAGTTCTTCCCAGACCTGAGCGAGCTCTTGGCAAAATGCCTTTATTTTATAAACAAAAACCAAACATAAACTTGTTATGGCCGCTATAACAAATTGTGACAAGCTTTGTGGCTGGAAGTAACATAAATGTATCTATCCTCTTAGCATTCTGGAGATCAGAAGGCGGAAATCACTTTCACTGGGCTGAGATGAAGGTGTTGGCAGGGCTGTGCTCTTACTAGTGGCTCTGGGGTGGGGAGCACTGTTTCTTTGTCTTTTCTAGCTTCTGATGACTGCCTGCACCCCATGGCATGTGGCCCTCCCTGTATCTTTAAGGGCAGCGCTGCCTTATCATATTGCCTTGTCCTCTTGCTCCCAACCTCCCTCGGCCTCCATCCTGTAAGGACCCTTGTGATTACATTTAGGACCCACCCAGAGAATCCAGCATAATCTCCCCATCTCAACGTCCTTAACTCGGTCACACCCGCAAAGCCCCTTTTACCGCATTAGGGTGCCGATTTGCAAACCCTGGGATTAGGATGTAGATATCTTTGGGGCTGTTCTTCGGCCTTCCACAAAACCCACTTGTAGGAGGGCCCCAGAAAACTCTGTTCTCCGGGCTCCTCACACGTTCACACTCCAGTGGGACAGATCAAGCTGGCGGAAAGGTACTGGGTAAGTGAATTGTTATTCAGGCTAAGGCTCCAGTCACTGTGGTGGTTGAGACTGGGAGCGATGAGCTGTGAATGTCCTCTCATTTGCCCTGTACCCAGTTACCACCCCTTTAACCTTACCCTACAGGGACTACACTGTAGTGCGTTGATTATCTCCATTTTATTTTACCTTGTTTTGTTTTGTTTTAATGTTTGTTTTTATTTTTGAGAGAGAGACAGAGACAGAGACAGAGTGTGAGGGGGGGAAGGGTAGAGAGAGAGGGAGACACAGAATCCGAAGCAGGCTCCAGGCTCCGAGCTGTCAGCACAGAGCCCGACGCGGGGATCAAACCCACGGACCGTGAGATCCTGACCTGAGCCGAAGTCGGACGCCCAACCGGCTGAGCCACCCACGTGCCCCGTTTCGTTTTATTTTTTAATGTTTATTTGTGAGAGAGAGAGAAAGAGGGAGAGAGAAGAAGACAGAAGATCTCAAACAGGCTCCACACTGCGAGTGCAGAGACCAATGCAGGGCTCGAACTCATAACCTGAGCGGAAGTTGGAGGCTTAACCGACTGAGCCAGCCAGGTGCCCCGATTATCTCCATTTTAAAAGGAGAAACAGTTTCCTGTTGAACATGAGACATATTTCTTGTAGACCAGTGCGCCCTCACTCCCTGCCCTCCAGCCCCTCCGGCCCGAACCCCAAGCAGCTGCCCACCTCGTGGCCTTGTCACCAACCATTCCGTGTGCCTGGAGTCTCCTCCCCACAAAGAGCCACCCCATCCACTCTCACCTCCTAATGTCTCTGCCCAAATGGCAGGACCCCCCGCCACCCCGACCTCCTCATTTAAAAGTGAACCACCCAATGTTGTATGTAAGTGATGAATCCCTGGGTTCTACTCCTGAAACCGATATTGTACCATATGTTAACTGACAAAAATGTAAATTAAAAAAAATAAATAAATACGAACGATAAAAAACCCAAAACAAACAAAACAAAAACGAAAACAAATTCGCCACCACCGTCGCCAAGAACCTCCTTCTGGCTCCCCTGGGCGTGCGACCTACCTCACCATCTGACATTCTGCTCACACTTTCAGTCTGTCCCAACTACACTAAGCTCCGTGAGGACAGGGGATTTTCTCTGTCCCACCCCCTGATGTGTCCGCAGCGCCTACGACGACGACGGGGCCTGCCACTTAGCAGGTGCTCAGAATGTAGTTGTTGAATAAGTGAAAGCAACATCTCCAGAGAACATAAATATCGCAGCCACAGAGTCAGAGTCTGACCTGTGGCTGTGCCCCCCGTCACAGGGGAACCTGGCCAGCACGTTTTAACAGTCACACCGGGGTAAGCAAGGTGCACACCCCCAAACCCAAGTTCCGATTAAAGCAGCAGAGCGTGTGGCCCTGGCAGAAGGGAGAAGGCAGAGGCGAAATCCGAAATCCGGAACCCCGATCCTAATCTCACTCCCTTGCTCCGTCGGCTCCATTAGTTAACCATGAGGCTCCGGCGAGGCCCAGCCCGCCGTCCAAGTTCGAGCACAGAGGAAGCTTGCTCTACGTCCAGGCTCTCCTTCCACCTGCTACCGGTCAAACTGGAAGCCACGCGTTTGACATGCAGACAGTCTGGTCTCGTTGGGCGTCTCGTCTCAGATTCGCAGCCAGAGGACCCATCGGTGGGCGCGCGTCCCAAGCCAGTTGTCTGTATTTACAGATCTTCACCCGGAAAGGCACTGCCAGTTCAAATGCGATCGCTTGTTACCCATACGGCGGGGGAGCCCGTCTACCGTGCAGCCTGGGTTCTACGACGAGACACGAGCCGCAGAGAGTAAAGTGGCCCTGGACCCTGGCCGCACCGTGTGAGTGTGTGCTCGGGGCCCCCCTCCGGAAGACATACGGGGCTGGAGGCACTTTCGGGGCTGCGGCTGGGTGAGCCACCACGCGTGGAAGAGCCTGGGACAAATGAGGCACGACGCACGCACATCTTGCTTCATTGAGCGCTGGGCAGGCTGTGGGGCCATGGGCCACTTCAGCGTCCCCTCCAAGCTGCCCTGTCGGAGATGGCCTTTGAGGAGGAGCAGAAGGAGAATCACTTAGCCGGGAGCGGCCGGGGCGGGCTCTGAGCTGCTTTCGGAGCTGGGGAGGGGCACCTGCCATGGTGATGGCGGGGGCAGGTCAAAGCCGCTCCTTGCTTTCGTTCAGAATGGTGAGTCTTTCCCGGAGGGCAAAGCCTCTGCCATGTCAGCCGTAGATTCGGAGCCACAGGGCTGGCAGTCAGCGGAGACCGTCTTCCAGAATGCGGCAGTAAACAGGTACTCAATCTCATCGTGGCGCAGTGATGGGTCTTCATCTTTTTTCTGGGTCACCACCGCACTGGGGCGTTTGCAAAGGCTGAGCCAATCCCCGGGCTAACCTGCGCCGGTTCCTTGGGGGACCGTGGAACACCGCACTCTCCTCCTCTCTGTCCTCATGTCCCCACATCAAGTGTTGGCAGGCTGATGGCAAGACACGCCCTTTCTCGGGAGAGGACTTCTTACTCGACGGGGGAAGCTGTGTTGTCCGTGGTGTGGGGCCAAGCAGGAAGGGTGGAGGCACGGGCAGGAAATTCTGCAGATCAAATGACCCTGTGTGGCCCTGCCCCATGGGTGCCCACTTAGAGAAGGCGGCTGTATGTTTATGCTGCACCGAGATAAATGGGTGAGGGCATTCAGTCACGCAGCAGAACTCCGGCCGCCCAAGACCCCGTCCGGACGTCCCAGACGACAGGGGTCACTACCATGGTAAACCGTGAACAGCTCCACCCCCTGGTTGACAAGCTCTGGCCCACTGATTTGGGCAGCTCTCTTTGGGTAGGATGAGGCCTTTTGCAGATGGGCGGAGAAAAGAGTAGAAGTGGGGAATGTTCCGGAGCTCATTCAGCCCATGCTTCTCTCCGGAGGAGAAAGAACTATGTCATCGAATTAATTTCACGCCTTCCCGTGGTGAGGGAGTTTGGATCCACCTGAATCCGTCCGGTCAGGGAGGCGGGGGCCCCCCGTCTCGCTGTCTCCTCACAGAGCAGAGCGCCCAGCAGAGAGCAAGAGAGCTCCATCCGCCCAGCAGCCGAGTATTACACCTTATCAAGAATTCAGGGCTTCGCTAAAAACTCAGGCACCCTTGAGGTTCCTCTCACAGCAGGAAAATGCATTCAATGACGCTGCTCTTCCACCTTGAAATGATAGAGAATCTGAGCACGGCGGGTCCCGTGGCACAGGGGCTCTTTCCGGCCTTCTGTTGGATTTTGGGTGGAGGGAGCTTGGACGGAGAGGGAAGGCACGTAGGAAGGACTATGCTTAGAACAAATGGAGGACTCATGCTTATTCTTTCAGCGAACATCTGTCCTGCAGCCGGCCGGGGCCAGGCTCCGTGACAGGACTGGCCGTGGACGCCGTGTAAGGCACAGCGCAGGCCTTCAGCGTGCCCACCACCTCTTGGCAGGGGTGCACGAACAGACCAAAGAACCCCTGGTGGGGAGAGCGGTGATAAGGAGTTCCGGGAAGCCTGCGGTACCAATGGGTCCCACCAGCTCCTCTGTTTACGCACCTACTTAGAGACCATGATCGCCAGCATCGATGACGCGGAGGAGAGCAGAGCGTGAAGGACTGGCATGTTTCATCAGCACGGTAGATGGCCACACGGGGACAGCCTGCCCTGGGTCTCCCTTCTGCGCTAGAAGTTCATGTCTATTGGTACAAAGTCGAGTGAGCGAGGGAATCCCCTGCAGTCTTGTTGGATACAGGTTGCTGGATTCCGTCCCCCAGAGTCCCGGACTCAGGAGGCCTGGGGTAGGGCCGGAGGAATTGCATTTCCGACCAGTTCCCGGGTGCCGTTGGTGCTGCTGGTCCAGGAAATACACTTTAGAGCCTCTGCGTTAGACGAGTTCAGGATCTTCCCACCTGAAGAGAACCATGCCTCCTGAGGCACCCGAAGCGGGTCAGTCTGTCAAACCTTCGACTTGGGCTCAAGTCACGAGGAATGGCCCAAGGAGCTGCAGGTGGGAGATCATAGATGCTCAGCAAAGGTCCCACAGCCAACCCGGCACTGAGTCTCTGAGTCACTGAGACATCCCACCTGGTCTCTTCTGCAAGTCCTACATTTCCTCACTCACTTATGGGTAAACAGAAACACCAGCAACTGTAGCATCGGATTAATTACAATGCAGCATGCCTAAGGAAAAGCATAGAGAGGAGGAGCGTGCCTGCAAAGTGCGTCGGGGAAGAATTGTAGAAGATGCCTGTTTGATGTTCTTTAATATTTTAACCTTTAAAAGCAACGCAAGAGATGTTGGATCAATTAAAAAAAAAAAGCAACAATAACAGTCTGGGCACAAAGGGAATGAACTAAAATAATGACCGCGGAAGGAATCAAATGACACTGCAGAATTAACACCTTCAACCGGGGATCATAGGAGCGGAATTAACAATGGGGGGAGAGGGGAAGCAGTGATGTGAAATACAAAGCAAAGAGATGAAAATGATCAGAGAAGAGGTGAAAAGTACAGAAACAATGGGGAGAGACTTTAGAACAATTTGTGTTCCGGAAGGGACCTATTCATAGAACAGGAGAAAGACAGCAGTCAAAGTCCTTGTCAGGAAACAGCAGGAGGCAGAAACTGACATTTGTGTAAATATGAAACACCCCTCACAAAACCCCAGCCCAGATCAATGCCAAACGTGTAACTTGAGGCATCTGGCTGGCTCAGTTGGTGGAGCCTATGACTCTTGATCTTGGGGTTGTGAGTTTGAGCCCCACGTTGGGTGCAGAGATTACTTAAAAATAAAATCTTAGGGGCGCCTGGGTCACTTGAGCGTCAGACTCTTTTTTTTTTTTTTTATAAATTTTTTTTTTCAACGTTTATTTATTTTTGGGACAGAGAGAGACAGAGCATGAACGGGGGAGGCGCAGAGAGAGAGGGAGACACAGAATCGGAAGCAGGCTCCAGGCTCTGAGCCATCAGCCCAGAGCCCGACGCGGGGCTCGAACTCCCGGACCGCGAGATCGTGACCTGGCTGAAGTCGGACGCTTAACCGACTGCGCCACCCAGGCGCCCCAGAGCGTCAGACTCTTGATTTCAGTGCAGGTCATAACCCCAGGGTTGTGGGATCGAGCCCCACGTTGGGCTGAGCATTGAGCCTGCCTGAGATTCTCTCTCTCTCTCTCAAAAAAAAAATAATAATAATAATTAAAAAATAAAATCTTAAAGATAAAAATAAATAAATACAAATCATATAACAACACAGCATGGAAAACATTTTTCAAATGTCATAATGCAATATTCCCACTAGAGTCCAGGAAGAAGAAAGAAATGATCATCCAAGTAAAAACGCAAGCCACTATCTGACCTCTTTGCTCCTCCCTCACATTAAACAATAGAAGATCTGGAGAAGTTACGAGGGCGCTTTGAGATTTGTGGGATTCTAGAATTTTATACCAAGCTGAGTTTTCTGTCATAGGAGATGGTGGGAGCAAAGTATCAGATTATAAGAACTCAGAAAAGGTAGTGTTCACAAATGCTTCATTATCAAACTATTTTCAAAAATTCTCTTAGCAGATATTTGGATGAAAGTCAGGTACTCAGCGTTGGGACAGTCGTAGAAAAATGGAAACGAGCATGGAAATCAATTAAATACAATGAGGTAGCAGAAAGCTGTTATAAATTTTGTTGTAAAATTAAATGCAGAAGCCAAATACTATTCTAGAAAAATGCACATGGTAGGAAATGTGTCATAGTAAATTTCCAATTAAACTTAGCAAGGCTATAAACTGGTGGATAAGAGGTCAGAAATAAAGGTATTATAAACTTTCTTATCATATGCAAGCAAAGATGAGAAAATGCAATTTAATTTCTTGAATTTGATAATATAAGAAATCATGGCCTAAGCAATGCATTTGATAAATAGAAAGATATCCACCGGTATAATCAAAACAGAACAACTATAGGTTTGGGGTTTTATTTTATTTTTTATGTTTTGCAAAAGACAAAAAGCAAGGAAACCGTAGAGAAAGCAGAGGATGAAATAAAAGTCCAGCCAAACATGTTTATTACAATATAAAAATGGAATTAGCCTCCACCATTGAAAAGCAAAGAATCTCAGGTTGGATTTTTTTTTTTTTTTCAGGTTAGATTTTTTTTTTTTTTTTTTTTTTTTAAATCCGGGGCACCTGGGTGGCTCAGTCGGTTAAGCATCTGACTTTGGCTTAGGTCATGATCTCCCAGTTTGTGAGTTTGAGCCCCGCGTCGGGTTCTCTTCTGACAGGTCAGAGCCTGGAGCCTGCTTCGGATTCTGTGTCTCGCTCTCTCTCTCTCTGCCCCTCCCCTGCTCTCTCTCTCTCTCTCTCTCTCAAAAATAAACATTTTTTAAAAATCCATGTTGAGAACATGGAGCCTTCCTGGGATTCTCCCTCTCCCTCCCTCTAGCTCTCTCTCTAGCTCTCTCTCTGTCTCCTCCACTCATGCACTCTCTCTCTTAAAATAAATAAACTTTTTGTTTTAAAAAGAACCTAAAAGGAGACAAAGATTTACCAGAAAATCGATTCCGAAGAAAACCGGTGCAGCAATATTGATGTAAAAACATTTTTTTTTTCAAATAGAAGGCACTTAATTTTTTTTTTTGAATTATTTTTGGATAACATATGCCTGATAAATTTAGTATCATTTGACACCACAGGTGATTTGAAAAATAATTTGATATATCTTGAAACTTTAGGCTCCTAGCTTTTGGTTTTGGTTTTAAATTTTTATTTCTTTAATTCCAGCATAATTAACATGCAGTGTTATATTAGGTGCAGATGTACAATATAGTGATTCAACAGTTCTATACATGACTCAGTGCTCATCATGAAGAACACACTCCTTAATCCCCTTTACCTATTCCACCCATCCCCCACCCACCTCCCCTCCGGCAACCATCAGTTTGTTCTCTCCATATTTAAGAGTCTGAGGTGGGTTGTTGTTGTTTTTTTATTAGTCTCTTTTTGGCACTTGCATAAGTTTTTAATGACTGATTGTGTGTATTGATTAAAGGTATACTGCAGTCCTGTACCCAATCCCATTGTGTGTGTGGGGTTTTTTCCTCATACTACCAAGCAATTCTCCAACACCAGCTGGGGGTCCTGTGATTCAATTCAATTCTGACCATCTACCTGGAGGCAGTATCCGATTCCGGAAGCTAAGGGCTCAATCCCACAAGACTGCCCTCCACTTGAGTTGCCAATTGCAAATCCAGGTCGTTACCCGTCCTTCTGACTGGCAGGCTATGAATCAAAAGTCCCTGGGACACCCTTCCTTTGGGTTCTTGTAATTCGCTAGAGCGTCTCACAGAACTCAGAAAACCAGTTTACTCACTAGACTCCTGGTTTATCGCAAAGGATACTGAAAGATACAAATCAATGGCCAGATAAAGAGATACATAGGGTGAGATCCCAAACAAAGGAACTGATGTCCTCATGGAGTTTGGGTCCTGACCCAATGGCACAGGGAAGTGTCACTAACCTAGAAGCTCTCTAAAATCCCTTCCTTTTGGGTTGTTATGGAGGCTTCACAATCTAGGCACAATTGATTAAAAAACATTGGACACTGGTGACTGAGTCAACCTCCAGCCCCTCTCCTCCCTGGAAATCCGGGGGTGGAACTGAAAGTTACAAACCATCTGTGCAGGATTGGTTCCCTTGGCCACCTGCTCCCCCGTCTTACAGAGACTTCCAAAAGTCACCTCATTAACATAAACCCAGTTGGAGTTGAAAGGGGCTTGGGAATAACCAGACCCCCACTTATGGCCAAAGGCAATTGCAGGAACTGAGGACCAGAGACCAAATATTTTACCAAAAGATGCTTCCGTTGCTCTTATCACTTTGGAGATTCCAAGGGTTTTGGGCGCTGTGAGCGAGGAACCAGGAACAAAAAAATGGAAGACCAAAATATACATTTATTACAAATCACAGTGCCACTGCCCGTTCTGTAATGGATGGAGCCTGTAACCTGTTTATCTTGATGTCCTCCCAGTGCCTTTCCTGGGCTTTTTCACACTCCATACCCTCTTCCCGGGTGTTGACATCCTTTCTGATGACTTTTATTATCATCTGTAGGCAAGTGACTTTCAAAGCTGTATCATTAGCCCATATCTAGATATCCCCTCGGGCTATTCATTGGGCTGTCCCTCAGGAACCTCCGATGCTCACATCCAGAATTCAGTTGGTCACCTTTCTCTCTAGGCTCCTTCTTTCTGTGTCCCCATCCGGCTGAACGTAAAGCACAGGCATCATCCTGATTGGCTCATTCTCCCTCACACTCCACACACAATGAATCATTGAGTCCTGCCCATCACGCTCTTGCGTGGTTTGCGATTCTGTCACCACGGCCCGCTGCTAAAGAGGGATCGAAGAAGACAACTTGGGTGATAAAAGCAAACTTTTACACTTCATGAAGCGGACAGTTTGCATTCGGAGAACTGCAAAGTGGGGCGGAAGGCCGGAGGCTTTTACAGGATGAGGAATAAAGAATAAGGATGAGACAAAGAGAAAATATCTGACTGGCTGGGGCCCCACGGTCTTCCTTGTGTTGGGGCGAGGAGGCCCAGCGCTGGCTTGGTGTTTGGGAATCGACTCACTGGATGCTTCTGGTGGAGAGGAGCATTTACAAGGACACAACAGTTATCTAAGCTTTGGTGTGCTGATGTGGCACCTCGGGCAGGAACGGCTCCCTCCTGGGCCTGGAAAGTTATGTGAAGACCGCCATGCTTTCTAAAGCTGTTGCTTTAATAGTCTCTTGTCTGGTCCTCTTGCCCCTTGTCCACGGAGGAGAATTTTTCTCAAGCCCCAACCTGAGGAAGTAATTTCTCCGGCGAAAATCTTTGAATGGCACCCCATTCTACCCAAAAGATAAAAGCCAACCTCCATTCCTTAAAACATTAAACCTAGAATTACCATATGATTCAGCACTTTCGCTTCTGGGTGGCATATACCCAAGAAAACTGAGAGCGGGGGCAAGATCAGATATTTGCAGGCCCACAGCAGCGTGGATAAACCCAAGTGAAATTAGGTAGCCATAAAAGGACAAGACTGTATGATTCTACTTCTGTGAGGTATTAGACTCCTGTTAGACTTTTTCTTTTCTTTCTTTTTTCTTCCTTCCGTCCTTCCTTTCTTCCTTCCTTCCTTTCTTTCTCTCTCTCTTTCTTTCTCTCTCTCTCTCTCTCTCTCTCTCTCTTTCTTTTGAGAGGGAGAGCACAGGCAGGGGAGGGACAGAGAGAGCAGGAGAGAGAGAATGTTAAGCAGGCTCCACACTCAGCACAGAGCCCAACGTGGGGCTTGATCCCACGACCCTGAGATCATGACCTGAGCCAAAATCGAGTTGGATGCTCAACCGACTGTTGAGCCCCACATGTTAGACTCTCTACCGAAAGTAGAATGGTGGGTCCCATGGGCGGGCGGGGGGGGGGGTGGGTAGCAGAGAGGGGCAATGGAGAGATGGCATTTCATGACATGGGGTTCCAGCTGAGGAACATGGGAAAAGTTCTGGAGATGGCTGGTGGCAATGACTACACAATGATGGGAATGTACTTCATGTCACAGAATTGTATACTTGAAAATGGATGAAATGGTAAATTTGTGCTTATGTATATTTTACCACAATAAGAACAAAAAAGTGAAAACAAACAAAAAGCAACCAAGTCCCTCACTGGAGCACACAAGACCTTCGCTGATTAGCACCCTCCCCACGGCTCTCCCTGCATCCTGCACCACTGTCTCCTGCTCCCAGACCCCAGAAGACCTCAACCTATGGCCATTCAAGGACTATGTCAGCTTTCACACCCTAGGTCTTGGTAGAGCCGTGACGCGTGGCCAACATGGCCTCCCTTTGCCTGTCTCCCATGCCCACTCACCCAGCAAACGTCTGTAGGTCTCCGGTTGCAGCCCTGTCCTCCAGAAAGCCCTCTAGAACCCGCTGCCTTTCCCAGGGGTTCCCAAGCCATCCTGTGCTTCTCCTGGCGTGGCTAACAACACACTGGATTAAAATTACTTATTGGCTTGTCTTTTGAGAGCAAGATCCATGTCCTGTTCACCTTTGCATCTCCATCAGTGTCTGGCATCGAGTCAGCCTCAATAACTATTTGTTGGATTAGGAAATCAATCTTTCTGCACTAAGGAATGGCCTCATTTAAGAAATATTAGGACTTGGAGATATAACTCCCTTCACAGACTTTAATGTGTTACTTACGGTCTTTGACAAATCAAGTAGTCCCCAGAAAATAAGGTTATAGGAGATAGCAGATTAGAATTGTAAGGCTACGTAATATAATTAATGGAGATAAATATGATTGTGCAATTGACCCTGCAGAGATATCATAATAGAAAACTCCTTATGTTCCTGAAAAAGAACAGATGTACTGGCTGCATTCTTTAGCCATGATCTAGTAAAACCAGAATGAAACAACAAAAACCAAACCCAGGAGAAAGAAACACAAGTAGGATTGTAAGTAAACAATGGGACGTAAGAAGTCCTGAGAGGGGCACCCTGGTGGCCCAGTTGGTTAGGCATCTGACTTCGGCTCGGGTCATGATTTCATCGTTCGTGGGTTCGAGCCCCGCGTCGGGTTCTGTGCCGAAAGCCCGGAGCCTGCTTCAGGTTCTGTGTCTCCCTCTCTCTCTCTGCCCCTCCCCTGCTCGTGCTCTGTTTCGCTGTCTCTCAAAAAGAAATAAATGTTTTAAAAAATGTTTTAAAAAGTACTGAGAGAAACTTAAAACTGCGGCACTATTGAGTATAGCTGCCTGCTGATCTTTTGGCCGGTTTTCTGGAAAAAAAAAAAAAAGCACATCATTCCAAAATTGACTCAAATAAAATTAAAAAGCTCAGGGACTGATGATCTTGGAAGGAATCCTTGTTGGCATCATGTTTGACAGTGATGCCTTTCAAACTTGCAAAAGAGATCTATTCTGACAACATAGGAAACTTGGAATCCTACTTAATTAATTTTGTTTAAATATTAGTATCCTATTATTAAAAGATGACCCAGATAGGTGAATGAAAGGAAAATAGAGATTTCTGGAATCTGCATCTTGCCTTGACTTTGTCCGACTCGGGCTGATTCTTTTCACCTATTTTCTGATTTTCAGCAGAGTCTCAGCTGGATTTCTCCGGCTCCTCCGGTCCTTCCTCCGGCCTTCCAGGAAATTCTTACTCATTTTCTCAGAGTCTCTTTGATTTTGTCACTCTCAGTCTCTGATCGCGGCACAGCGGATGGCGTGCCCAAATTTTCTCATCTGTGACGTCCATCACCCTCCTCCTGCATCTCGCCAACCTTCTGGGAGCACCCAGACTAGCAACCACGTGCTCCCCTATCAAATCTAAAGGACACTTTAGACCGCGAGCCAACCCTAGGTGCATCTCATAATTCACTCCATAGTCACTAAACTGTGATGCAGGAAACAAATCCACTTTACACACCCACCTCAGTTGTTCTTACTTATATAAACGGCTTTGAACTTGAGTCATTTCGATTTCCGGCAAACTTGAGTCATTTCGATTCAGATCATTTAGATTTAAATCATTTCGATTTCCGGCAAATTTCAAACCCCCTTTCATTTGTTAGAAGAAGGGCATATTTCAAGCAAGGTAATGACTGCTTTACCAAGAAAGCCAGGAAAGAAAAAGGTCGAGAACTTTCTTTCACCGTGATCCACATTAAATTAAAACATTTCTGTATGCATTCTTGGGTGAGTTATACTGCAGAGACCCCAAAGTCTTAGTGGCCAACATAAGGGTTTATTTCTCTCAAATCGCCCGCCCTTTGTGGGTTAGCTCCACGTCGTATTCATTCCAGGAGCCACGGTGCAGGAGCAGCCCCTACTTGGTACAAGTGTTTTTGTGACAGAAGGAAAAAAGAAATAGCAGAACACAAGACGGCTTTGAGACTTCTCTTTGGACACCCATCACTTTCATATATGGCTTTCACTGGCATTTAACTGGCCCAAGCCTGACATCAATGGGCCAATGGGCAGGGAGATATGATCCTCTCACAGGGAGGGGGAAAAATCATTAGGAACAATAAAACCTGTTACAGCCCACACCCTTGCTCACAAATATTCATTTTCCTCCCTTTAGCCACAAAATAGACTCATCCCTACCCAAGAGAAACACTCAAAAATCCCATCCAATTACAATACGTAAGACTCAAGGTGTAGGGGCAGCTGGGTGGCTCAGTTGGTTAAGCGTTCGACTCTGGATTTCGGCTCAAGTCACGATCTGAAAGTCTGTGGGATCAAGCCCCACATCAGTCTCTGCACTGACAGTGTGGAGTCTGCTTGGGATTCTCTCTCCCTCTCCCTCTCTCTCTGCCCGTCTCTGTCTCTCAATAAATAAAATAAATGAACAAAAAGACTCAAGGTCTAGACCCTGATGATATACACTAAATCTGGGTATGGTTCCTCCTGGTCTGGAGACATATGGATTACAAAAACAAATCCCTCTCCCCTCGCCCCCAACACACTCAACATATAAGGGTGGAACAGACTCGGGTTAACCACCCAAAACAATCCCATCCGGAAAGAAAGAAGAAAACAGCGGAAGACACATAGCAGTCAAAAGCTTAGAGCCATTCTAAAATCTTGCTGTACGGACTTTGGGGTGAGGAATATTCCTTGATTAGATCCTGGTTCTGCTTCCTGAAAACTGCTCTTGATTTCACTGAATGATGTCAAGAATGATTCCCAGCTTCACCATCTGGGAGACCTTCTGCCCTTTTCCACCAGTCTCCTTCCCTCCTGATGAGGGCCTTGGAATACACCTTGCTTTGGGGCCTGTGTCACTTATTCTCCTAATGGCTTGTGCCCATAAAATGTTGGGAGCCCAAAGATCATTTTATGTTTTGAGTAGTGATAGAGCCTTTTAATCCCATGCTGTTGGTTCTTGCCCAGTAGAGCTCTCTCAAAAAATTCGTCTTTTTTTTTTTTAAATCTTGATTTCAATTGTATTTTGCTAATAGCCACATCCACAATTATTTTGAGACATAACTCTCTCTAAACCTAGTAACCAATTTCCTTGGAGAGTCACTTAGCATTTCCAGAGGTTTTAATAAGGACCACTCTGATTTGTTTTGTAATTTATAACATTTCTCAATTTTATCTCTTCTTGGTTGAAGATGAAAAACAATTGCTTCTTTCCGTTCCGCAAGACCAGGAATTTCTGAGTGGTCTCCGTTCCTGGCCTGTTCTTTCCTGAGCTCATCTCTCTCTCCTGTTTTGTTTTGTTTTGTTTTGTTTTTCCTTTTTTAAAAAAACTAAGATATAATTGACATATTACATTGGCTTCCTGTGTGTATGATAATGATGGGATATTTGTATATATTGCAAAATAATCACCACAATCATCTTTTTAAGTGCATTTCTTTATTTTGAGAGAGAGAGAATGATTATGAGCAGGGGAGGGGCCGGGGGGGGAGCAAGAGAGAGAGAGAGAGAGAGAGAGAGAAAATCTCAAGCAGGCTCCGTGCTGTCAGCACAGAGCCTGCTGCAGGGCTCGAACTCACAAACCATGAGATCATGACCGGAGCCAACATCCTGAGCTGGATACTTAACCGACGGAGCCACCTGGGCGCCCCCACAATAAATTTAATTGACATCCCTCCTCACATGTAATTGCACACTCTTTCCCTTGTAATGAGAACTTTTAAGATCTACTCTCTTAGTTTCAAATATGCAGTACAGTGTTATTAACTACAGTCACCATGCTGTATGTTAGACCCACAGAATTTATTTATTTCATCACTGAATGCATGTACCTTTTGATTCCCTTCCCTCATTCACCTACCGCCCACCCACCAAATCGGGCAATCGGCAACCTGTTCTCTGTATCTTTGAGCTCAGGGTTGTTATGTTTGTTTGGGTTTTTTTTTAAGATTCCATACATATGTGAAATCATATGATTTTTGTCTTCCTCTCTGACTTATTTCACTCTGAGCTCACCTCTTTCTTTTTTCGCATTTCTTAATTTAAATTCAATTTAGTTAACATAGAGTGTAATAATGATTGCAGGAATAGAATTCAGTGATTCATCACTTACATATGACACCCCGTGCTCATCCCGCCAAGTGCTCTCCTTAATGCCCATCACCCATGTAGCCCGTCCCCCCACCCAACACCCCACCAGCAACCCTCAGTTTGTTCTCTGTATTTAAGAGTCTCTTACGGTTTGTGTCCCTCTCTGTTTTTATCTTGTTTTTCCTTGCCTTCCCCTGGGTTCACCTGTTCTGTTTCTTAAATGCCACATATGAGTGAACTCTTATATTTGTCTTTCTCTGCTGACTTCTTTTGCTTAACACAATACACTCTAGGTCCATCCACATTGTTGCAAATGGTAAGACTTCATTCCTTTTGATCACCGGATAATATTCCATTGTCTATACCTACCACATCTTCTTTATCCATTCATCAGTAGATGGACATTTGGGCTCTTTCCTGCCTTTGGCTGTTGATAGTGCTGCTGTGAACACGGGGGTGCGTGTGCCCCTTCGAATCAGCATTCTGTTACCCCTTGGGTAAATACCCAGCAGTGCAATTGCTGGGTCGTAGGGTGGTTCTATTTTTTAATATTTTGAGGAGCCTCCATACTGTTTTCCAGAGGGGCTGCACCAGTTTGCCTTCCCGCCAGCACCTGGGATCCCCCAAAGGGATCCTCTTTCTCCGCGTCCTCGCCAGCACCTGTCGTTGCCTGAGTTGCTAATGTTAGGAGCCCACCTCTTTCTGGTTTCACCCTGTCCGTTACCACCAGTTGCAACCATGCTGTTCCCCAGACTGATTACCTAAGGCCACAAACTCCTCCCACATATACCTGTCCTTCAAATCATCACAGGCAATGCCGCAACGGAGTGTCATGCTTCTGCATAACATCCGTGGGTCTTTATCTTTCCAGCCTCCAATCACGTGTTTCTCATTTCCCACCCCTTGGCCCTGGAACATGGTGTTTTGGAATGTTTGTTACGGTAGTCTCTGACCTCTGTGCGTGGTTGTATTTTTTTTAATAGAAATTTTTTGTATTATTTTTTAAATATGTTTTGTATGGTTTGTATAATCTCTGTATCATTGACTTAAACCCAGTTAGCAAACAAGCCTGAAATGCCTACGGCTGATAACAATGAAGGGCGTTTCGTACTCGTCTTCCTTTTCCTTAGTGGGGTATCTGCAGATCCTCCCCACCTTATCCTCGTTCTGGGGCCCAGACGGAAGGAACAGCCCCCACATGGGGCATGCCATTCTCGTGGCAGAGGAGAAAGAGCACATGATGTGGCCTTTAGAGCTTTTCATTGGATGCGGCGGATGTGACTCCTGCTCACATTTCATTGGCCGAGGAAGTGACAGGACCACACCTGGTAGAAATGGAGTAGGAGAGTATAAGACTCTCACGAGGACACGAAGACCATACTGGGGGATGCCACCCCTCCCTTTAGCTTTCCTTCCTCATGAACACGGCTTTGAACTTGGATGTTATCTTGTTAGAACATGATGCGTATCTAAAGCAAGACGGGAACGGCCAG
The DNA here is from genome assembly GCF_022079265.1 of Lynx rufus. Taxonomy (NCBI): domain Eukaryota; kingdom Metazoa; phylum Chordata; class Mammalia; order Carnivora; family Felidae; genus Lynx; species Lynx rufus. The sequence continues at coordinate 14,460,499 of NW_025814842.1, read as the reverse complement.
CTTCTCAGGAGACACAGAATATCTTTAGAGATGTGTGCATTATCTGAGGTGTGACACAACTTCCAAGTCCGTGAGGTGTGCATGGCGTGCGGAGGTGACGGCAGATGGCCGGGTGAGTGGGAGGCCAACTAGCAGGTGGCATTTTTTTTTTTCCTCCGGGAGTCTCAACCGAGGGGGATATGTTGCGCTCACTGTATCCCCAGTAAGTGCCTGCAAGTTCACGAGTATGCTCGGAGCAGAACACGATGGAAAAGTTGCTCATCTGATATCCTGGAAAGCTGAGCCGAGCTTCCACACGGGAGCTTTGGGCTGTTGGGGCTTGGCAGCCATGCCCCAGGCTGAGTTCTCAGCCCCATGCGCCCAAGACCTGCTCATCCCTCTTTATCCCCACAGTTCGACATGCAGAGGATAACTCTGGAGGAGCTGAAGCACATCCTCTACCACGCCTTCCGGGACCACTTGACAATGAAGGACATCGAGAACATCATCATCAACGAGGAGGAGAGTCTGCAGGAGACCTCGGAGAACTGCCAGACAGAGTTCGAAGGAGGTAGGTACCCCCTATTCTGCCTCCTACTGGTCCGGAACCGGCCAACACCTTCACATCCTCGCTATGAAGAGTGAATTTACAGTCGGGGCTGGAGGGCCTTGTCCTGAAGCCAAGAATCCAGGACTGAGGTTACAAGATCCTTTCCGCAAAGATGCAATAGGTTCTTTTTTCTTTTCTTTTCTTTTCTTTTTTCTTTTTTCTTTTCTTTTCTTTTCTTTTTCTTTTCTTTTCTTTTTTCTTTTCTTTTCTTTTCTCTTCTTTTTTTCCTTTCCTTTCCTTTCCTTTCCTTTCCTTTCCTTTTCTTTTTCCATTTTCCCCCCAAACCCTGCCTTTTTGCAGGACCTCTAGGGACCCTGTCTTTCCGCCAGTGGTTCTCTGAGGTCTGTGATCTCAGCTTTGTGGTACTTTGCCGTTACTCACCGGGGGGCTGCGTGGAGTGGTACAAACTCCAGCGCCCAACTCGGGTCAAGTCCAGTGGCTAAGTGCGCAACCTTGGCCACCAGGTGTGCCTTCTCTGAGGGCGTACCCTGACCTATAAACATCAGGATAATTACACCTACTTCACAGGACCCTTAGGAAAGGACTGCCTCTGTGCTCTGCTCCCTGAAGGCACTGGTCAGAAACAGCCCCATTCACAAAAATACTCTCGCGAATTTAACCCTGTACTTACAGAAGAAAGAAGGTTTTCCTGGGGCCAAAATATAGACCCACGAGAGGCCATTTTTCTTGGGCTCATGAAAGAAAAGGTAAGAAAAACAAAACAAAACAAAACCAGCCTACCTGATCCCCTAATCAGTAGAAAGTTCCAGGGAAGCTAAATAATTCAATCCCTCTTTCAACTTTGAAAATCAGAACTGCTTTAACAACCCTGATGAATAGAAAAAAAAGATTTTTTTAATGACATTAAAACAGGATATCAGGCCCAGCCATCTTTAACTTGTTCAGGGCCGGGATCTCTTAAAGAGGTCTAGCCACTCTTTTCTATTCTTTTTCCCGAACACTTACACAAATCGGGGCACACCGTTGGGAAGCTGTCACATAGCCACCAGGATGGCATTCGCCCTGCCTGGTTTCGGAGCCGCCACGTTAGAGCCGGCCGAGCGGGGAGTCTATGCAGAACGGAGTTAGTCCAGGGGGCCACAGTGGTTCATTCGGACCTGGGCCCCCAGGGGTCCTGTCCGGGTATCGTGTGCAGGATTAAAGGCCATGACAGGAAGAGACGCTTCTACACCGAGGTGATAAGTGCGATTAACTCAAGCCAGGGAGACGGGGAGTGGTGGATAGGGAGGGATTGGGGTAAACTTGAGAGCTGTGCCCCCTTCTGTAGGCATTCATAAATCTTTCAAAAACGCTGTGTGTGGCGAACAAAACCCAGTTGTGGTCCAGAAGCTGCCCCGGTCGGCCTGCATGTGACACGTGGGCTGGAGCATCAGTGGCTGTATTTGGAGTTGGAGCCACGCAAGACCACACGAGAGCAGGGTGGTCACGGCCAAAGCCACGTGTGCAGCAGGACAGGCAGGGGGATCGGGAGGGTGAGTAGGGGCGAGGCAGGCAGAGGTGGGAGGAACACCTGAGAAAACAGCAGGCCTGGCCTCCCCCATCCATCTCGACCCAGCTCTTTCCACCCTGATGACAGACTGTGTGTTCCAACAATGGAAGCATCGGGGGCTCCAGCCCCCCACTGTCAGCAAATGCTCTGGAGATGGGAGGGGGAGTATTTCTGGACATCTTGTTTTCCACAAGAGCCTTCGTTTGTGGATCGGTGTTTTGTTCAGAGAAATGTCACAAGTCTTAGTAATTTGGGAAAGGTCAGACTGCACTGGGAAGGAATCTGAACCCTAAGCAATGTCTTTTTATTATTCAAAAGCTCATATATTAATAAACTGAGGGAGAAAGGGGTTTCCAAATCGAAGTCTTCTGAGTCCGCTCTAATTGATTCGTACGTATAACATGGGCAACAGCTACCAACCGTGGGGCTGACTGATACGTTCCAGTTGCTGTGCTGAATGCTTTAAACTTTGTGGCCTTCTCGAATAAGAGAAACATTGCTTTGTAATTAGCACATTGCTTTTTTGAATGCCCTCTGCAACGTGGATTACATAAGCCGTTTTGCTTGTTTTCACATCAGAGGGTTTTTTTGTTTTGCGTTTGTTTTAATATTATGTCAGTGCCCTTTGGCCTGAAATGCGAGCTCATTGGTTTGTGTTCAACTGAGCTCCCCGCTGGTGCCCTGGGGCTGGAAGAGTCCATTTGAGGCCTTGTGGCCGACCTTGACCTCCTCCCTACCCTCCCAGGGAGCTCTTCCCTCCTGCTCTTGTTAAAATTTTGCTGCAGCAAAAAACGAATCAAACCAAACAACTTGGCTGCAGCAGGTATATACCCACGCTGATCAGCTCAACCTGGAAAGCCGGGAGATCCAAGAGGACTGGGAATCTTGCCTTACTTTATGTTAGAGGAAGGAACCAATGAAGAAACAAAAAAGAAACCTAAAAGTGCAGGTCTTTGCCCTGTCTCTGAGCAAGGAAGGATGAGGTGGTCAATGAAACGGATGTGCGGTAGAATGGAAATTTGTTTCTTTTGATTTTTTTAATGCTTATTTATTTTTGAGAGAGAGAGGGAGAGCACGAGTAGGGGAGGGGCAGAGAGAGAGAGAGAGACAGACAGAATCGGAAGCAGGCTCCAGGCTCTGAGCTGTCAGCACAGAGCCCGACGCGGGGCGCGAGCCCACGAACCGCCAAGATTATGACCTGAGCCGAAGTGGGATGCTCGACCGACTGAGCCACCCGGGCGCCCTGGTAGAATGGAATTTAAAGAGGCGCCCATCAAATAACTCTGAGCTCAGCACACTGGGGGTCAAGACTGAGATTCTGGAGCGTAGCAGAGGTTTGAAAATGCTGATGTGCACGACCTGATGTGGAGCCTGTTAGAGCCGAACAGGAGGCCTTCCTCAGGCCCTAGCGTCGTTTTACACCAGTGATGATACTCTTCGCTTTTACAAATCTTGGGTCTGAGACTTGTACGAACCTGTTCAGGTTCTGTCCATTAAGTCAGGAAATCTCGATCATTCCTTCCACCTGAATGGATGCGGGGGGGATGTGGCCCCCTTTGGTGGGAGAGGTTTATGTTTTTCTTTTTCTCCTTTTAATTTTCCCTTTGGCTTGATTTTGTTGTCTTTACCCATTTGGTTCTTAGGCCAACGCAAACCACAGCTACGCGTGCACGCACAGACACATCCACACGGCCCCTCATGCGTTCTAATCTGCCTTACCTTTACGGAAGATAGGGCTCTGTGATCATAAGGAGGCAGGAATGTTTCCATCTTCTCCCAGGGGAAGGACAAGAGGACTAGGATGAGATTCCAAGGTACACAGAAGGACAGCTTTCTTGACTTGTCTTCAGGAAACCCTTGAGTTGGGGGTTCATGTCATGTGTAGAGCCCATTTTCCTGGAGCACCAAAAGAAGTCATCTACAGAAGCCCTTATTAAGGCTGGGAAGAGACCAGAAGAATCTAACTCAAGGGTTCTGAAGTGGACCTTTCCTTTATTCACACCTGGCTTCCAGATGAGAAATTATTCAGATTGAGTCAAACACCGGACCAAGTGTCACCCACCGTGCTGGGTGCTTTGGGCATGAGGTCACTGAATCGCACTGAATTCAGGGGCTTTCCGGCAAAACCCATCAGCTGGCAGTCTACCCAGCCCCCGGTCCAAAGAGAATCCTCAACTCAAAGTATGCCTTTCAGGTGTTCCCAACGCCCCAGATCTTTTTGAATTCCCTCATTAAGATCAATTATGTTCAATGATTCTGAGCTGTCAGTTTTCAATATGTGTGTTCTAACTATTTGGAAAAATAAATAGGTCAGCATTCACCGAAATGGGCTAGTTACCGGACTATGTGCCTACCCGCAATGCCCACTCACCATCCGGGCTACATGAGAGTTTTAAGACGTTTTGCTTCCGTGTGATTCCTTTATAATCACCAGACATTTCGCTTTTGGAGAACAGAAGCCCAGTGACGCTGAGAGACAAATTCTTGTCTATTTGGGTCCAGTTGCTGACACATGTGGAATCGAGTGGTCTTGTGGTTGACCTTGTGGTCATCTAGTTGCCTGTCACCGGATCCTTATTAAGGGTTCACCTAACAAATTATATTATATATATTAAGTTTGATTTACCGCTTCTAATGTGTTTACTGCTTCCTCCATATTGATACAGTCCAAGAGGAAAGGGACGGGAGGGAACTGCCTGGCGTGGCAGCCAGGGGCGGTCACCTGTTAACACGAGCAACTCACCTGTCAGCGTGTCCTGGGAGAGAAGTTCTGTGGCCCCTCTGGTACAGATGAGGAAACCAAGGCTCAGCAGACCGGTGTCGCTCGTCCAAGGTCAAATACCGGGGAAGGGTGTGAACCCGGGGCTATCTGACAAGGCCCTGCCCCTTCATTTGTTCCTCTGGCTCCCTTTAGCCAGACATAGGCGTCTCAGGCCCCCTTACGGAATGGCACTTCATCGTCACTCGTTTTTCATGTCATCGCCAGGAAAGTCACATTATATTTGGAAGTTGAGTAGAAGGCGCGGCAAGACTGTGTGTGAGCCCTTTCAAGACACATCCCCCAAATGTTGTCCCTAAATGGAATACCAGCTGTCAGATTTTTCTAGACATTCTGACAACACGCGCGGCAGAAGGAAGTAAAGCGAAATCATCAACGGGGGGGGGGGGGGGGAATCGTTTCTGTGAAAGGCATATGGCAGAGCTGTTCTGCGCCATCCAGTGCCTCGGGATGATGGACGAGAGAAATAAATGTCAAAGGAGGGGACGCGGGCCGGGTAGCTCCCTAGCTCCCAAAGCATCACTGCGCAGACATGCGGGTTACGTGCCCACCCCTGGCTGGACTAGATATGTGACCCTGCGTAAGTTCTCTAGAAACTCTCAGCCTTCCCTTCTTCACCTCTGCAATGCAAAGATTGGACAATGACGGTCACATCCAGCTTCAACAATTTCTGGCTCAGCGGAAGGTCAGAAAGAATTTGCAACCAAATCTAAGGTCTCCAGGCCAGCCGTCCCTGCTGAAGCTGCAGAATTCCTATTGGGATGTCAAATGCACACCCAGATGGGGAGCCTTGTCCCATCACCTGGCCGTGCACGTTGGGTATTTCAGGCCCGTCCAAATGAAAAGGGCATAACACGTCTCCTACACCATCTGCTCTCGGTTTGCCCGGTGCCATGAATTTCCTTAAATAAAACCTGTTCTCTGCGGGTGGAGGTTAAGGTGGAGCGGAGGGTCCGTGGCAGGTGGTGAGACAGGACACAGTTTTCAGAGAGATTTGGGACTTCAGACAGAAAGGGATTTTTTTCTTCTATCTGGGAATCCTTCACGGCAGTCCGGCAGGAAAGTTTTCTGGAGCCACGAGTGAGGAGTGATGAGATTCCGAGACACGAGGTAGACAGCTAGAGGACGGGTTTTGATTAGTACGCCTGGTCGTTGAGGACTCCAGCTCTGCACTCTGGACAGGCCTGGCTGAAAATCCTGCTTTGTCCTGTCTGAGGTCACTTGCCTGAGACACTTACATACACACAGTAAGAGCCTAATGTTCTTCATCCGTGAAACGGGAATCACACAATGACTGCCTCGTGTGGCTGGGACATGAGGTGACACGTGAGATTACTTTGCATAAGGCTGAACACAGGAGTGAGCACTCGAAACAGACAACGAAACAGAACTAGCTCATCCCTAGCCCCAGGTCTGTTCTCCTGATTTGATTTTTTTTTCCCAGAGACGTCGTGCGTCCCCACTGCTAGAATGCCACATCATCTCTGAAGGATGGCACAGGGACCAAATGTGCAGGGTTTGAACATTCTTCTTGACACCTTCACTCCTAAAGTCAAGTCGATGCCAACATCGGAGGTGCTAAAAGTACCAGTCAGGACTCTTGGTTTTAAGTAGCAGCAACTCAACCCAGACGCCCTTAAACTAAAAAATATTGGCAAAGGGATGAACTTTGGCTGACCTGGATCGAAAGAGCTCAAGCGACATTCCCTCGTCCTCCCAACCCCCAGTCTGTCACTGTCTCCTTCCCAGTCTCTGTCCTTCTTTCCTCTCTGTTGGCTTCGTTCTTGGGCAGGCTGTCTCTCCCCGAAGTGACAGGATTCTCTCCCTGAAGATTCACCTCCATTCCAAGAAGGGGCTCCCATCAATCCTGCTCGGCCCGTATGCCTAACCCCGAACCCAGCCAAGAGCTTGGCACACTCTACTTGGCCAGTCTGGTTTGCTGCAGGGGGAAGGTGGAGCCCTGGACCAAGAGTTCAGTCGGTCTGAAGACTGAGCTACAGATCCCCAAACCAAAAGGTGAATTACGTTCCCAGAAGAGGAAGGTCTGTCGGAAAGGCCAGAACAACACCTGGCCACCTCACCAAGGGTCCACAGTGGAACCCTCCAAGCAAGACCTGGCCGTCCGATGGCTAGAAACCTGAGACGATTTTATGGTAGAGAAGGAGCCAGAAGGGTGGCCCTTCTTCCCCTTAACAGGTATCATAAAACATGGCAGTCTCACTGCTATTCGGCCACATCATTTATCTCTGTCTGCAGGTCTTGCCTGGGGTACCTGAGCATTCTTGGTCTCGCTGATGTATAGAAAATTCACTTTCAGGGGCACCCGGGTGGCTCAGTCGGTTGAGCGTCCGACTTCGGCTCAGGTCATGATCTCGTAGGTCGTGAGTTCGTGTCCCGTGTCGGGCTCTGTGCTGACAGCTCGGAGCCTGGAGCCCGCTTCGGATTCCGGGTCTCCCTCTCTCTCTGCCCCTCTCCCGCTCGTGCTCGCTCCCTCGCTCTCTCGGTCTCTCAAGAGTAACTAAAAATATTTTTTAAAAATGACAAAAAAAAAAGAATATTCACTTTCAGGAGCTCTTAATTAGTTCCACTTTAGGCTATGGAAATATTCAGTTTCATAAAATCATAAAATGTGAGACCTGGAAGGATCACAGAGCAGTAATAGCTCCCAGACTTGGTAGTTCTGGCTCATTGTGAGAATCACCTAAGATGGGTTTTGTATTGTTTTGTTTTTAAACATTCCTGAGCCCCGAGCTCCCTGCCAGAAATATCACTTACATAGAGGTCTGTGTGGGGGCAATTAATCAGAATTGTTATGATTCTGGTTCGCCTCATTTGGGAGCCAAAGCCTCCAGACACGCAGCCCCATTTCGAAGAGACTGAGCCAGAGGGATTATGAGCCCAATACGTCCAGGGTCACCCAGCCAGTCCGTGGCAAAATCCGTGCAGACTCCAGGAGAAAACTCCAAGAGTCACTGCCTGTCATTTGCCGAGTGGAGCAGTGTGAATCTGTTTTGTTCCGTTTTGTTTTTAATCTTTATTATTTGAGAAAGAGACAGAGAGCAAGCAGGGGAGGGGCAGAGGGAAAGAGAGAGGGAGACACAGAATCCGAAGCAGGCTCCAGGCTCTGAGCCGTCAGCGCAGAGCCCGACGCGGGGCTCGAACCCACAGGCCTCGAGATCATGACCTGAGCCGAAGTCGGCCGCCCAACCGACCGAGCCACCCAGGCGCCCCTAAATCTGGTAAAATAACAAAACAAAACCTGTCTGATGCTTGAGCTCACAAACCCAGGTCCTGCCATATAGCATCCAGGAGTCTGTAGGTGTTCAGGACTTGCTACCAAGCTTTCAAGAAAACTGGAGACCCCACTTCTATGTGCTCCTGTGTCAATGTCCCCCCATGTTCCTTCTGGGCTCCTATGTCGACCACTCTGCTGGAAAGAGAGCTCGGGCCCCATGGGAAGAGAAACATGGAAAAGATTGCCAAGCATGATACATTCTTGCCATTTTCCGTGTTCAGTTGCAAGTTCCTCGAAAAGAGTTACCATACGACCCAGAAATTGGACTCCTACTTGGATCTGGACCCAAGAGCACTGGAAACACGTCCACCCAAAAACTTGTATAAGAATGTTCTAGCAGCGTTATCCATAATTGCCCCAAACTGGAAACAACCCAAACGTCCATCAGCTGGTGAACGGAGAAACAAAAGGTGGCACAAAGAGAAATAAAGGACCAACACATGCTACAGCATGCATGGGCTGGGCCAAGTTAAAGAAGTAAGACGCAAAAGGCTACACGTTGTACATTTGCATGTATCTGCTATGCCCGATGCCCCGACTAGGTATCTCCGTAGAGACAGAAAGGAGATTAGCGATTGCCAGGGGCTGGGGAGGCGGGAATGAAGGGACAAAGCGTGACTTCTAACGTGTGTGGCGTTTCTTTTTAGGGTGACGAACACATTCTGGAATTGGGTAGTGGGGATTCTTTCCCAACCTGGTGAATGCCACTGAACTGTCCACGCTAAAAGGCTGAATGTTACGGTATGGGAATGCCATCTCAATTAAAAATAAGCAAGTATCGACAGACCAGTCCATGGGGCGCCTGGGTGGTTCTGTCGGTTAGGCATCCGACTCTTGGTTTCAGCTCAGGTCGTGATCTCACAGTTCGGGGGCTCGAGCCCCACGCCGGGCTTCACGCTGCTGGTGCGGAGCCTGCTTGGGATTCTCTCTCTCTCTCTCTCTCCCCGTCCCTCTCCCTCAAAATAATAAATAAACATAAAAAAAAAAAAGAGTCCGATCATTACAAAAATTTAAAGATCAGGCTCTATGAGAGCAAAACATTCAGGAGAAGCCTCCTAGGGAAGAGAGGTTTGGGGTACGCCCAGAAGAAATGAGAGGGAAGGTCAGCGGGCACCCCCAGCAGAGAGAACGGGCGCCAAGCCTTGGACTGCATCGCACAGTCTCGTGTGGGGATGCGTGGGGACCCCTGCTCGCCTGAAACAGAAGCTGCTCGGCAAGGAGGCACAGTGGTCTAGGAGCAGAGGTGGGAAAGGGACAGGAGGTGGTCGGCGGTCCTCCCAGCTGAGCTGAGATGCTGGATGGCACGCGCTTCCCCAGCAAGAAAGCGTTTGCAGAAAGGTTGCGGGAATCCGTGGCGCACACTAAGTGCTGCTTTGGGAAGGTGAGTTTCACTGCAGCCCGGAACGAATTCACGAGGGAAGGGACCACGGCAAAGGTCTGGGAGCACTGCTCGGATGCTCACTCCAGCACGGGAGAAAAATGAGCAGACCTTTCCTCCAGCCCTCAGGGGATACAAGGACGTCGTGCACTTCTCTGGCAATTCACAGCTGGGCGTGGCTTTCACTTTTTGTATCCGCTCATTCATCTTTGAGATGATGCTCGACATTAGCAGAACAGTTAGCATCACCTCCTTGCACAGAGAGAGAAACTGAGGCTCAGAGAGGTTCAGTCGCTTGCCCCGGGGCTGTTCCTACGCGGTGGTTAAGAGAAGCGCGCTAACCCGGAGTCACAGGTCATCCTGGGCTGAGCCCGAGTTCTGCTGGGGAAGCAAACCCTAGACACAGAGTAAAACCCCAAACTGTAGCACAGTGCAAATGTGTGAGAGCCGAAGACGGGCCTTGAATTATTATCAACAAACACATTAACCCGGGGCGGGCTGTACCGTCAAGCACATCAGGGGTTTGAAGTGGCTTTTCTTTGGATCTTCCTATCGCTGAGTGTCCTGTCGCTAAGCGAAAGGTCAAGAAGGCAGAGTTTGTGCAGAAGTTTTAAACCCGGGTGTTAGAACCAGACCCTGGCCCAAGCCCCACCTGCGCCATTGGCCAAATGAACTTGGACTCCACCTCGTGGAGCTTCAGAGGCTCCCACCTGTCAAGGGACAGTCACACACCCAGCTCTCACAGGGACGGCCGCCATGCAGGTCTGTGATGACACGTGTAGAGCACACGGCGTGCGCCTGGCCTACTCAGGCGGGGTTCAGTAAGTGAAGGCAAGTTTTGAAAAGGTTTCCGGGGGCGCCCGGGGGGCTCAGTAGGTTAAGTGTCCGACTTCGGCTCAGGTCCCGATGTCACGGTTCGTGAGTTCAAGCCCCGCATCCGGCTCTCCGCTGTCAGTGTGGAGCCCACCTGGGATTCTCTGTCTCCCTTTCTCGGCCCCTCCCCCCCCCACATTTTTCTCCCCCTCCCCCTCTCTCGCAAAAAATAAACATTAAAAAAGTTTTTAAAGGTTTACAAAAGAGAATTGGCACTCCGTGGGCACAAACATGCCCTAGTACCTTCATGTATCCTCAGTCTTCACAACAAGGCAGTTTTTACTACTCCCATTTTATAGATGCTCCCATTTTATAGATGAGGACATTGAGGCCGGAGGAAGTTTTGCTTGCCCAAGGTCACACAGCCGAGAGGTGGAATAGCTATGATTTAGACTTGGGTCTGGCTCCGAAATCATGACTTTTTTTACTCTGCCACACGATTTATGACAACGTGAGAACTGGATGTCACGGGATTCTCGTGGAGGCACAGAAGCTGAAATGATGATGTTTCAGGGCCACCGAGAGGAGCAAGCTGGGAGTGCCACTCTGCTTATAGGACTTTGGTCTAGACTGGGATTTGCATGGCCTCGAGTACACCCTATTAGGTCTCCAGGCCTTTCCTCCTTCCTTATCTCTCCCCTCCTACTGCTTTGAAGGATTTTCAGATCAAAGGTGCGGCCGCTCTCCTGCGGGATAATCCTGTCGCCTGTAACCTTGTTTTCCGAGTGTCCTTCACAAAGAAGGGCTTCAGCCAAAAATTTCTCCCTCAGCGTAATCACACAATTTTTCTCGGCCTTCGCTAGCCCTCAGGAAGGAAAGGTAGATGACTGCCTTCAGAAGCATGTTTATGCTGAGGAACTTCCCAGAATAAATTAGCCAGCCCTCGGAAAGTGCCAGATACGCCACTTTCCCATCCTCCTATTTTCAGCCCTGGTTCTTTCCTTCTTAAACGCCACCTCCTTTTTTCCTTACCGAGGGAGGGCTGGCACTTTTTTTTTTTTTTTTATATTTGCCCAGTCCTGGGACAGGGGCATCTTGGCACCAAAGAAATCTTCTTCCTCTGGGTAAGAATTTGTAAGATTCTAAGACCCAGACATGATCAGCAAGTTGAGAACGGAACCAAAAATACTTTCAGTCACCCAAGGGAAGCAAAAGCCCAGGGGATCCAGGATTAAAGATAACAAGACAGCACCCAAGAGGGGCACCCGGGTGGCTCAGTCGGTTGAGCGTCCGACTTTGGCTCAGGTCACGATCTCATGGATCGTGAGTTCGAGCCCCGCGTCAGGCTCTGTGCTGCCAGCTCGGAGCCTGGAACCTGCTTCGGATTATGGGTCTCCCTCTCTCTCTGCCCCTCCCCCGCTCCTGCTCTCTCTCCCTCTCTCAAAAATAAATAAAAACATTAAAACAAAAAAAGACAGCACCTAAGAGTGCAGAAATAATCAACAAGTGTTGGGGGTGGGGGCAGAGCTGCGTCACGGGGCCCTGGGTCTCTGTGAAACGTGGCTTGCTGGAGAAACCCTCCTGATGTAATTTACGGAGGCCCCCTGACAAGCCCCCCGACACCCCTTCTCTTAGGGAAAGCTCCATTTGTCTTTGGAAACATCCCCGGCTTCCCACTTCTTCCCTGTGATTTCCAGGGATTTCAGAGGAGCCCCCGAATGTCAAGGGGAAGACGTACTTGAAATTGAATGACTTTTAGGTTCTTGAACGGCATGTGGACCCTACCTTGACCTTTTTCTCTTGCCATTCTTCTTTCGTACAGAGAGATTGCAAGCAATATGGAGGGAAATTGCGTTTCTTTCCCCCGCGCCCGCACACACACCTCCTCTCTCCATGCCATAATCCGATCCGATCCAAAGAAAAACCACTTTCCCTCAGCTGGAGGTTTGCAAAGGTAGAGTATAACGTCCAGCAGAAGGACCTCTTTTCAAAATGGAAGGTAATCTGAAAATGTTCAGCTGTTCTTCCAGCATTGGGTTTCTTTTTTTTTTTTTTTAAGTTTATTTATTTGTTTTGAGAGAGAAGGAGAGAGCATGAGTAGGTGAGGGGCAGAGAGAGAGAGAGGGAGAGAGAGAGAATCCCAAGCAGGCTCCATGCTGTCAGTACAGAGCCCGACGTGGGGCTCGACCTCACAACCATGAGATCATGACCTGAGCCAAAATCAAGAGTCAGACACTCAACTGACTGAGCCACCCAGGTGCCCCCTGGCATTGGGTTTCTTAACGTCTGAATCTGAAGAACCATCTTCCCCGATACCCCCCACCCTATGTCCCTAACACACACACACGCACACGAGTGTGCGCACACACACACACACACACACATACACACACACACCTGTCAGGTCCCCAGCAATTCAAACTCTATCAAATTTTTTGGCCCCACCTAGTCCTACTGAATCAAAAATTCTGGGGGTGGGGCCTAGCAATTCCCTAATCACCTGAAGAACTTATTAATTCATAAATTCCTGGCCTTCACCCCCAGAGATTTTGATTCGGGAATTCTGCGGTGGGACCCAAGAATTTACATTTACATCAAACTCCCAGATGGTGTTGTTGCCACTGGTCCAGTGAGTAGCTCTGCTGTACACAGCTTCCCAGCTGCCTCCAGGGCACAGATCTCTTTCATACGCTAAGTGGTAAACTGTGTGCAAAGATCACGGGTGCACAGACAGATGGGGAGGGGAGGGGGGTGGTGCAGACTCAAAGAAGGAAAAGAAGTTCTGGTATAGGAAGCAATGCATGGAAGAGAGATCTGTTCTGCCTCGGCACACTTGATCAATACTTTACTTTCTGGTGATTTCCATCTCTCTGTCTCTGGTCCATATTACTTTCCCAACTGATGCAGACCTACCAATGGTTTCTTAAGGGCCTTATAAAAATGCTGTTGATGGGGCGCGTGGGTGGCGCAGTCGGTTAAGCGTCCGACTTCAGCCAGGTCACGATCTGGCGGTCCGTGAGTTCGAGCCCCGCGTCGGGCTCTGGGCTGATGGCTCAGAGCCTGGAGCCTGTTTCCGATTCTGTGTCTCCCTCTCTCTCTGCCCCTCCCCCGTTCATGCTCTGTCTCTCTCTGTCCCGAAAAAAATAATAAATAAACGTTGAAAAAAAAAATGCTGTAGCCCAACAAAAGGATGAAAAGAATACAATCCCAGGACCCAAGGGCAGACCCCTGGTGCCGCAGGATGTGGGGGCCTGTGCGAGGTCTGACAGAGCTTTGTGACTCTCTCCTGGGTTCCCACCGGTCCTGTCCACACAGCATGTGGACTTCACCGAAATCACCTGGTTAAACACAGATCACTGGCCCCATCCCTGGAGTTTCTGATTCGGTAGACTGGGCGTGGGGTCCAGCATGAGCACCTGCATTTTTAGTAAGCTCCCAGGGATGGGGGTGCCTGGGCGGCTCAGTCGGTTAAGCGTCCGACTTCGGCTCAGGTCATGATCTCGCGGTTTGTGAGTTCGAGCCCCACGGCGGGCTCTGTGCTGACAGCTCGGCGCCTGGGGCCTGCTTTGGATCTGTGTCTCCCTCTCTCTCTCTGCTCTTCCCCCGCTCATGTTCTGTCTCTCTCTCCTTCAAAAATAAGTAAACATTAAAAAAAAATTTTTTTTTAAAAAAAACCTCCCAGGGATGTGTATGCTGCTTGCCCAGGGACCCCTCCTTAGAACCCCCCCTGGCGTGCGTAACTCAAGTAATGCCAGAAGTCATTTAGGGTCATCCCGACCAGCAGCCACCCAAGAACAATTCTGGAAGGTAAGTTGCTTCCGGCCCAGCGTGAAAACGTAGGGAAGCATCTGAATCTAGCAGCTGCCTCAGAAATGGGAGCCCGGCGTTCTGCAGAAACCGACACAGCCGTGCCTGGACGGTGCCTTTCGCGAAACTCCAAAACGTTACATTTCTCTTCTTGCGCAGAAAGTCACTGGCGCTCTACTGCACCCGGAAGTTTGTACCCGCCTCTGAGCATCACACCTCTCTTGGCTTCTGGTCAAGTTTTGACTGTTCCGCACGGTTTGCCAGAGGACGTGGGGTTCAGTGTCCGAGGATGGTCCGGGGCATGCTTGTCGGTGTGACCCGTCTTCAGCCTCGGAACTGGGCTTGTTGACGAGGAGGAGGCCAGCCTGTCTCACTGTGTCATTTCTCTCTTCTCTCTCCCCCCTCTCCCCACTCCCCCACCCCCACCCCGCGTCTCCTTGCCCTCCGCTCCCCCACCCCAACCCCCACCCCAGTGCATGCGCAGAAACAGAACAGGCAGACCTGCGTCCGCAAGAGCCTCATCTGCGCCTTCGCCATGGCCTTCATCATAAGCGTCATGCTGATCGCGGCCAACCAGATCCTCCGGAGCGGCATGGAGTAGGCCGCCCCCCCACCGGGCTGCGTGCCCAGCTCACCGCGCATGCGCATGCCCAGCGGGCAGACTCTGTTCCTCCGCAAAAGCAGATACGGTTGCAGACCAGGCAAGGTCGGGCGAAGACCCCCCAAGGCTGCAGTGCAACAGGTGTTGCCCATTCACTTCATCTCCTTGGCAGGGACACCAAAGGGCTGTCTTAAATGCTTTAATGGTTTTGTTTCCTAATGCAATAAAATAGCCAGGAGTTCCCAGTGACTGCTTCAACCACCCCTAGGAACTCTGAAGAGAGACTTCATTTCCATCCCGGGATTCCAGGGGCCACCCAGGCTGGCGGTGTTAAGAGAGCAAGGGCGAGGCGTCAGCCCGCGGCCACCTCCGTGCCCCCCGTCCTTTCAACCCCAGGGGTCCGCTGGAGACTCCCGGCTGCGGGAACCCTCAGTCCCAAGAGTCTGGCTGCTGGGTTGCTACGGAAGAGGGGGCTTCCTTCCTCCACCCAGTGGAGCCCCCCCCACCCCCCACCCCAAGGCGTGAGGGGAAAGCCATCGAGCGGGGTGCAGCGCCGCACCCCTTCGCTTCCGTTCTTACTGCCTTTTCTAGAGGACTCTTGTTGGCAGAGTTGGGGAGCTCTCGGTTTCCGTCGGCACTTGGCTTTCTGTTCCTAGAGCCCATCGCGCACCAGCATTTTGGAATCTGCAGAGAGCCTTTCTCCCGGCTTTTGCCACCTGTGCTGCCATTAGTGGAAAAAAAAAAAAAAAAGCATTCTCGTGGGCATCCCTGTAACATAGACATGTAGACAGACGTATATACTGGGCTCCTTCGTGTGTGACATCCCCCTTTCCTAATCGCTTACTCCCGGTATCAGCTCGTCCTCCAACATGCGTCCCCGCCTCTTTCGGGTGGGCCAGGTAGTTCGGGGGTGGGGGGTGCGGGGAGGGCCTGGGACCTTCCCACCCCACTAGCCCGGAGTCGCGGAGCCCGAACCCGCCTCCGTGCCAGCAGACCTCCGTCAGCGAAGGGCCTCGAGCACCTTATCTTCTCCTCCATTTCCAACTTGCTTTGTTAGTCCTCCCCCGAGCAAAAGAGAAATACGGTCCACAGTGGAAAGACGGAAACGTACATCACCTCTTGCAGCGGTCAGATTCTGCAACTGACTCGTTTTCCCCCCACCCGGGGAAACAAAGAGACGTGAAGCAGCGCAGCCAGAGGTAATTCGCTCCTGCCTGCGGAGTACTTCTGCTGGGGGGGGAGGGACCCGAAGCCCAGGGTCCCTCTTCAGTGGCATGTCAACCTGCAGTTTCCCGACTTTTCCTAGACGCCGTATCAGCCACCGCTATTGATTCAAGCTTGCAGAGTCCGATCGGCCCATAACCTTTCCGTGCCGTGTTTTCCTTTGCACTTTTCCAAGCTCAGGTCTTTATTTCTCTAGTAGAATGGTGTCGCGCCCCTTTCTTTCCGTTGCATCCTGAAGCTACGTGCTTTTTCCCCTCTCCCTTTTCCCCTGTCTTCCAGTATGGAGGTGCCAGAGTGTCTCATCTCTAGGTTTTGCCGGGGGGAGGGGGGGTCCCCTGAACCCCTCCCTCAGGGGCCCCTCCCTCTCCGTTTTCTCCCTTTCCGCCTTTTCCAACCTGACTTGTCCTTTTAGGGTCTTTTTCCAGTTCGACTCTGCAAGCACTTCCTGCAGCAGCCTGGGGGGGGGGGGTTGGGGGCAGCTGTAGAAACTTCCCCACGGTGGGAGCCCGCAAATATTCCTGATGAGCACAAGTAAAACTAGGGTTTGAGCCATAGTACGGAGCAGGTGTGAGCTCCCGAGAGCCCTGGGGGTTGAGGGTCCTGCTGGGAAAATGCCCAGAGTCTTACGGGGAGTTCCTTCCAGGCCAAGGAAGGCAACAGCCTGCCTCTCCCCCTTGCCCGCTCCATCCTGCCACAGTACCCAGTGCACGTCTGCCTCCTCTCTCTCCCCCTGCCCGACTCCCCACGGTCCCTTCAGGATGGGCTTCCAGAAGGAAGACAGGTCCGAGCACAGAACACTAACACAGAAGACGACTGCGTCATTAGTTTTTGCCCCAAGCAGCTTACCTTCCCCCCCCCCCCCGCCCACAACTGGACTTGGATGGGAAGGACCCCCTGAACCTCTAGGCCGTGCCCTCCTGGGGAGCCAAAGTAGACTAAATAGAGACCCCGGGAGGACTCCCAAAGGCCGCTGCCCCGTGAGAGGGGATCGCAACACTTCTTCAAAGGCTGGCTGTCTGCAAGTTCTGTGCCTCCCCCTGGAGAACCGGGTCCCCGAAGGATGTGCGGCTTAGAAGAGAAATGAGCCGCTGTGCAGGGGCAGAGAGTAAAGAGAGCTCTGGAGAGGCACCAACAGCCTGTTCGAGGCCTCGGCATCCTCTCCCTGAACAGGACCCTTTTCCTCTCCCAGTGACCCGCGAATCCTACCCAGGAGGGATTCGAGGAGCAGGCGTCCCTTGCAGGGAGAGAGGACGAAAAGGAAGCTATAGAACTTTCCTCTGGGGTGGGCTGGCGTTGACCTGCCACCATGGTGGCGTCACGCATGGCACCCAGGAGCTGAAGTGTGGGGAGACAGCCCAGAGTTAGAGGCGCTCCTGACCCTTTGGGAGGCGAGAGCTTGTGTCTGCGAGGTAAGCCCTGGCTGCTTTGCCTGGACAGTCTTTCAGAGGTGTCGGGATTCTTTGTAAGACTTAAGATGTTGACTTTCTGCAGCCCCACCCCAGGTCCTGTCCATTCCACAGCTACTTCAGCCCCGTGCCCCCCCCCCACCCCCACCACGCACACACACAGCACTTATGATGCTCATGGTTAAAGCGTGGCTCATTCTTGCTGTAAGAACACGTGCCCCCCAGACCACACAAGGGATGATCGGGGAGGCATTTTGCTAGGGGGACAAGGGATGCAGACCCTGGTCCCCTTGGCCCCACAAAAAAGCTGTCTCCTATCACTCCAGAAGCAGACAGAGCCCCCAGACAGGACCCAGCATGGGAACTATTAGAAGTGGCTTCCAGAATGTGCGTGGGTCCCACGTGACCAATCTGTAAAAAAAAAGAGGGGGGGTGATGTTGCCATGGCAACCCTCGCATTCCACCCTGAGTTTGCCAAGGCACACAAAAATAGGGAACATTTTCTTAAAGAACACCGGGCTCCGTGCACCCATATCCCCCCTGGTGGGGTAAATTACTCTCAAAAAAATCTGGCGGTTTCTCTGGTGTTTTGAAACCGTCCTTCCATGTGCTCAGGAGAACAGGAGCTACCTGAAAGCCGGGTGGTATTCTCCCCACCCCGCCTCCTCCCCCCCCCACCCTTCCCAGGGCCCAGAGCAAGGACCCCTTCATCTGGGCGAAAAGGCAGAAATGTCATTTGGAAGGCAAAAAATATTTTAAGCCTCAATCTTTAAAAGCATCTGTTGGCCTGTTGAGACGGCTCTCCCACAAGCCAGAAATGTGAACTGAAGTGAACTGAGGTTTACGTGGGGTCTTAGGCAAGCCCAGAGGCTTCTGAACTTTCTAGGTGTTTTATTTGCAGAGAACAAGACGTGTACCGCGAGGTGTGTCCTTTCTCCATACCTGTCCCCCGTCTCAAGTCGCACATGACGAGTGGCCTGTCGCGGTTAGCCAGAGAACCTAGTGAAAGCTGGCAAGGTCATGCTGAGGGTCATGCCCCTCACCTCCCCTGCAGAGAATCGTTAAGTGACGCATCTAAGAACTGGGAGGGGGAAATTTCTCGTTCATTCTAAATGCCTTCTCTAGGCTTCAGTTCAGACTCAGGTTATAAATCAAAGCGAGTTTTGCTCTTAGCTTGTAGCTGGCAGCCTCCCCGGGACCATGACTGAAGAGGGAGGGTGTGATGGCCAAGCGCAGGTCCTGGGGTTGGCTGGCCTGGCCACGTGTGTGGCTACATGTCATGAAACCCTGTTTGTGCTGTGCCATTTTCTCTCCATGGTCGCGGTCGCTGCTGAGCTCTGCTCCTCCCAGCTGGAGGTCCCCAACCAGACTGGGTCATTTCACTGCACTGTTTCTCCAAAAGCCCATGGCGATAGTATTACTCACCCTGCTCCACGGAGTTGTAGGGAGATCTGGAACCCCACTGCAGGGAACAGTCCCTTTTCCCATAGCGCCACGATGATACAGACGGGCCGAGCCTAGGCTTCCGGACTCGGGCACATACCGGTTGTATTCCCAGGAGGACTACTCTCTGGAGAACGTCTGTCTGCAGTGACCCGAGTTCACAACTTTCCCGTTGGCCTCTTCAGGGATCCTCACGGGCCTAAGAGTCTGGAACCTTAAGCCCTCGCCATAGCCGTCTTTCCTCACCTCCCGGAAGGGGTTGGGGGGGGAGGGAAAGATCCGTCAGAAATAGCAAAGTAACATTTTTCAGCAGCTAGGGGTTTCCAGTGGAATTATTTGAACCACTAGCAAAGTGGAGGAGGGGCGGGCTGCCCCTTGTGGACCCTGTCTCCACAGCCATCTAAATGTCAGAACTGTCCAGCTTCACTTCATACTTCCTTTGACTAAATCACTCAGGGGACTGTCCTCAGCTATATGGCCTTGCCATTGACACTTGGTTGGGGGAGGAATAAGGTCAAATGCACACACCAGCCACACACTTCTCTTAGTCTGCCGTGCTCGTTTGCTAATGCGCATGGCCACAGCGCATGACTATGGTTTCTACTTTATACTGGTTTTGGGACCCTCTTTCTATGGTCTCAAGGGACGCGGTGACGAAGCTCGGAAAGTCTTCACGGCAAAATTAATTTGATTCCGTTGGCTTGAGGTAATAGCCGCAAAGAATCAGGTTTTGCCAGTCCCATAAGACAGCCCTCTGGACCCGGACAAGACTCGCCCAGCCCCCTGCCCCCTGCCTGCCCCGACTTTGGGTAGCTTAATCGGTTCAACACCCATGGTGGGTGGAGCCCTCGTCCGCCTCTTTTCCTTGAGCTTGATGGGTTGGCTTTCAAAACAGTGCTTCTCACAATGTTAGAAGTTATTGTCCGAGTGAAAGGGCTGCCGGGCTGGGATTTTCCAGGGGAGTAGAGGAGGAGGCTAATTAGGAAGGAATATTCCAGGGAATGAAAACTTCAAGGGTGGTGTTGCTGCATCCCTGGACCTGTGAGAGAAAAAGGAAGATTGTGAAGGGCTGCAGAGGCTGGTCTCTGGACGCTTTCCCTGAATCTGTGGCCTGCGGGGGACTGAGTGCCACGGGGCTGCCCATCAACCTGACCCCAGTGACACGGGTGGTGGCAGACATCAAGTGGAGGCCGTAGCTCGTCTTTCCTTGGGGGATGGGACATCTGCCAAGCTCAAAATGCCTCCCCCCCCCGGGGGGCATTGTGTCTGGGCTCAGACCTGTTGAACTGAGGCCAGGAGAGCGGAGGGTAGAGCCAGACCTAAGGGAGCACGATCGTGTGCAGGACCTCACATGCTTCGGCCACCCACCAGCCCGATCATTTGAGTGACGTTCCCTTCCGGGCCTCAGCTCTCTCATCGCTAAAGCAAAAGGAAAGGGAAACCAGAAGAGCCCGCCCATCGTGACTCTGTCCGTCTGAAACAAGTCAGGATGATGCCTAGGGTTGAGAGGGGCCGGATTCCCGCGTGAACTGGGGACTGGCGGTTTCTTTTCTCACACGGGTCCCAAGAGGCAGTTGTAATAAAGGATCTCTTTTGGTGTCCGTTGTCTGTAGGTGAAACGATGCAAATTGGTTTCCGTCAAATGTGTGGTGTGTTGCAAGTAAGAGGTTTTGTTGACTCCCTAAGGTCTTGCTGACTCAAGGGAACATCAAAGATGGGCTTAGCCAGGGTGAAAAGTAAGGGGATTTGATCACTTGATGGCAGATCACGGGCATGAGAATTCCGGGATCAGTAGAGTGAAACAAAGCCAGATCCCAGGACAAAGTGGGTGTCTCTCCATCTGAGAAAGCCTAACTGGAAGCTACTGAATAAAGAGCACAACTTCCGGTCATTTCTTTTTTCTTTTTCTTTTTGTTTTTTCCTGGCCATTCCGGTATATGTGATAATGGTTTGCAATTATTCCTAACACTGCAGAAGGGAGAGAGTCACCGTCTCTCACGATTGTCAGGAATGAGATTAGCAGTCTGGGGAGACCAGCCGCTGCGAGGTGGTCTCTTGGAGGCTGAGGGATGCTGAGCACAGGTGCCTGCTTTGGAAACACCGACCCTGGTGAGGGGTCGAGGGCAGGACAAGAGTGACCGCTGGACGCATAAAATCCCTAGCCCTTCTGCCCCATGACAACATAACATCCTAGGTTTCTGTCCCTTTACCTCTACCTGAATTGGACTGAGATTTTCACATAAGCTTGTTTTCATAGAAGCCCTACTGACCTTCCCTGGAAAGACCCAGATTGGTCCGGAAAGGAATGGGTCCTCTCGGCTCCTGGTAGAATCTTACACAAGCCAGGGTCTCTCGGCTCTCCCCAAAGAAAATCAAAGGATATTCCTCCTTTCTGACCTGGAAATCTGGTTTCAGGGGTCCTTGAATGGCTTCTTAGTGGGGTTTGACTTCCCCCCCACCAGTTCTGAAATCCAAGAAGAAGCTGTTTATCCAAGGACTAACCAAAGACCGTGCCCTTGGATGGAAATCAGATCCAGAAAGTCTGGTCAGGCAGTAGGCTGGCAAACTGTCATCTTTTGAGGATGGGAGGGGGTGGGGTCAGTGAGCCTAGGAATCATTAGACTGGAGACGTGACTTGTTTCTCAAAGCACAGTATAGTTAGTGGCTGGAGCAGACTGGAGCACAGCTAAGGATCCTAGGATCAGTATGCCTGGAGCCTGACAGCTCTCGTTTCCAGAATGGGCCACTCAGACTGAAATCCTGGGTCACAGTCTTCCCATTTACCTCATTCATGTTCCTTTTTTTTTTTTTTTTCTCATTCCGTGTTAGATGATTATTTCTGCTATTAAGTGATGGGAGTCAGCAGACTAGTCAAAAGGAAATCTTTATATAAAATGTAAATATTAATATAAATTAACTTGGCATGCAACTTACTAATCCAATGAAGTATATATTATTAATATGTCCTCTTAGTGTATAAAGGAAAACTGACTGCCATATTTACCAGATGTTTTCTGTAACCAGACTTGTCTGTAAATATATAATCTGTATAAAAAAAGAGTCTAATTTACCATTATTTATGCAATAGAAAAAAATAAAAGTTTTTTTTTTCTTTTGAGGAGAGATTCAGTTCATTATCTGTGGTGTGGCTTGCAAACCTGTCACGAAATTCACTCCTGTGACCCTGGAGGGCGACCGGACCCATTTGGACGGCAGTCCGGCATCACCTTCTTCCTAGAAGCAAGGATCAGGAAAGCGGCTGGGGATCTGGTCCTCACGGTCGGGCTTTGGAAGGGAATGATTGGCATAAGGGGGGATAAGCTGGTTATGGATCATATGGTGAGAAGAACAAAACATCTTCTGGCCAGGGGCAGACATTTGCAGACACCCAAGCAATGGTGTCACCCTTTCGGGATTGCATTTGCCAAATTCTTCCCCAATGTTAGCATTCAGGCATTACATAGCTTTCCCTTAAACTTCTGGAATTTGCAGTGTTATTGGAGCTTCTCAGGCATAAAAAGAGACACCCATTCCCTTCTATCAATAGGGAAAAGAAGAACACCACAAAGTTAAGTGACTTAAGGACACTAAGAGATCCCGCTTGAGTTTGGACCAGAACCTTGACCTCCTGATGCCAGAAACCATGAGGGCATCTCCTATTTTTTCTTTACTTTTCAAAGGTAAAGCACTTTTCACACGTTTCCCCAAATGTCTTGTACTGAGGCAACAAGCTGAGTATCCATTTGGGTAGACTCTCCCAGGATCTCCCAGGAGACCCCTTGTTCACTGTTGCATTTTATACACCTTCTCGGGGGGCAACTTACATGGTAACATCACTAAGCATTTGTTATCGTTTAAAAATTCTAAAAATAGAATGTTCTCGGCATAAAACACATGGTTTTCTCTCTGCTAAAGGGGGCCTCTGGCAAATTCCAAGTGATAATAACTTGGATTTTATCCTCTCTGATCTGATTTTTAATATATATTTTTTTATCATCAAGGAGCATTTAGTCACGAATATGTATACTTCTGGGGTAATTACCCCAGCATGGAGTGTCCTGCAGGATAAAAGTCCCACGGGGGTGAGGTGGGGCGACAAATCTCTGACCCCTGAACCACAGAGACAGTGAAGCCTGACCATTGGCTCAGACCTGGTAAATCAAAGCTCTCCCTCAAGTTATGAACGTACCTTTGAATCCCATGGGGATTTTTCCATAATTTGGGTGGTGCCGGCCACTTGTGTGGCCAGAAAGCTCTTCTGGCTTGAGCGATGGTCAGCAATCAGCCCTGCAGCTCAGAGCCAGCCAGAACCCTGCTCTCTCACATCCAAATGTCCTAGGATGAGGAAGAAGGGCAGGCGCCTCGATGCAGAAGAGCTTCCGGGCTGTGCGAAGGGGACACGCTGGCTCAGACTGGGTTCACTGCCTCAAGTGGCAGGCCAGGGATCGGGAGCCATCCCCCCGAGCGGTCCCTCGGTAATGCTCCTAGTAACGCGATCTCGGGAAGTATTTCCCAGGCTGGGGTTGCAGTTGAAACTCACATGCCCTAAGCACAGCAGCAGAGACGTGTGTGGGGCAGCAGAGACCTCTGCTCTCCCTCCCAGGGAGGTGCCACTGGCTCCTGAACTGGAGGCACTTCGTGGTCTTCCCCCACCTGCCTTGCCAAAGCCAAGGCCGTGGCTGCCAGGAAGCAAAGGGGTGGGAGCGGTGTTTGCGGGATAGATGACACTCCCCCTCCCCGGTCTTCCCTGAGGTTAATAATCTGGATGACAGCAGGAGAAAACAGAGCGGAAAGGGGGAATGAATTGTCTGGTGTGTGAATTATATCTCAATAAGGCCATTATAAAAAATGAGCACAAAAGCAGCCTTGAACGAGACAAAGAAGCAGGAGGTAGAGGCCTGGGGAGGCTCTGAGCTGCTCACGTGTATGCGAGCCTCAGGCTGTCATCTGGGGCAACTGGCCCAGCTCCCGGTTGCCCCAGGCAGAAAATCCTGCCTCTCAGAAGCAATGGCAGAGCAGGCAGGGGCCCACCCCCTGGGACAGGCTTGGCTCTTCCAGGCCTTTCGGCACAAAGAGGACCAGACCGGATCCTCAAGTGTTCGAGCCCCTGTGGCCCAGGAACCACACAGACTTGTTTCTTCTTGATCAGGGTCTCTCCAGCGCCAGCCCTCCGTGCCTCCTACCAGGCCTCTCTTCCAAGGACGAAGTGCCCTGTCGTAGAAAAGAGAACTTGGGGGGGCTGGGGAGCCCCTGAGGCATCTGCGGCCAGAAGGGGATTGTTGTGTGCAGGGTGGAGGCGGGTTGTGCAGACTCCCGGTCATCGGATAAGCGAGCAGCCCCAGCCATGTGACTGAACTAAGCTTCTTAGCCACACAACTTATTTTTCTCATCATTTTATATCTAGCGCGTCGTATTATGCCCAGCACCCAGTAGGTCCTCAATAAGCGTTTGCTAAATAAACCAGATTACCTCACATCGCCCAGATATCCGAATTCTCTGGGAGCACAAGGTTCCTGTGCCCGCCCTCCCCTCCGTCGCCTTCCCTCCCCTCCCGCCCCTGCACCCTGGCTCCCAAGCCTGGGTCAAAATCAGGCGAGCCTGTGTTTCCATGTTTGTTTATTTCTGAGCTCCTCGAGCCGGTCTAGGAATTATCCTCCTTGATACGCTAGGTTCAGTGCCTTAAGCTTCTCGAAGGCGCTACCTACTGGATACGGCACCAAAGAACTGGGCTCACCACTGGCTCTCCCCTCACCCTCCCTGAAAGCCACAGCATCTATGCCACCGGCTTGGTCTCAGCCGGGATCAAGGTCTTCACAGCCTTAACGCTTGGTCCCCCTGGGCTGGGATGGGGGCCGGCTTTCAGCTGGTCTACACCCATCCCTCCTCTCATGTCTGCGGGTCTTCCTCAACACCTGCCACCACCAACCCCACCGCGGAGCACCAGCCTTCGCTTTCCGGCCAATTCTTTACAGACCTATTTGGGAACCTGGCAGGTGTCGACTAGGGACTAACAGGAGGCAGATAGAAACATAAACGAGACCCCCGGGGGGCTTAGAGTCTCATAGAAAGCACAGACAGGGGGCGCCTGGGTGGCGCAGTCGGTTAAGCGTCCGACTTCAGCCAGGTCACGATCTCGCGGTCCGTGAGTTCGAGCCCCGCGTCAGGCTCTGGGCGGATGGCTCGGAGCCTGGAGCCTGTTTCCGATTCTGTGTCTCCCTCTCTCTCTGCCCCTCCCCCGTTCATGCTCTGTCTCTCTCTGTCCCAAAAATAAACGTTGAAAAAAAAAAAGAAAGCACAGACAGGTAAGCCTGTGATTACAGCCCAGGATCAGAAGCCTTATGGAAGGATTCGCCACAAAAGATAACAGCAACACCAAGGAGGAACATCGGTTGTGTGAACACGTTTTTTCTCTTCAATTACGAAATATCTCAAACCCACGTAAAACAGACAACAGTATGCCTTTCATCCACTTCTAATAGATGTCAGCGTTCTGGTTGAGATTTCTGGCGCGCGCTCTCAACCTCTCTCTCCCTCCCCCGCCCCCCCACCCATCCTCCCTCCCTGAAGAAGGAAAACAGTTAAGATGCCTTGGATACTGCAGTTCAGATCCATCATTCTCCCTTCCCCTCCCTCTTCGGATACGCCACCTTCCTGAAATTGTTCGCATTTATATTTGTTGTAGGGGAATTCTTGGAGGGGCAGGACAAAGAAGTCGGCGGGCAGAGGGGGGACGGACGGCACGTGACAGGCAGAGGGATCAGCGTGTGCAAAGCCCAGAGGCACGGGCGCACTTGGCTGAGAGACCTGTTGGAAGACTTTGCATTAATCCAGGGGAGACATGCGATGGTGGCCGCAAAAAATGAGAGTGGGGATGGAAAAAGAGGTCAGGACCCAGACAGACTGGGGAAAGAGAGGCCACAGTGCCTGGTGGTTGACTTGATGTGGCTTGAGGGAGACCTGGGGTTCTGGTTTGAGAAGGGGTGGGGGAGTCACTGAATTTAATTTAAATCATGATAAATTTGAGCAAATTTGGGGTATCCAACCGGTAGCAGATAGATTTGGGCTAAGTAGCTTTTGCTGCCGAAAAACAAGTGGCCGTTTTGTCTCTCTGCCCTCGATAAGCCGCCGAAAAAGGCAGCCACCTAAACGAATTTTTCAAACCTTCCCCAGCCATTTCTTCCTTCTCCACCTTGCGGCCAGAGAGCAAACTGCAGCCTGTCTTGGTTAGTTTCCACCATCCAAGCCTGGGGACGTCCCCATACTCAGAGTTCAGGGAAACTGCTCACCTTCAGGCGTCGGTATCATGTACGCCCCGCATCAGCCTGGCTTTGCAGAAACTGGGCAGATGAGGGGGTTTTGTGCCAGCGGCGGGCTGGAAGGTAGGAGAAAAATCAAAGCCGTCTCTGAGTGGGTACCCAGGCTGGTGTCATGGAGACAGAGTATGGTGCCTCAGTTTCCACATTACAAGAAATCCTGCTGCTGGACTTTGTCATTGTTTCTTTCTTTTCTTTTTAAAGTAGGCGTCGCACCCAGCGCGGAGCCCCCCAGGGGGCTTGAACTCACCACCCTAAGATCAAGACCTGAGCTGAGATCAAGAGTTGGATGTGTACCCCACTGAGCCATCCAGGCGCCCCATGTGATTGCTTCCTTTGTAGCCATCAACTTCCAAAACAACTGGGGGAGAAAACCTATGGATTTCCTAGGGTCTAAATAGGCAGCGGCAGTGGCTGTGGGATCAGGACACCATCCCGAGAGGCTTCTGCTCAACTCAAATGAACAGCCCAGCACAGGACTCATTTTAAGCCCTTCTACAATGTGCACACCTAAGCAGTTGGTCAATCAAACTCTCGGCCATGAGCCCACCGTCCCACCACACACATTGCTAATCTTGACCTTAGCTCAATTATTTAACAGATTCATTGCCAAACCTGGGTTTTCGCAAATGATTTCCAGGAAATGTGAGGGTTGAAATCAAGTTGAACTCCTGTGGTTTTTCTCTTTAACTTGAGGTTCCTCTGTGATTTCTGGAAGATCTTACTGCTCTGAGTTCAGCAACCTCGGCTGGTTGCTTGTTTTGACTCTGGGAAGCTCCGAGGTAATCTATCCTATTAAACCCAAGTAGAATGTTGGCAAGAGTCTCAACGTCGGCCCACACAAAAGAATAGTTTATCTTGCCTAAGAAGTATAAAGTCAAATATCCATATCATTGGAGTGAATTTTCTTTGCTTGGCTTTCGGAAATAATGTGCTTTGAACTCCCTTCCCAGAGGTTAAAAAGAAAAAAAAAAAGTGAAATTTCTTTGGTTGACTCATTTTGGCAATACTACGGCCCCTGCCTTCTCTCAGCAAGTTTGGAGCTTCCAGAATTTTTATGAGGGTGTCTGAGCGCTGAGCCATTTCTCAAATGTCCTCACTGCAGCTACATATTACCGCATGTCACATATTGAGGGCCCTGAGAATCAGTTTCCACCCACCTGTCAGGATAGAAGCCTTTACGGCGAGAACCGATGTGAAATATACATGTGAGACCCTCACCGCACAATCTGATTCCTGCAATGACTTGTGGCTTTATGTGGATGTTCTTTAGTTTCCAAATACAGTAGTCTCCCTTCTCTGCAGGGGACACATTCCAACACCTCGAGTGAATGGCCGAAATCACAGGTAGGACCAAACCCCATATACACCATGTTTCTTCCTATACGTGCAAACCTATGATAAAGTTTAATTTGTAAATTAAGCACAGGAAGAGATGAACAACAATAACTAATAATAAAGTAACTATAATATATATAATAAATACGTGTGTGCACGTGGTCTCTCTCTCTCTCTCAGAATATCCTACTGTATTGCATTTACCTTTCTTATGGTGATGTGAGAAGATAAAACGCTCTCATGATGAAATGAAGGTAAATAACGTAGGCATCATGAATAGCAACGGGGGGTGCTATCATCTGCCTTCAGACCTCCGTTGACACAGGTAACTGAAACCACAGGAATGTGAGACCACAGATACCTTAGCTTAACTGTAAGAGATTTATATATTCACACAAATTAGTGCCCTCCTGACAAGTTTCTTGTCTGCCACTCTACAGAGCAAAGAAAGACAGCTTTTCGTGAGGGGATTCCAGTTTCTTGTTTTTCAAGATTTTATTTTATTTTCTTAAGTAATCCACACCCAATGCGGGGCTCGAACCTACAACCCTGAGATGGAGAATTGCATGCTCTGTTGACTGAGCCAGCCAACTGCCCCAGGGCTTCTAGTTTCTTATGGTATTTTTTTTTTCCATGCTTTTCCTTACTTCACTGTTTATCTTGGTGTAAAAGCCACTCGAGAAGTTATATGCATTGTTGAAAGATAATGGATAATGCTTCATTTTCCTTCTCCCAAGTGTTATTAAAATAATCGTGCAGATGTAAAAATGGGAAAATACAACACTGGAAACCAAAGATAAGAGTTTAAAGGGAAGTTCCTAATAACTTCAGAACCAATGAGACTGAATGAAGAAATATAATGGATTAACAACTCATAGTCCTCCTTCCGAGCCATAATAACTCTGCCAAACTACAAGTAGTAGGGAGTCTACTTGAAGTAGACCTAAAGTAGAACAAGCTATGTCTTCATCTCTCTGATTTAATAAAGGTCCCTTCTCTTCATTACTCCCCACAACTGTGGTTTAAGGGAGCCAGAAACTCTCCATCCTAGGGACATTTGCTATATTGTCCTTGAACTCATTTGGGGAACACTGTTAGATTAGGGCCTAACAGCTGGTCTCTTATCAGAAACCATGAAGGCCCAAAGCTAATGGTATGATATAGTCAAAGTGTTGAAAGAAAAAAAACTCAATCACAGATTCTCTATCGAGAGAACTAGACAGCATAAATGCATTTTTGTTTGTAACCCCTTTTTTTCTATTTGACTCAAAAGACAACTGCAAAAAGGCAATCACTGTAAATCTATGTTGATGGGCACATAATGTGTAAAGGTATAATTTGTAAAAATGACAGCATGAAAGAACCAAGATATTATAGGAGCAAAGTATTTATATTCTATTGAAAATTAACTGGTATTAATCTGAACTAGTTTATTACAAATTAAGATATTAATTACAACTCCCATGGAAACCACTCAGAAAATAACTCAAAAAATGTAGGAAAACAAATGATAGGGGAATGAAATGGTATACTGGAAAATCATATCTAACACAAAAGAAGGTAGGTAGTAATGGAGGATTTAGGAACAAAAGAGACATATGGGAATTAGTAGTAAAATGACAGAGATGCTTCCTTGTTGTAATTACATTAAATGTAAATGGATTAAACTCTCTAAAAGATAGAGATTGGCAGACTAGATTTACAAAACATGATCCAACTACATGCTGTCTGCAAGAGACTTGTTATAGATTCAAAATTGCAAATGATAAGTAAAAGGATGTAAAAATTTATACATCACAGAACATGGTGGAGTCAGGAGATCTAGAAATCTGTCCCTCCACCTAAGCAACTATTGAGCTGGCAAAAACTGTTTGAAATTACTAGTTAAGAACTCTGGCATCTACTTGAACACTTGCAGTGTGTCCATGGGAGAACTTGGTAAAGAAGCTAGTGAACTTCAATAAATTCTAGTGAATTATGGCCTTTTGCATACCAGCCCCCAACCCCACAGTAGGCAGCTGTGGGGAGAGTAGCCAACATTCTTGTGTAGCTTGCTGGAGCCAACATGGGCAATGAGACTCATGTCCTCCAAACATCAAGGTTGTGTGTTTTGAATTCTGATATTTGCTTTGATTGCTGAGGGGCAAGCACAGAGGCTGGCTGTTGTTTTAAACCTCACAGATGGAAGTGGTTCTCAAAGAATTTAAAGAGATAGTGCTTGTCCACTATCCTCCAAGGAGGATAAAATCAGGGAGATACACATCAAAAAATGTCATATTCATGGGGCGCCTGGGTGGCTCAGTTGGTTAGGCATCTGACTTCGGCTCAGGTCATGATCTCATGGTCCGTGAGTTCGAGCCCCGCATCGGGCTCTGTGCTCAGAGCCTGGAGCCTGTTTCAGATTCTGTGTCTCCCTCTCTCTCTGACCCTCCCCCGTTCATGTTCTGTCTCTCTCTGTCTCAAAAATAAATAAATGTTAAAAAATTTTTTTAGAAATGTCATATTCAGACTGTCAAAATTCAAAGAAGAGAATTTTGAAAGCAGCAACAGAGAAGCAACTCGTCACATACAAGCAGCCTTCAATAAGATTAACAGCTCATTTCTCCTTAGAAAACATGGAGGATAGAGGCCAATCAGATGATATTGTTAAAGTCCAAGGGGAAAATATTTGTCAACTAAGACACTAGATTTGTAGCAACCAAGACAAATAGATTTGTAGCAAAACTAGCTATTAAGAAAGAAGACGAGGGGTGCCTGGGTAGCTCAATCAGTTGAGCATCTGACTCTTAATTTTGGTTCAGGTCATGATCTCACGGTTCATGGGTTTGAGCCCTATGTCGGGCTCTGTACTAGCAGCACGGAACCTGCTTGGGATTCTCTCTCTCCCTCTCTCTCTCCTCTCTCTCTCTCTCAATCTCTCTCTCTTTCAAAAATAAACAAACATTGGGGCGCCTGGGTGGCGCAGTCGGTTAAGCATCCGACTTCAGCCAGGTCACGATCTCGCGGTCCGCGAGTTCGAGCCCCGCGTCAGGCTCTGGGCTGATGGCTCGGAGCCTGGAGCCTGTTTCCGATTCTGTGTCTCCCTCTCTCTCTGCCCCTCCCCCGTTCATGCTCTGTCTCTCTCTGTCCCAAAAATAAATAAAAAACGTTGAAAAAAAAAATTAAAAAAAAAAAATAAACAAACATTTAAAAGAATGAACAATAAATCCAGACTTTTTCAGATAATCAAAAGCTGAAGAAGCTTATTACTATTGGGACCTGCCATATAAGAAATATTAAAGGGAATCTTTCATGAGGAATTGAAAGGACACTAAACATTAACTTGAAGCTATAAAAAAATAAAGAATACTAGTAATGTTAGCCACATAGGTAAATATAAAAGCCAGTATTATTGTACTTTTGGTATGGTTTGCAACTTCTATATTTCTATATTAATTAATAGGCCATAAATAATAATTATAAATTTATAATCATATAAGTTATAATATAATTATAAATAATAATTATAAGTATAATAAATAATTGTTATAAAATAATAATTATAAATATTTATTGTTATAAATAATAATGATAATAGTTATAAATAATAATTATTATAATGGGCATGCAATGTATAAAGACATAATTTGTGACAATAAAAATATAAAAGGAGAGGGAAGGAAATGTATGAAAACAGATGTATACTATTGACTAATTTTTTATTATTTGACCTAGGGTGTTATCACCTTAAGATATTAATTATAATCCCAAGGCAATTCTTTTTTTTTAATGTTTATTTATTTTTGAGAGAGAGACCGTGTGAGCAGTGGAGAAGCAGAGAGAGAGGGAGACACAGAATCTGAAGTAGGTTCCAGGCTCTGAGCTGACAGAACCCTACACGGGGCTCGAACTCAAACTGCGAGATCATGACCTGAGCCAAAGTAGGACACAAATGACTGAGCCACCCAGGTGCCTCAAGCAATTCTTAAGGAAAGAACTAAAAAAGATATAAAAAATGAAACAAAAGAATAGTACACTATAAAAAATACTAAGCAGCAAAAAAGGAAATAATGGAAGAATCAAAGAACATAAGTGACACATAAGAACACAAAGTGACACATAAAATAAATAGATAAATAACAGAAGTTATATATTTATTTATGAAAAATCCTTTTTTATTAGTAATCAAATTAAATGTAATGAATTAAGCCTCTTGTTACAGGGTAGAAAATATCAGACTGGATAATAGAATAGAATCCATCCAAATGTTATCTACAACAGACTCATTTTAGATATAAGAAGAAAAAAGAGATTAAAACCAAAAGAAGGAAAAAAAATATTCTATGAAAATAGTATCCAAAAGGGGGCTAGGTGGCTACACTAATATGAGGCTTTAAATAAAAAACTAACCTTTACATTTTTAAAAGTTTACAGAGACAAAGAAGACCATCATATATTGATAAAATGTTTGATACATCAAGAAGATATAACAAGTATAAACATACAGACCTAACAACAGAGCCCCAAACATATAAAGCAAAAAATAAAATGGCAGAATTGAAGGGAGAAATAGACAGTTCTATGATAATAATTGGAGAATTCAATATCCCACTTTCAATAATTCTTAGACCAATCACACAGATCAATAAGGAAATAGAAGGGGCGCCTGGGTGGCTCAGTGGGTTAGGCGTCCGACTTCAGCTCAGGTCACGATCTCGCGGTCCGTGAGTTCGAGTCCTGCGTCGGGCTCTGGGCTGATGGCTCAGAACCTGGAGCCTGCTTCTGGTTCTGTGTCTCCCTCTCTCTCTGCCCCTCCCCTGTTCATGCTCTGTCTCTCTCTGTCTCAAAAATAAATAAACGTCAAAAAAATTTTTTAAAAAATTAAAAAAATAAGGAAATAGAGGATTTCAACAACACTATACACTAGGTAGAACTAACAGACACATACAGAACGTTACACCCAACAACAGCAAGATACACTTTTTTCCCAAGTGCACATAGAGCATTATTCAGGTTTAACCACATGTTAGGATGTAAAACAAGTTGAAATCATTTTTAAATGTTGAAATTTTTAAAATTTCATTTTTAAAAGTTGAAATCATACAAAGTATGTTTTTAGTCACAGTGGAATAAAACTAAACCAATAAAGGAATGAAAACTTGAACATTCACAACTATGTGGAAATTAAACATCACACTTCTAAACAACCAATTTCAAAGAAGTAATCGCAAGGGAAACTGGAAAATACATTGAGACAAATGAAAATGAAGACACAACATATGAAAATTTGTGGGATACTGCAAAAGCAGTGCTGAAAGGGAAATTTATAGCCGTAAACACATTAAAAAGAAGAAAGATTTCAGTCAATAACTTAATTGTACATCTCAAAGGACTAAAAAGAGAAACCCAAAGGTAGAAAAAGTAAGGAAATAATGAAGACTAAAACATGACAAATGAAATGGAGAATAGAAAAACAGTAGAGAAGTACAAAGAAACAAAGTGTGGTTCTGTGAAAAGGTGTTTTTTTTTTTAAGATTTTATGTATTTATTTTGAGAGAGAGAGAGAGATGAGAGAGAGAATCCCAAGCAGGCTCCACTGTTGTCAGTGCAGAGCCCATTGTGGGGCTCAGTTTCACAAACTGTGAGATCGTGACCGGAGCTGAAATCACTAGTCAAAAGCTTCACTGACTCAGTCGCCCCAAGATTCTTAAAAAATGGACAACCTTTTAGCTAGATTGATTACAAAAAGAAGAGAGTGATGTTTTAAATTTCTAAAATCAGAAATTGAAGTGGGAGCATCATTAACCAACTTCACATAAATAGAAAATATTATGAGAAAATTATGAACAGTTTTTAATATCCAATTTAGATAACCTAAAAAAAATAGAAACATTCCAGAAATGCATAAATTATGACACTGACTCATAAATAAATAGAAATACGCATGGACCTAAAGATATATGAAGGAGATTAAATAAGCAATCAAAAATATCTCAACAAAATAAAAACCTAGAGTAGATGGCTTTATGAATTCTACCAGGCAGTTAAAGAAGGGTTAACCTAAACACTTTCCATAGTGTTCTAAAAAATTGAAAAGGACATAACACTTCCTAACTAATTTTATGAAGCCAGCATTTTCCAGATACCAAAGCCAGACAAAGAAAACACACACACAAACACTATGGACCAATATCCTCTATGAATATTAATGCAAAAATCTCCACAACAAAATACTAGTAAACAAATTCAGCAGCATATTAAAGCGACTATATACCATGACTAAGTATAATTTATTCTTGAATGCAAGGGTGGTTCAATATATGAAAGTTAATCAATGTAATACACCACATTAATAGTATGAAGGAGAAAACACATGATCATCTCAATGCAAAAAAAGCATTTGTCACATTCAAAACCATTTCATGATAAAAAAAAAAAAAACTACTAACAGCAGAAGGGAACTACCTTAATCATGATAAAGACCTTGTATGAAAAACTCATGGCTAACATTACACTCAATGGTGAAAGACTAAAGCTTTTCCTCTAAAATCAGGAACACGACAAGCATGTAGGCTTTCATCATTTCTATTTAATATAGTTTTAGCCAGAGGGATTAGGAAAGAAAAAAATAAAATGGATCCAAATTGGGAAAGTAAAATTATTTTTGTTCACAGAAGATATTATCTTATATGTAAAAACCATAAAGATCACACACACACACACACACACACGCACGCACAACTGTTAAAGCTAATAAATTAATTCGGCAAAGTTGAATGACACAAAACCAACATGCAAAAATCAGTTGCATTTTAGCAACGAACAATTCAAGAGGAAAATAAAGAAATCACTTCTTTTGAAATAGCATCAAGAAGGGGCGCCTGGGTGGCTCAGTTGGTTAAGCGTCCGACTTCAGCTCAGGTCATGATCTCATGGTCCGTGAGTTTGAGCCCCGCGTCGGGCTCTGTGCTGACAGCTCGGAGCCTGGTGTCTGCTTCGGATTCTGTGTCTCCCTCTTTCTGACCCTCCTCCGTTCATGTTCTGTCTCTCTCTGTCTCAAAAATGAAAAAAATATCAAAAAAAAATTTGAAATAGCATCAAGAAGAATAAAATACTTCAGAATAATGTAATGAAATCAGTAAAATATTGGTACATCAAAAACTATAAAAGGGGGTGGAAGAAATGAAATAAGACATAAATTAAATGCAATCCCTAATCAAAATACCAATGGTGTTTTTTTTTCTCTAGGAAATGGAAAAAGCATTCTTAAATTCATATGGAATCTCAGGGGACCCCAAATAGCCAAAAATAATTTCAAACCTTACTACAAATCTACAGTAATCAAAAGGGTATGGTACTGGCATAAAGGCAGATATATAGGCCAATGAAATGAAATAATTAGCCCTCAAAATAAATCTGCACATGTGCAGTCAATTCATTTTTTGACAAACAGGCCAGCACCATTCATGGGGAAAGAACAGTCTTTTCAACAGATGGTGAAGAGAAAGTGGATATCCACATGCAAAAGACTGAAGTTGGACCCTTAACTGTATACCATATACAAAAGTTAACTTAAAATGTGTCAAAGACCTAAATGAGGAGTTGAAACTATAAAACTCTTTGATGAAAAAATAGGGAAAATATTCATGTTATTGGATTTGGCAATGATTTCTCAGATCTGACACTAAATGCACAGGCAACAAAAGAAAAAAGTTGATAAATTGAATTTTATCAAAATCGAAACCTTTCTGCATCAAAGGACATGTATCAAGGAGGTAAAAACACAACTCACAGAATGGGACAGAGTGTTTGCAAATCATACCTACAATAACACATTAATATGCAGAATATATATTTAAAAACTTCCTACAACTGAAGACCAAATACCAAACAACCTGATTTAAAAATGGGCACAGGCATAAATAGACACTTACCAAAAGAAGATATACAAATGACCAATAAACACATGAAAAGATGCTCAACATCATTAGTTCTAAAGGAAATGCAAGTCAAAATAATGAGATACCACTTCACATGTGTTATGATGGCCGTTATCTATTACACAGAAAATAACAAGTGTTGCTGAGAATTTAGAGTAATTGGAACCCTCATACGTTGCAGGTGTGAATGGATAATGGTGCAGCCATTGTGGAAAATAGTTTGGCAACTCCTCAAAAAGTTAAACATAAAAATATTGTAGGATTCACCAGTTCCACTCCTAGTTTTATATCCAAAAGAATTGAAAGCAAGGACTCTACCAGATATTTGTACGTTAATGTTCACAACACCGTTATTCACAATAGCCACAAAGTGGAAATTACCCAAGAGTTCATCAACACATCAATGGGCAAATAAAATGTATCATCCGAATACCATGAAATATTGTTTAGCCACAAAAATGAATGAAATTCTGATACATGCTACAACATGATGAACATTGAGGACATTATGCTAAACAAAAGAAGCCAGACACAGAAAGAGAAATATCATATTATTTCACTTTGTGAGGCATCAAGAATAGGCAAATTCATAGAAACAAAAAGTAGAGGGGCGCCTGGGTGGCTCAGTCAGTTGAGCCTCTGACTTCGGCTCAGGTCATGATCTCACGGTCTGTGGGTTCGAGCCCCACATCGGGCTCTGTGCTGACAGCTCAGAGCCTGGAGCCTGCTTCGGATTCTGTGTCTCCCTGTCTCTCTGACCCTCCCCCATTCATGCTCTGTCTCTCTCTGTCTCAAAAATAAATAAACATTAAAAAAAAAAAGAAACAAAAAGTAGAATAAAAGTTACCATGGACTGGAGGGGTGGGGGAATGGAGAGTTATTATTTAATGGGTACAGAGTTTCTGTTTGGGATAATGAAAAACTTCTTGAAATAGATGGTGATGGCTAACACAACACTGTCAATTTATTTCAGGCCACTGAGTTGTACATTTAAAAATGATGAAAATGGAAAATGTTATACCTATTTTACCACAATAAAAAAACAGTTCATGCAAATACAAACCAAAAGAGAGTTCTAGTGACTATACTAATATCAAACCAAATAGGTATGAAAGCAATAATTGTTACTATAGACAAAAAAAAAGGATATATAATTTAAAAAGGACCAACTCATCAAAAAGATATAAAAATAATGAACATACACGTACCTAACAACAGAGTTCCAAAACATACAAAGAAGCAAAACCGACAGAATTGAAGGAAGAATTATACATTACAATGATATTTGGAAACTTCAATAACCAACTTTCATTAATGGAACAAAAATCAGATGGAAGATCACAAGGAAATAGAAAACTTGAAAAGCTATTAAGTAGTCTTATTAGACATTTATAGAACACTCCACCCAACATCACAATACACATTCTTATCAAATGCTCATGAAATATTTTCCAGGAAAGCCATTTGTTTGGTTATAGACCAAAATAAGCCTAACTAAATTTGTAAAAATTAAAATCATACCAAGTATGTTCTTTGACCACAATGGAATGAAGTTAGAAATCAATAACAGAAGAAAATTTGGAACATTTATAAGTATGTGGAAATTTAACAACATACTCTTAAATAACTAATGGGTGAAAGAAAAAATCACAAGGGACATTAGAAAATACTTTGCGATGAATGAAAACGAAAATATAACATACCAAAACTTAAGAGAGTCAGTGAACCCAGTACTTAGGAAGGAATTTATAGCTGTGAATGCATACACTGAAAAATATCAGCCTCAAGTCAAATACCCACCTTTTCACCTTTAAAAAGTCAGAAAAAAAGAGGAAACTAAACCCAAAACAAGAGGAAGAAAGGAAATAATATAGATGGAGGGTATATATAAAGTAAATAGACAACAGGAAAACTCACAGAAAACCAAAGTTTAGTTCTTTGGAAAGATCAACAAAATGTACAATCATTAGTTAGAGTTACCACAAGAAAAAATAGAGAAGGCTCAGATTACTAAATTAGGGATGAGAAAAGGGACATTTTTACCGATCTCATGGAAAAAGAAAGGATTGTAACAGAACATTGTGAACAATTGTATTCTAAATATTTAGATGACCTGTATGAAATCAACAAGTTCCTAGAAATATGTAAATTGCCAAAACTGACTCAAGACAAAAAATAGAAATCTTTTCTGAATTTTCTATTTTGCATTTGAACTTATCTATGATAATGTATTACATCAGTAAACAATCACCCAACAGAGAAAAGCCCAGACAGATTCAGATGGTTTCACTGGTGAGTTCCACCAAATGTTTAAAGAAAGATTAACATAATTTCTCTTAAAATCTCTGTAAAATATATGAAAGTACTTCACAACTCCTCTTATAAGACCGGTATTATCCTGGTTCCAAAAGCCAGACAAAAATATCACATGAAAAAACTGCAGATCAATGTCCCTTTTGAATATAGGCATACAAACCCTCAGCAAAATTCTAGCACGTCAAATCAAGTAGCTCACGATACAGATCATACACCACGACCAAGTGAAATCTATCATAGGAATGCAAAATTGGCTTATGATCCAAAAACATCAATGATTCTAATACTCCATATCAATATAACAAAGACAAAAACTTCGTGATCATGTCAGTAGTATCAGGAAAAGCATTTAATACCTTTTCATGATTAAAAAAAAAAAACTCAAAAACCTAAGAATAGAAGGGAGCTTTCTCAACTTGATAAAGGGCATCTAGAGAAAACCCACAGCTAAAAATGTACTTAATGGTGAAAAACTGAAAGCTTTTCCTTTAATATCAGGAACTAGACAAGGATGTCCATTCTTTGGCCCGCACTGGAGGCTTGGGCCAAAGAATTGGGTATGGGGGTAAAGTGATCTCAAATTGTAAAGGAAGAAATAAACTTATCTCTATTACCTGTTGAAATAATTTTGTATGTAGAAAACTTCAAACAATCCACACAAACAAAAAGTATTAGAATCAATAAACAAGTTCAGCAAAATTGCAGGATACAGTATTAATATACAAAAATTAATTGTATTTGTAGACACTAACAATCAAGTCTAAACATGAAATCAAGAAAGCACTTATGTTTGCTATAATATCAAAAAGAAAAAATACTTCAAAATAAATTTAATCAGAAAAGTGCAAGGCTTGGGATGCCTGACTGGCTCAGTCGGTAGAGCACGTGACTCTTGATCTTGGGGTCATGAGTTCAAGCCCCATGTTGCATGTAAAGCTTACTTAAAAAAAGGTGCGAGGCCGTAGTCTGAAAATTACAAAATAGTGTTTAAAAAAATGAAAGTGACCTATATGGAAAGACATTCTATGTTTGTGCATTGGAAGATTTAACATTAAATACAGATACAACAAAACCCCTAAAAAGATTCCACGGCCTTTTTGGCAGAAATTGATACGTTGGTCCTGAAATTCACATGGAAATGCAAAAGATTCTGAACAACGAAAACAGTCTTGAAAAAGGAGAACTAGGTTAGAAGACTCTCATTTCCCAATTTCAAAAGTTACCACAAAATCAAGTTAATCAAATAGGTGTAATACTGGCATAAGGATAAATGACAAATGAAATAAAATTGAGAGCCCATAAATAAATCTATATACATTTATTGTCAAATGATTTTTTTTTCATTTTTTTTTTCAACGTTTATTTATTTTTGGGACAGAGAGAGACAGAGCATGAACGGGGGAGGGGCAGAGAGAGAGGGAGACACAGAATCGGAAACAGGCTCCAGGCTCTGAGCCATCAGCCCAGAGCCCGACGCGGGGCTCGAACTCACGGACCGCGAGATCGTGACCTGGCTGAAGTCGGACGCTTAACCGACTGCGCCACCCAGGCGCCCCTCAAATGATTTTTGACAAAGGTGTTGACCATTCAGTGGGGAAAATAACAGTTTTTCCAATAAATGGTTTGGGGACAGCTGTATATCCACGTGCAGAAGAATGGAGTTGATCTCTTTCCTTATATACAAAAATTCACTCAATATTGATCAAAGATTTAAATGTAAGAACTAAAGCAATAAAACGCTTAGAAGAAAAAAATAGGTTTAGATCTTCATGGCTTTGGATTAAGCAACACTGTTTTAGATATGACACCAAAAGCACAAGCATTGAAAGGTAAAAACAGATAAATCACACTTCATAGAAAATAAAAACTTCCATACATTGAAGAACACTATCAAGAAAGTGAAAAGACAACCCAAGGAATGGTAGAAAATATTTAGAAATTAGATAGCTGATAATGATTTAGTATCTGGAATATATGAAAAACTACTACCATTGTAATAGTTTCTCACAAGAAAAAGAGGAATAATCCAACCTTTAAAATAGGCTGAGGAGTTAAATGTATAACTTGCCAAAGAAGATATGGTCAATAGACATATGAAAAGATGCTCAACATCATTAGTCATTAGAGAAAAACACTGAAACCACAGTGTATTTGCACACACTTGGTTGCCTATGATTTTTTTTTTTAAGAAAATAAGAAGATTTGAGGAGGACGTGGAGAATTTGGAACAATTCAGCAATTCAACTGTCAACAATTTTATACATTCTAGCGGAAATGTAAAATGATATAGCTGCTGTGGAAAACAGTTTGGCAAAGCATTAAACATAGGGTTACCATACAACCCAGCAATTCTACTTCTAGGTATATATTCAAGAGCATTGAAAACATATGTTCAAATAAATTTTGCACAAGAAAGTTCAAAGTAGCATTATTAATATGTGAAAAAAAATAGAAATGACACATATATCCACCAACTGATCAACAAGTATACAAAATATGGTATATCCACACAATAAAATATTATCTAGCTATAAAAAGGAATGAGGTACTGATACAAACTGCCACATGAATGAACCTTGTAAACATTATTCTAAATGAAATGGCACCAAGTAACATCATATAATTCACCAAGTAACATCATATAACACCAAGTATACATCATATAATTCTATTTTTATGAAATGTCCAGAAAGGAAAAATCCAGAGACAGGAAGCAGGTTAGTGATTGCCAGGAGTGGCAGGAGTGGGGAACTGAGAGTGACTGCTTATAGGTACAGGGTTTTTTGGTTTTTTGTTTTTTGTTTTTTTGAGGTGATGAAAATGTTTATTTTAAAAATGGTAAATTTTATGTCATATGGATTTTATCTCAGTTAAAAAATTATTTTAAAAAACACTAACACAGTAGAGAAAAACCAATAAAATTAAATTTTGGTTTTTTGAAAAGATCAACCAAAATTGACAAATCTTTATCTAGACTGAGGGGGGAGAAAAAAGGAAAAAAACCTCAAAGTCCTAAAATCAGGAGTGAAAGAGGAGACAACACTACTGACCTTACAGAAATAAAAAGGACTATAAAGAAATACTATGAACAACTGTAGACCAAACACATAGTTCCAAAACAGAATCGAGAAGAAATTGAAGATAAAATAAACTTATAAAAACAGTGAACAAAAAAATTTAAAACTTCTCATAAAGAAAATCTAGGACCAGATGGTTCCACTGGTCAGTTCTACCATACATTTAAAGAAGCGAGGAGAAACACTTCACATATCATTTTATGAGACCAGCATTACCCTGATTCCAAAGCTAGTCAAAGAGATCACAATAAAAAGGAAACTGCCAACCAATATCCATTATAAATATATAGACACAAAAGTCCTCAACAAATTACTGGTAAACCACCTAGCAGCATATAAAAAAGATTATACACCATGACCCAGTGCATCTTAAGTATGCAAGGTTGATTTAACATCAAAAAAATCAATTAGTGTAATAGCATTAGTATCAATAGCATAAAATACAGAATCCTCACGATCATGCCAATAGTTGCCAAAAAAGGCATTTGATAAAATTAAACATTCTATTTTATGTTAAAAAAAACACCCAACAGATTAGGAATAGGAGGGAGTTTTCTCAACCTAAAAAAGGCATCTGCAAAAACCCTTAAGCTAGTAGGGTACTTAATGGTGAAAGACCAAAAACTTTCCCTCTAACATCAGGAATGAGACAAAGATGTACATTCTCACATTGTACTGGAAGTTTTAGTCAGGGAAATTAGAGAAGAAAAAAATTAAAAGTATCCAATTTGGGAGGGAAGAAGTAAAACTATCTCTAAACATTCCATGTTTAATGATCAGAAGACTTAATATTGTAAAAATGACAATATTCCTCAAATCATCTACAGATTCAACACAATCCTTACCAAAATCCTCATCTGGCTTTCCTAAAGAGACTGACCAGCAGATCCTAAAATTCATATGGAAATACAAGGGACCCTAGAAGAGTCAAAACAATCCTGGAAAAAAAAAGTTGGAGAAGTCACACACTCACATTTCAAAACTATTAAATTATAGTAAACAAATACAGGTGCCACTGGCACAATCAGTGACATAGGATTCAAAGTCCTGAAATAAACCACATTTATGGTCAACTGATTTTCATCAAGGATGACAATAAAATTCAGTGGAAAAAAGAATAGTCTTTCCAACAATGGTGCTAGGACTAGATATAAACATGCAGAATAATAGATTTGTACCCCTACCTCACACCATTCAGAAAAATTAACTCAAAATGGATCACAGACCTTAATATAAGAAGAGAATATAAGAGTAAATCTTTGTGGCCTTGGTTTGGCTAGGCCTGGGGTGCTGTTTATATTCTTTTTCTCTAAGTGAGAAACCACACAATGTTCATTTGGTAGTAATAAGAAACCTATTTATGTTTTATAAACTTTTTGCATGATTATTCAATTTCACTATTTACAAAATTTTTAAAAAGTGTAAGAAGTCCTACTTCACACCATTAAAAACATTAATTTTAAATGGCTCATACATAGTCTTCTCTGTAAAAGGTTAAGTAATAAACTTTAAGTAAGAAAACATTGGAAAGGGGTGCCTGGGCGGCTGAATCAGTCAAGCATCTGACTTCAACTCAGGTCACGATCTCAAGGTTCATGGGTTCAAGCCCCCCATTGGGATCTATGCTGTCAGTGCTTCAGACCCTCTGTCCCCCTCTCTCTCTCTGCCCTTCCCCTGCACGTGTGCTCCCATGTGTGGACACTCTCTCTTTCTCAAAAAGAAGTAAATATTTAAAATATATATATATAGGAAAATTCTTTAGGACCTCATACATCACTGAGGAGATCATAAATTGGTATAGTATATCTAGAGAAAACTTGCTGTCTTTGGCCTTAAATTAATATATGCCCATCAGGGACGCCTGGCTGGCTCAGTCAGTAGAACATGTGACTCTTGATCTCAGGGCTGTAAATTTGAACCCCATGTTGGGTGTAGAGATTACTTAAAAATAAAATCTTAATATATATATAAATATATATATTATATATAAATATGTATATAATAAATAAATATAAAATAAATATATATTATATAAATATATATAATAAAATCTTAATATGTATAAAATCTTAATATATATAGTATATATAATATATTAGTATATATGCTAATATATATACTAATATATAGTATGTAAATATAGTATATATGTAGTATACTAACATATAGTATATAATATATACACTAATATGTATATGTGTATATATTAGTATATATATATATATATATGTTTAACCCAACTATTTCACTTCTTGTTACAAAAACATTCATCACACTTATTTTTGATATAATAGTTTGGGAAGCAGTTTATATATGTTAATAGTGAGTTTATGAAATAAATTATGAAATATCCATACAGTGGATTATAATGCAGCGCTTAAAGATGTAGAACATTTAATGCATATAAATATTTGTGAAATAATGCGTAAAAACCATGTTCAAAGTATGTACAATATATTTTATTTAAATATTTCTGTATAGACAGGAACCTTGATAATTAATCACAAAAATAGAGGACCCATGTCTCCTTCCCTCCTACCTTCAGAGTCCAGTCAGATGTCATCAGCAGTAGAGAAAGGTCATCAGAGACCCTGTGGTTTTGACAAGTGTTCAGAGGATGGGAGGGAGGTTATATCGGTGGCCAAGTGGACGCAGGAGGAGTCCAAACACCAGAGATTGGGGAGAAAGCTGTAGGGGAAGAGAATGTATATCGCTAGATGGACATGGAGAGACCCTAAGCTACGTGTCCCATGTGCAGAGAAGAGGAGTCCTTGGGTCAATATTTAGAGAATATAAAGGACTCTTTTCAGAATGACTTTGTAAGTTGGTCCCACCCAATTAAGACAATATGGGAGTTAAGTCTTACCATATAATTTACCAAAAACAAATGGTAAATCATACTCTCCAGTGTTACCGGCAGTGTGGAAAACTATCATTGATATCTTCCTATATTGTTCGTAGAGCTATCAACTGCAGAAGTCTTTTGGGGAGGC
This sequence comes from Lynx rufus, assembly GCF_022079265.1. NCBI lineage: Eukaryota > Metazoa > Chordata > Mammalia > Carnivora > Felidae > Lynx > Lynx rufus. Next base: position 14,416,698 of record NW_025814842.1, on the reverse strand, counting down.
AAAAAAAAAAAAAGTGAATGTATGTATTATTCAACCAGTGCTTCCACTGGCTTTTAGACATCTGGTGGGCATAAGGGTACATGTTAAAGATACACATCATGACATTTTTAGAAAAGAAAAAAAAATTGAAATTCAAATGTTCAGCAGGAGGGCATTTTCCCCAGCCTTAGAAAAAATAGAATAGATACAAAAAGATTTCTAATAAATATTGTTATGTGAAAAACGCAGGTTATAGAACAGTAAATGCTGTGTCAGCCAATTAATGGAAAACGTCTCAATTACACGCTTTTAACTTGTGAATATCTACTTACATAAAGCATGCCTAAGGATGTATACCAAATTATTAACAGTAATTCCCCCTGGGGAGAAGAGTTGGGGTAATGAAGGAGGTTTAATTTTTAATTCCATACACTTTGGTATTTCATGTTTTATTTCAATTAGAAAATATTGACTTTGTTTAAAATTTCATAAACGCACACCATGATTACATTCACATATCACTGGTGTACTTTTATTAAATTAAGCAGTGGAAAAAAATTTACTGTGCTAACGAACGAAAGGGCTTCTCTTTTTTGAATTTCAAGGATAAAGGAAAAAGTCTTATAAGTCTTCAAATAAGTAATAAAAAAAGAAAGGTGATTTATCTCCAAAGGAACATAAAATTGGACTGTTCTAAGAACCTCTAGGTATCAGAAAACAATATAGTATTGTCTATATCAGTGCTTTCTGATAGACTTTTCTATGATGAGAATGTTCTCTATCTGTAGCGTCCAATACAGAAGCCGTAAGTCATATGTGGCTATCAAGGACTCAAAATGTGGCCAGTGCCAATCAAGAACTGTATAATTTAGTTTCTTTAATTTTAGTTATTCTGAATTGAAATTTACATAGTCACACGTGGCTAGTGTTTACTGTACCAGAAATAATGTAAACATATGTACATTTTAAAGCAATCAGATTGTATTTGGACAACCTGAGACAGACCTCAAACTTACTCGCTCAAAAATGAAGAGCTTGTCCCAGAAAGGGACCAGTGGCGAAGCCCAGAAGAGTTTAATAGAGCTGGTGCTAAATTATTGTGGCAAATACTATAGAGTAAGTGTTAGCCTCAACCCCCCAAATCGAAAGAGACGTATATCGCAAAATGAGTAATAAAATATAATAACATTAATAATGATCACTATGAGCACTTGGCTAAGTAGTTTTATTATCTCATCGAACCCTAAGAATCACCATATAAAACAGATTTTATTATTAATCCTGATACGGCAGCAAAACTAGGGGGGTTTAGAGAGTTTAGCTCTCTTTCTCAAGGTGAGCCAAATCCAGAAAACAGCAGATCCTTGATTTAAATCTTCTGTCTGACTCTAAGATGAAATTAATGAAGACCTAATGAGATGGGGAGGGCGCCGGTTAAGAAAAGATACTTTTCTCCCCGTTTTACATAAAAGGAGAAAACGCCTACAGGTTTTTTTCCTAACTTGGAATTACAGAAGTAAAAGTTTAAGAATGTGTTTTTAGAAGGTAATACTCGTTTCACAAAGACATAAACAACTAAAAATACTGTGCAATGCAATAGTGGACCAAAACTCGTAATGATTATTTTGAAACAGGCATGTCAATGAACTCATGACTTTTCACTTTAACATATTCCCTGGCTGTTTCCACAGAAAGGACATAGAAGAAAAGACACTTTTTTTTTCTTTTTTCTTTTTTTTTCTTTTTTTCATTTTTTTTTTTTTTTTGCTTATCCTGGCACTATGGTATTCTTTTTTTTTTTTCTTTCGAATTTTTATTTAAATTCTAGTTAGTTCACATATAGTGCAGTATGGGTTTCAGGAGAAGTCAGTGGTTCATCACTTACATACCACACCCAGTGCTCGTCACAACAAGTGCCCTCCTTTAATGCCCATCACCCAGCTAGCCCATTCCCCACCTATCTCCCCTCCAGCAGCCCTCAGTATGTTCTCTGTATTTAAGAGTCTCTCATGGTTTGTTTCCCTCTCTTTTTCTCCCTCTCCCATACGTTCATCTGTTTTGTTTCTTAAATTCCACATACGAGTAAAATCATGCGGTATTTGTCTTTCTCTGACTTCTTTTGCTTAACATAATACACTCTAGCTCCATCCACCTTGTTGCAAATGGCAAGATTTCATTCTTTTTGGTGGCTGAAAAGACACTCTTACAGCAATGAGGACACCTGGTGACCAGAGCTTGGTTTCGAAAAGCCACCAGAAAGAACTAGGTTGATTCTAGAGCTGGGCTCAGAAAATACAGAGTGAATCTGGGACATATAGTTGTGCCAGTAATTAAGCAAATTTCAAAGAATAGTGGAGATCCATCAGAGTTCAGCATGAAGGGGATGCCACTGGCCAAATCTGGAATGATCTGAACATCAAAAAGAGAAGAGAAACCACGATTGCTTTTAACACAATGAATAAAAAATTATGAGTTAGTAGTCACATTGGGAGAGAGGTGGGTGGGAGGGAGAGAACTGAAAAGAGAAAGCAAAGGTGGGAAAATGTTAATAATTACTGAATTTAGATCAAGGATATACATGTGTTCATTTCACTATTTCTTTCAATATTTCCATACGTCTAAAAACTTTAAAGATATGGAGGAGGGAACAACAGTAATTAAAATTTATGTAATAAAAAAATAACAAATATACATTTAAAAAATCTTAAGCCCACATGACAAGTGAGCTCCCTACTGAAGACAGGAAAAGCTCTTCCCTGAGATCAACAAAAAAAATATATGAGACAAAATGGAGTAACCAGGACTGATCACCCCGCATGAAATCGTGACAAAATGAGACAAAAGGACAAACGTTACGAAGCTCGGCGAGACACTGGACATCAGCCGGAGGCTGATGGCGAGCTTCCTGGTTTGAAAAATCGGAGCTGGACACTCGGAGACGGCCGAGTGGGTGGAGGTTACAGGCGGAGGATTGGAGAGGTAACAGGTGCACACAGAGGACTCAGGGCCTGCAGAGCATTTCCTGCAGGATCCGGTCGCTGACCATCAAATGTGCATTAAGGACTCTATCAGATTCTGGGAGAGAAAACAGCTCACATAATGCCTGTTCCCAAATCCAGCGTAGAAACCTCACAATTCAATTATGAACATCAGTGAAAGTACCGTATTAGTGTTTTAGGGTTGCTGTAACAAATGATCACAAACTACGTGGCTTAACACGATAGAAATCTATTCCCTCACAGCTCCGGCAGCTGGAAGTCTGATATAATGACGTTGGCCGGGGGTGGGGTGGGCATGCTCCCTCCGAAGTCTCGAAGGGGAAATGCTCCCTCACCTCTTTCTAGATTCTGGGGCTTCCGGCACGCCTTGGCTTGCATCTGTATCACTCCTGCTTTCTCCTTCTGCCTCCACATGGCTATCATTCCTGTGCCTGTTTCCTCTTTTTTTTTCTTTACATTTTCTTTATTTATTTTGAGAGAGAGGGAGAGAAAGCGTGTGCACATGTGTGCGCCCGCTGGGGAGGGTCAGAGAGCGAGGGAGAGAGAATCCCAAGCAGGTTCCACACTGCTAGCTTGGAGCCCCCAGTGGTGCTCAAGCCCACGAACGTGAGATCATGACCTGAGCCGAAATCAAGAGCCGGGTGCTCAACGGACTGAGCCACCCAGGTGCCCCTGTTTCCTCTTCTTATAAAGACACCAGTCTTTGGATTCAGGACCCGCCTCAATTCGCCGTGATGGCATCTTAACTACTGACATCTGTCAAGACTCTATTTCCAAATAATGTCATATTTTGAGGTTCCCAGGTTGACATGAATATTGGGAGGGGGGACATTATTCAACCCAATAAAAGTACTAAGCAAGGTCTTGTCTCACTCAAGGGGAAAGTTAACCCAAGACTAAAATGCTGATTTGGTGCCTAACAAAAAAGCAAGACCGAAACGTTCACTCTTCCTAGGCAATCAAGTGTATTCCAGAGAAAAGTTCAAAAATTTTGTTAGTAATACAAAACTATCCAACAGCTAACAAGGTAAAATTCACAATCTCGGGCATCCAATAGAAAATTATATGTGAAGGAATAATGTCTAACGCTTTCCCAAATTTGACAAAAACTGCAAACCATAGATCCAAGAAGTTCAATGAACTCCAAGCACAAGAAATATGAAGACAATTATATATACAATATATATTATATCTGTAATATATTACAATATATTGCTTAAATCTAGTGACAGAGAGTTAAACATCCAGGAGGTGGGGAGAGATATCACGTATAAAGAATCAAACTGACAGTGAGTGTAGATATCAGGAAACAACGTAGGAGTGCTTGAAGAAATATATTTAAAATGCTGAAAAGAAGGATCTGCTCACCTGGAATTTTTTATGCAGGGAAAATATCTTTCAAAGACAAAGACACAGTAAAGAGTGTTCGGATGCACCAAAGCTGAACGAATTTGTCACCAGCAGACATACTCCGTATATCTACTTGACTACAGTAAAGTCGTCCTTAAAGCAGAAGGAAATAATAAAAATCAGGCAGGAAAATGAATGAAGACAAAAACAGAAAAATAGTGAAGGAAACAAATGAAACCAAAAGCTGGTTTGGGGAGAGATGATTAGTAAAATTGACAACTTTTCATCAGACCGAGAAGGAAAAGAAGAAAGAAGGACACAGTCAGTATCAGGAATGAAACGATGATATCACTACAGATTTTCATAAGTATTGAAAGGGTGAGTCTTTAGCTAAACATCTTCCCACCAAGGAAACTCCAGCCTCAAATGGCTTCAGCAGTAAATTTTACCAAACATGTGAAGAGGTATTAATATCAAACCCACACAAACTCTTTCAGAAAATTAAAAAGGATACAAAAATTCTGAACCTTTTCTATGAGGCCATAATTATTCCAATACTAAAACCAGAAGAAAACATCAAAAGAAAAAAAAAAACTACAAACCAATATCCCTCATTAATTTACATACAAACAATTAAAAAAATTTTTTTAATGTTTATTTTTGAGAGATAGAGATAGAATGCAAGTGGGTTAAGGGCAGAGAGAGAGGGAGACACAGAATCCGAGGCAGGCTCCAGGCTCCGAGCTGTCGGCAACGAGCCCGACTCTGGGCTCGAACCCACGAACTGTGAGATCATGACCTGAGCCGAAGTCGGACGCTCAACCAACTGAGCCACTCAGGCACCCCTATATGCAAAAAATTTTAATAAAACATTAGGAAATAAAATTCAATAACGTATGAAAAGAATAACACACCATAATTGACAGAGGTTTATCCCAGGAATGCAAGCTTGGTTTATCATTTAAAAATCAATCCATCAATATAAATTTCATCCTAATAACAAACTAAAAAAGAAAAATGTAAAATGATTTCAATAGATGCAGGGAAAGCATGTGACAAAACCCAAAATCCATTCTTTAAAAAAATTTTTTAATGTTTATTTATTTTTGAGAGAGAGAGAGAGAGACAGAGTGTGAGTGGGGGAGGGGCAGGGAGAGAGGGAGACACAGAATCTGAAGGAGGCTCCAGGCTCCGAGCTGTCAGCACAGAGCCTGATGCGGGGCTCAGACTTACAAACCATGAGATCTTGACCTGAGCTGAAGTCAGATGCTCAACCAACTGAGCCACCCAGCCGCCCCCAAAATTATGGGAACCGTCTCAACCTGATAAACAGTAGCTACAAAAAACCCAGCTAACATTCAGACATAATGGTATCAGACAGAATGTTTTTGTGCTTATGTCAGGAACAAGACAAAAATGTTCATTCTCACTGGTTCTATTCAGTCTTGTATGGGGAGGCCATGGCCAGTGCAATAAGGCAAGAAAAATAAATAAAATGCATCCAGATTAGAATGTCTTTACTTGCAAAAGACATGATTATCTGTATGGAAAATCTGATAAAATCTCCCCAAAAAGCAACTAGACTTTAGCGAGACTGTAGAATCACACTTTTGGTAACAGATTTCTTGGTTCACTGCTGGCTTCTGTGCCTGGAAGCTCTTTCCTCAATATCTCTATAGCTCGGAGCTCCTACCAGTAGTTCATTTGCCTCAACCACGACCTATGACAGGGCACCTTGCCCTGAATTTTCTGTGGGCTCCACAGAACCCTACTGCTGGGGCTCCTACAGTGCCTCCCCCTGCCAGGATGTAAAAGGTGCAACGGGAGGCCCCCATACCCAATGCCAGGCTTCCTTCCACACTGCCAGCTCCAGGAGGGAAGGGATTTACCGAGTTTACTGCCATATTCCCAGCACCTACACCAGTGTCCTGAGCATAGGAGGTGCTCAAGTAATTATGGAATAAATTTCAACCGGCTCCTGTTTGTTGCCATGAGACCATTTTGTTCTCTCTGGCATCCAGGATGTGCCACAGAGAGTCACAGAAGTCATAGAAAGTCATCATTGAAAGGAATAGTTGGTAGTATCTCATTTTACAGGCTCAGAGAGAAGTGCCAAGCTCAAGGTCATGTACCAAGCAGTTAATGGCAGAACTAAGACATGAACCAGGTCCCCCAAGTCCTGACCCTGCCTTTTCCCTTACAGCTTTTCCCAACAATCTGAATGCTGCAGAATCTCGCTTCCCAGAATGGTCTGAATCAGGACAATGAGGACGCTGTTGAGTTTGCTCCAAATGTGGCCCAGGGAATGTCGCTGTTAGAGATCACCCCCTCCCTTGGGCTCTCCTGTCCAAACCCCTGACCCTCAGCAGTAGGATTCTGATTGCCAGCTCAGGCTGTGGACATTTGGAAGGAAAAGAGTCCTTTCCTGTGGAGGGTGAGGAGGGACATTGTCCTAGAGAAAGACTGCAAGGAAAGCCATCCCAGATGGCAGAACCTTCTACCAATCAGTCAACACAACTGCCACCAGATGGGTGTGTGTGGCGGGGGGGGGGGGGGGCGGGGGTAGCACCAGGCAGGAAGCAGTGGGGGAAAGGTGCAGAGAGGCAGGACAGAGAGAGAAAGAGGCTCTCTGCTTGTCACTCCTATTATCCACGAGGCTCACAAGTCTTGGACGGGGGCTGTCCCCAAATATCACTCCATCCCTGTGAGCCTGCTTGTTATTCAACCATTAGGGAGGAGTTGAGTGGGGACTTTGCAGTTTCCAGGAGTCTCCTAAGAGGATGCAAATATTTCTCAGCAGGAATTCGATGCCAGAGGTTCCCAACTCTGCTGCACTTTCTAATTATCTGGGGAACTTTGAAAAAATACTGATGCAGAGCTCTACCGCAGACCAATTACATCAGGATGGGGAGGGTGAGGAGGAGCGCCCAGACCATAATATTTTAAAGCTCCCCAGGCAGTTGTAATCTGAACCAGGGAAGGCTGAGAATCTGGACAATTTGGCTACTTGAAAGTCAGCAGAAAGGAACTTTAGAAATCAGGGGAGCCTTTTTGGCAAATGGGGAAACTGAGGCCCGGGGACCCCGTGTCAGAGACGAAGATGGGAGGGGGCACGCAGGGTCACTCTGTTCCCTCCTCCATCAAGGTTGTCTCTGGAAGCTCTGAGAACATGGTATTGAGGGAAGGGAAGGGCAGGGCAGGGCAGGGCACTGGGTGGAGGTTCCTGGGGGGACAGGGTATCACAACGCCAGTTGGCAGCAAGGAAAATACCGGATTTGCTGTTTTGTCCACATGGTCATGGCGAGCATTGGATTTTTGGCACAGGCTTCTTCTCTCTCTCCCTTGCTTCCTTTTTTCTACCTTCCCTTTTCGCCTAGATGGCCTTTACTGAACAAAGCTTGTCCTCATAGATTTGTCCCCAGGCCCCTGGCAAATCCTATCCCGGAGCGAGGACTCCACAGATGAGGTGTGGAGAGCGGAGAGACAGAGGGACCTGACGGTGGTGACCCAGCAGGCCCTTCTCGGGGCTGGCGGAGTTCCAGGCTCCTGCCCCAGGGGGGTCCTCTGCCAGCACCCCCTCTTTGTCTTCCCGCCTGGGAGTCAAGGAGGACGCTGGGCTGGTGGGGCTGCTCCTCCTTGTGCGACCCTGGCTTTCCTGGTCAGCCACACCAGGGCGGACTCGGGCAGGAAGCGGTCCTCCTACTGGCACTGGCTTCTGTCCACACCAACAACCTGGACACATCGGCACCCGGGGTGGGGGGGGGGGGGGGAGACGCGCTTCTCCCTACCACCCTGCGGGTCGCGGGCCCCCAGTTTTCCTAGGGTCACCCCTAAAGGTGCAAACCCACGGTGGGCAGAAAGGCGGATGGCCAGACCCTCGCCTGGAGCCTCTGGGACCAACCAGAAACCATAATCAGTCCACGGGGTGTGGCAGGGAGGGCGGCACGGAGGAGGCGTCCAGGTGCCAGGGACCAGAGAAGTGGCTGAGCTGGGTTGGCTGAAGCGGCCCAGAGGGCGAGGGCTGATGGGGGGAGGGCAGGGCAAGGCCGTGGGCGGTGGCGTCCCTTTGGAAGAGCTCAGGGAGCGGGGCGCTCTCGGCGGCTGGTCTCGGGTCCTCCGGTGACGGCCGCGGGGCGCCCTCTAGCGGCGATCGGTGCTCTCTGCCGCCGCCGCCCGCCGCCCCGCAGGACTCTCCAGGGCCCTCCGCCCGCTGGGCAGGGTGACCCTGAACCCTGAGCGTGTGGGGGCGGGGTGGGCATCCAGCTCAGCGTCGTCCCCCCCCCACCCCGAGTCCTAGCCCATCCTGTACTGCTGTTGTTGCTCCTGCGGCTGTCGGGCCGCATCCGCTTGGACTCTGAGCTGTGAAAGGTTTTGTTTTTATGCTAAGAGTACTTAGCATTTTCCCTTTAAAAAATGACCAGAATTCCGGGTAGAGGGAGATCCGCTGCGCGGCAGGTAAGACACCAGGGAGCTGCTCTAACAATTTTGTAGCCCAAAATTTAAAAAAAAGGTGACATTTGTGGGACGCCTGGGTGGCTCGGCCGGTTGAACACTGGACTCTTGATTTGTGCTCAGGTCATGATGTCACAGTTGAGGAGTTCGAGCCCCGCGTCGGATTCTGCGCTGACAGTGCGGAGCCTGCTTGGGATTCTCTTTCTCTCCCTCTCTCTCAGACTTTTCCCTGCTCTTGTTCTCTCTCTCTCTCTCTCTCTCAAAGTAAGTAAACTTAAAAGAAAAAAAAAGATTCTTGGGGCGCCTGGGTGGCTCAGTTGGTTGAGCCTTGGACTTTGGCTCAGGTCATGATCTCACAACTGGTGGGTTCGAGCCCCGTGTCAGACTCTGTGCTGACAGCTCAGAGCCTGGAGCCTGCTTTGGATTCTGGGTCTTCTCTCTCTCTGTGACTCCCCCACTCTCACTGTGTGTGTGTGTGTGTGTGTCTCTCTCTCAAAAATAAATAAACATTTTTAAAGTTAAAAAAAAAAGTCTCTCTCCCTTTGCCCCTCTACCCCACCTGTGCGCTCTCTCTCTCTTTCTCGAATAAAAAAAAATTTTTTTTGTCTATTTAACAGAAAGGAAGGAAGAAAGAAAGAAAGAAAAGGAAGGGGGAGAGAGAGAAAGAAAAGAAAAAAGAAACACAAAGAAAGGTGACATGTGACTGTCTCTGTTGCTGCCAGCGGAGCAGAGTGGGACCCTGTGACCTCATACGGGCTGGTGCCAAGACCAGGACCCCTGCCCTCTGCCTTCCCGCACGGAGCCTGGCACCAGGCTGGGCGCGCCCTTGAACCCTGGTTCGTGCCCCCGGACCTGCAAGCCTGTCCCCCGCATGTTGACTTAAATGCTGAAGCTGTTGGTTCTGTGCGTTTCCTGAGCTTGCAGACGGAAGTCGAACGAACATATGAACAATCCTCTCCCCTAGCCCGGCTGCAGGCTGGGGGTCTCAGCACCCTAGCCCCGCACACGGTCCCCAGGGGCATTTCCAACAGCCGCTCTCCATGGCTGGGTTTTTCCACCAGCGACAACCCTGGTCAGCGCTGCTCGTTTCACTCAGTCGCTTTTTCACACAGTTTCCCTGTCTTGAATTGTACCCCTTTGGCGGTAGGACACCTCATGTCTTGTCTTATCCTCTTGTGACTTTGTCATAGTTCTTTTTTAATTTTTAAAAATATTTTGTTTCTTTTGAGAGACAAAGAAAGCACGAGCAGGGTGGAGGCAGAGAGAGAGAGAGAGAGAGTGAGAGAGAATCCCAAACAGGCTCTGCGCCCTCAGCAGGCTCGGGGCTCGAACCTACGAACTGTGAGATCACGACCGGAGCGGAAATCAGGACTTGGACGCTTAACCCAACGGAGCCACCCAAGTGCCCTGACATTTGTCATATGTCAATCTCCGTCTCCCAGTGCATCGGATGTTGACAGTAACTCTTGCCTGGCCTGCTTCGCCGGTTAACTCAGCAGCAGCCCCCCCTCCCCCCAAGACCCTGCACATTTCAAAGGCCTTCAGGACTAGCTTTTCCAGACCCCTGGGGAGCCAGCCGCCCCTTGGAATATCCTGGCTGATAAGGGGGTCATTGTGTGCGTAAGCTAAGTGATTTATGATGAGTGTTTGCTTTTGTTTGCCTGGGGTCTATCCTTTTGACCTCTGGGGGTGGGCTGAGGGGCTGGGTACTGAGTACCTAAGGTCAGTGAGCTGCTTCAGGCCTACATGACCCCCAGGAAGAGCCCTGGGCCAATTTCTTGTGAGCCTCCCTGGCTGGCGAGACCTCGTACAGGTCCCACATCAACGCGGGGAGGATTCGGTGCTGTCTGCGTGACCACTGGGCGTGCACAACCGGAAGCTTCCGCCTGGTCTCTCCTGGACTCTTGCCTTTCTCGGTTGCTGATTTTCAGCTGTACCTTTCCACTGAAATAAACCATAATTTGGGGGATGACCGCTTTTCTGGCTCCTGGGAGTCTGTCTTACGAATCATGGGACACAAGGTGACACGGGGACCCTCGACACCCTGCCTTCCACGGGCAACGACGTTGGTGATCATACTTATTCCGCATTGTGCTCGATCGTTTACGAACGATCTCTTCCTCTCTGAAGAGAGAAGAGCTGCCGTGAGGTCCCCGAGTAAGTCCGGGGCAGGTCGTGAGGAAAGCATTGAAGACAGTTGACCTCCAACAAGCCCTAAGTGGAGGCGTAAGGACTCCCAGTCCTTACAGTGGTCAGAGATGAAGGCTCTGTGTGTCCAGAACGTACCCTTTTTATGCCAGCGTCAGACCAAGTGCCGGTTTGGAGACCCAGGCTCAGATCACCGAATGGAGTTTGATTGCCAAAGGGGCCGGGTTGGAGCCTGGAAGGAAATGCCTGCTCCTGTCCCCCACTCCTCACCACCCCCCGCCGCCCCCCCTCCCCCCAGGCTACCACAACCATGGCAATCCCAAGCTCCTACCGGCCAGCGCTGGGTTCTTTGCATGGGAATCACTGGAGAATTTGATAAAATCGGAGCTTCTCAGGCCTCTCACCAAGGGGTTCAACCAGTAGGGTGGGGGTGGGGCCCAGGAATCTGAATTTTTTTAAAAATATCGATTTATATTTGAGAGAGACAGAGTCCAAGTGGGGGAGGGACAGAGAGAGAGACACAGAATCCGAAGCGGGCTCCAGGCGCCGAGCTGTCAGCGCAGAGCCCGATGCGGGGCTCGAACTCATGAACTGTGAGATCATGACCTGAGTTGAAGTCGGACGCTTAACCGACTGAACCACCCAGGCGCGCCGCAGGAATCTGAATATTTAATCGCTCCCCAGATGTCACAGGGGGAGCTGCTGATGACTCTGTATCACAAAGCTGGAGGCACAAGTCCTCTCCGTCTGAAGTTTGTTTTTTTTAATTGTTTAAAATGCCCGGTTTTTCAAAAAAATACGTTCACTTGATTATAGTTGATGCACAGCGTAACATTGGTTTCATGTGTACAAAATAGGGATTTGGCAATTCTGTACATTATTCTACACTCACAAGTGTAACGACCATCTGTCGTCATACGACCTAATACCCTTGACTGTACTCCCTACCCTGTACCTTTCATCCCCATGCCTGATACATTCCATAACTGGAAACCTGTACTCCCTCCTCCCCACCCCCGGCGCCCTCCCCTCTGACATCCACCAGTGTTTTCTCTGTATTTATAGGTGTGATTAATTAGCAAAATACCCTCTAGGTTCATCCATGTTGTTGCAAATGGCAAGGTCTTGTCCCTTTTTATGGCTGAGTAAATTTATGGCTGAGTATATATATATATATGATGGAATATACATATATACACACATATACATATATATATATGTGTGTATATACGGATATATATATAAGATATATATATATATGATATATATATATATATATACATCTTCTTTATCCACTTGTCTATTGTGACACTTGGGTTGCTTCCATATCTTGGCTACTATGACTAATGCTTCAGTAAACGGAGGAATGCGTGTATCTGTTCAAATTAGTGTCTTCATTTTCTTGGGGTAAATACCCAATCGTAGACTTATTGGCTCATGTGGTATTTCTATTTTGGATTTTTTGAGGAACCTCCGTACTGTTTCCCACAATGGCTGCACCAGTTTGCCTTCCCACCACCAGTGCACAAGGGATCCTTTTCGTCCACATCCTCGTCACCACTTGTTATGTCTTGTCTTTTTGACTTCAGCCATTTCTGACATGTGTGAGGTGACATCTCACCGTGGTTTTGGTTTGCGTTTCCCTGACGGTGAGTGATGTGGAGTATCCTTTCGTGTGTGTCTGTTGGCCATCTGGATGTCTTCCTTTCCACCCAGGCTTTATGCCTAAACCAGATATTGAAAATCCTTGGTCTTTTCAAACCTGTCAACAACAACCCAGTTTAGCCCCATTAAACTGAACCGTTCCAGAACAAGTGTGCTCTCGCCACCGTGTGGCGCTTGTTGGAAGGACGAGGCATCAGCACGGAGCATGCTGTGTTCTGCTGCAAGCTCCAGGTTCATGCTGCCAAGACCAAACCCAGAGAGGCAGTAATTTATGAAAAGGCCGCATATGGGTTCACAATACTGAGCGGTGGCCCGTGGGGAAAAATACAAAGAAGAGAAAGAAGGAGGAGAGAAGAAGGAGGGAAGAAAAGAAGGAAGGAAGGAAGGCAGGAAGGCAGGGAAGGAGGGAGGGAGGGAGAATGGAAGGAAGGAAGGAAGGAAGGAGGGAGGGAAGGGAGGGAGGAAAGGTGGAAGGGAAGGAAGAAGGAAGGGTGAGGGAGGGAGGGTGGAAGGAAGGAGGAGGGAGGGAGGGAGGAAGGATCAGAGGAAGGAAGGAAGGAAAGAAGGAAGGGGGGAAAGGGAGGGAGGAAAGGAGGGAAGAAGGGAGGATGGAGGAGGAGGGAGGGAGGGAGGAGGGAAGGAAGGAAGGAAGGAAGGAAGGAAGGAAGGAAGAGGGAGGGAGGATGAGAGGGAGGGAGGGAGGAAGGAACAAAGGAAGGAAGGAATGAAAGAGGAGGGAGGAAAGGTGGAAGGGAGGGAAGAAAGAAGGGTGAAAGAGGGAGGAAGGAAGGAAGCAAGGAAGGAAGGAAGAGGGAGGGAGGAAGAGTGGAAGGGAGGGAAAAACAAAGTGGGGGAGGGAGGGATGAAGGAAGGAAGGAAGGAAGGGGGGAAGGGAAGGAGGAAAGGTGGAAGGGAGGGAAGAAGGGAGGGTGGGGGAGGGATGGAGGGATGAAGGAAGGAAGGGAGGAAGGAAGGAGGGAAAGGAGGGAGGAAGGGTGGAAGGGAGGTAAGAAGGAAGGGGGAGGGAGGGAGGGAGGAAGGAAGGAAGGGAGGGAGGAAAGGTGGAAGGGAGGGAAGAAGGGAGGGTGGGGGAGGGAGGGAGGGAGGAAGGAAGGCCGGAGGGAGGGAGGAGGGAAGGAGGGAGAGAGGGAGGGAGGGAGGGAGGGGAAACAGGAGAAGGCAATTAACAAAGCCAGTAGGGACGGGCTTTGTCACAAACACTAAAGGGAGAAGAAGTTTGTCTTGCTTTCCGTAAAACTTCCAGGACAAGTTGCCCTAGATGATCATGGGGCTATTGACAATCACTGAACAGTTGAAGATGGTGATTTGGGAAAACGATCATTTCCAAGACAGAGTCTTCAATGCCATGGAATTTGATTTGTGTTTTTTTTAATGTTTTTATTTATTTTTGAGACAGAGAGAGGCAAAGCATGAATGGGGGAGGGTCAGAGAGAGAGGGAGACACAGAATCCGAAGCAGGCTCCAGGCTCTGAGCTGTCAGCACAGAGCCCTACGTGGGGCTCGAACTCACGAACCGCGAGATCATGACCTGAGCCGAAGTCGGCCGCTTAACCGACTGAGCCACCCAGGCGCCCTGATTTGTTTTGAGAAGAGACTCCCTATAGAATTTTCATAGGCTGTGTCTTAAAATATGTCATTAATGCTGTTTTTAACCCCCCTCCTCCCATCTTCAGTTTCCCATCACACCTTGATCTTGCCGGTTATGGTCGGCAACAGCATTTTCAGGTACAGAAACTGTTTCCAGGATGGGAGATCACCTGCCTGTCTGGGCCTCGGCACCAGGATTGGTCCCGCTCCATTCCTGAGGCTCTCAGTCCTTCCAGTCTTGTTTCTGCACCGATGGTGGTAGGGGTGGGGGTGGGGTGGGGAAGGTAAGTCTCTCATTCAGAGCTTCATTTCCTCCCCAATGAGATTGGCCAAGACATTCCCGAAAGTTGGCCACACTCACTGGCTGCTGGACCAGCGCTTTGTCTTTCTTACCTATAAGTTCAGGGTCGTGATATCGTTCTGCGTGCCACAAAGAGATGCTGGGGCACTCCAGTGTGCATGAAGGTATCATGATGAGCTTTTCTAGGTTGACACGTTAATGTCTGGGGCAAATTACACTGTCAGGACTAGCCAGAAGCCTTAGAATAGCGGTTCTGTTTTGGTAATTTGATATTTTGAGAATGTGATGGAAGCTTTGACTGCTTTCCTCCCCCCCAAATGGATGTACGTGCAAAATCTTGTTTAACAAGGGCTCACGTGTTCTTAGATGATAAAGCAAGGTAATTTTATTCCCAATAATTCCTGATGTTTGGTTGTGCCACGAGGTCTCTCCTTCGCCTATCAGATGAGAAGGTTCGTTGTTTCGAAGAGAAGGTGGCTGTGGCCTGGGACAAAAGGTCCTTGTGTAGTTCTGTGTTTCAAATTCCACTTTTCCCAGTCAATAGGAAGCCCACAGTTGTAGGCTTTGCTGACAGAGGAAAGGATTTCTAGCATCCCATAGTCTCCCTTTATGGAGCAAGAACCAAGCTGGGTGGCTTGAATGTAGGCTTTCGTGCGACTTTTGGTGCAGGAAGGTGACTTTCGGTGCCCACAGGAAGGAGGGCAATCCCCTTTCCCCTTTCAGTTATGGAGGTGTGCAGAAGGGATTTGGAGAAGGGAGGAAAGATGGAAAGAAAGCCAAAGAAGACAGAGCTTTGGAATTTAGTGGAAAAACCGACTATCTATAGGCTGCCCTGTGCCAACATGTGGCGGTCAGAGTACTGTAGAAATGGTGTCCAGCCCAGTGAGACCGATGAAGTTTCCGGTTTCCTATGGCCTAGGCGGGGCCCATAGGGAGTCTAGAAATTTCTGCAGGCACCACTGTAGGGACCTGGAAGCAGTGAGGGGAACAATGGTACAGAGGAAGCCGGGGGACAGGATAAAGTGGCCACAAAATATGGCATCTTGGGCCCAGAAGGCACCTCTGATTATTGTAGGTAGATGCCAACGTAACTCAGTTACTTGCTGAGCCCATCCACGGGACACAAAATGAAGAACATTCCAGTAGAGGTCAGCAGAGGCCCCACGGACTGCAAGGAGACCAGAGATACCTACCCCACCCCCACCACCCCACTTGCACCCCACATGGGCCATATATATGAGGCACATGATATATGAGGATATGTGCGTTTGAAGCGATGAGAGATACATCACACTAAAAAGCGTCTCGTGCAGAAAAGAAAACCAGCAACAAAAGGAAAAGGCAAGCTCCGGAATGGGAGGAAATATTTGCAAGTAATCTTAGGGGTTAATACTCAAAATACATAAAGAGCTCCTACAATTCAATAGCAAAAAGCAAACAAACTGATTTAAAAATGGGCGGAGGAACTTACAGACATTTTTCCAAAGAAGACATGCAAACGGCCAACAGGTACATGAAAAGGTGCTCAACATCGCTCATCATCAGGGGAATGCAAATCAAAACCACAATGAGATGTCACCCCACCCCGGTTAGGGTGGCTGTTATCAAAAAGACAAGAGAAAACAAGCGTTGGTGAAGATGTGGAGAAAAGGGAATCCCGGTGCACTGTGGGTGAGAGTGCAAGGCCACTTTGGAAAGCAGCATGGAGGGTCCCCCCCAAAATTAAAAATAGAGCTTACCCTGTGATCCAGCCATTTCATTGCTGGGTATTTATCTAAGGAAAACAAAACCACTCTCTTTTTTTTTTTTTTTAATTTTTTTTCAACGTTTATTTATTTTTGGGACAGCGAGAGACAGAGCATGAACGGGGGAGGGGCAGAGAGAGAGGGAGACACAGAATCGGAAACAGGCTCCAGGCTCTGAGCCATCAGCCCAGAGCCTGACGCGGGGCTCGAACTCACGGACCGTGAGATCGTGACCTGGCTGAAGTCGGACGCTTAACCGACTGCGCCACCCAGGCGCCCCCAAAACCACTCTCTTGAAATGATGTCTGCACCCCCATTTTACTGCGACCAAGACACGGAGACAACCCGAGTATCCATCCACGGATGAATGGATAAGTAAGATGGGGTATATACGCACAGTGGAATATTCATCCCTAACAAAAAAGGAAACCCTGCCCTTTGCCACGACACGGATGGACCCTGAGAGCATTATGTTGAGTGAGATAAATCATACAGAGGAATACAAATACCATACGATTTCACTTCTGTGTGGAATCTAAAACACCGAACTCATGGATGAGGGTGGTCAAAAGGTACAAATTTCTAGTTATAAGACCAATTGAGTCCTGGAGATCCAATGCACAGCATGGCGGCAATAGTTAACAATACCATATTGTGGGGCGCCTGGGTGGCTCAGTCGGGTGAGCGTCTTGACTCCTGATTTCGGCTCAGGTCGTGATCCCAGCATCATGGGATCGAGCCCCACGTCGGGCTCCACACTGAGCGTGGAGTCTGCTTGAGATTCTTTCTCTCCCTCCCTCTGCCCCTCCCGCGTGCACACGTGCACTCTCTCTCAAATAAAAAACAACCACCACCACCACCACCACAATATTGTATTGTACATTTGGAAGTTGCTAAGGTAATAGATCGTAAAAGTCCTTATCGCACACACGGAAATGTGTAACTAACTACATGTGGTGATGGGAATCCCGTCCCACTTATTGGGGGAATCAGTTTGCAACACCTACAGATACCAGATCGTTATGTGGTATATGTTGGACTAATACAATGTCAATTATAGCTCAGTAAAACTGGGAGAAAAAAGAGAGAGGAAGGCTGAACTTTGAAATACCCATTTACCTAGAGGGATTGCTTTTGAATGGCTGGAAATGAACGCTTAAGTTTATCGCCAACTGCCCACCCGTCGCTTACTTGGCTGTAATGGATGAGACCCTACATGTCAAGTCGATTCCATTTTCATAAAATTGCAGCTCATTTATGGACCCCAGGAGACACATACAAACTACCGGAAGCCTCTAAGTCGCCAGAACATCCTGTCTTGAAAAGAAGATTTGAGGAGAATGTGCAGAGATAAACAGTTTTCCTGACACAAACTTCCTCCCGGCCAAAGTCACCCACACGGCGACACACTCGTAATTTCACTTCTAAAATTTGAAATGAAGGAAGCTCGCGTCTTACGTGCACCGGAGTCACCACTGGCCAGGACTGCGTCTCTCTCTGCTCTGTTTAAAAGAAATTTTTTAACGTTTATTTATTTTGAGAGACAGACACAGAGTGTATGTGTGTGGGGGGGGGGAGGTGGGGCAGAGAGAGAGGGAGGCACGAATTCCGAAGCAGGCTCCAGGCTCCGAGCTGTCAGCACAGAGCCCAACGCGGGGCTCGAACTCACGGACCGCGAGATCATGACCTGAGCCGAAGTCGGATGCTCAACCGACTGAGCCACCCAGGCGCCCCTCTCTCTGCTCTGTTTATAAAGGGGGTTGAGAGCCCTTCTTCTAGCTTCTAAGGGGACACCGTACCACAAGTTGACCACCGAGGTAAAGAAACGCTCTGGAATCTTTGAAGAAATTAAAGATGGTTCTTCATACAACTGCCAACAACCTAAGTTTTCAGAACTGGTCCTTGTGGTTTGAGACTGGGGACCATGAAACCTGAAACTGTAGACAGTGGGTGATTGAAATTTTTTCAATGAGCTGGGGAGTGGCACCAAAGTACAGGTGTCCCAGGAAGAGGGGTCTGTGTGCCCGAGCTCCTGTTTCAGGATCACAGCCTCTTTGGTGTGGGAATGAAATCAAGATGGCGGCCTGACATCTGACTACACCCCTTCTACCCAGCATCCCATGAGCAACAGAGAAGACAGCTTTCAAAGGAAAAATAAATCAGTGAGGGCCTAGTCAATGGCACCTTCTCCCAGAGCATCCCAGAAGCTCTCTGTTCCACACTTCCAGACCCAGGGTGGTGGGGCTGCTCTGCTGAACAGTGGCCTGAATTAGGGCAGTGGGTTGGGCAAGAGGACCTTGGGAGCCCTGGGGCGGACACTGCCTACCCTGATGGATGGGGCGGGAGAGGTTCTGCTGGTCCTAAGGCCTCCTGGGGCTGACGTTAGGCCCTGCAGAAGGGGCCTCAGGAGAGCTAAGTTAAGAATGTCAAAGAAAAATGGCATCAGACGAGGAGCAGGCAAGGAGGACTTTAGTCAAGAGGACGGCAATAGGGAAGAAAGATTGACCGCAACTCTGCTGAAGCAAAAGGCAGCAGAGTTTTTGTGCAATGAGGTGAGCTGGGAGGGAACCCTGGAGGAGGCCGGGGAGGAGGCCAAACGATAGGATGTGTCCAGTACATTGAGTTACTCCCAAGCTTGCAGATGGTTTTCTCTGTGATTCGGCCATCTGCGCTTGCTAATGGGCATCCATCTAAGTTGGGTCCCTACCCCCACCCCCAGAAGTTGTGGGATAAGGTTGCTGTCTTCCTCCATGACTAGAGTTCAAAGGGACGGCTCCCAGGTCCGTGAGAAAGACATTCCTGTGTTGCAGAATTGGCAAGAGGCGGGAGACGATTTATACATATTTCCAAAGGGCGGAGAAAGAATTTTCATTGGCAAGTTTTCTAAAGCAAATGCTCTTAGAAAAGGGGGGCGGGGGGCCTAGAGTCAGGAAGAGACTGTCTAAAGTTTAGATGAACTGGGGGGCTTGGTGGGCGGATGAAGCTAGAGGTTCTGCTCCGAACTGAAGATCATCTCAGCTGTGGCACTTCTTCTCTTGCTCACTAGATGGCGCCGGCGCAGTGTTTCTTTCTGAAACTTCTGGGAAGGAGGCTCAGACACAGGCAGGGCCCAGGAGGCCAGAAGTTTCCAGAGGTCTTTACTCAGTGGTCTGCTCCCTATTGTCCTCTCTATGGTGTCCACGGTGGCTCGAATTCCGTATTTAACCTTAGAGCTTGTCTCGAGCACATTTGTCTGTCCTATTGGCCACTTTACGAGGGTCAAGGGGTTTCCTGGCCATGCCCACCTGTGACACGTGGGCACAGTAACTGGCCTCTCTGTACAGGTGCCCTGATAGGCAGAATTAACCAGCTCTAGATTCCTAGTGACCTTGGGTCTGTTGTAGACACAAGGGTTGATCCTTGCTTTGTGGCCCAGATGCTGTTGTATTCAAAGGATCTGATCACAGATGTAGGCATTGTTTGCACAGCTGGATAACCCACCCCTCCCCCATATTTTCTGGAAGGTTAGCTACAGCTGTACTTGGAGGGGAAATTACGGCAGGTCATTCACTGAAGTGTTCGAAGCCAACTGCTTATTTTTTTTTTAATGTTTATTTATTTATTTTGAGAGGGAGAGCGTGAGCGCAAGCAGGGGAGGGGCAGAGGGAGAGGGAAGAAGGGAATCCCAACAGGGAGCTCAGTCTCGTGACCACGAGATCATGACCTAAGCCCAAATCAAGAATTGGACGCTTGACCGACTGAGCCACACGGGTGCCCCCGAAGCCAGCTGCTTTTATCCTTTGTAAAATCCCGAACTCACAGAGGAGCCCTCACTAGCCATCCTGCAGGAAGAATCTAGAAAGAGAAGTATGTCAGAGGGCACAGAGAAGGAAAGAGATTCTTGTTCCCAGACTTGGAGAATGTTGAATATTGGGAACCCTCTTCCTGCCCCATAGATACATCCCCCGTAACTTCAGCTGATGAGCACACGCATGGAAGTTTCCAAAAGACCCCATCAGAGAGCCCTTTGCCCCTCACAAAGCATCTAAAGAGGGGCTTCAGGGCCTGGGCTGGGGTCCGAGGCTGGATCCAGTTAGCTGTGATTCTTCCTCAAACGGGAAAGGACTCTAGACCAGCTCCATACCCCTGGACCACAATTCCTTCCCCCAGAGACAAGCCTGCCAGGGAACGAGGTAGCTGTTTGTCTTAGCTCGTTCCCCTCACACACAGACACTGCGACAAACCTTCAAGCGCAGCCAGTTTATCTGGGACGAGCAGGACCCCAGAAGGGACAGGAAGGCAGGCCGATAAAGCCAGCCACCGCCTGGATGACCTGAGCTTAATTCTGTGGGGGAGATTCGGGGAATTGGCATGGATGGCTTCCCCAAATTCTGATGGCTCAGACTTTTCCCATTTGAGCAGGAAGAAGCTGGATATTTATATACGACTCCCGGCAGGCGTTGCTTGGTGGCCGTGGAAAGCCCCCAGGCTAAGAGACACGGGTAAGGACATTTGGAAGTCGGCCAGTGCACACTGTGGAAGGCCTGACAGCATCTGTTACCCTCGTAATCATCCTCTGCCAGCAAGAAGGCCTGACGGGAAAGGCTATACCAGGCCCCATGGGTCCCAGGGGAGGACCAAAGTATTTCCTATATGTAATGGGAGAGAGCCTATGGGGCAAATGCTCCCTCTGGGATCGAACCGGAGAAACGTGTTGAAAGTAGGTCCTCAAAGTAGGTGATGGAGGCAAGCATCTTTGGCCCAGTGTGTGGCAAAATGGAAGTTGGAACCAGGAAAGCTGGGAGCAAAGAGTAACGGAGAGCTGGTTTCTAGAACCATTCTTGCTGACAGCCTCTGGCAGGGGCTTCCCAGGGCAGGCTGAGAGGCAGGCTCCCAGATTCCCTGCTGACCTGCTCACGACCGCCCCACCCCGCCCCCGCCGGCCCCAGGACCCTGGTATGGGAGCTGGCTGTGATGACCCAGGAAGTCAGCACTGTTCTGGGATTTTGTGGGGCTGTCTGGGCTGCTTATGGGGCTTGGGGTGGACAGATCAGATGAAATAAAGCCCCTTGCATGGGTGTCAACATGGGAGATGTTTTGGCCACTCTTCTTTTTTTTTTAAATTTTTTTTAACGTTTATTTATTTTTGAGACAGAGACAGAGCATGAACTGGGGAGGGGCAGAAGTGCCTCGGCAAGGTAAGAAAGACCTGGACAAGAACTCTCTATATCTGCAGTTTCTAAACCTCAGGACCCACGGACGCCTGAGGGCTCCATGTATAGAACTCAGGGAGTCCGTGAACTTGGGTGGGAAAATCATCGAGCCCTTCGTGTCTTTCACCTCCCAGTGACATTTAGCATTTCCTTCCATTATGAAAGTCCATCCACGGTAGATGGAATGTGACCAGTAGAAATCACAGTTTCACCTCGGGTTAGTTGTTGCACAAACCTTGTGATGTATGTACTCCTACGACTTTGAAATTACAGTGATCGGGCTCTTCATATATTTTATTTAATGTATTAATAAAAAGGTACGTATATTTCTGTACCATAAAATTTGTGTGTTTCTGGAGAACTGGGTTCCTCTGTAACGCTACGTGCTTTATCTCACACATTTCTAAGATGTTATTCTAAGAAGGGGCGTATAGGCTTCCACCGACCGCCAAGAGGCTCCGCTGCGTGGAAAACGCTAAAAAATGATTGGCGGGCCTTCAAAGGTAGCAGGTCAACCCGGGGCTGGGACCGCTTGTCAGACCAGAGAGCCCTGGGAAGGTACCAGCGAGCTCTGGGCTCCTCCTCCTCGCCATCCCCTGAAAAGTCACTCAAGTGTCACAACCCCCCTCGTGTTCTTTGAACTCATTTTAGAGAAAGGAGCAACAGAAATCAATGCCGGGCGCCGGCAGGGGGTGTGGCAGCATCGCTCTGGGCCGCCGACGGGGACACAGGTCATCCGCGGGGCCCAGGCAGCCTCTGTTCACACATCCAGCCACCAACATGCCCGGCCGCCCAGCTGCACACCGTGCCGCCGTCCTCGGCAACCATGGCAACCATTCCACACACCGGGGCCAGACCCAGCCGTCAGATCCCCCAATTTACTGTCCTCTTAACAGGTAGCAGGGGGAGTGGCTTCCACGCCATTGAGGAATGTAAACCCAGATTTCCAGCAGGGGGCGCTGGGCCTGCAGGTGAGAGACGCCCCCGGACAGTTCTTCCAGGGCGGGGTGGGCGGGGCTGGGGAGAAGGTTTGGCAAAAGACCCAGGACCACCAGCCCGCTCCCTTCCGCTAGTTTCTTTCTTGCCGGTCTCCCACACTTTCTACTTACCTTGCTCCTTCTTTCTTTTCCTTTCTCTCTGTCGTTTTTTCTATCTCTTCGGCTTTCTCTGAATGTCTCATCTGCATTTTCAATGCTGTTTCTTCCTCCCTTTCCTTGTGAACTTGTTTCTTTCTCTCTTTGTATATGCCTCTACTGTCACTCCCTGTCCCTTCCTGCCTCTCTTTCCTTCCTTCTCCCTCTCTTTCTTACACACACACACACACACACACACACACACACACTGAGGCTGTGATCAGCTATTTGCGGCTGGGGACCAGAGTGCAGCTCCTGAAAGCAGGGACCCTGCACAGGGATTGAAGTGGGTGGACAGCCTCTTTTTCAGGCTCTCATGCAATGGATTGCTACCCCATCCATGCAAGGTCACTACCAGACACAATGCACCTGCAGCCCAGACATGCGGGCTCACTGCTGGACACGATGTCCCTGCAGCCTGGAAGGTGGTGCAGTGAGACAAACACAGGTGCTGGTCCCACACATGGTTCTCCATCTACCACCGAGGACCCTGACCAAGCTACCTAACTTCTCTGGGCCTCGGTTTCCTCACGTAGCTAGGCCTCACCAAATCAGGGTAAATACCGGATTCAAACAGGGTTCTTGTGGGGCCTTCGCGTGTGTGATAGGCAGCTTTTGAATGGCTCCTTGTGACTGCTGCCTCTTGACATCCAGGCCCTTGTGTATCTTCTGCCTGAGGGTGGGCCGGATTTAGTGACTTGCTTCTAGAAAATGGCAAATGGCAAAAGTGATGGGATTTCACTTCTGAGGTTAGGATACACAAGATCGTGATTTCAGTCTCACTAGCTCTTTTCCTCTCTGGTGTTCTCGCTTGCTCTGATGAAGCTGCCGTGTCATGAGGGCCCCACGGCAAAGAACCGGGGCCTCTGGCCTCTGGCCAGCCACCCACAAAGAACTCAAACCCTCAGTCCACCCGAATCATCCCAACAACCATAGATCTTGGAAGGAGATCTTCTCCTAGCATGGCTTTGAAATGACTCCAGCCCCATGCAGAGGACCCAGAGAAGCTGCCTTCAGAAGCCGACCCATAGAAACTGTGAGGGTGCAAATGTTGTTCTAAGTCTCTAAGCTTTGGAATCATTTGTTATGCAGCAATAGATAGCCAACACAATGTATAAATGCTTGTATTAGCTTTTATATGTATGAGCTTGTATTAGCTAGGGTAGCCTACGGCGCAGTAACAAATAGACCCAAACATATAATGGCTCAACAAAACAACCCTGGTTTGGTATTTGGGCCAATGAGAGGGTCTCTTTCATGCAGTCGTTCAGGGGCTGAGCATCCTTCCACCTTATGGCTCCACTATCCTTTGAGATCCCACTGGTGTCTGCATCCGGCCCAGAAGGGGAAAGGGAGCGTGGGGAGGCAAACACACTTCAGTGAAAGCTCAGCCCCAAAGAGACGCCCATCACATCCACTACAGTGTCTTGGGGGGGGAAATGTAGACACCTGATGTCACCTATTCATCCATTTTCAAAAGAGACTAAAGGGGCACCTGGATGGCTCAGTCGGTGGAGGGTCCGACTCTTGATTTTGGCTCAGGTCATGATCTCACAGTTGTGAGACCGAGTCCGGAGTCAGGGTCTGTGCTGAACGTGGAGCCTGCTTAAGATTCTCTCTCTTCCTCTCTCTCTGCCCCTCCTCCACTCACTCTTGTGTTCTCTCTCTCTCTCTTTTCAGAGACAGCGTGAGAGTGAGAGGCTAGGGACTATCATTTTGGAGGGAATGGATGTAGGCAATATAGGCCTAGCCTAAATCCTCGAGACATATATATATATATATATATATATATGTATATTACATACATACATAGATATGTATATATCTGTACCTTCAGGCTTGAGCCATTGCAGCAGACATTTTCGGCCACCCTGAATCAAGTTTGCTGAATCAGAAGAGATTTTGTCTCTGAATCAGTAAGATGTGGTTCAATGCCACATTATCGAGAATCCCAAATAACGGTCGCATAAGCGAAAGGTTTACGTTTTGCTTTGTGTCCCGTGTGAAGAAATTCCGAAGTAGCAACCCAGAGTTAGTACCATAGCTTCATCAGGGACCCAGGGTATCTTTATTTTCTACTGCACTGTTCTCAAAGTCACCTTATACTTACAACATGGTTGCTGCAGCTGTAGCCATCATATCATGGCAGCAAAAGAACGAGAGGTCAAGGGCCAAAGGATAGATCCCCAAGCCGAATGGGCCTCTATCCACAGAGGAAATACTTCTACTTACCCCCATCCGTGATCTATCTTCTTTCTCCTCAAGGGAGCAGAAAGATGGATTCCTGCAACTCCAAATCCCAATTGGCTTTTCCATAATAGCCATTAATGGTATCGACTAAGCTGTCTTTATCATTGCACTTTTATGGTTCTGAAAAATGCCCCCAGGCCATGCCTCCTTTGTTATGGGTAATCATGGCTGAGTGTAAGAGGATGGCAGGGCTGTCTCCTGGACAGATGCACAGCCAATTCCCAGACCATGGCATTCAGCGATGATTCGAGAGACAATGCCCATGGACACCGTCTTTTTCTCAGTAGTAGTAGTTGTGGTAATAGTAATAGTAGACTTATTTTAGAACAGTTTTAGGGGCGCCTGGGTGGCTCCGTCGGTTAAGTGTCCGACTTCGGCTCAGGTCATGATCTCACAGTTTGTGAGTTTGAGCCCTGCGTCGGGGTCTGTGCTGATGGCTCGGAGCCTGGAGCCTGCTTCGGATTCTGTGTCTCCCTCTCTGCCCCTTCCCCCACTCATGCTCTCTCTCTCTCTCTCTCTCTCTGTGTCAAAAATAAATAAACATTAAAAAATGAAAAAAAAACTAGTTTTAGATTTACAGAAAAATTGAGCAGATAATAGAGTTCTCACAATATGTCCCCCAACCCACTGTTTCCCCCTATTATCAACACCTCACATTAGTACGATGCATTTGTTATAATTAACCAATATTAATTAACTTTAATTTTAATTAAAAACATTTTATTGTAATTCCAGTGTCATTAACATACAGTGTTATATTAGTTTCAGGTGTACGATATATTGATTTGAAACTTCCATACATCAGCCAGTGCTCATCACGACAGGTAACCCCCATCACCTATTTCTAACATCCCCCCACCAAACTCCCCTCTGGTAACCATCAGTTCGTTCTCTATAGCTAAGAGTCTGTTTCTTGGTTTCTCTCTCTCTCTCTCTCTCTCTCTCTCTGTCATTTTTTCTCTTTGCTTGTTTGTTTTGTTTCTTAAATTCTACATAGGAGAGAAGTCATATGGTATTTGTCTTTCTCTGACTTTTTCCACCCTAGCATTACTGTCCAGGCTCCATCCACATCATTGCAAATGGCAAGATTTCTTTCTTTTTTTGTGATGCGACAGCATTTTATTTTATTTTTATTTTTATTTTTTAATTTAAATTCAAGTTAGTTAACATACAGTGTAGTTTCAGGAGTAGAACCCAGCGATTTATCTCTTACAATATGGCACCCAGTGCTTCTCCCTAAAAGTGCCCTCCTAAATGCCCAACACCCATTTAGCCCATCCCCCTACCGACCTCCCCTCCAACAGCCCTCAGTTTATTCTCTGTATTTAAGAGTCTCTTATGGTTTGCCGCCCTCTCTGTTTTTATCTTATTTTCCCTTCCCTTTCCCTATATTCATCTGTTGTGTTTCTTAAATTCTACGTATGAGTGAAATCGTGTGATATTTATCTTTCTCTGACTGACTTATTTCACTTAGCATGATGCATTGTAGTTCCATCCATGTTGTTGCAAATGGCAAGAGTTCATTCTTTTTGATCGCCGAGTAATACTCCATTATATATATACCACATCTTCTTTATCCATTCATCAGTGGGTGGATATTTGGGCTCTTTCCACAATTTGGCTATTGTTTTTTTTTAATTTTTTTAACGTTTATTTATTTTTGAGACAGAGAGAGACAGAGCATGAACAGGGGAGGGTCAGAGAGAGGGAGACATAGAATCTGAAACAGGTTCCAGGCTCTGAGCTGTCAGCACAGAGCCTGACGCGGGGCTCGAACTCACGGACCGCGAAATCATGACCTGAGGCGAAGTCGGCCACTTAACCGACTGACCCACCCAGGCACCCCTGGCTATTGTTGATAGCGCTGCTATAAACATGGGGGTGCATGTGTCCCTTCGAAACAGCACCCCTGTATCCCTTGGATAAATGCCTAGTAGTGCAATTGCTGGGTCGTAGGGTAATTCTATTTTTAATTTTTTGAGGAAACTCTGTGCTGTTTTCCAGAGTGGCTGTGCCAGTTTGCATTTCTACCAACAGTGCAAAAGCATTCCCCTTTCTCTGCATCCTTGCCAACATCTGTTGTCTCATGAGTTGTTAATTTTAGCCACCAAAGGACACTATTTCATTCTTTTTTATGGCTGAATAATATTCCAGTGTGTGTGTGTGTGTGTGTATCACATCTTTTTTATCCATTCATCAATCAGTGGACACTGGGCTGCCTCCATATCTTGGCTATTGTAAATAATGCTGCTATAAATATAGGGGTGCTTCTATCCCTTTGAGTTAGTGTTTTTGTATTCGTTGACCACCCAGTAGTGCTATTATTGGATCATAACGTAGTTCTTTTTTTTCTTATTTTTGAGGAACCTCCATATTGTTTTCCACAGTGGCTGCACCAATTTGTATTCTCACCAACAGGGTGCAAGGGTTTCTTTTTCTCCACATCCTAAAGCCTGTTGTTTCTTGTGTTGTTGATTTTAGCCATCCTGACAGGTGTGATGTGATAGCTCATTGCAGTTTTGATTTGCATTTCCCTGATGAGGAATGACGTTGAACATCTTTTCATGTGTCTGTTCGCCATCTGGATGTCTTCTTTGGAGAAAGGTCTGTTCATGTCTTCGACCCATTTTTAAATGGGATTATTTGGGTTTTGAGGGTTGAGTTGTATAAGTTCTTTATATATTTTGGGTACTAACCCTTTACCAAATATGTCATTTGTAAATATTTTCTCCCATTCCATAGGTTGCCTTCAAGTTTTGTTGATTGTTTCCTTTGCTGGGCAGGAGCTTGTTATTTTGATGTAGTCCCAATAGTTGATTTTTGCTTTTGTTTCCATGATATGTTTCCATCAACTACAGTTGATAATTTATTCAGATTTCCTTTTATTTTATTACTCAATGTCATTTTTATTGAACCAGGATCCCATGCAGGGTGCCACATTGCATTTACTTTTCATGTTTCCTTAGGCCCCTCTTGACTGTGACATTTTCTCAGGCAATTCTTGTGTTTAATACCTTGATGGTTTTGAGGAGTAATGTGGTCAGGTATTTTGTAGAATGCTTCTCTACTGGAACTTGCCTGATGTTTTTCTAGTGATTTGACTGCAGTTCTGAGTTTTTCTTTTCTTTTCTTTTCTTTTCTTTTCTTTTCTTTTCTTTTCTCTTCTTCTTCTTCTCCTTCTCCTTCTCCTTTTCCTGTTTTCTTTGGAGGAAAACAGCAGAGGGAAGTGCCATTTTCATCACATCATATCAGTAGTATGATTTGTGTTGACATTGACCATCACCTGTCTGAAGTAGTGCTTGCCAGTTTCCTCCACTGTCAAGTTATTCCCTCCATCACACTGCATTCTTTGGAAGGAAGCCACATGTAAGGAGTAGGGGGTTATGTTCTCCCTTCGTTAGGTGAAGTATCTACATAATCGACTCGGAATTCTATACCTGAAATATGCCTCTTCCTATGGAGAAAATTTAAAACCACAAGAGTCTATGGTAGCTCCCTCCCTTCTCAGTGCTAGACCTCAAGTAAACCTGTTGCCTTTGTCTGAAATAAACACTGGGGAATGCACATTTTTACTTTGCCCACGATTAAATATTAAGCAATGTGTTGTTTTTTTTTTTTTTTTAAAGAAACGATGTGCTTTATTTTCCTTCTCATGAGTCATCCAGTTAAATAAACTGGGAACTGTCAAGTCCGGTCCACCTCTTCACAAGTGACACATAACAAGTACAGCTTTCATCCCCCAGCTGTCATGTGCATCTCTGTAAAAAAAAAAAAAAAAAAAGCTCTCTGACACCCACTTCTGACAGCACAGCTCACATTTTTACCAGCAGTGGAGGCTGGGACAGGGAGCCATCAGAAGACTCAGCTGAGGACAGTGGAGTCCTATAAGCACAGGACTGGCAGTAACATCAAGGGCCATCTCGTCTGCTTGAACCTCTCTAGGAGCGGAACTCATGCCCTTCTGAGACCCCCCCCCCATTCCAGCTTTGGGTGCGTGGCTCTGTTTAGAAAGCGGATTCTTACACTAAACTCAAAGCCATAGCCTGGCTTCCATCCGTTTAGCCTCATTCTGACTCTCTGGGTCACGAAGAAGCAATCCGAACTGTCTCCCGTGGACATTCTCCCGCCCCGCCCCTTGGTGGTCCACTGAGCCCTCAAGGCAGTGACCATTTCCGCTGCGTTCAACACGCTTCATTTCTTCCTTAATAAGATGTGATTTCCAGGCTCATTACCACCCATTCATTGAGTGGACTCCAAGGTGGCAGGATGAGCGGCGGATTCTTCTGGATTTTCCACTCCGAGATTCCATTGGCTTCTTTTGGAGATTGCTGACTCCTATGGAGGCAACTGTTAAATAAAGCTCATTTCATCTTATGCTAGATGCTTGCTAAGCCGTGTCTCCCCTAGCATACATTAGTACCGCCGGCTTTTCGGACCAAAGTGCAGACACTTCCATTTATTTCATTACGGTTAATCATGTTACAACCCCGTCATGTGTCATAGATACGAAGTTACGGGTAGGGAAGGATGTTCGGAAATGCAACGAATAGTGTTTCAAGGTCTCTCTGGGCGGTGGGATTATTAATGTTATCTTCCTCTTGTTATTACTTACTTGTATCGTCTAATTTCTCTCATCAACCATCAATTAATTTGTGCAGCTTGCTCCTGTTCGAATCAGATTAGTTTCCTAGCCTGCAGAGGAGTCTTTGAGCCGTTTCGGGCAGAACTGGCTACTCGTCCTCTGTGACTCCTCAGAGCATGCGTTTTGTTGGAACTTCAAGCTGATACAGGGGAGTAGAGGTTTGAGACAGGAGGCCGGCGTCTCCGGCAGCACTACTGGCTGTTCTCAATCAGCTGCTGCCTCGTTGGGACGAAGCTTCCCCCCCCCCCCCCGGGGACTGAAGTCAACGAACCTCAGCAGACCCTGGACATCGTGCTGGTGACAGCTTAATCGTCCGCTTCCTCTCGAATCTGCGGGTTTCGTATCAGAACAGAGGCCGCCGAGCACAGCCGCCTGCACGGTGTTGCTTCGTGGTTATGGACACGTGCTTTGGAGCGAGACAGACCCACACCTTCCACTTGTACGCCCCGTGAGGTCAGGACAGGTTCTTAACCTTTCCGAGCCTCGCTGTCTTATCTGTGAAGGGAAAATGGTAGCACCTGCCCAGAGGTCGCTGGGAACACACACACAGCTCAGATAATGGTGGTGGTTGTAGTTACGGTGATAATCACACTTAGGTGCCCCCGCTCTCCAGGGCACAAGGCGGGCTCGGTCCGACCAGAAAATTCCCGCCAAGCACACCGGCGGTTCGCACCAGCCCGATGAAGAAACCAATAGCAATCGGAGGAAAGCAATGAAAACCAAAACTACCCAAACTGTATCGGAACCCAAACCAAACCTTCCCGGCCTTTGAGAGAAATACCGGCCTGCATTCGCCCGCGTTAACCTCTGGGCGCTTGTGCCCAGCCTCCTCAGGCCTTTGGGTAATTCCTTGTGGGGAAGAATGATCTTTAAAGAGTGCATAATCTAAAATAAAGAAAACCTAGTTGCCCGCGTGGCTCAGTTAAGCAGCCGATTCTTGATAGTAGCTCGGGTTACGATCTCACGGTTCACGGGATCAAGCCCGGTGTCGGGCTTGGCACTGGCCGCTGAAGCCTGCTTGGGATTCTCTCTCTCTCTCTCTCTCTCTCTCTTTCTCTTTCTCTCTCTCCCTCCCCTGCTTGCTCTCTCGCTCTCAAAAATAAATACATCAACTTAAAAAAAAAAAAACAACTTAGAACACAAAATGGAAACAAACCAGAGCAATAAACTCCCCACCAGCACTTACCCACAGCACGGATTCTTTCTTCCTCAGAGGCGGTAACGTTCTTCTGTTAAGCTGTCATCTCTCATTTTTATGTCGCAGCTGTCAAGGGCTGAGCCCTGACTGATATGACACCTCTGTGAGATTGTCACAGGCCTGGGGGGGGGGGGAGCCTCAGAGAGCAGAGGCTCTCCATCTAGGTCAGGGGCAGGTCATAGTCGGGCTGTGGATAGACTGGGCCCAGGGTTGATGGGAGTTTCTGGCCTCCTCTCTCCCCAGACTCCTGCAGGGAGCTGTTTCCTCTAGACCTGTCACCTGCTTCGAGCCTAGCACCATGCTGGTTACTCATGAGGACTTTGGAGGCGTGAACTTGGGCACCAGAACTTGGTTTGGCGCCTTGGGCCAGGATGGGGAGGTTTCATTGTTCTCTGTGTGATTTCAGTGTCAAAAAGTCTAGGGGAACATTTAAACACCACGCGGCCTGTATATTCTTTTTTGTTATCTGCAGGGCTGCATTACAAACACCAGCCTTATAACTAAGCAGCGACCGTGCCAAAGGCTTTTGCAGAAACCTCAACGTCTGAAGGTCATGCTGACGTTTATTTGCCCAGTGCCTATTTCACTGTGGCCACCGGAAACCGCCCTTTTCCTGCCTTGCCAGGCTGGATCTGGGATGTGCAAGCCCAGGCTCCCAAGACTGAGGGAGAATGGTTTTACAATGTTAGCTACCGAGGAACTACGTATTCAGTGAAAAGATTAGCCCCCTTCGGCGGCATGTGGGTGGCCCAGTCGGTTAAGCGTTCGACTGTTGACTTAGGCTCGGGTCGTGATCTCACGGTTCGTGGGTTCGAGCCCTGCCTTGGGCTCTCTGCTCTTCACGCGGAGCCTGCTTTGGATCCTCTGTCCCCCTCTCGCTTTCTGCCCCTCCCCCACTCATGCTGTCTCTGAAAACTAAATAAACATTGAAAAAAATGAGTCCCAGTCGTACTGCTAAAGCTCCCCAAGACTCTCCAATCTCGCTCTGACCAATGCTTTCCAAAGTCCTGTGGTGCAATTTCTTGCTTCACCTCGAAAATTAGAAGAAAAAAAACAATCCCGTGATTTTCTTTCAGTTAGGAGGGTTTGCTCTCGTCCACGTAGGACACCAAGTTTGGGAGTGACCAAAAGGTGAGCAGCTGGAAGAAAAGCAAGAGCTGGAAACAAGTCCCCTAGGGATGAGACCCATCACAGATCTGCGGGTACCGCGTCCTTATCCAACTTTGCGGAATGCAAAGAGACCCGAGCATCGCTTCTCCAACGGCACCTGCAGGTTCTCGGACTCCTGCAGCTGTAGGACGTCCGTCAGATTTTCAAATGTTGGGTCTTCATTTTGCTAATTGCCTAAAAATTAATACAAGCATCTTCTGAATCAGCTGGGGGGTCAGCTAGCGCCCATCGTGAATTTGGGACAGGGCTTTGAGTTGGTGTCACAACAGCATTGGCACCAAATAGTTCTCCAGGAGCTGTCCCAGGTGAAAGAGAAGGAAGGAGCGGAGATTTTGATATCAATGTGTTTGCCCCTCAGGAAAGCCAGTGGGATATGGATTCCTGGAAAGCAGGGTCTCTATCTGCTTCGCTCACGGCTCTACCCTTAGCTACGTCCCGGGTGCTCGTAAATCTGGGCTACACTAGTGAATGGTGAATAAGTATTTCAAAAGCAGCTGGGATACAGAAAAGAGGTGGGATGATCAGGTTATCACAGGACACACGACCTCTGCTAAGGCCGTTGTTACCATCACCGCAGTCGAAGCAGCTGCAACTTAGCGTCAACAGGCCAGGCCGCCACCAGGTTGAATGAATGCTAACGTTAAGTTTTATTGACTCTGTAGATTCGTTTGTATCGACTTGTAAATTTATTTTATTTTATAGCAGTAACGGAGCTATGAGCAAAAGCCATTTTATGTTCATACATATTTGAGAAACACTGCAGTACAAAATAAATTAGGTCAACCCTGAGGGTCTGTGAGAATCTTTTTTTTTTTTCTTGAGAAGGATTCCGTCCATTAATTTTCTTTAGAAACAGTAGATGAGGGGGCGCCTGGGTGGCTCAGTTGGCTGAGCATCCAACTCTTGATTTCAGCTCAGATCGCCATCCTGTGGTTCGTGAGTTTGAGCCCCGCGTCGGGCTCCGCTTTCGCGGCAGGGAGCTCGCTTGGGATTCTCTGTCTCTGTCTCTCTCTCTGCCCCTTCCTTGCTCTCTCTCTCAAAAATAAATGTAAATAAACATTGAAAAAAGAAAGAAACAGTAGATGAACATTTTTCCACAACATGTACCTAATCCTGCGGCAAAGGGGAGACGGCTTCCCTAGCCAAGAAAGTTAACCATTTTGCTGGATGGCAGAAGTGAACCCTGTCCACAGATACAACTGGAACGCAGGCTGTTTTTCTCTCAGCTATAACTGGCCCTGTTAAAACTTCAAGGTAGGGCACTGGCTTTAAGGCATACTGTGGATTTTAAGGGACAGTTGATCGTGTCAGAGCTCCAAGGGTGGGCGGTGGGAGGAGGTTACTGAGATGTGGCCTTGGCTTGGCTCACCATCAGAATGAGTTTTCCGCCCTAGAACAAGCTGTTTACGGAGTCGGTACTAAGTGCTTAAGGTAAGTGGGCATCCAACGAAAGAGTGAACGAGATGATGTTTGATCTTGGTGTTTTATGAAGCCTCTATTTGTTACGGATGACGATAAGAGCTAGCCGGGTCTGACAGTCTCGTGTTGTGTTACCATCGGCAGCACCGATGATCCCTGTTTGGCTTCCTTAGTTCCTCAACTTGGCTCTCTGTGCTCGGGCAGTGTGGAGAGCCCCCGTCAACAGGCAGCCGATTAATTCGAGCTGGAAGCGTGCTTGCAAGAGCCATCAGCTGGGCCCTCTTTGGGGAAAGAACACTGAAATCTGTAAAAAGATCCCCATTTGTGCTGATGGGAGTAGGCCCCACTTCATGACTGCCCAATACCTAGTGTCTATGTTCTTTCAAAGATAACCTTTAACGGCTGGAGATATTCGCTGTCTTTTAGCCCCTTCTGCCTTTTCTCTCTCTCTCTTCCCAGAAGTCTTAAAACGCAAGCCAAAGGATCAGCGTCCAAATATAACTGTCGAACTGAACTGAAATGGGCCTCTGGAGTTTGGGGCCCGCCACCGATTGCCAACACGTGGTCTCGGGAACTTGCTTGATCAGTGAGAAAGCAGAGTGGCCGAGAGACTCAGATGCACGATTTGGGCCAAGAGGAAGGGCAACTGATTAGGAGCTGGACGACCTGCCAGCCCAGCCGCTGATCTGGAGCCTGGACTGAGACAAGAGGCTAAGGTGCCTTTCATGACTGATCAGCCAATGACTTAGCATTGCCTTATCAGCAATGACTTATAGCCAAACTATGGAAGGAGCCCAAGCGTTCATCCACAGATGAATGGATACACACACACACACACACACACTGGAATATTATTCAGCCATAACAAGAATGAAATCTTGCCATCTGCAACAACAGAGATAGAGCTACAGACTATAATGCCAAGCAAGGTTAAGTCAGAGAAAGACAAACACCATACGATTTCACTCATACGTGGAACTGAAGAAACAAAACAAACTAGCCAAGGGGGAGAAAAAGGAGAGAGAGGCGAACCAAGAAACAGAGCCTTGAGGATAGGGGACAAACTGATGGTTATCAGAGGGGAGGTGGGTGGGAGCGTGGGTGAAATGACTGATGGGGATTAAGGAGGGCACCTGTCGTGATGAGCACAGGGTGATGTAGTGTTGAATTTTACAGCCGAAGCTAATATAGCACCGTTGGTTAGCGAAACTGGAATTAAAATAGAAGCTTAATTGGGGTGCCTGGGCGGCTCAGTCGGATAAGCATCCGACTCTTGATCTCGGCTCAGGTTATGATCTCGCGGTTCATGAGATAGAGCCCTGCATCGGGCTCTGTACTGATAGCATGAAGCCCGTGTCAGATTCTCTCTCTCTCCCACTCTCTCTGCCCCGCCCCGCCCTGCCTCGCCCCGCCTCGTCCCGCCCTGCCCCGCCTCGCATATGCGCATGCTCTCTCTGGGCCTCCTGGTTTCCTGCACAGGCTCCTGGCCTCTCCCAAGCCCATCCCCTGGGGGACCGTCATTCCAGGGTGGGTGGGGGAATGGGGGCAGTTGGCAGGGCTGTCCTTCAGCCTTTCTCAGAGCAGCAGTCCCAAGCAAGGTGGAAGGAGAGAAACGGCATGATCAGGGACAGCTCACATGACAGCCCTGGGGGGGTCGCCTGCTCTGGCCGGGCCTGACTTCTGCCATTTGGGAAACCGGGATGCTATTCAAGAATGGCGGGGAAAATATATGAGATGGAAAGGAATGGCTTCAGGAAACCAAGCAAAAGGGCTTGGGGTGGGTTAACATGGCGGCTTCCGGCCCAGACTGTGCTTTCTCAGCCTTCCACATTTCTCCTTCTCTGGCCACCGGAATAAGAATAGAGAACACATTTGAGAAATAACACATATAGATTCAAAGACATCTGTGGTGGGGCTTGGGCATGTGTCAGCAATACCATCTGTGATGTTTTTGCCATATAAACAGAGAGGGGAACTTAGAGAAAAGCAGAAGAAATTGTCACCAGACAGGGGCACGGGGGCACAGGTGAGGGACTAAGTAGACAGAAGGGGTGTGTGGAGCAAAGGCTGTCGGGGCTCAACTCCCTGTGCATCATCCCCCCTGCAAGGGCTGGGGGTGATGGAGGTATGGGGATACAGACGGTGCCAACTCCCAACACCTGCTGAAGGCGTGTGAGATGCCCCTGGAGCCGGACGTCTGGAGCTGATGCCACCGCGCAAAGATGTGGGGCTCCGGACCTTCCAAAGTCCTCCAAAGGACTGGACACAAGGCTCCCTTAGGGCCCTGCTGCTTTTTTCTCTCCTCCCTCTTTAACTTTGCTCATTCCTCCTCTCTGCCTTGGTCTCTGATCCCCCACCCCACCCCCCACCCCCACCTCCTGCCCTGTGGTGCCAAGAGGGTGCCGTCCTGGGATGCTGGCCTCACGCTCGGGCCAGTTTCCCCAGGGGGCCCAGTCTTTGGGAGGTAACCCAGGTGAGTGCTGACGGCAGGTGCTGATATAGACGGACAGCCCAGGCCTCCCGGATGCTGGACCCAAGACTCGGGGCCCATGCGCTGGTGTTCGGAGGCAGAGAGTGTCCCACGGTCCTGAAGCAGCACCACTACCCTCCCCCACAAACACACATAAATAAGCCAACCCAAACATCCTGTCCTGCTGCGTGTGAGACTGAAGAAGAGTACTTCACTCTGGTAAGTTCCAGGATCCTTGCTGCCTTGTATTCTTAAGGGTTCGGCTTGGAGTACCAAGGACCCCCATATCCAGCGAGCGTGCTAGAGCCCCAGAGGGTGTGGGCTCCTGTTCCCTCAGAGAACTGAGCAGGCCTCGAGGCTTACTTTGGTTTGAGGCCATTTGGCCCATTTCCTATAGAATGAAGGATCCTCCCTGGTGCCCTCCCAGGCCTCCCAGGCCTCCCTGGGCCTCCCAGGCCCTCCTTGGTGCCTCACCGGGATTTGGGATCAAAACCTCAGCAAATGGTAAAACAGGATGATTCCTTCTTCATATTTGTACTTTCAGACCCACACAGAGGGAGTATGGGGCAGTCAGGATAGGACTCCCCCCCAAGGCATCACACTGTGATATTATCCCTTGAGCCCCGTGGGAACCTGCAGACCTTCAGCTCTTTTCACTTCACGGTCACCCCGAGACTCCAGCATTTTCCATCAGCACGCTCCTGGACCCTGATTCTCCTAGAACCCGAAAGAAACATGGCAACTGCCATTGGTGCGCGTGTCTGTGTTTTGTGTGACGTCAAAGAAGACGGACCTTCTGGGCTTCTTCGAAGGGAAGAGGGACTGTCACAGCTGAGGGGACCCCTGACCGTGCGTCCCATACCCGTTTCCATGATGGAAGGCCTGGAATCTTTAAGGATTTCACTTTGCCACGAGCAGGAGGGGCTCGGCCAGGTCACCTCAACCCTCCTCCCCTTTTCTGCTTCCCGCACCAGCCTGAGCCTCCTAAGCTGGGGTCCGCAAGGGGGTTAGTACACGAGCACCAAAATGTCAGGTTCTGTCCTGCTTCGGGGGGTGACTGCAAGTGCCGACCGGCTTTGTCTCAGCCTCGTGCTGCGAGCGACGGCTTTTGCTTACAGTGAGACCAAACCCCCCAACCGAAAGAGCCCTCTGCCATGTTCCAGGAACTCCCCCCCAAACCCTGGGCTCTGGAGGAACCAAGAAGCAAACAAGGCTGCTTGGGGAAGTGCTCACATGTATTTATTTCACAAGGGAGGAATTGGGGGGGGGATCACCAATAAGATGCCACCAAATGAGACACTGTGAACCCCAAACCGGGCAACTACGGGATTTGGTTCTGGGCAGGGCTTGGCCCTTGGGGACAGCATGAGGGACAGAGAGGGACCCGGGAGAAGGGACAGCCTTCCATCTGGGGCGCCACATGGGGCCAGGCTGGGCCGCGTCCTCCTGGCCACAGATGCGTGGCCAACCCCCCATGCTTCCGGCAGCCTCGCCCTGATCCAGGTGAGCGACGAAGCGGCAAGCCCGAGGCCACACTCTGACACCCGCTCTATCACACACTCGGAGGCGCACGCCCAGACACACACATGCACGCGCACACGCACACCACGCAGGCACACACACTCGTAGGCATGCACACGCGTCCATATATTAACTCTGATTTACAAGTGCACCCTAACCAGAGGGCAATCGAAAACAATTATTACTCTGCAGAGAGGAATCGACTGCCTTCTCCCCTGTCAGCCAGCAGAGCATGGGGTGAGATGAGATGAACCCGGAGCATTTTCCAGGGTCCTGCCCTCACCCCGCCCCGCCCCCCGTGCTGTGCTGGCCTCAGTCCTAAAGCTCCAGGTGGAGGCTCCCATGGCGGCCTCCCTGGTCATGAGTCAGGGCCCCCTGGTCTCCCGAGGGCAGAGCCGCGCTGGCCCGGCTCCAGCCCGGAGGGCCCCTACAGCCATGACCTCCCTACGTGCTCAGCCTCTTTCTGTCTCTGGCTCCCTGCGGACACGGGCAGAGCAGCTGGCCCCGGAACGCGAGAGCCTAGTGCCCTGGTGACCGTGGAAGCATTAATTCCTTCCAGGCCATCTAAGGGAGGGTCCAGAAAAGTCCAGGGCCGTAGCCGCCAAAGCCGTCTGCCGCTAAGGGTCGGGGTGGAGGCTGCCTCGGGCTGCAAATGGGCATCGGGGCAGAAGCAACCTCCAGGGAAACGGAGTCCCAGGGCCTGACTGCCTCCTCTGAGGAGGGGCAGACAGGACGTGACTGAGCGCCACCCCCCACCTTGCCGAGGGTCGGGGTGGCACTCAGGAGCTGCTGCAGCTGCAAGAGACGAGGACGAGGAGGGGCCCCTGCCGGTCCCAGTCCTGATTGTGGCTGCGAAGACGACGAGGAGGACGTGGGGGGTTCACTCCATGGTACGAGGTCCACATCCAGGCTGCAGAAGACACGGCTCCCGGGTTCCCAGAGAAGGGTCGGGGGGCTTTTCCAGGGGGCACGAGCCTCACGGCAGCTGAGCGCCCACTGGGGACACCAAGTCTCCATCCGGGGCCCCTGGAGAAGCCCCGGAAGGGCTGCTGAGCCCCGGCTGGCTCCTCGCTGTCTCTTCACCAGTGCGGCTGGCCCAGAAGATGGGCAGACCTTGTCCCGGGGGCCAGGCTCCGGGGGCCCCTGCTCCTCCCCGCTACTTGATCGAGTTCTTAATCGTCCACCTCTGTCCCGTGCAGCTGCGGAGGATGAGGTCGATGCCAGCCAGGCCCCGGTTCTCCACCTCGAGGCAGCGCCCCGTGCCCTTATTCATGATGGCTCCGTTCTGGGTAAAAGGCGGAGAGACAGACGGAGACATAGACAGGGAGACATAGAGAGACACAGAGACCGAGACACAGAGAACGGAAACAGATCGGCGGAGACAGAGATATAGAGAATAAGACCGATAGAGAGAGAAAGAGAGGGATCAGACCATGAGAGAAAAAGAGACCGAAAGGCAGAGAGAGAGAGAGAGAGAGAGGGAGAGAGACAGAGAAAGAGGCCTGGCGCGTGGCCTCTCCTGGGGAACAGTCCCACCAAAATTGTTTGCCCAGGGGGAGGGACCATCCAGAAACCCCGAAGTCAGAATGGGCATCGGCTTCACCAAGTCTGAATGGCTGAGCCAGGGGACCGGCCCCGATGGGCGACGGTGTGGGAATGCGGAATTTGCAGGGACATTGAAGGTCTGGCTTTCTCAATCGCAGCGGCTGTAGACACTTAGCAGATTTCAGGGACATCGCCCACACTCCCCTCCCGAGATCTGCCGGAGCCCAGCCGGCCTGGTGCTGCCGAAGGGACCCGGAAGCTGTCCCAGGTGGAAGGCCCCCGCCACCGCCGGTTCCCCCCGGACGTGCCCTGGGTTCACGAGCCTGGCCCGGGGCTGGAGACCTTTGGTGTGCTTTCCTGGGCACCGTTCCTTGGGGAGGTCGGACTTCCCTGTGGTCTGCAGCAGCCTTACCTGCTCTGGGGTGCTGGCCCTTCCCAGGGGGTACCCACCTGGATGAAATTCCAGCGCTTATACAGGCTGCTCTTGACTTTGTCACAGTCGAGGAGCTGGGGCAGCCGACTCTTGGAGTTGTCCACCAGGCAGCGGGTGTCAGGGAGGAGCGTGGTGGTCCCCAGGGCTCCCAAGTGCAGGAAGCCCTCCTTGGTGTAGCGGGCAAGCTGGGGAGAGAGCAGACGAGAGGTGGGGAGGGGGGGCTCGGGCCCGCACGTCTCATCCAGGCCTCTGCCAGTGCCGCGGTCCTGGCCACCAAACACGCAATTCACAGGCGAGCCCTGCTCAGGAAGCCCCCTCCCCCAGGGCCGGTCTGATTTTCTGCTAAGCACGCCCTTGGTCAGCGTCTCTGGATTCTAGCCTTCTGCTCAGCAACACGGGGGGAGCAGGGGTCAGTGAAAGCACAGGACATCTGATTTCAAAGCTTGGCTCTGCTTCCAGCTGGCGGGGCCCCCTCGAAGCAGTCACTTAACCTCTCTGAGCCCGCGTTTCCTCCCCATTTGTAAATTGGGATTCGTTCATTCATTCCACCCCGCTGTAAAGTGCCCAAAGAGGCAGCTCACCAAAAAAGAAACACATTAAAAAGCATTCAACCTGATAGGTGTTAAAATAGATAAACTAAAACAGCAACGCGATACCGCATTAAAAACAACAACAACAACAACAACGACAGCAACAACCCTATTCCCGTTTTGTCATGGGCTGGAGCGGGGGTAAGTTGCTACAGCCGGTCAAAAAGGGAATTTCAACATATAGGCTCCATGCTGTTAAAATGTTTTCTTCTCTTGACCCAATAAATTCCCCTTCGGACATCCATCCCAAGGTAACGATCGCAACCGCAAACACGAGTTCATGTCTAGGGTTTTTACTGCACCATTATTTACAGTGATGAAAAAGCAGAAGCGTCCTAAATGTGCGACACAGTCCTGGCACTTGTTGACGGCTCCACGCACAGCAACAAATCCTGGGGGATTGTGGTAGATTGCCAAAACGGCCGCATCCTTCACTCCTTCCTTCTATACACCCTGGGCACTGTGACTTTTAGAGCCACGTGCATCAGGAAGTGGACTCCATTTCCCCATCCCTTGAAAACCGGCGACTTGCTCTGGCCCACAGAACATAGCGGAAGGGAGGATGTGCCACGTGCTGGACTAGCCCTTTAGCCTTGCATGTTTCCACCCTCTTGCTCTTGGAAACCTGTTGCCACCCTGGCAGGTAGCTCTGGATGGCCTGCCAGAGGAGGAGGGACAGGTGGCCCAACCAACAGCCAGCCAACCACCGGACAAGTGGATGAGGTTGTCCTAGATTCGGCAGCCCTCGGCCGGCCTCCTGGCTGCCAGGAGATGTGTGAATGAGCCCAGCTGAAGTCAGCCGAGCCTGGTCCAGATCACAGAACCGTCTGGCTGACCTATAGACTCATGGGCAACGATAAACCACTAAGGTTTGGAGTAGTTGTTACGCAGCAAGAGCTGACTGATACACAGATGCTGTTGCCTATCAACCCTTCCCGCGGCGGGGTCCATGCTACTTCAGTGGACTCCCTCTCCCGCTCGTCCACGTTGTTTATAATCCTGGATACCAACTTTTGAGCGAATGCATCCATCTGTCTTTCGCACTCTTTTGGGGGCCAGAGACTGCGTCTAATTAATGTCATTCCTTGCTGGGGGAAAATGACAGACCAAGTGCTCAAAACGTGTCTGTGGATGTTATCAACGTGGTGAACGACATCGTTTAAAAGACGCGGCCATGTCTATTCGTTTAAACTCCAACAGGCATGTTTTGAAGAGTTCTCTGTGTGCCCAGCCTGGGAACAGGTTTCTGGGAATGTAAGGACGGGACTGTGTTCCCCCTGAGATAACGCCAATGCAGGCTGGTGAGGGCAATGAGACAGGAAGATACATCTCTCATTTTTGCTCTCACCTCCTAGGAGGTGGGCGGGGGCAGGAGCGAAGATCGTTAATATACAGCTGGTGCTGAATGAATTAAAAAACAAAATGACCAGCTTGCGTGTATTAAAGGCATACCCTGCACCATTTCTAAGCATCTCGCAGAGGATAAAGAACGTAATTCTTACGACAACTCTGAGATAGGTTTCTACTGCTCTCCGCATTTTAAAGACGAAGAAACTGAGGCATGAGGACATTTGGTCACCTGGCAGGGTCCTGGCCTCTCTCCTTGGGACCCTAGAGACCCGATGGTTGGCCGCCCTGGGCCAGAGCTGGGCAGCAGAAGGGCCTCCTCCTACGTGACCCTGGGCTCCTCCCGAGACCCTGGGTGTTTCTGGTCAGGAACGGAGCAAGGAGGCAGCTCTGCTCAGTGCCTCTTCTCCAGGGGACGGGATTTTCTGCAGGGGTCCTCATTCCTGAGGACAACCACTCAGAAACCCTTTGCTTTGATCGCCAAGGGAGAGCCCACCTGGTGCCCTCTGAAACAAGTGACAGGGGTTTTATTAAGTGCCCTTGTGAGAGATGCGGGTAACGTGTGCTTTAAACCCAAATTAGTTCCAAATCAGAGTGATTGTTAGAGGCAAAAAGATAAAATCAGAAGCCCTCCTCACCCCTCCCTAAACAATGTCTCTCTGAATATACTCAAATTCACCAAATGCAAAGTGATGAATGACAGCAGGCTGCCTTTATGTTCAGGGGAAAGATATACACAGCTGCTTATTGAAATTATGAATCAATCTATTATCCAGCAGGCAAATGAACAGTGCTAAGAACATTAATTAACTGAGCATATCTGTGACCCAGATGTTTAAAGAGCGAAGCTAAATGCCACCAGGAGTCAGAGGCTCTCTTTTCTGAGGGTCTGTGAGCAAAGGACGAGATCCCAGCCAGTAGGACCTGCAAAGGCCAAGTGCCAGCCCCAAGGGAGTTGGGCAGGGAGGGTTGAGCAGGGTCCTATAGGATTTCCAATCTGGGGGAAGGTGGTTTCCCAAGCCAAAGACCCATACGAGGAGGGCACAAGCAGAGGCTCTGCGGACCTGGCCAAGGGTCGTGGGAAGGGGACCGTGGTCTGAAAGGACGACGGTACTAAAGTTATGCCAACAGATCTCACACTGCTTCTCATGCACGTGGTGCGTGTCTGGACCTCATGCCGACCACATCCTTCTTGTCTCAGTCCCGGATCACGAGTCTTTGTGGTGTCTTTGGACCACTGTCTAGTCCACCTCCCAGCTCCCCAGACGTGGTATTCCTTCCTTAAGGACCTCTGCTCCCTGTCCTCTACAGGTACAATAGGCTTTTCCGCCCCCAAGGCTTTGCTCCAGCTGTTTCCCTGACTAGAAAAGCTATTTATTGGCCCTCTTCTAGAATATACTGTCCTCAACTTTCCTAGACTTCAGGGCGATTCTCTCCATTCCACAGGGTCTTCTGTAACTCTCCCACCCCCACGGCATCTCCTCTCAAGTCTTTGGCGCAATATGCTCTGGTGTCTCCCTCCAAGGTGGTGTAGGAGTATCTCATTTTCCTCTTGACTATTCTGGGTACCCATGGACCAAGTGATGGATATTTGGGCTTTTTTCTACTTTTTGGCTATCATGAATGATACCACTATGAACATTCCCATATAAGTTTTTGTGAGGCATACATTTTCAATTCTCTTAACTATATAACTAGAAGTAGAAATGCTAATTGTTGGGTCATATGGTAAATTGGTGCTTAACTTTTCGAGAAGTTGCCAAACTATCTCAAAGCAGCTGTACCAGCTTACATGCCCAGGGTTCCAATTCATCTACATCCTGGCCAACTCTTGTTATTGTCTGGTTTTCTTTCCTTAAAAAAAATTTCTAGTCATCGACTGGGTGTGAAGTGGTATCTCATTGTGGTTTTGATTTACATCTCCCTAATAACTAATGCCATCGAGCATTTTTCATGTGCTTACTGGCCACTTTGTAGATCTTCTTTGGAGAAATGTCAACTCAGATATTTTGCCCATTTTTTTTTTTCATGGACAAATTGCCCTTTTATTGTTGAGTTGTAAGAGTTCTTTGTATATTCTGGATGCCAGATCTTTTTCAGGTGTATGTATGAGTTCATGTATTTTCTCCCATTCTGTGGGTTGGTTTTCCACTTTCTTGAGAGTGTCCTTTGAAGCACAAAAGTTTTTAATTTTGAGGAAGTTCAATTTATCAGTTTTTTTTCCTTTGGTTGCTTGTGCTTTTGATATCATGTCCAAGAAACAGTGTCAAACCCAAGGTCATGAAGAGTTACCTCTATGTCTTCTAAGAATTTTAGAGTTTAAGCTCTTACCTTTAGATCTTTGATCCATTTTGAGTTAATTTCAAATATGAGGTAAGGTTTGGGTCCAGATTTGTTCTTTTTCAGGTGACTGTTTATTGTCCCAAGATCATTTGTTGAAAAGACTATTCTTCCCTGTTGAATTGTCTTGTCATCCTTGTTAAAAAAATTAACTGATTATTGGGGCGCCTGGGTGGCGCAGTCGGTTAAGCGTCCGACTTCAGCCAGGTCA
Organism: Lynx rufus; assembly: GCF_022079265.1. Classification (NCBI taxonomy): domain Eukaryota; kingdom Metazoa; phylum Chordata; class Mammalia; order Carnivora; family Felidae; genus Lynx; species Lynx rufus. The sequence goes on along the minus strand of NW_025814842.1, from coordinate 14,372,990 downwards.
CGATCTCGCGGTCCGTGAGTTCGAGCCCCGCGTCAGGCTCTGGGCTGATGGCTCGGAGCCTGGAGCCTGTTTCCGATTCTGTGTCTCCCTCTCTCTCTGCCCCTCGCCTGTTCATGCTCTGTCTCTCTCTGTCCCAAAAATAAATAAACGTTGAAAAAAAAAATTTTAAAAAAATTAACTGATTATAAATGTGAAGGGTTCTTCCTGGACTCTCAATTCTGTTCCATTGATCTATGTGCCTATCCTTATGGTAGCACCAGAATGGCTTGATTAGTATGGCTTTGTAGTAAGTTTAAGAATTGGAAGTGTGGGGGGGGAATCTACCCCCAAAACCAAGAGCACACTGTACACACGGCATGTTAGCCAATTTGACAATAAATTATATTAAAAAAAAAGAATTGGAAGTGTGAGTCTTCTAACTTTGTTCTTTTTCAATATTGTTCTGGCCACTCTGGGTCCCTTGCATTTTCACATGCATCTTAGGATTATGTTTTCCATTTGTGCAAAAAAGGGAGTTGGAATTTTGATAGGTAATGCACTGAATCGGTACATTAACTCAGGGAGTACTGCCATAACAGCAGTTAAGTCTTTGCATCGAAGAACACAGTATATATTTTTTTTTATTTAGGTCTTCCATTTTTTTTTCCACAATGTTTTGTAGTTTTCAGTGTACAAGACGTATACTTTTTTGGTTAATTTATTCCTAAGTATTTTATCTTTTTTGATGCTACTGTCAATGATATTGTTTTCTTATTTCCTTTTTGGAATGTCCATTGCTAGTGCAAGCAGGGTCTTTAATATATCTCTGTGAACCACAGGCAGCCACCCTGGTACCTCCTGGTCGCTCAGGACTGCTGGCTCTGCAGTCCTTAGAGCCCCAAAGGTATGTCAGGGCCTTGGCTCCTGCTTCCACAGGGTCAGGGCCAGGTGCCGACTGCCTGCACCCGCTGTGGACCCATATTCCAATGGTGCCCCAAGTCATCTTATCATTTGCCTCACGTGACTCTGCCAGTCCGCATCCTTCCCATCCCCAGCAAGGTCTAGATTCTTAAAATGTGCCCTTCATCCTAACCTGTAGCGTGGTGTCTTGGGCCCTCACTGGTCAAGGGGATTTTTGCCTCCCACTTTTTGGAGAAGTTACCTTCTCTACCCTTCAATACTTCCCTTCCTTCACATTTGCTCATTTCCTTCAGCTCCGTCTCCTCCTGGCTCCGCAGGTACCTTAAGTCATTATTTCTCCCTTCTCCTTCATTTCTTCCGAGCTGCAAGCATAACCAGATCTTTATGCCCAGAAAATCTCCAGTCACAGCTTTCATTCTCCTTATTTTGTTCTTGGTTTTCTGCTCTCTCTTTCCTTAGTGCATTGCAATTTGGCTGCTACCACCACTCTGCATTGACATTGCTCTCTTGAAGGTCAACAGGATTCATTAATTACTAACTTCAATTGTTTTTTCTTAGTCTTTCTATGGGGCACCAACTGTGGGCCAGACACTACGCAGGGTGCAGGTGAAACCACCTCTCCTGGAGAGCCTGCCATTCTACACCCGCTCTCCTGGAAAGCCTGCCATTCTAGGGCCTATCAGTGGCATCTATATGCTAACTTGGCTAATTGCGCCAAGTTTCTATCTCCGAACCAAACTTTCTCCTCAATTCCAGATTTGTCTATCTAACTCGCCACTGGACATACCTTTGGGGCTCTAATAAACATTTCAGATTTATAGGATCAAAACAGTATTGGTTCTGTCTTGGTCATGAGAACTCCATCCTTCCAGTTGCTGGGTCCAAACACTTTGGCTTCGTCCTCGCCTCTTCCCCTGACCCACCATATTCAACCATTAGCAAACTACACTCAGATTTCACCTCCACTGCTACCTCGCTGTACCCAGCCACATTTGTCTCTTGACTAGATTAGTACAATGGCCTCCTAATTTGTCTCCCAGCTCTCACCCTTGCCTCCCTTGGTCTTTTTTTTCAATATGGCATTGGATTGCCATATTGGCAATCAATGATTGCTTTTAAAATATTACATTATTTAAAATTATGTTATTTCAAGTTGGAGTCAGGTCAACATCCTCCAAAGGCTTCCCATTTCCTTCAAAATAAAAGTCAAATCCTTACAAAGGGCTACGAAGACCCAATGCTACCTAATAATAGCTGCTTGTGCTCAACTTCTACCACCGTACCCTTTGCTGACTCCACTCCAGCCACACTGGCTTCCTTGTTGGTCCATGAACAGGCCATACTTGTTCCTGTTCAGAGTCTTTGCATTGGCCGCTCTTCTCTCTTGAATGTTCCTTCCCTGGTATTTGAATGGCTCACTCTCTCACCTCTTCCAAGTTCCTGCTTAAATGTCATCTTCTTGACCATCTTACTTAAAATTTCACCCTCACCATGTATTCTATATCCCTTTTCTTGCTTTATATCCTTCCAAGCACATATTATCTCCTTATAGATGATATCTTCTCCTTATTTATAGGGTTTTTGGTCTGGCTCCATCCAGTAGAATGTGAGAGGCATGAGACAGAAGTTTTGTCTTTTTTGCTCATGCTCTATCCCCACCTCTTAGAAGGATGCCTGCACATAGTAGGCACTTGATAAATGCTGTTGACATCATGAATGAGTGACACTGTACTCGTCTTCAAGGAGCTCGCAGCTTACTCAGGGAGGCAGGCAAATAAAGAGGTGAGGATGACAGTGTGACATAATGCGATGAAATATGCTAAGTGGGCTCTTACAGCCAGAGCAGAAGAGGCCCTGATTCAGAAAAGGGAGGTCAGAAAAGGCATCCGAGAAGAAGGGGCATTTGAGTGAAGCCTTGTTGGAGTCAGCCGAACAACTGAGTAGGAGAGGGCAGATCAGATCAGACAAGGTGAGCACATATCCAAAGGCCTAGAGACCAGAAGAAATGCAGTGTTTTGGATGAGCTAGGCATAGCTCACCATGAGGGAGCGTGATGGCTGTGATGGGGCAGAAGCGGGGAGGTGGGAGAGAGTGCAGATGAGACTGCATTATGTGGACACACGGTGCTTAGGGATTGGGGCTTTTTCTTGAGGAGCCACCTGACTTGTGGGAAAACCACACCGGCTGCCAAATGGGCAATGACCTGCCACGGGACATGATGGAAGGCGAAGGGGCTGATGAAGGTCTCAACTCAAGTGGTTGCACTGAAAGAGGGGAGACGATAACAGATGTGAGAGGAGCACCCAAGCCGAGAAGGATTCTACCACCCTGGTGAGTTTCATTGTCATGAAACAGAACACTTCATTTTTAAGAATCCGTTTTGTGTGGAAGGTGCTTTGTTTAGTTACCCCAGCATCCTGCCCTTTAGAATTGCCTGTTTCCATGCTTTTACTTTCAACCTCTCTCTCCTGTGTTTAGATGTGTCTCTTGGAAACAGAATACTCCTGGATTAAAAAAAAAAACAACTAGGGTGACAATCTATGTTTTTTAGCCAAAATGTTTAGCCAATTTGTTTTTATTGCACTTAATGATATATTTGGCCTTATTTCTACCATCCTTCTTTCTGCTTTCTGTGCATCCAGCCTTCTCTGTTTCCCTTTTCTCCTTTATTTGCTTTAGTTGGGATTGGTTCAGTTTGATTTGTTGGAATATTATCATATTTCATTGTTCTCCTCTATGGATTTGGAAATTCTATTCATTTCTATTATTTCACGGTTCACTCTTGAAATGTAATGTTAACTACTGAGCAAATTATTCAATATTCTAAATTTTATTTTTTTAATGTTTATTCATTTTTGAAAGACAGAGAGAGACAGAGCACAAGCAGGGGTGGGGCAGAGAGAGGGGGGGGGGACACAGAATCTGAGGCAGGCTCCAGGCTCTGAGCTGTCAGCACAGAGCTGGAGGCAGGGCTCGAACCCATGAACCGTGAGATCATGACCTGAGCCAAAGTCTGATGCTTAACTGACTGAGCCACCCAGGTGCCCTGCAAATTATTCAATATTCAAATGTCTACTCCACTCAATAAGATTCAAGGATGTTAGGACACTAAATTTGATCACCTCCTTTTAACTGCTCAGCCTTTGGTTATATTTCCTTGCCCCAATGTAGACATTATTCTTATTATGTAAGAAATGTTTTTTTGTTGTTTTTTTTTAATTTTTAACGTTTATTTATTTTTGAGACAGAGAGAGAGCATGAACAGGGGAGGGGCAGGGAGAGAGGGAGACACAGAATCTGAAATGGGCTCCAGGCTCTGAACTGTCAGCACAGAGCCTGACGCGGGGCTCGAACTCACGGACCGTGAGATCATGACCTGCGGCAAAGTCGGACGCTTAACCAACTGAGCCACCCAGGCGCCCCAAGAAACGTTTCTTTGGATTTACTTGTATGTTTATAAATTTCTTTGTTTATAATTCATTCTTTCCTCAGGACACTCTTCTGAGCTCAATCTCCTTCTACAAGAAGAAGTATTTCCTTTGGTGACTATCTATCATAGGAAACCCTCTCAGATTCTTTATCTGAAAGTGTCTTGGGGTGATTTGTTAATGCAGCAAATCATTGTAATGGATACAACCACTTTTTGTGCAGCTAGCATGGGTTTAAAATGATATTTGTTGTAGTTGATTTAGCATCTGGTTATGCAGCGGTGGGCAGACCCTTCAAAGTATCTAATCTGCTCTGTCGTTGGAAGCTGTCTTCTCACCTTCTGCCCACGTGCTCCCCCACAAAGTCACGGCCAAGCCACTGTCTGTGGGATTTGCACCTCAGTACGACGCTCACTACGACGCTCACTGCGATGTTCTAGCGACGCAATCTCACAAAGAGCAGGAGAAGCATGCACTCACCCATCACGTGCTCCACCGAGGAGCCAATGGGTGAAGCTTCCTCCTCTGAGTCGGTAACTGCCCGAAACTTGTTGCCTCTCGCTTCCCCAGTTATGGCCCACAGGCAATCAGCTCCCTGTTATACACCCGTAGTCCTGAGCTCTTCCCAGGCTCTAGGTTTGCAACCTTGGGTCATCTTCCCCTCTACGCGCTCCCCCATCCCCAAAGCTACAAGTCTTCCTATTCCCCTCTCCTGTGTTTCCTCCTGATCTCCCACCTCCAGGCCTTTCCAGTTTCTACTTGTCCTTCCTACTCCTGCAGGTTCAAATCCTATCAGTCTCTGCTTCAACTTTCAGTTGCTCTAGTACCCTCTGATTTAAGAATAAACTTTTTTTTTTTTTTAACCATGATCTTCTATTGTAAGTCCCCAGCTTAGCTTTTCAGCTGTAACTCTTGGTTTCTTGGCTCGGTCCAACAGGTGACTTGAGGTCTCTCAAAAACAGCCAGAAGTCTTCCCTGTGTGGAATATGTCCCCACCCTACCCCTATCGGATCTCCCCTGGTTCCACAAAGCCCCCGCCCAGATGCGATCTCGTTCAGCTTACCTACTTGTGTGTTCTGTGACATCCCTTGCTATAGCTTTTCGTTGTTGTTGTTGCTGCTATTGTTTTAGGACGGCAGCATCCTACTCGTTTTTATATTGCACAAGGAGTGAGAAAGTATCTTGCAGAAAGCAAACGCTCTATAAATGCCTTTTGAATTGAATGGGATTATTCTAGGTTTGGCTGCTGGGCCCAAGAGGAGAAACGAATGCTGTTATCCACAACCCTAGTGCATTAGGAAAAAAAAAAAAAAAAACCCTCTGAGCTCAAATACAATTAATTCTCATTTAGCAGAGAAAAAGAATTTTCTATTTGAGATGATCTAAGAGGCACACACAACTATTAACCCACATTGAAGAGCCTTGAGGGAAAACTGAAATATGCAGGTTATAGCCAAATAAACAAAAACCAGCCAAATGATTGTGGAATGACTCTGGAGCACAGCACAATCCATCGAATTGTCCATAAAAACACGGCTTGCAATTGCTTTCACATTAAGGGTCTCTCTCGTCATTTTAAAACCAGGCCTAGTCAGTGCAGAAACACACTGTTAAATGAAAAAAATGCATTTTCCCCACCTTCTAATCCGGACACAGGGAGACGGGTTCCATCGATTTGAACCTGCTGTAGGCTGAATGTATTTGTTTGCTGCTTGGCCGAAGGAGTGGTTTCTGGTGATTACGCGTGCATATGTACATTCTTAAAAACAAACAGACTTTCTCTGTCACTGTCCAGAGTGTGCCTGATCCCAAAATGAATAGGGAAGAAAAATGTCTCCAACTGTATCTCAAGCAGACACATGGTGTTTGGCAGCTGGGGGCGGAGAACGGGGGCAGGGGGGATCTTTGGGGGAAATGGAAATGTCGCGTAGCTTGATCAGGAAGGGAGATCTGCAGGCACGTACCCTGTCAAAACTCATCCAAGTGTACACTTTAAATAGATGACGTGTATTGTGCTGATCTTCTACTTCAATAAAGTTGACTTAAAAATCTACCTGGGAGCTTAGAAGGTAGGCGATAGAACCAGATATGTTTTGTGTAGGGAGAGCTAGTTCCTAGGGGACTGGATGGTTCCAAAGGCCTCCCTCTTCAGTCTTCTTCCACCATTAGGACTCATCATGCTTGATGAAAGCGTTAGATTTCCAGAAAATGCGCCGCTACCAAGAACGAACGGAGAAACACATTCATGCCACAAAACCTTGGGGGTGGTTTTCCTGCAGAGACAGGTTGAGGAGTGGATAGACGAAAGGCATCGCCAGTGGAGGCGGGGGATGGCAGGGTCTGGCCGCCATAACTTTGTGGAGAGAGCTGGGAGCCTTCTGGAATGAGGGCAGCACCAGGATGAGGGTTAGAGGAGCCGAGTGGGAGAGGGGCTGGCAAGCAGGATAGTTCACTGCAATCCCCAGAGATCTGGAGACAACTCCTGAGCATGCCTCCAAAGCTCACCCTGAGTTACAGGAAGCAAAGACTCTATTTTGCAATGAACAGATACGTTTCTTTCTTGCCTCTGTGGCGTGACATAGGAAGGTAGGATTGTTATCTGGGTGTAGTGTGGAAATGCCGGCAAACACTTGGCTCCCCTTTTAGCAAGATCTTAATTAAATCTGTCTCACCTTCTCATTTTTGCCAATTGAAACAGGGTTCCTGGCTTTGTGCTGTGTCATCAACGAGGCAGTCTATGATATGGCTAAAGACTTGGACCGTGGAGCCTGCTCTAGAAATCTAAGCTCTGCCACGTAATGGTTTTATGACCTGAGGCCTTAAGCCCTGTGAGACTCTATTTCCTCATTTTCGAAATGGGGATAATTTTACAATTTAAGTCATAGGGTAGTTGTGGAATTAAGTAAATTAGTGAGAAGAAGGCATGGGGCATAGGAAGCCCTGTATGTTTTGTTGTTCTTATTCCCCCCTGACCTCATGTGCCAGTTGAGAACTGGGCCTTGTTTCTAATTCACCAGACTTCTTTTCTTTCCGATGGGCTCCCACGTGGCCTCATGGGGCCAGCATTTCCTGGCCCCGTTCCTTCCCGGCACTCAGCCACTCCCAGCTTCCTTCCCGTTCTCTGCCTGTTCTCAGAGCTATCTGTCCAAGGGTTGCTGGCCCAAGACCCCCGACAATACTTCCGGGAAGCCGAGTACCCCCAGGTGGCTACCTGGACCATTGGGTTCTCTCTGGCTAGGTCTGTGGGTAACTTCTAGTTGGATCCCTGATCCGGAGAAGGCTGGATCCCACAGCAGGGTCTCCTGCTACGCTCCTGCCCTTCTCTTCCCCACCCCCCACTTCATTCCCCCAGTTTGATCCAGATCTTACATGCCCTTGCCTGGAGTGGACTTGGAGGGGACTCTCAGAACTCAGCTTTACATCTCTAAAGCCACCCCTTTAGAGGGGCAGCAGCATTAAACGTGGAGCCACGCTAGGGTCTGTCCTAGGATCGGCGCTCTGCTCTCCCTTGGTGCACCCCCCCCCCAAAGCCCCATCTGCCTCTCCCGCTCTGTCCTCAGCACCTGGTTGGAATGTTCGGCTGCCTGGAGGACATCACTGTGGGGGTTTCCAAGACCCCCCTGCAAACTCACACCGCCCCAAACAGAACTCACATCATCCTCCAAAACCCATGTCTCCAATCTCAACAATGGCACCACTATCTACCTCCCGGTGAAGCCAGGGGAGTATCACCTCCAATCTCCCTCACCCCTTCCCTTGACCTCTCCGCCAATAATTCCAGTCAACTAGACCTCTCAAAAGATGTTTTTTTAAAACTTTTTAGGTCAAAGTCATTTTAGACTTACAAAAAATTTGCAAATATAGTACGGGGAGTTCCAGTATACCTGGCATCCAGCTTACCCGAAAGTTAGTATCTTACATAATCATGGCATGATCACCCAAGCCAGGGAATTCACACTGGTACAATCCTATTGACTAATCCGGAGACCTCCCAGAAATTTCAGCAGTTTCCATCTATGTTTTCTCTTCCAGGATCCCCCACTGCATTCTGTTTTCACATCTCCTTAATTTCCTCCTATCTGGGATAGCTCCTCAGTCTTCCCTTGTTTTTAATGACCTTGACACTTTTGAAGAGTACGGGGCAATTATTTTGTAGAATGTCCCTCAATTTGGGTTTGTCCGATGTTTTCTCATGATTAAAGTCATAGTTGTGCATTTTTAACAAGACAAACCACAGAGATGAGGCTGTGCCCTTCTTGGGGCATCAGATCAGGGGTCTGTGAGGTCTCATTACTAGTGACGTTAACCTTGATCACTTGGTTAAGGTGGTGTCTTTTGGGCTTCTCAACTGTGAAGTTACTATTTTCCCTTTATAAAGGGAGATACTCAGAAACTGAAAATATCTCCGTTTTCATCATATTTTCACCCACCAAGTTTAGCGTCCATTGTTACTTTTGGACTTCAACAGATATTACTGGCATGACTGCCTCGGGGTGATTTGCACTTTCCACATTCCTTCTACATTTGCTAAGTGGACTTCTACTGAAGGAAGAGCTATCCTTTCTCTCCATGAGTTGATGTCACTGTGGACTCATGCATTTTTAAAAAGTCATACGATGGAACCACAAAAGGCCCCGAATAGCCAAAGTAATTTTGAAGAAGAAGACCAAAGCACAATCCCAGACTTTTTAGCCTCTACTACACAGCTGTAATCATCAAGACAGCATGGTATTGGCACAAAAACAGACACATAGACCAATGGAATAGAATAGAAACCCCAGAACTAGACCCACAAACGTATGGCCAACTCATCTTTGACAAAGCAGGAAAGACTATCCAATGGAAAAAAGACAGTCTCTTTAAAAAATGGTGCTGGGAGAACTGGACAGCAACATGCAGAAGGTTGAAACTAGACCACTTTCTCACACCATTCACAAAAATAAACTCAAAATGGATAAAGGACCTGAATGTGAGACAGGAAACCATCAAAACCCTAGAGGAGAAAGCAGGAAAAGACCTCTCTGACCTCAGCCGTAGCAACCTCTTACTCGACGCATCCCCAAAGGCAAGGGAATTAAAAGCAAAAATGAACTACTGGGACCTTATGAAAATAAAAAGCTTCTGCACAGCAAAGGAAACAACCAACAAAACTAAAAGGCACCCAACGGAATGGGAAAAGATATTTGCAAATGACATATCGGACAAAGGGCTAGTATCCAAAATCTATAAAGAGCTCACCAAACTCCACACCCGAAAAACAAATAACCCAGTGAAGAAATGGACAGAAAACATGAATAGACACTTCTCTAAAGAAAACATCCGGATGGCCAACAGGCACATGAAAAGATGCTCAACGTCGCTCATCAGGGAAACACAAATCAAAACCACACTCAGATATCACCTCACCCAGTCAGAGTGGCCAAAATGAACAAATCAGGAGACTATAAATGCTGGAGAGGATGTGGAGAAACGGGAACCCTTTTGCACTGTTGGTGGGAATGCAAACTGGTGTAGCCGCTCTGGAAAACAGTGTGGAGGTTCCTCAGAAAATTAAAACTAGACCTACCCTATGACCCAGCAATAGCACTGCTAGGAATTTATCCAAGGGATACAGGAGTACTGATGCATAGGGGCACTTGTACCCCAATGTTTATTTATAGCAGCACTTTCAACAGTAGCCAAATTATGGAAAGAGCCTAAATGTCCATCAACTGATGAATGGATAAATTGTGGTTTATATACACAATGGAGTACTACGTGGCAATGAGAAAGATTGAAATATGGCCCTTTGTAGCAACATGGATGGAACTGGAGAGTGTTATGCTAAGTGAAATAAGCCATACAGAGAAAGACAAATACCATATGTGTTCACTCTTATGTGGATCCTGAGAAACTTAACAGAAACCCATGGGGGAGGGGAAGGAAAAAAAAAGAGGTTAGAGTGGGAGAAAGCCAAAGCATAAGAGACTCTTAAAAACTGAGAACACTCTGAGGGTTGATGGGGGGTGGGAGGGAGGGGAGGGTGGGGGATGGGTATTGAGGAGGGCACCTTTTGGGATGAGCACTGGGTGTTGTATGGAAACCAATTTGACGATAAATTTCATATATTGAAAAAAAAATAATTTATGTGCATTCTTAAAAAAAATAAAAATAAAAAGTCATATGAGTGACAATCCAATATTTTATTGTTCCAGCTATATAGTTCCAGCTTTGGACATAAGGAACTCCTTTCCGGGTGGCTCCTACGTTCTATTGAGAAGACAACACCTTTTGAAGAGCGCTTCCTTTTATTCTGACACTGCCCACAAGGTTTTCCAGGCTTACCCTGTATTTTCCGCTCCATCCCTGCGGTCATCCAAAATCTGGGTGCTAGATGTGTTCACTGCTACTGGATTATATTGCTTCTAGACGCTCTCAGAGCTAGGAAATATATGTATGTACACCAACCCATAGGCACATTTGTTTTTATGCCTACATTTTCTACAAATTTATTTCTACACCTCGCTCTATGTTTTATACATGTATATTTATATATTTTTACATGCACCTATAAAATAACTTCATCCTGATCCCTCACATTGCAACTCAACATTCATTCTAGCCATACCCTCTCCTTATTTATAACCTCTTTCTCTAACAGCAAGAGACCAGGCTCCCAGTATCCATACTTTCTTTTTCCTTTTTTCTTTTTATCCTCAAGTTAGTTAACACACCGTGTAGTCTTGGCTTCAGGAATAGACTCCAGTGACTCATCAGTTACATATAACACCCAAGGCTCATCCCAACAAGTGCCCTCTTTAATGTCCATTACCCATTTTCTCCACCCCCAACCGCCATCAACCCACATTTTGTTCTCCGTATTTAAGAGTTCTCCGTATTTATAGTTTGCCTCCCTCTCTGTTTTTGTCTTATTTTTCCTGCCCTCCCCGTATGAACATCTGTTACATTTCTCAAATTCCACATATGAGTGAAATCATGTCCGTTATCCATACTTTATATACTTACTTGTTCACATACAGTAGTTTCAGAATTGTGAACCCAGACTCCTGTGGAAAACAAGCTTACTGACTAGAATGCGTTATTGGCAATGGTTCTTTTTTCCTTTAAGTTTCTAGAATCCAGTCAAAACTGTCCAAACCGGTTCCAAGCCATTGAGATTGGCTTTATTCTTCCCCATCCAACAGTGCAGTTATGTTATTCATTTAGTTGGGTGAATTTTTTTTTTCATTTACTGTTTGCATCCTATTGTGGGTCTTCTTCCTTACATCTTCGAATGCTGAAATTATTATTATTTCTCAGAGATTTTCAATATCACCGTGGTTCTAAGAGCCAGGACTTGACAGAAAACTGCGCTGAGAGGTGTCACTCCCCTTTCATTCCTTATTCTGCTCCCACGTTCTGTCCACCCTGTTCTCACCCACCTCCAGCAGGTAACCAATCTCATCAGTTTCTGGTTTATCCTTCCTGAATCTCTTGCACAGATGAGCAGATAAAGGTATTTACTTTTCAGAGGCCATTTGTCTTAAATAACGGTTAGCATACTAAGCATCTTCCTTTGTACTTTGCCTTTTGCATCTAACCGTATGGGGAAATCACTCAGTATGAGTTCACAGGGGTGGCCCATGTTATGCCTACGAATAGGCATTAAAGTGGTTTCCAATATTTTGCAACTGCAAATAATACAGGAGGGCACATGTGTGTTTTCACATTGTTGGAAATGTATCTTCAGTGTAGATTTTTGCAAGGGGATTGCTAGGTCAAAAAGTAAGCATACTGTAGCTTTGGTAAGGATTGCCAAACTCCCTTCAAAAAAAAAATGGCACCAATTTGTATTTCTATCGGCAACCTATGAGGCTGGAGTTTTCTCCAGAACCTGGACCATGTTCTCAAATTTTTTAATTTTTGCAAATATGCAAAAATTTGATAAGTAAAAAAAAAAATACTGGTGGTTGGACTCAGCCAATCGCCAAGCTATTTTATACAATAACACCTTAATTAACTATGAATTCCTAGGCGGTAGGAGTCTCCATGTCTCATCCATCTTTCCAAATAACCCGCTTTCCAGGTAACATTGCCTTGAAGAACTGAACCAAGCTAGAAGTCTAGCTGAATGATGGAAGGCTCATGTGTCCCAAAACCTTAGAACTGGAAGGAACCTTGGATATCACTGGTCCAACCTACTGCTTGCAAGGTATACGAGGATTTGAGGTGCTCAAAGTGCCTGGGGATGTTCAAGTTTTCACTGCTATTTGTTCCTGGTTTTTATAGCCTCAAAAAGTAGAATACTGTGTTCCTAACTGACTCTTGGAAAACTGAAGCTTTCCCAGGGTCTCACGTTCAGCACCATGGACATCATCTTTATATGACATGTGCTGTGGACCTCGTCTAAGAACTTTTCATCGATTAGCTTGTCTAACTGACACAGCATCTCTATGAGGTGGATACTATTATGATATTTACATTACAGAGGAGGAAACTGAAGTACGAGGAGCTTCAGTGTCTTGCCCAATTTCACAGCTTAGAAGCCAACCACTGAGGTACCTCTCAGCATCACCATGGAAAAATTAACTCTGACGTGAGATGTGGGTGAAGTATCATTTCCTGATTTCCAGTCTCGCTAAGGTGCAGAGATCAGAGATCTCCACTTAGCCATGCATGGCTCTGGTTAGCTCCTACCCACCTTGGCACTGGAATTAGGAGCCTCATTCCCAACAGAGAATGCCATGACAAAAAGTATCTGGAGTGCAAGCGTGGGCCTTTGGATGACCATACGTCCCCCAGGTTGAAATCTCCTATCCTGTGCATGGCCAAACCAACCATTTAAGTAGGGGATAGTGAGCCCGAGCTGACGAGAACCCACATCCTTGTGCACGAAGCCTTCCTGCAAGGCTTCTTGGGAAGGTGTTCAGTTCTTGGCTGGTTGACATTTCCATTTCCATGGAGGGCCACAGATTCAAGCCCTGCAGACATTTAATTTTGGGAGCAGTATCAGGAAGGCAAGATAGGAATCTCTTGAAAAGTAGGCTCCCTCACCTGACACTTGGCCCCTGTAGCTGCAGGAGGAAGCCAGGAGGCCATGCAGGGCAGCACTCTCAGGAAGGGGGTTGGTGATGACACCACCACGGCACAGAGAAATCTGCAAAAGGCCCTTTTCTGGAACCAATGTCAGTGTATATGGCACCCTTGGTGGTCCCCATGTGGGTGGGATTCCAGAAAGTTGTCCCAAACCTGGCACCCCTACCTTCTAAGCCAGGCAGGTGGTAGGACGGTAGATAAGAACAGTCTAGAACATTGTGCTAATGACATTTGGTCTTCCTCTGGCCTTCTCTGATGGGAACTCAGACTTCGGAGGCCCTGACATCTTAGACCAATGGCCTGAGCTGCACTAGCAATAAACTCTTCAGGATCTGCCCTTAACTCTGACTGGCCAGGTTCTCAGACCGTCTCCATTCTGAACAAGCAACGTCTTTGAAAATAACCATTCGACAGACGTTGCTGTTCCAAAGAAGCGCTGAAATTCTCAGCACTAAATGGCCAGGGGGTGAGGCTATTGTAATGTTTTCCTCTTTCGCCGCTGCTCCTGGTAGTGCTAAGGCACTGAAGACTTCTTCACCAGTAGGTTCCACTTCCCTCTTCTTGTCCTTCAGAAGAAGGGATGTTATTAATTCAACGATTTGTGAACAGCCTAGGAAGCCAACATACTTCTTTGAAAACGTAGGGCTGGAAGCCCACCTCGGAAATGATCATAGTTGTTTTAGGATGGCGAGATTATGGATGATTTAAATTTTTTTTTTTCCAAACTCATTGCAATGCTGTTGCATCTTTAGTAGAAAAGGAAAAGATTAGCAGTGACTTTCTTTGAATTTAACAGCTCTGGGCAAGGAAGGGAGAAAGGTTCAGTTGAAAATGTGGTCACCATCTGACTATTCAGTGTGAGTTTTCCTTATTCCATACCTAACATTAACACAAAATCTATCCGGATCACTTTTTGTGGCTGGAGAAAAAAATCCACTAAACTTCTAAGCAGACATAAGAGTTTTAACTAAGAATCTTTACTGGAGGGGCACCTGGCTGACTCAGTCGTCTGAGCGTCCGATTCTTGATTTTGGCTCAGGTCATGATCCCAGGGTCGTGGGATCAAGTCCTGGGTCAGGCTCCATGTTGAGCATGGGGCCTCCTTGAGATTTTCTATCTGTCTCACCCTTTGCCCCTCTCCCTCCCTCAGTCTCTCTCTCTCTCTGAAATTGAGAAAGAAAGGAAAAAAGAAAAAAAAAAGGATCTCTACTGGAAAAGAATTCTGATTTTCTGGAAAGAATAGTTCATCAACCCATTCTGGCAAGAAATCAGTAATACAGTAATTCCTCCTTAACCCTGGAGTCCTCCTTAAGCAAGATAAAATTCACGTGCATTTACTTCCGAATGCCATTTAGGAAATCGGGCATTCCTGCTTCCTGTACGTGGACCTCAAGACCCACTTGTCAGGGGTAATTTAAAAAAGTGAACTGGGGATCGGAAATCAAACAGGGAAGCAAAGCTGAAGCCTCGGGAAAGTCTCAGAAGTGCAAAGCGCATGGAGGTCTACAGAGAAGGTGGGCACCAGGGACGCTCACAAAGGCTGGATGGAGGCAGGGCCTGGAAGGCAGGAGCTAACAACCTGGAAATAATAAAATCCGAAGCAGTTTGAATATCTCGAGAGAAGACGAGTCAGAAGAACAACAACAACAACAAAGCGCTTAATATTCCTGCTATCTGCAACGAGGCAAAATGAATTTATAAAAGTGTTGCACTGGGACGCAAGGAGAGGGTTTTTAACAATACCGCACAGGAGATGAGAGATGGAAATGAATGGTACAGAGACTCGGTGGTGTCATATTTCGGATGTGTCAAAGAGCGCTGGCGTTTTCTTCCCCCTCCTCTCTCTTTTCCCTCCTCTTTTTGTCTCTGCAGGTTTCCTTAACATGGGTAGCTGCCCTCCCTCCTCCAACCCGGTTTTCCCACAAGGTCTAAAACTCCCCAGCTCTGGCCTCATGATGCTCTCCAGGAACTGAAAGGGATTCCCGGGCCTGCTTCTTACCAAATGCGAGCGGCCCGTCCCCCAAGTCACAGGTCTGTTTTCGGGGGCAAAGCCATCCTTCCGGGGGTGGTACCTTCAGTGCGCTCTCAACGGTTCCAGCCCCTGAGCCCCAACGCTTACATGACTTTGCCTGGAAGCCAAGAGGCTGCTGGGATGTCATTAACTTCCGCGTTTTCCGAGTGCCTTCCGCGTGCTAATAGCTGTGGGAGCCCCGTCACTCCAGGGGGGCACCAGCGCCTTCCTGGCACAATGCATCATCGTGACAAGGTGTTTGGATGATGTATCACTTAAAAGATGAAGCCATCAAAGAATAAGTCGAAGATCAGATTAAATTTAATTACAGGATAAGAGAATTCTCATCTGTCATTCTGGTGATGAATTCAGCGAGGGCAAGGAATGGGAGCTTCTCTGAAAAGGAGGGGGAGGAAGAATAAGACATATTGATGGGGGGGGGCCAGCAGAAGAGAGACCTCCGATACCTCCCTGGAGTGCAGGGAGTCACAGGGGCCCTTGGGACAGAGCCCGACACCCCTCTCTGTGATACACACCTCCAAGAATGTTCCGCCACAGCTAGGGGCTATTACACGGGGAGCGCCTTGAACGCCCAGGGGACCACCGACTCCAACCTTGTGCTGGCGTGCTGGCTGTCGGCCTCGGCTCAGGGAGGAAACTGTACCAGAACTGTTGCCTGGTGGGCCGTTCCAGGAGGTGAAGTTGGGCCTCAAATTTGGGGACAGAGGGAGGGATTAATCACGAAGGGGCTCAAGGGACTTCTGGAGGTGGCAGACCTCGATTGAGGTGGGGTGACCTGATGGCATGTGTCAGGGAAACCTTGCAGTTTCGCTAACAAGAATGAATTTACCGCAAAAACGAAAAAAAAAAAAAACCCAACCCCGATTATATAGAAGTAGTAGTATTATAAACCGGAAAGAAGAATTCGGTTGGGACACTGGGCCTCATGTCGGGCAAATACAGATGTATCTGACCTGTAAGTCACACAGCCTGGCCCGTAATGGACGCCTAACAGACGGTGTTGACTGAGACAGGAAAACACTTGGAGATGACAGCATGCAGATTCTCAGGCCGTAGCTTCAGGAGGTCTGGGGTTGGACTCACGGGCCAGTCGGCTTTTGTGACGCGCCGTTGGTGGCTCACGGCTCTCCGGATCACACCCGAGATGCTCAGGGGGGAGCCCCGGCCCCTCATCCTGGCACCCAGGGCTCTCAATACCCCGTCCCTACTGGTTGCCCTACAACAACCATATCACTGTCCCCCGAACATGCCATATGCATGTTCTCCCCACCAACCTCCATGCCTCTAACCTTACCTCTTGCCTAGCATTGTGTCCGTGCTCAACATAAGTCTTCCCGTGGGCTAGCGAACCATGGGGGCTCACTCAAGGGAATGAGACAGGCTCCCCAGAACGCGCCAGATGCCACAGCCCAGGGTTCACGACCAGGAGTCACAGGACTTGAGTTTGAAAAATGTCATGGCACTACCTGAACCTCAATGTTCTCATTTTTGTAAAATCGGGGGTGGGGGGGGGACTACCCACCCAGTAGGATTAAACATATCACTAAAAACAGAAATGGGTTTACGGCCAGCATGAACAATTTTTTAATGTTTATTTATTTATTTTGAGAGAGAGAGAGAGAGAGACAGCACGAGCAGTGGAGGGGCAGAGAGAGAGAGAGAGAGGGCGAGAGAGAATCCCCAGCAGGTTCCACGCTGCCAGCGCAGGGCCCGACACAGGGCTCAAACCCACAGACCGTGAGATCATGACCTGAGCTGAACTCAAGAGTCAAGACGCCTAACTGACCGAGCCACCCCGGTGCCCCTATCGCCAGCATTTCTATTCCCTGTCTCCGCCCAGCCATGGCTCTGGCCCAGTGCTCAGGGCTGTGCCATGAAGCTCTGGGCCACAGTCCGTTGGGACCTCAGCAACAGCTCAGCGGCAGGGGCTCAAGAGAGCAGCCCAGAGCCATTGGGGCCGTTAAAGGGTAAGAAGGAAGATGCGCATGTGCCTGGGGGCCCCTGGGGGCAGCACTGCCCACCCTTCTCTCTCCTTGACCTTGGTCCTCAAGGGAAATCAGAAGGAGTGGCCGGGGGGGGGGGGGGGGGGGTGGCTGACAGGTTGACCGGGTGGATGGGGAGGGAGCAGGAAGGGGCTGACAGAAGAGGCCAATCTCATGGCTGATAGGCCTGCAGGGCAACCACCTGACCTGGGCCCAGATCGGCAGCCTGGAGTCGGGTGGGGGAGCCGAGGGCCTCCTTAGACAAGAACCCCGGCTCTCAATGAGGTCGAGCTGACACCAGAGGCTATTGCTGCATCGTTGACATCCCATTTCTAGGTAAAACTTGAGCTCGAAAAGAAACGGGCACGTGTCCAATCCAAATTAGTAACCGGACAAGAGCGAGGCTGGTCAGCAGCTCGCTGATAGACACTTGTGAGAGAGCAGGCTCTCCGAGTGGCAAGGAACCTTTTCCATTTTGTTGGCAAACACATGTTGGAAGACAGGAGATCACCCTCCTCGGTGCTTATTTTCTCTCTGTTTAATTGCTGTCGGATAATAAATTACGACCGAGAGTCCATTAATTAAACTCACAATGCCCGTGGAACACCGGTTTCTTCTTCTGGGAGTTGCCTCGTTCCAGGAGCTTTGATTCAGTCTCTGTTTGCCCAAAGCACTTTACGGAGCGGTTTTAAAAGATGCCAAGGCACGTGACTGGTGGGGAACTCACTCCCAGCGCAGAGGGAGTGGTTTTGCAAGGAAGGGGAGGAAACCTTGATGAGCGACGGTGGGGGGGGGGCAGCCTGGCAGCTGGAGAGAAGTACCCAGGGTGCCTTCTCAATTCAGAACATGTGGTAGAACAGAAAACAACATTAGACTTATTTAAAAAAATCAGCTGATGGAAAACAACCATGGTCCCCTCCTAGGTGTTCGTCCCAGCGCTGGGGCGCGGTGGGGGGGGGGTCAATGGACAACCTCCCTTGCTTTTTCATTCTATAATCCGCTAAATGGGAGGAGAATTCATTGGAAAAAGCCCTGTGTGCAGATGGAACCCAGGAAAGATGAATTCCGGAGCCGCACAGGGAAGCCCTCAGATCTCTGGGAGACATTTATTAGACCACCTTGATTCCTTTTCTCATGCCAGAGGTTGGCTTCACAGGCCAGTTTTTGATTATGCAGATATCTAAACATGACAGGGTCTGTTATGCCACAGTTAGCAAGTACTTAGCTCAAATGTAACCTGTTCGGAACACTGGGTGGAGAAACCTGGGAGTTAAGTATTTTTCCAAATGCTACTCCCGGCATCTCCTGAATGACAGTCACATACAGCAGTGTGGCTCAGAAGCCGACATCCCCAGGGCTTAGCGTCCAGGCTCCTGCTGCCCTCCTGGCACGATACCACCATGTCCCAATGTCCCCCTCCCCACCAGCTCACCCAGCACCAGTTGGGCTCGATTGCCAGCTTGTCATATGGCCTGTCCCAAGATGCGGCCTCTTAAATGTCTGACTTGACCATCCCCTGCAGGCCACGGCTCCCCACCTCCACTGCCCGGGTCACCAAGGCTTCCAGGGTCCTTGTCACCTCCAGACCCTGTGAGGGAAGAGCTGGAGAGTCAGCGGGGGCCGATGGCCAGGATGCTTCCGTAGCAGCCATCCCACTCTGAACTCCTCCGAGAGTTCAATCTAAACCCGATCTAAGCCGTCACCACCACCCGCCCCGTGCCCCCGGTGGTTCCCTAGTATCCCCAGAGTCGAGTCCCACACTGCTCAGGCCAGCATCGTGGCATCATCTGGGAACTTGTTAGAAATGCAAAATCTCCCCTCCCACCCCAGGCCCCCTGACTCAGAAGCTCTGGGGGGGTGGGGCCCAAAAGTTCAGAAGCCAGAAGGCTTTCACAGGCCTTCCAGGTGATTCTGCTGCACCAAGAAGGCAAGGACCTGTGTCTTGGAGCATGCCTTCTCTGGCCTTGGGAGACCCACCTCTCCATGCCCTTCTGCATGGTCTCCCACCAGCCCTCCCCTCTCGCAACTCTGAGCGCCAGCCATGCTGGGCCGCCTTCTGTGTTCCAGCCCCCGGGCTATCTTGTTCTTCCCACACTTCCTATGCTATAGAGTCTCCTGTCTCTTTGTCTCTTCCCTCAAGTGGAGCCCATCTGAGAGCAGGGACCAAAGCCTACCCACCGCCGTATATACTCGTGACCAGCACCTGCGGTCCGTGAGAAAGATACACTCGTTGAGCGAACGGATAAATGAACGGAGACACTCCCTGGATTCGTTAGTCCCTAATGCCTTTGCTCGGAGTGACTCCCTGTGGAGAGCCTGGTCGCTCTCCTGCTCCCCACGCGTGCTTTTAGCCAAGTAAATCATCTGGACGTACATGGGTTGGGTTTGAACGTAGAGCACTTTAGTCAGGCTGGAGGGCGTGGGTTCTCGTCTGCTTTGCTCGCAGGCACTCGCTCCTCTGTGCCTCAGTTTCCCCATGCTGCCTGTCTACCCCCCAGAAGCAAAGGGCTCAGGATTCGATCTGTCTCGCAGTACCCATTATCCACCTTCAGAGGACCTGTCACACACTGAAGGGATGCTGAGGGTCTGGACTATCAGAACTCCCTGCCATGGGGCAGCCCGCGTGGTTCAGTCGGGTAAACGTCTGGCTCTCAATTTCAGCTCAGGTTCTGATCTCATGGTTCATGGGACTGAGCTCCACGCTGGGCAGCTCAGAGCCTGCTTGGGATTCTCTCTCTCCCTCCCCCCTGCTCGCGCTTGCTCCCTCTCCCTCAAAATAAGTAAGTACACTTAAAAAAAGGGAAAGAACTACCTGTCATGATGGTAGAGAGAACACAATTCCTCTCCTTCCAGGTATTGGCTTAACGGGAAGCAAAAGTGCCAGGAACAGAGGAAACCCATGAGCCATAACGAATGCCTGCCTGAATGTGCGCGCGTGACTCCTGAATGTGAATTGGCAACTGAATGTCTTTGGGTTCACGGAACAAGAGACGGACCAAGGGAGCTGACGGGGCATTTTGTCCAGTGTCTTCCTATTACAGAGGAGCACACTGAGATCCAGAGAGAGGGAATCACTGAGTCTGGCTCAGAATCACCTGTCTGGTGCTCCACGAGGACCGCATCGTAAATGTTTTCCCCGTTTGTAGCCTGCCTTTTATTCCTATTAGTTGACATAAAAAATGTCTTAAACTTTTGTGAATGTCAAGTCTAATGACATTTTTGGGTACGTTTTCTCCCGAATCTCAGACAATTTCTGCCAAGCTCTTTATTCACACACATGCACACACATACATACGTAAACACACACGTATGCATACATGTGCGCACACACCTTGGGTTAGCACAAAGTTGCCAAGGGAAATTCATTGACTAGGCTCTATTTTCACAATGTTGGTCGACTGTGTTGCCCTTTTTGAGTTATTCTGTGTTCTCCTGAGAAACCGGAGAAGGCGTGTGTTCTCTGAAATGTTACTACTGGCACGTTTCTCTTTCCCAGTTAGTGCTTAGCTCTTGTACTTACAGACCCGGTCACACTTACCACCCAGCTGGTCCTTCGGGATGAACATGTCAGGCATGTTCTCATGAGGAAGTCTGTTATTTCTTTGAAGTACGTGTAAGCGGGCATATTTAGTTATGATTAGAACGTATGCCCATGTGGCAGATACTTGCCTAATTGCACATGACTCTGAAATGTATTCACATTTTCTATCCGGTATGCAGTGTGCCCATTGATCCTCTTAATATCTGTGCTGATGCAAACACTCATGAATCTTTTCCCAACTGCTACGCAGGAACAACCAGAATGCACCCCCCCCCCTGCCCTTCTCCTTAAAATCTCAGAACACAGAACAGCTACAAAGTAGAGAACAACAGATGCCCCACAGATCCTCTGGAGGCTGGTGATTTTACTCCCCTCCTGGTCAGAGATGGGCTCCTACCTGGGGTCCCCAGCCATGGCATGGGTACAGTATTGCTGTGTGGTTCTCCAGTGGCCCCTGGTCCAAGCAGACGTCTTTAGCCTTGTTGTTTCGAAGCTGTAGGAATAGGCAAAACATCACCCATCAGAGCTCATCTGGTGGAAATTCCGCTGCCCAACCCTTGTTCCGCCATGACTTGGTTCGGACTTTTCTGTGAGGTGATCATTTTGGCAAGAAAGACAAAGTCCTTCAACGGACGGTGTGGGCATGAGCGCTCTGCCTGCGACAACCCTAGCCCCTGCTGACACACAACTCCCCCGTCCCCAGCACAGAAGAGAAGCCTAGGGAACATCTGGACATAGGAACACCAGTTACCCACTGGTTATCCAGAGTGGGCGTCGACACCAACACTGCTTTTAATAACCCCGGGAATCATGGGTCAGTTTCTGAAGTCACTGCTGGCATGGAGGCATTAAAACCAGTAATCCCCCAAAGCAAACAAAAACCCTGCCGCCAAGCAACAATTTATTTATATATTTCTGTACTTATCTACATATTCAAAGAATACTTACTGGATGCCTAGACGGTGGCAGGTACCATGCTAGGTGTTTGGAACGCATCTGTGGCAGAACGGACCGAAGTCCCCAAGACAAAAGCCCAGAACCTAGCTACGCACATCTCTCTGGGAACACAGAAGAATTTGTCTCGTTGGAACCTAGACTGGTGTCCATCCCACCCGCCATGTTGCAATCTCAAACCGGTGGGAAAACGTTGTTGGTCTTACACTCCGTCTCCTCCATGGAAACCAAACTAACCAGAGACAAATCAAGAAGGGAGGCAAGGGGCACTTGGCTTCTGTGCTCCCAAACTGTGTTTAGGTTCAGGCAACTGAGCAGAGTTTCACTGCCTTTTTTTTGTTTGTTTTAAAGATTACAAAAATAACCCCATCCTACTGAGATATCTTGAAAACTGTGGAAGAAAGTAACAATCGCTCACCGTCCTTTCCCAAATTCGGTTAATTTTTTTCCCTAATTCTGAGACAATTTCGTTTTGTTCAAGTTGGACCGTAATGAACAACTGTGTAAAGCTTCTTCACCCTTCAGGTTTTATTAAGAAAATAATCCTAGAACTGCGGTTACGGTAGCAGAAGGTAGGGCTGCCTTAATGTTCTCAAAACCTGCCGTCCAAATCCTTTCCGGGAGCTTCAAACTAATTTCTATTCCCGTCCACAAGGTATGTAAATACTTATTAGTCCTGAGTTTCATGCTTTAAAAATATTGTGTTGGTCAAAGTATACAAACATCCAAACTTAGATGCTGGGGAACCTAGTGCACAGCATGGTAATCATAGCCAATAATACTGTATCACATACTTGGAAAATCACCCAGCGATTAGATCATCTTAAATGTTCTCATCACCAAAAAAAGAGATGGTAATTAGGGGATGTAACAGAGGTGTTAGCTAACTCTATGGCAATAATCACTTTATAATAAGTAAGTGTGTCAAATCAACATGTTGGACCCCTTAAGCTTATATAGCTTTATATGTCAATTGTATCTCAATAAAGCTGGAGGGAAAAAAAAGAAAGCTGCTTGGGAGAAAAATTCTAAAGAAATTGGTGGGGGTATTGCTTTAAACCCAAGTTACCAAAAATGTATGCAGAGGGGTAGAAGTGATGAATCAGATATGTTGGACAAAAGGTCCCAAGCAAGAGATCTCTGCTGAGTCGCCTTGGAGCCCCGTGCTGTGTTTTAGTTCTTTTGTAGATGCTTTGAGGACACGCTCACTGTCGATGCTTTCAATGAGGCAAAGGATAAATTACGTGGAAAAAAAAACCCAAGCAAACTTCTGAGTCAAAAAGTAATTCAGAAGAATTAAGATGTTGAAAGTGATAACATCTACCAAATGTATTTTGCTTATGTCTTTTTTTTTAATGTCTACACAAGAGCAGTATTATAAAAATGTGTCCAACGGAGTCTAATGAAGCTTTTAAGAGAAGTATAAAATAAAAATTACAGGTGATAGAGAATATTGTTTTGAGAGGTGAGGAAAGACATTCTTGTTTTTATGAATTGACAATTAATAGGAAATTGGAGAGTTTCAAGTTTAGCAATTCTTTCCCTTTTTAAGAATTATCTGCTTATTTCCCCATTGGGATCTCCGGTGGTTTTATTGTAGATTTAGAAGCGCTCCTAATATATTAAGGATATTGTTTTTATGGCATATTTGTTCCCTATAATGATTTCAGAATGCCAGGCTTTTCAATTTTGTCTCTAATGTTTATGCAAAGAAATCTATTATTCAGTAACTTAATAAATATTATGGAGGGCCTCATACGTGCCTGGGACTGTGCTAAGTTCAATGAATGCAAAAATAAACAACATAGTCCTTGCCCTGAAACAGTCCATGGTCTGGAGAGACAGACACAGGAAGAGCTCGTGCAAGACTGAATTTTTGCCAGGACGGCAATGAAAACACGTCCCCATTCCATCTGTATATTATTATATTGCTGTATATTATTATGCTGCACCTGTATGCTTTATGCATACCGTATGTGCATGGTCTTTCATATAAATAATGGTAAGAGAATAACAAAGATGAATAAAATCAAACAAGGGGCAGAGGCACTTCAGGCCACGAGGACAGTATGAGCCAACCACAGAATTTTGACCAAAGACCCGGTGAATGTTTTTGTGCTCACTGAGTTGCTTTTACATGTGGAAAAGCAGTATCTCATACATGGAAGAATCAGGACATAAAGCGGGCACATGTCTTTCTTTAAAAATTATGTTAAGGCAGGGGCGCCTGGGTGGCTCAGTTGGTTGAGCGTCCGACTCGATTTTGGCTCAGGTCATGGTCTCACGGTTCAGTTGATGAGTTCAAGCCCCGCACGGAGCTCCCCGCTGACGGTGCGGAACCTGCTTGGAATTCTCTCTCTCTCTTGTTCTCTCTCTCTTCCCCTCCCCTGCTTGCGCTCTCTGTCTCTCTCAAAATACATTAAAAAATTTAAAGAATCACGTTAAAGCATTCCAGCTAATAGAGGTGAATAGACATTTAAAAAGCAAGGGAAGGTGGCTTACTCTGTAAGTGGGCCTGGGCGCCATCGCTGTGGTCAGGATGAAAAACACTGGGGCTGACACCTGCTCAGACGTGTCTGTCTCCCTCTGTCACCATGCTGGGGTCTGGGCATGGCAAACAGGACTGCTAGCAGTAAGTGTTAAAATACAGTTGCCTGAATAATCGTACATCTTGTTACTGAAATGAATTTAACCATAAAGCTATTCTGAAAGGTATAAAATGGAAATAAGGGAAAAGAATGTTTGTGCCCCAAACCCCAGATAATATTAGCAAAGGCTGAGAAGTTGATGAACTTTCTCAGTCAAGGAGAAAGTGTGTTAACGTTCTTGTGTTACATGCCCCCTGACCCTTCATTTTGGAGACTCGGAGACGAATTGAAAACAAAACAAAACATTAGAGGTAGTGCAGTTGCTCGATCGTAGGGTTGTTCTCGTTTTAAATTTTAAGGAACCGCCATACTGTTTTCCGAAGCGGCTGCGTCAGTTTGCATTCCCACCAACAGTGCAAGAGGGTTCCTCTTTCTCCGCATCCTCAAACATCTGTTGTGTCTTGTGTTGTTGATTTTAGGCCATTCTGACAGGTGTGAGTTGCTATCTCATTGCATTTCCCTGATGATGAGTGAGGTCGAGCCTCTTTGCACTACTAGGTACAAAGAATGCAAAAATGCTAATTTAAAGGGGGTACCTGCACTCTGATGTTTACGGCAGCACTATCTGCAACAGCCATATTATGGAAAGAGCCCAAATGTCCATCGAGTGATGAATGGATAAAGAAGGTGTGGTAAAAAAAACACACAATGGACTATTATTCAGCCATAAAAAAGAATGAAATCTTGCCATTTGCAACAATGTGGATGGAGCTAGAGGGTATTAAGCTAAGTGAAATCAGTCTGAAAAAGACACACACCATGTGATTTCACTCACATGTGGAGTCTAAGAAAGAAAACAACACAGGGAAAAAGAGAGAGAGGCAAACCAAGAAACAGACTCTTCACTATAGAGAACAAAGTGATGCTTACCAGAGGGGAGGGGGATGGGGGTGGGGGAGGGATGGGGATTAAGAAGGGCACTTGTTGTGATGAGCAACAGGTTCAAAAACTAGAACCACCCCACGATCCAGGAACTGCACTGCTTCTAACGTTTTTTGAAAAAAAAAGAAAAAAATTCATCCCTGAGTCTCCAACATGAAGAGTCAAGTGGAGTGTAATATAACCGGGTCGAATCACTACACTGCACACCTGAAACTAACATTACACTGCCTGTGAACTAACGAGAATTTTTTTTAAATCTTTTATTTATTTTTGAGAGAGAGAGACAGAGACACAGCATGAGCAGGGGAGGGGCAGAGAGAGGGAGACACAGAATCTGAAGCGGGCTCCAGGCTCCGAGCTGCCAGCACAGAGCCCGACGCGGGGCTCGAACTCACGAGCTGTGAGATCATCACCTGAGCTGAAGTCAGACGCTTAACCGACCAAGCCACCCAGGCGCCCCTGAACTAACGTTAAGTAAAAACTTAACAGAATGTTACAGGTTACCATAATGCAATTAACAACGAGACACAGATAATTCACGTGACGAGGACGTTTTTTTAAAGCCAAGAAACAAGCCCGCTAAAAAATTGGGAAGGAGCAAGGAGCATTAAACCCAGAGATATTCACTGGCCTGGGGAAAGACTCTCAAACAGCATTGTACATGAAAACCGGAGGACGTAAATTGCAAATATAGTACGATATTCACTCTGCCTTCTTCTTTTTCCTGTTGCTCGGGGGCCTGGTGTGGTGAAAAGAACCAGTAGGAGGGAGTATTAGAAATAGAGTTGTCTAAATAATGGTAGATTTTGTTACCAAACTGAATCTGATTAGTTTGACTTCTTTCATTTAATGTTATAGTCCATATGAAATATATTCTAGCATATGTTGAGCTCAGCAAGCCGAGAAGGAGTGATAGAAGCAAATGCCCTAAAATGTTAACACTGATCATATCTGGGAATTGGGATTTGGAATCACTTTTGTTTCATCTTTATATTTCCTATAGAGCGTATGCACTGAATTTCTTACTTAAAAGAGATAGAGAGATTTGTAAAAACAAAAGCCTCCCCTTTCCCCAAAACCAGTCTATGATTTCTACGTTGACTCCATGGCCACCCCACTGTTGAGCTCCAGAGACATCATTTACATCGTACTTCATGTGAATGACAGGCCCTGAAGCTGTTCAGTGCACAGCCTGTGGAACTGGGTCCCGGTCATCGTCTTTCATTTTCCCGTTTTTATTCCTTATTTTTTTTTTAATACTATTTTCCTCCTCATTATGGTATTATCATATAAACATTAGCAATAATTGGGAACACATGACAAAGTACCCTCACAAAAGCTGCCTGTCTCTCCACCCAGAGGTAACTAGAACCCGTGTCTCCATTTCCCCATGCTATTTTCTCACTTGCTTTCAACCTAAAATAGTAAGTAGCTAATCCAATTTTATAATCCTGACCTTTTCCTCTTAAGAATTAGACTATCAACATTTCTCTCAAGTCATTAAACTTTTGTACATACCTTTCGAAATGGTTGCAAATATTTCAAACGATTAATATGGTATATTTAACTAACCTTCAAGTGAGAGTCAAATTTTTTGATAAAAAAAAAGTCACGGAGATGAACAATTACTCTCAAATCTTTGTGCTCATTTCAAAGTATTTGCTTAGGATAAGGGTAGAGATGAGAGTGCGACTCTCATTAAGCCTTTTAATACATGTGGTTCAAACTGCTATTTAAAAAGCTTGTTTCAATTTACACCCTCACCAGAGGATCTGTGATTTTTCATATAACCAAGATCTTACTGGCAGGATGCCCACATGTATTCCAAAAATGAACCTTTGTTTATTTGGCAGAAGCACAAAGCTACCTCAATGCATTTTAATGTCTTCGATGATGAAATCAACGAAGAACATCCATGTTTTTCAACCATTTGTGTTTTCTCTTATACTTTATTTTTCTTTGGGGGTGTTTTATTTTCTTATTTAAATTAATTATTAAGATGTAATTCAGTTTGTGGAGCTCATTAGATATTATTTGCATTGTCCATTCATCTATACTATTCCTGTGGTTTGGCATATTGTTTCTCTATTCAGTTGATGTATAGATTATTTTAATATTTATAAGCTCGGATCCATTATCTTTTACTTTTGCATTTTCTTCCAAGGCTTTCATTCTTAGGAAGCTCTGGCCCTTTCAGAGACCAGCTGCACATGCATTTCCGTATGGTCCTATTATCATTTCTTTTCTTTCATTTAACGCTAAAGTTCATCTGAAATACACTTCAGGATATGGTGAGCTGCAAGGATCTCAACTGTTTTCTTCTCCAAAGAACTAGGCAATTCACCCAATTGTCTTACGAATAATCCGTTTACAGCCTGTTGTTTTTCAATGCCTCCTTTTATTTGACCTTACTTTGATAACCCTAAACCCCCAGACCACACTTCTGTTTTAAAGAAGAAAAGATAAGGCAATTTGCACCTGTTAATAGTCACTGCTGAGTGCCAGCTACTGGTCTAAAAACTCAACATATCCCGGCTCGTTTCACCTTCCCGATAGCCCTGTGCAGTGATTCAGTCTTCACGCGCCCCTAACACTATATGGACTGTGCCTGCAAGGCACATGCTTCCCATTCCAGATTCTGGCTGCAGAGGGACACCTCGCCCACACCCTGACGATTTAATCTGGCCCTTATTTACTTCCCATAAAAGGCATCAGGCATGAAGCGGGGAAAATACACAGTTACAGAAAAAGGAAACACTGTAAGTCAAAGAGAGCCTTAGCTTCAGCCGCAAGCAGCTCTGGGAAGCAGCCCGAATACTGGAGCTAGTGGGGGTGTCACCAGTGGGTCTGGTGCATCTGGCGCCCTGCGCCCTGGCCTCACTCTGTGCCTCATCCAAACACACAACGGAAGGAAGTAAAAAGGCTTATACACAGCATGTTCTCAGCGGTGGTGCTTACGATATTGAAAAAAATAGAAACAACATAAACGTCCGTATTATCGAGCAAAACACGGCACACAAAGGTGGTATCATGCACAGTCATTACACAGTCATGTGTAATGACATACACAGTCATTACATACACAGTCAATGACATACACAGTCATTACTAAGGCTGCAGAAATGACACAGATATTCCTTGTATGTTATGATTTCAAATTATTACACACGTGGACACCATGGCTGCAGCAATACATAGATACAGATGTGTTTATAAAAATACACATGTGTGCATATTTTTAGTAAAAAATGCACACACGGACACACACACAAAGACCACACATCAAAATGTACGTATCACCTACGAAGTCAGAATGCCTGTGTCCAAGGCGGGCTTCATGACTTACAGCCCGAGACCTTCGGTAATTATTGAATTCATCCAAGTCTCAGCTTCAGCTTCCTTATCAACAACATGGACATAATACTCATAAAGGGAGGGTAAAATGAGTTCACAGGTGAAAAGCACTTAGAATAGTGCCTGGTGCATCTTGTACGTGTTCGCTGCCCCTTATTCGTATTTTCAAATTTTTCTGAAATGCATACTAATGGCCTTTGTAATAAGAGAAAAGGCTATCTGTTTCAATGTTTAGAGAGTTGACGTTATCTCATCATAGAAGATCTAAGAGCGTCTGTCCTTTTGTTGGGGGCAAGGGGTTCTGGCCGCCAGCACTGAGCAGTGGACAGCTCCAGTCACTGCCTGTCTTTATCTCCAACTTCCTGCTCAACGTCCCTCTTACGGGTCCCGGGGGACCTCAAAGTCAAAATGTCCCAAATAGAACTGATCATGCACTCTACACCCCAGACAGAACAGGTTACCAGAGCCTCTGGTCCCCCCATTGTAACATTTATTCCATGTGTCCCCCCACCAGCTGGTGAGAGCCTTGCTGCCAGGTCTGTACCTCCGAAAAACACTCAATGAACGAACGAATGAATGAATGAATGAATGGATCTGTCCTCTATTTTCCCCCATCAGAGCAATCCCCAGCCATCCACAGCCATCCAAGCTGAGGGCAAGTGTGGTCTTAATTACCTCCCCATATGCAATGGTGTTATTGTATCTTCTCATTTCTGGGTAAACGTGGTCCAGGTACCACTGGAAATTCTTACACTTTAAACTTTTCCTCAAGGCTCTTCTTTCGGAGACATCACCGATGTCAATTCCTGGATTCTGAAAGTAGAGAGAAGCAAGGGGCATTAGTGACTGGGGAGCTCTGGCCGGAGAAGAAGGCGGGTGGCTTTTGAAGAAAGCCATCAGAGAGAAACCTGATGTCCTGCATCCTTGCTTGGGAAGTAGGTTTAAGGGGACTCATTTGATCCCAGAGCCCCAGGCTAGACTACGGTCCCCTGAGTGCAGCACGCGGCCCCCCAAAGGAGCCGTCCTTATCATCACCACACAAAAGGGATCCTAGGACGCACTGATGTTGACAACCTATGTTCCCAGCATCTTCCCTCGTTTCCCCAGTGACTCTCAGAGCCAGTTATTAGAGGAATTATTTGATTAAGACAGGAAAATAAATGCCTCTAACCACCTCCTGTCTTTCTTCTCTAATACACGTGTGATTCCCCCCTTTGCTGGCCCTTTGTGAAGTTCATTATACACCGAAGTGAAAATAATTTTCCATTGCAAAGCTTGTAATGATGTTCTAATGAATAATTCACTCTGCTTTTACAGAAATGAACCTGTAATGGGTTCATTACATGCTGACAAGGGAAAATAAACTAGCTGAAATAGGACTCCACAGGCTTCGCCGCAAGATGGCCGCGAACCAGGAGGGACAGGACGCTGTCTCCACAATGGCGGCCAGCCAGGCGGCAGCTCGGGGGCCAGGGGGAGTTCATGTTGTTTCGTTAAGATTTCTCCTTTCAACAGCCAAATGGTGGTGTTAAAGGAAAACCCCCCTAAATGTGCATCGGAAGACGGCCAGCCGCCTTGAGCGCCTATGACCCTGAGTCACACTGCCACTGTAAATTCACAAACGGGAATAATAATACTG
Organism: Lynx rufus; assembly: GCF_022079265.1. Taxonomy (NCBI): domain Eukaryota; kingdom Metazoa; phylum Chordata; class Mammalia; order Carnivora; family Felidae; genus Lynx; species Lynx rufus. The sequence goes on along the minus strand of NW_025814842.1, from coordinate 14,342,555 downwards.
ATTGCACTGATTTCACAGGGCTGTGGGGAGAGTCGAGGAAGGATGTGAGTTCACAGCCCTGCCCTGCCATGTGCTACACGTAGGACCTTACGCAAGTCACACGTCACCTCCCAGAGTTTCAGTCTACTCACCTGTAAAATGGACGTCATAATAGGTCCATATCAAGCTAGCATGTATTGAGCCCTTCACGGTTGCTATACTCTAAGCCTTGTTTTTATCTTCACAAGAGCCCCAGGAGATGAATGTCAACAATCCCTGCTTTATAGGCAAGGAAACTGAGGCAGAAAGTTCTTCTGTCATGAGGTCGTTACGGGGGCGCTAAATGAGATACTGCTTAGGGAGTAGGTTTAAGGGGACTCCTTTGATCATACTTCCTGAGTGCCAGGGACATAGCCAGGGCTCAGCAAGGGGTACCTATCTTTATATAAATAACCACATGTCAAATCACTTCTGGTTTAACAGCTACAAAGTGCTATTATGGCCAAAAGGGCTTCAATGCTTGGGAACATTATCTCAATAACTGTAACAACATGATACAAATTCTTCACTTTTACCCTCTTTATCTAGAAATGCTGCACGTAGTCTGCTGCTCTGGGCTGCCGCCTCCTGAAACCTGAAATCTGCCGGTCCTCAGAGGGAACAATTCTAGGCGACTCTCTCAGGACACGGCTGAGACACCTACAGGTACTCTGACTGAAGAGATAAACCCAACTTTGGGGGGTCACCCCGCTGTGCTGTGGATCTAAGTGCATTACATGCACCTAGATTGATGATTTTGGTACTCTGTACTTAAACTGAGTACTCTAGTACTTAGATGGGGGTACTTTAGTACTTATTACTTAAGCGAGTACTTTAGATTCAGTTCCCCCAGTCACCTTCGGAAGGATTTTCTAGGCAAGGAGCCTCAGGGACGGAGGCAGTAAATGGATTTGTTCAAGACTGCATAGCTGGTAAGCGGCAGAGCAGGGATTGCAACCAAATCAAGGCACAGCCATCACACAAAACTCCTGTCAGGCTTTGGCAACACGGGAGTTTTCTTAGGCTGTATTCTGGAAAGAATATGGAGGAGACTTGAAGAGCCACGTAAACTGGTAGGGGTGTATGTCATGGGGCAGGTGGAGCTCCGTGGGAGGGCACAAAGTGAGGGCAAATCATGGAGTCATTGGTTAAGAAGCTTCCAGAACACCATGGACGGTCAGGAGCAGGGCATCCGGATGACTACAGTATGGCTGGGATTAATTCAATAAGACCCTGCTACTCTTTGTAACTGGATTTCGAGAGTTCCATTGTGCCAGGCCCCACGTAAAGCAGGGTTTCCAACACCTGGAGATCTGTGAACCCCTTCAAAATGCTCTTACAATTTTGCAAGTGTAAGCATCTTTCTGAGGAGACACCATCATTGACCTGACAGGATCACTGGTCCAGGGTGATGGGGAAGGGCTGCTGGGGCCCTACCTCCAGTGGCAGATTCCACGCTATGTACACGTGAGACTTGTAATCATCCATCCAGACCTCAGCAACCCGGAGAGCATTCCTCTTGGTGTAGAAACCGATGTTGCTGTTGTAGGGTTTCTTCTTCCGCTCAATGTGGGCCACCCGTGAGCAAGGCAGGACCTCCATGCTGCCCCCACAGAGCCATACCTGGAGGAGGGAGGACTTGATCAGCCTGACAGGGAAATCCCTAGAGGCCACTGCCCCTCCCCAAGGCCCAAAGGCAACGGTCAGGGGACGCAGCATGGGTGAGAAGTACATTTTAATGTATTTTGAGGTTGGTCTGTTACTGCAATGTAGACTAACCTAACTAAAACAGGTGTAAAAGAAGGCTTGGGAGACTTTTATAGATAAAATAGTTTAGGATATTAAAATAGAGCTCTGGGTAACTAAGGCCCAGAGCCTTAGTTAGGTGGCTCCTGGTGACACATGGATTTTCTTAAGCTCTGCACAGTTGGCACCCATGGAGGTTTTCTTTCCCACCTGGCTGAAGTCGGGCCTTGCAGACCTAGAACAGAAAATTCAAACTGAAAAGCAAACCATATTTATTCATATCAGCACCAAGGGCACAACAGGCTACTTACGCATCGTTAATATGCTCTGTGATGGAGTCCTAAGAGCACAGATGCCCAGCCTTCTGGAAGCATCTGCCCCAACGGTATCATGGGCGGGCATCCCTTGTTATTGCTGGAATTGGAACATGCAGGTGGAAGGCTGATATGGTAGTTGCCTTTGACGGATACAAAAGCCCAAGGAAGTGACACCTGCCATTCTCTGCATGGGCATGGCAGGCATCCAGGCCCAAAAGGCCCTGCTTGTATGGAAAAGCTGAACTGCCCAACTTCTCCCAGTCCCAGGCAGGCAAAGCAAAGCACTCCTGATTGTCAGGAAGGACTACTTTGTGGAAATAAACGTACTGGTGGGGAGAGTGTGCTGGTGAGCTGACCCAGTCAGCACAGACAATGTATATGCTCACCCCAACCTGGGATACTTCAAGCCCCTCTACCTTTACTTTCCCAGACCCCCTTCTTGAGGATACTGGGACCCTCCTGCAGGTTTGTACACCATCCCTGGATCTTCATTGATTGAATTTGGTGGCAAGATCCATGCGTGTGTGGTCTTCCGTTTCTATTTCCCAACTCTGGCTGCACCATGGGGAAATGATACAGATGGAAAATTCTGCCCATAACCATGAATCCTCACCTTCAAGGAGGAGACTGTAAGCTAAGGGTTTGTTTGGTAGACAGTGAGTGGTCCAGAGGAGCTTGATTTGGGGACCTGACCATTAGGTTCCCCTTGCGTCGTCATGGCAGCTGCTGACAGTGGAAGGAAGCCATGTCAAGGAGGCAAATATAGCCAATGCCTGTAGGGAATGGGGGCAAGAGACCTTACCAGGTAAAACCAGGTAGCTGAATTTCTGGGGTGGGCAATAGGCAAAGATACAGAGCGGCACAGGTATGTGGCATTGCGCAGTTTCAAGATTCAGGGAATGAATGGAAAGACATCCCATATTCATGGATTGGAAGGCCCCATGTTGTTAAGACGGCAACACTTTCCAAATTGATTTAAAGACAACACAATCCTCATCCAAACCCCAGATGGCTTCTTTGCAGAAATTAGCAAACTAATCCTAAAATACATGTAGACATACAAGAGACTCCAAAAAACCTTGAAAAGAGCAAAGCTGGAGGACTTCCACCTCTGATTTCAACTTACCACAAAGCTACTATAATCAAGACAGTGCGGTGGAGGAATAAGGATAGACGACAGGATAGAACTGAGAGTCTAGAAATAAACCCTCACCTCTACAACTGACTGACTTTCAACAAGGGTGCCAAGACAGTCCAACGGGGGGAAATAGTCTTTTCAATAAGTTGTGCTGGGACAACATGCCAAAGAATGAATCTGGACCACCACATCACAACATATGCAAACTTGAAATGGATCCAAGACATAAATGTAAGAGCTAAAACTGTAGAACTCTTAGAAGTAAACATAAGGGCAAATTTTCATAACCTACGACTAGGCAAATATTCACCAACTGATAAAAGGATTAACAAAAGATGATATATCCATACAATGGAATATTATTGAGCGACAAAAACAAGTAAGTGCTACCCTATGGATGAACCTTGAAAACATTATGCTAAGGGAAAGAGGCCAGTCATAAAGGACAGCGTACTCTATGATTGCATTTATGTGAAATGTTCAGTATAAGAAAATCCATACAGACAGAAAGAAAATTAAGGGTTGCCTAGGACGAGGGGTGGGGTTGGAGGAAGGTAGAGTGGGGATGGGGTTTCCTTTTACGGTGATAAAAAAAAATGTGCTAGTATCAATTGAGGTGATCACTGAACAACTCCTTGAATATACTAAAAACCATTGAGTCGTGCACTTAATTTTAAAATTTTTTTCATGTTTGTTCATTTATTTTGGAGAGAGAGAGAGCATGAGCAGAGAAAGGGCAGAGAGAGAGAGAGGGAGAGAGAGAATCCCAAGCAGGTTCCACGCTGTTAGTGCAGAGCCCAACACGGGGTTGGATCTCACGAACTGTGAGATCATGACTTGAGCTGAAACCAAGAGCTGGGTGCTCAATCGAAGGAGCCACCCAGGCGCCTCGGAGTTGTGCACTTTAAATGAGTGAATCATAATGGTATGTGAAGATCTCAACAAAGCGGTGACAAAAATAAACAGATAGATAGAGAAGTAATTCCCCGAGAGATGGGAAAAGAAGATTCAAGGGGTAGATTCCAGTTTGGGAAGCTAAGGAGAAATAATGCAATCCAAAGCAGAGCTGTGTGAAAACCACTTCCGGAGTAGGGATAACGTGTGCAGGTGTATGAGGGGCCTCAGCAAAAGCCAGAAACCCCGTAACAAGAACGGAGGTTCCAGGCGGGAACAGAACCCACAGGCAGACCAACTTGGTGCCAGTCTTCTGTAAGCGGTCCAGACCAAGGTCAGGATAGACCAAGATCGGGATTGTTCCGATTGTTTCAGGTTGTCCCTAGGGAAAGTTGTTTCAGACGTCCCTTGCTAGGAGTGGGCTGACAGAGCAGAGGGTCCAGGTCAGACCCCAAGCCTCTTAAACAAGAGTGGGAGATGGTGTGCCAGCTGGGAGGCAGGCCACACAGCACATCTGTCGTGTGTAGCAGGGACCGTGGCTTCCTCTTCTGGACTCTGCCATGTGGATACCAGTTGGCATACTCATGGACACCAACTCAGAGCCACTTAGGTTTTCCTGTATGGTCTGGGGAGAGGCAAAGGGTTCTCAGACTGTTTAGCATCTTGATGGTACAGACAGCCCTCTCCTGGGCCCAGCAAACCTGGAGTGAATGACCAGTGTCAGCACTGGCCCGGATGCCTGTAACATCATCACAGACCTCTTCTGCCTGGAACACATTCCTGTTACCATCCTGTGCCAGCCTGGCCTTGGTCTACACCTCAGTCTGTCACCTCTAGTGACTCGGACTGGATTTAGGGTCGTAAGCACGAGCAACTAGCAATAGCATATCTTGTATGAGACAGAAAATGACAGCACTGAAACACACAGGCTGCAAACTACTCTGGAGATACCGGGCAGAGGAGGTAATTTAAAGTTAGGGAAGAAATAAAGAGAGGAAGGAAGGAAGGAAGGAAGAGAAGAGGAAGAAGAAGAAGAAGAAGAAGAAGAAGAAGAAGAAGAAGAAGGAGGAGGAGGAGGGGGGAGAGGAAGGAAAAAACAGAAAAGAAAAAGAAGAAGAAAGACACACAAACACCCAGTAGGTGTGGGTGGCAAACTGAGCGCAGTCCTTTGGGCCTTGAGGAGCAGCCCTAGCCTCCTCTCTGCTTTATCCTTCATCCTCCACTTCCACAGACCCTCCACTCACAGAGGTGAGTGTCTTCGCTAGGCCTGCTCCAAAACGTAGGACCAGCCAAATCCTTACAACCAGGCACCAACACCAAGTACCTCATGAAATCCTCACAGATGAGGAAACTGAGGGTCCAAGAGGTTGATTAAGTTGTTTACAATCCATAGCCAGTAAGTGGGGGACCCAGAACCACAACCTAACCCCGGGCCACACCAACAGGCCAGCCCTTACTCGGGGGGCACCTGCAGCTCTGACCCCACCAATCCAGGGGCAGCGGGCCTGCGCTCATGGATCCTCCAGAATTTCCTCAGCCACAGCTTGCACCTCACTCAGGATGTCTGGCCAGTGCCTCTGTGGGTGGGGTGAGTGAGGGGGACAGGGTGTGCATCCATGGCCTGAGGAAACTCAGTGGACCCGAAGTGGCACCAACGATACCCTCAGGGTCAGGGGTGTCATTGTTAGGGGTGCCAAGGTCAGCCTCCTGCCGCACAAAGCCACGTCCAGTGCGACGCAAGGGGAACGGGAGGAGCCAGTGGCTCAAGTGATTCTCAAGTCTTGGGAGGCTCTTCTCCAAGTTGGCAGGAGTGGTCACAGCAGAGCTCATGAGCTGGCCCTAAGGGTTGACAGGGTGACGTGAAGTCTGTCCGTGGTCAAATGACCGAGTGTAGATGTAGTGTAGAAGTGAAGCCATTCACGAGGGTAGACTGAATACCTTAGAAACAAAGCGACAGGTTAACTAAGGCAGCTGCTGAGGGCTGATCCAGGGGACTGATACTCACGCAGTTTCCTACTCTACCTGAGAGCTATGAGAGCAAAAAGGTAGCTCCATAAACGGAGTGATCGATTCATCCTTCCGCGAGACATAAGCACTAGCTACACGTGTCTCAAGTACAGCTGCTCCCGAGGAAGTTATCCTTCCTTCCGTTACCGTTTGTCGGCCCAAATGGCGAGGTTCTATGGAGACTGGGGGACATTATACCAGGGGAAATGAAGAAGTAGGTGGGGATGAAGGACTGACTGGCACATCTGTGATCCCAGGGAGGAAGAAGAGAGGAAACGACCATCCTGGAATAGCACTCCAGGCCCGGAGGTCCTCCCCAGAGGAGGAGGTAGGCCCTCCAGATGGGCTGGAATGGGCCAGGAAGATAGCACAGTCCAAGCTCGGGGACAAGTCCTGGTGGGATAGAAGCCACAGCAAGGCTCTTGGTGACCCTCTGCCTGGGAAGTGGTGGCCATCAGGAGACGGGCTGACCCCAATAACACATATTAATTAATTCATAGTTATTCATCCAGAAAATTCCACTCAGAGCCTACTTTCCAGCATGGGAACGTCATGGAGAGTGTCGAGGGACAAGTCCTTGCTCTCACGAAGTTGATGATCTTAAAAGGGAAACACATTAATTAAATAATCACAGGCAGATGTGCCTTCTCAGAAGCAGAGCCAATTTCAATGAAGGAAAGCCACACAGTGCTGGAAAAACCAGCATCCAACAAAGGGACAGGCCCTTAGGCGTAGAGAAAGCAACCCTGACGTGGGGCAGGTAAGGTGAAATCAGAAAGGCTAGACTGAGCTAACCTGGCTAAAGAGGTGGGGTGAGTGGACAAGAGCCCAAGCCCGGGGGCAGCCAGCACAGATGCAGCGGCCTCGTGGGGGGGAAAGTCTGGGTTCACGATGGCTGCAACAATCTCTCCCACGCTCCTTTGCAATGTGGATTTTTTGCTCCTTCCATCAACGAGTTGGATCGACTTTCCCTCCTCTTGGATCTGGGCTCGTCTTCAGACCTGCAGTGGTGAGTAGAATGCGGTAGAAGCTTTTGCGCTCTCCAAGGCCAGGCCTTGGGAGGGTTTGCAAGTTTTACTGTCCCCCTCTTGGGATTCTGAGTCCACCGTGCTGTGAAGAAGCTGGGAATGAAAGACCACGGGGGCGAAGGGGGTCCAGCCTGGGCTCACTCACGTGCCCGGAGCTTCAGCTGGACGGGGCTCCTCCGGTCCATCCACTGACTGACCACCCACGCGTGAACGAGCCCAGCAATGCTATGAGGGGCACAGGAATCGGCCAGCAGACCCCAGCCTGGACTGCCAGCCTCCAGAATCATGAGCAAATCAATTGTTCTTTTAAGTCTCTAAACTGTGGGCTTACACAAACAACTCGCGTGAACGGAATATTCAAGGAGTATTCAAGGAACTGAAAGAACAGCCATGCGGCTGCGTCGGGGCAAGGGTGGAAGAGAGGAGAATAGCATGAAAGAAAGCTGGGTGGGCAGGCAGGGTTTGCACCAGCCGGGCCTGCAGGCCACGTGAAGGAAACTGATCTTCGTTCTAAATGAGAAGCCACTGAAAGGTATGAGTTTGAAAACGTGAACTCTGGCTGAAGCGTGGGAAAGAGACTAGCAGGAAGGCGAGGGGAGGCAGAGGAGGCAGGAGGGTCTTAACGTCACTGCCGGGAGAAATGCTGGTAGCTTTGGCTAGGGCAATGGGATAGAAGCAGATATGTTGACAGATTTGAGGCTTTTTAGCAGGCAAAATCTTGAGCAACGGGTTGGATATGGCGGAGACAAAGAAGGATCAAGAATGACTCCTAGGGTTTTTGCTTGTGTAGTTGGACGTAGGGTGGTGGCATCGTGCCCTGGGCCAGAAAGCCTGCCCAAGGCTCTGGAAGAAAAAAAGCATCACAAGAGTCTTAGGCGGGACACGTCCTTTCTGCTTAGGACACTTGATACCCTGGGGGAAGAGGACACTATGGGAGACGGATGTCAAAGGGTGCCATTGATTTCTGAGTTCTCCACCATCACTCCAGGGGGAGAGTCTTCGAGGGTGCGCTGGCTTAATTCCATCTTTTGGTGAATTTCATTCATTCAACTCATATTGTCTAACAAGTATTTTACTAACTCGCTAGAGTCTTAAAGATGACGGAAAGTATGTCATCAGACTAGGCAAAAGTTGGTATTTCCGGAATTATGCCTGGATCTCAGCCGGTCTGGCGGTCTCCCTGAATGCCCTCTGTACTTCCCAGAGTCTCCGTCTTCCCTTCAAGGGCAGGACGAGAAGCTGGCCTAGATTGCTGGTTCCCAAACCTGGCTGTGCCTCTGAATCCCCAAGGGATGCTTTAAAATAACAAACGCTTGGATCCCACCCGAGACCTATGAATCACATTCTCTGAGGAGAAGCTGAGGGACTACTGGGTGGTTTAAAAAATCTCCCATGTGATTGTGATGTGTCCAGGTTTGGGAACCACTGGCCTAAACTCATTTCATATCTTTTTCTGAGACTGTGGTTTTATGACTGGAGGCAAAGAGAAGGTAGGATGTGCCTGGCCAGAGCACAGACCACTGGGTGATGGCTCCAGGAATGCTGGGGATCTAAAGTTCCAGGTATTGCCCAGACCATGCTCTCCCTGGTGCCTCCATCACCAAGGAGCTTGGACGGTAAGGGGGCAAAGTCAAGGAGCCGGAAGTCACCGCCTTGGCGGAGGTGAGCGGTCGTGGAGGCGGCCAGGAAACATGGCGGAAGCCAGGAGCTAAAGCCAATGTGGCTGCTTCATTTATATCACCTACTGTAGGCAGTGGCCTCTAAACATTTTTGATATATGTTCTCCACTGGAAAAAGAACAGTTGAAGGCCAACATGTTGACTTTATCCATTTGAAAATATATGCCCATGCTATTGTATTAATGTATTTTACACACGATACATTTAAGGACAGAGACATTTAAAAATTATACCACCATGGAGGTGCTAATGTATTCCCCTTAGACCCCAGTGGATTATCCTGTGTTCGTCCGGCTTTGGAAACCACTATGAGAATTCAAGTATTCGAGGTCTAGGTCCTAGTCCACCATTTTTAGAGGCCAGCTGTTGCTCAAAGCAGCAGAAAGTATTGTTCAGGAACGAGTAGGTTTGGAGCCAAAGTAATCTAGTGAGAATTTTCAACCGTGACACTAGAGTGTGAACAGCGAGCGCCATGATAACATGAAAGCTACTTGTCCCGAGATGCCCCAGGCGCCATCTGGGGGCAGCTGTCTCTGGAAAAAGCCCTGGATGGTGTTACAAGGTCTGCGCCTCTGTCTCCCCCACCCCCTAGTCATTAAGGTTCAACAGGAAGCTGCCGGATCCAGAAAGAAATCCGGGTGTCATGCTCAGCACTCACCTCCCCAGACACTGGTCAGTCCGTCACCAAGTCCTGCAGATGAACGCCTCTTAACTGTGGCTCGATTGTAGCCACTTCCCCAAACACCCACCACGACCACCAGACCACCGGCTCCTCCGCCACCACCCCAAGCTGTCACCAGCTGGACCGCGGCACCCACGTGCCCGTGGCGCCGTCCGTCTGGCCTCCACTCAGCAGCCAGAGTGCCGGGTTCCGATCACGTCATTCCCCTGAACGCTTCGTGGGCTCCCACTGCTCTGAGAATGAAGTCCAGAATCCTAACATGGCTTTGCAGGACCCCCGTGCCCGCCTCACCCTCGTGTGCAGCTCCCCCACAGCGAGCCTTCTTTCTCTTCTTTCATGTGCCACAGTCCTTCCAGCCTCGGAGCCTTTGCTGAGCCCCTGCCCGGGACACTCTTTCCTTCTCTGCCTGGTTACCTCTTCCTCCAACTTCAGCCTTTAGCTCAACCGCTGCTTCCCCAGGGAAGCCCCCCCCCCATAAAGGCAGAGCCCCCTACTGCAGACTCACGTAGTACTTGTACACACTTGTGCAAGTACAACCTACCGCAGTTGTGATTTTGTGAGTGTGCCACGCACACACACAGTGGGTGTGTGAGAGTATTACTCTCTCTTTTCCTTACTGGGCTGTTAGCTCGTTGAGGACCAGACCCATGTCATCCTGTGTCCCCAGTGCCCAGCGCTGGGTCTGGCACATCAGTAAGCACCTGACAAACTCTTGTTCAATGGGCGAATGTGAACGTACTAATGAATGCAGTGGGGACGGAGGGCGAATTCGTAGGATGGGTCTAGACAGAGGGCATAAGACGGGGGGAGGGAGGGAGGAAATGAAGGGAAAAAATAGAAACGGTCTAGAGATACAACATGACAGGCACAGAAAGGACAATCAGATTGACCAAGGGCCTTTATTATAGGACTCAACACCAGGAAGATCTGAGTCTCCCCAACTTTTCGGCCCACAAACCCAAAACCACCCTCGTGCTTCTGGGACTGCGGTTCCTTGGCACCCTGGCTCATAATGCAAAGCTACCCTGCAGTAGTCACCACCAGCCGACCCAGTCCAGCCTGGGCACCACCGGGAGGCATTCTCTAGCACAAGCTGAGAAATACTGAGCAGGTATCTGGTAACGGAAGCCCGCGGGCTCCATTTCTCCCAGGATTTGGGCACACTCACTCTACCCCACCTCACCCCCCGGTTTCCTCATCTATAAACGAGGGGGTGGGGCTACTTCCGAGCCTCTTTTGGCCCTGGTGTTAAGTCTGTGATTCCCTACACCATAGACCACAGGCCCAGGGTTCAGGGTCAGGGTCATCACCAGTGGAGGGCACCGGCTTCCTTACGCTGGCCACCCCAGCGTTGACCTTCTTGGGGAATAATCTCGAGACTACCAAGAATCCCCCAACTAATGAATTCAGGCATGTTATCTAGACCACCGGTTTATCTCTGAATCAGATCTCCAGGCTGCCTTGGGTGCACCTAGGGTGCACCCTCTATCACGGGCAGCCTCTAGGCGCGCACCGAAGCTGGTTTTTTCTCCTTGTGAACTAGTCGACATCCCGACCGTGCCACTTACTGACCACATTTCTTGGATGGCACTTCCTTGTATTGGCATAGGGCGTGACACTGACTCTACCAGATCTCAGATCTCAACTAGTGCTGAGTGGGGGCACCTGGGGTGGCTCAGTCAGTTGAGCGTCTGACTTTGCAGGGTTTGGTGTGGATATGGGCATATTTTCGTCTCCCTTGGGTATACACCGAGGAGTGGGATTGCAGAGTCGTATGGTAACACCACGTTTAATCTCTCCAGGGGCTGCTAATCTTTTCCAACGTGGCTGCACCATTTGACATTCCCACCAGCAGTGTAAATTCTCCACATTCTCCCCCACCCTTGCCATTGTCCATCTTTTTGATTATAGCCATTCTGGTGGGCATGGAGTAGCCTCTTGTTGTGGTTGTGATATGCATTTCCCGGATGGCTAATGATGTTGAGCATCTTTTCACGGGCTTATGGGCCATCTGTGTCTCTTCTCTGGAGAAATGTCTATTCAGACCCTTCGCCCAATTTGTAACTGGGTTGTTTGTCTTTTCAGTATTAGTAGAGGCCGTGTGGAGGAAATGAAGTTGGCTTCCAGTGTCATTTCACTCCCTCTCCTTGCTTTCCATCATCCAAATGCTCTAGGGGTTCAAGGCCTCTCAAATCAGTCCTTCCCTGTGTAGAGCTGCCATGGAGATGGCCATGAGGTGCAGGAAAAGAACTGTGCAGCAGAGGCTGGTGTTCCTTTTTTTAAATGTTTACTGAGAGACAGAGTGTGAGTAGGCAAGGAGCAGACAGAGAGGGAGACGCAGAATCTGAGGCAGGCTCCAGGCTCGGAGCCGTGAGCACAGAGCCCGACGCGGGGCTCGAACCCATGAACCGCGAGATCATGACCTGAGCCGAAGTCGGACGCTTCACCGACTGAGCCACCCAGGCGCCCCCAGAGGCCAATATTCTCGTTCTACCTCCTCCGAGGACTAGCTGTGCGATGTTAAACAAGTCCTTTTCCTCTTTCCTCCCAGGCTTAAGGCGTCCTCACCTATAAGATGGGAGTTGTACTACCCACCTGCCTGTACCACAGAGCTGTAATGAGGGCCTACTTGAGGTTATAGAGGTAAAAATGTAGGGACACCGTAGAGCCTTCCAGCCCTTCAAAGGGAGATCAGTGAGGTAACTTCTGGGCTTGGACCCAGGTTTCAGACTGCATGCTTCCGTCCCTGGCCCCACTGGTCGTTAGCTGGCCTGGGGCAACTTGTCCCAATGTCCTCCCCTGTGTAGTGAAGGACAATCACAGTCCTTACCTCTCTGGATCGTGGTGGTGTTTAAATGAGATGTTAGCACATCTCACTGTCAAGTGCTTAGAGCAGCGCTTGGTTCCAAGAAAGTTCTCCATACACGTCATCTGGGCCATCGTTATTACCATCACTCCAAGTCGAGATTTCTGATCCCCTATTCTCTCTCTGCTCCCGGCACCAACTAAGAAGAGAATGGGCCGGATTGAGTTCCTAGAAGGTTTCTTCCTGATTGAGCACTGGATGCACTGGCAGAACAGGCATGCCGATGAGCTGTGCTGGTTTTTCCAGCCTAACGGTCTCCCCGAAATGTCCAAGTCTGTGTCTGAAGTGTGTGTGTGGGGGGGGGTTCTGCCCTTCGGGGCCCTCCTCAGATATGTGCCTCTTGGCGTCTCTATCTGTCTCTCCTTGTTCAGGCCCCAAACACAGCCACTGTAGGAGACCAGAATATGCCACCCTGAAATATGCCTCTTTGTCATAAAGATAATTTTGAGCTGATTATTTTGAGAAACAGCAGACAGAGAAGCTCTGAAAACAGAGCAGAAGTTCCCCTTTGGTAAGGGAAAACTGTATTTATAAAAGATCTCCATTTGCAAGGGTACCTTCTCCTCTGTACCAGGAAGAGAAGGATGCCTCCAAATCATAAGAGACTCATCCGTAGACAAAGCACTGACTTCACTCTGCATAATAAGACTTATCCTTGTTTACAGTACTATTCCCGGTCCTCTTCCCATAACTGGTCCCCTCTTCCTTTGTTTTAGCTGAAGATGGTATTCAAGCCCAAGTTCTTTAAAAAAAAATTTTTTTTAACGTGTATTCATTTTTGAGAGACAGAGCACAAGCAGGGGTGGGGCAGAGAGAGAGAGAGAGAGAGAGAGACACGGAATCTGAAGCAGGCTCCAGGCTCTGAGCTGTCAGCACAGAGCCCGGCGTGGGGCTCGAACTCACGAACCATGAGATCATGACCGGAGCTCAAGTCGGACATTTAACCAACTGAGTCACCCAGGTGCCCCTCAAGCCCAGGTTCTAAGCCGCCTCTTGAAGTCTTCCCATCCCTGAGTTTCTCCCAGGTATATGTGAGATGTACATGTTAATAGATACCTGTTTGCTTTTCTCCTGCTAATCTGTCTTTTCTTACAGGGGCCCTAGCTAGGAACCTAGAAGAGTTGAAGGGAAGATTTTTTTTTTTTCTCTCCTCTACCCCACCCTCGTCCCCAGAGTCTGTGCATGTTCCCAGGGCAACCATGGGTGTCTAATGCCGTCCATCCCAGTCTGTCAGCCAAGGGGCAAGCCAACCAAGGCAGCTCTTCAGACCCCAGTCACTCAGTGTCTTTTTCCGGTGTCTTACAAGATGCTGCTTTTCACAAGTTAGAGTTGGCTTTGTTCCAGAATAGAACGATAAATATCTGGATTCCAAGGGGAGAATCTCAAGGGAGTTGACAGGTCAGCCGGCCAGCAACGGGTGCAGGGAATAAAATTTCCTTGTAAGGCCTCCATTCTGTCTTCAGTAAGCTTTCTCCCCAACTCACGGGCACATATACCTAAAGTAACAGGGGACATCACTGACATCTCTCGGGAGAGAAGAAAACACGATTTTCTCTCTATTTTGTCACGTAGACTTGGAATGTAAGAGGAAAAAAAAAATCTCGCCCCTTGAAAAAAAGGTGGCGGGAGGGGAGTCAAAGAGCCTAGAATTCAATAAACACTGATGTGTTCCTGTGGTTGGTGACCAGCACCTTGAGATTCTGGATACGGCCATCCCCCGAGGAGAGATGGACTTGACTGACCTTCAGCTACAGGATCTCCATCAGCTTGGACTCCTCTCACGGCCAGACCTGTGTATTTGATTCCACAGAACCTAGAAGTCCTATACTGGGGGCTTCTCCTGTCCCTTCCCCTAGGGAGTCTAGCCCTGCCTCTCTGGAGCTGGTCTTCTAGATGCCTCCTTCCCATGGACACAAATTCTTCCTGGTATCACGCTGAAATCACTGTGGAAGCCATTTAAGCCCATTTACATTGCTAAAAGCAACACTAGAGGAACGTTCAACACAGAAATTATGTAAATAACCCCATTTCGGTAATCCAAATGCAGGCAAATGTTAGCCTTTTGTCTGCTGGTAAAATCTGTTCAAAATAACATAGATTTCTAGCTAAGAGAACTTTTAATTTGTTATTCCCATCCGGCCAATTCTTTTGGGGACTCTCTGGTAACCCACCTCCCAAAGACACGGGCTCATCTTCGAAATCCCAGGGGGTGGCCCTGCTCCTCCGTGCTCCCCTCTGCCATCCTGGAGATGGCGAGCTGGCTTCTCGTGGCCGAAATGTCTGTTCTATCCCCCTAAAATGGACAGATGCATAATGGCTTTCCTCCTAAAGTCCTTTAACAAAAATTCAATTTCAATCTTCTGCTTGATTTATTACCGTTTCTCAGAAACAGGATTTACAAATATGGACCTGAAGACATATCTCAATTTAAGCACCACAGTGGCAAGAACCTCTAAATACCTAGATTCCATTGCCAGTGGATGCGAGTCATTTCTCTTAATACAAGATGAGGAATTAAAATGAAGCTTGGTAAAATGGCACGTGAGGCAGATACATTCTGAAAGCAGCTTGACTTATCGAGCATGGAAGGTATGGTGGGAGGGCTCTTTCCTTTTCTTTCCACTTGTGTGGTTGCTGCTTATGTGTTTGAAAGCATAATATCGGGGGGGGGGCGGGACAAATAAGACCAGGTCTATGCTCTTACCAGTTTAAAATGTAGCCCAGCCTTGCTGCCCAGCCTGGTAGCATGTTACTGTTGGAGAGGACCCAGGGTTCTGTGTTAGGAAAAGAGCCCCAAACAGCCTCAATCATGCACTTTCAGCTCATTCCGCCCCTGCCCTGTGCCTTCCCCACCACTGAGGATCTCCCTACGCGGGTCTTCCCTCGTTCTTGTTTCTGTCCTCCCACTGTCCACAGACTCCTTCCCTTGGACAGTCCCTCCTTGCGTAAGAAGCTCCAAGTAAGTCGGTATTAAGCATGTATCCCTCTGCCCTCCCAGCCTGATGCTCTCAACTTGTAATAACCGATCTTTGGTCACCCAATTCGATACCATCTACGCGTTTACTAAGACCAGAGCTCAGAGCTAAATGCTGCCAAGGAACTAAAGATAATTTAGATGCACATCTGACACACAGTCTTTGCTCTTTTCTCAGAGCTTAAAATTAGAATTCCAGGAAAGTGTTGAAGATTGCTTTAGAACCTTGGTGTGGAAGCAGCCAGAAGGCGGGTGGCTGCTAACAGCCTTCACTCCCCTCCCTATGCATCCATGTTCTACTATCACTTAGCCTGCAATCTCACTTAGGATGAAAGAGGGGCTGGTAGGGTGCAATTAGAGATCAACTATGCTTCGCCATAGGAAGAAAGTGAATTATATTTAATTCTGTGTCTTTGACACCAAAGGGCTGGAGTTTTATCAAGTACGGTGATCTGGAAGGAGACGGGAATGTCCACATGCTTCAAAGAGTATCCCGTCACCCTGGTTCAAAATGTCCTCAAAGGGTGTCATTGCTCTTTCTAGAGCTCCATAACTGAAACCAACCTGGTCTGGGGTAAGTGAAAGGCCTTGCCAATTACCACTCTCAGAAATCTGCAGAAAGGGACAGCGGGTACAGGGTTGCCGGTACTTTGGGGGTGGGGTGGGGTGGGGAGAGGCCAGGACTGACCCACTGACAGCTCCAGCAGATGAAATGGCCCGTCCGCCCCTTAGCTGTCAGATGAACCTCCCGTTCATTATAACGCGGCCAGTCAGGCATGTAGTGTGCATGGGAGGGGCAGGCGGGAGATAATGACCCTATGATCGCAGGGAGAGCAAGGGTTGCTGATGCTGGGGCAGGGGACACAGGCCTCACCTTTGGGGCACCGTGAGTCTCTTTGTGCACGTTTGGGTTTTGCCCAAGGCACATCTGTTATTGGATGTGGGCTTTCCTATGGCTGGCCCTGCCCTGCCTGGCTGGACAGAGCTTCAGCCCCCTGATCCTTCCCCAAGTGGTCAGGCCGGAGCATTTCCTAGAGTGCACCTGCTGTAAAGTGGTGCCGGGTGTTCACGGAGGCCCAGAGGGCAAGGACGGCCACGTAGGAGACACTCACATGGACCTGAGCACTGGCCCAGAAGTCCATGATGACCTGAGGTTGGTCCTCCTAAGACTGTGGCCACAGACACCACCTGGGAGGTGCAGACAGGGCAGCGCTGGGGGGCTGAGAAGCTGCGGGGTTCCGGGGCCTGGCGGGAAGCCAGCCTGTCGATAACAGGGACTGTCACTGATGCTCTTTCTCTCCAGTTCTCCTAAGAGTGGGATGAATGGGGCGGGCTGGAACTGCAACCTGTTTCCCCATCCCCCCCTTTTTAAAATTTTTTTAATGTTTATTATTTTTGAGAGAGAGCGAGAGACAGAGAGAGAGAGAGACAGAGAGACAGAGAGCAAGTGGGGGAGGGGCAGAGAGCGAGGGAGACACAGAATCGGAAGCAGGCTCCAGGCTCTGAGCTGCCGGCACAGAGCTCAACGCGGGGCTTGAACTCACAGACCACAGGATCATGACCCGAGCTGAAGTTGGCCGCTTAACCGACTGAGCCGCCCAGGCGCCCCCGTGTCCCCATCCCCGTCACCATCTACAAATAGCAGCTTTGGACGTTCCTGGAGGGATAGCATCACCAAACACACTGGCCTTCCCGGTAGGGGACTGTGAAGAAGCACAGTCCGGGTGTAGGAAGGTTTCTATCCCTCCCTCTGCTTCTCCTAGAGCCGAAATGAGGAGCGTAAGCAACTTCCTTCCCCTGGGAACTGGGGGACACGCACTCATGTTCCCAGGCTCGGCAAAGAAAAAGAGCGAGCGAGAGAGAGATAACCGTAAGTTAAATTTAAAGAGAAGCGGACTCCACCTCCCACTCGGAAGATATAAAGACACCGAGTCCCTCGCAGGTAGCCGATCAGTTTAGCGAGAAGGTTCGTGGCGGGAGCCTGCTGATGCGCTGGGAGCAGCAGTCCTGGTCCTGCCTTCCTGAGCCGGGTCACCCACCGCTTCCTCCAAGGCTGGAGGTTCGCCAGAGCCCTTCCAACGATTCCCTACCAGTCTTTTTCTTTTTGCATACACTGCTAAGAGCATCAAATAGGTTTTAATTTTTTTTAATGTTGGAATTTATCTTTGAGAGAGAGTGCGTGTGTGTGCGCACGCGCGCGCAAAAGCAGGGAAGGGGCAGAGAGAGAGAGAGAGAGAGAGAGTGCACAGGTGGGGGAGGGGCAGAAAGAGAGAGGGACAGAGGATCTGAAGTGGGCTCCTTGCTGAGAGCAGACAGCCTGATGCAGGGCTCGAACTCGCAAACTGCAAGATCGTGACCTGAGCTGAAGTCGGACACGTAACCGACTGAGCCCCCCCAGGTGCCCCTGAAATGCTGGACTAAAAATCGGGTTAAAAGCCTGAGATGTCGGGGAACCGTCAGGTCTCTGAAGCTGACAAGGAGCTGGAAGTCAGGAAAAGGTGGAGCGTTGGGGCGCAGTAAGTCAGGGACAAAATGCCTGACCCGGTAGTCCGGGGGGACCTGGGTGTGCGTCCTTAGGGACGAGGAAGCTGCCAGCATAGTAGGGTCTGAAGACCAAAAATTACATGCCTTCAGGCCATTCGGTGCTCTGGGGGATGCTGGGTGACTGACAGCCAAGAAAAGGCAAACGGATCTGCTTCACTTGGGTCTAGGCACAAAATGAAACTCAGAACCGTAAGATGACCCTCCTAAGTGACTCTGGGTCTGTAGCTTGGTGGCTTGCAGCTTGATGAATTACAGCACTGGTAGATTTCACAGTCTTGTCAGTTTTTCCGCATAACCGTTAGGATTTTGAGCAGGAAAGAATCCTAACACCTGGAAGGGACTCTCATATACTGAGAAAATGATGGAAAGCAGTCCTTTTACCGAATTCCAACCGCTATTCTGGTTCCTAGAAGGACCAGGCAATCACGCGATGCGTCGTGCGTCCAGATTCCCCCGAAGCCAGGGGTCCTACAAGACTCCTCCTTGCCAGCGCGGATGAGCCTGGGGAGTCGCGTCACCCAAGGCCTGACAGAATTGCCACTCCTTCTCTCCCGCTGCACAGGGACTTTGGAAGTCGCTCACGGAAGTCACCTGAAGAAGGAGCCGAGGTCCCCGAATGACCTCACGGAATGACCTCACCGCCTGCCAACCTCGAACATCCATCCACAAATGGGCTTTTACGAAGACCTCAGGCAAGCCACCCAGATGAGGCGGTTCGATTTGCTCCAGCGGCCGGGGAATCGCTATCCCCTGTCTGCACTTGGAAGTGTGTAGAGTTTTTATTTTTAAATTTTTTTTTCAACATTTATTTATTTTTGGGACAGAGAGAGACAGAGCATGAACGGGGGAGGGGCAGAGAGAGAGGGAGACACAGAATCGGAAACAGGCTCCAGGCTCTGAGCCATCAGCCCAGAGCCTGACGCGGGGCTCGAACTCCCGGACCGCGAGATCGTGACCTGGCTGAAGTCGGACACTTAACCGACTGCGCCACCCAGGCGCCCCGGAAGTGTGTAGAGTTTTAAAATGTATACAGGAATCCCATGCTTTGAATGGATTAGACGTCCCGAAGCAGGTGGCCTCACCGAGCGTCCTTCCGATCTGATCATTTTATTTCAGTTTCTCTCCCAGGAAACAATCTATTCCTCAGCTTCCATGGATGCTGGGTATTGTACGTGGATATTGAAAATGTCACCAGTTTGCCCTCTTCCATTCTATTCTCTGTTCTGCTTGGGGCCAGCTTCGCATTCTGGAAATTGCTGGAATAGTAGCCAGCAGTGCAGCTGATCAAGGGAAAGGTTCTTTTAAATTTTTAAAAACAGTCCTTTCTAGCGCTGCTTTGTTCTTGCTCACGTAACACAATGTCCGGCATATCTGCTAGGCCTGGGGGTCTATTTGAACAATTCTAAAATGTCATGTCCTACCTGCTGACTTCTGCTGCCGCAAGCCGCTTAGCAGTCTGGCTCCCACAGAGCCCGTCGGGCAGACTGTGTGTCAGTACTATGCATTCGCAGAAGGCTCGCTCAGAAAGAAAGCCAACTTGACTAAAATATGTCTACCCACTCTCTGGCTCCGAGAAAACACAAGGCTGACATTGTATGATCTTGAATGCGCCCTTCTTTTTAACTTTCGTAAAGATGCCGGGGCGTGGGGGGTTGGGTTTTGACACTTTCTTAGATAGGGTGCCATTTGAATAGCATTGATCTAGAAACCTTAAAGAACCATCAGCTCAGGGTATGTGTAGAGGCCTCCCCAGCTTTTGTCCTGGAGAATCTGAAGCACGATCCATCCCGTGATTGAAGTTCTTCGTGTGTGACGTTCCCAACGGATGTCACACGCGCCCGTATTTTCGGGCCACCCCTGGGTCGTCTGAGGAGTGCTCAGGGAGGAGAACGAAATCATGTCAGGGACTGAACCCTGTCCCCACCCCCACATTTATACTAACCCCCAGTAACTCAGAATGTGACTATATTTGGAGACAGGGCCTTTAAAGAGGGAATTAAGATTTAATGACCTCTAGACCACTAGAGTGGGTCCTAATCCAACATGACTGGTGGGTGCCCCTATAAAACGAGGAGATTAGGGGCGCCTGGGTGGCTCAGTCGGTTAGGCATCTGACTCTTGATTTCGGCTCACGTCATGATCTCGCGGTCAGGAGATCAAGCCCCGCATCTGTGCTGAGAGCACAGAGCCCGCTTGGGATTCTGCCTCTCTCCCTCTCTCTCTGCTCTTTCTGCACGCACACTCTCTCCCTCAGAATAAATAAAATAAACTTTTTTTTTTAAAAAAAGAGAGGAGATTAGGGCACAGACACACACAGAGGGAAGACCGTATGAGAGTGCCAAGAAAAGATGGCATCTGTACGAGCCAAGGGGAGACGTGTCAGAAGAAACCGACTCTGCCAACACCTTGATCTCAGATGTCCAGCCTCCAGCCGTGTGAGAAAACTAATCTCTGTTGTGACGCCCACCCCGGCTGTGTGCTTTGTTAGGGCAGTCGGGGCTCACTAATACGATATCCCTCCTACATCTTCCCTGGATTGATGACAGGGTACTGCCTTAGGGGCCCCCACCTAAGACAGGCCCATAGAAGGTTCTGGAAAAATCTAGAAGGAAGTCTGTAAAAGAAAACATTCCTTCCAAGCACTTAATCTTGAAAGACGCGAAGCATTCGGCTGCCCACGAAACCGCAGCACCTTCTGTTATTAGCTTGGAGGCCCGCTTCGGAGAAACCATTTTAAATCCCCTCTCAGAAACAGAAGAGATTTGTTCCAAGTCCCTCCATACAGAGGAAAAATAGCTTCTGGCTCGCAGACAGGAAGGGGCTTCTTTGCGGCAAAATGAGACGCTTGGTTTCATACCAAAAGAGGGGGGTGAACCAGGAGTGACACTGGACTCTCGTGGAAGGGGTGTCAGTAGGCAGCCCCAGACTCCCGGTGGCACGTCGGCCCCAGGCTGGAGCCCCTCTAACAGTAGACTGCCACCTCCAGCAGAAATGACCTACCAAGCTTTGGAAGCCACGTCCTGCTGTCGTGCCACAAGCACCGCTTCCCTCGGCAGCCTCGGAATTTCTAGCACCCAAACGAGGCATCATCAACATCAACAGAAACAACGGCGGCTGACTTTCGACCCGTCCGCCTCCCTGCAAAGTGCTCCCTGTTCGTTATTTTCGTTCTTTCTCCCGACAAGCCTGTGTTGTGGATGAGGACACTGAGGCTCAGGGAGGCCGGGGACCATGCCCGAGGCACACACATCTGGAGTGAGGGGCCCAGATGTTTTCTCAACACACACACTTCCAGAAGTTAAGAAGACCCTGCCCCTCTGTGAGCAAGCCTCTCATCAGTGCCACCAACCCCAAATTCTGAGTCCTGGTTATTGGGATACAGATGATCTAAGTAAGAGGCTTCTTTTTTTTTTTTTTAAATGTTTATTTATTTTTGAGAAAGAGAGCACAAGTGAGGGAAAGGGCAGAGAGAGAGAGAAAGACACAGAATCGGAAGCAGGCTCCAGGCTCTGAGCTGTCAGCACAAAGCCTGACACGGGGCTCAAACCCATGAACTGCGAGATCGTGACCAGAGCGGAAGTCAGATGCTTAACCGACTGAGCCATCCAGGCGTCCCTAAGTCAGAGGTTTCTAAATAACAGAGCTCTGACATGGGCTGGCTGCACTCTCATCATCTGGGGAGTTGTTGTTTTGTTTTGTTTTTTTAAGTTTATTTATTTATTTTGAGCGAGAGAGAGGCAGAGAGAAAACTAGTTTCCTTTGTAATTCTGTGCATTTTGTTTTATTGAAGCATTTGTATTCTGAGAAGGGCTCCGTAGGCTTCACCAGACTGCACAGGTGTCCGTGGCACAAACGTTTTCAGATCTCTACGAAGCTCCAGATAAGTGGATTCTCTAAGCTCATTAAAATACACATGCCAGGCCCGCCACGCTGTGCGCATGCAGCCTGACGCGGGGCTCGAACCCACGAACCATGAGATCATGACCTGAGCTGAAACGAGAGTTGGATGCACAACCGACTGAGCCCCCCAGGCGCCCCCATGTGATTCTTTAACACTTTCAGGAACAAGATCTAGTGTGGGTTTAACGACTATCATAAATTTGTACGCAGACGGGAGGATTTCAAGACGTCCACAAAGAACTGGGACACGACGTGTACAGGTCTGTGATTAGCGCTGGAGACAATAACCCGGGTTCGGCTGATAGTACGCAGACCTGTAGCACCAGTGCCAGATGGAGATTAGTGAACACAAACAGGTATTTTACATTCCTGACCAAGTTTACAGTCCCCCCTCGATTTTATCACAAGACTCCTCGGAGATGTGTGGACCCCAGGCTAACCGCTCTCGTTTCGGGGTTGTGGCCGCCTATAAAATCTGAGATACGGAGAATATGAATATGAAGAGCCTTCTCTCCACAAACACAGGTGTCACAAGAGGCAAAATCAAGCCAAAGAGACGCTTGATTTCCATTGCCAACGCGAAGCCTGCGTGATCTCTCCTTCCTCGCCGAGGGGCCGGATGAAATGATCGATATAAAAATTAACGATCACTGGTGGAAGAACCACCGCAAGAAATCACGTTCATGCAAATCTCGCAGGGGAGAATGGCGCCTGATTTATCTTGTTGTCAGCGTTCTTGTATGCGAAGATGAAAGTTATTTTTTTCCCCCACTCTTGCTTTGTTTTGCACTTATCCTAATTTTCTAAATAACATGGTTTCCAGATTGCGAGAAATGATTATCCTTATTCAGAGCAAATGGTGCCGGAGAGATATTCATGGAAAGGGCTGCGTTCTTCCCCGCAATCAGCCACCCTCTCCTTCGCCTTGTCTGAGCGCGTCCCCCTCTGATGAGATTACCTGAAGGTTCAAATGGATAAAGCAAAAACGAGAAGCTCCACGTTGCAACTAGGAACGATGCTTTATGAGCCCCAGAAAGTTTGGTGCGCCGAGCTCTTGCATAGATACCGGGGATAATAGGATTTTTGTGCACGCTCACGAAGCATTTAAGAGCTTAAAGCATTTCCTTCCTGCTTGCAGTCCCAGTTGTGTGCTGCAGTGTAGGTGAGTCTCAGTGTTTCCAGGCTGCTCACAGTTATTCATCTCCATGGCAGAGGGAACGGGGAGTTCACGTTCACCTGTGGCAGTGAGCCGAGCCGTCCCCAGGGACTTCCTTGGGCAACTACTCTGCGTCAGAGCCTCTGGTGGTGGAACAGACACCAGCCTGAAGAGAAGCATGGACGGATGGCCATCTGGACACCTGTGGGCACAGCCGGGAGGAGAAGGGAGCCTTTCTCCCAGCTGTGTGCATGGAGATGGGAGTGTGGTCGCATAGACACGGCTCCACCCTCGGGACTGTCTCATCAAACCGTCCTGTGTCCGCTCAAACCGTTTTTCTGTGGACTCCTCTTAAAGCAATACTCTCCCGTCCCATAGCGTCATGGGCCTCGCTACACACGGAGGGCAGGTACCCACATCAGAATATCAAAAGGTCCATTTCATTCTTTCCATCTGTTACTGTGGCTCAAGCCTCCACGTTCAGACTCACCTCCTCCGTTATCCCCATTAGACTTCACCGCATGTTCTCCCGTCCGTTCTAACCTCAGTGACCACCCGCCCTGTGCCCATAGCAGAGGCTCCCTCTCCTGTCCTCTCTGCCCATCCAGATCCCACTCACCTTCCGAGGCCCAGGGACCCTCCCCAGAAAGCACCGCCCTGACCCTCCAAGGGAGGGCCAGCCCCCATCTTCATTTTATAACACTCTGTGCCGGTGCCATTATTTCACAGATGCAGCAGATGGTCCAAAATGCCGGCTGTGCACGGGGACATCGCGTGTGGTTCCCGTTCGTGAGCTGCGTACTGAACCAGCGCGGAGGACTGTCCCCACCTCCTTCTCTCCACTGACCTCCCTGCTCCGCGGCAAGCCCCTGGTCCCACGGTTACACCCGGGCTGCATTCAGAGTGACCCACTCTGACCTCAGGCTTTTTTTCTTCTCTGCCACTAAACGTGTTCCGGAAAGAGGGCCTCAGGCCGCTTCATGCCTGGGATAATAAAATAATAACAAAGTAACGAGCTAACACTTAACTGTGTTCCACGCACTTGGCATTTACTGACTCATTACTAACTCAATCACATAATGACGCCACGAGCTACGTGCTGTTACGCTGCTCACTTCAGAAACAAAGAAACTGAGGCAAAGAGAGTTTAAGCAAATTGCCCCGGGACACCCAGTGTCTTCACTGTGTTGTCTTAGATCTTGTATCTATTTGGTGTTCGTTAATCACAGAGCCAAACTAACAGCCAGGATTGTTTCCGTCTTCACGGCGGACCAGAGCCCATATCCTGAACCACCTTCTTGTCTAACTCCTACACCAGGCCAGTGTTCCCCCGGCCCTAAATCTCCCGGGGTCAGCTATCGGGGAACCAGGGACAACCCCTCTGTCCCAAGGCCGGCCTGAGTCATTCAAAGTAGGCAGTCCTCGGCTGAATGTCCTGCCTTGCCCCCTCCGTGGAAACCCAGTCACCCCTCTCTCGGCCTCCTGACCAAACCTGGTGCCTCCTGCTGTGGTCCTGTGTGGAGCGGACAACCTCTCATTCCTGGGGAACTATGAACAGAGAACACTTCTGTCTCAGTGGCACTGACCTCTCTCTGCGTCATTACGCAGTCGCCTTTATAAATTAAGACCCAGGCGCGAATCGGCGAGCTGGACGGTAGCTGAGCTGGGGTCCGAACCCTGGCAGTCTGCCTACACTGTGCCTCCGCCGTTGGCCCTCCCTTGCTCTCCTGTGCCTCTTCAGCTCACAGGCCCTTCCGTGTCACTTGTTGCAACCTCTGCGCCACGTCCCTTCTTTTGCGTCCTTTTGGCAAAGCCACAATCTTGGAGGGGACCGACGGTCTGCATTCTCTGGACCCACACCCAAACTACTTATTGGAGGAAAAGCATACAGACACTGGTTGTCGCCGTAGAGAGGTCCTCAGGAGGACCCTGGATGCTGCCGGAGGAGCTAAGCCTCCCTCTTCGGTCCCCGCTGCCGCAATTGCGAGCTTCCCTGTCTGTTCTCAAACCTCCAACCGCCCCTCACGTTCAGCTGATGACAGCACACAGAAGCCACCAGGTGGAAGCCGCCCCACCCTCTGTCACCAAATTAGTTCGCCTCCAGCCCTGCCTGGCTCCCCACTTCCTCCTGTTATGGGGGGGGGTGCGGCTTCCACCTGTACATCGGCCCCTCCAGCCCTGTTCTCCCCGCAGGGCTTTATCTCACTGGTTTTCTCTGCCCCTTACACTTGCAGGGTCTCCCTCTCTCTCTGCTGGATCTCTCTGATCAGTGCGAAATGTGCTCAAGTCTCTATTTCCCTAAAGGCAATACAAAGTAAATCCAATACCGAAGCCATACAGTCAAGCTTCAGAGCAGTTTACGCTCCCCATCTTTACTCCCCGGTCACCTCGCTCCTGAACGCAGTGCAGCCCTGTCTTACTCCTGAATCCACTGTCCCCAGTGTGACGGATGGTGCCCTGCGCCGAATCCAAGGGCACTCTTAACCCCTTAATCTGTCTGCAGTGCTCAGCCCTACCTCACTCATTCATCTAGGGAGCACCTGCTATGTGTCAGGCACCAGGAAAAAAAAAAAAATGCTGACAGGTCCCTGCCCTGTGGAGCTGATATTTCAACAAGGGCAGAGAGACACTAAATGATACACATAAGAAGTAAGTAAGTAAATGATGTAGCACATTGGAAGGTCGTAATAAGTCTATAGACAAAAGAAGCGAAGGGAGGTGGGGGACTCAGCAGGGCTGGGTTATGGGCAGCGGAAGGAAGACCTGTAACACAAAGGTGGTGAGAACGAGCTGTGGGAAGAGCATTCCAGACACTGGGAGGCGCTAGAGCAAAGGTCCTGTGGCAGAAGCTCAAGGAAAACCCAGGAGATCAATGGGGCTGAAGGAGAGAAGGCGGGAGAATAGTGGGGCAGGTGGTCTGTCCCTGGAGGGTCAGTAGGAGACATTAAGGACTTTAGCTTTTCCTTCCAGTGAAATGGGGAGCTAGTGAAGGTTTTGGAGCAGAGGAGTGCCGTGATCTGACTTAAGTATTAAGAGTATCACTCTGACTGCTGTGTTAGGATGGGCTGTGGGGGGCAGGGGCAGGGAAGAGGCAGGGTGAGCAGGGAGGAGGCTCCAGCAGTGATCCAGACAGGAGGTGAAGGCACCCTCGCCAAGAAGGGAGCAGGGAGCTGGTAAGAAGTGGCGGGCTTCTTGGTCCTTCCACCATGCTGGCGGCTCCTCCCTGGAGGGCATCTCCCCTGGACTTTATGTGCTGGGGCTCCCCCAGGGCCCCTCTCACCAGCCCCCTGTGGTGGGTGGCAGTGTGCACGCTGCTGACGCCAAGTCCCCAGCTTGTATTTCTCTGCTGAGCTTCTGACCTATAAATCTAACTCGTCCCTCTGCCTGGATGGGCTGCGGATTTCAGAAACGTATCCGAAACTCACCGTGAAATGTGCTCCTCCCATCTCAGTGAATGGGACTCACCCCGTTGTCCAAAGAAGGAACCTGGGAACTTCCCTCTCCTTTCCTTCTTTATTTTTTAAGTTGTTTATTTATTGTGAGAGAGAGGCAGAGAGAGGGAGAGACAGACTCCCAAGTAGGCTCCACGCTGTCAGCGCAGAGCCCGACGCGGGGCTCAAACTCACGAACTGTGAAATCATGACCTGAGCTGAGATCCAGAGTCAGGTGCTCCATCGACTGAGCCACCCGGGCACCCCCTTCCCTCTCCTTTCATATCAAAGCTAACTTACGGCTAGGATCGGGTGGTCTTCCCTCTGAAACAGCTTCTAGAAGCACCTGCTTCTTTCTATCTCTGCTGCCACTTTCCTGATCCGCCGTCTTCCTGGGAGGATGGGGGGGGGGGCTCCTGAGTGGTCTCACTGCATCTCCGTCACCCAACGCCTCTGCCAGGATGCACTTTCTGACGTGTAAGTCGTGCCTTGGCGCCCCCTTCTCCCATCTGTTCCGTGGCTCCACGCTGCCCTGAGAAGGCCCACAAGGCCCGTAAGAGCGGGCGTCTGAGGGTCTGCTCCCGTCTCCCCGCCACGAACCTCTCCTGCTCCAGCCCCAGGGTGACTGTGTCAGTCCCTGCCGTGGGCTCTGCCACCTGCAATCCCAAATGCCCACAGCACTCCTCACCCACCCTACCACCTCTCCCCCTCATCCTCGGGTCCCATCGCGAGGTCGCTTTCTCTAGAAGCTTCCCTGGCCCTGGATTGGGGCTGCCTGCCCGACACACGTATCCTTACTTCTCCAGCCACAGCATCTCCATTCTGCTTGCTGTTCACCTATTCATGTCCCCAGCACGCCATCAAGTCACCCAGGGCCAGTGCCTGCCTCTCTGATCCCTCGTCACAACCCCCGCACACCGACAGCGATGCCTCACACGTTGCGGGCGTTTGCCGATTCGCAGAATATTAACTGGCGGGCCCCGGATTCTCAGGAAACCTGGTCTCCGAATATAAAACCGGCTGCTCAAGTCAGTTCTATGATCTGCGAGGCCCCCACTGCCGACACGTGACATTGGGATGCCCTTGTTACATGAACGTTACGATCATCTGAAACCTAGGAATTCCATCGCCAATGCGCAAGGCCCGGGACTGGACACTCTGTACGTTATTTCAGTTAATTCCCACAATTGGAATTTCCACTTCATAACGAAACCCCGCAGCTTTGAGAAGTCAAGCGACGTTTGCTTCGTAGCGAACGAGGGGCAGAACGTGGCCCGCAACTTCAGATTTGGGTGTCCTCGTTCCCCTCCGTGATGCCTTCCCCAAAACGGTGGGGGGGGGGGAGATACCAACTCGTGTTTTAATTATTATTACCTGTTGAACTCCTATCCCCCAAATTGCTCGAGCTCCTTCTTGAATACATTTCACTTCTGGCTTGTCCACACACGCCGCCGTGTAAAGAAATATGCTCTCTGATTGGTCTTCTCCCCTGCGCTTAACGGTGGGGCTTCGCAAGGCAGGAGGGTGGACGTGTGGCACGCGATCCTGGTACCACCAGCCCCCCGGGCTCCCGAGGGAGCTCTAAGTGGGAACAGAGGTCTCCGTCAGCGGCTCCCCTGGCGGTGTTCCTCTGGGCCCGCCCACCTTCGGCCCGTCTCACAGAAAGTGACCCAAACTGGGCACCAGAAAGAGCCAGGCTGGCCAGTGGGCTTCAGACCTGCAGCCTCAGGGCACAGCGCGGGCCTGCACCTCACCCCGTCACCCCAGGGACGGCGGCTGGGCTGCTGCACAGGGCAGGAAGCAGGCCCTGCTGGAAACAGCATTCGAGGGGGAAACATTCTGAAAACAGAATTCACTGAAACAATGCTCCTTGTTTATAAAGGGCCACCGAGCGGGGCGCCTGGGGCGCTCGGTCAGTTAAGCGTCCCAGTCTTGGTTTTGGCTCAGGTCACGATCTCACGGTTCGTGGGTTCGAGGCCCGCATCGGGCTCTGTGCTGACAGTGTGGAGCCTGCTTGGGATTCTCTCTCCCTCTCTCTCTCTCTGCCCCTACCCTGCTCGTGCTCTCACTCTCTCTCTCTCTCTCAAAATAAATAAATAAACTTAAAAAAAAATAGCCACTGAGTAATGGAGGCCTGAAGACAACTGAGTCTGGCTGCCTCGGCCTAATCCTTGCTGAGGTACCCAGAACATTCTTCCGGAGAAAGCATGGGGAGGGAATGCCCCAGAATCAAAGACATCTGCAAACAATCCCATGGCCTAGAAGGTGTAAGGAGGTGCCAGAGACGAGAGAGCCACCAAAGGGGTGGGCCAGCCCAGCCCAGGGGTCTGAGGGAAGCTGGAGAAGACGCAGGGGCCAGTGCCTGGGTGCAGAGGGAAGACCCACCCGTCCAAACAGCCCCCTCCCTAATGCCTCCTCACCCCTGCCCAAGGCCTCACATCCCCCAGGGAGCTGGTCCTCTGTCAAAGTGCGCTCCCTGGGGGGTGGGGATGGGAAGGCATGGGACACTCCTCAGGACATAACTCCAGGGGAGCTAGGACCCGGGTGGGGTCTAGGACCAGGGTGGATAGGCCTGACAGCCTCAGACACAGGCGGGGAGGGGAAGGGGCCTTCTCATAGAGGGTGGGGGGGCTCCACTGTGAGGCAGGTGCCCCCTCTGAGCGGGGTCTGGGCCCTAAGCACAAGCTTCCCCTCCTTTGTCCCTGCCTCGCCCAGCGCTGCTGCCCTCAAAATTCTTGATGCAGCTGAGAGCATATGGCTGCAAATGGAAAGTAAAAATGGGCTTCTTCCTTTGGTCCCCACCTGCCAATGCCAACTGTGCCCGGGATGGGCCATCCGCTGGCTTCCCTCGAGTACGACTCACTTCCTCTGTGGTGTTTCCAGGCGAGCGATTAATGAGCAACCAGAAACAGGACTTCGAAAACAAATTCAGCCAAACAAATGCTCCGAGCAACCTCTCAGGCCCTTCAGCGGGCAATGAGGCATGTTATATGGAGATTAGCGGAGAGAGCGGCCGATCTCCCTAAATAAATAAATAATGAGGCGACACACACCCACAGTTGCATTCGTTTCCTCGGCCACGGTCCCCTTGAACGCTCCCTGCTGGGTAAAGGAACGGGGTCCCGCTTCGGATGGGTGCTGCCGGGCCCTCCCCAGATGTAACCGGCCAACCGGAGGGATAAGCCCGGACCTCAGGACGAACCGTCCCGCCTGGCTGCCCCTTCCGTAAGGCGTCGGGTGCATGGGCCACGGTTTCGAAGGCCTCTTGCTATGATGCAAACCTCCCACGTTGCCCGTGGAGGCTGCCGATGGGGAAGCTTTCCCGGTCCAGAGCAGAGCTGTGTCTGGGGCTAGACGAGTGAGGCACTCCCCATACGCAGCGTTCCAAGGGCGCCGTAAAAACCCAGAAGTCGAGAGAAATGATGATTGACGCAGCATTTTAAACATTGAAAAGAATGCCAGAACCCCGGGCAGGGCGCCTACGCTGCGACGCATGTGCGCACAACTCACCTTGCATGCCTCCCGCGGGGCCCGGCACCTGGAAGCCTGTCCGCCTACCTGAACTTGGCGCCTTGGGTATCCATCCCCACGGCTCCTTCCCACGCGCCACACCCCCTGCTGGGTTGTCGGTGTCTACGAAGGAGCCAGGTCCTCTCCTCAGTCAGGCCCCCTGTACACACAGACCCACAGATCCATCCGGCACGGCTGATGGCGCTGTGCTCCTGACACTGGCCACAGCGACCACCCTTCTGTGCCCTCTTGCCACCCTCCCCCCCCCCACCCCCAAGCACTGCCTCCCCTCTCCGAGGGCTGGGCCAGATCGTGTTCGATATTCACACCCTGTAGATTTCAGTGGTGAATCAATGAATGCACAGGCGACTCTGATTTGGGGCGGCTCCCAGAATGCATAGCCTTCTGGCAAGGGGGGCCCTCAGGGCTCACTCACTTCCGGTGACGGGACCTCATATCACCCAAGCAGTCTGTCCTTGGGGGGAGAGCGAGGCTGGACAGAGACACTTCCTCATCTACAGCCCTAATGGTTCTCCTCGTTAAGAGCATCTCTTCAGGTATCTGAAGAAAGGGTTCAGGCCCCCTGTCCCTTTTCTTTCTGTCTTTGGGCTAAACATCTCCAGATCATCTAAAGGATCCCCATCTGACATGCCTCTGGGACCCCCGCAGAGGGTGCTGGAAGGTTTGCTTCAGGCCCTCAAAATCTTCAACCGGCTGCTGGCTAATTTGTCTCTTCCCCAAAGTCTGTCATCGTCTTCAAGTTGAGTCGAGGCCACCTGGTGATTTCTCACCTGGATTATTAACTGCCTAACCGGGCCATTTCTGTTCTTGCCCCACCAACAGTAGAATCCCCACGGAGCAAAGAGGGATCCTATAGGATGTAAACCAAACACATCACTCTTCTGCTCAAAACCCTCCCATGGCTCCCACCTTACTCAGAGCACATGGCAAACTCAAAGAACGGGCAATGGTCTTCCTCTTCTGTTCCGCCATCTCCTCTCACTCATGCCACTCCAGCCACACTGATCCCCTGCCGTCGCCAACTGGGCCAAGCTTGTTCTTACCACAGGGCCTTTGCACCTGCTGTCCCTTCTGCCTGGAGTATTCTTCCCCTAGAAGTCCACATGACTTGTCCCTTAACTTCATTCGGGCCTATTACTTAAATACCTCCTTATCCCCCAAACGTTCGCCGCCTACGTTACTCAAAACGGTCTTCTCTCCCCCCATCCCCAACCTCTGTCCCCTTATTCCATATTATGTATTTGCGTATCGTCTGCTCCATGAGGGCAGGGACTATGCTGCATTCCCGGTGCCAGCACGGGGCCTGGCACGCAGCAGGTGCTCGATGAATATTTGTCGAACAAAGAAGCGCACCAGAGGTCCGGCTGCTGAGTCCACGGCCTCAGCACTCACACCTGGTATTTGGGGTACAAACCCAACCGCGCGGCCCATAGCAGCTCTGCCTCATTTCTTTACATCCAAAATGGCACCTCCCCCCTGGGTCCCCAGCCCCAACCTCCACCGTTTCTGGATTGTACCAGAAGATCCAAACATTTCATCCTTGCCGTTTTCAACTCTTGCTGAGTTGAGCCCCTGGCCTGCCTTGCCAGTGTTGCCCCGGTATTTTTAGAAGAGTACTTCTTGTGTGTTTGTGAAGGCCAATTATCCCAGCTGCCTCTCTGGGTACATTTCCACTTGCTGGTTCATTTTTTTTTTCAATCCGTACAAACACTGATGAAATTGCCCACTAAATATGTGCCAATCCCCAAAGCGTAATGACATCCCGGTCTCGAGTGGCCTCCGCCACCACAGCTCATCCAGTGGCAGCTCACGGGAAGTGCACAAGAGGGGATCCACAGGCAGAGGTGGCCTGACAGGGAGAGGTCAGGTGGGGGGGGGAGGGGAAGGAGAACCAGACTGCCCTGGGGGCAGGGAGGTGGTGCCCGGAGAACATCAAGCCCTTGTGCTCACGGGATGTCTAGGGTTTAGTAACTCTGCTCCCCTGGCATAGAAGCCCCGCCAGGGGAAGGGTTTGGCTTTCCCCCCAGATCTCTGGTCAGCACACAGCTGGGACCCACAGACATCGGGAGGGAAGGAGCTCACCTCCGAAGGAGGGTTCAGAGGGATCAGCTCCACTGTCTGCACCCAGTTCTGAATCTGGAGCCTCCGATGGACCCATGGATGGCAAAACCATCCCCCCAGATTGTTCGGTCTTCGGGAAGGGGGTCCATGGGTGCCATTAGAATCTCAATCTAGAATCTCCATTAGAATCTGCCTGGCCTCCTCTCCTCCTCGGCCCCCTGCCTCTGCCGGAGCCACACCTCGTCATTCATCTTCACC
Organism: Lynx rufus; assembly: GCF_022079265.1. NCBI lineage: Eukaryota > Metazoa > Chordata > Mammalia > Carnivora > Felidae > Lynx > Lynx rufus. Next base: position 14,310,325 of record NW_025814842.1, on the reverse strand, counting down.
CATCGGGGCCACCAGCTTCCGACTTGGTGCCTCTGTCCAGGCTGCACCTTCTGCTAAAACACTCCTCTTCCTTCCCCACCAGCCAACTCCCGCTGCTGCTTCGACACCCTTCGGGGATGCCCTCCCCGAGGCCTGTCCCGAGCACCCCTGCTTCTCTCCCCCCGCCAGCATCCCCAGATCAGGGCTCCGCAAAGTGTGGCCCACAGACCGCTGCCTGTCCCCGAACGGTCTGCAAAAAAGATTCGGATGGAAATTGTGAATAAGCTTTGAAGGCATTTATAGTAATTCAGCTGAGTAACTTTCAGTCGGTTGAACTTAATAATAAAAACGTGGGCCTTGTGTTTGTTTCTCCCAACCCCCCCCCCATTTTATTTTTCTAGACATCCATTTTTATTGTCTTTTATTAAAGTATCAGCTTGTGATCGACTGGAAGAAAAGATGTGGTCTGTTACTACACATCAATGTTTCTCAACCTTCTTTTCATTATTGCCACCCCCCTGTCCCTGCTGCTCCAAACCGGAACATTTGTAGCCATTTTTCTCCCCCTAGCAGCCACCCACTCTTTCTCCTGCCATGAAATTTTAACACCACAGACATTCTGTATGTCTGTTTGCATGCTGTCCCGTTGGGGACCATATCACTCTCAGTAAGCACGCAGGCCACATATGGTTCATGAAGCTCCTCATCAGGGAAATACAAATCAAAACCACACTCAGATATCACCTCACGCCAGAGTGGCTAAAATGAACAAATCAGGAGAGGATGTGGAGAAACGGGAACCCTCTTGCACTGTTGGTGGGAATGCAAACGGGTGCAGCCGCTCTGGAAAACAGTGTGGAGGTTCCTCAAAAAATTAAAAATAGATCTACCCTATGACCCAGCAATAGCACTGCTAGGAATTTACCCAAGGGATACAGGAGTACTGATGCATAGGGGCACTTGTACCCCAATGTTTATAGCATCACTTTCAACAATAGCTCTTTCCAATTATGGAAAGAGCCTAAATGTCCATCAACTGCTGAATGGATAAAGAAATTGTGGTTTATATACACAATGGAGTACTACTTGGCAATGAGAAAGAATGAAATCTGGCCCTTTGTAGCAACGTGGATGGAACTGGAGAGTGTGACGCTAAGTGAAATAAGTCATACAGAGAAAGACAGATACCGTATGTCTTCCCTCTTATGTGGATCCTGAGAAACTTAACAGAAGACCATGGGGGAGAGGAAGGGGGAAGAAAAGTTACAGAGAGGGAAGGAGGCAAACCATAAGAGACTCTTAAAAACTGAGAACGAACGGAGGGTTGATGGGGGGGGTGGGAGGGAGGGGAGGGTGGGTGATGGGCATCGAGGAGGGCACCTGCTGGGAGGAGCACTGGCTGTTGCATGGAAACCAATTTGACAATAAATTTCATATTAAAAAAAAAAAAGAAGCAGCATCGCGGTGGTGCTGGGCTGCCGCCAGGGGGGATCTGGAAATGTGTGTGGGGAGTGGGTCTTGTCAGCTGGTAGTTGTGCTGGAGGGTTGAAATATACACATTCTTGCAAATCACCTTTCAATGTCCCTTGTGTGTTATAGTGAGGGTATACACACTGTTTTTTTTTTTTTAAACTATGGATTTTAGCAGGTTCCCTTATCTATAAACTACCTGTTGGGTTTTGTGATTCTTTGGCAGGGGAGGAGGAGGCGGAGGAGGAGGAGGAGGAGGAGGAGGAGGAGGAGGAAGAGATAACAGAGGAGGGAGGGGAGGAGGGAGAGGGGGAGGAAGAGGGAGAGGAAGGGAAGGAGGAGGCAGCCACGGTCATGCATCTGGTTGGTCGTGTTCAATATTCTTGCTCCTCTGCCATTTACCCTGTGACCACTCACTGCTCGTCCTCCGGACGTCTCAGGGCAGCCATGGGAGCCCCGTGCACCATCTGGAGGGGCTGTTCTGGAGTGCACAGCAAGCTTCTCTGCTTAAAGCACCAGTCTGGGAACTGCTTCTCTCTGATACACCTGCAGCACACTCAGCATTGCAAAGAGCTGGGGAGCCATGCCCACTCAGTAGCGAAGCCCCCTTAACTTCCACTTCTGTCAGGATCTTCGAACCCTATTACTTTTGCTTACATACGACTGCTTTGATTTTTCAGGACACCTATGACGACCCATGGAACTGGCGTTCCAAGGAACGCACTTTGGGGAGGAAAAAAAGGAGCCTGAGGTTTTGTTAACTCATGTTCCTTTTCCCCAAGGCCACAGGTCATTGGAAGTCCATCAGTAAAAACCAGAACGTCTCCATCTGGGCTCACGCAGATCGGCTGGAGGTGCCGACACCAGTGCCCTCACACCCCATCCACCAGCTTTGAAATCCTGCCTAGAACTGCCCTGGTAGAAAGTCTGAGGAACATCATGCCTCCTACGGTCACCCTCTCTTCCCGAGGCTTAGCACGAGCCTTGGCCAGACACCAAAGACTCAAATTCATTTCCTGATTTCTCCTCAACCAAAGGTAGATTCGTTCTACCTTGAAGATGCCTATCATTTCTCACCCTCTCTTCGCTTGGGAGACAAACCAAAGTTACAGAAGCATCACAGACACATTTAGTGCCCAGGCCCCCTGAGCACTCTCTGGAACTGCCCAGATGATGTATTTCTTCAGAAGAATCTTTAGCTTATGTTCGTCTTCTCCCAGAGGAGCTGTTTCAAATGCAAAGAATTCAGACCACGTTAAAAGCAATAGCCCGCTGAACACTCGGATGCGGGCTCAGAGAACATCCCGGACGGTGCATTCATGCACGAGGGCTGCCGTAACAAAGTACCACAGACTGGGAGGTTTAAACAACAAAAATCAACTTTCTCACAGTTCTGGAGGCTAGAAGTCCAAGGTCAAGGTGTTGGCAGGTTGCGTTTCTCCTGAGACCTCTCTCCTTGGCTTGCACATGGATGGCCATTTTTTTCCCTCTGTGCATATTTGTGTCCTTATCTCCTCTTCTTAGAAGGACCCCAGTCAGATTGGATTAGGGCCCACCCAATGGCTTCATTTGAACTTAGTTACTACTTTTTTTTTTTTTTTTTTTTAAAGAAGCACAGACTATTGGAACATAGCACTAGGGTGTAAACTCCTGCAGGGACTTTGACTTACTCATTTTCTTTTTTTTTTTTTTAACGTTTATTTATTTTTGGGACAGAGAGAGACAGAGCATGAACGGGGGAGGGGCAGAGAGAGAGGGAGACACAGAATCGGAAACAGGCTCCAGGCTCTGAGCCATCGGCCCAGAGCCCGATGCGGGGCTCGAACTCATGGACCGCGAGATCGTGACCTGGCTGAAGTCGGACGCTCAACCGACTGCGCCACCCAGGCGCCCCTGAACTTAGTTACTACTTTAAAGACCCTGTCTCCAAATACAGTCACACTCTGAGGTGCTGGGAGTTAGGCGCAAACATATGAACGTCAGGTAGAAATAATTTAGCTGGTAACAGGTGGGAGAAGGTAGCTGGCCTTGCTGGTGTAGTCTTTTTTTCAAATTTTTAAAAAATATTTGTTTTTGAGAGAGAGACAGAGTGCAATCGGGGGAGGGGCAGAGAGAGAGGGAGACACAGGATCCGAAGGAGGCTCCAGGGAGCCCGACATGGGGCTCAAACGCATGAGCCCTGAGATCATGACCTGAGCCAAAGTCAGACATTAACCGACTGAGCCACCCAGGCCCCCCTCACTAGTATAAGTCTTAAAGAAACACACGCACTGTCAGAGCTTTGGAGGCTGTTGAACTCACTCATTTCAGAAACTGGAAAAATGAGGTCCAGAAAGGAGAAGTAATGCAGCTCATGGGCCCTGGACTCAAACCCAGGGTTCACAGCGCCCATAAGTCCAGGAACCTTCCCGGGCACCCGTCAGACTCCCCCCTCTCTGAACCACTACTCTTGCCCACGCCCCCACCCACAGAAGAAACAAAACACAGAAACGCTAAAAACTTATAAGCAGTTTTAAAAAGAGAGGAGAAAAAATGAGTCTCTAAGGCAAGGCAAATACTTGGACAAAGATTTTTTTTGCTTGACTAAACATTAAACAACCTCCTGAACCTGCTCCTGGGCCCCTCTGTACACTTCTTTGGACACTCCAACTCCAGCAAGAGCCCCACTAAGTCAGCTGGCCAAGAACCCCTGACGTGGGTATCTGACCAATCGGGTTCCTCATCCTCCACCATCCCCCAGGTACTATCTGACATTCTGGCCCATCTTCAGCAAGAGTCCTGTTAGGTGGGTGTGGCCAGAACGCCCTTCACCCCTGGAAATTTCCTCTTAACAATTTCCTGTCCATTGACCCCCGCCCCCTGCTCCACGGCTGTAAATTCCTACCTGCCCACGCTGGATTCAGAGTGGAGTCCCGTCCCTCTCCCCGACTGAGACCTCCCACTGCACCGGCCCCTGCGCCCGTCCGGTGGTCCTCGATGATGTCTGCTTACCATCTTGCACAGGTGGCACTGAATGTTTCTGTTTCCTTAACAACCTGGAGTCTGGTTTTATAAAGGCTGCAGACCAAAGAAGCAACGCGGAGTTGGTTACGCAGTTCAGCCGCAGTTTTCAAAGTACGCTCCGGGAGACCCCGCGGTCCCTGAGACCTTTCCAGGGGTCCCCAAGGTCATAGTTATACCGAGATGTCATTGACGTTTTTCGCTTTCATAGTCTCATGAGTGGAATCTTCCAAAGGCCCCATCATGTGGGATGATGCCATTGCTCTGACGACTAATGGAATTCGTGAAGCAGGCATGAGAACCACCTGTTGTCTAGCAAGCAGGACATCCAGAGATTTGCAAGACAGCGGAACAATCTCCTTATAGCTTTTTTTTTTTTTTTTGGAAAATACACTTAGTTTTCATAAACATGTGCTATGTATGTTGCTGTTCTGAATGATTTAATATATATTTTTGAAACTTCCACTTTAGTTTCTAACACAGTAAAAACGGATAGATAGGAGATACATACGTCAAAACCCTTTCAGGGTCCCCCATGATTTTTAGGATTGTGAAGGGGAGCTTACACCAAAGAGTTTGAGAACAAGGGCTCTGGACAACGGATGAAGGTTACTGATGAAATCACCAGTCATTTTCCTTAATTTTTCTTTATGCCATTTTTCCTTCCAGTGGATTTTTTAAAGTTGTTTTTTAAGTTTACTTATTTTGAGAGGGGGGGGAGAGAGAGAGAGAGAGAGAGAGAGAGAGAGCAAGACCGACCAGGACAGAGGCAGAGAGAGAATCCCAAGCAGGCTTCGCAATGTCAGTGCAGAGCTCAACGTAGGGCTCGAACTCACGAACCATGAGATCATGAACTGAGCTGAAATCAAGAGTTGGACGCTTAATGGACTGAGTCACCCAGGCATCCCCAGTGGGTTTGTTTTAAGATCTGGTTTAATTCCACCCGCCCCCTGGGCCCTCATTGAGAAGAGAGGCAGCAATTGGTACCGAGAACCCACGAGCACCTTGACCTAAGGGCTGCTCCCACCCCATGCTGACCTCCCCGCGCTCCGTGGGAACTGCCTCCGCCATGATAAGAGGGGACCCCAGGATGGCATGTCGACTGCTGGGGCAGCTCCCTAACTCCCCATCGCTCACTTCGTTAGCCTCTGATAAGCCCCGTGCCCTTCTCCAGGGAGCTGAGGAGCTCATCTTCTGAAAGAAAGAAGGAAATCCAGATCCAGGAAGACGGAAAGGGGCAGGTGAAGGGTGTCGGTCAAAAGACACTTAAACTTAGAGGGAGAACTTGGCCTTGAAGAGGCCAAAACGCAGGCGGGAGGAGACGGAGAGGAGGGGGACCAGGGGGGGATGTTAGGAGCAGATGGGCTGTGAGGAAAGTCTAAGCATGAGGACCCCCGGCTCGTCTCCCTTTGGACCCCCCAAAGTCCAGCCCGGGGTCTCGTGAGGAAGACTCCCATTGATACCCAAAAGCCGACTGTCCACTCCCCGCTGCCACAGGGTCTTGGACGTGGCTGGGAGAATCCACATTTACTGAAGAGTCGGCCGCTGGCCTCGGTCCTTGGATCTCCTCCTGCTAGAAGCCAGACCCGAAGGCCAGCCTCCCGGCCTATGAACGGTAGTGGTAAAGCCCCCACTGGACAGAGTCAGGTCAGCTTCTGAGAGAGGCCACATCCAGAAAGAAGCGGATCCCGAAGTGACACAGGGAGAAACCTCAAACTGTACCAGAGCAAGGGCGAGCGCCCGCATCCGAGAATAAAGCCTGGCGAAGCTAAGGGAGACACAGGTGTGCGTGAGAAGAGGCCCATGGAGCACTGCAAACAAAGGCCACTCATCCTGGGGACGACAGGACTTCTTCTGAAGACCTAGGGTTCCGGCCGCTCGCGGTAAGTCTTCACGGCCGCTGTGTTCGGCGTTTGAACTGATGCTGCTATCACTTGGGAAAGCAGGCTCTCGTTTTTTATTTCAATGCGTAGTAAAACTATCACTCTGTGCTCAGAGAGCCCCAGGAAAAGAATGCCCAGAAGAGTCGGACGAATACACAGAGCAATCTGACAGCGTCAGCCTGCAAAGCAGGACTTCTACCTGCCCAACATCACAGCTGTCGTGTGGCACGCTCCAGGGGCTCCGTTCATGTGCATTCCGTGCTGGGTCCCCCTTCCCCTGCGTGATATGCTCTAACGCCGGCCAGCCTGTGGCCCTGCCCCTCAGGCTCTTTTCCCGTAGGACCATCGTTCCAAAGGACTGAGCGTCGGAAAAATCCCCTGGAAGCAAAGGAGCTGGGCAGACGAGCGCTTGGGGTCTACTGGTCCCTCAGCACCAAGGAGTGAACAATATACAGGTTCTTAGACCTTTATCTGGGAGAGACAGTCTCTTTTCTTATGCTGACCCATTTTAAAAAATGAGCCCCAGAGACCATGATCGAAGAAAAGATAATTTTACTAAACTTCTAAAGTGAAGGACAAGATCCCTTTCCTAGGGACCCAGTACGTGGCTAATCTGGAAGAGTAGCCAAGAGAGCGCTCTAAGGCACAGTGAAGGTTCTGTTTCCATCTCAGGGTCCTACGGTCTTATCACGGCTTTCAAAAATAGAAGACAGGAAAAGACACTTCCATGCATTTTCCATCCGTCCATCCATCCATCCTTCCATCCATCCATTTCACAAAAACTTGTTAAGGCCTACAACATGCCAGATACCAGGGGGCGCACTGATAAATAAAATAGATACAGACCCTTTTCTTAGGGAGTTTGCAATGTAACAGATAAGGATACTGATGAAGCTGTCACAAGTATCAAGTACAATGAGAAGAAAAGAAGATGTTCGGGGTGCTACAAGAGCATGGATATTAGGCAAGGGAGAGAGAGAGAGAGAGAAAAAAAAAGGCCAGGCATTAAAATGAAAGTGTGTTCACACTGAATGAATACACAGTTGAAACTCTCTCTACCTAAAGATCCAATTAAAATGTGGGAATGTGGTATCTCTCCTATCTGCATTTGAATACATGACTTAAGCCTATAATTAACTGTGTTTCTAAAAAATGCAGCCCAGTGAAATCTGGGACCCAAATCCTGTCTCTTGGGCTATTTACTAAATCCCCAATTAGCAATCAGACAAAGGCCATTGTCCCAAAGGCAGTAATTTGGTCTTCAAGTGTGATCTGAATTTGCAAGCTTATGTGAATTGAGAATCAGAACAAACCTGATATTTATCCAAGGGGGGGACGTGCTTTCTGATGTCAGAAAAGAAGGACAACCAGAATGCTGAAGAGGTGAGTGGAAACTTGACCCCGGAAAGGCTTCATGCTTCTGACAATCATTCCTTTTCTGTCAAATGGGTTTGGTGCCTTTTCCTATCAATTCTCCCCGTCTTATTTCAAAATTACTCTCTGAGTGAGACGAATGGTCTCGAAAAACTTTCAGAAATTGTGAAAAATGAGCAATGGCAAGAGGGAAGCCAAGAGATTCTCATTTCCCCACATATGACAGCAGAAGGAAAGCGATGGGACCTATGTCCTTGCACACATCCAACTTTCCCAGGGGAAAGGGGAGAGGGGTGAAACGTCACTTGCCTCCCTTCTTTGGAATCTCAGTCACACTGATGAAAGGATAAAGAGACTGACAAGGGTCCCACTTCCAGCTGCATGCGGGAGTCCCCAGGCAGAAGTGGCTGGAGAGCAAGTGTTTTCTTGGTTGACAGAGGCAACCTTCCACACCCACTCTCCAGAGAGGGACCTGTGGCCAAACGCGAACCTTAGGCACCAGACCCATGGATGCAGTCTCCACTTAAAGTGGAAAGTGTGTGGACAGGTGTCGACAGTCTCTCCTCCCCTTGGCCACTGAGCGTGGACAAAGTTTGACTCTAGTCTATAGAACCATCTGCAGAGAGAACCTCCAGGGCTACCGTGAATCTATGAGTCCAGGGTTCTGCACACGGCAGAGAAGGCCCCCCTCCATCCATTCCCCAATCAAGGGGTCAAGATAATGTTGAGAATGGAGGGTGCATCTTAGGCGACCGGTGCATGATTGGCTACATGTGGGGGTGAGCTCCCATTCTTAAAGGGGGCATGTCGTCTTTTTTTTTTCCCCATGGAAAATCTAGGTCTTTTTGCTTTCTGACCTTTAACCCCCTACCAGACAAGTTCAAGAATAGGACATCTTCTTCCAATTAACAGAGAAGGATGATTTTTTTAAATATGAAATTTATCATCAAATTGGTTTCCATACAACAACCAGAGCTCATCCCAACAGGTGCCCTCCTCAATGTCCATCACCCACTTTCCGCCCCCCCCCACCCCCAATCAACCTCAGTTTATTCTCAGTTTTTAAGAGCCTCTTATGTTTTGGCTCCCTTTCTCTCTAACTTTTTTTTTTTCCTTCCCCTCCCCCGTGGTCTTCTGTTGAGTTTCTCAGGATCCACATAAAAGTGAAAACATATGGTATCTGTCTTTCTCTGTATGACTTATTTCACTTAGCAAAACACTCTCCAGTTCCATCCACGTTGCTACAAAAGGCCAGATTTCATTCTTTCTCATTGCCACGTAGTATTCCATTGTGTATATAAACCACAACTTCTTTATCCATTCATCAGTGGATGGACATTTAGGCTCTTTCCATCATTGGGCTATTGTTGAAAGTGCTGCTATAAACATTGGGGTACAAGTGCCCCTATGCCTCAGCACTCCTGTATCCCTGGGGTAAATTCCTAGCAGTGCTACTGCTGGGTCATAGGGAAGGTCTATTTTTAATTTTCTGAGGAACCTCCACACTGTTTTCCAGAGCGGCTACACCAGTTTGCATTCCCACCAACAGTGCGAGAGGGTTCCCGTTTCTCCACATCCTCGCCAGAATCTATAGTCTCCTGATTTGTTCATTTTGGCCACTCTGACTGGCATGAGGTGATATCTCAGTGTGGTTTTGATTTGTATTTCCCTGATGAGGAGCGACGTTGAGCATCTTTTCATGTGCCTGTTGGCTATCTGGATGTCTTCTTTAGAGAAGTGTCTATTCATGTTTTCTGCCCATTTCTTCACTGGATTATTTGTTTTTCGGGTGTGGAGTTTGGTGAGTTCTTTATAGATTTTGGATACTAGCCCTTTGTCCGATATGTCATTTGTAAATATCTTTTCCCATTCTGTCGGTTGCCTTTTAGTTTTGTTGATTGTTTCCTTTGCAGTGCAGAAGCTTTTTCTCTTCATGAGGCCCCAATAGTTCATTTTTGCTTTTAATTCCCTTGCCTTTGGAGATGTGTCGAGTAAGAAATTGCTGAGGCTGAGGTCAGAGAAGTTTTTTTCCTGATTTCTCCTCTAGGGTTTTCATGGTTTCCTATCTCACATTCAGGTCCTTCATCCGTTTTGAGTTTATTTTTGTGAATGGTGTAAGAAAGTGGTCTAGTTTCATTCTTCTGCATGTTGCTGTCCAGTTCTCCCAGCAACATTTGTTAAAGAGACTGTCTTTTTTCCACTGGATATTCTTTCCTGCTTTGTCAAAGATGAGTTGGCTGTACTTTCATGGGTCCAACTCTGGAGTCTCTATTCTGTTCCATTGGTCTGCCTGTCTGTTTTTGTGCCAATACCATGCTGTCTTGATGATTACAGCTTTGTAGTAGAGGCTAAAGTCTGGGATTGTGGTGCCTCCCGCTTTGGTCTTCTTCTTCAATATTACTTTGGCTATTTGGGGTCTTTTATGGTTCCATACAGATTTCAGGATTGCTTGTTCTAGCTTCGAGAAGAATGCTGGTGCAATTTTGATTGGGATTGCATTGAATGTGTAGATAGCTTTGGGTAGTATTGATATTTTAACAATACTTATTCTTCCAACCCATGAGCACGGAATGTTTTTCCATTTCTTTATATCTTCTTCAATTTCCTTCATAAGCTTTTTATAGTTTTCAACATACAGATCTTTTACATCTTTGGTTAGGTTTATTCCTAGGTATTTTATGATTCTTGGTGCAATTGTGAATGGGATCACTTTCTTTATTTGTCTTTCTGTTGCTTCATTATTAGTGTATAAGAATGCAATTGATTTCTGTACTTTGATTTTGTATCCTGCGACTTTGCTGAATTCGTGTATCCGTTCTAGCAGACTTTTGGCGGAGTCTGTTGGGTTTTCCATGTATAATGTCACCTGCAAAAAGTGAAAGCTTGACTTCATCCTTGCCAATTTTGATGCCTTTGATTTCCTTATGTTGTCTGATTGCTGATGCTAGAACTTCCAACACTACGTTAAACAACAGAGGTGAGAGTGGACATCCCTGTCGTGTTCCTGATCTCAGGGGGAAAGCTCAGAGAAGGATGATTAAGCCAAGCTACCTTCTGGCTCTTTCTTGAACTAGAAAGCAGATTCCCTCAGGAGGAGGAGGAAGAGGATGGCAAGGGAAGACCAGAAAGGAGAAAAAGGCCAGGACGGCTCAGGAGGACAAGAACTCAAAATGTTCACACAAAGTCTCTGGTGATTGAAGGGAAGACAGTTCCAGACGAGCCATCCAGAGGAGACAGAGGGAGGAAATCTGAAGGAAGGGGTGGCGGGAGCCCCATTTCCCCATTTCTGGGAGCCAGGAACAGGGGGAGAAAAAAACTGAAGCTAGAAGGGGAGGAGACTGGCCAATTTAAAAGGAGAGGGAAGGGTCGAAGAAAGGAGGACAAGAGCAGCCATCAAGTTCCTGAAGAGAAAGGAGGATAAGGAATCTTGGATTTGGAAGACTTCAAGCTTCTCTTGAGGTACCAGCATGAACTGTCCATCTCAGGCCCCACAAACATTCCCAGATTCTCGTCCGAGCACCATTCTCATCTGGTTGAGGCAGAGGCTGGGAGACCACCTTCTGGGTACAGGTGTGCAGGTGGTAACAGTTCCCATGGTGCCGCCATATGTATTATCTTGGGGCCTCCCATCCCATCCACCTGTGAGGTCGGCTGAACAGGCACTTGCCCCATTTGGCAGAGGCACGGTCTTGGCCCATCAAGATCCCACATTCTGCACTGGGACCTGGGTTTCAGACTCTGACCTCAGGGCTCTTTCTGCTGCCCTGTGCTGCCCCTGCCCCTGTCAGAGGTGGGAGAGGTGAGGGTGATGCCTCCTGGAATCATCAGAGAAAGCCTCTTTGCTCTCCTCCCACCAAGCCAAGTAGAGGCCACGCCTCTTCTCATGGCCGCATTCATTAGAGTCCACTGGATAGAAAAGAAGTTGATGTAGAGTAAGCGAATAAGAAAGCAGGAAACACTCTGCTTCTCAAGAGTAGACAGAAGGGGGAGCCAGAATGCTTGAATCTGCTCCACGGGCTGGAAAAGCCACACCTGTGGCCAGCAACCTAGGTGACCTGGCAGGGGCTGGCCAGTGGACGCAGGGCTGGGAAAACAACAGAATCACAGACCCCAGGACGAGGGGGCAGAATGGGCTAGTGGGTGGGAAGCTAGTCTGGATAAGGTCCTGACTGAACAATTACATCTGAAATTGAATATGACAAACAGTCTGTTCGGTTTCATGAAGCACTGGCAATGAGCTAAGCCCTCTGCGGATGCTGTTGCTCCATCACACCCCCCACCCCCCTCCCCCGCCTGGCACCTTCCCTTGGGGGCAATGATCCTCTCCGCAAGACACTACCCCGCTAGAAACTACCACGGTGGTGCCGGAAGATTCTTGCCAGTCACGCTGGTCTTGAAACAAGCTGTCTTGGTAGGAAGCAGTCATCCTTCCCTCCCTAAGGAAAACTAGACGTGTGAGGTTATAAATGACCCCCGGGGGTGATCTCTTGGCTCTTTCCAGCTGGAAGAGAAACTGGACTTGGCCCCACTTAATAGGTACATACAGACACACAAAAGGGAGATTAAGGGGGCCGTTTTGTTTTGAAATGTTAATTTCGACGGCGATGAGGTCGAACCGTTCTATTGTAAAATCGTGAACCAAGAGGAGCAAACTAAAGTGAGTCACAACTCCCAACACCCACCCAGAGAGGTTCAGCGACTTCGCCCAGATCTTACAGTGAGCTAGACCTGAAAAAAAATCAGGGTTCACGACTGTCCGAAATTCTGTGTTCCAGAGGCAAGCCAGAGAGAGAAGGTTACTAGAAATACCCAGACATAACCATTCAACCAGTGGAGGAGACCGTACGTAATGATCTGGAATGCCTCTTCCAGCTCTGGGTCCTTATTGGTCCTCCAAGAAAGCAGAGATAGGACAGATGCTGATCTGGCTGACGCACCTACAGAATGACACTGCTTCCCAGGGCTGGTTCATGCAGACCCCTTGGCATTTTCGCTTTTGATTTCCTTAATATGATTGCTCTGTTTCCTTGCTGTCTGACAAAGGTCAATTTCTATGTGTCCTCTAATAAATGGGCTGCTTAATGCTGGAGCAGAAAAAAAAAAAAAAGAGAGCAACAGGAAACCCTCAGTGCCATCTACAAATAAAGTAAATCATTTACTATGGTTTCGTCTTTGGACTTCAGAATTTTTATCACATACACATGTACCATCATTAGCCTTCCCTGGCAGCATCTAGCCCTTTATGGAGTTACTGCCTCTCAAAAACGATCATGCTTTTCTGAACATGCTGTATTTTTGGCTGCAGCCTTGAATTACTGGGAATGCAATTGCTTTTTAATTGGAACCAACAACCAGTGCTGGCTTGGATTCAGAGCTGAGCCTCTCTGCATCAAAAATGTCTGCTAGATCCTAGAGATCAGAGAGAGAGGGTGGCCAGGTCGTCCACCTTTGGGTTATGACATCCCCCCCAGCCCCCCCCCCCACCGCCCTCCGGGGAAACTCTGTTTGTCTGTGGGGACTCTGCTGGCTTAGGAAACAGAATTTCCATTCTCTGACCAGAAAGAGAAGTAGCTGCCATTCAGGGGGCCTGGCAAATAGGAGTGGCTCATGCGGGAGCCTTCACCTTGCCCAGCTGATGTCTGCAGACGCGGGACTAAACCAGAAGCTCGGACGAAAGGAAACAAGAGAAACACCAAGGAAAGTTTCAGTCTTCTCTGTCAATGTGCCAGGACAAAAATGTCCCTTTCTTCCCAAAGGGAAGCGTCTGCAGGAATGGGTCCTCTTGCCTTCTGGGAGGGGAATAATCAACATTCTGGAAAGGAAGCCACAGCTTCAGGTTCTCATTCTATCAAGCAATTATTTAGAATTTGCAGCTTATTAATACGAGAGCACATCTCATTGACACAGCAGGCTAGAAAGCTTACACTTAATCAGATATCAGCACAATGGCTTGCTAAACACAATCTCTTTTCCACACATTCTTTTGATTTAACTAATTTTAACTGAACGCACGAAGGGCATGAGCTGAAGGCGAGTCGCCCATACCGAAATGTGGGCAGGGTAATTATGCACGATATAAAGTGACTAATTCTGAGTGCCTCAAGGGCTATTTCCATATGCACAGCCCTTAGGATGGGGTATGTGTTGTACTAGACTTAGCCTCTGTGCAGTGTGGGATGAAAACCAACACAGAGAAAAATCCAAACAATTCAGCCAAATTCTCTCTTCTCCCACTCACACGAACTCAGGTCTGACCTCACTCTCTTAGTCAAGTTTGCAAACAGTAGATAAAGACTTCTACATTGGGGGGGATATTCCATTTGAACTTATAGACATTGTTGAGCCGGCTGAACGTTTTCAAAGAATGTAAGAAACCTACTTTGGTCTGAATGACACTGGTGGCTTCAATCGCTGATGTTTTACAGATATGAGATTTGGCCCACGTGCACCAAATTGTGATTGGGGGGTGGCTGTGGGAACCGTCCAAACTCAGGTCCTGGGTTCCCCTTTGGGGACTCTCCCCTCAGCTAAGGCAGCCCCTCCATTGTCCCCACACTTACTCCCTCTCTCTTCTTTGGATCATATCCCTCCAGCCAGAAATCCCAGGCCATGAGCTCCTTCACCGTTCCAGGGTTTTCCCTCTGCCAAGCCAGCAACATATCATGGCACCCTGGGTCATTCTACACCATGATCCTCCTCTTTCTCTGAATTCCTGTGGCACTTTCACGGTAATATGGAGTTTCTCCCCTTTTCCCAAGAGTTTAATATATTAACACCAACAAGAGGAACCGCTCTTTGGGTGCCTACATCTGCTCTAGGACCTGAGAAGTGTTCTCTGTCACGTAGCACGTGTTTGTCTTGTATTTCTGTCCTGAAAGCACTGTGCGGGGGCCCAGCGAGGAAGACGAGGGGCAAAGCAATTCAGGGACGTGGAAGAATACGGGAAAGCAGCTTAAAAGCTACCGGGGAAAAAGACAAGTCAACAGACGTGCGTCGGTCTACAATCTAACACTTTCACACCCACCATGAGCAAGGCGGGAAGTGTGGGCTGGACTGAACGATCGGTTACTTGTAAGTTAGAGGTCAGCTGGCACTTGAGCTGGGTTCTCGAAATCCAGTGCGTCCGACTGGGGTCCTCCGTGGGAGGGGCCTTGAAGGGCCCACCCACAGAGGACAGATATCAACCTGACAGCAGTAGGGATACAGTACATGTTTCTCACAGGGGAACAGCAGGCCCGTCCCTGTTTTAGAAAGAGGAGGTTGCTGGAAAATCCCACATGGGTGGAAACAGGGGACTACATGAGGGCAGGCAATGGGCACAGAAAGTAGGTATTGCCGGCAGACGGCCTGAGGGTGCCCAGAGGGAACTCCTGGATGAACTGGATGTGGAACAGAGTATAGGGGTGGAGACACAGGGTTCCTGACCCCCCAGCACCACACACAATTACGGCCACGAAAGCCGCCTACCCTTTGAGCATTACTTGAGCAACATTCCTTGGGGTTCTGACAAGTACTGTTTCCACTTATTATTTTTTAGCAGCTTTTAAGGATTTTCTTGGTGTTCTCCTTTGACCAACGATGCTGTATTTGGGGCATCTTTAAACACTACATGTTTTAAAGCTTATTTATTTATTTGAGAGAGAGAGAGAGAGAGAGAGTGCACGTGCAAGCAGGGGAGGGGCAGAGAGACAGGGAGAGACAATCCTAAGCAGGTTTCACGCTGTCAGCATGGAGCCTGACGTGGGGCTCGATCCCATGAACTGTGAGATCATGATCTGAGCTGAAATCAAGAGCTGGATGCTTAACTGACTGAGCCACCCAGGCGCCCAGAGAAGGCCAACACTTCTTCCCCCCCCCCCCCCCGTGCTCTTTTCATTTAATCCCATGTTACCAATTTCTGGTTTGACGATATTGTGATCAGAGAGCCAGATCCGAAACATTTGTGCTTTTTAAGATCTATGACAATTTTGCAGGCTAGGATACGATCAATTTTTTTGTGACTGATTCACGGGCATTTGAAAAGAAGTTCCATTCTCCTTCTCGGAGGTACTCAAGTTCTAAAAATATTTACCTTTATAATTATGTGTGTTCATTTGCTCATTCGTCATGTAATTGATGAATAAGTGTTTGTTAAATATGATTAAGTCTAACTAATTATACCTTTCCTATCAGCTATATAATTTCTTCCTGAGGGCTC
This sequence comes from Lynx rufus, assembly GCF_022079265.1. NCBI lineage: Eukaryota > Metazoa > Chordata > Mammalia > Carnivora > Felidae > Lynx > Lynx rufus. The sequence goes on along the minus strand of NW_025814842.1, from coordinate 14,294,422 downwards.
TGGCTACTCACAAAGGGACATCTGTGTCGCCACTCCTCCTGCTTCAGGCCTGCTGGTACCTGACCACTCCTCAAATGCTCACTCACTCCGCATCCATAATATCCTTAGGCGAGCCCAGGCAGAAGATTCAGAACACGCGAACCAATGTCAGCCATAGATATGGAATGGTAATGAAGGCCCTGGAGGCGAGGAGTTAGATAGGTGGCTTTGATCAGGAAGAATAAAGGATGTCCAAGAACTATATATACACAGTTGGGTCAAAAAATGAGATGGTGTTTGGTGTGGACCCAGGCAGGTAGTGTAAAAACACCAGGCAGAGTTTGGATCCCTTCTGCGGTTATAGCGGATGGGCTCAAATTATGGGACTGTTCTTGGAGACTTCATTATTTTGATGCTGTATCTGTGTAGCTCTTTCCCTTTAATGTCGGATTTTACGAAGGTTATTGTGACAGCGATATTTCCCGCTTGTTGACGCTCCGTGTGCCCGCCTTCGTGTCCTGGCCTCCCTACAGTGAGATGAATAAATCACTGTGATTCCAATGAGCGGTAGGTGCAAACAGCAGGCATCACACCTGGGCCAAAGCGTTTAGGAACACAATCGGCACAAGGGTCTCCAGTTTCCCTCTTCCCTGCTGCAGTGACCTGGAAGCCAGTTCCAGATCGTGCAACGATAAGATGACCACGTAACTTAATGCACTCACATGCACATTTCAGGGAGCGAAAGAGGCACTTGCCATAATCATGCCAGGACTACAGGATTTTCCCGGAGACGTGGTACTGTGGGTGTCCTGGTTGGAAGCAGACTGGGTTCCTAAATGATCCCTTGAAGGCGACTTTCGTGGAGAGTGTCAAAGCTCTTGCTGGACTTTTATGAGACAAAATTTTTAGGTATTAAAGCAACTCAAGATTCAGGGTGAAGGTGTTACCACCGCGGAGCTTATCCTGCCCTGACTAACACAGTTCTTTGGGAAGGATTGGTGTGGCTCCCAACGCGTTGACCATCAACAAGGACTGAAGGGCTTTTGTTTGCACTTGGTTGGCTCTGTTGAGAAAGCACTAGAGGAAGGGTGAAATTGAACAGATGGGAGGAGATTCTTCTTGCCCTCTTTTCCTTGGAGATGTTTCTTTCTCTTTTTCTTTGGGCACTCCTATTCTTCGTCAATTACACCTCTATGTCAGTCGTCTTTTCCCACAATCCTTTGGAAATCTTTCTTGTTTATCTATTTATCTTCTTCAGGGCCCTTTAAAATTTTTTTAGTGCACCCCCCAAAAATAGTTCATGGTCTCTTAGAGTCTTAATTCCATTTTCTTATGATGTACCACCCTGTCTATGATTAACAGATATAAATCCCCCCTCTACCTTGTTGAGAATGTGTAATAATTGATTTCTAACTTTTCCATTGGTCTCAAGTAAGAAATTATTCCGGTGCAACTTTATGCTCTTATGAGTTTATTCTTTTGTGTTACAAAATATGTCCAGGGCTTTCGATGTTTTTTGTTTTTTGGTTTTGTTTTTTTTTTTTTTTTTTTGTGTGTGTGTGTGTGTGTGTGTGCACTCACATACCTTCTTGAGTTCATGAATTGATGATAACACCCTTTTATTCCTCGGGCAGTACTGGAAGCATTTTTTTTTAAGTAGGTTTCATGCCCAGTGCAGACCCTAACGCGGGGCTTGCACTCACCACCCTGAGATCAAGACCTGAACTGAGATCAAGAGTCAGACACTGAACCAGCCAGGCACCCTGGTACCGGAAGCATTTTTCATAAGCTTGTCATCCTATCACAGTCTTGGTGACATCAGCTTGTATTTTAATAAGACATCCAAGTTGAGGAGCAGACCCCCTGGGTATGGGCCATTTATTTCTGACCACCAAGGAATTTTGTTGCTTTGCCTTCCCCCCACCTATTTCAAGTTCACCATACTCTCCATCGACACTGCTTGTGGTTTCTTGAGTGTATCAGTCTATTTCACCCTATCGTAGAGACCTGTGATCTAAGATTATAAATCAAGATGGGATTTGGGTGTGCATGTGTGCGCGCGCGCGTGTGTGTGTGTGTGTGCGTGTGTGAATGAGGGTTACAACGGCTAAAGCTAATTGAAGTAAACTCAGCCAAGCCAAGGATCTCCTAAGAAATATTCACCAATCTTATGACCATTTCCATAAAGGCAGGACAGGGGATCATGAGGGTGGGTGTCAGGCCAACTGAGAGATGAGACTCCATAAGCAGACCACCAGGACACCACAAGACTTCTTTCAGATACCGTACGAAAATAGACATGTATCACGACCGCCATGAGATGAGATCAGAGGCTGTAAAAGATCAATGAAAAGAGGACATCCCCATGGGGGAAGGAGACGAGAGAAAGGATAATTTCACGAAAAGATAATATTGCTGAGAACTGTGGAGCCTCCTTTACTCTCTTCATACTAAGCGCTGGCCATCTGAGCGCACAGGCCACAAATGGTGACAGGTTTGGAATGGGGTGAGTGACGTGTGAAGGACTGTGTACCATTAGTTGCAGCCCGTAAACATTTAAATTGGGAAACGCTTCCAATGTGATTTATACCAACGGGCCTCCCTTGGTCTTGGAATGTTTCCCTTAGGCGGAAGGGATTTCACCTTCCTCGGCACGTGTCCTTTCCTTCTCCTGGAACACCGTTACTCATGTGTGCCTTTCAAGGCGTCCTCAGAAGCGCCTCCAGATCTTCCAGCCTTAAGTCTCTCCCGTAATCCCAATGAGTCCCGGCACAGCTGTATTCTCGTGCTTATCGGGCCCTGTTGTAACTACGGGCGTCTTCTTTTTCTTCCTTGAAAACAGGACCTATACACAGCTTCTTCTCTGGGCAACACAAGAGGAGAAGACCCCGGCCAGTAGGATCTTGAAGCGTGAGATTCAAGGAACCAGGGAGGAACTGGGTGTGTTTACCTACATACTCTCTTCCTCCGGCAGTAAAGACTAAAGGGGGCCGAAGGGGGAAGGGGGGGAAGCACGCCTTTGGGTTGAATCAGCCTGAGGAATTTTGTGCAGAAGGGGAATTGAATGGCAACGGGCAGCATCAGTACCGCTGCATGAGAGCCACAGGCAGACGTCCTGCTGACACGACAGTGCCATAGACCATAAGGCGATATTGCACAGTGGTTCATTAGGCCTTGGAGTCAGGCTTCCTGTGGCCAAGACCTGGCTCCTCCGTTTGCCAGCTCTGTGACTTGCCCTTCTCTGCAACGGTGATAACAGTAACAGCTCGCCGGCAGTTCTAGGAATGAAGTAAGGTGGCAAGAACTTAGCAATAGGGCCTGGTCAGCGCTCTACGAGGCAGGCTGCTAAAAACACGACTTCCAGGGGATCCGAGTGGTTCAGCAGTAGGACGGGTGCGAGGTGGCAAGCCACCTCGTCGTCAGAGGGATTCAGGCACAGGCTGGCTGACACCTGACCCGGTTCATGCTCCCATCACAGCAACCTTGAGGTCCCTCCCGACAAAACTCGACGGTGGATGCGGGAGCCCGCCAGTGACCTGGGGACACCTCCCCTCCAACGTGCCCGCAGCTGCTCTGGACCCTTAACAGCTGCAGAGAAAGAGGCAGGAGCGGGCTGTAATCTGCGTGCAAGAACTATTTTGGAGAGAACGACACGTAGAGTCAATTATCATAATTCCATTCCTAATTTGAAATGCTCCAATTACTCTACGTTACCGTAACTTTTCAAAGTTGAAACACCCAAGAGGCAGCTTCTACCGCCTTCGACGAGCAAAGGAGGGTCAGTCTGTTTTGAGGTACGTCCTGGGGGCTTGGAGCTGCCTCCCCGGCAATGGGACCTTCAAACTGGAACCTAAAACCCTTTCTCAACATAGAGTGAGGATAAAAGAGCTAAAATTCTAACTCTGAGAAGACAGCAATATTTGCCAAAGAGAGAGAGAGAGAGAGAACATGAAATAGTGTTATTTCTCTGTGTAGATATACAGCTTAGGAGGAAAATACTCTATGCATTTTTTTTTTTTTAAATCAGGGATGCTCGCAAAATTCCTTTCCTAAAGATCACGAACTTAGGACAAGAGCGAGCTCAGTTGAGACAGGCCCCAGAGGGAAGTCAGGAGCCATAGTGATTTACTTGGCGGGTGGGAAAAGAAGCGGCCAAGGCCAGCCTTGCATGGGTCGGCTGGGAAGAATTCAGCGGCCTGGCCCTGCCCACTCCAAACCCACTAGGCAGCCTCTGAGGCGGAGAGAGACAGAAGGCAGAAGAACCCGGAGAAGGTTGTATTAAGGATCTCACTGAACTCTGAGGCTGCTTCGCTAGCATGCCTCTTGGACTCTTGGCTCCCTCCCTCCCTCCTGGTCTAACCTCTCAATTTTCCATTTTCTGCCCACTCCTTCCCTGCCGCCTTGCCTCCCTCTGCTCCCTTCCCAGCCCCCAGGGACCCTCTGGTCCCCCCACATTCCTGAGAACCCCTCTGCTGGGCTTTTGAGGTCATGGTCCTCCACCCCCGGGTTGACCCTGGCCCACTGCGGTAGAGGGCAGGGTCTCTGGACGCTGTTTATTGTGAATCTGAGTGTGCCTCAGTTTCCCAGCTACATCAGGGTGCTGCTGTGCACGCTCAAACCACTCGGCCCCATGCCTGGCACGTGATCAGTGACTACTGTTAGCCTTTGCTGTTAGTGATTACTTGGCCCTTCCTGCCGGGCCCTCTGGCTCCCCACTTCGATTTCCAGGACCCTTCCTGCCGGGCCCTCTGGTTGCCCATTTCAGCCAGGTTTCCGGCTTCCCGGAAAAAAAACCGTTCTCCCTTGGTCGAGAGCAGTGTTTCTCAATTTTGTTTTTTATTACTGCCCTCCCAAGAAGCCTCCTTAGACATGTTTTGTTTTCAATTGCCTTCCTCTCCCATGCAATTTTAATACCACGGATACACTATATATCTGTTCACGTACGGTGGCCCTTTGGAGGGCTGTAAACCACTGTCATGTCGACGATTTTCACTCCTCAAGAACCTCTGCTTTTACCGCCCGGGGAGCATTTTACCCGGTTGAGAAGGCATGGTCTAAATCAGTGCTTCTCCACCGAGGGCCAGCTCTGATCCCCGCCCCTCCCCGCCAGGGACACTCGGCGATACCTGAAGATGTTTTTGGTCATCACAACGTGGCGGTGGTGGTGGGCACCACGGGCATCTGGTGGGCAAAGGCTGGGAATGCTGCCACACATCGTACAACACCAGGACGCCCCCTCCCCCCACAACAAGGAATGGCTCAGCCCAAATCGTCACTAGTGTCTACGCGAGAATTTCTGCTCTAATGGATGACCCTAGGAGCTCGATCAGGCAGAAGAAATATTTCGGGTTTAAATTTCCACTGGCCGCCGAGCCCCAAATTCTGGCCACTCCTGCCCAAGCCCTTGTCCCCCAGAGACTCAAGGGTCCGACCGCCACAGCGTGGCCTTGACCCGTTAAATATAAGAAAGCAAAACCCCTATAGACATTTGGTCAGGGCTTTCCCGATGTGATCAGACCAGCCTGCCTCCTCTTAACCCTGTCCCTACTCAAGTCTGTTACAGACCATGCGGTTCTTCCTTCAGGGACTTCTCATTAACTCTACACAAAGTCCCCAGTGAGCCAGGTGGCCTACGAGACCGTGTAATACCTGGCCCCTTCCTGCCTTTCCAAACTCGTCTCTCTCAGCCTGAGGCTTCTGCTCAGCCACGAAGGTTTTCCCCAGGGGCTGGAACCCAACGATTCCATTTGTCTCTGGAGATGTTATCCGTCCTGCTCTTTGGATCACTCTTGGCTGCTCCCTGCTCTTCCCTTGCCCCTTCAGGTCATGCTTTCAATACCACTCCTGAGAGAGGACCTCCCCACCCACAAATGTCCCCAGCACACCACCTTACCCCCCGTCCTTTCTTATCCTGCTCAATTCTCTCCCTTCACATAATTTACCCCAATGCATTACCATCTATTTGCGCATGCCTACTTACTTAACGCCTGATCCCCCAACCAGACCATGAACTCTACAACGTGGGAGACCTCCCGATACCCCAGGCCAGCACACAGGAGACGCTTACTAAGTATTTGTTGACTGGCTGAACTACAGGCATTTCCCTAGGACTCTGTTCACCTCTAACTGCGTGCGAAAACATTTCTAGAAAGTGGGTTGAGGCGCCTCGCTTCTGCAGAGGTATCGCCTAGGACTTTCTGCCTTACATCTACTAAATTAAAAAAGAAGAAGAAAGGCTCCAAACAAACCCCAAAGTCACCCTGGAAACAAAAAACCCCTCCCGCCCACTGCAGACAAACGATAAACACAGCTGGTGTATCTTCACATGTGTGAGATCAACAGATACGTTCCGTGTTATCCATATCCCTGCTGACCGAGAAAAGCCAGTGGTCAACTGCAGGACGTCAAGGACCCACAAAAGCCAGTGGTCAACTGCAGGACGTCAAGGACCCACTTTGCCGTTGCTGAGGGTGTCAACCAATATCTGGCAGAGAGACCCGCCTCTTCTAGAACGTGGACTGTTCCTGCCTTCTGAATTAGAAAACTACATCCCCCTCAGAGTAAGAAATGAGCCCAGGGCGCTAATACAGCTGGGCGTAGGAGACCCACACGCTCCACCTTGTCATGCGAGGCGATCATGCAGCAACGGGTGTCGGGGGGGGGGGCTGACAATGGGGACCCCATTCGGTCTCCTTGTTCCCCCACATTCTGCTTCCACGTGATGTACAGCGGTAAATCACATCTGGCCTTAGGGGCACGTCTGTCGTGGCCCGTCACTAGGACGCCTCTGGGCCAGCAACCTTCTTCTCTGCAGACACAGGGCTTGCCACAAAATTTAGCTCGCTTTCTTGCACACAGGACCCCGAACATGCTTACTGGACAGAATTTAATTCCTTCTCTGGTGGGGGACCAGACCATGGTTGCAAGGACCGAACGTGGCAGCACAGACATGCCATAAAGGAGATGGCAGAATCAACAAGCGAAGGGAAGAAGGAGAGGTGGTCCCTGCCCCTGCCCTTCGATGGGGCTGTCTAATCCACGCAAGCTGCGGGGTGGAACCTTCTCTAATGTACAGGCTGTATTTTCCACAAATGCTATAACTGTCTATCCCATTCCACATGCACTTTTGGAACGTGACCTGGACATCCTGCCCATCAAGAAGCGGGATCTTCTCTTCTTGAGCCCAGGGCTTCCCCGAATGGAAACTACGATAGAAATGACACTACGTGATTTCGGCGGCAAGGTCATAAAAGGTGATACAACTTCCACCTGGCTCTTTAAAGATGCTCTTGGAACCCAGCACCGCGATGTCAAATGGCCCAAAGGAGCCCATCCAAGAGACCACCCGGAGAGGCCACGTGGAGATGTTCTACGTGACAGCCAAGCTCAGGTTTCAGGTGACAACCAATATCAGCTGCCAGACATGTTAGTGAACATTCCAGATGATTCCAACTCTCATCCTTTAAATCCTTCCAGCGGATGCCCCAACCATCGTGGAACGGAGACAAACTATCCCCACTGTATTAGTTTCCTTGGATTGCCGTAACAAAGACCTCAAACTGGTGGCTGAAAACAAAAGAAATACGTTGACTCATAGTTCTCTTCCGAATGAGGTCAATTCGCAGGTACTGGGAGTTATGACTTCAACATATCTTTTGGTGGGGGCGGGGGGCACAATTCATACCCTGTGTGTCACTGGATACTCTCCTGGATACCCAGAAGAGATAATAAAATGTCTGTTGTTATTTTAATTTTTTTTTTCAACGTTTATTTACTTTTTGGGACAGAGAGAGACAGAGCATGAATGGGGGAGGGGCAGAGAGAGAGGGAGACACAGAATCGGAAGCAGGCTCCAGGCTCTGAGCCATCAGCCCAGAGCCCGACGCGGGGCTCGAACTCACGGACCGCGAGATCGTGACTTGGCTGAAGTCGGACGCTTAACCGACTGCGCCACCCAGGCGCCCCTCTGTTGTTATTTTAAGCCATTTATTTTGGGGCTGTTGGTCATACACTTAGAACTTGAACATCAACCAATTCCCTCCAACCCATCTACCTCTTCTGTCTTCTGGTTCTCAAGAAATTGTGTGTCCCACTTTCCCCCCCACCCCGGGTGCAGATCTCTTCCCATCTCAACAGCTTTCCTAGAGTTTGTCATAGCTGCTGGGTCTCTTTAAGTAGGCTGAGCATCTTCAGAGGGCATCCCCACCCCTCAGAGCAAGCCTCAAAGCTGCCCCTGTGCCCTCTAACGCTGGCAGCCACCCTAATTTGTTCCAGACCCGCGGCATGCTTCTAGGATGACTGTCCCTTGATAACTTCCCCCAAAAAAGAGCTCCGAATTTATCACATCCATTCCAAGCCCGAAGAACTGGCTGATTTTCTGGGCGAGAAAACAAAAAAAGGACAACTTTGGGGGAAAAAAGAGAAGACGATAGCTCTTCCCTGAATGTGCACACTCCTCTCACCTCTTTTACATCAACAGGATGGACCTTTATCATTTCCTACCTGGGTGTCCTTGTGGGGGGGGAATGGAGTTGGAATGCACCTCAAAAAGGTTTAGAAGAGTCTAAATGCAAATTTTGAAAAGTATGCGAGGTTTTAATTCTTTCTATTCCTGTCGCATAGAGGAAGCACGGAGTTGCATTTCTAAGCTTGAGTATTTTAAAATTTATGGAGTTGTCAAATGCACAATATATTTCCCGTTTAGATTTTCAAAAGGACAGAGAATTAATTACAAAATAGTCCAATGGGAAGCCATTTCATACTCTGTGAAGCAGACAGTGGCTACATGTGGCTGTCAGCTAGAAGTGCCCACACGTGGGCGAAGGGACGGACAGTGGCTGCAAAGTTGAGGGTCCCAATTGGCAAATCCAGCCCCCCTATTTCCACCTAGGCTTCTTTTCCCCAAACGAAGTCATTTAAATAAGAGCTTCCGCAATAATACAGGCCATTTGCATATGCAAAGTTTTCTTGCTGAGAAAACTAAAGTGTAACACTTAGGATAAACGACCTTCTAGGAAAAATGGTTTCAATTAGGGAGAGCCCCCAGCACAAACCTTCCAGAGTCAGAATATGATCAAGAGAGGTCAGAGAGGCTTTCATGCCTGAATCTGGACTCCTCAGTGGGGACAACAGCTCAGGGATGAGTTGCCTTATCCTGAGGACCTTTAAGTGCAGCCAGCCCACCCAAGCACCATACTGCAGAATGCACGGGAAAGCCCGCCCAGGGCACCAGATCTCACCCGCCTCCGGCAGTCCTCCAGGATTTCTCTGTGCATCGCTTGCCCCATCCATCATCTCTCTCTCTGGTCTTTCTGGAACTCCAGTTCTCTGGCTACAAACTCCAGCCCTGATTCCTGCTCACATCCCCTACCTCAACATTTTAGTGAGTATTCAGGCTCTCTTCCCACTGCCTACTTTCCTGGTCCTGGAAGCAGCCAGATTTTCAGGCCCAAAACAGCCCTGGTCCCAAGCAACTGACAAAAGGATGCCCCCCCCCTTGGCATCCTATCAAGGAAAAAGGGGATGAAACATGGGACATTTCCTAGACAAGCTCTTGTAGATGGATAATGTGGGTCTGCCTAACAGGCCATACACAGGGCAGCAAATCCCTAAAAAGCCCCCAAATATTCGACCACTTTCCTGCTGAAGCCTTGAAATGTAAGCATTTGCAATGGTGCTCTCTCAAGGCTGAAGCACATCACGGTGCCCTGGGTACATTTACAGACATCTCACCCAACTATGGGACCCAGAGCTGAATGGAGTGGCTCAGGACCCTAGGACTGTCCCTTGAGCCATGGCATTTAACGAGCTCACATGGTACAGGGAACAAATCAGTGACATCCTACGTCGAATGGGGACAGGTTGATTCCCACCCCCCTTTCTGCGGAAATAATGGAAAATGGCAACAAACACACCGGGCCAGGATGCCACTTTCCAGTCCCCTGCCCCGGAGACACAGAGCTATAAATCACCCACATCACTGACGTCCCAACTGGAGAGGATGGTGTAAATTCAGGTTCACATTTATAGAGAATCAAATTATTGCTTTATTCCCAGGGAGATGAATGAGAGTGACAGACTTTTCGGAGTTGTAAAAATAGATGGATGCTTCCTATAAAATAACTCACAGACGCCTACAATAATTTACAATAGATCTGGCAGCCTGGGAGCAGGCAAGTGGAATCTCCGGCAGAATACCACACCATTTTCCAGTGGTAGAGTAAATGGTTTGGCTATTATGATAATACATTTCAGCACAGCAAATATATCTCCCCTTAATAGAAATACATTAGACACCATTTATAAAAATATCAACATCGCGGTTCTGTTTCTCGAACTATAACTTAGACATAAATATAACACAATTTATGGATGAGGAAATCCAATTTCATGCTGTTTCAAACACATTTTTGTTTATTACATAACTACACTTCTCTATATATGAGATAGTGTATCACATGAAATAGATGTATGGGCATGGGATCTATTTGTGTGTCTACACGGGAATTATGGACATCGTATCGACTCCAAACGGAATGACTCTCTGATCTGTACTGTATACGGACAACATTCTGAGCACCTACTATATGATGACATTGGGGTATAATCTGCAGCTTTCACGGCTACCCAGAGGGTGGATGGATGAGGCTCTGGATGAATAAATACACCAAGCAACAGGTGAGCAAAGCCACAAAGAGCTCCACAGTCGGATAGATTGGGGTAGAGTTCTGCTTGCTCTATTTATGAGCTGTGAGATCTCAGACCAATTAGTTGGCTTCTGCCCATCCTCGTATCATCTGTAAAACGGAATCGATAATGGCTACTTCACAGATCTGTCATGAAGACTGACTAACCTGATGTTTATAAAGTGCCTAGCACGGTGTCTGGCCCAGTGTTATGCCAATCGACGGCGGGATGATTTTTAGGTGCTTCCCTCTCCTATGTCAATGCAATGACATTCGTGGACACCCATTCTCAAGTCCACCACCCCCTTGCTTATCTTCTCAGGCACCACGAATACAGATTAGCTATGGTGCAAACACGCACCACGCGATGAAGGATACGGAGGAGGCCTGTGGGCTTTTCTCCCTGGTGTCCATTCTGTTCCCTCCCTCCACTCACTGATGACGGTCATGCTCTGTTCCCCCTTTTAGAGCTCCGGGGGCCCTGTTTTTTACCCCGGTACGGGCTATTTCTCCTCTCTGACATAGTTCTCGTACGTGAGGATTTAATTTAGCTTTGACAGTCAAGAAGATGCTTTGGGGGGGAGGGGCTCAGTGTTCTTTTTATGCCTGGCAGTTCTCGAATTTTTTTCCCAACGCTCTAGCAGTAATAATGATGATGATGATAACAGTGACAGACCCCCCTTCTCATTGGATCCGTAAGCTCAGCCACAAGGAAGGTGGGCTGGGGCAGATTTACTACAAAATGAATCCACGTGAAGCGGCTGTCCCGACTCGCAGCTCCTCTGGCAGTAAGCGTTGCCGGGCACCAGAGCCAGAAAGGCCGAGAGGGTGCTGGAGAGAAATCAGCCCGAACACTGTGTTTGGTGCACGCTGCCGTGACTATACGCAGGACTGCCAAAATTTCCTAGGGGTGTTTAGAGCGCTTTTATTCTTAACCGTCAAAGCTTGGAAACGACCAAGATGTCTTTCTTGAACAAGTAAACTGTGGTACATCCAGACAATGGACTTCTATTCGGCTCTGAAAATAAATTCCGACTCTACGATTCCAACTGCATGTACTATATGTACAATTCCAACTACATGACATTCTGAAAAAGGCAAAACTATGTACAGGGTAAAAAGATCAGTGGTTGCGAGGGACCGGGGGACAAGGGAATAAAGAGGCAGAGCACGGAAGATTTTTAGGGCAGCGAAAATACTCTGTATGACGCTAAATGATGGATACACGTCATTATACATTTGTCCAAACCCACGAAACGTACACCCAGAGAAAATGATGATATAAACAGCAGATTTGGGGTAATAATGATGTATCAATGTAGGTTCGTCAAGGGTAACGGACGTACCACTCTGGTGAGGGATATTGAAATGGGAGAGGCTATGTATGTGTGGGGGCAGTGGGTATATGGAAAATCTCTGTACCTCTCTGTCAATTTGACTCTGAGCCTAAAGTTGCTGTAAACAAAATTTTCAAGCCAAAACTTTAGGTCAAATGACTCCAACCAACTGATTTGTCAAGGCTAAAAGAGAAAAGCAAGTGAACTCTACTGCCCATTGCCATACAGTGCTGACATCCTTTATCAAGAATGTGAAAACAAACCACAAAGAAGTATCAAGTTTCACTCAGTTAACTAGCTAGCTGGCATTCTTATTTTGAAACCATTATTTATACAGTTGTAGAACCATGCAAACAAGAAATTACATCAATAGGAACCAAGTCTTTCAGTAAAAGAGAAGTATAAAAGCAAAGAAGCAAAAACCCTGTAATCATAAACTTGAATTAGAAATAGGAGCATGAGGGGCGCCTGCATGGCTCAGCCAGTTGAACATTTGACCGTTGGTTTTGGCTCAGGTCATGGTCTCGCTGTTTCATGAGTTCAAGCCCCGCATCAGGCTCTGGGCTGGCAGCCCTTTTGGGCTCTCTCTCTCCCTCTCTCCCTCTGCCCCTCCCCAACTTGCATTATCTCTATGTCTCTCAAAATAAATAAATAAACAAAAATTCTTAATATTAGTACGAACCCATGATCTACATTTCTCAGTCTATGAAACTCAATATTGTCTAGCTTTGCTCATTGAAAAGGCAACACAGTGATACTCCAACAGCAATGGGCACCCTGACTAATAGGTTGGATACCAAAGTCTTACTATTTCCCATTGGAAGGAAATAGGGCTTCTTGTAGAAATGGCTGATTCCAGGTCAGGGATGAGAAATATACAAAATGAGACCAAAACTGAGAAAGCTCGGCAAAGTGGGTGTTCAAATCTCTTGCTAATTTTCCCTCACGATTTTTAAGATTTGTCATATAGAATCTGGGTAAAATTCCTTTCTCAGATACACACACTGTGAATATTTTCCCCAGTGTGTGGATTTGTTTACGCATTTTTTTAATTTTTTTTTAATGTTTATTTTTATTTATTTTTGAGACAGAGAGAGACAGAGCATGAACAGGGGAGGGGCAGAGAGAGAGGGAGACCCAGAATCCGAAACAGGCTCCAGGCTCCGAGCTGCCAGCACAGAGCCCGACGCGGGGCTCGAACTCACGGACCGTGAGATCATGACCTGAGCCGAAGTCGGACGCTTAACCGACCAAGCCACCCAGGCGCCCCTTACGCATTTTTAATGGTATGCTTTGATTAGCTGACGTTTTAAATTTTGATTAAGTCTCATTAATCACTTAAAAAATTGTTAGTGTCTTTTTGTGTCCAGTCCAAAATAGTATTGCCTACCTGAATATATTCTCTTAGGTTTTCTCCACGGGTTTTATGGCTCATAGACCTAAATGTAAAAGCTGGAACCATAAAGCTTCTAGAAGAAACAGAGCAGAAAGTGGATAGACAAACTACAGATTGGAGAAAAATATTCAGAGTACGTATATACGAAGTTAGTATCCACTATACATATAATGAACCTCTACAAGTAAACAATAAAATAGCACAATGTTTTAAAAATGGCCGAAAGAAGATACACAAATTACCCAAAAGCACAAGAAAAGCTGCTCAGTGTCATCAGCCATGAAGGAAATGTAAATTAAAAACACACTGAGGTACGGCTTCAAACCTATTAGATTTGTTAAAATAAACACTGACAACAGCAAATACTGATACAGATGTGACACCCTTGAAACTCTCATACAGGGCTGGTGGGAGTGGTAAATGACACTTTGGAGACCTGTTTGGTGGTTTCTTAAAAAGTTAAATATACATCTTCCCTATATTCCAGCTATTCAATTCCTAGGTATCTCCCCAAGACAAACCAGAACATATGTCCAAAAATGACTTTCTCATGAATAATCATAACAGATGCAAATTGGAAACCAACCCACTATTCCTCAGAAAATAGGAGGGAAATGAATGAAGAAATTTATCATATATTCACACAGTAGATACCTCTCGGCAATAAGAATGAAGGAGTTGCTGACAAATAAAACGGCGAGGAGGAATGTTAAAAACTTTACTCGTGTTGAAAGAGTAAAGTATGTAAGATACGATCCCCTTTATGTGAAGTTCTCAGACACAAACAAGTCGCAGAAATCAGAAAATGGTTGCCTGGACGATGCGGCGTAGGGTAGCGGTGGGAAATGATAGGAAAGGGGCAAAGGGGGCCTTTTTCAGGCAAGGGGAATGTTCGATATCGGGTTTTGGGAGGTGATTATAGGGAGGTATACAACTGTAACATCCATCACACTGCAGACTAAAAGTCTGTGTATTTTGGGGTCACTTGGGTGGCTCAGTTGGTTAAGCTTCCAACTTGGGCTCAGGCCATGATCTCATGGTTCGTAGGTTCGAGCCCCTGTGTCGGGTTCTGTGCTGACAGCTCGGAGCCTGGAGCCTGCTTCGGATTCTGTGTCTCCCTCTCTCTCTGCCCCTCCCCGCTCACACTCTGTCTGTCTGTCGGTCTCTCTCTCTCAAAAATAAATAAATATTTTTAAAAATTTGTGTATTTTATTGTATTAAATAATACCTCAACAAAAACATATATATATAATGGGGAAACAAATCAATAATGACTGTAATGGATTTAGACACATTATGTATATATATATATATATATATATATATACACACATATTATGAGTCCATAATATTACTGGGGGAGAAAGACCCCACTCCCCACTGGTCATCTTTGGGGGTTGCTATGGCACCAATTCATTATTCTACAAAATGTTTAAATAAAAGGAACGAATTAAGCATTTACCCTGCCCTTCCTATTTGAACTGTATTTCTGAGTATCCAAATAGTTGATGAGGGAAGGTTCCTTTTAAATAGAATTACAGCTTATAAACGCAGAATTAATGTAGAATTTACAAATCACCATTTTGTAGGCCTTAATGAAATAATGGATCTAGGCAATGATCATTACTGGCTACTAAAACCTTTATGAAAGGTCGATGAGGAACTTTTATAATGGATGAATTAGGTTGACAATACACAAAGCCACTGCTGAAACTCAACATCACAAAATGTGATAAAAACTTGATAAAGTTTAATTTATAAATTAGGCACAGTGAGAGATTAACAGGAAGAACTACTAATAACTTTAATAATTATAATATACTGTAATAAAAGTTATGTGAATGTGGTCTCTCTCAAAATATCTGATCGTATGGCACTCACCCTTCTTTCTTGCGAAGATGTGAGATGATAAGACGCTTACGTGATAAGATGAAGTGAGCTGACCGATGTAGGCACTGTGACATAGCGTTCGGCTACTACTGACCTCCTGATGACGATAAGTCAGGAGGGTCACCTGTTCCTGGACCACAGTTGACCATGAATAACGGCATCCACAGAAAGCGAAACCCCAGTTAAGGGGGGACTATCGCACAGCTTAGAGAAAATGGTGATCAGAAGGAACACATTAAAGGCAATAAGAAGTGGGGCGCCTGGGTGGCGCAGTCGGTTAAGTGTCCGACTTCAGCCAGGTCACGATCTCGCGGTCCGGGAGTTCGAGCCCCGCGTCGGGCTCTGGGCTGATGGCTCGGAGCCTGGAGCCTGTTTCCGATTCTGTGTCTCCCTCTCTCTCTGCCCCTCCCCCGTTCATGCTCTGTCTCTCTCTGTCCCAAAAATAAATAAACGTTGAAAAAAAAAAATTAAAGGCAATAAGAAGAATCAATCTTCCAAACCCAGATTGTGCAAAACTTTCCTGGACAAAGGACTTGGTGTCTTCGACAAATGAATGATATGAGAATAATAAAGGTAGGGAATGTTCTAGCAACTGTAAGTGTGTGTGTGTGTGTGTGTGTGGGCGGGGAGGTGGTGCGGACAGAGACATTCTCAACAGAATGTTGAGAAATATTCTTGAGAAACATGGCCTGGGTATTGAGTTTTACTAAATGTAATTTTATGTTGAGCCTGTGATGAAAAAGTTCTTTTTATGTTAAGCAATGCACTCTAAAGTTTTTACAGCTGAATGACAAGACGTCTGGGGATTTGCATTCAGAAAGCTGAGGGGCAGTAACTGAAAAACACATAGCGAAATGTTGATATTTGTTGAAACTAAATGATTAGTACATTTGGATTCATTAGACCGTTCTATTTTTGTGTATGTTTCAAATTTTCCATAATAAAATCTTGAATTAAAATAAAAGAAATTAACATAAAATGTAATGACTGAGTTCTTCATTCTCCAATTTGTTCTGAGGGGGAAAAATAGCAAGAGACAAAATAATCAACACCCCCTCATCCACTCACGGTGGGATTCCCAGCACATACAAAATTAGCGTTAAAAATTTTTAGCAACTCTATGGAGGCCATTTTCTTCTACAACCGACACCACATTGCTGGCTGTCCTTTGGAAGGTCTCTTGAGGTGTGTGTGCATGTACACGTGGGTGTGTGTTTTCAGCTTTCTACATATATGAGCTTATTTTTCATCTTTAAGGGGATGGTGATACATTTGAATAGAGATAGCAGAGTGAGCCTGCTATCTAATGCCATAAACTGCTTAAATTAACTTTCTCCTGCTCTTTCCATGCCCTATAAAGCACTATCCTGCCCCATGGTGAGAATATCACCCAGCAGTGATAAGAGCAAGGTGTCATTGCAGATTTTAAATCTTTACAGGTAGGTGGCTCCTTGGCTGTTGCTCTGATAGTTTGTGGGGGCCTCACCATCTCCTTTTGGGAGGTCCCATAGAAACAAGCATGGTGGGACTGGAGGAGAGCCAGGAAACTCATGTACTTGGGTGAAATTAGAGTATGGAGCAGAGATATAAACACTCTAAACATCCTGAAAAAACTAAAATCTTTTCCCAAAAATATGCAGTTAAAAAAATCTTTCCATGTGTTTGCTGGCCATCTGTAATGTCTTCTTTGGAAAAATGTCTATTCAGGTCCTCTGCCCATTTTTTGATCAGATGATTTGCTTTTTTGGTGTTGACTTGTAGGAGTTCTTTATACATTTTGGGTATTAACCTCTTACTGGATATATCGTTTGAAAATACCTTCTCCCATCCAGTAGGTTCTGGCCATTTACAGCCATATGTAATATTATGCCATTACAAGAGGGCACAATGCTAAGTGAACTCAGTCAGTCAGAGAGAGAAAGACAAACACCGTGGGATTTCACGCGCATGCGGAATTTAAGAAACAAAACAAACAAAATAAAAAAGAGACAGGGGCGCCTGGGTGGCTCAGCTAAGTGACTAACTTAGTTTCGGCTCAGGTCATGATCTCACGGCACATGAGTTCGAGCCCCTCACTGGGCTCTGTGCTGACAGCATGGAGGCTGCTTGGGATTCTCTCTCTCCCTCTCTCTCTCTCTCTCTCCCCTTCCCCTTCTTGCCCATGCACATGTGTGTGTATGCTCACTCTCTAAATGAATGAATGAATGAATGAATGAATGAATAAATAAATATTTTTAAAAAATAAAAAAGAGACAAACAGAATACCAGACTCTTAAATATAGAGAACAAACTGGGGGCTGCCCAGAGGGGAGGTGGGCAGGGGGATGGGCGAAATAGAGAAAGGGGGCCAAGAATACACTTATCGTGATGAGCCCTGAGTAATGTATGGAAATTGTTGAATCATTACACGATACACCTGAAATTAATAGGACACTGCATGTTAATTACATTTCAATAAAAACAACAATAGTAACACACTATTTTCCTAACTCTTCGATAAGCCACTGGCTCAAACCACAAAAGGAGTCACCCTGCCCCAGCTCCTGTAGGTCAGCCCACGCCTAAAGCACCTCACAGACCCCGAGGGCCACAGTGAACACCCTGCACTTGTGCTGGAACCTACCCCCCGCCAACCAACTCACACTCTTGGCTGGGACCCCATCCTACTCCCGCGTTCCCTTTGACATCTCACTACCGGGTCACAGACCACTGCGTTTTTAAACCCCCAACATTTTTAAAATGGAACTCCTCGAGTCTCCACCCGTGGACCTTCCTCTGTGCCAGTGTTCACGACGTGAATCCGCCCAGGTGCCGGGAAAGCCGGGAAGCCTCCTTCACGCTCGCCTCTCATTCATTCCTAAGGTTCGGCCACCCACCAGGTGCTGTTATACCTCCCCAGTGGTGTTCAGCTCCCCACCTCCTCCCCATGCCTCCTGTCCCTAGGACCAACTCTGGGTGATTACAGGTGGCCTTCTCTCGCCTGCCATGAGCTCACTCTCCCGGGTTCTCTCCTATTCTGTGCCCCCTTCTTAGTCTCCTTTCCAGCTGCTCCTTTCACGCCTTAAATGTTGATTTTTTTTTTTTCTGGACTTCTGTCCTATCCTTTCTTGTCTTTCTCTATACAACCTCTTCCTTCTAGCGACTTCGAATGTGATCCCTGGACCGAAGATGCCCAGGCAATCCCCCCCCACCACCCGACTCAGGCCTAGGCCTCTCTTCCTTGGCATGATCCCTACAGAGCCAACAACCTGCTGGATGAACTCGAGTGTTTCAGAAACTGAACAGAACGCACTGCCTTTCTGCTTCTCCAAAACCTCCTCCGGTGGTGTTCCTTATGTCAGAGTAGCAAGGGCATTTCCTGGTTGCTCAAGCTAGTAACGTGGGAGTCAGCCCCACCCCCACACTTTCCGCCATTTCCTTCAGATACTCAGCCCTCCTCATACGCTTTCTGAATCTGCCCATTTCTCTCCCACTGCTCCAACCAACCATAGTCCAAGCTCCCGCACTGAGGCTTTCTTCCTCTGAATCTAACTCAGGTTTACAATCCATTTTCCACACGGCAGTCGTAATGATCCTTTACTAAAAAAAAATAGTTGGGGGCGCCTGGGTGGCTCAGTCGGTTAAGCGTCCGGCTTTGGCTCAGGTCATGATCTCGCGGTTCGTGAGTTCAAGCCCCGCGTCGGGCTCTGTGCTGACAGCTCAGAGCCTGGAGCCTGTTTCGGATTCTGTGTCTCCCTCTGTCTTTCTGACCCTCCCCCGTTCATGCTCTGTCTGTCTCAAAAATAAATAAACGTTTAAAAAAAATAGTTGGATGATCTCACTTCCTTTAAATCTCTTCAAAGGAGCTGGGTGATGGGTACGTGGGACCACACACACACACACACACACACGTGTGTGTATGTGTATGTGTATATATCTTTTTTATTTTTCAAAAACATTTTTTTTCAAAATGTTCACACTGGTCCTTAAAGAAAAGCCAAATTCTTACTTACAAGAGTATTTCCCTCTCAGGATTCCAAACCTTTGCACATACTACTCTAACTAAAATATCATTTCTCTCTGTTAAGTCACTTAATTGAGGTATGACTGACATATAAAAAGCTGTACACATTTAATGTATACAACTTGATGAGTCTGAAGATATGTATATACCTGTGGAACCATCACCACAACCTATGCTAGAAACATATCACCTCCAAAATTTCCTGCCACATTCTTAATTATTACTAATTAATTACTATTATTAATTCTTATTACTGTTAGTATCATGGTTATTATTTTGTGATAAAAACACTTAAATCAGGGGCACCTGCGTGGCTCAGTCAGTTGAGCACCCGACTCTTGATTTTGGCTCAGGTCATGATCTCACGGTTCACGGGATCGAGCCCCACATCAGGCTCTGTGCTGACAGTGAGAAGCCTGCTTGAGATTCTCTCTCTCCCTCTCTCTCTGCCCCTCCCCAACTCAGGCACAGGTGTGCTCCCTCTCTCTCAAAATAAATAAACTTAAAATAAAAGAATCCTTGGGGCACCTGGTGGGCTCAGTCAGTTAGGTGTCCAACTCCTCATTTCGGCTCAAGTCAAAATCACAGTTCGTGGGATCGAGCCCCCCCCCGTGTTGAGCTCTGTGTTCTCCCAAAGTAAATAAACATTTAAAAGATAAAAATAAAGTACACAAGGTAAAAAAAAAAAAAAGAGAACACTTAAATCATACGATCATCAACAGATGCAGAAAAAGTATCTGACCAAATGCTGTTCATGGTAAAAAATCTAAACACATTAGGTACAGAAGAAACGTGCCTCAACATAATAAAGCCCGTATATAATAAGCCCACAGCTAATATCATACTCAATAGTGAAAGGTTGAAATCTTTTCTTCTAAGGGCAGAAACAAGACAAGTGTGCTCAGTCTCACCTCTCCCATTCAACCACTGAAAGTCCCTGCAAAAGCCATCGGTCAAGAAAAAGAAATACAAGGCATCCAAATTGGAAAGGAGGTAGCGAAAGTTTCTCTGTTTGCAGATGACACGATTTTATGTATAGAAAAAACTAAAGACTCCACCAAAAAAAAAATGTTAGATCTAATCAATCAATTCAGTAAAGTTCTAGGATACAGAATTAACAGGGAAGAATGAGTAGAATTTCTATACACTAACAATGAAATCCAAAAAACATAAAGTAAACAATCCCATTTGCAATAGCATCAAAAGCAATAAAATACTTAGGAATAAACTTAACCAAGGCGGCGAAAGATCTCTACTCTGAAAACTTTAAGACGCTGAGGAAAGAAACCGATGAAGACACAAATAAATGAAGATATATCCCCCATTCATGGATTGAAAGAATTAATATTGTTAAATTGTTCATACTACCAGGGGCACCTGGGTGGCTCAGTTGGTTAAGTGTCTGGCTTCAGTTCAGGTCATGATCTCATGGTTTGTGGGTTCGAGCCCCGTGTCAGGCTCTGTGCTGACAGCTCAGAGCCTGGAGCCTGCTTTGCATTCTCTCTCTTTCTCTCTCTCTCTCTCTGCCCCTCCCCCACTTGTTCTCTCTCTCTCTTTGTCTCTCTCAAAAATTAATAAACATTAAAAAAAACGTTGTTCATACTGCCAAAAGCCATCTATAGAGTCAATGCAATCCCTATCAAGATTCCAATGGCATTTTTTGCAGAAGCAGAAAAAATCATACTAAAATTTATATGGAACCAAAGACCGCAAACAGCCCAAACAATCCTGAGAAAAAAGTTCAGAGAGAAAGCATCACATTTCCTGACTTCAAGCTATGCTATAAAACTATAGCAGTCAAAACAGTGTGATACTGGCATGAAACAGATCATGGAAAAGATCGAGAGCCCGGAAGTAAACCCCAACATATATAATCACCTAATATTTGACAAGGGAGCTGAGAATACTCAAAAGAGAAAAGGTCGTCTCTTTAAATAAATGGTGCTGGGAAAGTTAGATATTCACGTGTCATAAAATGGAACTAGCCACCTGGCTTACACCCCTCACAAAAATTAACTGAAGATGTAAGCCTCAGAACCATGAAACTTCTAGAAGAAAACAGAAGAAAAGCTCTCTGACATGGGTCTTGGTAATGATATTTTGGATTTGATGCTTACAGCACAAGGGACACAATAGAAAATAAAGTGGGGCTACGTCAAACCAAAAAGATTCTGCACAGCAAAATAAACAATCAACAAAGTGAAAAGACAACCTATGGAAGTATTTGCAAACTACATATATGATAAGGGGTTAATATCCAAATTTATAAAGAACTCCCACAATTCAATAATAAAAAAATACATCAATAAATGGCAAAAGGCCCGAACAGACATTTTTCCAAAGAAGATACACGAAAGGCCAACAGGTGCATGAAATGATGATCAATGTCACCCGTCGTTCGAGAAATGCAAATCAAACCGCCACGAGCTATCACCTCCTGCCTGTGAGAATGGTCATCATCAAAAAGACAAGAGATAGCAAGAGTCGGAGAGGATGTGGTGAAAAGGGAACCCCTGTGCACTCCTGGTAGGAAGGTAAATTGGTGCAGCCACTACGGAAAACAGTATGGAGGATGCTCAAAGAAATGAAGAACAGAATGACCATATGATCCGGCAATTCCACTTTGGGGAATGTATCCAAATGGAATGAAAACACGAACTTGAAGAGATACATGAACCCTCATGGTCGTAGCAGCAGTACTTACAACAGCCAAGACGTGGAAACAACCTAAGTATTCATCACCAGATAAATGAATAAAGAAGTTGAGATATATATATATATATATGGAATATTATTCAGCCATTAAAAAAAAACAACGTGGAAATCCTGCCATTTGTGTCAACATGGATGGACCTTGAGGGCATTATGCTACATAACATAAGTCAGACAAAGACTGCGTGATCTCATTTATATGCAAAATCTAAAAACAAACAAACAAGCAAACAAACTCTTAGAAAAAGAGATCAGATTTGTGGTTACTAGAGGTAGGGGAAGGGGTGAGGGGGAAAGGTGGTCAAAAGGTACAAACTTCCAATTATACGGTAAGTATTGCGGCGCCTGGGTGGCTCAGTGCATGGAGCATCTGACCTTGGCTCAGGTCATGTCTCAAGGTCCATGAGTTCAAGCCCCGCATCAGAAATGTGTGCTGACAGCTCGGAGCCTGGAGGCTGCTTCAGATTCTGTGTCTCCCCTTCTCTCTGCACCTCCCCTGCTCATGCTCTCTCTCTCTCTCTCTCTCACATTAAAAAAAGATATTAAAAATAAAGCTGCATCCAATTATAAGATAAGTTTGTACTAGGGATGTAACAAGTACAGAACGATGACTATAGTTAACACTTCTAGGATTTATATGAAAGTTGTTAGTTAAGGGAGTAAATCCTAAGAGCTCTCAACATGAGGAACTTTTTTTTTTGTTTTCTCTTTTTATTGTACCTATATGAGATGGTGGATGCTAACTAAATTTAGTGCAGTGATCGTGTCACAAAATATATAATTCAAACTATCATACTGTACAACTTAAATGTATACAGTGACATAGGTCAAGTCTATCTTAATAAAATAAGCTAATTAAATTTAAAAAACACAAGGTATACCCTCTTAGCAAATACTTAAGTATACAGTACAGTATTTTGTCAATGTTTATTTATTTTTTGAGAGAGAGAGGAGAAAGAGGGAGAGAAAGAGAGAGAGAGGGAATATAAGCGGGGGAGGAGCAGAGAGAGAGAGGGAGACACAGAATCTGAAGCAGGCTCCAGGCTCTGAGCTGTCGGCACAGAGCCCGACGTGGGGCTCAAACTCACAGAGCGCGAGATCATGACCTGAGCCGAAGTCGGATGCTTAACTGACTGAGCCACCCAAGCTCCCCAGTATACAACAGAGTATTAACCATAGGCATTATACTGTGCAGTGGCTCTCTAGGACTTACGCGTCTCGTCTAACTGAAACTCCCTCGAACATTCTTTCTCCCACACTACACACCCACGCCTTCTTTGCCTATTTCAATTCACCTTACTTTTAAAGTCTTAAATATCACTCCCTTAGGCAGGCTCTTCCCAATCCCTAGACTAAGTTATTTTCACTTGCTAGATTCTCCCATAGCGTCCTCCCAGCCTGTCTTTTCACACTGATCACACTGGTAGTTACTGAATTTTATCGCAGACACCCTCTAATCCTGCACTACGAAGTCATTTGCATGGCCAGACATGACCAACGCCAGTGGGGAAGGGGAAATAGATTCATATTCACTCTAAGGATCAGGAAAACTAAATAGAACCAATGGTCTGGTTCCCCCAGGAGTGACCGTTACCCAAATCACAACATTTAATAGATACAGCAGACTTGAGCCCGGGAGGTCCAAATGGGTGACGAGGCAGGTCTTCAGTGTCTTGAGTTCAAGTGGACTGGACTGGGCAAGATGGCGGGGCTGCCAACCTTGGGCCCTTTGGGTCATGACAATGGCATCCAAACTCCTTAGGAAAACAGTGTGGCCCGGGGCCATTACATACTCTGCCACCGGCGACTGTGGCGGCCAGGTCAAACTCTGCTGTTTAAGAACGTTATTGTGACTCTAAGCAAATGAAAATACATCCATTCTTTGCCATCACTCATCGTGATGGGTCTGAATCTCAGCTGCGACCGTTGTGGAGCCTCCTGCAAAAGCTGAACCACAGGGAAGGTTCTAGGCTGGACTGAGCCAGGTAAGAGATTATCCCAGCTGTGCCTCCCCACACCCTCTAGATCACTGACCTGCATCCGGTCTCACAAATACTTGCCAACCACACACACACACACACACACACACACACAAACAGGAACTCTGCCTTGTATCTACTTCTTGAGTTTCCTGACCAAGGAAAGATGTTTTCCAAGAGCCAGAGGATCTGATCATGTCTTTCTATTGTCTCCCTTTAGGGACGGCTGTGCCCAACAGGATTCGGTAAACTTGTGTGTCACTCTTTTTTACGAGGCTTCAGAATAAGACAGTGCCTTCTCTTCCCAGAGAAGTCGGACATACTGGAGAAATCTGAAGCCATCTGATTTTTTACACCACTTAAAAGGAATCTACGGGGCGCCTGGGTGGCGCAGTCGGTTAAGCGTCCGACTTCAGCCAGGTCACGATCTCGCGGTCCGTGAGTTCGAGCCCCGCGTCAGGCTCTGGGCTGATGGCTCGGAGCCTGGAGCCTGTTTCCGATTCTGTGTCTCCCTCTCTCTCTGCCCCTCCCCCGTTCATGCTCTGTCTCTCTCTGTCCCAAAAATAAATAAACGTTGAAAAAAAATTTTTTTAAAAAAGGAATCTAAGCGGTCTTCTCTCCTTGGAGAATTTCTTTGCTCTTACCATTTAGACATGTTGCTATAATATGCCTTGTTAATAGTTTCTGATTAATGTTACTCAGAACAAGATGAAACCTTTCAATTTCTCATCTCATTTATTCTCTCAGTCCTGAAGAGCTTCCCCCCACCCCCACCCCTTCCCTGCATCAATCGTTTTGGTCACAGGCAAGCTGCCTTCCACCTGAGCAACGGCCCTGGAGTCAACCCTGCTAGTATCTTTCCCTGAACCACAGTGAGACTTTGCATGCCGATTCTCGTGATTCATCCTTACTCACTTAGGATGGAATGAAAAGGCAACAACAAAAATTTCAAAGAACAGTTAGAAAGATTGCAGGGGGACCTATTTCTTGGTGAAAAAAAAAATCACAAAGAAAGACAGTGTGCTCGTATTAAAATTTTCCTACTTCACTAAAGCACGAGATGTGTCATTTCTTACAGGTCAATGTGTATAACTGTATATGGGCACCAAACGAAAATTCCATACAGGATGTTCAACAAAGCTCTGATTTTTTTTTTCAAGCAGTGGGGATGGCTTTCTTAACAATGTATTTATCATTCACCTAATTCGTTTGTTTTAAATGTTTATTTATTTTGAGAGAGAGACAGAGGGAGAGAATGCCATAGTGCAAGCCGGGGAGGGGCAGGGAGAGAGAGAGGGAGAGACAGAATCCCAAGCAGGCTCCAAGCTGTCAGTGCAGAGCCCAACGTGGGGCTCCGGATTCATGAGATCATGACCCGAGCTGAAACCAAGAGTCAGATGCTCAACCAACTGAGCCACCCAGGTGCCCCTTTTTGTCATCTAATTTGTGTTCTTAACAGCATGAAATAGCACAAAATGCAAGAGAATGAACAGAGTTTGTAAAATAGATTACATCGATGACCTCATGTAAAAGGGAGCCCTGTCCTCAAGAACCTTATAGTCACCTGGTCCAGACACCTGCCCTTGAAGTTAAGGACGACTTAAGGTGCTGACAGCTAAGGTGGGCTGGGGGTGAGGGGAGGGCGAAGGGCGCCCTGAGGGCCTGCAGTGGCCGCGAGGGGCACCCAGCCTTGAAAGGTGTGGATCCTCACCCGAGCTACTTTCTGAGAAAAGGCATGTGTTTAACCAGGAAGCTGGCTGAGGCTGCGGTGTAGACCAGCGGCTCTCAAACTTGGGTGTGTAATAGAATCACCTGGATGGTTTGTCGCCAGGCAGGTTGCTGAGCCACACCTCAGGGTGTCTGATTCGGCGGGGGGGGGGGGGGGGGGGGGGGAATGGGGCCTGCATCTGTAACAAGTCCCCAGATGAGGTCGATGTTGCTTGTCGGGGACCACACCCTGAGAACCACAGAGTACCACGTAGACAGCAACTACGTGGACCTTGAACCCAGGTCTTGGTCTTTATGGCACCAACAGCACTCGACTCCTGCTTTAAGGATCGGCAGAAAACCGGGGCGCCCGGGTGGCTCGGTGGGGTTAAGTGTCCGACTTCTACTCACGTCATGCTCTCACAGTTCGTGGGACTGAGCCCTGCATTGGGCTCTGTGCTGACAGCACGGGGCCTGTCTGGGATTCTCTCTCTCCCTCTCTCTCTGCCCCTCCCCCACTCGTGCTTTTTTTTCCTCTCTCAAAATAAATAAATAAACTTAAAAAAAAAAAGAATTGGGGGGGGCGCCTGGGTGGCTCAGTCGGTTAAGCGTCCGACTTCGGCTCAGGCCATGATCTCGCGGTTCGTGAGTTCGAGCCCCGTGTCGGGCTCTGTGCTGACAGCTCAGAGCCTGGAGCCTGCTTCCGATTCTGTGTCTCCCTCTCTCTCTGCCCACCCCCCCCAGACTCGCACTCTGTCTCTCTCTCTCTCTCTCAAAAATAAATAAACATATGGGGCGCCTGGGTGGCGCAGCCGGTCAAGCGTCCGACTTCAGCCAGGTCACGATCTCGCGGTCCGCGAGTTCGAGCCCCGCATCAGGCTCTGGGCTGATGGCTCGGAGCCTGGAGCCTGTTTCCTATTCTGTGTCTCCCTCTCTCTCTGCCCCTCCCCTGTTCATGCTCTGGTCTCTCTCTGTCCCAAAAATAAATAAAAAACGTTGAAAAAAAAAATTAAAAAAAAAAATAAATAAACATAAAAAAAAGAGAACTGGCAGAAAACCAAGGCTTCTGTGGAGTCAGCTCACAACTGGCAGGACGACGTAATCTACGGGAATACGGCATAAACAATCCCACACCTCCAGCGTGGATGCTGGATATGCCTGGGTATACAGTAAGCGGCAGGTAAGTGCACAGGAGGGTGGCATCCATGCCTCGATCCATCTGAAGTGCTCATGAAGACGTGCAGAGAACAGCCAGGAGCTGAACCATAGGGAAGCCAGGACTGGGAGCAGACTCCATGGGCCGTTCACTCTAGCCTGTTCCTGGGGAGCGTGCAGAGTAGGACCCACTGGCCCCTGGATGGTGGTACAGCCGGCTTTGGTGTCCTGGGCTGTGCTTTGGGGTGGAAGCCAACACACCCCCTGCCCCCTTCATGGCTGGGGCCAGCCACACAGGACCACCATCTCCACGGAGCCCGGCAGAGCCCCCCCACGCTGCCCTCTGCAAGGTCCAAGTCACTGCAAGGCAAATACTTTTGCAAATGTGGGGAGACCAACGTCTTAGCAAGCCTTAGCCCTGAATTCTGCTGTCACAGCCTCTGTTTCCCCCAGAACACAGCAGGCAGTGGCAATCAATCCGGGAGTCCCTCCTGTCCCCATAACTCCTCTACCTATGTGCCTGGTCACATAGGGGCAGTGTTTCCCCCCCATCATCTGGTTCTCCCCTCTCTTGGTGATGTCTTACCCTTCACCGGCTTCCTTCTAACAGCATATAGAGACATTCAAATCTCTCTTATCATAAAAATAAAATTAAAAACAAACAAAAAAAAAGGTTAACTTTTTCAAGGCAGGGCTTCCATCAGCTCATTTCCTTTGCAGATAGGTACCTGGAACAAGTTATCACAGATTCCTAACAGACATTCAAGCATTAACCTAAGAGACACCTACCGGGCCATGTGTTAAGCATCGTTCTACATGCATGGAACACAAAGGTGAAAACAGCAAAGATCGGGGCCCCGTACAGGGCAATCTACTGAGGGCAAGGTCGACGAAAACCAACACTCCTAATAAGTAAGTAAATTCTATGGCAGGCTAGAGGTCAGTGAGAACTTTAAAACAAAAAAGAAAAGAAAAGAAAAAACAAAGCAGCAGAACAGAACAAGGAGAAATGGACGGGAACAGGACGGGTAGAGGTTTGAGTCACAGGCCAAGTTCATCGTGCTGGGTCCAGATCTTTTCCTTCAATTAAATTCCAAACGGATGAATGACAAATGTATTCGCTATAATATCATATTCATAGGCTTTTTAATTGCTGGGCTTTACAAAGAAATCCTATGCAAATTCCATCGAGGAAAAAACCCAGCCTGACATTGACAGCACAGGAAGAGTCTGCAGTTTCCAAAAGGGAGCGATTTTAGGATCCAGGGAACGTCCTCACCATCCCCTTTCACTCATGTATCCCAGGAGGTCATTATATCATGAGGGCATGACGCCTTTCATCCCACAAAGGGGGATCCAGTACAGACGAGGGGCTGGTGGAAGGTACTGGGCAGTGAGGGATGAGAGAGTCAAATAGAGGGCAGGCTTTGAGGAGGGTAGGGGATCCAGACTGAGTGTCCGCCTGGTAGAACAAAAACGGGAATGCAGAAGAGGAAAGCAAAGGAAAGTCAATATATTTAAAAACTTCGTATTGTGTCCTGAGCTGTTTCCAACAAGCCTGATTCCCAGGGGCTCAGGCATGAAAAGGGTCAGGACAAAGGACAGTGGACACAGAGGTTCCAGCTAGGGACACAAAGACCACCTGCTCTTTGTGGTATGGAGGAAGACATACCAGTTCAGTGGTTACTGGGTCCTCAAGGAGCCACCCAAGCCAAACCCCTGGCTGGGGTTCATTTGACTTCACTCTAAAACAGAGGTCGGAATGCATCAGTGTGTTCAACTTTTATTTTTTCTACACTGGAATTTGCTTTTCAAAGAAAATCTTGAGCAAAACACAGTACAACTGACCCAACACAGGGGTTCAGGGCACTGACCACCCACCTGCGTGCAGTTGAAAATCCATGTACAAGCCCTGACTTTCCAGAAACTTAACTACTCACAGCCTACTGCTGAGCGGAAGCCTTACCGATAATGTACACGGCCGATTAACACATATTTTGTGTTATGTGTATCATATACCGTATTCTTACAACAAAGGAAGCCAGAGGGGAAAAAACCTGATTAAGAAACTCCTAAGGCAGAGAAAATACATTTACAACACTGTACTGTATTTATCAAAAAAAGTCTGCATGTAAGTGAACCCGTGCAACTCAAACCCACGTTGTTGGAGGGTCAACTGTATCCAAAATATCTCAACAGTGAAGCTGATCTGGGTAATGTTTTATCATTACCCTTCCCTAACCTCCCCCTTAGAAGCATTTCTAAGGAAAGGAAGGGTCCCACAGAACATGGTCCTTCTCTCTCCTGGCATCTTATGATTCCATGAGGTACCTGAATCGTCGACATGTATACGATAGGATACTACTTAAGGAGACAGTTGAATTTAAGAAACATTTAAGGGAAGAATCAAAACTGGGTGGATGTGGGAACCGAATTCTGCGGCTCAGGTCCAAGCTGGGTCACCAAGGCGTGAAACACATTGTTCAACCTTTGGAGAAGGGAAAGCCCAGGGTTCCCCACGTTCCCCCTGGGACAGCCGGGCTGGCACGTCCTCAGGAGCGGGGGATGGGTGAACGATCCTGCCACTCACCAGCTAAAGGAGCTTTAAAACACACACGAAGGACGATCAGGTGGCGGTGCTCACAGACACGAATAAACCAGGGGGAAAGGATGCCATGCACAAACCTTGATTCCAAGTTCGATATTTTCTCCTCCATACACATCCATGCCAGGGTCAAGGAGACCGATTTCACCAAAGAACTTCCTGTTGACCACGAAGGAGCAGCCAATCATGGCTGGTGTCCTGCAGGAGAGAGAACGAAGTCACAGTCAGCCGACGTATCACTCGGCCATGGGAAAGCGGGAAATGCCGCCATTTGCAACAACACGGGTGGACCTTGAGGGCATCACGCTAAGTGAGAGAAGTCAGACAGAGAAAGGCAAGCACCGTAGGTTGTCTCTTATGTGTGGACTCAGAGGAACCAAGAGTAGAATGGTAGTTGCCAGGGGCTGGGGGTGGGGTGGGGGATATGCTGGTCAAAGGGTCTAAACTCGCAAGATGAATATGTTCTGGAGATCGAATGCACAGCATTGTGATTATAGTCAAGCATACTGTACCGTATACTTCAAAGATGCTAAGAGATTAGATCTTCCATGTTTTCACCACAAAGTGAAATGATAATTACGTGAGGTGACAGAGGGGTTGGCTAATGCTGTGGTGGTAATCATATTGCAATATATAATATTGCAATATATATGCAATACATAATGCAATATATAATATCATATGCAATATATAATATACTGCGACGTATAAATGTATCAAGTCAACATGTACGCTTTACACAGCGTTATACGGTAATTACGTCTCTATGAAGAAAAAAGGGGGAGCTGAAGCCACTCAGGTGACAAAACCAGAAGCCATCACAACAGGGGCTGGATTTCACTCCGGCAAATCAAGTAGCTTCCCTGAAATCCTCGATTCCCACACGCCCTCTTTGCATAAAGCTCTGTTTGAGCTTCAGACCAACTCGGGGACCCAAACCACCTTGCGACAACCGAGCTTCTGGGTGGCTTGCACAGGATGGGCTCCCGTGACATGTGGGGTCTGCAAACACGGGAACGATTCTCATGGTACGTCTGGCAACAGCCATGTGACGGGATGCGCATCCCTGGGCAGCTGCGGAGAAGCTCAGAGGTGAGGAACGAGAAGGGAGAAGACTCATCCAGGAGGCCACTGGTGCCCACAGAGAGACCGCCTCCGCCCGCCAAGAAGGGGATGCCCAGCAGGAAAGACGAAAAGGATCGGCAGGGTGGCCCGTGACCATCAAGTCCGGAAACAAAGACTCAGTCTTTATTTTCGTTATCTATTGATCCCCTTCATTCTGTCTTCCCGGGCAGGCCAAAGGCACGAGTTGGCTCACCGAAAATCAGAGACAGACACCGTCTGAAGCAAAATATCAAGGACGTATGTGCGGAATTGACAGGATTGAGGTATTAATCTCTCACGTTCACTGCAATTCCCCATGAAGCACAGAACCACGCTTTCTAAGGACAGAGAGCATGCCGATATACATTACATATTGTCTGGTATTATATAGTATTACATTGTGTACTGCGGGGTCATACCAGCCGATCCCGGACTCTGCCCTTTCGCCTCTGCTTCTAGACTTTATGGGTACCCGGTATAATAAATTCATTCAGCAAGTATTTTCTCCCACCTACCATATCTAAGGCCTCTTACCAGTGCTGTAGCAGGG
Source organism: Lynx rufus (assembly GCF_022079265.1). Taxonomy (NCBI): domain Eukaryota; kingdom Metazoa; phylum Chordata; class Mammalia; order Carnivora; family Felidae; genus Lynx; species Lynx rufus. The sequence continues at coordinate 14,263,320 of NW_025814842.1, read as the reverse complement.
AGAGAAAGACACAACATACTTCCCGTGTTCAAGCAACTCTAAGTCTAATAACAAATTAATATTGTTGTATACTAATAATATTACGTAATATGATTAATGTTACTATTTTCATCACAGCCATTTATTAAGTAATTAAGGAGCCTCAAGCACAAGGGCAAAGCCCTCTTCAGGCACCGTCTCGTTTAAAAAGCTCCACAACGGGGCGCCTGGGTGGCGCAGTCGGTTAAGCGTCCGACTTCAGCCAGGTCACGATCTCGCGGTCTGTGAGTTCGAGCCCCGCATCAGGCTCTGGGCTGATGGCTCAGAGCCTGGAGCCTGTTTCCGATTCTGTGTCTCCTTCTCTCTCTGCCCCTCCCCCGTTCATGCTCTGTCTCTCTCTGTCCCAAAAATAAATAAACGTTGAAAAAAAAATTTAAAAAAATAAATAAATAAATAAAAAGCTCCACAGCCCTGGGAAGAAGGTGGGGCCATCGCCACGGAAGAGCTGAGGCCCGTGGATATTTGGTGACCTGAGTCACAGGGTAGGGCTGAGGACCCATCAAACTTCAAAGTCCTTGACCGTGGCCCTTCTGCTGCACTGTACTCTCCAGAAAAGTCTTCGGAGAGGAGCTGGCAAACGCCCACACTGCCAAAGGCCAGAGATGCTGTTGAGATGCTTTCCTCGAGAAAAGAGACAGGCAGGCAGGTGAAACCCCACTGGGGCCACCAGGAAGTATTAATTCGATGGAATTCTCTTGAGCCGAACCATAAACCTCAATGTCAGATCTTCAGTGGCTCCTGGTTTTGAACCTGACTCTCGCCTTAATGTCCAGATCTCTGACTCCATGGAACATCCCTCGGTTGTTACTCTTTTCATTACAGCCATTTATAAAGCAAACATTTGTTGCTGGAACACTGGAAAAATCAGTGCTCGGAGTTGATCAGCTTGGTGTGAATGTCGGCACCACCCCACTGGAAACCATACTTATGGGGTGTTAACGGAGTGCTCTGGACCCCAGAGAAGTCCCTACAGAGTACTGCTGTGAAACGAGATACAGTCGGCATACAGGAGGGGCTCCGTGAATGCTGTTCCTTTGCCCTCTCATTGTGAGGCCCATCCATAATGTTGTCTCCACAAATCATATGCCAATCACACCTCTATATATGGGACGCCACCCTCTGCATGCCCGCTACACCAGGGAAAGGAAGCACATCACTTGCTCATTTTCTCCCAGCCCCACGCCCCTCAGAGAGAGGCAGCTGACCGTCCCCCACCCCAGAATGGAAAAGCACTATGCGGGCCCACCCTCCCCGAGCTCAGTGACCTAAACCGGGAATGCGCACCAAACCCCAACCTGGGTCCACCGAATCACGGTATTCCTGAGACTTGGAACCAGGAGGCTACTGGTCTCGTTCGTCTGTAGGACTCAGGGCACCACTTTGGGGCAGCTGCAGGGGCCACCGCGTAAGCGCACGATCGTGCGGAGGCAGGACGCAGACGTCCGGTGGGGGTGTGAGGCCCTGGCAAGGGACTGCCTAATGACTTTGGCCTCCCATCAGCTGACAGGCCCGGGCTCTGCTCGCTGCCTCTGGGTCACGTGGGACCCCCCCGTGTCATTCTGTTCTACCTCCTTGACTCAAACCATGTTAGATGGTTTTCCGTTCTTTGCAACCAGTGATGATAACACGGGCTGTCTCCTCCTACTTACCATCGGGGGGGGGGGAGGCAGGGGGGGTGGAGGACGTGTTATCACACAGCCAGGAGGGGCAAACTGCAGGGGAGAGTCATTCCGGGAGAGCTAAAAGCCAGGGTCCCCCCCCCCCCCCACCAGTGATAGAGAAATGCCAGCAACTTGGAGAAGTGCAGCCAGGTGCAGGGGTCTGCAGAGGAGGGGGAACATGAGGCAGCACCCGGGCCACCTCAATTTTGAGAGCAAGTGCTGAGCACATCAAGAAATTTGGGTATGCTAAGGCAATCTCCCCAAAGCCCGTGCTCAGCATCGCCAAGTTCCCAACCTTCACAGACACGTGTAATGAACTGCTGCTCCAAGATGCTGTACTTTCTAACCCCTCGAGGGCAAGCAAGGCAGCCGACATCAGATGGCACAGTCAGTCAACAGACACGCTTGGACGGGTGGCTCTGGGCACAACCCCATGGGCGGAAGAATGTTCCTCTGAGACTGGCCCAGGGGCACCAGCATCACCAGGACGGCTCTTTAGATAAATGCAGATTCTTAGGGCACCTGGGTACCTCAGTCTGTTGAGCGTCTGAGTTAGGCTCAGGTCACAATCTCACGGTTCATGAGTTCGAGCCCCGAATCAGGCTCTGTGCTATCAGCATGGAGCCCACTTTCAGATCCTCTGTCCCCCCCCTCCCCACCTCCCCTGCTGCACTCACACGCTCTCTTTCTCTCTCTCTTGCAAAAATAAATAAACATTAAAAAAAAGAGAGACAGACGGACAGAAAGAAAGCAAGAAAGAAAATGCAGATCCCTGAGTGCGGCCCAGGATCATGGAACCAGGTTTACAGAGAAGGGACTTAGGAATTTGTGTTGGTGCCAGCAGACCTATCCCGTGGGGCCATCTCCCCCAGAGCCATCAAGTTGTCCCTCTAATTTGTTTGTTCCCAGGACTTACTGCCCTTGCTGGCACAGAGCAGGTGCCCGCTGTCTACTGTTGAATAAACGAATGAATCTAACAGAGCTGAGCCGCCCCTGCTGGGGAAGGGCTCCGTGACATCTCTGGGGCATGCTGGCTTGCTTACCTGGACCGGAAGCCGAGGACAGCAGGGGCGTGTGCCACAGCTGGGGCTGACAGGGAGGGGCGCAGAACGGAGAAGACCGAGAGAAGGAGGAAGACACGTGGAGGAAGGAGCGGGGGAGGGAGGGCGTCAAAGCACGAAACGTTCTCTGTCACGGAAGGTAGACGGGCTGCTCGTTCCCTCCAGATCCCTCTCGCATTGCCCTTTGGGAAACATTTTTCCCTGTCAAGCCGCATGACATTTTAGTGTAACTGGCTTTATCTGGATGAGATTTTTCACGCGTGGTGGCAAGGAGGGAATTCACAGTATGAGCCGCTCCGGGGCCCCTCTCTGCTGGTCACAGCTCTGTTCAGCACATTCGGCTAGGTTCTCTACCAGAAGCCCCAGGATCCTTCGCAGCAGAACTGAGAGGTCCCTTAGGGCCTCCTTGCTGAAACCGGGCCAGGGTGGCACCAGGGCCCATGGCCACGGGAAAGCAGGCCTCTGTATGCATCCTGGGTGGCTGTCAGAAGCTGAAGGTGAAAGGCAAGGTGACCGGCCCTAAGGAAATGCAGACATGGAACAAATATGTGACCATTATCGTTGGTGGCAGCATGTGGAAAGGTCCCCGAAAGGTCACGGTGAGAAACCTGCTGGTGTGTCAAGAAGAGAGAGCACGCCATTCCATGTCTCGGCTCTCTCGCGAGGTGGCACCTGACAGGACAGTGGACAAGGGAGGCCGGAACCAGAGGTGGCCTCCACGAAGCAAAGACCACAGTGCTGGGGGCAGCACAAGACTCCCGGCAGGTGGCCAACATCGAACTGGGTCTCCCCACCCCCCCGCCAGGCAGGCCGGCATTGCTGGTGAGGTCAGCGGGACAACTGCTTTGAGTTCTGGAACAACCCGGGGCGCCTGGGTGGCTCAGCCAGTTAAGTGTCCGACTTCGGCTCAGGTCACGATCTCACGGTTTGTGGGTTCGAGCCCCGCGTCGGGCTCTGTGCTGACAGCTCGGAGCCTGGAGCCTGCTTTGGATTCTGTGTCTCCCTCTCTCTCTCTCTCCCTCTCTCTGCCCCTCCCCCCACCTCAAAAGTAAATAAACATTAAAGGAAAAAAGTTTAAAAAAATTGAATTCTGGAACCGCCTGGCCGCTGATGAGCGGCTGGGGCTCCGCCCGGGGAGAAGCGGGTCTCTGCTATAGCAGGCCATCTTTCAGCCCCACCTGGGAGCTGCCCCAGGGGTGGCAGGCTTAGCCAGACCCGGCCTTCCACTGAGAACCAAGAGGCAAACTTTGCCCCTCTTCCCCTCTGGTCTCCTTGCCACCTGCCCGGCCTTGCCGGGCACAGCCGACTGCGCTTCGGGGCGGACGGCATCCCGGAACGTGAAGTTCTTCAGACTCAACTGTGATTACCACCATTAGTGCAAACATTTCCATTCAGAATCATTCAAAAATGATAATCATATTAAGGGATCTGCCAAAGTCTAATAGCTCTATTACAGAGGAGAAGAACAGAAATTAAAAATAATCACTTTTATTGTTGCTGTCGCACAGAAGATGTGCAACACATACAACGGTTCCAGCTGAGAGGGAGGCGGAAGGGAGAATGTTCGCCAAATGCAAAGCCTTCTCAGCGTCCACACTTCCTCTCCTCGTAAGGGCCAACGGGTCCGTCTGGGTTGTAGGTATTTCCCCCCACCCCACCCACCACACCCCTTCAATGGCTCCCTGTTCTCTCCTCGGTTGAGGGCGGGCTCATCCTTCGCTCCCAAGTCCTCCTCGGTACCGTCCCAGCCACATGCCCCACAGATGCGACGGCCTGGCGACTCTGGGCTGTTCGTTGTTCAGACGGTGTGTCCCTTCTTCTGAACTGCCCTCCCTGGGACCACCTCCATCCATCCAAATCCTACCCGCCCTTCAAAGCACATGTCTTTCTTTCTAAAAAAAAAAAAAAAAAATGAATTTTTTATGTTAGGCGAAGTCCTGAGGACTTCGGTAGGTACTGTCCTAGTGAGCAAGCAAACACGATTTTTCGGTAGTGGGTTCTTAGTAAAAACGTTTCGTGGTTGCAGTCACGGCACCCTTGTTATCTTTGGTGAGCGAGGCCACTGGAGGGGGAAAGGCAGGCGCCAGGGGAAGAGCAGGCTCCAGGGGTAGAGGGGAAAGAAGGTGCTAGAAACCAGAGACTCTGCTGATCTGTGGCCCGTGGGACTAGGTGATGTGCTGTTTTCAGAAGGAAGGCCCCCACTGGCCAGGGTCTTTCTTCTGCCCCTCGGTCTCCTGATTTGCAGTGACTACTCCTACCAGGGTGCACACACGTCACGGCGTGGCTCGCGATCTTGGTCACCGCGGAGGGTATTAGAGCTGAGATATCCGCTCCTGCCTGCCTCATACCCACTGCTGCTTTCATAGGTCCCAGCTGCCCCCTGGCCCCCATCTCTGGTGGCCACGTCTCCAAATTCGTGGCTCATGAGTGAGGGATCCAGGGCTCACCCTGTTTTCTCCTCTCATGATTCCAGCTGGCCTGCCTCACCGGGACTTGCTGCCTTCCTCGGTCCTCAGACTCAAACACCTGCCATTTTCATTGGTCCCAGCTCTGCTTTAGCTGACGGCCAGGTCTGTTTGCGGAGCACCTTCTAACGCCAAGACCCCGTTTGCAGGAAAAGCCTAGAAAACTCTACGCCATCCCTGGGGTTATCCTTCGAAGAATTTCCGCAAATCTCGTTCCCAGGGTACAACCAGCCCTGGGTATTTGGGTGATCTTGTCAACTTCTTCAGCAATAGACAGCTTGCTTAATCGCAGTGTACTTACTCCAGTGCCTTTCCTTCAAAATGACGAGGACTCTGACACCGTTTCCTCACACACAGAAGGGGTGTCTCACGTGGATGTCACCCTTCCTCGGCCACCCCATGGCACAGATGCCGATGTGCTCAAGTGACCAAAGGACAGAGCAGGGATGGGGGAGGAGAACTGGGCACACCATCCAGGCCAACAACGCCCCGTGCCGAAAAAACGGACGTATCGATGCTGCGTTGGGACAATTCAGTTGTCCCTGACCCTCAGAGCAGCTCTCATTCATAGATACTACTCGTCCCAGTTTCCAGGCGAGGAATCGGGGGTTAGGGTTCAGGTGAACTGGTCAAGGGCAGACACGTGCACGTTAAGCCCAGAGCCAGGAGCAACCTGGTGGTGTGTCTGACCCCACCCCCTCCTAGGTATCCCGGCTGTCTCCCAAACAAGATCACCAAAAACAGGCAGCAGCTAAGAGCTCTCGCACTGGGTGGGGTAAGTGGTCCCGCTCGGAAGATTTCTGGGAACTTGCAGCTGCTACGCACTAAAAATACAATTTGGGGGAAGGAGCTGGCTGGCTTGCATAGAATTCTCAACTGGCACAGTACAGTAATTTAATACTCAGAGTTCCATTTGCCTCTGCTATACATACAAATACCAAAAGGGTAAGGACCACGCTGCCTTTTTAAAAAGCAAATGCTGTATCCGGCGCACAGATATCTCACAAGAAAATCGGACCCAGAGGCCAGCGATTCGTCTGTTAAATGGAGGCAGCACTTTTCCCTTTTGTTGCTGAGGAGATAATTCACACCGAAACAACAACTTCTTCCAGATTGGGAAGTGAACTGTCTGGGTATTAAGAGCCTTTCCTTGTGGAGGATAAAGGAAAGGCTCATCTCTCTGGAGTGTGATTTTTCACAGATGCAGAAAATGCCAGCGGGGATTGAAGTTGCCAGTTCCAAAAGCATTTCCTTGGCTGGCTGATTTTGCCCGGGCTTGTTTTATTAAAACAAAGACCACATCAAAACTCTCTAGTAAGATGTTTCCTCCAAGTAATCTTCTCAGCATAACACTTTGGCTCTTTGCTAATCACATTTTCTGTAGGCTTCGGGAAATCGATTTGCAAATAATCCTTTGAAGACAATTTTTGCAAAAGCACAACGTTTCTAAAGAAGCGGTAACGCATTAAGCCATTATCAGCCATCAACACTTCATATATGTGTGTATTTAAGGGTCTGGTTAGCTACCTTGTGAGATAAAATACAGGTTGGGTGAATGTTTGGTATATGTGCTGCCGAAGCGAGCACAGGGTGAATGTTTGGGGAAGAGAAAAAAAGAAGAACGGTCTAGAACAGGGGTCAGCACATTATACCGCCCGTTTTTGTCCAACCCGAGAGCCAAGAATGCTGTTTATAGATGAACATACGGACGTGCGGGTGAGAACACCGGCAACATGTTACCCCTCCCCCCAACAAAAATTCCATTATCCTCATTAGTAGACATGAACTCCAAAAATTTGTACTCATGATTACTACAGCTTGGATTTCATCGGTAAAATATTTGTGCAAGTTGGTTTTTCCTCTTCTTTGTAGGCATCTATGTAATAGCCTTGAATTTGTCTTTTGGATTATAGCCTAATATATTTACTGTGCGGTTCCTTTAGAGAAAAAGTTTACTGAACTCTGTCCTAGAACATGAGGCCTGGAGGGAAGTAGAGACTCCATGTGGGGCCACATGGTACCAGGTGACTGGAAGAAAGGTAACTTTGAAAAGGACAGATAAGGGACTTGGGGAGAGAAAGACTTAAAAGATGGATGAGCATCCCTCCAGACACCAGGGCTGATGTCAGAGCAAATCTGACGAAGGCTTTGGGCCGCACACTCAAAAGTGCACACCCAGGCTGGCAACACACCTTGTTCTGCAAAGAAAGTGAAAGGGCGCGTAATTTGCCCGCCCCAAATATGCCTCTTTGGCGCAAGGATTACCTTGAGCTGGTTATCTTTAAGAAACAGCAGACACAGGAGAAGCTCTGAAAACCTACCCTTCGGGAAAGAGAAATCTCCATTTATAAGGGAAAGCTCCATTTGTAAGGGTGTTTCCGTCTCTGTACCAGGAAGAGAAGGAAACTCTTATCAGTAGAGAAGACACCCACTTAAATCACCATAATAAACCTTACCCTTGTTTGACTGTGCTTTTTCTGGTACCCCCCCCCCCCACTACCACCATTGACAGACCTCCCTTCTCTGCACCATAGTTCTTTTGTGTTTAGCTGATGATGGTGTTTAGGGTGGTGGTTTGGGCCATCTTGGGAAGTTACTCAGTATTCCTTGGTGTCTCCCATCTATCTAGAAGGCATACATGTTATTAAACTTACATTTGTTTTTTTCCTATGAATCTTTTTATAACGGGGGGACCTCAGCCAAGAACCTAGAAGGGTAAAAGGAAAATCATTTTTCCTCCCCTACTAAAGGAAGAGTACTGAGATGCGTGCATAGTAGAGAATCTTTCTGAGAAGGTTTGAGGCCATCCTATAGAAATGCGGGCACTGTGGGATAAAATACAATTAGAGCTAAATGGGAACACAGAGCAAAGGGGAAATGAGCAGAATAAGATAATGCCAAGGGTGAGCTTAACGTACGTAAAGTATGCTTAATAAAGGTGTGCCAGAAATGCAGCATAGGCTTTCTGGCAGTCATTGCAAACACAGTTACTGGAATCATCTGCAGTGTCTAAAATATTTTTAAAAGACAAGTACAGACACTTGGCCCCTAAGTCCCCGCCCCCCCCCCGCCCCGCCCAAATTTCTCCACTGAGGAACTTGGTCAACTGTCCCCTCAAAACACTACTTTAGTAACACCACACGCTCCACAATTCTGTTTCTTTTTTTTTTTTTTTATAAATTTTTTCAACGTTTATTTATTTTTGGGACAGAGAGAGACAGAGCATGAACGGGGGAGGGGCAGAGAGAGAGGGAGACACAGAATCAGAAACAGGCTCCAAGCTCTGAGCCGTCAGCCCAGAGCCCGACGCGGGGCTCGAACTCACGGACCGCGAGATCGTGACCTGGCTGAAGTCGGACGCTTAACCGACTGCGCCACCCAGGCGCCCCTCCACAATTCTGTTTCTTAAAACACTCTTCGGCATCGGCCCACAGCATTTATCCAAGTATAATAAGATGAGGACAATTGTTTTTAGGGCCAAAATGAGGTCAAAGTAAGAACATAGCTTTCTGATGGCCTTGTTTGCTTATGGTTAGATTAGCAGTAAAGTAGCTATAAGGAAGCAGGCAAATAAAATATGTATTTTGACATATATGAGTTTGCTTTTCTATTCTGGCTTCACTCTCATTCAGAGGCAGTCATAGCTTTGAGATGAGTAAAGACTGTCAGAACTAAGATGAAAAGAAGCAAAGAAGTGTTAATTTTCAGTTGTGACTGTAAAACTGACTCTTGAAACTAACTTCCGACACAGTCTCGAAATCAGGATTTTAAGTGCATTAGCCATGCGCTGGAGAAAGATGTTTTCTGAATCTGAACCTCCTTTGAAATATCAGGCAAAGACAAGATGGAGGTTGTGACATGGCCATGGGTCTCAACGCTGGCTCACTTTGGGATCACCTGGGGAGCACTCATAAATGACCTGTGCTTGGGCTCACTTGGATTCAACTGATCTACATCCATATTCGATTCAAAAGGGCATGCGACCGGGGTCTAGAACCGCTGGCGGATGGAATCTTTCCAATCCCAAAGAGAGGCTACTTCTTTGTGGGTTGGGGGCAAAGTCCGTAAAGAGTGGAGAAAGGGAGACAGACCTGAAGCCAGGCCTCCTCTGAGCGGTGTTTAGTTTAGTCCTACCACTCGGTTGGGAGTCCGGGTGTGGGGAGAGAAACTCTGCAAATAGATTTGAACCTAGGAAAGCAAAAGTTTTGCTTGCTGCCTAAGGGTTAAAGACAGGCTACTCCAAGATGGGCTACTTTAGTGTGATGATTATTTTGAGTCAAAGGCAATAAAAACCCAGCAGATTCAGGAAAAAAACTTTGCCTCCTTCTCAACTGCCTAAATTTACACTGGAAAAGACAGCCTGTACCAGGATGAGAGCTATTTTTTTATATATATAATTTATTGTCAAATTGGTTTCCAGACAACACCCAGCGCTCATCCCAACAGGTGCCCTCCTCAATGCCCATCACCCACCTTCCCCTCTCCCCCACCCTCCATCAACCCTCAGTTTGTTCTCAGTATTTAAGAGTCTCTCTGGAAAACAGTGTGGAGATTCCTCAGAAAATTAAAAATAGATCTACCCCATGACCCAGCAATAGCACTGCTAGGAATTTACCCAAGGGATACAGGAGTGCTGATGCATAGGGGCACTTGTACCCCAATGTTCATAGCAGCACTCTCAACAATAGCCAAATGATGGAAAGAGCCTAAATGTCCATCCACTGATGAGTGGATAAAGAAGATGTGGTTTATCTATACAAGGGAATACTACTTGGCAATGAGAAAGAATGAAATCTGGCCATTTGTAGCAACGTGGATGGAACTGGAGGGTATTATGCTAAGTGAAATAAGTCAGGCAGAGAAAGACAGATACCATATGTTTTCACTCATATGTGGATACTGAGGATGAGAGCTATTAACAGAGATTCCTCCTTACCTAAAACAATGTATCTGCGTAATAGGGCAACCTTTGTTTTCCAAACAGCGCCTCTCTCCTTCCTGCTAGTGGTCTTCCTCCCCTTTGTATCCTCAGGCCCCCTACCGCTCTCCTTAGCTCCTAGAAGCCTCGCGCGTTGCCTCAATGTCTTTAGAATTTGGTGTCCTTGTGGATTCCCCACAGGTACAAAACTAAACTTGATTTTCTCCTGTTAATATCTCCTGTTAATTTTGTTCTTCATCCAGCTAGAAGGACTTTGAGAGGAAAAGAGAATTTCTTCCTCCCAACACTGCCTGGCACTCTGCAGGAGGAAGAATGCCTTGCAGAATACCCAGGCTGTGGGGCAGAGATGGCTGAGTGATGTTTAGGCAGACAGAAGACTTAAAATAGTGTTTCCAGTGCCCACAGCTAGCTCCTGACTTGCCGGAAATCCTAATGCTCCCTCATTTCCCAGAGGAATGGTAGCAAAAGGCTAGATCAAGGGAGTCAGGGAAATGGAGGGCATGGAATATGCAGATATTGTGCCTGGGGTTCAGGACCAGGACCAGGGGTATCAGCAGTGAATAGGGGATAAAACACGTATGAGAGGGATGAGACACGTCAACAAGGCCCAGGAAGGTTACAGAGGAGAGCCTGCAACCCAGACACCTCTCCCCACCACCACGGAGGAGGGCCGGTTCATGCTTGCTCCTAGGAGTTATTCAAGAGGGGAAGCAGGAGAGGAAGACCCTTTGACGGGAAAGAGCAGTGCTTACGTAGAACAGCCCGTTTAATCATGATTTAAGGGAGCAAATGACTTCAGAGAATGCAGTTTTAAATTCAAAGAAACTGAATTTCCTTCAGACAACAAGATGAGTTTTCTTTTCCATCATCAGTGAATATGGGGACTAGAGATCAAGTTGAATTCAAATACAGAAAAACAAAGTCAACGTTTTCCACATCTGACGTGCAACCACAATTTAAAACTTGCTACAGGATTTGGAGCACTTAGAAGAGTGAACGGACTCTAAGACACCAACAGAAAACTAGGAGAGGAAAGAACAAAGGAGTCACATAAGAAAAACAACTTTTCTGGGAAGTAATTTGGCAAAATGTCGCACAAGTCGTCATAGTGTATATGTCTCATGTGTAGAAATGAATTTATCCCAGAGAGTAATAATGATTTCTGCCTCTGAGAACATTGGATTACGTGATTTGGACAACTTTCCAACTAAAACCAATGAGAAAACACTGGGTTACAACTTTCGAATTGTAATGAAACCATTACAGATGAACAAGATGTAAAGTATTGAGTTGAGATCTAGCCGAGATTGGAATAAAGGGAGAGAATCCCAACACTAGGTTTGCTTCTGCCCAGAGCTATGTACTAGTACAGAAAGAGGGGCTGCATTTATGGCAGCCTCAAAAGACCAGGCAGTTAAAAGATGGATGTCAGGGCCCACCATGATAGGCAACCTGATAAACCACCTTCTATTTTTGGCCAGGACAATGAAAGGCTGACCTAAGAGTAACTGTCTACTGGAAATCAGCCTGCCCTCCCATAAGCTACAAGTCTACTTCATTTCATCTGAGTAGCCCAGAAGACTTCAACTCTTGAATTTTGATTAAAGGAATCAGGGTCACTAGTACTCCTGTGCTCCTGACAGAAGTGAACAAAAATTCTGCCTAGAGGCAAGTAATATCATCCTAGGTTTCAAATTCATTCAGTAACAAATTTTTCAAATACACTCTCCAACACATAATCAAAGACAAGCAGAAGCATTAGGGTCAAGATGTCAGACGTCAAGCTCGTAGAAATGAGAGACAACAGAAAGGTTTTAAGCAAGCTTAAAAATTCAACAGGAAATTGGAAACTATATAAAAAGTGAGACAGCAGGTTTTGAAAAAGAAAAAAGAGAAAATCTAGAACTGAAAAGTTAACTAAAATTAAGAGCTCAATGGATAGTTTAATAGCGGATTAGACACAAATAAAGAGAGCATTATTAAAGTGGAAGATAGGTCAGAAGAAACCTTCTGGAACAAAGCACAGAGAGACAAAAAGATGAAAAATACATAAAAGAGGGTAGGTTATATCAAGAATACAATAAGGCCTGACACAGGTTTGTGAGATCCTGGAAGAGAAGGAAAAAAGGGCGGAGGCAATATTTGAAGAGGTAATGACTGAGAATATCCCAGAACTGAGGAAAGACATCAACGCACAGAGTTAAAAAGCTCAACAAATCTCAAGCAGAAAAAATAAAAAGAAATCCACACCTAGACACATCACAATGAAATTAAAACAAGAACAAATGGAGATATAATGTTATAAGTAGTCTGATGGGGAAAGAAAAAGAAATAATGATTTTTTAAAAAGTTTTTGTGTAAGAATTTTAATCAAAACATTATTTGTCACAGAGAACAAAAACCTTCTGAATTTCCACCAACAGAGAAACACTTAAATGTATTTTGGCACATGCCCATGATGGAGCTGTTAAAACATCACTTAAAAAAATACTGAATGATGTAGAGAAAGTTACATTTAAAAATATAACACCAGCAACCACTGCTCTCAATTTCAAACTAGGGCAGGACTCATTTGAGTTAGTAGTTATTTTGCATATGTCACATTCCACTTATTCTGGTTTTAAGTACATTAAGTTTTATGCACTGAAAGACAGGCGAGAGGGGGCCTTAGGTTCAAACATGGTATTAAGTGAGCAGGGGGAGTATACAGCTGAGAATGTCACATATTCTCTTCTAGATGCTTCTGTGGAGAATCTACCAAGCTTTTCCTCTACACCTCTTTTTCTGTCCTCCCAGAAAACCCATGTGACAGGATGGGATTCTTTTTCCTCTAAAATTCTCCCAGGAGTTTGTCATTTCCCCGTCCCCTACTGGGCCTGGCATATGTCAAGCTGGGATGACAGAAAAGGGCTTTTTTTTCTAATACAACTCAAGGAGAAAAAGAAATATTTTTTCAGTATACTAAGACATATTAAATCTCATATTATAATCAGATTTACATTAAGATCTGTTCTCATGGTCTTGTAGATGCCAAGGCCAAAGGCTCATGAAGGACCGTGATCCTTCGATCGCCTTCTCAACCCACATGGTCTAACAGCCTCTGGAATTCCACTTAAGAGTCAGATCAACAAAGGATCAGGTGCCCAGAGGGCCGACAACCCTGGTCAAACAGGCTGGCGGTGTCAGAACTCACTAGAATAACATCAAACGTGAACTGTGTCATCCCTGCCCTCCTGGAAATAATGGCATGAGGAAGGAGTTAAGCATGGAGGGCACATGGTTACCAGAGCTCAGAGGCTGCCAAGGGACTTCACCCAGAACTCCCAGGAGCTCAAAAGCAAAGCGATTTCTTACATACCCTCATTTACTCCCTGGCTCGGAGAAATAAACTGCGAATGTTGTCGGTTACTTCCTTAGAAGGCTGATGAGTTGATAATCACCAGGAGATGTAACATATGTCATTAAGCAAACCTCTACAGGAACAGGATTCTTGCTGCCTTTTTCCTTAATGAAATTGTTCTTTCCTAGCTGTGTTTGTTATGAGGAAGGAGAGACGAGTCGCGGATTCTAAGCACAGGTACACCCGCCGGCTCTGCCCGGGAACATTCTCCAATGCCTCAATTTCAAGGTGTTACCCCAACACCTACCTGATGAATTCGAAACTTCTAGGCAGCGCTCCTTCAAGGCTCACTGAGATCTGGCCCTTTCTTAGCTTTCCAGCAGGAAAACTTTTCAACTTCCCTAGAATCCTCTCCCTCTCTGAACCCTCTGCTCCTCACTCAAAGGCCAAGATTATTTGTGCTTCTTCCCCTGTGTTTAGACAGTCCCCTGCTGTCTTCCGCTCAAGTCCTTGTATTTTATGGGGCTAGTTTTGGCCCAGATGCCTCCATGGATCCTTTGACTAGCTTAGCACAGGAGCTCTCAACCCCTAGAGCCCCTGTTGCCCCTAGCACTCCTTTGGCAAGGGTATTATTCTGTTTTTCATTGTCTTGTGTCTCCCCACCCATACGTCCAGGCCCCAGGACTGGGGAAATGGCCACATTGCTCTTTTCCCTGTCATGGGCATTCAGCAATGGGAGAGCCTGGGCAGCACAAATCGGCTGTAGAGCACGCTTTCACCTTTAATAGCTATGATGACTGCACTGCCTCTCCGCCATCCACACTCATCAAATTGGGTCCAAAAGAGCAGAATAATTCTGTCACTGGGAGATTTGAGAAGAAGCCAAGAGGGAATGAGCTACTAAGAACAGCTTTGACTCATGATGCATGGGGAGCAGCTGGGTGGGAGGAGGGAGCTTGGCAGAGAGATAGCCGGGGAGATCAGGCATGAGGCTGGCCATTCGTACAGGGCTGGGTTACGCCTGGTACCCCTGCCAGGTTCAGAGTTCAGAAGACAGGGCTCCAAATGTTTTCCAGTGAAGAGATCAGAAAGTCCAAGTGAAGTCAGAGTGAAATCCAGACCCAGAGAGAAGAGTCACAGAATGAAAATCAGAACAGATGCATGTTTATGTAGGACTGACTGGGCAGCTGTGATTTTTATATGGGCCCAGGGGTACCTCTCCCCGTGTGCCCTGTAAGCCTCTGCTGCCTGGCTTGAGGGGCAGGGATTCCTGGGCAATTAAATTTACAGTTTTGCCATGAACCCCCTTATAGTTCTGACAGTTCTGTTTTATTGAGTACTTGGTACGTCCTAGATACTGTTCTAAGCGTTTACATACATTATTTCGCTTACTCCATCCAACAGCTTATGGGGAGGTACTATTAATATACCTAAATGAAAGATGGGGAAACTGAGGCACACAGGAGGTAAATCCTTTCCCCAGCAGCAAATCACTAGTAAGTGTGTAACCAAGACCTGAACCCCAAGCTCTCCCAGACAAAGCTCATGGGGTTTTCTCTCCCCCACCAGTCTGTGTCACCTTTGGATGGGTTCTGACCCTGGCCTTAGGGAGAACCACACTACTGGCAGTGGTCCACAAGGCCTACGTGGGTCGGGCCCTCCCCTGGCACAGGCCATCCTTCAGGCAGATTCCTCCTGTCCCATCTCAACTTCACAGCCTCCCCGTACTCTAAAGAATGTGTATCTTCCCGGCTCTGGTAGACTCCATTTTTCCTGCCTCAGCCAGGCCCACTGCCTCCTGTCCTTTCTCTGAGACACTAGCCCTGTGGAGAGTCACAGTCCCTGTTTTTGAGTCTGTGCGGTCAGGGCCCTGGGGAGAATGAGGTATATAGGGGAGTCTGGTGCAATGCGGTGGCCAAGCCACAGACCTCCTGGCCTCTGGGTCTCAGTATCCCTCATATCACCCTCAGGTTTAATTACTTACTCACTGGGAAGATTCACAGGACTCGGTATATGGTCAAAGTCATGGCTCTGATTTATTACAGCAAACGGAGAGAAGGGAAAGTCAGCAGAGGGACGGTGCATGAAACAGAGCCGGCACAAACCAAGCACAAGCTCTCAAGATCCTCTCCCACCGGAGTCAGACAAGATGTCCCCCAACCAAGTGCTGTGACAGCATGTGTGAAATGCCATCTACCAGGAAGACCCCCCCCCCCCACAGACTCAGTACCCAGCGTTTCTGTTCACTATGGAGGTACCTTCTGCCTAACAGGACCCAAAATTCCAGGCTCCCGGAAGGAAGGCAGGGGCTTGGCATAAACCACACTGTTTGTACAGTTTGGGTGAAATAAGCCACTCTTATGGAGCCACTCCAAGATGCCAGCCAAGGGCCAACCTTCTCATAACCTATTATGTTAACTGTTTTCTGCACATAATCCAAACAGACAATCTAACACCCCAGCAGAGCTGTCCCTCCTTTCCATTTATGCCAGATTCCACACTTCCTAAGCGTGTCCATCTCATTGCAATCTCACGGTAACTTTGTACAGGAGGCAGGTGGGAATCAGTCCCGTCGCAGATGAGCAGGTCAACGGCGGAGGGAATTCTTGATTCGGAGTCACCGAGAAAATGGCTGCGGAAGCTGAACCCTTAGACCAGCCAGCCTCCTCCCCTGTGACAAAGGAGGGACGGGCGACACGGAACCTAGATAAGCCACGTGCACAAAGCTGTAAGAAAAGGCTGCTCTGGTTGGCATCTGGAGTAAAACAGGGATGTGTCTCTACCACTCAAGAAAACCCAAGGTGAAAAGAACTCCCAGTCTCCATGAACTTCTGACTGTTCCACAGTGCTCTCCATTAAATCAATTCACAGATTATTAGCGCTAGAAGTGTCCTTAAGAAATCACTGTGTACAACTCATTTCTTTATTTGAAAAATAGGGAAAACAATTAGCTTCAGCCCCTATTGCATATGGCTAATAACCTATTGTTTAGCAAAGACTGGAGAATGGGTAATGAAAGCCATTATGTGAGATAGCTTTTATTGTGCCTTCTTTATCGTTGGAAAATTGCCTTCATTATCAATGAAAACAGTGATGGTCCCTCCTCTTTCAGCTTGGCTTTCTCTCCCGCTGCAGGCTCAAGTCAGGGATGCTGTTCTAAGTTGGAGACAGAATGTAAGAAAAAGAAAAAGATAAAAAAACAAAACCCTCAGCTCTTTTATTGTTTAAGGGCAGGCCAATCTACCCAAATGTGAACAAGTGGGCCCACGAGAGGGTTTCTGAGAGACAGATAATGGCCTGACCATGAAGTAGGGACAGTGCCTCATCCAGCGGTCCATGGCTGATTCTTTCTGGGTCTGAGTTTCTTCACCTCCGCAGTGGGAAGACCGAGAACAGCTACCATGGATGGACTGCTCCCTATACGGCGGGTTCAAGGCCATGACCTTAACATACATTTGTGAGTCCATCTGATTCTCACGGCAACGCTTTTAGACAAGTCATGGTACCTGCTTTCGAGAGTTGGGCATGCTGAAATATAGAAAACGCGGGTGCTTGCTCTAACACGGTAGAGAAGATGCCACGCTGGGTCCCCTCAACTCTCAGCCCAGTGACTGTGTAGACTGTCTGCCTTCAGAGAATCTGCTCAAAGCCCAAATCACAAGGAAACCCAAGGAAACCTGCCTGTCTCCTCTTGAGCTCTGTGCATGAAACAAGTGTCCTCTGAAAATTCATGATCACTTGCCCCTAAGAGGGTTTGAGATTTTAACTTACATTGGCTGCACGGTCAGGAAACACCAAGCCTAGAAATTTGCATGAAACACAGTCCCAGCGTGAAGACACCCAGGAGTGAGTAGCAAAAGCAAAAGTAAAACCTTACTATGTAACGTTGTGTGTCAACTATACTTCGATAAAAAACAAAACACCACAAAACAAAAACCTCACTGGAGAGATCCACATGCAACCCAGAATTCCCACCCAGAAGCTCCACGGAAGGTGAGCTCACAATCTAAAATTACAAACATACGAGGGAACAATCTACCATAAGTGAGAATCAGCAAATACAATGGAATTAGTACCCCTGAGAACTTGAGATAACAGAACTACCTACCAGAGAGAGACCACAAAACTGAAATGTTCCAAATGTTAAAAACCTCAAAATAGGGGTCAAAACCATAAGGATAAGACCCTATGAAAAATAACCAAGCAGATGTGAAAAATAATGAAACAAAACTAGAAATGAAAAGTATAGACTTTGAAATCTAAAACACAACAGGCGAGTCAGATGCTAACTCATGCCTAGATGAAGAGCGAAACAGAGTGAACAAAGGGATAGATGGATGAAATTACCCTTAGTGCATGTAAAGAGATAGAAAAGAATGCAAAAGGGATTAGAAGATATAAAAGTTCGATCCTGCCATGGAAACACTGGCCAGCAAGGTCCTGGAGCCTGGGCAATGTCTCTCTGTTGCCAACAGTGGAGATTACTAAGTGTGCTACATTTGAATAAAGTTTTATAATTTATCAATAAAGCTTTCAAGGTTAATGCGTGTAATTCATTTGATCCACAAAGAATCCATGTGATGGAGATGCACGTATTAAATTACCCACCTTACGGATGGAAATGGAAGCTCAGAGACATTTAAGGGACTTGCACGAAATCATACCGCTAGCTCATCAATGATGAAGCTGAAAGTCAAAGGGGCTCTCTCAAACCTCTTTTATAAGGTCATTCATCGCAGCCATAAGGGCTCCGCCTTTATACTTAATCACCTCCCAAAGGCCCCGCATCCTGATACCATCACATTGGGCAGGAGGATTTCAAGGTATGAATTTGGGCTCTTTGCAGGGAGATACTTTCAGACCCTGGCAGATGCCAACTGGGATGCTAATAGGGTAAACTTTGCAAAATTAACTGACTCTCAGGGTCCACGGGGTTAACTCAACAGCCCCCCCGCCAGGACCACAAGGCAACTCTCCTTCCTTGGTGTGGAGAGCCCCCTTTTCCTGCTCAGGCCGAATTAGCCCACAGCTGCAGAGGATAAACGACAGGACAAGGCTGGCTTGCAAAAAGGGGGAAACTGCTCGCCACAGCCCATTCTCCGAATGAACTCCTGCCACTCTGGACTTGATCATTTTTGGTGGGAGAGAGAGAACGCATCGTTCATTTCCTTCCTATGTTAGGGGGAAATGACCTGGATGGGAAATATACCAGGGTCAGTTTCACAGGCGGGGCACAGAATGAGATACATCCCCAACCACGGGCAGAAAGGTCAACCACAGTCACTGAAACTCTTGGAACAAAGGACAAGGAAAAATGACATTCTTCTGGAGCGTGGGCTCCCTTTTTAAAAGGGCAAGCATTTGCCCCCTGGAGACCCTTGGAACCAACTAACTGCTCAGGCATCTCATTCCTGAAAAACCCTCCCACACCAAACAGGCTTCATTTCTCTATTCTGATAGCTCAAATTTATAAGTTATTGGGATTCAACACATCTGCCAGGTGGGATCTTAAATCTGATGAGGCTCTGGATTCATTAACCTTGGCAGAAGGAGCCTGGGTAAATCTGCTTGAAAAATACCTGTGGTATATTTTAATTCTCAAAAGGGCAGGGGATGTAGAACGCAGATCTGTGTATCCTGCCCCCACTACATCCTTGACAATCTCAATAACCTTCTCGAGATTATCATTATCTTTTATTAAAGAAGAACGGCTTCTGCCAGAGACACGGGGCCATCAATGGCCAAGGGAAGTGACGTCTGCCTCCTGTGGCCTCGTAGCAAGCTTTGTTCTGCACCTCTCTCGGGTGTTTAAGGCCCTCCACCTTACCATGCAGTCATTCACCTACATGATCGCATTCTCCTGCTCTAAAACTGTGCCCCTGTTTTAGTCCCCTGGTGTATCATCAACAGCAATTAACACAGTGTCTTCCATTTCGTAAGTACTCCATAAATTCTTACCGGGTAGCAAATGAATGCACGGGCCTGATTAGCACATTCTTTCCTCAGTAACCCTTCCGCTTAAAGAAGTCCTCTCTGAAAAGGGGCCTCCATGTGTATTCATAAGAGAGCAGCAATAATTCAGAAAGAAATTACACGCAAGCCAACAAATGGTCGCATTTGTAATGAGGTTGTCCTTCCCGTCGCAGTTTCAGACTTGCAGTTCGATCGCGTTGGGTTCTCAGGAAGATTTCATGGAAAGGGGCTCCAGTTCATCTCTCCTCACATCGTCGGGGGCGGGGGGGGTGGGGAAGAGTAAGTGTAGTGTCCAGATTACACAGAGAGAGGGGGTTATGAATGGGAGCTGTGTGGGTCTAGGAGACCCGAGAATGAACTCTCCATACCACTTGGTGGCAAGTGACCACTGGTCCCTTGGCACAGCTCTGTCCTGTGGCTTCAAGAATCCAGGGCAGGTGAGCGCACAGTGGGGATTCCAAGCAGGAGAAGCAGACCTAATAACGCAGCTATTGAGAGGTGTTATGGGCCAAGAAAGAAAATGGCCCACCGGTGCGTGCTGTCTTGATGGGCAGTTCGAACCTCTTTCTCCAGTTGGTGAATTACAATACCATCAAGCTCACGTGATTGAACAGAACACGTCTACTTCTGGGAAACTGGCCCAGAAATAGCAAAGCATACATTTAAGGCTATTGACTATTGCATTTGTTGGAAGAGAAAAAAATAGAAATAACCAAGTGCCCGTCAATAATAGGTCTTGATGAAAATGTCCCACGGGACAGACAGACTCCTCTATCCGTTGTGTGCACTGCTTTAAGCCCAGCACCTAGAACAGTGCTGGCACATGGTAGATGCTCAGTAATTAATTCTTTTGCAAGATGAACAGGATGGCACTCACCTGCCAAAAAGACGGAGGAGGAACTAAATTCCAGTTAACAATGTGTCCTTGGTGGATTAAGCAAAAAAACAAACAAAAAAACCCAAAAAACAAGCTGCAAAATAATAGGAATGAGGTACTCCAAGTTTGGCACATCGTAGGTGCCAACAAAATACCTGTCGGAAAAAAGGTTGGTGAATGTACTGCATTTTGTAGATGTCATGTATATTTACGGGCATACGCACACGCACAGAAACCCGCGCACACACACACGTATATTGGTAAATGCATAAAGCAAAGCGTCTGGAAGTCTATGTGCCAAACTGTTCAGAGGAAGGGAGGAAGATAAGGGGCTTTTGACTTACGTAATCCTCATATGGGTTGAATTTTTTACGACAAACCTTTTCCTGTTTTTACAATTCGAACGGCATTTTTAAAAACTCCGCCTCCAAGAAAACGTCCAAGAGAAAGGGCAGTGCTTGTCCTGTGCTGCTTCCTACGGCCGCTCTGATGCACCGTGAGGCGAGCGATGAGGGAGAGATGAGTTTCACGGGCTCAGCTCCCGAGCACTCAGGAGCGAAGAAAAGTGTAGAGACCCTTTACAAAATGAGGGTTAATATGACAGTGGAGAAGCTATTCCCGCCATCACATTACCAAAAAAGGGAGGTTGATAAGGGCGATTGATCATTTTATCTCATCACTTCAAAGGACTAGAAAGATCTTTCATAGGCACTGAACACACTCTCAAGTTTAAAAGCCTTTAAATCAATTTTATTAGGTTAATTGATGATCTCTCCTGTGCACTTTTGTTCTGCAATCTGCCATGTCTCGTCAGGTTGACTGCAGGGCTCAAACTAGAGTTCTTAGTCTCTCATCCCTGCTGGAAGCGGAGGGTATGGATTTGCCCACATGTGCGGCTGCCTTGTGGGCTCGAAGGCGTACGAGGCGACGTGGTCCTTCACGGAGGAGCACCGTGCTTGAGCTCAGATTTCGGGGTTTCAGTCGGGCTCATAAAAATGTGGGCAGAAGACACATTCAGAAGTTTCCCTTTTCCGCCGAAATATCTTTAACCGGTTAAGTGCTCCAAATACAGAATTATCGATGTTTATTCATTTAACAGCTAAGCTCTGACTCTGTATCAGTCACTCTATATCCTGGCTCCCTAGGGCTGCCGTAACAAAATGCCACAGACTGGGTGGTTTACATCAGAAATGTATCCTTTCAGGATTCTTTTCATTTTAATATTTATTCATTTTTGAGAGACAGAGAGTGAGGGAGGGGCAGAGAGAGAGGAAGACACAGAAACTGAAGCAGGCTCCAGGCTCTTGAGCTGTCAGCACAGAGCCTAACTTGGGGTTCGAACTCACAAACTGTGAGATCGTGACCTGAGCCGCAGTCGGACGCTTAACCGACGGGGCCACCCAGGTGCCCTACGGATTTTAATTTTTTTTTAATGTTTATTTATTTTTGAGACAGAGGGAGACAGAGCACGAGAGGGGGAGGGGCAGAGAGAGAGGGAGACACAGAATCCGAAACAGGCTCCAGGCTCTGAGCGGTCAGCACAGAGCCCGACGCCGGGCTCGAACCCACGAACCGTGAGATCACGACCTGAGCCGAAGTCGGACGCTTAACCGACTGAGCCACCCAGGCGCCCCTGGATTCTTTTTTTTTTTTTAAGTTTATTTTGAGAGACAGACAAAGAGGGAGAGGGGCAGAGAGAGGAGAGACAGATGTCAAGCAGGCTCTGCACTGACACCACGGGGCTCAAACTCACGAACCGTGAGATTATGAGGCATAACTGACTGAGCCACCCAGGCACCCCTCCTCTCAGGATTCTATAGGCCAGATGTCCAAAATCAAGACATAGCCAGGCTGCACCCTTTCTGAAGGCTCCTGTGGAGAATCCGCCTTTGCGCCTTCCAGCCTCCCGTGGCCACAGGCGTTCCTTGTCCTGTGTTTCCATAGCTCCAGTCCTGGCCCTTTCCTCTGTGTCCACGTCTTTTCTTCCTCTGTCTCCCGTAAGAACACTTGCGGTCCAATCTTGGGCCCACCCAGACAATCCGGGACGGTCTCATCTAGAAATCCTGAACCCACAACTGCCAAGAGCCCCCTTTCCACACAAGGTCACAATCACAGGCTCCAGGGGTCCTATCTTTTGGGGAGGCCACCATTCAATGCACCACCCTATACTAGACACTGAAGGCACAAGGATACACAGGCCACAATTCTCTCCATTGAAGAGCTCGTGGTTTGTTATGTGTAATCAGGTGATACTATGCAACGTAAAATATAAAAGGTGGATGGAGACCACCGTCCTAGAGCTGAGTGACTGATTCAGGAGAAAGCTGTGAAAAGGAGGAGGTGTTGGGCTGAGCCTTAAAGAATGAATACGTAATCACCAGGCAGAGATGCAGTGATATGACAATGGGCATCCCAGGCAGCAGAAGGATCATGGGCTCACGGAGAGGGGGGACGTAGGGGGTTTCAATGGGCAGGGTACGTTCAGGGCCTGCAAAGTAACCCAAGGGGACAGGAGCGTAGAGTCCTTGCGTGGGTATCTCAAAGAAGGAGGAACCAGAAGACGGGGTTGACCTTGTGGGGTCAGGACGTAAAAGATCTTGTTCTTCCAAGTTCATGTCTTGCCAACCACCTGCCACTACTCACCCCTTCAAGGGCAGACTTAAAGTAACTCCAAGCTTATCCGTATTCGTGCACAGCCCATTGTACAAGAGGCTCCGCGAGGCTCAAAGTCTGTCTCCCCTGCTCCCACCTGAACGTGAACATGCTGCGTCCGGGGCTTGGGTAACCTGTGCCAGGTAAAAGGGTAAAGCCCAGACGTAGGAGCCTCCTAAAAGCAGAGTGTTGGGTGTAATCAGCAACCCGGGTGAACACGTCTACTAATGATGTCAAGCCTTCTTAGTTATCTCTGGGGAAAGGAGCTTAGCGAGAAGAGCAGTGACCAAAGTTGATAAACAATCCTTCTTGCTATGCACAGTCACTGATGCTTCGTCTTTAATCTTTGATAGCTAAATGCCCAAATAGACTGATGGTTAAGACAGTCAGTTGAGTCATAAAATGAGCCGTTAAGCTGAAATCATTGATTTTTATTACTAAACAAGCCCCGATAATGGCCTGGCTGGGCCATAACGTAGACACGGCTTCAGCATTACGGTACGCAGAGTCAAACATTCCAACTGCTAGAAATTAAATGCATTTATTTCTACAAATTAAGTTGCCTGGGGGAAATCAGTCTCAGGTGCAGAAGTGCTTAATGTTTACCGACGAATATTCCAATTGCTAAGTAACCCTGTTGGGTCTTGACACTTGGCCCAGAAGTGACATCTGTCTTCTTAATAAGCAGGTAAAATGAAATCATGCCCACGTGACCAAGGGTTTCACGCCCACCGCTCTTCCTAACACAGATGCTTGATCCCAACTCTAGAGACACAGCCAGCGTGGTCATTAGCAGGCCATATGTTAGAAGGGAGCACCGCAGAGTGGATGACTTATCGTGCGCGCGATCGTCTGTAAACAGCAGCACTTAATGGTCCCCAAATAGAATTTTTGCACACTTTTACTGCACAGGTGAAAACACATGCCCATTAAGGGAAATGCACTCGATTTTACTCAATGGCCCCTCTCTCCCATACAGATATGATCTGGGCTTCCCATCTGTCAGGGAGTATGATCTTGGGTAACCCTTCCGGACAAAGAGATAACAGAATAAGAACAGCATGAGCTCGATTCAGACGTCAGTTGGCATCTGGCTCGCACCCCCCTCTTGCCACCTTCTCATCAGGTAGCAAGATGGATGAAGACGCCGAAGAAAAGAAAAATTACTAATCGTCCCAAGGCTTGGATTCAGGCCACCTACTGCCAGAATCTGGCAGAAATATCTGCTCACCACAAGTCAGTAGGGCTGGATAGAGAAACACAAATGTGGCTTCCCTCTTGAAATATCATTCTTGCCCTCTTAAAGGATGATGGGAAGAAAGCTTTATGTCCCTTCCACACTATCTTCCTGCCCTCAGAGATGGAGGGAAACAGACAGCCGGGCAGCCCGGCTCCTCATCACTTTGGGGAGCAAGATGTCGGGTTGTATCATTCTCCCTCCGATGCCTGAAGCACCCGAGAAACTCCCAGCGCTGGGGTACAGAGATGATTCCACCTCAGCCCAGCAGAGCTGCGTGAACAACGCTCCCAGAAGTACACCTGTGATCTGCGCACATCCTTCCGTCCCCCTGGAATAATGGAAAATGGGCTCTGACAGGCAACTCCAACCCCACGTAATCAATCACCTTGCCTGGCACGTCTCCTGAGGGTGAGCGTCTGCGGAAAAGCTCTGCAGTGCTAGGGAAAGAGACCATCTCGCTGAAGCCTCCAAGAATGAATACAGCTCTGAAGTTATTTGCTTACAGAAACCAGAAATTAAAAAAAAAAAAAAGTTTGTCATCAACCACTGCAAGAGACGAGGATAGCCTTCCTCCCTGATTTTCTAAGACATCACACTTTGTATATGTTTTATGGATTCTGGCAGAAGATGGACACATTTTTGTTCCCGTACAGCTTACTAAATCCACGAGCTAGTTTCCTCGTATGGCTAACGTGTGTTGGTCCCGGTCCTCACTCCTTTGCTTCGCGTCCGCGTGAGGACGTTCAAGCCACGTGAGGAAGAGAGCGTCCCTTAGAGAAGTCAGGTTTTTTTTTTTTTTTTTTTTTTTTTTTACCGAGAAATACATTTCCCAATGTCTTGGTCTGAGTGTCGGGTAAAAGAGAAATGTGAGCGTTGACGACGCTTCTCCCTGGCCTGAGGTTGTGGATGGAAGATGGGGGTGGACGCCGTGTCTAGTCCAGCTCCGAAGAGGAAGAGTTTGCACAACCCAGGCAACCGTACGACACAGCCGGTAAAAGGAGGCGACAAACGACCCTGCAAAAGGCCATGGGGATTTTACTGGGAGAAGCGCAGAAGCTTGAAACAGGTGTAGCAAGAGACGCGTTCGCTTCCGTGTATTTTTCATTCCTTTCTTTCTCCCCACTTGGGAGGAGCACACTGGAGAACTATGGACAGGACTGGACCAGCAGAAAAGGCAAGGAGCAGGTTCCTCAGGGCTGTCCCTAGAGCTCCAAGGTCTGCAGAAGGGAGCCCCGAGGCTCATCAGAGAGGAGCCAAATTAGCAAAACAGGGGTGAAGACTCCGTGAAAGGGGCTGGTCGCCCCTCCCCCCCCCCGTGCATATACACCTGCGCACACGTCCTGGCTGAAGCGAATGTGGACATTGACAATGAGTCAAGATTCGGTCCTTCAGATCCAAGCATCCCAGGAGACACTGTCTGACCTGTGCTGTGGAGCTTGGAAAGTGATGACATCATCGACACATTTCGACACACAGAAGTTTCAGAGAAATGCTGATCGCAAAACTCTATGTAGACGTTTTGTCTATTCTCCCCCAGCACCAAGCTTCTAAACCCTGCACTGAGATTCTGGGACAGGGAGTCCCCAAATGACATCTTCCAGACCCTTCTGCCTGATTATATTCTGATTAGATTTCTGATTAGGTTCTGATTAAATTAGGTTCTACAGATTATATGTGTCATAAAATTAGATTCTGCCAATGGGAGACACTGGCAGGAGGCTTGAAGTCAGGCGAAGGAAACAGGATACATCTCCTGCCTCCAAACTGGGTCTACATCTCTCAAGAAGTGAGGGAAGACAGGGGCGCCTGGGTGGCTCGGTTACGTGTCCCACTTCGGCTCAGGTCATGATCTCACGGTTCCTGAGTTCGAGCCCCGCGTCGGGCTTGGTGCTGACAGCTCAGCCCAGCCTGCTTCAGATTCTGTGTCTCCCTCTCTCTCTCTCTGCCCCTCCCCTGCTCATGCTCTGTCTCTCTCTCTCTCTCTCTCAAAAATTAATAGTCTTAAAAAAATGTTTTTTTAAAGTGAAGGAGGACAGAAGTGCCAAACTCCAGTGGAGATCAGAGGTCCTGGCACCACCCGCACTGGGTCCGCAGGTGAAATGAGCACCTGCCGTAATATTCTGCTGGAACCGGCCCCCCACCCCCATGCCAGCCCAGCTTCTGTGTCCCTGAGCAATCCCTGCCCGACCCACTGCCATTAGGAAATACCCTAGAATTTTGTGAGGCTTCAGTGAGTTAATATACAGGAAGTACTTAGCAAACTCGAAAAGCCCAAGAGTCAGATCACATACAGAGAACAGCTATTGTGACTACTGTTACTGCCTCTGTCACTGCTGCTGACTTCTCATCTAGCTCTGCATCAAACGACGCAGTGGCAGCCACCAGCCACGTGTCACTATTTGCATTTCAATATACCTCCGCTAAAACAAAATGAAATAAAGAATTGAGTCACTCAGCTGCACGGGCTACGTCTGAAGGGCCCGCGTAGCCACGTGCGGCTACCATGTTGGATGGCGCAGAAATGGAACGTCCCCATCCTCACCGGAAGCTGTGTTGGGCAATGCTGATCCGGATTACTCTGTGCCTAAGAATCAACGAGAGAGCTTGTTAAAAATAAAACTCCCGCGCTCCTACAAAAGACGCTGATTTCGAAGGTTTGTGCAATCAGTGTTGAGAACAGTGAGCCTCAGGTGCACTCAGGTGCTGTGTGTTCCCGGAGCACACTTTAAGAATAACCGAGGTGGGGAATGGGGTGTTCATCTCCCAACATGCCTCTTAAGAAAGTCTTTAGGAAAACCGAGCGCGTGCGTGTGTCGCACAGACAAACACAGATTGCTGTTAATTCGCGACGAACCAGAATTCTAGAAGTTAACATTTTAGAGATGACGCCATTTTAAGACCAAACCTCGGTCAACCCGGGTGATCAGGAGTTATACGAACTATGCTGAAGGGACGGCAGGGACCCAGGACTTGCCGCCTTCTCAGTGGAACTCTGTCGTTAGGGGACAGGTGACCAGGGAAGTAGGCGAAATAGGTAGCCAAATATCTTTGCTAAGCCAGAAATTATTGTTAATTAGCATTAATTATTGTTAATTATTGTTCCTGTTCACCGTGCTCATCACAAAGCACGCCATTGAGCAAACGCTTCTAGGTGCGTTATCACAATTAATCTTTATTTCTAAACAAAAGTTTGTTTACATTTTATGCATAATTATGGTTCACAAGCCTTCCATAGAGAAGCCCAAGCGTTCAACTTAACACTTTGGACACAATGAATTCTTGATGGCACAATTAGCTTTGCAAATCCTCGGGTAAACATAACTAAAATTCGCGGATTATTAATTACCTAGCTGTGACTCGCCTTCCCCTCTTCCAGAGGCGTTGTGCACGGCATGCCTCATCCGCCGAGGGTATTATCCCATGCACCACTCAATTCCTTTACGCAAAGAACCAAATGACAGAGCCTTCCTGGAGCCCAGCCCAGAGCTGGGAGAAGTTGTCGCTCGTAATGTCTGTTTACACACCTCACTACCACCAAAAGAGAGCTAGGTATTCTATCATTCTATCTTCGCCCTGGCCACCAGGTGGGCCATTTCAATCACTGGCGCATTATATTTCCATGTCATATGTAGCCTTACGTTTTCTTTTACACTCAATCTCGGTTTGTTTGTTTGTTTGTTTGTTTTCACATTCAATCTTATATCACGGGGTTTCAATCGTAGGTATCTGTGTTTTTGCTGTCGAGCCTCTTCTCATTTATTTTTTTCTGTTGTAAGTTCATCCATCCATCCACCCATCCAGCCAAACGATCCTTCCTTGCTGTGAGTGACAGCTACCATTTGGTAACTAAGTTCACTAGGGTTCCTAATTCCCCCCTGATGCAGTGGAATTATAAAGGGAAATAGATTACATTCATTGAACACAACTGTTCACATCCTTCCCCTTCTGACCATGCTTTCCCGAGGACCTTCCCGCCTCACTGACCATTAGCTTGGTCGTGTGACTTGCTTGGACCAATGGCCCGTGGACGGAGGTGACGCAGGCCACATTCAAACGAGATCTTCAAGTGCTCTGGTGCCATTTGGCTGTCTTTGGCTGTCCCCTCCATAAGGATAACACATACCACATAATACATAAGGACGTACACATAGGTACAATGGCCAAGGTCCCCCAAATAAGAAGACACACAATGTGTGCTCAGTGAACCCACAGCTTTGAGAAGCGTTATGGGGTTGCAGGGTGGCTTCCTACCTGTAGAGGACATGTGACATAAGCGACAACGACCTCTTGTTGGTGAAGCCATTACAATTCAGGGTCAACTGGTTATGCCCCATAACACAGCATAAGCACTATTCTTAATTTCGCTGTTGCTGATGCAAAGGGCAAGACTGGAGCACCGGCCACGTCTGATGGAGCACTCCCAGCTGGGATCAGCTCACAGGACAACCTGACGTGAGGTCAGAGACACGCATGTGTTACGCTTGTTTAAAACCTTCCAGCAGAGACAACGGAAGTGAGAACTCCCATTGAGGTTCCTAGGTTGCAAGGAGAGTTTATGAATCATTTTCAGGCTCTCTGCCGATTTTGTATCTCCCTGCAGGGACCCTTTGGGCTTGGCACACTTGCCTTGATTACTTAGCCCCCAAAACTCAAGGGAATTTTGGCAAAAACCTTGATTCAGCGATCATATCTCAAAAGTGAAGAAAGATGGGGGCGCCTGGGTGGCGCAGTCAGTTGTGTATGCAACTTCGGCTCAGGTCACGATCTCATGGTTCGTGGGTTCGAGCCCCACGTCGGGCTCTGTGCTGACAGCTCAGAGCCTGGAGCCTGCTTCCGATTCTGTGTCTCCCTCTTTCTCTGCCCCTCCCCCACTCACGCCCTGTCTCCCTCTGTCTCAAAAATAAATAAACGTTAAAAAAAAATTAAAATCCGTAGGGAACTCTGTCCCTCTCTCTCTCTGACCCTCCCAGCTCATGCTCTGTGTCTCTCTCTCAAAAATGAATAAACATTAAAAATATTTTAAGTTAAGAAAGATGAATAAACAGGGAAGGAGGGTTATGGTGGGAAATGTGTGTGTGCATGTGTGTGAGCACATGTATTTAAGGAGGAAATAAAGGTCTCTTCTTTTTTTTTTAATGTTTATTTAGTTTTGAGAGAGAGAGACAGAGCACAAGTGGGGGAGGTACAGAGAGAGAGGGAGACACAGAATCCGAAGCAGGCTCCAGGCTCTAAGCTGTCAGCACAGAGCCCGACAGGGGGCTCGAACTCACGAACCATGCGATCATGACCTGAGCCCAAGTTGGGTGCTTAACCGACCGAGCCACCCCGGCGCCCAAGGTCTCTTCTTATGAAATGCCAAGTTTCTTGTCTCGTGCTTTTTACTGTAGACATTTCGAGATTTTGCAACATTTTAAGATTTGCTACGGATGGAAAATATTGATTAACAAACCAAGTATAAAACGAGCACAAAACAAGACCAGACAGTTAAAAGTTGACACAAGCCTTGACGACAAGAGTCAAGTGAGCCTTCAGTGACAGCCTGAAGAGGACAGGGTAACAATCAGGCCACAGGAAAGAGGGAAAAGGGATGTCCGTGCAGTTGTGACTTTGAAATCTCCCGAGCTCCTTTCAATTACCTACCTCGAAACCTAATGGTATTCTCACAGGGCTGGTCTTACATGATCAGGGCTAAAACACCAGTTCCTCACACTTAAACGGTGGTGTTATGGGACGACTTTGTTCCACTTTTTCTCTTCTATGGATTTGCATTGCCTAATGACCTATCTGATGGGTTTCTGCAGGAATTTTCTATATCGTGCTGAACTATCTTTAGACCTTCCTTCCCTTTTAGTATGTTACTGAAGGGATGTTTTCACAGATGCTGAATAAACTTCATTCATTTAGAGCTTGCTGGCTGTCCCCGACAACAATCATTATCATTACAGCGACCATGGATGGCATGCCTTTCCTGTACAATACGTTTTGTGCTAGATACAGGCTGGACCCGAAAATAAACAGATAAACGGGACCAGATTCTACCTTAAAATTCTAATGAAAGAATCTAATAGGGCTCAGACAGCGACAGAAGGGATGGGGACGTGAACTTTCTTAAGAAATAAAGCAGAGAAAATGATCACTGCCTCAGGTGAGGTGCCACAAGATGAAGGGACCGTGGAGAGATGACACTGAGCTTGGAGATGACCGCGGGCTTCATGGAGGAGGTAGCTGACGCCGCTCCTCTGGGCATCAGTGGACGAGGAAGGCATTTTAACCAGATGCGACTGTGCTGGTAAAGTCACTGAAGCAGGGCAGTGCTCGGAAATGTTAAAAAGCATGGTGTGGTTGCAGCTTGCAAAAGAATATATTTTGCACTTCCACATGAAAAGTCTCGCCTGGTCCTCTGAGGAGGCTTAACCAGTTTGTGAGGACCCGGGTACAGATTCGGGAGAAGATGTCAGCATTTGCGAGAGAGAAGGAAATCGAAATAACCAAGGTCCTGTTTCTATTCCTGGCACCGTGTGCAAGCAGCAGTCACATAAACTCTTTTCGGAGGGGGAAAAAAAAAGTTCAACATCCTAAGAGGAGAATCAAAACGAAGGCAAAGGGGAATATTCTAGACTCAAAGAACTTGTGGCTGGCACTACAATCATCTAAACAGGGAAGTCTGATCATTAGCATAGAGGCGGTCGCAAAAGTAAACGTGACTATTAAATCTTATTCTTCAAAGGGAGCTTAGCTAATGGGAAAATTAATAAGCAGATAATGTCGACCTACAACCTCAGATTTTATTCATAGAAAAAAGGAAAGAAGAGAGGGAAATGGGGAGCAGGAAACACTGAAATTAGTTAAACAACTTGTATTTAGAGAATTCAACCGACAGAGATATCTTCCTGGCTCTGATCGTTTGAAAATGCAGGCTTCGCGAGTTTCTAAAAACACAAGGAAAAGTAATGGAATCAAAAGGGAAATGTGCATTTTCCACAAATCTCCTGAGAAGACAAAAACAAAGACCTGGCCACGTGGGAGGAAAAGAGGGAAAACAAAAGCCAAGGAATCAGAGAAGCTGTAACTCAGGATGCCAAGTAAGGGTGATGGTGCTGTTTCTGACAATCGTCCCCGAGCTCAGAACATAAAAACAAAGCCCATCCACATACTGCTTGCAAGCAACAGGCTCAAAACAAAATGACCCACAAAAGTTTCAAAGGTGGGCAAGAGTAAACAACAAAAAAGCAAGGACAGGGGTGCCTGGGTGGCTCAGTCGATTGAGTTATCTGACTCCTGATGTTGGCTCAGGTCATGATCTCACAGTTCATCCGCTTAGGGAGGTCGAGCCCCACAACGGGCTCTGCGCTGACAGTGGGAGCCTGCTTGGGATTCTCTCTCTCTTCCTCTCTCTCTTCCCCTTCCTCGAGCTCTCTCTCTCTCTCTTTCTCTCTCTCAAAATAAATAAACTTAAAATTAAAAAAAAGCAAGGACTGAGGCGCCCAGGCGGCTCGGTTGGCTGAGCGTCAGACTCTCGATCGCTGCTCAGGTCATGATCTCTCAGTTCGTGAGTTCAAGCCTCGCATCAGGCTCTGAGTGACAGTAGGGAGCCGGCTTGGGATTCTCTCTCGCTGCCCCCATTGCCTCTCTCTCTCTCTCTCTCTCAATATAAATAAATTAAAACTTAAGAAACAAACAAACAAGGACTGTGAGTGGTACAAATATCAGAACAGTGGAAGGTGATGCTCCCTACCTCTCGTCAATCGAAGACGCGCACTGATAAGACTCCCTCTCGTTATTCTTTGTGAGATTAACACAGAGAAGTTCTACTCTCCGGAACACGATGACCTCACTTTCTTCAACATCCTTCTCCAAGGGCAGTAACTGCATGTTTTAGTCAATGCCTCTGGTACGCTGCGATCATCTGCTCGGCCAGTTGGAGACCGAGGTCATGTGTGGATTTTGGGTAGAGTACTGTCAGAGCTCCACGGTCCCCTGGATTTGCTGGGCCCAACCCAGGACTTTCCCGGTTGATAGGTCTGGGGGTGGGGCAGACAATCTGCATTTCTAGCAAGTTCCCAGGGGATTCTGATGCTGCTGGTCTAGGGAGCAAGTTTGAGATCAACGACTTAGAGGATTTCTCCCCTTACTCATCCAAATGTGACTCAAGAAGTGACCCCAGGTGAAACCAGATTCCACCAGGTAGGAGGCCTGAAGAACACGGCTAGCGGGTGTGGTCAGCCCACACCAGCAGAGGCCCCAAGAATCACATGCATCGCCTCAGAAAGGGCGTGACGACTGTTCGAAGCTCAGAGAAGGGATTGTGCCGGGAATGTATCAACCCTGTGGGCTTTTTCTGCTTTTTTGTCTCCCAGAGGAGACAAAGCCTGGATTGGGAAGCCCCACAGCGCTGTGCAAAGAACACAGGCCTGAATGGCCTGGGCCCAAATTTCATTCGCTGCTTCATCACGAACTGCCCGAGTGACCCTTGGCAAATCACTTAACGTCACCGTACTTCAGGTTTTTTGCTCGTGGGATAAGACATTTGGACAAGAAGCCTCCCGGGGGACCTTATGGTCTCATGTTCTATGACTCCTTCCAGAATCAAGACTTTCGGGGGAGAAAATCTCTACGATTATGGGAATATTCACGCAACAGTTACACGTTTAATATAGACCATCTGTTACTGTTTCAGACGTGTCATAAACGCAACAATGCCATCAGCTGGTAATCTGCATCCTTTCCCTGCAGTGTGATGGATGAGATCCCACCTGCCGCCACATGTATCAGGAAGAGACCATTTTCCAAGCAAGCCGGAGTAATGAAGCGTGCTGGGCTTGGCACCTGGACACGAGAAGCCCACGAAGGAAGAGAGAGGAGCAGACTACGTCGGCAGCAGGCCCAGAGCTGGGTTCAGCCACTGTGATCTGATTGAACCACCGTCCTCACCCGCAGGGGAGAGGGAGGCAGCGAGGCCGCCTGGCTGGCACCAGGGTTCTAGAGGTTCCCATGGAGAAGTTACGGGAAGCAACGGTTAATACAAAGATGGGTTCCCAGAGAGGCCCTGGAAGTCTGTGACCCGGACGCCGGGGAAAGATGAGCAGGGGCTTCAGGAGGCTCCCTGGGCGCATGAGGAAGAATGGAGGAAGAAGGCAGCCTTCACATTCGGTGGGCCTGGCTGCTTTGGCCACCTGGAGACAGGTGTGCTAAGCCTGGTCCGCGCCTGACTTGCGAGCACACAAACGCGCAAACATCCAAATGTGTACCAGCCCTAGGACCTGGGTTCAGAGGGACAGAGCCAGCATCTGTCTGAGTGCCCACAGTCATAGCTCTATTGTGCCACAAAGAGGTGCGTGTGACATTCCGGAAGCCCAGAACCCATCAGACACAGACACACACACACACACACACACACACACACACACACACACATCCAGAGTCTTCAGTGGCTCCCATGGCCCTCAGGATTCTCCTCCAGGCAGGTTTGGCTCTCCACCCATGGCTACCTGGAGGTCAGCATCATACTTCAGAGAGTGCTCAAAGATCACACTGAGCCCTTAGCAGACGAGCACAGGTGTCCTGGTGAGACAGGGCAGTGACATCATCCACCACTCGGCAAGTGCAATCCAAGCTCCTATGCCTCTCTCCTAGTCTCTCGTCCTACGGTCCTTTTGCTGGGTCCCCCCGTCCCTGACCCCATCCTCTCCCGCCATGCTTGCTCTGACCTCCAGCTCCCATTTCCTGCCCAAGCACGTTTTTGAGAATCACGCTGACCAAGAATAAGGTCCCACCATTCAGCGGTCTTTCCCACCACCCACTTGAAGCATGCTTCTGTAGCTTTACACACACCCCATCCTGCCCTTGCCCGTGCTGGTCCCGCTGCCTGCATATCCCTTCCCACCTCCTTTCACATGCAATTCTAGCACCGCTTTCTTCAGGAAGAGTCCTTGGAGAGTCCACACAGGATCGCAAGGTCCTGGGTCCCCAAGGGACACCATGCACCTACATCGACCATAGTCTGACCCCACTGTATACAACTCCGTATCTAAATCTGTGTCTCTCCCTTGGACTCCGACCACTTTAAGGGCCAAGACTGCATCTTACTGATTTCTCAGAGTCTTATACCAAGCCCCGCACACAGTAAGTGCTCAACAGATGCTCACCGAATGAGTGAATACTGCTGCCTTCCGGTTAGATTAACAGCCCCATTCATTTCTGCCCCCCCCCCAGCCCTCCTGCCTCTGCACTTACATAGCACTTAAGCACGCCTCCTTAGAATAGCTGCTACAGCCACTCCCAGATCACACCTCTCCGTTTGTCCTTCTCCCTGAGCCAACCTGTTGGTCCCTCCCGGCTTTATCTGTGCTGAAGCTGCCCCAACCTGCTGCTAACGCTGTCACTGAGAGAACAGAAATATGCCCCCATGATTCTCAACCATGACTCCGGAGAACCCTCGTGATTTCCTGAAGAGAAAAGCCAAGGTCTTTCTCTGCTCAACACCCTCCGGGACATCTGGCGGAGGGTATGGTTACAAAATGAATGAATGTGTAGATGAATGAACTGGCCAATGCTCGCCGATTAAACCGATTACCTAATCCATGCAAGAGACAGAAAAACAAAACAAAACAAAACAAAAAACCAGGCACGGAACCATTTACTGGGGCGCGGAGAATCTTCCAATTTCTTTCCAGGCAAAGGTTTTAATCTTGTCTGGCAGTGGGCTTTCAGAAATACGCGCTGTTCAGAACATCCATCTTTTCTCCCTCTACCCCAGGGGCGGCGTGAGAGTATTTCCAAATCATGTTTAGAGAAGGCTGCAAATTTGTGGAGCTATACAGCCATTCTGAAGCTTCCTGGTGACTCACGGAGTGAGGAGGCATTCTGGAAATAACGATCTCGGGCCATATTGATCTTAGGAGCACGCGGTGGACTGTGTCTCTTGGGTGATTAATGGTATCCTGGTTAAATCTCACAGTGTATCCAGGACTTTCAGAAATACCATATTCAAAGCATAACGGGTTACGATGATTTTTAACAGATGGCAAACGACCCAGCCAGAGTTCCCTGAAGAAAGCCATTTCTGGGTTAGAACTTGGGTCC
The DNA here is from genome assembly GCF_022079265.1 of Lynx rufus. NCBI lineage: Eukaryota > Metazoa > Chordata > Mammalia > Carnivora > Felidae > Lynx > Lynx rufus. Next base: position 14,227,991 of record NW_025814842.1, on the reverse strand, counting down.
TGGAGGAAAGGATGAGTGGAAATGACAATGTGAAGATCAAAAAACTGGCTTCTTCAGAAACCAAGGGAAACAGGAAACGTGCAGAAACAACAGAAGATAGGAGAGGAAATACACACACACACACACACACACACACACACACACACACACACACACACAATTGCCGGTAAGCATTTTGGCACATCGAGGCGATTTTTGTAACCTGGATCAGATCATGCCATGCCCCTGCTCAACACCCTCTCAGAGCTTCTCCTTGAACTAAGAATAAATGCTACCTGCTTGCCTTGGCAGAGAAGGTCTGCACGATCTGGCCCTCGATGCCTTCTCTCCTCCCCCCCCCCCCCCCGCCCGGCTCCTGCCCACTGCCCACCCTCTCCTTCCCATGAGGGACCAAGCCTCCCCTGGGATCTTGGACGAGCTGCCCCCTCAGAGATGAGAGCTCCTGGTCCCAACCCTTTCCCAACAGCTGGCTCTTTTTCTCCTTCACTGGAGCGGTGCCCATGCCACCCTAGCATCCCTCAATTTCCTACACAACATGTATCACAGGCTTAGGTTTTCCGTTTTTATTTACTTGGGGGCTGATTGGTTTCATGTCTCTCCCTACTGTAGTTTTGTAAGCGCCACGAAAGGAGGGGCCCTCTCTATCATTCATCCCTGAAATCCTTAAACCTAGTACCGCCCCTGGCATGTAGTTGCAGGTGGTAAATATTTTTTTCTCAAATGATTGATCCTTATGATCCTATTACCCATCTCGATGTCTTCTACAGAGCGATGTCTGATCTGATAGGAACGGCAGCCACAAAACTGGAAAGAGAATGTGAAGACACGGATGGGCCAGACAGAAGCTTCCACGTTGTGTTATTCCTAAAAACGCCGCACGTGAAAATCAACGAGCTACGCAATACAGCAATACAGCCGGGCCGGCGGGGCAACAGGGCTCCCGTCCTGAGGTCTCTGACACCCCTGCGTTACTGTCAGCAGCCCCAGGGGTCAGTTCAGGCCCTGAGGAACAGTGGCCCCGACGGAATAGAAACACCGGCCAAGACGGCATCCATCCCAGGCGGCCCAGGAAACCCCCCGGACGGCGCTGTGCCCGTGCGGCTCGGAGAGACCAAGCATGAGGCCGAGAGGCCGTGGTCGCTTCTGGCTGGGACAAACGTGGCACGTTCGGCCCCGCGGGACGAAAGCCGTCCTCCCAGGCAGAAACTGGGATGAAACAGGGACTCTGCCGTGGACGACAGAGCGACAAGCAGAAGAGAAGGAAACGTGTGTCAACCGTGGGCTCGGGCCAGCGGGTGGGGCTGCTCCGGGCCGGCCTGGGGTAATTCCACACGCTTCCATGTCTCCGTCTCCCCAAGGAAGCCTATGGCCCCAAGGACACGTATCCTGCACCCCCTCTGCTCTCTGAAGGAGGCCCGGGGACCTGGCGCCAGGTGCCCAGGAGGCCGGCAAGGAGGTGAAGAAAAACGGCCGTCTCTCCACCTCCCCGGACGGCCACGGGAAAGGAAGGGGTTCTCGACTTGATCCCACAAGGGACACGTGAGGACACACGCCGAGGACAGCAGCTGTGTCACCCGTCCGAAACAGTGCCACCCAAGTCCTACTCCTTCTCTGCTACTAATCCCTGTGGCTTCTGAGCAGTTATCTCATTCCTCGATTACCGAAATGAGAAGGGTACTAGCTCCCCTCCCCCACCCAGGGAAAGCAAAGGCGAAAAAGAAAAGACGAGCCCCTGTGAAGAGGGGTCGGCATTCGCGAATGAGGAGGGAGGGGGCGCCACCAAGGGCCCCGTCGGAACCTTTGGCGGGGGAGGGTTGCTCCTCGGAAGCCCGACCTCATCGGGCCCTAGCGGCAGCCCCAGTGAAGTGCCTTCTAGACCATGAAGCCCACCCGTGGAAAAATGGCAGCCGGAGAGAAAGATGGGAGATCTAGTTTGTTCCCCAACGGCCAAGCTTCAGTAGGCAGTGAGCAGGGACATCTGCCCAGGACTGTCCCCCAAGCCCCCCCAACCTGCCTGCATTCTGCTCGGAGGGGCGGGGGGTCTCCTGGATCTAGAGAGCTTTTAATCCACATCGGCTTCTCTTACCAGAATCCTCTTACACGGTCTTCTCATTAGGAAAAAATAATAACCGAGGGGAGACTGCCCGAGAGCTGCTAACTGCGGAAGCCGGGCGACGGGGGCGTGGAGGTGGGTTATACCGTTCAACTTTTGCACGAGCTTGAAATTTCCCATAATCAAGAAACGAAAATAAAAACAACCCGAAATTGCCAAGGGAAGGATAAGAGACCTAGAATGCAGGGTTCCTTGCTTCCCACGGAACGGCTCAATCTGTAAAATGACAACTCAGCCTTTAGTTACAACAATCCCCCTTGAAAACAGCACCAACAGCCTAATCAACCCGGGGAACATAGAGAAGGCTGTTTGTGAAACTTAATTGCCATTTTAATGTGTTTTAATTGCATAGAAATGCTATTTAATGTACTGTTGCAGTTTCCATTTGCCATTCCGGGAAATCGCAGTGCTCGAAAAGAGGAGACCAGGTTGTTGCTAAAGGAATCTTGGCCCGTTAGACAAGAATGAAATATTTCCCTTGACAGGCAACCTGGGCCTCGGGCCTGTTTCTCCCCCACACTCCCCTCCGTCGCTCCCCACCTTTGCCCACATGCAGGGAGCCGAGACAGCGCTGGCTGTCAGAAGGGACAGGAAGAATAACGCCTAGGGCAGCACTGGGGCTCAGTCACTACTGGCATAAATGTGGCACAGCCAAAGTGGGCCACTTCCCAGGGGGTAGATCTGAGAGCCTCAAAAATCCGCCCAGCCTCCGGCGTCTCTCAGGGGGCCTCCAGGGAAACCGAGGGAGCCAGAAAGCAAAGCTGTCCCCTGAGCCTTTGTGCTGATGACCTGGACAGGCATCTTCTTAAGGGGCATCTCTCTGAGAGGCCGGTGGAGAGACTGCAGACCTCGTGTGAGGCCCGGGCAGCTAGGCTGACCCAGATGCTGAAGTCAGGGGCTGTGCCCACGGGAGACTAGGAGAGAGCCAGAAACACCACCAGCCTAAGTGGCTTCTCCCTGTCAGGCCGCTTCTAACACAGCTGGGCAAGGAAAGCTGACCTCAGTGATGCAGGACGCATCCCATGGTTTGGGAGGCTGGATCCCAAATTAGCTGTTTGTTAGCAGAGAGTCAGTGTTGAGGGAACTCTACTGCAGATAAAAGAGAAAATTCCTTTCCATCCAGGCGATGGGTAGCAGTTGCTACCAAAAATGTCAAGCCGAAGCGGGATTCTGGGATGTCTGACAAGAGAAGGGAACCCTGACTGACCCAAGCGACAGTATCAGAGAAGTTTGTCGTGGGTGGCGGGCAGGGTTGCCCTATACAGTTATGCAGGTTGTGCACTGCCCAACTCTAAGGGGCACAATCATACACAGGTACATTAATAATGATGGTTTTCCAGCAGATGGCACTAAAGTGTCTTGTGCCTTACCCTAATTTGCACAAAGTTCTATTTGGGCGAGCAAGGGTGCTACTGACGGGGTCCGTGTCACTGGACTGGAGTTTAAGGGCTACAGAAACTGGTGGGGTTGGAGAAGGCCAACAGGAATCTAGTGCTAAAGGGCGAAGTCCTAGGCAAACGGACTAGGAAATCAGGTCACATCCCTTCTTACCAGGCTTCACAGCTTGGCTCCCCTTGCTTTGGAAGAAAATCCCAACTCCTTACCAAGGTCACCAAGAGCCCTCCTGCAGGATATGCCTCTCCCACCCTCTCGTCCCTACTTCCTCATGCCCCCCGCCCCTCACTGCACCCACTCTGGGCCCCGGGCTTCCGGTCGGATCCCTGCAAACTCCCGCCTGCCCCGCTTTGCACCTGGAAGCCTCGTCACCTCCCTGTTCGGGCCCCATGCCCTGACCGTACCCTCTAAAGCTACGTTACTCTCCCACCTGGGAAGAGGACCAACGAAATGGGATGGACCGGAGGAGCAGAGGCTTTCCACATCAGCCTTCCTGGATCTTGGGAGAAAAGAGGTGACTTCATGGACGGAAGCAGAGAAGATACACGGATGGGTAGAGCACACAGCACCTCGCCGGCATCCCTGAGGCCCTCCCACACCCGCTGCGGCCTCCAGCTCCCAGGCCTCTCGGCCTGGGTGTGCCCTGTGTTCTCTGGGCAGACGCGGGTTGGCCTGGGGGCCTGCACTCTGGGAAGGCTGGACGTGCCAGGGAATCAGCATCAGGAGCGACCCGGCTGATGGGGGACAAAGGCCCCAGCGTCGGGCAAATCTACAGCCAGAAAGTAGACGGAGCGGCTGTCTGGGCTGGGGGGGGGATGTAGGGACTAGGGGATGATGGTGATGAGGTATGGGGTCTCTTTCGGGGATGACGGAACTACTACAAAATCCACGGTGGCGATGGTTACACAGCACTGTGAATACACTAGAAGCCACTTTGACAAGCCTTGGGGCCTGATCCCCGGGTGCAGTTCTGGCCCCTGGGCGTCGGGCCAGACAAAGTGCGTCCCTGGGGAAGCGCAGTTATTAAAGAAATCCATTGAGGCCCCGGGGAGAGGCAGTGACCCCTTCTGACTCCCAGTACAATGCTCTTTCTGCTTGAGGCTGCCATACAAAAAAAACAAAAACAAAAACATACCCCCAAACGCATACACTTTCACAGTGCTTTTGGGGATCATCCCCCCCCCCACTAAAGCCCTTGCCCCGAATCCTAGTTTCCGGGTCCTTGGGGGCATCCCGGGCAAGGACACAGGCTCTGGTTTGAATCCTAGCTGTGCCACAAACTTAGGAGCTTTGGGCAACTTGAAGGCTCAGGGAAGCCAAGCGTTTCCTCAGCTACAAAACAGAGATAATTATACCCACTTCATGAACATTCTTGTCTTGTGCGGATTAAATAAGACAGCAAATAGAAACACCCAGAACGGTGCTGAGCACCAGAACTAACAGAGATAGGACAGGCGAGCAGCCGGAAGGTGACGCAGGTGAGGGGCTGTCCACGCTCGGGTTCAGGTGCGCACGCACCCGCACAGGTGTCCACGGTCTGCCCCCGGGGAGCCCCTGACGTTCCGCAACCAGGCAAAGGCTCTGGAGCGGAAAACTGTAAAGCCAGGCCCGTGTCCTGTGGCGGCTTGTGGGTGTGAGGCTCGTCGTGGGGGAGGGACGGGTCCTCTGAAGAGAAGCCGGGAGCCTGTGACACGCCCGGCAGGTTGTTCATCTGCAAAGCCACGGCCACAGCCCCCGCGCCTGGCCAAGGCTGGGATCTGGAGGGTCTGGCTCGTCCTGGCGGCTCCGGGACCGACCACCTAAACCAGCAAGGGCAGCGGCTCCCGTGAAACACCAGCGGCTCAGCTGGCCTGCCAGGGAAGGGCCGCGCGTGCTCACCTCTCTGGTTTTTAATGACGGTTCCCGCTTCGAAGGGGCCAGAAGAGCGGGCGGACGCCGTCACCGTTCGGGTGACGGTGGCCAGGTTTCTGTCTTAAAAAGCCGACTGGAAATTATACGGGATCCCAGGGGCAGAGACGGGACCGGCAGTTTTTGCATGACAGGATCCTGCTGCCGAACTGCTCTGCTGTTTCCAAGTTGCCGAAGCCCCAGACACAGGATTAGCTGGCTTGACATAATTGCAAAAGAGACACAGACGCCTTTTTAAAATATGCTGACGGACGTCACGCCGCTGTGGGTTTCATTTACTTTTCCTTTCTTTCTTTCCCTGCCTGGAACCAAGGTCCCCAGTTTCACAAATCACCTAACTTGCTAGCACCTGACAAGTGGGGGGGGCCGCGGGCCCTTGCAAACCGCCCGCCTCACGGCCCGCAGCTCAGCCCCCTTCTCATCAGGACAAAGAAGCTGGGCACGATTAGAAGAGGCAGCTTAATTTCTTTGGGGTGGACTAGTGCGGCTTAAAATAGTTAATATTTTGTTTTATCTTCATTGACTTGTCTAATAATGCAGAAAATATCCTCCCCGGGCATTGAACAAAGGAGATTATCCTGTCACACAAGCTTAGCAAAACCTGTAAGCTGAATGCTGATCCCAGGTGTGTGCGACTTGAAATCCCCTTGCTTAAAACAATTAAGCTTATCATGGAGGGAGGTGCTTCCTCTTCCTCCCCCGTCCCTCGTTCAAACACTTCCCGGCCACGCAGACCTGCAGCGTGGCCCGGCTCCTTTCCTCCTGTGGGGAAGCGTGCGTGGTGTTCTGGGTCCCTCTTTTATCCGGCAGGTAATAAATAGGTAATCAGGAGATGCAAATTGCTATTGCGTTAAAGGAATACAGCTTAAAGATTAAGCAACATTTCGGCTCAGGGCCCGGATGTGCTCACAGACACAAGCCGGGTGAATTTTCTCGGTGTGTCAAGGCCGGCCCACAAAAGACTCCGACCTCAGGGTCAAAGGGGGACCGTGAATAAGTGTTTGTTCCCAGCGAGGCGTTCCAACGGAGCCATCTCGAAGTTATTCTGGACCTGTGATGACTCTGGACCCACGACGAGGTTTTCTCCAGAAATCACCTAGGCTTATGCATAAACGTCAAGTGTTTTCATCATTCTGGCTGAATGTGATCTTCAGCAGGACAAAAGAAGTTACCACGTTCGGGATCGAAACTGTTCAGACAAGGGAGGGCGGGTCTACGCCTAACCGCACGATGCTGGCACGACACGTGCCGTCTGAGGACTTCCCTCCACACCCCAGCCAGTGTGACTCCTCTTTGGTTTGGATTCTTGGTTTTGCCTTGGCCAAGAGGCAGAAAGACGAAAACCGGAGCAATGGAGCGTGTGGCCTCCCACCTTTGTGGAATCTGTTATTTTATCAAGGAGCTAAGCAAACCTTCGGGTTGAACAAAGGGAGAGGTACTCGATGTCACAAAGCATAAGTACTTGCTTCTTTCTCTCTGTCCTCACTTGTTTTGTCAAGTTCTCTGGAGGCAGGCATCTGTGGGGAGCCTTCCAAAGCCTTGTCTTCGGGGATGGGGGTGGGGAATGGGATCAAAGGGAATCACGCAATTCACCAAAGCTGGACGCTCAGAAAGAGAGACGCATGCTAAGGGCATATAATGGAGGCATCTGATCTCCTGGAGAATGCCGTGAAGACGCTCTAAAAGAGAGATGAGGAGGAATTAACTGGTGGAAGAGGGGGGAAAAAAGAGGAACTAGCATGTGCAAAGGCCCTGTGGTGGTGGTGGGGGGTGGGGGGTGATGTGGCAGGAAGAAGAGATGGAGGGCTGGTGTGCTAGGGGCAAAGCGAGGCTGAAACCGTTCCAGCCGGGGCTGGTGAGGTACCTGAGGCCAGAGCACCCCGACTCTGGGGCCAAGTAAAGGATTAGACTCCTAGCTCCAAAAGCCAAGGGCAACCATTGCATTACGTCGTGTGGGGGCACTCAAGCGTGCGGGCCGTGATCCAACTTGCATGTTGCCACAAACCCTAAGCGTGCAGTTGGGATAGAAACGAGCAGGGGGTGGAGGTCAACCCGTGCAGTGACTGCGCCACAGTGGGAGAGACCAGAGCAATATTCAGGACTTAGAATCGACGGCTGAGTGGGACACAGCGGGTGAGGGATGCGGACGATGCTTCCGGCTGGGTAACCGGCCGGGCGGCAGGACCCCTCACTTTCCTTTTTGGTCAAAGGTCCACGGGTTTCCTCTCTGCTCAAAGGCTGTTCCTTCTTTGTATGTCGGTGTCCTCGGGGCTCTGCACCCTGTCTCCTGTCCTCGCTGTGTAACCACCCGTTTTCCCTCAGTGACCTCTGCAGCCCCGTGGGTCTAAATAACAACACCGAGCTCCCAAAGCTTTCACTCCAGCCCTGATTTCCGCAGGCTCATAAATCCAGCTGCCTACGAGGCGTTTCCACCCACCTGCATGCCCAACAGGCTTCTCAGACTTACCACGGCCAAAGTGGAGCTCTGCACTCGCCCCCAAGTCTCTGCCACCTAGAAATGGTACCACCACCCTCCACCCCACGGCTCAGGCCAAGGTCTAGGGATCATGCTCAATCCTTCTCGGGCCCTTGTCCCCCGCACTGAATGCCCCCCACAGGTTCTGTTGACTGCAGCTCCGAAACACAGCCCACTACACCCGGTTCTCCCCACAGCCCACACCCACCCTTTAGTCTGACCAATTGCCTGTCCTGCCTGGCCTCCTGCGGCAGCCTCCACGCTGGCCTCCTGGCTTCTACGTGTGTCTCTTACAGTCCCTTCTCCACCCAGGAGCTGGAGGGATCTTTTCAAGCCGGGTCCTGCCACCTCCCTCCTCTACCCCGTGGTTTTCACCCCATTTAGGACACAATTCAAGCCCCAGGCCCGGCTTCGCTGCACGATCCGGCTGGTGCCTTCCTCTTCGGTCCACCTCCGATCGTCATTCCCTTCACTGTCCCGAGTGTGCAAGGGGATCCGCTGACCTTCCCGCAAATTCCAAGATTTTGTTTCTACTCGGGGTCTTTTCATCACTGTTCTCTCTGCCATGAATGCTCCTCTCCGCCCCCTCCCCCCCCCCCCCCCAGTCTCTATGTGGTGGCTCAGTTTTATTTAACAAAAGCTTATTGGGATTATAATTCGCAAACCACGATCCGCTTCCTCGGAGCGTGTAAGTCAACAGTTTACCGTATGGTCACAGAGTTGTGCAACGATCACAATTGGGTTTAGAACATATCCTATACCAGTATTTCATTTCTCATTTGCACAATGGCTCTTTTTATCATTCGTGTCTCTGCCTTCGTGTCCTCTCTTCATGACGGCCAGACTGTCTTCGGCGCGTTACCTTTTGTAGAATTGGCTGTCTGGTATTTGTCCCTATCCTTCAATGTATTTATTTACCTACTTGTGTATTTGTCTGCTCCAAATATCTAGAACAAAGGCTCACGAGAGCAAGAACTTTCTCTGTCTTACGCAAAGTCTTGGTAGGACAGCGTCCAAGCGATGACTGAATTTCATGAACCTCGAGGCAGAGCAGGTGGAGAGAGGAGCAGATCACCAGTACAGTTTTGAAATCTTGGCCCTGTTGAATCTGAGGTTAACACTGACGTTCCCAAGAGGGAACTTCCAGCAGGAAACTGGACATATGGGTCAGGAGCCCGGAGAAGATAGAAATTGTGATTCGTCCACAGAAGGGGTTCATAGACATGTGAACCTAGAGTAACTTGCCTAGATGGGGGAGAAGAGAATGGAAACAGAAGAAAGACTAGGCTTGAGTCTTGAACAATTTCTGCATTTAACAGGCACAAAATCATGTATAAAAAGGGAAAACAAGTAGCCTGGGAAGTAGAAGAAAATCAAGAGAGTCCAGAAGAGGGTTACATGATGGATCCCAATGGAATCTAGCAGTTCAGGGATGGGCGGTCAACAGCGTAGAGGCTAATTGTCCAGAGAAAGAAGGTCTAAGCAATAACCTGCCAGACTTAGCAATATGGTAAGAGCCATTTTAAGCATGTGATGGGGCAAAGGTGGCCTAGGATATTTTAAGAGTTGACTGGGCTAACAAACTACTCCAGAACTGTGGGCTGTAACAGTGTCTTTGCTCATACATTTTGCCTGTGAATCTACAATTTGGGCAGGGCTCTGTGGGGATGGCTTTGTCTCTATTCTCCTCGGTGTGAGTTAGGGCAATTCAAAGGCTGGGAGCCTGGAATCATCCAAAGTCTTCCTCATGCCCATGCCTGGTGGTTGAGACTAGGAAAACTTCAACGGCAGGGCTCCTTGGGCATCTCTCTTTGGGTCCATGTGGCCTCACCACATGGCCATCCCAGCATGGCGGCTTTGGGGAAGCCAGACTTCTTACATGTTGACTCAAGGCTCCCAAGATGTGTGTTGAGAGAAAGAGAAACACCATGTCGCCTGTTATGACCCAACCTCAGAGGTCGAACAGCAATACTCCACCACGTTCTATTGGCTGAGACAGTTCCAAAGGTCTTCCCATGTCAGTGGAGCCATGTCAGTGATACAGTGTCAGAAGAGCACAAGAGGTGGGATTTATACTGGTGTGGTTATCTTTGGAAGAGATGATCTGCTACAGGAATGGATAGGAGGTGAGGAAATGGTGAGCAAAAATTAAGAGTTGTGGCCGTGAGGGACAATAGAGAGTAGATGCCAGCAAATATGACATTGATCTGTGTCGTTAATGACTTATTTATCTATTTATTTATTTACATTATTTTTTTTTTGACAGAGAGAGAGAGCACGAACATGAGTGAGAGGCAGAGGGAGAGAGAATGAGAATCCCAAGCAGTGTCCACACTCAGCCCAGAGCCTGAAGCAGGGTTTGTTTGATCCCATGACTCTGGGACCATGACCTGAGCTGAAATCAAGGGTTGGACGCTCCAGCGACTGAGCCAGCCACGCACCTCTGTTCTGTTTTTTAATGCAAGGGCTCAGGCATGTTTGAAGACCAGTGGGACAGACCTCTTTGCGGGTGGGGGAAGGCTGAATAAAGAGGAAAGGGCCTATGAAGACAGGGGATTGCATCCTGAATGTAGGTGAAGGAACCCACTTAGGAGAAGACAACGTCCCTCTAGTGTAATAGGAGGGAAGGAGGAGAAGGTGGTGATATTTCTATAAGTCTGTGTCTGCAGCCATGGAGCTGAGGATCTCTTCTGCTTCCTCGGTGACAGAAGATGTGTTCCCTTGGTACATGGGAGAAGGGTGGTCAGAAGTTTGGACTGGGAGGGTGGCCAAACTGAAACACTAACTACGGAGAGTCGGAATCACCCTAACACTGTGGGTTTGGTGATCAGGAGCCCGTCTTCCCTGGAGTAAGGGTCCCTAACACCACTCAGGGCACGAGTCCATCGGGAAGAGACCCATCCAGGGTTGAGCTCTGCCATACGTGTATGACAAACAGACGAAGGACCCGGAGCACTTACTGTGTAGTTAACGGCATGACTGACGATGAGCCCTGGAATCTAAAGTAGGGAAGGAGGGGGTGATGGAAGAGGAGCCCCCACAACAGAAAGAAGAGGGAGTCGTGTTCTCCAAGTTCCAATGCCATCAAAGAACGCCCAGAGTGGGAACGCCAGTGGTGCAAGCAACGATGTATCAAGGGACGCATGTCTGCATTACCGCTTTGTAGGTTATGACGAGCTCTAGAGGTGTGGCCACAAGAGCGGGGGTACGAAGCCAAGTGCAGGAGGACGGTGGAGAGGAGGAAGCCAAGGATCAGAGAGCCAGTGTGCTAGAAGGGGCAGCCCTGGAGACGCTGAATTCACCTGCGACGATGGCAGGATGGAGGGACAAAGAGGACCGCCATCCAGGTCAACCTCAGCCAAGTACAAAATCAATGTGCAGTAGACAATTACTGCCCACCATCACCGTGGCCTTCAAAACACACAGAGAGTCTTTACTGAATGCCTACCGTGTTCACAGCACTTGACACTGAGGAGACAGAAGCACACAACAATGTTTTCGTAGACATTCAAGAGCTTAATGAGACACAGCACAAAGCGGTGCAGTGAACTGCCAATAATCGCTCCAGGAAATTTATAGGAGAAAGCCATCAATGGGGATGGAGGAGCCAGGGTTGGATTTATAGAGGAAGAATATGAATTTGAAATGGCTCTAGTGGAACAGGTAAAATCTGGAGGGGGGGAAAAGGACTCAGGAGCGCATCTCAAGCAGATGGAGGCCAGAGCAAATGGCCTTGTTCGTGACTTGTCCGAGTTTAAGGACGCTTTTCCTGGGAATCTCCAGACCACTCGTTATGAAACGAAAATGCTCCCATCTGCACTACCTTCTCTTGCCGGTGATCTGAGCCGGCATGCTTGGACCAGGTTTTGGTTACAGTCAATCTCTCCCACTTACAAAACAGCCTCCCAGTCGCCATCCCCTGAGACCGGAAACGCTCCTGGTCGGAGGAGAACACCTGTCCGTGATCAGCCCATCTGCACACCCGGCCCGAACTGGGAACCCATGACAGGTGATGGTATTAAAATACAGGTGAAGGAAGAATCTGAGACAGAAATGCCATTTCATTAAACGGTAGTGAACGCGGACATGAAGTATACAGATGAAAAAAATAATGCCCCGCTGTCCTCCTGCCTTCGGATCCCCCTACAAATACACTTCTGCCGAAAGAGTTGCTATGGAGACTTACGAAGTATTCCAACGTCCTGTGGGTCATCCTTACAGGTAGAGTTGGCACAGTGCAGATTTCAAAGAAAATATCAACAGATGCTCTTAGCATCAAATGTCACCGTGTCCTCAAAGACAGCTCAACTTAGGGCTTTTGCATTTTTACAGAATCACAGACTCTCAGGGTTAGGAGGGACATTAAATGTCATCTTTCAACCCTATTCATCTCTTTGATGCGGTTATCTGCTCTTGCTTGGACATCCACCTGCAGGGCTTTCTGAAGCAGCCTGGTAGTTACCTCACGGCTGCTTCATAGCTGTACAGATGGGGTCCCAGCCTCCGCCGTATCCCCATCCTCTCCCGGCCATCCTGACTCTGGGCAAACGTTCATCCCCTCCATTCTCTCTTGGACCCCATTCTCTCTTGGACCCCAACCCCAAACTCTTGGACCCTAACCCCTAACTCTTGGACCCCAACCCCTAACTCTTGGACCCCAACCCGTAACTCCACACAAAATGGAGGCCAGACTTGAAAATTCCCTGAGCAGACAGAAACCCCTTAAACCACACAAGCAAAAGGGAACCTAGTACTTCATGGACCATAAGTGAAAAACAACTTAGGGTATTTGTCAATGCCTCTGATAAGCATAAAAGAGATTCAAGTCACGGTCCTAAAGACAGTGTAAGAAAATCACTTTTAACCAATCCCCTGCCATCTGGAAACCCCCACGTAATGACAAATTATCGTAAAAGTTCAACGACATCCCCATATTCACTTTATAAGCCATCCTGTAACCTCACGCCGCCGAGTTTCCTATCAGTTTTGGGCTTGACAGCTCCCAGTTAGCAAACTGTTCCTATATGCACAATAAACTTTTACTAAACACTCTTTCATTGATCTGGTGCTTTTAATTTGGTATTTCTGGATTTTTGACACATTTCAAGTCCTGGCCCAGAAATCCCAATTCCAGTCACTGACTCCCAGCTCCGAGGCAGGGCATTTGCCTTCTCTGGGTCTCCCTTTCCCTTCGTTCATAGCCCTTTCTCTCTTTTATGTTATAAGAGCAATATAAAGTCATCATAGAAGACATGGCAAACACAGGTTAAGAACTTCCAGAAATGGCAACCGCCCACTTTCCTGCCCACAAGGATAAACCCCACCGTGGGCTGTGCCCTCAGACATCTTTGGTTGCACAGATACAAGACATGGTCACGCGTGCAAGTGGACACATACATCCTTTTAAAATAGAATCATGCTGTCCTGTTTTGCAAACTGCCTTTTCTCATGGAGTAGAATACATTTTGTGGATGTTCTTCTTCCCCAAAGTCGCAGCCATCTGTAGGACGAGTCGCTGCACAGAGCACCTGCATTCTCGAAGCTGTTCCTACTGAGCCCACAGATGGTGTTCCTGGCACTTCTGGCCTTGCCATCCATCCGTCCGCAGCAACGAGAACACGCGTGGGCAGCCGCGGAGGACATCACTAACCCTGGCAGGCTGTTGGTGGCAATCTGAGCCAGCGTTCCAGGAAACCGGTGTGCTTCCCACGGGGCCGCACTGGGCCACATGTAATGGAGTATTCGGGAGCGAAATTCACGCGGTCTCCTCAAAATCCTTGCTGGAGTCCTTACCCCTGGCACCTCAGCATGGCCTGTATTTGGAAACTGGTCTTTAAAGAGGTCATTAAGTTGGGGCGCCTGGGGGGCTCAGTCGGTTAAGCGTCCGATCTCACAGGTCATGATCCCACAGCTCGTGAGTTCGAGCCCCGCGTCGGGCTCTGTGCGGACAGCTCGGAGCCTGGAGCCTGCTTGGGATTCCGTGTCTCCCTCTCTCTCTGCCCCTCCCCCTCTTGCATTCTCTCTCTCTCTCTCTCTCTCTCAAAAACAAGTAAATATTTTAAAAATTTTTTAAAAATAAAAAAAAAGAGGTAATTAAGTTAAAACAAGGTCATTAGGGTGGGCCCTGATCCAAGGTGGCTGTTGTCCTCATAAGAAGAGGGAATGTGGACACGGACACACAGGAGGGACGACCCTGTGGGGGTACGGGGAGAAGACGGCCATATCTGCAAGGCAAGGAGGGAGGGCTCAGAGAAAACCAGCCCTGCCCACACCTTGACCTCAGACTTCCAGCCTCCAGAAGTGTGAGAAAATCAGCACCTGTTGCTAGAGTGCCCCCCCCCGCCCCCACCTAGTCTGCAGTAAACTGTCATGGCAGCCTTGGAGACTAAGACACAGAGGCGGGTTAGCTGCCTGAGACAGAAACATCCGATGATTTATCTAGGCTCTGTTCCCGGATGGAGGACAGAGATCCGAATTTCCCTCTTGGGACCATTAGGAACAATGATCTCCTTCTGCCCCAGCCCTCCTACCTTGTACCAGCACAGCTGGAAGAGTCTGGAATAGGAGAGAAGGCCGTGTCGGGCTCCAAAACACCTGCTCTTCCTCACCCTCCTTCTCAGGGACAGGGACAGGAAGGCGGGGTGGGACGGGCCTGGGAGGGGAGGCAGAGAGTGTCTCGTGTCACTGGGGGCTCTCAGTGCTGGGAGCGGGAGGGCAGGGCCTCATTTTGGCTTCCTCGGTTCAAACCGTAGCTAGTGGCCTCACCAACGTGGTGGGCACGAAATGGGCCATGTGGCTTGCAGCTTTCTCTGGGGGAAATGTTCCCTTCTAATGCCAAGGGCCTCCCCACCCTCACCGAAGAGAGGTGGCCACGCGTCCCGCTCACTCCATCACTGCTTCGTGCCCGCAGACACTCCGGGGAAGGCGGGAAGGCACGCCGATGTTGGTCTGCAGCCCCCTGGGCATTCCTGTGGGACCTGCCCCTGCCGCCTCAAAGCCCCTCACCCTTAAGCCCGGAAAGTTTCTTCTATGTGCTTCCATGAACATGAACCCCTTCTGAGTCCTTTCTTTGCTTCCCGGGCACACCACATGTGGCTCCCTCAGTTCTGATGACACGGGCAGCCACTGGGCTTGCGGATTTTACCACTCTCTGGGCCAAGCACAGACACTCCCGGGACCCTCCGACCTCCCACACACTTGAAGAGAGGAGGGAAGGGTGACCATGGGCTGGAGGCACTCTAGGGTCATTTCCCATTCCAGCAGAGAGGTCACCAGCCTCCAGTGCGACCGTCAAACGTCCTCCAGTGACGGGGGCCGTGCCAAGACAGGACTCCCTTCCCAAGCCTGCTCAGGACTTGGTGGTTAGGGCCCCACGTGCTGGGGGTCAGACCTCGGCACTACATTTAAATCTGGCCCTGCCACTGCTAGCCGTGGGCAAACGACGCAAGGTCTTTCTGCCTCATCTACAGCCCTCTTTTGAAGAATAGGTTATTAATCTATGGAGGGTGGTTAGCACAGGCCCTGGCACATGGTAATGCGTGCTCAGTAAAGACAGCTATTTCCGTGGTCATTGTTCACCCAGGACCCAGCGTAGGCTCTCCTGGGCTTCTCTCCTCTGCTTCATAAAAAAGCTGATGGACTTCATTCTTCCCTGTGTGTAAACGACGTGAAGTAGAGCCATCAAGGCCATCCCTAGTAAAGGTATTTTTTTTTTTAATGCCCGAGTAATACTCTACTGTGTATAAACCCCATAGTCATCCATTCCTCTGTTAGTGGACGCTCTGGTTGTTTCCATACCTTGAGTGTTATAAATAACTTATCCTGCAATAAACACAGGGGCGCGTGCTCTTTTCAAATTAGTGTTTCTGTTTTCTTTCGGTAAATAGCCAGTAGTGGAATTACTGCAGCATATAATATTTCTGTTTTTTTCATTTTTGTGAGGAGCCTCCATACTGTTTTCCAAATCTTGCCACTCAAGACAACATGGACGGATTTACCGGGTGTTACGTTAAGTAAAACAAGTCACATAAAGAAAGACAAAGACCCTACGATTTCACTATATGTAGACTCTGAAAAAACAAAATAAGCCACAACAACAGAAAATAGAAATAGACTCATAAATTCAGAGAACAAACTAGGGGTCGCCAGAGGGGTGAAGGGGTTGGTGAAATAGATAAAGGGATCTGAGAGGTTCAAACCTGCAGGTATAAAATAAACTTCACGGAGACAGGAAGCAAGGGAATTGTCCGTGAGATCATGACCTGTAAGATCGGACGCTTAACCGACTGAGCCCCCCAGGGGCCCCAACTGAATGACCTCTTTAAAGGCCAGTTTCCAAATACAGTCCATGCTGAGGTGCCAGGGGTAAGCCCGACAAGTCAATACTACTGGAGCAACGACGTTTGGTGATAGATGATGACTATTTATCACGATGAGCACTGAGTAATGTATAGAACTGTCGTATCTCTGTATTGACCACCTGAAACTAATATAACATTGTAGGTCAACCTGACTTCAATAAGATAGAAAATAGTGAAGGGATGTGTGTGTGTGTGTGTGTGTGTGAGAGAGAGAGAGAGAGAGAGAGAGAGAGAAAGAGAGAGAAAGAGGGAGAAGGAACCTGACAGATCTAAACAGAAATACTTGCATTGTTCAGAGAGGAGAAGCAAAGGCATGGAGAGTGTTGCATGATGTGAAGAAGGAAGGAGAAGGGCAGAGAAGGGGGCCAACCAAAGCTCATTTCCTTCTCCTCACCAAGTGCACGTATTTCTTCACCATGAGGGTGAATCAGGGCCCCGTCAAGGACGTCCTGACAGTAGAGGACGCACACATGTGCCCTGGCAGAGGGGCCGAGGGACCCATTTCTGCACTCGGTGCTCAGGTGGAAAAGGCCCCAAGAGAGCCCCAACCAACCCCGGCACGAGTGGGGCTTAGACTGAGCTCCCTGGAGACAAGACTACTGATCTCTGCACCAACACCCAGCCCAGACACCTGGGACGTGTCCAAATTTCAATACAAGCAGTAGCAGAAGTCAGAACTATTTCCTCTGGACACTGACCATTTCCACTAAAATATTTATTTGCTCATGCAGTTTGATTGGATCCAAGGGGAAACCGGGGGGCTGAAAGAAACCCATCCATCCACAAGCATGTGAACTAAGGAATGCTAAAGGGAGACCCTGGCCCCCCATCTCTCCATGTGGGTCATTCCTTCAAGATACGGCTCTTGTTAGGATGTGTTTTGGAAGGAAAAGGGAAAAATGACAATATGGTGTCAAATATAGATGACCCTCCCACAGCGTAGGGGTTAGGGTGCCGACCTCCTGTGTAGCGGAAAAATCCGAGCACAACTTTTGACTCCCCCAAAACTCAACTACTAATATCCTGTTGAGCAGGAGCCTTACCAACAACAAAGTCGATCAGCTCATATTTTGCACGTTATATTTTTGATATGCCAACTCCTTACCATAAAGTAAGCTAGAGAAAAGAAAGTGTTAAGAAAATCAAAAGGATAAATACCTAACGGTGCAACTGCGGGATCGTAGGGGAGTTCTATTTTTAGTTTTTTGAGGAACCTCCATACTGTTCTCCACAGTGGCTGGACCAGTTTGCATTCCTACCAACAGTGCAAGGGGGTTCCCCTTTCTCCACATCCTCATCAATGTAATATATACATAGAGATAGATATACAGATATATAGATGTGTATATACAAGTATATGCATATACATATATACATATGTATAATATATATGTATACACACACATATATAAGTATATGTATATATGTATATACATGTATATATGTATATATACATACATATGTATGTATATATGTATATATACATACATACGTATGTACATATATATAAGTATATGTATACGTACTTATACATATGTATACACATATATACACATACATATATAAAAGTATACGTATATATGTATATATACATATGTATGTACATGTATATATGTATATATACATACATATATATGTATGTATATATGTATATATAAGTATATGTATATGTACTTATACATATGTATAACATATATGTATACACACACATATATAAGTATATGTATATATGTATATATACGTATGTATATACATGTATGTATGTATATATACATATATATGTATGTATATCTGTATATATATAAGTATATGTATATGTACTTATACATATGTATATACACATATACACACACATATATATAAGTATATGTATATATGTATATATACATATATATGTATGCATATATGTATATATATAAGTATATGTATATGTACTTATACATATGCATATACATATATATACACACACAATGGGGTGTTATTACTGAGCCATCAAAAAGAAGGAGATTTGCCATTTGCAATGACGTGGATGGAGTTAGTACTAAGCTAAGTGAAATAATCAGAGAAAGACAAATACCATATGATTTTACTCATATGTGGAATTTAAGAAACAAAACATACGAACACAGGGGAAGGGGGGCAGAGAGAGAGGGAGGCAAACCATTAGAAACTCTTAATGATAGAGAACAAACAGGGTTGATGGACGGAGGTGAGTGGGGGATGGGCTAGATGGGTGATGGGCATTAAGGAAGGCACTTGGGATGAGCACTGGGTGTTATACGTGAGTGATGCGTCAATGAATTCTACTCCTGAAATCAATATTGCGCTGTAGGCTAACTAAATTTTAAATTAAAAAAGAAAAGAAAAGCAAAAAGAGATGGAAATACATCTCCAGTCCTGTACTGTATTCATTGAAAACAATTCATGTGTAAGTGGACCCGTGCAGTTCAAACCCGTGTTGTTCAAGGGTCAGCTGTACTTTGTATTGTACAACTGATTCCTCACGGCCGTTCCACGAAACCGTAGTCTCTCCAGTTTGCAGATGAATGAGTGAGAGGACTGGGGTCACTTACCCACTTTCGTCCCTGGCCCACGTTCTTTCTGAAGCCAGGTCTATCTGCCACCAAAGGCTCAGTCCTCTCTCTCCCTCTGCTCCACCAGGAAAGAGCCACCCATCAGATCATCCCATGTCTCAGTGAAAACACGGTTGAATGAGGATGCTCCGGCCACGGCCCTGAAACTGACAGCCAGAGGACTGAGGGTTTCCACAGGAGCCAGGGTTGGAAAGTTCTAGAACACGACACACCTGAGGAAGGTGGGTACAAGTGAGAGGCTCCCGGCAGCTCTGTGGGTGGGGAGAGAACCTAAAACAGGCCCAGTTATCGCTGGGGCATGGACACGGTACCCAGCTCACGCTTTGAGAGGAGAGACTTCAGCATAAATTTCTCCGGGTCAGTGCTTCTCAAAGCGCGACTCCCAGACCAGCGGCATCTGCAGCATCGGGTAACCTGTTAGAAATGCACATCCTCGGGGCTGCCTTAGACCTAATAAATCAGACAATCGTGGGGCTCAGCAGCGTGTGCTCAAACAAGTCCTCCGTACGGCCACTCCGGGTTATCTTTTCCGGACGGCAAGATGGCACTGGGGTCTCCTGCTAAGACCAGTCCACCAAGCCGACCTGCCTGGGCTGATAACGAAACTCTGCCTCTCCCCACAGGCACTGATAGTGGATGAATTTACTAGGGTGTGCAGCTGCCTGAAATCATTCGGGAACAAGGCAGGGAACAAACATATAAATAATGCCGCGTGCTTTGTGGCCATGACGGCCCTCACTACAAATCATAGGCTGTAAAATGCAACTGGTGGAGAAAAGCCATCCGGACAGCTTCTTACATTCCCTGCCTGAGGAAAAATAAAGATCACCTGTACCACTACTCTTACCGCTAGGCCCACCCTCACCCCCAGCTACTCAATATTACCAGGGAGGTCCAGCAGAATGAGTATGATTCAGAGCCCAGGGGACCAGAAGGCCAAAATTCCGGAGGGACTGGCTCCCTTTGCCCACAGAACCCAAAGCCGGTCATTTAAGACGACGTTCCCCTTCACCTTCATCCCCCCCACCACCCCACATGCCCTACAAACACTTATGAAAGGCTTGGGATCATTCCGTCGGTGCGTCTAATTCTTCCATCGGGCAATCATTCTGTCTAGTGAGGGCTTGTTCTGGCCAGACTTCACGCTAGCACCTTCCACATCTGATCTCTGGCAATTCTTACCGGAACCCTACCTGACACCTCTTTACAGATGAAGGACCGGGCTCAGAGTAGCAGACTCACTTCCCATAGCGAACATCTGACTCCAAAGTCTATCGATTAAGATCAGCTTGTCTGTTTCGCGTGACTCTCCGACCTTATTTCGGGTTTCTGTCCTTGCTGATAGGAGCTGATCGTGAGTAAGGCATTTCAGAGCTGGTATTCAGGTGTCCGTATCAGGCTCACCTGTCTTCTGGTCTTGCTCTATGTCAGGGTTCTCCAGATCAGCAACATCAGGATTACCTGGCAACACGTCAAAAAAATTGCAATCCCGCAGGCCCCACCCACCTCGGCCTGCTGAATGAGAAAATCTCTGGGCGAGGCTGGGAACTGTTTCAGCAAGCCCTCTAGGTGATCCTGATGCCGCTCAAGTTTCAGAACCTGGGCTCCAGCTTGTGAGTGACAGGGGTTCTGTCTTGCTCCTTGTGCAGAACCTGTCTCTCTTCTGAAAGTTCCCTCACATTCCCCGCAGCAAAGACCGTATGCCTCCCCGGGATTCTGGTCCGATGTGACACTGGGTCTTGCTCTCTGCTATGACACTCCCTTAGCCTGCCTGCCCAGACACTCTACGATCCCCATGCCGGCAGGGCCCTTCGCTCTTCCTCACCTGCCCCTCGTTCTGTCTAAGGGCTTGCTTCTTGCTTGGACTCAGCTTAGCTCCCAGCGATTCCCTGGATGGGCTTTTAGTACCGTCACGAAACTTCTGACCCACCGGCTCTAGTTTCCAGATTCTAGTTTCCTCATGGTCTATCTTGTTATCAGTTAAGCATGGCCGAGGAAGGAGATGACAGACTCGTGTTGTTCATGCCCCAGCAAACTTAGTAGGAGACTGAAAGATGCTTGAGGAGGAGAAACTTGGCCGCCCCCACGGAGACGCAAGCACACGTCCAGGATTGGGCGGAGGAGAAGCTGAACTACGATGCACACAGGACAGGGACCGCAGACGATTGCTGAAGCCAGCCGTCCTACAGAGATGCCCCCGGTCAGGCAAGGGGGTTGGACCTTCATGCCCCACCCTGAATAGCCTGGGTGGGGGCCTTACTTGGGGAGGGGGAGGGAGGAGGGTGGAGGGAAAGGGTGGGGGTGGGGGTGTCGGGTGTGGTGCAGGGATCTGAGCTGCCACCACCGTGGGAGCAGTCAAGCCGACTCTGGAAGGCTCTTGTCTCCAAGTCTGATGCTGGAGCTTGAATTCCACAGGGTGGAGGGTCAGGGAAGGGAGATGATGGATATAAGGAGGAGAAATGAGAACAATCTGGAATCCAGACACGCGCCGAAGCCCAGGCCGACAGACAAACCTTGTCCGGGTGTCTTGCTGTCTCTGGCCTCGGTGGTTTGGGGCTTCCCACAGAAGCCGGGGCCCTTCATCATGGAGCTAAATACTCACATCCGGCGCGAGAGAGCTGGAGAAGCTCTGGAAGCTACCGGAAAAGCAGAGCGGTCACAGAGGGGCTGGCTACCTGAGCCAGCAGAAGAGCGACAGCATGTGTGACTGCACAACGTGGCCGCTGCCTCACCTCCACTCTCATCTCCCCCAGGAGTCTTGTGGGCCACCCCATCGGAAACCTACAGGGAGGGGAATTCTGGGAAGTGTAGTCCAGCCGGGCCCACCGTCACAGCACCAAGCGGCCACACCCAGCTATCCTGCAGACTGTGTCTTCTGGAAGGACTCATCCCATGGGTGCTTATGAGGGATTCCAAGCTACCTCTTGAGAAAGCGCACCGGTTTGGTACAAAGCTGGGGGGCCACGCAGGGGGGACCGCAAGGCCAGGATGTGGGCTGTGTGTTTTCTCATCTTCACGGGCAAACTGCAAAGGCTTTCAAACTCCAGGCTGACCAGCCTGCCGTGAAAGGGTTCATTCAGCAAAATATTGTGGGTTTTTTTTTTTTAACTGTATTAAAGTTAATAAATAAGAGTGTGAGCAGGGGAGAGGCAGAGAGAAGAGAGCGAGACAGAGAGAATCCCAAGCAGGCTCCACACTGTCAGCACAGGGCCCCACACGGGGCTCAAACCCACAGACGGTGAGATCCCGATTTGAGCCGAAATCAAGAGTCGGATGCTTAACCAACTGAGCCCCCCCGCCAGGCGCCCCGGAAAACACTGGGTTTGAAAGCTCAAAGCCTCAGCACAATAGACACCGGCCCCTTCTGCAATGACGACAGACCAAGTCCTCGGCATCAGGCACCAAAGCACCTCGGGTGAGTGTGGACAGCTGTGTGTCGGGCAGTATGCCACCCACGGGACTGGCATCCGGGGCATCAGAGGAACAGGAGACAGCACAGCAGGAGAGAGAAATGAAAGGATTGTGCGGTAGCCGGGAGGCCTGACCGCAGAGACCCTGCCCGGGAAGAAGCCCAGCCAAACGTTGCAAGAGCCCCGTGAGGGGTCTCCCAAGAGCCACAGATCTGTGACTGAGCTTTAACATCGGCCCAACTGGCGTAGCACGGCCTGGGAAACACAGGCTTTACGCGCTCAAAGGACAGACACACGCCAGGGGGGCAGAGGGCCTCTTCTCAGCGGAAAGACCTGCTGGGTCGAGAAGGGGTTCACCTCAAAAGGAGAGAGACTATGGCTCCGTCAGCCTCATGCACGAAGACGTGACACATCTCACAAAGGCAGCTCTGGTGCAATGTCTCCACTTGAACGCTTTCTGGAAAAACGGCTTGAGTGGCGACAAAGTGGGCCCTGTAGCCCGAGAATATCAGAGGGATCCTTGACTCAGACCATTAGCAGGTCCTCCAGCCCCGGCCCGTTCAAAGGCAATTTTGTTGTCCAACCGAGCATGAGCCCCGCGCGGCCTCTGCAAACATAATCTTGGATCTCACAGTCTCTGGACAGTTCCGCAGACATTTAAACATGCTTCTGTTTGCAAATGAACGCGTCCCCCCACAAGAGAAAGAAAAGTCCCCCGCGAAGACGGAATTCGGGAGACTTCCTTCTCACTGACCGGCTGAGAAGAAAAGGTCTGCGCTGTTCATCAGCCACAAATTCTCTTGGCTGAATTAATTAGCTACCGGAGCGTCCTCAAGCCATGCTGACGGTCATCAGGGTGGCTCTCTGAGCCTGTCGCAGCCACAGCTCTGTGGCTTTTCCCGAGAACCCGTTTAAGACAGAGCCCACCTGAAGCCGTGCGTGCGGAAGCGACACGGTGAAAAGCTGAGTGGAAAACTCTTCTAACTTTTTGTTTTTACTTTACTTGAGACATTTTTAGAAATCTAAGCATAGAGATTGAGTCAGTCGTGCATCTGGTCGCCATGGGCTGTGCAACGCCTCGCTCCTAATGCCAGCGGCCCTGAACTCAACGGTAAAGGACGATTTCTGGTCTTAGACAAGATACTAGCGTGAGTGTTTCCAAAAGCTGCCTGATTAGGGTGGGCGACGCAGAGAAGGAGGGAGTGGTGAAGCTTCGTGTGAGGGTTACGGTATTTCACAGAAATGCAGCAATGCCAAGTGATTTGGTCTCTGAGATAGTTCTAGTGTCCTACTTCTTCTGCGTCAGGAGTTTTCTTTTCTTTTTTTCTTTAAATTTTTTTTAATGTTTATTTTTGAGAGAGAGAAAGAGAGAGGGAGACAGAGTGCGAGCAGGGGAAGGACAGAGAGAAAGGGAGACACAGAATCTGAAGCGGGCTCCAGGCTCTGAGCTGTGAGCACAGAGCCGGACGCGGGGCTCGAACTCACGAACCACGTGATCATGACCTGAGCCGAAGTCGGACGCCCAACCGACTGAGCCACCTGGGCGCCCCCAGGAGTTGTTCTGAGTGGCTACCTACAGAACTGACCCTAGCTGATTCGCCTGCACAGGACTTTACCATTGGAGGCCCTCAGCCAAGAGGGGACAAGACACCCCGACAAAAACAGGCACCGGTTTAGCTTTTCAGAGGCTTCTCCTCCCTGTCATGTGAATGGATTTGCTGATACGTCTTTCGATGGCCGTCTTCCCCCACTCTCCCCCAGGGGAGACTGGCTGGGGAAGCTGGTTCTCGCCTCAGACCTGAGCTACAAGGGAGGCGGGGAGGCGAGTTTCCCCTCCGATCTCCGAAAGGCTGGACGTGGGGTGGCATCTCCCCCGAAACAGGAGGAGGGTGGTCACAGGTGCCAGGCAGCCACAGAGAGGAACACAGGATGACAGCGGGGCACCCAGTGTGTGCTTATTTCTCCCGGTCCTCGTCACTTTCTGCGTGGAGGAGGCCAACACGGAAGCTGTGGATTTACTGAAAACTCCAGCTCCTACCATGTGTACTGGAATTGGATCATCTCAGCTGTAAATGTTATACCCTCTGAACGTTCAGGGCCAACAACAGGGTGGGCTGGTGAATGCCTCGGTAAACAGTCTCAATAAGATCCTCAAATAACCATTCATGACGGTCGGAAACTAAACCAGCTCCTGTCGGAAAGATTTCTCAGACAACGGTTTGAAGCGCCACAGGTTTTTCCGACGGGGTCTGAGGGGACACGCGAGAGGGTCGGCTATGGCGCGGGGGCAGACGGGACGCTGGGCTCCCAAGGGCGCCGTCGCTGCCTGGGAGCTCCGGCGGCCGGACGTGTACTTTTCAGCTACAAAAGAAAAGGATTAAAGCACGCCCGTTATTTTCGAACTTCTGAGTAGCAACAGCACCCAGCTGAAATGCTCAGTCCCAGGCCAACACAGAGGAGAGAGGGGCTGGTGACGCGGTGGCCCCTGGGGACCGCCTCGCACCCCGCACTGGGCCTGCTGTAGCTCCCAGGGCTGCTCATCCCACCCTGTGGGATCTGAAGGATGTCCTCTGGAAACCACTCAACTTCATGATCTCTAGGGTCCCTCTGGGGGCTCGGATTCTGGGAGTCTGGAACTCTCGGCCCCGGATGCAAGCTTCCCAGCCTCGGCACTGCTAACCTTTAAGGGCTGCAAAAGCCCTCACTGAAGGCAATCCTGGGCAGGCAACAGCAGCACCCCTGCCCTCTACCAACCAATGCCAGCGGCACCCCTGGCTGTGCTGACCAAAAATGTCACCATTTACTGCCAAATATCCCCTGGGGGACAAAACCCTCCCCCAACCTCCTTGAGAGCCACAGTCCCAGATTAATTCCATACGCTATTAAATGTCACATTCAGTTCTGATCAGCCTATGGTTTTCCCTCCTTCATCCAAAAAAAAAAAAAAATTCAATCTCTTTTTAAGCTAGCAATAAGGCAGTTTCGTCTGCTATCCAGGGGGTTCGTGAGCAAGCTTCTTTGTATCCTACTGGTACTCTCCGTGACTCTTGTTCCTTGAAAACCACACATCTTTCCATCTACTTATCCTTTTTGCTCTCTTGTATCTCCCCAGCAGCTCAGGACATCGAGCTGGGGAGGCTTAGATACTACAAAGCCCATCACCGCCAACACCTGACGCCTTTGCCCTTGCACTTAAGTGCTGAAACACAAATCACAAGGAGAACAACCTCCCCCCCGCCCAAGCATGATCCCATCGTTCTTTTCCATAGGACATGGGTCCCAGTTAGTCAAGTGAATCACTGGTCCCCATCAACACAGCCCACACAGAGACAAGGACCAGCTGGGAACACAAAAACAATGATGGTAATGAATTAGTTGTAGTAAGAGCAGAGTATCAGAGCTGTTGCACAGTGATGCTTCCCACAGATCAGATGCTCCGTGTATGTCCTGAGGACTGTAGACTGTGCAGGTACCCCGGCCCAAGGTTGTCAGGAAGAAATATCCAGAGACAGAAATGGGTAAAAGAGATTCCTGGAAATCCCTTCCGCGGTGCTCTGGGTGCGGTCCAGCACGACCTCCAGGGAGTCCGGGCTTTGGATTGCCTTGTTCAGGAGGCTATTTTACACCTCTGAAGTCAGCTCCTGGGGCTGCGGTTACAGATTGCTACACACTTGCTGGCTTAAAGCAACAGAAATTTATGCTCTCTCTCTCTCTCCTTCTGGAGGCCAGAAGCCGGAAATCAGTCAGTTTCACCGGGCTTTGAAATCACGGCATCTGCAGGGCTGTGTTCTCTCCAGACGCCGCATGGGAGAACCCGTTCCTTGCCTCTCCCGCCCTTTGGTAGCTCCTGGCATTCCTTGGTTTGTGGCCATATCACTCCACTCTGCATCTGTAGTCACACTGCCTCAGTGTGTGTGTGTGTGTGTGTGTGTGTGTGTGTGCCCATTAAGTCTCCCTCTGCTTTTTTCCTAGAAGGATACATATGATTCCATGTAGGTAGGAACCACCAAGATAATCCAGGATAATCTCTTCATCTCAAGATCTTTAGTTTAATCACAGCCACCAAACCATTTTTCACCATATAAATAACGGTTACAGGTCCTGGGGGTGAGGATGTGCATATCTTTGGGTGGGGGTGGAGGGTGTTCACCGCAGGAGTAGCTGTTGCATTCTAGAGAACAGGCAGGGAACAGGCAAATGCTACCTGTAATGATTTTGTTTTCTGGTAAAGGATATAAATCTCTGTAAATCAAACTTTCATTTGAACTGGACTTAACATCTTATTGATTCTTCTGTGAATTAATAACTTGAATGAAATGTTATGTTTTCACTTTCTATGTGCAGGCAGAGCACGGTTTTAAATTATGCTTTAGTGACATCAACTCATTAATCTTTGAAACAAGCCCATGAGATAGGTGCTATTGTTTATCCTCATTTTAAAGATGATAAAATTGAGTCCCAGAGAGGTTAGGAGAGTTGTCCAAGGTCACCCAGCTAAGAAGGAAGGTCTGGCTTCAGGGCCCACTGAGCTGTGCCGTCATAACGCGATGGCTGGACCAAGTGCGTGTCCTATTCAGCTGGCTTTGCCAGGATTCCATAAAAGCCTGTAGTTTGCTTTGGGTAAAACAGTAAACATCAGTAAACATCTTTCACAACAGCCCACACAGAAAATGAAGCACTGATCAGGCTCTCTGAGGGTAGACACATGCTGTGCCTGGTTGGGGAGAGGCGGGATATTTTTCAACTACTTCAGAACACGATCATAAAACGCAACCATTAGGATTGAACCAACAGACACATGCAAACCGCAAAACAAATTATCTGTGATAGGAAAGCGTTATCTGTTGTTTAGAACTCCCGACTGCAAAGGATGCCGCAGAGAAGGGTCCTTTGTTTGCTAAAAGGGATGATGGACGTGGGAAAAGCGAGATGGGAAAAGCTAAGAGTTACCGTGCTTGGTGTAAGAGAATGGGAAGATACAGGGAGGAGGAGGAGGTGACTGGCAGCCAATGAGGAAACAAAAGGGTAGAATCAGGTATTTCATAGCCATTTTGTTAAATATTGCTGTGGCAGGTGACGTGGTCTTCTCTACTTCCTCCTGCGTTAATTGCCTGTGCAATCTATTTCACACCAAACGTGCTCTGCAGAGCCGAATTTGTTTTCTGAGCATATGGTGCTGAGCCCTACTCCTGGAAGGGTGCGGAGGCTGTTCCCACAGGGGCCCGGTCACGTTGGGATCACAGGTAATTAGAGTTTAAAACTGCACGGACGTTGTTCTAAATGTCCGACGGGTTAGCCGTGGTTTGGGGAATCCGATGGGGCAGGACTTCAGTCCACAGCAGCATCCCAAATAATGAATTTCTATAGGAAAAAAAGTTCTTAAAAACTGGGTGGGGGAAGCAGAGAAAACCAATCAATGATCCCTCTGTATATAAAAAAAAAAATATGAGCCCGAATATGATTCAATATGCAAAACACACACCCTCACCCTCGTAAATGTGAGCATCAGACAACTGACCCCGTTTGTGATTCCTCGTCACCTGTTTGCAGAACTCGGGTGCCCTTGGGTGTCTTAAGTTAATTAAGCAAAGTCCAGTCTGTTCATTTTCCGATCTGCTTTAAATCTCTGCTTTGGTTTTTACATCATCTCCCTCCTTCTTCTTGGATCAACGTCTCCATTTTCTGATCTGCTTTAAATCTCTGCTACGGTTTTTACATCATCTCCCTCCTTCTTCTTGGATCAACGTCTCCATTTCTAAAAGTTGGCAGTTTAAAAAGAGATTTCTTTCCCTTCCGGAGAGAGATGTACAAATACTCTGGATGACTGGCATTGGAAAGGGACACTCAACTCAAAATGCTCCCCTTAATCTGACTTCTACTGGTGTTTCTTCTCCATTCTAGGAGAGTCAAAACATCAACTAACCAACCCAACTAGCCAACGTTCCCCCAAAACTTAATTTCGTATTCATATCTTCTCTCTTAGTTTTGGAAATATATCACTGGCATTCATTTCTGAGCTCGACTACAATATTAACGGAAGGGTACGACACATCTTGGGACCAACATTTTTTTCCAGTGGACCACATCTCCAAGTGCGTGATAAAGCCACATCGATCCTCTGTTCCCTGGCTGCAGTCTTCAAAGGTAACAAACACTCGACCAGGAATTGTTCTAGGCGATTGCTACTACTGTTTGTTTTGTTTGTTTGGCTCTCTTGAGAGATCATGGACATACAGCATGGTGTAAATTTAAGATATACAAAACGATGATTTGTTACACGTGTGTTCTTTTTTGTGGTGAGAACATTTAATATCTACTCGCTCAGCAATTTTAAGTATTGTTAACTAGTCATAGTGCTGGCAGCACTGTTCGTTTACAAATGAGGAGTCTGAGGCACAGAAAGTTTAAATAACTTGCCCAAAGCGACACAGTGGAGGCACCATTTGAACCCAGATCTCTGGGACTCTGGAGCCTTCTTTTACACAGTTCCTCCGTCCCTCCTCCCTCCAACAACAGCCTCCTAGAGATTCCAGGAATCTATGATACTGTTTCCCATCTCTGAACCTTCACTGACCATTCTCCCTCTCTCATTCCTTTGTCTATTGGACTCCTATTATTTGTCATATCTCTACTCCAGTGTCCCCATCATGGGGACAACTTCCCTCATTACCTTCTTACAGCACTACGTTCCTTAACTGGCAAGCACTTGGCTTACTTTGTCACTGTGAGTTCATCGGTGTGATGACCCACCCAATCCCCAACCTCCTTAAGAAGAAACTTCTATTTTGGCTTATGATTGTGACGCTGAACCCAGCAAGGATTAACAGCTCAGTAAATGGTTACCGGACGACAGAAGAATGAACGAGTGACAGAATAGAAGAAAGATAAGTACAGGAAGGCAAGAGGCCCCGGGACGAGCAATCAAGGTGGCCTGGGCTGGGGCAGATGCTGCCAGTCCAAGGTCAAGATGGGAGGAACACAAACCAGTGAGTTTAGGGGAGCCCATCTCTTATATCAAGAATGTCCTAGAACACACCTGCACCCTCCCCCACACGCCAATTCATAAAATCCAGACGCAAGGCCCAGCTGGTGTAGAAGCTCCGCCCCAGGCCCCTGGTGTACCTATGTAATGTTACCAATAGACCTTGGCTCTGAAGATCTTTGGTCTCCATCACTAATTTTCTTCATGTCTGATTTTCCCAGTATTGGGGCTTCAGGTGTCCCTATAGACTTTGAGCTCTTTCTTTGACTATCTATGTTTCCTGCCATCTACCACGGAACTCTGTGGCATGAACCTGGGGTCCCCAGGACTCCAAATCTTCCATCACTAAGCTGGTAGCATACCAGGCCAAGTCCTGCCATGGGAGGGAGTCAGAGAATTAGTATTAAAATGCAGAAATTACTTTTGAGGCCATTTTTTTCGAGCACGCGTCTTTTACATAAAACAAGCTGATGAAAAATAGGGCTCATCGCCTTTGTGTTTCTCCCTGTATGATCACCATCTTCCAGACATCACCGTGTCCCCCATCGCTCTGAATTAATCCAATAATAATAATTCAGTCAGCAGTTAATCGCGTATGGACCTTTCACGAATACAAGCATACTTGGGAGACACAGCTGACCCTACCGATGTATAACAACAGTACAGCTGACGTGCAAGTGGCTCCAACGCATTGCAAACTCCACTCCAGTTCCTTGCCAAGGACACAATTGTCCCTAAGCCTCTTCTTTTTTTTTATTTTTATTTTTTAAATGTTTATTCTTTTTTTTTTTTTTTTGAGAGAGAGAGAGAGATAGAGACAGAGCGTGAGTGGGGCAGGGGCAGAGAAAGAGAGAGACACAATCCAAAGCAGGCTCCAGGCTCTGAGCTGTCAGCACAGAGTCCGACAGAGGACTTGAACTTGTGAACCACGAGATCGTGACCTGAGCGGAAGCCGAACGCTAAACCGACTGAGCCACCCAGGTGGCCCCTTAAGCCTCTTCTTTACAGCTTCTGTAGCCCCAACTGCTGTCCTCCCAAGCACTGTGGACAGACATAACTTGAAAGAGTACTAGACCCAAGGAAGGGAGAAAGTAGGCGAGGGTCAGGCCCAGCAGGAGCAAATGCTTTTACTAAACAGACTTGACAAAATAAAGAAGCTGTTCTGGAATTTCATTCCCACCAATGTTGGGCGTGTGTGGCTTAGACATGGAAGCAGGACATGAAGCTTGGTAGGAAAGCGTCATCTCTTTTGTATGTGGTCTTGCCCTGCAGTCATCTTGTGGGGGGGGGGGAGCAAAGGTGATCAAACCTCCCATAGGAAAAAGCACACTCTCCAGAGAGCAAGCTGGGTAGTTAAGTTTCTTTAACGTTTTTCTTCTACATGTTACGTTGGAACTCTGGAACTGAAGTGTGTTTAGGAGGCTGGAGCCAACAGCAGTAGGGAAGGGAAACAACCAGAAAAGAAGGCAACCACCTCTCCGGGCCTCTCCAGCTCCCCAGCACCGGGGTACTAGGGATCCTGATGCCGTGCACAGACCCAGTGGGAGTCACAGATAAGCAACATGAAAGGATCACCAAGGAGCGCTCTAACCCCTGTCCTTTTTGTTTGCACAAGGAGACAGGAAAGAATGAAAGATCATTTTCCAGCGACTCTTTGTGGTGTGAAGGTTATGCTGGGGGAAGAGAATGGAGGGCCAGTCAACAGCTTTGTTCTGTTTCAGGGCATCTCCAAAGAAAGCCTGTTTATAGCTAGGTGCATCTAGGGCATGGAGGAGAGGGAGAGTAGAAGAGCATCCCTTCATGATGACTCTGTCTTTGACCAAACTTCAGCAAGGCTCCTCTGAGCTCTCTTCTCCACCTGGGACTTCTAGGTCCTTCCTTGACGAGTCTTGTGTTAGCAGGGATCCTGCAAAGTCAGTTTAGAGCGAATCCGCCACTACTGGAATATGATCAGGTTCTTCATCCCCCACCCTGGATGCCTAAGCACTTGGCCTGCCTTTGGGAAGAGTCCCGTTCGGCCAGGTGAGCAAGAATCCCCCCACTGGTGATGTTCCCTCTTAGTGATTTTCTATTCACTGACCCCGTCACCCTGCTCCTTGGCTATAAATTCCGATTTGTCCTTGTATTTAGAGTTGAGCTCGCTCTCTCCCCTATTACAACAGAGGTAAGCCCTGTTACAATCGTCTTGAATGAACTCTTCCTGATGATTTTAACAAGAGTCATCCATTTCTTAAACACCCTTTGAATGGAGGGCATGAATGCCTGGGGGTGAGGATAAATATCCTTGACACGGGAAGGAGGGTCAAGGGACTGATTTCCGGTTCTCCACTACCGGGGAGTCCTATGCCCAGGTCCCCACAGCACCCCAACGAGGGGAGAACCCTCCAGATGTCCAGGAGGGGTATATCTGTAATGCAGAGCAGCTCATATCCCCACCATCACTGAGCGCAAGGTTCTGCTTTTCCTGGGACGCCTGCATCCTTCTTGAAGCAGGTGGGAACAGGAGAGCAGAAGAGTGGCATTCCTGGACATCTAGCCAATTACGTCAATTTTTACTTTATTCAAAACCTAAAGGCATGCATTCTTTCTTGTTCCAGGGGGTCATGCGACAAGCCTGCAGCAGTTACATAATAAATAACTCAGACCTGTCGGGACATCTGTGGGACAGGGCACAGAGATGAGACAAGCCGCTGAGAATGACACTCCAGAGCAGGACCATGAAAGGCAGAGAACCTGGAGGGGATCCGTGGGAGACCCCTGACAGGTGGCCCAGCTCAGGGAGGCCCAGCAGGGAGTCAAGCAATCAAATGGAAGCACTTATTCCCTCCTGAGGCTATGTTAATGGAGGTCCCATTTCTGACTTTTTATGTTAATTTAAATGATGTATGTTTATGCCCCACTGGGTAAAAAGGACACTGAATTAACACACACATGAAAGAAAACCAGCCCTCGGCAATCACTCTCCAGTACTCTTCCACTGCTTTAGGATGAAGGACTATTTTACTCTGCTTCGAAGAAATCCTTCCATTATCACCTCCCTGTTTTGAATGCTTAGCATAGAAGTCA
Source organism: Lynx rufus (assembly GCF_022079265.1). Classification (NCBI taxonomy): domain Eukaryota; kingdom Metazoa; phylum Chordata; class Mammalia; order Carnivora; family Felidae; genus Lynx; species Lynx rufus. Next base: position 14,195,687 of record NW_025814842.1, on the reverse strand, counting down.
TTAAATACTCAGCTTCTTAATGAGAAGATAGTGCAACAGGGCAACAATTTATTTCGGTGCCTTCTGCTTAAGAAAAATGAAAGGCTCACTCCCGCATTCCGTCTCCATTTTTTTCCCCCTCAAGGTGTTCATCTAATATCCACGAGATGGTATTTCCAGTGTTCACACTCGGCTTTCCCTTGACAAGTCTATGGCGTCTACAGTCTGTAAGACCTAGACAAATGGGGTGGTGATAGTCTGGCCAATACATCTGTCAGCACAGAGCCTGATGCGGGGCTCGAACTCACAAACTATGAGTTCAAGACCTGAGCCGAAGGCAGACGCTTAACCGACTGAGCCACCCAGGCACCCTGAAAACACCTATTTTTAAAACAATGCTGGGAGCATCTGACCTCGAGCAAATTCCCTGGGGTATAAGGTTCCTCTTAAAAATGGAATAGACACCACCCACTCCCCCTCCGGTTTTCCTCAGGAATCTGACAAACAAAATACCTAACTGAAACAGGTAAACCATAAAATTTCTGTTATACAAGGGACAGTACGATCAGTCTGATTCCTCACACGGTGGAATCAAGTCAATCAGGAACGGACAACCCAGCACCTAGAGTTATCAAGCCAATAAGGGGAGAACCTGAGAAGGAACAAGGGAGAAGGAACAGGGCTGACCAGGACCCTGTAAAACAAAGTCCCTTTCCTGTAGTTGCGGGCATTCACTTTCAAACGTCCCCTCTCTATAAAGAGAGCTGTCATACTATTCTTACCTTCTGATCTTCTACTCAAATAAACTTTTGCCTGCTGCCCATTTCATCCTGGGTCCACCTCTTCATTCTTCAAAGCGGTGAGACAACGAACCCTGGGTATTGAGGTAAAAAAACCTGCAACAATATCACTGTGGGGGACAGGAATGTGCCACCCCAAAATATGCCTCTCTGGCATAAAGATTATTTTGAGCTGATTATTTTGAGAAACAGTAGGCACAGGAGAAGCTCTGGAAACAGAGTAGAAGCTTCCCTTTTGTAAGGGAAATTAACATTTATAAGGGAGATAACCCATTTGTAAGGGTGCCTCTCACTCTGCCAGGAGGAGAAGGAGGGCTCCAAATCGCAAGAGATTCTTACCCACGGAGAAGGCTCTGACTTAAACCCGCGTAACACTCCTTATCCTTGGGGCACCTGGGTGGCTCCATCCGTTAAGCCTCTGAATCTTGATTTCGGCTCAGGTCATTGATGAGAGACTATGGGGCAAATTGAAGGCCAGGCAGAAGCAAGCCTTACCACCACTGCCCCCCACCCGACCCCCGCTCCATGGGATATGTATGACATCCCTTGGACACTCCAGGCTACCCAGAAACAATAAAGGACAAAAAAAAAAAAAACCAAAAAAACAAATGGTTAAACTGATAAGAGTCTCTACCATTTTATTAGAAAAAGGTAATTAATTTCAGGAACTCCCTGGGTCCTGTCCCCGTGCTTTAATAAAACACCTTTTTGCACCAAAGACATCTTCAAGAATTCTTTCTTGGCTGTCAGCTCCGAACCCCACAAACCCCACCATCACCCTAAAACTTCATCAGTCATGACCTCACAGTTCATGAGATCAAGCTCCACATCGGGCTCTGGGGTAACAGCATGGAACCTGCTTGGGATTCTCTCTCTCTCCCCCCTCTCTGCCTCTCCCCTGCTCATCTCTCCATGTCTCTCTCTCTTTCAAAATAAACATATTAAAAAAAAAAACCAACCTTATCCTTGCTTACAGTACTTTTCCCAGTCTCCTTCCTGTAAATGCTTTCCTCCACACCCTTCTTACTTTGTTTTAGCTGAACAGAACACGGCATTTAAGCCCAAATTCTAAGCCACCTCTTTGAGCTTACCCATCCTTGAATTTCTCCCAGGTACATATAAGAGATACACATGTTAATAAGCTTCTGCTTTTTAAAACTTTCCCTTGTTATCTTTTGTTACAGGAGCCCTAGCTGACAACCTAGAAGAACAGAAAAGGAGATTTTTCCTCCCCTACAGTTTCTATTTATTTTTATGTGCCATCTGCGACCAAAAACTCTACTTAAGAAATAGAAGTCTCATGGCGGTTTACTACTGCCCCCGTTGCTGTGGTCCAACACTGACATCCTTGCCTATTTGATGGAAATCTCTAGCCCCGCCTGGGTATCTGATGTGCCCATCTACTGCTCCATGCAGCTTTTAATTCGGTGGGAGAGCTCGACTTTCTCTGTTCCTGGGGCAACCAAAGATCAATCAGATGTGCGTCTGCTGGCAGACAGGACCGAGAGTCCCACTACACGTGCGGTGGGAAAGGCTCAGCCGGCTACCGAGCCTGGCAGCACGTCTTCAACAAGCCCTCGTGATGAGCTTTGTTGTGGCGCTCTCTGGCAGGATGGGGGTAGGTGCGAACAGGGGCCATACTGGGGAGCACAGCATGACTTCACAGAGCCGGGGGGGGGGTGGCTGGGGGCCCTGCCTTCTGTTTCTGCCTGCTGTTGAGATAAAATGTCATCAGCTCCTTTCTACAAAGAGGCTTATTTTAAAATGCCAATGCAACAGCACAAACATCCCTCCCCTCCCAGGCCCCACACTTGATTTCCAGAAGTGTCGCAAAGAGCTAACAGCGCGCTGGCTCCCACAATACGGCCTACCCTCAGGTAGATGGAGTCACGACACGTCATCTACCTTAACTTTCACGGAAGCCCAAGGGGCCACGATCTCTCCTGAGACTTCTCGTGGGATCTGAGACCCACTGAAATTAACCAGACAGAAAGCGGACAAGTCCTGGGACCAAGGTTTCATCCAGGTCTACTCGGTTCCTACAGTTGACTTATTCTCTTATGCAAACATGATGACCCTTTAAAGAGAAGTCAGGGCTGTGTTTGCCCAATGGGATTGAAGTCCAGATGGGAAGCTTTCTCCCCAACCCAGACTGGGGAGCATGGCCTGCAAGCTCATGAAAGACAGCTGTCTTCTCTGGGAGTGGAGCCATCTTTGGTCCCACAGTGCCTTAATCACAGTGAGGTTCACGAAACGTTTGCTGAACGAATAAATAAGATGCATAAAGACTCTCATTAAAACTCAAAACACCCCAAAACACAACCCCCAAACCCAAAAAGTTGTAATACTCCTGGAACTTAGTGTCATGTGATCTTTTAGCACTGTAGCATGAACAAATTTACAGGAGATGAGCAAGTCAGTCGCAGAGAGGGTGCAGACAGAAAGAGGGACGTGGAAAGCCCAGTTAGGAGCTGGAAGAGAGAAGCTGAAGGAGCCAATCAGTGCGCGTCTGCTGACACTGACCGAAGGGATCTGAAGACACTAGGCGTCCACCAGGGATCTGCGGAGAAGGGGAGAGGGCGTTGCGAGAAGAGTTGAAACAGAAACAAAGAGGAGGACAGAAGAGCACCCACACCCCACTTACCTCCTCGCCATTCCACATCCGCTTCCCCCTCTGCCCCCCACCGGGCTATCTTACATGTAAAGGGCAGAGAACAAAAAATGCCAATAGTGTGCACTTTGGAATCAAGTGTGCTGATCACCCAGGGTATTACGCTAGACAAAAACAAACAAACAAACAAACCAAACCTGCAATATAAGTATGAATGATGAGTAAATGAAATCTCGTTGGCGCAGCGCCCCCTCCCCCCACCCAACCCAGGCAGCCACTCTCAACTTGAACTCGTGCAAAAAAAATGTGGGCTTACCACGTTTCAGGCCGGAGTCTGCGCCTTTGAGACAGGATAATGAACAAGGCGAGCGTGACTCTTACCCTTATGGAGTTCACAGTCTGGGGCTCACTGAACCAACAAGGAGAGCAGAGGAAATGATGGCCAGGACGAGTAAGAATACGAGGAGTGACAGAGAATTGAGGGCCAGGGTCTAGGCGGAGTTGGCAATCCTCTTAAAGCACATGGAGGAAAATGGAGAAGCAGCTACCCAGGATTCAGCAGAGTGAGTGCTCTGACCACACTTCATGAAACAGAACTTGCCAGAAAATAAAGAAAAAAAAAGTGCAAGATGTTTTAGGCTTGCTCCAGAGCCCCTAAGCCTGTGCTGCCCAGAGATCCCCCTTCCCTTGAGACATTGCACGGAAGGCTGACAGAGCATCACCCCTGCTCAGCCCAGATCACACGACTCCTCAGGGGCAAAGTGAGCAAACACCAATAACTGAGAAATGCATACCAATGTTCTGCCCAATGCATAACACAGTTTCTTTCCCAATAACCATGATAAAAGTTGATCATACAGTAAGCCCTCCTCCAAAACAACCTTCATACTTAAAAAATAAACAAATTAAAAAAAAATCACCGCGATGCAGTTAAAGCAAGAAATTCAGCATAAATGTTTACATTTCTAAAATCTAACCACTAGGTTATTAAAAAAAAAAAAAGACTTCCAAATAACTCTTAGATCAAAGAGAAAATAAAACCTGAAATTATTCACTATTTAGAAAATAGTGACAATTCTAACACTACATATAAAAACTTATGAGCTGTGGCAAGGTCTGTTCTCAGAGGAAAACACATAACATTAAATGCTTTTGCTATTAAGCAAGACAAAAGGAAAATAAATGAATGGAGATTTCAACTCAAAGGGTAGAAAGCAAGAAACCATGGGGAAGGGGGAGAGGACAAAACAAGGTGTAGAATTCAAATAGGGGGAAAGAGAGGGACTGTACATCAGGAGCTGGTTCTTTGAAAAGGCCAACTAAATAGATTATAAAATTAAATCTAATTTTAAAAGGAGAGAAAAAAAAAACCACGTAAGTGCCATTAGGACTTGAAAAGGGCTTTGACCACAAACATAAAGAAGCTTTTACATGTTTTAATGACACATGAATGGAAGAAATGTCAATCCAGAAAGCCTTCTGAGAGAGCTGAAAACTGGCATGGGCCAACCACTTAAAATCCTGGAAAAGTCAGCCAAGATTACTATCCAAAAAGGCATTAGACCTAGATTGTACTACAAGTAAATTCTGTCTTTTTTTTGGGGGGGGTGGGAATAGAAAAATACCAAGCAATCTGAAGTTGCCCAGAGCGTAAAAGAACATGGAAAAGTTTGTCATTTTTTGTGGGGGGCAGAGGAACTGAGTAAATAATTTCTTTTAAGGGTGATGAGTATGTACTAAAATCATGGTAATGGTCGCACAACTCTGAATATACCAGAAACTCATTTAATTATACATTTTAAATGGATAAAACGTAGGACATGTGAATTATATTCAAGAAGGCTCTTTTAAAAATTATTTTTATTTATTTTCGACAGAGACAGAGCGTGAGTGGGGGAGGGGCAGAGAGAGAGGGAGACACAGAATCTGAAGCAGGCTCCGGGCTCCGAGCTGTCAGCACAGAGCCCAGCGCGGGGCAGGGCTCAAACTCACGAACTGTGAGATCATGACCTGAGCTGAAGTCGGAAGCTTGACTGACTGAGCCACCAAGGTGCCCCTCAAGAAGGCTTTTGCTTGTTTTTTTAAAGAAATACAGCATATACACAATCAGGAGGAAAAGCTATATACAAGTGTTACTAATCAATTGAGGATTGAAAATTTTAACAAAAAATACTAGCAACTAACACACCAGTACCAAGTAGAGTTTATTCCAGGAATACAAATATGGCCCTATTTTAGATAATCTATTAATATAATTCCAAAATATTAATAAATCAAGAGAAAAATTAATCACATTGATTAATGCCAAAAGCCATGCGGAAACATTAAATATGTATTCTCAAGAAAAACTCCTACAAAATTAGAAAGAAAATTTCCCGAAGCTGTTACCTTCTTAAAACAAACATCCAATATTAGTTATAATGGTAAAAATAATTCAAGCATTTCATTAAGCCATCACCATCAATCAATATTGCTCTGTAGATTTCAACCGAGGCAATAAAAAAGGTAAACATAATGAAAGGAAATAAAAAGGCAAAGCTATGTTTATTTGTTCATAATGTGGTGCTCTATCTTGAAAAATAAAATAAAATCAAGAAAGTAAACAAAAATTATTAGAACTTAAAGACTCCAGAAATGTGGCCAGTTGTCATTCCTAATGAAAACTCTTTATCGAAGTAGAACAGACATTTTTTAAAAAGCACACAAATCTCAAGTGTTCAGCCCTGTCACTTTTCAAAAACTGAACACACCCATTTAACCGTCACCCAAGTCAAGAACCAGAAGATGACCAGACTCCCAGAATCTCCCTGTGTGCTCACCTAGTCATTACTCTGTGGTTACCTGCCCAAAGGTTAACTATCTTGAGTTCTAACATTGTGGATTGGTTGTGCTTGATCTTGAAACTTCTATAAAAAAGAATACAACAGTGTATACTATTTGGGATCTGGATTCTTTGATTGTACATTATGTCTGAAAGATGTCAGTGCTTTTTTGTTTTGAAAAAATAGCATTCATAGCCTCAGATAGTTAAGAGAATATATCACATTCATAAAACAAGAACTGGCTGCTGTAGCAAAAGATGAGTTAGAGAACCAGTAAGAACCCTTGAAAATTAAAACACAAAAGCAGAAATAGAAAGTTTAGAAAAGAAGGTTAAGAAAATTTCCCAGAATGGATAGTCAAAAGGCCTAAAATTAAAAATAGGAGGGTAAAGATAAAAAAAAAAAAATTAGACAACTGGCCCAGGAGGTATAACATACAAATAAAACGAGTTCCAAAAATGAAGAACAAACACCACCCCCCTCACACACAAATAAAGAACATCAATAATAAATAGGAGTTTCCATTGGAAAGTTCTACCAAGCACCCAACACAATTAATGAAAGTAAATCCCAAAGTACATCATCAGGAAATTTCAAAATACCTGGGATAAAAGGATTTCTAAAGAGATAATGACAAGTCACCTTCAAAGAACCAGGGTCAAAATGGCTCTGAACTTCCCAATAGCCATGTTGAAAATTAGAAGGTAGTAGAACACGGCCTTCAAAATCTGAAAGAAAAATCATTCCAAGTGGGAAGCTTGAATCCAGATATTTTTAGATATGCAAGGACTAAAAACTTTACTTGAGGATATGCATCACTAAAATGAAGGAGTAAGCCAAGAAAATAAAGACATGAGATCAGAACATGGGAGAGAGGGGAAGGGAACCCTAGAATCTGTGTTGTATTGCACAGCCAGTCCCAATGGAAAGGGCCAGAGCACTCTTGAGACTTTTCTTCAAACAGATGAACTGGACAGAATATCTAATGTGGCTGAGATGATTGAGAGGGAATTCAGACAAGAGCCAGAGGGTCTGAAGCTGAATTAGTTTAAAGTATATAGAAAACAAAGTAAACAAATAAATAGAAAGACAATGATTAAGTACAGGAAAAACAAAAAGCTGAGCAGGGGAAATAATCAACGTATACCATGGGGATCAGCAGTATGCTATTACAATAATACAAATATTTTTAAATGAACTGAAAACAATTAGAATGTAACTATAAGGGAGGATGGGGAAGAGATGAGAAGAGATGTAAAATGTGGCAGGGGTAGGTGTGAGTGAGCGATAAAGAGCTTTTATCCTATCCCCCGTAGTGGGAAGTCAAGAAATCATGCCTCAGTCTCAAAAAAACAAGTAGGACTGGAAGTATGTTATTTAGAGACAGACAGGTAGACAAAAAGGATCATTTTTAAGAGTACAGAGTGGTCCCTTTAGAGAGTGAAGAGAGCCTTGCAGAATATAGATCAGACTTTTAAAACACAGACGTATACCATTTCCATAAAACTACAAAATAAGTTAAAATATGTAAGACCCTAATGAAATATTAATCATGGTTTTCAGCAGGAGTATGATGACGCGTGATTATCTAATTCTTTTTTTTTTTGTATTTTTAAGTTTTTACAGTGAACGTTAAATTTACAATGAATACATAATAATACGAACACAAAAAAAAGAAGTATTTTTACAGGGTGATTTTCAAATTCCCCAGTCTCCTCGCCACTGTCCTTGTTCTTCTCTGCTGGGCTGGAAGACAACATCTGGATTAGAAGCAGAGCAGAAAATGACTCCTATTTCTTCCCCTCCTGAATGCCTATAGACAAATTATAGAGCTCTAATTTCATGGCTGTCAGCCTCTGCTCCTCCCCCCTCATATTCTTTCGAATTTGAAGTCTCTGCAATTTCAAGTTTCTTCAAGCAAAAATTCCCGTTTTGCAGGGATGTCTACAAGCATCAGGGATTTTTTTTTTTTTCTGTGCATAGTTACTTTTGAGATACTGTAGGGTTTGGCAGAGGATGGTCACCCCGGTCACGTAAACATTCTCAATCCATCAAGACAACCATTCTTGACCACTTTGAGGCTCGAGAGTATATTCAAAGGGATACACAAAGACGGGGGGGGCGGGGTGGAAAGGTTAAGGTGCTCTTTTGGAGTCAAGGAATGGGGTCGTTCCAGCCACAGAAGCCCATAGGTAGACTGGAGAAGTTCAGTCCTTATGGCAAAGTGAGGGTTCCAGCAACTTCCAATCAGAGCTCAGCCGTGGGGTGGCCGGAAATCCAAAGTGAGCCATGGAGCTGGGGCCGGGGGTGCAGGAGGCTAGCCGAGGAATGGGATTCAGAGGTGTGGTTCCAGGCCAGGAAGGTTTGGCAGCAACGATTTCCAGCAGCCTAGGACTCCCAGTGGGAGCAGCCCGGACAGAGAGACTGGACAGAGGAAAGGCCCCTGGCCGCCAAGAAGCCAGAGTTCTGGGACAGAGCACACTGGTGGGGCGGAAGGTCTCGACGTGGAGACCCCACTCCAGGAGCCTCAGGAACAACACAGAGGCCTATGGGAGCAGCGTGCCCTCCCTGGAGGAAGAAGAGTTGCAGGAATGCGCAGTGGCTCAGGGTTCAAGAGGTGGACACTGTTTCTCGGCTCACGCCGTGGGGGCCGGGACCACAGCTGGGGCCTCCGTGTCGGCCGCCCTGGTCCCAGGACCAGAGTGGGGCCAAGGTCTGCAGATGAGAAAGGAGGGCAGGGATCTCAGAGGAGCTGGAGAATAAACAAGCCAGGGAAAGGCAGAGGTCATCATCGCTGTCCCCAAGTGTCCTCTAGAACGTGGAGCAGAAGAAGGGCCTCGGGGAAGCTATCCTTCAGAAACACTCCTCTCTTTGCTCCAGAAAAGGCACAGCCTGTGTGGCACAGGTGACAGTTCGAACACCGCCCGCGTGCTTTCCTCCTTTGGGTTACATGACCTTCGCTCTGCTGCTCTAAGCTGCAAGGTGGGCGACTTGGGAGTTGTCTCGGGGCCTTCTCCGCCTCCTGCGGGAGTGATGCTCAGCTCGGAGGAAGCAGGGCACGGGGCTCTCATAACTGGAGGAAAACCCTCTTGCTCCCCTAAAGCCAAGGACGGGGGGCCGGGGCCAAGGAGGAGGAAGATGTTCTCTAAATGAAAGACCGCGGTTTCCTGCCTATGGTCCCATGGGAAGGAGACAGGGGCAGGACGGCCATGAGCAGTGACGTGCACCCCGTCTCAGCACAGAGAGAGGGAGTGAAGTGCTGCACGGTGAGGTTGGCACAGAGGGCGTAGGGGGGCCTGTGCCTCCGTTTTCTATGGGGGCTGTGGAAGGAGCCTGTCCCAGGCGGCCCCGTATCCATCTGGGGCCCGCGTCATCAGACGGGTTATGATGGAACAGCGTGGCCGTGGGGCAAGAGGCCCCGCTCCCTTGGAGGGAAGGGGGCGGCTGAGTTGAAATCCAGAAGAGCAGCTGAGGGTCTCTCCTGAAGGCAACATGGGCCGGCAGCTGAGGCTGGGATGGGTAGGGGGAGAGATGACCGAGCTCAGGTGTCTGCCACCAGCACAAGTCCCAGGTCGCGGAGGCAGATGGGCCCTGACCAAGCCGAGAGGTCAGATCGCGATTAGGCCGGCCGGAGTCCTCTACTGGCGACGGTGGCCGGGCCAGGAGCTGCCAGGTGGCGCGGGGACACCGCCCAAGGGAAGGAGAGACACACAGAGACCCCGAGGCTTCCACTCGGCCACAGGGGGGCTAAGCCCACCGGTGCCACACCTGTCCCCACACCTGTCGCCACACCTGTTCTCCCCCACCCCCCACACGCCGTCTGAGACTGAGCGTTCTTCCTGGACGAGGCTGAGCGTTTCCATAAGGACAATAACAGAAACCCAGCGGCAGGTCCCTAGACTTCTGAATTGATGAGCCCGGCGTGTCGCGAGGGCTCAATACGTATTTGCTGGTATGTCAATGAAGGATTCCATATCCTGCACTTGTCTGTCCAAGACATTTGAAAGAAACTAAAGACTCTCCCTAACAACTTAATGGCTGGTGTGCTGTTTTATTGTCTGTGTCCACATCAGACCATTTCATTGAGGCCAGGGTGCCGGGGACGGGGTGGAAAAAAAAAAAAACGCACGTTAATGGCCTTTCTTTGGCCTCATTGCCTTTTTGATCCATTTGCTTCATAATAACACGTCGGTCCCTGTTGGGAGTGGTACGTATAGAAGTAACAGCAGCTGCTGGATTAATAGTTATTGTCAGTTTGGCCGCCTGGGTGGCTCAGTCGGTTAAGCGTCCAACTCTTGATCTTGGCTCAGGTCATGATCTCACAGTGTATGGGTTCAAGCCCCGTGCTGGTCTCTGCTTGGGATTCTCCCCTCCTCCCGCCCCCTCCCCCACCCCTCCCCAACTTGCTCTCTCTCTCTTTCTCAAAATAAATAAATAAACTTAAAAAAAAACCCAGCAGAGTAGATGTCCGTATGATCCTCCGTGCAGGCGAAAGCCAACTTGCTGTAAACCTTCCCGAGCGATGGCAAAAAGGTATAAATACGGAAATTCACAAACTTCGCTAAGTTGAGTTAGGACGGGAGACGAAGCCAGCGTCCCACGCGAAAAGCTGGGACTTGCCCAGAGTGGTTCTCAGAGCCCATCTTTCCACTTGAAACCCCAGATTTGGTTACAGCGCAGGAATGGTTCAACCTACGGCCGGTTCCGTCTGCCAAACCGTCTGCAGCCACCGCGTCCGCCGCCGTCGGAAATTCAACGTTCATAAAAGGCACTCGAGGAACATCGCTCTCCTTTCTCCTTCTTAGGCATCTGGGGGTCCACTGAACTTGACGCACAGAGGTCAAACTCCAAAATACCGACTTGAGCACCCTACCAGGGGTACAAAGGACGCTCCGTGCGGGTGAGATTTACCGGACCTCACACACTGCCCGTTCTCAGAAGGCTTTCAAAAGGGCCACTGCTCCACACACGGCACTCGCACTCTGTCGTCCATAACAGCAGAGCAAGCTTGTCGCAGCCTCTCGGCTGCTATGAGGATGCGTGACCCGAGTGGCTTAACGACCCCGGAGCCCGGACTTCGGGGAGAAAATGAAGCCCGCTGCCCCTGACTTCCTGTGTGCCTGGCTGCAGAAGCTATTTTTAGAGCCACGCTGGCACCGGCGAAGACTTCCACCTCGAACTCCAGAGAGATACTGTGAAGCGTCAACCCGAACTTCCCTACTTTGGGAAGGTCTGGGTAAAACTCCCACAGCCTTGGAAACCGTGCAGGGTCGGCAGGAGGAGGAACCCCTCGGGGCCCACCAAGGTAGCAGGAAATGGTCATTTACGTAGGCTGGACTGCCCGAAGTTCATTACTTGGCCACCACAACTCGGCCATCGGTACTTAACAATTAATTTCCCAGACTAACAGAGGACTTTGCTTGCTCTCTTTCTAATCTAAGAGAAATAAAAGTCACACGTTCCCGTGTTTCCGTAAGAGGGGACAAAAAAACGGATAGGGGCTAGGCTCCAAAAGGAGCCGCAAACGTAACAAACACGAAACTGGCAAAGCCTGATCCGCCCTAACCTGTGCGGAGGAGGCGAACTGTGGCCAGTGCACTGGCGAGCTGAGCAAATGGCAAAGGCTGACGGGGCGTGGGAACACGTTAGAGTCTGCACCTTAGTCATCTCGTCCAGAGGACACCCTCAAACACAGCGGGGAACAATCACACACGGAGGACGGGATGGGCCAGAGTTCTAAACTGCACTGTAGAGAAAACGATGGGGCAGCCGGGAATAAAGGAGGAAAGGGAATTTTCTGCTCTAAACTCAATCCGCGCGTCTTCTGTAACCGCTTTTTGGGCTCTGAGGATGGAGTGGAAAAAAGAAATGTGAGAAAGGGCAGGGGAAAGAAATGCAGGAAATGGGCAGGAGAAGGAAAACCTACGCAAGGCCAGAAGATGGCACATTCTGGAGTCATCTAGAAAAGGGGGATTAAAGCTACCAAAATAATGGCTGCGGCCTACCCCTCCCCGCTCCTTCCACAGTCACACCTCTCCAGCTGCAACCGATCTGAAGGCCCGCCAGATCAATCTGGAAAATGAACGGTACCGCTGTGTCCCTATTTATGTCCGGCAATAATGCAGGAACCGGGCATTTGACTCAGAGGCAAAGCATCTTCTATTTTTAAAGCCTTTACGTTTCAAATGAAACTTATCTGCTCTCTGGCAGCCCAGCACACTGAGCCTCTTTGCAAGGGGGGAGGAAAGCCTTCCCAGCATTATTCAGATTTACCTGCTGGCTGCTATGAGCTGTCATAACACATGTTGGTTGAGGGAGGCAGGTCTCTGCTTGTCATCACGGAGAACGGTTACCCTGCAAAGCCTTGCTCTGGCTCCAGGGCACTGCCTGGGAATTTTGCTTCCAAAAGCAAGGCAACCAGCAGCGATATCAGCGTGTCACGCCAAGATAAGAATTGATCTACCCAGGCTGGTGTTGAGGGTACATAGGTGATGTCAAGAAAGACCATTTATTTCACCCAAGAGCAGTGTGTTCACCAATGTGCAAGCACACTTCTGTTTTATAATGAACAGCCTCCTGGAAAGGACCGACTTAAAGGCCGTGGGACTCTTCTCTTTCCGGGCAAAAACGCTTTCGTTGAAATTGCCACTTCTCGGTTAGCGCTCAGGACTCTGCTCCGTTCGTAGGATACCGACTAGGGCTAACCCAATGAGCAGGTCATTTGTCATAATCATTCATAACCATTCAGAGTTGTAGGAATGGACCAAAAAGAGATTATTACCCTCATTTACTACTGAAGAATCTAAGGAGCAGAGAGGTAAAGCAGCTTGTCCGAGGTCCCGTCGAATGGGTCTGCAGCACATCTAGCCCTTTTGCAGAGAAGTAAACGGAGGCTCAAAGCCGGTGGTCAAATCTGGCCCCCAAACAGGTCTTGGGACCCTGGGCGATGTTTTCTCCATCCCATCGTGCTGCAGACACACGGAGTCATTGACAAGCACTCGCTCCTAGCTCTGGGCACCGCGAGAAGGCCGCGGTCACCGGGGGATGGCTAGGCAGAGCAGACGTGTGCCATCCTCTGTTTCCCCGTGGGCGTACCTGCCGTTTTCCCAGGAAGGGACAAAGTTGAGGATGCTGCTGCTTCCTCACAGTCCCGATCAATTGCGATCACCACTAGACATTCTTTCCAGCTAAGCATCTGACCACACAGCAAATTCTGTAAAGAAGTGGCCATGTCTTCCCCTGGAAGCTCTCACAGGACAAGCACCCACTCATGGCTTCTCCAGCGATCGTTTTCATTCACTCCATTCTTGTTGGGGGTCTCAAAAATGCACAAGCATGGATGAATTTGCAAAGGACTGGAGCCCAGGTGGAGTAGCCTCTATTCTGCTCTGAACAGAGGTTTATACACAGGAGGAATCTACGAAGGCTCACGAAGCAAAGAGGAGCCAACCCCTAGGCCTGATCGTATTCGGAACAATGCTTCCTGCGGAGGGGTGTAAAACCCCACGGTTGACCAGGATTGACCAAACGAACGCCTTCTATCAACTCACTGGGCTCCTCCAGGACTGGCCCCTGAGGAAAGCAAGCCGAGTTTTGTGGAGGGTTGTTATTTTTAACTGTGAAATGCCTCACGTCTTGCTTCCGTAGTAAAACTCTTCACTGAAACTGATTACCTACAACACCTCCTGCCGGATCATGAGAGCATCAATGAGTGCTTTTCATCAGAGGAGCCCAAAGCTGTGTTATGGAAATTTTCTCCTCCTGGGAAAAACACCTTTACACGCTTTACATGGTTTAGGGATGAGAAAATGAAAAGCTCATCTACAGAGGAGGGGTGACCGGCCTAATGACACAGACCCTGTTGGTGGCAAAATCGAACAGGTCAGTCCTCTGTTGCTGGGAGACTGCAAGGCAGGAAAGGAAGGTAGAACTCTTCCATTGTGATTTTTCTCTTCCTCAACTGGGACGGACTTCAGATGGCCCTGGAACTAGATTCCTTTTATGACTCTCCTTTCCTAGGGAAGGGTTTCCAAAGGGAAGTCCTAAGCACCGTGGTCTTTAATTTGTCCTTGTCCACACATGCTGCAGGACGGCCAGCATCATATACACAGTCCAGGAGGGTCAACAAGACGAGGCCCTGGCTCAGTGAGATGGTCACCTTCTGCCCAGGATGTGCCTCGTTTTCTGAAACCCTGATTGTGACTCGGCCGTGACAGATTCTGCTGCTCTGGGATGTGACCCCAGTTTAATTGCCCGCTGTGCTCGGTGCTGCCCTGCCACTTCCCCCAAAAGGGGGACCACACAAGACGAGGAGGCACGAGTTCATACCCAACTGTCTTCATCTTGTTGCAAGATCGGCCATCTGCTGATGGCCATCAGCTCCTAAGGTGGAATTCACATTCCACTCAATTCATCTATTTAAAGTGCGCAATTCAACAGCGCTCGGCATGGTCACAGAGTTGCGCAGTCGTCTCCAGAATCAATTTTAGGGCATTTTTATCACTCCCCCCCGAAAGCCCTGGACTCATCATCAGTCTCTCCTCTCCCTGTCCTTTCCCCAGGCCTAGACAACTGCACTTACACTTCTTGTCTCCCCGATTACTGTTTTGCCCATCTTTAATCTATCTCATTGGACCACTGGATTGAGTCTGGCCTTCCCTGTTTGGTTTTTAGAACCCTCCATCAAGCAGACTTCCTGTTTTGATCTACATGGTCTCCCGTCTTGCCTCTCCTTTTTAACGCACATTCCCTACCTTTAGCTTCCTCACCGTGCCCAAAATACCCAAGCTCGTGGTGAGGCAAATGGTTAACTCAGTGGACTTGGGTTGCCCAAACCTTGCACCTTCCAAAGAAAGAACTGGCTCTTCCCAGGGCCCAGGGAGATGACTAACAAAACCTTGAGACGTCCTGCCTGATAAGAGTGATTCCGCTTGCCTGAAGCCCTGGACCGTGCTGGTTTAAGCTCCGGGCGTGGGGAGCTGGAGACTGCGTAGCCGAGGTTAGTCACACGGCGCTCCATGACCGACCCCCCCCAAAGACCTTGCAAGCTAAGGCTCAGGTCAACTTCCCTGGCTGACCGTGCCTCACACCCGCTGTGACCTCTCACTGCTGGGACCCGGAGTACTGTCCACACAACTCCATGGGAGAGGATGTCCAGCAGCTCGCACCTGGTTTCTCCTGGACACCGTCCTATGCATCTGGTCCCTTTACCGATTTTAATCCGTACCCTTCGGCTGTAACAAATCAGTAATCGCGAGCATCACTGCTTTTCTGAGGTTTGCGGGTCCCCAAACACACCCAATTTCACCACCGGGCCTCTAACTGTGTTGTCTCCCGTCTACCGTGCCAGGTTGCAAGGTCCAGAAGGTCACGTCTTTCCCAGGACAGACAGCACAATGGGCAAGAGTGGAGACTCTGGGTAACCGGACCGGAATCCCAGCTTCATGCCCTACAGAGTGTGTGACCTTGGGCAAAGTGCTTGCCCTCGTGCTTTAGCAGCCCTGCCTGTGAAGTGGAGACCATACCAATACTTACCTCCAAGGGCTAGTATCAGCTGTAAATGGATGCCGCGATGTATAAAATGTGTAAAATGCAATGCGTAAAGCGCATGATTAATGCCTGGCGCGTAGAAAATTCCAACATCAGCTACGGTGTCTATGAGCTCCCCCATCGACCCCTCTCACAAAGTTCCTTTCCTCCCATAAATGCACACTCACCGATGCCGAAGGGCAATTGTGCGCACTTGGGTCCTCTGTCTCCAATCAGCCTATGATCTCCTTCAGGAGGATCATGTCATTTACCAACACCGTCCCCCCAGAAGTTTCTACAATGCTGAGCACACAATTGATTCCTAAAATATATCTGCTGGTGCACAGGGAAGATCTCTCTATTTAAAAGTCTAGGAAAATCTGATTCTTCACGTAAGGATTTCCCCCTTGTGTAAGCCAGTCATCTTCCTCTAGGGAGGGAAAAAATAAATAAAACCCTTCTCCTTTATATACATTTGTGTACAGAATTTGAGATACCAGAAACCACGCATACGCAGGCCAGCCCTTTCAACTAAGAATCTAACAGCCTCTAATGGCTCCTATACCTTATAATTATTATCAAATTATATGTTGGCTTTAAGATTGCTAATTATTAATCATCGGCCTGAATTAGGTATTAATGAGCAATGTCACTAATGGTAGGGTCACCTAACCCAGAGCAGGAAGGCACGACTGACACCTCACAGAGGGTGCCTGACTCAGCCCCAGACAGTGCCCTGGAAGCAATGTGCTGTAAAATGTCCCATCTCTGGTGACACCTCGGACCCTTGCCGGCTGGTAAAAGGCACGGGATTTTACAGCTGGAAAGAACTGTAAAGATCAGCACTTCCCAAGCTGTGAGCGACACATCTCTGAAGACTGCTGAGTTAAGCTAGGCTTCCACGAATTCATGGTGCACCCAACCCAGGTGCCTCCAGGCTACATGGGTGATATCCCCTCGTCCTTATTTTTGCTACTATTTTTCACACATATGTGCCTAATGTTATAGATCATAAAATTCAAGCTTGTATCAAAGGACAACTGAATTCACAGTAGCTTTTTTTGTCAGGGAATTCTCACAGAAAGTTTGGTGAATGTATATTCCTGGACCCTCAAGACCGCCGTCAATGACTTCTCTGTTCTTGGTCAGCTCGCCCATTCCTATTCCTTCTGGAAATCATTCCAGAAGCTTTATTGCTTTCCTGTAACCCCCATGCAAGGCCTAGCTCTCACTCTTTTTTTAATTTTTTTTTAATG
Source organism: Lynx rufus (assembly GCF_022079265.1). NCBI lineage: Eukaryota > Metazoa > Chordata > Mammalia > Carnivora > Felidae > Lynx > Lynx rufus. The sequence continues at coordinate 14,178,691 of NW_025814842.1, read as the reverse complement.
TTTATATTTATTTTTGAGACAGAGACTGAGCGGGGTGAGGGGCAAAGAGATTGGGAGACACAGAATCCGAAGCAGGCTCATGGCTCTGAGCTGTCAGCACAGAGCCCGACACTGGGCTTGAACTCATGAGCCACAAGATCATGACCTGAGCGGAAGTCGGAGGCTTAACCGACTGAGCCACCCAGGCACCCCGCCTAGCTCTCACTCTTAAGGATGATTTCTCCTCCTCTTTACTGAAGAAAATGTGGGTCACAAAGCATGAGCTCACTGTTCTTCTCTTCAAGACTAAACCACGGTTCGTGTCTTGGACCTGACCTCCCCGCCGCTCTGCAGGGTCCTTCGTTCCCAACCAGCCCCCCTGCCTCCTTCCGATGCCTTCAGACCTTCCCTCCCCTTGCTCGGTGCCCTCAACTGTTCGTACTGTGTTAAAATAGCACTCTTCGCGTCCTCATTCGGGAAGAGGATGTTCAGACAACAGATGTCATATTCAAGGAGATCAAGCAGGAAGTTCAAGAAACAGCTGACGAGCAAGTGGAGTTTTGGAAGAGGACTGTGTCAGAAGAGGCTCTCTGGAGTGAAGTGCTCCCCGGAGCAAATGGGGATCCTACCATCTGTCCCCAAGCCCGGCGGTGAGTGTTTCTGGCAACAAGAAACATCTTCACTGCCGCCTGACTCGGGCTTAGCAAAGGGAGAGTGGCCTCTGAAGTAGAGGGAGCCTTGTGTGGGGGGAAGTCACCTCTCCCCTCCCATGCAGGACTAAGGTGTGTGAATCCTGGAAACCAGATACGGGACGCAGAAGGAATGCTGGCCTGCGGCCACTTTAAAGGTGGTCATGATTAAAAGTCACTATAAAAAAGAACAAAGAGGGGTGCTTGGGTGGCTCAGTCAGTTAAGCGCCTGACTCTTGATTTTGGCTCAGGTCGTGATGTCACGGTTGGTGAGTTTGAGCCCTGCGTGGCGCTCTGAGATGACGGTGCAGAGTCTGTTCGGGATTCTCTCTCTCTCTCTCTGCCCCTCTCCTGATCACTCTCTCTGTCTCATACAGAAATAAACATTTTAAAAATAAGTAAATGAATAAACAAACTACACATCACTTGATCTTTACCCGCCTCCCTAGCTTCTACGCCTCACCTCTCTGAGTCTACCCCAAACACCTCAAAAGCATAATCTGCTCTCAAACCCCCCCCCACTCCTTCATATCCCATTCATTCCTCCATACACGGCCAACTGGCTTCAGACTCCAAGAGTCCCTTAAAATGGTTTCACCAAGGCTGTGATGAGTGGACCCCTTAAACCCAATGGTGCTTCCGGTCTTCTTGGTCTTAAGTCTTGGACTCCACGGATCATCCGCATACCTCTCTGACCATTCATCATCACTTGCTGGTTGCTCTTACGTAGGTTCCCTCCATCCCAGAAATATTGGCGCTCTCCTTGTCTTTCTCTAAGGGACCTCTGGACAATCTCACTCTCTATCTAATCGCTAGCCCTGATCGCTCTTCGGAGCCTCAGATGTCACTCATCCATTCATTCATTCGCTACAGATTTCCAGCAAACCTACTAAGTGCCAAGGGAGTAATTAGGCACTGGGGATACAACTGTGAACCAGTCACAGTCCTGGCTTCCTAAAGCATATAGTCTCGTGGGTGATAAAGAACGGTAAAGAGAGGCTCTCCAACTGGGAGAGCCAAGTAGAAACACCTAGCAGTGGTTCTTAATAAAAGGCCTGTGGATCATTAAGGCATTCATAAACTGCATGAAACTGCGCACAAAGTTCTGTCCGCTTGTACGTGTTCAGGGCTGATACGATCTACGCCTTTCATTAGATGATCCAAGAGGCCTTTGACACGAAAACGTTTAAAATCTGCTGGTCTGATGATAGGTTACTGATGTGACATTGGACTTGATGGCACTTTGGAGAAAAATCGGGGCTTAAGACAGATTTGAGACCCTCCTCTGAGAGGCGAGAGTTGGCTCATGGCTCCTCAAAGTCTTTCACTGGAGAATCTCAGCAGCAGAGGGCAGCGACATATTGGAGGTACAGCGGGACCCCGCATGGCTTAACTCAAGCTCTAAAACTCTGAGTAACACTGTCCCCAAATCCCCCAGTCATGCAGTGCCCACAGCCCCCAGCGTGAGAAGCATGGACCACAGCTGTCCCAGGAATGATACAGGTCTCCCAGAGCTTTGAAGAAGAGGCATTTTTTTTGGCCAATGTTTAGAAGTCAGAAGATTTCATGCAATGATCTGGATTTGTGTTTTCTCTTAAAAGTCTGAGGACCCGGGGGCACCTGCGTGGCTCAGGCAGTTAAGCGTCCGACTTTGGCTCAGGTCACGGTCTCACGCCCCGCGTCGGGCTCTGTGCTGACAGCTCAGAGCCTGGAGCCTGCTTCAGATTCTGTGTCTCCCCCTCTCCCTCTGCCCCTCTCCCACTTGTGCTCTGTTTCTCTGTCTGAAAAATAAATAAACATTCAAAAAAAATTTTTTTAATTTAAAAAAGTCCGAGGACCTGACAAAAGCCAGCCTGTGTCCCCATCCCCCAGCCCAGCACCATCCCCCAGGGCGGGGCTAAGAGCAGCTGCCTCCTTATTGGTGAGCCTTCTCTTCAGTCCCCACCCCCCACCCCTCATACACTTGGACTCTGCTCTCTTTCATGGCACCTGTGCTCTCTCCTTGCCCGAAACTTGGGAAATAAACTGTTTACCAGGCAGGAGAAACCACAAAACAAAACAAACAAATATGAAAAAGGGAAAGAAGTAAAACGAAGGATGTACATTTTCTTAATGGAAAAAATCTCCTACGTTATGTTGTCTGCTGGGAAGATTCAGTATCCACGGCCTCATCCAGTCTAATGCCATTTGGATTGTGAAAATGTTCTCCTCGTTCCATCCTTCGCCAGAATAAAATCATTACTATCAAAATATTAGAATCACAGTGGGGAGGGGGAAGCCACCATGTCCCAACATTTAAGAAATCACATCGTATCTGCATAACAGCATCAAAGGGTCATAAGAATTCTTTCCTACAATTAAGTATCCCCATCAACTATTAACAAATTAAGCATTTTGTAAGTTAGGATACATTAAAAAGAGATCATCGGTATTGGGTTCTGTTTTGGGCATCAGAGATATATGTAATATTAATGACTCGTGATCACAACTCTATTTTCTTGAGTCTCTTTTAAGTGCATATTAATCATCTGTTAATGTTACCATAACTCATTAAATACAAGCTACATTTTTGCCTAGCGCCTTTCATCCATGGGGAATAGCTAGGTTTTCAGGGCACGTTACAGCGTTAGGATGCACCCTCTTCTTTCCCTCTTGTGTGGTTAACACCACCGTCACACCTCCGTTCTCTTATCGGTCAAGGCTGGAGGTCAGCCTCCCTGTGGGTCAGGGATGAAGCACCCTTTGTGTTCCGTTCAGTAGTGTTAATTGCATTCAAGTTATCGTGCGACCAGTTTCCAGAACGTTTTTCATCTTGCAAAACTGAAACTCTATAACCATTAAATAACAACTCCCCATCCTGTCTTCTCCCCAGCCCCTGGCAACCCCCCTTCTACTGCCCGTCTCTATGAATTTGGCCATTCTAGGTACCTTCTATGAGGTATAGTATCCGTCTTTGGTAACTGGTCTATTTCACTTGGCATAATGTCCCCGTGGTTCCTCCATGCCATAGCATGCGTCAGAATTTCCTTCCTTGTTTAAGGCTGAATGATATTCTGCTGTAGGTATAGACCACATTGAATCCATCCATTCATCTGTTGGTGGACATCTGGGTTATTTCCCCCTTTTGGCTATTGTGAAAAATGCTGCTGTGAACACGGGCGTGCAAATACCTCTTCGAGAGCCTCCTTACAACTCTTTGGGGTATGTACCCAGATGTGAAAATTACCACATGGTAATTCTACTTTTAATTTTTTTGAGGAACCGTCACGCTGTTTTCCATAGCAGCTACGTGGTTTTGTACGTCCACGAGCAAAGCTCAGGGGTTCCAATTTCTCCGTATCCTTGCCAACACTTGTTTTCTACTCTTTTGTTTATTTCTTTGATAGTCGCCATCCTAAGGGATATGAGGTGGTATATCACCCATTAAACTTAAATTACCTCAAAGGTTATGCTTTGCTTCCCAGAAAACGCCTTAGTGATGAGCCTGCATAATTACCTGCGAGGATTCTAAGAGCGTGGCCCCGAAGCATTGCACAAGGACACTGAATGTCTAGGTTGGGATGGAAACTGAGTCACAAGGCATCTCTGGTGGAGGAAGTTACTGGCCCAAAACATCACCAGGCTGTTGCACAAATCTGCCACGGGCAGCTCCACTCTAATGCGATCAATTCTGTACTCTTCCATTCGGGCAGGAAAGTAAAGGAACATGAGGCTTCCCAGTTATTTAGAATGCCACAAGGAAGAACTTCACGACTACTTGGGAGAAGCTTCTCATCCTGTTCCACAATTCCTTCTTGGTACTCCCCCTTTATACCAACAAACACTGCCTTAGAACCAAGCCAAGGTAGGAAAGCCTCTTCCCCCTCTTCTAACGTAAGAAAGAACCGTGACAGTTTCAAGTGGGTTTGGCCTTTGGGCGGCACTCACAGAAAGCACCGCACGGCAACCAGGCATCATCTGGGTTAAAAATCAGAGCATCTGTGGTGGGCTGAACGATGCCCCCTCCCCCCCAAAAAATCCACCCCCTAATCTCCGGCGCCTGTAAACGTTACCTTACGTGGGAAAAGGACGTCGCAGACGTGATTCACCTTGGGCAGGGGGATTAGCTCAGATTATCCGCGCGGACCACAAATGCCATCACAAGGGAGGCAAGAACGCCAAAGGGAGATGATGGGCATGTGACGAAGACAGTAGGGGAGGAAGAGGGATGTGATGGAGCCACAAACCGAGAAATGAGGGCCTCTAGAAGCTGGCACAAAATGGACTCTCCCCTACAGCTTCCAGAAGGGCCTCCACCCTGCACACGTCTTGAGCCCAGCTCCGTAAAGCTCATTTCGGACTTCAGACCTTCAGAATGGAAGGGAATACATCTGCGGAGCTTCCTGCCACCACACGGATAGAGATTTGCCACAGCGGCCACGGGGCACGAACACGGCATCAAAGTCAACCCACGTCATTCAACATCCTTTAGAGGCGAGCCCCCAACGGCTGCGCCATGGGGTACTGGTCTCCCCATCTCCGGGGGCGGCAGGGTGGGACCCGGGCGAGGGTCACACGGAGCAGCCCAAGGCCCTCCAGCTGCCCCAGGGTCACACAAAGAGTGTCCGTTTCTACGCATTCTTGCATCATGCAAAAGGGGAGAGGGAAGGTTGCAGGTACGAGGAAGCCCCAGGAATGGACGCCTCTCGAGCTACACAGCTCCTGGACACAGCTCATCAGACATGAAGAACGAAGGGAGAATAAAGGGAGGGGAACGTTCCTATCGTGCCAGTCTCTCCGTACTGCCGTCTGCTAAGCTGCCCTTGAAAACTTAAGCTCAAGAAGCAATGTCTTTCCTCAGCAAGAAAACCACGATGGGAAGATACCCTGAAGTCCTAAAGCAGCTTCTGTAGGTCACCGGTCTGCCCCAGGCGGTCCCTCCTAGACGCCCTCCCCCCCCCCGGGGCTCCTGTGTCCCCGGGGATCTGGGGACGCGACGGCTCCCAGAGCTTGCCCGCCACAGACCTGATGGGGAGAGAGGGGTCTCCGGCGTCCCACCAGTCTTTCGGGGGGCTGATGTACATGCACCACAGCTCCCAGCTGTAGCCGTGGGCCGAGTTCTCGTAGCGCTGCACCTCGAAGGTGTCCTGTTTGATGTTGTCGATGGATGGGAGGATCACTCGCTTCCGGTTCTCCTGGATTCGGGACAGAACCGGCTCGGCCCTGCAACACAGAGAAGTAGAAGTTAAGTCTCTCTCCTGAGGCGCGCCCACCCCTCCGGCACCACGGAGAAGGAACGGGGAAGTGTGGGCCCCGGGGAGGCTGGGGCTCAGGTGGAAACTGAGGCACGGGAGTGACCTGCCCTGGGTGGGTCGTGCAGCTGTAAGCACGCAGGGCGGCTCGGGCCCTGGCCCAAGGGGGATCCCGGCCTGAGAGGCCCCGAGCAAGATTTCGGAATCTGGGGGGTACCCCCCGGAAAGCACCAGGCCTCTCTTTTGTGCTGACGGCATCAGCCAAGGCAAGGCCTTCTCGGCTACAAGTGAGTTTAGCATTTCCATCTCCCCCTCGGGGCTCCGGGTGACGCTCCTTGTTTCTTCTGCAGGAGCCGAATTTTCTTCCCCAAAATGGGTCACTTCTGCCCTGGATGGCCTGGTTTTAATAAGCATTTCACTAGCTTCTCGGTGTGCGTGACTATTTCAGTTGGTTTAATTGATTACTTAATTGATTTCTTAAAAGGGATCTAATTGAATTGGTTAGCGATGGCAGGCGAGAACTAATTAAAAGCAAAGGCAGGCAGAATCGTGCCTCCCAGCTAGCCTGTCCCCTCAGGGCTACAGCGGGAGACAGGCAGGGACCTGGTTCCAGGCCCAAGGTGCAGCCCCGCTAGCTTAGGGGAAAGCAAATGGTCAGACTTCCCCGCTCGTGTGCGTCTCCGAGGCAGACGTAGGAAAGGGCCGTTTCCCATGTTCCAGAAGGAAAAGATGGCCCTCGTAAGCCAGGGCATTAATCTCCCTGCTTCGAACAGAGCTAAGGCTTTGGAAAAGAGTCAAGTGAAAATCCCATTCCTCTGCATTATTTGGAAGAATAATGAGAACCCTCGCCCTGCCTCCCATCTCTTTTCATTTCCAAGCTATTGAATTACCTGTTGGCTCATCTCATCTTTCTATTTAAAACGAGCAATAAAATATACCCTGGGCCATTTACTGCCTCCGTTGCTTATGCGCACACCATACAGGCTGAAGCCAACTGGGACTGATTTGCCACGGCTTTCAGATATGCTTCCGAGCTTCCCCCCTCCAAGCATCTGCCGACGCCGTTCTGTTCTCCTCCGGGAATGCCCTTGGCCGCTGGCAGGAAGTCTAGTCGCCGATGGAGTCTTACCAGATCGAGTGCCGCCTCTCCCGAGAAGCCTCCCCTGATTTCTCCTGGAGGGAAAGCTCTCTCCTTCTTCTCAGCTCTTGTTCCATCTTCTCCACCTCGTCAAAAGTCACTCTGTCCACACGTTATTGCTGATCTCGAACACACATTATTTCTCCTACTGGGCTAACGGTAGCTGATGTTTATGGAGCACTTAGTACATGCTAGGTACCATTCTAAACATTCCACGCAGGCCAAGCCGACTCATGGAAATCTCACAACGGTCCTGGGAAGCAGAGAGTATGAGCAGCAGTTGACAAGTCAGGAAACTGAGGCCCAGAGAGGTTAAGTCGCTCGCCCCAGGCCACACAGCCAGCCGGTGGCAAAGCCGGGTTTCTAAGCTGCACGGTCTGGCTTCACGCCCTAACTTTAAGCTCCACTGTGTCCTCTGCTGGGCCACGCTTCCTTCAGCTGGTCTGGTGGCCTGGATATGGAAGGAAGCACTCCGGTGAAGGTTACTGGGCACTAGGGTAGAAGACCTTGGTTCTTCTAACGCTTCTGGAACTGCACAGGGGGACCTCCCAGTCCGCGAGGGAAGGTGCACCTGTTCCCAGTTATTCGCACCCCTCACTGGAGACACCCCGCTTTTTACCACCGGGCCCGCAGAGGGGCGCACTCCCTCCCTCAACCCCGTGAACGGTCGGCTTGGACATGTGACCGACTCTGGCCAATGGGCGATGAGCCGAAGAGATGACGTCGCATCCTGCAGAAACATTTAATAGCCGCGGCCAAGGCTCTTCTCCCTGAGCCACAAGAACGGTACGTCCTAGACGGGGTCCCGCGTCCTGTCACGTCAGACTGCAGAGCTAGGACATGTGTTTCTCATTTCAATATTGATTTGTATGGGAGATTTTAAAATTGTCTGCGTTCTGCCATTCCTGCGGTTTCCAGCCAGAAGCGTATCTCCAGTGAAACTCAGCAACTAACCATCGATGTGGAGCAGCCGCCGATCCTGTGTCCACGTGACCTGTTACCCCTCTGTCCCACCCCAGTGCCGTGTAGGGGGAGCAGTCACTCAAACCCTTGGGCGGCCCTAAATGCTCTGGCTGAAATGCCCACCACCTAGCCATGGTTTTAGATAATAATACAATTATTTCATGTTCCCCAGACCCGTCGCCCATAACTAAAATTTCCTGGATTTTAGGGGCGCCTGGGTGGCTCAGTCGGTTGAGCATCCGACTTCAGCTCAGGTCACGATCTCGCAGTCCGTGAGTTCGAGCCCCGCGTCGGGCTCTGGGCTGATGGCTCGGAGCCTGGAGCCTGCTTCCGATTCTGTGTCTCCCTCTCTCTCTGCCCCTCCCCCATTCATGCTCTATCTCTCTCTGTCTCAAAAATAAATAAATGTTAAAAAAAATTTTTTTTTAATTTCCTGTATTTTAAAAACAGGGAGCGAGTGATGAATCCCGGGAATCTACCCCCAAAACCAAGAGCCCACAGTGTGCCCTGTAGGTTAGCTAACTTGACAATACATTATATCTTAAAAATAAGTAGATAAATATTAGAAAAGAAAAAAAAACCCAGGGGGAACTGTAGCATATCTAGGGTGCCACCCGAGCTACCTCAAAGCCATCAACAAAAACAGCCTCGCTTTAGCAACGATCAGATTGCTAATCTGCAGATTTTATTTTATCTTTTTAATGTGATTTATTGGCAAACTGGCTAACAGTGTGTGCGGTGCGCCCTTGGTTTTGGGGGTAGATTCCCTGTGGCCCATCGGTTACACACGACGCCCAGCACTCGTTCCAACCAACTGTTAATCTGCAGGTCTTATTTTTCAAAATTTCGGTTTTCCTTAGGTGGCTGTCTGAACGGTGTTTATTAGCCCAGTAACAAATGCAGACTTAAGTAGTCCAACCACTCCCCTGAGCAATTCCTAGTTTACCCCTTACGGTGAACAGCTTAAGTGCTCTAAGTTTCCACAAGTCCTGATTCAAACCTCTAATATTTTCACATAAAGCAGACTGGCGTATAAAATAAAATACAAGATTACTCATTTCCTACGTTGTCTCCTATAGTCATATTTCCATTTTATGTATATGAGGTGACAGGCTCTAAAAACTTCAATATCAGTGTTGCCCTCCAAGAAGGGAGAACAAAGTCCAATTTCTTCAACAAAAAGTACTTAGTCTTGGAAGGACTTTGCATAAATGGCCATGTGTGTAATCTGTACAGAATTAAGCCGTTTTAGAGTTAGAAATTACAAGCAACTGAACCCAAACGTCCATTCTTTTCTGAACTACGTTTCAGCAAATATTCTAAAACTGATGCCAGTTTTAAAAGTTGCTATTACAGGGGCGTGTCGGTGGCTCAGTCAGTTAAGCGTCTGACTTCGGCTCGGGTCACGATCTCACCGTTGGTGAGTTCGAGCCCCGCATCGGGCTCTGTGCTGACAGCTCGGAGCCTGGAGCCTGCTTCAGATTCTGTGTCCGCCTCTCTCTCCACCCCACCCCTGCTTGTGCTCTGTCTCTGTCTTTCAAAAATGAATAAACATTAAAAAAACATTTTTTTCCTGAATAAATAAAAGTCGCTATTACCAATCCCGTTGACTTTAGCAAGGTACCTAAAGTCACAACAAAGACCTCCTTGGGTCTCAGAATGCAGAGGACGTGTGGAAGCTGAGTGTGAAGGACCACGGCCTCTCTCTCACAGAGACCAGTTAGACTACAGACCACCTGAGGGCAGATACCAAATCTTGTCCGATTCTGAACCCCAGCCGAGTGACCAACTGTCCCAGTTTGCCCGGGACTGTTCTGGTTTTACCACTAGAAGTCCTGCGTTTTGGGAAATCCCTCAGCACCAGGCCAGTCCAAACAGCTGGTGACCCCAACCCCAGCCTAGGACAGTGTTTGGGACAGTGGTAGGCATCCAGGAAACATCTGTCAAAAGGAGGATTCCGGCAGCCCGCTATTCGTTGAGGGGCATGGTGATGAAGATGGAGGATGGGCGAGCGGAGGTCAAAGCCAAGGGAGAAGGGCAGATGGGCGAAACAGAAGGGAAGAGAAGCCAGAGCTGGAGGTTGACCGGGTGGGTAACGTGATGGGGACGGAAGGAGCCAATGAAAGGGACGCGGGAAGAGTCGCCAGTTTTGACAGAAATGAAACGGGGAGGCAAGGATGTGGCAAATAAAGGCAAGAAGTTCCACATGGAACGTTCGAGGGCCTCTGTTCAGAAGGCTTCCAGCTCAACGCTTCTCAAACCTGAGCGAGCCTCAGAGGTCCCTGGAGCACTGGCTAAAACAGAGTGCTGGACCCACACAGAGCTTCTGATTTCACAGGTCTGAGGGGAGCCCCCAACTCTGCCTCTCCAGCAAGTTCCCGATGGCACTGCTGGTCCAGGGAACCACACTCTGACAACCATCACTCTAAGAGATAAACAACCCTGAAGCTTAGAGGAGATCAGGGCTGCAAACCTACAGCTGTGTGTCACTAGGGTCTAATGGTGGCAGAAAAATCAGGCAGGACACTGGTGTCTGAGATGGCAATGGACAGCCATGTGCGCTTGAACAGGCCAGTGTTACCTGTGACCCCAGGGTCCAGATTGTCATGTGCCCAAGTGATAGCCATTCTCCTTTGGTCCGGCCCTTAAGAGATCCTAAGATGTGTTGCAAATGAAGAAGAACAGATTTTGTAATGTTTAATGGGTAACGGGGCACTGGCTCTTCCGATCTGGTACCACGAACGGTATTCAAGTTCAAGATCAAGATCAAGTTCAAGATCATATTCGAGATGGTGCCACTGAGTTAACACAGGTTACAAGCAGGGTTTGTGAAATTAAAGACTCTGCTTCTTAGGAAGTAAGCAAACTGAACCCAGGTTATTTCACCTCTGACTCGGTTTTCCATTGGGCAGTCAGCCACAGCCACATGACCGTGCTTTTCAGCCGTAAGCATGCCCACTGAAGGTTTGGGCGTTCTGATGCTTCACGATTCTTGCAGTCCTAAGTCTTCTCCTCTCTGGGTGGCCCCCAGTTTCTCCCACATTGTTCTTTTCACCTGGGAAACCATCGGGGCCACATTTGCAGAGATCCACCCTTCCCTTCCTCCAAATGATGTTAAAGATAATCCCTTATGTTCCAGGAGGCTTTACCCGAGTAGGTGGAATTATAAATGGATCTCTTCCCTCCAAATAGCACTCAACCATCCTCCTCAGAAAAGGGAACAAACAAAGTGGGAGAAGAGAAGAGACATGGCTGTCTCGTCCCCTTGGCAAGGATCATCTCGAGTTCTGTCCAATCAGTGTGTCATTTTCACCGGGTATTTTTATTTATTTATTTATTTTTTTTATTTTTTATTTTTTTGATTTTTTTTTCAACATTTATTTATTTTTGGGACAGAGAGAGACAGAGCATGAACGGGGGAGGGGCAGAGAGAGAGGGAGACACAGAATCGGAAACAGGCTCCAGGCTCCGAGCCATCAGCCCAGAGCCTGACGCGGGGCTCGAACTCACGAACCGCGAGATCGTGACCTGGCTGAAGTCGGACGCTTAACCGACTGCGCCACCCAGGCGCCCCCACCGGGTATTTAAAAAAAAAAAATTTTTTTAATGTTTATTTATTTTTTTGAGGCAGAGAGAGACAGAGCATGAACAGGGAGGGGCAGAGAGAGAGGGAGACACAGAATCCGAAACAGGCTCCAGGCTCTGAGCTGTCAGCACAGAGCCCGACGCGGGGCTCGAACTCACGGACCGCGAGATCATGACCTGAGCCGAAGTCGGCCGCTGAACCGACTGAGCCACCCAGGCGCCCCTTCACCAGGTATTTTGATGACGATGGTGGTGGTGGTTGGTGGAGGCCACAACAACGGAGAACCGGGTAGACAGCAAACTTCTCCCTGCTCCCCAGTTTTATCCCACAGTATGGCTCTCACCTTCTTTGTCAACCAACCCTTCTCCACTGTTCTACTAGCCCCAGAAGGAACAGGCAACGTTTCCACCTCCCAGATTCTAGCTCCTCCCGACCACCCTACTGCAGGTGCCCGGTGCCCCCAGGGTCCAGCTTGTGACCTACCAGCCAGCTGTGAATTCCACGTGGGCATCGAAGAAGCCAGTGACCTGGCCAGTGGCTGCCTTCCAGCCCTCGATGCGAGCTCGGATCAGGCCCTCTCTTTTTTGGTTGCGTACCACCTTCACCAGCCCAGGGTAGCGCTTCTGGACGTACTCTTCCAGCGGGGCCTTCAGCTCCTCTACAAATGACAAAATGCAAGAAGGTCCATAACCGTGTCACTTCAAACGTGTGTCCAACCCGCCGTGATGCCAACAAGATCTCCAGGAAGGCTGGAGACGCGGAAGAGTTGGCACGCTGGTGATCTTAGCAGAAAAGACAACTCAGGCAGCCTGAGAGTCAGAAGACATTGCCGACCCCCTGACCCGGGACGGCAACATCCTCCCAGCATCCAAGGTAGACAGCTGGACAGAATCCGCGCCTGGCTGTTACATCCTGACTGCCGCAGGCCACCAGATGTCTCTCGAGGCTTGTTTTCTCGGTGGTCTTTCCTCCTTTGGAGGCCAGCATTCCTGCCCTCCTACTGTCCCCTGGGTCCTGTTTATCAACTTCTGTATGGGTTTTCCCGTTTGCACACACACACTGGCTCTTATAGGACATGGCCTGGGTGGTCCAAACCCACAGTCACGCATCAGACGCAAAGTTAACAAGGTTGTTACTTTGGTCTTAGGATAACAAAGTAATCTTTTCCTGGTAGTGCCGTGGTAGCAGGAGTAATGCTACCAGAAACTGAACGCTTTCCCTTCTGCGACAAGCAGGTGGTGGCGAGTGCTTTCTTTATATGATCTAAATTAATCCTTACCCCAACCTAGGGGGTAGCCAGATTAATTCCATTAATTCCACCTTGCCAATTAAGAAACACAATTAGGGTGGCTAACTTGTCCCAAGGTCACACACCTAGAAACGGGAGGAGCTGAGACACAGCCAAAGGTGCCTGACATCGCAGACGGGGCGGTTGACGCCTCTCTGTGCAGAGAGTCACCAGGTGGGGGGGGGGGAGGGGGAGGGGCTGCCTGGCAGGGGATTCAGAGACAGGCACACTGCAAGGACCCCCCTCTTGGAGAGACTCATGCTGGAGGTCGCTAGCAGTCCAGATGATTCTGATGCAAACAGTCCGCCAACAATACCTTAAGAGATACAGTTACCCCTGACTTCACTCCAGAGAAACCCCAAAAGGTTGTGTTGATAGACGTCATACAGACGTCTCTCTTCCTAATTACACACGCCACCTTGGGGAGCTTAGAGCCATACTTTTGAGCACAGGTGGAGGCTGAGCTCTCTAGGTCACGGCTGTTGTTCCCTGGGAAGGATGCAGTCATGCGACCCAGGAGGAAATACAGAGCACGGGGTGTGCAGACGGATGGGAACCAGAGAGTCCCCAAGGCACAGAGACACAGAATGGGTCCTGTCAGCCAAATGCACGGATGGTGGAGACACAGGAACGATACGGGCTGAACTGTGTACGCCCCAAATTCATCTGTCAAAGCCCTAACCCCCACTTCTTCGGAATATCATCATACTTGCAGGTAGGGACTTTAAAGAGCTGATTAATTTTAAGTGAGGTTGGGGGCACCTGGGTGGCTCAGTCAGTTAAGCGTCCGACTCTCGATTTCAGCTCAGGTCATGATCTCATGGTTCGTGAGATCGAGCCCCTTAGGCTCTGTGCTAACAGGGCAGACCTGCTTGGGATTCTCTCTCCGTCCCTCCCCTGCTCATACTCTCTAAAACTACATAAACACTAAAAAAAAAGAATTTAATGAGGTTGTTAATATGGTCCTAATTCAATCTGACCGGTGTTCCTGTAAGAAGAGATTTGGAGCCACCAGGGGCCATGCACGCAGAGGACACAGCGGGAAGGTGGCCATCTGAAAGCCAAGGGGAGAGGCCTCAGGAGACACCAGCCCTGCCCACACCTTGATCTTGGACTTGCCGCCTCCAGAAATGTGAGAAAGTAAATTTCTGTTGCTTAAGCCCCCCAGTCTGTGGTCCCTTGTCATGGCAGCCCAAGAAAACTGCTACAGGGGAGTATTAGTTTGGAAAGGAGGGAAACTGGAACCTGAGTGGGGAAGGGGCAGAAACCTCTAAGGAGACATAACGTGCACTTGGGTATTCACACTGGAGTCAGACCGTCGGGGGTTCAGAGCCTAGCGCTGTCATTTATCACCTGAGTGCACCTGGGTGATTCACCCGATCCGTGCACGCCTCAATTTCCTCATCTGCACAAGGCGATGATAATCAGAGTAAGGACCTCACAGGGTGGTGATGAGGAGTGAACCAGTCAATGTAGACAGAATGCCGGGGCGCCCGGTGGCCTCACTGCTTGAGCGTCTGACTCCTGATTTCGGCTCAGGTCGTGATCCTGCGGTTGTTAGGTCGGGCTCTGTGTCGGGATCTGCACGGACACCGTGGAGCCTGCTTGAGACCCTCTCTCCCTCTCCCTCTGCCCCTCCCCTGCCCATGAGTGTGCCCTCTCGTCTCTCTTTCTTTGAAACAAAAAAAGAGAGAGAGAGACTGAATGCCTAGAATGATCGCTGGCATAGCGTAATTATCTGCTCAACCCTGAGTAGGTAGCCAGCGTTGGTAAGAATGTTCCCTCTTTCCATCCACACGGTGGAGGGCACATGGAGAGGTTTCAGAGCCACCCAGGGGGCCTGAGGAAGCTGCACCCAAGATGGAAAAGGGCCTCTACACTAGAACGACGGCTCTCAAAGCGGAGGGGTCAGCTGGAGGGGCTGAAACGGATTGCTGAGCCCCTCCCCCACAGTTTCATTTTCAGAAGGTCAGGGGTGGGGCCTGAGTGTTTGTGTTTCTTTTCTTCTTCTTTTTTTAATATTTATTTATTTATTTATTTATTTATTTATTTATTTATTTTTGAGAGAGAGAATATGTGCCCATGTGCACACACATGCATGCAAGTGAGGGAGGAGCAGAGAGAGAGGGAGAGAGAGAGAATCCCACGCGGGCTCCGTATTGTCAGTGCAGAGCCTGGAGCAGGGCTTGATCTCCGGGGCCCTGAGATCACGAGCCGAGCCGAAAGCAAGAATCGTATGCTTGATCAACGGGGCCCTCCCGGGCGCGCCATGAGAATCTGTGATTCTAACAAGACCCCGGGGCGGGGTGCCCATGCTGTGCTATGGGGAACCACTTTGAGAACCGCTAAGCTCAAAATGCACAGGGCTTTCTTGGGGCGCCTGGGTGGCGCAGTCGGTTAAGCGTCCGACTTCAGCCAGGTCACGATCTCGCGGTCTGTGAGTTCGAGCCCCGCGTCGGGCTCTGTGCTGACTGCTCAGAGCCTGGAGCCTGTTTCGGATTCTGTGTCTCCCTCTCTCTCTGCCCCTCCCCCGTTCATGCTCTGTCTCTCTCTGTCCCAAAAATAAATAAACGTTGAAAAAAAAAAAAAATGCACAGGGCTTCCTTGGTGCATGCTTGGCACATCACACACCCTCAAGAAGTTATTTATTGTTGGGGCACCTGGGCGGCACAGTCGGTTAAGCGTCTGACTCTTGGTCCGGGCTCAGGTCACGATCTCCTCGTTCATGGGCTCAAGCCCCACGTCAGGCTCTGTGTTCACAGCGCAGAGCCTGCTTGGGACTCCTCTCACTCTCTCCCTGCCCCTCCTCCACCCGCGCTCTCTCCCCCCTCTCTCTGTCTCTCAGTAGATAAATAAAAAACAAGTTACTTAGCGTCGACGTCTTCACCAACTGGTCTCACCAGTATTGCTAATATCCGTGCCATCATCCCAGGGTTGGGGAGGGAGCTGGTGGAGAAGCCGGGCTGTGGGGACCCTCTGCCTCTTCACTCACTGTAAGTGAGAGAAGATGACCAAATACATGGGACTGGGGTGCCCAAAGAGTCCTCGGCTTCTAGAAACCATCTATTGACTGAATGTTGGCTGGATCGTCCTGTCTGTTAATTACATTTCTCAGAACAAGAATTCTAGCAAGAAAGTTGGGCAGGCCATGCCTGCTTGGTTTTTCAGTCCTCCTCGCGAGTACCGGGTGGGTGGGCAGGGGATGGAGGGACGTGCCACGGAGGGCGCTGGATCCCGCGTGGGCACCGCGCCTACAGAAAGGTATAATGGGAGACCGGCCCGTTCGCTTGGATTGGCCCACGGTGGGAGGAATTCTGGGAATCTCCGTAAGTGCAGGGAGGACGCTCTGAGCGCTGCGTGTTAAGCACCCGCCAGGAGACCCGCAGGCATGGTTACCCTTTGGCTGCCTGGGACCTCACTGTGGCTCTGCCTGGGAACTGGGTGTCAGCTCCCATACGTGCCAGTCACTGTGTCCAAATGCCGAGGGGTTTCCTCATTTGCTCAGTGGTTGTGACTATGACTCCAGGGTGGAGAGAGTGACGGGACAGTGTCACTCACGACCACTGACTTCTACACCTCAAGGCTCCTGAGATACAGGCATTAAAAGGCTTTGAAAAGTATAGAGGGATAATGCCTTGGTACCGGCCCTAGGGCTGTTAAATGAGATGCTACATGAACTCATTAATCCTTAGTAGTAAGCATTCAATAAAAGTCACTTCTAACAATAATCGGTCTATTAATATTACCGATAGAGTCAATTTTATAACTTCCCATGACTGACAGCTTCTCTTTCTAGCTAGTCAATGTCATTTTGAAGTCTGAGGGTCGCCTACATAGGGGTAGACAGCACCCTCACTTACAAGGTTTGGGGACACGTTGTTCTAAACGCAACGGAAGTGTCGGTCTATGGGCTTTTGGGGGATCACAGCAGGATCTGGGAACAAGTGGCACTGGTCAGGCTTCTTTTCCCAGTCCCTGTACGTGGCTCTGTACTTCAGAAGGTAGTGGCTCGTGCCCTCGCTTGCCTTTAAAAATCGCTTCAGGGGCGCCTGGGTGGCTTGGTCGGTTAAGCGTCCGACTTCGGCTCAGGTCATGATCTCACGGTCCGTGAGTTCGAGCCCCGCGTCGGGCTCTGTGCTGACAGCTCAGAGCCTGGAGCCTGTTTCAGATTCTGTGTCTCCCTCTCTCTCTGCTCCTCCTCTGTTCATGCTCTGTCTCTCTCTGTCACAAAAATAAATAAACATTAAAAAAAAATTTTAAAAAAAAAAAATCGCTTCAGACACGATCTGCTTCCCCCAGGCGCTTACGATCTAGCTAAGCACGTGCGAGATGTTCCAAAACTGACGGCATTCAGTGTGACAAGAAAAATGGAGTTGACGGCCCAAGATAAATGGCCACAGAAGGAAGTGCTACGAAGAGGGAGACAGTATTTTGGTTGGGGGTGCCCATGAAGAAGGTAGTGTTCGAGTTAAGCGGAAGGTTTGGACATGTGTGCTAACTACCCCAGGATACGTAAACACGCAGTGAAATACGGAAGCGTAGAAGCGGTCTTCTTAGGTACCGCGGAATCACTAGTGTCTGGGGGACGGGGAAGATGTCACTAATTAAAAAGGAGATAAAGAAGACAAGTAGAACAGCCTGGGGACAGGCTGAGGTGCCGGCAGACACTCGGGTAGACTGTTGAACCAAACAAGTGACCGAGAGGTGACAAGAAAGGCACAGAGTGTAGGGGATGCAATGGTGAGATATGATGCCATAGGAGAGACTGCAGATGCCAGGAGATGGAGCGAGCACTTGGAACAGTACGCTGGGACACATGCCCGTTAAGGAGGCAGGAAGGAGAGCTAAGGAGCAAGGCTGGCTCGAACAGCGTCACGGGGGCGGAATCCCGTCAAGGGTGGAGTTTCCAAAAAGGAAGACACGTGTACCCATTCCACAAATACATACAGGGTACCTGCATGGCTGAGGATGACACAGTTCTTATCCTCAAAGAGTAACCCAACATCCAATGTCACGAAAGTCAAATGCATTGGAGAAAATGAGAGCTGAGAATGGCCCAGAGATCTAGACGAACAGTAGGCTCCTGACCGGACCAGTGAGGAAAAGGAATTCCCTTCTGGAAACAGCTGTGCCCTGCAGGGATAGGTTCGCATCAAGAGAAGTGGATGAGTAGGAGAGCTCAGGAGAGTTCCAGAAAGACTAATCCCGGAGGAACACAGTTTTAACAGTCTGAGGCATTGGGGTGTTGAGATTCGGAAATCGCCTTCAAGTGAGACAGCCCACAAGTCAACCCAAGTAAAATCGAGGCCCCAGGCTCACCGGGGAAGGTGACAATGCTAAGGTGACCCCAACCTGACAGTGCTAAAAAATGTCATCTCCACCACCTAAGATCCTTTATCATCCTTGACAGACGAAACCAGGTTTGGATATTATCCTAACAGGAAGAAAAACATTTTACACGTTATTTTTCTCACCAGCAAACGCAGAGAAAAGAAACCAAACCTCACGTCTGCGAAAATAAATGTTTGCCTTCCAGTGTTATAAAATCCACTACTAAATTGGTCCAGAGTCATTTGGGAATCTTTGTGTTTCTTAAGGTTTCAGTAAATGGCATTTGGGGAGGTCAAGAGGGAAGAAACAGACACCGCCTGTGACCAGAAGGGACCAGAAGAGAGATAAATCTTGTTCTTACCAGTAAAAGCAGCACCTGTCATCCAGGCTTAAGGAGTACATATTGGCAACAAGAAAGTTATAAAGACTGAGAACTACAGCGGAAACATTATTACAGAGTTATATCTAGATCCCACACTTTGAGGGATATTAGAAAATAAACCATCTGTCCCGTGTCTAAGCCCTGCTCGGAAGCAAGTGTTGATCTTGCGGACCATCTCTCCCTGTTCCCGAACACCTCGGTGCCACAGAGACGTAAACTTGGAGGTGGCCAGGTGGCCCAGGGCTGGGCCACGTCTGTGCCTCTCAACCCTCACTCGGTTATTATGTCTTGGCGATGAGACTTACCGAATGTTCTAATTCTCAAGAAAATGGCGACAGGAGAATGAGTCTAAGCTTAGATGAGCGTCTCTCAAATGCTGACCTGCATCAGAATCACCAGTAGGTCTGGGGCGTGGTCCAAGAACTCGCATTTCTAACAAGTTCCCAAGGGCTATTGCTGCCACCCTCCTGATGAATACCCTTTGGGCGGCTCTGGCTTAGAGGCGACCACCTCTGCAACGCTGTCCGCATGAATCCATCCCTGTGTGTGCAACAGGACTCATCCGAACTGAGCAGAAGTCCCAGAATCCCAGGGGTGCCACCGCCCATCTCTGCCTTTCTCCCTACCTGAACCTTCTTCTCTTGCCTCATCTGAAAGACTGAGCTCCTTGAAGGTGACCTCAGTCTACACGGCAAGGGTTTGTCTTTCCAAAACTGGATCCCCATTGCCGGTCACCCCTGCGCGGAGCGACCTCACAATTACGTCAGTCCCTTGATGAGGACCTCATGTGTTCCCGGACTCTGGCCTCACTCCCATGACTCCTCTTACTATCGCTACGAGTGCCACAATTCTACCAATATTACATCTGCCACCGTCAGTGCCACTGTCACCACCACAGCCACTTATAACCAATGCATCTCCCTGCCAGCAGCTGCTGAGCTTTGGGCATGCCGCTAGCTGGCAATGCATGGGTTGCGACAGCTGTGATGAGAAAACAGCACATATGGCATGTTCCGATTAAGAGCAAAAAAACCCCAAAAGCGCCTGCCTCAAAGCCAGCATTCCTTAGAATGGGGTCCCTACCAGGGAATCACTTGGGAGCTTGTGCAAATGCGGGTCCCCAGGCACACCCGAAGAGTTTCTCATTGTAGGGTTGACCAGCGCCCCAGACGGTTCTCACACGATCCCAAAACTTCTTGAAAGCACAGATGGATTCTTTTTCATTGTTTTTATGACAGTACCATGCACATGAGATCGACCATTTTTGCTTATTTTTGAAGTGTTCGATTCAGTAGCATTCTGCGCATTCACGGTGTGGGGCAACCATCACCGCTATCAGGTTCTAGAACTTTCCATGACCCCAAACGTAAACCCTGCACCCACTGAGCTGTCCCTCTCCACTTTCTATCCCCACTTCAGTTTCTGGCACCCACTAATCTGCTCTCCATCTCTAGGAATCTACCTCTTCTGGATATTTCATAAAAATGGAATCGCACAGCATGTGGCCTTTCGGTGTGCAAGCAGGAGTCAACTCGGAAGTTGGGGAAAGAGAGGTGTTTTCAGTGTGAACGTTAACACCTGGCCTCACCGAAGATCTGCTTCTGTATTTTGCTGCCAGTTTGCTTTTCCAACCCTCATTTGGGTCATCTGGCTGGAAGCGTGTTCCCAAAGCAACTCCAGCCTCCGTGAATGGGGTTCTGGCCTCTCTGAGGAGAGGGCCCCGCCCTTGGATCGGTGTCATACCCCTAGAATCGCCTGGCACCAGCCTCCTCTCCATCCCTGATGAAAACTTGCAGCTCACTGCGCTTGGGGGCATTAAGATCACTCAGGGAGAAAACACGGTCTTCAACACAGGGTTTTAGCAGCCATTAGTCACGATGCCCTACATTTCTGCAGTGTCTTTTTTTTTTTTATGAGATTTTAAAAAATCTTGATTTATTTTTGAGAGGGGGAAGGGGCAGAGAAAGAGGGGGACAGAGGATCTGAAGCAGACTCTGCGGACGGCAGCAGGCTGGACGCGGGGCTCCAACCCCTGAGCCGTGAGATCGTGACCTGAGCCGAAGTCGGACGCTTAACCGACTGAGCCACCCAGGTGCCCCCAAATAAGGCATTTTTTAAAAAAAATTACCTTTAAAGTTAAAAAAGGGAAGGTGGAAAAACCTGGTTGCCTGTCCTGGCCGTGAACTATATACAAGGGCTTCACGTTGGTCAAATGGAGATATTAAGTTCCAGAAACAAATCTGGGTTTTGGAGGACCTAAAGTTTGCAAAATTTGGAAGATCGTCTTTCAGGAAAAGAAAATCTCTCTTTCATACGTTTTCCAAAAACACATGGGCTTTGGGGTAAACACATTGTCAGGGGGACCGAGCCAGGGAGAGGTCCCCAAACATCAGTTTCATTAGCTTCAGAGTTGAGCACACCCTGGCCAGGCCGACTTCACGGATGCAGAGTTCCTTTTCACTAATAATCACGACTTTTCAAACATTTCAAACACTATGCTCGTCCGTATCTATAATGAAACATCTAGATGCCGAAACTGCTAAGCAAGCTGACTGAGAGAGTCAGCTAATCACGAGATGCTCCCGGGCACTATTCAGATGTGCTCCCCTTGGGTTTTAACATTTATTTGTTTTCAATTTTTGCTTTACCATTTAACACTTCTTGGCACGAACGAAGTTGCACGTACTGTTGTGGCCACTTGGGCTGGATCAACTCTTTTTACCCGCATGATGACTCTGTTACTATCCCCATTTTATGAGTGGGGGAAAGCAGGCACAGAGAGGGTAAAGTCCTTACCGAAAGTCACGCGGTGACTGTAAGTGTAAGTGACATGGCCGTGCTCTCTGTCATCCTGCCTCCGATTCCTGTGGATGCGAGGCTGTGAAACCCGACGTTGTTCGTCTGCTCACATAGAACTGCACCTCACGCAAGGCCTTTGAGGCTCCAGGTTCGTCCTGGAACTGGCCCTCTCTGTAACTCTGAAGCATCCATTCACTCCCTCTGGGCTTGGTACATGCATTTACCTTTCGAGGCACCTGTCCATGGATGCCGGCTGGCCCTCTCCAGAGAACGAGCCCATGGCTGACGGAGAGGCTCAAAAGGGCTGGGAGGCATCTAGAAGAACCTGCTGAACCCTGAGCTCCTCCAGACAGTCCCACCAGACCCTGAAGGGACAGCAGTGACTCAGGGCCCCTTCTCCACTGTCTCTGAAATCCTGGCCTTTACGAACAGCCATGGAGAGAAAGCGAGCGTGTGAAAATGCATGCTGAAATAACACAGAAGGCAGCTATGATGTATATTTTACTCTCTGAGCAGCTCTCAGCTTTGTGACTTAAATAATGCATTTTCTGACTATGGGACGGAAGAATAAAAAAAAAAAAAAGAGGCGGGAGCAGAAAACTTCAGCAAGAATGGAGGAGATTAAAAAGAGATGTTTTTGCTGTGTGTGAAAGCGTTTTAAAGGCTATTCCATAGCGAGATCAAAGCAAGGACCAAAGAAAGCAAAAGACGAAAAGAAGCAAGAAAAGGGATGTGAGGCACAAAATACCAAAGTGTTAAACTAAATATATCACACAGAGTTGTGCATTCATGAGAGGCGCTTTGAAAAGGAAAGCCATCCCCGATTTCAATTCCTTTGTTAAGAAATTCCTCTCCCCTGCTTCTTCCATTTAAATTTCACCTTAAAAAAAAAAAAAAAAAAAAAGACAAGTAGCCCAAATGGGAAACATCATAATGCCCATAGATGGTGCCTCCAAGTTGCTGCCCCAAATTAAAAGAGCATTCTCCTACCTTGCCCCATCAAAAGGCAGTCGAAAGTCTGGTATTTGCAGCTGATTCTAATAATAACGTGTGAATTTAAGCGATAAAATTTGTCTACAGGCTGGAGTGTGTTTTTCTTTCATTATGTTTCTTATTTACTGTGATATTGATTCTGAATGCTCTGAAGCCGGCAGAAATTTTTCCTTGAAATAGCAAAAGTCACCATCATTAAGGGCAGGGGTGGGGCGGAGGGGGGCGGAGAGCAAAACAGAACACAAGAAACACGAAGCCTTGGAGACAACGGGGTCACATCTTGGCGCTTGGTCACTTCGAGTTTTCTTTAAATGCTATTGGCAAGCCCAGGAATGCAATAACTTAGAGCAAGGCATCTGGTCAGCCCCCTCTTCCCTAGCATCTGGGGACTCTGTATTCAGAGCCCTGAATGCTCCAAGGTCAACGGCAGCGCAGATCCTACGCACAAGGAAGACGCTAGTGCGTGCTCACAAAACAACGGCGCGTGTTGAAGCGTCACGTAGCACGACAGTGTTTCTGTAAATAGCTTTTGTTAGGGTCCCAAAGGCCTGCAGAACCTCGTGTGTCTCTGCTAACCCAGGTGACCACCCAAATGTAGACTACCGCCACTGACCGGGCAGAACAGATATGAGCTGGACTACTGCACAGGAGCATGCTGGCGACACAGGGCAGGGATGTTTTGATGTGGAAAAAGAATGAAAATGGCAAGGTCTCGCGCACAGGGAGTGCTGTGGGGCCGGACGTATCTGTGTTGCATTTACACCGAGCCAGGGGCACCTGGGGAGGCAGGGCCACGCCTGGTCAGAAGCACTCATCTTGAGCTGCCGAATGACACCCACTCTGCATTTGTACATCCCTCGGGGGTGAACTACTGGCAGCTGGTTGTCCTCTCTCGCTCGTGAGAAGAGCAGGAAATCGGCGGCCAGTCAGGACCTACCCTCA
Organism: Lynx rufus; assembly: GCF_022079265.1. Lineage (NCBI taxonomy): Eukaryota > Metazoa > Chordata > Mammalia > Carnivora > Felidae > Lynx > Lynx rufus. The sequence continues at coordinate 14,155,370 of NW_025814842.1, read as the reverse complement.
TGACTCTGAAGGCAGCCATCTTGCCATAAGGACATAAGGGCGAGAGTAAGTAAAGGGTTTGCTCTAGGCTCTCTGCTGGTCTTGGTCACGGGCCTTTCCAGACCCCGTAGCATAGCCTGAGACCAGAGCAAGCAGACCAGAGCTTGGGGCTAAAGTAATCTACAGACACTCGTGTCAATGCCAACTCAAGTACCCAGCTCATTTTTCCAATAAAATATGGTCAAAGCTGGAACACTGCTCTTGGAGGAACAAAGGTGAAAGTGATTTTATTTGGTCGTCCTGATAACTATTTCAACCATCCCTGGGCTTCCTTGCTCCACATCTCCACCTGTCCCACCTCTATCCTGGCGGATCCCCAACCCGGGCTGGGCTATTCAAGCGGCCCTTGGCATCCCTCTTGCTCTGAGGCTGCACAGCATTGCTGGAGAACATCAACACTCTCCTTCCTTAATCCTGTGGCTCGGTGAGGCTCTCAATATCTGAGATGCCCTCTCTCTGAAACTCCAGTCCACCCATCAGTTCTTACACGTCAAATCCCATCTACACCCTTCCCTCTGTGTGCCCCAAGCTTCCCTGCCTCTATTTGAGAACATCTCCCCGCTGTATCTTCTTCCTATTTCCATATGTCCCAAATCTCTCTGGAGACGGCCAGTCATTCGCAAACACTTTTAAATGCCTGGGGCTGACTGGCCCCTAGCCCAACCTCACTCTTATCACTGGGGTGCGTCGGACCCTCCAGCATTCTTACTGGGTTCCTATCAGTGTGAACCCAAAGTCTGACCACAAGGCAAACATTTCAACACATATTCTAGATAACTTCTGGTTCTTGTAGAGTGCAACTATCCCCTTTGGCACTATAGTCACGGACACCAAGGTTAAAACAGAAACTTCTCCTCCACGGGAGGCTGGGTTGGAAGACCAAGAGTTAATCGGATTTTGCACTGAGGGGATGTCACCCAAATGGAATAAATGACCAAAAGAGCTCCTTTGAACCCGCAGGCATCATAAGACTCAGCAGTTGTGTTCTTGGGCACAGAGACGAATATTGCTTTTCGTACAAACATCTGTACGCAAACACTGATAGCAACTTTATTTGCGAAAACCCCCAAACTGAGACAACCCAAGTGTCCTCCGACGGGCCAGGGGTCAAACAGACTGTGGTGAAGCCGTATCACGGAACTCTGTGCAGAAGTCAAAAGGAATGAACTCACTGCACCCCGCAACGTGGGCAGATCTCGGGGGACTCATGCGGCGTGTACAAAGCCAATCACGAAGATTCGATACCGTACACCTCAACCGAGGGAACAGTCTTGCAACAGCAAAACCATAGGCTGCAGAACAGATCAGTGGTTGTCAGGGGTATCGAAGGAGAGCGTCGGGGAGCGTTGAGGTGCCAGGACAGTTCTGTACCTGAATTGTGTTTGGTTATAAGAATCCACACCTGTGATAAACCTGCACAGAACTGTCTCCACACACACGCACCAACACAGACACACACGCGTGTTCAACTGGTGAAATCAGACTAAGCTCCGTGGATGGTACCCAAGTCAGCGCACTTGTTATAAGCCTGCACTAGAGTTCTGCAAGATGGTAACCATTGGGAGAAACTGAGTGGAGACACACAAGACTTCTCATACATTGTTGCAACCTCTTGCAAATTTATAGTTGTTTCAGAATAGCGAGGGGTTTTTGTCTTAGTAGTGAATTTTAAATCCACTTAGGGGGCGCCTGGGTGGCTCAGTCGGTTGAGCGTCCGACTTCAGCCCAGGTCATGATCTCGTGGTCCGTGGGTTTGAGCCCCGCATCGGGCTCTGTGCTGACAGCTCGGAGCCCAGAGCCTGTTTCAGATTCTGGGTCTCCCTCTCTCTCTGACCCTCCCCTGTTCATGCTCTGTCTCTCTCTGTCTCAAAAATAAATAAACATTAAAAAAATTTTTTTTTAAAGCCAGTTAGACTATGAAGCTTTCACTGGGGTTCTTTCACGATCTCCAGTGTAAAGACACACACACTCTCTTTTTTAAATTTTTTAATGTTTATTTTTCGGGGGGGGAGGGGCAGAGAGCGAGGGAGACACAGAATCCGAAGCAGGCTCCAGGCGCCGAGCTGTCAGCACGGAGCCCGACGCGGGGCTCGAACTCACGAACTGCGAGATCATGACCTGAGCCGAAGTCGGATGCTCAACCCAATGAACCACCCAGGTGCCCCTACACTCTCTTTCTTAATCTTTCCCCCTCGTGGCCTGAAAATACATGAGGGGAAACGTAAATACACAACGTAGTTGTGATTACAGACCCACAGAGCAAACGCCGTCACACTGCGGTGATCTGGTAGGGGACAAAACCAAGCATTGTTTCTGATTAGGAAGGCTCTTTACAGGCAAGGGGAAAGGCAGGTGATGTTCCAATAAGGAAGCCTGGCCCGGCACAGGGCATGGAGTTGCATGATAACAAGTTGTCTCCTGGCTGCTTGACTCAGAGCCTCCACCACACAGGGGAAACCGTTATCTTCCAGAAACACAGGACTCCTCCTATCCCCGCAATTATAAACCAGGAAGAAAAGCAAACAATGCCGTCGCGCCGTCTCCAAAATCCCTTCTGGAAGTCCGGAGGGTGTAACCTTCCACGCAGAAAAGTTTTCTAACTCGAACCACCCTGCTTTCACCCTCGGAATGCGCCACCCAAGAGAAGAGCCTGACCGGGTGGGCTGGTCCCCCAGGGAAGGAGTAGGGACCAAGTGGACAACCGTCCTGACCACCAAGAGATGATTCCCGGAGATGAGTGCTTCCTGAGACCTAAACCACGAGAACCAGAGCATCGAAGCCCAAACGCGCACAGCAACGCCGGATGCAGAACCTCCCAGGATGATGTCAGAGGAAGTACAAAAAAGAAAGCTTCGCGCTCGCGCAGTAACTGAACATATTCAGCAATCGCTGTAACTCAGCAGCGTGCGGGGGCCCTGGGAAGGCAGCGCAGAAGGAGCTGTGGTTCTTGCCCTCAAGGGTCTGCCCAGAGATGGGCAGATACGCAAAAGCAAGGCGGCAGGCCAAGTGGGGGGCCAAAGCCCACAGTGATGCCCGGGCAGCAGAGGCGAAGGGCCCCGAACCCTGCCGCAGCTGGGAAATCCGGGAAGGCTTCCCGGGGGGGGTAACCCAGAAGAAGAGTGTCCAAGAGTGATCTGGAGCTGGCAAATCCAATAGCACCGCGAGCACCCTCAGTGGGAACATCCTTTGTCATACCTCCCGGGACTTGCACTGTGGGCTTTTGCAAGGATTAACTCTAAAGCCGACAGTTTAAACCCTGCCTCAAAGCCACTGCTCTCCCCAAAGTACTCAACACCGGAGAAGGTAAGTGCCTTGGCCGACACCACACCAGATTCGACTTTGCTTTTCCCTCCACATGCTATTGCTTAAGAACAAAGAAGGTAATGAGGGAAGTTTTTAAAAAGTAGCTGAAAACTATGGAGAAGACCTATTTGAAAATGCATTAAGGATTATGACAGTAGAAATGAAGAAGACTCTAATGTTCTTTTAATATTATTTTATTCCAGTACTATTTTAAGCCACTTTTGGAGAGAGGGAAGGAGAAGGGGGCGGGGAGAAGGGCAGAGGGAGAGAGATTCTCAAGCAGGTTCCACGCCCAGGGCAGAGCCCAAGGTGGGGCTCGATCCCACGACCCTGGGATCATGCCCTAAACCAAAGTCAAGAGCCGGACACTTAACCCCCTGAGCCACCCAGGTGCCCCACCATTAATACTATTTTGATGGTTGAAGTTACCCCTCATCTGAGTTTGGAAGGCACAATGAACTTCCACAGGAATTTGCAGTTGACATATCCAAAAAGGTGAACTCAGTCCCCCTCCCATACCCACCACTTCTGCCATATCCTTTCAATGTTCATTTATTTTTGAGAGAGACAGAGCATGAGTGGGGGAGGGGCAGAGAGAGAAGGAGGCACAGAATCGGAAGCAGGCTCCAGGCTCTAAGCTGTCACCACAGAGCCCCACGCGGGGCTCGAACTCACAGACCGCAAGATCATGACCTGAGCCGAAGTCAGACGCTTAACTGACTGAGCCACCCAGGTGCCCCTACATCCCCCCTCTTAATGAGTAGCACCAATACCCATCCTGTGCCCGGAGGCAACACCCCTCCATAACTCCTCCCTCCTCTTCCCCCTCCTCCAAAACCAATCAGTCCTCATGTGATTCAGCCGCCATGTTTCCACATCTGAAATATGGTAGCATATGAAAATAGGAAATCTCAAATCGGTCGTTAAAGGATAGAGTATTAAATAAATTGAGATAAGCACATGTTGAGACCAGGGTCTCCAGGCTGAAACTCTTATACCTGAACACGAAAATGTTTAATCCATTGGGAATTGATTTTGAAAAAAACAAAAAACAAAACGATTTACCTGTAAGAAAATATGCATGAATATTTGCGCCCCCTGAGGATGATGAGTAACTTTCTTGGGGCGTCACTAAAAGAAAAGACTAATGGATCTGACTATGTAGAAATGTATAATTTATATTTGTCAAAAAATACAATAAACAAGTTAAAGTCAAAAGCACAGGTTGGGGAGAAACGCCCGTCAGATGACTGTGAAAGAAGTTTATTTAATATCCATAAAGTTCTCACAATTCAGTAAAACGAAGACAAATTCTCCAGGAGAAAAAGAAATGAGGGGTCATCAACTGGCAAATCTCTATCAAAATAAAGACAATTAACCATTTGAAAAAGTTCCCGTCATCACTAGGGTTAAAAAAAAATGTAGATTTAAAAGTATGTCATTTTTCACTCATCAGAACCGTAAAGACAAAAAAGAAATAATGAATCAGTGTCGATGAGAATGCAGAGAAAAAGACACTTTGATATCCTTCTCGTGGGACAGACCACATATCTGGAGAGCAATTTATCAATCCATATTAAAAGTTCTTAAAAACTGGGGTGCCTGGGTGGCTCAGTGGGTTAAGCGTCCGACTTCGGCTCCGGTCACGATCTCACCATCCGTGAGTTTGAGCCTCTCGTCAGGGTCTGTACTTACAGCTCAGAGCCTGGAGCCTGCTTCAGATTCTGTGTCTCCCTCTCTCTCTGCCCCCTCCCTCACACTCTGTCTCTCTCTGACTCTTAAAAATGAACAAACGTTAATTATTTTTTTTAATTATTAAAAATTAATATGGAATTTTGGGGGGAAGATGAATTTAACTCATGAATGTGACATGCTTCCCTGAAGCATAAACCCCGAAAACACTGATTTCTTTTTTAATATCAAAGAAACCCACACATGCTTTCCCAGGGTCAGAGAAAACACAAGAGGAGACACCAGCCACAATACCGGGGAAGCTGGAAAGTGGTAGAAAGTGCGCTGAGAGATGTCTAGCAGCCGACCTCCAGCTACCATGGGAAACACTGAGAAACCAATTCAACATACACCGGAGAATCCTCGAGAGATAATGAAGCCAGCCGCACCGGGTACCTCTTGAACTGGGGGTGACTAAACTGGGGAAACAGAAATGAGGGGCACCAGAAGGAAGGCCATTCGAAAGGAAACTGATCACTAGATCCCCTTCCCTACCCTGTGCTCCAGCCCCTGCGACCCTCTACTGTCAAAACTGGCGGCGATCCTGAGCAGACAGCAGGCTCACCAGACCTCGGCGGGGGGCCTCAGCTCGGGGAGACAGAAACCAAACAGCAAAGAGCAAAAACCGTGTGGAACCAGACTGTGCAGGGAGAAAAACTGAAAACCAAAACAAAAGACGAAATATTATTAATATCCTCCAGGGGATAGGAAAACATATTGCTTCTATTAAATAAGAACAATATGCTATAAAAAGGAACTCTCAGAGAATAAAAATGGGCACTTGGAAGTAAAATCATGATGGCAGAGATAAAAAAAACTGACTAGAAGGGAAGGAAGATAAAACTCAAGAGAGAGCAAACAAAGCTGGGCAAAAATATAAGGAAAGATAAGGTGGCAGAGAAAAAATAGAAAATTAAAGGCTCCACCCAAGAGGCTTTACTAATGGAATAGTGGGAGACGTTGAAATAGAGAAACGAGGAAAATGGGGAGGGATTATCAATGGAATGTTCCAAGAAATTTTCCGGAAACTGACAGACATTAGATTCCAGATTGAAGCCACTAAACTGACCCACACTAAGGCTCATCATCGTGGATTTCAAAACTCTGGGGACAAAATGGAGGATTCCACCAGCTTCCAGAAAGGAGAACACACACACACGCACACACACACACATGCGCGCGCGCGCACACACACACACACACACACACACACACACGATCAGAAATCGGAATGCCTTTGGCTCCTCTACGAAACATTGAAAAAAGATAATGAAGCCAAAACATCAAAATCTGAAAGAAGGGAATATCTGTCTCAACCAGGCCATCGATCACACAGAAAATGAGGATAAAGCTTTCTTCAGACACGGATGATCTCAAAAGACTTTATCTTCCTCGTAGTCCCTTAATGAGGCTCCTAGCTGTTATGTTGCACCAAAACAAGTACATAAACCAAGAAAAGAGAAAAGCCTGGAATTTAGCATAGGAGAGGGGGCAAAGGAGGTCCCCAGGAGGATGGTGAGGAGGGATCCAAGGTGACAATGACCTATAGCCACTGCAGCCAACTGTCCACAGCGGGGCAGCAGGACTCGAGGCGGACACATGGCGAGTTGCCATTACTCTTGCTTCTGCAAACTCACCTCATTTTCGACTGAGGATAGATTGCTTGAATGAGCCCAGAACTTTCAATATGAATTGATAAATTGTTCAGATATGCGGTTCTGTCCCATGAGAAGGATATGAGAGTCTTTTTTCTCTGTATCCTCACCGACACGGACTCTTACTAATCTTTGTCATCTTTGCTGCTCTGATGAGTCAAATGATGTCTGAATGAGGATAGATTGTCCCCATTCTTCCCTATAATGGGATATTCTGACCACAGGCTGACATAGTCTGTGCTCTCTCTCGCCATGCCCGCTGCCTGGATCAGCGGAGGACATTCATTTCATCCCCCAGACGTGGTCTGCTTCGACCTCCTTCTAAGAGTAGGCAATGCGCCTTGATGAGGTCACCGGCAGAAAACACAGAGCAGCCATTCCTTCGGTCCCGATTTTTGCCTTATCCCCAGCACTGGTGCACACAACAGCCTGCCAGACGTCCCCACAAGGGTGTGTCCTGTGTTTCCCTGAGCTCGCTCGTGACTTAGCTGTCTTCTCCAGAAGAAGACTTTGTAAACAATTAAGATAGTACACGGGTCAGTACTCTTGTTCTTGACATGATAGGATATCAGGCATTTCGTAAAAAAGTGCACGAAAAGAATAAAGGGGCCAGGAAAACTTACTTCCAGTAAGAAGTAAAATTGTCACTACTTGAAGGTGACGTGACATTACAGGCAGAAAGCTCTGAAGAATACACACACACACACACACACACACACACACACACAATCAGAGCTAAGAAACAAGTTTAGCAACGTAGAAGAATACAAGATCAATATACAAAAATCAGCTGCATGTCTATACACGAGCAGTGAGTAGTCCAAAAATGAAATAAAGAAAGCAATTCTACTTACAATTCTACTTACAATTCAACATCAAAAATAATAAAATATCTAGGAATAAATTTAGACAAAGAAGGCAAGACCTGTAGGGGAGCCTCGGTGGCTCAGTCAGTTAAGCATCCGACTCTTGATTGTGGCTCTGGTCATGATCTCAGAGTTGTGGGATCGAGCCCTGCATCAGGATTCACGTTCAGCAGGATTGGGATTCTCTCTCCTTCTCACTCTGCCCCCTCTCCTTCATGCATATGTGTGTGCTCTCTCGCTCTCTCTCAAAATAAATAAATAAACATTTTTAAAAAAAAAAAAACAAGAAGACTTGTATATTGAAAATTATAAAACATTGTTTAAAGAAATTAAAGAAGATCTAAATAAATAGAAAGGCCCTCCATGTCATGGTAATCTCTACACCCAACATGGGGCTCCAAATCACAACCCCAAGATCAAGAGTTCGCACACTCTGCTGACTTAGCCAGCCAGGTACCAAAGACATTCCATGTCATGGATTGGAAGTATTAATATTGCTAAGATGACAATACTTTTCAAATTGACCTATAGATCCAATGCAAAATCCCTGACAAAATTCCAACTGCCTTTTTGAAGCAATGGACAAACGTGTCATATGTCACATGTGGGACCCAGAATTCACATGTCAACACGTGGGACCCAGAATGGACAAAACAATACTGAAAAAGAAGAATAAGTCTGGAAGACTCACTTCCTGATTCTTAAAACTTGCTATAAAGGAAGAGTTATAAAGACAAGGCAGTACTCACACAGGGATAGACACATAGATCAATGACATAGGACTTAAAGTCCAAAAATAAACCCTTACACTTACAAGGCTATTTATTTTTGACATGGATGTCATGACCATTCAATGGGAAAAAGAACAGTTCCTTCAACAAATGGTACTGGGACAACTGAATATCCTCATGGGACAAAAAAATAATAATAATTTGGACCCCTACCTCAAACCATACACAAACATGAATTCACAATGGATATGGAGCTACATGTAGGAGCTAAAACTCCAAGACACTTAGAAGAGAATATAGGTGTAAATCTTTGTGACCTTGGACTAGGCAATGGTTTCCTAGATATGACACCAAAAGCTCAAGCACCCAAAGAAAAAAATAAAAAACTTGACTTTCATGACCATGAAAAGCTTTTGTGCATCAGAGGACACTATCAATAAAGAGAAAAGACAATCCACAGAACGGAAGGAAATATCTGCAAATACATTTGCAAAATTACGTACAGAATATATTTGATAAGAGTGTGTGCCCAGAAGACATAAGCAATTACAACTCAACACTAAGAAGACAAATAACCCATTTTAAAAATCGGCAAAAGGGGGCGCGAGGGTGGCTCAGTTGGTTAAGCGTTCCACTTCGGCTCAGATCATGATCTCAAAGTTCATGAGTTCAAGCCCCGCGTCGGGCTCTGTGCTGACAGCTCGGAGTCAGGAGCCTGCTTCAGATTCTGTGTCTCCCTTTCTCTCTCTGCCCTTCCCCCACTCGCACTCTCTCTCTCACTCAAAAATAAATAAACATTCAAAAAATAATAAATAAACAAACAAATACATAAATAAATAAAATTCAAGTTGACAAAAGATTTCAATAGACATTTATCCAAATAAGACAGACTAATGGGGGCGCCTGGGTGGCTTAGTCGGTTGAGCATCCTACTTCGGCTTAGGTCATGATCTCACGGTTTGTGGGTTCAAGCCCCGCGTCGAGCTCTGTGCTGACAGCTCAGAGCCTGGAGCCTGCTTCGGACCCTGTGTCTCATTCTCTCTCTGCTCCTCCCCCACTTGTGCTCTGTCTCTCAAAAATAAATAAGAGTAAAAAAAAAAATTAAATAAAAAGACAGACTAATGGCAAGCAAGCACACGAAAAGATGCTCAAAATAATCAGTCATTAGAGAAATGCAAATAAAACCATGAGATACCACCTTACACGCACCACGGTGGCCTTTGTGTGTTTTTTTTTAAAGGAAAATAACAAATGTTGAGGATGTGGCGAAACTGGGACTTCATACATTGCCAGTAGGAATGCAAAATGGTGCTGCTCCTGCGAAAAACCGTGTCGTTGGGGAAAACAGTCTGATGGCTTCTCAAGATATGAACCGTGGAATTATCACAGGACCCAACGATTCCACTCCTAGGTAGGTACCCAAAAGAACTGAAAACATTCCACACGACAACTTTTAAATGAACGTTCCTAGCAGTATTATTCGTAACAACCAAAAAGCAGGAACGCCCCACCTATCCATCAACGGAAGAATACAGAAAGGTCATGTGCTACCTCCACACAACCGAATGTCGCTGCGCCACAAAAAGAAATGACGTAAATCCATGCCACCACACGATGAACTTGGGCGACAGTACGTTGCACGAAACAAGACAGACACCAAAAGCTACAGGCTGTACATTTCATTGATAGCAAATGTCCAGGAGAGGCAAATTCATAGAGACAGAAATACTTGGTGGTTGCCCCAGGACCTGGGAGAGATGGCTAAAGAGGTCCAGGATCTCTTCAGGGGGGACGATGAAAATATTCCGGAATTAGATCGTGGTTACAGTTGCAAAACGTCGTGAATATACTGAAAGCCACCGAACTATACATACTTCATAAGGGTGTATTTGATGTTATGTGAATTCTATCTCAATTAAAAGTAAGGGACAAGAGGGTCACCTGGAGGGTTCAGTCCGTTAAGCATCCAATTCTTGATTTCGGCTCAGGTCATGATCTCACGGTTTGTGGGCTTGAGCCCCGCGTGGGGCTCTGCGCTGACAGCTCAGAGCCTGTTTGGGACTCTCTCTCTCCCTCTCTCTCTGCTCCTCTCCCACTTGCACTCTCTATCTCAAAAATAAATAAACTTAAAAAAAAAAGTAAGGGAAAATCATAAAGGATGACCGTGATGGGGTGTGGCAAGGGTGATGATTGATACAATTCCATGCACCTGAATTCCCTCAGCCTCAACCCCTCAAAGATCAAAGCGGAAAAATGCTGATGATCTGAACAAAGACCAGTGGCTTGGGACATGGCCAGGCGGGATCACGCTCAAGAGGAACTAAGCAGATGCTGAGAAACAGAGCAGAAAGAGAATGAAAAGCCTTCTGGTCTTTGGTGACGAGGTAAAGCCCTTCACTGACAGGAGATAACGAGAAGCAGGTCTGCGAGGCCGAGAGGAGAATGCTAAGTTAGTCATAGGACAGACTGAGCTTACGGTTCAGAGGGACCCTGGCCCTTGAGGAGAGAGAGGACGCAGGTCTGGAGCTCAGGGGAGAGGCTGAATTGCTCTGCGCTGCAGGGATGGATCTGGAGACCATTCACCATGTGCCCATGGGAGGAAGCGCCCCGCGTGTCCCGACGCTGAGAATCATGAGTGATCCCCTCGAAGCAGGGAGCCAAGGCAGAGAAGACAGCGGTGCTGGGGTCTCAGGAGGAGACAAGTGCCAGGAAGGAAGCCACCAACAATGTCAGACGTGGCCGGATCAGAGCAGGAAAGTGCCCGCTGGACTGGGTGCGCCGCGATCACTGGTAAATTTTGCCCGAGGGATTTCGGTTTAATGTACAGGAGCACAAAGAATTGCATCTTACTTGGGTTTAACTTGGGTCAACATCAGTATTCAAGCCGAATGAAACAAATGTAAAAACAAACCTAACAAGTGAAAGACCCTGACTTACCTGTACACACAGGTCCTGAGCCTTCTGGCTTTATTCACACACTCCCTGGACCAGGTGGTTTTTCTTTCTTTCCTTCCTTGCTTCCTTCCTTCCTCCCTCCCTCCCTCCCTCCCTTCCTTCCATCTCTCTCTCTCTCTCCTTTTTCCTTTCTTTCTCTGTTTTCTTCTTTCTTTCTTTCTTTCTTTCTTTCTTTCTTTCTTTCTTTTTTTTTCCTGATAAAGCTTGGTTTCCCTTTAATGGATATGATAACATACAGGTGTGGGATTCTAGTTCCCACCTGAGCCAGGCATGACTGGCTTGAGAATGGACAACTCTACCCTCATGAAAATGATGTCTGCAGATCTTTTTTGATAAAAAGAGAACTATGATGCTTCACAGTTCGGGGGGGGAAACAGGATGAATATTGTTTTTACTATAGGATCTTAACTATGTAACACCTGCATTAAAAAAAAAGAAGGGAGTGGGGTGCCTGGGTGGCTCAGTTGATTAAGTGTCCGACTGCGGTTCAGGTCATGATCTCGTGGTCCGTGGGTTCAAGCCCCACGTCGGGCTCTGTGCTGACAGCTCAGAGCCTGGAGCCTGCTTTGGATTCTGTGTCTCCCTCTCTCTCTCTCTCTGCTCCTTCCCCGCTCACACTCTGTCTCTCTCTCAAAAATAAATAAACATTAAAAAAATTTTTTTTTAAAAAAGAAAGGGAGGGGGAACCTTTGGCTGGCTCAGTTGGTTGAGCATCAGACTTTTGATTTTGGTTCAGGTCATGATCCCAGGGTCGTGGGATCAAGCCCCATGTCAGGCTTTGCACTGAGCATGGAGCCTGCTTGAGATCTCTCTCTCTCTCTCTCTCTCAAATAAAAAAACATTTTTAAGAAGGGGAGAACAGGGGGGAATGAACAGTTGCCTTCAGTTACTCTCTGCGGTATTTGTATTTTCCAGTTACTTTTTGATACGTTCAAAGTTTCCTACAAAGAGAGCACGCATTACTTTTAAGATCGGAAAATACAGTAAGGCTGGGGAAAAATGGTTTAATCAAACTTGAGCAGAAGGTAAGCAGGGATAACAATATTAAGGTTAGATGAACTAAATTCGAGGCAAGGAAAAAAGTATGCTTTTAAGATAAAGGGAGTATTACATCAGGGTGATAGCCACCACTAACGATGAAACCACACAGGCACGAATCTACAGTTACCAAAGAAACTGACAACGAGATACAGAAATCAAGCATTATTAGGGACATGGGAAGGAAAAGTCATCGTAGGAGGAGATTTGAAAACACCATCATCAAAAAGCCTTAAGAAAATAAACTCGTAGTCTATCTAAATACACAAAATTGATGTCTGGCAGGAATTCAATTCCATGATTACAGTGTGTGTGGGGGGGTCTTTTCAAGTGTATATAGAACATTTACAAAACTCGATAATACCAGTCACAAAGAAAATCTCAACAGAGAAAAAAAATGTTAAGTCCCTCTTGCAGTTAAAGAGAAGGTATTTCTAGCCTGGAGAAAATACAGAAGCTAGAAGGAAGGACAGAAAAGGGGGAAAGAGTGTTAATATAGTCTCCTCCTGGTCCACCGGGATTTGCAGGGTGGGTGGGGGGACAGAGGAGGATGAATGGGAATTAACTTGATGATCAGGCTGGACCGAATATCTCTCCCACCCCGTTTCTCACCCACCGAACAGCTTTATTTAAATGCGAACCCCTGAGATGGTAACTCAGTGGTTCTCAACTGTGTGGTTCCTGTAGGGGCAGGATCAGCACCTCCTGGGAATTTGTAAGAAATGCACATTCTCAGCCCTACTCCAGACCTCCTGGAGCAGAATTTCCTCCAGGGTGGGGCTCCAGGAGGTTCTGAGCGGAAAGCCGAAGAAGGTGCCTAAGTACCCCGGGAGCAGACTGGCTCAGAAGAGGAGTGGGCTTTATACCCCTGGCTCCCAGAGTCCCCCAAGTGGGATTAAGCTGCCTCAGCCACAGGGGCCACCTGCATCTCACGCCCTTCCTGTCCTACTTCCCCCCAGCCCCTCGAGGTGTTCTCTCCCCCTCGCAAATCAACTGACACACTCAAATCTTTGTCTCAGGGTCTGCTCCTGGGGGAGCCCAAACTAAGACGCCCACCAGAGACCAGAGTTTCCATTCTGGTTGAGACCAGCTTGGACCCCCATTTCTCTCTGGTTGAGCTCCGCCAAGATCTCCTCAGGGGAGGGAGCCCCACTGGCCGTGGGTCCTCACCCCAATGCCGTCCGGCACCCCGCTTTCTCTGGGTGTGCGAGCTCTTCTCTGCCCCGCCTCCTGCCACAAGGCCACTTAGCCCCCCCACACACTTGCCCTTTGCAAGCCTCGTTCATCTTTGTCACTCACTCCCAGGCTGGGTGAGACTCACCGAGGGCCGATGCCAGACGGGCCCTGAGAAACCCCATCCTATCCAGCACCGTGGGAGGCCAGTTGTGCAAGACGGGGAGGTATCATGTGCTACGTGCTGGGTAGGTAGGGGAATGGGTGCTGGGGGAGCACCCAGCTAGGGATGGCACCAGACCATTTCTTTTTTTTTTTTTTTTTTTAATTTTTTTTTTTAATTTTTTTTTTTCAACGTTTATTTATTTTTGGGACAGAGAGAGACAGAGCATGAACGGGGGAGGGGCAGAGAGAGAGGGAGACACAGAATCGGAAACAGACTCCAGGCTCTGAGCCATCAGCCCAGAGCCCGACGCGGGGCTCGAACTCACGGACCGCGAGATCGTGACCTGGCTGAAGTCGGACACTTAACCGACTGTGCCACCCAGGCGCCCCAACACCACCAGACCATTTCTAGGTGCCCCCAGAATTTCATTTTTTATTTTACCTCTTGGGAAAGGACGGTGGCAGTGGGTAGGGCTGGGGCAGGGCGTGGGGAAGAATCTAGGCGCTCCTTGTCATCTGCTTTAGGTAATATGAAGAAGGGAAAATGAGTCCATCTATGTGGTCAGTAACTTCTTTTTTTTTCTTAATGTTTATTTATTTTGAGAGAGAGCAAGAGAGAGCATGAGCAAGCTGGGGAGGGGCAGGGAGAGAGAGGGACAGAGAGAATCCCAAGCAGGCTCTGTACGGTGAGCGCGGGGCCCGACATGGGGCTCGATTCCACGAGCCAAAGCTGAAATCAAGAGCTGGACGCTTAACCTACGGAGCCACCCAGGGTGCCCTGCCAGTCATTTATTCCTAAGAGCCCTGCAGGCCTCGAGGTCTAACGGGCCAGTGCTCGTGCGCCCAGATGTCTTCCTCTCTGTAGCGATGCCCCAGGGACAGGAGACAAAGACAGGTGGACTCGTGTTACAATGCAAGTGGCATTTTCCCCCTTGCTGACACGGCGCGCCCCCAGGATCCTCTCCAAAACACTCGTGCAGCTCGGCGGCCCCCATACCTTCGTCACTGTTGTCGTCCACCAGGATGATTTCCTTCAGCAGGTGCGTCGGCGTGTGGTTGACCGCGCTGTGGACTGACCGCAGGATCACTGACAGGGCCTCGTTCACGAAGATGAAAATGATGGAGATCTGGGGCAGCTCCTTGGAGTACTTCAGCTCCTTGCACCTGGGGGAAGAGAGCCAGCCGAGTAGAGTCAGAGGAAGGCGGAAGGCATGGGCGCTGCGGATGGACACGGCCCACGTGCGCCCAAGGTGTGCGTCACCAGTTCCCTCCGGGCCCCGCTTGGCTGAGAACAAAGACTGGAACCTAAGGAGGAGATCGTTAAGGGGTCCAGCCCCAATTCTCCTCAACCTGCCGCCCCAAACGAACCAGAAGCAGCAGTCTCGGGTACGTATCTCGCGTCTCCCAGGCGGCCCGGGTGCCCGTCCACACCGCCTGGTCCCACTTCAGTGCCCACCTGCCCCACTCCCTACTCGGGCACCTGCGTTTCCATGCCTGGAACCTGCTTTGCTGCCGCCCCACCCCCATCTGCTCCCATCCAGCGGCGGCCAGGAGTTGAGGCATGAACACCCCAGCTCGCTCACCCCAGGAGCAGGCTGACTCCAAGGGCAGCGGTTTACAAGGGCTCCCAGGGTCCCCCCAGCGAAACGAGGGAGGGTTCCCCCTCCATCACCCACAGTGGCCATCTGCATACCACACCCTTCGGGGGATGCCTTCCCTTCCAGGTCCTACTGCCCCACGCCCCTGGTGGTGTTTGCTCTCTCCACCTTCCGAATCAATGGTGCACTCAAACCTTAGTCTTAGGGTCTGCTTCTGGGGGAGCCCAAACCAAGCAGCCCGCTCGGGTGGAGCCTGCATTCTAGAATCAGACACGAAAGGCACATGTAAATAATCGTATTCAAGGAAGCGGGTCCTCGGCCTGCATAGGAGCGTGCTGCCGGGTACACCCCAACTCTTCCGGCACGCGTTCCTAGAATCTCCTGGGGGGGGGCAGGAGACGGGACCGCCTGCCTTTGAGGTCCTCCCTCCTATGACCCAGCAGCTCCCCCCTTCCTGAAAACCGGAATAAAAGAGAAGAGTCCTTTTCACCCAGGCTGGACACAGGGGTGTCGAGCTCTGGCCTCCCTGGAGCTCCCGGTGATGCAAGCTTGATACCCAGAGAACATGCCGTGCGTGGCTCAGTCGTGGGAACCCCGCGCTCCGTCCAGGGGAGCACTCACGAATGTGGTCCTCTGCTTAGGCTGAGCCGCATTGGAAATGCCAAGCGGAAACCAAATAGCATGGGAGAGGGCGCTAAGGCATTTCAATACATTCTCCTCCTCCTCCGATCGTGTGAGATCGGACAATATATAGCACAGGTGTTAGAGGAGAAAACAAAGGCAACGAGCTGAAGGAATGGAGTGAGGGGGAAGAGCACTGAAGAAAGAGCAAGAAAAACGGCTGTTTTTTATGCGGAACAGCTTGGGCTGTGTCGGGCCGTATTAATCAGGCAGGCAATTTTCGGAAGAAAATAAAGTTTTGTTACAAGATACATTTGTGTCTCCTGGAGGAGAACGTCCAGGGATCCATTGATCATGCAGCCTCATTTTTACCACGTCGCTGTAAATTCACTTCTGGGGCTGCCAGGGAGATTAGAATGGTTATTGACGGGCTCCCGGGCAGTCGGCGGGAATCATCTCATTTGCTGCATGGGGATCCGAGGGAGGAGGGCACCCCAGAAGGTCCCTCCGAGCCCCCTCGACCAACCCGGGCAGCTTACTCACCAGCCCGTCCCTGTGAGCACACATTCCGGACGCGCCCACCTATTCCCAGTGCTCAGCCCCAGGGCTCGTGTCTTTGGTCCTTGGTTTTTTTTTATTTATTTATTTATTTTTTTTTATTTTTTTTTTCAACGTTTATTTATTTTTGGGACAGAGAGAGACAGAGCATGAACGGGGGAGGGGCAGAGAGAGAGACACAGAATCGGAAACAGGCTCCAGGCTCTGAGCCATCAGCCCAGAGCCCGACGCGGGGCACGAACTCACGGACCGCGAGATCGTGACCTGGCTGAAGTCGGACGCTTAACCGACTGCGCCACCCAGGCGCCCCGGTCCTTGGTTTTTAACAGCTTCTGGCGCTTGGAACGCAGAAGCAGAAAGACCAGATTGCAGTGTCCCAGCACCTTCTTCTCCACCCACGGGCAACGGGGTCATGATGCAATCAGGACTGAGTTCTGAGTCAAGCCTCTGGGCTAGAGCAGGCAACTCCCGCCCCCAGGGTAAAGTGGAAAATGGGGGAGCCTCAAAGCCCCCACCCTGCCCCTTCATGGGCCAAGGTGGCCATTTGGTAAATCATGGTGGGGGGGGGGGGACAGGGATTTCAAAAATGAGAAAGCGCTCCGTCACACACGGGGTACACTGTTCATAGGTCTTCACCTCTAAGACTGTCAAAATAATCCGCACCACACCTAGCTGTGGTGCTTGCCTGAGACCTCACAAGGGTCATCTGAGAGCCCCGTGACAATGCAACATACCAACTAATGGAAGGACCCAGTCTGCCCGGCTGCCCCCCCAGCCCCCCCTTTCGGCTCCTCCGTTCCCTTCTGTATGCTCCCCAACGCATGGGCCAGGCTTCCAGAGTTTTCACGCAGCCCAGACCCTCCTTGCAGGACCCACCCAGGAGTCTCCTCCCCAGCCTGGCCACCCGGGTCTCTATCCTTGCCCAGCTGACAGTGCACCTCTCCTGGGCCCCATGTCCTCAGGCTTTCCCAACGGGCAGACGAGATGAATACAGTCACTGTCATAAAAATCAGCGTTCTTTCCTTGGTCTTTTTTTTTTTTTTTAAGTGTATTTATTTATTCACTGAGGTTTTTAAGCACGGAGGAGTAGGTGCTGACTCATACACACGTTACTTACAATCACACCCCCGGGGCCAGACAGGGCGGAAGATGAAGGGTGGTTGCTGCGGGGAGAGAGGCTCACTGGCCGTAGAAATGCAGAGAGAAAGAACAGACCACCAGACCACGGCTCCTGCCCGTAGGACTTGACACTGAATTCCCGCTGTGGCCTGATGACCCACAGCCAAGTGTTCCGTCCCCGAGTCCCCGCAGAGCCGAGGAGGCAGAAGGTGCTGAGCGCCCAGTTGCCCTGGTGGCGTGCACGGTGCTCTCGGGGGTGGCCGGGGGGGCGGGGCAGGCCGACTCGGGGAAGGAGAGGTCGGTTTCAGAGCTTGGCTTCCCGCCCCCATCTGTACAGAGTGGAACACACAGAACCCGACGTGTTTCCTGCCGCCCCGACGGCCTTCCAGCTGCAAAACCCGGGTAGGAGTAGCCTGGAAGGTTGAGGAGGATAAAAGAACGGATTCGGGATCTGCGAGGCACCCAGGAATGAGTGGGCTTCCTCTAGCAACACGGGCTCCCAGAAATCACAGGCCTCCTTTCGGAAACGGGTCAGTGAGCAATAAACAATCTTGTCTTAAAGAAGACGGTTGGCAGGCAAGCTGTCTTAAAGTCTGGATAACTTTTTTTTTTCTTTTTTTTCTTTTTGAGAGACAGAGAGACAGAGCGTGGGGGGGGGAGGGGCAGAGAGAGAGAGAGAGAGAGAGGGAGACACAGAATCCGAAGCAGGCTCCAGGCTTCGAGCTGCCAGCCCAGAGCCCGACGTGGGGCTCGAATCCACGAACCGTGAGATCGTGACCTGAGCCGAAGTCGGACGCTTCACCGACGGAGCCACCCAGGCGCCCATTAAGAAGTCTGGATAATTGTCAATAAACACTTTAGGCCCCGTAGAGAGGCTACAAAGCAACTCAAGCCCAGCCCTCTGCTCCGAGGGCTACGAGGAGAACAGTCCCTGGAAAGCCGATCTCACAGAGAAGAGCGAGCAGAGACAAACAACCAACCTCGTGAGATCTGTCAGACACCTTCTATCCATCCTTACGTCTGTCTGTCCATCTCTCCATATGCCTGGGATACTCCCTTGAACTTGGTAGCTCCCCGAGGGTAACTGTCTCCCCTTCTCTCGGCGCCCTCACAGCAGAGCCATTGGCATTGACTTCATTCAACACCCAAAAAAGTATCCACGACCTCCCTTGGTTGATGCTGAGCGAGGAGAAGAGAGCTGAGGAGAACTGGCCACTTCGGAACCCACCAGGCCTCCAAGCAGGAAATGAAGCCCAAGGAGCTGCCCGTGCCAGGACCTCCTTTTAAGGACAACTTACGTGAGCCCCACGTGGTACATAGATCAGAGGGGCCAAGTGACGCTTGTGACCCAGTTTGCCAACCTGGCAACAAAATGACCCTACAACATCCCCACTGCACTGCTGTAAGAGAATGGAGATGCCACGTGGGCCAGGAGATCTCAGGACCTTACAGAGGAGGATGACGGTAATGTTAGCCAACATTTATACAAGTGCAGGCTGTGAGTCGGAAGTTTCTGGAAGCTTCTATGTACTGTTCTGTCTCATTTAACCCTCACAGCAACCTTCTGAGGTAGGCAGTATTATCATCCCCATTTCACAGAGGAGGAAGCTGGGGGCCCAGAGAGGTGAAGTCACTTGCCCTGAGTCGCACAAGCTGCCTGAAGACAGCAGCAAGGGTGCCTGGAAGGGAACTTCTTCATCTGATGTCTCGACTCTTCCAAACACGGGATAGCACACGGGGCCAGTTCAGGGCAGGCACCCACAGGGCCTGCACTCAGGCTCTACTCCTTATCTCTGGTCCCACTTGGGCATTAATCCCTCGGGTCCTAAGGTGAGGGCTCCCCTTCCAGGGCCTACCCAATCTCTCCTGTCACTCAGCTCACACGGATGGTCACCTCGTGGCCAATCTGCTGGGCCTTCCTGGCTGCTTACCCTGAGCTCTGGCTCTGGGGCGTCTCACTAGGGTGTGGGGACCCGTGGCCGAGCACTGCCCGGGCCCCAATCCTGCCGTCAGTAGCCAAGAGTCCTGGGGTTTGCAGCTAAAACACGTTCAACACTTAGAACAAGGCAGCTTGGAATGCAGTGCGGTAAACGTTAAATGCCGAACGGTTGACGAGGGTCCCTTCTGTTTCCCTTCCGGGGCCTTCCAGAAGACATCTAGCTAAGGTTGTTCACAGATGGAGCAGTGGGGAGCCAGGGCTTGGAACCACAGGGTCACAGCCGGCTCTGCAAATTCCTACCAGGCTGATTCATTTTCATTTTCCAAGTGCACCAGACACATGCATAGGGTCAGAAAGGCCAATTAATAAAGGTTCTTTACAGCGGACATGGAGCCCATGCCCTCTCAGTGCCAGCAGCCCAGAGCGAAACCAGAGGGAGGAAAGAGGGGGGAATCAAACGGAATAGGTAGTTTGAGTCAGGAAACACCACCTCGACTGACCCCAAGCAGCCACAGGCTTGGGGCAGACACATCTTCCCATCCGCTCCTTCCACTGATGTGGGTAGTGGTGGGAGGTGAGGCCTCCTCCTCTATGGCTGCCCGACCTCAGATCCATGTCAAAATGGAGGGTCTGGGTCCTGGAGTGTCTACCTTTCTATTTCTTTTTTTTTTTTTTAATGTTTATTTCTGTCTGAGAGACAGAAAGAGAGAGATGAGGGGCAGAGAGAGAGGGAGACAATCCCAAGCAGGCTCGGAGCTGTCGGCACAGAGCCCGAGGCGGGGCTCGAACCCGCAAACCGTGAGATCATGACCTGAGCCGAAACCAAGAGTCAGACGCTTCACCGACTGAGCCCCCCAGGCGTCCCTACCTTTCAGTTTCTGAACGCGCTTTACGTACGAGAGAAAGCCTGGAACGTACCCGTGTACTACCATCCCCTGGGCTTCCGGAACGAGCACACCAGCTCCCGGGACCTGGATGGCCACACGCTTCCTTGACCTGGGCTCACCCTCCTTGATCCACAGCAGACCCCGCCATCTCCAACTGAGAGGCAAAAGGGCCCCATCCCCAAGAATGCATTGCTGTGGCCCAGCCACTAAGCAAGGGGATTCATTTTCCAAATAGTGGTGCCCACTTGCCAGATACAGGTAATCAGAAAGGAAAAGGCAAATGCGTCAGACGGTCACCTCTTTGCCGCTGCCTGAGTTCCGTGAGCCCGTAAACGCTGAAGGCACATCCTTAACCAAAGACATGGCTCGCGTGTGCCAATCTTAGCTATGCCAAGCCATGGGTTATGGGCAATCAAGAACAGAAATGGGACTCCTCCTTGGAAGCCCTACTGCAAAAATTCCCATGCTCCTGAGTCCGGAAAAGGCCATGAACGTTGACACTACACCTGCCAACTGACACGGAACTTCAGAACGTTCCACTCACTTCCTGTGCCACATCAACAACGGCAACTTCACTTTCCGTCCAGCAAGGAGACAAACCGCTCCCTCCTCTCCCCGGCCCACCGTGGACGCGGGGCCAGATGATGAAGTCAGATCGCAAAGCACATCTAACTGCTTCTAATGCTCAGTTTTACGGGTCAACTTGGCTAGGCCGTGGTCTGTTGGCCACACGTTATTCTAGAGGTTTCTGAAGGTACTTTTTTTTCTCGATGAGACTGACATGTAGATCAGTAGGCCTGGGTTAAAGCAGATTACTCTCCATAATGTGGGTGGGCCTCACCCCATCAGTTGGAAGGTTCGAAGAGAAAAAAAAGACAGGTGCCCCCGGGGGAAAGGGAATTCCTCCCTGGGTCTCCGAGCTGCAGGTGAGCCCTGCAGGTTTTTGGATATGCCAGCCTTCACAATCACGTATGCCAAATTCCTTTAAATAAATGTTTCTCGCTCCCTCTTTAGCTCTCCCTTCCCCCCCTTTCTCTCTCGCTCTCGCTCTCTCTCCATCCATCTGTAAATATAATGATATTTTATATAATGATAGAGACAGATAAAGAGAGAACGTCTCACACCTGCAGCCGATGACAAGACAAAGCCGAGGTTTCCAGTCTTCACGGCCCTCAGAGGACCTGCCCTGAAGCTTCTCTGGAAGGCAGGTCAAAGCCTCCAACCCTACCCCGCCTCCCCACTGCTCTCTGCTTTTACCAGTCTCCCCTCTGGCTCATCTCCCTCCTGCAGGGAAGCGTGCCTCTTAATCCACCGAGGAAATCAAGGCCATCAAGGCCATCGGCAGGAATTTCCAAGAGTGGTCACGGGCCTGTAGCATCAGCGTCGGTCAGCATCCCCCGGCAACCGGGCAGACCCTGGGCCCCCATCCCGATCAAGCTCCGCATCGTGGCTCCTCTGCAGGCCCGGATGAGAGAAGCCACGCACATGTAAGGACCCTCTGTCCCTCCTCCCCCCCCCCCCCCCCAGGAAGCGGAGTCAGGAAGCCAGACGCTCAGGTCTCTGCCATTTAAATACAATGTGGGTCTCTCCCACAGCTTTCATTGCGGTCTTTCTTCTCCTTGTCTCCTTCCGTCTCCCATCGGTTCCTCACTCCCCTCTCTTCCTCTGGCCTCGAGTTACCCTCTTGCACTAAAACCGCTCTTGTTAGTTTCCAATGACATCCGTGTGGCCGGAATCAGCAGATACCTCCCGACCATCATTGCTGCAGGATTTAACGTTGTCGCCTCTCACCTCATATGAATGTGACTCACTCTTGGGTGCCGGCACACCCAGGGTTCCCGGAGTCACACCTCCGCTCTCTCTCCCACCTGATCGGCCCCGGCCCCCTGTCCTTTTTCCCGGGTTGCCCTTTCTGTTCCCGCTCCAAATCCCCAAATGCCTCAAGGCTCCTTCTCTGCCCTTGGCTGACTCTAACTAGGCGACCTCGTCCTAATCTATGGCTCCAACTGTCACGCCCTGCAATTTCCAAACCCGCATCACTAGCCTGGACCTCGGCTCAAGCAACAGCTTCCCACTGGACGTGGCCACCTGGACGCCTCGCAAGCCCAAGGTCAGCACGCCTAAACCTGACACCCGCTCTGTCTGTGCCTTCCTGTCTCCATCGCAGGGGACCGCCCTCTCTTCTCAGGAGGCACGTTAGAATCACGACCCATTCACCTCGTCTGGCCGGTCACCGAATCCTGACGATTCTGCCATCTTGAGGTTCTCTTTGTGACACTCGCCCCTCTCCCCGCCGCCATTTGCACTGCCCTGGCTCCACGTCTCAACGCTTCCCTCCTGGATGTCACCGAAAGCCACTTACTGGAGCCCTGCTTCCAGCTGGCCCCCTCTACAGCTCAGCCTCACTCTATCCACCACACTGCTGCCAGCATGTTCTTTCTTTTTAATATTATATTTTTAAGTGATCTCTACTCAACGCGGGGCTCGAACTTACAACCTGGGGATCAAGAGGCCCACGCTGAGCCACCTAGGTGCCCCCAGCATGACCTTCCTAAAATGCAAATGGGATCAGGACACCCTCCCCCTGTAACTATCTCCTCGCCTTCTCCGTTGCTTTCAGAGTCAGGTTTAAACTCCTTTGCTTGGCACCCAGTTCAGCCCCAGCTCATCCTTCCAACCTCAGCTCCTACCCCGTTCCCCCAGCTACCGTGAAGCAGTCATACTTCCCGCAACCAGGAACGCCCTCTCTCAATGCACACTCTTTCCCCTCTGCCTAAAAGCGCCTTTCCTTGGGCCTAACACGCCCCTCCCCTCCAGCCCCACCCCAGGCACGTCCTGGCCTGATGTGAGGTCCCTGTCCTCTGTTGCGTTCTCCCCCTCTGCAAGTTGCCATCCTGATGCCCTTCACTCTCTTCTCTCCCACTTCGGGGCAGCTGGGCTCCCTTTGTTTCCCCAGAGCCCAGCCCAGTCCTTGGCAGATAAATGGTTACTGCACGAACCCGTGAAAACCCTCCTACCTTCCCTATTTCTTCTCTCTGCTCTTTTTATGATCAAAGACATCACTTATCGTCTCCCGAATTATAACATCAGTGATGGCACCTCAACACTTAAAAAAGACACCACCCTGAACTCGACTGCCTGCTGTCTCCTTTGATTTACTAATCAGAACTCAAATTCCGAAAGCCCGTTTGGGTCAAGTGCATTAACCAGGCCGACAGCCCCTCTCTTTCTCCCCTCCTCATCAAGCCTCTCCTATAATCCACGGAAAGAGCGCTATCATTTTTAGCAACAGCAAACCTTGCAAAACAAGACAGGGGGCTGAGCCACCGAGATGCACGAGGCCCCTCTACTGGACCGCTCATTACCAGGGAGAAGGCACACTTTGCTGAGTGGTTTAATTTCCTCAAGTTGAGCTCGGCACTTCATCCAGGAAGGAGCTCCACACCTCATTAGCTCGGTTCCTACGCAGCCAGGCTCTGGGACGATTTTCATGAATCGAGATGCAGCCTGCTTTATGCCTGAGACGGGGTCCCATCCTGGGGTCCACAGAGCCCCCCAGGAAAAGCCTCCCAAATTGAATGCGAGATGTGGTGGGCGTAGGAATTTTTTTTTTTCCTGGGGCGAGAATTCACACCTTTTGTGGGCTTCCCACAGAAGCACAGAGGAAGGGTAGAACCCAGGGCACATGGCCAGAGGGCACAGTTGTCAGTGACAGGCCAGTGCCCTGCCCACGCCCTGTTTTCAAGCACCAAAGGATCAACAAAGCTCTAGGCCTCCCCTGCCAGCTTGGTTCCTACAAGCATTTCTCTTGGAATATTCCCCAAGCCATTTTTGATTCTTGAGCTGATTACCTACAGGTACCATGGAATCTCCCAGGCTTCCTGGGACGTCTCTTTCTCCGAGTCCTGAAGAGTTGCTTTTCCAAGGACAAGGTCTGAGACTCAGCTGTCCTTGGCCAGGTGGCAGATATGACAGTTTCAAGGTGTGGCAGGAGGTCATGACATGGGCACCCCCTACCTGTGTCTCTTTATCTTTGGAAGGTTTTGTTTTGTTTTGTAAGTGAAAAGGGTTGATTCATCTTCTTTAACCCTCAACTCTGACCACAGGTCCCTGCTTTGTGCAGCATGCTTTTTCTAGAAGGGAAGGGAGGAGCCACACATGGGGGGTGGGGGGGGTGTGGAGAGGATGATGGCGGGGGGAGGAAGGGAATGGGGTGGGGGGGCATCCTTCAGACTCTCAGCTCAACAGATGGATCTCTCCGGGCATGAGGAAGCTAATCTTGTTGTAGCCAACTGACAAGAACAGAAAAAGAAAAGAAAAACCCTGGAGTTTTATTAAGCAATGGCTCAGGAACAGAATTTCTAAAAGCAATTAAGGGTAAATTAATGCAGACAGTTTCAGGCCAGAGCTAAGAAAACCTCAGTGCACTTAAGGCACAAGAAATGCTGCCTAAGTTATTCACACATGGTATTTATCCCATAACCTTCCGCAGGGGAGTGCGATGAATGGGGACCCCCCCCCCCCCGCCCCATGGCCACAGGAGGCCAAAACGCATTAGGAAATGATCCCAACTGGAAATAATAAATAGCCGTGTTCCAAGGCCCAGCAGATCCAAAATGTGGGCAATCTGATCCTTCAGAGAAACGGAAGGGCCCTAAAAGGCTCTGCACTCAGCCGAAGCCTCACTCTCCCACTCCAGCCCCTCCCGGAGCTCCAATCTGGGGCCAAAGTTGTCTTCTAGAACTTCAGCGCGGCAGTGAGAAACATATTACCCAACGGACGACTTTTCCTTTCCTTTCCTTTCCTTGCTCTGGTCAAACTGGCCAGGCCAGCCTGCCTTTTCAGAGACACTGACCACGAAAACACTTCTGTTCATTCCTGCATCTGGGCCACCCTTCTGTCCTTGGTGCTATGGTACCTCCACGCAGAAAGCCGTCCCCAAGGGCAGGCCCTCCACCCTGGGACTCAAATCCCACACACCAGCCCCACCCCCCCGCCCCACCCCCAGCCTCAGTTTAGTGCTAACCTGACGCTGCCTATCTTACTCAATCCGAAAATGCCTTCTCCCTCCCCGAACCGCCAGAGGCTTCAGCAGATTCTGTTTATGTTGTGTGGCAAAAGGCATTAACCCTTCACCCCTCCATGTGCACGGCTCCTTTGCCAAGTGACTTCTTCCAGGAGGTTTTTCTCACTGAAGAGGCCAAGTCTATCTCCCCACCCACGGGATCCGGGCGCGGCCACACGATCGGCTTTGACTTTCAGAACAAGGTAAGGGGCTTTTGCGGGTCCAAGCGTGAGCCTCTGGGGGTTCTCGTGCCCTTGGCCATCACCTGAGAAGCGCTGGGCTGGCCCTCTGCTCCGAGAGGGCAATACAGGATGAGTAACAAAAGGTGACCCCCCCCCCATCCTGCAAACACACACACGTGTGTGAGCCCAGCTTCTGTACCCGTGCGTTGGGCCAAGAACCTTCCAGTGTACGCATTATCCCATTACTTTTCACGGTAAGCCAGGAATGTAGGTATACCCATTGTACTGATGAGTAAACTGAGGCCAGAGGCAAGTGAGTAGTAGGCAGAGCTGGACTTCAAACCCAGATCTACCTGACTCCAACGACCTTTGTCTTAGCCTCTGGAAAACAAAACCGTTTCTCCAGGAGGGTCTGAGCAGAGACATATGTCTTGGCTTTTGTCTACTAAACAAAGCCACAGGCATGATGAAGTCACTAATGCTAAGCCAAGTCACCAAACTGGGGCCGAACACCTAACCTAACTGCAGTTTCCGCCTCCCCCAGAAATGTTGTCTTCACTAGTCAGTCAGGAATTTTCCGGTTGGCTCTGATGAGGTCATCGGTCACAGGAGCCCTTCTCCATCCCCCACAAAGTAAAGTGAGGTAAATCCACCGAAAAAGACCCCCAGCCATCCCCACTAAGGGAAGGTGGCCTTGTCTGAAACAATCCTTCCTTTGGCTAATCACTCCTTGCCCCACCCTCCTTCCAATTTCCTTTGCTTGAATGCTCTTTTTTAACATGCTTATTCCTTGACATTTAACCGTAACCTCCAATGTTCTATACAAACGTGTTACTTTCATAAGTTAGAAATACTACAAATGTTACTTTTTCAAAGATTTCTATAGAACTAACTTTACCCCTTGACACATAATCCCAACAGTGACCGAAAAGAATAAACAGGCGAGAATAAATAACAAAACGGTTGAGGGGAAAAGGGTTGTAAGAAAACCTGGAAACATCCATGATGTTGAAGTCAAATGTCAAGTGAATAGCATCTAATCAAGAACCAGATGATGGACATGTGAAACAGAAGTAAGATGCTAGAAACAGATCCGATCTTGGAGAATTTATGCCGAGAAGTTTCCACAATAAATGATGTTAGGGCTACTCACTCTTTGTCGGGTGAAACAGTGACAGTCCCCCCTACGAACAAACTAAAAGTAAATTTTATTTTATTTTTTTAAGTTTATTTACTTATTTAAGTAATTCTACACCCAACGTGGGGCTCGAACTCACGACCCCAAGATCAAGACTAGAACGCTCCTCCGAATGAGCCAGTCAGGCGCCCCCAAAAAGAACATTTTAAATAAACAAACTGGCTGAGTGCAGAACTCAAAATAAAAGGAAAGCAACATAAAAATGTGAGGGAATATTCATGCAAACTCTGGATATTGAAGAATCTCCAATAGTTTGATAATATTTGCAAACTTCTGATCACGAAAATAAAATTGAAAC
This sequence comes from Lynx rufus, assembly GCF_022079265.1. Taxonomy (NCBI): domain Eukaryota; kingdom Metazoa; phylum Chordata; class Mammalia; order Carnivora; family Felidae; genus Lynx; species Lynx rufus. Next base: position 14,128,249 of record NW_025814842.1, on the reverse strand, counting down.
AGCAAACTCCCCCCCCCCAAAATTCACAGCAATTACAGGGGGAGAAGATAATGAGGGCCCAAAGAGCCCAGACAAATAAACAAAAAACATGAACAGACAATTCAGAGAACCAAAGAAATAAACACCACGCATATGAAAATAGGCAGACCATCACGAGTAATAAAAAAGACTCAAAACAATAATGAGATGTCATTTTGCCTCTATGTGGTGGAATTGTCAATAACTTTTTCTTGCTTCTTTGTACATTTCCTGCTCTTATTTTTTAGAGTGAGCAAATGTAACACAGAAAAACACATCAGTTTAGATTAACACACGAATGACTGAGCCATATTGCAGAATTAAAGGGAGTCGCAATGCCGGACTACAAGTTCTTGGAATTTCACACGAGAGCATGACGTCAGTTGGCATGAATAAGAAACAGCCATGTCATCCCCACAACAGGCCTTCTGAGGCCACAATCGGAGACAGAAGTCTTGAGTCAAAACCAACATCACAACGGTTCCACCTGTTGAAATGCAGATGGGGGAAAAGAATCATGTGGCCTGATCTCACGTTATCCATTCTAGAAAGCAAGCATGCCTACGACTGAAATGGACCTCCACCTTTTTTCTCTACCCAGAAGCTTTTCCAAGAGGGCCTTATATAATAAGGGGTTTATACCATAAAGGTATAATAAACATAAAACCGATCACTGCGATTGTAAGCCTTCCTCTGTTAGTCAACACGTAGCTTTGAAAGGGCAAGAGAAACTTAAATATGAAAGAACTGTAATTTTGTTTAAATGGCGGCGTTAGCTCCAGCCATCTGCCAATTTCTTAAGGTGATGGGAACTGCCCACTTACAATGATGATAATGCTGCACGAGATGTGAGCCCCAGCGCGGGTTTCTTTTACAAAGAAACTGAGCCATCCAACTGAGCCTGCCAGGCAGCTAGTCTAGCCCATTAATAACCATTGATCAAACAACCCCATGACTTCTGCACTAGGACATACTTCTGCTCCGGAGTAGAAGGGCATGAAAAGAAACTTCATTCCTGTTTAAATGCCGTTCCCAGCGGTTTCTCGATATCCTATAGAATGTTCCCTGTCACCTTGTACCATCTCTCAGACATGTTAATAACAGGTAATTTTCACAGTTTTCAACCTTCCTCCAGGTAATGCCTTCCTTTCTAAAACCCCACGGGTGGGGCGCCTGGGTGGCTCAGTCAGTTAAGCGTCCGACTTCGGCTCAGGTCACCATCTCGAGGCCCGTGAGTTCGAGCCCCGCGTCGGACTCTGGGCTGATGGCTCAGAGCCTGGAGCCTGCTTCCGATTCTGTGTCTCCCTCTCTCTCTGCCCCTCCCCCGTTCATTCTCTGTCTCTCTCTGTCTCAAAAATAAATAAACATTAAAAAAAAATTAAAAAAAAAACAAAACCCACGGGTAAGATCTTATGCTAACTTGGAGACCTGTAACGCATTGACGCAATTCCTCCTATCTTGGGCCGGCAAGGGAGCTACAGAAAACGGTACACGAGGCACAGTGGTAATAATAAATCTGTCCATGCAGCTGAAGGCCCCAACCCTTACCCTTCCCATCACTGGCCAGTAGGTTTCATGAGATCAGGGACCACATCTCTTCGGCTGATACATCTCCAGCACACAGGAAGGGCTCATCCCAGATGCTCAGAAAGTATTTGTAAGATACATTAATAAATAGAAAAAAGGCATCTAGTCATGTGTGGCAAAAAGAGGTTGTATGGAATGCCCAGTTCTGGAATCCTACAGATTTAATGAAGACCCTAGACTTGTAGGAAGACTGAGTCTCCTCCCAGGGTACCTCCTACACCTGTTTGAAGATGCCACGTCAGATCACTGGAGAGAAAGCTCTCCCGCCTGAGGATGATGACTTTGTGTAACTCCAAATATTTTATGATAGATGGAAGACAGCGCCCGTCCCTCAATTTTGACATGGATCTTGTGTCTCTCTTAAAAACAAAAAAAACAAAGCGCTTGTTCTTTTATTCCCACACCCCTAGGACCAGTGTATCTAGATCACCTGGAAACAACAGGTTGATGGTGACATTTGCACATTATCGGACATCGATTATGGACAAGCAAAGTGTTGAAGATACAGAAAGTTTTTTAAAAACCTCACCGTTACCCTGGAAAAGTTCACAGCCCCATAAGAGAAAAAGCTAGGTAAATCATAACTACGATTACGGAATGCTACATGTCACAAGGGAAGTTTGCTCAGGATGGTCCGAGATTTCTGCCTTCAAGGAGACAGATGGGGGTCCCACCCAGGGAAGGTTTTGCAGCGGAGAGAAAATGTGCCCTCAGCCATGAAGCATTAGTAGGTAATTTCCAGGTGAGGACCGGTGAAGGGAGAGACGGGACAAAGGGCAAAATTCTCTGACAAAACAAAATGAACAGCGTGTGTAAAAACGGAGGAGAGAAAACGTACAGCGCACCGCCAAGAAGCAGAAATCGGGGTTTCGGGGCGTGTCCGGGATGCGGAAAAGAAACCAACGGTCAACCAGGTTGCTCTGAAGGCAGTTTAGGAAATTCAGACTAAGTCCTCCAGCAGCGCGAAGCCATGAAGTCAAGGATTATTGAGCAGGGAAGACGCATGACAGCACAGGGCATGTGTCTAAATCAAAGAACAGCATCCCTGCAAGCAAGGCCAAGATGCGACCTCAGAGGCCGAGTTCCGAGCTCTCGAAAAGACATGGGTGTGTAAGTTCCCTGCCCAACAAGCTCATTCATTCCAGACCGCCCAGATCACAACCCCAGGTCCTCACGGAGCCCGCTCATCTGCTCTACAGATGACCCTGTAGAGACATCTTCCAAAGGTACTCACGCTTGGCTCAGACACTCCGATTCCTCTCCTAGGCCCCAAAACTCTGGCCTACCCACTAGTTCTCAGGGTGGATCTTTGGCAGGGCCCTCTCTACCCCATCCTGAAGAAAGAACGTAACAAAAAATATTTCCTTGATCTCTTACATAAATTAGCAGCTCACCACGTTGTTGGCAGAAACTAATGTTTTTCAGTTCAAGTCAAAACTGTGAACAAGGCACTTTATCTTACAGGCAGAGCCCTAGAGGGAACGAGCTGACCTCTGAAACTAAACTTGGGAGGAGCTCTGGACCCAGAGGGCTGGTGAGACCCGGCAAAGAAGTGGGCAACTTGCCAGATGTGATTTCTCGATTTCCTAGAGGCCTCTGGCATTAGGGGGCCTCACCAGAACCAGGCCCCACCCCTTACCAGAAAACTCACGTAGCTCAGAGGGACCCATCAAGAAATCAGCAATAAACATGTCCAACAGAAGGGCATCTCTGCCTACATCCGAGGCCAGTAGACCACACATCACAATGGCAGCCAAGCAAGAACCATCTCCCAGCCCCCACATATAAAGAGAAACCCCTGGGGATTAGAATTTGGCCCCATATCCTTCATCAACTCTGCACTGCCAGCTCAGAGCCCAACACGGGGCTCAGACTCACGAGACCATGAGATCATGACCTGAACGGAAACCAAGAGTGGGACACTTAACCAACTGAGCTACTCAGGCGCCCCTGAAACCACATTTAGAAAGCTACTCCAAAGCAACAAAGAAGAAGTTTTGAAAAGGTGGGGCAAGAGAAGGAGGTAATCAATGAGAAGATAAGTAGAGTCACTTGGCAAAAAACATGAAGGGATCAAGGGTCAGAGAAATATTTCTTTTTGATAAAAGGTATGATTTAGGACAAATAAAGGGTCATGAATGTATGCACCTGATAGCATGCTTTGAAAACATGCAAAGCAAAAGGTACTGAAAACCTAAGAAGTATGGGGCGCCCGGGTGGCTCAGTCAGTTAAGCATCTGACTTTGGCTCAGGTCGTGATCTCACAGCTCGTGAGTTCGAGCCCCGCATCAGGCTCTGTGCCGACAGCTCAGAGCCTGGAGCCTGCTTCAGATTCTGTGTCTCCCTCCCTCTCCCCTTCTCCTGCTCATGCTCTGTCTCTCTGTCCCTCAAAAATAAAAACATTAAAAAAAAATTAAAGAAAAGAAAATCCAAGAAGTAAAAGATAAATCCACAGTCATACTGAGAGATATTCACCACATCTCTCTCAGAAATCAAAGGAAACAAAAATATCCAATAAATACATGAAAAGATGATCTATCTCTATAGTAATCAAAGAAATGCATCCAAGAGCTGTAACAAAGTACTTTTTTTTTTTTTTTAATCTTTCGGGTTGGGAAAACAAATTGAAGACAGATCTTATACAGCCCTGTCAAATGTGAGGAAAGACACCCTCATACACTGCTGGTTGGAGGATAAGCAGGCAAAATCATTTAAAGAACAAGTTAGCAGCACCCTGCAAAATTAAAAATGAGCATGCCTGGCACATCCACACATAAGCAAATGTCAGACAGACACAGGAAGCAGCCACTAGTGGTCACCTTTGTTGAGAAGAGTGAGGTTTGGGTCTGGGGCTTTAGAAGGACTTTGTGTTTTGGTCTATATACATCTACATAATTTGTAAGTAATACATTCATAAGTAATACATTCAACTGTTGTTTGTGGAGTTTCTTTAAATTAGAAATAGAGCCACGGGGTGGCTCAGTCTGTTAAGCGTCCGACTTCGGCTCGGGTCACGATCTCACAGTTCGTGGGTTCGAGCCCGGCGCCGGGCTCTGTGCGAACGGCTCGGAGCCTGGAGCCTGCCTCGGATTCTGTGTCTCCCTCTCTCTCTGTTCCTCTCCTGCTCACACTCTGTGCTTTCTCTCTCAAAAATAAATGAAGATTGAAAAAAATTGTTTTAATTAAAAAATAAATAAACTGATACATGAATTTAGCAAGGTTGCAGGATACAAAATCAACGTACAGAAATCAGTTGCATTCTTATACACTAATAATGAAGCAACAGAAAGACAAATAAAGAAACTGATCCCATTCACAATTGCACCAAGAAGCATAAAATACCTAGGAATAAATCTAACCAAAGATGTACAAGATCTGTATGCTGAAAACTATAGAAAGCTTATGAAGGAAATTGAAGAAGACATAAAGAAATGGAAAAACATTCCATGCTCATGGATTGGAAGAATAAATATTGTCAAAATGTCAATACTACCCAAAGCTATCTACACATTCAATGCAATCCCAATCAAAATTGCACCAGCATTCTTCTCGAAGCTAGAACAAGCAATCCTAAAATTCATATGGAACCACAAAAGGCCCCGAATAGCCAAAGGAATTTTGAAGAAGACCAAAGCAGGAGGCATCACAATCCCAGACTTTAGCCTCTACTACAAAGCTGTCATCATCAAGACAGCATGGTATTGGCACAAAAACAGACACATAGACCAATGGAATAGAATAGAAACCCCAGAACTAGACCCACAAACGTATGGCCAACCCATCTTTGACAAAGCAGGAAAGACTATCCAATGGAAAAAAGACAGTCTCTTTAACAAATGGTGCTGGGAGAAGTGGACAGCAACATGCAGAAGGTTGAAACTAGACCACTTTCTCACACCATTCACAAAAATAAACTCAAAATGGATAAAGGACCTGAATGTGAGACAGGAAACCATCAAAACCCTAGAGGAGAAAGCAGGAAAAGACCTCTCTGACCTCAGCCGTAGCAATTTCTTACTTGACACATCCCCAAAGGCAAGGGAATTAAAAGCAAAAATGAACTACTGGGACCTTATGAAGATAAAAAGCTTCTGCACAGCAAAGGAAACAACCAACAAAACTAAAAGGCACCCAACGGAATGGGAAAAGATATTTGCAAATGACATATCGGACAAAGGGCTAGTATCCAAAATCTATAAAGAGCTCACTAAACTCCACACCTGAAAAACAAATAATCCAGTGAAGAAATGGGCAGAAGACATGAATAGACACTTCTCTAAAGAAGACATCCAGATGGCCAACAGGCACATGAAAAGATGCTCAACGTCGCTCCTCATCAGGGAAATACAAATCAAAACCACACTCAGATATCACCTCACGCCAGTCAGAGTGGCCAAAATGAACAAATCAGGAGACTATAGATGCTGGAGGGGGTGTGGAGAAATGGGAACCCTCTTGTACTGTTGGTGGGAGTGCAAATTGGTGCAGCCACTCTGGAAAACAGTGTGGAGGTTCCTCAGAAAATTAAAAATAGACCTACCCTATGGCCAAGCAATAGCACTGCTAGGAATTTACCCAAGGGATACAGGAGTACTGATGCATAGGGGCACTTGTACCCCAATGTTTATAGCAGCACTTTCAACAGTAGCCAAATTGTGGAAAGAGCCTAAATGTCCATCCACTGATGAATGGATAAAGAAATTGTGGTTTGTATACACAATGGAGTACTACGTGGCAATGAGAAAGAACGAAATATGGCCCTTTGTAGCAACGTGGATGGAACTGGAGAGTGTGATGCTAAGTGAAATAAGCCATACAGAGAAAGACAGATACCATATGGTTTCACTCTTATGTGGATCCTGAGAAATTTAACAGAAACCCATGGGGGAGGGGAAAAAAAAAAAAAGAGGTTAGAGTGGGAGAGAGCCAAAGCAGAAGAGACTGTTAAAAACTGAGAACAAACTGAGGGTTGATGGGGGGTGGGAGGGAGGGGCGGGTGGGTGATGGGTATTGAGGAGGGCACCTTTTGGGATGAGCACTGGGTGTTGTATGGAAACCAATTTGACAATAAACTTCATATATTGAAAAAAAAGAATAAACAAATAAATTAAAATAAATAAATAAATAAATAAATAAATAAACTAGAAACACTAGGGGCGCCTGGGTGGCTCAGTCGGTTAAGCGTCCAACTCTTGGTTTTAGCTCAGGTCATGATCTCGTGATTTCGTGAGTTCAAGCCCCGTGTCGGGCTCTGCGTTGACCGTGCAGAGCCTGCTTGGCATCCTATCTTTCCCTCTCTCTCTGCCCCTGCCCCACTCATGCTGTCTCTCTCTGTCTCTCTCAAAATAAATAAATAAACTTAAAATAGAAATTAAAAAAACAAAGTAAATTAGAAAAAGACTTGAAAAATCTATCGGGTATGGCCGTCAGAAACTCATAGGAAACATCTGCATATTTCAATGTCGTGTTTTGTACGAGGAGTAGTGCGGGGAAGAACAGATATGGTGAATTAAAGCTTCCTCCCAGAGCAAGGGAGGAAAAGGAAAGAGCAGAGAAGCAAGTTTAAAAAGAGGAATGTTCACTTGGCATTCAGCCCCAGCAAATGAGTCCCTCTGGTCCCAGGTGCCTACATCCTTAAAGAATCTTGTTCGCTATTCTGCCAGCAGGACTGATGGGAGGCAGGAAGCATGTTAAGGTCTAGCAGGCGAAGTAATGGCTTTCTCAAAATGAGTGTCCTGGCACATCTAACTCTTCTCGTCCTGAGACATTTTACTCCCTGACTCTGGATCTGTGTGTGTCTGTGTTTAAAAACGGCCTTAATGAGTAATTGCCAATGGGTTCTAATAAAAAAAAAAAAAATACGTGGCAATATGTCTACAACCCCCCACAAAATCTTCTACTTTGCACACTGGTCCAAATGGATACTTATAGGGGTGCCATCACTTGGCAAAGTGATGTTAAATTGGAAATTCCACTCCCATGTGAACACCTCACAGAAGAGGGGCTGGGAAACGCCTGGGAGGGGTACTGGTGGAGGGCACTGAGTCCTTTGAGAATGACGGCTGGAGCGACAGGCTCCATCAAGATCCCCCCCACCCTCCCCACGGCCCCGAGTCTGCAAAGGAAAAGCTTTGGACGAACACCAAGGTCCAAAACGCCAGGAATGGAGGAAGGCGGATCAGCACATCTGTGTTCGGGAAGTTAGAAATCAGGATACTGAACCAAAAGTTGGCACCCTGTTTCCACAGCCCCGAGCTCAGTGTCCGGACCAGCCAGGGGCGAGGATGGGGAAGGCAGTCTGGCTCAAAAGGTCGGGCGCGAGGCAGACCCCAGCCTCTGCGAAGGTACCCCTGGGCTGCCTCTTCTGTCCTGATGAATGGGGAGCCTCCCTGAAGGAAGAGGTTGGCTCCAGACATCCGTCTTCCTTCTGCTCCAGGTACAGGGGCTGGCGGTGGCCCAGGAGAATTCCATAGCTTTTCCCTGCGTGCACAGTCTCTGTGTCCAGGTAGACGTGTGGCGGTAGGGACGGCACAAGACTACAGAAGATGCAAAATTACTGGCAGCGATGGGGCTTGCTCAGGGTGGGATATCGGAGGGTTTCTGGAGACACAGACAGCCCCAAGTAGCCTTTAAGTACCAGCGAGGGAAATCTGCACGGATGCCAAGAAGAGTGCTGAAGGGTACCTCCCGCTGGGACTTCTTAGGGTGATGTCCGGTCATGGGTAGCAGACTCTCCCAGTCCTGGCTAGTGCTAGGAGGGCCGTGGGCCCGTGGGTGTGCAGAGAGAAGCAGCCAGGGTGCAAACATGCGTGTGGCAGGTGGAAGAAAGCGCTGAGTGGTTACTCATCAGTCCGGGAGTTCGTGCGCTTTGCCTCCGTATCGGTCCGCGTACGATTATTCAACAGCCTTTGGGAACCCCCTGGCTGCATTTATCTTGGCTGAAAATTACTGGACGTACGGTTCTTCCCGCTGACCTTCCCACACTGCCCCGGTGGCTTTTAATGACGTTAGATGTAGCAAAGTCCTCGGGCTTGGACAACAGTAGGGCAGCACAGCCTTTCTGCCCCGGGGTATCTGCTCCGTAGGTTCAGCCACCAGAGAAGCACAGGAGATGCGCAAGTCAAGGCATTTGAAGGCCACCTCCGACCTCGCCTGGCTAGTGGGGACTCGGCCAGGATGCCTCAGTGGTTGCAAGCTTACTGAGAGTCTGGGTCAGGGTGCCGGTCTCAGACCAGGCTTCTTGGACTCGACGATGTAGGTGAACCACCAGAGAATCTTGTTAAAAAGCGTATTTTGATGCAGTGGGTTCGGAGCGAGGGCCGAGCTCCCGCATTTCTAACAAGTCCCAGCTGATGAGGAGGCCAGAGGCACACGGGCCACCCTTGGCATCAAAGATGGAGCGCAGGACTGACCTTGAATCCTGGGTCTGCCACTTACCAGCTTATGGGCAAGTCATCTATCGGGCCCAGGTGGGGAGCGAGGAATGGGAAGGACCTGGGATGGGGGACGAAGGGCGGACGGTTGGAAATCGGAGAATTCCAAGCAGGGGGATGGCAGTGGGGGCAGGAAGGTCTGGATGACAAGGAATGGGGAGGTAACGCTGTCCCAAGAAACTGTCTAAAATGGCCGCTGGCATGGGCAGCTGGTGGCTACGGAGTGGGGCCCCCCGGGTGGCTCAGTCAGTTAGCATCCGATGCTTGGTGTCAGTTCAGGCCACTATCTCACAGTTCGTGAGTTCCAGCCCCGCGTCGGGCTCTGCGCTGACAGTGGAGCCTGCTTAGGATTCTTTCTCTCTCTCCCTCTTTCTCTCCCCTGCTTGTGCTCTCTATCTCTCTCTCTCAAAATAAATAAACTTAAAAAAAAACAAAAACAAAAACAGAGGGAACCGGGACATCACGTGTGTTTGGAGAAGACGTCTCTGCTCCGACCGGCAAAGACTGCCTCACGATTGTTTACCAGCGCCTGGCTCAGCCCAGGGCACACCACCCGTGGTCCAAAATTATTGGGCCTGGAGCAAATTACCACATTAGCAATGGAAGGGAGGTTTGAAGAGCGTTTTGTTCAAGGCCCTGTTTTCACAGTTGCCCAGAGTGGCTGAGATCCAGCCAACATCACACAACCAGACTACGTTCTTGGGTTGGAACCCGAGCTGCCCTTTCAACAGCCGTAAACGGGCCGCGCTTTGCTTCGGACCCTTCGAGGGGGCCATGGCTGGGGAAGGGCTGGGTGGAGCGCTTCCTGTAAAAATATACATAAGCCGATCTGTTTTGTTGAGACACGCTTGCCAAGAGAAACGCCCCCCGAATCAGCATCTTGGCCGTAAAAGAAAGCACGAGCAAGTCTTCATGTGAATCGCGCGGCCACGTGGGATGGACTCCCTCAGGCCCACGCGCAAGCTTCGAGGAGGCGAAATGGGATCAATGAGTTTCTTTGTTAATCTTGATATTTGCAGGAAGCAAACAAACCAAGCACTCTGCAAATCACTGGCTTTAATCTTCAGAATTACTTATACTGCCATTTAGGAGAGTTTTGTTTTCTGGGGAGATTTGCACACAGCAGGCGGCAAACATTCTAATTGCCGTTAAGTACATTTGGTGTAATATGTTGGGGGAAATGTACTCGTTGAATCAGTTAAGCATGAACACACAGGCTCACGGGCAGAATGCAAGTTTGCACACAGACCCGCTCACCAAAAGTGTTCTTAGTCACAGAGACAAAAATCTCACGTGGGAAAAGAGCCTGCCCCTTCCAGACGTGAACGGCACCCCGGGGCCCAGCCACAAATGTCCACAACAAATGTCCACGTTGCACTCCACCTTTTCTGCCCCTCTCTTCCCACTCTCTCTCTCCCTGGGTTCATTTATAGCCAAGATGCAATGCTATTTACAACATATATTGTGTCGCCAGGCTTTGCAACCTGAAGCGGGAGGCGTTCAATCTATGCAACAAGAGTAAAGCTCAGTGGGAAGTCAATGTCACGGCTATTTTACGCCTCCAAGTATTCCAGCCACACACGCCCACTTCTCCCACCAGATTAAAACCTCCTTGCAGTCAGGGAGCACATCGCGTCCATTTCCACATTCCTCAAGCTCTTAGCTCTGTGTCTGCCACACGGTAAAGACACAACTGCTATTTGTTGAATTGAACCGAAGATTCTTCCCAAGCGTAAGAGCGTTCACTCAGGAAAGGAGTGTGAAAAGGAAAGGGAGCGTCAAGGCCATTTCCAGAAACGAAGAATGGAGGCGGTGGGGTTCAAGTGCTAAGGCAGGCTTGCCACGAGAGGCACGCTGATCAAGCTAGTTGACTCCCAACTCCCAACGAAAATGCGAGACCAGTTTTTGAAAAACGATGACCCAAGCCTGGGCCGATTTCCCTTCAAGGTCTTGCAGTCGAGTGTGAAATAATTCATTGAGCCCTTGGTTGCATAAAAAGGAACTGTTTAAAAATCTGACAAGGTGTCGAAGTAAATAATTCACCCATAATAAAGCAAAAAGCATAAAGTGATTACCTGCCTATTCCGACTAACAGGAAGCCAGTAGCTAAACCACACCCAGGGCCAAGTTTCAGAGAACCGAAGTGACAGGCTGCATCCCAGGAAAACTGCCAGTTCTGGGCAAGTGTCGGCAATTTCATATGGCTCGACCACGCTACAGCGAAGATACACGGAGTCTAACCTAAATCTACTCCAAACAAGGTGATATCCTAGCTGTTGTCTGAAAACTTTTAGTGAACTCGTTTGCTTACAAATTAGTTCGTCTGATCATCCAGTTTTGTTGTTGTTTTTTTTAAGTAGGCTCCAAGGCCAGTGTGGAGCCCAACACAGGGCTTGAACGACCCTGAGATCAAGACCTAAGCCAAGAGCAAGAGTCAGATGCTTCAAGGGCGCCTAGATGGCTCCGTCAGTTAAGCGTCCGACTCTTGATTTCGGCTCAGGTCATGATCTCACGGTTTGGTGCAGTCGGGCTCCGTGCTGACAGTGCAGAGCCTGCTGGGATTCTCTGTCTCCCTCTCTCTGCCCCTCCCCCACTCGTTCATTTTCTCTCTCTCTTTCTCAAAAATAAATAAATAAATAAAACTCAAAAAAAAAAAAAAAGTTAGATGCTTCACCGACTCAGCCACCCAGACGCCCTTGATCATGCAGATAGTAAGACCACCAATTCAGATAAGTGTGATCTCTGTTATCGCAACTTGTAAGGAAAAGGAAGAAATGTGATTTCTAGGTCACAGGAGCCAGTGAAGCAAGGATCCCAGAAGGAAGAAGTACTTGGTGATGGAAAAGTCATTTTGCAAGTTCCCAGGAACGTGGCCACGGAACAGCAGCCATCGCTCTAAACCCAGCGGACAGACGAGGCATGGGAAATTGGCCTGAACTTCGTATAACGACAGACACTGAAAAGGCTTTTGGTTTTACTAAATCTCAGATACCAGATTATCATTTGTTCCTCTCTAATAGCAAGGTATAAAATACAATATATGGAGAGATTTTTTTTTTTTAACTTTCTGACGGCTATAATTTACATCAAGAAATAAATGAACCTAAAAGAACTTACTGGTGACCAATAAGTTCTTGTTGAATGGATACCTAAATGATGACACGGTGGGGCCCATAAATATCCCATCAGTTACCCGAAGTCCCCCAAATTCTAGCTTTGCAGTGCTGTGACCAAGCGTAATTGTTCCCGTATCTGACTTTATCATTTTTCCCGCCTACACCAGTGACTCCCAAACTTTAATGAGCAAAGAACCCACTGAGGCGTCCCTTGAAATACAAACTACTGGGCCTCACTTCCAGGGATTCTAATCCAGTCTACATAGAGTGGAGTCTAAGAAGTCCACCAAGAACCTCATGGGATTTTGATGCAATTGCTTTATCAATGTAGGTCAATATGCTCATCAGTAACGAACTTTAAATCCAATTATCTCCCAACTTAAAAACAGCAACGAGAGGGGCATTTGGATGGTCCAGTCGGCTAAACATCCCACTTTGGCTCAGGTCATGATCTCCCAGTTCGGGAATCCAGCCCTCCGTCGGGCTCTTTGCTGACAGCTCAGGGCCTGGAGCCTGCTTCGGATTCCGTGTCTCTCTCTCTGTCTCTGCCCCTACCCTGCTCGTGCTCTGTCTCTCTCTGTCTCTCTCTCTGTCTCTCAAAAATAAACATTAAAAATTAAAAAAAAAAAAACAAAAACAGCAATGAGAATTTGGGGCTCCCCAAATCCCAATTTCTCACCACATTTTCCAAAATAGTAATAAATAATGTGTAAAAGAACAAATAAAATTATAGCGTTACTGTAAGACAAAGAACCCTCAAAACTTCAAATTATCATTAACAGTAGAAAAAGGAAAAAGCAGGGTTCATGATCCCAATACCACCAAAAGTGGATACAAGACAAAAGGCATTAAATGCAGTCAATTAACTGGAACACAGGTGATTTTTTTAATGCTAAAAGCCATAACTCACCATGAAGATATAAAAATTTTTCATATCTATGCACCAAATAGTGCAGGAACCGTCTTTATGAATCAATACACTAGATGCAAGAAAACATAGGCAAGAACCCAGACTGATAAGAAATACTAACACCCCACTCTTAGCATAAGCAAACCAATGAGACAAGGAGTAAACATACAGAATGCTTAAATAATACTATCAATATGACAGAATTGATGGTTATTCATCAAACTTCACTCCTAGAAAAAGACAATATACCTTCCTTTCAACCTTGGGAGAAGTTTTAAAAAAATAATCACAAAGGAAACATCAGTACCTATCATAAAACAGAAACATTACAAACAACACTCTCTGATCGCAATGCAATAAAATTAAAAATTATTAATAAATATTTTAAAGCCATCAGCCTGGAAACTTTTTAAAAAACTACTAAACAAATCATGAGTCCAGGGTAAGTAGAAACCAAAATTAAAGTACTTCTGAAAAATAATGATAATTATTGAAATAATTATGAAATTATAAATAATTATGAAAACATCACATAATGTCAGTGGGGAACTTCAAGCCTTAAATAAGAATATTCAAAGCCTTAAAAACTTTTAGCAATAGAGGCACCTGGGTGGCTCAGTCGGTTGAGCGTCTGATACGTGATTTTGGCTCAGGTCATGATCTCACAGTTTCTGGAATCGAGCCACTGACAGTACAGAGCCTGCTTGGTATCCTCTCTCTCTCTCTCTCTCTCTCTCTCCCTCTCTCTCTGTCCCTCCCCCACTTGTGTGTGCTCTCTAAGTAAATAAATAAACTTAAAAAACTCTTTTAGCAATAAAAATCCTTGAGTTTCATTACCAGCTCAAAAAGCTAGAAAAAGAACAACAAAGTAAGCCACGAGGAAATACAGAGAAGGCAATAATAAATACAAAAGCAGAAGCCAATGAGCTAGAGAAGGGAAAAATACACTATCTCATCAATAAATCAAAATTCTAGTTTTTAAAAAAGTAATTTACAAAACAAGCCAACCTTTAGCTAGTTTAATCAAAAAAAGGAAAAAGCACAAAAATATAACATAAGAAACCAAAGAGAAAAATCATTACTGAAACAGTTTTCTTTGAAAGAATTATTTGTAGGTGTATACAAATAAATTTGAAAGCCCAGATGGACTGGACAATATCCTAGGGAAAGGCAGTTTACCAAGGTTGACCTCATTAGAAACAGAAACCTTTAGTAGACCTGTTTCCCAAGGAGAAGTAGAAAAAACCGTCAAGGAATTACCACATAAAGCACTCCCAGCACCAGATGGTTTCACAGGTAAACTCTACCAAACGTTCAAAGACCACACAGTCATAATTCTCCATAAATTGTTCCAGAGCATTGGAAAGGGAGAAAACTTCCTAAGTCTTTTTTTGTAGGTATCGATACCTAAACCTCTCAGGGAGAGCGCAGAGAGAGATAAAGAGAGAATTACAAATTTTGTTGCAAAAGTTCTAACATGATATGAGTGAATATCACGTTCAGAAAGTGATACACCATGGCCTAGTGGAATTTATTCCGGGGATGCAAACTTGATTCAGTATTAGAAACTCTAATAACATAACACACAATATGGGGAGAAGAAAATCTACGATTATGTGTAGAGGTATGGAAAATACTGAAAACCGTTCAACAATGTCGACTTATCCTAATAAAAAAACTCAAGAAAATCGGAATTGTTACTTTCTTAACCAGGCACACAACTTTACTATCGTCCTAACGAGGCAACGGAGCCCCCTAGCTCTTACTAATTCAACATTTTACTGGAGGGCTCAGGAAATGTAACTATCACGCAGACACCAACTTTAACCAAGTGATCAACATTAATGCCACCGGTAATGAAACAAATCGATCCCACACGCGTCCTCATAAGACGTGCTGAGATGAACACATCACTTTTGGGAGTATTCCTGCACAATAGTATAACCTGAATCTAATTCTGAAGAACAGACGTGTCCAAGTTGAGGGATGGTTTTCAAAATAACTGGACTGCAGTCTTCAAAAATGTCAATGTCAAGGTGCCTGGGTGGTTCAGTCAGCTAAGTGTCTTGACTCTTGTTCAGCTCAGCTCTTGATCTTGAGGTTGTGAATTAGAGCCCCAGCATGGAGCCTACATATGTGTTATATATGTGTTTACATACACATATATAATAAACATATATATGTGTACATATATATAGTATATATATAGTTGCTAGAATGTTAACAAATAAAAAAATAGAAAATATCAGCGTCACATGGGGCGCCTGGGTGGCTCAGCCGGTTAAGTGTCTGACTTCGGCTCAGGTCATGATCTCACAGCTTGTGAGTTCGAGCCCCACATTGGGCTCTGTGCTGACAGCTCGGAGCCTGGAGCCTGCTTCGGATTCTGTGTCCCCCTCTCTCTCTGCCCCTCCCCCGCCCACACTCTGTCTCTCTCAAAAAATAAACATTAAAAAAATTTTTTTATTTAATGAGAGAATGTCCTTGTTCTTAGGATACACACGCTGAGGTATTAAGAGGGAAAGGCGCATCGTGTCTGCAACTTATTCTCAAACAGTTCAGGAAAAAATAGGTACATATGGAGAGATAGAAATATTAGAAAATGTTAACATCTGAGGAATCTGGGTAAAATTTTTTATACTGTTCTTGCTACTTTTCTGTGTGAAGTTATATCATAATGGAAATTTAAGATAAACATAATGATATTTTTTTTTCAACGTTTATTTATTTTTGGGACAGAGAGAGACAGAGCATGAACGGGGGAGGGGCAGAGAGAGAGGGAGACACAGAATCGGAAACAGGCTCCAGGCTCCGAGCCATCAGCCCAGAGCCCGACGTGGGGCTCGAACTCACGGACCGCGAGATCGTGACCTGGCTGAAGTCGGACGCTTAACCGACTGCGCCACCCAGGCGCCCCAAACATAATGATATTAATAACCTACTTTGATTCCCAAAGCCGTTGGATACAATCCCATGACTCCTCGCCTCTTCACAATAAAAACCACCAAGAGTAGTCAACTTGTTGTCCCCACTTCTGCTCTCCCATTCCTTCCTTAGCCGATCCCCATCAGGGCTGAATACCCTTATGGAGATCATCAGTGAACTTCCTGTTGCCAAACCCACTGAACTCTTCCGGCATCTCAGCACCACTCGTGGCTAGTGACCACTCCTTCCTTCTGGAAATACGCTCTTCTTTTGGCCTCCAGGTCACTACATTCTCCCAGATTTCTTCCTTCTTTAGTTGCTGTTCCCTCTTGACATCCATTACTTAATTCGTCTCCTCTTGCTATCTCTAAATTTTAGAATGACCCAACACTCAATCCCGAGCCCTTGCCTCATCTCCAGCCCTCTTTAGTGACCTCAGTCTTTTTTTTATTTTTTTTTAAAGTTTTTTTTTCAACGTTTTTTATCTATTTTTGGGACAGAGAGAGACAGAGCATGAATGGGGGAGGGGCAGAGAGAGAGGGAGACACAGAATCGGAAACAGGCTCCAGGCTCTGAGCCATCAGCCCACAGCCTGATGCGGGGCTCGAACTCACGGACCGCGAGATCGTGACCTGGCTGAAGTCGGACGCTTAACCGACTGCGCCACCCAGGCGCCCCATAGTGACCTCAGTCTTGATGGACATCTCTTTGCTGCTGCTTCCAAAGGTATATCCCCAACCCCAACCTCTCATCTGAGCTCCAGATTCAGAAATAGTTCAATCACCTATTTGATATCTCCCATTACAGGATGCTCATCCTATAATTCTACTTAAGATGTCCAAAGTAGAATGCTTAAATATCTCCCCAAATCTATTCGGTGTTCGGTCCTCCTTAGCTCAGTAAACGGCACTACCATCCACCCGTATGGTTCCATCTAAAACCTGGCTGTCTCCCTTGATTACCTCCAACACAGGCCTCTTCTCATTTCTTCACCTCCCTAGGCTCACCTAATCGGAGTTGCTATCATCCCCTGCCTGAACCATCCTCCAAACTGGACTCCTTGCTTCACTCTTGCTCTGTATAGCCCATGCTCCAAAAGAATTCGGAATGATGTTCTAACAGCATAAACCAGATCATGACCCTTCCCTATATCAAAACTCCAGGGACTTCTGTTACTATTAGAATTGGTTTCCTAGAGCTTCCGTAAGAAAATGGGTGGCTTAGAACAACAAAAACCATAGTTGTGGAGGCTAGAAGTATGAAATCAAGGTGTTTGGGGCCATGCTCTGAAGTTTCTAGAAAAGAATCCACCCTTGCTTCTTCCTAGCTCCTGGAGATTGCTACATTCTTTGGCTTGTAGATACATTATCACTTCACCCTCTGTCCCTGTCTTCCCACATCCTTCTTCCTTCTGTGTCTGTGTCTTTGTGTCTCCCCTCCTCTCATAAGGACACCAGTTACCTTGGACTTAGGGCCCACCCTAATCTAGTATGACCTCATCTTAACTTAGTTTCATTGGCAAAGACCATATTTCTATATGAGGTCACCATCAGAGACACCTCTCTTTCCCCAGTGGACCTTCCTCTAAAGCACACCCTCATTTCCAGTTACTCTGTAGATCAGCACTCTGTTTATTTACTTCAAAGCACTTACCGCAATCTATATTCATCTCGTCTTTATCTTTCCCAGTTTATCATCTGTCTTTCATTACCATTTCAGCATCCAACCCGGTACCTGGTACATGGGAGCTGATCGATGAGTATTTGCTGAATGAAGAAATACATTCGTGTTTGTGTGTGTGACACCCATCTGTTACAATTCCCAGAGAACCTGCCCCTGGCTCTCTACATAGTCCTTGAAAGTGTTTATTGAAATCAATTAGCTAATAAATTCTATCAATTTCCTCCATGCCACAATTTATAGTCAAACAAAGAATTCTCCTGAACAGCCTTTGTAAGACAACAACAATGGCTCCAGTGCTGCCACCGGGGTTCCAAACATTTATTAAGAATTCTGTATTGGGGCACCCGGGTGTCTCAGTTGGTTGAGCGCTCGACTCCTGATTTCGACTCAGGCTGTGATCTCATGGTTCATGGGATTGAGCCCCGTGTGGGGCTCTGTGCTGAGTGTGGAACCTCCTTAGAATTCTCTCTCTCTCCTTCTCTCTCTCTGCTCCTCCCCTGTTCTCTCTCTCTCCCTCTCAAAATAAATGAGCATTTTAAAAAAAGAATTCTGGGGGGTGCCTGGGTGGTTCAGTTGGTTAGGAATCCAACTTTGGCTCAGGTCATGATCTCAAGGTTCGTGAGTCTGAACCCCATGTTGGGCTCTGTGTGGACAGCTCCGAGCCTGGAGCCTGCTTCAGATTCTGTGTCTCCCTCTCTCTCTGCCCTCCCCAACTCGGGCTCTGTCTCTCTCTCAAAGATAAATGAACATTAGAAAATTCAAAATAAAAGAATTCTGTATCTGGCGTAGGGCAGTCCTAGACTCCTCAAACTTCCCGTGATCAGATACTGTGTAAGTGAACCCACGTGCAAAGTGGGACTGGATTCGCCACGACGAAGACCTAAGACCTTCTTCAAGGTCATGTTATGAATAGGCCTGGGTTACAGAAAATTTCACGTGTGTCCACAAAGCATTTGAGAGTTGTGGAGTGCTCGACGTTATCATCAAGGGTCAAGCGTACAGAAACGTGTTGCCCACAGAGGCACATCCTGCTCCCTCATCACCACAACACGTACCATTAAAGGGGTTTTCAAGGAATGGTAATTTGCGGTATGTCTACTTGAAGCAATTTTGTATTTATTTATTCGACTGAATTATTTATGTTCCTCATAATGAAATGCAACTCGACCCGGCATTGGTTCTCTCACGTCTTCTCTTGCTTTCATTTGGTTTGTTGCCTATGACTATTTTTATGCAAATGAGGTTATGATGACATTAAACATTTTCTCCTGATTTTCCAAGAACAAATATGTTCTCTCCATATGCCACAGTCTTCTTTTGCCTGCATCCATCCTCAAAGCTCTGTCGGCTGATCAGAATTTTTTCTAAATTAACTCCAAGGACATTCCATCTGTAATACTGATGAGCCTGTCTCCCTCTGCAGTGTGCACAGAGCACTCCCATTAATACCTGAATTTAGCCCATTTCGCCCATTCCGCCAGAAGCCTCATGCATCCCCCCCCACCCAGCTCTCACAGCGCTGTAAATCTCACCTTGTTACAGAGCACCGTGGCACTTCCCCGGCTGCCACTTGGGGGGACGTTTACTCACAGAACGAAAACAGCCAAGAACTCCACACATTTAAAAAAAAAAAAAAAAAAAGGCCTGATGATTGCAGAGACATTTGCCTCTATTGATTATATCCAGGGCTGAGAAACAAGGGTTTTCAGGAGAGAATTTCACATAACTAGCCACTAGACAAATCGGGGCGGAATTCGGCAGGCTGCATACACCGGGCTCGTGTAGGCTGGCTTGGGCTTTCTCATGTGGGGTGTGTGTGTGTGTGTGTGTGTGAGAGAGAGAGAGAGAGAGGGAATTTGTTTCAACTCAGGTGCACTGCTACGGTGAGAGGAGTAGGTCTGGGCAGGCAGGAGAATCCCCTAGAAGGACACAGGTTGCAGACTGCCAGAGTCCCCAGGTACAGGCATTGTGGGAATTTCTGAATATTACTAGAGGTGAGCTGTTTGCCTATGGTTCAGACATGCCTGCAGTCCTGACATACAGCATCAAAGGGCTGCAGAAGCAAGGACAACCACGACTGTAAATCCCAACGCTGGTTTGACGTAAGGTTATAAATCAAGAATTCCATTTCCCATGGTCACATCTACATCTGGGGAACATGCATTTGGTACTCAATAACCCTGGCCGTTGTAAACACGCCACAGAGCGGATGCATTTGCATAGACAGGACGAGGTTCACGTTGGGTTTCTCTCTGCAGATTTCAAGTTCCCCGTGCAAGCAACTGGAACTGGTCCAGGAAGCTCTCTGGAACCGAAATGGAAGGGAATCTTTCCCGCAACCTCGCTTTAATGCATTTAGATGAGAATCCTCTCAGGTTCAAAAGAAAGATTAAATTAACTTTGCCAATTCATAAATTTTTGGGCAGCCAGGCTGGCACTGCCTCGAGAAGTGGAGTCCTTTCTTAAAAATTAGCTAAATCTTTGACCCCCGTGCTTACGATGCCCTTGGTAGCACAAACAGCATCTCAGCTGTGAATCTGTCTCTACGTTTGAAACACTCTGGAGGGTTCTCCACCGTTTCACGGGGGTATAATAAAGTACAAAAAGGAAGATCATTCAAAATGAGGTTGATTTCTTTTTTTTTTTTTTAATACTTAGTGTTTATTTATTTTTGAGAGAGAGACAGAGCGTGAGCAGGGGAGGGGCAGAGAAAGAAGGAGACACAGAATCCAAAGCAAGCTCCAGGCTCTGAGCTGTCGGCACAGAGCCCGATGCGGGGCTTGAACTCATGAACAGCGAGATCATGACCTGAGCGGAAGTCAGACACTTAACTGACTGTGCCACCCAGATGCCCCAAAATGAGGTTGATTTCTATTCAGTTTCATTTATCAAATGGATGCTCTGGAGGACATGGGATGGGAGGGAACAGGGGTAGGAGGGAAGGTAAACCAATAACGAAGGATGAGAACTTCCCCAAGCGTGCAAAGTCCTGCCCTGCCCTGCCCTGCCCTGCCCCTCGTTTTCTCTTCCACCAACTTTCTCCCATCTCAGAAAATGGTGGGGTCCCAAGACGCTCAAAGTTTTAAAAATAAGAATCACGCAGGTGAAATCATACAGGTGAATCAGCTTGTGAGGATGAAGATTTATAGCTCCCCATTCTAGGGGGCTAACTGGGAGGCGAATCTAACTAGCAGGGCCAAAAACTTGACACGGTTTTTTTTTTAATTAATTTATTTTGAGAGAGAGAGAGAGAGAGAGAGAGAGAGAGTGCAAGCAGTGGAGGGGCAGAGAGAGAGGGAGAGAATCCCCAGCAAGCTCCCGAGGTCACCGCAGAGCCCGATGCGGGGCTCGATCCCACAAAACTATGAGATCATGACCTGAGCCGAAATCGAGAGTCAGACGCTTAACGGACTGAGCTGCTCAGGCACCCCAAGACTTCACAGTTTTAACCCGCAGCCCTGGCAAGTCAAATGCAAGGGCCACCCTTCCAGAAACATGATAAGCCTGCTGAGTATCAATCTGATGAGATACTGGGGTAAGTGGGAAGCTTCAACAAAAACCACAGAAAACAATACTGATGCTTGGCCTCACTCCCCGAGATTGTGAGTCGATCGCTGTCGGGGAGAGTATCGGCATCCCAATGGGGAAAGTTCCCCAGGTGATTTCAATGCCTGGTCAAGACCGAGAACTGCCATGTTGGGAGAATCCATGCCTTTAGACAAGCAGGGATGTGAGCCCTAGAGCTTCCACTTTTCACACTTTTACCCAAAGAACATTCCAGAAGACCCCTGTCTGAATAATCACATTTATTCCAAGATTCCACGGTTGCAAAAAAAGGCAGGAAATAATGATGAAAATTGGGCCATCTGCCTCTTGACTGTAACGGTCGGGGATTTTAAGGCAGGAGCATCTGACTGAGGCAACAAAGGGTTCTCTTTGTGCTGTGCGGACCCCAGACCAGCCTGAAAGATGAGGCAGAACCTCCTTTGCCCTCCCCGCAGCTGCCCCAGGCCAACGGCCAGCCTCAGAGGCCGGGTCAGGCTCCACATTGGAGCGGCTGCACAGAAAGTCTCAAAACTCAAAACTTCACTGAGAACACGAGGCCACAGCGGAACAACATCCAATCTCTTAAAACTCTCTTACCCTCTCAGAGGTTCTCCATGTAAGGAATTAATTCATCGAGAGTGGCCAAGACTTCAGACCAAGGACTCCGTTGAGCCCAGCAACCTACTTCTTTTGCAAGCTCCGAAGAACTTCCTTTGAGAACCATTCTGGGCTTTTCAACATTCAGCCCTTCACACGGAAAAAAAAAAATATTTTAACATGTGGTGAAAGAAATCATTTCAATTTTTGCAAAGGTAAAGAACACAGATTACAACTGATCCTTGAACTGTCTGAATTGGACTCAAGCAGGGTTTGAATTGCGTGAATGCCTCATTCGCGGATTTTTGGCAGAACAGTCCCGTAAATGTGTTTTCTCTTCTTGATGGTTTTCTTAATCGCATCTCCTTTTAGCTCTAGTTTACTTTATGGTAGGAAGGCAACGTATAATGCATGTGACATATACAATATGTGTTAATCAACCGTTTCTGTTACGAGTTAGGCTTCTGGTCGGCAGTAGGTTATTCGTAGTTAAGATTTTAGGGAGCCAAATGTTATAGGCAGATTGTCGCCTCCTAACCCCCACGTCATTCAAGGGCTGACTGTAAACTGTCTTTTTTAGTCAGATTGCTGTCGATGATGGCAAAGCAGGGGCAGGCGGCGGCTGATAGCATCCCGCCACCTTCTGCTATGCGTCCTATGCCCTCAGAACACCCAACTGACCTTCCTTCATACGGAGGCTATGGTAGATCCCAAAGCTGGGCCTTCTGAGTCAGCTGGGAAGATCCTGGGGAAGTCCTTCCCAGGAGTTCATCCCAGTCTGGCATCTGTCTCAGGCTGGGTCCCCTGGATTTTTGTGCCGACTTGACGACGAGAAAATACTCGTTACGCTAGATTTGAGTTTTCCAAATTAGAGACATACAGCTGTGCCCTACTCTTCAGGTAGATATTTTCCTAACGATTCTGTCATTACACGCAAGGTGTCTTAAGGATAAGGGGTATGTACGATGAAGGATCTTTAAGATGTAACGACAGCTAATATTTATGGATCAGGTATCATTCGTATACGAGAAAAGGCTCAGACGGTGGCCTGGTAGATCAGTCTATGGAGCTCCCAAGAAATAATCGATTTACTCCCCACAACAATTCCATGAAGTAAACACCATCACATCACCACCTTACATATGAGGAAACTGAGGCACTGAAAGGTTCAATAACTTGCCCACAGGCACAGAGCTAGGAAGAGGCAAAGCTAGGCTTGGAACTCAGACAGATTTCCAAGTCCATGCTCTTGACCTCTATAAAAACTCTCGGATCTAGGTTTTGAAGTGATGTAGACACGCTCTTCAGACCCAAGGAACCCACAAAAGTGGGATCGACGTTCACCCACAAATACTTTGGGAATGATGGGACATTAAACCAAGGGCACCGCGCCGTTTGCATATTCCCATCACTGTGGGTGAGGACCAGTTCTAGCCAAAGAAGTTCCTTCCTCTAGAGGAAATCAACTCTATGGTAAGACACTCCCTAAACTTATAAATATCGCACTCTTCATTTTTTCTGAGTTTTGCCCCCCAAAATACTGTATCCCTTAAAGAGAGTTTCAATTATACCACACCACATACGAGGGGGCCTTATGTGCACCACTTAATCAAATTCAAAATGCAGTTTTGTGGTGGAGGAATTTTGTTACAGTTGGAAGGGGTAAAAGGGACGAAGAGAAGCAAACGAAGGAAGTAGACGCACGCGGACACACACACACACACACACACACACACACACACGCACACCTCTCCAAAGAAACTGTCCTGTTCCTCGGACTCAGAATCTCTCTTCCTTCTGACGGTGCCAGCGTGGACTAGAAGGTTCAGGGCACGGCCTGAAGAGGAACCTTGGTGTGCGGGCAAGTGCACAGGCCTCGAAGATGCACACAGAGCTGCGTGTGACTCCAGGCTCCAGCACTTACGGGCTGTGCGACCTCGGGCAGGTTGCTCAACCTCTCCTAACCTCCTTCAACTCATTTATAAAACAGAGAGGGGAACAGCTCCTTCAGAGAGCAGTTAAATTTAAACAAGATCAATAAAACATGCAGCACAGTGACAAAACATAAAAGGCAGTCAATAAAAGGGAATAATTATCGTGGTTAGTGATTCAGAGACACTCCTAAGCATGCACCGATTTATAACGTCGACCAGCAAGTATTTATGGGACAGTTACCCTCTGTGCCCACATCTGTGAAAGACAAAGTGTAACACAGGACTCTTGACCTTCTTTAAGGTGCGTTCGCTCTACTAGAAAACCAACCTACGAGACACGGGATATTGATCATTGGAGAAACGATTTGGAAAAAAAAAAAAAAAAAGCCCAGTCACCGATTCAATAATCAGATGCTTCGTTTTCACAGGGGGCAGAGAACTCGAGTCGGGTAATTATAACACCGTCACGTGCATACACACACAGACTCTGCCCCCAATAATACCCACTGGACTCGGATGCTTCTCAAATCTCCATGGTCAGCCCGGATGTCATTCCTGACCTCCATACCCACACGTGCAGCTGTCCTCTGGATATGACACGAAGACGGTCCACAGACATCCCACGGCCAGGTGTGTCCAATGCGGGGACATCGTTGGAATGTAACCGGTTAGAATTTGTGGCAATAAAGGAAAGAGGGGGCTTTCTAAGTGAAGCAAAATGAATTCCAAAGAAACCTGGCATGTGGATTTATAAGCAGGAGGCCAAAGGAGAAATTGAAGATAACAGCAGTAGAAACTGCCCATAAATTACCGACACGATCTGGGAGGAGGAGGCCAGCCATAAAAAGTGTGCAAGGATCTCAGCGGTGGCTTTCGTAAGCACAGACGGATTTCTGTGCTGCTGGGTGGTACCTCCCCCCTATTAGCAGATAATCAGGCAAGCAGATCCTTAATACGCCACATGCTACGATACAGAACGGGAGATCTCCGCAAGGGACAGGAGTGGGGTTTTTAAAGCCTTAGCTGGCTTCTGGTGTCACCAAATGTCACCGCCTCGCGCGCACACACGTTGTCACGTGATGAACAAAGCCGGCACATTCGTCTCGTGGTTGCCTCGAGAAACCCCCCCCCCCCGAAGGGAAAACGCGGACAAACAAAACTACCGTCTTTGATGCAAAACACGAGCCTTTGCAGGGCTCTCTCACGGTTAACGAAATCACTTCACGCGGTCTCCCAAGCTAGAAACTTCTGACTGTGCCCACTTCATCCATATCCAATTAATGGCCTCATCTGACCGATTCCCAGAAAGTTTTTCTCGAATCTGCCCGCCCGCGCCATCCCTGCCTAGTTCTTGGTTTGCTACAGAGAAACCATTTCCATAAAAATAGTATGATAATAATAAAACTCTATTATTAGAGGGACAATATCCTCCCCATTGGATAAGGCCTAGCACTCGGTTGGCACTCCACAAATGGGTGGATGGAGAAAAGACTAAATATATTCAGCCAACCTGCTACCAGCCCCCATCTGCTGCAACCTATCCTACGCATTCCTGCCAGAGTTAATCATTATCAAATAAAAAAAAAAGGGATTGTACCAAGAGTACCATCTTGCCTCACGCCCTTCGTCGGCATCCACTGACCATGATAAAGTCCCTGCTGGAACCCAGGCTGGCACATAAGTGCCACAATCTGGCCACCTGCCTCCCCTCCCACTTCTCTTTCCGCAATTCACTCTCGAAACTCTGTTCCAGCCCAAAGCGGATGTGCTGTTCCCCGCACCAAGAACTTGCCCAGTCCTCTGGCCCAGGCTGTTTTCTCTTAAATGCCCTGCCTTCTCTTTGGAGGAAAAACTCCCCTCTGGCCAGTATGACCAAGGCTACCTTTGCACTGCTCTCTGACTCCTGTGAACATCCATCTGCCTCCCCACGCTCTTGGATTTCCGAGAGAGCCTGGCTCCTCTCCGTGCTGCCAGCACAGTGCCCGGCAGATTGACTGGAGACTTCCATCAAAAGCCATTTTGGGGGCGCCTGGGTGGCTCCGTCAGTTAAGCATCTGACTTCAGCTCAGGTCATGATCTCGCGGTTCATGAGTTCGAGCCCGCATTGGGCTCTGTGCTGACAGCTCGGAGCCTGGAGCCTGCTTTGGATTCTGTGTCTCCGCCTCTCTCGGCCCCTCCCCCACTCATGCTACTGTCTCTCTCTCTCGCTCAGAAATAAACATTAAAAATTGTTTAAAAAGCATTTTTAATAGCTTTTTTGAAAGAAGAAAGAAAAAAAAAAACCATGAGGCCAAAGGAACAGTGTACAACTTAGAAAAGAAGCCCACATATATGAAACATACAAACTGCATTAAACATAGCACCTCCAAACAAGAGTGATTTACAAGTTTTTTGGCAAAAGCTGCTTTGAAAAGAAACGGACAGCCATTTTGCACAAAAGATACATACCTGGTACCATATTCTCAAATAAACCCTAGGTGGATAAAAGAGCTAAACAGAAGAGTCACGGAAAAGCAACATGAACAGAATAGAATATTTATTAAGTGTTTCCGAGGGATGGTATCTTTCTCGGCTTCAAAGCAGTGAAGAAATGAAATTGGCAAGATTGACAGTTTGGGATTCGTACAGATTTAAACTATCTGTCCGGTGGAAGAAAGAAAAAAAACCACACAGAATTGAAACGAAACGGAAAACAACATTTTGGAAGCCATTTGCGTGCAACAGAAACAAATGGTTAATCCCACCACTATCTAAAACTTCCTTCACATTTATGAGAAAAACAAATTTCTTAAACATGGCATGAGAATAAAACAGTAAGAATTAAAGCAACATAAGCTTCTGTACAAAATTTCAGTTGAAACCAGCTGATTTAAATCCCCCACACTTGGGAGGACTTCACAAAAAGGATCTTGCCCATCAGGGGATACTTTCTCCTGGGCTCGGACTGCATGGGAGGAAGGAAACTACCCCGGCCCCAGACACCTGCCTCCCCTCCACTGACCATGATAAAGTCCCCGCTGGAACCCAGGCGGGCACTTAAGTCCCTCACAATCTGGCCACCTGCCTCCCCTCCAATTTCTCTTTCCGCAGTTCACTCTCGAAGCTCTGTTCCAGCCCAAAGTGGATGTGCTGTTCCCCACACCCTCAAATCCAAGAACTTGCCCAGTCCTCTGGCCCAGGCTGTCTTCTCTTAAATGCCCTGCGGCACCCCCAGGGCTCAGATGTCAGAGCTTCTACAGGTAAATCCTTTGCCGCTCTTGGATGGCAACGGTTAATCCACAATTTAGCAAAGGTTAAGTTGGTAACTTTTGCCGTGGAACCCAGAATTTATTTGCAGTGGTACCTCTGGTTTCCCTGTAGGGCCCATGAGCAATCCCTCAAGTTCATCCCCCATTCCACCTTCCAATTCGGCTTCCAGATAGCTGCCAGAACAATCTAAAAAAAGGCAAATGTGGTCACGTCACCGAACCTCTCTCTTCCTTTCTTCTCCCATACTTTCGCCCTGCCTAGCCTGCGCTCAATGTTTTCCTGGTGTAGATTACACTGAATGCTTCGTTAAACTTTCATTTTATGAAAATCAAACCTATACAGTCCCGTCTCCTTTCTGTAATCTCCATGTACCTAAACAACAATGATGACACTACTATTTCTTCATGTTTAAATTTTATATCTTTTCAATTGATTTTCTGTTTCTGCGGATGGAGACTGAATGGCCTGATACACCCCACGCCTCCACACACATTTTGCCCCCCTCCTTCTCCTAACACAGCTATACCATAATTTGCGGGTAAGTAAATATCCAGTGTTTACATTTGCGTGACTACATTGTCCCCAGCTGAGCCAGAGTGTATATGCAATTAAAGTTCCTTTCTTAAGACACTCTTGCTCCCCCCGCCGCATGGCTAACAACTGCTTTGCTTTGTCAGAAGTTTGGTTTTTTTTGCCTTCTGTTTCTATCACTAATTCAGTCCCAAACTTTTGAAAAGAATGGTTAAAAAAAAATCTTGCGAAGACAAGAAATACAAAAATAAACACGTGGGACTACATCAAACTAAAAAGCTTCTGCTCAGCAAAAACCAAAACAAAACAAAGCAAAACACCACCCACAAAATGAAAAGGCAGCCTATTAAATGGGAGAAGATATTTGCAAATCATATATCTGAGAAGGGATTAATATTGAAATGTACTACAACTCAATAGCACAAAAACCCATAAACGATCCAATCAGAAAATGGGCAGAAAAGCTGAACAGACATTGTTCCCAAGAAGGCATACAGGGGGCCGAAAGGCACATGGAAAGATGCTCCCCATCACTCATCATAAAGGAAATGCAAATCCAAACCGCAAGATAATACCTCACACGTGGCTAATATCAAAAAGACAAGAATAAGTTTTGGCAAGAATGTGGAGAAAAGGGAATCCCTATGCACCGTTGGCAGGAACGTAAATTGGTGGAAAAGAGCACGGAGGTTCCTCAAAAAAATAAAGAATAGAACTACCATAAGACCCAGCAAATCCACTTTTGGATATTTATCCGAAAAAAGAAATGAAAACACGAATTCAAAAAGATGCCTTCACCTCCATGTTCCCTGCAGTATTATTTACAGAAGTCAAGATACAGAAGCACTGTAAGCATCCATCAGTGGATGAATGGATAAAGAAAATGTCTCTCTCTCTCTCTCTCTCACACACACACACACACACACACGACTACTATTCAGCCATGAAAAAGAATGAAATCTTGCCATTTGTGACAACATGGGTGGACCTGGAGGGCACATTAGGCTAAGTGAAATAATTTGGAGGAAGACAAGCACTGGGTGATTTCACATATATGTGGAATCTGAAAACAAGCTCATCGACAGAAGAGCCTGGTAGTTGCCAGAGGCAGGGGGGTGGGTGAAAGGAGTCAAAAGGAAGAAACTGCCAGTAATAAAGTAAGTCCTGGGGATGTAATGTACGGCGTGGTGACTACAGTTAGTAATAGTGTATTCACAACCTGTTACCGATGTGCAGACGTTAACTACATTGGTCAGACTTGCCGCGGTCTATTCACAATGTACACACGCGTCATTATGCTGCACACCTGAAACTAATATAATGTATGTCAATTGCCTCAACAACAATAGCAATAATAATAATTATTATTATTCTTCTTAATGTAGTCAAAAACATTAGGTAATCAAATAATTCTGTCCCCTGGCCTCCCTTGGAGACATACCTCCTACAGCCCTCCATCCTCCTGTTCCGACGTGGAACGCCTGCTCTCTTGGCCGGCTACACAGCTGTCACCCTGAAATGTGACTCTGGAACATTCCTTCATCGGCTTCCCGGGATCTGCCTTTAGTACCCTCCTGTCTCTTCAATACTATCACCACTCTCTTTCTCACTTTACTCCCTTGTTTTACTGGAGCATATCCTTGAGAAGCTTGCTGAAAACAGATGCAGGGAAGGGGGCAATTGCGGAGACGCTACAGAAATGCAATACATTTACTCTGGGCTCCCTCTTGGCACAAAGAATTCAACGGAATTTGAGGTCGAAAGCAGTGTTTTCAACTCCTCTCCTAGAGTTCAGCGTTGCTACTGTGCAATCCAATACCAACGATTTATTTGATCCACATTTGCTCTTTGAAAGCTTTTAGGACTCTCTCCTCCTCCAAGCTGTTCTGAAATTTTACATTTACATATTTTTTTAATTTGAAGATCTCACTGGCTTTATTAAATGATTCATTCATGAATCAGGCAGCATCCCAGCTAGAAAACAGAGGGGTGATCTAAGAAGTTGTGCAAAAACATTCACATGCCATGATGTGGGTTTAATTTTTCTTTTCAGTGATTCCACAGACATGGGGCGGGACCTTCTAACCTGAAAGCTTATGAACTACAGTCCTGGAAAATTATGCTACATCATTAATCTGACCATTTTCTTCTGTTTTTTTTAATGTTTATGTTTGAGAGAGAGAGAGAGAGAGAGAGGGAGAGAAGAGCATGAGTGGGGGGAAGGGCAGAGAGAGAGGGAGACACAGAATTCCAAGCAGGCTCCAGGCTCTGAGCTGTCAGCATGGGGCCTGATGCGGGGGGCTCGAACTCATGAACTGTGAGATCATGACCTGAGCTGAAGTCAGATGCTTCACTGACTGAGCCACCCAGGTATCCTTAATCTGACCATTGTCTTCTGTTTTCTCTGTTCTCTTTCCAATATTCCTATTATTTAATGTCTAACCGGCTGGTCTGCCAGAAGTTTCTCTCAATGCTCTCTTCCACTCTTTTAGTGAATTATTTATTTCCACCTCATTTTTAACTTCCCAGGCTTCTCTGTTATTCTCCAATTATTACTTTACCATAGCACTAGGTCTTGTTCCGTGAATAAAACAAGACATTCCATGATTTGAGCCACCAATTCGAGTTTTCCAGTTTATAGTCTCTTCCTCTTCCAGATGCCTTTTCTATTGTTGTTGCTGTTGTTAAGGCCTTTTGTAATGGAGACTCTCCAGAGACGTCCAGGGATCCTGGCTCTCCTTTCTTATTTCAGACTAAGACAGCTATGTGTAGACAAATGGAGCTTTACAACAGGCACGCCTTACTACTAAGTGAGCTGAACTCTGGGGCGCCTGGGTGGCTCAGTCGGTTCAAGTGCCTTACGTCAGGTCAGCTCATGATCTCACGGTTCCTGGGTTCGAGCCCCATATCGGGCTCTGTGCTGACAGCTCAGAGCCTGGAGCCTGCTTCACATTCTGTGTCTCTCTCTCTCTCTCTCTCTCTCTCTCTGCCCCTCCCCTGCTTGTGCTCTGTGTCTCTCTTTCTCAAAAATAAATAAACATTAAATATTTTTTTTTAAAAATTGAGCTGAACTCAGAAACTTGGGGAGGGGAGCCAACTATCATATCAGTCAGCCTGTTTCTTAGCCTGGTTTCCTGAGAATAGATGCTTCAAACTGTACTCATTTACAGGGGTGTGAAAGTCTGCGGGGGGCAATTAATGATGCTGAGGGTGTCCCTAAATGGTACGTGGCCCTATCCTCTGTCCTAGCCTATATCTTATGAGTTCAAGCCCAGAGTTCACCTTTTCTGGAGAGTAGATCTCCCATATTCTTCCAGGCAGGGAAGGGCAGAACCTGGCTGTGTGGTGTGGGGGAAAGAATCTGGGGATACAGCTTCAATCCCCGTTTTCCAATCTACCTCCCAGCCATCAGAAGTACCCAGGGCCTCCAAAGCCTGAGTCTCTGGGGTTCTGAGATGTGACTGGGCTGCATTCTTCACCTCTTCCCACCCCACCGCACCATATGCAGGAGGTGGGGTCCCAGCCTCATCCAGTTTTCTGTCAGTGACCACTCACCCCTCCTCTTTCGATCTTCCAAAATTGTGTAGGTGTTTCTTCCTTGACGTCATCCCTTAACGTGCTCTGTTGTCCCTTGTAGATTACCATCCTCTCCAGTTCTTTCCGATCATCTTAGTAAATAAAGTTCCAGGAGGGGCCAGATGCAGGTCATATGTTCAAAACACCATGCTAAGTTAACAGAGCGCGACTGAGCTACGCGTCCCCCCCCCCCCCCGAGCTCGCCATGTTTTTCTTTGTGCCCCCAACTCTGCTGTTGTTCCGGTGCCTGGTCCATCCGTATCTTTCTCCCTTTGACCCTTCATGGGGTGAAAGGGTTGAGATGAAGTTCAGGCATCACGCTGTGTACGTCACTGGCTTGACACACACCACACAGACCACAATGTGCCAAATCAATCTGCCTACAAGTTTGCCTCCATCCCCAGAGAAGAAGTAAGTCGGCAAGGACTGTGTCTTTGCCGATATTCCGTCTCTAATATGGGGAAAACCATCTGGCACATAATAGGTGCTCACTAATACCTGTTCAACTGACCCACTTCCAGCAAGCTCCACGTTGGAAACATTTTCATTTCCAAAGGAGTGAAAAAAAAAAAACAAACCCACATTGCTCTGTTTATTTGCCAACATCCAAATAAGAAAGGCTAATCAGAGAGCACCAGGAAATGAAAACAGCCAGATGTGTTTGAGAGCAAAAGTCCAGGAACACAAAATAGCTTCCAACAGGGGTGATGTATGTTTTCTTAGCGATTCAAAATGAATATATGTTTATTAGGCAGAGAGAGAGAGATTTAACAGGTTTCTCGGCTAATGCTGCAATTTTAAATCCATTTAAGATAATTTTCTTTATCTTGAATCTATTTCTCTCAGTAACCAGGATACTTAACTGATTTGTACAAAATCCATTTGAAAAAGGAATAATCTACTCTAAGCAAGGACACACTCTAAATGGGAAAAAGGAGACACTACAAATCTAACAGAAAACAAAGAACCCGTTAAGCCAACGTGGACGCCTGCCTAGAAAATAGGTTTTCCTCCAGCATCTTGATTCTATGACCAACCCCTCTTCTCCATTTCCCAAGGAGAAAACAAATGATTCCTGAATCTGAGCCCGCAGAACAAAGGCCTTTCAAGAGACAATCAAGATGCAAACCACTTGTTTAAAAGGTAAGACTCAATCAAACAGTAGAAGTTGAAACAATCATGGAACATACTTTCTCACCCATCAGCTTGGCAAAGCGTCTTTGAAAGGCGAGTACCCAGTCTGGGAAGGGACGGGTACTATTCCAACTGGAGTGAGGATTGCCATAAACTTTCTAGAGGACAAGATCCCAAAATGTATCACCAGTCTCCAAACGTAGTCCTATGATATGCTACAAGGATTATACTTTTAAGAAGTGTGGATTGAGAAAATAAATACCAAATCACGACACATAAAGATTTGAGTGCGTAGACATCCATCAAATTGTTATTTATGAAACTGGTATTTATGGAAAACTGACAATAAGCCAAATTTCCGAAAATGGAAATAACGATGATCATAATGAAGCATAATTAATAACATCAGAGAGTGCTCATGAAATAATATTGAGTGAAAAAAGGACACAAACAATATATCACATAATCATAAATCTGTATAGAAGGCGGACTCAAAGGCAATATACTAACATTTGACAAATTGCAGTCTCTAGGTAGAAATCATGGCGATTTTTGTTTTTTACTTAAAACTGAAGGTTTTGAGGTTGAGGACCTTCCTATACGTTTCTCGGTTCCTTTTATAAAAATTTAAATACTTTATTGGGGGCACCCGGGTGGCTCAGTTGGTTAAGCATCTGACTTCAACTCAGGTCACGATCTTGAGGTTCACGAGATCATCGGGCCCTCTGCTGTCAGCGCGGAGCTCGCTTTGGATCCTCTGTCCCCCGCCCCCACCCCCTCCCACCTGTCCTCACTCTCTCTCTCTCAAAAATAAACATTAAAAAAAAAAAAACAAGTAAGCAAACAATAATTATAAATTATTTTTAAAAATGTAAATACTTTATTTAGATCATATTTCATGGTCAACAGTACTTGGTCTGTTGACTGTGAAGGAGACTGAGTGAGATCAAAGCTCCTCTGCTAGTTACAAACAACATGAGAACATGTCACAGACTCGGGTCTACACCCAACCCTGTGACGTGGCAAGTCGCTCTGAATGACCCAACCAGAACTTACTTGGTGGGACGATAATCCGGAATGGAACGATCCAGTGAAATTTTTTCACTGAGGTAGGAATTGTAGCCATACTTCTCATGGGGTCCCTTGGCTTTTTCTTCTTCGGCCGGGGAAAGGGTAGCGGGAAGGCCCCCTTTGCCCCGTCCACCATAACCTTCGATGAGCCCAAGGGATTTGGATAAGCCTAGAAAAAGGAGGGAAAAAGAATTATTTGAAAACCACCACATCAGGACACGTCACTCAAACTGAGCTATGGCTTTGATGGAAATTCTACCGTTACCTGTCACAGAGAAATTTACGTCCCCAATTTATCAATCCAGGACTGTGCCCTGAACGCATTCATATTGAGAGGAAGTTCAAGGCAACTGGGAGTTCTGGGGTTGAGTCTAATTCCCAAGAAGAAGCCTCTCCCTCCTTTGGGGAACAGACTGGATGGAGGTCTACAAAAGGGAAGAGATCATCTAAACTGGGAGCAACGCAGACCGAGAAGGACACACACAATGGGACAGAACTGAGGCTCAGCCAGGCCGGCTTTCCTTTCTCCGTGGGGCAATTACAAGCCTCCATATTCCACGAGATACGCGTACAACACGGAATGAGAACAGCCAGTAACAGGGAACGGCCAACCCCGCAGGTGTTTTTGCTTCATTTGAACAGAGAATGACACACAGATTGATTTCATCATGAGTTTAAAGTGTGTAACAACCTGACACAGTTCTTTACCTAATGGTTTTATTTAAATTTCATCTAAATGGCAAAAGGAAATACAGAATGTTTGAGAACAAATCATAGACAGAAAAACCCCATAAGGGTGATAACTGTGCCAAGCAGAGTAGGAGGCCTCTGTAACAAGCCTCACTGAGCAATTGGAAGTTCCCAGAATGGTGGCAGCTTTATACCTACTGTTCCATTATACGATAAACAGCTTGATGGGCAATTTCGAAATCCAAGAGTTACGGGAGGTTTTACTTCAGGCCTAGAAAACTTTTGTTGTTAAGGGCTCTCATTCCCTTTTGCCATTTCAAATATTCAAGCCACTCAGCATACACTCAGGCATGCTCGCGGGCATGCGTGCGCGCACACACACACACACACACACACACACACACCACTTTATCCGTAAGAATCCCATTGCTGCCTCTGGCAGGAAGAGCACAGAGGAGAGATGTCAACCGTGCCCTCAGCTTTCATGATGGGCGGCCCATAAAGCTGAGGAGGATTTGAACCTCCCAGGAAGGCATCCCCAGACCAGTCAAAGGCCAACAAATCTGCTCCGGTCACAGAACGGGGCTCCGTCGCGTAATGGCAAGACTTTCCTGCTTCTCTGAAAACAGAAATGTATTTTCTGTTGAGATCAAGATCAAAAAGCAGAGGTCGAGCAAGCATCTCAGACGTGGTCGCAGGTGAACATCATTTTTCTACCTGAGAATCCTTTCCACTGTCCGCTATGACCTCCAGGCACCCTGACATCTTTCCTGCCTGCCAACATCCCAACAGAGGGGCCATCAACAGAGAACGAGATCATTCCAACACTTCCCAAGGACTTCCCGATCTTTGAATTCTCATTCCACCCACCATCTGTGTGCCACTAACGTTCCAATAACCTCACCTTCACAATGTTCGAAAATCTCTAAGAATGCTTCCCAGGTCAAGTACGAACACCTGTGCTGGGTTTAAAACTCACTCATCGTAGAACATTCCTAGTAGGGACGTGAGGTGGCACAGCTACTTTGGAAACCGGTTGGGCAGTTCTTCAAAACGCTAAAGCATCGTTTGACCACGTGACCCAGCAATTCCTGGGTACGGACCGAAGAAAAATGGAAAGATCTGCCCACGCAAAAACTTGAACGGAAATGTTCATAGGGGCATTATTCCCCTATGTCTGTCCCCATGTCTATCGACTGATGCATGAACACCCAAAATGCAGAACCACACCATGAGATACTATTAAGCAATAAAAAAGGAAGGAAATAGCGATGCACACTACAACACGGATGAACTTTGAAAACATTATGCCAAGTAAACAACGCTGGTCAGGAACGACCTATGTAGGTATGATTCTGTTCATATGAAATGTACAGAACAGGCAAATCCCCAGAGACAGAAAGTAGGTAAGTATCTGTTTCAGGCTGAGGGCGTTGTGGTAGGCAACGGGGAGTGACTGCTAAGGTACGTGGGCTGTCTTTTTGGGTGGGGATGATGTTCTGGAGTTAGATTGTGGTGATATTTGTGTACCCTTAAGAATATACTAGAAGCCACAAAACTGTACCCCTTTAAGTGGATGAAGGATATGGTATGCGAAAAATATCTCAATAAAGCTGTAAGAGAAAACCCACTCTGTGATAGGCAATTCTGTTTCCAACAAGATGGAAGGCTAAAACAACATGAAAAGTCTTCTGTAATATACCTAGAAATGCCGAATAAAACCCTTTTAAGAATATTTTAGATGTGGGGCGCCTGGGTGGCTCTGTCGGTCAGGCATCCAACTTCAGCTCAGGTCATGATCTCACGATTCACGAGTTCGAGCCCCGCGTTGGGCTCTGTGCTGACAGCTCGGAACCTGGAGCCTGCTTCGGAGTCTGTGTCTCCCTCTCTCTCTGCCCCTCCCCCGCTCACACTCTGTCTCTGTCTCTCTCAAAAAGAAATAAAACGTGAAAACAAAATTTAAAGAATATTGTAGATGCATCACTGAGCTTGCAGGAAAGAAAAGCGAACTCCCGGAGGTAAGTCACAATCAGAGCTGAGGCTGTACCTGCTGAGATCGAGAGAAGGATGGACTGCTCACTAACTAAAGATGTCTTGTAGAGCTCTAACCCGCACGGGATATGAGACCTTTTGTACGCCTTAAACGTTTCATCATTTTTAACTATGGAGGTGCTGGGTTGAGTAGTGGACCCCTGAACTGTGAATATGACTTTATTTGGAAATAGGGACACTGCATGTGTCAACACACTAAGACCCCTGGTATCCTCAAGAGAAGAGAGATACGGAGGTACAGACACAGAGGGAAGAAGGCCATCTGACAAAAGATGCAGATATTGGAGGATGCAAATGTAAGCCACGGAATGTCAAGGATTGCTAGCAACTCCCAGAAGCTAGGAAGAAGCAAAGAAGGATTCAGAGGGCTGGCCAACACCTTGATATCAAACTTCTAGCCTCCAAGAGTATGAGAGAGAAAATTTCTGTGGTTTTTAGGCCACCGAGATTGCAGTCACTTGTTATAGCAACGTCACGAAACTAATGCAATGAATATCAAAAAACAACCGGGGACACCTGGGTGGTTCAGTCGGTTGAGCGTCCGACTTCAGCTCAGGTCACGATCTCGCGGTTCTTGAGTTTGAGCCCTGTGTCAGCTCTGTGCTGACAGCTCAGAGCCCGGAGCCTGCTTCGGATTCTGTGTCTCCCTCTCTCTCTCTCTGCTCCTTCCCCACTCACGCTCTGTTTGTCTCTCTCAAAAATAAATAAACATTAAAAAATATTTTTAAAAACTTGTAGGATAGTGCTAAAGCAATACTTGGAAAGAACTACATAACCTTAAATGCATATATTGGGGGGGGTAGACTGATAATTAATGTGGTAAGCATCTAACCTGAGGAGTTAGGAAAATAGAGGCAACCCAAAGAAAGCAATAATAAACAAAAGAACAGAAATAAATGACTGCACGCACACAAAAGAAAGACAGCAAGGAAGGAAGGAAAAAGTGGAAGGGAGGCATGGAGAGAGGAAAGGAGGGAAAGAGGAAGGAAGGCAGAAAGGGAAGAGGGGGAGAGAGTGGCAGAGGGAGGGGAAAGGGAAAAACTAAAAGAAAAGAAAAGGTGGGGAGAGTAACTTCAGCAAGACTAGATCAGGATAGATAATGGATGGATGGATCGATCGATTGATCAATCACTCAGTCAACTGAGAGATAGATAGATGGATAGATAGATAGATAGATAGACGGATGGATGGATGGATGGATGGACGGATAGATAGATAGATGCATAGATGGATGGATGGATAAACGGATGGATAGATAGATAGATAGATAGATAGAAGGCACATGTACCCTTCACAGAAGATTTATCTATTCATCACAGTAGACACAGAGCCTAGAGTCACTTTTAGGGGCCCAGGAAAATGTTTAAATTTCTTTTAAAATCAAAACAACATAGTCATAAAATAGAATTTCTGATACCATCTGTAATGGAGGAAGAAACTCACGAAGGCCAAAGCACCTAGAGCCCACAAAAGTCATTTTGTGGCCTTTATTCACTTGAGGTTAGATTCTTATCTATAAGTGACGGGGCCTAAAGCATAGAAAAGCAAAGTAACAAGACTAAGGCATAACTTACAAACTTCTCCTAGAAGGTGGATCGCACAAGGACAGACCCCAGTCACGAGCAGTAGGGGCAGCTACCATGGACAGAGGGGCATTTTCCGCGTGCTGGGCACTCTGCTAAGTGCTTTTACATGTACTGTACCACAATCTCTAGACAACTGCATGAGGAAGGTATTATTTAGATCTCTGTTTGACAAAGGAGGTCACTGAGTCTGAGAATGTAGGAACTTTGTCAAAGTTCCATAGTTGGTAATGGAAGGCAGACTGGGCTTCTGGATACAGTTAGAGATCCAAAGGAAGGCAAAACCCGGCCTCTGCGACAAAGAAGGAGACCAGTTCCAAGGCTCTTGCAGCAGCAGACAAGAGACGCCGGGGACCTCGTTTTACGGCAGTGGTGACAGCGATCAAAAGGAGAGGAAGGATTTGGGAGATATTTAAGAGATCCCATCACAGGGCAGGAGACAGCAAGTGTTAGCGCCGGAAAGCGTGGGAAGGAGTGAGTGAGCCCGGCTTCCGGTGCAGGAACCGGGCGGTAACACCACTCACAAAGATGAGCCCCGTACTGCGCTTGTGGTCTCTGGGGCACCCGAGGGACATCCAGATAGACTCAGATGTCCCGTGTGGAGCTGAAACATAGGACCAGGGAAGTTCAGGTGGCAGACAAACCCAAGATATGAACCTGGAAGCCGCCAGCATGATAGGACCCACAGCCGCGACAGAGGGCAGGGGGGGAAAGGCTGGGGGCAGCTATCAAGCAGCAAGAAGGAGAAAGACAGATGATGCTCAGGAACTTCACGATATCTAGAGGAGGAATTGCATCCTTCAAAACTTCTATCTTCACCACTCTATATGCTCCCTCACTGAAGGTACACTCCAAGTTCAAGACTTCAAGGAACCCAGACTTAATGGAATGGAGAAAGATCCCAGCGCGAACCACGTCGTTAAGCTGCTTGCTTGTGTCCATAGATCCATTCGACCACCCTCCCTCCACCTATTAATGATCACTGCTTTGACTTTAATATTTGCAATGGTTTTACATCCACTTCTGCATTAACCAGGCAAGGTTGGTGTTACCAGGATCCCTTGACAGGTGAAGAAATGGAATATCTGAAGGATTAATTATTTGACCTTCCAAAAGTAATGGAGCCTCCAACACACACACACGAATGTTCCATCCAGGAAATTCTTCGGGAAGAAACAACCCACCACGGGAAAGCATGATGGTGACAAAGTAATGGCAGGAACTCATTAAAAGGAATACCGTACAGCTATGAAAATGCACGGATAAATAGATGAATCTCAGACACTCAGTGAAAAGCAAGTGAAAAGCAAACATGAAAAATGCCTATGGGGGCTCCTGGGTGGCCACGTCAGTTGAGCGTCCGACAGCAGCTTGGGTCACTGGTCTCACGGTTCGTGAGTTTGAGCCCCCGCATCGGCTCTGCGCTCACAGAGAGGAGCCTGCTTCGGATCCTCTGTCTCCCTCTCTCTCTGCCCCTCCTAACCATGCTCTCTCTCTCTCTCAGAAGTAAATAAATGTTAGAAAAAATGAGAATTAAAAATAAATTTTAAAAACGCATAGAATTCCAAGGTTTCCAAAGCTAATCAAAACACAGTTCGAAGCTGTAAACTTATTTCGTGCAACTAGAAACAACCGCAAAAAAGAGACGGGGTCCTCACTGGGTAACGCACACAAAGGGCCTCAGAGGGCCTGGTAATCCCCCACTGGGAAGCGACATTACAGAATTATTACCTGACGTATACGTGATGTATATAACGGATGATGTCATGCATAATAAAAAAGATGATGAAGGGACTACTGACAAGAGAGGGTTTTTTTTCCTCCTTTTGCCCATTCACCCTGGATTTTCCCTTCTTCTCACTAGGCCACCAGCTCGGCCTTTCATGGCTTTTCCTGCCAGCACGGAGCCCAAGGGTCAAGGAGGGAGATGACTGGAATGGGGCACGACTGACCTTCAATCTAACCGAGCAGCTTCAATGGAAAACATCTGATTCTTCCTCTTACGTCATCCGGGTGGTTTGGTTAGCGCATCTTTTTCTTCCCCTGATGATAAAGCATTTCTTTTGTCCATTAAATGCCACCTCCGAGCTAAAATGCATCCCAGCTGTGTTTGCCCCGCATCGTACATGGCCAGCCTTTCCCAAACAGGCCGAAGGGCCAGGGAAGGAATTCATTTTTGAAATGGCATAGGAATTAAGACTAGGAATGCATGTTAATCCCACCAAGAACACAAAGGGAACGACACTTCCCGGTGAAGTCTTTTCTCCCCCCTTTCTGTGGCTTTATTTCTTCCATTGTGAAAGGCACCCACTTAGCAGCCTCAAAAAAGATCATTTTTCACGGTGCAGTGTGACAACTACGAATTATATATTTTGTGGTCCGTGCGCTCCCATTTTCCCCCCAATTTAATCTGCCAGAAAGGTTCAACAAAGCAGCAAAAATCTTCACTGGCATTTTCACGTGCCTACTTAGCAGGCCCCGGAACGCAGTGGCAAAGATAAATAAGAATTCAAGATCACCGACAAGGCTCGAGTCGGTCCTCACTTAGCCAGGAAAGGTGAGCACTGGAGCAAGGAGGGATGACTCCGTGCATCTGGGAACCTTCTCTTCTGAAAGTGCCTTTGCGATCTGGCCAGAAACAGTTACGGCCGCCGCCGACCACAGTGAGTTTTGTAGGCACGGAAGTTCCGATGAGCAAAGGGAAGAAGAAGAAAAGAGGGACAGAGGGGTGGGAATAGAGTCGCTGCCTGGCACTCGGCCTGGGAAGACTCATCATTCCCTCCTCCGGGCCCTGCCTTCTGAGTTATTTCAGCTGAAGTCTGCAGAGTCAAGCTAAAGATAAAGGGAGGAAGAGCCAGTTGAGGTCAACCATCCCCCAGCACTTCTACCAAATAATCTTCACGTTTCTCTCCAGATCCACCATCCACCCTCTTTCCCTGCTTCCTATCCCGGGAGACAGACCGACAGAGACAGCATCAGGGATTCCCCCGCCCTATGGCTTTGGGATGAAGTCCACCAACAGACACGATGGATGGAAAGAGAGAGAGGTTGGGGTACGTACTCCCCAGCTCCCTCCCGACGGGACAGTGGTTGGATAGAGGCTGCTTTCTCTATGCCGCTGTTGCTACAGGGCAGCCCTGTCCTAGGGTTACCCCCGGGGTTATAGCTAACCCTGTGTTCTGCGAACCGCTCCCTCCTCTCCCCCCGCTGCAGGGTTTGGCAGGCCAACAGCTTTCTCTTCTGTGGCGATCCCTAGGTGAGTCAGCATCCCTTGTCAATCTTGTGGATCTCTGAAACTTGGTAAATATTTTGCTAAACTCTCTTCAATCCCCTCTTCTGGGTGTGCCATCCGTTTGCTGCTGGGATACGGACAGATAGAGCCTCCCACCTATCCCCGGGGGGTGGCATCTCCCGCGGTGCCACATCTTGGCACTCCCCTGAAGGGCAGGGATGTAGTCACCCCAGTGCCTGACAACCGGGGAGGTCCTAAAAACTGTCGAGTATACGGATGAGTAGGGAAAGATCTGGAGATTCAACTCAGAGCCATTTGTGATAAAGTGAATAGTTGATGTCAAGAAAGAACATAACTACGTGTCCACGAGATAACATCTACTAAGAGAAGAACAATTAAAGCTACTTATTACAGGGGCGCCTGGGTGGCTCAGTCGGTTAAGCATCCGACTCCGGCTCAGGTCTTGATCTCGCGGTCCGTGGGTTCGAGCCCCGCGTTGAGCTCTGTGCTGACAGCTCAGAGTCTGGAGCCTGCTTCGGACTCTGTGTCCCCCGCTCTCTCTGCCCCTCCCCTGCTCACGCTCTCTTTCTCTCAAGAATAAATAAACATTAAAAAATTAAAAACAAAAAAAGAGAGTCCACGCTGATGAATGTCACAGGGAAGTCGAGCCTGAGAAAGGCCATTGGGTTGGCCGTGGAAAAGGCCCTGGTGCCCTTGAAGACTGGCACGTCCGGGAAGTAGGCACCTCCAGGGCAGAGAAGAAAGGGGGCAGGAGGCAATTTCCCTCCTCAGTCGGGACCCCTGAGCTGGAGCCATGTGGAGAGTCACGAGCCATGAGCTCCCGGTGTTTCGCATTCTAGCGATAACCCACTAGAATATATCATGTAAAAAGAATGATATTCATTAAAACGACAAATATGACCATACATCTGGAAATAGCTGTAACCAATAGGGAGAAAATTATAAAATTCTAATAAAGGGAATAAAACGAGACATATCTAACTTGGCAGAGAGATGTGCTTTTGAATTAGAAGGTGAGATGCCGTGAAGACATAAATTTCTCCCCTTTAATGTAGAGGGAACAGAAACTCCAAAATTACCCCAGCAGAACACAGAGGTAAGAAAACTTAGATTTTTTTTCTGTTTTAAGAAGAAAAGTGGGAGGGGTGGCCCTATCCAATATTAAGTTAGCAAATAAAAGCAGTAAGAATTCAAGTGGCAGGGTCACCAGGAGGAAATTCTACATATCCACTGGGAAGCGAGCCTGTAAATATTGGCTAGTCATCCCATCTTCCAAACATTAAGCCATAAAAATAACCCCGACTTTTGAAATTTGAGAAATTCCCTTCTAGTGCACTTGGGTCAACACCTAACTTGTGGATGACAGAGAAGCCCTGCCCATCTCGCACGGAGCCCGGGGATCCGGAGTTGCAGAGACCCGACGACCGCTCGGAAAAACTCAATCGCTCGGCCCACGTCCATCTTCGGTTAGGCCCAAGCCACAAAGGCTCCATGGTGGCAGCAAAAATAAAGAGCCACGGCTGTAAATCGAGTCCGAGCCGCCTTCCTACCTCTCCCCGTACGACGGAGGACATAATTTTCTCCAGGGTTACAGCTTAAACTCACGAGTTTACAGGTAACCAGCATTATTCTTCCAGAAGTAGGGATACGGCACTCACAACAGACACACAAACTCCAGGACGGATGGAGTCTGCAGCGAAATATGGTCTGGTGCCTTGTCAACTCGTAAAGCTCCCCAACATCCACGGCACGTGTGTGCCCGTTCACGCACACACACACGCCAGCCAACGGTGCCACGCGGCCCAGTTGGGTGAGCGCGTGCGAGGGGGGGGTCTCTGCAGAGGCTCGGCGCCTCCTGAAGGTCACGGAGCCTCAGGGAGCTCCTCTGCGATGCTACGGCATTTGGAAGTTGTAAACCTTACAATCGGGACGTTGCAGCCATAAACTTCACAGTAAGCAATAATTCCAGGCATATTCCCGGCCAACTTCTCAACAGGGACCACCCCTCAGAAATGCATGAAGAGGGGGCCACGGAGGGGCTTAAAACACGCGGAAAATCTCTAATAATTAAGACAGCGAGACAATGGAACAAGAAATGATAGGCCCATGAGTGGAATGGAAAAGCTAGCCTGGAAACATTGTCAAAAGAGAGAGAGAGGAGAGTACCATCTGGGACACAAATATTAGTGATAACTACTCAAACTGACAAATGTCCTTTAGATGCAAAGCACTATACTGTACTAAGCATTTCAATTATCAGTATACAATACTTATGTGAAACAAATATGCTAATCGTATCTGTGTTATATATTTATAGAAATTTTTTTTTTCTTTTTTTAAGTAGGCTTCACGTCCAGAATGGAGCCCAACGTGGGGCTTGAACTCACTACCATGCGATCAAGACATGAGCCGAGATCAAGAGTCGGACGCTGAACTGACTGAGCCACCCAGGCGCCCCATCGCATACGCATGTTATTTCTAATTCGTTACTCCAACGACTCTCGGGACTCACTCTTGCGTATCTCTTGACCCTGCTCCTCCTCTGCATCCCTGGATTCAAGCCCAAGTCCTCGAGTTATTGCAGTCAACTCCTAACCCAGTCCTCAGAGGGAGACTAAGCCAGGGTGTGAGGCACACCAAGCTGATCACTGCCTGCTTAAAATTCATCAGTGCGTTCCTGCTGCTACAGGAAAAATCCAAACTCTCCATGTAATATACAAAGCCGCTCATTAGCTGACTCCCTGCCCAGCCTCGTCCTCCACCCTTCCCCCTGCCTCATAGTTTCTTCTGAGCTATCCCACACTCTGCTGACGCCTCTAAAAAGTCACTGCCCCTCCGTGCCTCCGCCAATCATCCTCGCGACTCGACACAAACCTGCAGACCCTTTCTGAACACCGCCCTGGCCAGAGAGTCA
Organism: Lynx rufus; assembly: GCF_022079265.1. Lineage (NCBI taxonomy): Eukaryota > Metazoa > Chordata > Mammalia > Carnivora > Felidae > Lynx > Lynx rufus. The sequence continues at coordinate 14,084,447 of NW_025814842.1, read as the reverse complement.
GATGCCGCCTCTTGGTGGAAATCTCAACCAGAGCACGGCTCCTATCATATCATATATGCCCTTGACGGCTCAGTCACACTTCCTGGGAACAGGAAGACCTCTCTGTGTCTTACACACGCCCTGGCACATAGGAAGCGCTTCGTACATGTTGCACACGTGAACGAATAGCTGAGTGAGCCAAGCCACTGAACGCGTGAATAAGTGAACGAGTGCATTATGAGCTGCGCTGGCCAAATATATTACCACGTATGTTCCAGTGCTGACACAGACATCTCCTGGAGACGTGTCAGAAACTGGTAAGCCCTGCTTCACCAACTCCTATCAAATCATTATAAAATCCCCAGCTCATTTATTAGCGTGATGATCTTGACATTTGTTGACATCTGCATTATAATGATTTTGACATTTTCTGTCCCGTATCCTCAGTGCTTCTCAGACATGATGTCCGAAGGTTCTGTGAGTCTTGATATCTTGAACGAACTCACAGAGTTCAACCGTGTCAGCTGCTTCTTGGCAGAAGAGAACGGAATAAATCGTTCCTCTATCTAACGGCAAGAGTGCCCCCGGGATCCGACACAGAATCCTGAGTTGGAAGGAAGGAAAATTCAGCTGCTTCTCCACACCACCATCCAGCGCGGGACTTCCAGACAGATGGCCACCCAGTTTCTGCTATAGTCCTCTAGAAACAAAGAACTCTCACCGCCTTGCAGGGCAGGGCATTCCTGGTTTATCTGTCATGCAAATAAGTACGCTTTCTTGTTATTTTCAGATATTTCAAGACATTATCATGACCTGTCTTCGTATTCTCTTTTTTTCCAAGCTAAACATACCCACTCCTCAGTCATGTGATAGAACCATGGTTTCCAATTTTCCATGATGTCTTAGCCTGCTCAGGTCGCTATAACAAAATACCATACATCGAGAGGCTTAGACCACAGACATTTGTTTCTTAGATTTGGAGGCTGGGAAGTCCAAAAGTAAGGTGCTGGTTCTTTGGTTCTTGGTGAGGGCTCTCTTCTCAGCTTGCAGACAACCGCCTGACTGCTGTGTCCTCACGTAGCAGAACAAGAGCAAGCTCTGGTGTCTTCTTCTCCTCTTAAGGGTACCAGTGCCATCACGGGGACACCGCTCCCATAACCTCCTCTAAACCTAACTACCTCCCGAAGGCCTCACCTCCTAATACTATCACATTGAGGGTTGGGGCAGTAACATCTGAATTTGGCAGAAGGGGATACATACATCCACTCCATCACCCATGGTCGTCCGCCGTTGGATTCTATCCTAGAAGACAGAATGATGACTAATAGGTCTTTGGATGTGGCTCCCCCCGGGAGCCCAGAATACTAGAAGTACATTTTTGCCCATTAACCAAACTGTTCATGCAGCATTTGCAATTCCAAGAGATATGAATCATTGTTATGTGCTTGAAGTGCCTTTGGAACAAACTGTCCATAAATTTTCAAACTGCAGTTTTATACAAAATGACATATCGTACATGTATTATGAACTTTATACTCCCTGGAATCTTTTCTACAAAGATTATTTAATTTGATCCTCAGAAGAGCCCTATCCACATTCCGCAGAAAGGAAAAGGGAGGCCCAGTCAGGATTACGAAGGCCCCTCAGACCACAGAGGACAGTCAGACATGCCTTAAGGAAATGCACTCTCAGATTTCGTGCTTGATAAAGAGGACCAAAAGGGCCTGAATCTCCCTCTTCGTGCCGAGCAGACATTGGCACAAACATCCCCCTGTGCGTGGAGGTGATGAGCACACGCCTCCGGGCTGGCCCAGGCTCTAGCTGATGCATATGTCTGAGCGTGTAGATGAAAAAAACTATTTCTAATAAAATAAAGAAGCGACGCACTTGGCAATCATCGAGATTGCTTAGAGCAGACGGATGAGAGACGCTGGCTGCACGGGTTAGTTGCGTCACTTAGCCTCGCATCACTCATAAAAACTACACAAGGGGGAAAAAAGGCTGACCTAGGGCTGGGTGGGAAATATGCTGAATTGGAGAAAGTCCCCCGCCGTGACCTACAAAATTCGCTGGCGTCAAATGCATGCAAGACATTGCCGACCGTGCCATTTGCCACATTCGTCTGGCACCTGCCGGTCCTAAGAGGTTTCAGAGCAAACTCCCACTCCTCCCTTCTCATGCCCTGAACCCTCCTCCTAGGGTTCTATTCCTAATGAGAGGGGTTAAAAAGGGAGGGGGAGAAGGCAGTGAACTAACCTTCACCAAATTCTGTAAAAAGCATATACGTTTTCAATACCATACGTAGACATCCACAGATTTTTGAGTGACGACGGTGGCCACGTCATAAGGGTAAATTACGAAATCAGAAAAGGGATGAGGAAGAGAAGACAACATAAAAGTGAACCCCTTTAGGGAAGTGTTGCTATCTCCTTCGCTCCTAAAAATCATCAGCATCACCCTCCTTTAATGTGCGCGCGTCTGCAAACACACACACACGCACACACACAACACCGCCGCCACAATCATCATCCAATCACCATCACCACTGCTACCATGACCATCCCTGCTTCTAGGAACTAGAAATCATAAAACACCCATTCTCAAAGAGCTACTCAGAAGCACCACAAGTTTAAAAATGAACAGCCAGGTCCTCGTTTCCTCATAAAGAGACCCTGTTGGCTAAAGATCCCATTGACTGATAAGGACATTTCCCCTCTAAATGCTTCTCCAACGTGCTACATTAGATTTCTGTTCAGGAAATACATACTTTCTGCCCCCCACCTCCCTGGGAAGAGTACACATCCCCACCCCACTAATGTTGGGCCTGACCATTTTGCTGGGCAAAGGCTACTTCCCCTTCCTTAATTCTGGGCTTGGCCACGAAGCTTGGGTCAACGAGGTACTAGAGGACGTGACCCGAGAAGAAGCTTGAAATGTGCTCGCGCTTGGCGGCTTTCACCTCTTCACCTGGTTTCAACATGACAACGGGCTTTGGGTGGCCCATTGGTCCAAGGAGGATGAGACGCACACGGAACAGCTGGGTGCCATCTGTAGCTAAAAAGCAAGCCCGGCCAAACTCAGGCTAGATTCGCCTATCTGAAGACACAGGAGAGAAAGAAAGACTCCAGGAAGAGCTCACTTACATTTTTTACCTGAGCAACAAAGAATTTTGGACGCTGGTGCCGTTCAGTAAGATGGAAAACGGGGGGAGGAAAAGATTTTGGATACGAGTGGGCGTGACACAGAGACAAGCATTCCGTTGGGACACACTGCGTTGGAGATGCCCACGAGACGTCCAAATGGAGATGTCAAGCATATAGGGGATGAGGTCAGCTTTAGAGATACAAAATTAGCATTGACCCAAGTGTCCGAAGGGAATTTAAAGACATGGTCCTTGAGTCACCTAGGCAACAGAGATACACAGAGAACAAGGAAGCCTGAACGCTGAGCCCTGGGCACTCCACCAGGCAGGGGACAGAAAGAGAAGAGCCGTGACAAGAAAATTGGCATGGAGACAGAAAACCCGGAAATGGTGGATTTCGGGAACCGCTCCCTTGGATTTGGTCATGCCGAGGCACCAGTAAATCCCGCAAGACCAGCTTCAGGGAACCAAAACCTGGAGCAGCCTCGAGAGAGAACAAGAGTGAACGAATGAAGGCAGCAGGTACAGGTAATGCTTCCAAGGCGCCTCTGTAAGAAAGAGCAGAGAAATATGGAGCGCCTTCTATTCTAGATCATTACGGAAAACAGTTACCCTGACAAAAGCATCAATCAATAAATAAGCCTTGGCATGCAGAGGATGTGGGTCTGTGGACCCCAGGGCCCTCTCTGCCCTGGTGGGACGACGGCCTCACGCAAATCCCGGCCACGAAACTCGCACGTGTGAAATGGGGGCTGAAAAGTGTCTGAGACCCCTTGTATTCTCGGATTCCACGCTCCTCTCCGTGCAGCCCCGGTGTGAAAACATATGTGACAGAATGAGGACACGAGCAAGAAAGCTCATCTGTCAGGAAACGAAGGATGTGGAATAACCTGGCGGCATCTGGAGATCAGCAGACTTCCAAAGGCCTTCGTTCCGGGGGTTCCGCGGTTACGTGCGGCCCGCACAGTGGGCAGCTGTGAGGTCCCAACACCTGACGCAGAGCGTCAGAGCCCCGTGGCATCGCAGTAAACCAGAAGAAGGGAAGCAAGAGGCAAGATCCTTCCGGACCTGGGCGGGCCCAGCTACAGCAACACAGGCACTAGCTTAGGACTGATCACTCCGTGGACAAGTGGCAAAATCCAACCTCTTGGAGATTCAATAAATTCAGCGGATGCAAAAGAGCCCCCCAAATAAATATGAATCCCCAAATCTCAGGCTTTTAGGCTCATCCAGGGCCACTCCATTCCTCGACCTAATGCAGGATACACCTCCTCCACTGTGCCGCCGGGATGGAATCCAGCCTCAGAATAAACGCCTCTGGAGGTTCAAACTCACACGTGAGCCCCCAAACAGCCTACTCCATTGGGTTCCTTTACATTTTTATTAATGTCTGTTTATTTTTGAGAGACCGACAGACAGACAGAGTGTGAGCAGGGGAGGGACAGGGAGAAAGGGAGACACAGAATCTGACACAGTCCCCAGGCTCTGAGTTGTCAGCACAGAGCCCGACGCGGGGCTCGAACTCACGAACCGTGAGATCATGACCTGAGCCGAAGTCGGATGCTTAACCGACTGAGCCGCCCGGGCGCCCCCACTGGGTTCATTTTAGATGTTCTCTGAATAGGGTTAATATCGGCCTCACCATTTGATATTTCACACATTGGTCTTAATTCTGCCTGGGAACACACAGAAAAAGGCGGCTTCCTCTGAGCCCCGGAACTATCACTGTCGCCACCATCCCTGGAGCACAAGGCCTCTGTGGCCGGGACAGGTTTCTCCGTCTTTTCTCCTCCTGGATCGTCTCACATGCTCCTGATTCCTCTATGTCCCATGTCACCTTGCTTCCTTCCCTTGCTGGAGCCCCCCCCTGAGGAAAACAAACAGGAGGCAGAGCAGAGGTAAGTGTTCCACGGAGAAGCTTACGGCCCTGGTTCTCAGTGCGGCCAGCAGCCTCGACCTGGAGGCTGCAGGTTTAGGCAGGTGGAAGAGTCTGGACACTTCACTAAACGGAGATGCAAGTGAATGCAACAGACCAAAAGAAAACACAGTCTCACGCCCCAGCCACTCTCCGCCTCGTAGAAAATGACCTTCATGGCAAGGGTTAGTGGAAACGACCTATGAGAAACACCCCGAATTTATTGCTCCTGGCTTGAGAAGAACCTGGAAGCCTTTTGGGGGAAGTGATGACCCACACAACACATGCATCCTAAGAGACCCCCAACACAGACGTGCCAGTTTCCACTTCCAAAGAGCTGCAGTGAATGCATGCGGAAAGAGGGCCTCCGTGGCCCTTCTTTCTGGTATCGGGGCCACTCCCCCCCCCAGCATGTGCCTGTTAACCCCGGGGCGGAGAGAGACAGAAGCAGGCTCCAGGCTCTGAGCTGTCTCAGCACAGAGCCCGAGACAGGACTCGAACCCACAAACGGTGAGACCATGACCTGAGCCGAAATCGGACGCTTAACCGACTGAGCCCCCCGGGCGCCCCAATTTTCTGTTCTTCAGGAATAACCAACTACTATAACTTTTCCATCCCCTTGTCTGCAGATAAACTACACACCCACACTGTCCTTCAGGTGTGTTTTATTTTGCAAAAGTAGAAAAACCCACTGTCCCTATAAGGATGAAGGAGGACATCTGCACCCCCCGCCCCCCGCCATAGCGCCTAATAGCCAAACTGAAATGATCTTTTTCCAACTCCATTAGGGGCGGGAGTTTTTTTCAAGTGGACAGCCTCGCGAGCTCTTCGTGAATTTTCCTGACATCTCACATGACAAAATGTCCCCTTTATTCCCTCCCCGAGGCTAACAATTGCAGCAACTCGACCCGTCACATTTAATTTCCTTTTAAAACCAGGTTTCTGAGGGGGCTCGGCATCTACCACAATAGTTGCCCTGGAAGGCTTCCAATAAATAAGCCAGTAGCGGCCTCCAACCCAATATGTACTCATTGTTATACAAATTGCCTTCATAGATAGAAACTCTGAGTCAATATGCATTTTCTCCCCCGACCAGCGTGCTCTCTCCCTAATTAGCTTTCACTGAGCTATGGCTCACCATTTTTTAAGGTCAAAGAGTCTCCTTTGCAAAATATTCACCTGATACATTGAAGATTTTTTTTTTCTGAGGCTGCTTTCATTCTAGATAATTATTCTTTGCTAAAGAGAAACGAGGTCTATAGCTTGCTGATGTCCTTTTTTCGCACTGGACAGTCGGCCACAATGCAGAAGAACCTTTGCCGCCCAAGGACCATCCTCTCTCAAATTTCAACCTACTGGAGGAGTGTCATTCCAAGTCCTTGGGGAGACACCTGAAGGGAAAAAAGTATCCCCAGGATGCCGCCTGGTCCTCCTGGGATCTACAGTCTGGACCGGAAGCTGAGATACACCCACACCACTTGGAGGGGTAAAAATAAAGACTCCCGAGAGTGATTTGGGGGGTGATTCAGAGCATTCGGTGGTCCGTAAGAGCTTAGAATAATGCTTTCATGGTCTTAGGACCCAAGGATGGGAAGACCTAATGGTCCCAGTGCGGTAAGTGGGAAAGTCTACGGCTCTCCCCAGCGTGGACTCTGGATTGGGATTTTAGATATCTCTCTTTGGGGGAGCCCCTCCTTGCCAAGCCCGCCGAGCACAACCAGTGCACGATCCGCTGTGAGCACGGCTCGGAAGGCGGTGGCCACAGCGAACACGACACGAAGCAACTAATGACACAAGTAATTAAAGTAGGTCAAGGGCAACAGGTGAGGTGTACCGCACGCACATGCCCTGTCACATGTTGCTGGGTGTTGAGTTCCCAACTCCCGGGACCTCAGCATGTAACCCTACTTGGAGAGAGGGTCTCCACCGGGGTGGCGGAGTTCAAATGAGGTTACCACAGTGGCCCCTAATCCAATCGGACCAGCGTCTTCTTACACCCCAGGGATGAGCACAGGCAGGAAGACCTCCGTGTGGAGAGGGTGGGCGTCTGCAAGCCAAGGAGAGAGGCCTTGGGGCAAACCCATCCCGCAGGCACCCTGATCTTGGACTTCCAGCTTCCAGAACTGTGAGGCGACGAAATCCTGTTCTACAAGCCCCCCGCCCCGGTCTGTTATATTATATTATGGCAGCCCCAGCAGACCGATAACACACTCACAGATGACCCTGCCAAATTCTCAAGGGCTTTTTAGCAATGGTGACATGGAAGGGGCAGCCCACACCCAGGTTCTGATCCAGGCAAACAGACAATGATGAAAGTTGACGGGTGGAGGCAGACACAGGGACAGCTGGTGTGGGAAGGTAAGCGATACTCTAGAGTGATGTCCTCTTCTGTCTCAGTGACCACCAAGGTCCTTCTCGGCTGCAGCGTCTTCTGCTTCCCCCACCACAAGGGACCCGTAAGAACAAATGCCCAGCACAGCCATCTGCATCCTTAAATGTGAACGCTCCTATCCCTTCGCTGGCCCTTCTCAGGAATTTAAGGAGTCAAGGGAAGACCCTCCCAATTGTGTCCTTGTCATGACTCCACACGGACCAGCTGTGCTACCCTGCGTCACCTCTCCACGGTTCTGGGAGTTTCCTCAGTTACAAATCGCGGACCTCGTCCTAAACCACAGCATTCGATCTGTGCTCCAGGCAAAACAGAAGCGTAAGCTGGGATCCCTCTCCACTTCCTCGATTTTGTACGTTATTCATCCTCTAACCCCCCCCAAAAATTCTTTCTCCATCCACCTTTGTTCTCATTAGCTCAAGTGTTTATTTTTCAAACTCTATTTCACTCAAAAAGTATTCTCTTACCAACCTACTTTTAACACCTGTCTCAAATTTTATTCCTTCTATTTTGTATTTTTAAAAATTTTAACCTTGTCACTTTCAGCTTATCTCCTTCATCAGAAATCTCAATTTGTGCCTTGTTTTATTGTCTGGAAACATCTTTACTTTCTTTCTGTTGGCTTACTTGCTTTGAAAACTCCCTTAACCTTCTGCCCTCCTTTTAGGACACCGGTGTTTCTTGAGAATTCATTTCCATATTGGCCAATATGGTCTTGGGAAGGGCAACAGGGGAGGGATTCTTCCCACCCCCTCCCTCAGCTACGCAGAGAGGCTCCCTCACCCCCAGGCCTTCCCAGACCACCTAAGGTAGCTCTCCAGAAATATACCTCCTCAAACGGTCCTACAACCTTCCAGGTAATGCTCCCCGGGTCTAGAGCGTGCAGTTGGCACATCTAAGTTACCAGATGGACGATTCAAGAAACACAGAACTTTCTGATCCTTCTCCGAAGAAGTGATGGTTTGGAAACCAGTACCATTAGACATTGGATGTGGGCCAAACTAGGCCCAAATCCATCACAATGTGGAGGAAGTGGTGAATGGGAAGCCATTCCTGGAGAGAAGAAACCAGGTGACCATTGGCTTTGCCTGTATCCAACCTGTGACCTCTGGGATGCTTATTTCTGAATTGCCCCCCTCCTTCCTCCCTTCTTGGCTGAATTCTGGAAACCTATCCTTGGTGGGGGAGGAGGAGGAAGCAACTTCTCTGAGCTTATGAAGGTTCCAGAGTAGCTGACTGGAGCGGAGCTCAGCCCAACTCCGGCTGCAAAGCCAGACGCTGTGTCTCACAGGGTAGCTCACCCATAATGTGTTGGGGCAAGCGGTACCTACCAAGGATATGGAAACCTGGACCAGAGGTGGGCCATTCACTCTTCCTGCGCTCTCGTGAAATCCTTGGGGTTTAGGGGAGAGCCTGTAACTGGGCTTCCACAACCTCTAGTCTATCCCCCAACCCCCAAAGAGCACATTCGCTTTTCTATGGGGTTTTCAAGCCTGATGGATGATCAAATCTATTTTCAGAGCTAAGTCATTTAACTGTAGTACCTGCGATGAACGGTCTTCGGTTCTCTCCTGATACGTGTCCCCCACTGGTTCGCCATGTAGGATCCAAGCCAAGGGAGAAACTCCCCTCCTCCTCCCCGCCCAACAGGTTCCTTAGAGCAGCATTTTTCTGACTGTGCCTTTTCATCGTCTCCAGTAGCACACCCTTGGCTCACTCCCTGCGGAGGGCTTGACCCTCAGGCTATCTCCAGCCAGAAGAAGCTTCCTCATCTGGTGGGATCACCAGTGAACCCCACCCCAGCGTGGCTTAGCTGGAAGGCCTGAGCCACATGAGTCTTTGCCAAGCCTACATACGCCGCACACCTTTGGGAACGAGGCATCCTCATTGGGTTCGTCAACTTTGCCAAGGGCCTGTGGTCCCCTGTTCCCATCTCGGCTGACGGACACAACACAGAGTTAACTGGCCAAACAGCAAACCCTCACTCCGGATATTGTCAGGAAGCTTCACTTTCAAGCTCCCTGCTGCTCGGGTTACAGAGAAGGTCAGTAGCAATAAAATAACATCCACAGAGAGGCTTTCCGAAATGAAATACAGGGCGGCCATCCCTCTGAAGACTCGAGAGTTATTTTGGGAATAAATCTAATCAACGCTGAGCTGCACACTGGGTTTGCCTCCTAGAAAACGGGGGTCTACTGGACTGGTGTGTTAGGGGCCTACTGAGGCCGTCCCTCTGAGCTGTCTTCCCAAACCCTTTCTCCTCCGCTCCCACCTCCTTCCTTGCTAACAGAACCTTGACCGGGTGGCAATCGGCCCAGCCCCACAATGATCAAGGTGGCGTAAGCCCATCGCGCCCCACTGCTGGACGCTTCTCCAGCCCTTCTGCTGCCCAGGGGTGTCACGTGACCTTGCTCTGGCCAATACAGGGGAGAGACTCCTAAAGAGCAACCGCTCCTCTCTGATAGAAAGGAAAGCCCTTTGACTCCGCTTGAGATGCCCACCCTCAGGGCATGACATCTGGATCAACCACGAAGCCAGCAGTGCGAGCGATCGGGACTAGAACCACGCACCTGACACCTCAGAGCTCCTAAAGAGCCTGGGACCTTGGACTTCTAGGATTCCTGTTAGGTAGACGGTAAATGTCTTCGTGGTCTCTGACACCACCAGCTCTTCTGGGATCTGCAAACAAACGCAATGAGGCACAATTTGCCTCACGTGCCCTTGAGGACACCGTGATAGGACTCGGGGTCAGCCCACTTCCGGGAACTCTCTTTAGGGTCTCGGCACCAGGCTTGGGTGTGCTGCCCCTGACCCGCTTTATCCCGGAGACGAGCTGAGCCACCTGGATGACATCTCTTCGTCGAAAGCACCAGCGCGGATTCCGGTTCCGTTTCTGGCAAATGTGCGGAACCGAACGCATAACGCTATTCAAGTTCCCGTGGCGCCTAGCTTCCTTCCTGCTGTCCCCTTATCACGAATTCCCCTCCACACAGCTACGACTGCCACTACAATATAACGTTCGATATCCATACGGGTCCTTCTGTCGTATGTCATTTTCCTGTGGCCTAAACCATTTTTGAAATCAGTACGGGAATAAATACGAGTAGAAGATACTTTGAGGGGATCTGTGGGGTAAGTGACCCAGTGAAGGTCTCCACAAAGGTAATGGGAACCCAAAGGGAGCGATGGCGCCCTCGCCTTGCAAGGGGCGTGACCAGCTTCCCTAAGGAGGCAACATGAGGATTTCACTCCGAAAAGCATGCAGTGTGTGCCAGGTCAAAGAGAGGCGGGAAAAGCATGTTCCCAGGGAAAGGAGAGGCATCAACTTCAAATCACAGAAGGAAGAGGCAAGTTCAGGGCAGCAAGAGATGGGAGAGAGGCGAGATGGGAAGGGTAGTAAGGCCGGAGGAACAGACGGGAATCAGATTGCAGGGCCTCATGGGTTTGGGTTTCTGGGTCTCTTTCTCTTTGGGAAAGAGAAAACACGTGACCAGGTCTGCGTGCGATGATACAAAGTGACCCTGACTGACACAAGTCAGAAGAATGGCACTGAAGGGAGAAAAGTCCATTTGAAGGTGACCTCAGCTGTCCAAGTCAGACGATAAAGGACTTGAGCCAAGAGACGCGGTGGGTGGAGAGAGCAGAGAGGAAGGAAAGATTCTCTGGGAGCAGAGCCCAGAGGGCTGGCCAGGCCACCTCCGTACTCCCAAGACGCATCGCATCCACTCATTCACGCACCATGTTTACTAATCTGCAAAGTGTCTGACACTCTGTAGGGTTCTGGGGATACAAGGGGTTCTCAGTCTACTCTGACAGATAGACAAGTTTGCAGGGAGCCTTACAAGGAGCCCACGCTAAATACGTAAGCGCTAAATCAAACGGGGGGGGGGGTGTTTAGTACAGAAGTTCAGCAAAATTATATGCTGTGTGTGTGTGTGTGTGTCTCCTCCCTGAGAAAAGCATACAGATCTCGTGACATCAGACCCACCGCCTCTTTTGAGAGCAGTTCTAGAAAAGGCAGCGCAGAGGCATGAGAGCGGAAACGGAGCAGCCTCGGTGTCGGGACAACCCTCAGAAACACCGGTGAGATCACACACCGCTTCAGTCCCAGGCCCGGCAGCCAGACTGCCCCCCTCCGACTGCAATTCAGTCCTTCTCTCTTCCTCTGCACACAGCCTCTGAGGCTCGACAAATGTGAGTCGCCATGACAACAGTGGCACCATTCCTACATAGCAGGCCTTTATGTACTTTCTCCGTCCAGACTTGCCATCTTGCCCCTGGGCTCTCCCCCACGTGACTGCACGCCCCCTAACCCACAGCCTTCAAACCTTCCCCTTCAAACACCCATCACCCTGGGTCAGGCTCCACCTGCCCCCGTTCCTACCAACTGCCTGGAGCTTAACTTTAGCTTCTCCTGTCCTGGTTCCTTCTCCCAAGCGGGCTTTGGAGAATACGTCCAAGAAGTATCCCCACTTCGGGGAAGTCTTCCTTGATGGCATCCCCTCCGTGTTCTCCTAAGACCTATCTCTATCGCAACGCATGCATGACGTATTATAGTTTTCTGTCTGGATGCGTCTCTCCTCCAACAGACCATGAGATTCCTCTTTCAGGGCAGAAACTGGATCCTACTGTCTCTGAGCACCAGCACCTGAGAACATGACGCACCCCCAGCGGAAAGTCACAAAGGTGCTGGGAACCACAAAGAGATACCCGCCCACCGGATGGCTATGTCAAAAAACAAAAAACAAAAACAAAAACAAAAAGAAAAAAACAAACAAACAAAAAAACCACAAGAAAACACAGAAAAGAACAAGGGTTGATGAGGATGTGGAGACACTAGAACCTCATACACTGTGGGAATGTAAGACAGTGCGGCTGCTATGGAAAATGGTGTGGTGGCTCCCCCCCACTCGCCCAAAAAGTAAAAAACAGAATTATCAGACGACCCAGCAATCCGCTTCTAGGTATACACACAAAAGAATTGAAAGCAGGGTCTTCCAAGAGATATTTGCATTCACAAGGCAGAATGTTCACGGCATCACTCACCGCAGCCAAAGGGTGCAAGTAAGTAAAACGTCTGTTCATCCAGATGAATGGATAAGCAGAATGGTCTATCCAGACAATGGAATATTATTTGGCCTTTAAAAGGGAGGAAATTCTGACATGTGCTCCAACATGAATGAGCCTGGAGGACATTGTGCTAAGTGAAATAAGTCAGTCGCAAAAAAGACGAACGCTGTATGATGCCATTTATATAAAATCCCTATAGGAGTCAAATTCACAGACACAGAAAGGAGAATGATGGCTGCCGAGGGCTGGGGAGAGGCGAGACCGAGGGGTCATTTAACGGATCTAGAGTTTCAGTGAATGTACTTAAAACGACTGTATGGCATGTTTACAAATGGTTAAGATGGTAAACTTATGCAATGTATATTTTACCACAATTAAAAAAAAATTTTAAGTATAAATCAAATCATGATACTCTCCTGCTTATGACATCCAGTGGTTTTCCAGGGAACCTAGACTATTTAAAAAAAAAAAAAAAGTTGCGAATGAATTGTTCGGGAACCATCTTCAGTGGCCAGTTAACAACTAAGATCTCTGCAAGATCCAAAATGTTAGTTAAAACACAGAAACTCTCCAGTTCCACAGTCAAAGGCGGGGACACCTGATAACCAGCCTGACGTGTCCTTTGCCACTGACCCCATGTGGATCTATGAGGACAGCATCCCGGAGCGGGGCCCCGCTGTGGCCGACTATAGGACATCCACCAAAAAACGGGCACTCTGAGCACAATGGTCGATAGATTTCCTCTTTAAACGTGAAGTTAATGTCGGAGAAGACAACAGTTCCCACAAAAGATAGGGCCAGATTTGAAGAACAACTGCTAACAATTTCACTCCTGTGAATTTCCGGGACAGAATCTGCCATCCTGAGGGAAAGAAAAACGTATTCTCCTCGTGGGTCAGCCAGAGAGAAAAGAAAGCAATTGTGGTGCTTTCGCCTGGAGCCAGAATTGATCTGCAATTGAAGGAGAGTCACCGCAGGAAAAAAAAAAAGTAGGGGAAAGATTTGCTAACACAGAAAGTTTCTGTCTGAGCATTTACTAATTTACTAGTCTGGGGAACGGGAGTTTGAAAAATAAATAAATAAATAAGCCCCTCCCAAGAAACTAGCAAAAATTAAAATGCGCTCGAAGCCTTTTTTTTTTTTTTTTTTTTTTTGCTCCAAATCGGATTATGTTTGACAGAAGAAAAATAATGAAGTCAGGGATTAAAGTATTTAATTTTAAGAGTCTGTACACCTGCATCTCTATCTACATCTACCTCAATTCCAACCTTATTCTTTCCATGTCCCCACTGTATTAGTGGGCTGGGGCTGCCCTAATGAGACACCACAAAGTGGATGAAATTTATTTCCTTACAGTTCTGGAAGCTGGAAGTCCACACTCAAAGCGCCAAGGGGGCTGTCGCTCCTCGGCTTACAGACGGGATGCCTGTCTTCCCTCTGTGTTTGGTGTCCTACCCTCCTCTTCTTTTAAGAGCATCAGTCAAATTGGATCAGGACCCACCCTGATCGTCTCATCTTCATTTAATGACCTTTCAAAGGCCCTCTCCCCAAATGCTGTCACATTTGAGGTACTGGGGTTAGGACCTCAACATATTATTTTTAGAGTGACACAATTCAGTCCCTAACACCCGGAGAGGGAAAAATACTACACCTCTAAGTAAAACACTAAACTTTCCTAGGGGCGCCTGGGTGGCGCAGTCGGTTAAGCGTCTGACTTCAGCCAGGTCACGATCTCGCGGTCCGTGAGTTCGAGCCCCGCGTCGGGCTCTGGGCTGATGGCTCAGAGCCTGAAGCCTGTTTCCGATTCTGTGTCTCCCTCTCTCTCTGCCCCTCCCCCGTTCATGCTCTGTCTCTCTCTGTCCCAAAAATAAATAAACGTTGAAAAAAAATTTTTTAAAAAAAAACACTAAACTTTCCGGTGAAACTAGCAACGGATGCTCACGTAGCAGATCATTTTGTAGCAAAAACACCCGGATAAGGAAGCATGCACAGAAGCTCTCCAAACGGCAGGTATCCCGTCGGCACAGGTAGGCAAACGTCAGGAATTTGCATCGCGGCACCCCTGCAAACTGAGTGGTGTCTCCCGATCAGACCTTGCTATAGTCCAAGAATGATGCCCTTGAAGCATTTCCTAACAAAAACCCGCATGTAACACTGCTTCATCAAAACCCTCTCCACTTCCAGCGGTTTGCCCATTGATTGAATGTAACCAAACACTTACAGAACTACTCAGGGTCATTAGGTAATTTCCCCAAGGTCATTCAAACTGCAAAGGGAGACCCAACGCCTGAACCCATGTGGTCGTCCCCTCCCCCATAGCTTCAGTTTCCACCTGCACACTGACGGATCCCTAACCCATCTCTCCATCCCATTTCATTTCATTCAGTTCTAGACCTGTACATGCCGTCATTGACTCTTCCAATAGGGAAGTCAGTATTTTTTACGCCTAACTTCCCTTCCTCTTCTGTGCTTTGTCTTTTTTGCCTATGTAAATTTGTGCCTATGTAATTTTGTCGTCTCTCCAGCACCCCACCTAACACGTCGGAAGAGGGATTTACGTTTTAAGGCACAAATCCTCACGGACGGGGCACGCAGAAAAGGAGGCAATAGGAAGGATTTGGGAGGCTGGCCAGTTTATGGATGAGTGGTAACAAACCAGACAAAAGGGGCAAAGCTGCATCTTGAGCCGACGATGAGGAAAGAGGAGTACCACCTTGGTTCCCTCCACAGGAGCCCTTGAAATACACAAGAAACGAGCCCTTGAAATACACAAGAAACGAGCCCTTGAAATACACAAGAAACTAAGGCGCCAGGAGCAGCAGCCATGCACGTGTGGTGCCCGACTCTCCCTTCCAGAAAGAACCTGCCAGTGCACAGCCCCCAGCTGTTAGGACCTTTGGGGTCGGCCTCGTCTTGGGCGCAGTGGCCACAGTCTTCCCGGGCAGCCCCAGCCAGTGACTGAACACGGCCAGGATACTAGCGCCTAATCGTTCCTGCCCGGTGCGCGAAAGACAACCAAGAATCAACCAAGAGCCTGACTCTTGTCAGATCTGTATCACGGTCTGAGGCTCACCCTGCCCATCCCTAGACGTGTCACATCTGCATTGTCTCTTTCTTTCTCTGCTTCTCTCTGCTTGCTTTCCCTCTCTCTCTCTCTTCCTTTCTTTTCGGATGTAATTTAGTCAAGATGAGGTCGTGCCGAATTAGGATGGGCCCTAAATCCAACAACTGACGTCCTTATAAGAAAAGGACACGCACACAGATGAAGAGGTTCGTGTAAAGATGGAACCACCGATGGAGTGATGATGCCCCTACGAGACGAGGAACAGTCAGGATGGCCCGCAGCCACCGGGAGCTTTTAGAAAAGGCAAGGAAGGATCCTTCCCTGGAACTTCAGAGGAAGCACGGCCCCGCGGACACCTTGACTTCAGACTTTGAGGCTCCAGAAATCTGAGAGAACAGATGCTCATTGTTGTAAGCCCCCCAGTTTGTGGTCGATGTGTCACCAAAGTCCTGAGAAACTAACACAAGGGTGCAGGTGACCTGGGACAAGTCACTTAACCTCTCTGAGCCTCAGTTTCCTCATCTGTGATGGGGGGACACTAATACTAGGATTAATTCATAGGGTTGTTATGAGGGATTGAGTAAAAGCATGGTAGTTACTTCTGTGTGTCAACTGGGCCGGCCACAGGGAGCCCAGATTACACATTCTTTCTGGGGGTGTCTGTGTGGGTGTTGCTGGTGGACCAGTGAACTCTGTTCACCCATCCGTAGGCCGCCCTCCCCAGTGCAGGTATCATCACCCAGCTAGAACAACAGGCAGAGGAAGGGGGAATTCAATCCCCTTTTACTGTCTGCCTCGCTGTTGAGCTAGGACAGTTCACCTCATCTTCTCCTACCCTCAGACGGGGATAA
The DNA here is from genome assembly GCF_022079265.1 of Lynx rufus. NCBI lineage: Eukaryota > Metazoa > Chordata > Mammalia > Carnivora > Felidae > Lynx > Lynx rufus. The sequence goes on along the minus strand of NW_025814842.1, from coordinate 14,068,037 downwards.
TGTCATCGGCTCCCCTGCTTCCCAGGCCTTCAGACTCAGACTGAATCACACCACAAGTGCCTTGAGCCAATTGCTACAATAAATACCTTTCTCTCCCTTCCCCCCACCCCCTACCCCAGGACACTAACCTCTCCTGGTTTTTTTCTCCCACCTTATTATCAGTGGCTTCTTTTCAGTCTCCTTTGGAGATTCCTCCTTATTTTCTGGCTTCAAAAGATGGCCCCAGGCTCATCCTCAGCTTGTTTCCTTTCTTTCTCTTTTCTTCTCAGGCTCCCTTCATTGCCTAAGTCCCTCCAGTCAGTCCCATGAGCTAAACACTCGCCACACATCGGTGTTCTGTCCATCCCAAACTTCTCCCTTCACCGGTGATACCCACCGGTGCACACAGCATCTCACCCTGGGTGTCCCACAGGCATCCCAAGCTCAGCATCCCAGCCCCAAGTTCCCACAGCCCCTCCCAAACTCGTCCCTCCCACCTGCCCCCCCATCTCATCCCAGAGCAGCTTCAGGTTTCCAGCCGCCCTCTGGGGCTCCGCACCTGCCCTCAACCCACCAAAGGCCTCAGGAGGCCCTGTCAGCCCTTCCTTTGAAATACACCCAACATTGACCACTTCTTCCCACCACGTCACTACCGTGTGCCCCAAAAGCCACCTGCTCATCCTCCTCCTTGCCATTCCCTGGCTCCTTTTGCACCTGCGGCCCCTTCTGCCTAAAGTCCTCCTGTAAGGCTTCTTCCCTTCCTAAATAAAAGCAAACCTCCTGCCATCCTCCATCCCCTACCCGGCCTTATTTTCTTTCCAGCCGTCATCGTCACCTTACGGAGTATGTAGACAGTTGCTTCGTCAGTCCCTCCAGATAATAAGCTCCAAGAGGCCAGGGCCTTTGCGTTCCCAGAGCCTACACCAGGCCTAGCACTTTGTAAATGCTCAAAAATTATTTGCTGGGTGAAAAAGAGCAAATTGAATCCATGAATGAATGAATACCGCTTGAGTTCTGCCGATTCCCTGAAGTAGGAAAGCTGGCCAAAACCAAAGAGCGGGATCTAGGCGTGTTTTGTACAAACAAGCAAGGTATGCTTGAGAGCTGAGCCGGAGAAGTTAGAGTTGAAAGCTTCGCGGACATTCTTGAGGGACACGTTCATTTCATATTTTTGACGGACCCCAATACACACACGTGCTCCCGGAGACACGTGTGGAGAAATAAAAGCCAGCTCTTGCCTACTCTCTCCAGATAACTCTGATGTGGTCGTTTTTAAAATACCTGCCTCACAGCCATCCCTGAGGAGTTCAGCTCGTATTTGGATCCCCAAGTTTTGTTAGACGTCCAGAAAGAGAAATACAAAGGGCTAATCGCAAATGTTCAGGGTCAAGTCTTGCAAGGAATGTGGCTCTTCATCAACTGTAAGGGCGTCTTGTTCAGAGGGGAGGCCAACCTAATCTGAGTCACGAAGAAACAAAGAGAGTCATTTCCCAATAGGAGAGTATCTGTGAATCGCTCCCGAAGAAGGGATCAATGTGCTAAGTATCCGTAATGACGGTCTTAACAAGAAAGATTAGAATCAGACATCTTTGCAGCGCAAGTCGGAAAAAGCACCGTATCTGTATTTGACCACGCTCTCTTTCCCCTCAGGCATCCCAAAGTATATATGAGCGGCGGTTATTAACAGACCCCACCAATTCGGACTCAGGGATCGCTCACGCAGAATGGGCTGGCTAATTTCACTTTGGTGTAATTTATGAAGCAAATGAAAAACAAAAAAACAAAAACATAGCAATGAAGTGACACCAAGAAGCCTGGCATGCCTAACCTACAGAAGCCATCCTATTTTTAAGGGTCTTAGTATGCTAAGTATACTTAGTATACTAATGAAATGTAATATAATGCATGAAAGTTGCTTCTCCTGATCTCAGATGAGTGCCCCGTGTTGAATAAGGCAAGTTCAACAGCATTGCAAGGGAGACAGTTTTCGTTTTTTGTTTTGTTTTGTTTTGAACCAGATGAGTCATGCTATGTTTCTGGAAATAAGAAATTTGGTATAACTAATAAAATCCAGTGAAACAGTATTTCTGGGTTTTCACCAACTCAGCCTGGCTACCTCTCCCCGCTGCGGTAACCTTCCGCGCGGTAAAAATACCTCAGCCTGGAAGCAAAGGATAAGACTGTGTGCCCAGAACAATCAAGAGAGGGTACATGTGCGCACACAGCCTCACACACGTATGTCTGTATCTTTCAATCCCTGAAATTACTGTATAGAGTTCCAAGGTGGCCATTTAACTTAGGGAATGCTCATTTTTGAAACAAATTTCAGTGTATGTTTAAGAACCCATCTTATTATGATCATGCTTTGTACCTACTTAGACTATTTTTTTTAAACGTATATTTTTATTTTTGAGACAGAGAGAGACAGAGCATGAACGGGGGAGGGTCAGAGAGAGAGGAAGACACAGAATCCGAAGCAGGCTCCAGGCTCTGAGCTGTCAGCACAGAGCCTGACACGGGGCTCGAACTCACAGACCGCGAGATCATGACCTGAGCCGAAGTCAGATGCTTAACCGACTGAGCCACCCAGGCACCCCTAGACTATTTTTAAAGTTACCACCCTGGGAATGCAAATTGGTGCAGCCGCTCTGGAAAGCAGTGTGGAGGTTCCTCAGAAAATTAAAAATAGACCTACCCTATGACCCAGCAATAGCACTGCTAGGAATCTACCCAAGGGATACAGGAGTACTGATGCATAGGGGCACTTGTACCCCAATGTTCATAGCAGCACTCTCAACAATAGCCAAATTATGGAAAGAGCCTAAATGTCCATCAACTGATGAATGGATAAAGAAATTGTGGTTTATATACACAACGGAATACTACGTGGCAATGAGAAAAAATGAAATATGGCCTTTTGTAGCAACGTGGATGGAACTGGAGAGTGTGATGCTAAGTGAAATAAGCCATACAGAGAAAGACAGATACCATATGGTTTCACTCTTATGTGGATCCTGAGAAACTTAACAGGAACCCATGGGGGAGGGGAAGGAAAAAAAAAAAAAAAAAAAAAAAGGACGTTAGAGTGGGAGAGAGCCAAAGCATAAGAGACTGTTAAAAACTGAGAACAAACTGAGGGTTGATGGGGGGTGGGAGGGAGGGGAGGGTGGGTGATGGGTATTGAGGAGGGCACCTTTTGGGATGAGCACTGGGTGTTGTATGGAAACCAATTTGTCAATAAACTTCTTAAAAAAAAAAAATAAAAAAATAATAAAATAAAGTTACCACCCATAGCAGGTGCCTCACCATCCTCCCCTGGGTAAAGAAAACCAGAAGCTACCAAGAAAAGGTTCATTCAGATGAAAGTTAAATTCTTTTCTCATCTAAGTAGACTCCTTAATTTATCTACCATTTACATTATCACTGTTTTTATTTTACCGTGATAACAACACTCAGCATGCGCTCGAACCTCTTAACAAATTTGTAAGTATCCAACATTGCATCGTCAACTGTAGGTACGATGCTGGGGACCTCTGCAATGTATCCATCCTGCTTAACTGAAACTTTATGCCTGTAGAAAGACAGCCAAAAGAAGTACAGGCTAACAGGAAACAATTAACAAAATGGCAATAGGAAATCCTTCCCTATCAATAGCTCCTTTAAATGTAAATGGATTCAATATTTGTTTAAAAAAAAAAAAAACAAGCTTCTGTTACAGCACAAGGAACAGCTGATGACAAATTATGGAAAAAAGACCAAGTTCAGTCTCTGAGGCCCTGACGGCAGCTCACGTCTCTTCAGCCTATGCCAGGGGGCGGAGGGAGGGCCTGGAGGCTCGAGGTCAGGGTCAGGTCCCGCTCAGGGACACACCGTGTGCACAAGACTGTACACACGACGTCCACACTGTGAGGAGACACAGGGGCGGTGGGCGTGTGTGGATTCTGGAAATGCCTTTTCTCTTCTTCCCCTTTTAGAAATACCGTGTGCAATTTTTAATTGTGCCTAGCAGCACGCTGATAACGATGTGTGCACAGGGTGTGTAGGGAACCGATGACTTGCCTTCCAAGCTAGGAAGAAGAGCCGTTTCTCACTTATTGGGATCAGAAAATAACCCCCTTCCATTTGTTATCCTGTCCAAGTCCATGAACGTCCAATAGCCAGTGATTTGGAAGAGCTCGGCCACGTTAGCTGTGGCTGGCGGGGAGGGGGGACACGGGACAGGAGACGGGCAGATGTCTCCCTGTTGGCCAGCACGCCGACCTCCGTGCCAGTCTGATTTGTGAATTTAACAAGCCTCCCTATAGGAAGAAAACTTCAAATCCACCTTCTGTCTTTAATGAGAGCACACGTTCCTAAATTATCAAAAGGAGCCCCAACTCCCAAGGGTGTTATCAAAACAATTTAAATCATCTCCTTCAAAAGTTTGATTGAATATAGCAGGCATTTTTCTTCCATCAGTGCCAGACGCCAAGGAAGAACAGGCTCTGTGAGGCTGTGACCATGAGGGCGAATCATCCCCCCCCAGGGACCTAAACGCACAGACACATGAAGGACACACAGCTCTGCCTGACCACTGCCGTTCGCCCCACCACACGTCATCTCTGTGCTGAACCCTATCCATCCGGCCCCCAGGGAGGCAACAGCCCACGGGGACAGGAGAGTGTGCTCGGGGGCTGGCACACAGCAGGCATCTAGCCAGGGCTGAGGGGAGTCAAAGCACTGCAAATCCTAAGTCTGCCTAAGCCTCAGTTTCCTTGTCTGTTCAGTGGGGTAGAGATAACCCCCACCTCACGGGTCTGCTGCGAGGAACTCAAGACGTGACACAGGTCAAGCACCTGGCACATTGGAGGTTACTTCACAAGACAAAGACCAACACGGATCAAAAAAGCATTCCAGAAAAAGCTAATCATAAGACAAGAAAACCCGTCTCCTAGATGGGCCCCCAGCACCCCACAAGCCCTTCAAGTCGCTTGTCTCCGGGGCTCGGGCCTGCTCACCTGTAAGATGACCCAAGGTCCTGTGAGCAGGTGTAACGTTCTCTGCCTGTAGGTGCCCGGAAGGCTCTGTCTGCCTCTGGCGTTCACACCCTGCAAGTCAGCTGCACGGATAGGGACACAGCGTCTGCAAGCCGCTGGGGTGAAAACCCTCACGTGCCCACTCGGGGAGATGTGACAGACCCACAAGTCACACCATCAGCACCGTTACCCTGCCAAGTTCCCACAGGCAGCCACTGTTTTTTTTTTAAAAATCATATTCCATATCTTGGGGTTAAAACAGCCTTAGTCTGGCACCTCCGAAACAGGTCTCTCCACCCCCAAAATAGATTTCTATCCATATCCCGTAGAAGGTACAGGCCCATGCACCCATGGCGAACACACACACTGAAATCGCTGGAAATAAAAACGAAGTACAAATCTGATGAAGCCAGGTCTGAACATACCTTTACTTTTGGAAATTGAAAAACCCAGCCACTCGGAACAAAGACAGGAAAGCCGGGCTGTGGCCGCCTCCACGGTCAGCTCAGAGGAAAACGCGGGGTCAGAACCAGACAGGGGAGCAGCCCGCCTGTGGGACCAGCCCCAGGAGATAGATGCCTGACACTCACCTCTGGCCCCTGGGCCAACCCTCAGCTTCAATTTCAGCTGCTTTGTTCATGGATCGTACTGAATTTAGGTTAACGTGTTACTTTATTCCCCCGATTTTTTTTTTGTTTTACATGATACCGATATTTTGAAATTGAGGTGAAATTCACATAACACCCAACGAACCGTTTTAAACTGCACAATTCCGTGGCATGTAGTACATTCAGTGTTGTGCTACCACCGCCTCTAATTCCAAAACGTTTCCATCACCCCTTAAGCGAACTCCACACTCATCATGCATTCTTCTCGCCCCACCCTGCCACCAACAACCACTAATCTGCTTTCCGGATATTTCTCTAAATGGAAGCATGCCATATATAACCTTTTGCCTGGCTCCCTTCACTCAACGTAATATTTTTGAGTTTCATCCACCTTGTAGCCTGTATTAGACTTTCATTCCTTTGGTGGCTGGATAGCATTCCATTCCATGGACGTACCACATTTTGTTTATCCCTTTATCCACTGACGGACATTTGGGTTGTTTCCACCTTCTGGCTCTTTTGTAAACAATGCTGCTATGAACATCCGCGCACAAGTATTTGTTTGAATATCTGTTTTCAGTTCTTTAGGGTATGTACCCAGGATTGGAACTGCTGGGTCATACAGTTAATTCTATGTTTAACTTCTGGAAGAACCCCCAAACTCTTTTCCACATGACTACATCACTTCACCTTCCCACCGGCAAGGCGCAAGGCTTCCAACTTCTTCACATCCTCAAATACTTGTTAGTTTTTGCTTGTTTCACCACAGCCTAGTGGTTATGAAATGGTATCTCATTCTCCCATTGGTTGTTGCAACAACCATGGTCATGTAATTTATTGACATATAACTTACCGAGATTAAAATACACAGACCCTTGGGGCGCCTGGGTGGCGCAGTCGGTTAAGTGTCCGACTTCAGCTCAGGTCACGATCTCGCGGTCCGTGAGTTCGAGCCCCGCGTCGGGCTCTGGGCTGATGGCTCAGAGCCTGGAGTCTGTTTCCGATTCTGTGTCTCCCCCTCTCTCTGCCCCCCCCCCCCGTTCATGCTGTGTCTCTCTCTGTCCCCAAAATAAATAAACGTTAAAAAAAAATTTTTTTTTTAAAATAAAACACGCAGACCCAAAGTTCGACTCACTTCGAAGCACTGTAAACACCTGATGAGCAACTACGACTCAAGACAAGATCTAGAACATTTCCAGCACGTGATAAGTCCCCTTATGCCTCCTTCCGGTCTATTGTCCCCTCCTCCAGACATAAACACATGGTGACTTTATCACCAGAGGCCGCTTCTGCTGTTTTGGCACTTCTTATAAATGGACTCCTATCGTAGGGGCTTCCTTTTTTCCAACGTTTTTTTTTTAATTTTTTTTAATTTTTTTTTATTTTTGGGACAGAGAGAGACAGAGCATGAACGGGGGAGGGGCAGAGAGAGAGAGGGAGACACAGAATCGGAAACAGGCTCCAGGCTCCGAGCCATCAGCCCAGAGCCTGACGCGGGGCTCGAACTCACGGACCGCGAGATTGTGACCTGGCTGAAGTCGGACGCCCAAACGACTGTGCCACCCAGGCGCCCCAAGGGCTTCCTTTTTTCAACACGATACTTCTTTTAGACTCATGCACTCTATTACTCGTATCATTACTTTACGTGGCTGGATCATGGATCAGTACAAAGTTCATTCCTTTGTACGGCTGGATGGTCCCCCACAATATGAACACACCAGTCTATACATCCGTTCACCCGGTGGTTGACCTATGGGTGGAACCCAGTCTAGGGCTACCATGAGTAAGGCGGCTATGAACATTGGATCCAAATCCCTCTTGTTTTATGAGATCGGTTTCGCGGGGCGCCTGGGTGGCTCCATCGGTGAAGCATCTGACTCTTGATTTGGGCTCAGGGCGTGATCTCGAGGTTCGTGAGATCGAGCCCCCGCATTGGGCTCTGCGCTGACGGGGCAGAGCCTGCTGGAGAGTCTCTCTCTCTCCCCCTCTCTCTCTCAAAATAAGTAAACTTAAAAGAATTAATTCATTCGTTAACTAAAAGATCAGTTTCGAGACTGTGGCCTCAGGGAAGATCAAGGCCCAGAGCAGATGTAGCATACCACAGGTGAGACATGGCTTCTCCGGGGTGGGGGAGGAAGAGCCCCGACTGTTTCCACTAAATCCATCTGAATGTAACGAAGTGCGGGCAGTGGGGGTGAGGGAAGGCTTCCCCTTAGTCCACTAGAGCCACAGTGGCAGAACCTGGGTTAAAGAACTTGGCTTAGGTCCATATCTTTCCTGACATCTGCAGCCTTGGGAGGAGGAATCTACCAAACTACCAGCAAGGCAGGTTCAAGTGCCACGATGGGGGCCGAGTTCAATCCACACGGCAGGAAAAATACATACGTGTGTATATGCACGCGTCTGCGTGTCCACACATCTATGCCCAACGATATACATCCACCATATTTCAATATATTACGTGTATTATTACATTATATTTATATACGTATTTGTAGTATGTGTTAAAGCTGCCGTAATATACGGTAATATGTTAAAATACACACACACCTACACACACACCCTGGGTCCCAAAGGTCAAGGATTCATTAATCAAAAGCATGCCTGCATGTCTGTGAGGGGAGGGGGTAAGAAATACTAGACTGGCTCCTATACAATGAGGAATCAAAAGAAAGTACTTCATTCTTGCCTCAGATAAACAGAGATCTATAGGCTCAAGAGCTGCTTCTTAACTTCAAAGAGAATTACTAATGGCAACAAGAAAGACAAAATACTGCCCATGAAGTCAAAGACTGAGAGTGAGGGAACAGTACAAAGTATGGGGAAGACGTCAAAGGACCGCATAGGACTTACGACTTATAAACCGACAAAAGGTAAAATTCACAATTCATATAGACTATCATGTCCGGGGGCGGGGCAGGGGGCAGATAAGAGAATACCAGAATCGTCGGAGAAAATGAACAAGACAGCTCCTTCCAGAAACTTCTTTAAATACTTGAAACGTCAAGTTCATAACCACGTAAATAATAACATAAAGCATTTGGAGATATATAACGTTGAATTAACGGATGTATACGTAAATATGTGTATCCTATAAACAGATGCTATGCTCTCACCCCAAGCATCCATGGAACATTTACAACACCCGATCACACATTGGGCCACAAGAAAGAACCTTAAAAAATTTTTAAGAAGCAAAAATTGGGGGCGCCTGGGTGGCGCAGTCGGTTAGGCGTCCGACTTCGGCCAGGTCACGATCTCGCGGTCCGTGAGTTCGAGCCCCGCGTCAGGCTCTGGGCTGATGGCTCAGAGCCTGGAGCCTGTTTCTGATTCTGTGTCTCCTTCTCTCTCTGCCCCTCCCCCGTTCATGCTCTGTCTCTCGCTGTCCCAAAAATAAATAAACGTTGAAAAAAAAAAAATTAAAAAAAAAAAGAAGCAAAAATTGGCCAGCCCCCATGCAGTCCACAACACAATGAAACAAGATGATAACAATGACCTTTCAAAGAAAAAGAATCCACACTGCATGAAGATTTGAAAACAATCCTGTGATTAACTGCCATTGTCTACACAGACTTGAGACCTTTATAGGCTTATACAGCCCAGAGTCTGGAACACCACACTGAAGAGCCTGTTGTTGCCCTTGCATTCCGTGGCCCCCTCCATAGAGTGACACCTTCTTACTGACCCTTTTTTTCGGCTGTCCATCTCACTCTCCTAGAGGGAGAACTGGAAAACTAGGAATCCAAAAAAGAAAACCAAATCTACCACGATAACTCACTTGAAAATATCTAGGATGGAAATAATCCATGTTAGAGTTATATGCACCCGGATCTAGTCAGAGTAAAACTCATGGCCTTAAGTACATTTATTATTAAAGCAAAAAATAAAAATAATAATAAATGAACCCCAAGCATTCTGTTGAAGAAGTGGGAAAAACAAAGAAAGAAAACGGGAGGGGAAAACAGTAATAAAATTTTGCAGACACTAACGAATCAGAAACCAGAAAAACAAATTGCACGAGTTGGATAAATAAATGGAAAATGATTTAAAATAATTAAAGAGACAATCTTCTGGCAAATCAACCTTATAAAGGATGGAAAGTTATCATTCTTTGCACATTCATTGATTATATGTATAGAAATCACAAGACAATGAAAATAATAATTCTGAAAATTAGTGCGTAGGTCAGAGACATGAGCGGGCATAAGGTAAATACAACATAAAATTTTAAAAACCAACACCTTTCCTGAGGCAAAATCCAATTAGAGCACAAGATGGGGAAAAGAGCAGTCAAAATAGTTAATAAGTAACAGTCTAGGAAGAAACCTGACAATACATGTTTAGAAAGACAGAAAACATGTAAGCCAATGGAAAGGTACATCCTCTTACTAGAGGAAAAGACCAAGATTCCAGGTCGCCAGTTTTCACAAACCAAGATGTAGGTGTAATAGAACTCGATTCTGATCACCAGCCCAGTGGGGTCCAGGGTCAACCGGACAAAATAGCTACACAAGCGATACAAAGTTACAGAAATTATATAGAAGAAGAGAAAGACAAGAAGAGTTAAAATTCTTTTCTTTAAAATGGTAAGAGGGGTTGCTCCAAGATGTTAAAAGCTTGAAGAAAGCTGGGGCACCTGGGTGGCTCAGTCACTTGAGCGTCTGACTTCGGCTCAGGTCACGATTTCACGGTTCTCGTGGGTTCAAGCCCCGCGTCGGGCTCTGTGCTGACCGCTCGGAGCCTGGATCCTGCTTCGGATTCTGTGCCTCCCTCTCTCTCCGCCCCTCCCCTGCTCGTGCCCTGTCTCGGTCTCTCAAAAATAAATAAACGCTAAAAAAATTTCTCAAGTTTAATAAAGCCACTATAAAATAAGTCAAAAGGAAAACCTATTCTAATAAATAAAGGTGATATAAAGATGGTGTTCCAAATTATTTACCAAATGGGGTCGGGACATCGGCTATTTAGGAGTTAATTCTGGACAGATGAGCCAGTTTACTACTGTTACTGTATCAATAAGGATAGGTACATTTATATTAACAGTGTTTGGGGGACACGTAAGCGATGTGCCAGGCATTGTGCCAAAGGGTTTGCAGGCATTATCTCATTTAATCCCGACCACGCCTGTAAAGCAGGTGTTATTACTTTCAGATCATCTGTTCCGACCAACTCACTTAGAAACGAGCAAACCAAGGCCCAGAGAAGGTGAGTGACTCAGTCAGGGTCACAGCGCCGGGCAGGGGGCCAAGATGAGCACGCAGGCCGGCGTCGCGCCTGTCCAACCACACGGGTTCCAATTACCGCCCTGGGTGACGGAACGCGGCTCTCTGGGGTCTGCGCACACGAGCCTGCAGAACAAGAGTAATCCACAGCAGAGAGACTCAGAACAAAACAACACATGCAAAGGGAACAGCGAGGAGGGTTTTCAGAGGCAGAAGCTAAGGATCCAAAGCAGGATGTGACCAGCCAACACTGGTGCCTTTGCCAAAGGTGTCGAGGGAGCTTTTAATAGACCAGACGACCAGGACTGTGGCACGCTGCCTCTCTGCAGACAGTCCCTCTGCAGCTCAGCTCTTTCCTGACGCACTGGCTCTGGCTCACCAGGGCTTGGAAAGCACAGGGGGCTCCACGGGCATCTATTTCCCCCCACCACCACCACCACTCCGACAAAGTCTGGCCAGGGCCTCCCATCCCCCTCCCCATGCAAGGTCCGCCATGAGACAGAAGGCTTTGCGATCCAGGGCTCGTTCAACAAGCAACACATTCAGGAACATCCTGCCTGGGCAGAAATCTTGCCAAAGACGCTCCTCATGAAGTTGAAAGAGGACACATCCACCTGTAATTCAAGGGCTAATAGCTGCGGGGTTTCTTTCTTTTTTTTTTTTTTTCTTAAGCTTGTTTATTTGAGGGGGGGGGGCTTTCAGGGTAGAGGCAGAGAGAGAGGGTAACAGAGGATCCAAAGCGGGTTCTATGCTGACAGCGGAGAGCCCAAAGCAGGGCTTGAACTCACAAACCGGGAGGTCATAACCTGAACTGAAGTTGGACACTTAACAGACAGAGCCACCCAGGCGCCAAAGCTATGGGGTGTCTTTCTTTCTTTCTTTTTTTTAAGCTTGTTTATTTGAGAGAGAGAGAGGGCTATCAGGGTAGAGGCAGAGAGAGAGGGTAACAGAGGATCCAAAGCGGGTTCTATGCTGACAGCGGAGAGCCCAAAGCAGGGCTTGAACTCACAAACGGGGAGGTCATGACCTGAGCTGAAGTTGGACACTTAACCGACTGAGCCACCCAGGCGCCGAAGCCATGGGGTTTCTTTCGGGACTGATGAAAGCATTCTGGAATTAGACGGTGGTGATAGCTGTACAGCATGGAAATACATTAAAATCCACTTCGGTTTAAAGGATGAATTTTATGCTATGTCACTTTTATGATGAAAACATAAAAATTTGGAAAAGGAGGGTTGCCTGGGTGGCTCAGTCAGTTGAGCACCCGACTCTTGATTTCGGCTCAGGTCATGATCCCAGGATTGTGGGACTGAGCCCTGCGTGGGAGCTCAGCGTGGAGCCTGCTTGAGATTTTTCCTCTCTCTCCCTCTGCCCCTCTCCCCTGCTCTTTTTTTTCTCTCTCTCTCTCTAAAATAAAAAGTGTTTTTAAATTGGAAAAGAAAAGAGAAAACTAAAAGAAGGAAAAAACACTTAAATATAAATATTAAACTATGGGGGCTCCTGGGTGGGTCAGTTGGTTAAGCGTCTGACTCTCAGATTCAGCTCAGGTCGTCATCTCATGGTTTTGTGAGTTCGAGCCCCACATCGGGCTCTGTGCTGACAGTGCAGAGCCTGCTTGAGATTCTCTCTCTCCCTCTCTCCTCACCACCCATCACTGGACCTCAGTTTCCCCACAGGTAAATAATGGGCACAATGAATTATGTAGTTTACAGTCTTTTTCAATTATATGAACTAAAGCATGTTTCAGCATTATTTAAATAGATAATTTTTTAAAAATATGATGAGAGGTTAGTCTCCTCGAAAGAAATGTATCCAGAACCAGAATGTTCCTGGAGTCCACAATGGATTCCCCTCTCCTGCACCTTCCGGCTACACTTCTGCCAGCAATGCGTATTGCTCTAACCCGGTTCTGAAACTGTGGGACCCTGTGAATGCCCGGACGCACGTGTGCATCAAAGCAGGAGGCAAGGCAGTGGAACCACAGTCAAGAGAACCTGTCCAAAAAGCAGGGCCACCGCGCTGCCCTTGGGCCCAGGGCACCCACAGCAGCAGCAACAGCCTGCGAGTCGGGGACGTGCTTCTGAAATCCGAGGAGCAGGGAAATCATTTCCACCACGATCCAGCCAGCTCCGGGCTCACATTCCGCAAAAGACACAGTGAGAGAATTTCGGGATGATGCCAGGAAGGAAAAGGTTACCAAAGCAGAGAAATAAGGGAGAGAAAAGCCCCTTTACCGATATTTGGATCTGAGACAAGAGGCAGGAACCCTGCTCTGGACCAAGTAGAGGACAGGGTAGGAAAAGGGCCCGAGGGTCACCTCTAGGAGGTCATCGCTCCTTGACAGATGAGGACACGGGCCAGCTGGAGCCAGCACCGTCACGGGCCTCGGGATGGTGCCCCGTGGTCCCTGCTCACACCTAGATGCCCCCTGCTGCAGGCGGAACCTCCTGAGAGGCAGATGGGAGCCGCGGCCGGCTCAGAGCGACCTTCCTCATTTGCACACAGGAATAATACTGGCCCTGTCTAGCTCACAGGGCTGGAGTGGAGTGGAGATAAAATAAAGCCCTGTGATCCCTTGCAAACTGTAAACCACCACACAGATGTTAGGAAATGTAATTATCATTTGGGCAAGTATTCTTAATGCCTATTTCAAGGGAAAAAGAAAAAAAAATTCTTTTTTTAATTTTAGAGGTCCATTAGAGAAGAGAAAACACCAGGGTGTGCAATCCCAGCTCCCTCACCCGGGAGGGCTTAGTAAATATTCACACTCAGAAGTAATCAACGAATACTGAGCTAGGATTTACCACGAAGCTATTGAATAAGCTTACGCTTCAGGGTCCCTCACGTACACGGGCCCCTGCTAGGCCCTTGAAAGGGTGCTAACAGTGAGTGCACATGGTCAGAGGTTTCTCTAAAATTTGCAAAAGCAAAATATTTTCATCGCAATTGGCTAAGTGCCCTGTCTTCTTTTGTGACAGTTCCCCACCCCCCGCAATAGTGGGGAGGAGTACCAGAAAAGATGGTTATTTGGGATCTGATTTGGGACATTTAAGCTGGGAACACATTTATTTTTAAGGTCAGTGGGATCCGCGTTTGACAGTTCTCCGTCTTTCATATAATGGTGACCTTCCCTGGGGTAGGAATAGCTTCCAAGAAGGCTCATAATGTCATCAATTCAGAGTATATTTAATACAAGTGACCACACACACACAAAAAAAAGCGAAAGCCTTGAAATCCTACAGCTCATATAGCAAATGGATAGGAGCCACCCCAAATTCGACAACAATCCTAAAATTTAGAGGACATTGCCAATACTGAGTGGCGAGGCTAAAATTAATTTTCTTAAGTATCAACTCCTTTTTTTAAGTTTATTTATTTATTTGGAGACAGAGAGAAAGAGAGACAGGGAGAAAGGGAGTCCCAAGCAGGCTCCACACTGTCAGCACAGAGCCCGACGCAGGGCTCAATCTCACAAACTGCGAGATCATGACCTGAGCCGAAATCAGGAGTGGGACTCTTAACTGACTGAGCCACCCAGATGCCCCAAGCATCAACTCTTTAAAAAAGAGAGAAGGATCAATCAGCCAAGGATGAGAGACTGAATTACTTCATACTCTCTCAATAGGAAAGGACGTTCCAAATTGTTGTCATACGACAAGTCTAATAATAACATGCGGTCAAAAACATAAGAAAAAGGATTATAAAGGTGTTTCAGGCAGCTAATAAAAACACACTGTTTTCTCAGGCTTTGTGATGTCTGTGATATTTGTCAGCTTTTTTAACTTGGCTTTTCTTTTTTACAATCTTTTCCCTCATTCTAGATATTTACTTCTGCACCTAATTGCATATTACTAACTTTGCATTCCCTTTTTTAAATTTTTTTTAATCTTTCTATTTATTTTTAAGGCAGAGAGAGACAGAGCATGAGTGGGGATGGGGCAGAGAGAGAGGGAGACACAGAATCCGAAGCAGGCTCCAGGCTCTGAGCTGTCAGCACAGAGCCCGACGCGGGGCTCGAACTCCCGTACCGTGAGATCATGACCTGAGCCAAAGTCGGATGCTTAACTGACTGAGCCACCCGGGCACCCCTGCATTCCTTTTTTTAAAAAGGGAAGCCAAAATGGTATAAGCTTCAAGCCCCAGTAAACTCTGAATCAGGGTTAGAGCACATTAGTGCTCTAATGTTTGTTCCTTCGAATAGTTGGCTGAGTTATGAAAAGAAGCTCAGAGTTTCCTTTCATAAAAACAAACGCTTTAATTTTAAAGCATCTCCACCATGGACTGAAAGAAAACGGACTTGAGCAGCAGAGGGTAGAACAGTTCTATGGAAGAGAAAGAACCTTCTAACCATGAAAGCTCACGGAACCCTTTGTCGAGAACCCTGTGAGAAAATACTTTGTCTGGAAGAGATGGAAAAATAATCTTACCCAAGTGCACAATGATGCTGACTCCCAGAGAGGCGAGCCTGGCTTTTCTAACTCAATGAAAAGCCTAACTTTTTTTTTTAACTGATTTATATGCACACACCTACATAGGAGGATAATGTGAAGGCAGCTTGCAGTAGAATCAATTAAAATAATTAACCCAAGACAAAAAATAGAAGCACAAATTATAAGAGCAAGCAAGAGGGAGAAATATGTCCTGGGAACCACACGGTTAAGGCACATCACAGCTGCTTTGCTCACTCAAGTCCGGAGTCCACGTGAGACATTCTCTCCAACCCCCTCTCCCCCATTTGCACTGCCTTCCTCCTCCTTTGCGCTAGGCTTTCCCTTTGCCATATAAACATGCTGTCCAGTCTGGCTGAGGCCCTTCTGTCCATCCATCCATTCATCCATCCATCCATTCATCCATCCATCCACCCACCCATCCATTCATCCATCCATCCATCCACCCATCCATCCATCCATCCATCCATCCACCCATCCGTCCATTCACTCAACCAATATGGAAGGAGCATCTACCAAATGCCTGACACAATGCTACAGCACTTTCCCTTCTCCCTAGCACTGCTGTGCCCACACTCTGCTGATGCCCTGGTTCAATCCCTGTCTCTCCCACTGGGCTCAAGGTCCTCATGGAGCTGTGTCTTGAATCCCACATGTTTGCTAAACCGAGCTGGAAATAAGGTCTCACTCTCGCTGTCGGGGGCGCAAGCACGCCAGTCACCATTGGGACGAACAGGCTTTTGCCTGAGTTTAGCTCACAGAAGAAAGCATCCCACTGAATGAGTCTGGGATTTCACACAGCAACCTTCACCACGTGGATGCTTCTTGAGTTTATTCCCATGAATGCAAGATTCGGCAAAGACCCAGGAGCCCAGGGAAAGTGGAGTTCTCATTTATCACCCAGGGGAAGCTTGGAAAACCTTATGAAAGAAACAGGGAACACTGGGGCGCCTGGGTAGCTCAGTCGGTTGGGTGTCCCACTTCAGCTTAGGTCATGATCTCACGGTTGGTGAGTTCGAGCCCCGTGTCGGGCTCTGGGCTGACAGCTCAGAGCCTGGAGCCTGCTCCGGATTCTGTGTCTCCCTCTCTCTCTGCCCCTAACCCACTCGCATTCTGTCTCCCTCTCTCTCTCAAAAATAAACATTAAAAAAATTTTTTTAAAGAAACAGTGAACACATGGGGGACAGCCGGTCCCCTGGACCCTCACGGGAATGAGAAGGAACCAGGTTCGTTCCAGAATAGAATTGGCTCCTGAAGACGGCTCGTCTTCATCCCAGGAGGATAACCTGCAATCTCTGGGTCCCTTTTTTTCCCCACTACAAATGAATTTTCAAAACACTGAGTAGAAGATTGTTCCCGCACAGGGAGGTGGTTAGGTCAAAATGGATTTTTCTGATATCAGAAAATATATATAATTTTCTCCCAAATTCAGAACTACTGACACAATTTCCAGCATAAGGAAACCATGGCGCATTGACACGCCAGTTGACTTCAGAAAGGGCTTAATCCGGTGATATGATCAAAAGGAAAAGGTGAAGGGATCGCAGAAGAGCACGAATAAAAGAGACAATGCACCGCTATGTGATATTCATTAGTTCAACCGAGAAGCTGCCTCACGGGCCCTGTCATGCTCTGGGCCACCACAGCATGCAGGAGCCAAGTCCAGTCCAGGCCACAGCAGCACGTCTCAAATGACCCGTCTCGGGCCCACGCATCTACGTCTGGACATTTTCAGATTCCGGCACGTGGGCTACTTTCCTGTCTGCACTGAGCTGGAGCTCAAGGGGGCCAATTCCTTTGAGCTAAAGGGCATTCTGTCTCCCTCCCTCAGAGGGGCAGCCACATGCTGGCGATCCGAGATGGCCACCTCTCCTCCAACAGCAGGGGAAGGCCATCGGGATCGCCTCGACCTGTGCAACTCACCAGGCCCACGCTCTAGGGCCGGTGGCGGCACAGGGAATCGGCCAGAGTGTAGAGCGAGGGTGGCTGATGGGTTTCTCTCGAAGTTAACTTTCAAGGGAGGCCTTGAAACGTAATCGATTTGTGTATATATCAAGGCGGAAATGTTCTACGGGCCCATCTATGAACACATTCTCCTTTTATGGCCTGGCCGTTGCTCCCCCCACCCCCACCCCGCCGCGCCTCCTGCTAAAGACTGAATATTTGCGCCCCCCGCCCTCCACCCCCCGTCTCCCAAAGACTCACAAATGGAAACCCTAATGTGATGGTAGGGTCTTCGGGAGGTAATGGGGTCACGAGGGGGGGAACCCATGAGGGGATTGATAGTCTTACCAGAAGAAAACAGCCAGCCCCG
The DNA here is from genome assembly GCF_022079265.1 of Lynx rufus. NCBI lineage: Eukaryota > Metazoa > Chordata > Mammalia > Carnivora > Felidae > Lynx > Lynx rufus. Next base: position 14,050,454 of record NW_025814842.1, on the reverse strand, counting down.
CCTCTCAGCTCTCTGCCAGATGAGGATACGGAGAGGAGGCGGACATATGGGGAGGAGCCACCTCCTGGTATGCTGGTCCTCCCGGGCTGGGAGGAACGAATGTTTGTTGTCTGAGCCCCCCTGGGTCCGTGATATTTTTGTTACAGCAGCCAGAGAGGAGACAGCCTACATCTGAATCCACAGTCCACCCAGACGGTGCCCAGCGTGCTATTTGGCACCGTGGAATAACACCGTGTTCATTTCAGCCCCGCCTCCCCTCTGACTGCTTCTCAAACCTGGAGCCCCAGGCTTTCCCAAGAGCTGCTCCTGTGGTTCCAACTTTTCCAACTCTTTTGCATTCATGGGCTGAAGCGATCTCCTCTCATGGTAAGACCACCACCACCTCCGGGCATCTGTGGCTCTTCCCTGTGCAGCATCCTGACCCCCTTCTAGCGGGAACAGAACTCCTCTCCTCCATGTGAAGGCGCACCCTATGCAGACGAGGGTGACCCTACTCTCTTAAGGCACGAGTGGGCGTGTGATAAAGACCAGTCCTATCACAAACCCCAGATCCCCAGCCCCTATGAGCGGTTCAGAGATAGACATGAGCCTCAATCCAGACCAGAGACTTTCCTAAGACTTCTCTGATGGAACTTTCCCAGAGGAGTCTCTTCCTCCAGCTCCCACCTTAGCTCCCACGTGGAAAAAGCCTGTCTACCAGATAGAAAGGGGGCAGAGTCTTGAAGACATCGCTTGAACGCCTGGATCTGGCCTCATCCCAAGCCAGACGCTACCCTAGACTTCCCAGTTACAGGAGCTAATAAATTCCTGCCTCCTCCTTTTCATGTTTAATCAGGGACAAAGTGGTTTTTCCGTCACTTGGAACCAAGAGGGCCTCGATGACTACACAAATAGACTTCTAAATCCATGTCCTAACCCTGATTTTTTTTCACTTCCGCCCTCGTCTGCCGCCTTCCTGTCCTGGTGGGAGTGGACAGTAGAGGCACGCTGGGACAGTGACCTAACTGCGATGCCACCAATAAGCCACGTGACCACAGGGAGGTTGCTTAACACCTCAACTTCCAAGGCACTAGGAGGATTATTGCCCCTGTGAGGTAGGTACCGTGAAGACCAGAGGAAATTAAGAGCGGGGCTCCCTGTGCCCTCCTGCGCCCTGGCCCCCAGTCCCTCCCACAGCCTCGGGGACGCCCCTCCCTATATGTTCCTCCCTCCCATCCAAAGGTAAAAAGCTCCCAACAGGACAGAAAATGCTACTCCCTGTCCTCGTACAAAAACACGCTCGAAACATCACCACCCAGACCAATTAAAAGCACGCCCCGAGATATATTGGCCAAACACAAACAAAGAATTCCAGGTTAATGTCAAAGAGGACTGTGAAATAGACATTAAATGAGTCAGAGAACTCTTTAATTTTGACGAAAGGTACAATCTCCAGTGCAGACACGACAAGGCAAGAAAGCTGACGTGCCAAATAGCACGAAGAACGTTCACAAAGCCAAATGTCACCCACTGGTGGAAGTTTCTCCCCGCCTCCAGACCCTGTTTTCCCCCCGTCTTCCTCTGCTCTGCCAGGCTGGGGCACACCTCCACGGAAGCCTCACGCTGTAGCCTGCACAGGGCATCAGAGAAGACACGGTTCCGAAGTCAGACAGACACACAGGGTTGTAATGGTTGCGGTGTCCCCCCCCCCAATTCATATCCATCAGGAACTTCAGAATGTGACCTCATTTGGCAATGAAGTTTTTGCCGATGTAATTAAGATGAAGTCATGATAGATTAGGATGGGCCCTAAATCCAACAACTGATGTTCTTATAAGAAAAGGGCACGCACACAGATGAAGAGGTTCATGTAAAGATGGAACCACCGATTGGAGTGATGCCCCTACAAGACGAGGAACAGTCAGGATGGCCCGCAGCCACCGGGAGCTTTTAGAAAAGGCAAGGAAGGATCCTTCCCTGGAACTTCAGAGGAAGCACGGCCCCGCGGACACCTTGATTTCAGGCTTTGAGGCTCCAGAATTCTGAGAGAACAGATGCTCAGTGTTGTAAGCCCCCCAGTTTGTGGTCGATGTGTCACCAAAGTCCTGAGAAACTAACACAAGGGTGCAGGTGACCTGGGACAAGTCACTTAACCCCTCTCACTGTTAGGCTAGGACAGCTCACCTCATCGCCCCCTACCCTCGGAAGGGGAAAATGTCATCGGCTCCCGTGGTGGCCAGGCCTTCAGACTCAGACTGAAATATACCACTGGCTTTCCTGGGTCTCAAGCCAATTCTTATAATAAATCTTCCTCTTTCAACATATATATATTATATATATATACATATATATATTATATATATATGTATATATATAATAAATATATGTGTATATATACATATATACACATATATATACACACACAAGTAATCATAATTATAATAATCAAGTTTATTAAGTAATGATAATATCATTATGTATATGTAGCATATTTTATAAATTTTAATAATGTATTTATAAGTGAATATTACATATTCTACACAACATGCATATTAGTTATGTTATACAATATAATACACAATAATATATAATACATAATAGTAATATAAGTATATACATAGTCATTATAAATTATATGTAATTATTACTTGTTATACACTCAATGATTTTATTTTATTTATTATTATATATTATGCTACTATCATAACTTATGGTTGGATCCCTCCTCCCTCCCTCCCCTGGGCACACCTCAAAGGTGAAACGAATTACCTAACTTGACCTTCCCTTAAGTCCCATCAGACAGAATTTCAAAAAAGCATGCCCAATTATCTCAGGCTCCAAATACCAGCTTTACTCTCAAATTAATTTTTCACACTAAAAAGAACAATGGATTTCAAGTTTCTTTCCCCCTTTGTGTAATTGACATGTTTTCCTTCAGGGGTGACCACACAGGGCAGGAAAGCAACATGCAAATAAATGAAAACAGGACCACAGGTGGTGACCCTGGGAAGAGACACCGTACTGGTCGGTATTCCTAAAAGGAGCAATGTCTCCCCTCCCCCGGGACTACTTTCTTTCTTCCTTCCCTTCTTTCTTTACAGCTCCACAGAAGTGTAACTAATATACAACCTCCCCACACACATATTTAATGTAAACCATTTGGGAGTCTGGACCCATGCATACATCCCTGAAGCCATCAGCACAACCCAGATAATAAACATATCCATCGCCTCCCAAAGTCTCCCTGGGCTCCTTTGATTTTGGGGTTTTTCTGCGGGGCGGGGGGCGTGTGGTACTGGTGTTTAAGTATGTTTAACATGAGATCTACTCTCTTAAATTTTTTAAGCACGCAGTACAGTATTGTTAACTATAGGCACTACGTTGTACAGCAGATGTCCATAACTCATTCATCTTGCCTGTTTGAAAGTTTATACCCATGGAAAATCAAGCTCCCCTCTCCCCGATCCCTTGGCAAACCCCATTCCCCTCTCTGGTCCTACGAGTTGGGTTATTTTAGATATTTCATATAAATGGAATCACGCAGTATTTGTCTTTCCACGAAGGGCTTATTTCACTTAGCATAATGTCCTCCGGGTTCTTCCACATGGCAGGATGTCCTTCATTCACGCTAACATTCCATTGTATGTATATAGCAGATTTTCTTTACCTATTCATTTGTTGATGGATATTTCGGGTGTTTCCACCTCTTGGCTATTGTGAATAAGGCTACGAAGAACAGAGAAGTTCAAACATCTCTTTGACATCCTCATTTTAGTTCTTTCGGATACATACCCAGAAGTCTACTGCTAGATCATATGGTAATTCTAGTCTATTCTTTCCATTCTATCTTGAATTTTGTGAGGAAACTCCATACTGTTTTCCATAGCAGAGGCACCTTTGGACATTGCCAGCAACAATGTATAAGGATTCCAGTTCCTCTCCATCTTCACCAACACTTAGCTTTTCGGGTTTGTTTGGGTTTGTTTGGGTTTTTTAGTTCGGGGTTTTGTTTTGTTTTTTAGTAACAGGCATCCTAACATGCATGTGGTGGTAGTTCATTTGAAGTGCATTTCCCTGGTGCTTAGTGAGGTGGAGCAACGTTTCATGTATCTGTTGGCCATCTGTAGGTCTTCTTTGGAGAAAGGCCTATGCAAGTCTTTGCCAGTATTTTAATTGGATCATTTGGGGGTTTATGCTATTGAGTTGTATGAGTTCCCGATATATGTTGACTAGTAAACCCTTATCTGATATATGGCTTGCAAACATATTCTCCCATTGTGTAGGCTGCCTTTTCATTCTGCTGATTGCTTCCTTTGCTGCATAGATGCTTTTAAGTTTGACACAGTCCCATTTGTCTGTTTTTGCTTTTGTTGTTTGTGCTTTTGGTGTCATATCCAAGAAATCACTGCCAAGGTCAAGAAGCTTTTTTAAAAGATTTTATTCTAGGAGTTTCACCTTTTCAGGCCTTACATTCAAGTCTTTAATCTGTTATGAGCTGGGTTTTTTTAATTAATTTATTTATTTTGAGAGAGAGAGAGAGAGAGAGAAGGGGAGGGGCAGAAAGAGAGAAAGAGAGAGAGAATCCTCACTGTCAGCGCTGAGCCTGACATGGGGCACAAACCCACAAACCGTGAGATCATGACCTGAGCTGAAACCAAGAGTCGGGCATTTAACCAACTAAGTCACCCAGGTGCCCCAGTTTTGAGTTGATTTTTGAGAATGGTGTAAGATGAGGGTCCGATTTGGTTTGGTTTTGCACGTGGACATCCAGTTCCCCCAGCACCATGTGTTGAAGAGACTATCCGTTCCCTATGCTGCATTCCTGACACCCCTCTCAGAGATCGGTTGATGGCAAATGTGCAGGTTTATTTCAGAGCTCTCTATTCTCCATCGGTCTATAGGTCTGTCTTGTTTGCTGGGACCATACTATTTTAATTCCCATGGCTTTGTAGTAATCTATTTCAAACTCAGGAAGGTTGATGCCTCCAGTTTTGTTTTGCTCTCTATGTTTTGGTTTTTTTAAGGTTTGTTTTATTTACTTTTGTAAGAGAGAGAGCGCATGAGTGGGTTAGGGGCAGAGAAAGGGAGAGACAGAGTCCCAAGCAGGCTCAGCACAGGCAGGGCAGAGCCCAGACGCGAGGCTTGAACGCATGAACTGTGAGATCGTGACCTGAGCCAAAATCAAGAGTCGGATGCTTAACCAACTGGGCCACCCAGGCATCCCTGCTCTCTGCCTTCTAATGGCCTTTTTCAGTGCTTTCCAGATCATCTAAGAAAGCTCAGACACACTGAGACGCAAAACACGTCTCCTTCCATCTGTGAAGTGCCCTGGGCTGTTGTCTCCCACAATTCTCCCTCATCCTCTCGCCCTTGCCATCCACAGACCTTTACGAGTATCTCTACAGCACGCTGGCCACTAGGCTAACGGAGGACACAAAGGCACACCTTTATGGTACTTATAATCTGCTAGGCAAGGGAAACATGAGACAAGTAAACATTATAACAAATGATAAATTTAAGTGCAGCGAGTGATGAGTGTTACGGAGAAAACAAAGCAAGTAAGAGCACGGGGAGTGACGGAAGCTGATGGGTTGAACTGTAGGAAGGGTGGTCCATCGTGCCTTTGTTTCCCCCTCTGCAGCAGGATCAAGTTCTCCTAGGGCTCCGTGAGTCGAGTCAAAGCACCACGCCCCAACTAAGAGAAGGGAGCTTTGTAAGCTGGGCAACAATAGAATGAGGCAGCCCACACCTGAGAGAGAGGTGCTTCATTGCCTGATCCTGCAAAAGCAACCCTGCTTCCTTCCTCCTCCTGGCCACGCCTTCCCACAAAGTCACCAACAAAGAGCTGGCAGCATTATCTGTCCCCTTCCTCAACCTGCAGACCACCTGAAATGTTTTCTGCCTCCTAGTGCCCCCAGGGGAACCGCGGCTGACGCAGCCTGTGTCAGGCTCCGGGCCAAGTGTTCACATCCACGGCCCCATGATTCCGTGGGTCTCGCACCCAAGCAGGCATCGGGGTCACCTGCAGAGCTCAGTAAGCACTGGCCCATCACTGGACCCACCCCCAGAGCTTCTGGTTCCGGATCTGGGGAGGGCCCCAGGAATCTGCATTACTGCTGTTGCTGATCTGGGGACCCCCATCTGAGAACCCTTGCTATAATGGAGGGATTATATCTACTTGACCCAGGCAGGAAACTGGGGTTCTAGAGATGAAACCATTCGCCAGGACAGCAGGAGACCAACACCAACCCTTCCTGTTATTTCTGTGTTCGTTTTATGGGGCCCCCCACCACTGACACCACTCAGCGCTTTTCTTGGGGACCTGACTCCTGAGACAGACCCTTGCAAGCTGCATCAGCCCCTCTACAGAGACCAGGGACCAGAAGACAGGGGGTCACGGACCCCCAGAGGTGGGTCTGAGACTGGTCCCCTGCACACCGCTACCTCAATAACCAAGCTGTTGGTTGGAAGACTAACTTCTCCTCCAGGAGTTCCGGCCTTCCCTTTGAAATGCAAATCAGAAGAAAGCCCCGAACTTTCCCAGTCGCCCAGTACCTGGGGCATCCACAGGCCTGGAGCACCTGGCAGAGGGGTGAGGGCGTTTTCCAGTCAAACCAGAATCAGGCAGGTGACATCTGCCAATGCGTTTTAACCTAGTACTGTGTGCACTGATGTGCACTTGACAAACGTCTTCTAAAGGGGATCTGTGGGAAAATGAAGCATGTGAAAGTGGATCACTGACAAAAGCAGAATGCTTCTCGGAATGAATGGTGTGCCGGAGTCAGCTCTGCGAGCAGGCTGTTAAATATTCAGAAACTTTGCAAGCCAGTTGTCAATTACCAGTAGCTTGAAATTGACCATGGCAGGCACATTTGCCAAGGCCCCCAGCCCACCCCCCACACACCAGCTCAGACTGCCTCTGCCAGCACAGCACTGCCTGAAAGTGAACATGAGTGTTTCCGTGCTGTGCTTCGCAGCCAGGCATTGTTCTTGTGGGTTTACATCTCTAAAACGAGTCTCTGAAATTAAAATAGAGGTCAGTGGAGACCTCGGATTCATTTCTTCTCTCCCTCCCTGCTCCCCCCCCACGACCCCCCCACAATCTCATTAGAGAAAATTTTTTAGAAGTGTCGCTTTTTGCACTTGACCATCAGTAACCGGATGCATCAGAGAATGCTTGGCCAGAGGCTCTTTTTTTCTGCCCCCTTTTTACTTCCCAGAAAGAAGCATTTGTTGTCTCCAATGGACAAATGAGAACCAAGCTCCTAATACATTTTGCTCCACACAAACTTTGAACATGATATTCTGGGGCATAGAAGATAGAAACCATGGTCCACCTTCATTCAACTGTTTGCTGACTTCGCTACCAGAGGGAAAAGGGGTATATACAGCATGAATAATTCAGATCCCCAGAGAGCCCAAAACACGACATTTTAGCCAAACTTTCAACAACAGCCATCACCAGGGGAAAAAATAATCCAGCCTACATTTCATTATATTCCATTCCTCCTGTCTGAAGCAACTGAGAATGCCATTGAGCAGTAAAACAAATGGTCCAAAGCGGGGGGAAAGGAATAATCCACAAACTATATAAACAGCTCCTTTTATGAGCAAGGTCTCCGATCACATTGCAGGGGATTGGTATCTGGGAAGGAAGGTGAGTGATTACAAGAGGTCGTGTTCGCCTAAAGAGAATTTTATATTAAAAATCACGGCAGAACCTGCTGCTTCTACTCCCGGCAGTTTTCTTGGCATTTTCATGGGATTATATGTGTATAAAATGGTTAAAAATAACAAAGCAGATGAAAACCAGTCCCCTCGACCTTCACTGCTAATAACAGTAATGCTCTACTTCTGTCCTGGGGTTTTAGCCAGCAGCAACCCAATAGCAATAAAAATAATCATGCCCTTCTTTCTTCTGCGGATGGCACTTTTCCATTTTCAAGGTTCCTCCTCACTCTCCGGTAGGGTGGGCGAGCCGCCACGATTATCTCCATTTCACAGAAGGGGACAGGCAGGCGCAGGCTATGAGTGATTTGCTGGATGTTGAGGGCACGATAAGTGGCAGAAAGAGAATTCGGTCCCAGGTTGCCAACACCACGTTCTTCCCACCATGCCCGTTGCCGTGCCCGCCTCGCCAGGCGCTACGCGGCCAATTCCCTCACCAAAGCGCTCACTCACTTCGTGGAGCAAAGTGCACCCGTACCCAGGGGATCCTGCAGGCAACTTCCTCAAGAAAGAGGCTCACGGGAGCAATCACTGAGGCCGGGTTTTAAAGAATGCATTCCTATCCTCGCACGTAGAAAACTCGACACACATAACAGAAGGGCTAAAAAGATAACCAGATAATACCAAGTGTCGACAAGCACAAGGAGCAACTGTTGGGTCACTGGGGGGTCCAGCGATCCCATTCATACCTCTCTACCCAAAAGAAAGGAAAACATATGTTCGCACAAAGACTGCACATGAATCTTTAACAGCAGCTCTATTCATGATTGTCCCACACTGGAAACACCCCAAATGTGCCTCTATACATTGGACAGCCGCTCAGCACGAAGAAGGAAGGAATGCCTCCTGATACATGCAGCCACACGGCTCGAACCTCAGAAGCACTCTACTGAGGGAAAGAAGCCAGATGCCAAAGGCTACGTGCTCTATGATTCTCATTTCTATGGCATTCTAGAAAAAGCAAAACCATAGACGCAGGGGCCAGATCAGCGGCTGCCCGAGAACGGGGCTAGGCTTCCACCGCAAGAGGCCACGAGGGAAGCTTTTACGGTGACCAAACAGCTCTGGATCCTCACGGTCTTGACAGATACGTGGCTATCCACTCTGCCAAAACTCACAGAGCTGCACACCCACAAACGTGAATTTTATCACCTGAAAATGAGACTTCGATCCATCTCACTTAAAGGAAAAACCTGAATGAGGGCCGGAGGTTTTTCAATTCTCTCCCGGAAGATCAGAGTCTTTCAAAAAACGCTACTGGCTCCTTAAGCAAAGCCAGCTTCCCGGGCACAAGGTCTCCGAGACACGTCTGAGGCTGAATGCGGGGTGGGTTCGAAAGGGTGGCCATCTCTGACATGACAGCACTGGGGACGGGGATCTGGGTGGACTGGTTTTTTTTTTTTTTTTCTGTACTGTGGGTTGTTTTTTTTTTTTTTTTTGTTTTTTTTTTTTAAGAAAAAGGATGGCACCTTTAGACAGAAAATATTGAAAGTAAATGAACTGGCAGCACATTATTATTCTCAGCTTCTCTAACACATTTGAATGAGTGTGTCTTTAAAAGCCTTTGTCAGCTTGCTTTAGAAATGAAACTTGATATTATTAAGACTATCCAATATGAAACAATTATATAAGTGTAAATGGGAAATTCATTTAAAGGGTCATGATGAAATCCCTGGAAAATGCCTTCCTGATCTCTTCTTTTTTTTTTTTTTTTCTTTTTTTGTCTTACTAAATAAGGTCAGATAAGATGAGGACAAAACTAAGTCAGCATGCAGAATTTAAATTACTTGAATTGCTTTCTTTTTTTTTTCTTTTTTCTTTTTTTTCCACGCAGCTGAACTTCAGAATGTGGGAGGGGGAATGGCAACTTAAACCGAAGCTAAGCTCTTCGGTTCTGTGTCAAAAGGCAATTACTCCTCACTATTTTTTTTTTTTTTTCATCTGTCTGCTCAGCAAACATCCACCACCTCAAACAAATTTGCTAAAAAAGGCAGAAGAGCGTGGGGTTCGGAGCACAGCCAATAAATTGAGAATAGCCGGAGCTGCGTGAGCGTGTATCGGGTCCATTATATTATTCTCTTTACTTTGTGTGTTTGGAAAATTCTGTAATAAAAAAAAAAAAAAAACGGAGACAGAGGAGACGGGAAGAGGAAGAAGGAAAGGGAGGGGGCGAAAGAGAAAGAGAAAATGGCTCAAGGAGCCAGAAGGCCAGGGTGCTGGAGAGATCCCTGCTCCTCCACATTTGCTGTATACCCTTAGGTGAGTTTCTTAACCTCTCTGGGCTTCAGCTTCCTCTTTGGAGAATGGCACTGACGGTACCTGATCACGAGATGGCCGTGAGGATTAAATGAGGTTAAAGCACATGTATTAGATGTGTGGGGAAGCAGGGAGACATATTTCTTTTTTTTTTTTTGTTTATTTTTTGAGAGAGAGAGACAGAGTGTGAGTGGGGGAGGGGCAGAGAGAGAGAAAGAGAGAGAGAGAGAGAGAGAGAGAGAGAGAGACACAGAATCCGAAGCAGGCTCCAGGCTCCGAGCCGTCAGCCCAGAGCCCGACGCGGGGCCCGAACTCACAAGCTGTGAGATCGTGACCTGAGCCGAAGTCAGACGCTGAACTGACTGAGCCACCCAGGCGCCCCTCAGGGCGACACATTTCTAAGTGCCTACTGTATGCTGGACATTATACGCAGCGATGTGATTACACAAACACACACGCATATTTCCTAAAGCCGCTCAATCAGTACACGTGGTTCGCCGAATATATTAAATCGCCGATCCTGGGTTGATGCCCCGCGCTGTGCTCCACTCAGCCTTTTTCACAAAGGTGTTGAATGGGCTGAACTCGGCGGGATGAAAAGGCAATGGCTTCGAGGTTTTTCTGTCACTGCCCCAGCCAAGCTCCGCCCGCCCCCTTTCTTGCCCGGTGATCACCTCGGGCGGATTCTTCAGCCTTCCCGTCACTCTCAGTTATAAGAACAAAACATGTCAGGAAATTACGACTCCGTTTTCAGATTTAAAAGGCGCAGCCTGAACGCTTCCATCCACATCCAGTTCCCAGCTTGGCCCCCCCACCTCCGCCCAGCCCCCCACCCCCCCACCCCAACACGGGTCAAGGGCCTGCACAGGCAGGGGCACCACCGGCTGGTCCTCCAAGCTTCTTCCTCCTCCAACCCCACCTCCTGACTCCTTGAAGGTGAAGGGAGAATGGATTAGATAAAGCAAGAGAAGCAAACGCCTGTCTGTCAAAGACTTTGCTGCTGAGGTCTGGCGGGCGATCCAAGGTCGGCTCGCCTGCAGGGCACATCTGAGGGGTTCCCCCAGCTGGTGCCGTGAAGACCTCCACAGGACAGGGCCCCCGGATGTGGCAAACCGCTCTCTTGGAAATCTCTCTGGACCTGACCTTGGTCATCTCAGTGCCCGGGGCCTCCCCACAGCAGACCTCCCCGTCCGGCCTGCCTTCCCGCACCACCCCCCCCCCAGGCCTCCAAGAGGCCACAGGAGACTTGCACCTGCTTGCCTTGGAGGCAGGGGAGACATTGCAGGGGGTCCGCCCTGCCTGCTCCTGGCTTCCTGCCTTCAGGGCCCCCGTGTCCCCGCAGTTGCCCCCCCCCCCTCCTGAGGACTCGTGTCAATTTCTTCCCCACTCCAGGGCTTCCGGGAATGTTCTCATCAAACTCTGCTCCCTGGTCTTCATGAGAGCTATGATTTGGCAAGCATCCAGCCAGAGGAGACGCCAGACTCCTCTTCTGGAGGGCACCCCCAATCTCTGTGGAGTCTGCTTTATTTGGGGGAGTCACTCCCACTGAGGAAAAAGCAAGCACCCCACCTCTCCTCCAACTCTCCTCCACGAACACATCTCGTCCACACAGAGGAGAAGCTGCTGAGGGTGTGGACCAATCCCACCCTCTTTGCACAATGGAAAACCCTCTCTCATTGCTCTCAGCTTTGGGACAGGAACCGAAATTCCCAAGCAAAAGGAAAGTCCCCTTCGACATCCCATTTCTTGTTTTTACACAAAGGCATCTACTACTCTCTGTGGCTGTGAGGAATAAGCAGGATAAAGGAGGCTAAGGAAGAGCCAGAACACACAGGCGACAGAACGTTTCAAAATCCATCAGCAAATGAACAGATATTTACTGAAACGGATGCAAGAAATATTATCTCAAGGGAGAGCACGTTTCTGGAAACACCCAGGCGAGTGGCCTTGAAAATTGCTTTCTAATATTTCCAGCTGAATTATCCCTCCTTGACAAATGATTTCCAAGCCATTTTCAGCTATTAGGTTTATTTACACCCATTTTAAAGACTACATGACATCCTGGAAGATACATGACTTCCTGGAGGGGAGAAAACTAAAAAAAAAAAAAAAAAAATCATAACCAAGGAGATCAAGGTTAACAACTCAGCTCCCATCGTCGTTACTGGAAGGTATGGAAAGGGAGAAAGGTGTCCTAGCAACCAGCGGATCTCACGGTTCCTGGCTTCAGCTGCTGCCCATGTGCACCCGAAAGTCTACACACACAAACACAGGAAACTGACGAGACAGAAATCAGAGCCTACAATGCAGCCGCCACCTTGCAAGGTGCTCAAAAAACTCGCAACCTAAAAAACGTAAAGTAAAGGCCGACGCACCAGGCAGCGTGTCGTCTACCAGCAGGAAGCAGGGCGCACCGGGGACCTTAGCAGGCATGCTGGGGAGGATTCCTGAGAGTCCTAAGTGAGCCAGGCACAGAAGGACTTGTACTCCTCTTGATTAATGACACCATTGGAAACCCGAGAGGCATCCTAAATGCTTCTTACGCCCTGAGCCTCCGCTACCAAATTCACGCAACTCGCTCCAATTTGTTTTCCTCTCCATTCAAGCCCCCGTCCCCTGTCCACCCCCAATGACACCATTTGAGTGTCACACGCCCTTGGGGACCAGCAGAGCTGGGCTCCCACACTGGATTTCTCTCAACTTATTGAGGTGACTTCCAATTCTTCAGCTGCCCCGCAGCAGGCCGAATAACGGCCCCCAAAAGGCGTCCGGTCCTGATCCCCAGAACCTACGAATGTTACCTTACCTGGCAAAACGGTGAGCATGACAGGTGTTAAGTTAGGGATCTTGATCCGGGATCTCATTCTGGATGGTCTGGGCGAGCCCCAGGCCGTAAATAAGGGCAGTAACAGGGGCGCCTGAGTGGCTCAGTCAGTTGAGCATCTGACTTTGGCTCAGGTCGTAATCTCACAGTTTGGGAGTTCGAGCCCCACCCTGGGGGCTCACTGCTGTCAGCGCAGAGCCCCCTTCAGATCCTCTGCCTCCTCCCCTCTCTGCCCCTCCCCCACTTGAGCTCTCAAAAATAAAGTTAAGAAACAGTAAAATAACTTTAAAAACAAATGAATAAAATGATAGTAATAAAGAAATACTAAAAACAAGGTTCTTCATGAGACAGACACACGAGAAGCAATCAGAGGGGCCACGTGACCAGAAAAGCTGAGAATCAAATGCCGTCGCGGCGGCCCGAGCAATGGCGGCAGACTCTAGAAGCTGCCAGAGGCAAGGGGCAGATGTGAGTCTCCCTTGGAGCTTCCAGAAGGAACACAGCCCTGCCGACACATCGACCTTAGTCCCGTAAGGCTCATTTTGGATTTCTGACCTCGAGAACTGACAAGAGAATGAATGTGTGTTGTTTGAAGCCACAGAGCCTGTAGTCATCTGTTACAGAAACAGCATGAGATATGTGTCCTCATTCCTGAAGATACATCCCAAACTCCCAGTTCCTGGGGGCGGCACCAACCTCTCTCTCCTGCCTCGGCTCCCTCCATGCTCCACCCACAGAACGTCTGCTTCAAGCCACCCTTTGTTCCTCAACCCTTTCCCCGGGAGGCTGGATTGCTGCCAACCCCCGTGCCTTGGCATGTGCCACAGTCTCAGACAGGAGCCCCGCACTCCTCTCTGCCGGGAAAATCTCTGCTCCTCGGGCACACCCCAGGTGAGACGCCCCTACGTAGCTCTGTTGAGTCTTCTCTTTCCTCCCTGTGCCAAGCAGCCACTCAGCACTCTGTCCTCACATGGTCTTCAACACAAAGGTCAGCGTTCATGACCTTTTTCCAGTAGCTTTATGAACGCAGCTGCTGGCCCTCTCCATCACCTCCGTAACCCCAGGGATATACGTGCGTCTGTGAGACCGGGACAGAGAGGAACCCTAAAAACATGGACAGAGAGACTCCAAACTGGATAAAGGTTATGCCCTTCTGCTTGGCCAACGAAGAGACCTATGAGAAATGAAGAGTTTACTGCACCCTCAGACCCTGAAGACAGGGTCAGAGGGAGAGAAAGGGGCAGGCGTCGAAACACCAGCTGCCCCGGGCAGGTGAACACAGATGGACCCTCGTCGGTCCCAAAGTCAAAGTATCCAAAAGGCACTTGGAGGGCCGGCCGGGGGCCTACTGGTTTGTGATTGTGAGAATGACACTTTCCAAAGTACAGTCCCCAAACCATCAGCCCCCACGTCCCCCCGTGTCATGAAGTGAAAGTCTGTGTCCCCCAGAATTCTCGTGTCGAAACCCTGACCCCAGTGTGATGGTATCTGGAAGCGGAGCCTTTGAGGGGTAATTAGGTCGTGAGGGTGGAGCTCTCGTGAATGGGATGAGTGACCTGGTAAGAAAAGGCCAGAGAGCTGGCCCCTCCCATTCCGCCAGGTGGGGACACAACCCAACATCAGCAACCCATAACCCGAAGAGGGCTCTCACGAGACCCTGACCAAACTGGCACCCAGATCTCGGACCTCCAGCCTCCAGACCCGGCACTTCCCAGCAGCCCAAGCCAACGAAGACGCTTGGAACGTACTAGAAACGTAAATTCCCAGGCTCCCCCTGGGACATCGGAGCCTCTGGGGATGAGGCCCAACAATCTGCTCCGATCAGACCGCGGGGTGTTCTGAAGTCTGCCAAAATTTGAGAAGCACCCTTTTAGAGGCAGGAGAAACCCAAGGAATGTCTAAAGGCAAGTTCCAGAAAATGGCAAAGAGGACTCTGTCCCTGATGTGCCGACGTGGGCTACCCAAACAAGGTAACAGACTGGGTGGCTCAAACGACGGAAATATGTGTTCTCACGGTGTCTGGAGGCTGGAGGTCTGAGAACAAGATGTGGGCAGCGTTGGTTTCCTCTGAAGTCCCTCTCCTTGGCTGGTAGATGGCTCCCTTCTCACCGTGTCCTCACATGGTCTTCCCTCTCTCCATGTCCATGTCCCAATTTCCTCTTCTCATAAGAAAACTAGTCATATGAGATTAATGCCCACCCTGAAGGCCTCGTTTTAACTCAATTATCTCTTTAAATGCTTTCTCTCCAAATATGGTTATATTCTGAGGTGCTGGGGGGTTAGGACTTCAATGTACGAACTTGAGGGAACACCATTTAGCCTAGAACATTCCTTAGGAATTAAAAACCTGCCTTGTGAACACCTGCCAATGAGAAGTGACATGTACAGAAGACACCAACAGAACAATTAATCGTCGCACTCTTCACCACCATCCTGATGCGGAAAAGGCGGAGCTTCCCAGCCCTAAGGTGGGATTCTGGGGGTTGCCCGAGATATTGATCCCCTCTGTGCTCATAGCTCCTGGAACAGGGACCAGGCCTATCACCCCCGGCCCCTGCAGTTGTCACACTTTTACTCCAGTGTGCTCCACAAATGTCATCATTCTCCATGGAACTGGTAATGTGGAAACGGTGAGGTATTAATAGTAACCACCACCTATGACTACTTAGAGGAATACATGAAGTTCATGTGCAAAACACCTGGCACAGAGGACACAGCTACACGGGAAAATGCCCCACTGGTGTTTATCAGGGGTGTCACCATCATCATCATCATGCCATCAACACTGTCACCCTCATCCTCATCGTCACCATCACTGCCATTATCAACATCATTGTCATCGTCACTGTCATCATCATCCCTGTCCTCATCATCATCACCAACATCATCATCGCCATCATCATCGCCATCGTCAACACTGTCACCAGCAGCAGCACTGCCATCCTGAACACCATCACCAGCATTGTCACTGTCATCGTCATTAATGTCATTGTCATCATCATGAACACCGTCATCATCCCTGTCCTCATCATCACCAACATCAACCTCATTGTCATCACTGCCATCATCAATCCACACTGTCACCAGCAGCAGCACTGTCATCCTGAACACCATCACCAGCATTGTCACTGTCATCATCATCAATGTCATTGTCATCATCACGAACACCGTCATCATTCCTGTCCTCATCATCACCAACATCAACCTCATTGTCATCACTGCCATCATCAATCCACACTGTCACCAGCAGCAGCACTGCCATCTTGAACACCGTCACCAGCATTGTCACTGTCATCATCATCAATGTCATTGTCATCATCACGAACACCGTCATCATCCCTGTCCTCATCATCACCAACATCAACCTCACTGTCATCACTGCCATCATCAATCCACACTGTCACCAGCAGCAGCACTGCCATCCTGAACACCGTCACCAGCATTGTCACTGTCATCATCATCAATGTCATTGTCATCATCACGAACACCGTCATCATTCCTGTCCTCATCATCACCAACATCAACCTCACTGTCATCACTGCCATCATCAATCCACACTGTCACCAGCAGCAGCACTGCCATCCTGAACACCGTCACCAGCATTGTCACTATCATCATCAATGTCATTGTCATCAGCATGAACACCATCATCATCACTGTCATCATCACCGTCATCATCACCATCACCAACATCAACCTCACTGTCATCACTGCCATCATCAATCCACACTGTCACCAGCAGCAGCACTGTCGTCCTGAACACCGTCACCAGCATTGTCACTGTCATCATCAACACGGTCATCATCATCATCACCGGCATCAACACCACAGTGGTCATCGCCGCCATCATCAGCACCGTCATCACCATGAATACCATCATGAACACTGTCGTCATCACCATCACCAACGTCACCAACACCATCAACACTGTCATCATCATAGCCAACAGCACCCGAGTGAGCTCCTTTCCAGGAACCAGGTCAAGGACACAACACACATAGAACTGACCTTCTTAGGGGCTCCATCGAGAGGCTCCGAACTTCCCCAAAGTACACAGGTGGCAGGCGTGGGACCAGCAAGCTGCTTTTCTCAATCCCTTTAAGGTCCAAAACGGAACAGAGGCCAAGAGGTCATCCGGGGGGAGTCCAGAATGTATCTTAAATCATGGTTCTCAGACTCGACTGAACATGGGACCACCTGGGAGCTTTAAAAACCTTTGGCACCTGGCCCCACCCAGGGCTTCTGATCCAACCAGTCTGCACATGGCCTGGGTATGGGGATTGTTTCGAACCTTCCCAAGTGAATCCAGATCTCAGGCAAGGCTGAGAACCCTGCTCCGAAGTCAGCTGCCCACTCGAAGGGGGGTATTGTCAGTAGCAGTCAATAGGATGCTGTCTCTCCAGGGTGAAATTTAACACCTGGGTTTTAATCCTTCTGGAATCAAACTGGCTTAAGAGATGAAAAAAGTAAATAATCTAAATAGCACCGCAAGGAGTAAAAATCCTGCGGAATGATAAGGTTTAGCATAAAAGGGGAGGAACAGAGTTTTTCTAGGAAATTGGGTCCCATGAAAGCAAATGCCTTGGCTAAAAATACTTTCCCCGTTTTTTTTCTTGGCAAATGGATCCCACACACTGAAATAATGAAGACAAAGGCTGGGTGTCAGTCAGCCACCCTCTCAGCTTCTGATGTCTTCACACAGCCTGGCCTCTGTCAGAAGCCAGGGAAGAATGGCAAAATGACAGAAGCGTCAAGAGATTTACAGAAACCCCAAACTGGAAGAGACGTTGCAGATTATCTGGTGGGATCCCCCACCTAGAGAAGGAAGCTCCTCGACGACGCCCCTGCCGTGCTCACCTCTCGTCCGGGGAGTCTGGCTCTTTCTAAATAGCCTGGTGCAGTTTTAAGCAGCACCAGCGGCAAGCGGAAGACTTGCCTCAATGCAACTTCTGTCCCCTGCCCCCAAGGCCACATGGGCCAAAATGAATCCTTCTTCCGCGCGACGCTCCCGCAAATATTTAATGAGGGTGATTCGCACCCACCTACCCGACACACACAGGCCTCCCTGGCATCTTCTCTGCTCCCTTATTGCTCACAGGACAAGACACAGGACAGCAGATCTCCGTCCTCTGCATACACTTTAATTTCTTCATGTCCCTTCTTACATTTGACACTGTCTACGAAGCACATTCTCTGAATGAGATCTGACCCGCCGGACAGGGGCCACTCATTACCGGTGTCCACACGGAAGCCATTGTCTCAGTCCGTTCAGGCTGCCACAACGGAACGTCAAAACCGGGGTGGCCTAAACAGGAAATATTTATTTCTCACGGATCTGGAGTCTGGGGAGTCTCAGATCGAGGCACCAGGAGAATCCATGTCTGACGACGGCCCGCGTTCCGGCTCACACACAGCCAGCCGTCTTTCTGCTGTGAGCTCACGCGGTAGAAGGGACAAGGGACCCGTCTGGGGCTCTTTTACGATGGCACTCATCCCGTTCGTGGGGGCTCCACCATCATGACCTGATCACCTCCCAAAGGTCCCACCTCCAAATATCATCACACTGGGGGTTCGCTCGCGACATATGGATGTGGGGGTGGGGAGGACAAAAACACTCCGTCTCCAGTAGTCATCTAGGACCACAGCCTCCAGAAGCACCCAGACCTCTCATTCCGCTACCCCACAAACTCTGTCTAACTGTCAGCAAGGGGCACGACTTCTCACGTGCTCTGACAATACTTTGCTAGACCCTAATGCATAGGACTTTTTTTTTTTAATTTAATGTTTATTTATTTTTGAGACAGAGAGAGACAGAGCATGAACGGGGGGACGGGGGAGGGTCAGACAGAGGGAGACACAGAATCCGAAACAGGCTCCAGGCTCTGAGCTGTCAGCACAGAGCCCGAAGCGGGGCTCGAACTCACGGACCGCGAGATCGTGACCTGAGCCGAAGTCGGCCGCTTAACCGACTGAGCCACCCAGGCGCCCCCCCCCCCCAATGCATAGGACTTAAGAAGAAACATGAAGCCATCCGCTCTGCCTTCAAGTATATGTATAATCTATCTGAAGGGTAGAGACAAGCATGTGTGAAACCGGAAAATGCAACTGCCATTCATCCCCGGCTGACACGACCTTCTCCTGTTTTCTCCTCAGTAGGGCTCCCTCCTCTTACTCAGGGACCTGCAGCCCTGACCGCTGCCTTCCACACTTCTGGGCATGGGATCTGCCAGACATCCATGTTGTCACCCCTCCTGAAGGGAGGCGCTCCTTCAGGGCTCACGGACATGAGCCCTCATCCGTGAACGCATCCTGGGTCCCCATCCAAGCCCCTCGCTCCTAGTGGGCGCGGCGTGCCAGGCTCGGGGTCTAAGGTGAGTGCAACATCAGGAGATAGGACCTGGATGGGCTCCAGCCTCACCGTGTATGTCCGAATACCCTGAGCCTCGGTCTCAAGGAAACACCGCGCCCCGCCCGACGGCCTCTCAAGCCCTAAGCATGGCGTACAACTGTCCTCCCGCCTCAACTTCCCTCCCTGCTCCATCCTGTTTTCAACTTGGCAAACTCCTATGAGTGCATCAAGGCCCAGCAGAAATATCCTCCTGTCCGTGAAGGCTTTCCCAAGCCTCCAAAGTAGATGGGAAGGCTTTCCTCCAGGCTCCCGTGCATATATTCTGGAGACCTCTCTGATAGTCCTTACCATAGTTATCTGTAACTTTTCTGTGCAGGCATCTGTCAGCAAACTGAGAGCTCCTAAGGGACAGGTCTATGCCTCATCCGTCCCTGTATCTTCAAGTGTAGCACGGGGCTCAGCACACAAAAGGCACTGTGTAAATATTTGCTGAATGGAATCGACTTGTAAGTCAGCATTATCAAAGCTTCATGAAGGAAAGTGTACTTAAGCTAAACCTTATCGGGCCGATACAAGACTGTAGAAGAGTTCACTCTTGGCCACGAATCAGCATTGCACCTTGGGAACTCTGAACGCCGTGAGCAGCTTCAGACCCGGGGACGATCAAATGTTTCCTGTTGACACAGATGATGGGGCGTCAGCCTTCCAGCCCTCGGAGGAGGCCTGGTCCCATGTTCAAGGAAGGAAGAAGCACCCAGGGCAGACCCTTCTCCCCAAGGGGGAACTTTTAGGGTCTACATAAGCTTAGGCTTATGTAAGGTCAAGGGCAACCCTGAATCGGGAGGGAATGATGAATGATGACGAATCCCAGCCCAGCTCCTGGGTATCGGCAATGGTGGGACACCAGGGAAGTAGCAGAAGGAAGTGACAATCTGGGTTCATGTGTACAGACAGCCAGTGTGGCAGTCCAACACGGTCGGGCCACTGTGTCACACGGGTCTTCGGGGGAGTCAGACGGCCTCTCCATGCCCAGGATGCGGTGGGTCTAGAGAGTGATTCATGGAACTCAAGCAGGACGCACACCTTACCTACGACAACATGATTCCCTTTGGGGCAAATTCCGAGTACCCCTAAAATTCACAGTGGGACCCAGACAAGACAGGCTGAGGCCCCTGACATTCTCCTCTTGGTGCTTTCCCGCTTCACATCCATCCTTAGCTTTCCCATCATGGACTGCAAGGACGGAGGCTGTTTTCCAGAGACCCCAAAGGGAGCACTGGCTAAACAAGCCAACATTACTAGCCGCACTAAATCCATAAATATTAGTGGGAAAGTCTAGTGCAGAAGCCTTATAAAAACCATATCAAATCTGTAACTTTGGCACAGTAAATTATATTGATAAGTTGTTTCCATTTTCACTTCTACTTTTTCCCCCTTTGATAAATGGGCAGAGACGTACCGGCTGTGCGGGAAAACACGCTCGCCTTTGGAGAAGAAAAATTCATTAGCTAATCCACCTACTTGGAGAATTTATTTCCAAGGCTGAACTTTGGGGAGGTTTTATAATGGAGGCCCTGACTAATGGGAAGCATGAATCTGTTCCAGATGGTTAATTACTTTTTATCATTCCTTTTAATAATAGTTAAGAATAAGAAGACAACCAGGCTCTGCGAATGCAGGAGGAATTAAACAGAAGTACCCTGCACCCACTTCCCAAAAAAAGGGCACGCTGAGGTTGTGCTGAGCGCCCTAAAATACCAGGTTTTAAAACGAGTGGAAGTTACACGTTGTGAGCCACGCCAAAGAAATTAATTTCTACCTGAACCCAATAATGTCCCAGAAGTGGTCGCACAGAGGCCACTCCATCATCCACACAGAGATGCCACATGAGGAGCTGCTGGGGGGGGGACCCCATGGGGGGAGCATTTTTAGACAAACTCTCATCCCTCCCCCGTTCAAACGGGTTCACTAGCTCCACAGGGGAAATCTATACCCCTCAGCACAGGGCTTGGGATGACAGGACCCCTACCAACTGGGTTGGTTTCTCCCCCACCTTGCTTACTTCTAAGTTAACCCTCCTAACCTTGAGCTGAAATATACCAACACTGAAATATACTAAGATACAGTGACTCTCTCTCACTCCGTCTCTCGCGCTCTCTCAAAAATAAATAAATAAACTTTAAAAAGGGGGGGGAGGCGCCTGGGTGGCTCAGTCGGTTAAGCATCTGATTCTTGATCCCTGCTCAGGTCATGGCCTCACGGTCCATGAAACTGAGTCCCGTTGTTGGGCTCCATGCTGACAGCAAGGAGCCTGCTTGGGATTCTCTCTCCCCACCCCCCCGCCCTTCCCCCACCTCTCAAAAATAAATAAATCAACCTTAAGATGCAGTGAGACATAGCAAGTCTCCCAGTCAACCTCCATGCCTTTACCCATGCTGTTCCCTCCACCAGAATACCTGCTCCAGGCTAGTTCACCTGAGAAAGTCCTAGTCAACCTTCATGTGTCCGCTGAAGAGCTCTTCTCCCGCTGAGCCCATCCTCACCCAGTCTGCAGAGGGAAGAACGGACTCTCCTCTGAGCCTCAAGCAGTTAGCACGCTGGACTGGAATCGTATGCACGCAGCCTGCATACATCCTCGTCTGTCCCGCAGCAAACGGAAAACACCTTCAGGGCAGGCGGTAATGAACAGACATTTCACCTTGGCCTCCACAGCCTTAGCGTGACTCTTAGCACAGGATCAAGAAATATGCTGTTGAATGGGTGAGTGAAATGGAAAGGAAGCCATTGACAAAATGTTCTGACTGGAACGTTCCGTGATTCTAGACTCGTCCCACTGGCTGACAATGGCTCTCACAGCTGACGCCGGCAGTGAATGAAACCTTCTCTTGGCAGGAGGCCACTGAGATACATGTTCTCCTGGGGATGCTCTGGTTTTAAACCAGACCCAGAATCTTCTCCTCAGGTGGGCAACAGGATGGGATTCAGTGAACGCGGTGCTGGCCCGGTCTCATTTCCTGGTTCCAGCTTGCTGGATGACTTGGGAGCGAGCAACAACTCCCTTGGGCTTTGGTTTCACTCTCTGTATGTTCAAAGTGGGGTGCTCAAGAGTGGGGTGCACGCACACCAGGGAGAGCCGAACAATCCACAGGGCCACGCGAGGAGCTTACAGGGTCACGTCCCTTCTCCAAAACCTTGAGCCCAGCTCGGTTTCAGAATCAGAATGGGGTTGGGGCGGGTTTTATATATATATATATATATATATATATATATATATATATATATATAATGGGGCGGGTTTTATACATATATATATATATATATATATATATATATATATGACCTAATACTCTTTGATGGGCCCTGACCAGCACCCCAAATAAACACATAAATATTCCTGCAGTATACATATTAAACGCAGTCCCACTAAATGGGATAAATGCACACCGTGAATGGCCTTATGTTCAGATAGGGTTTAGATTTTACCACCTTTAAAAAAAAGCATTCTTGGGGCGCCTGGGTGGCGCAGTCGGTTAAGCGTCCGACTTCAGCCAGGTCACGATCTCGCGGTCCGTGAGTTCGAGCCCCGCGTCGGGCTCTGGGCTGATGGCTCGGAGCCTGGAGCCTGTTTCCGATTCTGTGTCTCCCTCTCTCTCTGCCCCTCCCCCGTTCATGCTCTGTCTCTCTCTGTCCCAAAAATAAATAAATGTTGAAAAAAAATTAAAAAAAAAAAAGCATTCTTAAAAGATACAAAAATATAAAGATTTTATTTTTCAGAGAAGTTTTAGGTTCACAGCAAAGCTGAGAGGAAGGGACAGACACTTTCCCCATATCCCCTGTCCGCGCACATGCACAGCCTCCCCCACATCTGTAATAATCGGTGACCCTACATTGAGTGCCATTATCACCCAATGTCCACAGTTTACATTAGGGGTCACTCGTGGTGGGGTACGTTCTGTGGGTTCGGATGCCATCTCTCCTTTGCGTCTCAGAACTGCAGAGGAAAGATTACAAGCCTACACTCCAACTTGTTACAGTAATGCTTACTGATCTGAAAACAAAAGGATATTGAATCTAACCACATGTAATGCACGCCCTAACGATGGCATCCCACTGGGGGAGATGTCACATATGGTAAAAAAAAGAAAAATAAATCAAATACAATAAAAAAGTCCAGTGGCCCAAGTAAGCCCAGCACTCCCGCAGCTCAGAGGATGCACCAGGGACCCACTCTGCCGGGGGGGCTGGACCACAGCCCAGCGCGGAGCACACGGTTTACACATGTCCACGCGTGGCTGCACCACTTCGAGGGCGGAGCTTTAACAAAATCGGCCTCCATCAAACAGGTGAGAGGCTTCAAGGTTTTCTGCAAAGAACGTGGGCACTGAGGGTGACGGGAGTAGGGTGGACACAAGCTAGCACCCAAACAGGGCACAGCTGACACTCTTCCCCCGCTGCGATGGGAGCTTGTCTTCAGCCACGACATGAGATAAAGCTGTGACAACCTGACACGGAGCCGCTAACAAGAAAAGGAATCACCGAGAAGAGAACTGAAGTACGTGAGCGCATACCCACTATCACAACAGTGACCCTGACCCCAAGCATACATTGTGCCCTGAGCTTTTAGCTAGCCATAGCAGGCGACCATCACACACACTGGAACATTCCAGAAACTGAAGATGAATTCCGGCAACGTTTCCAGCGATAACTAACATCGTACTAGACACGATCCAAGTGCCCTCCAGACTTTCCCGGAACCAAATAACAACCATTCTGATTCTCTTTTAAGCTCTCTTACCAGTAGCGAAAGGTAGTAAGCCCTGTTGGAGACACCCTTGTGCTTTCGAACGTAGCAAAACGAGCAGAACTATCACACGCAAAACAATCTGCCCGCAAGTTAAATAAACGCACTTCTCTGTGAGCAAATACCCTTGGCAAATGCACTGGAAATGCCGGTGACAATCTGAAGAGGGACACCTGAGGAAGATGTGCGCGGCTGGAGGCTGGCCGTGCTCTGGGGTGAGGGTTCCTCAGCACGGTTCGGTTTGCGGCATTTGCTAGATTCCATCTCCGTAATGACATGCATACGGTACTGTTTTGGGGGGGGCGTCAATTAACAAAAGATTTACAGTAAATTCATACTCTGAAGTAAATGACTTCCTAAATGAAAACTCTGTTTCAGGAGGAAACTGAACATAGCTCTTGATGGAATGGTAAACTTTGCCGGGAATAAAAACAAGGGTTGGGGGCTAAGTTAAGAGAGACAACTGCAAAGGCCACCAAGGGCTTGAGGACATCAACTGTGAAGACACAGGATCTTTAAAATGCAGTCATATCTTTACCAAACTTCTGGAATGAGATGGGCAGCGACCTAAATCTTCTGGAACACCCAGCAGTTCCCTGGTTAGCTCACGTCCAAGAACTTAAGAAGAGTTGCAGATTTAAATGAAATGGCGCAGTATTATTTTTTTAAAGTTCAAACTTTGATGGCCTATTCTTGGGTGCCAGGTGACTATCGAAAGCATATGGCATCCGACAGGCATTTTCAGGAAAAATACATATGCTTAATTTGTTCCCTCAAGGTAAAGACGACATTTTAACGATGAATGAGAAAGCAATGCTTTCCAAAAGGAAAAAAAGAAAAAGAAAAAAAACTTGTACCACTGGAGAGGCATTTTTGAAAATGGATGTTTGGAAAGGTCTCCATGATTAATGATTTGTGGCCGAAAATGCTGTAATTCAATTTATAAAAACTCATATCTGCACACTTCAAAAACTTGGAAACGGATTTTTCTAGTCTTTTAAATGTCTTTCAAATGAAGAATTTCAGCGGGCTTTGAACCCATTTGTTAAAAATATTGAAATGCAACACCTTTCAGCTACGATGCAAGAACGAGGGACTGACATCATGAGAAATGAAAATTTACTAGCTGAATTTCAACAAAAACCTTTGCATAGCACACGGATGGGATTGAAAAATGAGCATCACAATTTCGTGAGCCCTCCCGCCTACGAGCTTCTCCCACTTGGGTCTACATATCTTCTTTAGGTACCTCTGCAGCTACTGAAACCAAAAATAAGTGAATTAAAACCAGATATTTGAATTACCGTACCACAAAGTACCAAGGCAGGATTCTGAAAACGACAAAACATATTCACTAACACGGCTCTCGTTGAAAATACGACCAGTAATGATATTTTAATGAGCACACAAAGGTTTGCTGTGCTATTAAATCAGACGTTATGAAAACTATTTTTTTAAACATTGTTTATTTCATCATACCAACTCATGCTTTCACATACGATCCGTCAGCACTGTGAGCCACACGTGTAATTTGTAAGCAAACAAATACGCAAGTATTAGGAGGTGCGCGCTCAAAAAATTTCGCCAATTAGGGTACGCAATCAAAAAAAGGTTAGAGCCCCTAACCTGCTAAGTGAAGACTACTACGTGTGTGTAACCAAATTAACGAGAGAAAAAATAGCTATGAAAACGCTTTTAAAGAAGGAGACAGGAAGCCTGGGTGGCTCAGTCGGTTAAGCGTCCGACTTCGGCTCAGGTCACGATCTCGCGGTTCGGGAGTTCGAGCCCCGCGTCGGGCTCTGTGCTGACGGCTCAGAGCCTGGAGCCTGTTTCCGATTCTGTGTCTCCCTCTCTCTCTGACCCTCCCCCGTTCATGGTCTGTCTCTCTCTGTCTCAAAAATAAATAAACGTTAAAAAAAAAAATTAAAAAAAAAAAAAAAGAAGGATACAGTGCCAAAGAGAGGCACAGCATCATAAATGAAGAGAGAGGTCCACGCTAAAATGAACTGTTATTATTTCTGACCCCACTGGCCGAAAATCTGTGCTATTCTGGCCTCATCCAGGCTGAAAGTGCCCAGTGTTCGTCCTACCATGGCTTTGTTACAGTAAGAAAATCTGTAATCAATGCTGTTATTTAAAGAGGGACCATAAGATTATATTCATTACCATAGAACATGGATCTGGAAGCATTACCCGTAAGCCTTACCCACCATATCCACGAACCTCAAGGTACTAATTCTACCTTTGTTATTTTTTTCTTATTACTTTATTATACAAACAGCATAATGAGGATGGTGATTAGCAGCCAGTGTTTACGGAGTTCCCACGAAATGCCAAGCCCAGAGGGAGCATACGTTACCTCTACGACGCTCTTAGAAAAGTGCCAAGAAAGCACAGGCAGAGCGGACCCAACCGGTTGGTAGTTAAGGGTGTTGCCTTTCGCGTCAAACCACGTGCACTGGGAAGCCCAACTCTGACATTCCTGCGACGAGCTGCCCAAGCTCACTTGTCTGTAGGCACTATCCCAAGGCGGGTCGAGGGGAAAACTCAAAGAGCCGACAGATGGACAGACCAAGAACAGAGCCTGGATGGGGGTGGGGAATGAGCTGCTAACCGCACGCAGTATCATCACGCCCGTCGTACAGATGACAAAATGGTTCTTTTAAATGCTTCCGTGACCAAAGTAGAACTTGACTTTCAGCAGCATTCCCACAACGGAGGTCCGAAAAGGAAACGCAATCGCTCCCGTGCTTTTCGTAATTATAATGAATGGGGGATGCTCTGTGGTTCGATACGCCATAATTTAAGTCACCATTCCAGCCCTGACGTGTCCCTAAGTTTCGCTTCCAAGTGCTTAGTATGAAAACCAACGAGACAAGCAGCATCGTCATGCATGTGGTACTTTTTCCTTCTTTCAGACTGACTGCCCTAGGATACATTCCCAGAAGGGAGATTACCGGCTCAGAAGGTATGAAATATTTCCTCCTTCTCTCTCTCTCTCTCTCTGTGACCCTCTTCTGCTCACATCCTGTCTCTCTCTCTGTCTCTCTCAAAAATAAAATAAAAACATTAAAAAAAAAGAGCCAATTAAAAAATAAATAAAAGGGGCACGTGGGTGGCTCAGTCAGTTAAGCGTCCGACTTCGCCTCAGGTCTGATCTCACTGTTTGTAGGTTCGAGCCCCGCTTCAGGCTCTGCGCTGACAGCTCAGAGCCTGGAGCCCGCTTCAGATTCTGTGTCTCGATCTCCCTCTCTCTCTGTGACCCTCTTCTGCTCACACCCTGTCTCTCTCGCTCAAAAATAAAATAAAAACATTTTAAAAAAAGAGCCAATTAAAGAAGGTATGAAATATTTTTATAGCTCATGATATGTACTTCCAAATGGCTTTCCAAAAGTGTGACTCCGAATTTACAAGGCCACCAGCTAGCTGGAAACCTCTGGGTCCTGGCAAAACCTCAACCATATCGGGTAGCAAGTTCACTTCTTTGCAAAACAATTCTACCCTCCGCAAGCTTCACGACTCAGGCTCGCCTTCTTGTGTTGGTTCCCCCTGTTCTTATTGAGTGATTTCGGTGCCTTTTTTTTTTTTTTTTCAAAATTTCCATCTCCAGAAAGTTAATTTGAAATACTAATTTGCACATGGGTTTCCCTTTAATGATCTCCAGCCTCTACCCGTCAGACAGTCGGAAAATCTACCCACCCACCCAGTTCAGTCCCCAGCGTCCACAGGGCTGGTCACCTTCGGGGCTCAGGACGAGAAGCTGCACGCATGCCTGGGGTGCCTGCAGCGTACCCACTCTTTTTTTTAAGTGGTATTTATTTTTTCTCAATTGCTTTAATGTTTACTCATTTTTGAGAGGGAGACAGAGGGTGAGTGGGGGAGGGGCAGAGAGAGGGGGAGACACAGAATCCCAAGAAGGCTCCAGGCTCCCAGCTGTCAGCACAGAGCCCGATGCGGGGCTCGAACCCACGAACCACGAGATTACGACCGGAGCGGAAATCAAGAGTCAAGACGCTTCACCAACTGAGCCGCCCAGGTGCCCCCAAAGCCCCTACTCTTTCACGGCAAAGTCGTGGGTCTCCACCTGCGCTCGGCCTGGTGCTGCTTTACTCTTTCGGCTGCCTGCTTTCCAGCCCAAGGACGAAAAATTTGCCTGGAGTGTCACAATTAACGTAGGCTACTTCACACCGGTGCCCTCCCCTATGTCCTGGCGCTGCCGTGTGCTTCGCAAAATCAAGATGGCTTTGCCATCGCTTGACTTTTTAGCACGCATTGTCAGCACGGCCCCCGCGGGATACAAGTGTGTGTCTGGGTAGAAAAACCCACAGATCTCGGTCACGTTATTTGTAGGCTGGGACAAAGCTTCCACAGAGTAGGTGGGTGGAAGACAGGAACGACTGGGCGCCCAAGAATTAGAGTGTAATTACTCAACTGTGTGTTGTCTGTGAGCGAGTAAACAACACAAGCACAATGGGCTCTTTGGGAGTGTCTAGGGTGGGGCTGTGTGACACAGGTTAATTGCCTTTCCTCAGAAGTATCCATCTGGTCATGGGAGTCCTTCCCAAAAGATGGACGGTTTCATTGGTTGATCGCTTTTTTTTTTTTAATTTATTTACTTATTTTGAGAGTGAGCGCAAACAGGGAAGGGGCAGAGAGAGGGAGGGAGAGAGAGAATCCCAAGCAGGTCCGACGCCTGTAAAGCCGGGGGTGGGGCTCGAGCTCATGAACCGTGAGATCACGACCTGAGCCAAAACCAAGAGTTGGACGCTTAGTGGACTGAGCCACCCTGGCACCCCCGGTGGCTGATTTCTAATCCCGGGTTAGGCCACGTTAAGGGTCCCTGTCTCTGTCTTCATCCTGAGATCATTCCCACAAAGCTCGCAAGCAATCTTTTGTTCCTTACGTTGGCACCTCCATTACCCCCAATTCACAGAGACTGAATAACTGACTGAAGGTCACACAGCTCATAAAAGGCAGAGTTAAAGTCCAACCAAACTTAGGTCTGTGTCCCTCCAAAATCTCAGCTCCTGACCACCAAGCTCTTTGTCTCTCTCCAAAGAACGAACAAGCCGCACAGTCAGTGCCAGAGGGTTAGAAAGCGGGGAATGGCCGGCGGCGCCTGGGCGCTCGGTCAAAGCCAGAATGACCACGGCAAGCCTGTCCTCTATGATGACGGTCCCACGGTGAGCAGGTGGGAGCTGAGGAGGGTGCGCTGAACTAGAACAGCTCCGAGGACGTTAGCAGAGCCGGGAGGAATGTGTCCTGTGCAGGGGTGGGCCGGTGTGGGGGCCGGGGGCGGGCAAGAAGAGACTCGAGGAGGCTACCCTAAAGGAGGATGGTCAGGAGAAGTCACAGGACTGTCCCAGTGTGTGGGAGAAAGCAGGCCAGGCCTTCCACACTCCTCCTTCCTCTCCCAGTTCGCACGGAAACTGCCCCAACAAGCCAGCATCACTTGTATCTCCTTTCTCTCCCCACCTAGCCCCCAAAGTTGGCCCCCAAACCATTGCTCCATTCTCATTTCAACCCCCCAGGGCCCCCGGGGCACTCCTCAATCTAACCCTCCCCTGGACCAAGGCTACAATCCACACCACGCCTCTGGGCCCGTATCACCACGGCTGAAGACCTCCCAAAAGCATCGTACCGCAGTGTGGACTGTCGGTAAGTTCTAGTACCTCAGCTGGGCACCTGGTCAGCCCTACACAGGTCCTTGAGGCTCCCTCTCCTCCACTCACTGGGGCTGTGGCACATCGTCACAAGGCCACTCAAGCGTCCTGTTTAAGCCGCACGCCGGGCTCAGCACACAACCTTGCCTGCTGCTTCATTAACTCCATGAAGTTCATCTCCCTCGGCCCCTGGACCTCTACCTCAGAGCAAACACATCCAGCACATCCAGCCCCGCTCCCCCTGGTCTCAAAGGATGAACTGCCTGTCCCCTCTGTTCAGAACTGAGCTGCCCAATTTCATCATGGCCGCCCTCCCCAGCCTGCTCTGTCTGCCCGGCTTCTTCACCTTCTCCTCAGTCCCAACTCTCTCTCCGGCCACTAAGCCTGTCATGTCCCTCCTCCGTCATCAGGCTGGGAGCCAGACTGGCCAAGAATGACGCGCAGAAGTTGATGTCAGTGAAGAGTGCACTAGAGAGAGGATCTGGAAGATTCTCTCCAAACCTACGGTTCTAACGGCCTAAGCAGTAGTTGGAGGCCACAGACTGAAGAAGGAAGGGGCCTTCTGCGTCCACCTGAGGTGGCTGTCTTTACCTGGGCTGGTGACTTGTTCATCGACTCATGATTCATACCTTCCATAGTAGGCCCAGTGACAGCCACCCTGGGAGACATACGGGGCAATGAATTGAGACACGATGTCTGTTGTGTGACCGAGACCTGAAGTGACACCGGCTGAAATGAGGCACGTGGCAAGCAGCCTTGCTTGACAAAGTCCTCAGGGGCCCTGGCTCTTCCTCACCATCTCTAGCTTGCCGCCCTCTTCCTTACGGTCCAAGTTGGCTCAAAACTACACCTGCGTTCCAGCCAGTGGGGGGTGGGAAAGGGCAGAGGGGCACATTCTCCCTCCCTTTAAATGCACGTGGCACTTCTGTTCAAATCCCGTTAGATCATATCTCTGCCACCACACCGCAAGGGAGCCTGGCAAATGCAGTGTTCTCCTGGGTGGCCACGTATCCAGGGGCAAAGTCCGTGTCTAGGGAAGATGGGCCAACTTCTGATCGCAAAGGGTGAAGGACACAACAGAAACAGGGTACCTGTCCCCAAGGAGCCCACTTCCCCCAAACAACTCCCCCATCGGAGCCCTCACCAGAACAGCCAAACCGAGAAGGAGAGAAAGAACAAGAAAGCAAAGAGGCGCCCGAAGGCACTTGTCTCCTTGGGGATTTGGAACGTTGGGAATATGCAGAGAATGATGTCAAAACAAGCCACTTGCAAAGATCTCATGGACAAGCTCAGAGCCAGGGAAACAGAACGGCCTGATCCCCCAAATGCCGCTAGAAAGTATATTTGGGGTCTGAGAATATGTCTTCTCTAAATATAATTGACAATTCTTCTGGTCTCAGCTAAGGCGGCTGGGGCAACACATGTGTCTCTATCTATTTCAGGCTCTTCCCTGGCCTCTGCGCAGGAGCCCCTTGGTAAGGACCCAAAAGAGTCAGCATGCTCATACTGTTCTATCCTTGGAGGGGAAAAGTGGGAAATGTCACTTCTGTGTAGCTGTGAGGCATTCTTTTACTTCAATATGTCCAAGGTCCCTCAAAACACCCAAATTTAAGAAAACTAAGTTCTAACTCCCAGCGACTCCAATGTAATATAGGACAAGGATGACACCTTATTTTTCATAAACTCTGCAAACAACCACTTCCTGACTCCAAAGTCACTTATCACTTTGTTCTTGAAAAGTAATAATGTAAAAATCATTTTTCTAGCTACATGCAGTATTTCCTAAATGGATGGCTGGAATTTCAAAGTGCGAGCTAGTAAAGCTATTTTTAAACCTGTTTGCAGAGCCTAATCACGTGGTCCAGCTCGGCTGTATCCCTAGTCTGGGGCCTGGGGTGAAAAAAAATCCTGGGCTTGGTTTGGCTGAGCTGCTTTCAAACAGGCGGTCTCTTCTCCTTACAAAGAACAGGCCACATGGGGCGCCCGAGTGGCTCTGTCGGTTGGTTAAGCTTAAGCGTCTGACTTCGGATCAGATCAGGATCTCAGGGTTTGTGAGTTCGAGCCCCGTATCAGACTCTCTGCTGTTGGTACAGAGCCCGCTTCAGATCCTCTGTCCCTGCCTCTCTCTCTCTGCCCTTCCCGTGCTCGTGCACACACTCTCTCTCAAAAATAAACAAAGAATTAAAAAAAAAAAAAAAAAGCCACGGGGTTAAGATATCCCTAGGCCTTCCTGGTAATGCCACCTGGAGGGCCCTAGCAGAAGGAAGGAGAAGGATTTCTGTTTTAGCTAGCTATCGCTGCATATTACTCCAAAGTGGAGTGGCTTCAAGTAACATTTATTATCTCAGTTTCTACGGGTTGGAAATCTGCACAGCTTAGAGCTTGGTGCCTCTGGCTCAAGGTCTCTCATTAGGTTGCAGTCAAACTGTCAGCTGGGGCTGCTGTCTCATCTGAAGGCTCAACTTGCAGCCTCACTCACATGTTTGCTGTCAGGCTTCCCCCCACCCTTGCCACGTGGAACTCTCCACAGGGCTCCCCCATATGGCAGCTGGGTTCTCCCAGCCAAGCGTCCCAGGAGAGTGTGCCCCAGATTGGGAGCCACGCCCTTTTTATAACCTAATCTCAGAACTGTCACAAGTCACTCCTGCTGTACTGTGTTCATTAGAATGACTCACTAGTCCTACCCACGCTCATAGGGGGAGGATGACACCCAAGCATAAATGCCCAAGGCAGGGATACTGGGTCCTGCCTATGACTTCCTTGCTTTGACAGAGGATGGGCTTTAACTGCATAGAAAGAGGGGCATCACGCATTATTTTACTTGGGACAAGAGCAAACACAGGATCCAAGAGATCACAGGGCTAGGGGAACCTGTATTCCCCCAGCCTTTGGTATCTAACCCACTGATTTAATAAATGGTGGATGGAGCTACCTCTCTCCCTGCCCCCACTCCAGAACGAGACTGACTTGCCTGATTAGGACAGCGGAGAAGAAAGTCGTGGCTCTAGCTTGGACCCTCTGGGGCTCTCTCTCTCTTGCAGTCTTCCCTGCCCAGACAGAGTGTGGCTGATACATCCTCTGCCATGTGGGACGTGCTGTCTCACAGGGGAGCTGTCCAGCTCCGGTTGTGTTTGGTGGAGAAGTGTCATTGTGGGGTAAAAGTAGGAAACCCACTACGGCCATGGATTGAAGCCACACCCTTCAGAGGCCAGCCTCTATCACTCATAAAGCTGATAGATTTTCATCCCATTGGCCTGACTCCTGTGCCTGTCGTGCAAGTGATTTCAAACTCAGATGGGCTAGAAAGGGGGCTGACAAGTGCCCCTCACCGCAACCACCCCCAAGCCATCTCCCATCACATGCAAAGGATCCAGTGCACGTGAGTTTGCAGGGGAATCAACCAAGACACTGAGACATGGGTGGAGCATGGATAAACACCACCCCCCCCAGGCCCCAAACTCCTACTAAGCCACCAACGAGTTATGGGGCACCTACTACGTGCCAGGCTCCGTGCTGGAGTCTGAAAAGGAGAGATTCTCACATTCTGTCCCAGGAAAATAACTTGACCTACCTAGGCCTCAATTTTCTCATCTTGGAACCTGTTCCACTCCCATGACTTATGGCCCTACCTCCCACTCTCTACCCCCGCCCCCCTCCCGCCCCAAACGTGCCAGTATGCCTGTGCATTGCCAGGGAGGCACGAGATTCCCTGGGAGCTCTGGCAAGCCACACATGAAATTCTGCCAGGGCAGGAACAAACCAAGACCAAGGGCTAAGGCGACTCCTTCAAGGACACTCCGTGAGCATGTAGCAGAGACAAAAATAGGGCAGGGTACGGGGCGTTTCCTTCCCCGGCCCGACTTTCTTTCCTTTTCTCTTTCCAATGGCTGAGATTATTATTTTTCCCCAGCACGGCCATCAGCGACTACAGCAGGTGCAGTTTTTGTAAACACCCCCACAGAAGTGCTGTGAGTGAGGTCAAGGGCAGGTGCCCCGCTGAGGGCTGGCCTGGATTCCACGTTTCTGGCTATTGTCGCTCTTGTCGCAGATTCCAAGCACAGCCTGGAGGCTTCATCTGGAGCTCCAGGAGTTCGTGGTGGCGGAAGGAACACCGGCCCGGCCCTCCCAGGTGGGAGAGCAGGAGCCTTGGGGCCAAACGGTGCAATCGCCCACTCCTTGGAAAAAGAAAACAAAGCCGCCTTACAGGCAGGCAAGTGTGTGTGGTTTGCAGAGCTCTGAGAAAGGACCCGACGAGGAGACCGGGCCCACCCGGCAGCCAGGCTGTGGGAAGTGTGGCCGTATCGCTCAACCTCACGGGCACCGGCCCAGAGATGCGCAACCTGCTTTCTGCCCTACAAAGTCTGCGTTTGCCTGATTCCGACCCTGGATCTCAGTTTTCCACCGTTCACGTTACCCACCTGCGACCACCGCAAGGGAAGTTAGCAAGGAAGCATTAGCCTCCACCGAAACCTCAGTGTGGATGAGCTCGGCCACTCCTTTCCTAAGAAAGCAGATTTGTCCAGGCCAAAGAGAGAACAGGGCGAGGGCGCTGGGACCCAGGGAGAAGAAAGGGTC
Source organism: Lynx rufus (assembly GCF_022079265.1). Classification (NCBI taxonomy): domain Eukaryota; kingdom Metazoa; phylum Chordata; class Mammalia; order Carnivora; family Felidae; genus Lynx; species Lynx rufus. Next base: position 14,016,279 of record NW_025814842.1, on the reverse strand, counting down.
ACCCCAAAGTGAGAACACGGGTGGGGAGAAGAAAAATACCCCTTCATCACGCCCTCCTGTGTTCGGCCCCTGGGAAGGGCTGGACCACATGAAAGTTTGCTTTCATTTGGTGTAAGATCCACTCTCCTTTGCTGGGAGCCTCAAAGGGGTAATGGAAAAGTGATAAAAGCCTGGCTTTTCAGTAAAAATGGAAAGAAATATATGACGATTCATTGTCTTACTCTATTGTGCTTTCTGGCTGTATCAGGACTAATTCTGCACAACGGCGGTTCTGCTGAAAGCCTTCTCCTCTCCTCTCCCTCCCTCTGGCAGCACGGGACAAAGATTTCTCATTTCATACATCATTTATTCCAGCAGTAATTCCATCCAAGTCACCGTAGGTCCTCAGCAAACAAAAACAGCAAAATAAAATTGTGTTGTAGCATGACAACCGGGGACCCTGAGTAACGTGGGATTCGGTGTCGTAAAGCCACAAACCCTGGGCGGAGGGTCGTATTCCCAATGGGGGCAAAACCAAGCGAAGCAGACTGTATTTTTTTATCACGAGAGGCAAAGTCAAACCTCCAGGGATCTCACGACGCAGGAGAAGGCGAGGCGCAGAGACGCATCTGAGGCCAGGACAAATCTCCTGGTCCCAAACTTGGCAGTCAGCATCCGTAACACTGGGACTGGCTTCAAGGGTGGGAATAAAAGCAACCTGGCCCAGTACTGGGGGTTACCGTTGCAGAAAGTAAGAACAAGGTTAATGAGCACCACGGATGAAGCCAAGATCCGTCCCAGAACATCCGACCAGCGTATGAAGGTTGCTTTAGTTCTCCTTTTACCCCGCCCCCTGCCCTTCACCTCCGGTTTGTCCTCCAAGATCGAATGTAACGTCAGCACGCACTAGCTCAGAAATCAGCCGTGCAAAGTCACCTGAAAGAGACAGGATGGCTCCCAGACTGCAGCCTGGTTGACAGTGTGAAAACATCTGGAGCAGGACGCCCGGGGCAGGAGGGGGGCGCCGTCAGTTAAGGGTCCGGCTCTTGATCTCGGCTCAGGTCACGATCTCACGGTTTGTGAGTTCAAGCCCCGCATCGGGCTCTGCGCTGAAGATGTGGAGCCTGCTTGGGATTCTGTCTCCCCTCTCTGCCTCTCCCCCACTTGTGCGCTCGCTCGCTCCCTCGCTCTCAAAATAAATTAAAATAAACATTAAAAATAAACCATCCGGAGCGAGAAGCATGTGCTCCAGAGACCCATGGGGCAGCATGAACCACAGAAGGTGAGCCCCAAAGGCAAGATCACCGCTCCACGAGGCACCACAGGTGTATCCTCTGTCCCAGATCGCTGCCATCACCCACACATTCCTCCAGCTGGTTTGGGTTCTAGGCTCCCAAAGTCAACTTCTGATTCTTCTTTGGCTTTCCATGTGGTCAACAGAGAGCTCTCGTGCCGGTCAAGCCAATGCGAACTTTCTAGGCCTTGTAACAGGCACATCTCTTCCTGCAATTTAACTTACCGGCCTTCTGGGGTCTACTGTTGAATGTGACTTGCAGTGAACGAGTCCCTCACATGGCTTCTTCCACCTTTACAGCCTTCGGAACCCAAGACGAGACGCGGATCCGGGGTGCACAGCCTACGTAAGGGGCTCCCCAGTCCGGCTCTGTCCTCTCTCTGATACCACCCCACTTCTGGGAAACGGGACATAAGCCCAGGAGGTGAGGGGGACTGCCATCTGCGTAACCCCAGCCCCAGGCTGTGGACAGAGCAATCACTTACAGACGCCATGCATGGAAAGGAAGGTTAGGGAACAGCGTGTCTGGTGGAGAGGCCACTGGGGTTCTCGGCAGAACACCGAAGGGTTTTTTCTCCCAGTTTTATGGAGGGAGAATTGACATACATCACCGTGTAAGTTTAAGGTGTCCCCTTTCATGGTTTGACTTGTGTATTTTTTTTTAATGTTTATTTTTGAGAGACAGAGCACAAGCAGGGGAGGGGCAGAGAGAGAGAGGGAGGCACAGAATCCGAAGCAGGCTCCAGGCTCTGAGCCGTCAGCACAGAGCCCGACACGGGGCTCAAACCCACGAACTGTGAGATCACGATCTGAGCCAAAGTCGGATGCTTAACCGACCGAGCCACCCCGGCGCCCCTTGACTTGCGTATTTTGTGACATGATGACTGCAGTACCCTTAGCACCACCATCTCACATAGAGACAATAAAAAGAGGGTTTTTTTTTCCTCAGTGCTGAGAACTCAGGATTTACTCTGTTAACACCTTTCCTGTGCATCACACACCGGTGTTAGCTACGGTCATCATGTGCACATCACAACACCAAGGGTGTCAAAGCCAGCCTTGCTCCCGGGGGGGGGGGTGGAGCGGACTCCGGCGCTCTGCGCCTCGGTTTCCCCTTCTGTAGCACGGAGCGTAACCTCCTTCACAGAGTTGTTCCGACGATTCCGTGACAAGACGTATGTGAACTCGGAATTCGTGGTGGAAATGCACCCACTCTTCATCACATATAAAACCCCCCTCGCCTTCCACTCTTCCTGCGGCTCTAGCTTCTGTATTCGTGCCTCCTCCCCGCCTCACGAAAATACAAGTCACCCGGGAGCGGTCACTGGAGGCAGAGCATGCTCTGAAAGGCTGTACCCGCCCCAATGACGCTGGCCACCACGGCCCCAAGGGGGAGCCTTCACTCCCGCATGAATGAGATGGGCTGGTTAGAGCGGGGGGACAAAGAGTCCAGTCTAGGGCACAGGATATGGAGGCCTCTCCTCGGGGCTTTAGCACACGACCCTGGAGGGCGGGATCCGGCTTCCTCTAGCTTTGCTCCTGCCATCCTGGCCCCACGTCCCAAACTCTTAGTGCTGGTGGACACCCACTGAGTGTCCCAGGGCTCAGTGGTCTCTGTGGCAATCCGGAATTCTCCAAAGTGAATGGTGACCTTGAACATAACTCAGGGAAGGCCGGAACGCTAAAGACCCTCATGTGTCCCAGGCGAGACCAACCACTGCCCGGTCATCACAGACCGAATGTCCGTGCGCCCCCCCAAAATCATATGTTGAAGCCCTAACCCCCAAGGCAGTGGTGGGGGGATGGGGGTGAGGATGGAAGTTGGGCCTCCCTCTCCCTCCCCTCCTCTCCCCTGCCCCCTCCTCCCTCTGCCTCCCTCTCTCCACACAGCGAGAAGCCAGCCACATCTACAAGCCAGGAAGAGGGCTGTCACCAGAACCCGCCCGTGCTGGTGCCCTGATCTCCGACGTCCCGGCCTCCAAGTCAGTGGTTCTCAAATCTGGGCATGCACTGGAATCACTTGGGGGGCTTCGCTGGTCCCCCCCGCTAGAGTTTCTGATCCAGTGTGCCTGGGTGGGGCCCAAGAGTTTACTTTTGTAGCAGGTTCCCAGGCGATGCTGACGGTACCCCCTCGGGACCACACTTTGAGAACCAGGCCTATGCGACCTACCTTTGGACACGCCCGTGTCGGGGATCTGCGGAACCCGAAGTTCACACCACCTAAGACACGCCCAGGGGTGGGTCTGGATTCGCCTCCGCCTTCCTTGGCTCCGCTGGTCATAACCCTCTCTCCCGGCAGGCACCCAGGTTCTCTGTCTGCCCAACCCAGCCTCATTCCCGGCCCCTAAGACGCCGTCCCAGCTTCCCCTGCAACTAAGAGTGGCCGTGTACCAGAGTTCCGACCAAAGGGACAAAGGGAAAGTCTGCCGGAGGCTGGGGGAGCTGAGACCCGGACACTGTCGCCACCTTCCCTCCCTCTTTCTTGAACGTAGGCAGCGCGCCTGGAGCTGTGGCAGCCTTCTTGCCGCAGGGAGGGAAAGCCCGGCCATTCCGCAGCGGCCCATTCCCACATCCCCGGTCGGGAGGAAAACAAACCCCTCTTCAATGTGCGGTTAGTTGGTGTTCTGTGTCGTGAGGCTGACGGATCTCGACAGATACACGAGGACTCCACCTGAATTTTAACCACTGATCAGTCAGCATCGGTCTCACGGAGGGGAGGGAGAGGCGCAGAGCAGAAGCGGCAGTAATGATAACGCAAGAAGCACCCTCTGCTTCCTCTTCTCGGGTCCAGGCCCATCCATCCGCTGGGCCTGCTCGCCGTGGCGCCTCGTCCGGCAGCCTTAGTCATGGACTCCAGTTCAGCCCAGCATCCTCTGCGCCGGGTGATGCCCGAGGCCTGCCCTGCACGTCCCTCCAAGCAAAGCGGCCCGCTGGCCTCTGGCTCAGGCAGTGTGGGCCCATCAGAGACGCACGCTGCTGCTCTCGGCCCCACCCTGCTGTTCGCCATCTGCCTGGGGTGACCTAAGTAGGCATCTGCCCCGCCTTGGGGACAGCTGGTCACAGACGCTGAGCTGAATGACGGGGGTGGGTGGCTCTGTGACTTCTCACACATCCCACGTACGAGGAGGGCCCAGCCACCGGCACAGAGCTCATTTGTTGGGTTGAGTTGGGAACCTTTTGCAAAGCCAAGCCATCCCGTACCTCTTTGCCTGGACATCAGAGGCTGCTGGGGACAGCCGGGGGACCTCTCTCCATAGCAAGAGTAAGAATGGCTTGGGGCGCCTGGGTGGCTCAGTCAGCGAAGCGTCCAACTTCAGCTCAGGTCGTGATCTCGCGGTTCGTGAGTTCGAGCCCCGCGTCGGGCTCTGTGCTGATGGCTCAGAGCCTGGAGCCCGCTTCGGATTCTGTGCCTCCCCTCTCTCTCCGCCCCTCCCCTGCTCATGCTCTGTCTCTCTCTGTCTCAAAAATAAATAAAAACATTAAAGAAAAAAAAAAAAAAGAATGGCTCGCAGAGGCCCTAACTTTGCCTCACATACATGGATTTCTCTGATCCGGTCTTCTCCTGCAGACCCACTGGCTACCAGACGGGAAACCCAGACACAGCCCGGCCTGTGGCCAAGCCACGTGGCCGGCAACTGCTCAGATGTGCCGTGGCTGCCCAAAGAGCCAGAGACACAAGAGAGGCCCCTGGGATCCAGCCTGGGCCTGTCGTGCCCTCGCTCCAAGGCCAGTGGGGTGGGCCGGCCTGTCAGCCAGGGCCGGAGGGCCCTCCGAAGCGAATCCCGAGTCAGCGAACAGCCTTCTGGCTGCAGGGGGCCACTGGAGGCGGGCAGTCCTGGGTGGGCTCCGGGTCAGAGTCTTCCTGATCCTCCCGGAAATATGCCCATGGTTCCAGAACGGCTACAGCACCTCTGAGAATCATGTCTTCACACAGCAGCCCCCAGAGCAGAAAAGAAGGGCCGAGGAGAAAGTCCTGGACGCCCACTTGTTGGCCCGTCCTTTGCCTCGTGAACCAGACCAGCCAAGCACAGGGGAACAGACTGCAACGGAGGCACTGGCCAAGCGGCATCCGATCGGGGCCTTGGCAAAGAGAAAGAGGAACTGCTGGGGGCTGAAAAATGCCCCAAAGGTGGCAGGTCATGATCGCTGCAGCCTGTGAGCGTTACCTTATGTGGGAAAGGGCTCTCAGCAGGCCTGGCCAAGTTAAGGATCTTGACATGGGGAGATTATCCTGGATTGCCCACGTGGGCCTTGAAAGCAATCACAAGTGTCCTTATAAGAAGAGGCAGAGAGGTAGGGGCCCCTGGGTGGCTCAGTCAGCGAAGTGTCGACGTCAGCTCAGGTCATGGCCTTGCAGTTCGTGGGTTCGAGCCCCGCAGCAGGCTCTGTGCTGACAGCTCAGGGCCTGGAGCCCGCTTCCGATTCTGTGTCTCCCCCTCTCCCTGCCCCTCCCCCACTCGCACTCTGACTCTCTCTCAAAAATAAACTTTAAAAAAAATCAATTAAAAAAAAAAAAAGAGAGAGAGAGAGGCAAAGGCAGATTCAACCAACACGTACCGGAGAGGAGAAGTCGAGGGGAAGACAGAGCCGGAGAGCTGGCCCGAAAGGCTGGAGCCAGGCAGCCACCAGCCTGCTCGGGGCCACCAGGAGCGGGAAGAGGCAGATTCGCTCCAGAACATCCGGAGGTAGTAAAGCCCTGCTAACGCCTTGATGTCAGTCCAGCGGTACTGAGTTTAGACGTCTGGCTTCCAGAATCGCGAGAGAATAAATCTGGTGTTTTACACCACTAAGTCCGTGGTGATTTGTTACAGCTACCACAAGAAACAAACACGGGGGAGAATGGCTTTGGGGTAGGAAACCACCTCTATAATCCCCAGGTTCCTTCACAGAGACTCTGGCCTCTCCTTCCCACCCCTGCACCCAACACACACACACACACACATACACACACACATACACACACACACACGCCAAGCAAAGCCCTCGTAATTCCCTGCCCCGATGTATCCTGATGGCGAGTCCCTGGAGCAAATACCAAGCTGGGGTACTCTGGGACCACCGTCTCCTCCTCCGATGGGCTGAACATTCCCAAATGTTCCCTCTTTGTAACAACGAAAGGGAGCCCTGGGAATAAGGCATCCGATGAGCCGTAACACAGAAGCAAAGGGGGACTGACCAAAACCCACAGCATGAGAAGCCAGGGACCCAGGGCCAGCAGCATCTTGTCTCATGTCTCACTCAGTCCATGTGCTGGAACAAGGATTCAGGCTCACTCAGCCAAGCACAGGATGTTACCATTTGATGTGCTTTTCAGCAAATCACTCATAAAAAATTCATGGCTGCAGCTGACCCTCATTAGAATGTGTTTCATTAAATTAAAACATCAATCCCAGAAATATATGTTTGCTTAACAGGCAGAAATGATTTGGGGACGTCATGCTGCACGCCATCAAATCAAATCAAATGGTGGGAGCAAACGAAATTAAGCCATCAAGCAAAGGGGGCAGGAGGGATAACAGAGGTCTCTTGCCAAAGGAACATAATCACGGCTTATGAGAAGAGCCCAAAGCATCCAAATCGTGTAGCCACGCAAAGCAGAAGAACGGTACGAGGAGGGTGGTCGGACAGGGTGCCCACAGGACGCACACAGGGTGGCCTGGAAAGAACCGGGTTCTCCCCAGAGCTCCAGGACCTGCCGTTTGACCTCCAGGGTCTCCCTTCCTGACGGCATGAAGCAAAGTTTCTAAGGAGGGGCTCAAAGGCTGGAGAGGACCTGATGATCCCCCTGCCCTCCCGCTCCCTTCCATTCTGATGATGTGTGGTTCCTTAGAAGGCAGCACAGGACGGGACAGACGCTCCAGCCAAGAAACGTAAGGGGCAGGGCCAACGTCGCAGCTTCTGTCCCAAACAAGACGTGACGGGACCGCGGAGCCTTTCCGATGACGCTTGCCTGGAGTTTACAAGGTTCTTCCAGGTGCATGACCTCATCCGTGACGACACGGCCGCGAAGCAGAGAAAGCCACTGTCACGGCCCGACGCAACAGAGGAGTGGTTCAGACTGGATCACGAAGGTCGGAAATGGAAATTCCCAAATTGGAATCTAGATCCACTGCTTTTCGTACTCACCGGCGCCGTGCTCTTCCCCAGAGGATGCCCTAACTCCCCCCACCCCAGGCTGCCTGAACCGAGCGCCCGAGAAGGGCCAGGTGGGGTGGTGGGGAAAACACCCAAGTCACGGCCCCGGAAGGCCTTGCCAGCTCATTAAAGGACCAATTATTGAAGTTGCCCCTCATACACGCTTCACCTGTTCAGAAATTTAAGCTCCTGAAGAAGGGTACTGGTGTCGCAAAGCTAATTTTGGCTTTAATTAGCTTTAATACATTACTCACAAGTGCTGTGGGTTTGATTTAGGAAAATTAAAAAATAACCAAAGGGACTTAAAAAATCTACAACAGAACCGCTAATTTTTATATGCACATAAAACGACGCCTTTTTACAAAAGGCGATCATACGACACGGTGGTATAATACGTTTTCTTTTTTTTTAAGTTCTTTATGTATTAGAGAGAGAGAGAGAGAAAGCAAGAGCACCGGGGAGGGGCAGAGAGAGGGGGAGAGAGAGAATCCCAAGCGGGCCATGCACTGTCAGCACAGAGCCCGACGCGGGGCTCGAACTCACGAACCATAAGATCACGGCCTGAGCCGAAACCAAGAGTTGGATGCTTAATTGACTGAGCCACCCATGTGCCCCTAATCTGCTCTCTTTTTAAGCTAATAGTGCATTATAAGCATCGCGTCATGTCAAAATATACACGGACATCACTGGGTCGTGGCTGCATAGCACGCCGTTGTGTGAATGCGCCATAATTTCCTTAACAGAATTGCCTGTTACTGGCCCTTTACGCCGTACCCAATTTTCTTGGGTAATAGCAACACTGCAATAACCCTCTGGCATGTTGTATAAACACATTTACCTACTTACTTCCTCGAGATAATTTCCTAAGAGGTAACTGCCTGGTCAAAAGGCAGACCGTATCACCCACGGCAAGAAGATGTTTGGGGAAGTTGCTTAGGTGACACAGTACGGGGCTGCTCCGTACGTGGAAACTAAGAGACAGCCCTGCCTATGGACTGGACTTGATTCTAACTTTCTAAGAGAATGGCCCCAGGCGGGAGTTTATGGTCCTAAACACCTCAGTTGTCAAAGAGGCAGCTTCCAGCGTAATCACTGCCCTCGTGACAGAGCGGAAAGTGCTCGCCAACCTGGAAACACAAAATAAGATTGCGCTTGCTTCAAAATATTTGCAGATCAACTGAGATCATTCCTGTCTCTATTGCGTACCCTGCTTGCACATTTGAGGCAATAAAGCGCGATTTCTGTAAGAAAGAGATTCTATTCGTTGAAAGTGAAGTTATCCAAAAATGACACACACACTGGTCTCCACGCTAAAGGAAGTCTTTTGGTTCATGATTGGGATGTCCAAACGGAGGTTGGGTGAGGCTATCTACAGCAGCAACTCAAACGAAGCCCCAAGGTACGGGGTCTTCTGGCTTCCTGTCCCCTCCTGGGTTGGCCTCACCCTCGGGCTCTCCGTGGTGACAGCTCCCGACAGCAGCACCTGACTCTCAGTTCACGGTGGCAAAGCGGCTGCGGCAGTTCCGAACCTGATGTTCCAGAACGCAGCATCAGCCAACGAAAGGGAGAACGGTTCTTCTGGTTGCTTCTATGGAAGAAAGAGCTAGTCATCCCCCACCCCCCTTCCCAAAAGCCCTAGGAAAGATTTTCTCGTGGTTTGGTGACTCTGACCAGGATGGCACGTGCCAAATGTTTTCAACCAAGCAGGATCCTCTGCTCGAGGTAGGTATAACGTCAGCCACAAGTGCACCAGACTAAGGATGGGGTGGGAAATTCAGGTTACGGTTTCTGGAAAGACGGAGCCTGGATGCACTCCGTCTAACGGATAGATGTCCACTTCAGAGACTATTCAGGCAACAATGAATATAAATTAAAATAACCGGGGTCCCCACGTGGCTCAGTCAGTTAAGCGTCCGAGTCTTGATTTCGTCTCAGGTCACGATCTCACAGTTCATGAGTTCAAGCCCCACATCACGCTCCGTGCCGATGGTGCAGAGCCTGCTTGGGATTCTCTCTCTCCTTCTCTCTCTGCCCCCTACCTCTCTTTCTCTCTCTCTCAAAATAAGTAAATAAACTTACAGATCAATAAATAAATAACAATAACATCGTAAGTAACAAAGAAAGCCTTTATGATCAAAAAAGTTTAGAGAAAACACTGAACACATGCTTCTCTGCTTCCTTCTGAAACCTCATCAAAACCGAAGTGAAAGAATTTTAAAAACCTATGAACGATACAAGATGAGCCTGGAACATCTTGTGGCATCAGAAAGTAAGAAACTGCTTAAAAAAAAAAGTTGCGGGGCGCCTGGGTGGCTCAGTCGGTTGAACATCCGACTTTGGCTCAGGTCACGTCTCGTGGTTCACGAGTTCGAGCCCCACGCTGGGCTCTGTGCTGACAGCTCAGAGCCCGGAGCCTGCTTCCGATTCTGTGTCCCCCTCTCTCTCTGCCCCTCCCTCACTTGCACTCTGTCTCTCTCTGTCTCTCGAGAATAAATAATAAACATTAAAAAAAAAAGTTGGATGCACATCAAAACCACAAAAGAACCAACCTGACCATCTGACAGAGCTCCCGATGGCCAAGGCGAGAACAATCTGAGCAACAAAAGAAATAAACGGAGTACTGGATATGGCCCAAAGAATAAAATCAATATGCCTACATCTATCCCTACTGATATAAATAAATGACTGAATAAACACAGAAATGGGGGAGAAGGGACCACTTCTCCTTACAGAATTCCAGTTGGGAGGAGTATGGAAGGAATAAGAGAAACAGAAAATCTCCACCAGAAACCACAGTAATCACTGCTTCTGGAAATGCCCACCAACGAATGCTAAAAATTGGGGGGTAAAAGTTTAAGGAGAAATGGGATGCATGCATAGGCTTCAAGCATCCCCCAAAGGCACATTGATTACAAAGAAGAAAGCTTTGCCCCCACACTGGAACTTCATGGGCAAGAAACCCGGCAGACACCCCCTTCGCAAGTCATTTCAATGAACATCACCAGTTCTCTCGATCAGGTACCCTAGCCTTGACCTGACACCCTGGAGGGGCCACATCCCCTCTGTGGTGTCCTTCCCCCCAGATCCAAAACCCTCGGTCAAATCCTGAGAAAACTTCACAAGAGCCCAAATGAAGAGACGTTCTACCAGACCTGACCAACGCTCTCCAGGCACGCGAGGTCATGAAACACAAGGGAATCCTAAGGAATTCTGACTCCCGAGAAAGAGAAAACCTGACAACTGACTTACAGTGTAGGATCCTGGATTGGATCTTGGAACGGAAAAAGGACCGCACTGAAAAACGTGGTATAAACTCTCAATCTAGTCTGTACTCAGTTGCTACGTTTGGTTATTTCAGTTAGGGTAGGATTGTACTGGCATTGGTACCTCAGCTCTGACAGCCACGTCACTGTTCCGTATGATGTCACCACGAAGGAGCTCCCCGTCCTATCCCCGCAACTCCTCTGTAAGTCGACAATTACTTCAAAATGCGAACTTAGCAATGAAGCTTGCACCACAAGCAGCAGCGTGGAGAGATGGAAAGAGACAAGGTTCTACGTCAGAGTCTTTCACTGCAGAGGGAGATGCCAATTCATGTCCAGGGCCCCGGAAAGGGGGCTCCGGAAGGTCGGAGCAAGATGTAGGGTTGAAAGAGAGGCACGGGGGGCACCTGGATGGTTCACTTGGTTGAGCGTCCGACTTCGGCCCAGGTCACGATCTCACAGTTTGTGAGTCCGAGCCCCGCGTCGGGCTCTGTGCTGACAGCTCGGAGCCTGGAGCCTGCTTCAGATTCCGTGACGCCCTCTCTGCCCCTTCCCCACTCATGCTCTGTCTCTGTCTCTCAAAAATGAATAAATGTTAAAAAAAATTTAAAAAAAAAAAGAAAGAGAGGCACGGCTGCAATTCTATAGAAGGTGCAGCTATGCCCCTGGCCCCCTAACCCCGTCCCACGCCAATCCCACTCGGACAGCTGACTGCCTCTCCCGCAGAGGCCCCAGTGGCCAGGCTGTCCCAGGAGGAGGCCAAGGGATCCAGGGGGAACAGAGCAAGGTCACGATGGAAGTCTAGCTCCCCGCCCCGAGCCCCATCCTGAGCCACAGGTGCTCATGGGGGGCCTCCCACCTGGCAGAAGACGGGGAACTTCTTCTCCAGGAAAACTGAAGGGCCCCAGAGGAAAGATCTACAGATGCTGACGGGCAGGCTTCGCCGGGTATATTGGTCTGCTCGGGCTGTCAGAACAGAGGAGCACGGGCCGGGAGGCTCAAACAACAGAAATGCGTTTTCTCGTGCTTCGAGAAGCTGGAAGTCTGAGATCAAGGCGTCAGCACGTTTCTTCTGGGGAAGAGGGTTCTCTCGTGGTTTGGTGGTTCTGACCATGACGGCGTGGGCCAAATGTTTTGAACCAAGTAAGATCCCGTGCTCCAGTTAAGTATAATGTCAGTTCCAAGTGCGCCAGGCTGAGGATGGGGGAGGGAATTCGGGGTTACCGTGTCTGGAAAGGCCAGGACAGGGCGCAAGCCCTCTGACACGTGTCCACGGCAGAGGTTATTGATTTGGACAACGGTGAATATAAATTAAAAAAAACAGGGGCGGGGTGAAGCTGAGTCTGTTAAGCATCTGACTCTCGATTTCGGCTCAGGTCCTGATCTCACAGTTCGTGAGATCGAGGCCCGCCTCAGCTCCAAACTGAGCGTGCAGCCTGCTTGGGATTCCCTCTCCCTCTTTCTCCGCCCGTCCCCCATCCGTGCGCACACACGTACCCTCTCTCTCAATAAATAAATAACAAAACTAAAAAAAAAAAAATCACAATTAACATCAGAAGAAACAAAGAAAAGCTCCGTGATCAACAAAGTTTAGGGAAAACATTGCACTGAACATAGGCTTCTGGGCTTCCTACTGAAAACTTCCCAAAACAGAAATAAAAGAATTGTAAAATCTATGAACCATGCGAGTTTGCAGATGACTCTCTCCTTGACTTGCAGATGGCTGCCTGCTCCCTGAGGCTTCACCCGGTCTTGGGGTGTGTGTGTGTGTGTGTGTGTGTGTGTGTGTGTGTGTGTCCTAAGCTCCACTTCTTGTAAGGACACGGGTCACATTGGATTAGGACCCACACTAATGACCTCCTTATACCTTAGTACCCTCTTTAAAGACCCTATCTACAAACACGGTCACATTCTGAGGTAGGTGGTTAAGACTTCAACATACGAAGCTGGGGTGACACATCTGAGTCCGTGACACGCAGTGAAACAGCCACCCGTCTGCTCGAGTGTCCACCGGTGGGGACCAGCGTTGTTCTACCCCACGGGGTACAGAAAGTTCCCTAACGCCTCAGCAACTTCCTCCTGGGTAAGAAAGAACAAAGTGTCTTAAGGAAACCAGGCCTTAAGGAAAAATCAACAATGTGAGGGCAGGTGCCAAAAAGGACAGATAACACCACGCTTGGAGCGTGAAGCGTGCAGACCCCATGCGGAGCACAAGGGAAACCCCACCATGATCCTCAGAGACTCAAGGGGCAGGTACTGAGCTCACAAAACAGAACCGGGGTATTGAGATGAGAAGAGGAACACTACAGGACAAGAAAACGCTTCAGGGATTAAATAGAACAGAAATTTTATTTCTTTTTTAACATTTTTTTAAGTTTTTTTAATGTTTATTTTTGAGAGAGAGAGAGAGCATGAGCAGGGGAGGGGCAGAGAGAGAGGGGACACAGAATCCGAAGCAGGCTCCAGGCTCTGAGCTGTCAGCACAGAGCCCGACGCGGGGCTCGAACTCACGAACCGCAAGATCGTGACCTGAGCCGAAGTCGGATGCCCAACTGACTGCGCCACCCAGGCGCCCCAAACAGAACAAAAATTTTAAATTTTTAAGAGAAGAGTCAGGAGACCAAACCTCCTCCCGCCTTCCCCCCCCAAAAAAAAAAAAAACTGGTTGAAAAGACAAAAAGGCAAAAACATAGGAGGGGAATAAGTAAAGCCAGAGAGAGGTTCAATCGAGGAGGTACAACACCTGATGGAGAAGCATTCCAGAAAAGACAGGAGACAAAGATTTCAAATACACATACAGTCGAACCAACGATCCCGAGGGAACAAGTCAAAAAGAGAAAAGCAGCTCCTGGAAACGGCCCCAAGCACAGGAGGAGGCAGAAGGAACCCCAGGAGGAGGGTTCACAGCAGGAACCGCGGGGCCCCCGGAGGACCGTCTCCAAGGAAAGAACACAAACACAACAGACAATGGAACTCATGTGCTCGGCCATGTGGAAAAAGAGCATTCAGAGGGGTCTATAATTTTGTTGCAGCATATGGGATAGTCACCATAAGCACAAACAAAAAAATATCCAAAAGCAAGGAAAAGGAAAAAAAAAAAGCGAGGCAATTATTAACCCCGAAAGCCGTACAAGCTTGAAACTGCGATCACGGCTCCCTGGGTTATCAGGGAACGGCACATACACGGTCATACGAAGGTAAGTGCTAATCCCGCCAACCACTGTCACATGCAGGTGTCAGGAGAGGGGGAGACAGACAGGGTGTGGCGCAAAGTGCCAGGAGCTGGACAGCAGGCACCGTACAGGCCAGGGGGAGCAAGGACGTGACAGCCATCGGGGCAGCCCTTACGGGTGGCCTTCTCCCTTTAGCCACCGTCTTGAGGCGTGAGCGGAAGTCGGTCAGGAAAAACCCGCACAGTATATGAATCTGCTAAGAACAACTCACACGAAGTACGTAGAGAAAACGTCTGGCCGGTACTAGCTGCTCAATAAATTGGAGTTGTTATTACTCAGGTTCTTATAAAATTAACGATCCACGAAGAACATGCAGCCGTTTTCCCCGCAAAATACGTGGGCATTATCTACACGATGCCTGGACCCCTGTAGACACTTAATTAAAAGTACAGTTCCCGCGGACCGTCTTGCTCACGGCCTTTTTAATAATCCCTGGCCTTTATATGTCAGAGCAATTACCCGTGCCTCTTCGTTCCATTTACCTACCATGGTATAAGATCGTCCTCCGAACCTAGCATTTTCAAATCACCGCCATTTCTTTATTTCCCATGATTGCTCATGCTTCTGTCGGTTGACTGGGCTCGGCTGATCGGTTCTCCTGCTGGTTTTAGGACTACAGTCAGATGATGGCTGGAGCTTCACGATGGCCTCACCCACAGTGTGGCGCACTGGCCGGGACGGATAGACGGCAGGGTTCGGCCGGACGCTGGTGCGGCCGGCCTTCTCGTCCTCCCTGTGTCCGTTTCGTCTCAGGACCTGCCCCGGACACCGGAGCTCTGGGCACACGAGGGCGCACAGGCCTTCTTAAGGCTGATGCGCAGAATCATCATGGCCTCACTCACACCACACCGTGCTGGCCAGAGCAAGTCGCTGGCCACGTGGATCCAGTGTGGGAGGGATGATTCATCCAGGGTCACCTTTGGAGAGGACCGACCAGCCCTGGGAGGAGAACGGCAGGCAGCAGAGAGGACATATTATATACGAAGTGCCTCCCAGCATGCCCCGCACATTCGAAGCATCCAGCAACCAACAGGCTAGCAAAAGAGGGGCACTTTCCAGTTGGAAAAGAACACACATCCGGGCATAGAGGCACGAGACATCGTGGAGGGATTAGAATATACAAGCTACTGGTAGCTGAGGACAGATTACAAGAAAAGAGGTCTCGTCTGCCGGGGAAAAGAACCCCGTCTCCCCAGTAACTGGCCTTCCCCCTCAGCGTGGAGTCATGAAGATATTTGTCTAACGTGTTGAGGACCGTGGAATCACATGACGAAGAAGTCAAAAGATTATCTCCCAGACACTGGAACATTTAAAAGATGCAAAAACACAGAATCACACAGAAAATACAGGGATTGAGAGATCCTAGTGCAGAAAAAAAAAAAGAAAAAAATGAGCAGGTTCCAAAAGATTAAAAACTAAAAAGCCACTGACAAGGCTAAAAGCCAAGCAAAACACTAGAAGCAAATAACTGTCCTTAAATCAAATGTAAGGAAGGATTAATACCTGGAATGTGGTTTGTTTGTGTGTTTTTTATGTTTATTTATTTTGAGAGAGAGAGAGAGAGCATAGGGGAGGGGCAGAGAGAGAGAGAGAGAGAGAGAGAGAATCTCAAGCAGGCTCTGCATTATCAGGGCAGAGCCTGACGCGGGACTCGAGCTCACAAACTGTCAGATCACGAGCTGAGCCGAAATCAAGAGTTGGACGCTAGGGGCGCCTGGGTGGCTCCGCCAGTCGGCCAACTCTTGGTTTCGGCTCAGGTCACGATCTCACGGTTTGTGGGCTCAAGCCCCGTGCGGAGCTCTGAGCTCACAGCGCGGAGCCCCCTTGGGATGCTCTCTCTCCCTCTCTCTCTCTCTGCCCCTTCCCCGCTGTGCTCTCTCTGTCTCCCTCAAAACAGATAATAAAAAAGAGGTGGACACTTAACTGACTGAGTCGCCCCAGGCGCCCCACCACCCGGAACTTGTAAACGGCGCCTGCAAACAACCCGATGGAAAAATGGACAAGGGATGAGAACGGAAATCTGCTTGGTGCAGCTGTGTTGGGAGAACGCGGCATCCATTACGCTTCAAAATGGACAGTTTTCCATTTTGTATCCCTATTTCCGGGAGAAAGGCCATAAATATCACAAACGGGCTGCAATGAGGATATTCACGATGGCAGTGGTGCCACAGGAAAACAGGGGAACATCTTCATGCCCATTAAGAGCAGGCCGGCCACGTGAACTCTGGTGCATCTACACCGGCCCACGTAGCATCTACGAGAATGCAGTCAGATATTCCATCAACGTGGACGGACCCCCAAGACATAATGTCAGGTTACAAGACAAAGAAGAAGAAAGCTGCAGGGAAAAAAAACAAAAACAAAAAACGCAGGGTCTACAGCCATTTGTCATTTCTAAAACCCGTTTTAAAACCCAAGTATTTACTTTCATTTCAACGACGCAATATTTGCAGATAGGCGCAAAGAAAAGGTTTTGAAAAGGCACGCGCTGAGTTGTTGACCTGGAGTGGGGATAAATTCGTGGAAAAGCTTCTGCGTTTCTGCTCCCCAGTCACTGAAGTTTCCAATAATAACGTCCGTACCTGTGACTCAGGTGCTTTTATAAAAGTGACAAAGAGGGGCGCCTGGGTGGCTCAGTCAAGCGTCCGACTGCAGCTCAGGTCACGATCTCGCAGTTCGTGAGTTCGAGCTCCGCATCGGGGCTCTGTGATGACAGCTCGGAGCCTGGAGCCTGTTTTGAATTCGGTGCCTCCCCCTCTCTCTGCCCCTCCCCCACTCACGCTCTGTTTCTCTCTCCTTCAAAAATAAATAAACATGAAAACAAATTAAATAAATAAATAAATAAATAAATAAATAAAACTGACAAAGAAAAGACTAAGAGAGGTAAAAATGAAATAGCGGGAAAACTGGAATGATGTAAGCGATTTTAAATATTAATAGCCCTGGATGTAAGCAATCTGATTGGTCTGACAAGGGAATTCTCCATCTGGAGTAAATCAAGTGCAACAATGTGCTGATTAAGTAAAGCTCACGGAAACAAAGCACACCTAAGGTTAAAATACAAAATATCATTTCCTAAATAAATAAATAAAGATTAAAATCGGGTTAATCAAATGCAGGTGCAGCCTTATACCCACAAATGAAAAATTTAAGACAAAAATATTAAGTGAAAACAGAAGCAAAAAAGTTAAGAACTAAAACACACACGCACACACACACGGGAAGTGTATAAACAACAGAGGACAGAATACACGAACAAAATATTAGCATTGCATCCCCAAACCATATTGCGGTAATATATATTAAAGGCAAAAAACGTCATGAATTCCAGAAAAATTCTTCTCGCAGAAGAAATGGGAACCAAGTGAAAAATTAAAATGCTTATTAAGTAAAAGCATTTGAGAAAGTGGAACCAAGTACGTAAAAGCAGGATACAGGAGACACGGAACGTGGGCTTTTCTCAAATGCACACCAGACCTTCTCCAAAACCGGGTCCACCTGTGTGTGGTCTCAGCTATAACCATGGGTCAATGTCAGCCGCAGTAACGGGGAACAAGCAGACCTCACGTGCCCCCGATGGGATGCAGTAGGGAACGTGGTACCATCTGAAGTAACCCTGTCCCCACCACCAACCCAAAAAGAGGAATGTGAATGTGCTTCTTTCCAGCGATCTGCGACCTCTGGGAGAACCGCAGAACCTCTCACAGAATCTACAAGATCCGAACTATTTTCTGGATAATAGGAAGACAACAGTTGTCTTTTAAACTCTTCTTCTCTCCCAAGTATACGGTATTTTCCAGAAGCTGCATGACACATGATGACGTCCTCTGTGACCAATGGAGGGCAAGCTGAGGTCAACTTGTGTTTTACACATTGCTCAGTTTTAAATGTCTATGTATACTTCGTATCAGTAGATACAATCCACGTAAATAAAAGCATTTGGGGTCCTCGATAATCAGTAGGATTGCCAAGGGGTCCTAAGGCCACAATGTTGGAGGACACCTGCTCTCAATCCAACTACCAGTTTACAGGAAATACGGGGGTCAGAGGGGCAAAGCCAGGGACCATCATTAGGAAGCACCAGCCACGCCCAGGACTCTGATATGTGACATTGACGGGTGAAATGATGTAACATCTAGGCTTCCCTTGAAAATGCTGCGGGACAGGGGCGCCTGGGTGGCTCAGTGGGTTGAGCGTCCAACTTTGGCTCAGGTCACGATCTCACAGTTTGTGGGTTCAAGCCCTGAGTCAGGATCTGTGCTGACAGCTCAGAGCCTGGAGCCTGCTTCAGATTCTGTGTCTCCCTCTCTCTCTGTTCCTCCCCCGCTCCTGCTCTGTCTCTCAAAATAAACAAAAATGTGAAAAAAAAAATTTTTTTTTAAATGCTGCAGGACAACACTGGGTCTGTGGGGTGTGAATAAAATGAGACTAAAAAAAAAAAAATCATTACTAAAGCCAGGTGGTTACCTACATGAGGTACATGAGAGAACATTTTACAATCCTCTCTTGTCTAGAAGTTTCAATTTTATTATCACAATATAACCAAGATAAAAATGAATATAATAAAGTTGGAATAGTTCACATACCCACATCAGGGGAATAAGTAAAATACAGTAATAGATCACTTTGAAAAATGATCACAAAAACTTTCCAGCAACGGAAGATAACAAAACAGGCTCTTCCAACTAAAAATACTAATGCAACAGAAAACAACTAAACCAGAAAAATAAATTTGAACACTATAAAAAGAAAAAAAAAAATCAGAAACCCAGGATTGACGAAAATGTATTCCATGCGAGAAGCTCAAAGCCCTGGGGAGCCGGCCAGAGGGGTGGGCTGGGAACGGCACTTTGATCACCAACATGTAACAACTACCAGAATCAAAAATGGCATTCAGGAAACAACTGGCATCTTCTCGTGAAAAGATGAAAGGTGGCATTACAAAAATCAATCAAGATTAAACTGAGGTTTAAAAGAAAACTACAATCGTCTGACTTCGGCTCAGGTCGCGATCCCGTGGTTCATGAGTTCGAGCCCCATGTGGGGCTCTGTGCTGACAGCTCAGAGCCTGGAGCCTGCTTTAGATTCTGTGTGTGTGTCTCTCTCTCTCTGCCCCTCCCCTGCTCCTGCTCTGTCTCTCACTCTCTCAAAAATAAATAAACATTTAAAAAAAAAAAAAAGACTACAATAAAATGCTACCAATTAGGAACATCCCAGAAACGTAGTCAAAAGCCACAGTGGTTCTGCAAAACATCACATCAATGAAACAATATTCCAGAGAACGGAGGAGACGTAGAGAAATTAGGAGAGACACAGGTATACAAAGGGGAACCTGACCTTCAAGTTGTGAAAAGCGCCTATAAAAGCCGTATCAAAAAATAAAGGAAAACGTGCTCTGGAAGGAGACGGGTTTCCCGGATTGTTTAAAAACTTAGTTTGGAGACCAATGCTGCTCTCAATGTTCCTTCCAGCATCCACAAGCAAGGAGGAAGATCCCAATCTCTCCTAGGAAATACCTTCCTAATGCACTGAAAAAGGAAAAGAACAAATCGCATCTTAAACAAACAGAACAAATAAGCCTTTTCTTGGAATTCTCATCTTAGACCTCAGCCATACACGTAAATCCTCAGAAGTAAAAGCAGAGAATTCCACGCATTGTTTGCCCTGTAAAGCTGTCACTCCAGAGCACCTCCAACAGAAGACCTAAATGTGTCCAACTCCTGAAGGAATTATTTATGGCTCTGACAAATTTCACTTCTGAAATTACTTCAAAGCGGCGACTGAGTTTAAATGCCAACTCCAAAAGATAAATAAAGGACACTAACGGGAAGGGCCGCCGTACTGTGAGGAATAAGAGTCAATCCAATCACAGATCAGTGAGAACCAGATAAAGTATGGCATCGAAGACAAAACAAAAACCTCTCTGAGCTTCTCAAAGTTTCTGCGTGTAAAGGAAAAGTTGGGAACTGGGTGCAGGGCCTGCGGGGAGAGGGGGACACACCTGCTCTTCTTCTACTGAGAGGATCCAAAATTGCGGATTTATTATACTAAGTGAAATAAGCCAGACACAGAAAGAGAAGAAAAAAAAAAAAAAACCCTGCATGATCTCACTTCCAAGTGCAATCTTCAAAAGGTGGCAACACAGAAACACAAAGTAGAATGGTGGTTAAACGGGGGGCAGGGAGGTGGAGAGAAGGACTTTGCTCCAAGGGCGCCAAGTTACAGCTATGCAAGATGAGGAAGTCTAACGTTGTAACATACAGTATGATGCCTGTAGTTCATACATTGTACTGAATACTGGAAATTTACTCAGAGAGCAGATTTCAGGTGCTCCCATCAGACACACAAAAAAATGGTAACTATGTCCAGAAGCAAAAGGTTAAATTAGCTTGACTATAATAACCATTTCACCATGCCCTGGTATATCAAATCATCATGCTGCAATCAAATCATCACCTTCAATACACATAATTGTTATTTAAAATATTTTTAAACCAAAATTATTGGTTGGAGTTAAGTGGTTACAAATTTAATGTTTATTTGTTTATTTTGAGGGCCCGAGAGAGCAAGTGAGTGAGGGAAGGGCAGAGAAAGAGAGGGAGAGAGAATTCCAAGCAGGCTCTGAGCTATCAGCAAAGAGCCTGATATGGGGCTTGAACTCAAGAACCCTGAGATCATGACCTGAGCCGAAATCAAGAGTCCCGACGCTGAACCGACCAAGCCACCCAGGTGACCCTAAGTAGTTAAAAACTTAAAGGTATGTACATAGATATAATGCTTGCTGACCAATATGGTTTAGTAATATTACAGTAGAGTCTGGTTACCAGAAAAATAAAATTAATGGGGTGGGGGGGAGAAGAAGAAGAAGGAGGAATACGGCCATTGAGGAATGGCCAGAATTCTGCAGTCATAATTGGAAAGAAATGTCAAAAGAACTAAAAATATGAAAATAATCATTAGATGACAGAAGATGATCCAAATGTAACGCCAAATATAAAAGAACTTAATTATTATCCCATGCAGGGGGGAAAAAAGGAGTTCCTGACTGGATTAGTAAGCAAAATCTGTTACACATGAATAAAAAGTCACTATAAAAGGATGTGTACAGATTTTTTAAAAAAAGGAATAAAAGAATTCAAATAAACAAATTCAGAAATGAAGGAGAAGTACTAACCATCACCACAGAAATACAAAGGACTGTATTGTATATGAAAAAATATAAACCAACAAGTTGGCCAGCCTTAAAGAAAGGGATAAATTCCTACCAACATATAATCTTCCAAAACTGAGTCAGGAAGAAATAGGAAATCTGAACAGATTGCTTGCTAACAATGAAACTGAATCAGTAATCGAAAAACTCCCAACAAGCAAAAGTCCAGCATCAGAGAGCTTCACAGGTAAACTCTACCAGACATTTAAAGAAGAGTTCATGCTGATTTATCTTCAAATTATTCCAAAAAATTCAAGAGGAAGAAAGCCTTCCAAATTCATTCTATGAAGCCAGCATTATTACCCTGATATCAAAACCAGATAAAGACACTACAAAAAAAGAAAACTCTAAGGCCAATATCTCTAATGAACGCAGATTCAAAAGTCTTCAACAAAATATTGGCAAACCAAATCTGACACTACATTAAACACAAAACGAAACAAAAATCATACGCCACAACCAAGTGGGATTTATCACAAGGGATGCAAAGTCCATCCAATATTCTCAAATCAATCAATGCGATCCATCACATTAACAAGAAAAAGGCTAAAACAAGGATGATCGTCTCAACAGATGCAGGAAAAGCATTTGCCAAAGTACAACATCCACGATAACAGCTCTCAACAAAGTAGGTTCAGAGGGAACATCCTTCAACATAATAAAAGGCCAGATAGGAAAAACCCGCAGCTCACATCATCCTCAATGGGGAAAAACTGAGAGCTTTTCCCCTAAGGTCAGGAACAAGACAAGGATGTCCGCTGTCACCACCTTTATTCAACATAGTACTGGAAGTCTTGACACAGCAGTCAGACAAGAAAAAGAAATAAAAGGCATCCAAATTGGTAAGGAGGAAGTCAAACTTTCACTCTTTGCAGATAACATGACACTATATATACAAAACCCGAAAGACTCCACTAAAACACTACAAGAACTGGTAAGTGAATTCAGTAAAATAGGATACAAAGTCAGTAGACAGTAACATGTGGCATTTCTATACCCTCATAACGAAGAAGCAGGAAAATACATTAAGAAGGCAATCGCATTTACAACTGCACAAAACAAACGATAAAAAATACCTAGGAAGAAACTTAATCAAGGAATTAAAAGACCTGTACTCTGAAAACCATAAAACATCAGTGAAAGAAACTGAAGACGAAGCAAGCAAACGAGAAGACATTCCGTGCTCGGGGACTGGAAAAATCAGTATTGTTAAAATGTCCATGCTACCCAAAGCCATCTACAGATTTAGTGAAATCCCTAGCAAAATACCAACAATATTTTTCACAGAATTAGAACAATGAATCCTAAAATTTGTATGGAACCATGAAAAAAAACACAAAAAACCCCAAGCAGCCAAAGCAACCTGGAGGGGTTACTACCCTAGGCTTCAAGATTCACTACAAAGCTGTGGTCATCAAAAGAACAATAGAACAGGAGAGAGAGAGCCCAGAAACAAACCCATACTTACATGGTCAATTAACCTATGACAAAGGAGACAAGAATATACAATGAGCAAAAGACAGTCTCTTTAACACATGGTGTTGGGAAAACTGGACAGCTACATGCAAGAAAATGAAACTGGACCACTTTCTTACACCATACACAAAAATAAACTCGAAACGGATTTAAAGACCTAAATGTGGGACCTGGAACCATAAAATTCCTAGAAGAAAACACAGGCAATAATTTCTTTGACATCAGCTGTAGAAACATGTTTCTAGATATGTCTCCTCAGGCAAAGAAAACAAAAGCAAAATTCAACTATTATGACAACACAAGAGTAAAAAGCTTTTGTACAGGGGCGCCCGGGTGGCTCAGTCAGTTAAGCGTCCAGCTTGATTTTTGGCTCGGGTCATGATCTCACGGTGGTGAGGTCGAGCCCCACGTCAGGCTCCGTGCTGGGTGTGGAGCCTGCTTGGGATTCTCTCTCTCTCCTGTTCTCTGTCTGTCTCTGTCTCTCAAAAATAAACAAACAGTTTTTAAAAAAAATTTAAAAAAGCTTCTGCACAGTGAAGGAAACCATCAACAAAACAAAAAGGCAACTTACTGAATGGGAGAAGGTATTTGCAAGTGATAGATCTGATAAGAGGATAATACCCAGCATATACGAAGCACTTCTACAACTCAACACCAAAAAAACAAAAATTCAATTTAATAAATGGGCAGAGGACCCGAATAGATATTCTTCCAAAGACTTACAGATGGCCAACAGATGCATAAAAAGATGCTCGACATCACTCATAATCAGGGAAATGCAAATCAAAACCACAATGGGACATCACTTCACACCTGTCAGAATGGCTAACATCAAAAACACATGAATAGCGAGTGTTGGGGACGATGTGGAGACAAAGGAATTCTCATGCACTGTTGGTGGGAATGCAAACCGGTACAGCCAGCACGGAAAACAGTCTGGAGGCTCCTCAAAATATTAAAAATAGAATTACCATATGATCCAGTACGTCCGCTATAGGGTATTTACCCAAAGAAAATAGAAACACTAATTCAAAAAGATACATGCATTTTTATTGAAGCGTTATTTACAATAACGAAGATATGGAACCAAGCCAAGTGTCAATACCTGTATTAGAGAATATATGTATAGAATATATGTAATAGAATATATAGAATATATATTATAGAATATATATATGTATCCCATTAAATTTAGTGGAATATTATTCAGCCACAAAAAAGAACGAAATCTTGCTATTTGCAACAACATGGATGGAACTAGAGTATGATGCTGAGCGAAATAAGTGAGTCAGAGAAAGGCAAATACCATATGATTTCACTTGTATGTGTAACTGAAGAGATAAAACGAATGGACAAATAAAGAGACAAACAAAAAACCAGATTCTTAAATACACAGAACTGGTAGTTGCCCAAGGGGAGGTGGGTGGGGGGATGGGTGAAATAGATAAAGGGGATCCAGGGTACACTTATCTCCATGAGCACTGAGTCATTCAATGGTTGAATCCTTCTGTCATACACCTGAAACTAACATAACACTGCTTGTTAATTGTCCTTCAATTAAAAAGGTAAAAATGGATACATTACGGCGTGGTCAAAATTCACTTAACAAATTACATATGGTCATTATAAACTGTTAAAGGCAAACTAAGAACTGAAAACCAAAGAATGTCGAACAATTTCTCAATAATAAATGTCAGTGAAATACATAAATAAAGACTGATTGCCCAATGTAGAGAACTTGATAGAATCACCAGAGTAGTGATTTACCATAAAGCCACGCTGTTACAATTTGGTAATCTGGTACATTAAAGAGCAATGACATGCATCTGAACAATATAATTAATAGGGCTTAATTAACGGAGAATCAGAACAAATTAAATGAAAACAGAATGTTTCTCCTTTTCAGAGAAGGCAATAGGACAGTAATTTATAATATAGTACATGCCATTAGGTACAGAAAAGTAACTATTATAGAAGTCAAATTCTCTGATTACAACTGTTAATAAAACACACAAAAACGTCTTGGGAATGACAAAAGTAAGAGTTTGCTTTGTTTTGTTTTTTTCAAAACTCTAAAAAAACAAAATCCTCAGGTAAATTTATTTATTTTTTTAATTTTATTTTAGAGAGAGAGTGCGTGAGAGCAGGGGAGAGGGGCAGGGTGGGGGGGGGGAGAGAGGACAGAGAGAGGGGGAGAGTCCTAAGCAGGCTCCACACTTAGCGCAGAGCCCAATGCAGGGCTCGAGCCCACGACCCTGGGATCGTGACCTGAGCCCAAATCAAGAGTCGGACACTCAACAGACTGAGCCACCCAGGCGCCCCCTCCTCAGGTAAATATAAACAAGAAATAGACACAAATGCACAACATTACATATGAGAAATAACAATGCATATGATGGAGAAGAGTCATTTGAAAATACTATGCATAGTCATATTGGTATCTCTAGGGTAATTTATAATTTTCTCTCTTGTTTTTTAAATGTTTAATGTTTAAAACATTAAGTAAATAGGGACGTCTGGGGGGCTTGGTCTGTTGAGCATCCGACTCCGGCTCAGGTCACGATCTCACGGTTGGTGGGTTCGAGCCCTGCATCTGGCTCTGTTCAGAGCCTGGAGCCTGATTCTGATTCTGTGTCTCCCTCTCTCTCTGCCCCTCCCCCGTGCTCACTCACACGCTCTCTCTCTCTCGAAAATAAATAAACATGAAAAAATAAGCCAATAAAACATTAAATAAACAAATACATGTTAAATAAACATTAAATAAGTAAACAAATTACACGTTCCTAAATAAATTTTATATTTATATAAATATACCTATATATATTTTTTCTATTAAAGCTTAAAATACCGGGGCACCTGGGTGGTTCAGTCCGTTAAGCATCTGACTCTTGGTTCCGGCTCAGGTCACGATCTCACACTTTGTGAGATCGAGCACCGTGTGTCAAACTCCATGCTGACAGTGCAGAGCCTGCTTGGGATTCTGTCTTCCTCTTTTTCTGCCCCTTCCCCGCATGCTCTCTCTGTCTCTCTCAAAATAAAGAAATAAACTTTAAAAAAAAATTCTTATGTTTAAAATACCAAGCCAATGAGAAATATAAAGTTTAAACAAACCGATTGCTGGAGGAAGATACGCAACTACAGAAAGGAAAAAAAAGAAAAAAAAAAAAACTAGACACGTATGGACACATATACCCACAAAGCCCTCCCAAGTCTGAAAGACCTACAATGAAGTTTAACAAATGTAAGGGTTCTGCTAAGCCCTGCGAAATAATTCTAAACATAGGAAGGGAAGGTGTGTGATATAGTTCATCCTGAAAGAAGTCACCCCAAACATTAGTAAGGACTACATACAAAAGTAAATTCTCCCGCAGTTTAATATTTGAATGTAGGCAAAATACACTGAACAACTTTGCTGGCCCATAAAATATAATCTTTTTTCACCAAAAATAAGTTCATCAAAATAGAATGGGGAGAAAATATTTAGCAGCAGCATGAGTTTTAAACATAGCTATGGGGGTTTTACTTGACTGGAAGTTCAGAATAGTAACAACAGCTCCCATTTAACGTGCCAGCCACTTAGCATATCCCAGCTCATGTAATCCTTTTGACAACTCCCCCATGCAAACAACTATTTTTACTTGCATGTAAAAATGAGGAAACTGAGGCGGAGAGAGAATAAATAACTTGAAGGTCAATGCAACTTCCAAGTAGTGAAGCCAGATTCACGCCTAGACAACTTCTCCTCTCTCCTGTACTAAGTCTGATAAAGACCCAAGAATCATCCCAGGCTTTATTAGTACGTTCTAGCTAGGAAATCTGCTCACTGGCTGAATTATGACATTGTATGACAATTACAAAATTATTGAACTGCCCACTCACTTCCCCACAACTCTGTAAACTCCTCAAGAACAGGGATTTCTAGGAGTGCCTGGGTGATTCAGTTGGTTATACCTCCAACTCTTGATTTCAACTCAAGTCATGATCCCACCAGGGTAATGCAATTGAGCCCCGCATTGGACTCTGCATTGAGCGTGGAGTCTGCTTAAGATTCTCTCTCCCTCTCTCTCTCTCTCACCCCCCTCCCCTCTGCCCCTCTCCCCTGCTCTCACGCTCTCTAAAAAAAAAAAAAAAGAAGAAGAAGAAAAGAAAAGAACAGGGATTTACAGTTCAACCTGAATTCAGGCAGATCTCAGTTCACTATGCCACCCCATCATCCATTTTACATGATGACTCCATAACCCTGGGCACTCAGGAAGCCTCAGTCTCCCTGCCTATAAATAAATATAATTCAGGGTTTTCACGAGAGATTATGGGAGCTGATGCACGAAAAGTGTGCAGCACAGAACCGAGCACATGGAGTGAGTTCTGTAAATCACAGCTATCCAGACAACCCCAACGACCTAGGCCAGAGGGCCAGTAAATTATGGCCCAAGTCCAGCCCATGGCCTGTTCTCGTACAGCCTATAAGCTAAGAAGATTTTTGCATTTTTCCAGGGTGGAAAAAATATCCAGAGAAGAATAATATTTTGTGATACATGAAAATTATATGAAATTCAAATTTCACGGGCCAAAAATAAAGTTTTATTGGCACACAGCTATACTCATTTGTTTACGCAGTGCCTGTGGCTGCTTTCACACTACAGAGGCAGGGTGTATGGTTCTGACAGAGACCATATGGCCCGCAGAGCTGAAACTATGTATTCTCCAGGCTTTTTCAGAAGAAGTTTGCCACCCCCTGACCTAATCAATTACTGAACAAAAGTAGCAAGTCGAGTAGTGAGAAATCAATGATTTGTTTCCTGTGAGTATAATGTTATTAACAGAGATTCCATTTCTGGAATTACGTATCATACCATGAAAATACTGAAACTTCTTACACAAGAAAAGAAACAGAAATACCTTATGTGATTTTAGGAGCATGGATTACATTAAAACAAACACAACGTGAAAGCCACGTCACACCTGCTTCTTTGGGGGGAATCTGTTGTGGGTCAGTCTGGCGGAGGCTTTTTGGTTGCAGGAATCTGTGAGGAGGCTACTTCTCCCCTGATCAATCTCCCTTTGGGAGCAGGTATGTGTTGTTGTTCACGGAACCATCTCGTTTAAATCAAAATTATGGCTCTGCGTCGATCTCATTCCAGAACATACGTCACCGACTCCAAACGTGTGCCTCCGACAAATACCCAGGCAAAAGCAGTGGCCGGAAAACCTTCTTCGGTGAACTTTTGCTCTGCCATTTCAAAGAAATGCTGATGGCGTAGTTCCAATAGCTCGTGGTGACTTCAAGATCAAGTTCACTCGCATCAATATGGCATGCGAGGCCCCCAAGACCAGTTCACTGGCTGTCTGTTCATCTCTCGCTACTCTCCCCCAAAAGTCTAGGCACTGGTGACACTTCCTCATGGTGGCATGTCGGTTTTTACCTTGGAAAGCCCTTTCTCGGAGAGTCCACCTGATAGGACACGCCTCCTATCCTATTCCCACCCTCACCCCGACGAGTTTCCATCACCCCTACTATCCATGTTGCCAGATGAAATTCCTTCAGGCCTTAGTGCACATGCGTAGAAGACTTCAATAGGGGATCTACCCTCCATATCTCTACAGAAGATGAAGGTAAATAAAATTATTCTGATTCCATATCACGGAAGATAGGGAGCAGCTCAATAATATGCCATGTCACAAGTCAAACAACAACAACAAAAATACGGTCTGACAACAAAGGGGCACAGTTTAAACTTACAAGTTCAAACACAGAAAGCCACTGAAACTGGATCAAAGTCTAAATATAAGTTGTTTACTAAAAACCAGAACACAATTGATCAAAGGCGAAATTCAGAGAAGGGCTCTCTTTAATGGGACAAGGAGAAGGAATCATGACGTTAGGCTGGTAGATTTCAGAGACACTGTACATGTGATCAGTCCCGAGGAGAAGAGCAGAACTTTGTACAGTGCGAACAAAACAAGGAGGCGAAGCATCAGACCCCAGAGATGGTGTGCATCCTCCAGCCATAAAAATAGAGGGCCCCGTCCCAGTGGAGGTCTTCAGCAAGCCTGCTCTGGAAACCCACCAGCTTTGTTGCCCGAACACCAGGACCTCTCCCTAGACTTCACACGGGAAATGGAATCACGTGAGAAAACCCTGCAGATACACGAATGCTAATTTAGAATCAAGGCTGCACATTGTCTACTTGGTGCTACCTTGAGGGAATCCCTGGCAAGGAACTTGGGGGAATGAGTCTGTGCCTCCTGGCCCTCGAGGGGCGCTCAAGAAAGCTCCCTTGAATGGAAAAATTGGACAGGGGCCCCAACTCCTACAAGAAGCATCATATAAATAAACAAATGGAGAAATGGTCACCTTCAAAGAAATACAGTATGTGTCTCCTTGTTCTCATGAAATAGACATACTGCTAATTTGAGGAGCTGCAAGGTAACTATACCCATCTATGTAAGAAAGCAAAGCTGTAGTAAAATTCACCTAGGCTTCGTTTACATTATGCAATTTGCACACATTCTCAAGCTGGGAAAACAACTTGGCAATTTGTATACACACCCATATGTCTATACGTTTTGGCCTAGTGACCTCACTGCGGTGTAATATCCCCAAAACTAATTCTCAATAAGAAAAAGTCGTAAGTACTACAACATTTGTTACTACATTATCTGTAACAGCAAAACACTATAAAAACGGCCTAAATACTTAACAAAGGAACTGGTTAGATCAATTATTAAACACGGACGCAACAGAAGAGAGTTTACTGAGCCATGTAAAACAATAATCATTTAAAACATAATAATATGGAGAAATTTGTGATATAAAGTCAAATGGATACATTTAAAATATGAAACTAAAGTTTAGCTAGCATTAAAACCATATAAAACTTCAGATACACTTAAAAAGAATTATATACATGCTTCAAAAAATATTACAGGTGACCGTGGGTGATTTTTTTTTCATTTTATTTTCTTTACTACTGTTGTAATATTGTCTGTGTGACAAATTTTTTTTATTATTGAAATAATGTAACTGCCATATAACTGTGTCAGTTTTAGGTGTACGACATAATCATTTTCTAAAAATATGTACATAGCAAATAGATGACTACAGTTATGGGTGATGAATTCCTAAAAAATTAATAATTAACACTCTTCTAAGTATATCTCCCTGGTAGAGAGGGGAGGGCTGCTCTTAAAAGTACCTTTTGCTCCATAAAGCTTTTCATTCCTTATTTTACTGTTGTACGTAAAATGCAATTAAAAACAGAAAAAAAGGAAAAACACTACTTTTCAGAGGAAAGGGATAAAAAGGACTTTCTCCATTAAATATCAGAATGTGTTCACAACAAGCATATCATAAACAGTGATAATGGCTCAAAGCCAAGCCACAGATCACTGAGACACAAGAGGCCCCTCAAAGATGACCCAAACTTTTAAGAATTAAATCAACGCGTAAGTGAAAAATACGTAATTGCAAACATTAGGACAGAAACCAAATGACAAAATGGAGACAAACTAGCTGAGATCCATACCTTATCTGAATTTGGTGGCAAAAACCGCTAAATAAATCAAACCCACCAGAAAAGCTAGAATTAAAAAAAAAAAAAAAAATGACACTTGGGCGCCCAGCTGGCTCCTTCAGTCGAGCACATGACTCTTGATCTTGGTGTCATGAGTTCGAATCCTCCATTGGTGGTAGAGTTTACTTAAAATTCAAGAGTTTTTAAGTCACGGAAATGAAAACACAGCATAAGGAATAAAAAAATTAAAATGTAGTAACAACATCCTTCTCCCAAGTGGCTCTTAAACTTATTATACTAGAAGAGACTTCAAATATCCATCCATTCAATAGATATCTGAGTTCCAAACAGGCAGAACTTGTTATTTTATGTATTTTTATAAAGTCATCAGTTTTTATGAAGCCAAGAAAACCTAATTAAAAAGAAAACATAGCATTGGAAATTTCCAGACATAAGTATTATTAACACACACACACACACACACACACACACACAGAGTATATATGTAAACATCTATAACAAAGGAATCACATATCAACAGTCTCCAGCACAAATATGAACACGAGGGTAAACAGAACTCCTTTAGTAAACCAATTACTGAAAAAAGGTTAAATGGTATTAGTAATTAAAGAAGTATAAACCAAAACAGTGGGAATACACTTTACAATTTATTAAACTGGAGGGGCACCTGGGTGGCTCAGTTGGTTAAGGTCTGACTTCGGCGCAGGTCATGATCTCACGGCTTGTGAGTTCGAGCCCCACATGGGGCTCCAAGCTGACAGTCTGGAGCCTGCTTCGGATTCTGTGTCTCCCTCTCTCTCTGTCCCTCCCCTGCTCGCGCTCTGTCTTACTCTCTCTCAAAAATAAATAAAAACATTAAAAGACTTTTTTTTAACTTGTTAAATTGGAAAAACAAGGAAAAATCACTAAGCTCAATTTTGGCAGGGAGATAATGGGTTCAGTTCCTCGGGAAGAAGGTCTCACACGTTGTCTCAAGAGTCATTGAAACTATACCAACACAAACAATAGCCCAGTCCTCGAAATGAATGTAAATAATTCCAAAGAAGAAAAAAAGAGTGTGCCTGGTTTTTTTCTTTCTGTATGTATGTAGATACTAGGTGCAGAAGCATTTAGTTACGGTAAAAAAATAGAAATGGCTTAATATCCAGCCATGGAAAATCGAAAAGCAATACAAGCATATTAAACTGTAACTATTACCAAGTCATTATGGCCATGTAGGAGCGAAAAAGAACATTTACCAAATAACGCGAAGTGAGAAAAGCCAAAAAATTGAATATCCATAATGACTACAGCCATGTAAAGAGCTCTATTTGTTTACATTAAGATGGGACGAGGAACAGAAGAGGTGAAAATAATTCGGAATTTTTTTTTAGTGTTTATTTATTTTTGAAAGAGAGAGAGAGGAGAGGGAAGAGAGAGAGAATTCCAAGCAGGCTCCACACTTTCAGCACAGAGCCCAGCGTGGGCCTCGAACTCACAAACCGTGAGACCACGACCTGAGCTGAAACCAAGAGTCGAACACCTAACTGACTGAGCCACCCAGGTGCCCCAATTCGGATATTTCAAGAAAACTTTACAATGCAGATTTCTGACACTTGGAGCAGAGACATCATCTTAAATCCTTCAGAAATGGCCTATAAGAACCATTAAAGCAGCAAAAGCGAAACCCAAAGGGGCTTCCTGGTCAAAGAAGCCCCAGGAAGATGTTCTAGAATTATTCACAGGGGTGCTCGATCACTGCAAACGCCCCCTTCCCCAACCATCCTGCACAGAGCCGCTGGCTGGGCTTACTGAAACAGACATGGGTCTTTCTGGATAACCTGATACCATGGCAGAGGTTTCTGAAAAGCAGCATCCTAATTCAAAGAAAACCTTTCTGTCATTAACACCCAGAGGCTATGAAAAGCTTCCTTGAACTGCCTTTCCAAATAAGGTATTGGGTTAAAAACATTTACGCCTTTACTTCAAGAAATCAGCAGACTTCTCAAAACATTTTCTGAGGAAATGAACGCTTGCAGGGAAGTGATGGTATTAATCCAATGGATTCAACTATCAATCGCAACTCACTAGGAAGAAAGAAACGCACATTTTCTCCAGGGAAGACAAGAAAGAGGAGTTTTTATTACCATAAACCTCTTGAGAACAGGAACATCCTCTTATTTTTCTTTATAACTCTACAGCCTACCAGCACATTATGTTGGGTAAAAGGGTGGCTGGCTGGCTGGCTGACTAGCTAGCTGGCTGGCTGGGTGGGATAGATGGGTGGATGGACAGGTGGGTGGGTGCATGACTGAGTAGATGAGTTGCTGGGTGAGTAGGCAGATGGATGGACGGATGGATGGCTGGATAGATAGGAGGTCTGATGGACTGATGAATGGATGGGTGGCTGGATGGCTGGCTGGATAGGTGAGTGGATGGATGGATGGATGGATGGATGGATGGATGGATGGATGCAATGATGGATGGATGGAATGATGGATGGATGTGTGGGTGGGTGGATGAAATGATGGATGGATGGATGGATGGATGGCTGGATGGATGGATGGAATGATGGATGGATGGGTGGGTGGGTGGATAGATGGATGGATGAAATGATGGATGGATGCAATGATGGATGGATGGATAGGTGGATGGAATGATGGATGGATGGATGGATGGATGGATGGATGGATGAAATGATGGATGGATGAAATGATGGATGGATGAAATGATGGATGGATAGATGGAATGATGGATGGATGGATGGATGGATGGATGGATGGATGGAATGATGGATGGATGAAATGATGGATGGATAGATGGAATGATGGATGGATGGATGGATGGATGGATGGATGGATGGATGGATGGAATGATGGATGGATGGATGGATGGATGGATGGAATGATGGATGGATGGGTGGGTGGGTGGATGGATGGATGGAATGATGGATGGATGGATGGATGGATGGATGGATGGATGGATGGAATGATGGATGGATGGGTGGGTGGGTGGATGGATGGATGGAATGATGGATGAATGGATGGATGGATGGATGGATGGATGGATGGATGATCGTGAATCCTAATCCACAAGCAGCTGCTCAAACCACTTATATATACCAGTGGGTTACAAAAGTTACAACAGTAGCAATAGTGGTATTCTGAACACAAGTCAAACAAGAGAACAAACAAGAGACTTGAAACGTCATCTGTGGAAAAAAACAGATTATTTGTGAGATCATTCAAAGAGAAAATTCAGGGCTTCTTACCCTGTA
The DNA here is from genome assembly GCF_022079265.1 of Lynx rufus. Taxonomy (NCBI): domain Eukaryota; kingdom Metazoa; phylum Chordata; class Mammalia; order Carnivora; family Felidae; genus Lynx; species Lynx rufus. Next base: position 13,982,898 of record NW_025814842.1, on the reverse strand, counting down.
AATTAGGCTTAAACCCCTAGGCCATTAATTAGGGTGAACGCAGCATAGTCAGGTGCTTAAATGAGTCACTCTTGACAAAAAAGAGAGACGTTCCTTAGCCAGAGCCAGGTATGCTGTAACAGAAGCTGCATCCTCGTAACAGAGCTGCCCAAAGTGTGACGGCCACCAGCAGCAGCAGCTGGGAACCATTTAGAAAGGAAACTCTCAGGCCCCACCCAGACCTACAGATCAAAAACTCTGGGGATGGTGCCTGCAATTTGTGCTTTAACAAATGTTCCAGGTGATGCTAAAGCCAGCTGGAGTTCAAGAACCCCTGTGGCCAGCACATCAACGAAGGGAACTACACACTCAGTTTTGACCCAGATTTCTTTTTTTAGGAGAGCAGAGGGGAGCACACACACGCGAAAAGTCTCCCTGATGGGAAACACGGAGACCTTCTAGATGCAGTGCAGACATAAAAATTCCTTCAATACTGAATTTTTCAGCCACAGCACCTGCAGACCCCAGGAGTACAGGGGCTTCTTGGCCAACGCGAGATCCCCACCTTCCAGAGCTACATAAGCTAGGGGACGGGTAACGGCGAGGTCCTTCATTCTTAGAGTTCTGTGTTGGCATCAGTCATTTACTGCTAGTCAAGACATCCCAGGGAAAATTCGGGGGGGTTCCAAGTCTTTTGGCTTCTTCTCACTCTCTGGTACAGGGTCAAGTTTAATACGTATATTCCAGATCAACAGAGAGCAAGGAATATAACCCAGTCGATTAAGGAAACGAGAAGCGGAAACTGAAGATACCTGAAGGTCTTTCCTTTCTGGCAAGCAACGTCCACCTTACTCATCACTCATTTTGGTTAACATCACTCAGTTGGTTAGTACTACTCATTTGGATGGGATGGCAGAAAAGAACTAGTATTTGTTGAAGGCTACTAGCTGCGCATTTCTCACTGACCCCAGGCCATACCCATTCGAATTGGTATTTTCATCCTGTTTCACAGGGGAGGAATAAGGTTCTACTTTGGCGATAGTCTCCAGGCCACGCAGCATTAAGCAGCATAAGCAGGTTTCAAACTCGGGTGTGTTGAGGACCCCCAAGACCGCCTCCGTGCCGATGACTCAGGAGGGGACTCACAGGACCCAGTATATACTAAGTCACATTCATGCTATGACTTATTATAGGGAAAGAATACAAAGCAAGAAATCAGCAAAGGGAAAAGGCACAAGGAACAAGTCCTAGAGAGAACCAGGCAGAGGCTTCCAGAATCTCCAATCTCCTCCCCGTAAAGTCACGCAGGATACACTTAGCACTGCCAGCAAGGAGTTGTGACAACACACGTGAAAAATGTCCTACCAGGGAAGCTCATCAGAGACCCGGTGCCCACGGTTATGACCGGGGGTTGGTCACAAAGGCCCACCACGTACCTAAGCTCCAGCCTCCCAGCAGGAAAGCAGGAGCGCAGCATAAACCATATTATTTGCACAGCTTAGGCACCGTGGGCCACTCGTATCAGTTAGGAACGGGTGGAAACTCTCTCAAAATCCAAGTTCTCAGATGCCAGCCAAGGGCCAACCTGTTAGGTAGATATCTCCGTGAAGATAACGGTCTCTGGTCTGCCAGGTTAAATCTCTTCTGCACACCAGGCTAGGCAGGTGCCAGGCTTCTTCTTGTTCTATGGCTCTGCTACACGAACTTGTTCCTCAAGTATCTCCCCAAAGACCCAACGGACTCTTTGGCAGGTTTTTAAATATATACGTGCCCAGAGTCGCCGATGCCATTCTCCAGTGTCTGGATCTCCTTTCAGGACCATTCTTTGGTCAGCGCCTTGTCACCGTTCCAATGGTACGATAGGATTTTAATTTATGGAAGTGACTGAGCCACAACCGGGGAGGCCGATGCCTTGGAAAGAAGACATTTATTACTTACATTTCCCGAGAGAAAGGGGACACGCACACAACCACACCACACAGGGCCACCTGGGGACACACCAGGAGTCGTTCAGGAGACAGAAGGAGTTGAGGCAAAGCTTAGGCCACAGCAAAGCAGGGCAGGTAAACAGCATAGGGTTGGCAGTCTGAATAATTCCGGCACACTTGGGGCAGAGGGGCTGTCCCCAGTTGTCTGCGCACCTGGCCCTGGGTTGATGTAAAGCAGGGGGGGATACTGGCCTGGTGAGTGACAGTTAGATAGAAGGCGGTTCAGAGTATGGGCTCTGGATTACAGGGGAGGAGAAAACACCTCTGGCCGTTGGTTTGGCTCTGCGATGAATGGATGCCAAAGACATAAACACAGAATCTAAGAAGACACGGACCACCAACCCACGGCGTGTCCCCTGCCCTAGATCTGGCCCACCCTGCCAACCAACCTTATCCTCACCAACAGCTTCCCAGCCCACGGGCAGTGGTCTGCACAGCGCCTGGCCAAGAGCAACCGTCAAGAAATATCGGCTTATTGATATTGTTATTATGATGCTACTCATGAAATAATGGTTAAGATCGTCGGCTCCAGATTGAACAACCGAGGTCCAAACCCCTCCTCTGTCACCTTAGGTGTGTTATTACTTAAAGGTTTTAGGGTGCGCTCATTCGTAAAATGGCATTAATCACAATATCCACCCATTAGAGTTGTTCTAAGGATACATTATAAGATAATGTGTGTAAAGCTCTCAGCAGGTGCCAAACACAGACTGTGTGCTCAATACACGTCAGCTACTAATGCATCCCCATTTAGCCCCTCCACCCCAGGCCGAGGGCCAGGCAAACACCTGTCTAGGTCAACTCACATCCCTGGGACCTAAAGGTGGGTGTAACACTCAGAAGCTGTGGCCAGAGGCCATTGTAGCGTCTCCAGACACAGGGACAGACAGCTCTTACCCATCTCTTTGTTCCCTTTAATTCCTTAAAGACCTTGTTACAACAGGACCATACAAATCTGAGACCGCACTGGAACACCGACGGGTGCTGGTGTGTGGTTCACAACTTTACCAAGACATCACTGTTGGATTGAAAGGGGTAACAAAAATGGAGGAAATCGAAGTTGCTCTAAGTAATGAGTAAAGTTTAGAGCTGGAGGGGAGAAAGATCACATCCAAGGGTCCGATTTTCTAGATGAGAGAACAGAGGTACAGAGAGATTCAACGATGACAGCCAGGGATGCAGGGCTAATCAAACTCCTCCTCAACACCCAGGCTATTGCCCCCATCACCTCGTGTGCCCACCAGTCAGCCACAATGCCAGGGGTAGGCTCTATTTCATCGCGTGGCTGAATCTCTAGAAAAAGTTCTCTTCTCCCAAATCTACCTCACCCTTCTCCTTCCTCTAATTCCAATATCAGACCTTCCTGGGAATACCATTATTTGAACTTGAGGATCCAGAAGTTTTTTTGCTTGTTTTTTTTTTTCTTAAGATGCCAAATCCCCACCCTTGGGGTAGGGGGAAAAAATATTCACTGAAGTATCTCATGAAACACCAAGTAATTTGCAACTTCAAACACCCACTCAAGTAGGACCACCGTCCAAGCTAAGTGACCTTGAGCATGTTACTACATTCCTTTTTTCTGTTGCACCTGGACCAAAACCACATTATTTTATTATTTACTTGCTATTTCTGTAGCTAATTTCCCAGATTTTATTCTTCCCTTTTAGAAAAGAAGCAAAAAAAAAAAAAAAGAAAAAAGGAAATCAATGGAATAAAAATACCGCTATTTTCTGATACAAATTAAACTCCACATCCAAACACAAACAGAATCACCAGCAGCAGATGGGTCTGTTTTCTCCATCTTTCCCCTCACCCCCAGGGAAAATCAACCATATGGCAGGAAGGAATCAACTGGGTGTTTTGATAAACGAGGACCAGCCCGGTCTTAAAGCTCTAAGCATGACATTTGTAAAACCAGAAATGACGTCATTGCTAACACCCTTCTCCCAACTCTACTCCACCAACTGAACCAAGGAAGTGGGATATTTTACACCAAAGAAGACACAGGGGTATTGGTGTCAAATCTGATTCATGGGGACGATTAAAGGAGATGATGATGAAAGACCAAAATACATTCTGTCAAAGGCTGAATACACCCATGCCACTCACTCATCCAGATTCTATGTAAAGAGAAGCTATTAAATGCTTGGAAGGTTGATCATAGGAAGAAGCATGGTCTTTCCAGCCACCTCAGAAATAACTCCAAAATAACAACTCCTAGGATGGAACCGTAGCAGTCGAGGATTCACGGCACAATGAGACACGACCCCACACCCACAACAACCACCAAAATGAAAAAAGACTGACAATGCCAAACGTTGGCAAGGATGAGAAGCACCCGGAACTCTCATACATGGTTGACAGAAATATAAATTGGTACAACGACTTCGCAGAACTGGTACTTTTTTTAAGAGTGGAACATACGCCTACCCTATATGACAGTGGGGCGTGACCGTAATCACACTCCAGGGTTTTTCTACAAGAGGAATCAGAATTTAGGCTCATGAAAGTCTTCACACAAAAACATTCATAGTAGCTTTATTCATAATAGCCACAAACTGGAAACGGCCTGGGTGTCCATCAACAGAGGTTTGAATAAATTGTGATATATTCATACGTGGAATACTTCTCATAAGTAATTAAAAAAATTTGTTAAACAGACATAGAGCAAGGGTCAGCAAATTCCACCTGTGGAATGGCCACCTGTTTTTGTAAATAAAGTTTTATTGAAACAGAGCAGTGACCAGTCATTTGCATATCGTCAGAGACTTAACCATTGTGGAGCCTAAAATAATCATTATTGGTTTCTTTAAGGAAAAGTCGATAGACCTCTGACAAAAATAAATGCAGAAAGGTTACGCTGAGTGAAGAAGAAGAAAAAAACCAGAAACAGGAGTATGTACTTGATGATTTCATTTCTGTTAAGTACTGGAATAGGCAAATCTAATCTATGGTGAAAATACCAGAATAGTGCTTGTTTCTGGTGGATGGAGAATGACTGGGAAGGGGGGTAAGAGCACCTTCTGGAGTGATGGAATTGGTCTATATATTGGTGTTACACGAATGCAACTGATCAAACTGATCAAAGTTGTACAGTTAAAACCTGTTACATTTCACTCCATGTGTACATGAAACATCGATTTAGAAATCCAAAAAAACACAAAAAAACTTTTATTTTTTTTCTTCAAAAAACACAAGGGTAGGATCTGACCCCCTAAACTAGGCTGTCTTTCTCTTAGACTCTGCATTCTTCACTTTACATTTGAAATTCAAGTTCGAGCCCATCTTGTACAGCTGCTCCTTCTTAATGACCAGCTGTTCCTAATGACCAAGCCTCGGGCCCCTTGGGATTCCTCAGAAGTGGTTTTTAATCTTATTTCATCTACAGTCTTTGTTCAAACAGTCCTGCGGGACAGGCCCAATATGTGAGAAGTTCATAGCAAAGACACTCCGGTTGAAGGAGAGCGGAGGTCAGGCCAACCCTTCTCCTGCCCCCCCACCCATGACATCCCTACAGGGGCTTCCTCAGAGGATGGCCACAGCGTCAATGACCCACATCCTAGCTTTCCCCTTGCCCTAACCACTGGATCACACTGACTTGTCAGCCCTCATGGCCAAGATCGCTCCCACCTCCCCCACTCCTTCCCTTGACAGCCCATCCTCTCCAGGGACTGGGACTGCAGACCAGCTCTGATCAGTGGCTCTGGCCCATACGCATCACGCACGCGACCCCACGGCCCCTGTTGGCAGAAACAACTGCGAAGAGAAGGGCCATGAGAAAGGCTGCCTTCCAAGGAGCATCCGATCTTTTTGCCATCTTCCTCTCTTTCTTGTATGGAAACCTCATTCAAGAGCGCTGGGGCATGAATCAAAACACACACACTTAACCTACCCAGGTGTATTTTACATTTACGCTGAGCTACTGCTGCAAAAAGACACAACCAAACCTTCCCTGTATCCTCACTCTCCCTGGGGCCCATTTCTGGTGAGATACGCTTGGGTCCAGTGACCCGGTGATGTGTCCGAAGCTTTGCAGCAGACATTTCACTGTATCAAATGGCCTGGCTCTGAACAGGCAGCACCACACCCCGGACATCTTGTAGGTTACCTACCACAAGGTCAGCATCTCTCTCCTCTTAAGCACAAACTCTCCTCTCGAGAACAAAGAATCCCACGATGGAAAATGGACAAGGCGGGGGACAAAATAACGTTAGGAAGCAATTTCTTTTTGTGGCTTCTCTCAAAAGAAAACCACCTACCCACACTAACCACAGTGTCAGCCGTCAATACACAAAGCAGACAAAAGTCGGCAAAACTCGGGAGAGCTTTCTACCCGCCCCTCGGAAAAATTTCACCGCGTCTTGATCCCAGACCCTCTTGGTGGACTGGTCGTTTTAAGGCAGGTGTCCTTGCCTCTTGGCAGTTAGTCCTTCTTACCCTGTGGCCTCGACCATCTGTCAGAGATGTTAAGCTTTGCTTTTAAATGCAAAATCCAGAGAAAACAGGAAGGAAATCTGGGGAGCAGAGGTGAGGGCGGTGATCTGCCTGTATATTTACCATTGAGGAGAAAAAAGAGAAAATACGAGAAACACGGGCCCAGTCCCGAGGGAAGTTGCTACCTGCTGCAGGCTCAGGCTTTTCTGCCTTAGGGAAAATATTTATTTTCCCAATATAGCATCAGCCTTGACTTACAGGACCAGGGAGCTAAGTTTGCTCCAAACCCATTCTCATTTTGGTACTGGCTAGAGAAATAATGGCCGTTAAGACCCTTTTGTTTGGCAACTGAGTTTGGAGTGCTGATGATAGAAGGCTAATAAACCTGTCCTTTCCGTCGTGCTCGCGAGGTCAGTCAGACCCCAAGGGCCATGGCAAACGTGAAGTGCAACCTGGCTGATGCACAGGGTTGAGGATCGAGCTCTACAAGTCTCTCTACTAAGCCCAAACCCAAAATGCAAGCTTTTCTACGCGCCACTTACGCTATGAAGGCAATGAAATGCCCACAGGAGCAGAGCAAAAACGGAAAGAGAGTTGGGCTGATCCAGGAGGTGGGGCCCTGCTCAGTTTAGGGCCGCAGCACAGACGAGACAAAGCCAAAGAGCCCACGCTCCCATGCACAGGGTGTTCACAAGCTACGGCCCACCTCACCAGAAACGGGGGTCCTCGATTCTAACCCAAACAGGAAAGAGTTCCTTTCTCTTGGAGAGGAGCAAGGGAGAAGGGAAATTAGGGAGAAATGCAGTTCCACCTTCTAGTTTTTTTGTTTTGTTTTTAATGTTTATTTATTTATCTAGAGAGAGAGGGAAAGAATGGGAGCAAGTGGGGGAGGGGCAGAGAGAATCCCAAGCACTGACAGCACAGAGCCCGGTGTGGGGCTCGATCCCACAAACCATGAGGTCATGACCTGAGCTGAAATCAAGAGTCGGACGCTCAACGTACAGAGCCACCCGGGAGCCCCACCTAACTTCTAGTTTCAAATAACAAAAGGAAATTAACCCGGAACTATAAAGCTAAGGACTCACCGATTCACAAAAAAAGCAGAATTCGCTTTGTTCAAAAATCAGCCACATGCACAGTTTCTTTACGTGGATTACCATTTTTGGAGAACCTGTATAGAGTAACTTATACTCCACATAAAGATCATAAGCACCATTATTTAGTGTATCCGACAGAGCAGATCTCTATTGATTTAGAGGGCAGGTCGGAGTCTCGAATTATCTTGGAGGTCCTTACCACGAAAGTAATATTTCTAACAGCTAAGCAACCATTCCTGAGTGTTCGCTCCAGATAGCTTCGGCTTCATATGTTGTATCTCTACGCTGTACGACACCCCATGACTGACGGCGATTCTCACCCCCATCTTGTAGATATACAGACACTGAGTTGTAGACAATTAGATAATGCCCCCAAGCCCCACAGTTCGTACGGCAGGCTGATTCCAGATTCAGAACTCACATGTACTGCCCTAAACTCCCTCTATTATTTCCCATACAATTTTTAGTGCTGCTGTGAGAGTTACCTTAGAAATCCATTTAATGCCAGGGCTCCTGGGCGGCTCAGTCAGTCCAATGTCCCGACTTCAGCTCAAGTCATGATCTCGCAGTTCAAGAGTTCGAGACCCCCCATCGGGCTCTGTGCTGACAGCTCGGAGCCTGGAGCCTGCTTCGGATTCTGTGTCTCCCTCTCTCTCTGCCCCTCCCTGCTCGTGCTGTCTCTGTCTGTCTCTCAAAAATTAACAAACATTAAAATAATTAAAAAAAAAAAGAATTGTTTAATGCCAACTTGGTAGCTACGCACAGAACAATGTAAAATGGGCCTTTAATAACACCCACCATGCCACAAAACCAAGAAGGGAAATACCCAGACAGCCCTTTTAAGGCCACTAGCTGTTTTCCATCTCGAGTGAGGGAAGGGAAGTCAGAAAGCTGGGCCTGGGAGCTGGAAAACTTAGCCAGAGAGGGCCTCCTGGCCCCATCCTCAGAGGGTAAGTCTCTCAGACGGCGGGGCTGAGATGGGAAGGACTGACGTGAGGTGAAGTGTGTCAACAGGGACAGCAGCAGACGGGCTGGGTGTGATGAGAACTTTCTACAGAGGCCTGAGAGACAGAACTGGGGCGACGGCACGATTCGGCCACGGCACCCAAGCTCAGAGAAGGGATACATCATCTGGCAGATCTGGGTTACTTCGACAGTTGCCTGGGGGCCGGGCCGGGGGGTGGGGGGGGGGAGCTTACACAACAAAAATGGATTCTCTCAGCCCGGGGACCGGAAGTCTGAGATCAAGATGTGGGCAGAGTGGATTTCTTCGGGAAGGAAGGAAGCCGCTCGCCTTGGCTTGCAGGTGGCTGCATTTTTGCTGGGTCCAAATCTCCCCTTTTCCAAGGACTCCAGTCACATGGTCTGAGGGCCCACCCTGAAGACCCCATTTTAACTTCTTTACTTCTTTCAAGACCTTATCTCCAAACACGGTTACCCTCTGAGGCACTGGGGGCTGGGACCTCCATATATGACTTTGTGGGGGCACAGCTCGGCCCCTAACACGCTGTGAGGCGGCTCTCAGTGAAGGTAGGGCTGTTGCTGCCATTTCTTTTAGTTGTCGGTTTTCACAGACACGCAGGGGCACCAGACTCGAGCTTGGGGTGGGGAGGGGGGGTGGTTCTTGAAATGGTCAGACTTCAGGGTCCTGGTGAGCAATGCGCAGAATCAACTTTCACCCGGGGAAGCCGCTAAGGAAAGGAAAATCCCTTCGGAGGAGGAATTCAGTACCCCTGGTAAGGCCCCTGGCTCTCAAAAACTGTGGGAGTGGGGGCTTTGTAAGACTCATCCCCTCGGAGCGGGAAAACCTCAATGTGTGGAGGGCGTGCCAGCCCCAGGACAGTGGTATGTGCCCGGGACGATTCGTCTTGTCTTCCGAGCTTCACTGGGAGGAATGAGGTATAGCAAAGCCATCAGTCCCGTCAGACCAGATGGGTGAAATGGTTACACGTCCAGGTAGAGAGTGGACGTGCTCCCAAGTGCTCAGGCTCAGTCCTTGCCATGAACTGGCGCTAAATGGAAAAAAAAAGAAAAAGGCTGAACCCCGTCACTTTGCACAGCTGGGTCTTCAAATCCTCAAAGAATCCGCAAACCCCTCCCGGTGCACAACACGCCCGAAGCCCTGCACTGGCACGAAATGCACACGGTTTGTTCTAAGAAACAATTACCCTCTGCATCCGAAGGCCCCACTCGCAAAGCCTGAGCACGCCAGGTGCCTCCTTAACAGAAACATTCTCTTCTTTGCAAGCCAAGCAGAAACTCAAGAAGACCCCGACAAATTGGAGGAATGCCCAGGATGCCCTACCTGATGACACATGAAGTCAGGATTCCGCAAATGAGCTAATGAGCAGAACGCCATCCCAGGAGTGCCTCCCAATCGGTCTGCGGCCGGAGCCAGCCGGCTCTGTCCTTCCCAGGACCCAGGATCTTCTGTAACGTTCGGAAAGCCTTCTCGTTGGCTCCCCGAGAACTTGTGGCAGAACACACAGTGCTCTCAAAATGTTACCCGAGAGGCTCCCGAAACAAGGCTCCGGAGTTGACGGGAGGTCATAAAGTAGATTTCTTGCAAATGTTAAATCGTGATTCATGATCCCAAAGACACCTCGCTGACTGTCAATCCCAGCAGACAAAACCGAGAGGAAAACATTCCTCTACAGTCAGCCCCGAAGCGTAAAGGGCAGACAGCAGAATTCATAACCGTTCTCTTGACTTTGACTTTGAGCCGTTGGTTCCCAAAGTGTGGGGCCCTGTGCCAGCAGCGTGTGCGTGACTGGTTAGAAATGCAAATTGGGGGAGCGCCCTCCAGACCCACAGACCCAGGAATTGCCTTCCAGATGATTCTGATGCGCATACGAGCTATGGAGGTGGTAATTTAGGGGCTTGTAAGCAAGCTTCTACCCGGTCTCCCTTCTCCCCCACCGCCATCTGCTTTATTTCAACCAACATTCACTGGGCACTTCTGCAGTGAAAGGGCACAGGCATCAAGAAGGAGCAGTCTACCCTGGACCCTTCCTCTTTTCTCTTTTACAACCATCTCCTATTTCCCCTTAGTCCTTCCTTCGTAAAGGCTCTACTGTTTTCCTTCTCGCTTCCACAACCACGTTCATCACACTACACCGGCCTATGGCACGATGCGTCCCAAACCAGGCTCCCTGCCTGTTTCTCCCTGAGGCCCTCACACCGCCACCCACTGGCCCCAGGACTCCTCTGCTCGAACACTGCCCTGTTCCCCGCCGCACCCCACATCGGGTCCAGACACCTCTATTTAACTTCCACGGTCTCCCCCTTTTCGGCCCCAGACTCACCTGGCCCTGTTCTGAGCGGTTTCCTCTCCCCGCTCAAAATAAAACTGGACTCCCAAAGACAGGGCCACAATTTATGGGTCTCGGAATCACGGGGGGGTAGTGGTGTGAGGGAGCACGGCGGGTATCATGAAAAGGCCACGTCACTGAACACGTCACCTCAATGTCTCATCTGCAGAAGGGTGACATTAAGAGCCACAGTCCATTCACTAGGGCGTCTTCGTTCCGGAACAAAGGACCAGAGGCTGGGTGGCTCAAACAACAAACATTCCCTTCTCACAGTTCTGAACGCTGGGATACCCAAGACCACGGTGCCGGCAGATCCAACGTCCGGTGAGGACCCGCTTCCTAGTTGGCATCCTGACGCTGTAGAGCGGAGAAGAAGAGGAAGCCCTCCTGCCTCTTCTGATCCAGGCGCTAATCCCATTCACAAGGGTTCCACCCTCATCACCCAAGCACCCGCCAGAGACCCCACCTCCAAATACCATCACATCCGGGGTTAGGATCTCAATATATGAACTGGGGTAGGGGGTCGGGGGGGGGGGGCGGGGTAGGGGGTCTGGGGGGGGGGCGGAGAATGGGGAAACAAACATTCAGTCCATAACCCAGGAACATTATGAAGACCAAAATGAGACATTGCATCGGAAAGCAATGCGCAAAATATAAGACATTAACGAGCCCTGTTTGCGCCACCACTCATTTTATATGATCTCTTAATAAAATTCAAAACCCTACTGTTATCTTGATCGTAGTGACGGTACCAAGAGCACAAACTTACATTAAAACTTACAAAGCTGGGGGCGCCTGGGTGGCGCAGTCGGTTGGGCGTCCGACTTCAGCCAGGTCACGATCTCGCGGTCCGTGAGTTCGAGCCCCACGTCAGGCTCTGGGCTGATGGCTCAGAGCCTGGAGCCTGTTTCCGATTCTGTGTCTCCCTCTCTCTCTGCCCCTCCCCCGTTCATGCTCTGTCTCTCTCTGTCCCAAAAATAAATAAACGTTGAAAAAAAAATTAAAAAAAAAAACTTACAAAGGTGTATCTTTTATTTATTTTTGTTTAAGAAATTATTCTCGAGTAATCTCTACACCCGGCATGGGGCTCGAATTCACAACCCCAAGATCAAGAGTCACCTGCTCCACCGACGGAGGCAGACAGGTGCCCGAAAGTTGTATATTTTAAATACATACAGTTTCGGGGCACCTGGGTGGCTCAGTCGGTTAAGCGTCCGACTTCAGCTCAGGTCATGATCTCACGGTTCGTGGGTTCGAGCCCTGCATCAGGCTCTGTGTTGACAGCTCAGAGCCTGGAGCCTGCTTCGGATTCTGTGTCTCCCTCTCTCTCTGCCCCTCCCCTGCTCAAACTCTGTCTCTAAAAAATAAATAAACATTAACAAAAATTTTTAAAAATACATACATACATACAGTTTATTTGATATCAATTATACCTCAATAAGCCCATAAAAAAACAATCTCAGGGTTGACCCAGCTTCCAGTACAGAATAGCTTGTACAAACTCAGCCTTCAGCAGGTAACAATGGTGAAATCCAGACAAAAATGTAATTAAAAAAAAAAAAAAGGAATTTAAAGGTATTGGAGAGGGACCAAAAGCAGCCTTTTTTTTTTTTTTTTAATTTTTTTTTTCAATGTTTTTTATTTATTTTTGGGACAGAGAGAGACAGAGCATGAACGGGGGAGGGGCAGAGAGAGAGGGAGACACAGAATTGGAAACAGGCTCCAGGCTCCGAGCCATCAGCCCAGAGCCTGACGCGGGGCTCGAACTCACGGACCGCGAGATCGTGACCTGGCTGAAGTCGGATGCTTTACCGACTGCGCCACCCAGGCGCCCCCAAAAGCAGCCTTTGAAAGACAACTGCAAAAAGTAAAATTGGTTACTTTGTAGCAGCCTTTTAGCTGAAAGCACTCTCCAATTTGCACACACCTGCCTCGGAAGAAAACCCCAGCCTTCTCTGGCTTGTTATGGGAGGAAAACTTGGGGGCTGGAAGAACAGCCAGAAAGTTAGAGGTGAAATCCTGGAAGGGAGGCAACAGCAGATGGGGTGAGCCCACAAAAATCTGTATATAAAATCCACCCAGATCCCTGGCTGATTACCAAACTACACACAGATATGAGAGACCATGGTGGGGGCGGGGGGGGGGGGGGGGGGAGCGGAGGAGGGGGGTAAAAAAAAAAAGCAGCTGGAAACTGAAAGAAATAAGTGGAGATGTCAGGTGCCCTAGCGTAAGGGTGCAAGGGACTGAGCTTGGAGTTTAAGTCCAGCCAAGTTACCTGTCCGTGAGAACAAAACTCCTATTTAATAAATAAATAAATAAATAAATAAATAAATATCCTTTTGAAAAGAACTTAGCAGGATCCAGAGCCTCTATAACATATATTTATTTTTTTAGTTTTTTTTTTAATGTTTATTTATTTTTGAGAGAGAGAGAGCAAAAGGGAAGGGGCACAGAATCCGAAGCAGGCTCCAGGCTCCGAGCTGTCAGCACAGAGCCCGACGCGGGGCTCGAACTCACAAACTGCGAGATCATGACCTGAGCCGAAGTCAGATGCTTAACCGACCGAGCCACCCAGGTGCCCCTATAACATATAGTTAATAATGTCCAGGAATTCATCCAAAATCACTAGACATACAAAGAAAAAATATAATCCCTTTCTGAGACAAAAGAATAATCTTTCAATGAATTCCAAGATGATCCAGAAATTCAAATTAGCACACAAAGACTTTGGAGCAGCTCTTATACATTCGTCCAAGAATTTCTGAATGAAAATATATACATAACGGATGCACAGGTGGGGGGAATCTCAGCCCCAAAATGAAATGTGATGAAGAAAGAACCAAATGGGAATTCTAGGAGTAAAAAGTACAACTGGAATGGGATTAATAGCTCAGGGATAGAGTCTCTGACCCTCAAGAAAGATCAACAGAAACTATGCAATCTGAAGAACAGAGAGGGGGAAATGACTGAAGAAAAATGAACGGAGCCTTAGAGACCTGTATGACAGTATCAATCAGTTCAACTTAATATCTGGAGTAGAGGAAACAGAGAAGAGGCAGGAAAAAAAAAATAATAAAGAAGTTTAATCAGCTTAAAACTTCCACTTTAGGGGCGCCTGGGTGGCTCGGTCGGTTAAACGTCTGACTTCGGCTCAGGTCACGATCTCGCGGTCCGTGAGTTCGAGCCCCGCGTCGGGCTCTGTGCTGACAGCTCAGAGCCTGGAGCCTGTTTCAGATTCTGTCTCCCTCTCTCTCCGCCCCTCCCCTGTTCATGCTCTGTCTCTCTCTGTCTCAAAAATAAATAAACGTTAAAAAAATTAAAAAAAAAAAAACCTCCACTTTAGTAAAGACAAGCATAGACTCACAAAATTCAACCAAACCTAAAGTAGAATAAATACTTTAACATTTACACCTAGGCAGGGTATCCTGGGTAGTTCAGTGGGTTAAGCATCCGACTCTTGGTTGCAACTCAGGTCGTGATCTCGCAGTTTGTGAGATTGAGCCCCGAGTCAGGCTCTGTGCTGACAGCTCGGAGCCTGGAGACTGCTTGGGATTCTCTCTCCCTCTCTCTCTGCCCCTCCCCTGCTCATGCTCTCTCTCTCCCTCCAAAATAAATAACCATTTAAAAAAAAAAAAAGGAAAAAAATTGACATCTAGGCAAACTGCTGAAACACAAAGTTCAAATCTTGAAAATAGCCAGAGAAGAATGACACATCACATCCATCAGAGAATAATACAAATGAGGGTGTACTTCTCATCAGAAACCACGGAGGCCAAAAGACATTGTAACAATATTTTAATATGCTGAACAAAAAACTGTAAACCCAGAATTCATTACACAGCAAAAACCATCCTTTGAAAATGAAAAGGCAATTTAAGACACTCTCAAATAAACAAACCAGAGAATTTATCACAAGCAGATCGCTGTACAAGAAATCCTAAAGGAAGTTCTCCAGCCTGAAGAAAATGGACTAGGGGCGCCTGTGTGGTCCATCAGTTTAGCGTCTGACTTCAGCTCAGGTCATGACCTCGCGGTCCGTGGGTTCGAGCCCCACGCTGGGCTCTGGGCTGACAGCTGAGATTCTGGAGCCTGCTTCAGATTCTGTGTCTCCCGCTCTCTCTGCCCTTCCCCCACTTGTGCTCTCTCTTTCTCTCAAATAAAATTAAAAGAGAGAGAGAGAGGAAGAAAGAAAGAAAGAAAGAAAGAAAGAAGAAAGAAAGAAAGAAAGAAGAAAGAAAGAGGAAAAGGGAAAGGGGAAAGGGAAAGGGAAAGGGAAAGGGAAAGGGAAAGGGAAAGGGAAAGGGAAAAGGAAAAGGAAAAGGAAAAGGAAAAGGAAAAGGAAAAGGAAGAAAAAGACAAAGGACTACAGGTGGTAACTCAAATCTACAGGAAGGCGTGAATGTTACTGGAAATAAAACATATGAAGTGGTCTCCGAATTAGAAATGGAGGGTTACTGGAAAATACACATTCCAGAACATTACCTGAATCTTTAGGCAAGCACACTTCACCTTCCCGGTTTTTCCTAACCTTAACAGAAATAAATGTACGTTCCGTATCAAACTCGAGTATTGGTTTTAAAATGTGAGAACTCTTTCCAAAATATTTCACAACTTTTGACTAAGTCAAACTGTTCCCAATTTGCTGACTCTGTTCAGACACCCTCCGGTGTAGATTCAGCGGGAGGGTTCTACTCAGGTTTCTGGATAAAAGCAAATGTCTGCATCTAGGCAGGAGGAAACACGAACTAATTTTAACAAGAAGGTCAAGACACAAATAAAGGAAAAGGGCCCCCCACAAACTATATGCATGCTCCTATCAGGATATCACTGATAAAAATCATTTAGAATTGGGGCGCCTGAGTGGCTCGGTCAGTTAAGCGTCCGACTTCAGCTCAGGTCATGACTTCACGGTTGGTGGGTTCAAGCCCCGCATCAGGCTCTGTGCTGACAGCTCAGAGCCTGGAGCCTGCTTCTGATTCTGTGTCTCCCTCTCTCTCTGCCCTTCCCCTGCTCACACTCTGTCTCTCAAAAGTAAATAAAAGGTTTAAAAAAATTTTTTTAAATCATTTAGAACCTCTGTCCTGTTCCCTGCTTTTTTTTTTTTTCTTTTCAAGCTGGGACTCTAACTGGAATGTTCTTTCCATCATCTCCATCATCTCTGTCTATCCAGCTTTTTCTGACTTCCAAAGCAGAGCTCAAATGCCCTCTCCTCAAATAAACTTGCCCTCTTCTCCCCAGGCAGAAGTGTTCCCTCCCTCCATGGAACTTTTTTCAGCGTTTCAGGGCTTTCTACCTTGAATTATAGTCCTTTGTGTACAAGCTACAGGGAATCAGATTTTTCAGTCAGGGTTTTCAGAATAAACAGTGTCAGAACCACCCAGGCAGGATGATACGAAATCAGAGTCCAGACCCGGGAAGCTGGGGTTGGGGGGGTGGTTCCCAGGGAAGCAGGCTTTCTGGGACACCGGATGACTGAAGACAGCAATGCTGGGCAGGGTCGCCTGGAAACCAGCTCTGCCTCCTGCCCCAGGGGCAGAGGGAGGGGATGTAATCTAGTTGATGCTGAGATTTACTTAGGGACCAAGAGAGCCGTAAGGGGGATAAACGGCCCATAACTTGTGAGTATGGAGGCTGGGCCTCCCTCTCCTCTGGGGCAGAATCTTTTGTCCTGCATACGAGAGGTGCTCAATAAATACCTGCTAGATGAATTCAGTAAGTCCTGGGTCCTGACCCGACTCCACTGAAGGAAGCAGGTGCTGAGGGCCATGGCATTCCCAGCCAGCAGGGAGGCCAGGAAACCCCACTCAGCCCAAAGCTACCAGAAAACAACGAGAAAACTCAAGTTCTCTGTTCCCAGGATAATGCTGTACTTGTAGGTCAGTCGTATGACACCGTTCTGATGCGGGATTTACTAACAAATCAAGGGGACCCCAAATCAAACTCTTTCCTCATCATCCCCCCTTTCCTGGCACAGCCTGTCCCTCTACCCACGATGCCCTTTCTGTGAATGATCCCCCTCGCCCTAGAGGTCTGAATGTGAGCTCAGATTCTTTGCACTTCCTCTCTCCCCACATCCAAGTACAAATCCCGCCATTTCGGTCCCTGGACAGACTGTGTTTTCCAAAAGTGGCCAAAAGCAGTATCTCGAGACCCACACGCTCTTCTAGAATCTTGCCACTCCTCATCAAGTGGTGGGGACTATTGTCTCTCCTCTTGCACTTGAGACTGCCCTGATGACCAGAATGTGACCAAAGCAATGGGATGTGACCTTGGAGGCCACACCGTAGAATTTACTATCATTCCAACTAGTGTCCTCATTCTCTCTCTCTCTCTCTCTCTCCTCTCTCTCTCTCTCTCTCTCTCTCGATACTCACCCTTACAATCTACACACCATATTGTGAAGAATCCCAGCCACATGGTGAGAACACATCTAGGTGTCCAAATAAGATCTTGGCCAAGAGGCAGCCCAATGTCAGTGACTGAGGCTTCAGATGATTCTAGAACCCTGATCTTGAGCCATTACAGGTGGCACTGGGTAGACCAGAAACAAAGCAGCCCTGGCCAAATTGCAGATTCATACGCAAAATTAATACTGTCACCATTTTAAGCCACTTAATTTTGTGACAATCTGTTACAGAGCCATAATCACTGGAATAGCCTCATAAACATCTCTGAGCCCTCTGCCCTCCAACCCAGTTATCAAACCTGGGCCACCATCAAGGCCACTGTCAAGTCTCATCTCAACAATTTCAAGGGACTCAAGGAGTCTTTCCAAATTCCACTCCCTTCCTTCTCTATTTCATCCTCCCTGTTCTTCCCAGAGGGGCTCCTCTGAAACAAATCACTCCCTTGCTTAAAATCCTACAGACGACAATAAATTTCATATATTGAAAAAAAAAATCCTACAGACAACCGACAGCTTAGGATGGATGGACAGACAGACAGATGGACATGTGAGATATAAAAAAATGGACACGAGCAGAGCACCTGGGTGGCTCAGTCATTTGGGCGTCTGCCTTTTGATTTCGGCTCAGATCCCACGGTCTGTGAGATCAAACCTCGAGATCAAACCCCAAGATCAAACCACACTGACAGCACGGAGCCTGTGTGGGATTCTCTCTCTCTCCCTCTCTCTCCATCCCCCCCCCCCCCGCTTGTGCACACGCACGTATGCGTGTGTGTGCACGTGCGCTCTCCCAAAATAAATAAATAAGCTTAAAACAAAAAAGAAAGATGGATAGAGCAAATATGGAAAAACCTGAATTGTAGTATCTAGGGGTTGAGCGTAGGGTTATCATACGCTGTCCTTCCTGCCTTTACTTACATGGTGTTTGAAATGTTTCGCCCGAAAGGTTTGTGGAAAACAACAATAAACCTCCGGTTACTTCTCACAGATGGAAATCCAAATTCCCAAGCACAAACACGGGCCTCTTCTTCATGTGGCTTCGCTGAAATTCTGGTCCATGCCTGGAGCCCCCCCCCGCCGGAAGCTCCGGGGGTTCAGACACACCTAACCATGCGCACATCCCTGATGGGGTCAAGGTCTCACACCCTGGTACCTGTGCTCTGACATGGCCTCTGCATAAAGGAACCCCTCCGGCTTCCTTCCCTGCCATCCTATGCAGGTATCAACACCAGTGTTGATGGACTCAGAGGTCCCCTCTGGGAGGCCCTCCCTGACTCCCCGAGATCCTACCAGGATTCCCCCCGCACCTGCCGCGGACCGCCCCCCGCCCCCGGCAGTCCTATGGCTACAGCTTCCTTGCCCCCAGAACTCTCCTTCTTAAGTGAGAGCTCCCCAAGGGCAGGGCTGGGCCTTACCCATCTGTCTAATCAGTGCCTAGCACACGGTAAGCACTGAAGAATCTCTTCCGTTGCCTCAGAGAAAAGATGGCCAACAGCAACAGGTTCAAGCACAAGGGCATTCAGTCCTCCTCTCCTTCCCTGACCCCCGTGCGTTGCAGTTACGCCGTCCAAAAATTCAACCACTATCTACGGGGTGCCTAGGTATTGAGAGGTACACTGCTCCAGGTATATTGAGAATACAACGTGAGTAAAGCAGACAAAGGCCCTGAGCGCGTGTGGCTTACTTTTAAAAGGAAAGATAATAATAATATTAGAAAGTTAAATATTCAGTCATGTCACTGGACTAAACACTCTCCTCCTCCATGAGGCATCGATACACATCGCCTTATCAAAACACGCACAGGCCAAGAGGTCAAGTCTATCATCACACCGTGACCCCAGGAACGCAGGTCCGCCATCTTGTTTCCTGGCTTGGGATGCCGGAACCCATATCCAGAACCATTCTGCCAAGCCCTGGGGATTCCGGAGGGCCCTACGCACACTACCATATCTGAGGCTCATGGAAACAACCAAATTATTGCCCATCGCCCCCGCTGGTTCTCCTGGAATGGGTGTGACAGTGTCGAGGGCCAGTGGCCAGCAGCTACACCATGCACTGTGTTGTGATAGGAAATAAAAAAAAAAAAAAAGATCAGTCATAATCATGACAGCAAAAACTACACAGTCACTTTGCCGGGACATAAAACCCAAACCCTCCTCTAGCATCTGCCCTTGCCTGGCCCCATCTCCTTCCCCGGGTTTTTCTTTCCTTGCTACCAGTTCATCCATAATTGCTCTTCTCCTCACCTTTAGGACACAACAATATCCTCGTTTCAAACCAAAGAGGAAGCTGCCAGGACATTTCAAAGCCACTCTATACTGCTGATCTCAGTAATCAGGTTATTCTTGTTATTTAAAAAAAAAGTAATGAAGTGTGGTACAATTTCAGGGCTCAGGGATTTTGATTTACTCAGTAAACATTTACTAGGCTACTATTATGTGCAAGGCAAGGCAGAAACTGGGAGATGGTGACACATTTGCCCTCAGGTAGCTTTCACTCTAGAGGGTTTGGTCTTTGTGGGGGCTTCAGTCCTTCTAAAGAGCAGTCCAAGATATCGTCTAACCATTGCTGTGGGGATAACCAAGATTCTTAGATAAGACTCGAGACGGGGGTGCCTGGGTGGCTCAGTTGATGAAGGGCTGGACTTCGGCTCAGGTCAGGATCTCGTAGTTTGTGAGCTCGAGCCCCACATCGGGCTCTGTGCTGACAGCTCAGAGCCTGCAGCCTGCTTCAGATTCTGTGTCTCCCCCTCTCTGTATCCCTCCCCTACTCTACTCGTGCTCTGTCTCAATCTCTCTCAAAAATAAATAAACATTTTAAAAAATTTTAATAGACCAGAAGGATTATTTCAGGGCTCTTGCAATCCACTCTCAAACCTGGCTAAGTTCATCAACAATTCCGATAAACACGTATGCCTTAATCTCTCTGTTTTGCTTCTTCGCCCTCTTCCGAAATCCTTCTACCATGTTTTCTTCTGTCCTGTGTGTGTTTCTCTTACCGAGTCCTCAAATCCCTCGCCTTCCCTACAACCACTCTCACTTTAGCACACCCAGGTGCCCCCAAGGGCCAAAAAGAGTCAAGCAAAAGACCGGAAGAGTGGACAGTGGCTTGGGGGAGGGTGTGTCTTTTCCCAAAGAGAAATCTACACCAAGTGGAAAATCGAAAACAGTCAAGGAAAACACTCTAGAAACTTTCATTCGAGTTGTTCTAACGGTAAAAACTCCCATCACCCCACCGTCTTCACATGATTGCCAGTCTCTTTACAAATGTGATCACAACTACTTAAAGAAAAGCCATGCCCGGCCCCGCAATGACTCTGGGAATGACTCACAACATATGCAGCTCCGTTCCACATTCAACCACATTGCGTGTATTTCTAATATAGTTTCAAGCAATTCCCAGTTGTCTTTGGCAACGTCCCAGAACCTTTCTCAAATAAAGCAAAAGCAAATAGCACAAAAACTTCAGAATCAAAAAATCCTTTGGCACTAGCCGGCAAATTCCATTACAGCGGGATGCAAGTTTCCAAACTGCTCAAATGCAGTTAAAAACCCAGTCTGCCTTTGCTTTGCATTTTGCATTCTGCCACAGTTACAAGCACCAATCGCGGAGAACCGAGCAGAGTGCGTGGCAGTAATAATGAGTAAATGCCCTTCTCCAAATTAGCGACTTGCGGGTCATTGGAAATCAAAAATTTCTGACGAGAATATTTCTGAGACCATAGATTTTCTCTCTAAAATAGTGGCCTCACAGAGATAAGACACAAAATTCCCACAGAGGCTTCCTTTTGATCACATGTTTTGGCAATTCTGCCCTTATCCCACTCAGTGACCTGAGCGAAATAAGGAAATGAATTATACAGCCAAGATTGTATAGCTATAAAGCATAATGGCATTTGTTTCATCAACTTTCATTCAAGAGCTCAGGACCATACGGCCCCAGACCTGTATCTCCTGGAGAGAAATTCACCATGAATTATTTGGGGGCCAATAACTTCCAACTAGCCATCCTTCCACAGTGTTAAAACACCAAGCACCCCATCACCATGGCACCCATGCGTGCACATGAACACACACCCGAAATTCCAAATAGGCTAAATTTTGAATAAAGCCTCACCCTTCACACAGCACATGTCCTTTGCTGATCAGCTTCTTTGAGGGGGGAAGGGAAAAGCAGCAACCTATGTATCCCTACGGAAATGGAAAATTTCGTTTACTCTCAATTCACTTTTTTATGATATAAACAAACATTTGCTACCAGAGCAAGATGTAAATAAAACTCAGTCATAATCCTATAGTCTAATTTGACTGGGGTCAAATGGAAAAGAGAAACGATTACAAACAAAACAAGGGCACCTGGCTGGCTCAGTCGGTGGAGCATGTGACTCTTGATCTCGGGGTTATGGGTTCGAGCCCCACACTGGGTGCAGAGAGTCCTTAAAAATAAAATCTTAAAAGGGAGCCTGGACGGCCCAGTCGGGTAAGTGTCCAACTTCAGCTCGGGTCATGATCTGGCGGTCCGTGAGTTCGGGCCCCACGTCAGGATCTGGGCTGACAGCTCGGAGCCTGGAGCCTGCTTCCGATTCTGTGTCTCCCCGTCTCTCTGCCCCTCCCTTGCTCATGCTCTCTTTCTCTCAGAAATGAATAAACATTAAAAAATTTTTAAAAATATAAAGTCTTAAAAATAAGATAATTAAAATAAAGAAAGAAATAAAAACGATGACCACAGTTGAGACAAGGTGTTATAAAATGAAGACAAAGGAAGGAGGACTCTGGATGGAAAGAACCTGTACTCCCATACAGAAGGCCAGACAGCCTGGCTAGGGCAAGACCCCATCTAGAAACCAGACCAAACAACGTAAGAAAACATCATGTAAAACTCACGAGAGTGACTTCTACTTCCAAGATGGAGTAACTCCAAGATGGAGAAATTTACTCTCTCACCTGAAATCACCAAAACGTATTAAATGTTTATTGATTGAGAGAGAGAGAGAGACAAAGACTGGGGGTGGGGCAGAGAGAGAATCCCAAGCAGGCTCTGTACTGTCAGCTCAGAGCCTGACATGGGGCTCGAACTCACCAACCGTGAGATCACGACCTGAGCCAAAATCAGGAGACAGACGCTTAACCGACTGAGCCATGCTGACGCCCTCACAAAATGTATTTTAAAAAAAAAGTTTTTTGGGGCGCCTGGGTGGCGCAGTCGGTTAAGCGTCCGACTTCAGCCAGGTCACGATCTCGCGGTCCGTGAGTTCGAGCCCCGCGTCGGGCTCTGGGCTGACGGCTCAGAGCCTGGAGCCTGTTTCCGATTCTGTGTCTCCCTCTCTCTCTGCCCCTCCCCCGTTCATGCTCTGTCTCTCTCTGTCCCAAAAATAAATAAACGTTGAAAAAAAAAAATTAAAAAAAAAAAAAAGTTTTCAAGACACTGGATGTCAGGCAACAAAGCACAGTGATCGCCAAAAGAGAGGAACCAAATGAGGTGTGCCACCACCTTGAGAGTTTCCCAGCCACGTTACAGGAAGAAGGAACCTAGGCAAAGGCCAGCAGCCTTCCTGAGTTGGAGGGATAGAGATGAGGGTCCAGGGAGATGGAGACAGCTGGAATTCACAGGACAGAGCACTGGAGAGGGTGACTGCACAGAGAGAACATCCCAGAGGTCTACAGAGGGGCACCCTCCGACATCAACAGAATACTGATTAAGGCATCGGTGTGAGGAAAGGAGCCAAGGCTGGGGAAAGAACCATCCAGAAGGACGAGAGGTTAACAGTGGCCAGGACTCACACTGGGCCAGGAGTAGTGTCTGTTGCCACCAGCCAACAGACACAGAGATGCAGAAATTCTAAACACAATTCAACAATGCATTTAAAAGATGGCCAACTGGAGTGGATCCCCACCTCCAGAAACTGGTTCCAAAATGCATATGGAAATACAAAGGACCTAGAACAGCCAAAACAACATTTAGAAAACAAGTACAAAGTTAGGGGCTTAATACTCTCCATTTTAGGACTCAGTACAAAACTTCAGGAATCGGGCAGTGTGGTATTATTGTAAACACAGACACGCACATAACAGGGAGAACAGAAACGGACCCACAAATACGTGGTCAACAGATTTTTGACAAATGTACAAAAAGGCAATTTGTGGGAGAAGGGGAGTGTTTCCAACAAATGATCGAACGGTTGGATATCCACATATGAGAAGGCAAAACAATACACTTCCATCCATAACTTGCACCATATACAAAAATGAACCCAATGGGGATCGTAGATCTCAATGTGAAACCAGAACTTAAAATGTATAAAATAACACATGGAAGAAACCCTTTGTGACAGTGGGTTAGGTGAAGCCTTTTTAGATGAGATAACCAAAGCATGATCCATCAAAGAACAAACCGATCAACTGGATAGACTTCATTGAAATTTAAAGCCTCGCTTGGAAATTCGCTTTTAAGGAAAGTGAAAACACAAGCCACGGTCTGGGAGAACATACTTGTGAATCACATATCTGATGGGGAGACCGTATCAGGAATACGCAAAGAACTCTCAAAACTCAGTCACGAAAAATGAAAAGTAAAATATGTGCGAAGAGTGAGCGCAGAACGTCATTAGTTATTAGGGAATACAAATTATAATTACAAAAAGATACCACCACACACATTAAAATGGCTCAAACATAAAAGTACAGACAAGATCCAGAGGAACTGGAACTTTCATACACTGTTGGCGGGAATATAAAATGGAAAACGGGTTGGTCGTTTCTTAAAAAATACTTTCTTGGGGCGCCTGGGTGGCTCAGTCGGTTGAGCGTCCGACTTCGGTTCAGGTCACGATCTCGCGGTCCGTGAGTTCGAGCCCCACGTCGGGCTCTGGGCTGACGGCTCAGAGCCTGGAGCCTGCTTCCGATTCTGTGTCTCGCTCTCTCTCTGCCCCTCCCCCGTTCATGCTCTGTCTCTCTCTGTCTCAAAAATAAATAAATGTTAAAAAAAAAATTAAAAAAAAAATACTTTCTTAAGTATCTACCTGCTACATGATCTAGCCAGTCTGCGCCTGGGTATTTACTGAAGAAAAACAAAAGCCCATATCCATACGAAGACTTTTACACGAATGTTCATAGCAGTCTTATTTGGAATAGCCAAAATTTGGAAAAGCCAAAATTTGGAAATAACCCAAATGCCCATCTATGAGAGAATGAATAAACTAACTGCAGGCTACTCACATAATGGAAAATACTCGGCAATAAAAAGGAATGAATTATTGATACACAGCACAACATCGATGAGCCTCAAAACAATTATGCTGGGGGAAAGAAGTCAGCCAGAAAAAAATACACACTATATTATCCCCTCCCCATTACGTAAAACTAGGGAAAGATTCAAACTAATCTATAGTGCCGGAAGGCATATCAGTGGTTGTCTAGAGAAAGGCAGGTGGGAGGGGCGGGAAGCATTATTACAAAGGTGCACAAGAAAACTGGGGGGTGATGAATGCATACGTTTGCTTGATGGTGGCGATTTCTCTAGAACGTGCATATTTCAAACCTTATCCGATTGTACCCTTTAAACAAGTAGAATCTATTGTGTGTTCTTTATACCTCAGTAAAGCTGTTAAAAAAAACTTTTTAATATTGCAATATTGGTTTCAGGAGTAGAATTCAGTGATTCATCACTTACATACAACACCCAGGGCTCATCACAACAAGTGCCGTCCTTAATGCCCATCACCCATCTAGCCCATCCCCCCACCCATCTCCCTCCATCAACCCTCTTCATCATTAAGAGTCTCTTGAGGTTTGTTTCCAAGTCCAAGTAAGTATAAAGAAATGGAGAATTCTGAACAAATCCGATGGGTGTTATTATCTCCATTTCGGTCAGGAGGAAATTCAGTTATTTGCCAGGTAAAGGGAAAACTTTACTTGGGTTCTACAGGGCTGCTCTATGCTGAGCACCAACATTCATTTGCAAAAGAAAAATCAACAGATGCGCACACTGAATTTGAACTATAAAGTCAATGCAATTCTGCAAAAGACAACTCTTCACAAAGCAGGAACTTCACCGCCCTGAATATTTATCCATCGTGTCGTAAATGACTCCCTGCTCAGAGGGCCCCCAAAGCAGGAGAGTTTCGGGCAGGGAAAGTGGCTTTCCCTGAAGTCCTTGGCCACCTAGTCCAGGAGGGCTGTATGTCCTTTCTGTAGAGGCACTCGTTCCCCATACTCTGCCCCTCCACGCGAAGGCTCTTAGCTTGGTCTGAACTCCTAAATTCTTGCACATTGTTTGACCTAAAAAAATTTATCAGCCTTAATTTTAACATTCGAGTCAAGCCAAGTCAGTTTCATTTGCAATGCAAAGGAAAACAGTTTTAAGAGTGCCAATGAAAACACAGATCTGAAATAAACTAATCAGCAGCACCAGAACCCAAACCTAAATCAGAATCCAAGCCTGGTCTTCCTCCCCATACCTCTGGGCTGCCCCAACACGATGCCAGCCCAGCCTTACTCAATTCTGGATAAGCCTGTCTTTACTTTTCTTTTTTTAATTTT
Source organism: Lynx rufus (assembly GCF_022079265.1). Lineage (NCBI taxonomy): Eukaryota > Metazoa > Chordata > Mammalia > Carnivora > Felidae > Lynx > Lynx rufus. The sequence continues at coordinate 13,957,146 of NW_025814842.1, read as the reverse complement.
TATTTATTTACTTGCACGCGCGCGCGCACGTACACACACACACACACACACACACACACACGTGCCGGCAAGAACAGGGGAGGGGCAGAGAAAGAGGGAGAGAGAAAATCCCAAGCAGGCTCCATGCTGTCAGCGCAGAGCCCGACGTGGTGCTCGATCTCATGAACTATGAGATCGTGATCTGAGCCGAAATCAAGTCCAACGCTTAACCAACTGAGCCACACAGGCACCCCGTGGAAACACCTGTCTTTCCGTTAGGCTTCCCTGTTATTTTGCGCTTCCATCCATCAATGTGAAGCGAATTATTTTTCAAGCTTTTCCTATTTTAAATATTCATCCTCTTGAAGTAGGTCACTCTTTCATGAGCCTCAGCTTCTCTTTGAACTGATTCCCTTTTGCTCCGTATCTCCCCTAATAGGGACGTGTAATGCATTCAAAGTGTGAAATCCAATTCCAGTTAATTTTATTGATTCCTTTCCCAGCCTCCTTATTTCTTATGCTAATTCATGTTTATTTCAAAAAGAGAAAACAAAACAGCCTTTTGGAGAGAATGTCTTCAAAATCTGTAGAGCCACCGCATTTTCATTCAATTATAAATGAGCTATACAATATTTAAATCACTCACTGGAAATAAAGGCAGGTTTTAATCCATTCCGGAACACAGCAAATGGCCTCAGAGAACAACTTCTTTGAAAGTGAGCAAATGGGATAATGATAAAATGCATACCTTGTCACACCCACACACTCACACTCACCAGGTTACCCGGTTGACTAAAATGATCTTCTCTGTTGTCCCTGTCTGCTCACCGAGTTTCAGACAGGAGACAGAATACACATGGCAAGTCCCACGTAAGTGCACTTCTCTGGTATTTCCTTTCTCTGCAAAAATTGCTCTTAATTTTGAAAGGGGGCGAGGACGTGCTGCGTGTCCCTGCATAGTTTACCATCATGCCTAGGCATAGCCACATAATGGCAGAACTGTCTCACAAGGTCAGATGAGAATGGCCTGGATGGGACCCACTGGCTCTTTCCTGAATCTGAAAATGTTCTGTTTCAGTTCCAAATTCACTGATTCTAGAAAGCCCTGCTTTCCCCCTAGTAATAGATCAATCCTATTGTAATGAATTCTATGAGCAAAGCTGGGATTCTAAAATGTGCTGAGTGTTATAAGCGAATTGATCTTGGACTTCCTTCCAAAATCATGACTGCCTGAACCCAACCCAGAGAAGGTAATCACTGCATCGTTTTTGACGCGCATCAATACTTTAGGCGTGTCCCCTGGAAGAGGTAATTTACTACCCGGCCTCCATCTAACACGCCTTCAGAATTGGTGTTTCTGAAAGAAGTCATTTCCTCCTAAATCATTAATAATGCAACATTTAAGTGGCAGCGATTCTCTCTTCATCATAAATAAATATCAAGAAATTACCTTCATCATCTCCTGCAAAAAAATGTGAACCAGACTGGCTCTCTCCAAAAGAAAGAGACATGACTCCATATTCCAGAACCCCTGTCTGGTTAATGAATGAGGGGGAAAGAGCCTTAAAAGTGGGTCAATGTCATTTTCTTAACCTGTTTCCTCCTCCTCTGTGTCTCGAGCAGGTTAGTCAGAATGGTTAAAGTCAAAAACACAAGAAATAGCAAGTGTTGGCGAGGATGTAGAGAAAAAGGAGCCTTCGTGAGCTGTTGGTGGGAATGCAAACTGGTGCAGCCACCGCGGAAAACAGTATGGAGGGTCCTCAAAAAATTAAAAACAGAACTACCATACGATCTAGTAATTCCACTACTCGGTATCCACCCGGAGAAAACAAAAACATTAATTCGAAAAGAGATATGCACCTCTACGTTTATTGCAGCATTATTTACAATAGCCAAGATATGGAAGCAACCCAAGTGTCCATTCACAGATGAATGGATAAAGAAGATGTGGTATATATGTATATAAATATTACTCAGCCATAAAAAAAATATGAGATCTTGCCATCTGCAACAAAATGGATGGACCTAGAAGGTACGATGCTAAGGGAAATAAGTCAGTCAGAGAAAGACAAACACCATATGATTTCACTCCTATGTAGGGTTTAAGAAACAAAATGAATGAACAGAGAAAAATAAAAGGGGCAAACAAAAAACCAGACTCTTTAATACAGAGAACAAACGGGTGGTTGCCCTGGGTGAGGGGGGAGATGGATAAATCAGATAAAGGGGATTAAGGAGAGCACCTGTCATGATGAGCACTGAGAAATGTACAGAATTGTTGAATCATTACGTTGTACAACGGAAACTAATATAACACTGTATGTTAATTACACCTGAATAAAAAATAACAATAAAAAACATTTTCTTGCCAGTTCCTTGCTTCTCTTCACTTCTCCAGCCACCTCCTGGGCAAAACCTTTTCCCCCTCTCTTAGATCAAGCCGAGATCCGGAACCGCACATCGAACTGTCTACTCGACATCTCCACCTGGATGTCTTGTTTGTTTGTCTTTATTTTAGAAAGACAGAGAGCATGGAAGTGGGGGAGAGGAGCAGAGGGAGAGAGAGAATCTTAAGCACTGAGCGTGGAGCCCGACACAGGGCTCGATCCCACGACCCTGGGATCATGACCTGAGCAGAAATCAAGAGTCGGACGTTCAACCGACCGGGCCACCGGGTGCCCCTCCGCCTGGATGTTTAATAGGCATCCCAAATTCAAGGTGTCCAAAGTTGGATGCATCATCCCCTCCCAAACCTGCCTTCCTACATGTCTTCCCATCTTAGTGAATGGCAACTCCATTCTCTAACTGATTAGAGTAAAATCAGAGTCCTCTTTAACTGCTCTCTTTCTCTCCTACCTTGTATCTATTCCATCCACAGATCGTCACGGTGCTATCTTCCAAATACACCTGGGATGTGAGACCTCCTACCACCTCCACTATTTCCAAACAGGTCCAAGCCACCACTTTCACCTCCCCTGGCCTGGAATGCTGCAATGGCCTTCCAATCGCTTCCACTCCTGCTTTCACGCCGTCCCCTACAACGTCATTGGCACACAGCAAGGTGATCTCTTGAAAACATCTGAATTGGGGCCTGCCACCCACCAGCTGAAGCTCAAAACTCTCCAAAGGTTCCCAGCATCACGTAGAACAAAAGCCTTGGAACACCAGTAAAAGGACCATCTCCTCCAGAAGCCTTCTCCGGCAACTAGGTCTGGCGGAGTTCTCTCTCCTCTGTGCATCCACAATATCCTGGGCACACCTCCATCAGGTATGGACAACGTTACATCTCAGTGGCCTATGTTCCCCCCCACCACTGGACTGTACCTTGGCTCTTTCCCTGAGAGCACACAACACGTAGCACGGGCTCCATAAGCGCCCGTGAAATCAAAAAGCCCTGAACTTAAAGGGCCTTGCACTTGGTTTAATGTCCTGCCGTCGCCATCTTGAAATTGTTCATGATGGGTGAACACGGTACTTTGCATTTTCATGTTGCAGTGGGCGCTGCAAATTATATAGCTGGTCCTAGACGGATAGATGGATGGATCCATGGATCAATGGATGGCCGGACAGACGGACTCAACTTCTGCAGTGCAGTACTAACTATCAGAATAAAATGCCACAGCTTGCAGGGAAAAGACTCCAAGAAAGAAATGCTGTACTTAAGGCACATATATGTAAAAGCCAAGGAAAAATATAAAACGAGATTTCTGAAAATCTGTCATCCACATACCTTTCCCTCAGGAATGTTACTGGTCTGCGAAAGACCGACAAAATTAGGAATTCCAGTACATGGATGTTGTGACCAAAAAGAGCCATGGCAATAAGCATCTAAGGACAAAAAGACCAACAGAAGATAAATGATGAGGACTAGTAGGATCGCATTCATTAATACAACCTGGTACTGATTCAAGTCAAGACACGACATTCGCAGAACAGACACGTCAGAAACATTATTCTTTTGTATATAACAGTTGAGACCAGGACAAAGGAGAAGCATGAGTCAGTGGGAAAGTCAACCAATGGGACTGAAATAACTAAAGTAAGTGGAAAAGATCAAGGTAGAACTTCAACTACCAAGTATAATCCCCCAGCATAATTCCCAAGTATATTTTTAGTGGTAAGCTAAAAATTCAACTTAACTTTTTAAATAAAGCCAGAAAAAATACATGCGAGTATTTTTTTCAAACCCCGAATCAAAGACAACTTGTGAAGTTAAATGTTCCAGGAAAATGTGAAGCCACTACATCCCATCCAAAGAAAGCATCGACATTAAAAGGTAAGCGAGGAGTTTGGAAAGCACATGTGTGATAAATACTGAAGACAAAGATAATTTCTTCACCACGTAAAAAATGCATGCAAATCAACAATTCCATTAATCAACAGATAAATTCTGTTTTTAACAGATCAAGCAGAGCTTCAAATTTCACCAAGAGCAAATGCAAATAAATCGTATTTGGAAAAATATTCAATCTCACTACCAATCAAGACAATGGAAGCTAAAAGGAGAAGATGTGACTGTTTATCAAATTAGCAAGGTTTTAGAAATTGTACCGTCTCTTCATTGTGAAAGAAGATAAAGGTAATGCGAGGACTCTCACACACTGCTGCGAAATATAAACTCATACAAACCTAATGGGAAACCAGTTTGGCAAAAGATATCAAAAGTCTTTAAAAAGCCCATACATTTTGGTCTACTGATTCCACATGAGACTATTTCTATCAGATGCTGGATATAAAGTTCTATATATAAAGATGTTCATCACACCGTTATGTATAACAAAAATTTGAAAGCAATTGTGAGATCACAGAAAATATATATTTGGTCTCTGGCCCCAGCTCCTGGCACAGAGCTCCTAAAACTCTTGTAATTTCCTAAGTGATAAGAGCACTGAGAGCATCTTTTGTTCTCTAGTGATCGCTGACCCTGGTTCCTGACACAGGGCTCCTAAAACCCTTGGAAATTCCTGGGTCATAAGAGGGTCTTGTTCTAACGCAGTGACTCTAGGTGGCACCAGACAGACTGGGCCATGATTAGAAGCTTGGAACTTTCAGCCTCGCCCCCCATTCTCCTTGGAAAAGAGAAGGGGTATAAATGGAGTTAATGATCCATCGTGCCTCTATTACAAAGCCTCCGTAAAATCCCAAAAGGATGGGGTTCCGAGAGCTTCGGGTTGCTGAGCACATCAGGGGGCTGGGAGAGTGCAGTGCCCCAAATGGGCATGGATGCCCCCATGTTCCAGCCCTACACATCCTTTCCATCTGGATATTCAACTGTATCATTTACCATATCCTTTTATAAGAAACCCATACGGAGCCTGGAGCCTGTTTCCGATTCTGTGTCTCCCTCTCTCTCTGCACCTCCCCCGTTCATGCTCTGTCTCTCTCTGTCCCAAAAATAAATAAAAACATTGGAAAAAAAAATTTTTTAAAAAAAAAAATAAAAAAAAAAAGAAACCCATAAAAGTAAGTAAGAAAGTTTCTGTGTTCTGTGAGTCACTCTAGAAAATCAATCGAACCTGAGGAGGGGGTCCCTGGAAACTCTGATGTAGAGCCAGCTGGTCAGAAGCTCAGGTGACAACACGGGCTTGTGACGGACATCTGAATTGCGGGGGACAGGAGGGGGGTAGCCTCGTGAAACTGAGCCCTTAACCTACGGCATCTGATGTTCTCCCCAGGTAGACAGCATCAGAATTGAGTTGCATTATAGACCCCTCAGCTGGAGGCGCAGAGAATTGCTTGGTGGGGAAAACCCACAACATTTGGTGACCAGAAGCGTCAGAAATGAAGTGTTCTCTGTGAGTAATAAAGGAGACACACAGGACAGAAACAGGAGGAAAGAACCGGGGTTTTTTCCCCACAGAGGAAGGAAAAAACCTGAGTTTTTTCTAACGCTGTAATCTGTATCTCTGCCTATATGGAAGGGACAGAGAGAGACTTACGGTAAAAACCGTTGCATGGGGGCGCCTGGGTGGCTCAGTCGGTTGAGCGTCCGACTTCAGCTCAGGTCACGATCTCGCGGTCCGTGAGTTCAAGCCCCGCGTCAGACTCTGGGCCGATGGCTCAGAGCCTGGAGCCTGCTTCCGATTCTGTGTCTCCCTCTCTCTCTGCCCCTCCCCCGTTCATGCTCTGTCTCTCTCTGTCCCAAAAATAAATAACCGTTAAAAAAAAAATTTAAAACCGTTGCATGAAAATACCATATCATAACCAATATTAATGTTTATGAAGTGCTCAGTAGCACGGGGAAATATTTGTATAAAAATGCTAAGAGAAAGCATAGGACGCAAACATTTCTATGCAAGCATGATCTTAAAGATGTTAAGAATGTTAACAGGGAAGGAAGAAGAGGCTCTTATCTTAATGCTACAGAGCTGTAAGTCTTATTTTCTCATTTCTGATGCTCCCCGCTTCCTGACTTATCACAGCGAACAAACCATAGATGCTCTCTAAGTGACACGCAGACAGCCTGGCCACCACCCCTCCATCACCTCCGTGGAGCCGGATACAGACAGGTGCCAGCGTGCGGTTGACCAGGCTGGGGGGCACCCCCCGACCTCTGCTTCTGCCCTTACCAGTTGAGTTGTATACCTGCCAACAGCCCCTTGTGTTTTTCCCAAACCTCTTCGCGCCAGCCATGCTTGTTACCGGAATGACACAATTCTATTAAATTACATGGGGCGCCTGGGTGGCGCAGTTGGTTAAGCGTCCGACTTCAGCCAGGTCATGATCTCGCAGTCCGTGAGTTCGAGCCCCGCGTCAGACTCTGGGCTGATGGCTCAGAGCCTGGAGCCTGTTTCCGATTCTGTGTCTCCCTCTCTCTCTGACCCTCCCCCGTTCATGCTCTGTCTCTCTCTGTCCCAAAAATAAATAAAATAAATGTTGAAAAAAAAAATTTTAATTACATAAACGGGTGGCATTATGAGTGAGAACCAAGTTGAACGCTTTCGAAAGACTCAAGGGGAAAATAAAAAAAGGCTACGTAAAGGCATGTGCAATTAGATGTGGGCAAGACAACCCTACAGGATCAGGAAAGAAATCATAAGCTGTGGAAAGTTTCCGCACACTGCAGAAACCTGTCTTCTCGGAGACTAAGATATCGGGTCCGAACAGACTCCCATCACGCTCAGGAGCTCTGAGATGACAGGTCGCCTTCTTCAGGGAAGGCGCCTTCGTGCTAAGGGAAGACAAGCATTGCCGGGGGGCACAGAACAAAACCCGGGTGAACGGGGACACCTGGGTGGCTCAGTGGGTTAAGCATCTGGCTGGAATTTGGCTCAGGTCATGATCTCACACTTCGGTTTGTGAGTTCGAGCCCCGCCTCGGGCTCTCTGCGGTCAAGGCAGAGCTCACTTCAGATCTTCTGTCTCCCTCTCTCTCTGCCCCTACCCTGCTCGTTCTCTCTCTGTCTCTAAATAAATAAATAAGTAAATAAATAAATAAATAAATCAACTTAAAAAAATAAATAAATAAACAGGCAACCAGAGCACAGGGAGTGGCCTGATCCAAACTTTGGCTGGGGACACCGCAGTGGTGGCAAAGTGCAACACAGACTTCCAGGAGCAGAGCTCGGAGATGGAAACCTTCCAGAGTCAATTCCCAAGTCCTCGGTCAAACATGGGGCCACACCAGGCACAGGGAGCAGAAAGGGACAGAAGAGACAGGAGAGCTCTCACGAGTCTGCTGTCGGTAGCTACCGTTGTCTACGAACAGACTGAAGGCAGAGGCTTGTAAAACCAGAAGGTCAATACCACGGTCAACTGAGTTAGCAAACATCAGAGGACAAGTAGGTTTTACAGAAAAAGATAAAACTGTACTCCCAGCAAACAGAATGAAGTCTATTCACCCGGGGGTGCGCCTGGGTGGCTCAGTCGGCTGAGCATCTGACTTCAGCTCAGGTCATGATTTCACAGTTCATGAGTTCGAGCCCCAGGTCAGGCTCTGTGCTGACGGCTCAGAGCCTGGAGCCTGCTTCCGATTCTGTGTCTCTGTCTCCCTCTGCCCCTCCCCTGCTCGTATTGTCTGTCTGTCTCTCTCTCTCTCTCTCTTTCAAAAATAAACATTAAAAAAAATTTTAAGAAATACATTCACCCAGATCCAGCTTACCCAACAAAAGACACCCAGGTGCCATGAGATGTGGGTGTGGCGTGGGCAGAACAGAGGTGCCGTGAGCCCCAAAAAGAGGCACCACCTGCCTGGGTCACAGCAACACCTGTTGATCGGGAGGGCAGGTCTCATGTGAAGCGTTCTTACAATAAGAAAAAGAAGGCACGTTTCGAAATCTTGAAACGAAGAAGCAAATGCTGGCAGTCACGTTAATTGCGTTTGAAAGTTAAAAAAGAAAAATCTACCAGAAGCCAGGAACGTATCAAACATCCCATGCGAGTAAAACTCATCTAAGCTTCCCCACAGCCCGGTGGAATCGATGATATTTTTACAGATGCAGACACTGAAACCAGGGGTGATATCTGCTCTCCAAGAAGCAGTCTGCAGGTAGGAAGGCGGGAAAGGTTTTGCCGTGAGGAAAGGACTCAGAAGCACTTCAAAGCACAGGCGGCAACCGTCTCGGTGCCTCCCGGCTGCGCATCAGAATCCCCTACTGAGCTTTTGAAAAATAAGGATTTCCAGAGCCATGTCTGACCGGGATCTGCAAAATGTGAACTTCTGGGTTGAGGGATCTGGGAGCTGGTACTTTGGTACTTCCCCAAAGGTCCCCAAGTGCATATGAAGTTCGGACAAGCAAGGGAACCACTGGTCTGTGGCGTCCCCTGGTCTTCAGTGAAGGGCTAAAGCCGTAGGCATCATCTGTCCTAGTTTGGACTGAAATGAAACGCTCTCACTCTGGGAAAAGTGAGATGGTGATGCGTTTCCTCGTTATAAGACCATAGTCCACTCATGAAGATAAAAAGCTTCTGCACAGCAAAGGAAACCATCAACAAAACTAAAAGGCAACCGACGGAATGGGAAAAGATATTTGCAAATGACATATCGGACAAAGGGCTAGTATCCAAAATCTATAAAGAGCTCACCAAACTCCACACCCGAAAAACAAATAATCCAGTGAAGAAATGGGCAGAAAACATGAATGGACACTTCTCTAAAGAAGACATCCGGATGGCCAACAGGCACATGAAAAGATGCTCAACGTCGCTCCTCATCAGGGAAATACAAATCAAAACCACACTCAGATATCACCTCACGCCAGTCAGAGTGGCCAAAATGAACAAATCAGGAGACTACAGATGCTGGAGAGGATGTGGAGATACGGGAACCCTCTTGCACTGTTGGTGGGAATGCAAACTGGTGCAGCCGCTCTGGAAAACAGTGTGGAGGTTCCTCAGAAAATTAAAAATAGACCTACCCTATGACCCAGCAGTAGCACTGCTAGGAATTTACCCAAGGGATACAGGAGTACTGATGCATAGGGGCACTTGTACCCCAATGTTTCTAGCAGCACTCTCAACAATAGCCAAATTGTGGAAAGAGCCTAAATGCCCATCAACTGATGAATGGATAAAGAAATTGTGGTTTGTATACACAATGGAGTACTACGTGGCAATGAGAAAGAATGAAGTATGGCCCTTTGTAGCAACGTGGACGGAACTGGAGAGTGTGATGCTAAGTGAAATAAGCCATACAGAGAAAGACATATGTTTTCACCCCCCATATGTTTTCACTCTTATATAGATCCTGAGAAACTTAACAGGAACCCATGGGGGAGGGGAAGGAAAAAAAAAAAAAAGAGGTTAGAGTGGGAGAGAGCCAAAGCATAAGAGACTCTTAAAAACTGAGAACAAGCTGAGGGTTGATGGGGGGTGGGAGGGAGGGGAGGGTGGGTGATGGGTATTGAGGAGGGCACCTTTTTGGGATGAGCACTGGGTGTTGTATGGAAACCAATTTGACAATAAACTTCATATATTAAAAAAAAAAAAAAGGACCATAGTCCAGACAAGCCCCCAACTTCTCAGTCTGCTTAAGTAGAAGAAAAGAAGCTTAAGGGACTTATTTTAACTTCTGGTGAAGAAGAGGGTAGGTTTGCGAGAGTACAGCGGGATGTCAGGAACTTTGGCGTGAGAGTCCATGAGTCCAGACACGATGCTCAAGCTCAGCGAAGGGAGACGCCCTCGCGGGAAGGAGCGGCCGCAGAAAAGCCACGCTTCCTTCTCCTGCCTCAGCACCCCAGGGGTGCGCACGCGTGTCCTGGCCGAGTCAGGAACTTGGCGAAAAGATGTCTGAAATTCTTGGCCAACCTGACCTCCCCTGCGATAATCACGCTGCAACCCACAGCCTATCGGTGGCACATAAACCCGAGACTTAAGAAAAAAAAATTCATTTCCCACTTTTACGTCCATATAAAGTCTTTAGAACAGTATTGGGCACTTGAAGCACATGCACAGTAAATGTTAGCTACTGTCTTAGTTATTACTGTTAGCATCATCACTGTCACCATCATCATCAGGAATCTCCTATTTCTTTAATGTTTATTTTCTTTATTTTGAGAGGGGTGGGGCAGAGCAAGAGAGGGAGAGAGAATCCCAAGCAGGCTCCAAACTCTCAGCATGGATCCCGATACAGGGCTCGATCCCACGACGGTGAGATCGTGACCCGAGCCGACATCAAGAGTTGAGATCGACTCTCAGAGGCTCAACCCCTGGGCCAACCAGGCAGCCCAGGAATCTGTTTCTTGTGGTTAAGAAGAAAAAGAACACCCTACTGAGCACAGAGGTGCTGGCCCAGCGTTCCGGTTATTTCTTGCTGTTTAACAAACCACCCAAAAAGTTACTGGCTTAAAACCACAACTCCATGTAATTTTGCTCATGAAGCAGAACTTGGGGGTGGGGACGGCTCCTCTCAGCTCCAGCTGGTATCAGCTAGGGAGGCTTGAAGGCCAAGGTGGTGTGGGGTAGGGTGGAATAGGTGGGGAGGAAGGATAGGTGGGGAAGGGAGAAAAGTGGGGGGTGAAGACTAGAGAGGGGTGAGAGGTGGGAAGGGGCGGATAGGTAGGGAAGGGTGGTGGGGTGGGGTAGGTTGAAGCACACTCACTCACACGTCTGGCACCTGCTCTGGGAAGACAGAAACAGCTGGGAGCTGGAACAGCTGAGACTCTTCCCCCCCCTCCCGCCACTCCCCTTCCCTTCCCCCTCTCACCCCTCCCCGCCCCGGGGGTCTCTCTCCAGCACAGCGGCTTCAGGTCAGCCTGATTTCTGACAGGTGGCTCAAGGCTTCAAAGGGGCACATCCGCAGAGACAGCACCTGCTAGAAACTCTATCGTCCTTTACCACCCAGCCTAGGAAGTCCTGCGACATCATTTCCATTGAATTCTAGCCTCTCAAAGGCAGTCACTAAGGCCAGCCGATGATGATCGATGGGAGGGGAAGCACTCCACCTTTTGCGAGGAAGAGGGACGAAAAAAAATTGCAGACACATTTTGAAACCACCACACGTTAGAGAAACCCTTTCTCGGTCCTTTGGACCGAACTTTTTATTGCTGCCAAAAAGTGCAGATCTGACCAATGCTGACCAACCGCTGTCTACAGGAAAAGACGCCTTTGAATCACTGACTCTACCTGTCTGATCCACACAATTACAGAACTTGAACACACTTTAGAGCCCATCTAGATTTCGCTGGGGAGAAAAGCAGTCCCAGAGGGGCCGGGCCGTCTTGTTCCAGAGAGCGATAATGGCTCTGACCCCCCCCTGCGGCAGTATTAACTGAATCATTCATCAATATTCTCCTATTTACAGGCATGCTGCAACGTATTCGACAGATGTCATCTCATCCGGTCTTTATCATACTCACAGGAGGAGCTGCTGTTTTTCCCGACGGGTAAACTGAGGCTCAGCAACACGGAGTTGCCCAAAACCCAAGGTTGGGTCTGGCTTTGTTACGTAGCCAAGAGGAAGTTCGAGAAAAATCTGTCAAACGCGAAAGCCCATGCTCAGTCCACCGAATGGCCCCCCCTGGAGATCAGCTGGTTAGGGAAGCAGCTGGCGGGGCCGGGGTCGCCCATCTGGCTCTTGTCCAGAATTCAGGGGCATCGAACGGTCTCCACTAAGATGAGGCTTTCAATAGAACCGTCCCTGAGAGGAAACCATGAACTCACGTTCTGACAAAATTGTGCACCGTTAACACGAGATCCTTTCTTGTGGGGAAGGAGGACAGATGTGGGTCCTCGCAGCCCTAAAGAGGAAGCTGGGACGCCCACCTAGCAGTGAGGCTGGGAGGGGAGGGACCACAAGCCCGTCACCAGATGCTGTTGTGCAAAGTTGGCCTCTGAGTGAGGAGGAGGAGGAGGAGGAGGGGGAGGAGGAGGGGGAGAAGGAACACACAGGGCAGTCTACTTTTCCCCAAGGGTCGCGGAACACAAGTTCCTGAAGAGCAGCAGAAGACTTTTGACTCAAAGCATCCATTTGGTGACTGCTGTGTGACTTTTGTCTTCTCCCCAAACCGCTTTGTGCAACTAAACACAGCCCGGGGGTGCTTACATCTCCCTGAGTGCTCCCCTTCGGCTGATGAAGGAAGAGACGGAGCTCCTGAAAAGGTACGTTGTAAGAGTTGTGTATTTTACTATTAGTTTCAGCCCCGTTCCTCAAATCTTCTGGAATCAGTTCAATTGCGGGAAGACGGGGAGGCAGGGGAACAAAAAAAAAAAAAAAGGAAAGTGGATTTTAGAACAACTTGGCAAATTAGCAAAGTTTGTAACATCATTAGAGGGCTCTTAAATATTCTTCCCTGAACTCCATTTTTATCTTGTGAATGCATTTCAGTAATTGCTCTAAAAGAGATTGTGGAACTTTGGCACAAACATAAATGTTTGCATGATTTAAAATGCAGCGGCAGCAAAGATCATGATTTTTTAAATTGCTAATTCTTAAGCTAACCTTTGCAGTTTGTCTCCTCTCGAAAAATGCCAGTTCCTATCAGCAGAAGCCGTAATAAAGACAATGCATATATTATTTAGTTCTTTATAATTGCAAACAGCTTAGCTACATTTCAATACTTATCCCTCAGCTCCAACATGGAGCATAAGTAGGGGATGATTACAATCATTCCATCATTCTGTAAATAGAACACCGGGGCACTAAGGAACAAGACTCTTGTCTTAAAGCCAAGAGATCAGACAGAGAGAAGCTAGTCCAGAACCAGATAGATTTCAATCCAACCACCTTGCCCCACCCCCGCTCACTGTTCAACCCAATCAGTACATGTTGATCATATTGGTCAAGGACAGAGACCCAGAGTCTCTGGGTCTAGCCTCCGGACTAGTGTTGTAGGCCTACCTAATGGAATTAGGATAATTAACACTGGCTGCTGTAACAGAGAAGCTCCACGATCTCAAGGGCTTAAAACAATGGTCCGATGCATGAGGGCATCAAGAGAGAGCTGTGGAGGATAGTGTTCTGTTCCACGTGGTCATTCAGGGACTAAGGATCCATCCACCTTACAGTCCCCCGAGAGGTGGACTCCAAGGCCACCACTAGCAGGTAATAACATAAAGCGTGGATTCCACAGGGGATTTTGTGGACCAGGCCTACCGGCGACGAACATCCCTTCTACCCACCTTCTATCCAGAACTCAGTCACATGGCCCCACTTAACTGCAGGCGAGGCTTTCTGCAGATCAGCCGTGTGCCCAAGAGGAGAGGAAAATGCCTTGGCGAACAAAGGCGTTAGCTCTGCCTCCCCAGCTAGAGGCGAGGAAAGTTCTGGGCTGCCTGACGTCCGCTTCCCTAATGCAGACCCTGATCTGGTATAAACAGTGTCGTAAAAAAGACTTGTCCCTCCCTTCCGGGAGCTCCCAACTAAAGTTCTGCACCACATACTCAACCTCAAGTCTCCAGCACAGATCAGGATGGTGAATGGGAATGAGAAGAAGGGTTCACTGGAGCCAAAGGACCTCCCTTCCGGACTCAAGAGAACCGCGGACCAGCTCGTGGCATCAGCTTCTCAGGAGGATGTGTCTACACACTTCTGGGTCCGGGGCCCTCAGCTGGGTGGTGTGGCTACTACTCAAGACTTGGTTTCCATTGAAGAATGGCCCTCACAGGATCACACCGAGCTTGCCCAATTAAAGCCACCATGAATGCCAATAAATTGGAGACTAGACTGTAGAGAGGGCAACAGGGCAGAAGCCAAGGACAGAGGTTGCCTCAGGCCTGCCGACGGTTGCCCAACGCGAAGAAGAAACTAACAATGTGCACTTGTCAGCACTCTTGTGGCGCTAATTTCCTTGCAAATATAAGCAAAGCCTTTTAATTAACTTAATATCAATTTCACTTTTCTCACATTTTGTTCTAATTATGGGCTGGATTTGAAGCTCTCACAGCATAATTGAGAGCCCTAGAACTAACAGCTTTACAACTTTACACGCTGGTAACTGCAAAACCTGAGGGGAGGAAGGTTCCCCGCCACCACTGTGTCACTGCACCCCCAGGCCCGCCACTCCGCAATCCCCGGTCCGGCCACCGACGCTGATCAGGACTGGGTCACACATCCAGGGGTCGGCGAGTACCGACCTCAGCACAAAGGGAGACACAGAGAGGCGCCTCCGGACAACTCACTTACTTCTCAAAGTTTCGGCTTCCTCACAGGTAAAACGGGCCTCATGGTGTAAGAAGATCTGATGTACCATCAAGTAACACAAAACACTTGATACGTACTACGTGCCCACTAAAAATCCTTTGTAGGGTACACTACGGTACACACATATACAAATACTTGACATTCCCCAAATCTACGACGCCTTCAACTCTAAACTTTTTTTTACCATGTTTGTGTACTCGCAGAGGAAAAAATGCTACCAATTAAACTATGACACGTGACTGACCCTAAAATGAATCTCCGTTTCAGAGACACATAAATGTGCACCTTAGCAGTGACCAAATAGGGCTACGCGTGGTCGTTTTCAATCGGTGAGATGTCTTCAAGGCAAATCCAAGCTAACCCTAGGATCTGAGTATTCTAGTTCATGGACGTTTAGTTAGCAAAGACTCTTGCTTCATTTTAATATTCACTGAAAATGCACTTGGGGGTGTGGAGGGGCTGACAGGCACCACAGCTTCACAATGCAAATGCCATGCTCTCTTTCCTCTTTTGCCTCCGCCATACTCTCTCTGGAAAGCAACTATTCTCTGGAAGGGAGGGAGATTCCCCTGCTGAGGGCGGAGCTCCTTGTTGGCCCTCATCAAAGGCCATCCCTTAGAGATCTCTAGTTGGCTCTCCGGGACTTCTGAGTCCCATCTTCTAGTCCCTTAAAGCAAAGGCCGGTCACGTGACCACTTTCTCGACCACATGCAGAGCACGCCAGAGGCACTTCTGGAAAAGATTTTCGTTCCTGATTCAACAGCAGGAGCAGACGTGGCCCCTTCCTTCTTTGTACGGAGAGGCAATGACTGGAATTGCAGCAGCCATCTTGTCACCACGAAGACCAAGAGAAATACAATTAGCTCCGACATTACGTCATCCTGACGACCTCATGATGCCAAATCAAGCCACTACTTCTGGCCTTGCTAAGAGAGAACAAGTCACCTGATGGCCAATTGATTCCCAAACGACCTAGAGAAGGATTTTTAGAAACAAAGAAAATGTATTCTCTTGCAAACTCTTGGGTCCGCCGTACACACAATTCATTATGATGCGAGGCAGAGATGAACAGAGGCTAAAAGCAGACCCATGAAAAGAGAAGGAAGAGAAGGGTGTGACCCATAATCCGAGAGTTAAAGTCACGTAACTCTCATTTACACATGCATAGACTTTGGTCCCTAGAAAGATGGCAGAACGAGAACCCGGGTCTCCCGTTAGTTCAGTGTTCTTTCTACAGGGAGGTACAGCACCTAACAAGGTGTGGATGGCCATTAGACATCCCTCAGTAAACACTAATCACACAATTAGCCACCGTGTCTGGGGCCAGGATGGAAGGAGGAACTTGGAGAATCCTGCCCCCTATTAACCGTCAGCTCGCTCATGTGTCGGCGTCTGGATGCGGCCGCCTGTCATGATGGCAGCGGTTTATTTCTCATGCATGGCAAGGCTGAGGCTCTGCAGTTAGCAATGACAGGGACATTATTAAAAGGGAGAACTTCTCTATCAGTGGCTAAGCCAATTGCCATCCATATGTCAGAACAGTCTAAAGACCTACGAGGAGCAATGGTTAAGGCGGGAGAAGGTCCTTCCACCAAGCGAGTGCAACAGGGCATCAGGAAAGCAGGGAGGGAGAGAAAGTTCCTTGCTGAGGCGGGGAGCTTCTGTCCCCCCGCCTCCCCCGTCAAAGGCCATCCCTCTGAGAGCTGGCTCTCCTGCACTTCTGGGTTCCATCTCTCGGTCCCCTGGGCCCCAGCCGGGGAAGCAGGTTCAGCCCTGCAACAGGGCACTCCGTGGGGTGGCAGGGCCCAGAGGCCGGGTGGTGGCCTCAGGAGGCAGGCCCG
This sequence comes from Lynx rufus, assembly GCF_022079265.1. NCBI lineage: Eukaryota > Metazoa > Chordata > Mammalia > Carnivora > Felidae > Lynx > Lynx rufus. The sequence goes on along the minus strand of NW_025814842.1, from coordinate 13,940,749 downwards.
GGGGACCGTTGTCGTAGCAGCCACAGCTGAGACAAAGCCAGACAGCTGCAGGGGGAGGGCAAGACTGGGCTTGGAGCAGAGAACTCCCCAGCCCCTCATCCCCACCATGACCCTCCGCAGTGTCCCCTAGCCCCTAGGCTGCCTCTTGGCCGGGGAAACAGAAAGGTGTGTGGTATGTGGAACAGAAGTGCCGGGACAAGCTGCGCCCCCCCCCACCCCTCCCACCATAAGACTGCACGGTGTGCGTCCTAAGGGTGCCACCCCTCGCCGTGGTGGGACTTTTCCCCGGGGAATAAGCTGATTCAGGATGAGGGGGACAACAGGTAAATGGAGCAGAGGACACAGAGATCAGGCGCCAGAAGGATTCCCGACGGGCTCGCCAGGGGAGCGCCGGCAGGGAGCTGAGCTGGAGAAGACTGGAGGGAGGCGGAGGGGGCTGGGAGGTTCCACAAGGAGAGCAGCAGGGGAGGCGAGGGGAGCGCGCAGGGCTCCGCGCTGAGGAAGGCTTCGGATTTTCCGGAGGGGGCAGTTCCAGGTGTTGGCTCTTGGCACAGGATGCGGCCAAGGACAGGACTCCAAAGTGAGGAGCACCCCGGCCTCTGAAGCTCGGAGGGCCAGCTGCGTCTTGTAGGAGAGGCACCTCATACCCACCACTGGATCTTAACCCACTTTCCCACCTATTTGGCACTGAACCGTGACATCAGTTCCCTTACGTCGCCGTGGTGCCCCGGGTCACCCAGTCCCCCCTCCCACCCCCCATGTCTACAGAATTAAGTCCAAGCCAGCCTGGGGCTCAAAGCAGTCTCCACCTGGCCCTCGGAACCAGCTCCCCCGCCACGCAGCCTGCCTTAGATCCCCGCACGCGTGCGCATCTACACTGCTCCCCACGCCAGCCCCCCTGCGGATTCCCGCTCCCGGGCCCGGACTGTCTTCTGTGACTTGCTTCCACCTCAGGCCCCGGGGTGCTCTCCCCACCTGCGTCCTCGGGTCCCCGTGTCCCAAGTTTCTGAGTTCTCCTGTTCAAGCTGAGCCCTTGCCGGCTAAGCACCTCCCGTGGGCGAGTCCGGGCCTCCGTCCTTCCACACTTGTGCCAACACTCTTCCAGAACCTAGTGCGTGCACCTGTTAAGACCACAAACGCACCTTTCCAACACCCTCTCTGTGTGCGGGCCTCCCGCCCACGCCCGGCGGTGAGGCAGCGCTCCTCACACATGTGAAGGACCAGCATGTTCTACAACGGGATCTGAGGCACACAAATCTCCTAGGCCTCAAGCACGTCACCCAAAGGCATCATCTGTAGAAGGAGAAGAGGGAGAGGAAGAAAGGAGGAGGAAGAAGGAAACGGAATGCGGCCTCCGACAAACACCGGAAGAGAGAAGGAGTCCAATTAAATCAGAGACCAAGCAAGTGAGACGGCAAAGGACCTCCTTTTACCCCTTTTGAGCCTTACGTCACAGATAACTGTGACCACACTCTGCCACAGAGCACGGCTAGCGGTTCACCCGTTCGGGCCACAAGTATCTGCTGAGCACTGATGAGGGGTCAGTGCAGTTCCCACCATCAGGGATGTGGGGGGCAGGGTGGGGGACTGGCCAGCAGGGTCCCTTCCCTCCAGGTGTCTGTGTTCTCCCAGGTGCCACACACCGGGCCCCAGGGCTCGGGCCACACCTTCCAAATTCCATTTCATCCCGACTCACGAGGGCCCCATTTCACAGCCGAGAGGTGAAGTGATTTGTCCAAGGTCACACAGGTAACATGGGACGGAATCAGTAAGCCAGTGCAGTCTGCCTGATGCCCCAGTGAACACACTTTCTTCCGATTTTGTATTTCTTTTTCATGTTTTTAAACGTTTATTTATTTGTAAGACAGAGACAGAGCGTGACCGCGGGAGGGGCACAGAGAGAGGGAGACACAGAATCCGAAGCAGGCTCCGGGCTCCGAGCGGTCAGCACAGAGCCCGACGCGGGGCTCGATCTCACGAACTTTGAGATCATGACCTGAGCCCAAGCTGGACGCTCAACCGACTGAGCTACCCAGGTGCCCCGTTCCAATTTTGTATCTTAAAAAAAAAAAAAGAAAAAAAAAAGACTTGCAGGTTCTCCGATCTCGGAGTTTCTTCATTTGACACACGCCTTACTAGGTCCCCTCTCCTTCCTCTCGTCGTCAAGTCTGGCTCTAATTACCGAGCCTTCTTCCTGTCCACAAAGGACACTCCAGATTTGGCAACAGCAAAGGTCAGGGGGTTGGATTTCTTCCTCGAGAATGACACGGCGGCCTCTTCCCCGCTACCTCTGGGCCGGGCAGGCAGCAGCTGAACCTCCTGGCAAGCTGCCTGTCGCACAGACCGGCCAGCACACTTGTGCCCGCGTCTGAGGGCGGCCCAAGAGCGGGCTCCCCGTGTCTCCAGGAGGGGCTGGCTGCAGCAGACGCTTCTAGGCCGTCGGAGGGAAAGGGACCGAGCCTTCCCCCCTGTGCACGGAGCTGGGGCCCCTGCCTGCCACAGAGGCCTGCCTGCAGGCAGCCCACGAAGGCTCCAGCCGCCTCCGCTTTCCTCCTGACACTCATCGCAGTGAGTGATTTTTAACACAAACGTTGGCCCTCTCCTCCTTCCCCCCTACCTCCTTCCCACAGCAAACGCCGGTCCCATCCAGCGCTGCGAGTCCACACGCGCCCATCCGTATCCCGGCAGCACAGGGGAAACAGCTCCGGGCCGGCTCTGGCATCCTTGAAGACATGCCTTCAAAATGCCAGCCTCTCTTGCTGACTCCCCCCACCCCCCGTGGAGGCCTACGAGGGCAAATCTCCACCCCTGTCCCTCCGTCCGGAGGCACCGGGCCGGCTGGGCCGCGCTCAGGTGACCGAGAACCTGTTGGTGGGTTCCACAGCTCGGTCTGCCTCTTGGGGCTTGGGGGCAGGACTCGGTTAGGTAATTTTGACTTCCCTCTGTTCCCGCAAAGATTTTCAATTTCTTCAAGCAACCCTGCTTCTGCTCAATATCCTTCTGAAAATCTAAATTTGGAACCTACCCGGAATCGATTGCATTTCCTCCGATGACAGAGCTGCCCCGGGCTTAGTGGAGAGTGACACGCACCCTTCCGTCTCACTGCACAGGGGCGTGATGAGGGAGGGGGTGCCCAGCCAGAGCCCGGTGCTTGCATGGGGGGGAAGGGGGAGGCAAGTGAAACATCACACCCGTCCTCCCTCTTCACCCTGACTCCTCGGGAGGGCGCTGGGCTGGAGACAAGTACCGTGATATTCATGAAATCTTGGCTCTGCCCTTCTCCGCCTATGTCATCGCGGCCAAGTCGCACAGTATCTCTGTTTCTCACCCTTTGCTCAGCTCTAAAATGGGAGAAGCAAATAATTTCCTCACAAGGTGACAAGAAAGTCCCAAGTCAAGTACAGAGCTCCAGGAGAATTCTAACAAGAAATCTGTCCATCCCTTGGTCCGTTTTTCCTAATGCTGGTACCAAGCCGCCATTTCTTAAGATACTTTAAACACAGCATTATTGTCTTTCATGCAAGTCTTTTAGATTTTCCAAGTCTCCACAATAAACACGAATTAATTTTCTCCTACAAAAAAAAAAAGGGGGATATAAACCCATATTCATATTATAAAATCACACATGGAAAGAAAACATACCGAAAGGCGTTGCTGTCCATTCTAGACAACTGCTTGACTTCCAGGTCCTTCTGAAGGATCTGGAGCCCTTCGGGCAGGCGGGGGAAGGACCAGAGCAGCCTCGAGATGGCCCAGGCAAGATGGCGGCAGGGAGATGCGAGAGGCAAGATGGTTTCCTCACGCTCAGTCTCCCCCGCCATGTCTTTCCAGCCCCTTCCCCCTCACCACATCCACGCAGCCCAATCCAGCCACGACAGCGTCCAGACTATTTCCTCTGTGTCTACTGTTTACCTCCTATGTATACCTACCGCCCAATTAATCAGCCCATAAACCTTAGGTGCCCGCATCCCGTGCTGCAGGAGATGCTTGAAGGATATAAGTGGTACTAAAAAGGCCAAAATATGGTCCAAGCCCTGAAAAAGCCTACCATCCAGTTCTGGACTCAAAAGATAAACCCACGTAGGCACAAGAATATAAGCCAGGGGTACCAAGCAGTGCTGACAAGCAAGCCTCAAGCAACTCGGAGCAGGAAGAGCTCGGACGCGTGGCCTGGCACGACGCCACTCCCACCACCAGGGCAAGGACCGTGAGCCAAACTTTCAAGGATGAAGGACTATAGAAAGGGAGCAGGGACGGCACACCCAGACAACTTCTCGAAGGCTGGGGCTGAAATGTGGAGGCTACGATCCTAAGGCAAATGTGGGGCATCCCAGCAAGCAGGTCAGTCTGGCCGGAAGAGGCGGAGGGTACCGGGCAAGGGTGGGAGCGTGGGACACGCTGGCTGGGGCGGTGGCGGCCTCCAGGCTTGCCCGTGATTCCTGAGGAAACAGAAAGCCACCGGAAGCTGGGTCCTCGGAAGGGGTGCTTCCCAATCAGGTAGCTGGAGCCACGTGTGCTGGGTGGAAGGCGGGCAAGAGACCAAGGGCAAGGCCCTGGGCAGAGGGTACGGCCGCAACATCAGGGGGCAGCAGTGGGGCCCTCGCGGAAAGAAATGGGAACACAGGTGCAAGACAGAGCCTGGAGGGGAACAAACGAGCTCCTCTCTCTCTCTCCGTGAGCTTCCCCTCCATACCAGCATCTCGGCCTTCTCTTTAAAGTGTCTTTCTCGGGGCGCCTGGGTGGCTCAGCCGGTTGAGCGCCCGACTTCGCTCAGGTCACGATGTCGCAGTTCACAGGTTCAAGCCCCGCGTGGAGCTCTGTGCTGGCAGCTCGGAGCCTGGATAGACCCTGCTTCGGATTCTGTGTCTCCCTCTCTCTCTGCCCCTCACCCATTCATGCTCTGTCTGTCTCTCTCTCTCTCTCAAAAAGAAATAAACATTAAAAAATAAATAAATAAAGTGTCCTTCTCAGCCTGTAGGAAGGATAACAACCTGTAACCGTTTTTTGCAAAAGGCAGGACTCAGGACTCGGACACTTGGCTTCTGAGGAAGCCTGGGTCACCCTGGCCGCCCAGCCCAGCGGGCCCCCTCTCGGGACGCGGAACAAACCTGTCCCAAGAGTGAGTAACCCCTAGGGGTAGCGGTGGTGCTCACGGCCGGGGGGAGGCGGAACCGTCCCTGAGTCCCTCCTGTCGGAACTTCATAGGAGTTCACGGGAAGGTTTGAGAAAGCTCAGCAACCTTGAAAATGCCAGCTCCCACCTCATACCCAAAGGGCTGGGCCCAAGTGGCCTTGTTCCTATGCTATGCCCGGTGCCAGGCTCCCAGAGGCCCCCATTAATTCCTGAGGAATAAAGGGCTTGCACCCCTAAGCCCCCGGGGAATTGCTAACAAGACAGAAGAGCACACGCGCAAAGAAGCCAGACTCCCAGCCCGTCTGAAGCGGGCTCCTGGCTTCTCAGAAGTTCCTCCCCCCTCCCCCACCCAGCTGGACCCAAGTGGCCGCGGGAGAATGGATTTTCCTCTTTGCTTGCTCAGTGTAGGGAGCGGGCCACGGTCCAGGCCACAGCTAGTCGAGATGCAAAGTCTCGGGCCCCCACCCCCGGCCTACTGAATCAGAGGCTCTGGGGGTGAGGCCTAGAAACCTATGTCTTTTTTTTTTCTTTTTTAATGTTTATTTACTTTGAGAGAGACAGACAGACAGAGAGAGAGAGAGAGCAGGAGAGGGGCACAGAGACACAGAGAGAGAGACAGAGAGAGAGAGAATTCCACGTAGGCTCCACACCATCAGCTCAGAGCCTGATGCGGGGCTCGATCCCATGAACCGCGAGGTCATGACCTGGGCCGAAATCAAAAGTCTGACGCTCAGCCCACTGAGCTGCCCAGGCGCCCTTGAAACCCGTGTCTTAATGAGCCCTCCATCTGACTCCGACACGTGCCAAAAACTGAGGCAGGCTGATGTAGCAGCTAAGAACCTCAATTCTGGAACAGACCGTCCAAGTTCACCCCCTGACTGTGACCAAGCTCCTCAGCGGGCAGTATCAGCTACTACCTCCTAGGATTGCTATAAAGGCTAAATGAGTCCCTGCATGTCTGTGCACTTAGTAAGTACCGTTTCGAATTTTATTATTCCTCTCTGAGGCATTTGGGGGTGTAGCTATACCATATTTTGTTTCCTAACTGAAACCAATACTAAAATAATTTGTGTCCCTAAGTGCAGCCTGACGGCGAGACCCAGGCTTTCTCACACTCTCTCTTTTGGGTCCTCCGGGTGGGTCTATAGCAGGTATCCGTGCAGAATCCTAAGGAGCACACCCTACGCTCCTACTTTGTCCGGAAACGAACTGGGGACTGCAGCTCCCCAGGGCAGATACAAGTTCAAAGCATCCCCTGGATACTTGTTACAGGACATTAAGAAGACCACAGGGTTACGTCAAAGGGCGCGCAGAGATCTGACCACAGCCCACCTAGAAGGACCCAGCAGGGATCTCCCCGGGGTGCAGGGAGAGAACTATCTGATACCCTCCTTCTTTTGCAATGACTTGTCGTTCTGGAACTCTTATGAGAACATGAGTTAGAAGCTCCGGAAGGGGGGTGGCAGCCTTGGGTCTGCCTTGGATACCAGCCCTGTGGACCCTGGAGAGCTGCTTGCACTCCGGGTAGGTAATACTCTGACCTCGGGGACAGCAAGTGTCCAGTGACCCATCAGTCCCTGGACCAGGTGTGACCAGGGCACATTAAGTCTTCCCCTGCTCGCCGAGCGCTGAAGAGAACACTTTAGATGGGGCAGATTCTGACAACTGTCATTAACTGCTACGCTCGCTCTGAAACGCTGCCTCCCAGACCCACGAGCGAACTGTAACATTCGCCCTCGGGCAGCTCTGGGCGAGAAACGGGGTGTGTTTTTAACAGCAGCCTCCACCAAGGCAGCAGGAAGGGAGGAGTCCTCCGGATTCGCTGTGCACCCCGCCTCTCGCAGAGATGACATATTCATCCAACTTACTACCGAAGCGCATTAGCTCCAGACCTGAGGCCTTGACTTTGCAGACATTTAAGCCCGCCAACGTCCCTCCCTGTCTGACCCCACCAAACGCTAAAAGCTGCAAGAGCTATTTTCTCCAAGTCGGCCTGCGCCTCCGGTCCCAGTTGGCCGCGCGACTAGTTTCTGCACTCGGGCTGGAGTCGCCAGGTAATGATTCCCGCACGCGGGGACCCGGAGCCAGCTGTACTGACATGTTTCCACAATAAAAGCAAACTTACAGCTGGGGCACAGTAGAAGCAGGTAATTCTTTCCAGCAGCCCCGGCCTCCCGGCCAAGACAGGGCAGGAAGGGGTGAGAGGGAGCCTGCGGGAGCCAGGAGGCGCCGGCTCTCCCCCACCGCGCGAAGGGCCCCAGGGGTTTACCGGTGCCCGGCCCGCCCGCGCAGAGCCCCCGTAGGCGCCGGCGCACCTCCTTACCATTCAGTTGCCGGTAGACGATGTCCTCGAGCAGCGAGAGGCGCTTCAAGACCGCATCCTGGATGGGGCTGGCGCTGTGCGCGCTAAGGTTGGCCGCCTCGGCGCGCGGCCGGATCTCGTGGAAGGCGTCTCCGCTGCGCACCGCGATGGGCCGGCACTTGGCCAGGAAGAGCACGAAGCCGGCCACCGCGATCAAGTTCAACACCAGCAGCACTTTGACTCTTCTCAGTGAAGCCATCAAACACGCCCGGCCGGCCCGCGCCCCGGACCCGCGCCCCCTCGGGCTCCCGCGAGGCGCGGAGCTGCCGGGGAGCCGTGCGAGCCTCACACTCCCGACTGCCGGCGGGGAGCCCCGCGGCTCCCGGCCCCACAGCGCGGATGCTCCGGCAGCGGAGACGGTTGGGAGGACCGGGCGGTCAGGGGGAGAGCGAAATCGCTCCCATGGAAGCCCTCGCTGTGCAGAAGTGCTCCCGGAGACGCCTGCTCAGTTCACGGCTCGCGGCCCCTTCCGGGCGCCTCGGTTTCTCGGCGAAGGGCCGGGGGCCGTGGGTCTCTCCGCGGCACCAGCAAGTGGCTCGCGGCTGTTCCTCGGGCCGCCGGGAGCGAAGCCCGGGAGTGGCGCGCAGGTGCCGGGCTCAGGGTTTGCCGCCCGCCCGCGGGGGAGCGCGCCGCGCCTCGGGCCACACGGCCACCACCCTCGTCCGCAGGCGGCCGTCGCGGCGCGCGGCCCGCGGTCTTCAGCCCAGGACCCGCTCCCCGGGGCGGGCGCCTTTGTTCCGCTCAGCGACCCGCTCCATCACGCCGGGCAGAGGGAAAGCCCGCGCCCGGAGCCCGCATCCTCGCGGCTCCGCAGTCACGCTCAAGTCTCAATTACTCTCAAAGTGGGGGCAGCACTAGGGGGCGGACCAAGGGGCAGAGCGCGACGTCCTCTCCGCCCCTCGCGCCGGGGATACCCCACCCCGCCACCAAACTCACCAGCGCGCACAGCGCCGCGGGCGCCCGGACGCGTTCCAAGCCCCAACCTCACGCAGTGAGCCTTCGGGGCCTGCCGGTCACACTGGCCTCGCTCCGAGCTGGCGCGTCGCGAGGCCGGCCGGAAGGAGGAGTAGGACCTCAAAAGTCACAGCAGTTCTCTACCCCCGCCGAAAACGTCGCGGGGAGCGCGGCGGCAGGGACGCGCGCCGGCGCCCCCTCCGCTCGCCAGAACGGGCAGCTCAGCTCGTCCCGCGCGCCACGGAGCCAAACGCCGAGTGTCCTAATTGGCGGACGCAGTGATACGGCCGCTGCGGCACCGACAGCCCACGCGGCCCTGGCCCGGGGGTTGGAGAGCCCGGAGGGGACGCGCAGGTGGCGGCGGAGGGCGGGGCGCGGCCCGAGGGGACCGGCTGCAACGCCAGCTCCTCCTCCGCCGCCCCTGGCCACCCCTCTCCCCGCGAGCCTGTCGGCCGCCGCCACCCGCAGGCTGCCAGGCGCACAGCTCCCCGGCTCGCCCGCTCGTGCGCGCGCACCCGGAAAGGGTGGGGGCGCCCGGCGAGTAGGGACTGCGCGGGATGGGGGCAGTCAAGTCATGTTGGCTGCTGGCGGCGTCGGAGGGACCCTCTGGTTCTCAGCACTCCCCGAGCAGGCGGGTTTGTTCCATCCTGGGAGGCGATGAAGACATCCCTTTCTGTGCGCTCGCAGCTCCGCTTTGCGTGGCCGGGAATGGCTAGAGGGAAAATCTGGCCTGGAGACTCGGATTCTGTTACTTTGGGAGGCAGGCCGCGCGTTAGCGGGCTGGGTGGGTTCTCTCCGCGTGAAAATTCTAGTCGTCCGAGTCACGGTTTCTGTGCCCACCCTCATTTTATCCGAAGAAGCCCATCTGGGCTACTGGATTTCCAGGATCTCTTCCTCTTCCCCAAGCCGGGAGCTGGAAAGGCTGGAATTCAAAGACCCTTCTTGATCCACTTAATTCCTTGGGCCTAAAAAAAGAAAGGAGGCTGCTGAACAAATAAGGCTGGGCAGTAGAGGGCCATGAATCTGGTGGTTTCCACCTCACCATTTCTATCGCACTGAAGTTATTTCTTTTTTACTACTGGGTCTTTGGTGTGCGGGCTTGCTTTGTTGCTTATTTATTATTTTAGATATCAATTTTTAACAGAAGGGTGCCTGAAAAATATAACAAATTTTTAAATTTTCATTCCCTTGGAACTCTGTGCCCGAGTTCAATTGGATCTTGTTGGTTTTGCTTTATATCACCTACAGAAAGTGAACACAAAGCAGTTCGATGAAAAAGCCACGTCCAGAAGCCCCAAGGGACCCAGCAGTGTTGGGCATGAAAGGAACAGAGAGGGTAGAAACCTGAGTTTCTGAGTAGCTGTGTGACATGACAGGCACTGAGGCAGGCAGGGTCCCCACTGTACCTGTCCCTGAGTACCCAGAGGGAAGCTGGCACTATCAGTGGAAGCTTCTGCAAAGCTAATTTTCCAACATTTACTCAGCTGCAAGACGGAAGCTAGGGAGGCCGAGGCACTGGGCTAGGGTCCCGCGGAGGTAAGTGGCTCTAAACCCAGGTGCGTCAGGCTCCCAAGCAGGTGCCTGTTTGGGAGTAGGAGACAGGAACAAAGTAGCAGCAGAACCCCCCTCGGAGCAATGGAGACGTTTCCAGGCAAGATTCAACTTCAGAGAGACTTCTTTTCTCCCTCTGAAGCCGGAGAGATCCCTGGCACAAATTAACCAATGATCTTATCCCGCAGCAGACAGGCTTCTCTCCTCACCTTCCGCGTGCATACATTCGTCAATGACATCCAACACCCTAGACTCGGTGAGAGATCCGTTGTCAGGCTCACATCCTAAGCACTGTCTTCCCAGAGAAGTGCTCCATTCCTGCAGTCCTGCTCGGAAATTTCCCACTCACGATCCCAAACGAATATTCTCTCCAGACACCAGCAACCCTTCTCTCCCTTCCAAGTATCTGAGCGCTGCCATCCCCTCCTGAGTTCCTTCTCTACCCTTCCTGGTTGTTCTTTCGTTCTGGTTACTTGTATACTTCAAACACATTCCCAGTGGTGGCCACAGTTCACACATCCTCATATATACGTATTCTTCCACTGCCCCCAGCCCAGCAATACCTGACCTCTGAATCAGGCTCACCGTCTCCTTTCTCACACCCATGCATCCAAGCAAGAGAGCGTGTTTAGGGAAAACGACGTTACCCAAAGCTGGGAGACATTACCAGTTGGTAGGTATCTAACTTGAACTGGATCCTTAGTTCTTTTAAAATTTTTTGTTTATTTATTAGTATGGAGAGACAAAAAGAGGCAGAACACGAGCAGGGAGGGGCAGAGAGAGGCTGAGACACAGAATCGGAAGCAGACTCCAGGCTCTGAGCTGTCAGCACAGAGCCTGACGCAGGGCTCAACCTCACAAACCTCGAGATCATGACCCGAGCCGAAGTCTTAACTGACTGAGCCACCCAGATGCTCCTGGATCCTTAATTCTTTATTCCATGAACCTAACCAGCTTCTCCCCCCAAGAGGTGCCCAGGAAAGACTTCAGAAAGTCCATAAACACAAACCAATACAAAAATTTGTGCCTGGGGGGTGGGGGGGTTGCCCGTGTGGCTCAGTCGGTTAAGTGTCAGACTCTTGATTTCCGCTCAGGTCATGACCTTGCGGTTTGTGAGTTCAAGCCCTGCAACAGGCTCTGTGCTGACAGTGCAGAGCCTGCTTGGGATTCTCTCCCTCTCTGCCCCTCCCCCACTCACATATTTTCTCTCTCTCTCTCTCTCTCTCTCTCTCGCAAAATAAATAAACTTAAAAAAAATTGTGCGTGTGTGTCATATGGACGTTTTTCTGGGGACAAGAGCCCTAACTTCTATCAGATTCTCAATGTGGTCAGTGACACCAAAAAGTCAAAATCCTGCCTGGATATGCGAAAACCGTAATCAGTTCCATATTTATTGTATGCCAGCTGCTTCCGAAATCAGATGGCACCAAGGCACTCCAGGTTCGTGGAACTCTTTAGTGGCTTGCATATCTTGATAGAAGAAAGGACACTCTGCGGGGCACCTGGGTGGCTCAGTTGGTTGGGTGTCCGACTTCAGCTCAGGTCATGATCTCACGGCTCGTGAGTTCGAGCCCCACGTCGGGCTCTGTGCTGACCGCCGAGCCTGGAGCCTGCTTCGGATTCTGTGTCTCCTCCTTCTCTCTCTGCCCCTCCCTCGCTTTGTTTCCCTAACTCTCAAAACAATAAACATTGAAATTTAAAAAGAATAAATAAGAAATCCCTCTTGGATGGCTCCAAAAATCTTTCCTAATCATAAAACTCAGTGAAACCACAAACATTTTTTGATAGTTTACCAAACGTTTCGTTGGTATTTTTGTCTTTGTGTAGCACACCGAAAGGAAGGAGATGAATGCATTTCTGTCCATGGTTAATGAAGGATTTCGACTCCACATACAGTTTTCACTCATCAGCCATGGTTCCTGCTGTGTCACCTTTCCTGGCCTGTTAAGAATATCTCACATCTCACCCTGGCCTATCACAGAAGTGAGAAACAGTTGGAGGTCATCAAGAAAACCAGGGGCTCATGTCTCTACAGAGGTTTGGCCAAGCTACTCTCTCTTGCTGGAAGCAGGGAGATGGGGCCTTCATTCCCATAAAATCTTGAGCAGCACAAACTGGGGGTTTCATTTGATTTTTTTTAATGAGATATAATGGGCATATATCATTATATTGTTGCAGGTGTGCAATGTGATGATTTGAGATTTGTTTACCTTGTGAAATGATCAGCACGGTAAGTCTAGGTAACACCTGTCACCGTACAGTTCTTTCTTCGTGTGATGAGAGCTTTTACGACCTACCCTCTCCGCGACTTACAAATGAGTTGTGTGTCTTTCGATCTCCCTCACCCGTTTGGCCAGCCTACCCCTCCCAGCCCCCTCCCCCCACCTCTGGCAGCCACCAACCAATCGGTCCCCTGTATCTGCGAGTTCGGTTTTTTGTTTTTGTTTTAGATTCCACCTGTCAATGAGATCATACGGTGTTTGTCTTTCTCCGCCTGACTTATTTCACTGGAAGGTTTGCTTTGTTTGAGGAGGAAAAAAACAGAGTCACGGATCTACCTTCTTCCCCTTCAAGAATTCACGGCACATTGTAATGGGGGGGAGGGATAAGATTGTAATGGGGGGGGGAGGATAAGAGGCGGGTTAAGTAGAGGGGGAGAGACCAAGCTGCGTTGTGTGCCTATCGTATCAGCCCTAGGTGTACCTCTTCTTAGCTGTGTGACCGTGAACAAGTTACCTAACTTCTCTGGGGCATCACCTGCCTCCCCAGCTATGGACAGGAATAATAGCCACTATACTACGTCACGAAGAATAAATAGCTAATACGTGTAAATCCCTCAGCCAGTGCGAGGCATATAGTAAGCATTGTGGAAATAAGCAAAGACTACCCACGGAGGACAAGCTGAGGCTGTTTATTCAGAGTTTGCTGCTGCAAGAGAGTCAGCCGCCATCACTTGCGTTTGGCAGAGATTCAAAGGCAGACAGAGGAAAGAGTTTAATAGTAGAAGAGGCGGGGGGACGCTTCAGATAAGCCCTGATTGCGGGCTGTTGGTCTAGGAAGCTAAAGGCAGGCTCACGAGAAGTGGGGCATTCTATGTGATTGAATAAGGGAGCATATTCGACTTTCTTTGGTTGGTCCTAAGTTGGAGGCAGGGACAAAAATCAGGGAAGCCGGCAGTGACGGAGCACGTCCTCACCATCTAGAGCCACTTTCAGAGAGGCTACGGTGGGCTTCTCAGGCTGCATGCTGCAGAGGTTGAGATGATCAGAGACCCCCCGCCCCATACGGTCTGGACATCGTTTGTATTTCAGCCTGTCAACGCTCAGTATATGCTGGTTATTATCATCTGTTATTATAATCCCTAGAAGGGAGAAAGGCTAGTCGCTGGTAGAAACACGCATCAAAACCAGATCCACCTGTCCAAGAGACGTAGGCCACCCCCCAAACCCAGGGCCTTCTCTTCCGACCATAATCTCATCAGCCAGTAGTATGTGGGCACAGAAGGCAACCCACTGGGACATGGGAAGAAAATATTAGAACTTCTGTTTACTGTTATCCACAAGAAGAAAGAAATCAAAATTTACTGATATTTAATACATGCAACGAGAGTCGCCCGTGGATATAATTTCTATATCACTGCACGTATGATGGCCATGCATGTTTCACATCTTTTCCTGGTAGGGTCCACCATTCAAACGCGATCGTTGCCTGTTGGCCAACTTGCATGCAAGTCCTGGGGTTATATTTTCACCAAAATCCTTCCCTTCTACTAGAAGTTGGATTCCTTTTGAACTCAAAGTCCCTTTTAAGGCCCAGCTTAGCATCCCAGGCTTCCAGGAAGCCATGGGGGAGAACCCCTAACATATGGAGCTTTTTATCTACAAATTATCCATAGATTTATCTACCAAGCACCTATTCATTGATTTATTCATTAATTGAGCACTTCTCCAGTACTCGGCATGTGCCTGTTGTGGGCAGGAGAGGTAAGTAACGGATAAATCAGAACACCAAATTACTGAATTGCTCTTAGGAGAAATAACTCGGCCTAACCGTGGGGCACTGGTGGGCTGGGCCTGTTTGTTCAGAGTCACGGAGTTCCGAATTCAGAGGCCTCAGGGCAACTGGCTTCTCTGCGACTCCCTTTCCCACCTCTCTGCCCCTGGACCCCTTCTCATTTTCACTCAAGGACCGCCCCACACCCCTCCCAAGGATAGCTCCCTTGGGAAGGCCTCAATATGGAAACATCTCAGGTGTAGATGAACCTCACTACAGTCCTTTGTGTGCCCAAGCTTCTCTTTTATTTGTACATGCAACTCGTTTTTATTATGGTTGACGCACAATGTTACATTAGTTTCAGGTATACAGCATAGTGGCCGGATGAGTTTATACGTTACGTTATGTTCACCACAAGCGTAGCGTTCCATAACCGGAAGCCTGTATCTCCCAGTCCCTTTGACCCATTTTGCCTATCCCTGCCCCCCCACCAGCAATCATCGGTTTGTTCTCTGTATTTATGGCTCTGATTCTGCTTTTTGTTGTTTCTTCATTTGGGTTGTTTTCAGATTCCACATATGAGTGAAGTCATAGGATGTTTGTCGTTCTCAGTCTGACTTATTTCATTTAGCGCGAGACCCTCTAGGTCCACCTGACTTGTGGCAAATGGCCCAATCTCATCCTGTATATGGCTGCGTAGTATTCCATTATATATACCCACCACATCTTCCTTATCCGCTCGTCTGTCAATGGACACGAGGGTTGCTTCCATATTTAGGCTGTTGTGAATAATGCTGCAGCAAATAGGGCATGTATCTTTTCGAATTAGTGTTTTCTTTGGATAAATACCCCGTAGTGGAATTCGTTCATCATTCGGTATTTCTGTTTTCAATTTTTTGAAGAACCACCAGACTGTATATGCAACTTTCTGAATTGAATGAACATTTATAACAACCAAAAGATTGTCGCTGATTCTAAGTGACAACAAAAAAGAGGGAGAGAGAAAAGTGCGAATAAGGAACTCGAAAGTGACTTTTCACTGCCTGTTTGTTGCCTGGTGCTCCGCCGAATTAAAGCCCTTCTTGGACCCTTGTTTGCTTTGGCTTTGGGGTAAGTATGAGTATGTGCAAGAGAGGCCCAGACACTAGGCTTTCCCCACGATGGGTCACATGGATGCCATGTGATGATGCTCAGAAGGGCTCTGGCCTGACCGGATGAGGAAGCTCGCAAAGGAAGTAGGTGGCCAGAGGCTCCAACCATCCATGAGAGGGACAGTCGTGGAGGCTCTCCACCCTGCAGTGCTTCGGGCCCCACTCCCTGACCCCCGCTCAGCGCCGTGCCAGCTCTAGTCCAACCTGGTTAGACCGGCTCCAAGAACAGATGTCAGAGGTGGGTGAGCTGGAGGCATTTGTTAACCCACTGACCTCCTGGCTTTTTTTCCAGGATGAAAACTCTGCTTCTGGCTGTTCTAGACACATCTTCCTTTGTTCACAACCTGCTACCTACTAACTGATGCACCACAGCACATGAAGTGCATGTTGACATACCCCGTGAGGACTTGCTCATTATATATGCAATGGCCAATGAAGAACAACAACTTTCCTATAATGGGTGGTAGTTTGGGCTCAAGACTCGCTCTGCTGGGTGGTTTCACGAAGCTCCAGGAGGTGGCCTTTGAAACCAGAGTTTCCTGGGCCATTTTGCTTGAATGCAGCAGCTCATTTGGAGAAAATTCTTAGGAAAGCGTATTTTTTTTGATAGTCCACATGGAACAGCCCAAAATACTCTGCAAGTACTCTGGAAACGAGCAAGTACTCGGAAAACGAGCAAGGCTACTGGAATCCTCATGGTGCAGGTAGAATTTCCGGGATGGATAGAAGTCGGTGGGATTTTTGCCTTGGCTATTGTCAACTTACTTCATGGTCCAGGACGTGTAAACTGACTGTCCCCAGGTTTCCCCCGGCCCCTGGGTCACCCTTTCCTTTAAATCCTCCATTGTTGTTGCTATGAGAAGCCCAACGTCCTCCCCAAGTGCTTCTAAGGGTAAGATTCTCCGGGGTTGCTCACCTTAGCCTGGCTGTCCTTGTCCCCTCATGCTCATGGCCCTTGGATTTCCAGTCAGTATTTTTCCCATGTCTCCATGCTTCGTCCTTCACCATTTCTTCCAAACCAAGGACACAAGTTCCGGTATTAACTATGAAAAATTGCCACGAACTTAGAGGCTTAAAACAACGGAAGTTGATCTTATAATTCTATAGATCAGAAGTCTGGCATGGATCTCACGGGGCTAAGATCAAGGTGTTTGGCAGGCTGCACTCCTTTCTGGGGCTTCGAGGGAAGAATCCATTTCCTTGCTTTTTCTGGCTTCTAAAGGCTGCCCACATCCCTTGCCTCATGGCCCCCTTTCTCCGTCCTGAAGCCAATCAGTTCAGGCTGAATTCATCCTGCCACATTACCTCTCTGACTGAAGCCAGAAAAGATACTCTGTTTATAAGGACTCATAGGGTTACAGGGCGCCTGGGTGGCTCAGTCGTTTGAGAGTCCAACTCTTGATTTCTGCTCAGGTCATGATCCCAGGGTCATGGGATTGAGTCCCAAGTAGGGCTCTATGCTGAGCGTGGAAACTGTTTAAGATTCTCTTTCTCTCTCTCTCTCTCTCTCTCTCTCTCTCTCCTTTCTCCCTCTTCCCTTCTCCTCCACTCTCACTCTCTCTCTCTACGAAAAAAAAGAAAAAAGAACTCATAGTATTAGAGTGGACCCACCTAGAAACTCCAGACTAATTTCCCTTCTCAAGGTCTTTTAAACTTTTTGAAACGTTTTTATTTTTGAGCGAGAAAGACAGAGACAGAGCACGAGCAGGGGAGGGGCAGAGAGAGTGAGAGACACAGAATCTGAAAGCAGACTCCAGGCTCCGAACTGTCAGCACAGAGCCCGATGTAGCACTCAAGCCCATGAACCACAAGTTATGACCAGGGCCGAAGTCAGACCCTTAACCAACTGAGCCACCCAGGTGCCCCTCCCTTCTCAGGGTCTTTAATCTTCTAAGTTTATTTATTTGGGGGGGTGTGGGGGACAGGGGCAGAGAAAGAGAAAGAATCCCAAGCAGGTTCCACATTGTCAGCTCATAGCCCAATGAAGGGCTCAGACTCACTAACCTTAACCTGAGCCCAAATCGTGGGTCCAACGCTTAGGGGACTGAGCCACCCGGGTGCCCCTCGAGGTCTTTAAATCTTAACCACATCTGCAAAGTCCCTTTGCAGTACATTCAATACATTCGTAGGTTCTGGGGATTAGGGTGATGACACTTTGGTGGGGCTTGGGAGGGCATTATTCTGCCCATCACAGTCCCATCCTTCACACTTCAGGCACCTCCAACTCAAGGCCGTTCTGTGTAACAGATCTTCCATAAGAGTCGAGCGTATCATGGGAATTACAATGCAGAAGAGGAAAAAGTAAAGCTCAGTGTTAAATGGCAGGGGGCCTAAAACTCACCGACCCTTCCCTGTCACCGGGAACCCCTTGACTGCAACCTTGCTCCTCGGTCCTAGCCCCAAGAAGAATCCTGCCAGTAACCCCAAGGGCAGTGTTTCCCACTCGTGAACCGTTCACACTGAGAGTCAGCTAGCTGTCCGTCAAAACCTGGGACACAGCAACCCTGTGCTTCCCAGTCTCCCTTCCAGTCAGCTTTGAACACATGAGTAAGTTTTAGCCAACAGGGGTGGCCCCTCCCGGGCCAGGGACTTCAAGACAGCTGGGAACTTCTTCCCCCATTATGTGCTAGAACCTCAAGGTGGCCACCCACCCTTGCCATGAAGGTAATGGGGAGACTCACAGGGCCGGGAGAGCCTCAAGACGAAAGGACTCTGGGGCTCCCAGACACCACATGGTGCAAAACCACCTGCTAACTGGAAACATCTACCCTGTACTATTTACAACATAGTGCATTTCTTGTCTTGAAGCCATTGAATTTGGGGGTTCTGTTCATTACAGTCACCCCAACCTTCCGCACTGTGGATATATTCAGCAATGTTTTGTTTGTTTGTTGTTTGTTTTATTGAGTGAAAGTTGGGGAGGGGCAGAGGGAGCAGGAGAATTTTTTTTAATGTTTATTTATTTGTTTTGAGACAGAGAGAGAGAGCAGGGGAGGGGCAGAGAGACAGGGAGACAGAGAGAATCTCAAGGAGACTCTGTGCTGTCTCCGCAGAGTCCGAGGCAGGGCTCCACCCCACCGACCGTGAGATCATGACCTGGGCTGACATCAGGAGTCCGACAACTCAATCGATGGAACCACCCAGGCGCCCTGCATCTTTTTTTTTAATGTTTATTGATTTATTTTGAAAGAGCGAGCGAACACGAGAGAGAGGCAGAAAGAGAGGGAGAGAGAATCCCAAGCAAGCTCCATACTGAGAGCAGAGCCCTGCTTGGAACTCCTCCCGCGACCATGAGATCATGACCTGAGTCAAAACACAAGAGTCGCTCACTTAACCGACAGAACCACCCACACTCACTAATGTTTTAATGTTTAAGTACCAACTGTATCATTATCTATAGAACTTTTGCATTTAAAATTTTTTTTTAACATTTATTTATTTTTGAGACAGAGAGAGACAGAGCATGAACGGGGGAGGGTCAGAGAGAGGGAGACACAGAATCTGAAACAGGCTCCAGGCTCCGAGCAGTCAGCACAGAGCCTGACGCGGGGCTCGAACTCACATACCGCGAGATCGTGACCTGAGCGAAGTCGGACGCTTAATGGACTGAGCCACCCAGGCGCCCCTGAACTTTTGCACTTAAACGAACCCACTTCTCTTTTCAATTAGCTACATGTGAGAAAGTAATATCCACAAAATAATAAAGCAAATTTTATCGGGTGCTTGCTGTGGGTCGTGTTTTTAATTTATTTAATGTTTTCCTTATGGGACTGATTAGTGTTTTACATGCATTAACTCAGTTTAGTCCAAACGGGAACCCTATAAGGTGGGTACTGTCATTATCATGCCCATGTAACAAATGAGGACACCGAGGCACAGAGAAATTTACTAATTTGTTCAGTCTCAACAGCGGGTAAGGATAAGAGCCAGGATTTGAACCAAGTAGTCTAACTCGAGAGTTCATGCTTTGAACCGTTACAGGCTGCTGCCTTTTTTCACCTTTGTTTTGTAAGCTGTATATGCTTATAATGCACATTAAGTGATTCCCTTTCTCACAAAATACGCCCATCCATAGGCCACCACCTGGTTCTCAGGTTCCACCAGAGGGATTTGCAAATGACTTTAACAAACCCTGCCCCAGAGCTGACCCTCGCAAATGACTACTTCTTTTTTTCTTTTTTTTTTTTAACGTTTATTTTTGAGAGAGAGAGAGAGAGAGCAAGCAGGGGAGGGGGCAGAGAGAGAGGGAGACAGAGGTTCTGAAGCAGGCTCCTCGATGATAGTGGAAAGCCTGATGCGGGGCTCTGAGCCAAAATCGGATGCTTAACCGACTGTGTACCTTTTATTTTTTTTAAGTTTATTTATTTATTTTGAGAGAGACAGAGACAGCGCGAGCAGGGGAGGGGCAGAGAGAGAGAGAGAGAGGAGACAGAGAATCCCAAGCAGGCTGTGCACTGTCAGTGCAAAGGCAGACACGGGGCTCGAACTCAGGAAACCTCGAGATCATGATCTGACCCAAAATCAAGAATGGGATGCTTCACCGATGGAGCCACCCAGGGTCCCCTAAGAAATCTTTTTTTTTTTAATGTTTATTTATTTTTGAGAGACTGCGAAGAAGGTGCGGAGAGAGAGGAGGACAGAGGATCCAAAGCGGGCTCCGCGCCTACAGCAGAGAGCCGGACGTGGGCCTCGAACTCATGAACCGCGAGATCGTGACCTCGGCCAAAGTCGGACGCCTAACGGACTCAGCCACCCAGGAGCCCCTGCAAGTGACTACTTTTCATCTTCGCTACACCTCCATGCAGGTAGATAGCAAAACCCCACAACTGGAAGGAAGGCAGAGAAGGCAGTGGAGGAATCGGTGCCTCCACTCTCTCCCTACACGGTCAGCCCCAGAGTGCTCTGTTATTAACCTTGTTGGCAGTGCGTTTTCAGAATGTCACTGCAAAGTTTGCAAATGACATCTTTTCTTATTGACCTTTTTGCCTAGGAGGACAAGCAGGTAGAGGTATCCAAAGAGAGAGGGGGAAAAGGCAGAAAGAATAAAAATCAAGAATGATGCAACAGGGGTGCCTGCGGGGGGCTGGGGGGCTAAGTCAGTTAAACAAGCATCTGACTCTTGACTTTGGCTCAGGTCATGACCTCAAGGTTCGTGAGATGGAGCCCCGAGTCAGGCTCTGCCCTGACAGCACGGAGCCTGCTTGGGATTCTTTCCCTTCCCCTCTCTGCCCCTCCCCCACTCACACACTGTCTCAAATAATAAATAAATAAAGTTAAAAAAAAAAAAAAAGAATGATGTAACCAGATCCCAGCACCCTGTGGATTTGGGGGAAATGTATCCGTACAATTGAATAATGGCAATCAATAAGCACGTCCACACACATTAATAAGTAAGGTGAATGAACAAATTATACCAGAGTGCTATTTTCTTCATACCCAGAAGATGGCTTATACCTTAGCTAGGTGAAGGAAATAAGATTGCCGATCCTTTTCAGCCCAGAGCTGGAGATACTCTATAAACAACTTTCCTCATTTTTTTGGTTATTTTCAGCCTTAAATGGATCTAGGAGAAATCCACAGATGAGATCTTCACATGGATTGTTTAAGGGAAGGGATTTCTCACCAAACTGGCCCTCGACACCTCTGTCTATGCCTCAGTGTCTGCATGTGCCCGGGGTGTGTGCAGAATCCTTCCTCGTTCCCTAGATTGTGTGACTTACTCCCTTGTCTGAATTCTCACCGTTCCGCGAACACTCACCTCGATGATCACGTTACATCAGAATTATTTGTTCACATGTCTGTCCCCAAACGGACTGTGAGAGACAATGTCAGAAATATGGTCTCTCGGACACTCTGCACGCAGAAGCTGCAAAATGAATACTGTCTAAGTGAGTGAATTGATGAACTGAAAACATAAGTGAACGGCTGCTGGTCTGAATGGGTCGTGCTGGTGACATACACTGGCCCTTGTTTATGTCCTTCAGCCTGAAATATGCAGAATTCCCCCTGAGATATGATTCTACATCCACCAGAGTTTTATTCCCATGAAAAGGAATAATGGAGATATTTGAATCTGATACGAGGTGAAAGCCTATTTGTGTCCAACACACAGGAGAGTTTCTTTGTGGGTATCCGTAAAACCAACATCAGAACATCTGCCCTGGGCTTTCCAGACCCATAATAGCATCCCTAAGCTTAGAATATTCAAGTCTCCAAGCCTATCAAAGCAGGTTAGCTGACATTCTCTGAGCTCAGAAAACTGACTTCCCATTACCTTCTGCCACTTACAGGTAACCTGGCTTTACGCGGCATGATAGATGCGATTTTATGTAGAGCTACCTGCCCACTGTCTGGTTTTCAATCTTCACCAGCCACACCACTATTTTAGTTGCAGAAACAAAACTGTGTGCACGCTACAATGGCGGGAAAATTCTGCTGGGAAAAAATCCGCCTCAAAGAAACACCAGAAACTTCCTATTTGGCACCACTGATTTGCCTTCCCACTGCGAGTTTTAGCTCTCGCTCCCCCAGGGTAATTCCTCATTTTCACGGAGGTGTAAATGACATACAACAAAAGGTATCAGTTTTACGTGTATATTTCAGTGAGTTGTAACACATCCCTTTCCTCATGTAACAACCATCACTTTCTAGATAGAGAATACTTTCTTTTATTTAGCCAGTTGCCTATTTACTTTGTGTTCTTTGACAAAAATTGTATATATTTAGGCGAACAACATGATTTAATATGCATATACATAGTGAAATAATTACTACAGTCTAGCTAATCAACATATCTGCTCACATAGTTACTTTTTCGTGTGATAAAAGCACCTGAAATCTACTCTTTTTTTGCAAATTTCCAGTATTCAATGCAGTATTATTAACTCCAATCACCATGCTCTACATCTCTAGACATACTCATCCTACATAACTGTAACTTTGTATTCTTGGACCAACATCACCTCCTTTTCCCTACCTCCTGCCCTTATTAACTGCTATTTTTATCTCTCCTTCTACGTATTTCACTTTTTTGGATTGCACATATAAGTGAGATCATGCGGTTATTTATATTTCTGTGTCTGGCTTGTTTCATTTAGCATAATGTTCTCCAGGTTTATCCATGTCGTTGCAAATGTCAGGATCTCCTTCCAAGATAGGGAATATTTTCATCACCCCCAGAAAGTTCCCTCATACCCCTCTGTGGTCAATTTCTTCTAACTCCAGCCCCAGGAAGACATTCATTTGCTTTCTTTATAATAAAGTTATACAATACACAGTCTTTTTTTTTTCTTTTTTGGTCTGGCTCGCTTCTTTCACAGAGAATAATTATATTTAGATTCATTCTTATTGGAGCATGTATCAATAATTCATTCCTTTTTCTTGCTGAGTAATATTCCACTGTACGCAGATACTCCGATTTATGTATCTATTCATCTGTTGCTGGAAATCAGTTGTTTCCAGTTTTTGCTAATATAAAGAAACTGTTATAAACACCCATATATAAGTCTTCGTGTGGACAAATTGTTTATTTCGCTTGGGTAAATACCTAGAAGGAGAATCATTGGCAGATAAGGTAAATGTATGTTTAAATCCATCAGAAACTGCCAAACTGGCTTCGAGAGGGGCTGTACCACTTTACATCCTCATCAGCAACATACAAGAGATTAAGTTCTTCTATATCCTACCAGTGCTTTGGTATGGCAAGCCTTTTTCCTCTTAGCCATTTTAGTGGGTGTGAAATTGTATGTCATTGCAACTTTAATTTGCCACAGGACAAAAGTCAGTAAACATCTTTTATTTATTTATTTTTTTCAACGTTTATTTATTTTTGGGACAGAGAGAGACAGAGCATGAACGGGGGAGGGGCAGAGAGAGAGGGAGACACAGAATCGGAAACAGACTCCAGGCTCTGAGCCATCAGCCCAGAGCCCGACGCGGGGCTCGAACTCACGGACCGCGAGATCGTGACCTGGCTGAAGTCGGACGCTTAACCGACTGCGCCACCCAGGCGCCCCAGTAAACATCTTTTAATATGCTCGTAAGTCATTCGTAAATCTTCTTTCATGAAATATTTGTTCAAATCTTTTTCCTATTTTTTTTTATTTTATTTTTTTTTTTAAATTTTTTTTTTCAACGTTTATTTATTTTTGGGACAGAGAGAGACAGAGCATGAACGGGGGAGGGGCAGAGAGAGAGGGAGACACAGAATCGGAAGCAGGCTCCAGGCTCCGAGCCATCAGCCCAGAGCCTGACGCGGGGCTCGAACTCACGGACCGCGAGATCGTGACCTGGCTGAAGTCGGACGCTTAACCGACTGCGCCACCCAGGCGCCCCCCTTTTTCCTATTTTTAAGTGTATTTACTTTGAAAAAGAGAGAGACAGTGAGCTGGGGAGGGACAAAGAAAGGGAGAAAGAGAGAGTCCCAAGCAGGCTCCGCACGGCCGGCGCGGAGCCCAATGCAGGGCTTGAACTCACGAACCGTGAGATCGTGACCTGAGCTGAAATCTAGAGTCAGTCACTTAAGCGACTGAGCCACCCAGAGGCCCTTCTTCTTCCTATTTTAAATGGGTTGTTTATGATACCATCGAGTTGTAAGAGTTCTTTATATGTTCTAGACACAAATCCCATTCTTCTATGTACTTGGCTGTAGGGAGTCACTTGCCCTACCCCAGTTGCCTTCCTAATTTTCTGGAAGCTTCTTGTCCATGATAGTTATGTAAACTATACTGGGCTTCTGGATACAGTGGACACATGCTGCATTAGTCTGTGCTTTGTTTCTGGAGAAAAAGAGGTATGGTCTAGAACCTTCTCATTCTATGAAATCGGACTTCTGAACATAGCAGGCAGGAAGGAGAAAAGGGAAGGTAGGAAGAGTAAAGAAAAGGACATTCTAGGGAGTTATTAGCTACCTATAACCCACCAGTTTCTGGAAAGGCTATTAGTGTCACTCAAGTTAACAAAATGTTTTTTTAAGTTTATTTATTTTGAGAGAGAGAAAGAGAGAGGGAGGGAGGGACAGAGAGAGAGAGGGAGACAGAGAATCCAAAGCAGGCTCCATGCTGTCAGCACAGAGCCTGATGCGGGGCTCACTTTCACAAACCATGAGATCATGACCTGTGTGGAAATCATGTGTCGAACGCTTAACTGGCGGAGCCACCCAGGCGTCCCTCAAGTTAACAAATTAAACATTCTTTGACCTGGGCCAGCTTTCTGCCTTAGGGGTTCTACCAAGTCCAGAAAACGGAATGTCCGTCCTCGTACCTACTGGTATTCATGGGAGGGGAGACCGTGCCTCATTCTTTTACAATGATCCCTCCAGGTCTCACCTACCTCCTTTTAACCAAACTGTGACCACCAATCAAAGGTAGAAAACAGAAATAGAAAGACTCCACAAGTTGTGGGTCTTTTGTCAGGCTGCCTTAGTCTTATCAAGGGGAGCCGCCATGGCACCCAATACATCTGGGTGTCCAACCCGGGGCAGCAGGAAGAGGGATGTTTTTCTTTTCTCGTAGCATCTGGCCGAGACTCACTGCACTCAACAGAGCTATAAAGAAGACGGGATGTAGTAACTTCACCCTCCAAGAAAGGGATTAACCCATTTGGAGACCTCAGATTTATTCTAATCCAACTAATCCCCTGGATCAAATGGGAAAGGAGAAGGGGTGGTAATATGGGGAGAGAATGGGGGCCACAAAGAGGAAGAATATGGATGAGACAGGTTTTAAGTTGAGGTTTGCTGGCCATTTTCAGCTTAAAAAAAAAAATCTAATGTTGACTTATTTATTTATTTATTTATTTTATTATTATTTTTTTTTAGAGCGAGAGAGACAGGGCATGAGCCGAGGGAGGGGCAGAGAGAGAGGGAGACACAGAATCCAAAGCGGGCTCCAGGCTCCGAGCTGTCTGCTCAGAGCCAGCCGCAGGGCTTGAACTCACCGACCGTGAGATCATGACCTGAGCTGAAATCGGAAGCTTAACCAACTGAGTCACCGAGGCTCCCATTTGCAGCTTTTTGTTTCAGCACCAGCCCCAAGGTATCACACGGAGAATTTGGGGGTAGGTGGATCAGAAGGTCCTGAAGCAAGGAGGTGCAGGGGCATCGTGGAGAGACGGTGTCTATTCACTGTCAGCGTGTCACACGTCAGTAGCCACCTGGTTCCAAATCATTAAGTCCAAAGAGCTCAGTTGCCCTGCAGCAGGACTCTCTATCCCATCCCTGCTACAAACCCCTCTGTTCCTCTTGCAAAATGTCCCTGTGTTGCCGAGCTCAGGAGCCAGGGAGGGGAAGTCGCAGAGACTACAGCACGTTGTCGAGTATCTCGCGGTACAATTCCTGCCGGGCCCAGGTCTTCCAGAGTCTTTGGCCTCCTCTGTGAATGAGCGCACGTTCTAAGACTCTGCAGGTAAACAATAGCTGACTTTCGTTGTCTCACGGTACCCTCCAGAAACCCTCAGGAGAGGACTTACCATCTTACACACCAGAAAGCCGAGGCTCACAGAGCTTATGTGCTTTGCCCAAGGTCACCCAGTAAGTGGAAGAATCTGAATCTGAATCTCGGTCTCGAGTTCAGAGACCCAGAAATTCATCACTTGGTTACGAACTTGATGGGTTGGTTGCTCGCTTGCTTCGTTGAAGAGAATCTGCCTTATTCCAGAAACACACTAACAAAGAAGCAAAACGACTTGAACCTTCCACCAGTTTGTGCCATAAAACAAAACGCAAGGAACAACATGGAAATCGAGGCCTCTAGGAACAAACAGTTAACCTAATTCTGGTTCCCCAATTTGAGAAATTCCTCAAGTGTCTCTGCTTCAAATTGAATAATTTTCCAATTTCTTTCTTAAGGTAATTTTTTAAACTACTGATTTTTATGGGCTTGAGCATGTGAAAAGCCGACTACTGTATGTCTTTTTAATTAGATCCTTTACATGATAATTAAAATCTCTCTTTGCATCATAGCTATTCTTAAACTCCGCAGTAATGTTCCTCTGGCTGGAAGTTAGCTGACCATCTGGAAGCAATAAAATATCTTAACCTTAAAATGCAAACTATCAGTTAGAGATACCACAAATTAGACCTACTCGTCATTGCTTTAATGGGTAAATGCCAGGCTTCATCCTTCATTCTGTCTAATCAGAAAACTGCAGGATCTCGCAGTTGGAACAGGGATTTTGAAAGTCAAATAGTCCCTTTTCCTTTGTCTTTTTGGAACCAGTCCTGACCGGGCCTCCCATCGAATGGCCCCCGGGGTACACAGGCATGTGGTCCGCCCTAAAGAAATTCTGAGGCCCTTTTTAGAAACCTCTTCCAAAGTTCATTCATTGTTTGGGACTGGAGACCAAGTCCTGCCTTGGCGGTCTAAAGAGGGAATGAATTCTGGCTAGAAGCTTGGGAAGGGTTGGTATGCAGAGGGAATGTAAGCAGGAACCGGGGGCACCCGGGTGGGTGCGGCCGGTTACGCGCTTCGGTCAGGTCATGATCTTGCAGTCCGTGGGTTCGAGCCCCGCGGCGGGCTCCGTGCTGGCAGCCCGGAGCCTGCTTCAGGTTCTGTGTCTCCCTCTCTCTGCCCCTCACCCGCTCAAGCTCTGTCTCTCTCTCTCAAAAGACAAATAAATACTTAAAAAAAAGTTTTTTAGCAATTAAAAAAAATTTTTTTAATTGTTGTCTCTTGTGGAAATAAACAAAGACCAAATGGGAAAAAGCAAAGGCCCTGCGTTCAGAACTTGCGATTGCCCCGGGAGTCAGCCACCATCACGTGGACTTGGCCGAGACTCAAAGGCAGGCAGGGGGCGGGAGAGCTTTGTGGGGGTGGGTGGAGGCCTTCAGGGCCCTGAGGGGAGGCTGTCGGCCTGGGGAAGCTGTAGTGGGATCCTCGGCAGGAGGCATGCCACACCATTCAGTGGCTTGGAGAGTGTATTTCACTTTGTCTGATTGATCCTGAGCCCAAGTGGGGACAAAAATTAGGGAAGCTGTTGGTGTTTGCATCGGATCCTGGTCATTTGGGGCCAACTTGTATTGTTGGTTATTGTTTAGCGTCCTGGGCCAGTTGCTGGAAGCGAGCTGACTTCCTGCAAGAGATACAAGCTTGATTCTTGGCCGGCTACTCTGCTGATAGGTTGGTTTCCTCGGCTGGTTGCTGCAGACTGTGGGTCTTAGCTCTGTTTTTATATATGGTCTGGCCATTGTCTGTCGTATACTCAGGCACTCACACTTAGTTTAATCCTATATATGTTTTTTTTTAATTTTTTTTAGCGTTTTTTATTTATTTTTGAGACAGAGAGAGACAGAGCATGAACGGGGGAGGGGCAGAGAGAGAGGGAGACACAGAATCGGAAACAGGCTCCAGGCTCTGAGCTGTCAGCACAGAGCCCGACGTGGGGCTCGAACTCACGGACCGCGAGATCGTGACCTGAGCTGAAGTCGGCCGCGTGACCTGAGCTGAAGTCGGCCGCGTAACCGACTGAGCCACCCAGGCGCCCCCTATATATGTTTTAAACTGCGTAATACGTTGTTGTTTTGCCGTATCCAATACCATTATTCATCTCTAAATCTCCATTTAGAAGACAACATAGCCTGTTGGTTAAGAACATTTGGGGGTCTGGCCACATGGTTCAAAGTCCAGCTCTACCACTATTGGCTGTGTGATCTTGAGCTAACCGCCTAACTTCTCTGGTCCTCAGTGTCATTGTCTATAGAGATAGAAATAGTACCTACCTTAGAGACTTATTTTGAGGATTGAATGGGTTAATAATATCCATGTAATACACTTAGGCCTCGTCACATAGTAAGCGCTACGTAGGTGTTTGCTGTTCTTAAAAATTAAATAAAGAAAGACACAAAAAATTACAGTAATATGCAACATCCTTCAAAGTCCAAGATTTACCAGGATGAGTAACTCCCGATGAGTTTCCCGTGCTATCATATACACACTTCAAGAAATGTAAAAAAACCATTTGTCCATGGAAAGATTCTGCATCAAAAGTTTTAAAATCTAATACAAGTGGCTTCTCAGAAAGCCATGAATACATAAAAATCTATATTCTTCCTACAATGAATCATATCAGCAATACCTAAATCTGTGCAGGTTTTCTCCTGAAGCCGATAACGAACGGCATTTATGTTCACATTCTTAGGAAACAACTCGTGCAGCGCGAGCCTCTGGGGAGCAGCAGAGCCAATTATTCTTTGTTTAACCCTTTTAAAAGCTCATGAACGGCAACACATCTACAGAAATGTTTACAAATCAAAAACGGGCAGCTCAACACAGAGCAGCTGCTTGCATAACCACCGCCCTAGTGAGGAAAGAGGACTTCAGCATCCAGGAGCCCCTCCCCTCCAGCACTCTTGCCCATCACTATCCTCCTGTCCCCCACTTTTGTGGTGTCAGAGATAAGCAAAGCCAGATACTAACTGAAGACTGAAAAGGACAGATTTTGAACAGTAATATACTACTGCAGTAGGGAAGCGGTCCACGCTGAACTGAACCGAACTGAAATGAACTCTCATTTGTGCAGAGGTGACTGGGTATTTTAACAGGAGAACAAGGAATTGGGGAGGGGGGTGAGTAAGGGTCAGTAGAGTCAGGGAAGTGAGAAATTACCAAGGGTTGCTTCGTGTAAATGTTGATTACATCAGCTCTGTCTGTTGCTGGCAACTCTCAGAGTTAGGGTGCTTTCCTCCTACGGAGATTGGGAGACAGAGACCCTACTTTTCCAAGGATTATATTTTAAAGGAATGGCTTTCGGGTCCTTGACAAAGACACGCTGGAGTTGTAGGCTGTTGTATGTATACATCTCAAAGGGACAGAGGGAAGTTTCAGAATTGTAAGACCTTTTTAGTGAATGTTCTAAGAAAGGTGGTTAGGGATGTATGTTCAGGTATTGCCTGTAACAGTCCATGCTAAGCTCTTCCTTGTTTTGTCTTAGTTTTACTACCTACCCACACATCCCTACTCGTGTTTTTTTTTTTTTTAAATTTTTTTTTTCAATGTTTATTTATTTTTGGGACAGAGAGAGACAGAGCATGAACGGGGGAGGGGCAGAGAGAGAGGGAGACACAGAATCGGAAACAGGCTCCAGGCTCTGAGCCATCAGCCCAGAGCCCGACGCGGGACTCGAACTCACGGACCACGAGATCGTGACCTGGCTGAAGTTGGACGCCCAACCAACTGCGCCACCCAGGCGCCCCACTCGTGTTTTTTTTTAAAAAAAAAAAAAATTTTTTTTTTCAACATTTATTTTTGGGACAGAGAGAGACAGAGCATGAACAGGGGAGGGGCAGAGAGAGAGGGAGACACAGAATCGAAAACAGACTCCAGGCTCCGAGCCATCAGCCCAGAGCCTGACGCGGGGCTCGAACTCACGGACCGCGAGATCGTGACCTGGCTGAAGTCGGACGCTTAACCGACTGCGCCACCCAGGCACCCCTGTACTCGTGTTTTATCCCACAAGCTAATAGATTACTCCTTGTGTATGCTTAACATAACTTAGCAGTTTCACCCAAGCCTCTTACTTTCTTGCTTCTGTAGGAGTGTTAAATATTCTCCGATAACACACAAAAAGGGGCCACGCTGAGGATTTCCTCCACACACGTGTCTTCTTTACACACTCCCTATGAATTCCTATGGATTTTTAGTGCTTCTGTAGTATGGGTTCCTTCCTAGGCTCCCTGCCGTCTTATGAACAACTCCATTACCAGCACCAGCCCAACTACAGTAATGGCCAGTAAGCACAAGGACTGGAAGGTCATCGCCTGCTTTTCCGGAAAGAGTAACTGTGGGGAATCCCATCTGCTTACAGCCAAAGCCAAAGTTCCATTCTATCTGACTGAGGCAGAAGTAAGCATGTGCCTCATGGTCTAGGCACAGACAAAACCCGACCATGCTTCCAATGAAGATCCCCTGGAACCAAGGGTCGGAGCTCCCCCAAACTACCTGGCAAAACAAGCAACTAGTAAGGAGCACACACTGAGTCAGGCGGCAGAGCCCTCACCATTGACCCGACAGAAGCTGATGGGACAACTGCATTGGCCAATTTTGAATGTTCAACCAACCCTGCATTCCTGGAATAACACAATCTAATGGCGATATAGTATCCTTTTTTATATATTCATGGGTTTGGTTTGTTAATGTTCTGGGTAGGATTTTTGCATGGTGGTCATGAGTAAGATGGGCCTGTAATTTTTCCTTACTGCAATGCCTGGTCAGATTTTATAACAGTTTAATCGATATATAATTTATACACTGTAAAGTTTACCCGTTATAAGCATATGGTACAATGGCTGTTAGTAAGTTTATTCAGTTGTGCAATCATCACCACAATGTAGTGTCAGGACATTTTCATTACCCTTAAAAGCTCCTTTATGCCCATTTATAGTAAAATATTACCCCTCTTCCTAGCCCCAGATAATCAATGGGATGATCTGCTTTCTGTGTCTAGAGATTTCTTTTCTAGAATTTTTCTATAAATATAGTTTTAAAATATGTGTAGTTTTTGTGTCTGGCTTCTTTTCTTAGCATACCTTTTCTGAGGTTCAATCAAGTTGTAACATGTATAAATAGTGTGTTCCTTTTTATTGCTGAGGAACATTCTATTGCATGCAAACATCACATGTTGTTTATTTGTTCACCAGTTGATGGATAATTTGGTTGTTTCCAGTTTCTGGTTATTATGCATAATGCTACCATGAACATTCACGTATACGTCTTTTTGTGGGAACAGATTTTCATTTCTCTTCATACATCCCTAAGAGTGAGATTATTGGGTAATATCATTAAGTGTTGGTTTAACTATTTAAGAAACTGCCAAATTGTTTTTCCAAAGTGGTTGTGCCTTCTTTACATTCCCTCTACCATAAGGTTTCCAGTTTCTCTACGTGCTCACTGAACTTACTAATGTCAATCTTTTTTATTAGAGTCCTTCTAGTGGGTGAGAAGGTGTGATGTGGTATTTATTATATTGTGGTTTTCATTTGCATTTATATATAAATTAAAAGATATAAATGACTAATAAGAAAAAGAAAACTGGAATTGAAGAGCACTGAAATGAAAAATTCATCAAAGGGGCTCAAAAGCAGATCAGATGTGAGCTGGCAGAAGGAAGAATCCATGAACTTGAAAGCAGACCCACAGAAATTATCTAATTGGAAGAACAGGAAGAAAAAAGGAAGAAAAGGTCCTCAGAGACCTGTAGGAAACCAGATCAGATAAGAAAGGGAAAGGGGCAGAAAAAATACTCAAAGAAATAATGGATGAAACCTTCTCAAATTTCATGAAAAATAGTCTACACATACATCCAAGAAGTTCAGTAAACTCTAACTACTGTAAATTTAGAGAGATCTACACATACGTATATCGTAGTGAGAGAAATTCAGTAAAGATACATCCCATGTTCATATGTTGTTAAGATAGCAGTTCTCCCAAGTTGAGCAATACATTCAACGCAATTCTCATCGAAATCCATAACTGAAATGATTTTGAACAAGAACAAATTTTCAGAACTCCCAATAGCAGATTTCAAAGAATAGGTACATATATTCATTAAACAGAATAGAACGTCCAGAAATAAACCTTTTCATTTATGAGGGATTAATTTTGACAAAGCCTTCAAGGCAAGTCAGTAGGGTAAAAGAGGGTCTCTTCAACAAATAATGCTGGAAAACTGGATATCCATATTTAAAATAAGGAACTCAGAACTTCTTTTCAAACCATGTACAAAAATTAACTGAAAATGGATCATAGACTTAAATTAAGAGAAAATTATAAAACTTCTTGATGAAAACAAACCTAGGAGAAATGTTTCTAACCTTGAGTTAAGTAAAAATTTTTTAGAATAATCCTAAAAATGTTATTTTTAAGAAAAGAATGAATAAACTGAACTTCTTTAAAATTAAAAAGTTTGCCCTTCTTTCTTTTCACTCCACCATTTTGGAAGCTCCTGTCCTCCCCACTCCTTCCTTTCTTCCCTTCAAATATTATATTTTTAAGTTCCAGGATGGTATTTCATTGATAAAGATTCTATTTATTTCTTGAAATTTTATCTTTTCATCCATTTTTGTCTAGATTTTATTTTTTTAAAACATATCTATAACAATTATTAATGTTTTTAATGTTTTTATTTGTTTTTGAGAGAGAGAGAGAAACAGTACAAGTGGGGGAGGGGCAGAGAGAGAGGGAGACGCAGAATCCCAAGAAGGCTCCAGTCTCCGAGCTGTCAGCACAGAGCCCGACACAGGGCTCGAAATGATGAACTGCGAGATCATGACCTGAGCTGAAGCCGGATGCTTAACCGACTGAGCCACCCAGGTGCCCCTGTACAATTATTTTTAAGTCCTCTGCTAATTTTAAAGCTTGAGTTGTCTGTAAGTCTGTTTCAATAGAATGTTATTTCTCTGGAATCATGTTATTTCTCACTTTTAATAATATGATCCAGAAATTTGAATGGCAAGACTTTCTTCCCATAAGTAGGAAAAATGCCACACACACATATATACATATATATGATACTCATACACATATATGTAACATTTATGCTCAAATATAAATGCGCAAAGTAGCAGGAGTCATAGTCTCCTGAAAAGCTCTTCATTCTTTATTTCGTGGCAGATAATGTGCATTAAAAAAGCCAGAGGCTGAGGCTAATGCTATTTTCCCCAGATGAAACACGCTTTTTTTCTCTGTCAGTGAATTGAGCTGCATTGGGACTGGGTTTCAGTTTCAGTTACTTTTAGTTCCCCTTTGTTTTCAAGCATATTGAAGGTGAGATTTTTCGTGTCTATGTCAGGGCTTCCCCCAGGGGTTATCCTTTTCAAGAACCAGATTACAGGGACTCTACCTCTGCCTTTTTAGCCAAGTTCTACTCTTTTTTTTTTTTTAATTAATGTTTATTTATTTTTGAGAGAGAGAGAGAGAACGAGGGAGCACAAGTTAGGGAGGGGCAGAGAAAGAGGGAGACACAGAATCCAAAGCAGGCTCCAGGCTCTGAGCCATCAGCAGAACCCAACGTGGGGTTCGAACCCACGAACCGCAAGATCATGACCTGAGCCGAAGTCGGAGGCTTAACTGACCAAGCCAGCCGGGTGCCCCCCAAGCTCTATTTTTAATCACAGCCACAGCACTCATTAACAGTTATGTGATCAGGGGCCCCTGGGTGGCTTAGTCGGCTAAGCATCCAACTTCGGTCCAGGTCATGATCTCACAGTTCGTGAGTTCAAGCCTCACATCGGGGTTTGAGCTGACACCCTGGAGCCTGTTTCAGATTCTGTGTCCCCCTCTCTCTCTCTGCCCCTCCCCTACATGTGCATTCTCCCTCTCTCTCTCTCTTTTCCTCTTTCTGTCTCATAAATAAACATTTTTTTTGTAAAAAGTTGTGTGATCAGAAACTGACAGGTAGGAAAAACCATCTTCCATTTCTTCATGCCAGTCCACAAGGTCACTAAAAAATCACAATGGCGTCTCTTTCCCTCATGGAGTTCTCTGCCAACGTAAGCCTGAATTTCTGCTTGTGCCCAAATTTGGCAAATGCCCCTAGGAAGGAAGCTGGCTGATCTCTAGGTGAGATCTCTGCCTCCCCTAGAGAGGACTCTCTCCTCTCTGGAATTTATTCCCTTAAACTTATTTGCACAGCTCTTTGGTATATTTAAAAAGACATGAAATTTGGGGGCACCTGGGCGGCTCAGGCAGTTGAGCATCCGACTCGATTTCAGCTCAGGTCTTGGTCTCAGAGTCATGAGTGTAAGGAGCACATTGGGCTCCGGATGGGGCACGAAGTCTACTTTTAAAAAAATAATAAATAAAGTAAATAAAGAAAAATATGTGAAATTTCATTTATCCAGCTATCTTTGAGTCATTAACACAAGAGTAATCATCGGCCATGACATGCTATATCCTAACGATAGAGGAACTCAGTGTCATCAATTTAAAAGTACTGTTGGGGCACCTGGGTGCCTCAGTTGGGCGTCTGACTTCCGCTCAGGTCGTGATCTCATCGTTCGTGAGTTCGAGCCCCGCGTCGGGCTCTGTGCTGACAGCTCGGAGCCTGGAGCCTGTTTCGGATTCTGTGTCTCCTTCTCTCTCTGCCCTTCTCCCACTTGTGCTCTGACTCTCTCTGTCTCTCAAAAATAAATAAATGTAAAAAAAAAAAAAGTACTGTTGTTTTTTGCTGTATTTTGTTTAAATTTAATATTAATATTTATTTTGATTGTGTAGCTTAGGAGCTATAAAAACCTAAGGAATTTATGCCTTGTTTAATGTTTGAATATGTTTTAGTAACAAATAAAAATGACTTGAGTCAACGCTCGAGGTATGGGAAGAGGATTTTTTTCCTCCTTTTAAAAGCGATTCTTTACTTAAAATTGAAAAATGCTTTGCTACACTAAGCTGTCTCTCTATTTACTACTCAAACCTGTCACAGAAATTATTTCAGCGCAGTTTTATAATGACACTGATGCTGGCATAATGGCAGGTTACGACATCTGGCCAAGTGCAGAATTCAGATAGCCAAAAAAATAAAACCTCCAAACCCAAACAAAGACATTTCG
Organism: Lynx rufus; assembly: GCF_022079265.1. Taxonomy (NCBI): domain Eukaryota; kingdom Metazoa; phylum Chordata; class Mammalia; order Carnivora; family Felidae; genus Lynx; species Lynx rufus. Next base: position 13,906,068 of record NW_025814842.1, on the reverse strand, counting down.
GTCTATCTCTCAAAGAAAATTCCTGATGAATTTCAGAAACGTGTAGCTCAGAGGTGTTTGTAGCAGTTGATGGCAAGAAAAACATTCTAGGGAGTTGGCCGTTTCCCATGAGAGGCTACGGGGGCCTTTAGGTAGAGCCATATTTTAGTTGTAAGAAATTAGAGTCATTACCAAGGCACCCTCTTTATTTTCTTAATGTTTATTTATTCATTTTGACAGAGAGAGAGAGCATGTGTGAGCTGGGGAGGGGCAGAGAGAGGGGATGAGAAAGAATCCCAAGCAGGCCCTGAGCTATCAGCATGGAGCCCAGCACGGGGCTTGAGCTCATGAACCATGAGATCACGACCAGAGCTGAAACCTAGAGTCAGAAGTTTAACCGATTGAGCAGCCACCTGCATCAGGTACCCTATTTTAGAAACTTCCCAGCCTCTCCCACCAGAGGGTACATGATGTGAGTGAAAGAGAGGCTGTAACTTGATGGCACGAAAACATGCTAATTCTTGTACGTGTACATTAATCTACAAGCCCGCACTCCTGCAAAGCCTCGTCCTTTACATCCTCAAGCCATTGTCTTTTTTACTTAAAGTTTCTTTCTGACGTTGACTTTAACAATTTTAACTTGATGTGTTTCATTTTAGGCAGATGTTGAGGAAAGCACACAGAAGGCTTTTGCCTACCTAAGGTAAGCCCTCTCAAGATGGCCTTGGATCCCACACACGCGAGCAAGTAGGTCACAGAGTTACATCCTCTCGCCCTCCCTCCCTCCAGATCTTTTCAGTTTTTACCCCATTTTCTCATCCGAGCCACTGCCTTTGCCTAGATTCAGAGGCATAGGGTTGCCTTCCAAGCTTTGGCACTTTTAGCCAAGGCTACAATTTGGTAGTAAACGAAGGTGCCGGGGTGGCTCAGTCAGTTAAGCCGCCGACTCTTGATTTCAGCTCAGGTCGTGGTCTCACGGTTCGCGAGTCTGAGCCCCAAGTCGGGCTCTGTGCTGACATTGTGGATCCTGCTTTGGATTCTCTCTCTCTCCCTCTCTCTTCCCCCCTCCCAGTTTGTGCTTCTCTCTCTCTCTCTCTCTCTCTCAAAATAAATAAGTAAACAAAAAAACCCCCAAAAAACAATAACCTCTGACTCTGTTGGTAGTGCTGGTCTTGCAAGAAGAGAGTTCTATGCTGTTCCAGGGACTGGCTCAGATTCAAATGTGAAAAGCCATTTTTATGAGGGATAGGTTTATGACAGTTGACTTACGAGTTAACGGGTTTTCCCTCAAGCTTTTAATAATACGATCCAGAAATTTGGGTAGCAAGACTTTCTTTCTATAACATTTTTTTCTACTTATGTATAGACAGAAAGTCTTGCTACCCATACCTATGAATGTATATGTGTGCATATGTAATGTAAATATGGAATACGCACATACATATGTATAAGATTTGTGTCGAGCCATAAATGTACAAAGCGGCATATCTAGGGGAGCACAACTTAACAGGATCGAGTTATTGTTCCGCACAGACTCCAGACCTGTGCAAGGACACCCCCAGGGAGGGGTGGTATTATACAGTCCTACTTGCCTGCGGAGAAAGGTAGACGAATAAAAACAGCATCAACTTGGGGCCCTGCTCGTCTCAGAAGCCGGCACAGACGCTTGACTGGTTGTGGGGCTCTGGGTGAATTATTCAACCCATCTGAAATCGCGTTTCTGCCTGTCTAAACTGGCGATGCTCATACCTTCTTCACCAAGTGTGTATTGGGATTAGGATGGTGCCCGGATGGTATTTCAGTACCTGGCCCAGCGACCTCTTGTGATCCAAGATACCCGTCTGCAACCCGCCCGTTCCTCCGTTACAAAAGAAAGACAAGGGTTGTGGCCGGGAAGGACGGAGGGTCTCTGCCGTAGTTCTTGTGGGTGCGCCTCTTCGGGGCACTGGGAGGCCAGATCCAGCTTCCCCGGGGCTTGTGCCAGTGCCAGGCCACTTACCAATGCCAGTGTCGCCCTGCAGTGCTGCTTGCCGGGGACACGTCCCAGAGCGGGGACCATGCCAGGCTGCCACTCTCAGGGGGTTCTTTCGCCAAAACAGGCCCACGCAAAGAATGCCCAAGGAAGGGCAAGGTGCGGGTCCCTTGCCCTGGGTTTTTGCCAGGCCTTCCCAGCCCTCCCTGTCTCTGTTCGCTCTAGATTGGGGCATCACCGTTTGCCTGTTGCTGCTCGAAGGGCCCCCTCAGCTCCCAGCAACGCCATTCTTCCTTCCTCAAAGGCCTGACCGCTCACTCACTCACTCTCATTCATTCAAAAATATGGGGCGCCTGGGTGGCGCAGTCGGTTCAGCGTCTGACTTCAGCCAGGTCACGATCTCGCGGTCCGTGAGTTCGAGCCCCACATTGGGCTCTGGGCTGATGGCTCGGAGCCTGGAGCCTGTTTCCGATTCTGTGTCTCCCTCTCTCTCTGCCCCTCCCCCGTTCATGCTCTGTCTCTCTCTGTCCCAAAAATAAATAAACGTTGAAAAAAAAATTCTTTTTTAAAAATTTTTTTAATGTTTATTTATTTTTGAGACAGAGAGAGAGAGAGCATGAAAAGGGGAGGGTCAGAGAGAGAGGGAGACACAGAATCCGAAACAGGCTCCAGGCTCTGAGCTGTCAGCACAGAGCCCGACGCGGGGCTCGAACTCATGGACCGCAAGATCGTGACCTGAGCCGAAGTTGGACGCTTAACCGACTGAGCCACCCAGGCACCCCTCTCTCTGACTTTTTAAATTGTGCTTGTGTGTGTGTGGGGGGGGGGGGGGGTATGTTGCTGGAGTTTTTAAACCATGGTTTGAATTCAGATTTGGCGAATGGATGGGTGGATGGGGATCCTTAATTTATTTCTAGGTCTTCAAAAGTCAGTCGGTATTTTCCACTCTCTGCAGATCTCAACATAATACACAGCTTAAAAAGCAGATTCACATACTCAAGTCATCCCAAACATACTTTTAAAATTCCCAATAACTGAAGAGCGCACTCGTGCAAACACTTAAAAATGAATTCATGAAAACTAAGTAAACGTGAACATTCACTTCTCCAGTCACGCTGGCCGCGTTCCAAGGGCTCCCATGCAGCAGGGGGCCGCCATATTGGATTGCAGCTGTGGCGTTAGCCTTGAGCTGAAAGAAAACACAGAAGGTACAGTCAACTGACACCGTGAGGAAAAAATCAGGCAGATTCAGGGTACACTGCATGGACCCTGTGGGCCCTTTGAAGAACTCAGGCTTTACAAAAGTTAACCTCATGAAAAATTAAAGGACAAGGTAAGAGACTAAAGAGACATAATAATCAAACGCAGTGCTTCACCCTAGACTGGATCTTGAATGAAGAAAAAAAACCCATACAGCTGACATAAAAGGCATCTCAAGGAGAGTTGGAGGGATTTGGATTTTATATTGGATGACAATATGGAATTAGTCATTTTCTTAATTATGATATTGATACTATGTAGCAAAACGTCATTATTCTTAGAAAGTGCATGAGGAAGGCTTGAGGAGTCAACTGCCATGATGTCTGAAACTTATTCCAAATGGTTAAGGGAAAATGCGTGCATGTGCGTATGAGCGTGAAGAAAGAGAGAAAGATAATGTACCATGTTAACATTCAACGAAACCATGTAAAGCGTATGTACTAGTCCTTCAGCTTTTCCGGAGACTTGACATTTTTCAAACTACAATGTAACTATTCTTTTTTAACGTCTACTTATTTTGAGAGAGAGAACAGGAGTTAGGAGGGGCAGAGAGAGAGGGAGAGAGAGAATCCCGGGCAGGCACTGCTCTGTCAGCACAGAGCCTGACATGGGGCTCGAACTCATGAACCGTGAGATCTTGACCGGAGCTGAAATCAAGAGTCAGACGTTTAACCGACTGAGCCATCCAGGCACCGCCAACTTAACTGTTCTCATGAAGATTATGTTTTCAAGAAAGGCAGAAAGTTAACCATCGAGCAAATGCAGGAACAAAATAATTTTAGACTAGTACTTATTACTAGTGCTCAGACGTGGGCAAAAGACGTCGTTGACATCGGGAATGATGCTTGGGTAGGGGTGGGGGATGCTTTATGTTAACTGGTCGAAGTTGGCCCCTCAAAGAAGTGACAGTTGCTTCAATCCCTGAATGACAAGAAGGTAATAACCATGGGGAGATTTGGGCAAAGAAACTTCTGCGCAGAGGCTCCCTGTTTCAGACACTGAATGAGGCCACTGTGGCCAGAACCCAGGACAGAGGAGCGGAGAGAATGAGGGACAGGGCTGGAGCTCAGAGCCTGGCCAGCTCCTGTAGAATCCAGTAGGGAACGCTAAGGAAGTTGAACCTTATTTTTTGCGTGATGGGGAACCACTGGAAGGCATTAGACAGAGGAGGATCAGGTCATTGCGCAGTAAAACCTTGGATTGCAAATAACTTGCTCTGCGAGTGTTGCGCAAGACCAGCAAACTCTTCTAACAAATTTTAACTTGATAAACAGGCAATGTCTTGTAATATGAGTGGGATGTGACACTGAACGTCCCATGATCACAGCTGAGCCAATGGTTCTTCTCTCTCTCTCTCTCTTTCGCTGCGGGATTGTTGGTGATTGTCTCCCGTACTTCGATGCTCCGTCTGAGGCAGTGTTTAGCCGGAATCAGTGACGTTTCAGAACGTTGGAAGGTGCCCTCAACTGGCACTCGTGTATTTTTTGTCCCTTCCACGCACCTGTGGACAGTCCTCTGCTTTTCCAGACAAGAGGAAGCTTAGGAAGGCTTTGCTTCATTCTAGGTCAGGCTGCCCGCAGATAGAGACCCTTTCCTCTGCTGCCAGTTACATTAAACACAGTATATGACAAGAGTTTGTTAATACTGTCCTCTAGTCAACATCCACGTGAACGTACGCAATGGTCCCCAGGCAGAAAAAGATTCCACTGAGCCAACAGATAGCTGTGATTCCGTTAGTGGTAGTGAAAGTCGTCCTACACAACAACCCTCCTCTCTCTTGTCTCCCTCACACCGGCCACGAAGGTTTTCAAAGGTAAGTGCAGGTTCATTTGTTTATTTGTCTTTATACTTTTTATTCTCTTTAGTATTTTGTATGGTATTACAGTATTATGATCATTTTTAGATGAATCTTTTCGGGTTGTGGGATGAATCATCCGGGTTTCTGTTATTTCTTTATCTCAAAAACATCTTTTTAAATGTTTACTTATTTTCGAGAGAGAGAGAGAGACAGAGCGTGAGTGGGTCAGGGGCAGAGAGAGGGAAACACAGGATCCGAAGTGGGCTGCTGGCTCTGAGCTCTGAACACAGAGCCTGATGCGGGCACTAATCCACAAACGTGGAATCGTGACCTGAGCCGAAGTCGGACGCTTAACCAACTGAGCCACCCAGGCGCCTCTAATTATTTCTTACGGGGAAACGCACTTTGAATATACAAGCGCTTCGGATTACAAGCGTGTTTCTGGGATGAATTACGCTCGCAAACCAAGGTTTTATGGTATTCTTTTAACATCATTCAGACTGCAGCATGGAGAGTGGTGAGAGCATACAGAGGAAACAGGGATCGGTGAGGAGCCTTGCTCAGTGGTCCAGGAGAGGTGGCGGTGGCTTGCGTCCCGGGGAGCAATGTTTTGGAGGGAGAGAGCAAAGGCACTTGTTACTGGAGCAAGTCTGGAAGACAAGGAAATGAAATTGTCTGGGTGGCTCAGTCGGTTGAGCATCCGACTTCGGCTCAGGTCATGATCTCACGGTTCGTGAGTTCGAACCCCGCGTCGGGCTCTGTGCTGACCGCTCAGAGCCTGGAGCCTGCTTCAGATTCTGTGTCTCCCTCTCTTGCTGCCCCTCCCCCACTTGTGCTCTGTCTGTCTGTCTGTCTCTCTCTCTCTCTCTCAAAAATAAATAAACATTAAAAAAAAAAAAAAGAATGACTTGTAGGTTCTGCCTAAGCCATAGGGAAGACTGAGGTTGGGGTTGTGCACACTAATTTGATGTGCCTTTTAGACCTTCCTCTAAGCGGTGATACGATCCCAGCCATCAGCTCTATCAGCAGAGACATATATTTGGGTGTCAACAGCATACAGATTATGTTTAAATCCAAGAGCCCAGAGACCATAATTTACTAACCAGCATCCTTTTTAGGAACATATAGGTCGTTTCTAATTTTTCACATTATTATTAGTAATGCACCATAAACATCTTTTGTATTTTTTTAACTTGTTTTTTAATGTTTGTTTGTTTGTTTGTTTATTTATTTTTATTTTTTTGTTTTTTAATGTTATTTTTTATTTTTTAAAATTTACATCCAAATTAGCATATAGTGAAACAATGATTTCAGGAGTAGATTCCTTAATGCCCCTTACCCATTTAGCCCAATGTTTATTTATTTTTGAGACCGAGGCAGAGCGTGAGCAGGGAAGGGGCAAAGGGGGGGGGCTGGGGACACAGAATCTGAAGCAGGCTCCAGGCTCTGAGCTGTCAGCATAGAGCCCAATGCGGGGCTTGAACTCATGAATTGCGAGATCATGACCTGAACTGAAGTCAGACGCTCAACCAAGTGAGCCACCCAGGCGCCTCACAAATTTTTTTAAATGTTTATTTATTTTTGAGAGAGAGAGACAGAGTGTGAGTGGGGGAGGGACAGAGAAAGAGAGAGAGACACAGAATTTGAAACATGCTGTAGGCTCTGAGCTGGCAGCACAGAGCCTGACGTGGGGCTCGAACCCACGAACCGTGAGATCATGACCTGAGCTGAAGTCGGACACCCAACCGACTGAGCCACCCAGGCACCCCATGCCCCACGTCTTTTGTATTTCTTTAGGAATGTTTGCCAGAAAAGAAACTCCAGGGGGCTTTCTCCCAGTGTATGGGTATTTTTTAATTGCAACTTGAAATAATTTTGGACTGACAGAAAAGTTGCAAAAATAGTACACAGAGTTCCTATAAACCTTTCATCTAGCTTCCCCTAATGTTAACCTCTTGAAATTTAGAAATTAGAAGAATGTTATTAACTAAATTATAGACTGTATCCAAATTTCATGAGTATTTTCAATAATGTCCTTTTTCTGGTCCAGGATCCAGTCTAGGGTTACATATTATATTTAGTTATCATATTTTTCTGTGGACAGGAATCTGTGACAGTTCCTCAGTCTTTCTTTGCTGTTCATGACCTTGAGGCCTTGTGAAGAGCACTGGTCAGGTGTTTTGTAGACTGTCCCTAAATGTGAGTTTGCCCAATGGTTTCTCATGATTAGACTGAGGTTATGCATTTGTTGGAAAGAAAAATCACAGAAGTGACGTTGTATCCTTCCTGGTGCATCACATCAGGAGGCTCCTAAGGCTGATGAGTCTTCTTTTGGGTGATGTTGACCCTGATCACTCGGTTAAGGTGATGTCTGTCTGCCAGTTTTCTCCACGGTGCAGTTACTATTTTTGCCTTTGTCATGAATAAATATTTGGATGATGGGAGATTTTTTAACATTATGCAAATATCCTGTTTCTTCTCAAAATTTATTTATTTTTTAAATGTTTATTTATTAGATGTTTTAGAGAGAGAGAGAGGGAGACAGAGCATCTGTGGTGAGCTCTGTGCTGGCGGCAGAGAGCCCAGTGCAAGGCTCAAACTCATGAACCGCAAGATCACGACCTGACCTGAGTGGAAGTCAGACGCTTAAGTGACTGAGTCACCCAGGCACCCCTATCTATCTATCTATCTATCTATCTATCTATCATCTATTTATTTATTTATATTGAGGTTGGAACAACACCATGTAGGGGCACCTGGGTGGCTCAGTCGGTTAAGCATCCGACTTCAACTCAGGTCATGATCTCATGGTCTGTGAGTTCGAACCCCGCGTCGGGCTCTGTGCTGACAGCTCAGAGCCTGGAGCCTGCTTCGGATTCTGCGTCTCCCTCTCTCTCTCTGCCCCTCCCCTGCTCGCACTCTGTCTCTCTCTCTGTCTCTCTCTCTCTCTCAAAAATAAATAAACATTACAAACAAAAACCCACCACATAATATAGAAGTTACCATCTTAAACCTTGTTGAGAGTGTAGTTCAGTAGTCCAGAGCATTAACTCTGCTCATATCGTGAAACAGATCTCCAGAACCTTTTCCTCTTTTTCTTTTCTTTCTTCTGAATCTCTATACCCAATAAACAAGTCCCCGTATCCCCTTCTCCCCAGTTCCCGGTAACCACCACGCTACATTCGGTTTCTGTGAATTTGACTATTCTAGGTACCTTACGTGGGTGGAATCATATAGCATTTATCTTGTAACTGGCTTATTTCACTTCGCATAATGGCCTCAAGGTTTGCCATTTGTAGCCTGTGACAGGATCCCCTTACTTTTTAAGACTGAATAATATTGCCTTGTATGTAATACCATGCTTTGTTTATTCATTCATTTGTCGATGGACACTTGGATTGCTCCCACCTCCCGGCTCCGGGCCCTTGGCTCTTGGCTCTTGGCTATGCTGCTGTGAATAGGGGTGTACAAATATCTTTTCAAGACCCTGCTTTCAATTCTTTGGGGTATATATACCCAGAAGTGGGGATTGCTGAATCATCTGGTATATATATATATATTATATATACATATATATATATATACACACACACATATATATGTATATATATATATATATATATATATATTTTTTAGAGAGAGCAAGAGAATGCAAGTGGAGGAAAGGGACAGTGAGAGACAGAGAGACAGAGAGGGGAAAAAAAATCCCAAGCAGCCTCCACACTCAGCGTGGAGCCCAATGCAGGGCTCAATCCCATGATTCAGGGCTTGCTCCCACGACCTTGGGATCATGACTTGAGACAAAATCAAAAGTCTGATGTTCAACCGACAGAGCCACCCAGGTGCCCCCTGGTACTTCTATTTTTAATTTTTGGAGGGACCTTCATACTGTTTTCCAGAGCAGTTGCACCATTCTGCAATCCTACCAATAAGCGTGAAAGGGTCCCAATTTCTCCACATCCTGGCCATCACGTGTTCTTTTCTGGGTGTTTGTCGTTGTTGTTGTCGTTTATAGTAGCCATCCTAAAGGGTGTGAGGTGATATCTCGGTGTGGTTTTATTTTCCTGACGATTAGTAACGTTGAGAATCTTTTCATGTGCTTATCGGTTATTCGTACACCATCTTTGGAGAAATGTATATATATGGGCGCTTTGCCCATTTGTTAATTAGGCTATTTGATTCTTTTGTTGTTGATTTGTAGAAGTTCTTTACATATTCTGGACATGAACCCCTTATCAGATATATGGTTTGCAAATAATTTCTCCACTTCTGCAGGTTGCATTTTCATTCCGTTGAGTGCGTCCTTGGCAATGAGGAGTTTCTTCAGTGTTGGCTCCTATGCCCTTCTGACGCACCCCCTTCCTTTTGCCAGCACTTCGTTAATTTCTGGCAACACAAAATGCTCCAGGCTCATCATCCGCTTCTCCAAGAAATCTTGATTCTAGTTATTGGGAGTGACTTAGAAATAAAGATCTGGTTGCTGAGTGTGCTCATTGCTTCCGGGCCCTCTCAATTGACACAGCTAGAAAACGCATGTATGGATAGAGGTCCACAAACACAAACCCCTCTATGTTTATTTCTGCATTTTTCTACTGAAAACTAGGAGCTCCTGTTGATATCTCCAATTGCGACTCAAAACCACAGGGTAAGTTTTTTTTACTTTCCCCTTCTCCCTGTTTCTTTTTTTTTTTTTTTAATTTTATGTATTTATTTTGAGAGAGAGCACGGGAGGGAAAGGGCAGAGAGAGAAGAAGAGAGAGAATCCCAGCCAAGCTCTGCACTGTCAGCGCAGAGCCCGGGGTGGGGCTCGAACTCACTAACCCTGAGATCATGACCTGAGCCAAAACCAAGAGTTGGATGCTTAACCAACTGAGCCACCCAGGCTCCCCCACCCTCCTTTCCCTGTTTCTAACTACTTTCTCTGACAGTGAGAAACCCTGCAGATATTATCTACAACTCATTCATTCATTCATTCATTCATTCCTAGTTGTGCACATAAAGTCATCTCAGAGTTGTTAGCCCATACCCCTGCTAGAAATACATTTAGTAGCCTGAGCACAGTATTTTATACTGGTTTTTTTTTTGTCTTTGGTCTTACAGTAAGTAGTCAAAACCCTATTTTCCGATGTTACTAAGGTTAGCTCTTTTCTTCTCCACCACTATCAGTGAGGTTAATCATTTGTTCCACAATTAGGTTCAGTTGTTGCCATCTGTATTCTAGTCTGGGTTTTTCCATACCTTGGCTGATTTAAATTATTCATTTATTTTGAGGGGGTCTGTCTCTAAATCTCAGAACTAAACAGTTTATATTGAACCAAAGACAGACTTTGAACATTCTTCTCAAAAGTAACATCTTAGGATTGCTTGGCGTATAAATTCAGAGAAGTGTCATTCCCTGCCTCTCCTTATGATTTCCTCTCCTTTTCCTCTTCTCCATATGCCTCCCCACGCCTCCATAACCAGTTTGTTCATTTTTCAGTATATGCTTCCTGCGGTGTGTTTTTGTCTTGTTTTTTGCATAAATGAGCAAGGCTTGGGTGTTTTTTAAAAAGTTGTTTTTTATGTTTATTTATTTCTGAGAGAAAGAGACAGAGCATGAGCAGAAGAGGGGCAGAGAGAGACGGAGACACAGAATCCGAAGCAGGCTCCAGGCTCTGAGCTGTCAGCACAGAGCCCGACGTGGGGCTCGAACTCACAGACCGTGAGATCATGACCTGAGCTGAAGTTGGATGCTTAACCGACTGAGCCACCCAGGCGCCCCAAGGCATGGATGTTTTTAAGTCTCTTTTTTACATATTGGCAACTTGCTTTCCAGAAAGGCGACTTTCAATGAGCCTTCCCACAAGGATATAATATTTCCTGTTTCACTGTAACCTGAACGATAGATGGTTTATCATTTCAATCTTTAGGGATTTGATAGGTAAAATGAACTTCTGGTCCTAGTGTGCATTCCTCTGATTTCCTTCAAGCTTATATATGTTTCAAATGTTCCTTCGCTGATTGTATGTCCTCCTTTGTGAGCTCTCTGTGCTTGGCCCATACATCTATTAGAGACTTCACAGATTTTTAGAGGCCCTTTATACAATGAGGATATTAACTCTTTATCCCCCGTCACTGTTTTGTACGTTCCTTTAGAGCACCTACAGATCCTTCTTTGTGTGTCCCTGAATTGCTTTCCCCAGTGGAGCGGCTAAGATTACCCTTCTCGTTCCACAGCAACCCATATCTGACTTTAACTGGGTGGGGAACAAGAGGTCACTGAATCCAATGACCTCTTGATAAGCAGAGCAGAGAACATTTCTTCTGTTTGCTTGCACATACAGCGTTTACAAAGCTTATGAGTTTTCTTTGAAATGAATGAGTGATCTCGAGCTTGGTTTGAACGGCACATTAGTTTGAACGGCACACCCACACTCCGAGCCATCCTAAGATGTTACTTTGGAGAGGAATGTACAAAGTCTGTCTTTGGTTCAATATAAACTGTTTAGTTACATGTTAATTATAGTTCTAGTGAGCACCGTGAAGTTTTGATGCGAACAAGTGATTTTTGAGCTTGGCTGGGTATAAACGGTTTATTACACCGTTTATTTTTTTTATTATTTATTTATTTATTTTTAAAAGTTTTCAACGTTTACTCATTTTTTGAGAGACAGAGAGACACAGAGCACAAGCAGGGGTGGGGCGAAAAGAGAAAGCAGGGGTGGGGCAGAGAGAGACGGAGACCCAGAATCGGAAGCGGGCTCCAGGCTCTGAGCTGTGAGCACAGAGCCCGACGTGGGGCTCAAACTCACAAACCGTAAGACCTTGACCTGGGCCGAAGTTGGATGCTTAACCAACTGAGCCACCCAGGAGCCCCAACACAGTTTTTTTAAATGTTTATTTATTTTTGAGAGAGAGAGAGAGAGAGAGAGCAAGAGGGAGAGGAGCGTAGAAAGAGGGTGACACAGAATCCAAAGCAGGCTCCAGGCTCTGAGCTGTCAGCACAGAGCCCAATTTGGGGCTTGAACCCATGAACCATGAAATCACGACCTGAGCAGAAGTCAGACACCCAACCGGTTGATCCACCCAGACACCCCCGCATAAACTGTTTAGCATCAACCAGAACTCGCGTTAATGCCCTGTAAGCGATTGGCTTCAAGAACGATGATAGATTCTGAGCTTGACATGAACTGCTTCGTTTTGTCTCAATTTCCTCACATTTCGCTCCCGTTAACAATGCCATTTCCTGGTTGTACCTGCTTGTTTCCCTTAGCCGGTTTCAACTTGTGAACCGAAACACCTGAAGTGGAGTCAGGAATGTCAAGGGACCCTAAAATGGAGCCAGGAGGCAATTGGGAAAGCTGGTCTTACATACAGCCACACCCGGATGGAACTTGAACTTGACTGTGCCAACCACAAACGGCTACATCCTGTTGCAATTCTCAGAAAGAGGCTGATTTCCCTGAACTCCAGCCTAACAGCATGAAGCTTTAAAGAAGAAAGTAACACCTATTTTGCAAGTTTCCATGAGTGAGTCTGGAAGAGGACGGCCACGTCATGACTGCCCCCTGGCTGGCAGTGACGGAAAGACACATCCCAACTTCCCAGGTGCTGAACTGTGACCCACAAAGGCATGACGGCGAATTTAGTTGGGTAGAACTGTCCGTCTTTGGTGATGGGGAGTACAAAGATAGGACAAATCAAGAATCTCTCCCAGGTTGCTGGCTTGGACTGATGCACCCACTCTATGGTCATATATATATTTTTTCACCGCTTTAATTGCTTCCCCACAAATATCCCTGACGGTAAAGTTCTATGAGACTTCCTGGTCACCTCCTGCAGGTACATTCCTAGAATTTGGTAAATTTAAAGAGCGGATTGCGTTGCCGCTTCAACCTGCATTTTCGCGGTGATATCGAACTCGCTTTTCTGAACTCCCGAGTCGCTCGTGTTTCTCTTCTTGCAAGTTGCCTGTTCCTCCAACTTCCTCTTGCGTGCTCATCTCATTTTCATTGCTTCACAAGAGTAGTTGATACAATGAGAACCTTGAGCACCTGTCCAGCACATGTTAGAAATTACTCTTTCCCAAGGTTCTATTTTATCTGTTAGTACTGAAGTGTTGGCATTTTTGATATTTTCATTGTATGTATATAACGTATTTGGCATGTTTCCCTCTGCATCTTGCTCTTTTCGTTCAAAATTGTTTCCTCATTTGCCAACTTTGATACATGTAACCGTAACTCATTCATTTTTACTCTATTAACATGCCATGCCACAAATGATTACTCCATTCTGTGAATGGATTGAATATTCCTATTGTTTCCTTTTTTCTTTTCCTCTTTTCTTTGTTTGTTTTAGTTTTGCTTTGCTTTTGCAAACAATTTTGCAAAGAGTATTCGTAAGTCTATCTCCTTTGGCCGTGGGTGAGAATTTCTTTCCTGAGTGGTAGAGTATAAAAATCTTCTGCTTCAGGGGTACCTGGCTGGCTCAGTCGGAAGAGCACACGACTATGGCTTGTAAGTGTGAGCCCCACACCGGGTGTAGACATTACTTATAAATAAATACACTTTTTAAAAATCTGCTTCACTAGATACAATCAAATTCACCTCCAAAGTTGTTATAGCAATGTGCACACCCACTAGCAATGTAGTAGAGTTTGTTTCTCCTCATCTTACCCACATTCAGTAGTGTTAAACTTAAATTTTTGCCTATCTGATAGGTGTGAATTGACATTCATTGTTTTTTAAATTTGTCTTTCCATGATTACTTGTGAAATGGAGACCTTTCACTGTTTAATGTTTAAATAAATATTCAGTCATCATTTGGGTTTCCTCGTCTATAAATGGCCAGTTCATATGGTTTGTCCATTTTTCTGTTAGATTGCCTTTTTCTACTGGCAGTAGACATTCCTTAAATGTTCTGTAAGTAGCTATTTGTTTCGTACATTGTAAATATCTTCTCTAAGTGTGTAGATTCTTGATTATAAGGACGTTTTATATTTTAAAGTAATCCAATTTATCCAATGTTTCCTTGATGTCTTGTGCTTTCTTTTAAGTAGACCCTCCTTACCAAAAGATTATAAATATATTCTTTTGTATTTTCTTCCAAAAGTTTTAAAGCCTTGCCTCTGAAACTTAGGTTTTTAGCCCGCTTAAAATTTATTTGATTTATGGTATGCAATAAGAACATAGTAGTTTCCATATTTCATTAGAAGTACTACTTTCCCAGGGCACCTGAGTGGCTCAGTTGGTTAAGTGTTTGACTCTCGGTTTCAGCTCAGGTCATGATCTCACGGTTGCATGAGTTTGAGCCCCACATTCGACTCTGTGCTGACAGTGTGGAGGCTGCTTGGGATTCTCTCTCTCTCTCTCTCTCTCTCTTTCTGTCTCTCTCTTTCTCTCTCTGTCTCTCCCTCTGTCTCTACCTCTCCCCCGCTCATGCTATCTCTCTCTCTTTCAAAATAAATAAACTAAAAAAAAAAAAGTACTACTTTCCCCATTAATTTATGATGCTGTCTCCCTCATATGTTGAGTTCCATATGCAAAAGGGTATGTTCCTGAGCTTTGTATATAGTTTGATCATGTTCAATACTTGCAGTGCATTTCCAAATTGAAGACTATTGTTATGAAATTCCAGAACATTTCTACAAATTATTTCTTTAAGAAAATAGATTTTCCACTGCTCCCACCATTCTCGTATCCTAGAGATCCTAGAATTCCTACCAGTTAAATGTTGAGGCATCTCAACTTACCCTCTAAGTCTCTTAACTGCTCTTTCTTGTTTGGCCTTCTCTGCCTTTCTGTGATACCCTTTGGGTGAATTTCTCAATTCTGTCTGATTAATTAATCATCCTTTTGTTTCCATTTTCTGAAATTGTAGCGATCCCTTTTCTGGGATTGTGTCATTTTAATTGATTCTTTTTTGTACCTACTTGCTGGTTCCCCCCCCCCCCCAGCTTCACTTGTTTTTTATAGTTTCTTTTTTTTTTTTAATGGAGAATATATCTTCTTTTTCTCTTTGAGTATCTTGATGATATCTATTCTAAAGTCTTTGTCAGACTGTTCTATAAATTTCATTTCACACAAATGAATTTCTGTTCTGTCCTGAATGTTGATTTGTTGGCTTCCATGGGACGTATGTTCTTGTATTTTGATATTTTGGTTTACAGTGCAGTTTTCTATGGGCTTTGTTTTTGTTTGTTTTTCATTATTTAATCCTCTCTGTCTAGTGGTTTGCGGTTGCTTCCACCTGATCCCTTAGGATTTGGATCCAGACTAGGCTTTGTGTTGATATTGAGACAGAGCTGGCCCATGTCTTGGCATCGTAATCTAAAAAACAAAAAAAAAATTTTTGAAAGAGAGAGAGAGAGAGAATGAGTGGGGGAGGGGCATAGAGAGAGGGAGACACAGAATCTGAAGCAGGATCGAGGATCTAAGCTGTCAGCACAGAGCCCAATGAGGGGCTCGAACTCACGGACAGTGAGATCATGACCTGAGACAAAGTTGAACTCTTAACCCACTGAGCCACCCAGGCGTCCCTTGGTATCCTAATCTAAAGGTTAAGTTTATGTTCGCCTTCCTCCCTGGGGCTACAGTTTGCCAGGAGCTATAACCCTAGGCAGCATCCTTAAAATAATAGCTTTTATTGAGATATAATTCACATACCATAAAACTCATGCTTGTGAAGTGTACAATTCAGTAGCTTTTTGTTTGTTTTTGAAAGAGAGAGCTCAAGCAGGGGAGGAGAAGGGGGGGTGGAGAGAGAGAATCTCAAGCAGGCTCCACTCCCAGGGTGGGCCTTGAACCCACCACCCTGAGATCATGACCTGAGCCAAAATCAAGAGTCACCTGCTTCACAGATTGAGCCACCCCAGCACCGTCGTAGTTTTTAGTTCCGTTATAAAGGTGTACAACTATCACCACCAATTCCAGAACATTTTTATCAACCCCCAAAGAAACACCGTACCCACAGGCGATCATTCTTCAATTCCCCCCTACCTCCAGCCCCTGACAACCCCTAAGCTTTCTATCTTTGTGGATTTGCCTATTCTGGACATTTCATACAAACGGAATAATATAATGTGGCCTTCTGTGTCTGGCTTCTTTCACTTAGTGTAGCACTTTCCAGGTTCCTCCATATTGCAGCCTGTAACGTGTATTATAGCATGCACTTGATTCCTTTCTAGGGTTCCCTAGGATTGCATTATATGGCCAAACCACATTTTACGTATCTAGACATCACCTGATGGATATTTGGGCTCTTTCTACCTTTTCATTTGTGAATAATTCTCCTGGATGAGTCATCTTCGATGCCATAAGAAAATACTGTGGACGGAGTGGCTTAAATAACAGAAATTAATGTCTCACGGTTCTGGAGGCTGGAAGTCCGAGGTTGAGGTGACAGCACGGTCAGTCTCTAGCGAAGCCTGTGTCCCTGGTTTGCACCTTCTTGCTGTGTCCTCACGTGGTCTTTTCCTATGAGAACACTAATCCCATCATTAGGTCCCTATCCTCCTGACCTCATCTCAACCTCATCACCCCCAAAGACTCTGTCTTCATATACTACCAGCCCATTGGGAGTCAGGGCTTCAACATATGAATTGGGGGAAGTGGGGAGACATAATTCAGTCCAGAAGATTCTGCTCCTAGCTCTCCAAAATGTGTGTTCTTGTCACATGCAAAATGTATTAATTTCACCTCAATAGTCCCCAAACCTCAGCTCTTGCTAGCAAAAACTCTAAAGTCCAAAGTCTCATCTAAGTATCATCAGATACGGGTGAGATTCAAGGTACTATTCATCCTGAGGGAAAATTCTTCTCCAGCTGTGAACCTATGCAACCAACCTGTGTGCAGTACAATCATGGGCCAGGCAGAAGATAAACATTCCCATTCCAAAAGGGAGAGATAAGAAAGAAGGAAGGGGTGATGGGTCCCAAGCAATTCCAAAACCTAGTGAGGTAAATCCCATTAGGTCTTAAGTCTTGAGAATAATCCTCTTTGACTCTATATCCCACTTTTGGACCCACTGGGATGGCATTCCCTTCCCCTTGGCTCTCCCAGGCAGAGGTCTTGCCTCCAAGGCTCTGAGATGGAGACTACCCGGCCTGTTGAAATTGAGGTGATGCCTTTGTTCTTTGAAACCAAAGAGGGAGCACCGCTGATCTCAGAATCATCTTTGGGGTCATTCTTCCTTTTTTTATGGGAAAAAAACCCCCAAAAAACAAAAAAAACAGTGCACATTATAGCTGAATATCTCTCTAGTCCAGTCCCTGTAGAATCCAGGGAGTCTGAGAGCCTTCCTTCATCTGGACAGGCTCTCTCTGTCTCCTTTGGTCCAAACTGGCAGTGTCTTTGCTAATATAACACCATTTCTATTCCTGGCTCCTGCTGAAATAGCTGAGCCTGATTAAGTCCACGAGTCATACCCAGGCTTCCTTTATCAAATGGTTGTTCAGTCACACCGCTAGAACACTCTTCGGAACACTTTTTTTCTCATTTTTTGCGAGGTGGATAGGCTGAGATGTTTCCAAATTTCCAAGTTCCGGTTCCCTTTTGTCTCACGCCTCCTTCTTCTATTCGTCCCTCTCCTTGTGTGTTTTACTGTAAGGAGTCAGGAGGAACCAAGCTGCTCCTTCGACACTTCGCTTAGACATCTCCTCGGCTAAATACCCAATGTCATCATTCACAGGTTCTACCTTCCAGAGAACACTAGAACATAGTTTGGCCACGTTCTTTGTCCCCGGATACCGAGGACGGTCTCTCCTCCAGCTTTCAATAACGTGTCCCTCGTTTGCATCCAAGATCTCAACGGAATCACTTTTGACGTCCATATTTCCGTCGTGCACCTCAAAACTCTGCTGACCTCTACCCACTGCACCGTCCCCAAAACGCTTCCCTTCTACACCTCATGTATTTCTTACAGAAACACCCCACTTCTTGGTGCCACAATCTGTCTTAGTTAGCTCAGGCCACCATAACAAAATGCTAGAGACTGGGAGGGGAAAGCAACAGAAATGTCTTTCTCACAGTTCTAGAGACTAGAAGCCTGGGGTCAGGGTGTCAGTATGGTTGGGTTCTTGTGCGAACTCCCTAGCTTGAAGATGGCTACCTTTGTGCAGCGTCCTCACGTGGTAGAAAGGTGGGTGGCACTCTGGTGTCTCTTATTACAAGGGCACTAATCCCATGGGGAGGCCCAATCCTCATGACCTCATCTGAACCTAATTGTATCCCAAAGGCCCCATCTCCAAATACCATCATACTTCAATAACAAATTTTGGAGTGCGGGAACAGTTCAGTTCATAGAACCTGACATAAGCGTTTCTGTATAAGTCTTTGTATGGATATGTATTTTCAAATCTCTTGACTATAGACCTAGGGATGGGATTACTTGGTCACATCGTAAGTCTGGGTTTGACCTTCTGAAGAACTTCACAGCACCGCCGCCATTTTATATCCCTACATACAACGTATGAGAATTCCATTTCCTCCACGTCTTTGAGAACACTTGTTGTCATCCATTGTTTTCATTTTTTTTAATGTGTTTATTTATTCTTGAGAGAGACAGAAAGGGGGGGTGGGCAGAGAGAGGGGGAACAGAGGATCTGAAGTGGGCTCGCACTGACAGCAGAAAGCCTGATGCAGGCTCGAACCCACGAACCAGGAGATCGTGACCTGAGCTGAAGTCGGATGCCACCCAGGTGTCCCATCATCCACTGTTTTTCTTAGCGCCATCCCAGTGGGTGTGAGGTGACCTCTCACTGTGATTTTGATTTGCATTTCCCTAAGGCTACGTGTCAGGCACGTTTTCATGTGTTTATTGGTGACTTGAGTACAATAGTCCCCCCCTCCTCCATTTATCCATAGAGGATACATTTCAAGACCCCCAGCAGATGCCTGAAACCCCAGAGAGTAGCAAACCCTATATATACTATGTTTTTTCCCATACATACCTGTGATAAGCTTTAATTTATAAATTAGGCACAGTGAGAGATTAACAACAATAACTAATAACCAAATAGAACAATTTATAGCAGTCTACTGTAATAAGAGTTACGTGAATGTGCTCTCTCTCTCTCTCTCTCCAACTATCTGATGGTACTGTCCTCACTCTTCTTGTGATGATGTGAGATGATAAAATGCCTACGTGATGAGATGAAGTGAGGTGAATGACATAGGCATTGTGACGCAGCATCAG
This sequence comes from Lynx rufus, assembly GCF_022079265.1. Classification (NCBI taxonomy): domain Eukaryota; kingdom Metazoa; phylum Chordata; class Mammalia; order Carnivora; family Felidae; genus Lynx; species Lynx rufus. Next base: position 13,886,887 of record NW_025814842.1, on the reverse strand, counting down.
GCTGGTAATGACCTTCTGACAATATGTCAGGGGGAGGGTCATCTGCTTCTGGACCACAGTTGACTGTAGGTAATTGAAAGCTCAGACAGTGAAGCCACGGATAAATGGGGATTCTGCTGCGTCTCTTCTAGAGAAATGTCTATTCAAATCCTTTACTCACGTTTAATTGGGCTATTTGTCTTTTCATTGTTGAGTTGTATGAGTTCTTTATCTAGTCTACATACAAGTTTCTGATCAGGTGTATGATTTGAAACTATTTTCCACCTGTAGTAGTGTGTAGCTTTATTTTTCGGGCTCTTTTCATGATCAAGTTCAGAAAGCCGCTCCCCAGCTCCCGTCCTCAAACAGAGCAGTGATTGTAGCTTAGGAATGCTACACTCAGCCTGACGCTAGACCCGGGGGTCCAGCAAGCCCAGGACTTTGGCTTGAGTTTCTGCTGCGTCCAGTCCAAGGAGATGTTTGTCTTGTACTTGAGCCTCAGTCTATCCTTTAGTTTTGCCTTTTGTGTTTTATCTATCATTGCTGAGTTTCTAGCAAAGGGCATCATTCAACCTGTGAACTCACAGCACCAAATTGCTCTGGGAGACCTCCATCAATATCATTTATAGTATTTTTCTTTGTGTGTACATTTTTTAAAAAAAAATTGCGAAGTTAGGTCTATTGATATTTTTATATGGTTTCGTCTCTTGCTTTTATGCTTGGAAAGGTCTTTCCCGTCTAAAGAGGAGAGAAACATGATCTTAGAATTTCTCCTATGGTTTTCTTTTTCTCTTTGTATTTAACGCTCTCATCCATCTGGAATCTACTTATCGTACAGGTAAGGATCCAAGTCGAAGGTCTTGCAAATTGTTTGCTATCTCACCACTATGCAATAGTTTTAAACGCCATTCCAAATATGTATCAAATTTCAGTATCTACTTTGTGTCTTTTCAGAGGCTTTGATTTTAACACGGTTCCATCATTTATTTGACTTTTTCATTCCTGGACCAGAGGTTGGAAGCCTATCTTTTCTGTGTGTGCCTCTTCTAACTCAGCATAGGGCCTGGTCAGCAAATATCGCTGGCCGGATTTATAATTGAAGGTCTGAACAGTGGAAGGACACAAGGAAAGGGTTGTAAGATGGTGAGGTATTGTTGGACCTCTTCGTGACATTGAAGAAGAAACACTAGCACCCTGGCCTAGTGCCTAGCACATAGTAGACGCTCAATAAAAGATGAAATGAGTGAGAAGAATTTTGAACCACTCAAGTGGTGAGTTCTACTTGACTTAACATCCTCCAGCTGAGTTTTTCTTCTCCACTTGCGCTCCAACCTACCTCCAAATTCGTAGCCAGACTGATCCTTCATTTCCAAAGTGTGCTTTGCTCCGTCTGCACACCTCCTTACAGAAACCCATGGATCTAGGCTGAGTCAGGTGGCCAGATAAAAATTCTTGAAAAATCCGAGTTACGCTGCTCGCTTTTGTGAGTCTGGAGTCTGGGACCTTTCTCTCTGATGTCAGACCTATCATTTAAGGCTTACTCTAATCCAGTTCTCAAAGCATCGCAGAATAAGAGGAACACTGACTTAAATTCAGAAGCCATGGTCCTCTGCTTCTCCCACTTGGATTAGCTCTGGGACGGTCGGAAAGTTATATAACTTCTCCGCGTCCCCGTTGTTTCACCTGTAAAAGAAGAGATCATAAGATCAACTCAGAAGGATGTTATAAGAATTTAGTTGGATAACTCAGCTCAGAGTTCTTTAATATGAAAAGTTATACATTTGTATGATTATAACCACCTCTATATTACTTTACCTCATTTCCAACACGTACCATCTGCTCCAGACGACACAGGATCTTCACTGCCCCTCAATGCTGGGGGTTTCTCCTCCTCTCTTTCTGTAGTGCTCTCTGCCTATCTAGGTTCCACCCATCCTCAAAGGGCCAGCCTCGACCCTGCCATGTTCCCAAATACCTCCCTCCATTTCTGCCCTCATGCCTCTTTCCCTGCCATGAACCTCTTTTATTCTCAAGTGCCAGCCCACAGACTAAGGCTCAGCTATTCTCTCCTGATTTTACGAGGATTGAACATCTTCAAGTGAAGCTTTAATGCTCTGTCTGCAGGGGCCAGGTCCCGTTCTCCTTAGATGCACCCCACAGCGACTAGTGTTAAGCAAGGCCCAAAGTAGAAGGCCAGTAATCACTACTGTGGATACAGCAAAGAAAGCGTAACGGTCGTGATCTCACCAGCAAGGATTCTTGGTCTTGTATGTTGGGTTGTGTTAGAGCACTGAACCCACAGTGGTGTGTGTTCAATAATGGTGGGTCTTCAGACATCCAGAGCTCTCAACTGCAGCATGCACAGGAAATGGGCAAGGGGGCAGAGTCAGGGTCAGGGTCAGTAGAGCACGTTAGGCAATGGAGCTAGAAGAAGAGTTACAGAATTTTGGCCCCAGGAAGAGTGCGTTGTATAGGTTATTTATTCCAGCATTATCATTTGACAAGACAGGAGGCCAAGACTGAAGTGGCTCTTTGCTTGTCCAAGGTCAACCCGCAGAGCCGGGGCCCAGGACCCCTGATCCCCCCATGCAGTGTATCAGGATCCAAAACAATGAAGCAGGTGGACGTCTTCTCATCCCAGAGACAAACTAAGCCTTTGAGCAGCAAATGACACAAAAACCATCCTGCCTCCCTGCATTATTTGTTTTTCCGTTCACTTTTCACACTTCCGTTCCTGACTACGGAGTCTTTCTTCAGACAGAAGATGACAAAGGAGGCAGTGCTTAGTTCAAGAGGAATTCTGACCCCCCCCAAAAGTGTGTAGGTTGCAAAGTAATTATTCTGCAGGAGAGTGTGTGTGTTCAAGAAAATCACACCCTTCACTCCCCACGTTATGGGGGGCTCGAACAACATGATGCTGACTCACACTAATGATGCTGTCAGAGGCTTTACCTGTGATTTTCCAAGCAGCGGGTTTTGGGTGGGCAGAGAAGGGCTGTCTGATCAAACCACAGACCCATCTCCTCTCACAGACACCCTTAAAGAACAAAAGTCAGCACGCAAAGGAGAGTGTGAATGTGTAGCCAGCACGGCCACGAACACGGTGAATGCTGTTGCAGACGTGTGGAGCTCTCACCGACAGTGGACGTTGGAAACAGATGAGAGGGCAGAGTCAGGGTCAGGGTCAGCGAGACGCTCTGGGTTAGAAGTGCAATCCCAGAATATTGGCTCAGAGAGAGCAAATTGTACCGGTCATTTATTCCAGCTTCATGATTTTACAAGAAAGGAGACTCATGGTTAATTTTATGTGTCGACTTCACTGGACGAAGGGATGCCCAGGTAGCCGGTAAAACACTCTTTCTGCGTGTGTCTGTAAGGACGTTGCTGGAAAAGATGAGCATTTGAATCGGTTGACTGAGGAAAGCAGATCGCCAATGCCAGTGGGTGTCACCCAACCTACTGAGAGCCTGAATAGAACAAAAGGAGGAAGGTCAAATTTGTTCTCATTGCATGAGCTGGGTCATCCTTCTCCTGCTCTCAGACATCGGCATTGCTCATTCTCGTGCCTTCGGACTCACACTCAATTACACCACTGGCTTTTCTGGGTCTCCAGATTGCAGACCACACATACTGTGGGACTTTTCAGACTCCATAAAAACATGAGCCAATTCTTATCATTTTTTAAACACACACACACACACACACACACACACAGACACGTATCCTATTGGTACAGTTTCTCTGGAGAACCCTAAATAACACAGAATTCAAACCTGCAGTGACTAATTGTCTTTCCAATGTCAACCCATAGAGCCAGGCCCCAGACCCCCTGACTCGCCACGCAGTCTTCTTCCCTCTACAGTGAGTTCTGCTCCTTATGTATTTTTCCAAGTTCAGATTACCTTTAAAGAACGAGGGCAGAAGGATTTGGGTGCCGCTCGCTACTTTGGTTGGCTGTTGTCAAGATCCTGCCTTTGGGAAGGTCTTCCCAGGGTCTGGAACCGAATTTGGGAAGAAAAGCTTGGCAGGTGAGACTGATATTTCAGGACCCCATGGGAATCTCAGGGAGAAGCAGATACAGAATCCATATCCCTACACATTTTAGTGTGTGTTTACGTGATACCGGAAAGGACACATCGAAGCCTTGTACTCAGCCAGTTTGCCCATTATTAGTCACACGTGGGGCCAAAGTGGTGTCCACCCTGAAATACGTAGGAAGATCCAGCCATTTGGATGTTATAGACTATGGTTTCCTTGGAACGCCTTGTCTCCATAGTCGGGTGCCCTGCCACGAAACCCACAAAAACTGCCTTTTTACTTTTCTGATCTGGGTTTCAGTATCTTCCGTTGTAAAGCCAGATTCATGTGACCTGGAAAACAAACATGATCTCTAGCCCACATGGTAACCCAGCACAGTGCTTGGCAAAATACTCAGCCAATAAATGAGGTTTATTTATCTATCATTTTTGCTATTGTTTGCGCAGGATATTGGGTAGAGATATCAATCCCTTACCAGATATATGGTTGGCAAATATTTTCTTTCATTCTTTAGGTTGTCTTTTCAGGCAGTTGATTGTTTTCTTTGCTGTACAGAGGTTTTTAGTTGCATGCAATCCCACCTGTCTATTTTTGCTTTGGTTGCGCGTGATTTTGGCGTCACAGTCCAAAAATCATCGCCAAGTCCGATGTCAGGAAGTTTTTCCCCTGTTTTCTTCTAGTGGTTACACTGTTCCAGACTTTATGTTTAAGACTTAAATCCATTACGGGGCGCCTGGGTGGCTCAGTCGGTTAGGCGTCCGACTTCGGCTCAGGTCAGGATCTCACGGTTGGTGGGTTTCAGCCCCGCGTCGGGCTCCGTGCTGACAGCTCGGAACCTGAAGCCTCCTTCGGATTCTGTGTCTCCTCCTCTCTCTGCCCCTCCCATGCTCATGCTCTATCTCACTTTGTCTCTCAATAATCAATAAACGTTAAAAAAAATTAAAAAAAAAAAGACTTAAATCCATTTCAGGTTGATTTTTGCATGTTGTGTGAGATGAGTCTAATTTCATTCTTCTGAATGTAGATGTTCAGTTTCCCCAAAACCAAATAAGACTTGCTTTCTTGCTCTTACTGATTTCTACCTTCATCTCATTTTAGGCAGAAGAGATACTTGGAAGGATTCTTCTTGAATGTGCTAAGACTTGTCTTGTGAGTGAATGACCTATAATGACATCTAATGAAAAGACTATCCTTTCCCCATTGTATGTCCTTAGTACCTTTATTGAAGATCAGTTGACTATGGATGTGTTGATTTATTTCTGGTCTTTTTTTGTTCCATTGGTCTACTACAGCTGTTTTTATGCTAGTGCCGTGCTGTTTTGAATACCGTAGCTTTGTAATATATTTTGAAATCAGGAAGTGTGATGCCTCCAGCTTTGTTGTTATACGAGATTGCTTTGGCTATTTGGGGCCTTCTGTGGCTCTATATGAATTTTTGGGAAATATGAATTTCTCTAAAGAGTGTCATCAGGATTTAATAGAAATTTATAGATCTCCTTGGGTAGTATGGACATTTTAACATTATTAACTCTTACATTCCATGAACATGAGGTGTCTTTCAATGTATCTATATCTTCTTTAATTTCCTTTACCAATGTTCTAGAATTTTCAGTGTACATGACTTTCACCTCCCTGGCTAAGTTTAGTCCTAGGTATTTTATTCTTCTTGTTGCTATTGTGAATGGATATTTCTTCTTAATTTCCCCTTCAGATAGCTTATTGTTCATATTTAGAAACTCAACTGATTTTTGTGTGTTGATTTTGTATTCTGCAACTTTACCAAATTTATTTATTCCAACAGGTGTTGTTGTTGTTGTGTTGTGTTGTGGAGTCTTTAGGGTTTTCTACATATATGATCACATCATCTGCAAACAGAGATCATTTTACTTTATCCTTTTTGATTGAGATGTCTTTTATTCTTTTTCTTGTACCATTGCTCAGGTTAGGACTTAAAGTACTATGTTGAATGAAAGTGGTGATAGGGGACATCCTTGCCTTGTATTGGATCGCAGAGGAAAAGCTTTCAATGTTTTCTGTATTGATTATGACATTAGGGGTGGGCTTTTCATATATGGCCTTTATTGTGTTGAGGTAGGTTCTTTCTATAGCAATTCTGTTGAGAAATTTTTATCATGAATGGATGTTGAACTTTTGAAATGCTTTGTCCTAGATGATTATGTGGTTTTCTCTTTCGTTTTGTTGTTGTAATGTATGGCATTGATTTATTTGCATATGTTGAACCATACTTGCATGCCAAGGATAAACCCCACTTGGTCATGGCGTATAATGCTTTTAATGTGCTGTTCAATTTGGTTTATTCACCAAAGATTTTTGCCTGTTGTTTTCTTTTCTTGTAGTGTCTTTGTCTGGTTTTAGTATCAAAGTAATGCTAGCCTCTTAAAGGGTTTGGAAGTGTTCCTCCCTCTTCTATTTTTTGGATAGTTTTAGAAGGATTGGTATTCATTCTTCTTTGAATGTTTGGTGGAATTCATTCATGAAGCCATTTATTATTTCCTTTCTTCTGCTAACATCGGGCTTAGATTTCCTTCTTTTCCTAGTTCTTTGAAGTGTAAAGTTAGATCATTTATTTGAACTCTTCCTTTTTTCTTAATGTTGGAACTTATTAATATAAACTTCCCTCTAGAACTGCTTTTGCTACCTCCCATAGGTTTTGGTATGTTGCATTTTCATTTTAATTTGTCTCAAGATGTTTTAAAGTCCCTTTTGATTTCCTCTTTGCCACAATGTTTTTTCAAGAGTGTGTTTGTTAGTTTCTACATATTTGTGAATTGTCTTGTTTTCTCCCTGTTACTGATTTCTAGCTTCCTTCCATTTTTGGTCACAAAAGATACTTGGAATGATTCTTCTTGAGTTTGTTAAGACATGTTTTATGACGTAGCATGTGATTTATCCTGGAAAACATTCCACGTGTACTTGAGAACACGTATTCTTGTGCTATTGGCTGGAAAGTTCTGTATATGCCTGTTAGACCCATTTGGTCTACAGTGTTGTCCAGTTCGACTGTTTCCTAATTGATCTTCTGTCTAGATGATCTATCCATTAGAGAGTGGGGTATTGATGTCTTCTACAAATATTGTATAGCTGTCTATCTCTCTCCACAGATATGTCAATGTTTGCTTTATATATTCAGGTGCTTTGATGCTGGATGCATATATATTTGTAATTTCATATCTTCTTGTTGAATTGACCCTTTTGTTAATATACAATGACCTTCTTTGTCTCTGTGACAGTTTTTGACTTGAAGTCTATTTTGTCTGATATAAATATAGCCACGCTTACTCCCTTTTGGTTACCATTTACATGGAATATATTTTCTGTCCCTTCACCTTCAGCCTATATGTTTTCTTAAAGTAAAAGTGGGTCTCCTATAGGCAGCGTATAATTCGATCTAGGTTTTTTTTTTTTAATGTTCATTTATTTTTGAGAGAGAGAAACAGAGCACAAACAGTGGAGGGGAAGAGACAGAGGGAGACACAGAATCCAAAGCAGGCTCCAGGCTCTGAGCTGTCAGCACAGAGCCTGGTGTTGGGCTCAAACTCACAAACCGGGAGATCGTGACCCGAGCCAAAGTCGGTGCCTTCACCGACTAAGCCACCCAGGCGCCCCTCGTTTTTGTTTTTTCTTAATCCATTCAATCACTCTATACCCTTTGATTGGAAAATCGAATCTATTTTATCTTTAATTTATTCATATGTAAGTACTTAACCTCCATGGTGTTGTCTTCTGAATGTTTTATAGCTCTCTTGTCCTTTTCTTCTTCTGTTGCCATCCTCCCTTGTGAGGATTTGTTGTAACAGCATGCTTTACTTCCTTTTCTTTATCATTGTGTACCTACTAGAGACTTTTTCTTGTGGTTACCATGAGGCTTGTATAAAACATTTAATAGCTTATTACTCCCAAAATTTTATGTTGTTCATGCCACAAGTTACATCTTTTTATGCTCTGTACCCATGAACAAATCATTGCATATTTTTAATACTTTCACCTTTTAAATTTTATACTAAAGTTATAAGAGATGTATATGCCCCCACTACAATATTAGAGTATTCTGAATTTGACTCTATACTTACTTTTACCAGTGATCTTTATACTTTCGTATGTTTGTGTGTTACTAATTAACATCTTTGTTTCGACTTGAAGAACTCCCTTTAGCATTTTTTGTTAGACAGATCTGGTGGTGTTGAACTCCCTCAAATTTTGTTCCTCCGAGAAATTTTTTATCTCTCCATCATTTCTGAAGGATAGCTTGGGTGGGTATAGAATTGGGGGTTGGGAGTTTAATCTTTCAGCTCTTGAATATATCATCCCACTCTCTCCTGGCAGCAAAGTTTCTTCTGAGAAATTACTGATGGACATATGGGCGTTCTTTTGTACGTGACAAGTCATTTCTCTCTTACTGCTTTCAAAATTCTCTGTCTTTGACTTTTTTTTTTAATTTTTAATGTTTATTTATTTTTGAGAGAGAGACAGAGAGACAGAGTGTGAGTGGGGCAGAGAGAGAGGGAGACACAGAATCTGCAGCAGGGTCCAGGCTCTGAGCTGTCAGCACAGAGCCCGATGTGGGGCTTGAACTCATGGACTGTGAGATCATGATCTGAGCTGAAGTCAGACACTTAACCAGCTGAGCCACCCAGGCATCCCTATGTCTTTGACTTTTGATAATTTAATTATGATGTGTCTCAGGGTAATCTTCTTTGGGTTGATCCTGTTTTATTCTTTTTTCTCTTTTCTCTTCTGACTGGATAATCTCCAATGATCTGTCTTTGAACTCACTGATTTTTTTTCTTGTACTTTCTTCACAGATTCTTTCTTCTATTGAAGCTCTCTACTGCATTTTTCATTTCATTCATTGTATTCTTCAGCTCCATAATTTCTGTCTGGTTCTTTTTTGTTTTTATCTTTTTGATGAACTTCTCATTTTGCTCATGTATTTTCCTGATTTTGTTGGCTTGTCTGTATTTTCTTGTAGTTTGCCGATCTTTCTTAAAACCATTATCTTAAATTCTTTGTTAGGCGATTCATAGGTCTCTATTTCTTTGAGGTCAGTTACCAGAGCTTTATTAATTTCCTTTGGTCGTGTCATGTTTGCTCGATTTTTTTCACTATTTACATAGCCTTACATTGATGTCTACGATGCTCCTTCACTTGAAGGAGCAAACACATCTTTATAGACCAATTTTAGCAGGTAAATACCTTCTCCTGCCGGGACTGCGTCTGGAATCACAGTTGAGTGGGCTGGAGCTGGGTCAGGTACCCGCTGCCAGGTGTATGGATGGGTACATGGCTGGACAGCCTGCTACCAAAGGTGTGGGTGAATGGTTCCGGCTGGATCCCTAGGTGGAAGGAAATACCGACAGGACCATAGTCAAGAAGGCTCCAGAGAGCCAGTTCTCAGAGCCACTTCCAGATCTGCAAATAGCAGGCCTCTTATCAGGGGAGCAGCTGGGTCTGTCTCTGGCTGTGTCCCTGAGCGTGCTCCGCCGGGTCCCTGGCTGGGCCTCTGAGGCAGAACTGACTCTGACACTGCAGGAAAGTAGAGCTGGGGCCGGTCACAGGGCTGCCTCAGGGCCCAGCGTCAGGACTGAGTTCGATGGGCCTGATCCCAGGAGCGTATCTGGGACTGGCAGGGCTGGGTCCCAAGGCAGGCAGAGCTGACTCTGGACCACGGGAGAGCAGGGCCGTAGCTGAGTCACAGGGCTGCCTCGGAATCTGCAGTTAATGCCAAGTGTGCCAAGCCTCTTACCAAGGTCATGGGTAGTGTAGCTCCTCTCGGGTCCCTTGGCGCTTGGGGCTGGCTGCAGAACGATGGCCAAGGGGAGCTAGAGCTGGGCCCATAAGGGGATGGCGTTGGCACTGCTATCCCTCTGCAGTGGACCACATTCAACAAGGCTGCCACTAGGACGTGGGCAAGCCTTCTCACCTCAGCTCCCTTCGGCCTTGCGGTTCACTAGGGTTTTGCAACCTTCTATCTGGTTTCCAAAGCTCCCACAGAGGCACTTTTGTCCACGAATGGCTGCCAGATTATTGTGTCGGGGGAATGTGAGCTGAGAACCTCCTGTTCCGCCATTTTGCTAATGTCATCCCTCTCTCGTAGCATAATATGTTAGAGCTTCATCCACTTTGTGGCATCTATCAGAACTTTGTTCCTTTTAACGGTGACTGGACTACGTTTAATGACGACATGATCCCATCCTGTGAACATAATTAGCCACCTCCACTCATGGATATTTGAATATATCTTTTGCTCCATATTTCATGATTCATCTAACAACTGTTGTATGCACGTACAAATAGTTTTGTGGGTTTTTAAGACCAGTTTTTGTTAAACATGCATGCTACTTATTTAATTAATAAGAAACAACGTAATTAACTTTTTTTTTTTTTTTTTTTTTTTTACCACAGTGACTCCTTTTCACCTGGCCACTTCAGCCAAATTACTCAAACGGGAGCCCTATGCGGACGCACAGAAAGCATCCTGGAAAGGGAAAATTTTTACAAGGAGAAAGGGAAATGAATCCAGTAGAGATTCTAATATGCCTTTCTTCCTAGCCACAGGGGAAAGCATTTATATCTTCTCAAACATAATTACCTTCCTGGTGTTTAATGAATACAACTTTAATTCATGCCATCCAATTTAAATCTGTGAAAATTCCAGACATGGGGGAAACTTCCTTCTTGCGTTTGTTGGTCTGGTATATAAAAGTAAAGCTTTAAATGTCTAGAGATTATTGATTTGGTTGTTTACTTGGAGAAGTCCAGTGGGGTGTCCTTTGAAGCAATTACCCAAAGTATCTCAACATGTCTAGCAAATATAAAAACAAGCCCCCAGAGAAGAACCCTGGCCGGTAGAACGAGTGGCCTGGAAAAGCTGAAGTTCCAGAACCTGAAGAGACCAGAGGTTTTTCAGTCTTCGGCAGATACCAGGGTCACCTGGGGAGATTGTTAAAAATACAGATGCCCGGTCCAGTTGGCTGAGTCTGAATCTATGGCGAGGGGCCCCAGTATCTATATTTTTTAACAAGTTCCGCAGATGATTCTGATCTATACCGCAGTTTGAGGATGTTAGACCCAACTATTGGAAAAGGCTATATTGTTTCACTCCCGCAGCAGACGGCCCCTCTGCTTACACTGAGGAACGCCAGGGGAGACTGCCGTAAAAACTCACCCCTGCATTACTACAGACCCAATGCTGAAACTCTTGCTTTGTCCTTCCTATGATGTTCCATATGAAAAAAAAAAATTGATCTAGAAGATGTTGGTTTATCCTGAAGAATTAATATAATTCGGGGGGGTGGGACTCAAGAACAATGAGTATTTGTGATAAATCAAATTCTGATTTTGGGGAACGGGACACCCCCCCCACTCTCCCCAACTGTGATAGCTTTTTTTTTTTTTTTTTTTTGCCTTATTCAATCATATATATCTGTTGGGTTGCTAACAGACTTATCTTCTATTTAGGTCTATACTTCCTTCGTGGTATCTGTCTGTGTCTCAATCCCTGTAGCCTTTTCCCCCAAGAAGGAGTTGAGGATGTTACTAAATGGAAGGATGGGGCCATTTATTAAAGGCTTCGTGGAGAAGGGATGGTGTTGAGGGCTTCACGATGAGGCAAATCGAGGTGATATTTCCTCCAACGGAGCTTTCTCTCCCCCCATCGTTGCCTCTGCCCCTGGGGCTTGATGAGCTTTGCTGGCTGAAGGGATCACAGCGTCCCTCCCTCTCTCAGCCTGTTTGTTGAGTCCCAGCCTCTGGAGCAAGGACGGTTCTCTTGACCTTGGCCAGGTGCCTGACAATTCTCGCAGAAGCAGCAGGCCAGAACGTGTGGATGGAACGGGATAAATCCCTCTCCACTCCTGGGAAAACAGCTCCTAGTTCACATGCTGGTGACTGTGGCTTAGCAGTGTCATATCTTCAAAAGGCAAGGATAAGATGCCTTTAATAGAAGAAGAGATTTGTTCTACCACTCGCGCCTTTAATCCGCTCTGGCGGAATTGGCTCCCAAAGTGGCCACGTCTGAAACAGGGGCTCGCGTCTCAAGACTTTGAGCTGAGGCCCCAGAGAAGTGATTACTTAGCCTGCAGTAGTGTAGACTGCTAATGGCCTTCCCACTCTGCCCGGATCGCAGGGTGTCCACAGAACCCGGTTGACCACAAAAGTCTTGCAAAGGGTCCTCTGGCTGTTCTCTAAATTGAGTCCCCTGAAACACATCACACTCACGCAGAAAAAGCTCGAAATAATGAGACAGCTTTATTTCCGTTTCCTGACCCAGCAACACTGCTTGGGTTTAGAATTTGGCTGCGGTCATCTTTACTTTCAGAAGCGAATCAACGACTCAACACGGTTTGCTTCCTCTTGGTGTCTCACCGGCCGTGGCAGTCTTTTCTCTCGTTTCGATGTGAAAATTGTTATCCTAGGGAAGCAAATGGGGGCAGGAGGGTTAAGCGGTCCACAGTGCCTACGGCTGCAGGACTCTAAAGAGATATAACAAATTCATGGGTCGCTTATGGTTTTACGTCACATCGGTGGGTTGATTTATCTCCGGGAAAGAAAAATTTTCTCCATTGGCAGCTAAGGCGCTTGGGGCTCGAAGACCAAGCCTACAGTTCTGTACCAGAAGGTAATGGGTCAGGATCACTTTTACACGCCAGCACTCACATCCTGCCGTATTCTTTAGTACCCAGCTCGTGGCAGGTGATGGGTTGTCCGGCCAAAGAGCAGAAAACCGGGAAAGACGTTGGTCAGGTGGGCACACTCCAGACCCAAGGAAGCCCAACTATCTCAGTCAAGCCCAGCATCCTCTGAAATGCAGACATCATCATATCCCGCCCCCTCCCCCCCCCATTCTTCCAGCTCTGTTAGTTTTCCCAGATACCTAAAAGAGTTAGCATTTTCAAATAATCTGTTTTTTTTTTTTTTAAATACGGTAATGTGTTTGTTTTTGCTTGGAAATGATTTGACTTCATAGCACATCAAATAAATGGGGGAAATCTCGGCGTTATTCTCATATTAGAAGCCGCTATCCAGAAATATCTATTTTGGTACTGGCAATTTTTTTCCTTTTCTCTCTCATTTGGGGAAGATGAAAGCTGCAAAGCCGTTTATCTCCCCTAAATTAGCCACGTGACAACTCTGAGCTATTAATAACCACTCCCCACAGCATTAACGTTTCTGTCTGAGAGGGGTCAAGCGGTGATCACCCCAGAGGGAGAGTGGCCAAGATAGATGCGAGCCGCGCAGCAGAAATGCAGCCCGAGTCGGCACAGACCAAGTGGGCAGAGAACAGATGTAACCCAGATGCCCCCCCACTGGCCGCTGCCAAATTGAAGGCACAAGAGGGGTCACCAATGCTCTCCTCCCAAGGGCCGTGGCACGGAGCCCCTCCGGCTTGATGGTGAGTCAAACCCTGACGGCACCTGCACCCCGCCATATGCTTCTGGCGTTATTGGTGTTGCCTCTGCCCCTGACTGTGCCTCTTCCTGTCTCTGCTGACCAACCTCTGTTGTCAGGAGCCGGCTTCTTAGGCCACGGCCACTTCCACCACTCGGGACCTACAGGGAGTGGCCGCTTTGTCCCAAGTCTTGAACATGGTACGGTTGTTCGCTTAATTTTCCTACAGCAAGTATCCGTACTTCTCAGGTAGGCATTAGGGGTCTCACCAGGATCTCCAGTTGCCGCAAACCCCCGCCTTTCTTTACCGCTTCCAGAAGCTTCCGTCACCGTAGCAGCATCTAAGCGGGAAGCCCTTCTACCTGTCTTGGGAGTGACCACAGCTAAGGATAAACATGAGAGCTGTGTGCACAGAGAGAGGGAGGCATTCCCCGGTATCGGATGGCCCTGACCTCACATCCTGGTTCCCTTGCTGCCTAAATCACTTCAGCTCTTCTTGGGTCGGTGTCCCCAGCTGTGAAATGTGGATTAGAATCCGTGCACCTTCACGCTGTTGTGGCATTAAGTAAAGGAAATCTATAATCCTTGCTTAGCAAAAAAAAAAAGAAAGTTTGTTGTTATAAAAACAATGACAAAGAGCGAATCCAGTCTTCCAGAAAAATGGAAATCCTTCCAAGGTCCTTCCGAATTTGTGGAAATCCCCGCAGAAGGAGAAGCAAGAAAAGATTCCGCTCCAGGGAGAGCACTTCTGTGAAGTGAAGCCAGGCCTGGCTGAATAATCCGAGATGCCCTGGGGGCTCACAAGTCCCTGTTAGGCATGAAGTAGCTCCCCGGAATCACCTCTTCAGCCTCCCGAGATGCTCAGGATAAAGACATTAACAACTGCCTTCTGGGTTGAAATATAAAATACTCGAAATGTCAGACTGGGCTGATCAGAGAAGTAGCAATTGAAACACCTGCTGTTTCTATAATGGACGATGGTTCATAAAGGACAGCATCCACGTGTGCTCATCCTAAAACATTATGTAGCGACAGAGAGCGGCATTCAACTTGCCGTGTCAGAGCTTCCGCTCAGGCAGTGAAGGGCTCTCCTTGGGAGTTAATAAAAGCATAATAATCAGGCGTCAGGGTTTCTTAATTTCCTTCTGTAGTGGAGACACTTATCTCTGACGATGTCCTCAAGATCCTTAAATCCAGCCCTCCATTTCTGGTAGCGTGATAATTGTCATTCTTTCTGGCCGTCGAACAGCCTCTTAACACAGCCCACCTTGAGCGTGGAAGCTAAAAGTACAAGACCGTGGGGCGCCTGGGTGGCACGGTCGGTTGAGCGTCTGATGCGGGGGTGGGACCCCCGCATCACCTCCTCCACGCAGCCCTCTTGACATATCCCTCTTTCCACCGGCTTATTCTGACGCCTCGACATCAGGGACCTGGTCCAACTTACTCTTTTGTCACAAGTGCCCAGAACAGTAGACGTTCAATAAATACATCCGTATTATTTTCTTAATGGCTGCTGGAACAAATTCCCACAAGCTTGGTAGCTTGAAACAATCCAGATTTCTACTCTCGCCGGTTCTGGAGGCCTGAAGTCTGCGGTCAGTTTCTCTGGGCGGTCACGATGTTGGCAGGGCCGTGCTCTCTCTGCAGGCTCTGAGGGAGACTCTGTCCCTCGCCTCTTTTTTTTTTTTCAACGTTTATTTATTTTTGGGACAGAGAGAGACAGAGCATGAACGGGGGAGGGGCAGAGAGAGAGGGAGACACAGAACCTGAAACAGGCTCCAGGCTCTGAGCTGTCAGCACAGAGCCCGACGCAGGGCTCGAACTCACAGACTGCAAGATCGTGACCTGGCTGAAGTCGGACGCTTAACCGACTGCGCCACTCAGGCGCCCCTGTCCCTCGCCTCTTTTTACTTCTGGAGGCTGTTGGCAATCCTCGGCCCGTGACTGCATCACTCGGCTGTCTACTTCTGGGCCCCGTTGTCTTCTCCGCTGTTTGTGATCTCCCTCTACCTCTCCTTTATAAGGACACCTGTGATGGCATTTAGCGCCCACCTAGATAATCCAGGATAATCTCCCCATCTCAAGGCCCTTAAGTTAATCACATCTGCAAAATCTTCACTATCTAAAGTAACATCCACAGGTGACACCCATTCTAGTGACTAGGATGTGGACACCTCGGGAGCCATCGTTGGCCCACCTGCATCCTAAGTCATGTACGGCCCACATTTCTGTAAAAGTAAAGCCCTAGCCCTCCCGTTCTATGACGCTGTCCTTAAAGTTGCTCCCAGGGGGCCGTGTCCTGTGTGACCTCACAAACTACACCTCCTTGAGCAAGCTGCCTTGTGCACAAATCCATCTGGTGGCCAGACGTCCTCGTGAAGTTCATTCAAGCCATTGTGATGGCCTTCTTCCCAGTCTTACTGCAGAATATATGACCTTGAACAAAACCTGGATAAGCAGAATAGTTCTGCCCTACTGTGAGGAGACCGGGTATTCAGCTCTTCCTCTTGTGGCACCGTGGGCGAGAATTCCGCCTCTCTGCGCCCCGGTTTCCTCTTTCACACAAGGACAGACTAATAGTGTTCTCAGTTCACCCATGTTCTCTCCCCAGATGGTCTCGTCATCTTCCCTCTTGTCACAAAAGAACACATACCATGCAATTCCATTTGCATGGCTCCGTAACAGGGAACATTAAACTGTGTTGTTCAGGAGCGTTTACACACGGGGCACCCGGATGGCTCAGTCAGTTGAGCGTCCGACTCTTGATTTCAGCTCAGGTCGTGATCTCACGGTGGTGGGATCGAGCCCCACATGGGGCTCCACACTGGGCATGAAGCCTGCTTGGGATTCTCTCTCTCTCTCCCTCTCCCTCTGCCCCTGCCCCACTTGCACTCTTGCTCTCCCCCCAAAAAAAAAAAAAAGGAATGTTTACATAGGCAGTAAAACTATAAAGGGATCTAGGAGATTATGCTCACAAAAGCATAATCAGCACAAAAGTCTGGGGAGGCAGGAGGACAGAGGATTTGGGGGTGCTGGCGATTGTCTATTTCTTGACCTGGGTGATGGTTACATGGGCATTTGCTTCATAATTATTTGCCAGTTGGTACATGCATCCCTGATTCACTTTTATTTACCTTTTGGTTTTGGACATTTTCAGACACTTCCAAAAGTAGAGACGATCGTACACTAAACGCCAGCTTCAACGATGACCGCGTTTTGCTATTTTTGTCTCACAAATGCATGCCTCCCAGTTTGGGGGAGCTTGAGACATTTGCAAGCCAGTTCCAGAGGTTTGTTTCATCCACAAACGCTTCCCTATGTACAGATACATTCTATGCATATATATGCATATATTTTCTCTTCTATAGATATATGTGTGATATATTAAATAAGTAAATTTAATCACAATAAAAATGCTGAAATTAATCGGGACGAAAGGCGCTGGCGTGGAAGGCAGAAATCCTATGCAGGGAAAGGGCTGCGTGTGTGTGTGTGTGTGTGTGTGCACGCGTGTGCGCATGAATGTAGGCGTGTGCGTGCAGGTGTATGTGCATGTGCATGTGTGTGCGTATCCGTGTGTTGCGGCCACGTGCCCACAGCCTGTGTCTGCTTTGAGGTGGGCGAGCAGCCACGCCAGTGGCTCAGCTCGGGGGTCATGGCCTTGGCTCTCGGCGGTGGGACGGGGCACTTAACTGAGCACAGTCAACTCCAGGAACCGAGAGGTACTGCAGCCTTTCTGATTTCAAGGGGTCTCGCGGGGCTGGACAAATCAGGCACAAGCTCCGTGTCTGTCTTTTCATGTCTAGACAGGCCAGCACCTAGGACAGTGAGTTGCCCAAAGCAAGACATCAGGAATTGTTCCATGAACAGAAGAACGGACTCCAAAGAAGCCCACGGTTTGGAGGCAGCTCGGACATATTTTTTTCATGACTTTAAGCAAACTTCCTTGCCCTTGGGGAGCAAGAGGGAGCAGGTCGTGAGCTCCTTCGTGGAATAGTAGCACCCCCACACTGCTAGTGGGAAGGAAGCATCTGGTGGTCAACAGAAGTGCGTGTTGGGACACTGAGGCAAATGTCTGTGCCCCGCCCCCCCGCCCCCACCATGCGTCCCGATCTGCTCTGGAGACAGACCCCTGCACAGGTCTACAGTGAGTACAAGCTGTAAGCACCGGGTCCCGTCCTGCGGGAGTAGGAATGGAGGCACGCAGAGCTGGTCTCAGAATCTAGCCTGGGGTCTAAGTCCCAGTGTCACCAGGCTCTCTCTACAGGTGTCTGAGCTCCTGGGCACCAGGCAAAGAGGCCGATGGAAGAGACCAACATAGGAGCTCACAAGTTTTCTTGGGTCAAAACCTGCACATTCCTCCGGTGTACTTAAGTCCCCCTTTTCCAGAAGCTTCTAGCGCTCAGCGAGCCTTCCATCCTATCTCAGTGCCTTTTCTGGCTCTGGCTCTCCCACCTGCTGGGAATGTTTCTCCCCCTGGATTTTCATGTGGCTTGTTCCCTCGACTTCTTTAAGGTGCTGTTCAAATATCTTCTTAGAGAGGTCTTTTGTGACCACCCTGTATAAACAAGATAGCAACCCCATGCTTACCCTAGTCCTTCTAGCCCTTGGACTCTGCTTGTATTTCTCTAGACAGTTTGCCTGTTTCCTTCCTAGGGCCCACAGCAGTGCTTGACATGGACTGGGGCTCACTTCTTGTTCGTCAAGTGAATGAATGATTCGCATTTCTTGTCTGGTCTGTGCAACCCTGTCTGTCACATCTTGTCTTCCCAGCTGGCTTCCTTGAGGACATAGACAGGGCCTGTTCTTATAAATCATTTTCTACTCACCTGAATTGCGAGGGAAGGATTCCTCCCTAGGACTATAGACATGGCCAAAAACACAAAACCCGACACTGGCTAGATGAGGTCAACGGCCATTTATTGATCCCATATACTCATGGCCTGGGGGAAGAGGGCATTGTACTCCACACAGGACCACACTCAGGAACAGAGTGATCAAGGAGGAGCTGGGAGGGGCAGGCTTGGTGGTATTAAGAGGGTGGGGTAGGGGCGCCTGGGGGGCTCAGTCGGTTAAGCGTCGGACTTCGCCTCAGGTCACGATCTCACAGTTTGTGAGTTCCAGCCCTGCGTCAGGCTCAGAGCCTGGAGCCTGCTCCGGATTCTGTCTCCCTTTCTCTCTGCCCCTGCCCCGCTCACACTCTGTCTCTGTCTCTCTCAAAAATAAAAAAACATGAAAAAAAAATTTTTTTTTAAAGAGGGTGGGGTAACTCCTGGTTCCCTCAGGAAGATGTGATTGGCTTGCTTCAATAATTCCACGAGCTGGAGGGAACTGGAACCCGCTCCTCGGGGAGGGATAAGCAGGAACTGTGCCTGGTCCCCTTGATGAGAGGGGTCGCTTGGCTGGGGGCCCTTATCCATGGGGGCAGACAAGGGGGAACTCATCTGAGGAGGGGAACTTGAGGTGAGCCGTTCTAAGCCCTCTTGGTTTCACCGGATGTCAAGGCAGCATATCATATTGGGCCTTAACTTTGGTTCTAAACCACAGTTCCTCTCTAGTGCATGTGCTGGAACTGGGTTCGATGACCAGTCCTGGGGGTCCTGGCACGTCTCTCCACTAAGCCCTATTTGCGCACCTGTCTCTCCCTCCTGCTTCGTCGTGGTGCCTAAGCTCTGTTATCATCCGACCAGTTCCTGGCCATCTAATCCTGCCTCTTTGGAAACTAGCTCAACTCATCTCTATCGCTGAACCCCCTTCCTACATCTCATGGCCCTGGCCATGCTTCTAGCTTCTTTTGCCTGATGACTTGGGGTTTCTCCACGACTTATGGCTGACCCAGTATCCCCTCTCCTCCTCGGCCGCGTGCCAGCTCCCAACTGGGTCCTCCCCAGCGGGACCATCCTGCTCTTCGGAGCAGCTTCAGAGGTCACCTTTCTGCAGAGCTCCTGGAGAGAGCATTTCATCTCCTTGGTGGCATCACTGTGCCCACCCACGTGTGCTGACTCGATTGTTTTTCCGTCCGTTGTAAGTCACACCCGGAAGGTTTCTGTCCCCGTCCACTTAAAGCTTAGCCACTCCGTGCCTCGGTTTCCAGAGCTGCAAAATGGGGCTGTTGTAAGAATGAAATATGGCACTGTGTGTCAGGAGTTTGGGGACAGCGGGTGGCCAGTGTCCGGAACACAGCGGGCGGTGGGGAACTGGCAGCTGGGGTTGCTAATCCTACGTGTGCTGTTCTCTTTCTAAGCAGGAACCCGGCCACAGAGAAGTGAGGCCGGCAGACAGAGTGCTCAGGCTGGGGCTGCCTTTGTTTAGAATCAGAGCTGCCCTGAAGCCAGCCTCGCCCAGAGCATCAGGCCTCTGTCAGTTCAACCCCCTGCAAACACACAGAGACTTCGATGGGCACAAGGGCCGCTGATGTGGCCCGGATGCCCTCAACAGCCATCCACCAGATCCCTCGGAAGACCTGCCTTCATCTCTCAAGACCCCTAACTTACCTCCGTGGACTTCAGGTATTTATCTGTGACATGGGGAAGGCAGGGGAGATGCCCTTGGCTGCTAGGTCTGCTGACGTCCTAGGAATCATTGTCAGCCACGGCCTCAGCCTGCCCTTGAATTTCAGCGTTGATGCAACGTGATGGCAGGGATCTTAGGGCATTTTTCTCTAAATGCATTTAATCCGTGATCATCTTAACACAGGGAGGATTTTCAAAACAGGGTAAACCCAAGCATGTTTAACTTACAGATTTTTAAGATTTTTTTCTTAATGAAAATTTTCAAGAGACAAAGAGGTTGAAACTAAAAACACCTGAACAAAACCCTCAGGACAAAGAGGCTCAATCCCATGGTGACTGTTGACTGTCGGGAGCTTCTCCATCCTGCCTAAAGGGAGGGAAGAGGTCTTAGGAGCGAGAAAGCACGGTGGCCGGACGTGCCATCCAGGCAGGGTTGCTGTCCCACTCTGGCTGTGGAACCCCACCCCCTGGCGAGATGCCCTGGTCCCTTCAAAGCAGGGGCCACTACCCGGGGGACAGTCGCCGAGCCCAGCTCAGCTTTCTCAGGATCCAGCCTGTCCCCTCTCCAGCTTGCGTCTCCCCTTGTCTCCTCTGACTTGGATGGCTCCCCATCAGCCCCATCTAGCCCCGGGAGAACTCCTACTTCACCAGGAGCAAGAGGCAAGCCCACTCCTGCCCAGCAGGAGACAGACAGGTCCTTGTGGCTGCTCAAAATCTGGACACACCACACAAAACTCTTCTGCTGGAGCGGTTATGACCCTCCAGCCCCGGGCAGGCTGCTTCTCAAGAAGCCTTGAGAGTGAGTGAGCATGACATTTCCTCCCCCACATTTTCACCCCTCAAGACACTCCCACCCCTTGGCACCTCCTCGGCCGCGCATCCTGGGCTGCGGGGTCTCCGACCCGCACAGCGACGTAGTTCGCCCCTGGTTCTCCCAGCTGATTAAGTGCCTGGCCCTGTCTGGCCCGTCTTCCGCCATTATTGTCCCTAAATATATTTATCGCGTCCCATGGGTGCCTTCTTAATCTCCTCTCTCTACTGGCATAACGGGCTTTTCAAGGACAAGGACTAACAGTTGTTCCTGGGTCTCCAGCCGTGGCAGAAGGGTCGTTGCAAATGGTCGGCGGAAGCAAGGTGGCCCTGAAAGGGAGGAAGGGGCCCCGGGCAACACCCGGTTCTGGGGCCACACGAGCGCAGACAGGAAGGAGCACCGCGGCCAAGAAACCCCATGGTGAGGAGCCTGAAGTTTTCTGGGTTTCGCCCTAACAACATCCAGCATGACTGCCCCAGTGATGGGGGGGGGGGGGGACGTGGTTGGGTGATTCAGCTACAGAAGAGAAGTGACATAATAGCCCGCCGGGACATCGTCATGGCATCGTCATGGCAGGCCGGGCATCGGGTGCTTACCCGCCTCGCCCTGCTGTTGTGAGGTGCTCTGCTCGTGTTGGTCTGTCCCTGCTTCTGCAGGACAAGGGCACTTTCCCTGGGTACCGGCAGCAGAGGGGAAACTGCTGAAGGAGAGACGCTTTCCAGCCCTTGCTGCTGATACTGAATTTAGCTGCCTGTGCATTTCCAGCGTGTTCCCAGGTGCTGCTGTTGCTGCCGGCCCGGGGTTTGCATCTTGAGAGCCACGGACACGGGCCTTTAAGAGTCCAAATTTTGCAGATGATTAACAAGTGTTTTCTCTCCATGGTATTTAATGAAATCCAGGTCTTGGGAAGTTCTTGGAGGGGAAGGGGCTCCTGGGAGTGAGCGCTTCCAGGAGGAGATGAGAGGGGGCCTCTGGACAGCCTCGTTAACATTCCTTTTGCATTTCCATAAACAAATCCTTCCTCGGGGCTCATGGTCCCCCCGCCTTGGAAAGCCCATCCTGCCAGTAGACAGAGGAAAGCAAGCGAGGGGCCGTGTCACTAGGTCTGATAAGTATTAAGTCAGCTCCCCAGAGCCCTGGCTCATTTCACTCAGTCTGCTTCCTACCTTCTCGACTTCATCTTCCTTGAAAGATTTTTCTTTTTCGTCCCGTCTCTTCCCCTTACACCCCAAGAGCTGGTGACTGAAAACTGGAGGCGTGGCCCTCCTCTAGAGCTCATAGCAGTGACCCTAAGGCTGACCAGACAGAGTAGAAATCTCAAGGTCATTGGGAGCTGAGGAGAGGGGACCTTTTAGGGGATGAGCTACGGGCTGCCTCCCGGAGGCCGGCGTGGGGCCTCCTTGAACCTGCTTTCTTGTTCCTCCTTAATACTTAGACTTCTCTCCCCTTGTTTCTTTCTTTTTTTTTAATGTTATTTTTTAAATGTTTATTCATTTTTGAAAGACAGAGAGAGACAGAGCACAAGCAGGGGTGGGGCGGAGAGAGAGGGGGACACAGAATCTGAAGCAGGCTCCAGGCTGTCAGCACAGAGCCTGACGTGGGGCTCGAACGCACGAACGGCGAGATCATGACCTGAGCCGAAGTCGGACGCTTAACCAACTGAGCCACCCAGGTGCCCCTCCCCTTGTTTCTTATATAGATTTTTTTCTCTTTTTATTGTTTTATTTTAGAGAGAGAGGGAGAGAGAGCATGAGCAGGGGAGGAGCAGGGGGAGAGAGAGACAGAGAATCTTAAGCAAGGTCCACACTCAGTGCAAAGCCTGATGTGGGGCTGTATCCTAAGACCCTGTGATCATGACCTGAGCTGAAATCAAGTCAGTTGCTCAACCAACTGAGCCACCCAGATGCCATATATATATATAGTTGTGTTTTTTTTTTAAGCAGTCCTAAGACATCCCCCCAGAGAACTCTTTCCTGCAAAGCCAACATCTCACTTGGAGAAGCTGTGGACACGGTGCTGCTATTTTTTTCCATAAGCAAATCTTTGCCACGATTGGGAGGGAGAGGCCCCGCCTGCATCTATGCAAGTCAGACACAGGAAAGCCCAGGGACGAGGTGTTGAGCCAACATCCTGCAAAAACCCTTCCCTGCCCAGCGGTGATGGATTTGCCCCGGCCACTGCAGTTGTGTAGATACCAGGGAAGGACGGGAAATGGCCCCTGACCGTGCAAGTTTAAGACGCAAGTTCAGTCCCAGGGTGCGTAGCCAGTCTTTTCATTACCCCGCCTCCACCAGCTCCGGTATCCTTGTAAGAGTGAAAGAGTAACCCAGGTATCCCCCCCGCTTTTCCAAGGTTCACATGCCACTTTGCTTTCACGAAAAGACATTAGTACCTGTTTTCACCTACTGAAAGAAATCCGAAGAGGATTTTCACTTTTCAAAAAAAAAAAAAAAAAAAAAGGCTAAAAGTGACAGGTTCAGCGTTGGTTTTGCAGGGAGCCACTGGGAGGCAGCGCGCCCCTCCCCGCCCCGGGGCAGCAAGACTGGCGCCACCTAGCACCTTCCCCGGGAACTACACTCAGCCTCCCAGCAACAAGCGGCCGGAGCTTTGAACCCTGGGCCAGCGTCCCGGCTTTATCTCTACGCATTGTGTGCGTTCCTTTGCAAGATGCGTCCCAAGGGAAGAAGAGCTTACGAGAGGTAACTTTGGGGGTCTGGGAATGCCGAAAACCTTTTCCTTACAAATTAATGGTGCTTCCTCACTTTACCCCATTTCGAGGCCCCACGCCCCGGGCTGGGAGCCCAGAGAGGCCTTGCTGAAGAGGCAGTTGGACCTTCTCCCTGAAATGCCGGCTCTGATTTATTCCCCATCCTGGCCAGTGTTCTGCTGACCTGATCCTATAACCGCATAATTACATTATTAGCATATGATGGAGCGCGGTGCACCATGTGTCCTGCTGGAGAGGATTAGAATAAATCGCAGCCTCAGCAGAGGGCAGGGAGAAGAGGCAAGAGAGGACAGGCTGGGGTCCAGGCGCACGGACCGCAGGCCCGGAGACCTAACGCGCCTTCCAGACCCCCCTGTCTCCCCGCAGGGTCAAGAAACTGACACCCAGGGAGAGGGCGTGGCCCTGCTTGGAAACACCCTACTCCGTGAAACACGGATCGAGGGGCACCCCCCCCCACGCTTAATAGGCCTTGGCAGGAATTCAAGCCTCTTGGGAAAAGAGAAGAGAGGTTTCCCACAGCAGAGATCCAGCTCAGAGGACAGAGAGCAGAACGCCCCCTTCTGCAGGCTTGGGACCCACGTGGCCAGGCAGCCCTGAGAGCCCGGCCAGTGTCTGACACCCCCATGTGGGGCCTTCCTGAGGTCCCATCTTAGCAACTGAGGAACCACAGCCCAACCCGCAGCAAAGCCACCACACGAGCCAAGGGTTCTAGTCACTCTGATGCCTGGGGACCCCACGCTGCAGGCTCATGGTAGCCTTTGCCCACGGGCTCATCTCTCCGGCCGCCCTTTGCAGGACCCCGTGCATTGAATTCATTTGCCTGGATGAGGTATAAGTTCCCCCGGGCACCTCCTGCTCTGAGCTGCCTCCGGGCAGTGGTTTGATCTGATCCATGTCTGGACCCCCGTGCCCAGCAAAGGGCCTGACGCCAGCAAGACACTCGAGACACTGTCACGTTGAACAGGTGGGACCCAGTGGTGATGGGAGGGTATGTGGAGAACCCACCAACCTTGCTGAACAGTTCAGGAATGCAGGGGTGGGGACACTGCTTGATTTGCCTGCTCCCTGGGATCTGGGCACGGGGGGCGGGGGGGGGGGGCGGTCTGCAGCTGGAGACCAGGAGGCCTGACTGTGAGGAAGAAACAGATGATGAGCTGGAAGCCAGGAGGGGCCAAGCAGATGGGGGAGGGGAATACGTGGAAACTCTGAGATGAGAAGGCGGGGGCGGCGCCTGGGTGGCTCGGTCGGTTAAGCGTCCGACTTCGGCTCAGGCCATGATCTCACGGTTTGTGGATTCGAGCCCCGCATCGGGCTCTCTGCTGTCAGCATGTAGACTGCTTCGGATCCTCAGTACCCCCCTCTCTCTGTCCATCCCCTGCTTGTGCTCTGCCTCTCTCAAAAATAAATAAAGCATTAAAAAAGGAGAAGGAGGAGGAGGAAGAGGAGGAGAAGGACGGGGAGGAGAAGACAGAAGGCAGGCCACCTGTGCGGTGGGCAGGGCAGGCGCTTACGAAGGTCAGCTTTCCCTCCATTTGTCCTCCAGGACGGGACACCCAAGCATTCTTCCTCCTGGCCAGAGGGCTCTCCTGTGCCCATCTCCCCAGCCTGCACCCTGGCCGTGCCCCAGCCTCCTTCCTGTCCTTCCTGCTCTTGGAGTCCCAAGTGGTGCTGGAGGAAGCCGTGTGGCCGCCATGAATGTTCCCCTAATTGGCTTCTCACTGCCGTTCTTTGCTGGCTCCCCGCTGAATCTCCCAGAGCTTCTGGTCCAAATGCTCCCACTTCCTGGAGACCAGTCCCAGCTGCGCTCAACCGATGACCTCGTCTGCTTCGGGGAGGTTGGAATGGCACAGAAGAGACTCTTAAAATCCATCCCTCTTGCATCGGCTTTACTACCTCCTCAACACCCTCCCCTCCTTTTCTCTCATCTACTGGCAAGAACATTCCTCCTCCCTCTGCTTTCGTCCTCCCTCCTCCCCTCCATCCCTTCTCACTTCCCCCATAGTGCCTTGGTCGGCAAGAGGGTGGTTTCATCCATCCTTAATGTATGACTCCTCAACCCAGCTGGTCCTCGGACTTCCTGTCCCTGCTGGGCTCTGTAGAGAAGGAGGACTTCCAGAAGCCTCCATGCCCTCACTTTCCCCTTCTCAACTTCACCCTCATGCTTTCAGCCCAGAACGGCCTTGAAAACATGCACCTGGACAGAGAGTCACGCTCTGCTGTGTGCTGGAAAGTGCAGGTGGTAGAATGTGGTGCAAACGCTCTTCCATATTTTTCCGGAAAAATTAAAAGTAGTTAAAGAAAACTTTACATAGTGGTTTTTTTAAATAGAGAAATGTTGTATAATAAAATAATGGTAGGTATCTCTGGGCAATTGTTTTGTGTGGTTTCTTTATTTCTTTTGTGTATTTTCAGATTTTTTTCAGCAAGTAAGAATCATTTGTAAAAAAAAAAAAAAAATACAAGCTTTAGGGGGAGAAAGACCACAAGATTCTTTTCAAATGTTTGATAACAACCTTAAAGTTTAATGGCTTATACTCCTTATACCTAAATGAATCACAGATGGATCAAAAATTTAGAAGTAAAAAATGAGACAATAGAATAATCTCAGAATGGGCAAGGCTTTTCTGAGCAGCCCACAAAAACCACAAGCCATGGAATAGAGGATTCATGAATTTGATGGCAGTAAATGCGATAAACAAAATCAAAACACAGAGGACAAAGTGTGGAAAATTATTCATATGTGAGAAATGGTTGGTTTCCTTAAACTATAAACAGTACTTTTAAATCAATAAGAAGAATATTACTAATCAGCAGACAATTGGGTAGGCAAAGGACCTGGAAAAACACTTCATAGAGAAATATGTACAATTAACTTAGAAATACATGAAAAGGAATGGTTAAAGAAGAAACACCATTTTCTACCAATCAGACTAGTGGAGGATAAAGGACTGATCAGGCACCGTGCAGATGACGATATGCGGAAACTGAGATTTTCACACCCTCTGCTGGGCGTGTAAATTGACCTTGCCTTGGTTGAAATGGGTGTGATCATATCTCTCCAAATGTAAAATTCACATGCTCTTGGGGCCCCTGGGTGGCTCAGTCAGCATCCAACTCTTGATTTCGCCTCAGGTCATTCATTCATTTCCAAATATTTGGGCTACCCCCCAAATCTTTCTGTTATTGATTTCTAGTTTAATTTTTATATGAGTCAATAATGCACATTGTATGATTTCTATTCTTTTAAGTTTATTAAGGTTTGTTTTATGCCCCAAATGTGGTTTATCTGGAGGGATGTCCCATGTGCATTTGAGATAAACGTGTATTTTGCTGTTGTTAAATAAAGACTTCTATGACACGAGAGGAGTATTGAGGTCTCCAACTGTAATTGTAGATTTGCTATAGCTCCTTTCAGACCCATCTAGTTTTGCCTTATGGATTTTGAATCTCTTTTGTTAGGTTCATACAGGTTTAGGAATGTTATGCCTTCTTGGAGAATTGAACTGTTTATTATTATGTAATATCCTTCTTGATCCTCGATTGTCTTCTTTATTCTAAAGTTCATTTTATCCGAAATTGATAGAACTACTCCTGCTTTCTTTGGGTTAATATTTTCATGGTATATTTTTCTCCATCACTTCTCATTTAACCTATCCATGTCTTTATATTTTTAAATGTATTCATTGTAGACAGAATATAGCTGAGCCTTTATTTTTTAAATCCATTTTGGCATTGTCTATCTTGAACAGGTGCGTCTATACCTTTCACATCTAAAGTGACCATTGATAAAGTTTTTAATGTTTGTTTTGAGAGAGAGAGAGAGAGGGCACGAGTGAGCAGGGGAGGGGCAGAGAGAAAGAGGGAGAGAGAGAATCCTAAGCAGACTCCCCACTGTCAGTGCAGAGCCCGATGCATGACTCAATTCCACAAACTGTGACCTGAGCCAAAATCAAGAGTCATACACTCACTGACTGAGCCACCCAGGTGCCCCCAACGTGATTATTTATCTAATTAGATAAAAATGTATCCCTTTTGCTAGCTCATTTTGTTGTTTTTGTTCTTTGTGCTTATTTCCTCTTTTTTCTTTCCTTCTCTGCTCTCAAGTGAGCATTTTTATCTTCTGTTCCATCTTATCTTTTCTATTAACTTATTATTTATATTTCCTTTTAACTTTTTAGTGGCGTCCCTAGGGTTTACAATCTACATTTTTAAATTATCTGAGTCCATTTTTTAATCATACCTCTATTTTATCATGATATCACTTCATGTGTAGTGAAAAGACCTTGTAGCAACATACTCTCCATTTTTTTCCTCTAATCCCTCCTCCTTGTGGCCATACATTTCCAATGTTTACATATGATATAAACTCCAATGCATCATTACTGTTATTGCTTTATATAGTTATTGTTTTAGAGCAACTAAGAAAAATAAGAAAAAATACAACATTTTACCTTCGTTTATCCCATTTCTAATACCCTTCATTTCTTTGTGCGGATCTAAATTTCTTATCTTAATAATATTCCTTCTGCCTGAAGAGCGAGAGGGGGACACACCATCCAAAACAGGCTCCAGGTTCCAAGCTGTCAGCACAGAGCCCGATGCGGGGCTCGAACCCGCAAACCATGAGATCATGACCTGAGCCAAAGTCGGATGCCTAACTGACTCAGCCACCCAGGCGCCCCGCTTTCAACACTTTAAAGCTGTTTCTCCATTTCTGCTTATTTGCATGTCTTCTTGATAAAAATCTGCCACATTCTTATCCTGCTCCTCTGTAGGTCAAACGTTTTTCCCCCTCTGTAGCTGATTTCAAGATTTTCTTTCTGTCTTTGGCTTGCTGCCTCTTGAGCATTCCCATCTGTGTTCTTACTGTTATGTACTTACATTTTTATTGCTGGGGGGCTTGCTAACATGGTGGAAAGATGTGAGGGGTAGGGAGTGTTCTCTAATTTTCTAATCAGGTCCCAGTCTTTGGAGTATACAGTGGCCTATATCTTAGGATGGAACTGTTCATTGTTTCTGTCCCTGCTCCAAAAGTAGATAGATTTTGTTGTCCCTGCACCCACATTCCTTTCCCTTCCAGCAGTGAGTAGCCCCCAGCATTTTCAGTCTATGTCCTTGAGGAGAGCCTCCCGCAGATTAAGGCTTTCCCTGCCCGCCCCCCCCCCCGGTAAAACATGGAGGCTGGGGTTGGGCCGGGTGGCCCCTGACAATATACATCCCCTGCAGATTAAACCCTTTGCTCTGTAAGGGAGAAAACTCTCTGTGGAGTTTCAACAGTGGCTGTCATTTCTCTCCCCACCCCCACCCCCACCAATGTTTCTGCATTTTCCCCATCCTTCCTGTGAGAGCTTGGTGGGGCTCCAGGAGTAAAAGCCTAAAAAAAGGTAGGAATCTCCTCCCCCATGACTAGAGCCCCCAGGAGCTTCACATCACATCCTAGTCCACACCTGGCCTTCAACCAATCCTTAAAATTCCTCGTTTACTATTTGCCACCAGTCTGTATGGTATCCAGATAAGCAAATGCCCAGGTCCTTGTTTCCCTGAAGGCACCTGTCTGTCTTCAGGAGGACGGGTTGTCCTGTGACCTGTGTTCTAGAGCTGTTCCCAAATACTTTTGGGCCCACGAAGTCCTCCTGGTCCCATGGTAGGAACACACATCCCCACCTCCTTTGAAATGTGCCCAGGGGCCTCGCTTTGTCAATAAACATTAGTAAGAGAATTTCACCAGATTTCAACCACTACTTACCCTTTGGCGGGTACCCTTGTGCACAGCCCAACCTGCCCAACCATATACAGAAGCTCTGTAGAGACGGAATTGATCTGTTGGTACACGGACCCCAGAGATCATGTGGATGTGGGTTTAGGGCCACCGCTTGTGACCTTGAATGCTGGAGAGCAAGCAAAGAGAATGGAAGAGACACATAGAAGAGAGACTTGAGAGAGACAAAAACATGGAGGGGCAGAGACAGGAGGCAGTGAAAGATTCCCAGATGGGCACTTCCTTCCTGTTCCCAGTTTAAGTCCGTGGAGTGCCCAGCTATACTCCATGGACTTTGTGGGAAACCACAGTCACAAAATAGTTCGCCATTTATGCAAGCTAGCTTGGCTGGGTTTCTGGAGCCTTCCACCTCCAAAGCTGGACAAAATCCCTTCCTCAGCCCCTGATTTATTCCTCTTTTGAACCATTCGTCAGATTCTGCCTTGCGTTATAGTAGTTTTGGTTATTTTATTTCTGGAGCTAACTTTTAAGCTCCTTGATGGTAATAAGTGGATCTTGGTCATCCCAAAGGGCTTAATTGTTTCCTGGATGTTTATATTATTTAGGGCTGTTCTTACCGGGTTCTACTATCCCCTAGTAAACAGGAGGGGAGGAGAGAGGAGGAAGCTACCTGGAGTCTTCTAAACAAAGGCTCATTCTGTTCCCTCTTTCACCTAGCACTCAATAAAACTGTCAAATAGTTACATCATTACTCCCTGCCAGGCATCGTTCTCAGGGTTTTTATATTTATTAATGCAAGTAATCATAATAAATCCCTATAAGGGAGTTAAAGTTATTCTCCCTTCGCTAGTGAAGAAAATTGATCAAGGGTGGATACCTGAAGAAAAGACCCAGAATTTTTACCCAGATGGCCTGCCCATGGGGTCCATGCTTTCAACCTCGGGGCCACAAGAAAGGCCTGAGGGGAGCGGGGAGGTGGGAGCTGGCACGCTCACTCCCTGGTTGACCGACAGGACATTAGACGTGAAAGCCATTCTCTTTCCTGCAGTTGGAGTGGAAAGGAAGAAGGAAGAATCCCACCCACAGAGAGGGATCTCTGAAGGCTCTGAGAGGCTCATGACTGGTCCATGGGAAAACTACACACACACACACACACACACACACACATATGTGAAAGTGTGTGTGTTGTGTGTGTGTGTGTGTGCGCACCTGCGTGTTTTGTGGGGAGAGGGTAGATATCTTTGACAGAATCTCAAAGTCATCTTTGACCTCTCCAAAGATTAGGAACACAGTTCAAAGGAGGGTGAGTGAAGGAAGAAGGAGGACGGGAGGAATGCCAGCAAAGGATAAAGAGAAGAGGGAAGATGATAGGGAGAGAGAAGGGAGGCGGGTCATACATCAGCCCTGACCGGAAGCACTGGAGCCCTGCCTTTGCTTCTAAAGTTCTAAATGCGCCTATTAGCACCCAGGAAAAGGGGCGTGTGCAGGTGCATGCTTGCGAGGTAATGAGTCCTAAGGGAAAAAAATGAGACGGTGCCCTGAATGCTGTCCTGTCTGACCAATTTCCCCTCCCAAGGCAGGATGGCAGGTGAGGGTCTTCATGTAGACGCTGAATGAGTCCCGAAGAGCCTTCTTTGGTAGGTACCAGGCTCTCTGGCTGACACTAGTCAGGGGTCCTTGCTCTTGGGGACAGGTTGGGACCCAATATGAATAACACTCCACCACTCTGTTCCCCCACTCGTTCACACACCATCTACAGTTAATCTGGCAGCTTGGAACCAATGACATCAGATCTATCACACCCATACAAGTCTTCTGTTGCCCTCTTCAAGGTCTCTCCTCAGGACATTGCTTTCTTTCCAATGATGCTGCCATCTTGCTGCAAGGGTTAGTACAGAACAGTGGTTGAGAGTCTGGGCCCAAGAGTTTAGATTCAAGCTCGGCCACTTGCTGAAAGATCTTGAGCGAGTTGTTTACCCTTGATTTTCTCCTCTACATCATTGGGATTGAAATCATTCCAAATGTATGTGGCTGCCTTGTGTATTAAGTATGCTCAAACATGTAAAGCGCTTGGGACAGTGCCTGGCAGAGGGCACGCACTTGAGACACATTAGCTGTTGTCAGCGTGCAAAGCATCTGGAAGCTCTTCCCTATGAGGAGACTCGAAGCCAACCACTCAGCCACACTTTTCAACCATCAGTGGGGTAAAGTGGGATTTCCCAGCCGGATCACTCATTGATTCACCAAACTGGCCCAAGGCTTTGGATGAAGATAAGCCCCAACTAGGACAGTCATAGAAGAGACCACGGAATCAGGACAATTCCAAAGAAGGAGGGTTAACTCTCCGAGCAGGGACAGAATTATGCAATAAAGCGTTCCGTCTCCAAAGAGGAGCGCTGTGTGTTGGGGTTTTTACAGCACTTTTATCACTGTAAAAATGAAGTAAGAATGTTGTGGAGAAGTTAAGGAGTTGCTGAAGAGTTTTATTTTTTTTTATTTTTTAATTTTTTTTTAATGTTTATTTATTTTTGAGACAGAGAGAGACAGAGCATGAACGGGGGAGGGGCAGAGAGAGAGGGAGACACAGAATCGGAAGCAGGCTCCAGGCTCCGAGCCATCAGCCCAGAGCCCGACGCGGGGCTCGAACTCACGGACCGTGAGATCGTGACCTGAGCCGAAGTCGGACGCTCAACCGACTGAGCCACCCAGGCGCCCCTGCTGAAGAGTTTTAAATTAACCTCTTTCATAATCCCTCCATGAGAGTTCCATTGCTGTTATCATTTTGTTGTGTTTCTGCCCACATTTTTTACATTAACTCTAGTCACTATCAAAACCGATCACTGGGGTTTTTTTGATTGAACACCGTAATATTAGCATTTTATTATATGCTACTGAAAACTTTTTTGCTGACTTCCTGATAAAGATGCTGGAGCCAAGCGGTGACTCTTCCTCTTCCCCAAGCTAACAAAATGAGCTAAAGAGAGTAGAAAAAGTTGCAGTGGGAGAGACAGCTTCCCAAGTCCCAGGGCCCAAGAGGTCCTGGCTTACGCTTTGAAAAGTGGTAGCTGGTGGAAGATTCTGGTGAGCAGGTTTCAGTGCAGCTTCTAACCCAGAAGGTGGGTTGCGAGTTACAAAGCCTGAGGAATTCTTGTAACGTCCCCTAAATGGGTGAGCAGTGACCCAAGCAGCTGAAGAGGTTGCCCCAGGGTGCGGGGCTCATGGAAACACCGTAAACCTGGAGCGTAGGAGGCCCTGAGTGCTGCTGCAGAAAATAGGGGAGGCCACAGAAGCCAAGAGAACTTTCTCTGTGGCCTTCTCCGGGCTATAGTCTTAATAACCGATTACCCATCACCCCCTCACCTTCCCTCCCACCTCCTACCCCCTCCACTAAGCAGGGGTCCTCCGAATTCGAGACCAAAAAGAAATAATAACATACGATCCTCTTAGAGAAAAAGAAGACAAGGAGAAAGAAAGAAATGGCAAACCTCGAGGAAAGGGAAACAGAAAAACAGAGAAAGAATCTGGGGAGAGGGAGGAGATCGGATAGAATGTCAAGGCGACCTTTCGAAGGGAATGAGACTTGAGTTCATCTTGAACAGCGTGAGGGCCCCCGTCAAGCAAAGACCCCCATCAGTGGTCACGCAATCTGACGGCGCTTTGAAATTGGAGTCCCCCAGGGAACTTTACAACAAATAAACAAACAACCACAACAACAACCACCAGCGGCCCTACTGGAGCTCCACAGCAGGGTTTCGGTGGAGATCCGGGCACCGGTAATTTTTTTTTTTTTCATGAACTCCCCAGGTAATTCTAAAGCTCAAAGAGGGCTGAGAACCACTCGTTGCGATGCATCTGTGTGCACACAAAACTATTTCATGTTTCGTATTATTAAGCGTGGCTTCTAGGAAAAGGATGACTGTCCAAATTACATAGACATTTTTCTAGGTTTGTGATATTTTTAGGCTCATGTCAAAATAGTTCCAGGGAAGGGACGCAACTTTCAAGGGGACTGCTTTGAAAGGGGGTAATTCTCTTTTGAATTCTCAGCCCTTTCACTCCTGCTTCTCAAACCTTTCATTGGCTTTGGGGACAGAGTTCTCTTGCCCATCATGTATTCTTTTTATTCTTTTGTGACATAATATTCCTTCTCTCCTTTTTCCTTTCTTCTTCTTTCTTTGTGCCTTCTCTTTTTACTCCCTTTGATGCTTCTTCACAAATCCTTCTATATCTTCTGTTGGCCAGAAAATTCCAGTGACTAATTTGTCACAGGTTCTACCGTAGACGTCCCCTCTCTCCCACGTCCTTCCCTAAGTCTTGGGGAGAATTCATGGGAAATAAGAAAACTGATGCCCAGTCCTCTGTCAGGCTGTGGGCATAAATACCAAGTATTTAATTACAGATTTGGTGGGAGGTTGCAAATGAAGCCGGTACATTCTCAGAGGTGGTGCACACGAAATACATGCATGCTGGATGGCGGGTTCATTTCGTGGTGGGGATGTATAGACAACGTGCCTAGACATAGCCTCCGTCCTTCTCCCTTTCTCCAACCGTCTCTGTGCCCCTTCCACTTAGATGACAAGAGCTTTGGGGGCAAGAATACTCAGAACTATAAAAATTGTCACTTAAGGCAGTCAGAGAAACCTGTAACAGAGTCTCCAGGGAGGTTAATCTCTTCATTTATTTGTTTTTATTCTCTCTCAAGATTCTATATTTGATTTCCCCTGAACAGTTTAAATTTAGCATCCCTTGGTTTATTGGCTTTCTTTCTTTCTTTCCTTCTTTCTTCTCTTTTCTTTTCTTTTTCTTTTTCTTTTTTTAATTTAAAGCCTACTCCTCCGAGCTGCCGTAAATATCATCCTGGAGGTGAAGGGAACCTGGCTGGGAGCATCCCACTGACCCCTCGGGATGAGGCTGCTGATTGGATTGCCCAGGAGAGCAGTTCTCCCTTCTCACTCTTTTGAAGGCATCCCATCCAGTGCCGCATCTTGGTGGAAGAGGACGGTCTTCGCACACAAAGAGGGGTGTTCTCCAGGCACAGCAAGATGGAAGACGACTTCCCCCAACTCCAGATCCATGTGCAAGAGGCCTGGGCGACCAAGATGGCGACTGTGAAAGAAGAACGGTGGGGGCTTGAAATCACATCTTCTCTCACAGAAGAATATGCCAACGGGGTTGGGGGAGGGGAAAAAGAAGGTGCAGGATCCCAGCAAGCAAAACCTGTAGTCACACCCCAGGAGAGGTGGATGGTTCCTTCCTTTTCCTCTCGGCTGCCTGGAAAATTCAACTGATTATTGTCATATTACGGCTAGGTGATGTTAAACATCTGTTTGCTAGGAAAGGCGCAGATCATTGAAAACAGAATTGATTTAAATTCCTAGAACCTGGAACAAAGCTTTGCCGGGGAGCTCTCCCTACCGCCCAATCTTACCCTGCAGCCTGGGCCCTGCATCACAAAAACCTGCTGGGCCCCCAGACATGCACAGGCTTCCCGGGGGAATGGGTTTGCCCAAGGTTTGCCAAAGACCAGACACTTGGCCTCATGGGCTCAGAATGTCTGAAAGCAGAGATGTTCCTTTTTATCCAGATGTAATATTCATTTTTATGCAGATGTTTTGGCGGCCAAAGCAAAATTTAAAATAGCAATAAGGAATTTCTTACCTCCCCCAATCTTACGTGCCTACTTGAGCTCTTTCTTGTTAAGCCAGACTTAATGGGTTTTAAGCAAGAACAGCTCCACTTTAGGTCAGTTACATTATCAAGAGCTCATTATCAGTTAACCGGAGGCAATGCAGAGTCAGGGTTTTGCATATATATATTAATAGCAACAACAGGTAACAGCTATTGAGCATTTTCTGTGAGTTGGGACACAATAATAAGTGTTTTAAATGCAATAATTCAATTAATTTTTTTGTAAGAGTTTTGTAGAGTAAGCACCACTATTCACTCTGTTCCATAGATGAGAACAAGAACACAGAGAAGCGAGGCATCGTGCAGCAGGCCTAAGGAACCAGAAGGATGGCGTCACCAGCATCTAAGCTGAGGACCAGTGGGGGTGGAAGTTTAGTCGGAGGGGAATCATCTATTTTGGGCATGTTAAAGTTGAACTGCCAATTAGGCACCTAACTGGAAACATCAAGAAAGTGTTTGGATCCAGGCACCGAGGGTTCAAGAGCAAGGCAGAGACCAGGGATGTACGCTGGGAGACATCAGGGTGGGGACAGCATTTAAACCATGGTGGTGGTAGGGGCGCCTGGGTGGCTCAGTCGGTTGAGCGTCCGACTTCAGCTCAGGTCACGATCTCGCGGTCCGTGAGTTCGAGCCCCGCGTCGGGCTCTGGGCTGATGGCTCAGAGCCTGGAGCCTGCTTCTGATTTTGTGTCTCCCTTTCTCTCTGCCCCTCCCCCGTTCATGCTCTGTCTCACTCTGTCTCAAAAATAAATAAAAATGTTTAAAAAAAAATAAAATAAATAAAATAAACCATGGTGGTGGGAAGGAACACCTGGGGCAAGTGTAGAGAAGAGGTGCGGGGATGGAGTCTGGGCACGTCCACATTAGACGGTCCGAAAGACAGACAAGGAGTGGCCAGTGGGTGGCTGGGAGAGATGGACACAAGCACCGAATAAGGAGACATTTCAAGGAAGAGGGATTGGTCAACTTCTTAAATGCTGCCAACAGGTGGGATACGAAGAGGAGTAGACATTTGGCAGTGGGTGGTTATTGTTGACCTTGATGAGAATAGTTTCCATTGACTGGTGGGCCCAAAGCCTGCCTGGCATGGCCTGGAGATGTAGATGTGGAGGAAAGAGAGTAGCCCACTGCTGCCCTCACCTCCCGGGCCTTTGACCTCTTCAATTCCAGTGACTTCCACCTCTACTCCATTTTAGCCATCTGCAATGGGTCTCTCCCTTTCATTCGGCATACCTGCACTTCTGAAATCTGAAACGCTAATGCTCTACACTAGAACCTCACCTCCTTTCAGGGAATCCCCCCCCCCTCCTCTTTCTTTTGCCCTGTGGAAACTTCAGGTCTCAAATCACTTACCCCCATCTCCGTCACAACTCCCCTCCAACAAAACCCACCCCTGAGTGAAATCCACATTCTGGGTCTCAGGTGACTGAGCCCTGCTAGAGAAACTTAGACCACCCTCCGAGAAAGGCCACTGCAGATTCATGATCCCCCCCATCCTGATCGGTCCTGCCACCCTTCCCACTACGGCCTGGCCATCCTTCTACCGGTGAACAGTCAGATCTCACCTCAACTCTGCACAATAATTGTTCTTATCCCAAAGCTTTAACAATCTCCTCCTTAACTCCGCTCTTCCCCCTTCCCAGCTGAAACATTTTTGCCAAGTTGGAAAATCATTTTAGACAACAGACTCCCGAGCTTCTGGCCCAACTCAGTGCTCTGGGGGTACACAATCCATTGGAAGGAGAAATGATTCGTTCTGGATTCCGGGGATTGCCTGATTCATATTCCATGCCCGAGCCAGACAGCGAAAGCCTTGACAGTGGGAAATGGATGGCCCAGGTAAAGGATGAACACTGGCAGGGATGCAGACACTCTTTCAGACAGCTCGAGGGCTCCCTGTGCTCCACAATGTCACAGAGGGGGCCTTCTTATTCGTACTTGGAAGCTCATGGCCCCCTGAGAGACACCTGGGGCCAGGCAGGGCCATTCCATTCTTCAGCTACACATGACTCTTAATATTTAAAAAAGAACACACATACCTCTTGGGGATTTTACCTCCATCCTCTTTCCTGTCCTTGGATACACAGAATACAGTAGATTCTGGTAAAACACTTACAGTGTAGAACTTTCCAGTAGTTCCGTAAAGAATCAAAAAGAACGATCATTTCTTGGAGTCTTGGATGTGCCAGGCGTTAGGTAGTTGTTCTATTTGACATCATTGTTCAACCAGGGACTGAGCTAGGCTCGGGGTTGAGAGTGGTGATAAGTGACCCAGTTTATGCCCTCAGGGACTAATAGGGCAGACAAGATTTAAACAAGTAGGCTCACAAGTAAAAATGTACTTGCAAACAATGAAAGCACCACAAAAGAAAAAAAATAGGGCGCTAGATTGAATTGTGTCCCCCCAAAATTATGTTGTTCCAACTTGTGCTGCAGAAGCGAGCACCCCCCGAAATTATGTTGAAATGCTAGCCCCTAGTACCTCAGAATGGACCTTGTTTGGAAATAAAGTCATTGTAAATGTAATTAGCTAGTTTAAGATGAGGTCATATTGGTGGAGGGTCAGCTTTTGATCCGATGTGACTGGTATCCTTATAAGAAAAGGAGAGAGACACAGAGAGGAGAATGCCTCTCTCTGAAGACAGAGACGGAGAGAGGCAAGATGGCCACATTATCTGTGAGATAATAAACTTCTGTTGTTTTAAGGCACCAGGTTGGGATACTTGGTTACTGCCACCGTAGGAAATTATTACGGGCGTCGTATAAGATAGAAAACCAGGTGGGGCCTACTTTAGATTGGGACGCATATCAGCTCAGCTTCTGTGCGAGTAAATAACATAAAGAGGTGTTACCTGACACAAAAATAAGGAATTTTTATTTATTCCTTAAATAAATCCCTTTATTCCTATTTGCTCAAAGGAGATAGAGTAGCCCAGAGAATCAAAATTAACACGGGACAAGTTAACCTTGGGAAGGACAGAAACCATGGAAGTTCAGGGATCTGGGAGTAGGAGCCAACAGGCAGACTTACTCAGGCATCACCCTCAGAAGAAATATGTTCCCACTATTTTACTCCCTTGGATCAATCTGAGCAAAATTCAACTTACTGGCTTAGCTGGGGTCATGTGATAACTCCTTAGAGGGCTGGTGGGAATGAATGGGGGAAATTGGACACCTTGACACCCTGCCCCATCAAGACGGCTCACTTGCCAAAAGAAAATCCGAGAACAAGTTAAGAAAGGGGTAGAGACGCTGGAAAGGAAAAGACGGATTAAATCTCTCTAGGGAAGTGACCTTTCAGCTGACTCTTAAAAAATGACTAGGGAGTAGGCAGGCAGAGATCAGAATTCTGGGGGGAGTGACAGGATCGAGGGCAAGGGCAACCCAACAGCTTGGTGTGCTCAAGGAATTAGCAAACATCTATGGATATGACATCGAGAGGGAAAAGCCTGGGGGTGCCTGGGTGGCTCAGTCGGTTAAGCGTCCGACTTTGGCTCAGGTCACGATCTCCTGGCTCAGGAGTTCGAGCCCCGCGTCGGGCTCTGGGCTGACAGCTCGGAGCCTGGAGCCTGCTTCAGATTCTGTGTCTCCCTCTCTCTCTGCCCCTCCCCTGCTCACTCTCTCTCTCTCTCGATCTCTCAAGATAAATAAACTTAAAAAAAATTAAAAAGAAAGAAAGGGAAGCAGAGAAGTCTTTTGGGTTTGACAACATGGTAGGCATTGACATCGGTGACTCTGACGGAAGCAGTTTCTGTGGAGAGGTGAATTTAAGAAGCCACGCCAGAGAGTTGAAAACTAAATGGGCATGAACTCATTTAATTGTCCCAACTACCCCACAAGGTGGGAATCATTACCACCACTTACAAATGAGCAAACGAAGGCTTACCCTGCAGGAGGAAGAGTGAAAATTTAATACCAAACGCACCCAGATTTACAATACCCAGATTCTCTCATTAAAGAAAGCTAATAGGTATGACCATGTCATTAGGGAGAAGTAGGCCTGGGTTAAAATGGACACGAGCACTCATAAATAGTGCAAGGTTGGTGGCAGAGCATTCTGGAACTCCAGTTGAGAAGAGAAGCGATCAGCCCTCAGCCGAAAGCAAAACTCCTCACCCCTATGGCTGCTAAGCAGAACTGCAGGTTCACCCAACCTCTGAAAGGGGATCTAAGTATTTTGAAGTTGTGTCTTGGCAGGAGGGAGGGGGGAGGTGTTGGGGGGGGTCAAGTCAGCCCACAAGGTAAAAATTGTGTGGAGTAAAAATGGCCCTTGGAAAATCGGCTCAGCGGGACCTTCAGTAAATCCAACCAGGGAGTTTTTCCTCCTGCTGGGACAGATCTTTGCTTTTCAAATGAGCACTAGATGAAGTAATTGACTTGAACCGAGAGGGCCATATTGTAGGGAAAAAATACATCTTTTTTTTTTTTTTTCAACGTTTATTCATTTTTGGGACAGAGAGAGACAGAGCATGAACGGGGGAGGGGCAGAGAGAGAGGGAGACACAGAATCGGAAACAGGCTCCAGGCTCCGAGCCATCAGCCTAGAGCCTGACGCGGGGCTCGAACTCACG
Source organism: Lynx rufus (assembly GCF_022079265.1). NCBI lineage: Eukaryota > Metazoa > Chordata > Mammalia > Carnivora > Felidae > Lynx > Lynx rufus. The sequence continues at coordinate 13,847,434 of NW_025814842.1, read as the reverse complement.
GACCGCGAGATCGTGACCTGGCTGAAGTCGGACGCCTAACCGACTGCGCCACCCAGGCGCCCCAAAAAATACGTCTTTTTGAACAACATACGAACACTCAGCCCAGAGAAGCCTGAGTACCCTCAGACGAATCGAGGGAGCAGCAGATTCACACAGGGGCATTCACTCATCAGGCACATTAGGCTGTGGTATTGTGATCGTTCTCACGCTTGTGGGAACCACACGGGAGTAATGAGGATTGGACGTCACCACATCACCACCATAAACACCCAGAAAACCGAACACGGTGTTTTCAGGCTTCGGACTACGAATCCAAAGTTTTCAGACTTTGGGGCCATGGGTAGGACAGGACCCTGAACCCAGGGGAAGAGAAACAGACGAGGTGGCCATATAGTTGTCTGGCTTTACCTCGAGAAAACGTGAGTAGGGAACACAACAGGGCCGCCTCGCCGAGTTGAGGAGATAGAGCTTGAAACTTAGGGAGGCTGAGGCAGCTGGAAATTCAAGGCAGAGTTTTGGAAAGCAGGAAGCTTTGCAAGAAAAGTGCACCATAAATCTGCACAGGGGTCCCCTTGATTCTTTGCTTGAGTGGTAGTCTATGAACACAGCACCAAAATAAGCAAGACTTATTTGAGAATGACTGGGGTCTTCAAGCTCAAGTCCCAGAGCTCACACAGAATTGGGAGACTCTTTTTTTCTCTTCTTTCTTCCCTTTTTAATATAATTTATTGTCAGGTTGGTTTCCACACGACACCCAGTGCTCATCCCAACAAGTGCCCTCCTCAATGCCCATCACCCGCTTTCCCCTCTCCCCCACCCCCCGTCTACCCTTCGTTTGTTCTCAGTCCTTAAGAGTCTCTTATGGTTTGCCTCCCTCTCTCTCTGTAACTTTTTTTTCCCCTTCCCCTCCCCCATGGTCTTCTGTTAAGTTTCTCAAGATCCACACAGGAGTGAAAACATATGGTATCTGTCTTTCTCTGCCTGGCTTACTTCACTTAGCAGAATAAGAATTGGGGGACTCTTGAGTTCCAACCAGCCCAAGTGGTGAGTTTGCTGATCACCTGGTGGAGACTCCAGAGACCCCCACGTTAGGCGGAGAGCTTAATATCCTTGGAGTGAGGCTACTCAGAGACCACCCCAGCAAAGCAAAGCTCAGAGGGATAAAATTTATCCACAAGTAACTTATCTGCCTGCCCCGAGCTCCCGGTGAGAACAAAATTTGAAAGCTGTAGGCATTCCGAGAAGAAGGAAAACGTTCTCTCACATGGTGGCTCTAGAGCGTGCATTTGTGCAAAGCTGCCCGTGACAATGGCACCGTTCCACCGTCTAAGACCCTAAAGTCAATGCTGGCCCTTTGCTCTGGAACGTGCTCCATACATTTGTTCTTCCCTCGCACACCACACTCTTTCCAGCCTCCCCCCCTTCCTGCTGGTCTCGTGAGCTTCTGCTAAAGAAAATTTATACAAGGTCTAAACGTCCCAACTACTCACTTCAATTATATAGAGGCATGACTTCTGGAAACAGCCACAGCCTTCAACACAAAAGGATAAAACCAAGATATACAATTCGCGTTAGAGAAATTAGGGTTATCTCCCTTCAAAGCATCATCCTGATGGTTTTTTATATATTATTTGTATGGTACTTTGCCTGGGGGGTGTGTGGCATTAAGGAGCAAAAACCCAGATACTGTGAGGGCCCACAGAATAAAATAGAAGATGTTTATCTTCCAAAGCTACGTAACAGATGAAATATCATGCAACAGAAGACATAATTCGGGCAACAAAAGATATGAGAAAAAGAAGAAAACAAGAGCCATATAAATGGAGGTCTTAAATATGGGATGACAGGAGCCAAGCCAAGTGTTACAATTGAATAGGTAAGGAATACAGAGAAGCAGAAAGATCTGGGCTGTGGATTTAGTCAGACCGAGATCTGTATCTTTATCACCGGCTAATTCTGCCACTTTCCTGCTGTGTATCCTTGGACAATTTACTTAACTTCTTTGTCCTCCGTTTTCTCCTCTATAAAACAAGAATGATAATCATTCTTGCCTTGTGGGAGTGTTTAGAGTCTTAAATGAGCTAATAGTAAATTTAAAGTACCTATAACAACACCCAGGGCACGGTAATTGTTCACTGTCAGCCATTATTATTATTATATTATTATTATTTTATTTCATTATTATCATATGCTCATCGGTCTAATGGGTATATCGTAACCTATCTCTGGTGCTTTACCTACAGACCAAATAGAAAATAAGCCCAACGCCTCTAACAGATGGCCTAACATATAACAAGTGCTCAATAAGTGATATTATTATTCAGAAATTAACGAGGGACAGTAGGATAAATTTAGATGCATAAAAATGTTGGGGGAGGGCTCCTGGGGGGTTCGGTCAGTTAAGTGCCCTACTCTTGGTTTTGGCTCAGGTCGTGATCTCACAGTTTGTGGGTTCAAGCCCCGCATTTGGCTCTGTACTAACAGCGTTGATCCTGCTTGGGATTCTCTCTCACCCTCTCTCTCTGCTCCTTCCCCACTCACTCACTCACTCTCTCTCTCAAAAATAAATAAGTAGGGGTGCCTGCGTTGCCCAGTTGGTTAAGCATCCAACTTCAGCTCAGGTCATGATCTTGCAGTTCATGGGTTTGAGTCCCGCGTCGGGCTCTGTGCTGACAGCTTGGAGCCTGGAGCCTGCTTCAGATTCTGTGTCTCCCTCTCTCTCTCTCTGCCCCTGCCCCACTCACGCTCTGTCTCTGTCTCTCTCTCTCTCAAAAATAAATAAACATTTAAAAAATGTTTTTAAAAATAAGTAAACATAAAAAACTATAAAATAAATACATAAAAATGTTGAATTTCTGTATATCAAAATCTCAGCAAAATTAAGAGACAAATGAAAATTTTGGCAACAAATATGATAGTCTTAATAAAAAAGAAAAAGCCCACACAAATTGACAGAAAAGGTGTAGGGACAGAGGAAGTAAGCAAATAATTCATAGAAAGATACGTAAATGGTTAATAAACATTCGAAGCTTTGTTCCAGCTCATTAATACTCTGAGCAATGTAAATTAGACAACAATGAGGCAGTAAAACACTATTTCTGGAAAGCCATCTGGCAAAACGTATCAATAATCTTTAAAAATGTCCAGGCTCTTGGAGCCAATAATGTCTCTTCTAGGAATATGACCTTAGGAAGAAATAACCAGAAAAGTGGACAAAGACTTATTACTGAAATGTACTTGTAGTATTATTATTTATGGCAGTTGTGTTCAGATGAAGGTATTAGAAGTGGACTGTTCCCGTTTTTCATAACCTTAATGTTGTTAGAGTATGACTTTGACAATAAACACGCGCTGGGAAAAAGACCGCTTTACATGACGACGTAATAGGACCTTCAAATCGTTTTTAACCAATAATTGCCGCTTCTCGGGCACTCCACGAGAAGCTGTAATGTTTCGCGGTAGTTGTAGGCTTGGGGAGAGGCTCGTTTGTCTTCGGTGGTCCCAGACAAGCGCCAGTGTTGGTCGCGTGTGGACGTATGGCATTGCTGATGGCCAGCGCGCCGTGAAGCTTTCTAAGGAATACGACCTCATCTACAGTACAGGCCGTCCCCCTGTGTGCAAGCAGGAAGGGGAGGGCTGGAGAATTCTCTAGCATCACATTCTCAGCCGAACTGGGTCAACCAGCTAGGATGGAGTCCAGAGCCACCAGAAGTGGCTGGCGGCGTGTCCTTGAAAGAGAAACTTCTCGGCGACTTGCCACACCGTCATTTCCTACCATTGGCAGGCTTGCCTTTTGGAGAGACCGAAGAAATGTCAGGAAACTGAGAGCCTTTGCTTTTTTGGGTAAGGGATTTTTTTTTTTTTTTTTTTTTTTAAAGAGCAATGGTGTTTAGAACAGTCGCAGCCTGGACTGGAGACGCTGTGCTGTCCTAAAAGTTCCTGAAGGCATCACTTTTAACTACTTTATTTTTGGAGCCTCTTGCCAAGAAGCCAAGTCATACTTTGGAACGAAGGCTCTAGCTGAGAGAGAGAATTGCACTCGCTACTTGCGTTGCACTTTCAAGTGCACGGAAAAAGAAAAACCCAATACTGTACGTTCAATTGAGTCGCAGACGTTACCTTTTAGGCACAGAATCACAGAGCAGGAAGAAACCAGAAAGGTCTGACCTGGACGCCTCAGTGTGGATGTAAACCGGTCCGGCTTCCCTGCGATCCAGACTTCAGGGTAGGGGAGACAGAAGTATTTTTCCATCCTTTATCAGCCCTGGCCACGCAGACCGCTCTGATGCAGCAAAGACATCCGGCCTCATTGAGCAGAGAAGCTGTGAATGCTTCTCCAGGGCCTGCTTTCTGTGTCTTTCACAGAGAGAGTCTTTGGAGAGAGAGAGAGAGAAAAAAAATCCCCTTAATGCTCTCAGCCAGGGGCTTTTGCCCAGCCATAAGCAATTATTATGACTCCCCTGACCCTCTGTCCTTTGTCACGCTCAGTATTCTGTAGGTGATCCTCATTGATTCGGTGCTGGGATGTCGCTGACACTCCCGATCCCCTGACAAGCACGTCAGGCATCCGCAAGGCTGCTGAGAGAGCTATTGGCAGGTGCGGGGCTGGGAGGGACTAATCGATGATGCAGCTCGGTGAGGTGCGGTGCCTTCGACGTCCTGTCACGGGCTGGTGATCCAGGCCTGCTTCTCTTCCGCCAGGCCACAGGACGGCCCCGGTGTGTGCAGTGCCCAGAATCCCAATCAGGCCCTGCGTGTGGGGCCTCCTGAATGATCAGGAGTGACCCAGTGCAGGCTTGGGGAGGGGGGAGTTTACCTGGCTTCTCACCTTTAGCCAATAAACAGGTACTTCCTGATTTCCATTCCAGTGATCTCAGAGGGATGAAGAAAGGGATCAGCTCACTATATTCTAGTTAAAAGAAAGAAAAGAAAAGAAGAGAAGACAAAAAGAAAAGAAAAGAAAAGAAAAGAAAAGAAAAGAAAGGAAAAGAAAAGAAAAGAAAAGAAAAGAAAAGAAAGGAAAAGAAAAGAAATAGGGAAGGAAGGGAAGGGAAGAGAAACAGAGAAGAGAAGAGAAGAGAAGAAAGGAAAGGAAAAGAAAAGAGAAGAAAAGGAAAGAAAAGAAAAAAGAAAAGAAAAGAAAGAAAAGAAAGGAAAAGAAATAGGGAAGGAAGGGAAGAGAAGAGAAACAAGAGAAGAGAAGAGAAGAGAAGAGAAGAAAGGAAAGGAAAAGAAAAGAAAAGAGAAGAAAAGAAAAAAGAAAAGAGAAGAAAAGAGAAAAGAAAAGAAAAGAAAAGAAAAGAAAAGAAAAGAAAAGAAATACATTGTACCCAGCTCATGTTTCACTAGCTACACTCCCCAAACTCTGGGGATGGGAGAAGGTGAGAGTAGTGACCCATCTATCCCTCAGGCTAATTCTGCCGGCTGAGCCCAGGACCCAGGCGAGGAGGCCCGTGTGAGGTGGGGTGTGGGCCTCCCCCTGGGGAGTAGACTTCCCTGGCCCCTCCCACTGACAACTCTGTCTTCTGCGGGGAGAAAAGCCTAGAAACCTGGCCAGACGTGAGCCTGGGGGACACGGGTGTGAATGGGGAAAGGAGGTATAGCAAAGGGAAGCAGATCCTGTACTCCTGACCTCCTGCCTCGATTCTAGCTGGACCCCTGCCATTACTCAGAAAGCACTTCCTCAGAAGTCGTATAAGGCACCCGCAACCCCACTCCTCTTCTTTTCCTGCCCGTCCCCCCCCCTTTTTTGATCTCTTCTAGATTTCTATTTAGAAATTTCTATCCCACCACCCCTGCGTGGAAATCCTTAGGTTGGGAATCTATCCAACTGCCTATTTAAAAAAAAAAAAAAAAACCTTCCTCCAAAATGGTCAAGTGTGACTGAAGATTACATGAATTTCCAGGTCCTAAGACTTCTAGAAATCTATAGGTTGATGGAGGAACGTGGGTGGGGGGATGGACTAGATGGGGGATGGGCATTAAGGAGGGCACTTGCTGGGATGAGCCCTGGGCATTGTTTGTAAGTGACAAATCACTGAATTCTTCTCCTGAAACTGATATTACACTACATGTTAACTAACTAGAAATTAAATTAAATTTTGGAAGAAAAAAAATGAATAATTAAAAAAAAAAAAGACCACAAATTTATAGATGGCTTCTGACACCCTTGCCAGTCCCTGATCAGGCCCTGACCCATCATTCCATCGGCTATTACTATCTTCACTGGCTCCATAATTGTTCCATTAAAATTGTTCCATGTCCCGCCATCCTCCAGCTCTTCACGGGTGACTTTCCCCTATTTTCCCCGGGGGCCAAGAGAAGTCACAACCCAAGAATTCCTTTGACTTCCTTCCTTCCCTTCCTTCTGTCTCCATGGAGACACCTACCCTTCTCTCCTACCTTTTTTTTTTTTAAATTTTTTTTAATGTTTATTTATTTTTGAGAGAGAGACAGAAACAGAATGTGAGTGGGTTAGGGGCCGAGAGAGAGGGAGACACAGAATCTGAAGCAGGCTCCAGGCTCTGAGCTGTCAGCACAGAGCCTGATGAGGGGCTCGAACTCACAGACCGCGAGATCATGACCTGAGCCAAAGTTGGACGCCCAACCGACTGAGCCACCCAGGCGCCCCTCTCCTAACTTTAAGATACATGTTTCTCACCTCCTCCAAAGACTGTCTCTCTGTATGACAGAGATCTCAGCCCTGTCCCCATGTTCCTCACCTTACTCTGCTTGCTAACCACCTCAACCCGAGGGTCTCCATTTCCAACCCCTTGGCTCATTGACGTATTCAAGTCTCCCGATAGACACTGTCTTCCTTATTCAACCCGGACCATTTTGCTGAAATGGGACACTAATAACTGGTCAGTCGACTATTCCCAACCTCTTGCTCAGTGGTCTATGCAGCATCTAACACTATTGACCATTCTTAGGTCTCAAAGCCTTTGCTGGTATGCCCCTTACTTCTTTGATGATGGTCTTCCCCGTCTTCTTGTCCAGTTCTGCCATCTCTAACTGCCCCTAGATTTCATTCTTGCCCAGGGTTCCACCTTTGCTATCCTTGTCCCTTGTTCTACATGCCCCCAGCCTTGGGTGACTTATCAACTACTTTGACTCCCACAATCCCCTGTCTGTTGATGATGCCCAAATCCGTGCCCCTACTATTCTTATTCTTCTTGATCTCCCTGAAAGTACCGCAAGCCTCAGAAATTCCACACTCCACAACTAGACTTGTTTTTTCTCTGACTGATTTCAGCCATCCACCAAATGTCCCAAGCTGGTAACCTCAGAGCTGTTCTTGAACATCCTTTCTGAACTTCTCACTGCTCCACAGTAGGGCACTTGCAGAACCCTAGTCCCCCATCTTTCAGAGGGCACCTCCTCTGCCTAGCAAATTCCTACTCCTACCTCTAACCGCAGAGCAAATGTCAATGACCTCTTGCAAACTTCTGCCCCCTCCCCTGCAGAGTGAGATGCACATTCCTCTGTGCTCACATATTTTGGGCTGTTCCTGCTACGTCATTTAACATGTCATGGGCCAGTCTACTCTGTATGTGGCTGTCTTCCTCTTCTAGGCTCAGAGCTTCTGGAAAGCAAGGGCAATTTCTTTTCCATTTTTGTATAAACAGTATCTAGCACAGAGTCTCCCCATAGTGCATGCAGTCGATATCTGCTGACAGAGTAGGGATTCCTAGCCGCCATCTTGGATCCCACTGCTCCCCATAATACAGGAGGTTGTGTGGCATGGAATTGGGAGAGTCAGGCTGTGGAGACAAGCAGCCTTGGGTTTGACTCTCAGCTCCCACACCTTCTAGTTAACGTGACTTTGGACAAGTTATGCGAGCTCTCTAAGCTTTGGGAATATGTAGTTAGAATTCAATGAAATGATGCCATGTAAAATACATAGCAGAGTGCCTGGCCCGGAGTAAAAACTTTATGAATGTTAGCCATTATTATTAATAATACGAAACCTCCTCTGTAGGCATGTGGAGTAAAACTATAATCTTTTAAAAAGCCTTAGGAATCAGAAGCTCTTAGGCAACCTTGAATTCATAAGTTTCTGATGAATTTGGTTTTTCATGTGAGATAAAAAAAAATGTATGATATTTTATGTTTGAGTATAATAGCAAGCTTCAGTGTAAATTTTATAGGTCCGGCAATATAAGAAACAAGTCTTCATGCCTATTTAAAATTAGAAATCCAACAGGGAAAATATAAAGATATCTATATTGGGTATTCATGCTTCGAAAAATTTAGAAAGAACTCCAGCAGGTTTCTTGATGGATTAGGCTTCCTTTGCCTTTTTCAGAGGACCTACGAGCAAAAGAACATGTCACATCACTTCCTTCTCTAAACCTCTTGAAACATTGACAGATCCACATTTGTACAGAAGTGCCATGATGCATCATATTGAATTATTAACTTTTTCTCCTAAAGATCATTAATATCTACCTCCCGCGGGACCAAAATTTAAAAATCTATATAGGCTTCCGGGGAAAAAAAAGCGAGACAACAGGTTATCATTCCATATGACACAGCATGAATAATTAGTTTGCTAGGTTTTGATAGATTTCATTCACAAATATTTCCCAGCTTACTGAGAGCTGTTAACTCAGGCTGCATTTTTAGGCAGAGCCTAGAAGGATACTGTGGGTCTGCCGTGGCCCTGAAACGGTGATCAGAAGTCAACGAAACAAATGAGGGATGCTTTGGGGACGGGTCCAGACCACGTGTGCTATTCAGTTATAATAGATCCGTTGTGCTCAGGGCTTGAGAATGAGCACTGTCAAAAGAGCATTAGCAGTAATGGGTGTTACCTAAATTGTGTCCCTCCCCAAAATTCACATGTTGAAGTCTGGACCCCGAATATCTCAGAATGGGATTGTATTTGAAGATAAGGTCTTTAAATAGGTATAATTAAGTTGAAGTGAGGTCATTCGGGTGGGGCCTAATCCAACATGGCTCCCCTTAGGAGAAAAGATAGAACAGGTACTCACACACAGGGAAGGATGGGGGGAGAAGACAAGCCAAAGAGAGGGGACTCAAAAGGAACCAACCCTGCGGACACCTTGGTCTCAGACTTCCAACCTCCAGAACCACGAGAAGACAAATTTCTGTTCCTTAAGCCACCCCGTCTGTGGGAACCTATTATGACAGCCCTAGTAAACTAGCATGGGGGATTTATCAGAAATCCTATCTCATCACTCTCAGTCCCCACAGCCTTTTTGCCCCCCACAATCTCAATCATTGCGTCTTCCGTGGGCACAGGTACAAGGGTTCTTCCCAAGGTCTCCTCTGGCCCCTCAGGTTCTCCCAAGGCTCCTCATCGGTCCCTGCATGGCGGCCATGGGTGGGATTTATGTCTCCTCTGGTCTGATATTTCAGCAGCGAGAAGGTGTGTTTCCCCACAGGCGTTATCAGGCACCTCTTCTCGACCAGAGAATGTCCGAGGCTAAGACCACACTCTGTCCATCGCATCTTCCTCCTCTCAGTAGCATATGTCGGCTGACCCTTTGAGACTCCCCTGTCTATCCCAGCATGGGGCTCCGAGGGGCTGGCATTTGACTCCATCGTATTCTCCTGTCCGGGTTCATCGAGGTCCCTGGAAAGCCCCGGTCTGGAGGCATCCGTCACCTCCCCTCTCTGCCTCAAGCCACAGCCTGCTATTAACAGGAGCTTAGCTATCACGGCTTTTAGCCAAAACAAACAAACGCTCTGAGCATCTTATGTTGAATTACGAGCCCTAACGTACCTCTTATTCATTCCTTTGGCTAACTACTGCTTTCAAATATTTGTCTGGGAGAAGATAAACTTTCTAGGCTGCTCTGGAGGGCAGCATTAGGATCTGTGCATAGCAGCTACGCAAAGGCAGGTTGTTTCTTTCACCAAAGGGCAAGGTCGTTAGCCGTTCTAGCCAACGGCGGAACGACGTCTTGCAGAGGAGTGACCTTCCCGTTCTCGGAAGTCGATAAGCAGAGGAAGAATGCCTGCTTCTTCTCCTCTTTCTCTCCTAATTCTTCATTCGCCTCTTCCCCCACATGCCTTATTCTGGGAACAGTGCCACCACTGTCCCCTCCTACCCAAGTAGGTGTCTGCGGCTCACCCTTGCTTCCCACCTGTCCTTCTGTGCTGCACCCCTGGGTGGTTGGACCTCCACGGTTCTTCATTTCAGCTCTACTCCTCTTCCTGGCCTGACCCCGGGCTCCCACAGTGTCCTCACCAGAGAAGGATGTCCTCCTCCTCTCACTGGATCCCCTACCCTTTTGGTTCCCTCCCCACACCGCACCCAGAGCGTTGGGCCGATTCTTTAGCTCTTAGCCCTCGGCGGCGCACCGACGGTCTATGCTCTGCTTTGTGACGCTCCTGGTGGGGTTCTGCAAACCACGGTGCCCGCTGGTCCCCGTTAGGTTCTGCGGGAAGCAAAGGGTCTTTCCCTTCCCCTGTGTCAGCTTCGCCCAAGCGGTGGCATTGCACCTGTGACCACGTGGTTTATAATTAAGAAATACGTATTTGGTCTTTGTCCCCGTTTCTGCGCAGAGCTCCCAAAACGCTCGGAATTTCCAATGTTGAGAACGATAAAGGTGTCTCTTATTATGCCAATGAGGCTACGCTGGGACTGCACCTCACAATGGCACTGGTCACCTGGGCAGCCAACCTTGTGATTAGAAGGTTGGAATTTATGGCCCCACCCCCAACCTCCAAGGAGGGAGAGGGGCTAGAGGTTGACTCAGTCACTGATGGCCAATATCCTAATCAATCATGCCGACACAACGAGGCCTCCCTAAAAAAAAAGTAAATAAACAAGACAGGGTTTGGAGAGCTTCTGGGTCGGTGACCCGGTGAACGCATGGAAATGCAGGAGAGAGTGGCATTCTGAGATGAGCGTGAAGATCTGTTCCCTTCCCCCGTCTCTGGCCCCGTGCATCTCTGACACCTGTCCGTTCCTGAGTTATACCCTCCCATAATAAACTGGTAACCCAGAAAGTAAAGTATCTCCCTGGGTTCTCCCTGAGTGAGCCACTCCAGCGAATGAAAGGAACTCGAGAAACGGGTCTTTGGAATCTCCAATCTATAGCGCCTCGGAAGACCACGTGACCACCTGGATCTGTGCCGGGCACCTGAAGTGTGGGGGCAGCGTTGTGGGACTGAGCCCTCCTCGTGGAGGATCAGATGCTCTCCCTAGATAGTGTCAGAATTGAGCGGAATTACAGAACACCCAGAGCACCCTGCTCGCGTTCTATGCCCCGCCCTTTTCTTATGGCTTGAGCATCTCCTCCCCCAGGAAGCTTTGCTGACATCGGTTGCTTATTTATTGCCCCGTTGGATAAGGCGCCCCTTCCTTACACTCCCAGCATCCTCTGTCTCTTCTCTGAAGGCACTTCATGCACCACTTCGTAACTGTTGCCTGATGTTTCCGCGTCTCCCACTGGGGAGCTCAAACCTCTGTCTTCACTCCCCACCTCCTTTGTCTGTAGTTTCTTCTTCATCACATGTGCTCGAGGAGTATTTCCGTAAAGAAGGGAGGAAGGGAGGGAAGGAGAGAGAGAGAAAGAGAAAGAATTCTTGTGTCCCGAGGTGACTTTCTACGCACCCAGGACGCATTTCTGACTACAGGGCGGGTGGTGGAATTTACTCTGTTCTGGAATCGAGGTACGGTTAGAATGGAAAGTCTTTTTTTGGTGCTGATCTGGAGCTGAAGAGCTTTTCACGTCTCTGGTTGTTCATTCCCTGGTGGACAGATGGGATTGGCTGCCTCTGTCGGCTCCGGCACTCAGCTCCTGACCAAGTCACAGCTCGGGGAAGTGGGGACAATGCAAGCAGCTTCTAGAGAGCAGACGACAACCCCAACGCGAGCTGGTGCTGGAAGTAGAATGAAGGGCAAGCCAGGGAGAGAGGTCCCTGGGTCTGACGATGTGCTACGGCAGCAAGATTCCTGATCAGAGTGGGGGTAGTGCTCCGGAGGAGAAAAGAAAATGATCTCAGGGTCCAAGAAGCCAACCCAGCCTGAGGCAAAAGGAGGGAAGTTTGGAGAGGCTCCGGCAAAGACACATCCAACTCTCTTCATCAAGGACTGCGCGCTCCTTTCCAAGCTACCACGAGGAGAGAGTTAATGTTTCCGTGCAGAGGTTCCAGCAATTCGAATTTCCACTTCGCCCTCCTGTCCACTTGCCTTCTGGCTTCACTTGGATCAAAAAAAAAAAAAAGAAATCGCTTAAATTAATTTTCATCCTCGGGAGAAGGACTTTTTCTCTCTGCGACGTATGTGTGCGTGTGCGTGTCTGTGCACGGGCACGTGTAGGAAACACCTCTCAAGTAACCTGCAGGTGGTCTGATTTGGCCAAGATGCACCGTGTCCGTGGTGCAGCTAGCAAGAGGCAAGAGAACAACGAAGAAAATTCTTCCAGGATTGTGCGGCCTGAGCAGGCCGCCGTGCAGGGAGGAGAGGGAGGCCCAGAGATGTGATGGGGTTTGCCCAAACCCACCCAGTGGGTTTGCTGCTTGGTGGCCAGCCCAGGACAGGGACCCAGAACTTCAGACTCTAGGTCCAGGGTCCTCGCTTTACAAGGTGACACATCTCTTTGACTCACAAAAACAGAATTTGTTATGATCCCTGCAGCTCCTCCGGGCAGGCTCAATATCCCTTTACCTGGTAAATTATTTATATTGAAATGTATTCCCGGGAGGCCACAGCGAAGCCATAGAAGCTGGGAACATCATTTAATTTATTACTGCCTGGATTCCCAACTGCTGCTGGTTCTGCCGCGGCAATTTTTTAATGCCACATTTCCAGTTGCGGGTAGACGCTCCGCCTTGGCAGAATGGTGTGTGGGGCCTTGCAAGGCCCACAGGAGAGCACGGTCACCTCGGTGGACCTGCAAGGAACTCCCCCAGCCTCCTACCCGGTCCCCCCGACCGGCTCCGTGTGGACGATGTTAGTTCCAGGGTGAACATGGCCCGATCCCCCGCACCGTGCTGGGCGGTGACCTCGCTTGCAGACGTGACCTCGTTTCACCTCTACAAGCCAGCAGGGTGAGGGTTTCCCTGGCCCAGCAGGTGCGAGAAGGCTCTGACGAGGAAGTCGCCACCCGAAGTCCTGCAGCGAACACACAGCAGGCCCGGATTCACAGTTGCCGGGTCTCATTCGGAAGCCCCTGCCTCCTTGAGAGGTGATGGAGCCTCACGGTTAAGAGCAGGGACGGCTCCTCGGGTCACCTAACACCTGTGTTTCACCTTCCTTGTCTGTAAACGTTGGGCATTCTAAGGATTGAGTGAATTCATGGAGTAAGGTGCTCGGAGCAGTTCATAGTAAGCAGTGAGTTAAAATGCTACTGTCAGTGACCCACGGGGCCGGGTATGGGTGTCATCACGGTGGAGATGTCACAAAAGGCTATTTTAACCTCCTTCACACAATGTACGCGTAGGTTTGCCTGAAAAAGAACCCACGAGCCCTTCACGTCCAGAGCCCAGAAGCAGCAGATGTCTAGTCCCCGCTCTGTTGTTCATTCACCAAGTCATTTAACTCCCCTGAGCCTCAGTTTCCGTATCTACCAAATGGGGACAGTGATCCCTGTTCCGTTTGCTGCACAGGATTGGGAGACGCCGGTGCCGTTGGTTGAAGAGCCAATATGGTTCTTACTATGTGATAACGGTGAGGATTAAGAGGGACCACGGATCCCACAGGGCTCAGAGTGAACTCTCCGGTCCCTGTGGATGCCCCAGCTCTAACTGCAGTATCTGTGAGTGCGCCGAGCCCCCTGGGGTCCTCAGCCACGGCTGCACAAGGCGTCCGAGGAAGCACAGACTCTCCTTATGCCTTTCCATTGGCCCGAATCAGCCAGTGCCGCTCTCCCCTTCCACTGAAACAGCAATACGTAAGTTTGGGAAGTGAAGTTGTTCTACGCTTGGCCAAGGAAGCTCCCGTCCCCTCCCATCTTGACTTCTGGGACCTCCGTTTCCCCCTCCACGCTTACCTCCAATGTTGCTTCCTCTGAGAACACTTCCTGAGCCTTCCTCAGGCCCTGCTTCTCCCCCGCAGCCCCTGACATAGAGCCAACACCTCAGGGAGCAACCCAGAGCCAGGTCCAGGAAAGGCCACTGTGGCCATGCCCGCCTTGCCTCTTCTGCCTCCCCCCATGCCAGGCCAACTTTTAAGATTTCATGAGGGACGGGGGCACCTGGGTGGCTCAGTCAGTTAAGCATCTGTCTCTTGTTTTCGGCTCAGGTCATGATCTCATGGTTCATGAGTTCGAGCCCTGCAAGGGATTCTGTCTCCCTCTCTCTACCCCTCCCCCGCTCACTCTCTCTCCAAATAAATAAATAAATAAATAAATATCTTAAAAAAAAGACTTCAGGAAGGACAAGAAAAAGGAGTTTACAGGTATTTTTTGCAGCAGCCATCAGCCCGATGTCTCTGTGTTGGCCTGACACAGGTAGGATTTGTCGCCTCAAACTTTCCACCAACGAAGGCCCCATCCCGGCTGATGACCAGTTCTTTCCCATGGGAAACCAGGAGCCTGGCAGGAGACCCACAGAGAAGTTCAGGTACAAGAAGCAGCCAGTCGCACTGCTGAGGAGAAATGATGGTTCTAACGTCTCAGGCCCGGCTCCCCAGGACGGACGCTTCCTCAACTGGTGACCAGACGTAAAATGGGTCACAACTTGGCCCAGTGGTACTCCACTCATTCCGCGGGTGAGAATCACCTGGAGGAGTTAAAAATAGCCACGGTATCGGGGCGCCTGGGTGGCTCAGTCAGTTGAGCGTCCGACTTCAGCTCAGGTCACGATCTCGCGGTCCGTGGGTTCGAGCCCTGCGTCGGGCTCTGGGCTGATGGCTTGGAGCCTGGAGCCTGTTTTGGATTCTGTGTCTCCCTCTCTCTGCCCATCCCCCGTTCATGCGCTGTCTCTCTCTGTCTCAAAAATAAATAAACGTTAAAAAAAATTAAAAAAAAAATAGCCACGGTATCAACCAATGAAACCCAGATCTCTGGGTGGGACCCAAACACATCGGTTTTAAAAAAAAAAAAAAAATGTTTTTTAAGTTCTCCGGTGATTCTGATGCACAGCGAGGTTAACACTCACTTGCAAGGATCGGAGTTCCTGTCTCAGCTCCCCGAGCTGGAGGCAGGACTACAACAAAGATTCTTCCTACAGGTGCAGAACATAGCGGGTGTCAGCATGTGTCCCAGGCTGTGTCTGTAGCCGGTCACAGAGTGGGTCAGGTTAGCTATTTCCGGGAGAGTATACACTGCAAAGCCAGGCAGTTCAGCGGGAAAGTATTATCCACGAAAATCAAACAGCGAGAAATTGAAACGGTGCCAGGGCAGAACTGGAACATCCCGATCCGAGACCCGCTGACTACTTTCCCCTATTAGTAAGACAGGCGTTACTAACGCGCATCCTGCCTGTCTCTCGGGGTGTTTGTGACTCACGAGTGAGGAAGCAGGGATAGTAAAACGCACTGCAACTTATGAGGCTTTGCACAGCCATGAGTTACTATGCTGGATTAAAGTTGTCGCTGCTCCGCTCGTTCCGGGGACATGAAATACATTCGACGTAAAAACAAACAGTAGTGGGAGAAAATTCCGCTGGTTAGACTCATTTTCGCCTAGAAACCGGGTTCGTAAGCGTCCATGGACCCAGCCTCCAGACACGTTTAAATCCCTCCAGGCCAGGCCCCTGCAAAGTGAGTCACACCATCGCGGAGCTTTCAACCAACCAAAAGGGGTGTTCAATGAAAGCGAGCTTTCTGCCTTGACGGAGCCCGATCGGAACAAGAAGGCAGATGTAACACATTGGGGATGGGGCAAGTTCTCTACCAACATTGGCTTGAGCGGGGAGTCTCCATCTCTGCCTTATCTGCCTGCGTCAGGAGCCGGATGTGGGGGTACAGCAGGTGCAGAGGCTGAGTCAGGGCAGGGCGGGCTGGCAGTTCTGAGCCCCTTGGCGTCTCAGCACGTGGGGAAGTGCAAAGACTCAGCATTCAGAGCAGGGTCAGCAGGGGAGGAGCCATCCCCCCACAAGGCTCACTCCAACTGAAGGGTCGGGGAACTCTGTCTCGGGCAACGTTCACAGCCACCTTCCGTTCTGTCCCTTCTTCCCTAAGCTTATGGAAGCCACATAAGAGTTACCCATATCCTTAACTCAGCCCCACTCAGCTCTGACTCAACTGATTGGTGACCCACAACACTGAGGCAAGAGCACCGTTAGCCCCCCTCGTCTGTTCGGGGTGGTTAAAACACAGACACTTACGCGCTCACGGTTCCGGAAGCTGGAAACCCAAGATCAAGGTGTTAGCACAGCTGCTTTCTTCTGAGGCTTCTTTCTTCTTGGGCTTGTCGACAGCTGTCTTTTCCATAGGTCCTCACGCAGTCTTCCCTCCGTGTCTATCTCTGTCCTAATCTCTTCTTCTTATAAGAACACCAGTCATATTGGATCAGGGCCCACCCTAAGGACTTCATTTTAACTCAATCTCCTCTTTAAAAGCCCTATCTCCAAAGCTGGAACTTACGTGATTACAATCTGAGGCACGAGGGGTTAGAACTTGAGCATCTGAATTCTGAAGGGACACCATTCAGGCCCCCCAGTGTTCACAATTGCCCCCAATGCCTCTTTGGTTGACTTTCACTCCATGCGGGGTTGGCTCCTCATTCCCGTGTCCTGGCCCATGGACTTGACCTTTGGTCTTGATCGCCAACCTCGTTGAGTGCCCTCACCCATTTCCAGACTTGCTCTACCCCTCGGAATCATAGGGTGGAATCCCACCTTCACTCTGACCTCCGGCAGGGGTCTTAGACTGAGTTCTCTTTAGTTCTTTTGAAAAGGAGTTTAGAAATTTTGCCAAGAGCCAGTGACTCAAAATGTGTGCTTCTTGCTACAATTTTACAACCCTCCAGTCTTTCTGGAAACGTGCTACAGCTCGGACGAGGGAGGACGCCCGAGAGAAATCGAGTGCCCCTTTTAGCTGACTGTCATTGGCAATAGGAATGGCTTCCTAGAGCTCCTTTTAGACTCTAGAAACCCAACCGCCTAAAACTGAAGGACAATCCAAAGTAATGGCCAGTGTATGTATGCACTTCACTACAAATGTTCCTGGGTACGTGAAAAACCTATTTTTCAAGAGACGTCCAGTATGTTTGCTGACAGAGGGGAAAGGTGGTGTACTTAAGGAACCTGGAGGTTCCCTTGGGGTATTTGTGACAGCCTTGTGACCCACCACGCCGCTATTCCTAGGGTCTGCCCCTGGGGCGGCTGGGGGGCGAGCAGGAAGATGAAGAGAAAAAGAGCAGTTTATCCACCAACATTGCTGCCTTTTTGCCCAGTAGTGGTCTGAGCATAAGGTAGAAATCTTCCAGCTTGTGATACACTTGCTTCTTCGGCCATCGGTTGGGGCCGGTAATACTCATTCGTTCATTTCTTTAACAAACATGAATTATGTATTACCGTCTCAGCCTCGTGCTGGGGGTTGGAGAGGGGAAGATAAAAAGAACACTGTGTTTTCAAGAGGAAGCTTTAAGAGGCTCCCAAGAGGAGGGAACAGATGATGTCAAGCAGGCTGGAAAGCCCAGAAATCTTACACGTGCCCATGTACGTAGCGTCCAGGGTCGGCAGTGGTCTTGAGCCTCGGGTGAGCTGGACGCTCCTGGCCAACATGTCCACAGGTCGAAAGTGACGCATGCTCCAGAATGCAAAGACAGGCTTGAATCCCGAGGGGCCTCTCCCAGGGGACAGCAGAGGTGGCATTGGTCCAATAGTCCCCATAAAAGCACACAAGGCCAGCCCCTGCACCCTGCAGGATATGCTGCAAATTCTAGTGCCACCTGAAGTCCTGGGGGACAAAGCCTGGAACCCGGAATGGGCGCAGGTGGCTTGAGACTCCCCTTAGCATAGCAAGCACACATAGGACATTCAAAGGGCAAGCCATCATGCCTGGAAGGAATGCCATGTTCCATCCGCAAGACTGATTTCCCCAAGAGCTGCTCGCGTAGAGAGTCGTGCTAGCATGGTTCACCCTACGAGACGTTTGGGCATGCTAAAGTGGGACAATTTTCCAAGGTCCACCCGTGTGGCAGTCCATGTGCTATGTCTCCCAAAGGGAGCAATAAATCAAATCCTTAGTCTACTGGAGGTGTATTAGCCAGGGCGCTCCAGAAAAAATGGAACCAACGGTATGGAGAGAGGGGGGGCGGGGAGAGAGCTAGAAAGAGAGGAGGGAGTGATTTATTTTTAAAAAATTGTCTCACACCATTTGTGGAGGTTGCGAGTCCAAAATCTGCAGGGTAGGCTGGCAGCTGGAGACTCAGGGAAGAGCTGCCATCTACATCCAAAGGCTGTCTGCTGGCAGAATCCCTTCTTGCCTGGGGGAGGTCCATCTTTGATTTATTACAGCCTTTAGCTGATTGGAAGATGGCACCCGCATTAGGGAGAGTAATCTGCTTTACTCCGAGACCACAGATTTTAATATGAATCTCATCCAACGAACGCCTTCACAGAAGTATCCAGGATAACATTTGACCCATCCAAGTTGACACATAAAATTAACCATCGTAAGAGTTCTATGCCCAGTACAAAAGCGGGGGGGGGAGGGTCCCTTTCACTTATCAATAGATACAATTTGAGTGAAGAAGGACTCAATTCTTCATACCAGCCACTCAAAGGCATAGCTCTGTTAATGTTGAGGTCCCTGAAGAAGGTGCAATAGACTAGCCCAAGACTCCCTCTTGGAACTTCATGCAGCTGGAAATCCGGCTGGCGTTCTCTGTCCTGCTTCCTTCGCCAACAGAACAGGGGGCCCCCCAGGGCTGAGAAGAAGCATGATTTCTCATCGATGACTGCCCCCCCAAGACACAGGGCTCCAGCTCACGACAGAGGATGTAACAGACATGGCGTCTGGTCTGAGAATCAGTTAGTGGCTACCTTGGCCCAATGAGATGATCACTCCTCAGCCTGCTTCTGAGACCTCTTCTCTGGAGGTCATCTATCTGCAAACGTGCCAGTCTCTTACCTGCTTGTGCACGCATCCACTCCCCTGCTTTGCGCTCACCACAGGGTCTGCCCCCTACAAGCTACCTTTCCTGGCTCTGTTGGCAGCTGGGTTCAGCCAACGAGAGGTATCGACAGGAGATTGGAGGTTAGGAGAATCAGAGGAACCAGGGTATATTTCCCGTCCCCATCTCCTTCTCTGCCTTGAACATGCCTCCAGCAGTGGCGAAGTCCCCTCTGGGGTTCCCACTCCCACCGACAGCTCCTCCCTCCGTATCCAGCTCCTGCCGGGCAGCCCCTGCCTTAGCCCGAGCTCCTACTTGGGCGGGCATCCGTTCCTGAATCTGCAAAGTGGGTGTTGAGTCCCACGGTATCTTGGGCCAAGTCCAAGTCTATAAACAAGCAGTGAGAATGCAGGGGCTGCTTGGACTCCCCCTCCCCACCCTCCACGTCTGAGCAATGCCCTGCTACACCGTGTAGTGATTAGCAGAGTGGACTCTGGACTGGACTGGGGGCAGGGGGTTGAATCTGGTGCAGCCACTTCTTTTTTTTTTTTTTAAGTTTATTTATTTTTGACAGAGAGAGAGAGAGTGCGAGCGTGGGCTAGGGAGGGGCAGAGAGAGAGGAAGACACAGAATCCGCAGCAGGCTCCAGGCTCCGAGCTGTCAGCACGGAGCCTGACGCGGGGCTCGAACTCACGAGCCGAGCCGTGAGCTCTTGACCTGGGCCGAAGTCGGACGCTTAACCGACTGAGCCACGCAGGCGCCCCGTGGTGCAGCCACGTCTTCCTGGCTCTGTGCCCTGGGGCAAGTTACTCAACTTCTTCGTGCCTCTGTCTCATCATCTGCTAAATGGGAATGATAGTACCTAATTTATAGACTTGTTGTGATAAAATGAGTTAAATCCTAGCACCCAGGAGGTGCCAGTCGAAATCCACTATTATCCCCTCTTGAAGGCTCTGATCTGCCCAGCAGATGGGATCCTCCCTGCCCATCCCAGCAGCTGGGTTCCCAAGGAGGCTGACCTGGCCCCAGGCCTGGCCTTCTTGCTCTCCCTTCCTGCTTCATGCTACCAGCCAAGGGCCAGCCTAGCCCCAGAGCCCTGGAGTCCCGATCACCAGAGGAGCCCTTGGGGGACCAGGGACGTCACACTTCAAGAATGTTTAGCTCTTGGGGGTGCCTGGGCGGCTCAGTGTGTGAAGCGTCTGACCCTTGGATTCAGCTCAGGTCACGATCTCACGTTTCGTGAGTTTCGAGCCCGGGGATGGTCTCCTCACTGACAGTGCAGCGCCTGTTAATACTCTCTCCCTCTCCCTCTTTCTGCCCCTCTTCTCTCTCTTTCTCTCAAAATAACTAAATAAACTTTGGGGGGAAAAAAAGGGAATGTTTAGCTCTTGGAAATCATTGAAGCACGCTTTCTGTCTTGCCCCCATCTGGGCTCTCTGGGGGCGGATCTTTGTTTATTTGTTTTTTTCCCGTCCGGGGAACAGAACCAGAATCAGCATGCGGAAGTCGCAGAAAGGCAGATTTTTGCCTTGAATTAAGGAGGAATATTCTACAAGTGAGCAACATCTGAAAGTTATGGCAGAGAGTTCCCTGTTACGGGACACACGCACTGCGGTGACACGGATGGGTTCAGGCTCAGCGTGGAAAGGTGACCGAGGTCTCCCTGCGGGCCCCTTCCAGCACCGGGCATCCAGCATCCTGTTAATGAGATGTCTGGGATGCTCTCTTGGAAGGCTGTTTCCACTCAGAGGGGAAATGAAGTCTCACCCACTGCTGCTCTGGGACCGGGGCGGGGCGGGCTCCCATTCTCAGATGCTGAGAGGTATTTTGGACTAAGAGTGAATGAGTTTTTCTGCGAGGGCTCCCTGTTACACTACCTCCCGGGTTTTTAGGTCCTTAAGCATCTGGCACAGAGGGTAAACGGAGGGTTTTTGCATTCCTAGAACCTAGAGCAAACCCTGAGACTAAAGTTTAAGATCGTGGGGGTGGGGGTGGGTGGGGGTTGGTGGGGGGATGACCTAAAAACCCCACCCCCCCCACCCGGTGTGCCTGGATGAGCAACCCCTGGGCTGGGAGTGGGCAGGGGGCACTGGCGGGGGGGGAGCAAAGGGCAAAGGGCCTCCACCCCCCCACCCACCACCCCCGCCGTTCCCTGGGCTGCCCCCAAGAGGGTCTTAAACCTCAGTGTAAGTTTGGACCTTTAAGAAGAGAAGTGGCCTCTGACCTCTGACCTCTTCCCCGGTCAGAACCCAAGGAGACTCAGGACTGCCCAGCCCAGCTCGGTGAGGCCAGAGTCCCATGTCTGCAGGGGGGTGTAAGTGGGCGGAGCAGCCAGGATGGGGTCGCAGGTCCCAAGCACCAGGTTGTAGCACAAAAGTTTCAGGGAACCCACGTACCTAGAGGGTCCCGGAGCAGTTCTCAGGCCCTAGAGAGTGGGGTGCGGGGGACCCAAGGGTGGTCCACAGGCAGCAGTGAGATCTGGTGGACCCGAGGGGGCCTTGCGGGCAGAGGGGGGCACACTGATGGCAGAAGACCAGAGGGACTCGGGCCAGCTCGGAACACGCAGCCTGACCGAGCCACGACCCACGTGGCTTTTGGACGCCACCCCAGGAGACAAGAAACTGAGACTCGCAAGAGGTGGTGTCTTCTGTGACTTGGGGGAATGGGAACCTGACATGGAAATCAAGCTCAGTTACCAGCAAATAAGAGGCGATTTCTTAGCGGGAGAGTCTGCGGCTGGCACTCACGCCTGCTCCGTGGGCAGTCGCGGGCCTGTGCGCGGCCCTCCCGGGGAAGCCTGCAGCTCTCTGGCTGGAGCGGCTTTGCCGCCTGGCCGCGTCATTTGTCGAGATGTCAGGAGCCCCAGCCCTGGAAGCAGCTGCAATGCAGAGGAGGGAGGGAGCCCGGGAGGGACTGCACCTGTTTTCTTGGGCCCCTCCCCGCCCCGGGAGGCTGGCGGGGGCTCCTGCGGGCACAGGCTTCCGTGCTGGCCGCCTGCCCCCAGGTTTGACATTCTTCTGGAGCAAAGGGGCTCGGGGCCTCCCGGCTGCCAGTCCCCCGGGGCCCGTGGCTGCTGCTACGGCGAAACTGTACCGCTTCGCAACATGGGAAGAGCGGGGCTGACCCTGGGCCAAACTTGGACTATGGTGTGGTTCCTCTCTGATGATTTCCTGCTTCCTTCCCACGGCTTTTTCCCATCGCGGGCTCTCGAGCTGCCCCTTGCTGGCCACCGGCTGCCGTCTGGGCAGGCCAGGCCTCCCCAGGCCTCCCTCCCCAACCACTGCCAAGTTCACACCCACAGTCCCGACCCTCCCCCACGTGCACACACAGACTCCTGTACACGTCTCCCGCCGACGGAGCAGAATGGAGCCCCGACTTCCCCTTCACTCAACTGTGGCTGGAAACCCAACCTGGGGGCCGGAAATCAACTGAGGCTGGAAACCCAACTCAGGCTGGAAACCCAGGAGTCGGCCCCGACTCTTCCCCCATCTCCAGCCTGGTCCTCACCACCGGCCCAGTCCGGCGAACGCTGCGTGCAAAACGATGTCCCTCGTTCATCCACTTCCCGCTCGCCCCTCAGCCGCCTCCCAAATTCAAGCCACTGTCTCCTCTTGCTGGAGGGTTACCAGAAGCTCCTGCCTGGTCTCAGCACTTCTGATCCTGCGCTTATAATCCCTCCTTACAGAGGAGCCAGGGAAATCGATTAAAATGGACCCTATGATCACAGCACAATCCTGCTGGGAACCCTCTAATGGCTTGCCATCGTGTCAGAATTAAACCCTCACTCCCGATGTGGCTGCAGACCTCCAGGAGCTGGCCTGTGCCCTCTTCTCAGACCAGCCTCTGGCCATTCTGCTGTCACCTCTGCTCCAGACACCCTGACCCTCTGTCTCTTCCTCAGAAACACCAAGCCCACTCCCCTCTCTGGGCCTTATAGCTGCTGGCCTCTCTGTCTAGAAGGTTCTCCCCCAAATCTCTTGGCACCTTCTTCCCATTGGTCAGCTCTTGAGGCAAACGGTCCATCCTCAGAGAAATCTTCCTTGACATCCTGCCTAGAGCATGATCTCAAGGGTCTCAAGGGTATCAGGGGTCCCCAGAGCCGGACCCACACTCGGGGGTACCAAAGGCGACACAGCAAGGTACAGGAAGCGATAGAATTTCCACTTCTATTATTATTTACACCATTTTATGCCAGATTTATCTGTGTACATTTTATAACGCGTTAGTACAGGGGCTCCTGGGTGGCTCAGTCGGTTAAGCGTCCGACTTCAGCTCAGGTCATGATCTCGCAGCTTGTGGGTTTGAGCCTCGTGTCGGGCTCCGGGCCGACAGCTCGGAGCCTGGAGCCTGCTTCGGATTCCGTGCCTCCCACCCTCTCTGCCCCTCCCCTGCTCGCACTCTGTCCCTCTGTGTCCCTCAAAAATAAATAAACGTTACAAAAAAATTTACAGGCATTAGTACAGTGGCACATGCGTATTGCTTATCAGCAATTTTATCTGCATGCATCGATGTGTGTGTAGTGCTCGATATTTTTTGATAGATGTGCAGTCAAAAAGTCGAGAACAGCTGCACTTTGTGACACCGAGTTTAATTGTCTTCCTGTCACCACTAAACAAAATATTGCTTTTGTTTTGTTTATTGGCCTGTCTTCCCTGGAATGTCAGGTTCACACGTGACCTGTTTCCCTTGTTCACGCTGCGTTGTCTGTGTGACCAGCCCTTATAATAAGCTGAGCACATAGCACGTGCACAGTAAACACTCGTGGATGGGTTGAACGTATGAGTAAACAGAACTGCCCCCCGAGACTTAGTGGAAGGACATCTAGCAAATCCCAATCCCAAATAAAACCTTGGTTTGCGAGCATCATTCGTTCCGGAAACATGCTTGTAATCCAAAGCACTTGTGTATCAAAGCGAATTTCCCCATAAGAAATAATGGAAACTTGGGGCTCCTGGGTGGCTCAGTTGGTTGAGTGTTCGATGTCAGCTCAGGTCATGATCTTGCGGTTCGTGGGTTCGAGCCCCGTGTCGGGCTCTGTGCTGACAGCTCGGAGCCTGGAGCCAGCTTCGGATTCTGTGTATCCCTCTCTCTGTCTCTCCCCCACTTGTACTCTGTCTCTGGCTCTGTCTCAAAAATAAATTAACATTAAAAAAAATTTTTTTTTTAAAAAGGGAAAAAAAAGAGGGACGCCTGGGTGGCTCAGTGGGTTAAGCATCTGACTTCGGCTCAGGTCATGATCTCACGGTTCGTGAGTCTGAGCCCCGCATCAGGCTCTGTGCTGACAGCTCAGGGCCTGGAGCCTGCTTCGGATTCTGTGCCTCCCTCTCTCTCATCCCCTCCCCCACTTGTGCTCTGTCTCTCAAAAATAAATAAACATTAAAAAAGATTTTTTTAAGACATAAGGGAAACTGAGATGGTTCGTTCCACGACTCAAAAATATTTGCATAAAAATGATCATAATACTGTAATATAATACAAAATGCTAAAGAAAATACAAAACATAAAGACAGAGAGAGAGGAGGGTTATTGTGTAGGACGAATTTTACTATCACTAATGGGATAATCACTGCATTTTTTTCTGCATGGGGACCATCGTATACGTTCACACGGATGTTGACCACAGTAGAGTATTAATAAACTCTTGTCATATACTGTGTTTAATGTAACTGGCAGCAGAGGAAAGGGTCTCTATCTGCGGGCAGCCTGACCTAGAATGAAGCAAAGCGTTCCTAAGCTTCCTCTTGTCTGGAAAAGCAAAGGACTGTCCACAGGTGCGTGGAAGGGACAAAAAAATACACGAGTGCCAGTTGAGGGCACCTTCCAACGTTCTGAAGCCTCACTGATTTCTGCCAAACCCTGCAGCCTGAGACCAAGCATTAGGGCATGGGAGATGATCACCCACAATCCCGCAGAGAGAGAGAGAGAGAGAGAGAACCACCAGCTAAGTTGTGATCATATGATGTTCAGCATCACATACTGAACTCACGTTGCAGGACATCGCTCGTTTATCAAAGTAAAATTTATTAGAAATGTTTGCTCATCTCGCGGAACACTCGCAGGACAAGTGACACGCAATCCAAGGTTTTACTTTACCTCTTCACCATGTCAGAACCATGGCAGCGCTGTGTTGGGGTCCGGCGCTGTTTTTAGACTGCATCCGGCCGCACATCTCCTTCCTCGTGGGATGAAATCGTACTTGAAATCCCAACGTGCGTCGCAGGTGAAAAGAGAAGGCTTTTTTCGAAGAAAGAAGGAAAGAGTGGTCAAAGGGCCGTGTATTTATTTCCTGCCGCCTCTGTGGCAAGAAACAGATATGGTTCCCTGCAACACAAATTAATTATTTCACAGGTTTGAGGTCAGAAGTCCAAAATCAGTCTCAGTTGGTCAAAGTCAAGGTGTCGCAGGGCCAGTTCCTGTTGGAGGCTCAGGGAGAATTCATTTCTTGGCCTCTTGTGCTTCTGGGAGTCCCTGCATTCCGTAGCATGTCACATGACCCTTCCCTGACCGGCTACAGCCTCTGCCTTCTGTGGACACACAGACGTGTGTCCTCCTTTGACCTCCCTGCCTCCCTTTTAGGAGGACCTTTGTGATTACATTTAGGGCTCACCCATATATTCCAGAATAATCTCCCCATCTCAAGATCTTCAACTTAGTCACATCTGCAAGCCCCCTTTACCATGAAGGTAACATTTATAGGTTCCGGAGGTTTTAGCTGTGGATATTTTTTGGAGAGTCGTTATTCAGCCTACCACAACCCGTATGTGAGCAGGTTGTAGACTGCACAAAGGCACCAAAAATACAGACTGTGGTTTATTTGCCAAGTCCCGTATCTTTCTGATGGGCCCAGAGGGGGCTGTTTTTAACAATCTGCACAAAGGTTCTATGCAAGCCAGATGGTGGCCAACGCCGTTACCTGCTCCTTCCCTCTTTCCTAGGTCCCCAGAGACTCCTTCTGAGAAAGCCTTAAAGTTCTGGGATGTGCTTAAAGCCCCAGACCCCACTACTCAGATGGCTTCTGGCTCGGATATGCACTTTGGTACCACATCGAAAAGGGCTCCAGGGCACCTGAAGAGTAGCTATCGATCTGTAAGCTGTAACCCAGATGCAAAGGGAGCCCCTGTGAGGCGACCCAGTGCTTCCCCAGTGGGGAGCCCCAAAGACTCACAAACTCTGAAGCTCCCCTCCTGGTCCCACCCTCACTCTCTCAGCTTCATGGTCTCCCCAAGCTAAGCTCTTACCAGCCATTATCCACTTACCCCATTGTGGACCCAAGGCTCTGCCATGACTCCTTCTGTTCAGCTAGTCTGAGGCAGGCCGAGGGTCTCCAGGGGCCCGAAAGGGCTCCGGGAAAGGCCTCCCTTCGTCACAGGCCACGCCCTCCCCCGAGGTCCCCAAACTGCAGCCCAAGTACACATATGCCAGTTGTGTGGTGCACTGGGGACAGACACCTCAGGTCCCATGGGACATCGGGTTACCTCAGACTTATTGACACGAGGGGGTCCGTTTGAGAAGGAAGCTGTGGTGTCTGCTCTCCGCCAGACCAGCCTCGCTCCGTGGCTGTGTCAGCAGCAGTTATTGCTGATCTGTCCTCTCTCAAAGCCGCCCAGTCACCTCTGTCCTCCTAGAGGTGACACAAGGAAAGCCTCTGTTTTCGCAGGTTCTGTCTGCCCCCATATCTCCACAACTGTGGGTAGCTTGATACTAATTCTTCCCCTTTTCCCCCTCCCCTTCCTCCTCTTCCTCCTCCCCCTCCTCCTCCTTCCCCTCCCCTCTTCCCTTCCTCCCCCTTCTCCCCCTCCCTCTCCTCCCCCTCCCCTTCCCCCTCCTCCCCCTCCCCCTCCCCTCCTCCTCCTTCTCCCCCTCCTCCTCCTCCCCCTCCTCCCAGTCCTTCTCCTCCCCCTCCTCCTCATTCTCCCCCTCCTCCCCCTCCTCCTCCCCCTCCTCCTCCTTCCCCTCCCCTCTTCTCTTCCTCCCCCTCCCCTCTTCTCTTCCTCCCCCTCCCCTCCTCCCCCTCCTCCTCCCCCTCCTCCTCCTCCCCCTCCTCCTCCTTCCCCTCCCCTCTTCTCTTCCTCCCCCTCCCCTCTTCTCTTCCTCCCCCTCCCCCTCCTCCCCTTCCTCCTCCCCCTTCTCCCCCTTTTCCCCCTCCCCTTCCCCCTCCTCCCCCTCCCCCCTCCCCCTCCTCCTCCCCCTCCTCCTTCTTCCTTCTAAGAAATCATCAGATTCTGTAACCTGCTGGTCTAGGAAATCCCTACTCCCGATTTTTTGTCCATTTCCCATGTTGGTTAGGTCAATGCTGACATTTTCAAATTCAGGATTCCTTCATAGCTAGTGTTATGTCTCCCATGAGCAAGACAGCTGGGCCACCTCAGCCCCTTCAGTCTCAGACGTGAGGCCCCTGATTAAGTCCAGAATGCTCTGTTCTGTCATAGCTCCTACACACGGCTCCTGGTAGTCTCTCTCCCACAGACTTCCATCACCCGAGGTCCCACCTGAACCTTGTCTTTCTCCGTGCCCCAAGGTCATTCGGGGTTGACACTGATCGGCGGGGAGCTCAGAGGTCCCCTTCTCTAAGACACGACCTCTCCACCTGACCCCTAGAATAACACCCTTCCCAGATACGACCACTGTCAACCCCAGAGCCTCTTACCTGAGGTCCCAACCCCCACGGGCCAGCCTGTAGTGTCTCAGCACTGCTCCCACTCGGCTAGGCAGCCCCTGCCCTGCACCAGGAAGACACAGCAGAGCCCCCAGGGCACCAGTCAGGCCGTTCTCTGCTGCTGATGGGTCCAAGGCTGGAGATTCTGCCTGGGCAGTTTGGGGGCTTAGAAAACAAATGGAGGGGGGGCAATGTACTTGATCCGGGGTCGAGGCCACACCTCTACCGACTTTTGATCCATCTCAGACACAAAGTAGAAAAGGTAGGGGTCCTTGATGTGCCAATAATCTGTCCTGCCCCTTTGCCCCGAGAGCCGGAATTCACATTTTGCCCATTTCATAGGCAAGGTAATTAACACCTTTCGAGTTCTACCTTTTCTTCTTTGAGGACTCAAAAGGTTCATTTCTGGAATCAAATTTATGTAAAAGCCTTTAAAAATTACCCTGCAAATGAATTTCCTCTCCAGCAGAGCAACAGAGACCCAAGGAAACTGCTAAATCGCTCCCTGACCAATGTTAAGTAGACTCAAGGGCCAGGGAGGTTGGGCGGTGAGGCTGGGGCCCTCGGGAGCGCACAGAGAGAAAATGCTGCACCTGTTTCTCCAGTGGGACAGGCCCTGGTGCCTTAGGTCACACAGCTTGTAGCCTGGAGAGAGAGAGCGAGCCTTCCCCTGGGGAGGGGGAGGGGAAGGGGGAGGGGGAGGCAGCTCTCGAAGGCCCCCAGAAGTCTATCCAGCCCGAGGTGACCGAGGCGGGGGCACCCTAGAGAAGCCACCCTCAGCAGAGGTCCTATAAGCTCTGGGGTCAGCCCTGGGTCAGAAGGAGGCTCGGCCAGCCTCTCCCCACCTTGACCACCATCAGACCAGCCATGCCTGGCTTTCCAGATAGGCGGTGTGTGCAACTTGTCTTCAGCCTCCTCTGTCTCCTGGGTTTTCTATTTTCTTTTAAAAATGCATTGTGGGGGGGGCCCCTGGGTGGCTCAGTCAGTTAAGCGTCCGACTTTTGGTTTCGGTTCAGGTCATGAGCTCGTCATTCCTGAGTTCGAGCCCCATGTCGGTCTCTGCTGTGACATGTGGAGCCTGCTTAGGATTCTCTCGCTCTCTTTCCGCCCCTCCCCACCTCTGCTCGAAGACCGCGGAATTCCTTGCTGCCCTCCTCCGAAGACCTACCACCTGCAAAGTGTGCAAAACAAACTCACTTCCAGATGCGGAGAACGACCCCACGGGGACTGCAAATCGGAGCCTCCGTGTGTTTGGCATCAATCATTTCTTCCCCGGCGGATGCTGCAGGAGGTCGCTAGTTGCTTGGCTTGGTGAAAAGAATCCCCCCGCCGAGAGGGGAAGAGAAGCAGCGAGGGGCGGCCACGTTTGGCTGCGATCCAGTCCCAAGCCCCCCGCCTCCCCCCCCCCCGGGAAGGGGGAAACAGGGAAAGGGCTGCAGAATACGCGCAGCCAGCCTCCTGCCGGCCGGCCGCTGAGGCCGCCGCACCCCAGGGGCCCCAGGGAACGAGGAGAGTGGAATGAGAAGAAGGCACCACAGACAGGGGCCTGGGGGATGAGGCCCCGATTTGTGAAGAGGCCAGGAGTGCTGAACCCACCAGAGGACACGTGATCTCCGTCGGAGGAGCCCTGCGGGGGGACCAGGCCTTCGCCTGCCCTCTGGCTGTTCCTTCTACTGTTTGTTGGTTTCTCGCACCCTCTTTGCTCTCCTTCCACAGGTGGGTCAGGGGCTTCCTGCCGCCTGCCTTCCCCCAGGCAACATCTGGTGCCCGATGTGCTGCAGACCGGGGAGGTGCCTCCCTGCCAGCACTGGACAGATCAACACGGGCCTTGATCTCCTGGGGGGGACACATGATGGACAAGCAGACCGGTGATTACCGTGTTCCAGTAGGGATGAGGGCTATGGAGGGAGGGGAGCAGGGTGGAGGGAGAGGGTGGCCGGAAGGTAGGGAGGGGACACTCTCAGAGGAGGAGCCTGAATGTTGGCAAGGAGGCAATCAGGAGATCCGGAGGAACAGCATAAGGCAGAGGGAACAGCCAGTGCGAGCACCTGGAGGTGGAAACAGGGCTGCTGAACTCAGGAAGGGAGGGTGAAAGTGAAGGTGAAGGTCATTGTGGCTGGATCCTGGAGGGAGGGATGTGGGAGGCGAAGGAAGGTGGGATCGGAGAGGGAGCCAGGAGGCACAGCACCCGTCATCCGCCAGGCCAGGCTGGCGGTTTGGATTTCACCCCCAGGCTTGTGGGTGGGCCTTGGAGGGACGCCCACACAGGAGTGACGTGACCCAATGTATCCCTCAGAAAGGTCACCAAGCTGCCGTGCAGGTGGCCGGGATGGGAGAAGGCAAACACAGAAGCAGAGAGAACAGTCAGGAGCCTCTGTGTTTGTCTAGAGGAGAGGAGGGTGTCTTGGCAGAGGACGAGACGTGGCCAGATGCGGGGTTTATTCCAAATGTAGGGCCTCTGGGACCCACAGAGGGACGGGGTGAGGACAGAACAGAAGAAAAGATTTAAGGAGCAAAGGGGACATTCACTGACTCGGGAAGGTGGTGGGACGTGTTAGATTTGAGATCCCGGGCACGCAGTCCTGGTCATAGTAGAGGTTGAACGAGTGTGGCTGTAACCAAGAATGCTCTCCTCGGGACCGCAGCACTCGATACCGGCCAGGGCTCTGCACCCCCTCTTCTGTCTTGGGACGGGGTCTCCAGCACTGGCTTTGGCACCCATATGTAGAGCGGGATCCCCTCACTGGCAGGTCCTTGACTTTCAGAGCAATCCCGATGGGTCTGGATGCTGAGAACCCCCGGCAGAATCATGTCCTGTCCCCTGCTCCCCGTGCCTAGCCCCACGGCCAAGTGGCCTGGGCCACCTCTCAGGTACACACTTAATCCCGCAATTATTATTAGCATTTGAGCTTGCTCTGGGCTTGACCGCGTGCTAGGAAGTAGAGGTAGAAAGAGGAGTTTAACAGTCTCGTCGGGGAGACAGACTCTTAACTCGGTGACCTCACAGACAGCAGAGAGGAAGCCATGCTAACTGGAGATGTCGGCAGGAGGCGGAGGGACCGCACGGGGAGGAGAATTCATTGTGCCAGGAAGGATCGGGGAAGCTTCGTCCGGGAAGTGTTATTTGAGCTAACCTTGAAGGATGATGAAGTGGGTAAGGCTATTTCTGTTCAGTGGCACAGCAGGAGGAAGAAACAAGGTTGTGAAAACATGTGGCCAGTGGGTGGACAAGTGGGTGAAGCCCGGGACGCTTGGAGAAACATGAAGAGCCCGAGCGGCAGATTGTACCTTCCAAAGATGGCTTTGGTAATATATGCCATCCTACCTGCTGTTCTTATGATATGACGTTGACATTCTTCTTGTCGAAAGATGGGAGACTTTCTTACCTCCCCTTGAACCCGGGTGGACCCTTGCAACTGCCTTGACCCAGGAAAAATGGCGGAAGTTGTGGCCTGCAGCTCCCGAGGTTAAGTCATAAAAGTCATTGAGGCATACAAGCCATACTTGGCCTCTTGGGTCATTCGTTCCGGGAGAAGCCCACCACTACGTCGTGAAGAGACTCAGCCCTGTGAAGAGAAACTGAGGCCCCTAGACAGCCGCCAGCCTCAACCCACCAGCCGTGTTAGAGCAAGCCACCTCGGAAATGGATCTCTCAGCCGCCATCAGCTCGATCCACCAGTCATCTGAGTGGAACCTGAAAGAACCCACACACACATTACTGTGCCAGGCTGCTTCTGAATTCCTGACTCCCATGATCCAGGAGCATCATAAATGCCGTTGTTTTACGCCACTAAGTTTTGGGGGATGGTTGGTCTTGCGGCCATAGTAACTGGAAGAGTCTGGAAGAATTACAGGAGACGCTGAAGGTCCTGCTGGGGAGTTTTGTTTTATTCTTTACAAAAGAACCACTGCTATATTTCTGGGTGGAGGGTTATGTGACTCAGCCTGTAGATCCTAGAAAGACCGTTCTGACAATGCGAAAGATGGAATGTACAAAGACGAGAAGGGAGAATGGAAAGAGCAGCAACCAGGGAGGATGGCGGGGCGGTTGTAAAAACCCAGGGAAGAGATCAAAGCTGAGGCCAGCCAGAGGGAAACAGAGGGCAAATTCATCGGGGGTTGGGAGGTCGGTAGGGCGGCGAGTGTCCGAGAGGCAGAAGGAAAGGCAAAGTTGGAAGGAGGTGACGTTGATGGTGATTCTGAGCGTTCTAGCTTGGTGACCAGGACAGCACGTCATCAATCGGACAAGGTGTGAGGGTTTGTTCATTTCACAAATAGGCATGGCTTCCTGGGAAGCCCTGACATCTTCCCCCAGGCTGGCCACTTAGCCACACCTTGGCTTTTCACCCCATGTCCCCCGGGCCATGGCCATGCCACCAAAGCCCTGTGCATCCCTAGAGCCTCTTGATTAGGTACCCTAGGTCTGGCACTCAGCCTCATGAACCAGAGGAGGCCCACTTTGGCCACCTGGTTTTTCTCTGTAATCTTCCTCCCCCAAATACTTGCAATCCTGAATTGTAACTATAACAATGTCCCCACTGAGGCCGGTCCCCAAGACACCCACCACCTCTCATCTCGAAAACTGCTACATTCTCCTGTTTGTTTTTATTTTGTTTTTGCTTTACTTTGCTTAATAGAAAGCAGATCCTGTCCTGCCTGTGCTTAAAACCCTCCTCTTGGCTCTCCACTGTGCTTAAAATAAAACCCAAACTCCACACCAAGGCCTGTGAGACCATACATCTGGTTCCACGTCTGCGACTCTTCTTTGACACCCTCCTAGTTGAAGCTGACCACCCTGTCCTGGCCCCACTCCCCCCCCCCCCACTTTTTGGTCTAGAAATATGCCGAGTTTCATCCCACCCCAGAACTTTTGCCCTTTTTCTTTTCTTCATCTGGAGCCTCCTTCCCCAAAGTTGAGGTTTGGCAGGGGATGCCATGACAGCACGTTTCTTTCCAACTTGAGTCTGAACAGAGAAAGAAAACAAAGAAATGGCAAAAGACGATCGATATGTCCCTTTTGTGACTAAGAAAGACCAGGGTGGAGGGTGGAGCTTAATGTGAAAGCCAAACGGCCTTCAAACCGGACTCCGGCCTCACCAGCATAAGACTCAGAGTGGAGGAAGAAAGGCAAAGCCCCGCACCCCCGGGCAGCTTGCTCCCAAGACAGAAAGGGGAGGAGAATAAATAGAAGGTAGGGGAGAGGAGAGCTGAGGGTGCCTGGTTGATTCTTCCCAACTCTGCTAATCAGATCAGCCCCTCTACCCGCCTTGGGTGCGAAGAGGAAAGGGGCAGAGAGAAGCCAGGAGTGTGATTTTTCACCAGGAGGAGAGAAGGCGCGTCTCCCGGTAGTCAAGGGCTCCAAATGCCTACCTCATCCTCATTCCTCGGGGCTCAAAGAGGCCTTTGCTAGCCCCTCGATATGACACGTGTCCCCCTTCCGCCCCCCAGTCTCTGCCTCATCTTCACCAAGTGAAGTGATCTCTTTGCATCCTGCGGAAGGCCCGTCGTCACCTAGAACACAAGGCTCTCGTCCGTCTTATGCCGCAGCCCCAGTGCCTAACACGGCGCCTGGCCTCTAGTAAGTGCTCGACCAGGATTTGCCAATGCATCAAAGACAACAGCAGCCATCCTGGAACCTAAATCCCTTCAGTGAGGCCTGTTGCCGGGGGGCTTCCGGGTCCCTCGGTCCCCAGAGGAAGGAGGGTGGAGCCACAGCCTCCGAGAGAGCATGTGCGTGTGGCCGGTGAACCGCATAGGTCCTTATACTACCAGTCTGGAAGCATTGAGCCCCTTCTTACTAAGCACGGATACTATTTTCGGAGACAATTTGTGACTAGCTGCCATGACGACAATGTCTCACCTATTTCTTTTGCTTGGAGACTCAGAGCACTAAAAATGCTGTGCGGCGTAATTGGTTTCTTCAGCGTGGGGTCTAAGCTTTCTGGGGTGTATTATGTTCCAAATGAAAAGGAACAGCAAGATGAGCCATTGCCCCTGCTTCCTCTCCCAGAAAAAAGCCGGCTCTCCCGGGCTCCAGCTGAACCATAGGGGGTTTAAATGATGGAGCAGCTGTCACCCTGGGCCACTCTGGGAAATGCCTCTTCTTTAGCTCAGAGAAAGGAAGAGGGGGCAGGACAGGAAGCCAAACACCTGGGGGGCAACCAGCGTTCCAGGGCAGGGCCACTGTGATGTGGTCTGAGAGGGTTTGACAGGTCACCAGCCCCAGGGGGCTCCCTGGCCCCCCCCAGAAGGCAGTCATTCCAGTGGCCCCTGTCCCCCATGTGCGTGCTCTGCTCCATGGGGACGAGACATCACAAGACAGCGTCCACTCCACCCTCCACCAGGGGCGCACAGTCTCAAAGAAGTGGGGAGCCGAAGGCAGCTCTGGGGCATTTGGGAACAAGGGGTGGGTGGCTTCTTTGTCACCATAAAGACGGGACAGAGCAAGTCCATTTTGCAGCTCACAATCCCCCAAAACCTGTCACTTGGGCCTCCCAAAGACTGGCTCTTGTTTTCAATCCGTGGAGAAGAAGAGAAGCTAAAGAATTCTCTTTCAGTTCACTCCATTAATAACTAAGCGGCACGGCCTGAAATATTTATGGGCATGAGCACAGAGCAGATTCTAGGCAGGACAAGTCACACTGCAGTGATTCGCAGGGCTGCTGTCTGCGTCCTTTGCGGAAGAGGCAACTAAATGGCTTTGGTGGTCGGTGGGGGCCGGTGGCGACAGAGGCAGCCTCCAGGTGTGTGAGGTTGGTCTGGGGACCCTAGGGGCCGAGGCATCTCTCCTAGAAGGTGTGGCCAGTGCTGCCAATGAGGCTCCCTTCATCTGCCCTACTTTCCAGCGCAGCGCTAAGTCCCCGGGAGAATGCGTGCACCGAGCTACAAGTCCCCTGGCCCTGAGAGGGCCTGCACTGTATCTTCCGACAATGCAGGCATTTGGATGCTTTTGAGCAACTGATTTATGGCCAGAGGAGAATAGCTCGACCCCCAGCTGGGCAGCACTGGCCCAGGAGACTGTGGGTAGGTCACATGGCTTCTCTGAGCCTCCCTTTCCTCACACAGAAAACAAAGAGCTTAAGTGAGCTAGGCCCTCAAGTTGTTTCCAATTCTATGTCTCTACTAGGAGAAACTATCTTAAAGCTTTACTTAAGAAAGAAAGAAAGAGGGGCGCCTGGGTGGCGCAGTCGGTTAAGCATCCGACTTCAGCCAGGTCACGATCTCGCGGTCCGTGAGTTCGAGCCCCGCGTCGGGCTCTGGGCTGATGGCTCGGAGCCTGGAGCCTGTTTCCGATTCTGTGTCTCCCTCTCTCTCTGCCCCTCCCCCGTTCATGCTCTGTCTCTCTCTGTCCCAAAAATAAATAAACGTTGAAAAAAAAAAAAAAAGAAAGAAAGAAAGAAAGAGAAAGGGAAGGTGGGAAGAAGGGAAGAAAGAGGAAGAAAGGGAAGAAGAAAGAAAGAAGGAAGGAAGGAAGGAGGGGTTAAAAGAAGGAAGAAAGGAAAAAGGGAAAGAGAGAAGAAAGGAGGAAAAAGGAAGGAAGGAAGGAAGGGAAAGAAAGGCAAAGAAATGGTGGAGATATAGTAAAATAAATAAATAAATAAAGGTAGGGCTCTAATTCCAAGGGGAAAAATGTGAATAATAATAATAAGACGAAGAAGAAGACTTACACTGCATTCTCTACACGATAGATACCTTCATTTTGCCCATTTTAGAGATAAGGGACTGAGGCACAAAGAGCATTAGCAGTTTGCCGCTGTTCAGTCTCTACAGTGGTAAAGCCATGGTTCCAATCCAGGCAATCTGGCTCCCCACCCTTGCTCATAATCACAATGTCACACAGTCTGGTCTGTGACATTTCATTCACTCAGTCACTCATCAGAACAAAGTATGTCAAGCCCCTGCCATATGCTAGGCACGGCCCTGGGTGATGATTTAAAAGTCTCATAAAACACATGAATGAATTTGCGCACAAGAGTTTCAAGCAAGGGTAGAAAGGTATGTTTATCCCAGAAGTCATCTGTCCCTGGTGTCCTGACTTCTGGAATCACCTTATACCCTTGGAATTTCAAGAAAGAGAGTTAAGCCTCATCCCACATGTCGGTCCAGGAGCTTCCCAGTATATCAGAGTTCTTCGCTGGAGGGGGCAAACTTAGATGTCTCCTACCCACTTCTTATTCTAGCTTAATATGTCTGCTAAACTCTTATCTCCTTCCTTTCATTCCTCATTCTCCCTTCCCTCTGCTCATATCCACCTAAACATTGGTGAGAGTAGACATGAAAAAGAAAAACATATGGTCCTATCAATCAATGCAGAAAAGACAGTTGACAAAAGTTTATGTTCATTCATGATTAAAAAAAAAAAAAAAAACCTCTCAGTGAGTAGAAATTCCTCAACCTGAGAAAAACGATCTATTTAAAACAAAACCCAAAAAACCCTACAGTTTGCATAACACTGAATAGGGGAAGATTCAGTGCTTCCCCCCCTAAAATCAAGAACAAGGTGAACATATCCATTCTAACATTTTTATTCAACATTGTACTGGAAATCATAGCCAGTGAAATAAGGAAAGAAAAAAGAAATAAAAGGCATACGTATTAGAAAGAAATAACACTTACTCCTTACAAACCACATGATTGCCTGCAAAGAAAAGGCCAAGAAATCCACACATAAAAGAAACGAAAACAAAAACAAAGACTTCTAGAACTAGCAAGCTAGTTTAAAAAGGCCACAAGATTCAAGACTGAACACAAACATCAATTGTATTTCTGTATCTCGGCAATGAACCATTGGAAACCAGAATTTGAAAATCTATAAAAACTTCAAAAAAAAATGAAATGCTTAGGAATCAAGCTGACAAAACACATACAGCAGCTGTTCCTGAAGACTCGAAAGCACTGATGGAGGAAATCAGCAAAGACCTAAATAAATTACATGATAATCTAAGCAAAATTTAAAATCTCTGCTCTGCAAAAGACATTGTTAAAAGAATTAAATGACAAGTTACAGACTGGAACAAAATGGCTGTAAGTCACATATTCAACAAAGGACTTGTATACAAAATTAGAAAGAACTCTCATAACTCAACAGTGAGAAATTAACAACAGCATAAGGGACAAAAGGATTTAGACCCTCCACCAAAGAGGATGTAGAGAAGTCAGATTAGCATATGAAACGATGCTATTAGGGAAATGCACATTCAAACATGATAGGGGGCACCTGGGTGGCTCAGACTCTTGATTTCAGCTCATGTCGTGATCTCACGGTCTGTGAGATCGAGCCCCATATAGGGTTCTGCTGCATTGGGATGCTCTCTCTCTCTCTCTCTCTCTCTCTCCTCCTCCTCCTCTCACTTGTACTCTCTCTCTCAGAATAAATAAATAAACATTGAAAAAAACATGATGAGATACAACGCAGCTAGAATGGCTAACAAAAACAAGCAACGAGACCCTTATATTGCTTGTGGGAATGAAAAATGGCACAGCCGTTCTGGAAATTCGTTTGGCGGTGTCTTATAAGGAAATGATACCACCACTGAGAATGTATCCTGGAGAAAAAGAAACCGTGCTTACAGAAAGCTACACATGAAAGTCTATGGCGGCTCTGTTCTTTATCACCAAAGACTGGAAACAACCCAAACGTCCTTCAACAGGTGAATAAGGGACGAACGGATGAACAAACCATGGTATTTCCATATGCGGGACTACGACTCAGCAACCAAAAGGAATGAGCTATTGACACAACGGCTTGGAAAAATCTCAAAGGCGAAATTAAAGAAGCCAGTCTTCTTCCAGTTATGGAATGCGTAAGTCTTGGGACTGAAAGGCACAGCGGAAGAAATACAGTTGGGGCACGTGGGTGGCTCGGTTAAGTGTCCGACTTTGGCTCAGGTCATGATCTCGTGGTCTGTGGGTTCCAGCCCCGCGTCGGGCTCTGGGCTGACAGCTCGGAGCCTGGAGCCTGCTTCGGATTCTGGGTCTCGCTCTCTCTCTGCCCCTCCCCCGCTCACGCTCTGCCTGCCTCTGTCTCTAAAAAATAAATAAGCATTTAAAAGAAAAGAAATACAATCTGTGCTATTATTACCTGTGTAACAGGACAGATGGTAGGTGCCCTTGTATAACCGTGTCAAATCACTGTGTTTACACCTGAAACTAATGCAACATATTGTGTCAACTGAAAAAGACAAAAGAGAAGCCAGTCAAAAGCCCATATCCTGTATGAAACCATCTGCATGATGTTCTTGAAAAGACAAAACAACAGTGACGGAGAACAGATCTGTAGCGAAGGGGCTGGGGTGGGGGTGGGCCATGACGACCGAACGGGTTCCGTGAGGGAATTTTCTGGATCGAGGGAACAGCTCTGTACCCCGATTGCATACGGTTACACGGATCTGTACACGTGTTAAATCTCAAAGAATTGCACACTGGGGGCAAAGGGGCAATTTTACAACACGTTCGCTTTTAAAATAAAATGTTGAGAATGCCCCTAAAACAATAGCTACAGGCTGCTCACTGTCTACCTTTCGCTCGGGCTCCCCAACAGGAGGGGGTTCTCCCGTCGAGGAGAACCCACTCACCCGCCAAAGGAAAGGAGCAGGTGCGGTGCACCTGTGTTCACGTAGTACCCCCCCCCCCCCGTCAGCGCACCTTCCAGACGCGGAGGGCTGTGCAAAGATTGCACCTGGAAACCTCACACCCCCGGGCTCTGCATAGAATCGCGTTCCGAGAGTTGTGTGATTAGCCCCAGAGCTCTGACAGCACAACACAACGCTCCTCAAAACAAATAAATGAGCAATTCCCATCTCTCACCGGCATCTCTGGAGACACGTTGGAGAGGATGCAAACGCTGGCCTCAGCCACACTTGTTGCATGCACTCTTCTCTCTCTTCGAGAGTTCTTTTGTACTCTACGGCACTGCAGAGCCTCTTACCACAACACTCCTGCCCTCCTCCCCACGCTCAGAGGAACCTCCCTCCTCCTTCTACCCAAGTGGCTCACTCTCCTTTCTCACGTACCCTCTCAGCTGCAGAGCTCAGACTCAGACTTATTCCTTCAGCGCGCCCCCCCCCCCAACCCCTGCCCGGTCCTCAGGCATTTGGACTCGAGCTAAACTACACCACCAGCTGTCCTGGGTTCTCCAGCTTGTAGACGGCAGCTCATGGGATTTGTCAGCCTCCATTAATATGTGAGCCAATTCTTCATCACAAGTGTGTGTGTGTGTGCATGTGTGTGTGTGTGTGCGTTCTATTGATTCTGCTTCTCTGGAGAGCGCTGACGAATACGCCGCCCACTTGCTTTTGATGAAGCCTTGAAAGGCGGCCATAGTTGTTCACCTGCTCCCTGGCAATAACGTTGAGCATCTGATGTGGCCGCCGTGGTAGACGAAGTTAATGGCCCAGCCAACAGCTGGTCCCCCTTCCTCCTTCGCTAGCCATGACCGATTGGGGCAACAGTGTGCCAGTCTCAGGGGGGGTGAATCCCAATGAGCAAAGACAGTCATGGAGATAATGTCGAGTTATCTGCATATCCGCCTGCCCTGGGAACTAAAGGTGGCCATGAGTACGGTTCTAGCCGGTGCAGAAATCAACCAGGCATGCTGGGGAAGAGTCCTCCTCCCTGATAGAAAGAACAGT
The DNA here is from genome assembly GCF_022079265.1 of Lynx rufus. Lineage (NCBI taxonomy): Eukaryota > Metazoa > Chordata > Mammalia > Carnivora > Felidae > Lynx > Lynx rufus. Next base: position 13,808,165 of record NW_025814842.1, on the reverse strand, counting down.
TCTTTCTTTTGGCATCTCGGCCACTGCTCCTTTCTTCCTGCCTTCGGAAACTGATGCTCAGAGCCACGGCCACCATCACGCAGCCACGAAAATCTGTGTGAGGATCCCAGAGGTTCAGATTCAGCACCCTGACGTGCTTGAGATGATGACCCCCCCCCCCACGACTACCCCACTTCCAGACTTCTGGTGTGTGAGATCATTTCCAATGCCTTTGTCATTTAACCACCATTAGCCTGATCTTCGGTCGCTTTTGAGTGAGGGCGCTCCTAACAGACACAGAAACGAGGTTCCTCTTTTCTTTGGCCCCTCCTCCCAGGCTGCGGCCCGTGAGAATTTCACGGTGCCCTGGCCAGAACCAGCGTGACCTCTGCAGGTGCTCTGGGAGCGAGGAGGGGGCGATACGGTCTCTGCGCCCCGTGTGAAGGGCCTAAGCCACAGAGCTCAGTCCAGCCCCGTGCACTGGGCAGGTTTGCATCCTTGTAACCCCTGTTGCAACGGAGCTCAAGCCTGGCTACGGGGGCAACAATACAGCCGGTTTGGAAGGATACCAGGGCAGCTCATACCATCAAAGGGTGTGCAGAACAACAAATTCTTGGCAGACGGCAGGCAGAGCAGTTCCCTCTGGGAACCTCAGCAGCAGGAACCCGCGGACCTTCTCTCTAGGATGCCATCATGAAAGGACTCTGGCCACCTCTTTCCATCAGTTTGTGCCTCCGTTCAAGGTTCCGGCTCCCAGGAGAGAGACTCAGAACGGCGGAGTTGGTCGGGTACCCGCCTTTGCAAAATCCAGTGCGGCCCGTAGCCGAGAGGAAGTTTTGGTCAAGCCTCGCTCACTGCGCGTCGCTGTACCGGGGAAGGGACCACCAGACCCCAGGGCGCGGGGTCTGCCTCCAGGACAGCAGGAAGGATGCAGTGCTGGCAAAGGAAAACACTGGCTTCAACAGCCCTGCCCTTCTTGAAACTCGTCCTGTTTGTGACTCTGGGTCCACTCGACCACATCCTCGTTACCCAGACCCAAAGGGCTGGACCTTGTCCCCACATCTCATTCCTGCTCCAAATGCAGATGACTCATTGTCATCAGATGGGAAAACCCTTGGGTGGGGGGTTTAAACAGGGGACCATGTGGTCTACTCTATGCTTTGAAATCACCCCAGCTTCTGTGCCCGATGAGGAATATGGACAGTTGAGAGAGGGTCCAGGGAGACCAGCTTGGAGATGCACACAGGGTCAAGTTAAGGAGGAGGGTGGTGGTGAGGAGGGTGCGCAGAAGGTCAGGGGAGATGAGGAGAAAGGAAACGGAGTTGTGGCACGAGCCCCTGCGTGGATAACGGTGCCCTCCAACGAGAAGGGAAACCAAGGACAGAGGGAGTGAGTCTGGGCAGCTGTCAAGAACTCCACTTCACCCCTATTAGATGAGATGTCTGTCCCAGGGGAGACGGCAAGCAGGAAGCCCAGAAATACACACTTGGGAGTCATCAGCCCACAAATAGGTTCGGCCCAGGGAAACGATGTGATCTCCAGGGAGGACCGGAGCACCCAGCCTGAGCACCGCCAAGTGCATTCGCGGGACAGGCGCCATCTGCAGGGCCGCAAAGGAGAAGCCAGGGAGGCCGAAGAGGACCAGGACAGTGTGGGGCCTGACGGTCGGGAGGAGGGCCCCTTTGCGTGTGGCAATTCTGCTGTGATTTCGGAGGTCCCTGGGGGTTGACACTCCATGGCTCTCCAGGCCCCAGTGTTCCCACCAGCACCCACATCAGCCTCCCCTGGAGAACAAGCCCCCAGACTTGCTTCTCCTGCCGGCCTCTTCCCATGCACCCAGCATCTCAGCGGGGAGGGAACGAAAGCTTGGAAGACTCCCGAAGAAAGCCCCCCCCCCACCTTCCCGGTCCACACCTTTCCTGTTCGCTTTGCTTCAAGGACTCACTACAATTTTGTAGCAATGAAAAAAAAAGAGGAGGAATTTGAGGCTAGATTACATGATGGGCTGGTTTTGCAATTACTTTCCCTACTTAGGAGCCCCTTTGCTCCCCCGCATCCTTCAGGAAAATCCGAGATACACATCCTGCAGCCTGGCCGGCCTCCTGACTGCACTGAGCATGCACACAACACGCAGGCCCAGACCGGCTGGGAAGCCCTAAGGGGAGAAGGTCCAGATGGTCTTTGGCTCAAGGATACACTGATCTCAGCAGCCACATTGCTCGGGGCGTCGAACAGGAAATTGGGGCCAAGGAATAGCATCTTGTCTTGGCTGACCCTCAGAGTTGCTCTGGTAGCTTAATTTTAAATGTTAAGATAGAAAGTGCTTAACACGGGAGAAAACAAGAAGGGGGAGTGTATTTCCCCCTTTGTGTTTATGACATTCAGTGGCTGAACTTTACCTTTGGAGGATGGGGAGCCCATGCCCTTTGTTGATAATTTTTTAATGTTTATTTACTTTTGTGAGAGAGAGAGAGAGAGAGCAGGAGGGGGCAGAGAGAGGGAGACAGAGCATCCGAAGCAGGCCCCAGGCACTGACAGGTGAGAGCCCCATGTGGGGCTCGAACTCACGAACTGTGAGATCATGACCCGAGCTAAAGTCAGACGCTTAACCGACTGGGCCACCCAGGCGCCCCCAGCCCATGTCCTTTGGAAGGAGAAGTAACTCTCGTGAAAACCAGCTGTCTCGGGAGTCCTGGACCTTCCCACAAAAGCAGAGGAGAAAAGCCAGCCAGGGCCATTGCAATCCATGACTCATCGCCACGGAATTGCTCTGGTCAAGCCCTCCATGGGCTGGCGGCCAGGCCTGTCCTCTCTGAAGAGAAGTCCATCTTGCTACAAGAACCTCTTGACAAAGATTGGACTGACGCCACGAGTGCTTTCTCAACCCTCATGCACCAAGCCACACGGAACGCAAAAGTGCCTAGAAAGCTCGGCCTTTCAGAACCCCAGCGTAAAGCTCAAGGTCCCGCCTTCTCCTTTCCAGAGGCCCAGAGGAGGTCAGCGACCGTCCCTGGGGCACATGAAAAGGTAAAAACCAATCCCATTGTGGATCTTGGCACCTGGAGGCCTGGGTCCTTAGCAGGCGGCCTGGCTCTGGCCGGTTCTCAGCGCTGATGGGTAAGGCTGGGTGTAAGCAAAGGCCACCAGCAGCCCTCCGCAAGAGCTCGTGCTCTCTCTCCTCATGTCAAATGTTCCTGACGAATACCACATTCTTCCAGAGCAAACCAAAGAGAACAGAGTTGGAGCATTTGCAAGAACAGACGTTGGTTGGGGCACCTGAGTGGCTCCATCGGTTAAGCGTTCGACTCTTGGTTTCTGCTCAGGTCATGATCTCACAGTTCGTGAGTTCGAGCCCCACATTGGGCTCTGTGCTGACAACACAGAGCCTGCCTGAGATTCTGTCCCTCCCTCTCCCTCTGCTCCTCCCCTGATCACTCTCTGTCTCTCTCTCTCTCTCAAAACTAAATAAATAAACATTAAAAAGAAACATGTTGGTTGCCATAGGAGGAGAGGTGGGGGATGTGTGGTCTGGCCCCTACCACACATCTTGTCATTTGGTGCCGTCACAGAGAAGCAGATGTCCTGTTTCCACTCTTGGAAGCTGGAGGAATGATCGATAACAGTATATTTATTTGAAAGAAAATCTTGTGCACCCATTTGCTTTGGGGAAGAAGAACTTTTGCTCCCACAGAACAGCGTTGTCAGAAAGAGAATACTTTTGTACTTATCTATACTGCATAATTCACATTATACCTTCACTCACTCATTCATCAAACACTTAAAAAATTCTTAACGTTTATTTATTTTTGACAGAGAAAGAGACAGAGCGTGAGCAGGGGAGGGGCAGAGAGAGAGGGAGGCACAGAATCCGAAGCAGGCTCCAGGCTCTGAGCTGTCAGCACAGAGCCCGACGCGGGGCTCGAACTCATGAACCATGAGACCATGACCTGAGCCGAAGTCGGACACTTAACTGACTGAGCAACCCAGGCACTCCCATCAAACACTTTTGAGCCCCGACTGCGTGCCAGGCTCAAGGGACCCAGAGATGAATGGGTGTTCTGTCATTGAACGACGTTGGTGGAGAGAACACACAGGGTGTGAATCAGGGAGCGGAGGACGGCTGTGATAATATGGATTACAAGAAGCACACTTAAAACATAAAGACACAGAATAAAATTCAAAAGATTGGATAAAAAGATATAGCAGGCAAATACTAACCCAAGGCTAAATGAAAGTAACCAAATTAATATCATTTACAACAGGATTTGAGGCAAAATCATTAATAGAGATGAAAGGGTCATTACATAATGAAAGAAAGGTTCAATTCACCAATAAGATATGGCAATTTTAAACTTGCATAGACCTAATTAGCCTCAAATACCTAAAGCAAAGAAAAAAAAAACAGCTCGGTAAGAAGAAATTGACAAATCCACAAAATTGGAGCATTTTAACACAATTCTGTCAGGAATCGATAAAACATCAGCAATTTGAACACTCTTAACATATTGGCAAGGTAAACATTTCATACCAACCAGACGGCAAAAAAGTGTAGCTAAAACAATACCAGGGTCGGGAACAGTGTGCAGTGATGGTGAGTTATTGACTGCTGCTGAGTATAAATTCCTACAACCCCCCTGGAATAAAGCCCGCATTAATTAGTAAGCTGAGCATGCGTATTCTCTGTGTGACCGATCAGTGCCACCCCCAGATACACACACCTTAGGGACACTTTACACATATGCGTCAGGAGACGTGTGGGAGAAAGTCCACAGCAGCACTGATCTTAATAGCCAGAAGTTGGAGACGACCCAAATGCCCGTCAGCCATAATGGATGGTCGCCCACGGTGGATACACCACGGCGTGCTCGTGCGCCCTGATCCTGTACAACACTTTCCTCTCCTTCCCTGTTTACACAAGCCAAGCACAAGAACATAATGTCAAGCGAAAGAAGCAAATGTCAGAAAGAAAGGTGAAAAGTAGGTGAAGCTACACGGTGGATTGTTTGACAGTAGATAGCTAGATAGCCAAACCCTAAGTACAACCAAGGTAATGATGGACACAGGTTTAGGATTGTGATTGCCTCCAGGAAGCGGGGGTAGGAATGAGGGATGTTCTTGGAGAAGGGCAACCCAGGGGCTTCTGAGGTGTGGGTAGTGCTTTCTTGCTTTTTTTTTTTTAAGTTTATTTATTTTGAAAGAGAGAGTGTGAGCAGGGGCGGGGCAGAGAAAGAAGGAGAGAGAGACTCCCAAGCAGGCTTCATGCCATCAGCTCCGAGCTCGACAAACCCTGAGATCGTGACCTGAGCTGAAATCAAGAGTTGGTGGCTTAACCGACTGAGCCACCCAGGCGCCCCCCAGTAGTGTTCTCTTTCTTAACGTGGGTGGTGGATATACATACCGCAGGGATGCTTGTATACACATGCACGACGAGATGTACATAGGAAAGTGGAAAAGCTCACAGCAGCACTGTTTATTGTGCATGGCTATTTGTTTTATTGATAGTCCCTAAACCGTAGGCACACAGGGACACCTCGGAGGCTCAGTCAGTTAATCGTCCGACTTCAGCTCAGGTCATGATCTCACAGTTCGTGAGTTCAAGCCCCGCATCGGGCTCTGTGCTGTCACTACAGAGCCTGCTTCAGATCCTCTGTCCCTCTCTCTCTGCCCCTCCTCTGCTCACTCTCTCTCTCTCTCTTAAAAGAATAAACATTTCAAAATATTTAAAAACAAATAAATAAATAACAAACTGTATGCATACATCCCATGCATACTCTTTTATATATGATATCTTTAAAAAAAAAAGGAAGGAAATACACCATCATGTTAATGAGGGTGGTCTCAGGGTGGGTGGAAAAGTTACGGATGATTACACTTTCAACTTCATCCTTATTTGCATTTTTTTTGGAGTCTCCTATGCTAAGCATGCTCTCACTTTTTTTTTTTTTTAATTTTTTTTTTCAACGTTTATTTATTTTTGGGACAGAGAGAGACAGAGTATGAACGGGGGAGGGGCAGAGAGAGAGGGAGACACAGAATCGGAAACAGGCTCCAGACTCTGAGCCATCAGCCCAGAGCCCGACGCGGGGCTCGAACTCACGGACCGCGAGATCGTGACCTGGCTGAAGTCGGACGCTTAACCGACTGCGCCACCCAGGCGCCCCAGCATGCTCTCACTTTTGTCAGCAGAAAAGAAGATTTTTGAGAAGTGGTAAAGGAACTCACACAAGAAAATATGTGGGTTTGGCCACGTAAAAATATAAAACTATCGCATGTCTAAAACTGAATAAAATCCAAAGGTAAAGACGACAGTGAAAAGAATCTGCTCAGTATGGAACTCTTAGCAGTAAGGTAAGAAGAAAGGTATGTATGGAAAAGGAAATATAACAGTCTAAAAACACAGGAAAATATTCAACTTCAATTAGCCATCCCTCCAAAAAGGTGCAACAAGCCACAAGAGAGGCAAGAGAAAATAATGGAACTGTCACAAACCTTCACAACTAGATAACCTGATTTGAACCCTGGCTCTGCCAATTTACTAGCTGTGTGTTTTTGGAGTCTCAACTCATGTATAAAATAAAGGAAATCATACCTTGCAGAGAGTCATTTTAAGGATTAGAAATAATACATTCAATAATGTGCAAGGTTTGGAACATGCAGGTGTCTAGTAAGTGGATTTTCTTTTTCAAACAGGGAAAAACAAGAGAATGAGCCGGAATGAGACAGGCATTACATGATCGTTCAGAGAGTGTGACAAGACTCTAACAGGGCGATCAGGGTGTTGAGGTAGCACACGAAATGATGACCCAAGAAAGAGGTGTTTTGCGGGGGGGGGGGGGGGGAGAAAGAGATGTGGAAACCGAAATCTGATGGCGCGCGTGCGTAGCAGAATCTAGAGGAGGGGGCTGGAGATTTCATTTTCCGAAGATGGGCTACATTACCTCCCACCCCGCTTGCACTTCTTACCTCCCGGAGGGAGGGACACTTGCCCCTCCTGGAGGCTGGGTCTAGACCCCTCCCCTTAAATCTAGTAGGCTTGCAGCTATAGTTAAAGTGATGCTATGTGACTTTTGAGTTTAAGCCATGAAACGCGACACAGCTTCTGCCTGGCGCTCGCAGAGAGCCCAGCCACCAAGCTGAGAAACACCCCGAGCAGCCCGCAGAGAGTTGAGGCCCCAGCCATTAGCCCTGGCTGAGCGCCCACAGACAGTCAGCCATCTGAGTGCGCCATCTTGAAAGCGATTCTTCCAGTGGAGCTGCCCCAGTGCATGCCACGCAGAGCAAGGATGAGCTGTCCACACTGAGCGCCCGCCGGCTTGCAGGTTCTTGAGCAAAGTGAACGATCGTTGTGGTTTTAAGCCACTTAGCATCGGATGGCTGCCCTGCGGTAGTGGATGACCAGAACGGGGGAGGGGAGGGGAGAGAGTGATCCAGATGTCAAGAGACGCACGCGCAAAGGTCCAGAGCCCGGGGCCAAGGTGGCCAACTCCTGTTCAGCCCTGCTGAAAAGCTGGCTGGGGGCAGGAGTGCTGCGTGCCTGGGCAACAGAGGTAGCCAGCAGCCAAACCTTCCTCCCTGCGCAGGAGCTGGGACCGTGGCCTCCAGGGAATGGGGACCACTGAAGAGTTTCAGGCGTGGCCTCTCCACAGTTGTGCTTTCAAAGACCACTCCGGCGGTAGCTCAACTGTGCCACCCAAGGGAGAAGGTTTTGAGTTGAGACGGTCCCTCCACGACCCCTTTAAATACCTGTGGGCCTGCCCCCCACCTCCAGGCTCACCAGACGGAGGGAGAGGGTGTACCAGCTGGAGGAAAAGCTGAGCCAACTGTCCACAGGTGATGTGCTGCGTCCGCATACTGACTCTGAGGCTGTGGCTCCTTCTGAACCCACCTTCCACGCCCCCCTGTAGGCCCCCCCCCACCCGTTTCCTTCCTTTTCTCTCTCTTCTTTCTGCCCTCGAAGAAAACTGGCTGGCGTATTCTTCTACATCCGTGTGCCTCACACCAAGCTCGTCTGCTCTCTTCCGCTGGGGCAGTGGAGACCTGTTGTCTAGCGTCTCCAGATGGGGCGGGCCACAGAACGACAGCTGGCTGGTGATGGCTCGGCCCGGGGAAGGGGGACGGAGGGGACGGAGGTGTTAAAGAAACAGAGAGGGTCCCCAGGAGGCCACCTGCAATGAGATGGTGCAGCCAATCCCTGGGAACCTCGGTGGGAGGCAGATGAGCAGCGTTCTCCTGAATTTGTGTTCCCTCCTAGAGGCTCTCTCCAGTGACTCTCAGTCTGTCATTAGAAATCAAGTCTTAGTCCGGGTTATCTGCCTGCTGTCAAATTCCTGTTACCCGATGCACGGCCGCGAGTTGCCATTAGGAAGCCTGTCAGTACGTGTTAGCAAATCCGGGCTCACAGCAGCAAAACATTCACAAATCTCACCCATGGAGAGCTGTGCGTCACCAACGCCGCCAAAACCCCGCCCCGTGCCCATGTTAAAGGACGCAACTGTGATATATTCGCCTCTCCCCTTCCTATGGCACAGCTTAATCTGCCTCTTCCTCCTCCGTCTGCTTCTTGGCCTCCGTGTGCTCCGAGTTCTCCACAAATGGAGAAACGAAGGCAAAAGTTGACCCAGCTGAGGCTGCGTTAACAGAAGCATAGGTTCTGGAATGGAGGTGAGAGTCCTACTGTTGTTTATACACTTTTTTTCCCCCTATCACAGAACATTGGACTAAATCCCGTTCCCATGAAGATCTTCCCTTGAGGTAACGGAGGCCTCGGACATAACTGTGTTACTAAGAAAAGGTTATAGGATTAAAGGAAATACTGGGGGGTGGAAAGACTATGGCAAAATGATATCCCACTGTAAACTGATGAGGTCTTGGGCTGGACGGGAACAGTGGCAAAAGTCGGCTTCATTTTAAGAGGGGTGTAGACAAAGAACAGCACATCTAGGGAGGGGAAAATCTCAATCCCCCACTGGTCCTGGTGTTAACTTGGCGATGTTTAGGCTAAAAGAACATGGCCTTTTGAAAATGTACAAGCCAGAAAAGAGAACGAGGACCAAAGAGGAGAAATTAGGGGCAAGATGTAGTTTTCAGCTCAACATAAAGATGAACTCTTTTGGGTGGCTCAGTCGGTTAAGCGTCTGACTTCAGCTCAGGTTATCCTCTCGCGGTTCATGGGTTCGAGCCCCGCGTCGGGCTCTGTCCTGACAGCTCGGAGCCTGGAGCCCGCTTCGGATTCTGCGTCTCCCTCTCTCTCTGTGCCCCTCCCCTGCTCGCTCTCTGTCTCTCTCTGTCTCTCAAAAATAAATAAAAACGTTAAAAAATATTAAACTGATGAAAGGATGAACTGCAAGGAACCTTCCTGAGACGGGCAGAATCGCTTTATCAAGCGGTGTGCTCCCTGTCACTAAACGCGTGCAAACACCGAGTATTGTGGAGAAGCCCACGGGCACTTGCCAGGTGGTTGAATTCTTTCATTTTGATTTTTAAGCCTTTTCTCCAGAACTTAGAGGCATAAATAGTGCAGGATGACAGAGTATTATAAATAGGTCAGCCTTGACCGCAGAGCATGCTGGGGACCCTGTGAGGGAGTTGGGGGCTAAGTCAGAGGCTAGGAAACACTCGCAGGGACACTGAAGCTGGCCGGGTCTCAGGAGGAAAGCCGGTCAGTTAATTCTAACAGCACAAGTCCAAGGTGAGTGAGGCAAGCTCGAGTCTGGTTCACTTCTGTATTCATTCACTCACTCACTCATTCATTCGACATTTATTGAGTGTCTGTGTGTGCTCGATAAATGCCCCTGATCTCTGGGATTCCCAGTGTGGCCGGAAGGACGGACAAGCAGGACAAGTTTCCTGTTGCAGGGAACCAAAACAGACCTCCATCCCCGGTTTAAGCAAAAAGAAGGATTTGTTGGTCCGGATGCTTAGAAGGGCAGGGGTGAGGCCAACATCAGGGAGGACCGGTTATGAGGACTAATGACATCCTTGGGATTCTCTCATCCCATCTCCGGTGCTGCTTCCCCACAGGTGCCCGCCTCACCGCCCTCTGCAGCAGGTGAGCCCTGCGCCACCCCTGTCTTAGCATAAAAATGCCCAGGAGGGGCCTATGCCAGGTCCTGGTCCCCCCAGAGCCGCATGGCTGCAGGGGAGGGGAGGGCAGTGCACTCTCGAGGTTGAAGAGGTGACGCCCTGACCAGAGAAGGAGTCTGGGCAGCCCAAAGCAAGAGGTATCTTCCCCAAGAATGCAAGCCCCCGAAAGAGGCTCCAACCAGACCCTGGAAACCCAGGGAAGATTTGGGGAGGAGGTGAGGCTTACACAGGGCCTTGAAGGATGAGGGCGTCAGGTATGTTTGTCATGCGCGGTGGGGGTGAGGGCAGGGAGGCGTATGGGGGAGGAGTGATGCAGACCAGGAAGCTGCAGGTTGGTGAGAGTTAAGTAGGTCACTATGGCCCAAGTGTAGAAGGGGTGGGGCAGTAGAGACAGACAGAGGGTTGTAGGGGGAGGTGGAGAGATAGGCAGGGCCCCCAGCTGGGGGCAGAATTCAAAGTTGCCTCGAGCATTGGCCTCCTGCAGGGATGAACACAGGAATCGTCGTGTCTGAAGGACGGGCAGGGCGCAATAGCACGTAGTGGGGCGGTGACGGTTTCGCAGCCCGCCGCTCCCTCCCACGAGAGGGAGGACCAGAGTGGCGGCCAGCCTCGGGGAAAGGCTGCCAGAAACTGTGGAGGCCAGTCAGGGTCCACCAGGAGCGGATCAGAACTCTGGCCCCTCTCCTATGCTTGTTCTACCTGCTCTAGGCCCGGGAAGTCAGAGGCTGCAGGCTCCCATGGCCAGGCCTAGGATGGGCCAAGTGGACCACAGCAGACTGGAGGGAGGGCAGGCCTCGCATGCACCAGCTGATGAATCAGGTAGGAACGCCTTGGGCCGCAAGTAACAAAACACAAGACCGAGAGAGACTCAAACCGTAGTCCGGTTGTTTAATTCACAAGAAAGAGATTCACAAGAAAGTTGTTTAATTCACAAGAAGGTAGGGCAGAGCTTTGAGGGAGGGTTGGGTAGCTTCACAGTGTCAGAGTACCGCGTCACCATCTCCATCATTGTTTGGACTTTCTCCTCGTAGCAAAAGAGCTGCCACAGCTCCAGGCATCACATCTTTGCATAACCATCCAAAAGAATAGAAGCAGGGGGAAGCCAAGGGTATAAGAAAAAAAAAAAGCTCTGCTCACGAGCCTCTCTTCCTGTCAAGAGAAGACTCTGGAAGTCTGCTGACAGATTTCATGTTATGTTGCAGTCATGAAACTTGGGGTGCTTGGCCACCTCAGCCGCAAGAGGGACCTGACAGCAGGACGCAGGCAAGACAAGGAAGTTGGGAGCGGCTGTTGGATAAGCACCAGCTGTGACCACTGCAATTTAAAGCAGCAGCGGAGGGGCTCCTGGGTGGCTCAGTCATCTGAGCGTCTGACTCTTGATTTCAGCTCAGGTCATGATCTCACGGTTTGTGAGTTCAAGCCTTGCATCGGGCTGCACGCTGGCCGCACGGAACCGGCTTCGGATTCTCTCTGCTCCCCAGCCCCCCCTCTCAAAATAGGTAAATAAACTTAAAAAAAAAAAAGCGGTAACGTAGTGTTCCAGGTTGTATCAATGATGTGATTTTAGCTCGAGCTAAGCCCCACCCAGCACTAAGCTGAGACACAACCAGAAACGCCAATAAACAACGGCACCTCCTCATGACTTTGCAGCAGAACAAGCTTGTGGCGGCAGATAAAATGTGAGGAGAAGCTTCGGCATAACAAGGACGGGCTTACGACCTGGCCCGGGACGTCCTCCTTCACACTTCTCGGTGGAGGATCCACTCCCATTCTTGGGTGAAAGACTGTCCCGGCTCGCCCAGGAAAGTCCCACCCCCCCCCCCCCAGGAAACCCTGCAGTCCTGGGCAACCTGGGTTGGCTGATCGCCCTGCCTGCCTCACCCTGGCCGGTCCTGGCCCTCAGAGACGTCCTCTGCTTCCGAATCCAAGCTCACAATTATTTCCCATGTCCCCTGGTTGCAGCATTCCTTCCTTTGTTATTTCCTTTTTTTTTTTTTTTTCAGTTTTTTGATGTTTATTTATTTTTGAGAGAGGGAGAGGGAGGGAGAGAGGGAGGGAGGGGCAGCGAGAGAGGAAGACACAGAATCCGGGGCAGGATCCACGCTCCGAGCTGTCAGCACAGAGCCCGACGCGGGGCTCGAACTCACAGACCCGTGAGATCACGACCTGAGCCCAGACCAACAGTTGAAGGAACGCTTCACACACTGAACCACCCAGGCGCCCCTCCTTTGCTTGCGAACAAATGCTGTGCCCAGGCTTAAGCTATCTGATGCAGTTCTTACAGCCACCTTGTGGAACAAGCACTTAATTCCCACTTTCAATGCGAGAAAACTGAGACTCTCTGTGCTCACAGCCTTCCAAAGACTCGAGTCCTGCTCCCTCCACAAAAACCTTCCGGGGGCACCTGGGTGGCTCGATAGGTTGAGCGTCTGACTCTTGGATTCGGCTCAGGTCACGATCCCGGGGTCGTGGGATCGAGCCCCGTGTCGGACTTTGTGCTAAGCATGAAGCCTGCTTTAGATTCTCTCTCTCTCTCTCCCTCTGCCCCTACCCCCCCAAAAAAAAAGCAAAAATAAAGTTCATTATTAAAAACAAACCTTTTGTCCGCACCACCCTTCTAGACGGTTATTACAACACACACTGCCCATCTCGGATACAGATAAAGGCCTTGAGAACTACATTTGTCTTATGTGTTGTCCTTTGTCCCAACAGCCTAATGCAGTGACAGCCATGCAGGAGCTGGATAAATATCGTCGGTTTTGCACTGGTTTCACAGCATTTCCAGGTGCCCAGATGATGGGCCCCTGACGAAAACCCTAGCTTTTGAACAGCAGGCATTGTCTGCTTAATGAAATCATCACAAACATATTGAGTTTACTTGATCACCATCACAATCAATTGATAGTGAAGTGAAATACACAATCACTTAATTGAGAATAATTGGATTGAATGACAAACAGACTCCTGATTAAAATTAATTGTATTACGGAGACAACCTTGGAATCCCAAGTTCAAGTAATTAAGCGTTTCTCAGGTAAGGAATGATAAATTCTCCTGTTCGGCTGCCTGGGAAAGGAGGGTCTGCTTGTAGAAAGAGAAAGCAATGATGACTTCGTCTTTGGACAGATGCTCCGATGGAAGGCTACAGTGAGGTTAATTTAAATGGGCAAATACTGGACCTTTCTCAAAAGAGAAACTTCTAATCTGGCATCTCTGGGGAGGCTTTACTAATTGATTGAAGATTGGAATTGAAGAAAAATACGAGCACGGAGCACTGCGGAAGTTGTGTGGTGGGTAGGTCGCCGGCCCAACCCCAAGTGAGACTTTGTTTCCCGTGCGCTGCTGGGCCAACCCAGGGGCTCCTGATTGTAACTGGGCCATCCATCAGTTCCACGAGAGCTTCCCAGTCTGCACTGGGAGGGCTCACCAGCAGCCTGGTTAAAATGGAGATGCCAATGCTGTACATCTGGGAATGGCTTGAGATCCCGCATTTCTAACACGCTTCTAGGGGATGGACCACATTTTGAGTAGCAAAGGTCTACGGCATGCCGCGTTGGACACCTCGTGCAGCAGTCAGGTCCGTTCCTAGAACTTCCAGCAGCATCCTGGGGGGGGGCAGAGCACCAGCCTGCAGACACGCTCTTGGCCAGAGTTAACGTGAGTTTTGAAGATCACCCGGTGACTGCGCACAGGTCCCACACGAGCCACGCTCTCTCTCATCTGTGAGCCTCTTCATAATACTGTTTTCTTCTGCCCGTAATGCCTTCGCTGCCCCCAAAGAAGAGCCAGGTCCCAAAAGTCAAGCCACAGAAACAAATTCCGGCTACCTGAGAGCTAGGGGCCTATCTTGCCTCACTCAGAGCTCTGAGGAAACTAGAATTTTTGAATACCTGAAAGCCACCGAGAGAAAGGGGGGGGGGGGCAGCACAAGGCCAACGGTGCTACAGGAAGAGGCCTGCGTGGCTCAGTGCAATCAGGGGAAGGCGCTCAACTCGTGAATTCTCTGTTGGGAGACACAGGACAAATGAAAGCGTGTGTTTGATATTCTAGCTTTTTGGAAGGATCGCCTGAGGGACTGGTGTCCATCTCGCCTGACTTGGAGCACTGATGGGACCCAGAACACTCTGGATGTCTGGGGGCCACTGATCATCACAAAAGAAAACGGAAGCCTGCCTGCGGCACTACCAGAGAACCTGCAGTACCACAGACAGCCACCAGGGGGATCCGGAGATTATGAGGTCCTGAAAAAATACCAGCAAAACTGTAAAAGGAAAATTAAATGCATGAACCCAGAGAACTTGCAGCCCTCCAAAATGGTTTTTCAGGTCCCTAGCATCTCTCACCAAGCTGAAGGGTGAACGGCTTCTCTATACAAAGACAAGCTGTACAGAATGGGAGAGGTAGCTGTTTTTCAAATACATAAAACTCAGTAAAAAAGGAAGGAAGGAAGGAAGGAAGGAAGGAAGGAGGGAAGGAAGGAAGGGAGGAAGGGAGGGAGGGAAGGAGGAAAATAGGAAGGAAAGGAAGAAAGCAAAATTACAAGCCACACAAAGAAACAAGGAAACATGGCCCAAAGAAGCAAAAATAAATCTTGAGAAACCAACCTAAAGAAAAGAAGATCCATGAATTATTTGACAAATAATTTAAAATAATTATATTAAAGAAGCTTAAGGGGCGCCTGGGTGACGCAGTCGGTTGAGCGTCCGACTTCAGCCAGGTCACGATCTTGCGGTCCGTGAGTTCGAGCCCCGCGTCGGGCTCTGGGCCGACGGCTCAGAGCCTGGAGCCTGTTTCCGATTCTGTGTCTCCCTCTCTCTCTGCCCCTCCCCCGTTCATGCTCTGTCTCTCTCTGTCCCAAAAATAAATAAACGTTGAAAAAAAAATTTAAAAAAAAATAAAGAAGCTTAATACTTTACAAAAGAACACAGATAGACAACAAAATGAAATCAGGAAAATAATGCATGAACAAACTGAGACTATCAGTAAAGCTATAGAAAGTATATTAAAAAAAACAAACAAAAAGAAACTCTGGACCTGAAGGACACAATTACTGATTTGAAAAAGGATTTAACAGCAGACTTGATTAAGGCAGAAGAAACAACCAGCAAACTCAAAGACCAGTCATCTGAAATTATTGCCTCAGAGGAACAAAAAGAAAAACGTGTACATGAAAAGAATGAAGAAAGCCAAGGGAACTAATGGGACACCATCAAGTAGACCAACAAACACATTATGGGAGTGGCAGAAGGAGAAGCGAGAAAGGAACAGAAAGCTCATTAAAGGAAAAAAAAAAAAAACCAGCTAAACATTTCTCAAATCTGGGGAAGGAAATGGAAATCCAAATTCAAGAAGCTCAAAAGACTCCAATGATGATGAACCAAAGAAGCTCACATCAAGACACATCCTCAAAGTGTCAAAAGTCAAAGACGAAGAGAGAATATTGAAAGCAGCAAGAGGAAGGCAACGCACCATGTGTAAGAGATTAGCTGTAAGATTAGCACTGGGTTTTTCAGCGAAAACATTACAGGCCAGAAGACAGTGGGATAATATATTCAAAGAAATACAACGGCCACTCAAGAATACTATATCCAATAAAACTGAGTTTCAACGTTTTTTATTTATTTTTGGGACAGAGAGAGACAGAGCATGAACGGGGGAGGGGCAGAGAGAGAGGGAGACACAGAATCGGAAACAGGCTCCAGGCTCTGAGCCGTCGGCCCAGAGCCCGACGCGGGGCTCGAACTCATGGACCGCGAGATCGTGACCTGGCTGAAGTCGGACGCTTAACCGACTGCACCACCCAGGCGCCCCTGAAACTGAGTTTCAAACATGAAGGAGGTGTAGATTTTCCCAGATAAACAAAAGCTGGGGGAGTGGCTCTTCATTAAACCTGCCTCACAAGAAATGTTAAACACATTCCTGCACATTGAAAGTTAAAAATGCTAGACAAGGGACTCCTGGGTGGCTCAGTCAGTTAAGCATCTGACTCTTGGTTTCAGCTCAGGTCATGATCTCACGGTTCATGAGTTCAAGCCCCGCATTGGACCCTGTGCTGGTTGGGATTCTCCCCCTCTCTCTGCCCCTTCCCTGCTTGTGCTCTCTCTCTCTCTCAAAATAAATAAACAAAATTTTAAAACAAATCTTCTCTCTTAAAAAAATATTTCAAATATACAATACAGTATCATTAGCTATGTTCACCATGTTGTATGTGAGATTCTCAGAACATATTCATCTTATAACTGAAAATTTTTACTTTTGGAACATCATCTCCCCATTTCTCCCACACACACACCCCCCCCTCCGGCCCCTGGAAACCACTGTTCTACTCTATTTCTATGAGTTCAGCTGTTTGTTGTCGATGCTTTGTTCCACGTGTAAGTGATATTATAGAGCTCTTATCTTTGACTTAACTTCTCTCACATACACACAAAGTAACTATGTGAGGTGATGTATGTGGTAATTAACTTGATTATGGGAATCATTTCACAATGTATATGTATATCAAATCATCATATTGTATACTTTAAATATAATTACAATTTTATTTGTTGATTATACCTCAGTAAAGCTGGGAAAAAAGTAAACAAATCTGCAATGTGTGCACATACAGATAAAGCATGGCTCAGTGGATCTTTAAAAATAAGATGCCTTTATATGCTGTCTACAAAAGAGTCACCTTAGACGTAAAGATACACATAGACTAAAAGTGCAACAATGGGAAAAAATTGTCCATGCAAAAGGCATCCAAAAGACAGCAGGGTGGCCATATCTGTATCAGACAAAATTGACTATAAGCTAAAATAGAACCTACCACAAGAGACAAAGAAGGGCATTATGTAATGATAAAGGGTCAATTTACAAGGAAAATGTAATTATGAAGATATGTGTACCTAATAGCCAAATATATGAAACAATTACAATTTTGAAAAGGAAGAATAAAGTGGGAAGAATCAATCTATCTGATCTCAAGGCTTATTATACAGCTACTGTAATCAAGACTGTGATAACAGAAGAGGGGTAGGCATATAGATGAATTGAACAGAACAGAGAACCCAGATATAGACCCACACAAATTTGTTTCACAGATTTTTGACAAATAAGAAAGGCCAATTCGATGGAGGAAAGATACATTTTTCAATAAGCGGTCTTGGAGCAAGTAAATATCCATAGTTAAAAACTAAACTTTGGGGGGTACCTGGGGGGCTCAGTCAAGCATTCAACTCTTGATTTCCACTCAGGTCATGATCTCATGGTTTGTGAGATCGAGCCCCACTTGGGCTCTGCACTGACAGCACAGAGCCTGCTTGAGATTCTCTCTCTCTCTCTCTCTCTCTCTCTGCCTCTCTTCCCCTCAAAATAAATAAATAAACTAAAAAACAAACAACTGAAAGCTAAACTTTGACACGAGTCTCACACCTGGCACAAAAATTAACCCAAACCTAAAAGTAAAACTTAAAGCTATAAAAGTTCTAGGAAAAAAATGCAGAGAAAATCTTCAGGATCTAGGACTAGGAAGAAAATTCTTAGACTTGATGCCAAAGGTACAATTCATACAAGGGAAAGTTGATAAATTGAACCTGAATGAAATAAAAAAATTTTTGCTCTGTGAAAGACTGTACTCAGATGATAAAGGCAAGCTATAGTCTGGGAGGACATGTTTCCAAACCATATATCTGACAGAGGACTAGTACCCAGAATATATAAAGAACTCCCAACATTCAACAGTAAATAAATCAAACAATCCAATTAGAAAATGGGCAAAAAACATGAACAGCCATTTCACTGAAGAGGATTTACAGATGGCAAATAAGCACATGAAAAGATGTTCAATATCATTAACAACTAAGGAAATGCACATTTAAATCCCAATGAAACATTTCTACACACATATCAAAATGGCGACAACAAATGGTAAGGATGAAGAAAAGCAGGATCACTCATATATGGCTAATAGCAATGCAAAAGAGTACAGTTGCTCTAAAAAATAGTTTACATTTTCTTTTTTTCATTTATTTATTTATTTATTTATTTATTTATTTATTTTGATAGAAAGTACACAAGTGAGGAAGAAGCAGAGAGAGAGGGAGAGAGAGAGAGAGAGAGAGAGAGAGAGAGAGAATCCCTAGCAGGCTCCATGCTGTCAATGCAGAGCCCCATGTGGGGTTCGAACTCACAAACTGCAAGAACATGACCCAAGCTGAAACCAAGGGTCAGATGCTCAATTGACTAAGCTACCCACGTGCCCCAAAGTTTGCACTTTCTTGAAAACCAAACATACAATTACCATATAACCTAACAATTGCACTTTGGGGCATTTATCCCAGAGTAGGGAGACTTACGTCCATATAAAAACCTATACACAAATGTTTATAGCAAGTTACCCATAGCATAATACCCAAACTAGCAATAACCCAGATGTCCTTCCGTGGATAGTTAAACAAACTATGGTACATCCATACCGTGGAATACTACTCAACGATAACCAGGAACAACCCATTAATACATGCAACTACGTGTATAAATCTCCAGAGAATTACACTGAGTTAAAAAAAAGAAAGCCAGTCCCAATAGAGTTATGTACCTCATAACTATCTTCACGACATTCTTGAAATGGCAAAATTCTAGAAATGGAGAAAAGATTAGTGATGCCAGGAGTTAAGGATGGGGTGGGGCAGTGGTGTGGGTGGCTATAGAAAGACAACAGAACCATGGGGTGCCTGGGTGGCTCAGTCGGTTAAGTGGCCGACTTCGGCTCAGGTCACGATCTCGCGGTCCGTGAGTTCGAGCCCCGCGTCGGGCTCTGTGCTGACAGCTCAGAGCCTGGAGCCTGTTTCAGATTCTTTGTCTCCCTCTCTCTCTGCCCCTCCCCTGTTCATGCTCTGTCTCTCTCTGTCTCAAAAATAAATAAACATCAAAAAAAAATTTAAAAAAAAAAGAAAGACAACAGAACCTTGTGATGATGGAAATGTTCTATATCTCGACTGCCTCTATGTCAGTATTCTCATTATAATGTAGTATAGCTTGCAAGATATCATCACTGAAGGAACAAACACAAGACCTCCCTGTATTTTATGCACATATATTCTTTTACTAGGAAAAAAAAAAGTTTTTTAAATATACCAAAATAATTTAATACTGTCAATTTGATTTTGGTTTTTTGCGGGGAGTGGGGCAATAATTTTTTAAGACTTTGGTTTTTTAGAGCAGTTTTAGGTTCGCAGCAGAACTGAAAGGGAAGTACGGAGATTTCCCTTATGGTAATATAATTATTACCATTCACCCTTGGTGTGGTACAATCTATGGTTTTGGACAAATGTGTATCTATCATGAGGGTATTGTACAGAATGTTTTCACTGCCCTAAAAATCCTCTGTGCTACTCTGTATTCATTTTACAACTGCATGCAAATCAACAATTATTGCCAACTAAAAATATATAATTAATATTTAGTGAATTTAGTATTTAATTAAAAATAAGAGATAATGGGGCACCTGGGTGGCTTAGTCACATGAGCCTCCGACCCTTGGTTTCAGCTCAGATCATGATCTCACGGTTTAGCGCATTCAAGCCCCGCGTCGGGCTCTGCGTTGACACTGCAGAACCTGCTTGGGATTCTCTCTCTCCCTCTCTCTCTCTGCCCTTCCCCACCTCTCTGTCTTTCTCTCTCTCTCTCTCAAAATAAATAAGCTTAAAAACAATTAAAAAATAAATAAAAGATAATAGCTCATATGCCGTCCAGCATTCGAGACCAGACCCGAAGGTTCCAGGATCAGGATGAGGTCTAAAGTCAAGGGGCAGAAGCTATCACTGACGTCACAGCAGTGTCCAGAGCCCTGAGCTTGTACTTTAGACGCCACCAATGTCAAACCCTAGACGCTCTGGTTAATTGCAGCACTACTGTTTCTGGGCAGTGAAATATCCATTCTGACCGCAAAACAGACCTTGCACAGACCTGTTTCTTCGCATCACCAGCTCCCAGGTCAAAGGTGGTGCAAATGTACAGACAGGTGGAGCCGGTCACGTGCCTATCTGAACCGAAAGGGAGTTGAGAATGACACGTTTTGGCTTCCACAATGGCCGTCTTGCCACTAACCAAGCCTCACAAGAGGGGAGCTCCCCAGACAGAAAGAGGGGATTCAGATGCTGTGTGGCCTTGAACAATGGCCAATGTCCAGCATGCCTGCCCTTTCTCTCTCTTCCCCCCTCGTCACTCCCCACCCCTATCCCTCCTCCATGGCCCTTACCCAGCTCAGTTCTCCCCGTGCTTCGGGACACAGGGTTAGAGGCCACTTCCTTCCCTGACCAGTCATCCCACTAGGCTGAGTTTGGTTCATTTCGAGAACTGTTTCCATGTGTCAGCTTCATATCATGCCAACCCCGTGAGGGTTGGGGACAGAAATCCCATCAGACCCTGCACAGGACCCACGGTTCAATAGAGCTTAGGTCAAGGGAAGGCAAAGAGCCCAAAACGGGGCTCGAACTCATGAACCTCGAGATCCTGACCTGAGTCGAAATCGTGAGTCGGATGCTTAACTGACTGAGCCACCCAGGTGCCTCCATGTTCAGTTTCTTTACATCCTCAATTCCCTGCTTGCTCTCAAGGAGCATTTCCCAAGGGGCCCTGAGGGTGGGAAGGACCGGAGGACCCCTGTGGGGGAGCCCAGGCTTCTCGCCTGGGCTTTGAAACCCACATCCCACTTCAAATCCCTTTGACGGTCGTTTGAATAACAATGCCTTCTACTAAGCCCAGCTAATGGGAAAGTAATCTTTCTCTTCCAGAGCTATTGCTCTGTGAAGTGCTTACCAAATAGGGTTTTTAAATAGCAAGAGAGCCAAACTCAATTTGGGAATTAATGTGTTTAAACCCAGCTGGAAGCATTCCTCTTCATTCCCAAGGCAGAAACTGGAATTGGAACTCTCCAAGTAGCTCCAGCCTCCGTGGGCTGAGAAGCCGGAAGTCACCACGGTGTGTTTCAGCCGGATGACCTTGCCCTCAAAGGTCTTCCTTCCTGGGCCCAGGAGCTCTGCCCTTCAGCTCCCTCAAGTCCCCGGATGTGCTCAATCACCCCTGACCAACGGATCAAATCAAAGAGAAAACTGACTTGTGACACACGAGTTTATAGGGACACGGCCTTAGAAGTCATTGAGTAGAGAAAGACCACCTTCTGCCTCCCGATGGACCAGCGGCCACCATGACTGCTGGCACCTGTCTCCAAGACAGGTCCGGGCATCTGGGTTCATGTGCTTTCAACTAGAGCCTCCAGGGGCTGCCCCTGACCCCTTAGGCTTGCAGCCTGGGTCACACCATGGCAACATCTGTGCCTGTAATTCCAGCCAGCCAAGAAAGGGCTCCGGCCGGAGGGAGGCGGAGGGGGGGGTGGCTCGTACCACCCAAATTCAGCCTCTTTGCCTTCTTGGCAGGACCCCGGCTTCCCAGCCACTTTGGAGCTTCCTCAGCTGGAGCTCAGGCCAGCTCCACAGCAACTTCCTGTTACAGATGCATGGGAGACACGGACCAAATATCTACCCCCGACCGCCAATAAATGCCTCAGCCACAGCAGGGGTCCCCAACCTGGCTCCTGTCCCTCCACCTCTGCAGCTTTTTTCTGTCCCTCCCAGAGCGTCAATCCTCTCTCCAGCCCACCCATCCCCACCTCGCCAGGCCGGAGCCAGACCTCAGCAAGCCCTGAGCAGCCCAGTGAGCCAAACCCCTGTCTCAGTTTCCAGGGAGAGCTTTGCACTGGGCCTGTTGCAATGAGAACAGCAGCGTTCGTGTCCTCAGGGAGCGTAGAGATTTATCAGGCAGAAAAATGATTGAATCCTTTTGTGTGTGTCTTTTAAAACTGGGCGAAATCACCTCCAAATTATGATGGCTTTCAGCAGCTGGAGGGAAGAGGAAATGGAACATGCGCTTTTCTAAGTTCTGAGGTATTGATTGGGGACTAACGGAGGGAAATGGATAACTGGCTAATTGATCAGGCGATTTTTATTCTCAAACAATCACCAGGTTACGGGTGCCCCCAGCTGGCTGTGTCCTACTCTCTTATTAGATCTGTCAAGATGTAGAAGGCTGGAGACCTCAGTCTGTGTGCCAGGAAGTGTCGGGGTTCCCAAGACCACTGTCAGCTTTGATGGTTCTCTAGAAGGACTTAGAAAACTCAGAAGAGCTTTTAGCCTTTTGATTCCAGTTTATTACAGCGAAACAATGCAGATTAAAACCAGCAAAGGAAACTGAGACGTGGGGTCCAGACGTCCAGTGTTTTTATCAGGGGTCATGTAGGCATAAAACGCCCACATGACTGACCTTGGCTATTTAGTCTCCAACCTTCCTGCCCTCGGAAGTCAAACTGATAGAGTGTGGCCCAGGCTCGGAAGCAAACAAAAACGAGCATTTACCATGAGTCCTGTTGCTGGCATACCCTCTCCAGCATGGCCCCAGGCCCCAGGCGTGCAAAGACACTCTAATCAGGCGGGATATTTCAATGGCTTAGAGGTCACCTCTCTTGAGCTGGTCAAGGGCAAGTCCTGAAACCTGCAGTGTGTAGGGTTTGGACCACCTGGGCCTGCGTGTGGAGGGAGCTCCAACAGCTGCATCTACCGGAAGGCTGGGGCAGGGAAAAAGATTTCTGATTAATTAAACCCAATTTTTTTCATCTGTATTGTAGACCTTCTGTCAATTGTGTGTCCCTATACGGACCAGTCTCTTGGCCATACTGAATCATTTCTGCGCCGTTTGACAGCTCTCGGGACTACATATCTTTTGTAACTGCAAACTTGATTTCCGAACAGTTTAGATTTAACAAAGAATTGCCAGGAGAGTTCCCAAATACTCTTACACCCAGTTTCCCCTAGTAGGAACGTCTTGCTCTAGAATGGTACATGTGTTGCAATTACGGAACCACTATTGACGTATTATTATTCACTGAATTTCATACTTTATTCAGATTTCCTGAGATTTTGCCTACCATTCTTTTTCTGTCCCAGGATTGCATCCAGGATACTGCATTTCATTTGTTCATCATTTCATTTATTCATCCTTAGGCTCTGGGCTGCGACAGTGTCTCGGACTTTCCTTGTTTATGATGGACCTTGAGAGTTTTCAAGAATACTGGTCAGTATTTTTCCAAATGTTCCTCAGTTGGGATTTGCCTGGTATTTTTCTGGCGACCAGACTGGCGCTGTGGGTTTGGGGAAGGACCACAGAGAGATAATCTACATCTCTTCACATCCAGGGTACGTCCTGTCAACGTGACATCACTGTCATCAACATCACTGTTGATGCTAACCTTGATGGCTGGCTGAGACAAGGCTTGTCAAGTTTCTCTCCCGGAAAGTTGCTCTCTACCCCCTCTTTCCATACTGTCCTCTTTGGAAGGAAGTCACTAAGCACTCTCCCTCCTGTGCTCTTTGGAAGGAAGTCACCAAGTGCACACCTACGGAGTGGGCAGTGATGTTCTACCTTCTTGAGGATGAGGCATCCACTTACATTATTTGAAATTCTTCTGCACGGAAGATTCGACTCTTCTCCCCCATTTATTTTTATTCAACCATTTATCTCTATCAGTATGGACTCATAAATGTTTATTATATGTTTGGGTTGTATATATATATATATACATATATGTTATATATGTATATGTATGTATACATACATATGTATATGTGTATACATATATATGTTATATACATATATGTTATATGTTATATATGTTTGGTCTATATAATAGACCCATTGTTAGAGTTTTTGTGTCTGTTTGTAGCATTTCTTTACTTCCTGATAGAATAACATGCTCCAGGCTCATCTTATATATTTCATGCCCCGACAGAATCACCCAATTCTCCAAGGGGCGATCATTTTTAACCGTGCACCTGACATCCTGACATTTCAGGATTTTAAGATGCCTTAAGACCACGTGATCCAGGGGCACCTGGGTGGCTCAGTTGGTTGAGCGTCCTACTTTGGCTCAGGCCATGATCTCATGGTTCATGGGTTCAAGCCCCGCATCAGGCTCTGTGCTGACAGCACAGGGCCCGCTTCAGATCCTCTGTCCTCTCTCTCTCTCTCTGCCCCTCCCCTACTCATGCTCTGTCTCTCAAAAATAAATATTTAAAAGACCATGCGATCTCATGTTATAGATGAGACCCCCCCATCTATATAGATCTATAGACGAGACCCCCCATCTATATAGATATAGACCACCTCCTCATGTTATAGATGGGGAAACTGAGGCCGGAAAGAGGTTAGGTAGACATCGGCCACAATCGTGTGTGACCGCCCAGTGAAGACTAGACCTCTGGTCTCCGAGTGGATTGGTTTTCACACCGTACCGCAGTAATGCCCCTCGTTCATTTTTATTTGCAGAAGTAAAACGAGAAAAGGTGGGGTTGTGCCGCAAGATGGCTCCTGGAAATTGCTTTCTGGAATACATTTTTATTCAAACTTGCTTTCATGCGATGTGTCCTTTCTCCAAAAAAGTCATGAACTGAAATAAAACTTCTGGTTAGTAAAGACATCTCATTAATGCTGCTGCTGCCTGATGAAAGGCTTGCTTGGCTATATTCAAAGCTAGAGCCTCCTTATAGCCAATTTAATACTGTGCCTTCTTCTATATAGCCATTTGGTTACATTTTCTTTTTATAAAGCCATTAAGTGTTTGATGATAATCGTTCCCATGGATACTGTAAATTTCATTTTCCTAGGGAAACACAAGTTCTAGCATTTAATACTATGTTTACTGCATAATCTATTTTTTAATGCTAAGGACCTCGGGGGCAAAAAAGTAGACAGGATTCTAGAAGGAAGCAATCCCGTGGTCAGGACTGCAGAGGACGACCCAAGGTACTAGCTTAGAGTCCAGGACGGGAGGAATATTAAGGGATTTGTGGTGCAGCCTGTTGCACAGGGGAATCTTCCAACCTGAACCACACCTGCTCCAGCAGGGAGCCAGCCAAGGATCCTCCTGGGTCGTTCAACAAAAATAAGACCCCAGGTAATACGGCCAATAGGATTGTGGCTGGTTTATTAAGAAGTCTCCACTCGTTGGGGGATGAACATGAAAGGTTTCATTTTCCCAAAAATTGTGCTCCGAAGATCTCCTTATCTACTCCATTCCTGTAATGACGGTGTGATTCTATAAGGTATTCGGGTTATTGAAGGAGCTTCATTTTGGTGTGTAAGACTTGGCCTGGTTCATTTTACGACCGTGATTTCACATTCTATTCAAAACCCTTAACGATCTGCTCTCTTCACCCCTCCTCGCTGGCAACACAGCCTCTAGCAACCGTGTGTCTTCTTTTTTTCTCTCCCCCTCCCTCCTCCACTCCCTCTCCCTCTCTCTTTCTCTTTCCCTCTCTCTCCTTCCCTTCCCTGCTCGCACTCTCTCTCATTCCCTAGCTCTCTCTGTCTTTCCCTCCTGCTTCCCTCCCCTCCTCTTCTTCTCTTTCTCTCTCCTCCCTCTCTCTCTGTCACTGCCTGTCACCCGGGAGCCACCTCACAGCTTCTTACTCTGTGGTCCCCTCCCCTCCCCCAGCAGCCCACACTTGGTGGTGGCGCTACGCTTCAGAGGATGATTACCAAGAAAACCTTCGGCAAAGTCCCTCCTACCCAACATAAGCTCTTGTCCTGTGGAGCGGTGAAAACACAGGTGCCCAGCTGCACCTTGTACTCAGCATTTCCTCCTCTGTCTCCAGCTCCTGTAGCCCTGGCCTTCCAGCAAACAGCTTTCAGACAAGACACCACAGTGGGGTCCAGGGTGGGAGAGTCAGGTTCCCCCAATCGGAAAAAAATGGTCCTGAGATGCAGGCCCCACCCCTCACGGAACATACCCCCCCCTCCATCAGCCTTCTCTGACCTTGCCCAGGATAATGGAGTGAGTGACGCCTTCTCAATGGCACGGTGTCACATCACTCTGGGCGGGAAGAGCTCTCCATCACTCTCTCCCCATTTTGGGCCTGGGGCCATCTTGACGGCTATTAAGGATGTGTGTGTGGACCAAGGCGAGCCAGGTGGTTCTCAAAATGTGGCCCCAGGACTTGGCAGCCCCAGCATCACCTGGGAATCTGATAGAAATGCTAATGTTCAGGCTCCACCTCCAGATCTCGGGAGTCAGAAACCCTGGGCATGGGGCCAGCGACCTGTGTTTGAACAAGCCGTCCGGGTGATTCTCACCAGCTGGGCTAAAGCATGAGCACCACGGCTTCCAGATGCCAAGTATCTTCCCTGGTTTTTTTCAGCCATGCCTCTGAGCCTATATTCAACGTCTTTAAATCTCAGTTTCTACGTAGTTGAAGTGACTTTTCTAAGTTCCTACAGCTACTTATCGGCAGTGTCTATGAACACCAAGGTGTCCAAATTGGTGGTTAGCGATCTCTAGCGACCTCTAGTGGAGCTATGGTCACAGTGCAAGGGCGCCTCAGCTCTGAACGCGGGAGAAGGAAAAGGGTTTTTTTTCTGCTCAACAATGCTTCTGACGCCAGATGTGTGGGTTTGTCTACACCGAGCGATTCTCCAATTCCTGGTGGACCAACTGGATGTCCTACGACTCAACGCAATTCTGACACTAGCCGCCCAGAGTTAGCACAGAACCCTAAAGTTAGGGGCTCTGTCCCACAAGACTGCCCCCATGTGAGACACCCACCAGTCAGTCACAAGTCACAGCCACCCCGGCGATAACCCCGCGGCTTCCCATGACCCCCTCCTCAGGTTTGAAAACTTGCTAGAACAGCTCACAGAACCCAGGGAAACATTTTCCTCATTATTACCAATTTATGACAAAAGATATTTTAAAGATGCAAATGAACAGCCAGATGAAGAAATGCCCAGGGCGGGGTTCAGAGGGTCCCGGGTGCAGGAACTTCTGTCCCCACGGTGTTGGGATGCACCACCCTCCCGGCACGCAAATGAGTGCTTGCTTAACAAATCCAGCACTCTCTGAAGCCCTTTGGGTACGGTTTTGATGGAGGCTTTATTAGGTAGGCATGACTGATTAAATCACTGCCCTTGGCAATCAAGTCAGTCTCCAGCCTCTCTCCCTGCTCCAGCGGTGGGGGTGGGGGTGTGGCTAAAAGTACCAACTCTCTAATTACAAGTTTGGTTCCTCTGGCAATCAGCACCCCCCCCCCATCTTTAGGTGCTTCCCCAAAGTCACCTCATTAAGATAAAAGATACGGTTGCAAGGGGCTTGTTATAAGTAACAAAAGATGCTCCCTTTAATTACTCCAGAGCTGTTTCAGGATCTCAGGAGCAAGACAGAAACCAAGCATTATAATGGAAGATGGCCCTGTTGTTCTTATCACTCAGGAAATTACAAGGTTTTTAGGAGCCCTGGCCAACAGCCAGGGACAAAGACCAAAATGCGTATTTCTTTTTATACGCAATATCACAACACGTTGTTGTTCATCAAGCTGAGAGTCAACAGAAGCCCCCAGAAGCCTGCTCTAAAGGATTCAGTGGGGACCACCCAAACGACAGGCTGAGAGCGGTTCCCCGAGGACAAGCAGGGACTCTAATCTGCATAGGCTGGACACCAGATGTCCGCTATGCTATTTTCAAAGAGAAAAAGAAACCTGGCTGTGCTATGGAAATTAGTCATGGAACACCGAACTGTAACACTGAGTCGGATTTAAATCCACATTATGGGAAAGCAAAGGAACGCCCAGAGTGGAAGTGACTTGTTCCGGGTAACCTGGCCAAGGTGCTTTGCTCATGAGGATCCTGGGGTTCCTGGGATTTCTAGAACCACTCCAGCACGCCCTGAAGTCATTTTAAGAGAAAACAAAACAAGAACCCGTTTCTAAACCGTTTCCCTCTCTTGCACCGTTGGTGGGAATGCAAACTGGTGCAGCCGCTTTGGAAAACAGTGTGGAGGTTCCTCAAAAAATTAAAAATAGACCTACCCTATGACCCAGCAATAGCACTGCTAGGAATTGACCCAAGGGATACGGGAGTGCTGATGCACAGGGGCACTTGTACCCCAATGTTTCTAGCAGCACTCTCAACGATAGCCAAATTATGGAAAGAGCCTAAATGTCCATCCACTGATGAATGGATAAAGAAATTGTGGTTTATATACACAACGGAGTACTACGTGGCAATGAGAAAGAATGAAATCTGGCCCTTTGTAGCAACATGGATGGAACTGGAGAGTGTGATGCTAAGTGAAATAAGCCATACAGAGAAAGGCAGATACCGTATGTTTTCACTCTTAATGTGGGTCCTGAGAAACTTAACAGGAACCCGTGGGGGAGGGGAAGGGAAAAAAAAAAAGAGGTTAGAGTGGGAGAGAGCCAAAGCATAAGAGACTCTTGAAAACTGAGAACAAGCTGAGGGTTGATGGGGGGTGGGAGGGAGGGGAGGGTGGGGGATGGGTATGGAGGAGGGCACCTTTCGGGATGAGCACTGGGTGTTGTATGGAAACCAATTGGACAATAAATTTCATATATTGAAAAAATAAATAAGTAAATAAATAAATAATAAATAAACAAACTGTTTCCCTGCGTGTGAACCACCCACGTGAACACAGCAGGTGCACACATTTGGGGATCTACAATACAGCTTCCAGCAGAGAAGCCACTTCTGACAACACGCGCTGCTGCGTTGAGAAGCTTGCAGGGCCCTGCGTTCCCCCGGGGCCGCGAGTGCCTCCATTCCTCCTGTGGCTGCGGGAACACAATACCACGGATGGGGTGGCGGTGGGGGTGGGGCTTAAACAGCAGAAACGAGTTTGCTCGCAGTTCTGCAGGCTGGGAGTCCCAGATCAAGGTGTGGGCAGGGCTGGTTTCTCCTGAGGCCTCGCTACTTGCCTGGCAGGTGGCTGCTTCCTCACTGTGTCCTCACATGCTCCTCTGTCTGTGCAGGTGCTCCCCCTGGTGTCCCTTCCTCTTCTTGTAAGGACACCACTCCCATCAGACCAGCCCCTCCTTATGACCTCATTGAACTGTAATGACCTCTTCAAAGTCTGCAGGGGCACCTGGGTGGCCTCAGTGGGTTACGTGTCCGACTTCGGCTCGGGTCATGATCTCACTGTTCGTGGGTTCGACCCCCACATTGAACTCAGAGCCTGGAGCCTGCCTCGGATTCCAAGTCTCCCTCTCTCTCTGCCCCTCCCCCACTCATATTCTGCCTCTCAAACATGAACAAATGTTAAAAAAAAATTTTTTTTAATAGACCAAAAGATAAAGTCTGTGTCTGCAAATACAGTTACATTGGGGGTTAAGACTTCAACCTATGAACTTGGACGGGGGGGTGCATAACCTCAGTCTGTAACAGGGGCTGAAGCGGTAAAGGCAGAGCTCAAACTCCCCTGGCCGACCCCCGCCCCACCCCGAAGGTCCGACTCGGTGTCCCTTTATCCTGGTGTCTTCCTTACCTGGGCCTCCTTCCCCCACTCTGCGAGACCAGCCCCCACATCCTCTTCCTTCGTCACACTTAGCATAATTATAATCACATATTTGCACGTACGAGTGTTCGTCTATCGTCTGCCTCTTGCCTTAGATGACAAACCCCGGGGTCCCTGTCTGCGTTGTTCCCTGCTGCGTGGCCAGCACCTGGCCAAGTGCCGAGCGCACAGTAGGCACTCGAGAAATACTTAATCAGTGCTTACTTATGTGTTAAGAGAAGCCGGAGAGTTCACCTTGGCAACATTTGGGGTTAGATGCCACTAAAAAGCACAAAAAAATTTTTTTTTTTAGTAAGCATCATTTTCCCCTGACTTCAGCGGGTCCAGCCATCCAGGTGGCCCCATCTCCTGTCCTAAGTGATGGATAGTTCGAGAGAGACAATGGGAACGCGGGATCAATGGTTCTATAATTTGATGTCACAGACAAAACATCACAGGACAGTCTCCGTTCGGGGTTGGAGGGGGGTGTTGGTGGGAGTCACCGAATTACAGGAAGCCACGACTGGGATATGGTTGATGGAGGCTGGGGACACGCCACTGTCCTAATGGAGGCACCCATCCTGGGTGGTCCTGCGTGTTCACCTGGCTACCCAGTTCCTAAGCGGGATTAGGTGTGGTCAGCCGTCCACACTCATAGACAGACATCAGCCGATAAGCCTTCTTGGTGTCGCCCTTGGGCCTTCTGCTTTTACTATGGCCCCTCCCCGAAGGCCTCTCTTGAATATAATTCAGGGTAATTGCTGTCTTTAACATTTTGGCCACCCCCAGCCTCAGCACACAGGCAGGACAATTTTTTATGACACGGAACAATACCTTTACTCTTCTAGCACAAGCATTCTTGTCATCCAGTGTGGTCAGCGGACCAACAACATCAATACCACCTGGGACTTTGCTAGAAATGCAGGATCCCAGCCCCCACCCCAGGGCTACAGGATCCGAATCTGCATTTTTAACAACATCTGCAGGAGACTCTTCAGCAGGTAACAGTTTGAGAAGCACTTAACCTAGAACAGCTTCACCAGAAAGTTCCCCAGATGCGGTTTCTACTAAAGACAGCGCCAGGGGATGAGAGCATCATGGGATCCCACCACTACCTTGAGGGGTGGCCTCGGACCCCAGATTTTCTGTCCCCGCCCCAACGTAATGGTATCATATAAGCAGAAATGACATGTTCGGGATCTCTCAAATTTCCCTAATCATTAAAGAACCCTGGAGAGCTTTTTCACCAAGAAGTAATAATAACTAGATATCACCTAAACCTCCCATTTTTGAGTTGAAATAAAAGTTTGACTCCTCATTAGATAAAACACATTTTTGTGACTCAACGGGGAAAGAGTGTGGGTCATTGTTGTCATCACAGGGTCCAGGTGTAAACCCCAAGGAGACTCTAATGACAGAGAAGGAGCAGAGGCGCCCCCAAGGTCATCAGGGCTTGTGCCGCGTTGTGTCAGAGTTCGTCACCAAGTCTGGCACGTCCACACTCGTCTTCCAAGATCACAAGCTTACGTGAGAACAAAACTGAGGTGGCTGCAAGGTGTTGAGCGTGAAGCAGTGATTTGGGGTTTTTTTCTCAGAAACCCCTTTCCATGTCTTTACCCCATTGAGGCAGTCAGAAAGCCCCTTGGAGGGAACTGGTGAACACCAGGAGCGTCAGGGGCTGAGGCCAGCTCGAAGGAATGTTGGCGGATGTCCCCAGATAAGGTCTGAGGAAGCAAGGTCCATGAGGCCGAAACCCGGCCGTTCCATTTGGCCCGGTTTCCTGGCGAGGGCTGGAGACATCCCCATGGGGGATGGGCTAACATGGCGGAGAAGGTCGCCCAGCAGGTGCAGAGGTCCTGGCTTCACTTCCCCTGTGAACTCGGGAAAGTTTCTGCCACACTCCCAGCCTCAGTTGCCTCATCTTTAAAACAGTACAAGGGTCAGAGAGTTATTAGAGAATTCAATTCATTCATTCATTCATTCATTCATACATGAAGACAGTGCCAGCCATATAGATAAATATCCACTCGATGGTTATCATTATTATTATATCACTGAAAACTTTATTTACTAGACTCTAAGCCCTGAAGGTCGCAGCTAATTTGTCTGGTCCTTGTCATCCCAGGGCCTGGTGTGGTACCATAGGTGACAGGTGCTTGATGAATGAATGAATGAATGAACGAATGAAGAACGTTCTCCTCAAATCAGGGACTCGGGCGCACGGGTTGCTCTGGTTGAGGTTGTCCCCATGGTTGATTGTCTTCTAAACACAGGGAAGGAAAAGGGAGGGAATAAACAAAAGGAAGTGGAGACTGCCATTAAAAATAACATGTATGCGGGCGCCTGGGTGGCTCAGTCAGTTATGCGCCTTATTCTTGGTTTTGGCTCAGGTCACCATCTCCCGGTTCGTGAGTTCGAACCCCACGTCCAGCTCTGTGCTGACAGCGCAGAGCCTGCTGGGGATTCTCTCTCTGTCTCCGCGCCCCCCCCCCCCCCCGGCTCATGCTGTCTCTGTCTCTCTCCAAAATAAACTAAAAAAAATAAATCAGTAACATGTGTCTTTTGAAGCAAGAGACTTCACAGAAAGGCTTACAAATCCCGAGTCCAAAGAAGAGCTAAAGACAGAGAGAAAGGGCCAGGGGTGAACACAGAGGGAGGTACCTGTGGCTGACGTGGGCAGGGCCAGAACTCGGTGGATGGAGGAAAGGGAGAGAGAGCAGCTGAGGGGGCCCTGGACCCCAGCCGACCGCCTGGGCTGGAGGGTCACACAGGCACACAGCTGGGTGGCCGGGGCGCCTCTCTTCCCTGGGGTGGTACCCCACACTGTGGCCAGTGTCGCTGAAGTCGGTCGTGAAGTCAGTGATGTGCTTAGCGCTAGGGGTCCCCTTATGGGGGTGTGGCCTTTCTGGCGCACGTGTGACTCAACAGAAGAGGAAGAACCACCTGCTGGCCACGGCCACAGAGGTGACGTCGCTCTGGCGCGGCAAGAGACTTCTCCCCAGCCTCCCCCCCCTTGCGCCCTAGCCCCAAAAGTCTCCACATCCACCTGAGATGTACGTCTGGGGTGGGGAGGGACCGACTTATTCCCCCAGATCCGAGATGTTAAAAAAAGGCTTGGGTTGGGGCGCCTGGGTGGCGCAGTCGGTGAAGCGTCCGACTTCAGCCAGGTCACGATCTCGCGGTCCGTGAGTTCGAGCCCCGCGTCAGGCTCTGGGCTGACGGCTCAGAGCCTGGAGCCTGTTTCCGATTCTGTGTCTCCCTCTCTCTCTCTGCCCCTCCCCCGTTCATGCTCTGTCTCTCTCTGTCCCAAAAAATAAATAAACGTTGAAAAAAAAAAAAAAAAAAAAGGCTTGGGTTGAGGGCCCGGAACGCCTGGTATCCTCAGGCTGGGTGAAATCGCACATCTGAGCGCTGGATGTCAGCGGACCCTCCCGGGGCCACCTCCTGTCCCCGTCCAGCTGCTTCGGCCTCCCCAGCCTCCCAACGACCAGCCTCAGCAGCTCTGTGTGGAGTCGTGGCCTTCCGCCTCTGTCAGAACCCGGGGTGTTCAGAGGTGAGCCCCCCCAAAAATGAAAAGAAGGTGTTCCCTGCACGACAGCAGTGGGGGTGCGTCCCTGTCACTCCCTGAGACACTGACAGGAGGCTGGGGGCCACCAGCAGGGCGAGGCAGGGTGGCTCCCTGGGGGGGGGGGGCGGTTGGGGGCGGTGCTCATGCTTTGAAGGGGTCCATTCTGAGTCTCCACTCCTGATTTTCTTCGAAGTGTGCCCCCTTTCTTTCCCCCGGCCCCGAGGAGACCTCAAAGGCGGCGGAGCACAGACAGCCTGAGAATCAGGGCTCTGCCAGGCCTCTGTTCGTTTTTTTTTTTTAATTGTGGTAAGACACATAAGACATACAGTTTGCCATTAGTGACGTTTAGTGCATTCATGGTGTTGTGAAGCCGCCACCACTGAGAACTTCCAGAACATTCCCATTGCTCCAGAAGAAAACCCCATGCCCATTCAGCAATGACTCCCTCTTACCCACCCCACCCCCGCAGCCTGGTCCTGACGACCAGCCATCTGGCTTCTGTCTCTGTGGATTGACTCATTCGGGATATTTCATGTACATGGAGTCCTACAATACGTGACACTTGTGGCTAGTGGTTTTCATGCAACCTAATGCTTTCCAGTTCACCCATGTTGTAGATCATTTCTTCACTCTTCTTGGCGGCCAGATATTCCATTGTGTGGATGTACCGTATTCAGTGTTTATCCGCTCATCGGTCAGTGCACATCTGGGTTGTTTCTACTTTTGTTTTTAAATGTTTATTTATTTTTGAGGGAGGGAGACAGACTGTGAGCAGGGGAGGTGCAGAGAGAGAGGGAGGCACAGAATCCGAAACAGGCTCCAGGCTCGGAGCCATTAGCACAGAGCCCGACGCGGGGCTCGAACTCACGAACCGCGAGATCATGACCTGAGCTGGAGTCGGACGCTCAACCGACGGAGCCACCCAGGCGACCCTGGGCTGTTTCTACTTTCTGGCTCCTGTGAATAGCGCTACCGTGGCCATTCGTGTACAGGATCTGTTTGGACATCTATTTTCAAGGTGGGACGTGTGGTAATTCTGTTTCAATTCCTGAGGTCCCATAGGGTTGTTTTTCAAGTATCGTTTCCTTCTGAAAACTAACTGCAGGGCCCTGCGACCCGGCAGCTGGGTGCCAAATACTGTGCCAGCCCCGTGTCATATTCCCTCTCGAACCTCTCAGGCAAGTATGCTGGTCCTCAGGACACAGGTGGAGGGAAACGGGCACAGAGAAGTAGAGAAAACGCCCGGAGTCACACAGCCAGAGGTGGCAGACCCAAGATTCAGAGCCAGAGTCTTCCAACTTAGAAAGCTCGGTCCTGCTCCCCTGTCACCTGCCCTTCTTCTAAACGTCTCCATGACCTCCCGGAGGGACCGAGGGGAGGGTGGGGGAGAAGAGTGGTGGGCAGCTGTCGACGGCTGGGAAGACCAGATTGGGGGGGGTGGTGAGTCAGCTGACACGGTTTCTCAGTGATGATCTCAATATATTTTTCAAAGCAACGGTGAGGCCATTTTCTGTGATAACAATGCAAGGAAACCAGACACAAATTATATGCGTTTAGTAAAACCCACACAGGTGATCATTGCTAGGTGTTCGATTCTCACCGGAGCACCCCTGAGAGGGAGTGAAGGGAGCAGGCCCCACAGCTGGTCTGTGCGGGGCCTCCGTGGGCCTGGCGGGGCTGGACGGGGGCATTTTGGAGGCGGGGGGGGGGGGGCAATACGCCGCTTCATGCACAGTCTTGGGGACGGAAATATATTTTCATATAAACTTTCCCAAAAAGGCGCCTGGGTGGCTCAGTCAGTTACGCATCGGACTCTCGATCTCGGCCCAGGTCATGATGTCACAGTTCGTGAGATCGAGCCCTGCATCAGGCTCTGTTCTAACAGTTCAGAGCTTGCTTGGGATTCTCTCTCTCTCTCTCTCTCTCTCTGCCCCTCCCTCTATCTCTTTCTTTCCCTCTCAAAAACAAAAGCAACTTTCCGACACATTTTCATATGACTGTCTCCTGTCTTGTCAGAGCCACGGACAGGGGACCACAAGAGTGCCGCACTCACCAGGCTGCACTGTGACACTTGAGAGTTCAAGTCACCGACTCCCACAGCCGGGCCTCCGGCCTGTGGAATGTCTGGGCAGCTGGCATCTGGTGCCTCGTGAACGAAGCCCAAACAGATGCAGGGACTTCTCTGCAGGAAAGGATGTGATGGATGCGTTTGAACAAAACCATCTGACTTCGGGAGGAGAGATGTGCCTGGCACCCCAGGGACACAGGTGGGCAGGGAGATCCAAGGTTAACAGCAGGAGCGCTGAGGTGGCTGTTTCCGGGCCGTTCACGCCTGCATGAGGAAGTCTGTCCTTATAAATCGTAACAGCAGTGATCATAGTTAACATGCCTTGAACACGTACCCCGTGTCGAGGACTGTGTTGAGAGCGTCACGCGAATTCCTAACTTAATCCAAACAGCAAACCCATGTGGTATATAGTATTATTTCCCCCAAGTGGCAGGTGAGGAAACTGAGGCATAAGAAGGGTCACAAAGCTAGTCAGCGGTGGAGCAGGTGCCCAGAGCCCCGTTCTAGGGGAGCCACAGCCCTGAACCCTCGCCAGGAGGGGCCCCCGGGCATCATCTTCGTCCCTGGAAAATTCCGCCTGGAAGGAACGTGGCTGGTCTCTGAGAAAGCGCCAAAAGTGAAAGGCCGACGAGAGCGGGGGGACACTCTGGCCTTGAGCTGCCCTGGGGCACGAGGCCAGGCCAGGAGCCACACCACTGGGGGATGGGCCTCCCGTTACCCGCCAGCCCATAGGCAGAAATGGTTGATGACAAAGGGACCTTTGCAGGCCCACGTGAGGCTGACCGGGACAACTCAGTCTTCTGCCTCCTGGCGGTGGTTCTGAAGCAGCCCGATGGGGTCAGCCAAGCCGGGGAGAGGCCGCCTCTGCCTGCACCTCACCCCTGCCCTGCTCTGGCCCCAGTCCAGCGTCTGTCCCCTGACTCACAGGATGCATTGGCCTGACTTCGTCCAACGCTCTCGGAGGACCTTGTCACGGGGCGAGTCTCTTTTCTGAAGACCCCACGTGTGGGGTGCCCTGTGGGGCCCCGGTCTTTCCCAGCAGCCCCAGCCCTCAGGACGCAGAACCGCCCGTGGGGAGGTCTGATTGAAGGCCTTCCTGGTGGACAGGCACCCCCACCCTGAAAGCTCGGCTGAAGCAGGGAGCCTGGCCGTCCGGGCACCCTGACCTCGTGGTACGGAGCCACAGCCGTAGCTTCCGCAGTCCTAAGACAAAGTATGAGACTGTTCCTCCTCCCCACTGGCCCCCACACTTGAAGAGGCTCGTTGTGAGGCCATCTAGCATGGGCTCCAGTCCCTGGCACTGACTAGCGGACGAGTTATTCAGGCGCCTTCTCTGCACCTCAGTTTACCCAGCTTCACAGCAGAGAGAATAATCGCCGTCTACCATAAGGCAGATGGGAAGATTACAAGTGTTACCCCAAGGGGCACCCGGGTGGCTCGGTTGGTTGAGCGTCGGGTGCTCTGACAAGACAGGAGACCTTCGTATGAAAATGTGTTGGGACATTGTGCCAGAAAGATCTGGGGTCAAATCCCGACTCCACCACTGACTGGTGTAAACCTCAGGACCCTTGATCCCTCACCGGGGCGAACACCCAACTTCATAGGACAGTAACAATTCACTCTGCAAGACTGTTCACACAATTAGAAGTGCAAAATAACACATGAGACACCCCAGTCCGGTCGCGACGTACAGCTGGAGCGAGACGTTGGTGATCACAAGAGATCCGACCTGGGGGTAAATACCCTGAAGCCAGATCGAAGCTCCCTGTTGCCAAATCCAAGGCCCTCTTCTCCTGTGGCTCCCGCCCCCACCCCATCTCTGCCCTACAGGTGCCAGTGACTCCTCTGTCTTGATCGCCATCCACCTTCCCTCCCCCCTGCTCCCGAGGTGTGAGCGCCGCCCCCTTCCCAAAGACCTGTTCTGAATTCTCTTCTCATCTCCCAAACT
Organism: Lynx rufus; assembly: GCF_022079265.1. Taxonomy (NCBI): domain Eukaryota; kingdom Metazoa; phylum Chordata; class Mammalia; order Carnivora; family Felidae; genus Lynx; species Lynx rufus. The sequence goes on along the minus strand of NW_025814842.1, from coordinate 13,771,144 downwards.
TTGATGTTCCTCTCCTGGCTGGGCTACTCCCTCCTGGGTCTCTAAAGACACCTACAGGCCGAAGACTGTCCGAACGACATCATTTCCCAAAACTGCCCTACGGCCCATGGGAGTATATAACCACGACCTCACAATGAACCTGTTCAAAGCCAAAAGGATGACCGTTTCTGCTTTCCATTCTGAATTTCTAATTTCAGCCCATGGCACATCCTTCTGCCGGCGGTTCACTCATCTTTGAGGCCCTTTTCCAATTGGACCTATCCCTGCAATGACTCAGTGTCCTGTTCTTCACCGAGACTTTCTTTCTTCTTTGTGTCTCTCCTGCGCTGCTCCGACCTCTTCTTTTCTTTTTTAATTTTCTTTTTTCTTTTTTTAAATTTACCTCCAGATTAGTTAGCGCATCGTGCCACAGTGATTTCAGGAGTAGATTCCCCAGTGCCCCTGACCTATTTAGCCCATCCCCCCTCCCGCAACCCTGAGTTTGTTCTCCATGTTTACGGGTCTCTTCCGTTTTGTCCCCCTCCCTGCTTTGATATTATTTTTGTTTCCCTTCCCTTATGTTCGTCTGTTTTGTCTCTTAAAGTCCTCATAGGAGTGAAGTCATACGATTTTTGTCTTCCTCTGACTCACTAATTTCACTCAGCATAACACCCTCCAGTTCCGTCCACGTAGTTGCAAATGGCAAGATTTCATTCTTTTTGATCGCCAAGTAATACTCCATTGTATATATATATATATACCACATCTCCTTTATCCATTCATCCATCGATGGACATGTGGGCCCTTTCCATACTTTGGCTATTGTCGATAGTGCTGTTATAAACATGGGGGTGCATGTTGTCCCTTCGAAACAGCACACCTGAATCCCGTGGATAAATGCCTAGTAGTGCCATTGCTGGGTCCTAGGGTAGTTCTATTTTTAGTTTTTTGAGGAACCTCCATACTGTTCTCCAGAGTGGCTGCACCAGCTCGCATTCACATGCTCCGTCCTCCTCTGTTATCCATTCCTGCACAACAATCAATTCCGAATTTAGGGATATCAAACAAGAGGCATTTTATTAGGCTTCCAGACTTTGTGGGTCAGGAATTCAGGCAGGACACGGTGGGACTGGCTCATCTCTGCTCCCGGGTCTTCAGCTGGAAGACTTCAAGACTGGGGGCAACCCAGTGGAGGACTGGAATCTTCTGAGGGCTTGCTCACTCACAGGTCTGGCATTTCATGCTGGTGGCGGGGCCATCAGGCAGAACAACTATATATGACTTCTCCCTGTTTCTTGGGCTTCCTCGCAGAGGGGTGGCTGGCTGCTAGGTGCAGGCATCCCAAGCGAGCCAGACAGAAATTATATCACCTTTTTTGACCTCCCCTTAGAAGTCGTATAGTGTCACGTCTGCCACAGTCAGAAGAGTACTCAAATTCAAGGGGAGGGACCATAGACCTCAAAGCTTGCTGGAGGAATGTCAAAATCGGGCTCTACGAGGAGCACGTGGGATGGGAACACTGGGGCAGCCATTTTGGGGAAACACCGTCTGCCATGACTCCTAACCAGAATTCTAGTTTGCATCTCCGAAGCCAGGACCAGAGGGATCAAATATGCTCCCCAAATATCTACTGGCCAACGGTGACCTTCTCTCAAAGAGAAATCAGTAGTTTGACTCTCCACCGACAGTAAGAAAAATTCAAGACCCTGGCTAATTTGGCCCCAGCCTGTTTGACAGGCTCATCTCCGAGTACTTCCGTGTTGTATTCGCATCAGATGACTCGGGGTCCTTGAGCTTGTCTCGAATGCTAAATACTTCCTTCCTTTACCCTGGGCCGATTCCCCACTGGGACTGTTGTTTTGAAATCAGTATTGGTCTGAAGGCAAAGTTTACCGAGTGGCTTATCTTAACTCAGGAAGACGAAAAGGAAAAAGAACAACTTCCCATGAAGGGACAATTACCCACCCAGGAGAGGCAGACAGCTGGCTGTGACGCTCACTGTTCCTGTGCTTGTCAATTTTACCCCCCAGATGGGTCCTAGTCACTGCCCCCAATGCTGCTTGCTCTGTGGGATTCCCCTTCTCCTTCGATCTTTAAACATCTTTCCTCCACAGGGGTCCGCCTTCCTGGAGGTAGGGAGACCCTGATTCCAACCGTAACCACCCCCCAGGGCCTGAAGACTTGTCTGACTGCCCTGTCTCAGGGCTGTTAATGGCTGAGTCAGAAACTGGGCCTGGTAATGGAGCACCAGAGGCCAAGCAGAATTGTCCTGCGCGCAAACACCATGACCGCAAGGATGACTTCAATTAAAGAGGAGTTAATTAAGCTTTGATTGTTGAAATCTCTACTGAATCCCCAAATCAGAGGGTAAAGTGAACTCTATTCACTCAGCAGCGTTGGGTGAAGGATCAGGTGACAGAGGCCAGGCCCGGCAGATAATATTCCCCCCAGAGAGGATTTTTTTTCCCCTTTGAACACTGGGTGCAGGAAGTTAGCCAGTCGTAACATTCAGCTCATAGTATTCAATCTTTCTGAATTCTGTGGCACATGCGGGCCCCCTCTCCATCTACCTACACCCACCTGCCAGCACCCAGACCAGAAATGCCCACTCTGGGGGTATGTGCATTTGTGTCTGTGGAGTGCTGTTTTGTGTCCGTACATCGTGAGATGCCACGTAGCTCATTCTGTTTCTTGTTATGTTTCACTCAACTCTGCTTTCGTTGAGATGAGGTTTAATCCGTCTATAGGGGAGTCAGTCCCCCCCAGCGCCTACTGCCACTAACAACGGTATTACGAGGGGCGCCCGGGTGGCTCAGTCGGTTGAGCCTCGGACTTCAGCTCAGGTCATGAGCTCGGGGTTCGTGGGTTCGAGCCCCGCATTGGGCTCTGTGCGGACAGTTCAGAGCCTGGAACCTGCTTCACGTTCTGTGTCTCCCTCTCTCTCTGCCCCTCCCCTGCTTGGGCTCTGTCTATCAAAAATAGAAAAAAAAAAAAAAAAGAAACATTTTTTAAAATGGTGTTATGTTTCCTTTCCAGTCCCGTGTGAGAATTCCGACAGGACCCCCAGTTAAGGAGTCTGCGCTTTCTTAATTTCATCAGACCCACCAGGTTGCTCCCTGAGGGGCTATACCAGGACACCCCCGTCCCCGGCCATCCGGCTGCAGGGCATACACAGCACTTCTGTTCTCTCCGTGGAAGGTGGAGGCATCCTCACCGGCACCTGCCTCGTCTACAGCTCTGAGTTTGCCGCATCAGATTTGGGGTGAGTAGTGTCTCGTGTTCACACCGTACTTCGAATTTCTCTGATTACCGGCGATGTTGAGCATCTCTTCGCATTCATTTGAATGATTTGGATTTCTCCCTCAAGGAATTCTTGTCCTTCCCCAACTTCTCAGAGGGATTGGGGGATGGTGGTGGTGGTGCTTAGTTACTTTATACAAATTTCTTATCCAGGAGAGTTGATCCCTTGTTTACATTGCATGACACAAACATCTTTTCCCAATGTGTCAACCTTCCGTTAACTCTGCCCATGGGCCCTTCGTTAAACAGAAGTTCTGAATTTTGATTGACCCGGAGTCTTGTATTAGTTAGGGTAGAGTGGGCTGTGTAACAAATAGACTCAGACATGTAATGAATGACTTCACACACGGGAGTTTCTTCCTCTCTCATATGACAGTGCACATGTCTGCAACAAGAGAGGAAGTTGGGGGTTTCTGCTCCAAAAGGTCATTCAGGGTCACAGGCTGATGGTGGCTCTGCTACCTTCATCCCAACGACATTCCAGTTGTCACATGGGGACGGCGGGCCCTGCGGTGAGCAACATGCCCAAAACGAGGTGGGAGACAGCAAGGACACGGCAAAAAGCTCTACCCCGCTATTCAGCCATAAAACGGAAGGAGATCTTGACGTTTTCGATAACATGGAGGCTAAGTGAAATGAGTCAGACGAGGAAAGACAAATGCCGTACGATTTCACTTACATAACATCGATATAACAAAACACATGAATAAACAAACAAAAAGCAGAAACAGACCCGTAAGTACAGACAACAGACGGGTGGCTGCCACAGAGAAGGGAGATAAAGGGAATAAGCAATATGGGTGAAGGAGAGTGTGAGACGCAGGCTTCCAGCTCTGGAATGAATAAGTCACAGACATGAAAGGTACCGCCGAGGGACCCTCATCAATGGTATTATTGTCGCAGTGCCGTATGGTGACGGGTGGTAGCCACGTTTGTGGGGGAGCATAGCCCAGGCGATTGACCTGTCGAATCACCACATCATACACTTGAAACTAACATGTCAACTATACTTCAAGCGAAATAAAAACAAACATTAAGATTAAGAAAAAAGTTCGGCCCCAAACTAACCTCTGTGGCTGCTTCCCGCCCCCCGCCCCGTAGACCCCAACCACCTTTTGACTCCTAAGGTGTTTCTTGTCATTTTGATGTTAGATCCCAGGATCTGTAAGTTCCCTTCTTCCTTTTGTAACTTCCCAAGGGTCAGGGGAAGACAGCTGTGTTCATTCACCATCTTGTTAGGACCCCCCAAAATGCATCTGGATCCAAAGGGAAATTTCTCCAGAGAAGGGGGAGCAGTGTTCCCGTCTGAACGAGTCCCGTCTGTGCGAGTGTTTCCGATGGGCGGGTGCAGATCGCCCCCTAGTGGCAAGAGACAAGCGCTTCTCCCCGAGTTCTTTCCAATCCCCCCCCAGGATGTTTTTGGTGCCTCTTTTCCTTCCCTGGGGACCTGTTGCGTCCTTCCAGCACCGGTGTTGTCTCTGTAATAGCAGAGTCTGCATTCCCTCTCTGGAACCCAGCAGTCTGGCTCCCGCCCACCCCGCTGAAAGTGCTCACGCAGAAGTAGCCAGGGGACACCGCGTGGGAAAGCCCATGACCGTTTCAGCCTCCCCAGTTGAACACTGCGGCGTCTCCATTTGCCCCTTCTCCGCAGTCATGCTTGAAATGTCCCCTCTTTCCCTTGTAGGACCCACAGCCCCCTGGCTCTCCTCCTGCTACATTCACTTGCCAATGGGGTCTTTGCAGATGTAATTAAGATGTGAATCAAGACGAGGGGCGCCTGGGTGGCTCAGTCAAGTGTCCCGACTCTTTTTTTTTTTAATGTTTATTTATTTTTGAGACAGAGAGACAGAGCATGAATGGGGGAGGGTCAGAGGGAGAGGGAGACACAGAATCCGAAACAGGCTCCAGTCTCCGAGCTGTCAGCACAGAGCCCGACGCGGGGCTCGAACTCACAGACGGTGAGGCCAAGACCTGAGCCGAAGTCGGCTGCCTAACTGACTGAGCCACCCAGGCGCCCCTAGTGTCCGGACTCTTGATGTGATTCGGGTTCAGTGAGTTCAAGCCCCACATCAGGCTCTGTGCTGACAGAGCGGATCCTTTCTTGGGATTCTCTCTCTCCCTCCCTCTCTGCCCCTCCCCAACTCAGGCTCTCTCTCTCTCTCTCTCTCTCTCTGTCTCAAAATAAAATAAACTTAAAAATGTAAATCAAGATGAGGTCATACTGGACTAGGACCACCCCTTATTCCAACACAACTGGGGTCCTGAATAGAGAGGGTAAGAGCACACGGGGACACCATGTGACCTGGAGACGGGGACTGCAGTGATGTACTTACATCACGGCCACAGCCAGAAGCTAGGAAGAGGCGAGGAAGGGGTCTCCTAGAGCCGCAGAGGGAGCACAGCCCTGTGGATACCTTGATCTTGGACTTCCAGCTTCCAGAACGGGAAGAGAATACATCGCTGTCGCGTGAAGCCCCCCAGTTTGCAGTACTCGGTTCCAGCCGGCCAGGAAACGAATCGCCTCTCCATTTCGCAACATCCCTGCTTTGGCTCCCGTGTGCACCATGACATTCACCTTCTAACTGGCCGCCGGCCTCCAGGCTCGTCCGGGCATCTTCCGCACCCGCAGCAGAACGAGCTATCTGAAATGCAGCTGCGGCCTGGTCCCCTGCCCCAGCCTTGTCCCAGCTGCTTTGTGCTTTCACAAGCCCGGGGACACCTCCAGGTGGCTGAAGATGGGTGTTCAGCCTGCAGGGCCCTCCACCCCTCCTTCCAGCAATCAAGCCCATCCCCTGGGAGCCTGCCCCAGGGTCCCTGCTCCTGTGGCGCACGCCCCACCCCCGGCACTCACCATTTATCCTGACCCCTGCAGGGACCCCTCAGTCCCCGAGCTCCGAATCCCCAGGGCCTTCCAGAAAACGAACTGGACCTCAAAATTTGAAAAGTACAAGGCCCAAGCCTCAGTCTTCTTGGTGAGGCAACCAGAGATACTAACATTGGACCTGGAACGGCCTCGAATCCACCCTCTGCCAACAGCTACGGGCTCCTAGGACGGCCTAGGGCTAACCCGGCACCCCGTTCGTGGGCTTCCTGTTCCCTCCCCTCTGAGAAACGGAAGCCCAGATGGACCCCCAGCTTGTGCAGGGTGTGTCCAGACCTTTCCAAGGCCCCTGGCGCCCATCACCTAACGTACGTAACACATTCAAAGTCTCCCACATCCAACACCGACGATCAGATTTACTGCAAGTGTGGGACAGCCCGCATTCTTCCTCAACATCACCATGCGTGTCCAGGAAATCTTGCAAAGCAAGATGAAGAAAGCCTAAAAATCGGCGTCCAACCGTAAGGACACGTTTACAGATAGAAGAGTGAACGATCAATGACGCGTTGCTTTTATTAATACTTTCATTAGACATTCTGTTGCACTTCTGTCCTGTGGTTGTCCTTTCGTTGCATTTCTGCAGGGCTTTCGACGGCTCCAGGCTTGGGCTCTGGGTCCATCGGGCTCGAGGGGCTGATTGGGAGGCTCCTGCCCTCAGTGAGGGACCGGGGAGGTGGGAAATCTGTGCAGCACTCAGGCTGTGGGCTCCAGGCGCACCGGCAAGGGGCCAAGGCTCCTCCCTGGGCAGTGGGCTTGCCAGTGGCATCAGGACAGAGCAGCTCGGTCCGTGAAACACCAACACCTCTCCCTGGCCCTGGGTCAGCTGGGACATGGGCTCCCACCAGCCCACCGGTGAGTTCTCCGAGCCCTGCCATGGAAGGGGACAGCCAGAGCTAAAGGCCATTAGCGCTCTCTCTGCCCTCTCCTTCAGGAAGGGGCCACGTGGCCAGAGAGGTCCTGGCGCTGTGCACAGATCTGTCGCTGGAGCCCAGAGATCTCAGCATCAGGGTGAAGCCCAGTCCAGCCCTAGAGAGAGAGGCTCCTGATGGCTGGGGGAGGGGAGGGCGGTGGCCACAGGCTTGAGCCTCAGCAGACCTAGTCGGGGTCCTGGCTGGTCCTTGATGAGCCTTTGGCCTCGGGCAAGTTTCTGAGCATCTGTTGTACTCAGTCTACAAAACGGGAATAACGGAGTTGGTAGAAGGCAATTAACAACTTGCTAGTTGGGGAGGGGAGCTCATTAAAACCAATCTCCGGGCCCGGCAGTTCTATAGAAAGTCAAATTACCGCATGGTCAGCAGTTCCAAACTCTTAGGGTCGTGCCCCAAAGAGTGGAAAATAGAGACTCAAGCAAAGCCTTGTACACGCGAGTGTTCACGGCCGCACTAGTCACAAGAGCCCCGGGGTGGAAACAACCCAGATGTCACTCGCCGGAGGAACGGATCAACAGAAGGCAAGCACGTCCCCCCAACCGGGCAGATATTGTGTGATTACAGCTACGATACCCAGAATAGGAAAATCCACAGGGAAAACGTAGATCAAGGCCTTGGGGAGGCTGTTGGGGAGACGGGAGGGCGCACAGGGTTTCTTCGCGGATGACAATATTCTGGAGTGGAAGGCACACGTTGAGAGGGTGAATTTACAGTGTGTGAAGCCCATCTCAATAAAAAAAAAAAATAGAGTAATGTGATTCTACTACTTCTAATCAGAAAAATAATAAAATTGATTAGTGAAAAAAAAAAAAAGTCAGACACCCGGACACTGGGCCCCCTGTTCCAGGGACACATACCCGCTTCTCCACACGGTCTCCCTGGGGTGACCCCCGCCCCAACCAGGCTTTGAGGGAAGAAGGGGGACCCTCCAGCTCCCCACAGGGGATCCTTGCACCTCAACAACTCTCTCCAAAGACAGCGTCCCCATCGTGTCCAGCCGCTCTGTCAGCCTCTCTTCGATGCGTGTCACTGGAAGGCCGTCCGCCCGCTCCTGACCGGTTTCCTGGCCACCTCTCACACACCGAGTTCTCAGTTCCCGGGTTTGCTGCAACAACGCCCCGCAGCCCGGCTGATTTAAACAGGATTTTCGCACAGTTCTGGAGGCTACAAGGCCAGGATCAAGGTTGGGGGGCGGAGCCAGCCTGTCTTTGGCTTGTAGACGGCCGCCTTCTTTCTCGGTCTTCGCATCGTCTTCCCTCTGTGCGTCTGTGCCCTCGTTTCCTCTTTTTTTTTTTTTTAAGGTTTATTTTTTTATTTTGACAGAGAGAGAGAGAAACGTAAGGGCTCCGGGGCTGTGACCTCAATGGCGAAGGGAGCGCAGGCTTTGGGGAATCTCCTGCAGGGGATACCATCTGTGGTTGAACGAGAACGTTGGCCAGAGGCTCTCAAGGCCGGGTGAGGTCAGGCGGCACAAAGCGGGCAGGCGGGGCGCATGGCACCATCCAGGCTCTCAAGATGTCAGAGCCGGGTCTGGTGTGGATTCTTGAGACCAGGGGCCAAGCCTTGTCTGGGCCCCACAGACGTGGATGAAGAAGACAGTGGAGGAAGGAGAGGCTGACGGGCACCTGTTCCTGCCAACTTGAACAGACAGGGATGCAGGACGGAAGCGCCCCTGCCTCCGCCCCCCGACACTTCATCTGAGTGCAAACTCATGCAGCAACTTGGTTTTTATGTGGGCACGAGTAGGAACATTAACCAGTGGCATTTTCAGTTTCTTTTCTTCTTCTTTTTGAGAGAGAGAATGGAGGAAGGGCGGGGGGGGGGGGGGGGACAGAGGATCTGAAACAGGCTTTGCACCGAGCCCGCCCAGTGCGGGGCTCAAACTCACAAACCGTGAGATCATGACCTGGGCCGAAGGGAGATGTGTAACCCCCTGGGCCCTTTAACCAGTGGCGTTCTAAGGTGCACTTCTAAAGGACCCTACTTTAAGGACAATGTGTATGCCAGACTTAGAGAAAGCTGATGCATTAGAACAGCAACTCTTTGGGGCGCCTGGGTGGCTCAGTCGGTTAGCGTCCGACTTCAGCTCAGGTCACTATCTCGCGGTCCACGAGTTCGAGCCCCGCGTCAGGATCCGGGCTGATGGCTCGGAGCCTGGAGCCTGCTTCCGATTCTGTGTCTCCCTCTCTCTCTGCCCCTCCCCCGTTCATGCTGTGTCTCTCACTGTCTCAAAAATAAATAAACGTTAAAAAAAAAAAACAAAACAAAAACAACTCTTTGCCTTAAGGAAGGAAAGAAGGAGGGAGGTGGGGACAGGCCTGGAGTAAACGGAATTTATATCAGGTCAGCCTGATTCCTGGCAAGACAGCCCCAGATGCACCATCACCTTCGGATCTGTGCTACTTCGAGAGGGGTGCAGTGCGAGCAGAGGCTGTGGCTTTTTTCCAGTTGCTTGCAGAGACCACGTCCCCATCCAAACAGGCCTTGGTGGGAGCGCTGGTGGGCACGACAAAAAAAAAAAAAAAAAAAAAAAAAAAAAAAAAAAAAAAAAAAAAAAAAAAATCTGTGTTCTGATGGCGCCCTCTGGTGTCCGGGACGCGCAATAACAGGCAGCCTGGACTGTTCACGGACACCGACTGGGTCTCGGGGCAAGAATGACCCCTGGTGGCGCCCCGGCCACACCAGTCCTTCCACGCTCAGGCCCACCGCGTTCCCCAGAGCTCTCTCGGCTCCCAACTGCCATGAGATGGCCTAGGGCTCTGGTTTTCTGTCTGAGTTCCAATTAGGGCATTTCGCCCCGGGGCACCTCACTAGTTAACCACCAGGAGAAGGACGTTTTTATCTCTGAACTCACAACCCCAGAATGAGAAATCCGGTAATGGGAAATGATCTCTCTCTATAAAGAGGGGGGGGGGGGGAAGCTGAGGCTCAGAAGGCAGGTGGTAAAGGGCAGAGCTGGAATTTGAGCCTAATCCCAGATTTCTCCCACATTCCTCAACTGCCATTTGCACACTTTGGTTAATTTGTTAGGTGAGTTTTATCTCAATAAAAAATGTCTCGTTCAAAGAAAGAAAGGAGGGGCGCCTGACTCTTGTCAGTTAAGCGTCTGCCTCTTGATCTCGGCTCACGTCATGGTCTCACGGTTGGTGGGTTCAAGCCCCGCGTCAGGCTCTCGGCTGTCAGCGCGGAGCCCGAGTCAGACCCGCTGTCTGTCTGCTTCTCCCCTGCTCACGCTCTCTCTCCCTCTCTCAAACGTGAACGTTTTTAAAAATTTTTTTAAAAAGAAAAGAGGGGTGCCTGGGTGGCCCAGTCGGTTAAGCCTCCAGCTCTGGATTTCAGCTCAGGTCGTGATCTCTTGGTTCATGGGGTCGAGCCCCATGTCTGGCATTGCAGAGCCTGCTGGGGATTCTCTTTCTCTGCCCCTCCCACACGTCCTCTTCACTTTCTTCACTTGCTCAGAAGTTTCAAGATTATTTTCAAGATTATTAATTTGGCAAATTTTTCTACGTGCGAGGCACTATTGTACGTGTTGAAGACGAAGCAATGGGGGAGGGGGGGAGGGGGGACAAACAGCTCTGTGCTTGTAGAAGTTACATTTAAAGTATTTTCTTTTTATTTTTTTTTTTAACGTTTATTCACTTTTGAGAGACGGAGAGAGACAGAGAGTGAGTGGGGGAGGGGCAGAGAGAGAGGAAGACACAGAATCCGAAGCAGGCTCCAGGCTCTGGGCTGTCAGCCCAGAGCCCGACGCGGGGCTCGAACCCACAAACTGTGAAATCATGACCTGAGCTGAAGTTGGACACCCAAGCAACTGAGCCACCCAGACACCCCATAGAGGTTATATTTAGAGAGGGAAGTTCGACAAGACATTGTCGGACAAAGCATGTTGTATATTAAGTACTGACAGGTACTAAGGAGAGACTCAGCAGAGAAGGGAAGGGAGTAGGTATGTGCTGGCGATGGGGAGCAGGCTAATGAAGTTTCCATGAAGGAGGAGACACTTTTATTAAATATCTGAAGAAGAAGGCAGAGAGAGCTATGAAAATATCTGAGGGAAAGTAATCTAGGCAAAGGCAACAGCAAGTGCAAAGGCCCTGAGGCAGGAACATGCCTGGAAGCCATCATGGCTCTGGAAGGTTTTGAGCAAATGAATGATACGACCTCAATCTTTTTATGCATGTGCATAAAACACACACAACCATAACACAAGGAACCCACTCTGCCCTCATTCCAAGTGTGACTCCTTTTTGAATATGCCTTCTGTAGTTCATTCTCCAGTGTCTGAGAATTTATAGCTCTTATCTGTGCAAAGGAAGAGAAAAAAATATCAGATAATTATTGCTAAGTGCCACTGATGTCCTAGGAAAAGACAGCAAAAACTGTGGGTGATTAATAGACAATTAAAAGCCGTATGTGAAAGCCACAGGGCCTCCTTCGTAGCTTACAAATAGGTTCTCGTGTCCCACAGCAGGAGGCCCAGGGAAAAGCTAAGGACCAGGTTCAGGACTTGATGTCAGGGCTGAGTGCCAAAGGAAGTTAACACCCCCAGTCTGTTATGTCAAGGTCAGTATCCTGAAGGCAAAAACGGGACCCTGACACATAGATGACCTAAATATTTAGAACATCTTGTTTTGCTAACCCTGTGAGCCTGCAGAAGTGTCCATCCCTCAAGGAAAGTCACTCCCTTCTTGTTTGATGTTGTAAGGTCTGAGACCTTACAAGACAACATGGGTCCCCCTCAGGACCTGCCCCCTTGCCAAGACCCCTCTTGTCAACTAGGCCAGTAGCTGGTTGCAGCATAACCCTGTTGGGGACACGCTGGCTCTAGTAACGGAAGAAAAGGAAGATCCCCCAAGGATGTTGCAAGATCTAGCCAGCACATATGGGCAGGAGGCATGGGCTCCTGGGACTGGAGACCAGGGGCACTTGGTCATGGGAGCCAGAATGTAAGGTCGCAGAGGGGAGAGCTTATTGAATTGGAAGCACTCTTCCAAGAGATAGGGTTTAACGCCCTGGCAAGGGCCCCAGGAGATGATGACCCCAAAGCTAAGTAAATCCGGAATTGCTGCTGCAGATGGTAAAGGAAGGGATTGAAAGGGTCGCCAGTGGTCAACTCAAGTCATGGATGTACTACGTACGGCCAGAAGAGCCACCAGATGATTACATTCCACAAGAATCCGCGTCATCCAGAAGACACAGACTTGTCCAAGGTCAGAAGGAATGCCCTGGTAGGATGGAACCATCATCACTATAAACTTCGGCGACGGGTCTCCTACAAAGGTGACGTCAGGGCTGGCAGAAAAGGCCATTACAGAGCTAGGCTCGCTGACAGCAATGGGGAGGATGGAACCGTAAGATGCCTAATAAAACACGGCAATCCCAAGGGCAGTTAGCACTGGCAAGGGTCCACCTCAGCTTGTATCGTCAGAAGAAGGCAAGGATAGGGGACCAAGAAGCTGAGGACAGTCATCTGAGCAAAAAAAAAAATCTGTGATCCCTTGCCAAGGTTCCAGAGCTGGGACCCATTGGTTGAAGACGATGCCAAGTTCCTAGTAGGCAGACTCCTACGACATCACAGCAAATATACCAGGTAATGACTCTCCAGTCCTTTTTCCAAAGGGACCTATGGCTATCTACTTGGGTAACTGTGCCCTGGAGTTGGGGAATAGTCAAACATTTAAAGGACTATTAGACACTAGATTTGAGGTGACATCGATAGCCAGCATCACGCCTGGCTTCTTGTAAGAATAGGGGTATATGGTGGCCAGAGGATAGATGATTCCTGTCGAAGGCTCAGCTTACAGTGGATCCACTGGTCGAGGGACCCACTCGGTGGTCTTCTCTAGCCCTCAGATGTGTCATTGGGATTGACATGTTTGGTGTACCCTTCATATGAGGAAGACCAAGTGGGGAAGGTCTCCGATGTGACTTCCTTCCCTTTTTCAACACCCAGCCAAGATAGTAAATAACAAAAATAATAATACGGCATCCCACGGGAATGATAGAAACTAGTTTTATATGTCAGAATCTCAAGGATGTAGGCATAGTGGTCCTCATTTTCTCTGTTTAGTTCTCCACGCTGGTCCCTGCAGAAACCAGAGGGGCGTGGAAGATAACTGTAGGCTACCACAAACTCCTCCAGGCAGTCCCCAGCACACAGCTGCTGTGCCTGACGTGGCGTTCTTTCTAGAGCAGCCCTACGTTCATGGTGTGTGGCTGTTGATATTGAATTGGCCGGTGCCTTTTTTTCTGTCCCAGCTGGAAAAGACGATCGGCAGGAGTCCCCATTCACATGAACCAGGCAACAACAGACATTTACAGTTTTGCCACGGTGCCATGTTGATTATCCCGTCTACCAAAGAGATCTGGGATATCCAACACAAGTTTGTATTGATGTACGACATTGGTAATTATATTATGTTAGTCTAGCTAGATAAGCAAGTGGCTGGTATGCTGGAGACAAAGCATATACAGTCCAGTGGATGGGAGATAAATCCTACAAAGATTCAGAGGTCTGCCTCATCAGTAAAATTCTTTAAGGGTCCAGTGATCAGGGCATCCTGAGACACCCCCTAGCCCCCACACTTCCATACCATTCCCCCAACTCATTGCATCTTGCACCTCCCAAGCGCAAGCAATAAATCCTAAAGCCTCGTGGGGCTGTTTAGGTCTGGAGGCAACAAATCCACATTCAGAAATACTGCTCTGGCCCATATACTGGGTTTTCCAATGACTTCCAGCTTTGAGTAGGACCCAGAGCAGGAAAGCTCTCTGCAGCAAACCCAGGCTGGCACAGAGAGCCCTTTGGAGCACATATAATCTGGCAGACACAGTCTTAGGAATACCGCTGGTGGGAAAATATGCCTTGTGCAGCTTGTGGTGAGCCCCAGCGAGGGGACCTCTAGTGTGGAAGCAAGGTCAAGCCTTCAGTGGCAGCTACACCCTGGTAGAAACAGAGCATCTGGCCATGGGGCACCATGTGACCAGCATTCAGAAATTCTCACGATTGACTGGGTTCTATCAGGCCCCCCTGAGCCATAGATAGCGTGGGCCCAGCAGCCGTCACCGTAAGATCCAAATGGTGCATGCAGGATAGGAACCAGCGAGACCAGAAGACGTGAGTGAACTGCACCAGAGGCCCCCCCACCTCCGCTCACACTTATGGCGGTCAACAGCCTCCCTTAAGAACAGCCGACGGAGGATGAAAGCCTGAACCGAATTTGCAGATGGGTAGGGGGTCAGCTTGGTAGGTGGATCAAAGCCAAAAATGAAAGGCAGTGGCCCTGCCCTTCCCTCCCCTTCCCTTCCCTCCCCTTCCCTTCCCTTCGCTTCTCTTCCCTCTCAATGGACAAAGTCTACAAAGTTCTCTCGATGGGCAGAGCTTTGGGAAGGGCACCTCATCATGTACTCAGTGTGGAAGGAGAAGTGGCCCAAGGTTAGCAAATCCATGACTTGTGGGTGGGGGCAAATGGCCTGGCTGTCTGGTCAGGGGTCTGAAAACAGATGAGGAAAAAAGATGGGGAATAAGGAAGTCTAGAGTGGAAGAATGGGATGATCACATGGGAGTGGGTATGAAAAGTGACGATCTTTGTAACTGACATTAATACCCACCAGAGGGGTGCCTTGCTGGCTCAGTCGGTAGAGCATGTGACTCTTGATCTCAGGGTTGTAAGCTGGAGCCCCACCTTGGGTGTAGAGATTACTTAAAAATAAGGTCTTTGGGGCGCCCCGGTGGTTCAGTTGGTCAAGCATCCGACTCTTGATTTCAGCTCAGGTCTCATGGTTGTGGGATAGAGCTCCACACTCAGTGTGGAGGCTGCTTGGGATTCTCTCTCTCCCTCTCTCTGCCCCTCTCCCCATACTCGCTCACTCTGTCTCTTAAAATAAAATAAAATAAAACAAAATAAAGTAAGATAAAATCTTTTTAAAAATACCCACCAGAGAGCAGTTACCATGGAAGAAGGACTAAACAACCAAGGAGGCAAAACGACCAGTTGACAGCCAATTTTGATCATTGATGACCCCAGATACGACACAATAGGTACATGACCAGAGCGACCAGAGTGGCCATGGTGGAGAAATGGAGGCTATGCAGGGGCCCTACAGTGTGAGCTCACCAGGACTGAATATCTGTCAGTAACAGATCGAAGCCAGCCCTCTGGATGGCTCTATTCCTCTAGGAGACCAACTGGCCTTTGGATGCAAGTTGACTGCTTCGATTAATCTAATCTAAGCTGCAGAGATAATTCTAACAGGAAAAGACCCATACTCTGGATCTGAGTTTGCCCTTTCTGCCCACAGGACCTTAGCACCAGTGGCTGAATACCTAGGAAGCGTCGAATTAACCCACATGGGATCCCACGTAACTTACTCATCACCCCAGACCCAGGGTCCCCATAATCATGGGATCCACTGTTGTATCGGTGGATTGCATTGTACCAGTCCAGGCTAGTACCTTAAAACCACTCCAATCCCACTAGGATGCCCATAATAATAACTTTCGAAAGGAAAATAACAAGTTTGTAAAGATGTTGGGACTCTACATTGCTGGTGGGAATGTGGCCTGGTGCCGCTGTTTTGGAAAAAGTCTGGTGATTCTTGAGAAAAAAAATAATAAGCATAGAATTATCACGTGATTCAAAAAAAATGGAAAGCGAGTGTTTACGCAAAAACGTGCGCACAAATGTTCATAGCAGTATGTGTTAATGGCCGAAAGGTGGAAATAACCCAAATGTGCATCAGTGTATGAACAAAATGTGTTGTACCCACACATCAGAATCTCATTCAGCCAAAAAAGAAATCGGAGTACAGAAACATGCTGCAACATGAATGAGTCTTGGAAACATTATACTGAATGAAAGAAGCCAGACACAAAAGACCATATATATTGTATTATTCAAATGGAATAATATTAGTCATCTAGAGCAAGCAAATCCATACAGATAGAGGGTGGATTTGTGATTTCTCAGGACAGGAAAGAATGAGGAGTAACTGCTTCATGGGAATGGGGTCCCTATTTAAGGTAATGAAAATGTTCTGGAAATAGTGGTGGTGATTGCACAACGATGCAAATGTACCTAACGTCACTGGATTTCATACTCTAAAATGGATAAAATTATAATTGTTATGCTATGTGTATTTTTAAACACACACACACACACACACACACACACACACACACAAGAATGTGTGATAAAAGCTCTCGGCAAGTTAGCAATAAGGAGGAATTATCTTAACTTGGTAAAAAGTAATTTTCTACAGCTCTCAGACTACCTAATGGTGAAAGCCTCTCTTCCCCCTAAGACTGGGAGCAAAGCAAGAATGGCTACTCTCATCATTCTTATTCAACATAGTACTGGGAGTTCTAGCCATTGAATACAGCCAGAAAAAGAAATAAAAGGAATACGGACAGAAGGGAAGAAATACATCTGTCTCTATTTGCAGATGCTATGTTTGTCTACATAGAAAGTCTAAAGGAATCTACAAAACTTTTAGCATTAATACGTAAGCTCAGAAAGATCATAAGATACATCAATTCATAAAAATCAGTCACATCTCTATATATTAACAATGAAACTACATAAACCAAAATGTAAAACACAATGTCATTTATAATCATTTGAATAAAAATGACATGCTTAGGCCACACTTAGCAAAAAGTTATAGAATTGGTATGCTGAGCATTACAGAATGCTGATGAAAGAAGGTTTTTAAAAAGTTTAAGTAAACGGAGAGATATACTGTGTTCGTGGATTGTAAGACTCAACATAACTAAGATGTCGATGCCCCCCAAATTGCCCTATAGATTTGATGCAATTTCCATCACAATCCCATGAATATTTTTTGTAGACAGACTTATTCTAAAATTTACATGGAAAAGTACAGGCCCTAGAATAACCGAACCATCTTAGCAAAAAAGGACCAAGCAGAGCAATTACCCTACTCTATATTAAAGCTTACAATTAATAGTTACAATAATCAAGGAAGTGTAGAGGAAAAAGAACAAACAAAACCCAATCCAGCAAAAGGAAGAGGTAATAGATTAGAGCAGAGATCTATGATATAGACCCTAACAAAAGAACAGATCAATGAAACTGATAGGAGGTTCTTTGAAAAGATCAAGTCTGTCTTTAGACAGACTCATCAAAAGAAGGGAAACCAAATAAACAAAATCACCAATGATTTGTAATCATTGAATTTACAATCACCAATTGTAAGAGAATATTATGAAAACCTATATGCCAACAAATTGGACAAGTTAGCAGAAATGGATAAATTCCTAGAAGAAACATATAACCTACAAAACTGAAGCAGGAAGAAACAGAAAATCTGAACAGAACCAATTACCAGCAATGAAATCAGTAATAAAATCAGTAATAAAACAAACCAACCAAAACTCTCAAAAAACAAAAGTCCAGAACTAGACAGCTTTGCAGGTGAATTCTACCAAACATGTAAAGAAGAGTTAATACCTATTCTTCTCAAACTATTCCAAAAAGTAGAAGAGGGAAGAAAACTTCCAAATTCGTTCATTCATTCATTCATTCATAGGGCCAGGATCACCCTGATACCAAAACCAGATAAATATACCACAAAAAAAGAGAACTACGCGCCAGACCTCTCAGGAATACAGATGCAAAAATCCTCAACAAAATATTAGCAAACTAAACCCAACATTAAATACATTAAAATACATTTTAAAATTCATACACCACAATTAAGTGGGAGTTATTCCCGGGATGCAAGGGGAGGGTGGTTCAGGATTTGCAAAACAATCGACATGATATATCATGTCAATAAGAAAAGGGATAAAACCATATGATCATTTCAATAGAGGCAGGAAAAGCATTCAACAAAGTACATCCATTCATGACAAAAAACCCAAAAGCTGCAGAGTAGGTCTGGAGGGAACATAATAAAAGCCTTATGTGAAAAGCCCACAGCCAACATCATACTAGTGGTGAAAATCTGAGAGCTTTTCCCTTAAGGTTAGGAACAAGACAAGGAAGTCTGCTCTCAGCACTTTTATTCGACCATTGTATCATATGTCCTCGCCACAGCAATTAGCCAAGCAAAGAAAAACGGCATCCAAATGGTCAGGAAGAAAAACTATTTACAGATGACATGACAAAGAAAACCCGAACGAGTCCACCAAAAAATTACTAAAATTGATAAATGAATTCAGTAAAGTCGTTGGATACAAAATCAACGTACAGAAGTCTATTGCATTCCCAGGCCCTAATAATGAAGCAGCAGAAAGTGAAATTTAGAAAACAATCCCTCCGGGCGCCTGGGTGGCTCAGTCGGTTAAGCGTCCAACTGCTGGTTTCAGCTCAGGTCCTGATCGGTTTCGGTTTCACGAGTTGCAACTCTGGGCTGACAGTGCAGAGCCTGCTTGGGATTCTCTGTTCCCCTTTCTCTCTGCCTCTCCCTCACTTTGTGCTGTCTCTCTCAAAAGAAATAAACTTAAAAAAGAAAGAAACAGGGGCACCTGGGTGGCTCAGTCAATTGGGTGTCCGACTTCGGCTCAGGTCATGATCTCATGGCTCATGAGTTCGTGCCCCGCGTCAGGCTCTGTGCGGACGGCTTGGAACCTGGAGCCTGCTTCGGATTCTGTGCCTCCCTCTCTCTCTGCCCCAACACACTCACATTCTGTCTCTGTCTCTCTCAAAACTAAACATTAAAAATAAAAAGAAACAATCCCATTTATACTTGCACCAATAAATAAATGAATAAATAAATAATCTTAACCAACAGACTTAACCAAAGAGGTAGGTGACGTACTGTGAAAACTATAGTTTTATAGAACACTGACGAAAGAAATTCAAGATGATAGAAAAAAGTGGAAAGACATTTCATGCTCATGGGTTGATAGAACAAATATTAAAATGTCTATACTACCCAAAGCAGTCTACAGATATAATGCAATCCCTATCAAAATACCAACAGCATTTTTCACTGAACTAGAACAAACAACCCTACGATTTGTATGGAACCACAAAAGACCAAAGTACTACTCAGGTAGCCAAAGTAATCTTGAAAAAGAAAACCCAAACTGGAGTTACCACCTTCCCAGACTAGAAGTTCTATTACAAATCTGTAGCAATCAAAAAAGCATAGTACTAGCAAAAAAAAAAAAACCAGACACATAGATCAATGGAAGTAGAATAGAAAACCCAGAAATAAATACACGATTATATGGTCAATTAATCATCCACAAAGGAGGAAAGAATATACAATAGGAAAAAGTGCCTTTGACGAATGGTGCTGAACGACAAATGGGAAAACTGTACAGATAAAAGAATGAAAGAATATAATATAAAAGAATGAAACTGGACTACTTTCTTCCACCATGCACAAAAATAAAACTCAAAGCGGATTAAAGACCTAAACGTGACATGCGAAACCATAAAAATCCTTGAAGAGAGCACATCATGATTTGACATCAGCCATAGCAACTTTTTTTCTAGATGTGTCTCCTGAGGCAAGGGAAGCAAAGCCAAAAATTGGGACTATTGGGACTACATCAACATAAAAAGTTTCTGCACAGGGAAGAAAATAATCAACAAAACTAAAACGCAACTTACTGAAGTTAAGACGGTATTTGCAAATGACATATCCAAATAAAAGGTTAGTATCCAAAATATATAAAGAATTGATACAACTCAACACCCCCCCAAAAACAAATAATCCAATAAAAAATGGGCAGAAGGTATGAACAGACGTTTCTCCAAAGAAGATATCCAGATGGCCAACAGACACATGAAAAGATGCTCGACGTCCTTATCATCAGGGAAAGGCAAATCAAAACTACAATGAGATACCACCTCACGCCTGTCAGAATGCTTACAATCAAAACCACAAGAAATGCACCAAAAAAAACAGGTGTTGGTGAGGATGTGGAGAAAAAGGAACCTTCATGAACCATTGGTGGGAATACACACTGGTGCAGCCACTGTGGAAAACAGTGTGGAGGGTCCTCAAAATATTAAACATAGAGCTACCCCAGGGGCGTCTGTGTAGCTCAGTTGGTTAAGCCTTTTGATTTTGGCTCAGGTCATGATCTCACAGTTGTGAGATCGAGCCCCACATAGGGCTCTGCGCTGTGGTACCTGTTTAAGATTCTCTCTCTCCCTCTCCTTCTGACCCTCCCCAACTTGTGTGCATGCATGTGTGCATATGTGCACGCAAGCACTCTCTCTCTCTCTCTCTCTCTCTCAAAAAAAGTAGAACTACCCTTTGATCCAGTAATCACACTACTGGGGATTTACCCCCCAAATACAAGAACACTAATTCAAATGGATACATGCACCCCTATGTTTATAGCAGCATTATTTGCAATAGCCAAATTATGGAGGCAGCCCATGTGTCCAACTGATGAATGGATAAAGATATGGTATATACATACAAATGGAATGTTATTCAGCCATGAAAAGGAATGAAATCTTGCCATTTGCAATGACGTGGATAGAGCTAGAGAATACAAAATAAGTCTGAGAAAGACAGACACCATATGATTTCACTCATATGTGGAATTTGAGAAACAAAACAAATGAACAAAGGAAAAAAGAGAGAGAGATAAACCAAGAAATAGACTCTTAACTACAGAGGACAACTGATGGTTACCAGAGGGAAGGTGGGTGGGGGGATGGGAGGAAATAGGTGATGGGGATTAAAGAATACACTTATCATGAAGAAAATTAAAAAAAATAACTTAAAAATGAAAGTGTAGAGGGATAGACACATGGACCAAAAACACAGAATAGAGGACCCAGAAATACGCTCAACTGATTTTTGACAAAGGTACAAGATCAATTTGATGAAAGGACAGCCTTTGCAACAGTGTTGGATCAAGTCGACATCCAGAAGCAAAAAACTGAATTCCAACCTTAACCTCACACCTTGTACGGAAAACCAACTGAAAATGGATCACAGACTTTAGACTGTTAGAAAAAAAAGTGGGAGTAAAATCTTTGTTATCTAAAGCTAAGCAGAGTTCTCAGAACTGACATCGAAAGGAACAAACTGGATCTTATCAAAATTAAAACTTTGGCTCTGCGAAAGCCCATGTGAAGGAAATGAAAAACCAACCTACGGACTGAGAGAAAATATTTGCAAACCACATATCTGACAAAAAGAACTTTCAGGGTGCCTGGGTGTCTCAGCTGGTTAAGCGTCCAACTTCCGCTCAGGTCGTGATCTCGCGGTTTGCGAGTTTGAGTCCCGCATTGGGCTCTGGGCTGACAGCTCAGAGCCTGGAGCCTGCTTCGGATTCTGTGTCTCCCTCTCTCTCTGCTTCTCCCCTGCTCACGCTCTGTTCCTTTCTCTCCAAAATAAATAAACATTAAAAAAAAGAAAAAAGGAACTCTCGACATTCAGCAGTAAAAAAATATACGTATTGGAAAGTGGACAAAAGACATGAAGAGATATTTTACTGGGTAAATATCGCATAAGGACATAAAAAGATGTTCAACCCATAGAACCAGAGGGTAAAGAGGTCAGGAGATGGGGGTTCAAGATATGGGGACATGAGTACAAACTTTCAGTTGTAAGAAGAATACATTTTTGAGGACCTAATGGTCAGCAGGTGATCCGACCAGTTAATATCGTACTATATACTTGAAATTTTGTAACAGAATACATCTGAAGTCTTCTTAACCACACACACAGAAAAGGTGATGCATGTATTGATTAACTTGATTAACATGACCTAGTCAGTATCGATTAACTTGATTAACATGACCTAGTCATGTCACAAAGTATACAGGTATTAAATCATCATGTTGTACACCCTTAAAGAACACCACCATATTGTACAACCTGATGGCAAGCATGCCTGGATAGAACTGGAAAAAATTATGTTCAGTATTAGGGATTAGCTAGGGATTAACATCTAATTGACATTAATATTAGCCATTAGGGAAATGCAAATTAAAGCGACAATGACTAGATAGCAGCAGAATGGCTAAAATACACAAAAAAATAGTAACATCAAATGCCGGGGAAGATGTGTAAAAACTGAATCACTCATCCAGTGCTAGTAGGAATGTAAAATGGTACAGATACCCAGTTTGGCACTTTCTTGAAAAACTACAATGCAGCTGCCATATGACCACATGTCATGTGTCACATGCACAAGAGAGTGTGGCAAAAATGGGGAATTATGAGCAGGATTGGTGGGTTGCATTGATGTCAATATCTTGGTTGTGATTTTGTATACAATATAGCTTTGTATATTATATATGCATATATATATATAATATATTATATGTATTATACTGAGGGAAACTGGCCAGAATGAGTATGGGATCTCTCTGTACGTGCTAACCTACAATGATCTCATTAAACATTTCAATTTGAACAGTATCTAACATTTTGTACGCAAATTGCATAGAGATTGCGCTTGATAGAATTCTGCTCTTTGGTGCTTTCTCAGCCTTTGAAAGTTAAGCAAACTTTCTTTGAATAGTTTCCCCTTTCTTTTCTGGCCCGATTTATTTTTCCCTTCATGAGTTCCATGTCTGCATCTTCTATGTATACCATGAAGGTGACTTGGTCAAGTGCAGGGATCAGGGAACCATGGCCCGTGGGCCAAATCTGGCCCACCCTCTGTTTTGTAAAGTTTTACTATAATTCAGTCAGCCAATTAACTTCGATATTGTCCACGAATGCTTTCCCCCTACAGTAGCTGAATTGAGTGGTGGTAACAAAGATCTAAAATTTCATGAAGCCTAAAATATTTACTATCTGGGAGTGCCCGGGTGGCTCAGTTGGTTAAGTGTCTGACTCCTGATTTCAGCTCACGTCATGATCTCATGGTTCGTGGGATCGAGCCCCACGTCAGGCTCTCCGTTGTCAGCATGGAGCCTCTGTCTCTGCCCCTCCCCTGCTCAGCCTCTTTTTTTCTCATCAAAAAATAAATAAAAATTAAAAAAAATATATTGCTCCTTTCCAGAAAAAGTACACTGACCCCCTTGACCTAAAGGATTAAAAAATAAATGCAATTTTATTTAAAACATACAAAATGTTTCCGCTAAGAGAGGAAACATTTAAAGATTAAAATGTATTTTGCATCTTTTCAATTACTTCTAAATACTCAAATTTATCTCTAAATAAAAGTCAATGTGTGACAATTAGTGAATATCAAAGTTGTATATTATATAAAAGTTATCTAAATCATGCCGTTTTATTTGGTGACACCGTTTTGAGATTTTAAATATTATTAAATATTTTATACAAATATAACAACTAGCCATTCTAGTGTTTGTTTTCAGGGGAAGGAATCGGTATTATCCTTTATCCTTGTTACATCTGGTCTTACGTTTATAGAGTATTAAGAGTAAAGTTAAAGAGTATTAAGAACCCTCACGAACCGTTGGTGGGAATGCACACAGGTGGGCACCTGGGTGGCTTAGTCGGTTAAGCGTCCGGCTCTTGATTTCCGCTCAGGTCGTGATCCCCGGGCTGTAGGCCAGAGCCCTGTGTCACAGTCCGTACTGAGCGTGGAGCCTGCTTGAGATTCTCTCTCTCTCTCTCTCTCTCTCTCTCTCTCTCTCTCCCTCCCTCTGCCCCTCCCCCACTTGCATGCACTCTTTCTCAAATAAAAATACAAACGCGAGACTAATAACTATTATTGCAAAATCTTCCTCCATTCCGCATGCGCAACGTTGTGAGTATCTTGCCAGCTCGCGAACACGTCGCCAACCGTGAATCAGAAAACCCAGGAAAGGGAGCCCATGGCAGCCCAGCTCCAGGAAACAACACCGCACTCCACAAGAATCTATTGTGTCGATGCCATCTTGGGAGGGAGGGTTGGACGCATTCATTGAATAGGTTTCTTCTTTTCTCCAAGCGTGCCCACCACCCAAGTCCTCCCTGCTCTCTGTCTTCAATGCTGGCACGGGGCGATCCACAGCCTTTATGGCATTCGGAAGCAGCGGCCTTTTGTCCTGAGGACACAGGACAAGAGGTGTGGAGCGCGGGTCCCTGGGGCCGGGGTTGTGTGTCCTGAGAGGATGGTGAGGGGAGCGGTGGCCACGTGGTAGTCCCACGGTGCCAGCTGCAGCCAGCTCCTGGTGACAGAGCTGGCCACGTGCCCTTTGATTGTGTGTGTGTGTGTGTGTGTGTGTGTGTGTAGCCAGGCAAAGGGCCTCTCTTGCCTGAGTCCAGCAATGATACAGGCAGGGTGAGTCTCTGGAAAAGAGATCCTGACCTTGGGCAGTGGGGCTTTTAAGCTCCTTCCTGGGGTCGACAGGGGCCAGGATACAATGGGATGTGATGTGACGGAACTCCAGCTGAGTTTTCCCGATTTGGGGAGAGGGTCTCAGTCCTTCCCTGGGAGACAGGTCTGTGCCTTGCCGTGCCGGCGACCGGTGGCTTTGGGCACTTAGGCTGGCTGCCAGGGAGCATCACCGGAGGCGAACTCCTCTTCCAGAAGGCCAGACTGCAGGAATCCGTCTTAGATGCTCAACCCTGACCCCTCGGGCGTGACAGTCACTTGGGGGCGGGGGGGGGGGGGAGCAGGACATCTGGTGGCAGGAGGAGGGCCCACTCGAAATCACTGACTGCAGCTTGTTTTTGTGATTCTCGCTCCCCGCCTGTGGCCTGGGTGGCCCGGCCTGGAGGGGCCAGAGCCGTGTCTAACCACGGTTCCAGTGCCAAGCGGTTCCAGTGAGTGGGAGGGGAGAGAGCACACGGGCAGCAGGGCAGTGGGGAAAGAGGACCCAGGCAGTGGGGAAAGAGGTGGGCAAGGGCGGGCAGCATAGGCCTGTGGTGGTGCGGAGGGGGGGGGAGGGCTGTGCAGGGAGTGACCGCCACGAGGGGCAGCGTGTGACGGGAGTCGGGAGGAGCTGAGCCATTGATGACTGAAGAGCCCAGGGAGTGACCATAAGCGTGTTGGCCAGAAGGCAGGTGGGCGGGAAGCCTGCAGGGACCCAGTGGGGAGCAGTGAGCAAAGCTTTGCCCCCAGGAGTTTGGGGCTTGGTGGAGGGGCAGGGAGCGATTCTCAGAGCGAGGTCACCTTGCCGCCTTCGGGCCAGCAGGGCCCCCCCCCTCCAACCCCAGCTCCTCCGGGCGAGCAGGAGGGAGAAGGGAAAGCCCAGGCAAGAGCAGGTGGAAAAAGGGCGTTGTGCCACCAGGGACCAGAGGACCAGGGGACGATGAGCGTGGGGATGAGTGGAGGGGACACGGAGCAGCAGAGGACCCGAGGGGAGTAAGCAGAGGCAGAGGAAGTCCCTGCCCAGGTCCAGGGCACAGGGCCGTGCTGAGGCTCTGAGTCGGGACGGGGAGATTTAAGGTGGTTTGGGGCAGCTTCTGGGCCCCCGAGGGTGTAGGCGAGGAGGCCAGGAGACAGGGTAAAGGCATGAGCGACCCTCGGGGGGACCACAGATGCACAGTGTCCCAAAGCCCCTGTGGGGGCCTCCCCTGGGTCTCTGGAGAGGGGAACGGAGGCCGCTCCCCCTCAGGCTCTGGGCCGAAGCCAGAAATAGAACTCCTGGGGCGTTCGGGGCTGTGGCGTCATTTCTTAGCGGAATCTGTCCCCACTGGCACCAGACAAATCTCCCGGAGATGTTGCTTTTAACAGCAAGTTCGGTAGTGCTCTGCTGCTCACAGGACAGAGTGCAAAGTCCCAGCACACGAGACCCTTGGTCTCGGGCCCCCAAGGAAGGCCTCTCTGGATTTGGCTTTCGGTCTCCTTCACGTGATTTTTCCTGGTTTTTATCTTGGCATTTCTTTCCTCCCTTGACCATTAGCAAATAAAATTCTACCCCACCACAGAAACATAACCTGTCGGAACTGAAAGAGAAATTGTTGGACGTCCCATCTCCTGCCTCCTTCCCATTTTCGAGATGCGGAAACCGAGGCCTGTGGGGGAGGCAGCGGTGGACCCAGGTCAAATCCGTCGTCCTTCCCCATTCGCCCCTCTGCCCTCAGGCACAGTCCAGGAGGGATGGGGAGGCCCCATCGCTGGGCCCTTAGCAGGATGCCAGGAAGTAGACAGCAACACCTCTCCCACCCAGTGGCAATTCTCATGGGTAGAGGCCATATTTTACAGGCCTCCCAGAGGTGAGGGGGGTTTGGGGAAACCCGGGAGTGGAGGCTGCAGCAAAACCTGGGTGAAATGGGGGCTTCATTTCCTTAACTCAACAAGGTCCTTGAAAACGCCTTCCCGACGGGGCGCCTGGGTGGTTCAGTCGGTGAAGCGTCCGACTTCTGATTTCGGCTCAGGTCGTGATCTCATGGGCGTGAGATCAAGCCCCGTGTCGGGCTCTGCGTTGAGCATGGAGTCGGCTTGGGATTCTCTCTCTCTCTCTCTCTCTCAAAATAAATAAACATTAAAAAAAAAAAAAAAGAAAAAGAAATGAGTTCTTGGGAGGCGGCCTCTCTCAGCGGTTTCCACACCGCGTTTTGCACCCTCTCCTCCTGTAATTAACACGTCCGCTGGTTGCCTTCTCCCGGATATCAGCCCACCAGGGAGGGAGGGGCCTGTCCTTTGGGCTCCTTCCAGAGCCCCAGCCCCCAGCATGGGTCTGGCCAACAGAACACCGTCAGCACCTGCCAAGTAACCATTTATTCCACGCCCGCTGATGTAGCGGGAACCGTAGGTGTGGGAACTATAGCAGGTGGCATCTTTAGCTGTGTGATGACAGGCCCACCAGGGTGAAGACCCACGGGAATGGAGGGAAATGCCAAGTAACAGAGGCATGCTGGTTTATTACTGCCAAAGACTGGCAGTCTTTATTACTTCATTGCCTGGAACTTGGGTTTTCCTTTAATACATAGATGTGAGAAAAATGTACTTTCCTTTTTTAAATTGTTTTTTAACATTTATTTTTGAGAGGGTGAGCGAGCACGAGCGGGGGAGGGGCAGAGAGCGAGAGGGAGACACAGAATCCGAAGCAGGCTCCAGGCTCCGAGCTGTCGGCACAGAGCCCGACGCGGGGCTCGAACTCGCGGACCGCGAGATCGTGACCTGAGCCGAAGTCCAATGCCCGACGGACTGAGCCAGCCAGGCGCCCCGAGAAAACTGTATTTTCAAGAACTTTTGTATTAACCATTTGCACGTATCCACAGCGACATTGACATCAGCCTCACGTGGAAGGCCACTGTGTAGGGGGCTGTGGCAGGTCGGGGAGCCCAGGGCTGCAGGCAGCTCAGGCCACGGGGTCCCTTGGGAACAAGGGCTCCGTGGGGGCTCGACTTCCGGTTTGCCTATATAAGATTTCTATATTCTAAAATCATTCTGGGCCAAATCCAACAGGTTGATGGGCTGCTTTGGACCACATAAAAAAAAATCGACCTTAGATGTACAGACCTGGGTTCATCATAATCCTTGGTTCATGGCATAGTCTCAGCACTGAGCAATGCTCAGTCCTCTTGTTTTCCATCCATTCATTCGTGCACTCACTCATTCATCCGTTCATTCATTCCAGGCAGGCAGTCTGCAGCCTCTGGAATGTATATGGTGCTAATTACAAGTGAGTGTTAAGGAATAAATGATGTCCCTGCAAATGTTGCTTACGTGGTTCATTCACTCGGCACGCCTTTCTTCGGTGATAAGGGCCCCGGTTATGGTGCGGGATCTAGAGGGAGACTGCTCAGGTTTGGATCTAGGTTATGCACTTGAACGCGGGCAAATGATCTCATCTCTCTGGGCCTCGCTTTTCTCACTTGTCCAGTCGGGGGTATGACGTATAAGGGCCTTTGAAAACCTTCAGGGAGATAATCCACGGGAACGGCACTTAGAACAGTGTGTGCAAAAAGCACTCAGCACCGACTACGGTCGTTACCGCCAAGGGGAGGCAAAACTCTGCGCATTTCATGCCATTAGTGACAGATGAATCAGCAGCACACCAGTGAGGAATCAGGGAGTGGACCACGCCTTTCCAGCTCGACCAGCTTGCAACCTCTCTGCGGTCCAGCAGGATCAAGGGTCAGGCTAGGAAGTCCAAGAAAACACAGCGTCTCTCCCAGGATCATTTTCTGTTACTCGAGGATTATTCCTGCAGCTTTTGACCAGAACTTTCCCTTCTCACATGGTCGAATCCAGTGGTTCTCAAACTTGATTATGCATCAGAACCACTGGGAGGGCTTGCTGCAACACGTATCACTGGGCCTCAGAGTTCCACATTCAGGAGGTTGGAAGCAGGGGGCTGAGAATTTGTATTGTTTTTTGTTTTTTGTTTTTAATATATTTTTTTAAGTTTTTATTTATTTTTGAGACAGAGAGAGACAGAGCATGAGCAGGGGAGGGGCAGAGAGAGAGGGAGACACAGACTCTGAAGCAGGCTCCAGGCTCTGAGCTGTTGGCACAGAGCCCGACGTGGGGCTTGAACTCACAGACTGTGAGATCATGACCTGAGCTGAAGTCGGACGCTCAACCGACTGAGCCACCCAGGCGCCCCTGTTTTTTTTTTTTTTTTAATGTTTACTTATTTCTGAGACAGGAGAGACAGAGCGTGAGTGGGGGAGGGGCAGAGAGAGAGGGAGACACAGAATTGGAAGCAGGCTCCAGGCTCCCAGCTGTCAGTACAGAGCCTCACACGGGGCTCGAACTCACCACTGGTGAGATCGTGACCTGAGCCGAATTTGGTCACTTAACCCACCGAGCCACCCAGGTGCCCCAAGAATTTGTATTTCTAACAAATTCCCAGTTAGTGCTGCTGTTGGCCCCGGAACCACACTTTGAGAAACGCCAGTCTAAGCAGTTAACTATGATGGGGCGGACGCAGCGTAGCGAGGGGAGGCTTCCTGGAGGTGAAGGTCTTTGAAGTGGACCTCCTGTAGCAGATGGAGAAGAGACAGCAGCGGGAACGAAGACACAGGAGAAGGAGTGGCCAGTGTGATCTGGGGAAGGCACGTGGAGGTGAAGCTGGCAGGTCCCTGGGCACTAGAGGGACAGGACCTCGAAGGCCAAGTGGGAAGTCCGGGGTGGCTTGGGCCCCCGGGATCTATGGGAATGGAGCCAGCAGCAGCCTGAAGGGCGGGTTAGAGAGGGGGAGCAGCTGTGGGACAAGAGATCACAGCGTTCCTCCCTTCAGCTCAGTGTCTCAGCCTCCTCTAAAATCTGGGGGAGGGGCGCCTGGGTGGCTCAGTCGGTTGCACATCCGACTGGATTTCGGCTCAGGTCATGATCCAGGGTCGTGGGATCGAGCCCCACGTTGGGCTCTAAGCTGACAGCATGAAGCCTGCTTGGGATTCTCTCTCTCCCTCTTTCTGCCCCTCTCCTGCTCGTGCTCTCTCAAAATAAATAAACTTAAAACAAAAAACCCAAAAACTGGAGGAGTCCTTCCACGATCCTATTTTTCCAACTAGGGACTGAGACCCGGGATTTTCAAAGGGGCAGGAGGAGGGAGTGGGCTGCATACACATTTAAAAAACATGAGTTAGAAGCGAATGGAATGAAAAAGGGGCGGGGGCACCTGATCGCACCTCACAAGGGTAGTAAACCAAACCCGCTTCAGGTTGATGGTTTGTGTGGGTATCGTATTGTGATGTACGTAGGTGGAAAAGGTGTGTGGGCCAGGGCTGTGTGGCCATGGGGTTCACCAGACCAGGCAGGAGTGGCCTCCCCCGGCCTGGTCATCGAGCACAGGACCTTGTCTGGACACACACCATTTAGGCCCTGCCCGTTGCAGGGAGAGGGGGGGTGCGGGAGGGGGGGGGTGGGGCGCAAAATCCTGCTGTAGAGATGAGGCCTAAGGAACTCCAGAACAGGAAGGGGAGGGTGGAGCGAGCTAAAGCCGGGAGGCCTCCAGGAGGAGGGGTCAGTGTAAGATGAGGCACTGGGTGGGGGGGAGGGGGCTTCCTGGAGATGGCGGAGTCTGACCTCCTTGGTGGCTCATTTTCCAACACCAGGGCCTTTGGGGGAGAGCGGAGAGGTTCTGCAGATCACCAAAGAAGTTGCCAAGATGCACTGGGAGTGGTACAGGGTGTGAGGAGGTGTAAAAAAAAGAAAAAAAAAAGTTTTAAAGTGGAACCCAAGGCCCAGCACAGATACAAAATCCAAACAGAGCTTGAAGAGCCTTAAATATCAGCCGACACGTTCAAGTTACAGCGGAGGGAACTGAGGCCCGTTTGCGCACCCTGTACTCGCCCAGCACAGGAACACAGGCTTTGGAGGCTTCTGGGTTCAGTGTTCTGAGTCAGTGGACCTTTGGGTAGGAGGGTAGGTCGAGACCCCAGCGACGCTGCCCTAGCTCCCCTCCCCCAGCCCGTGAGGAACACCAACCCACCCCCGTCAGTCCCACCAACTATGGCAGCCGATCTTCACGATCTTTCCGATCTTTCCACGACACTGTAACCGCACCGAGTTTGTAAAAAAATGGCTAAAGCGGCTTTCTCTTCTGCGTGGGCCGTTCCCGCTCCGGTCTGTGGTTTCCGCTGGCCCTGCCCCCGTCCGCTGGGCTCACCGCCTGCACGTCTTTTCGTTATGTTCGGATGGGCTCATTTTACACAGTAAGAAACAGTTCCAGAGAGGTTCCGGGATTCGAGGTCGCTGAGAACGGAAGGCCCAGGGGCGGCTGCAGGACCCCTGACTGCTGGTCCAAGCTCCTTATCAGAAGCTTCCGGCAGTTGGGACGTGAGATGTCACAATCTTGCTTTGTACTTGGGATCGGGGCCGAAGGCCGGCCGGCACTTCACAGTGTGGGGCCGTCTCTGATGCTACGATTTCCCAAATGACAAACGGCCCTATCTGAAAGCTTTCCAACGTCTAATCAATCGCTCGGAAATTCGTAGGAAGGAATGGCCGGGACGTTTAAAAAATAACGTGAAAAAGCCCGCGTCACCTTCGTTGGCCTCTGCCTTCAGCCGATTCGATGCCGCGGATCCGCACTCCCGAGGTGTCGAGCACCCCGCAGCCGCGGGGCTGATTGGCACCGTGAGATGCCGCCCTGCACGTCTTTTTATGCTGCAGACGTATATAACATCAGCAGTCACATCTGATTTCCTCTCATCCACCTTGATTGAGGCAGAAGGAGGGATAAACAGCAAACGCCGTTGCGAATATCCATCCCAAATGGTAATTATTGCATCATTATATTTGCTGCTTTACTTGTCTGTTACCATTAGGAGGTAACAAGATCATTGTCAGTCAAAGGCTGTGGAGATAATTAGAGCATCTATAGGTTAGCAGGAAATCAAATTGGTGCTAGTACCCATCAATGCCGGGGAGCTGAACGTAATTAGAGGGGAAAGATGCAAAGGTTGAGATGAATAAGGCCCCAGGGATTAAATACCATGACTGATTTGAGAGTCTGACTCCTCTACGTTCTGACACGGCAGATGGGACGTGCAGCGAGGTGCACGGAGAAGGGGACGCGGGAAGGTCTGCCAGGCACAGCGAATCAAGCCGCCGCCGAGACGCAGGGTCTGGAAGGTCCCGAGAATTGGCCCATTCGGAAAAACAGTGTTTGTCGTGTTTTCCGATCCTCTAGTTTTTCTTCGGGTTATTTTCTCTGGTCTGGGAGTCGGGATATGAACGCAGGAGCAGGGCCAACAGGAGCGGGTCTTTATTCGGGAAACCCCTTGCTCTGCCCGAGCCCAGCTCTCCCGCCAGGACGGTCTTCGGGTGCCCACCCCGCTTCCCAAACACCCTCCCTGGTCACTTCTGCGCGGATTCCCCAGACAGCAGCCGCCCACGTCCCGCTGACCCGGGCCGCTTTTGTCTTGTCGCCAGAAAGATAACACCAATCCAAACAATCTCATCCAAACAGCAATTTCATCAGGTCGACAGTTTTTTACATCTTGGAAAAACAAAACAGATTTCAGAGGACGAGGGGGAAGTCTGCAAACCGATGAGGGACAGGCCATGTAATTCAACGAGACACAGAGAGCGGAGACAGGAAAAAAAAAAAAAAATACCGGGAAGGTCTTAAGTAACATACAACTGACCGAATCCACAGATTGAAACGCAAAGGAACAAGCAAGCAATGACTGTTGTCAGAGGCCCGAAATCAGATCTGTCACCGATGCAGAGAAAGCGAATGCGGAGGGGCTCTGAGGCGGGCCCCAGACGCGAGGTGGCACGGCGGCCACCTCGGCCCCGTGCGTACATCCCCCGCAAGATCCGAAAGTACCTTCCCGTGACTTAACGGCTCGTCGTTGCGACCATCCCAAAAAATGAAAGTAAAAAAAGAATGTAAGATCCACAACTGACGGTGTGGGGCGCAAACGTTTACAGAACCTAACCGGCCGGGTCACTCTAACTGCGTTAGGGAGGGCGACCGGCCGCCGTAGGTCAGCCTCGCGTCCTCACTCGGGCTGGGTTCAAGGTGTTTCTTTTCCAAGAGCCCGGTCTTGCACGTACGGCTTCTTCCCTAAGGTAACGATGGCCATTCTCACACAAACAAGCAGCTGGAAGCTTGGTTCACATTTTTTAATAACATGGCACAGTTTACATTACACAAGAAGGCTCCGCCGATGAGAACATGCTGAAAACTCAGTCGGTTTTCACGCGTCTTTTCACAGAGGGTCTAGAAAGGACTTTATTACATACAGGGTAAACAGCAAAAAGGTCTGTATAGAACAATCTCTTTACAATACCGAGAGCTACCACTATAGTTCCAGTGTATATATTCCTTGGGGTTTTTTTTTTTTTCTTTTTAGTTGTTGTCTTTAAAAAAAAAAAAACACTACACAACATCTGGAGTTCACAAAATCTGAAGCTCACAACTAAACCTTCAGTTTACTACTAAAATAGATCTCTCTGCTTATTAGAAACAATGGTCTGTAGTTAACTTTTTTTTTCTTTTTTGCAAAAACAGGATAACAACATCAGATAGCACTTTAATATACTAGAAGGACCCAATGGAACTAATTTTATTTCATACATATATTTTACAGTCCAGTAGACAAGATATATTGTATTTCTCTGCTAGTAAAGTCATATTCTCTCCAAATATGTAGACAAGAGGCTTAATGTATTATAAAAGTATGAAGACACATTAAGGTTGGTGCAAAATTAAAAACACACGCACACACAGAACTTTGTCTCTGCCACTGCTCACCCTCTGTAACTCTCCATGGCTCCCCAAGGTCGACCTGCCGGCTATTTCCCAGACTTTATTACCAACTGGAACACAGCGAGTCACATTAGGAAACGTGCACCTTAAACCCATCAGTTATTGAAAACAGTGAAAACATATCCATCATCTGAGAAAACGTGAAGCTTTCTTTCAGGATGTGTTTGGATGTAATCGAATCTCATTACAAACCGAGGAGGCGTGTACAGACAGGAGACAGGACACACTAAAACACGCATGGTTCCCACATGAGGTGTGTGTGAAGTCACGTGACTGATGGTGGCGACCTGTCTGTGTCCCCTGATTTTGGCGTCTGACAGCTCCCATCCTCCCTGGCACTGGGTGTTCAGGCCCTCGGCTCTCTTTCCCGGGGGCTGTGCTCCACCCCACCCCCACCCCCCCCACCCCCACCCCCCCACGGCCCGCGAGCAGTTTAACTTCGCGAGCCAAGTTTCAGCCCGGGTCCGATTTGCAAAATAGGATGTTTCTCCGTTTGGAAAAAAAAACAAGCAAGGAAAACAGAGTCCTATCACGTAAGCGCTTGTTCAGGGAAAATATGACCTTAAGTATGTTGTAAATGGATCTGAAAAGGCTCCTTTGAGTTAGGAGGGCTTTTGTGAAAAGCCCTAACATTCATTGCATAGTTGAAGGGTTTAGCTGTCTATAACAATATATGGGAACGCAGCCGTAGCCGACTGCACTCGCTGATATTAAGTTTGCAAATAGCACATTTTAAGAAGTATTAATGTATTATGTTACTTACTCTTGATCTATTTACATTTGTACAAAGTAAAGCTTTTATCTTACCCTTTGCATATATGAACCATTAGCTCACGAAGCAACGTGTTTTTGTGTTTCGTTTTTTGTTTTTTCTGTGTGTGTGTTTTTACATAGCTATGTACACGGCCTTCCTTTCTCATCTGAAGGAGCTTCGCACGATGGGCTGCGTGGACCGCTGTTTGTCTCTCCCCCAGTCACCACCGCGTCGCTGTGTGTCTGTCGTCTTCACTGTTTTGGTTCAAATCAAAAAGTCTTATGCGAGAAACCAAAAGAGTTAGAGACATGAGAACATAGGACTTGGCTGAAAGATCTGAAAAATTTCAACATATGATATACAAAAAAAAAAAAAAAAACCATTTCAAAATCTGCACTGGAGCCTATACATTTTTTACAAGGGGAGGAGGCGGGGCGTGCGCCCCCCTCCCCCAGTCTGGTGGGCCCGCGCTGGCTCCCCGTCTCCGGTCTGGCGCCCCGTTGGTGT
Source organism: Lynx rufus (assembly GCF_022079265.1). Classification (NCBI taxonomy): domain Eukaryota; kingdom Metazoa; phylum Chordata; class Mammalia; order Carnivora; family Felidae; genus Lynx; species Lynx rufus. The sequence goes on along the minus strand of NW_025814842.1, from coordinate 13,736,770 downwards.
GCAAGGGCTTCTCTTTCCTCCCTCGCGTCCTGCCCTCCTTACCGAGCTTCGATATCCTTCAGGGTGTGGGAAGGAGGCCTCTCCCTCATCTCTGCAGACAGAGGGGTAGTCCTTCTGGGGGAGACCGGGCGGCCCCCCAGCGTGGAAATGAGCGGGGGGGGCGCGCTCAGCGCCGCCGTCGGGGGGGTCTTGTTGAGCAGTCCGTTCTGGTGCCCCGCGGTGGGGCTGATCCTGGGGTAGTGCATGCTGGGGAGCCCCGGGGTGAGGAGGCTGGGGTGCGGCAGGTGTCCGTCCAGGGAGGCAGGGTGCACGGGGTGGAGCCGTGTGTGTTCGTAGTCTTCTCTGAGCATGTGCAAGCGCTCCCGCTCTTCCAGGTGAGCCCCGCGCTCGTGCTCCCGCCGAGGGTCCACAGACAGAGGGTGGTGGTGGTGGTGGTGGTGGTGGTTGTAATCGTGAGGCTCCCTGTCCCTGAAGGAGCGATCGGCTTCGTAGAGCCGCGGCGTCGAGAGACGGTGCAGAGGGTCGTTCCTTAGCAGGAAGTCCCTGCCCAGCGGGTCTCTCCGGTGAATGTCAAGTTCTCGGTAGGGATCCCTCAGAGGGTCCCGTATGGGGTCCCAGTGGAAAGAAGGGTACGGGAACCGCTCTCCGCCCGGGATGGGGCTGATGCCCATGAACGGGGTCATCATGCGAGTCCTGTCCAGGCTGCTGATGCTGTTCATGGGGTGAATGCCCGTCACCCCCACCGTCATGGGCATCGAGGCCAGGGGCCCCGGGTGCACGCTGGACGAGGAGTTTGGAGGAGGTGGCTCCGAAGACCGGTGGGTCTGCGGGGCCTCCGGAGGCAGGTCGTGGTCTTCCTTGCGCTCCTCCTTCACCTTGACCTCCGAGCTCTTCTTGGGGTTCTCGTAGGCCGGCTCGCTCTTGCGCTGCTCGGCCTCGCGGCTCGAGGTGCTGTTGGGCCTGGCGCTCTCCACCACGGGGGTCCGCACGTAGGGTGACGGCACCCGGGCCAGCTGCTTGGCCTCTTCGCCCGTGGCTCGCCCCTCGTGGCCGTGGCCGTCCTTCTCCGGCAGGTGGCCCTCCTTCGCCTTGTGCTCGTCGGCGGTCAGGTCCTTGCGGGATTCCGAGTGGTCTCTCTCCCTCTCTTTGGATTTGTCTTTCTCGCGAGCCTCAGTGTTCAAATGACCCCTGATCTGTTCAGCGGAGCTACGGTTATGTCCCAGGGTGCTCACTGGGAGGATAGGTGCTGGTGAAGGGTGGCTGGAGTGTCTTTTCTCAACGCTTTCCCTGCGGAAGAAAAGAGGGACACAGACAAGCAGATGAAATGGGCTTGCCGGGCTGGGGAGGGGCTGCCAATGAAATGGTGGTGGGAGAGAGGCTCGGGTCTGGCTCCCGTGGTCACTGAGGCAGCCGGATGTGCCCTTCGCGTGGCAAAACCAGCCACCCTGACCTTACTCACCTAGACTTTCACGGAAGCTTTCTGGGGACACGGCACTGGCGCTGGGGCGGGTGGGGGTGGGGGGGCAGGTGGGAGAGTCTGAGGGGGAAACAATTCTCTCTGCATGTGAGATTCACGTGCCTCCGTCAAGGCCACAGACGAAGCGCTTTCGGAGGGTGGAAATGGACCAACGTGGCCAACAGTGATGTGGCAACACAGCCTGCCTGTCTGGATTCCTAGGGTCACTGAGTGGTAAGAAGAAAGTTCTAAGAGCCCAAATGCAAAGACGATCTTTGCGATAACAGAGCCAGAGGAAGGAAGGGTGCAAGGGGCTTCGATCTCCCGGCATCGGGACGAGGGACCTGCGTCACAGTCAAGGGCACAGATGCAGAGTGATCTCTGGGGCACAGCATGTGAGGGGGCTTTGAAGGGAGACCATGACGTCAGGGCTTGGGGGTCCCAAATAGCACTTATACCTTAGGAAGGGCAAGAAAGCCCGAATCTGAGAAGATGGGAGGGAAGCTGGGAGGCAGAGTGGGGTCCCCAGGCCTCGGGGGACAAATGGAGAACAATTTTAAGAGCCCCTGTGAATGGAAGTGTGGAACAAGAACTTGGGGGACCCGTTTGGGATGAGGGACTTAAGAGCACAGGGCAGAAGATTCAGAGCGACAGAAGGACAACAGAGGCCGACTTGGGAGACGTTAAGACAGGCCCGGGCGTGTCGTGGGGACAGCCCCGAGATGGGACGTGGCCAAGGGGAGGAGCAAGATGCCTCGCCGGCCCGGTAGCAGTAAGGCTCCCAGGCGAGGGTAGTCTGCGGCGAGAGAATTAAGGAGGGTTCCCCTGCGGATCTGGTGTCTATAGCCAGCATGCAAGGCTAAGAAGAGGAAGAGAAGCGTCTAAAAGGTCAAGGACAAAGAAGAGTGTGTTTTACTAAGTTTCCTGACTTTAATCCAAAAGGCCGTTTGACTCCACCAAGAAAAATGTGGAAAGGTTTGCTGTCGCATGGTCTTCTGTGCCCTGACAGGCTACCCAAAACGGTCCTTCCGCTGCCTAAGAGATTTTTAACATACTGTCTTGAAGGAAAAATGGATTCTTTTCTTTTATAAGAAAGAAATCAGAAGGATGACCTCCGAGGAACGCATACTAATCGGACACATTCAGAGTCCGTAAAGTTGAATTCTTTTCAATCACTAGTGAGCACGCGTGCACACACACACACACACACACACACCCCGCACATAGTAAAGAAAACTGGAAGATTTGGATATTTGAGACTTAAGTACCAAAGCAGAGCGTTATTAGGTATTTTCTGTCAAGCATATCTTGTCTTTCCCCTGCTTTTTTCAGGTCATTCAAAATGAAAGTCTCCTACAGAAAGAAATCAGAAAGGGATGACATTCTTCAGAGAAAATGCTCTGAGACGTCTTCCTCTTTAAGGCCGTTTCTTTTTCGGGCATGGGTTACCAAGCACAGAGATAAAAAAAAAAAAAAAAAATGGTTAGTCAGGTTAATTATCCACTGGCAAAACAAAACCCACACCAGAAATGCTTGCCGGCACTCCTCTACGTGTAGGTTTGCAAAACTTTATTAGTCATCTGTGAGCCCAGGGTTTGAGTTTGAACGAAATTTGAGAAAAATGTGACGAGACAATGCAAACGTGACTTTCTAAAAGCAAACAAAAAGAAAGAGAGGGGGGGGGGGAGGGAGGGAGACAGAGAAAAAAACCTATGGATGATTTAATGGACTGCACGAACTTGAAAGCAAATATGGTATTGATTCATGCCGTGTGTGTTTGGTCCAAAGCTCCAACTCACTGTCTTTGAGAGCAAGATTTATATTTGGATACGCTAACGCTCACAGGGACTTCGGAGGCTCTGAGTGTGCATCTGTGTCTGAGTCGGGATGCTCTCGCTGTGCTGCGATTTCATGCTACGGTCGCGGTGCACTACGGGGCCGAGGGGGTGCGCTCGGGGACTTGGGGGCCGGCCTCGGGCGGAGCGAGGAGCTGAGGCCACGGGGCCAGCTGGAGCACGAGGCTGGGACGGGGAGGGTGGACGGCTGCCCTTGGCACACAGCGGGCTTCCCCATTGGGGCTCGAGAACGGTTTCTTTCCGTACCTTTCTTTGTCATCTTTACTAACAGATGAGTCTCGTTTATCTACGTCTCTATCTCTGTCATGAGCTGCAGCGGACGCGCTACGCTCCAGCTCGCCTGGCTTCAGCCAGGGCGGAGGGGTCGGGAACGACGGAGGCGTTCGGTGCAGCCGGTTCCAGGGCTCGTGAGGGCTGCTAAAGTTCTGCACACTGGGGCCATCCTTGTGGCCGAACATTGAGTTGGGTGCTGAAATGGTGAAGTGGAGAACAAAAAGGTTTAAGAGAAATTATATAATCTGCCGTAATGAAGGTACTTACCAAAAAACTTTTAACAGCACTCAGAGTTAAAATGAATACATATTATGGGGAGCTGGAAAAGGAAAGGAGATTAACAGATTCATTAGAGGAGCGCTCGTCCTACGCTGGAGGGGTAGCTCGCAGCTTTTGTTCTTAAACCAAAGGCGAGGGGGGCGGGAGGGGGAGCTTTAAAAAGGAAAGGGGCCAGATGGGTGTCAAGAGCGCCCCATCAAACACGTCTGGTGCATGCAGAAACCCCGAGCGTGGTGCACTCTCGTGGGGTGACTTGGGAGGAACGACGCTCGGCACGGAGGCACGGTCAAGCCGAGCCTCTACCCACAGCCCCGCGAATGGGACCGCCGCTGCTCCCGTAGCGGTAGCAGGTGGAAACAGGTGACGTCACAGCCCGGGCAGGGCCTTGACCTAAGCAGACGCGGAAGGTCTCCGCGCCGGACAGAGTCGGGAGGGCGAGCTTAGAGTTGCACTTGGGGCCTCCGGGGCCAGGAGAACACGATCTATGGATGGCACGAAAGTAAACGTGTGGCGTGTTCAGCGGCTAGAGAATTCAGTGACTAAAAAACGAGCAGGTGCCACAACTCTTCCCCTTCTAGACTCTTTTTTAGTCGAAAACGACATGGCCCTCCCAGATGATGGACTATGACGTGTTGCCAGCTAGCTAGCCTCAGCCTGGTACTGTTTTCCCGCTATTTCCCGTCAAGTTCTCTCAGTGCCATAATGCCAGAGGCCAGATGAGTGCAAAATTCCCCCCTGCAATGGGACTGTAGCTAAAGTCGTGGATAGCAGGGATGGAATATGGAGGAGACTGAGCTTAAGCAATGTTTTGGGAGTTCAGTCAGTGACGTCACTGCTCCTGATGCCCAGGAGGACATAGTCACGACGGGTTACCCTTGAGACGTTGCTTTCGACGTAAATGCACCCTCACCCCTAACTCCACTGCTGAGCCCTGCCTTTGCGATGACGTAAGCCAATGTGTTTCCCAAGAGGATCGTTTCCTTTTCGCTAGAAAGGTCTTGAGCCACAGACAGATCAGAGGAGACAAAGAGTCCAGGGCGGATTTTAAAAAGTTAGAGGTACTCACTAACTGAAGGATTTCCAAGTCCCCCGAAGGCATTGCCACCAACCGCTGCGAGGCCAGTGAACGTAGACGGACGGTTAAAAGGCTCTGCAGACACATGGGGAGGAAGGAAAAGGTTGGACTGGACTGAGTGAGGAGCACGAAGAGCTTCCAGGCAGGTGGGAAAGAGATGTGGGAGCCCCGCCCTCTCTCTACTCAGACCCGACGTGTCCCTCCTGCTGCTACCAGGTTGTGCAAAAGGTTTTCGGTGCGCTCGGATTGGGGCACTGGATTAGCAAAATATTTACGAGAGCTGTCTTTCCAGAACTGTGCCTTTTGCCCCGTTCCTCTTGCCGGGTGGGGACTACCGCTCAAGCCCAGCAGTGTCTTAGGATGCCCTCCTGCCCTGTAAGTTCTAACAGAATAAACGACATCTTAGAATGAGTCTCTCAGTGACGAAGCGCCGAAGTCGTGCGTATTATACACGCTGTCGCTGCACTGCGTATACACCATTGCCTGCACCTGCTTGTCACATTCGCAGAAAATAGCAAATAAATCAAGGCCGCAAAGAAAGCGTACGCCTTTGCGAGGGAGACCTGCTCACGGTGAAAGGAGACGGGATTATAACATAGCAGGTAACGTCTCCTCACCACATCACCTTGCCCCGCTGGGCGGGAAGCGGCCATCGTAAACGTGGATTCCCGGAGGTGGCCGGGCACGTGCTCACTGTGCCATCAGTCCCTTCGGGTGGGACGGCTACGGAGCACTCAGCTACTACTTTAAGGAGGTGGCAGCAGGGGTGCTGAGACACCCCGAGGATGGACAGCAGGTGCTGAAACTTGTTCCCAAGGGCCCTCATCGCCCCACGTAGTCAGGGAGGTGTCTAGGACCATGGCCGACTTGCCCGGAAGCACAGCAGAAAACAAAGGTTTTCTGAGACACGCGCGTCATTTCCCATCACCGCGGGCAACTCACCCAGGTGGGCGGCAGGGTTAAGGAAGTTGCTGTGATGAGGCGGTGGCCCGAAAGGGGTCCCGGTTGGGTGTGCAGCACCTAGAAAGTCAGACATGGCGGGGTCAGGCTTCGCAGAACGCCAGTTCCTACCATGCGGCCGGCTCCTCACTGCGTCAGGGCCCCGGGAGAACACTCGGGAAGAGACGTGTTAACGGAAGGGCACCCCGGCCACACACCGGGAGACAACAGGGTCCTGTTAGGGAGCAGAAAACCCAGCCGTGCCCTTTCTCCGGGCGGGGCTGGCCACCCCCAAAACGGGGCGTTACTTTTTCAAGATGCGGACACGCAGCCTGAGAAGCGTGGGGAGATAGCGCAAGGGTAGGGGCGAGGGGGGTGATCCTGTAACCAAAGGAGTTTGAAGAAACGCCCAGTTACAAAGTGCTAAGCGAGGTTCTTCACTGAAGGACTTCTCAGAGCCGTTAGCGTGTTCCTGGGCTCGTTTTCTGAAAGAGGAGCATTTGGCCACGGGATACTCTCTTCCCGGAGCATGTTGGGGGGGCAGGTCTTTCACTCTGAGGAACACTGAGCCCGAAACCACATTTTACGGTCCTTGGGAGCGGCTGTCGCGCAGCGGTGGGTCCAGGCCACGGTGCCTTGCCCCACAGAACCCCTTTCCCGAGGCACGTGTTAGCTGTCAGGAGGGGCGCTACAAGGCCTGGCCCTACGGAACCCGGGATCGTGCGTTGCACCAGGTGACAGGACGTGAGCGCCTTCAGGCAGCTCTCCGGCTTCGGTGCCAGGAAAAGCTCCTTTGGTCCGTGTTTGTGGACACCAGTACCCTGCCCGCCAGGGACCTTAGTGCTAGTTCAGCCGCCTCCTCTCCTTCGGTTTCCCCATCAGAATGTATTTCTTCAAGATGACACAGCCTCCTTTTCCTGGAGGAAGCGGGGGAAGGCAAGAGGGAGAGGGCAGACACAGGGTGTGCGCACAGGAGGCGGGGGAGGCCCACATTCCTAAAGGCTGAGGGCATCCCGGCTCTCGGGGCGGCAGGCCCGGCTTCAGAGAAGAGACTGGCCGGGCTCACCGGAGGGAGCGTCCTAAGCTTATTTCGGGCATCAGTGCCCAACAGTAAGCTGAAAGTGGCTGCATTTAACACGTGTGTGTGTGTGTGAATTAGACACCGCGGCTCAAGGTTTCACCGAATGATCATTCGGGGGCAAAATCCAGTGATGTTCATACTGAGAAAGATGGCCTCCCGGAACGGATGTATACACAGGGCCTCCATGAAGAGACTTTTCACTTCTCCACAATCTCTTGCGTTTTGTCTAAGTTCCTACAAACGACTATAAATTCCCTCAGGAAGACAGATCAAATGGAGGAGTGCTGTCCCTCCCGAAACCCTGTGAACTCAGTTGATGCTCTGGGTCGCTGCTCCCCGGACTACAAGGTCTTCGTGGGGCCTCGGGCGTGGAGGAAGCCATGGAACCCGGGAGGACGTCTGTCACAGTCACGGACTCGGAGAATTGGAAGGCACCTGAGGAGTCATCCGTCCAGTCCTGGACGGTGACTTATCCTCCACCCAGGCAATGCAAAAATGATTCTCCATCTCTACCGAGCGAACGCGGTCCAGAATATTCATTAGGTGTTAACAGTGTTGCCAGCTAAATAAAAATGTGGCTGCACAGCCTGTGTAGTACAAGCTAATTAATGCTTCGATGAAGATTGGGAGCTCTGCTCAGCCCAGGGCCCCCAGGGGTGCCTTGCAGTTCCAGAATTATTGAAGCAAAAGCAGCCAATTCATCCACTTGGCTCAAACGGAAGCCAGGGAGAAATCTCTCTATTTCTCTCCAAAAATTGCTCTTAGTGTAGCTCTGTCTCAGAGCCTAGGTGCCATGGTAACAAAGCTTTCAAAAACGTCCCTAGACAGAACTCACAGAGCAAAACCTGAGACCTTAGCAAATTCCATCTACCCTCAAGGGTGACTCACTTGCTTTGTCAACAGGGCCCATTATAATGACGATTTCTTGCAATGGGGGAGTCTCTCTCTTTCTGAATGGGAGAGCCTTAGGTCAACCCAAAATGAGTCTTGGATAAAAGCCTGGGAAGGCAGCAGGCAGGATGGATGTGAAACTTGTTCCCTCAGGACCAGGAACGGGGAGCCCCGTGAATATTTATGTCCAGAAGAATAAATTCTACTTAGCACGGTGGGTATGAAGTTATGAAGCCCGTCACCAGATTGAGCGCAGTCGCCATTTACAAGTATTAGTGAGCGGAGCTCTGTGCGGCAAAATGGCTTTCCAAGGCCTGGATGGTAAGGCTCCTCTGAGGAGGAGGGCTGTTCTCGTTTCCTGATGCGCCTTACGGCTGTGTGTCCGCTGCCTTTTGTCTGTATGTCCTTGGAGCGGAAACGGGTGGTTCTCTGACGCAATGACCCCCAGTTCCCACTGCCCCCGCTTTGGTACACCTAGGAGGCATTCGAAGGTTAATGAACAGATCCCTCAGGTGTTTCTACCCCGTCCTGCAAGTTTTCTACGATCAAATAATGAGCCAAAGCAACATGAGGCCCCGAAGAGAAAGATGATCTTTTTTTCTCTCTGTAATGAAAGAGGGCGTATCAGTGAAGAAGGGTCCGTCTCCCTAGACGTACTGGGATGTTGCCTTGCAAGCTGGCAGAAATTGTAGTTTTGGGTTTTTTTTTAATGCTTATTTATTTTTGAGACAGAGAGAGACAGAGCATGAACGGGGGAGGGTCAGAGAGAGAGGGAGACACAAAATCTGAAGCGGGCTCCAGGCTCCGAGCTGTCAGCCCAGAGCCCGACGCGGGGCTCAAACTCACGGACCATGAGATCGTGACCCGAGCCGAAGTCGGATGCTTAACTGACTGAGCCACCCAGGCGTCCCAGAAATTGTACCTGTGAACAACATTCCTCTTTGAAGAGAAGAGTTCTCTTCAACAACAACAACTCTTTCCTCCAGCTCGGAACTCACCAGCGGCAGAGAACAAAGTTGAAGGCCGGGCCAGGTCATGGGGGTGGTGGATGGCTCCGAAGAGGCTGGGGCCTGGGGGGCGGCTCAGGAACTCGGGTTTCAATCCGAAGTCCAGCTTATGTGGGTCTGACTGCATCTGTTTCTAGGGGAAAAAGGGGAAAAAGAAAAGATGAAACCCCAAGAGGAACGGCAGGGAAGAACGATCTCAGCGAGGAGGCAGAGATGGAAAAATGGTGCTCTTGGGCTGCGTGCTACAGTCAGGTTCAAGTTTACAAAAGCTGGGAGAACAACAGCCCACAAAGCACCTCACCCTCGAATGCCAGAAAAGCAGGTCAACCTACGAGGGGCTAGTGGGGCCTGCGTCCGGACGGGGCCAGTGTTCCGTCTGTGAAGTCATACGGCCTGAGGAATAAAACCCTTGATTCAAACTCGCCACCACTCCGAAACAGTTTATTATTCGCTGTGAAGGCCCATTTTCGCAGGTTTTTAAATGATAGTATTTCAAAGCTCATTTTATTAGGAATTCTGCATGAATAATCTGCTGTGCAAATTGATCGTTAATGACTCTATGCTGTACTCTAAAAGATCACAGTACATTAGTAACGGGAAGTTATGATGAAATATTTGCATGCTACAAGCTCATTTTCAGATGCTCATTGTTACATATTAAAACAAAAACAAAAACAAACAGCAACAAAGCAGGGGTACTCATTTAACGAACAGGGGTCTTTTTCTTGCCCCTGCCCCACGACTCCCTGAGGAAGAGATCAGCCAATGAACCACTGAGAACTTCTCGTTTTTTGTTTTTGTTTTTGAGAGACAGCAGAGAGAGAGGGAGAGAGAATCCCATACAGGCCCACGCTGTCAGCGCAGAGCCCAAGGTCCTTGACATAAGCTTGAACTTATGAACTGTGAGATCATGACCTGAGCCGAAACCAAGAGTCGGATGCTTAAGCGACTGAGCCACGCAGGCACCGCCACACCTTCCCCTCTTGCGAAGCACTTGCCATCAGCTGCCATCGCTCTGTTCCCACCCAGTTGTATGTATCCACCCTCAAGCTACTCTCCGTTCACCTTCCTGGAAGGCTGTAGAAACTGGCTCACCGTTTCCTCCCTTCTGCACTGTGGCGTCATTCTTCAGGCCAGTAGCCGTCTCAAATACGGGGTTTTCTTTTTTAAAGAAGATTTTTTTAATGTTTGTTTCTTTTTGAGAGAGAGAGTGCGAGCAGGGGAGGGGCAGGGAGGGAGGGAGAGAGGCAGAGAATCCGAAGCAGGCTCCAGGCTCCGAGCGTCAGCACAGAGTTGGACACGGGGCTCAAGATCATAAACTGCGAGATCACGACCTGAGCCGAAGTCGGACGGTTAAGTGACGGGGCCACCCAGGCGCCCCTCAAAAATGGGGGTTTCAGAGTTGCCCCACCTTCTTAATCCTCAGCAACCTTCTCTCTGAATCTCACGCCTCCCCTGATGAGCATCAACCCTGCCCCCCCCCCCGGCGGGGGGGTGCTGGAGGCTCCATGCTTCCCTCCCTGTGCCCGTCCCCCTGCCTGGCCCTCCCCGCCCGCCAGGCTCCCATCCTTCATGGCCCTTCGCCTGATTCTGACCCACTCCTCCAACCTCTGCCACCCGACTGACGCTCACAGTCCATTTGGGCCTGCACCACCTCAAACTCCCTCGTGTCTGCCACTGTATACTAAAGTCAACAGGAGGCCTCTGGGCTAGCTTGCGTGAGAATCCGGGACGACCGAAGTACGCCCTTCCCTCACCCACTCATCCGCTGTGCCCGCTCGAGATGACACGTCCCTGATCACTTCCAGCCGGAAGCGGATAGCACGTTCCATCGCTTCTCATGCGTACGTGGGTATGGTCGCTGGACAGTGCTGGGCAACTAGACAGCAGGGCGGGTGAGGGCCCTCTGAGCCTGGCACCCGAAGTAATCTGCAGGTGGTATTTGGGGAGTACTAACAGAATGAGGAAACGCACACTACAGGCAAGGGGACAATGCCATTTCTGCACAAATCCACAGGGCAGTAATAGCCAGACCCCAAACCCGAGCTTCTAATTCACTATAAATCCTTGAAAATCTTCTGAGTGCCTCTTTTAATTTGGTTGCCAGATTATTTGGTGCTAATACTGCACGGTACACAACACAGCACATTAACCACAACTTAGGTCCACGAAGCCATCCAAGCGGATGGCACCTGGGGATTACAAAGAGCTCGCTGGGAAGGGGAGATGAGCAGCCGTCTTCGTGTGCAAGATGGCTTCCTAATTGAATTGAGATAATGAAGGTTTTAGTCGCCGGGGACACCTTCACGGGGAGGAAGCTGCTAAAGTAGCACATACAACACCCTTCATCGCTTGCAACCGAAGGAGCTACGAGGAGGGTTGAGTCTCACCTACCGACCCGCTAATCTCCATCATCCAGAACAGAAAGGGAACTGACCTGAGTGTCAAAATTTAGTCAGCGCCCTAAGCACGCAGGTTTGCTAAACCATCAGGTTTCTAATTAAACCTCGCCTAACAATAAAATAAAAGTGAGCAAAACTCACTGACGGGACGTTAGGGGAAAGAGCAGGAGAGCAGGTACTTGGCACCGAAGCAAAATAGCTTAGTGACCTCATTTCTTGAGGTCGGCTTTTTAACTTTTAGCTGGGTTGTTGTTGTCGTTTTCAATCATTTAATCATTAAAAAAGAAAACAGGGGCGCCTGGGTGGCTCTGTCGGTTGAACGGCCAACTTCAGGTCAGGTCGTGATCTCACGGTCCGTGAGTTGAAGCCCCGCGTCGGGCTCTGTGCTGACAGCTCAGAGCCCGGAGCCTGCTTCGGATTCTGCGTCTCCCTGTGTCTCTGCCCCTCCCCTGCTTGGGGTCCCTCTCAAAATAAATGAAACAAAACAAAACAAAATATTTCTGTGACAACCAGCTCTCCCTCCTTTATTTATCAGCTTTTTTTTTTTTTAAGTTATTTATTTATTCAGAGACGGAGCCAGCGAGCAGGGGGCGGGGCAGAAAAAGAGGGAGAGAGAGAGAGAGAGAGAGAGAGAGAGAGAGAGAGAGAGAGAATCCTAAGCAGGTTCTGCACTGATGCGGGGCTCGAACTCAAGAACAGCAAGATCATGACCTGAGCTGAAACCAAGCATTGGTTGTCTAACTGACTAAGCCACCCAAGTGCTCCTATATAGGCTTCTTATTCTCACGGAGGCCATTAGCACTAAACGCTTGTTCGTGAAAAAATGGATTAACTGAAGCTTACTGGAATTGCTTGATCGGTCGTCTTCTCCCAGTTTTCTAGGCACACTTACACAGACATTAAATCTGAACTTGTCAGTTATTTCTGTTACAACGATGTCAGCCAGTGATGCCTCATCTGGTCTCCTGCAGAAGGCTCTTGACCCTATCACGAACCGCGAGATCATGACCTGAGCCGAAGTTGGACGCTTAGCTGACTGAGCCACCCAGGCGCCCCTCAAATATGGGGGTTTCAGAGTTGCCCCACCTTCTTAATTGTCAGCAATCTAATGGCTAGAACGTAAATGGCTGGAAAAGTGGAATGCAGTATTCATCTGTGTGACAAAAACACAGCGAAAAGAAGCAAAATAATCTGCAGGGTAACGGGCCGGAGGTGGTTCTGACAGGTACTGACTGTTTTCTAACCTGTGTCACCGGTCATCAAGATGACTAAGGTCACTGCGAACCAAACACGACGTCTGAAAGAGAAATTCTTTTTTTATTTTTTTAGGTTTCTTTTTTTTTAATGTTTGCTTATTTTTGAGAGGGAGAGAGAGAGAGAGCATAAGCAGGGGAGGGGCAGAGAGAGAGAGAGAGAGAGAGAGAGACACGGAATCAGAAGCAGGCTCCAGGCTCTGAGCTGTTAGCACAGAGCATGATGCGGGGTTCGAACCCACGAACCACGAGGTCATGACCTTGAGCTGAAGTCAGACACTTAACCAACTGAGCCACCCAGGCGCCTCAAGAAATTCTTAATGCCACATGTTGCTGATGGAAGCTTAGTAGTGTCCCATAGGGTCTCAAGGGCTCTATCAGCTTCTCAGAGTCATAAAATGAAACCAACGCGCCAAATCTTACAGAAATGAAAACTTCCGTGTGTGGCTGTTCCCAGACACTCTGTTATTTTCTGTATAAACACGTGGTTGCTATAATTAGATCACCCCTTTTTTCAGGATTTAATCTGATTTGGATCAATATGATTTCAAAATCCTCTAAAAGGAAAAAAAAAAAAACCAAACCATCAGGGAATTCTTGGTTTATTCCTATTTTATCATTTTATTGGTGGTTTCCCTAATTAATAGTAAGATTTCCTAATAGCATCTTCTTGCCAGCGGATCTTTAGAAGCTGTTTAAATGCCTCCTCCCTCCATCCGGAGATCCCCCCCACCCCCCGCCCCATGCTCCTGTCCCCCTGCCCCCTTCCCCCGCCAGACCAGGAAGGCAAGACTGACCTTGACTTTCTGTTGGTGGTGGTAGATTTGCCAGGCGATGTGAACATGCATAGCACACCACTTCCCTGGTTTCTGGAACAACAAAGAGCAATGTGGTCACAAGAAGACCTTCCAGAGAACAGCATCTCCCAATTCCTTCAGAGCTTTTCAGCAGATTTTGGCTGCAGACGCTCTTTTTCACGGCCCCGTTGTGCTCAGTCCCCCCTCCAAGTGCCCTCTCTTAGCGGCTGCCCAGGGCCCAGGCCTCAGGGAACCCCGGTCAGCTCTGCCCCGCCTCCCTTGGGGCCCGAGCTGGAAGCCACTGCTCAGAAAGCCACACTTGACGGGGACCTCCCCGGTTACCGAGCACAAGATGGCAAAAGCCCGAGCCCCACTCTGTGTCTCTTCTTTCTTTTCTGGTGCCAGCTGGCAGAGCGGGAGAGGGGGAAGCTGTACCTAACAAATGCGGCCATGCTACCATGCAAATCGGCTGTTCAGAAGAGCTAATTAGGGAGCGTCTGTGAATCGGTTCAAAACAAGAGAGGGTACAGAAGAACCCGCGTAGCCTCCCCCAACGCGGTTTTGTGTTAACCCCCAGAACGGAACAAAGAAATTCACATTTCCATTGAAGCCCTGTTCCCACAAACGCTTCGCTAAGAGTCAACTACCCATTGGTGTTCTTGGGTGCCGCTCGTTCTCAAGTGAAAAGAGAAGAAACAAAGAGAGCTGGTTCCTTCCTGTGCTCTAGGCCTCTGCTGCCGTCACGTCTGGGAGTGTATCAAGCCATGTCTCTCAGATCAGTTCATGTCTTGCTTTCCAAGCAGAGGAGTAACTGAGTGAGCTGTCTTACCACCCTGGAGGGCAGGGATCACCTCCTGCCAATCCGTTTGTAGTCTTGTTGCGTAACCTACTCATAAGCTCCCGACACGCGCTCAGTAACTACAGGCCAGATGAGAGGAAACGCTGCCCCATTCCTACATCGGCAAAGGACAGACGCTTCTGGTTTCTATATTAAGGAGCTGTTTCTGAAAGATATCCTTAAATCCAAGTCGGGGTCAGTTCTCTTGTCATGAAATCATGGGTCATCTGAAATCACCTACGTGATGACACAGTTCTCCTTTGTTTCGCTTTGGAGAAACTGAATTATCTGATGAGAGGCGCCAGAAATGGGTTAAGTGTAGCTGGGAATCTATCCATCCATCTTCCATCCGACCATCCCCCTCCCCAGTAAGTCAGCGTTTATTCAGAGGTCATCTCTTGGCCACTCTCCAGACCACTCAAGACATTAACCAAACCGATGCTTAGTATGGCCCTCTTCTGCACCAGAGAAATAGGTCGAATGGCTCTGAGGGTCAACATCACGTACCACAGAATGAGGCAGCCACCAGCCCAGATAAATAGATGGATCAATTGATCTATCTATGTATCTATGTATCTATGTATCTATGTATCTATCTCTTCTAGGTGCAGGAGAGACAGCAGAGCTCAGTGAAATCCTAATTTCTGCCTTTAGCTGAAGACTTCCCACGTATGTTCCCACTAGTCAAGCTTTCAGCAGCCCTACCAACAAGATACGGTGCCTCAGTTGAATGTTCTGTTTGCTTTCCCTCAATGGCCTGGCTTCCTCCAACACTCAAAGCAACACAATGTGGGCCATTTCCAATTACACTACCTGAAAAGCCCAGCCACTCTCCTCCCAACATTTTATTCCAGCGTTTCTATGGCTTGTTTCCTTGTAATGGATTTGTATTTTTAACCCGCAGGGAGTCAAACAGAGGTTGCAAAACAGTTCTAGAAGAAGCTCTCTTACCCTTAACATAGGTCTGAAAGGATCTGTCAACTGTGAAGAGAAAATGACAACTCGGTTACATGCCTGTCACTCAAACAATTGCTCTAATTAACAAATTTGTAGTGCTTCATTAGGAGGGGAAATTAAAATGTTAGAATTTTACTTTTAAATGAAGCCCTTTTAGAGAATAATTAACCCATTTTCACACGATCAAAAGTGCCAAGCATCCCTTCCCCCACTTCACAAGCCTGGGCACGTCCACGCTGACAAGCCCCCCGACCAAGTTTAATCAATAGCAATTTGCCCTCCGGCAACATGATTTGCTCACATTACACATCTGAACAGCCCTTCTAACCACACCGCCTGGGTTCTAAGGGAGGACGGCCTCCGGACCGTAGACCTGGAAGCCTGGGTACCCAGGGGTTTCTGGGAGAGCTGTCCTCTCCAGACGTAAGGTGGAACCAACGCACTCCATGTGATGACCGCACACTACTTAGAGGTATTACACACTTTTGAAAGGGTCACTAAACATCGTAAAAATACTTACGTAGCTAGTTCATTTTCAACTTCTACCTAACTCTGGTCATCAGTTTCTGACTGCCCCTTAGCCAGGGAAGAAGACGATGTTGTAAAAAGTCACCGTCTGTCCACATTTACTCTAAAGCCAAACGTAAGTAACAACCCACGAGACAAGACCGCATCTTTTGTAGAACCTCCAATTGTTTTTGAGAGGCGGTGGAGGTGTGCGTTATGAACGAGTGACATAACCAAAGCGCGAGGGACATTTGACTCAGGTCAGAGGAGGATTCTGCATTACAAGTGAGCCAGGAGTGCTGTTGGGGTTGGGGGCGGTGTGGGGAGAGGGTCCCGTGATGTCCAGAAAGAAAAGTGCTTCACGCTTTTCCATTCAAAACATTTCACAGTTACTTCTTTGGTGAGAATATGTAAGGGGACGTAGACAGAGAAGATTGGTCAAACAGAAACTACACAAGCTGATAGTGCCCACTTCCTGGGCTTGGACCACAAGCCATTTGTCTTCTCCCCTGCTGGCGAGTTGCTCCCCTTGTGTCATCAGCCACAAGGGAGCAGGGGAGATTTTGTTCTCTAAGAGTGACTGGCATTTTCTTGCACAAACTAGAAGGAACAGCTCCCACGGCAGCTCGCTCAGATGGGCTGAGGAAGGTGCGTGACCTGGGCCGGCTGGCCCGCAGAAACAAACAGGCCTGGCGTTACCTGTGACCGAGCCTGACTTTCTTCTACGTACCCTCGGGTCCTTCTGGAGCAGAGTGTGCGGGACGGTCCCGGGTCGAGCAGCAACATCGATAGGGTTGGAGGTCTACAAATTAACCAGACCACAGCTTAGGAGGCATAGAACACATGACCTGGAAAGCAAGATCTTTCTTTTCCTTCTAAAATACGCAAGTCAAACGTCGATTTCGTTTTTGTTTCATTCTGGAAGATGAGAGTTCACAGAGGCATTTACCCCAGTTGATCACACATGTTCTTCAAGAGGACCCGCTCCCTAGTTTCTCCGGGGACCCTGACCCGACTTTGCCCCGTCTAGGGAAGGCATCCAAAAGCGGAGACGTGGACCACGTCACTTCTCACTGCAATAAGCAGCACAGAAACATGTGAAAGCACTGCCCCCAAATCCATCTTCTTCTGACACACGGACGGCCCTGTCACTGTATCTTTTGCGTTATCACCAAGCCCTCTAAGGACTGCTTGCGTGAACGTCGCGCCCATTTCCTGTACCAGGTGCCCCTCATCGGAATAACTGCAAGTGTTTCACAGACATCAAGCTAACTCTAAATTTTAACCGGCAGACAATAACAAGGAATTACGCTCAGTCATTACTCATTAGCAGGGGTGGAAATGGAACAAGCGGGCCTGATTCAGGGACCGCACAGATCTCCTATTCACGGATTCCTACGGTAATTCGGCTTCGTCTTTCCGAAACCACCACCATTCTTGGAGGTCATTCGTAACAATAACCTTATCCACAGGCTTGTGTCCTTTGAATTTACAGCAACGACAAAAAAGCCTACTTCTGGCGCTCGCAGTCCCTACTATCTGGGGGGACGGAGGAGTCAGGACATGTTTCACCAGGTATCTTACTGCAGAAAGCACAACTTCGAGGACTCCCCTCACGCCAGAAGTTAACGCGGGTGGGAAAAGAGCTCAAGCTTAGGCACAAAGCTTGCCTATAAGGAGAAGGGAGGGGAGGGGGAAGCATGAAAGAAAGAAAAGCAGTCAGCTGCTGTACAACTAACAATTAAGCTGGAGTTGTTAACAGCCTGATTTGCATACATATGAAGAACTCCGCTAATGAACTGCAATCTACATATTCAATCAGTAAGATGGCCTGGAAAGGCCTATTTCAACACCAAGAGAGACACTTTCTTGCCCAGATGTAGTTTTCTGTGTGATTGGATAATTGTGAGTGAGGGAAATAGTCTAATTTATTAAATGACCTAGCAGTCTGTTTGGAGAGGCACTGGAGAGTTGGTGCAGCCCAGAGGGGACAGACCAGGGCCCAGGGTGTGAGGGTGCAGGGAACGGCAGACGGGGGAAGGGGTTGGAAAATCACTGTCATTTCATCCCAAGACAGGAGGGTTTCCCAGGGCCATCACGCAAGTCCCAGGTATGGATAACCCGGCCTATAAGCCACAATTCCAAGCAGATAAATGTCACTTCTGAGGTGTACCTCGTCCTACCCCCAATGCTTTTAAATGTCTTTTCCTGTTTCTAGTTTTATGACAACGTGCCTCTAGAAAGGCAAAATGCGCTCATGCTGGAAGACCCTGGCCCCAATCTGGTGTTTTCTCTTAGAAATGAGATCGGGAAAAATAAACAAATAAAAAGGAAAACCAAAAACCACACACAGCAAACTTTCCTACTTAAAAAGTCTGAGGACGGTTACTAACGTAACTGCTTCTCGCTTTTGTATAAAAATAAAGAAGGGGCTGTGATAAAGTCGCATAAGGGCAGAGTGTTCTGAGAATGACTCCTCCCTATTGACCTTCAGAGAGAAGCCTAGCCCCAGATGAGTAGGATAACACTGACTAGGTAGAAACGAGTTTAGTTATTTAAAGGGCCAAAGGTTAATTTCCCATGAGGCTGCTGGTCTTGACCTTGGTAAGCATGACCACGGCTGAAGGAGGACTGAAGCAGAGTAGAGCCAGAATTTGCAGACAGACAGGGCTCAGGAGCAAAATGGGGAAGAGGGAGCAGAAGCGTCTTCCCCTCACACAACTGGAAGGATGCAATTTTAGTTTGGAATTGTTCTCTTCCTGTCTCTTACAATCAGTCAAGGCTCAGCTTTGCCTCTTTGCTCGTAACATGTAACTCAAGGACAACTTGGTGCACACATATCTGACATTTCATACATTTCCTGACCAGAAGCTTATGTCCACAATACTGGCAATAAAATATATATATACGTATTCTGTATATTTTCAAGATTATAGGAAATCGCGGCTCAGCTGAGATTACAATGGATAATACAGATTGAAAATGCAATTCGGGCTGAGGTTTAAAACTCAGAGGGCTTGCAAAAAAACCCCCAAAAAACCCCAAAACCCAAAAAACCAAACAAAACCAAAACGTCGCTCTAATCCCAGTGGTCACTTCGGATTGGGAAGATTAGTCACTGGCGGGCGACAGGATGCAGAACCCACCCGCACGCCTAGCCTGGGGCTCGGCTGGTAAGGATGCTTGCCTATTTCCACGGTAAGGTTTCTTACCTTCGGCTGAAATGCTCCTTGTAGTGAACCAAAAGGACCAGTGGGTGGAATCATAGGGGGGATGCCCGATACTGCAGGAGGGTAGGAATGGAAGAGCTGTGGCCAAAGACGGAGAGGGGAAAAAAAGATTTTAGTAGGAGGCAAATGATATATTCCAATTCCCTTCCCATAGAACGACATCAACATTAGCAAGCCAGATAATCTCAGTTTGATGCTATTAGTCAAGAAGCCAGGATGAAATGATCACACAGATGTGCCATGAATGCTTAACTTAAAAAGTTAAAAGTAGTTCAGAATCAATCAGCCAACAAATGATGTCCCAGATGAGGACATCATTAGAAAGGGAGCTTTTCTAATTATTAATTGTTAAATCGGATAGAAGACCTAAATGGTTTGAGATTTTAATGTGCATCAAAAACAGGAGGGGTGCTGAGCCAAATAAGATGCCCGGAAAATTACAAGTTAATTAGAAAAAGGAAAAAAAAAAAGAAAAAAAAAAGAAAAATTAGGGAAAAAGGAAGAAAAAGAAGCAACTCTTTATGAGTTCCAGGATTTTATATCATTAAAACTCAATTAGTAATTTTAGATTTTTAATAGTTTGAGGAAATGAGAAAATATGCACAATCCTTGCTTCATTACGTTGTTCCAGAAGTGGCAGTTTCAGAGGACAATTTAATTGTCTCATCTCAAATGATGACAAATATTTGTGGGAGGGTAAAACGAAACGATTCAGTGTGCACTTACAACGGAGCTACTGTTTTCTAGAAGGTGGACAGGCTCACTGGGGGCTACCCAAACCCAGCCCTTGCTGTGTCCGACCACTCAGTGCAGGGAGAAGAATGATTCTGAATTAAGAATATGAATTTTCTGGAATTAAGAGGACACGATGGAGGAAAGAAATATGCAACAATACTGAACACAAGGCACAGACATCGTTTCCTCCTTCTAGAAATTGAGTATTTCCGAGATCCCACTGCTCCGATTCCATTTACTTTGATCAAACCACCACACAGACATTTAAGTCATGGCCCACCTTTCGGGTTGCGTAAAATGTCAAAAACACAATACTAAGAACTCAAGCTTTTCCTAATGATGCCTTTCTGTTAGCTATTTCTAGGTAATGGCTGAAATGCCCATTTTGCAATCCTGTTTTCAGGGCACATGCTTTTCTGTGGGTCTTTATTTCATTTTGCTCCCTTCAATGATGCAGCAAAGTTTTTCAGACTAATTGATATTGAACTAAATCCACTTAAACAGTGATTGCAAGCCAAGTGCCCTCATTTAAAACTACTTTTAAGTCTAAAATTGTGTTTTAGATACTTGAGCGCATTCCATCTTAATTCCCCTTATAACGTCCTAATCCCCAAAGCAGGGGAGACTAAGTACTTCATACATTATCCACTATAACTAATAAAATGAAATAACCCTCCCCCAGTATACTGTATGAAGCAGTGTAATTAAATACATGCCACACTAAAACACACTCAAGTCTCTAATACTCCGCCTCTCGGTGGGTATATTTCCTTTAACGTTTTCAATACAAAAATTAGATATTTTCATTACTGTCCTTCTGCTGTTATAGTCCATGACTGACCCTCTTAGAATACGGTCCCCTATTCTGGACTCCCCACCCCCCACCGGATGAAAAATCTGAAGTACCTAAGTAATAAAACATAAACCTGCCGGAAATTCAGGCCCCCGGGCTTACTCTCTATCGTACTTCTAGGACCGCCGGTGGCACACGCATGTAGGAGGGCTCTACACTTGGTCCAGATTTACTCAGAAGTAAATCTGAGCCACTGACTGAGCACGCTAAACTGTCTCTAGGAATGACTTCCTTAGCTAGTCCTTTGCTGAAATCCACAAACACAAAGGGCAGAAATCTGTTGACGCTTAAGGACGGCACCACTCGCGGGACAGCGCTAAAGAGGAAGCCCAGGCGTCTGCTGCATTTTGCACGTCCGTTAAAAAAAAAAAAGCTTTTGTATCACAGTGCTGTGAGCAGAAAGTGCCAGAACAACGTGGGGCTCCGGCACTCGGATATACTTTCCGCATCTCTTCCTGAGGAGGCTCCCTCACGTTTATGTCTGCACGTCTCTAGAGTAACTGATGCTTAATTGATTTCTAATATCTTGTAGTTTTGACTTCTCGGCTGGCTACACTCTGGACTAAGGCAGGGCCTGATTATCTGGTTCAGAGTAGGAATGAGCTCACAGGCTTTGCTGATCTACTGAGGAGCACTTCTTTCCAAGCAAGCATAGGTGAGGACGGATGGACAACGTGGCTACAAGAAATTACTCCTCTTCTTTCTTTCTGGTGTCGCTTGAAAAATATGAATAAACCACTGAGCAAAGAAACTTGCAAAATTTCAGGTAAGAAGGATGCAGTATTCACTCCATAATCAAAATATCATGGTAAGATGTACAAGGTGTTTGTCTTAGAAGATAAATAAGTAAAGCCCTCGTCTCACGTCTCAACTGAATGTATCGAAATAGGCTGGTGCCGATTTCAGTTCTAGAACCGTACTCTTTCACGTGGCATAAAAGAAAAAAATTTTTTGTTACATAAAGAAGAATGAGGTTAAAGGGGAAAAACCATGTATTTCAATCTTAGGACCCTCTTTTACTGAAATGATAGTTTTTGGTTTTGGTTGTAACAAGCCCAGGAGAACACGACCAGCCACGTGGGAGAGGGGTCTACATTTAGTCAGGAGGAAATGAGAATCTGCTTTTGGAGGACTTAGGAGTCAAAAAAGACGAACGACATTCTGTTCGGAAGGAATACTTCACGTTGGATTCTGGGAAATCTGTGTTAAGGATGTTTTGGGCAATTCCTGAAATCCTGTGATTCCAGGCTCTCCTGCGGCCACAGTGATTCAAGTGCAGACCCCCCACTTTGAGGACAGACGCCTGGCTCGCAGTGAGGTTCACCTGTGCTTTAAGGTGTCAGGCGCGCTAATGATCTTTTGATTCGGAAGAGGATACTGCATCTTTACCAGAAGCAAACGTCACAAAAGCAAGCATCCAAAGTGACGAGGCGCAATGGGAATTCTCGCAAAGATGATTAAGGAAGGCTGCTAGTCATTTACTGATCTGTGGCAAGAGGACAAAAATGGAAAAGCAGTTACATTGAATGTGTAGCATGGTAACAAGACTCACACTGTGCCGGTAGAATGGGTCAACTTTTGTAGGGTATTTGTCAAACTGTAAAGGGATCAAAGCAAAAGCTAGTTACTTAAAGAGTCTACATTTCTGTTCACGGCTTCGGCGGAGGCAGCCCTGAGCGAGCTTCTCCGCCGTTAATTAGGCTGTCAACAGTCTCCACGACCTCGTTGTACGTGAGAAACCGTTCTCGACTCCTGAGTCCCTCCGACAAGACAGGGGAAACCAAAGTGAAAACCCAGACGGTGCATTGCGGTCCTGGCCACACCGGAGAGTCATTTCGGTCTACATTTAGAGACCGGCATAAACCAGACCTTGAAACTGGAGAAAAGGGGCAATTATTCAGATACATCAAAGAGAAGCGAGCATTCGGTCTGATTTATCCAGAGAGTTCCCTCCATTTCCATCTTCCTTGTGGCTGAAGAACTGTATGTTCAGCCACCTGCTGAAACGTATTAGACCCAAATATAAAGGAATCTGGGAGAGGTCTTGGAACTTCTCTTTTGAGCAGAAAAGAGTATCCCACCGCTTCCTCTAAATAACGTCAACGTCCTGGTGCTACAACCCCCCCTTAGTTAGATTTGATTTAACAGCCCACTCAGGCTGCCATAAACTCTTTCCCCAAATATTAAGCCCTTAAAAAACGTAACTGTTGAGAAGGACAACAATTCATCCAGAAAAAAAAAGATACAGGATTTACTATAGGAAAACATTTTGGTCCCAAGGCCTCATCTCTAATGTTCTCCTAAATAAAATTTACAAGATAAACTTTAAAATTCCATCTTTAAAAACATTAAGTAGAACAAAATGGGAGGGGGAGGGAGGAGAGGACGCAAAGTTTGGTGAAGGGCGCACCTCTTCAAGTCACGGAATTCAAATCTATTCTCCCCATGCCGACACTAACTGCCTTCAAATCAAGTATTTCCTTAAATATGAAAAATTAAGTCAGTAAAACACTCTAATACTCACTGTGGCAGACAGGGCTCTATCTCAGAATACTTAGCACCCTAATATGGGACTGTTCATTACAGTTTGTAAGTTAAAAAAGAAAAACAAATCCCAGGTGGCTCATCCAGCAAGGGCCAGCCCTCATCACGGGGCCGACTTCTGCCCCTGTGGGTGCATCGCTCCCTGGCCACTTGCTGACAGAGCAGGATGCCAGACTTGGGCACCGTCTCATGAAATACAAAAAAATATAACCCCTGCCCCCAACAAAACAGGCTTGGGGAGCCCCCTGAAAGAGCAGGGGTAACGGATACAGTCCAGATCTTCTGACAGCTCTCTCCCCTCCTCCGCCCTCCTCCTGACTCCCAGTATTCTATGAGCATCTGTTTGCTATTATTACTCGGTGCGAAGCACCGACAGATACATTTTTACACCTGGTGGCGACCCCCCCAAGATGCTCAAAAAGGCACAACTGCCCTTGAAGAAGTTAACTACCGACACTGGCTGGGACTGCTTGGAGGGCATCTAAAATACCCTCCCCTCCGCCCACGCGCACACACAGTGCTGGACGGAACTTGCTAGAAAGAGGCTCCTGCCTCGGGCCCCGGGTCAGCGCTGCCCGGAGCAGGGCGCAGTCCCTTCTCTCCAGCCAAGACGGACGAGCCAAAGGAGTCCCCTAAGTGGCCAGCGCTCCCCACCCGGTCTCCTGTGCCCCGACGGCCCATTCCGCCCCGGCGTGCTGCACAAAAGAGAGTCGTGCTCTACTTATCCTCACATTTCTGCCTGGGGTACGCACCATGGGAGGTGCTGGCGTCGGCATGATGGCGGTGGGGGGGATGGCGTGGGGGAACGGCGTGAAGGTGTGCTGGTGCGTGTGCTGGTGCGTGTGCTGGTGCTGGTGCTGGTGCTGGTGGAACTCGGTCCGCAGGTAGGGCGGAGGGCCCAGGGAAGCCCCACGGTCAGCACTCTGAGAGGCCAGAAAGCGTGTGTTCAGTTCCTGTCGCAAGATGTCTTGCTCTGGAAAAGAAGGAAAGGGAGAGGGTGATGCTTCCCCCCCCCTCCCAGTGGTATCCTTTGGATAAGGACACCCGAGGCCCTGACCAGAGAGGTCGGCGGGGCCGAGGGCACCCCCGAGGGCCCCTGTGCCCCCGGATGGAAGGGAACAACCAACCGGAGGATGCTGACGCCCAGTCACAATGGAATTGCGTTCTTCCAGCCCCTAGGCTTTCGGGGACAAGGCTCCAGGCCGAACAGCCAGAGGTCAGTTTTCGGCTCTGTGACCGCCAGCTCAGGGAGCCTGGGCGTGGCGGGGGGTGGGGATATCACCCACCTGGGTCTCAGCTCCCTCATCTACCACAGGGGGACAATATTGACGGTTCAAGGAATTAACATCGTTGAGTGCACACTGATCTCTGTTAACCTGGCTGTGTTCCCATGCCCTCGTCTTCAAGGGGGAATGTCTGCCACAGTGGGACAGCACGGCTGCAGGGGCCCCAACTTGGGATACCAGCCTGGTCAATACAGGTGAGGAGAGAAGAAGCCAATACCTAAGGCTGGATTTTGCTAACACTTAAAACTCTGGGATACCTTGGAGCGAAAAGCGCATCTTCCCCTCCCAAGAACGTAGAAGGCCCCACTCCTTGAAAACAACCCCCTTAAACCAGGATGGAATTTAAAGAGACTGGAACAGAACAGTCGCGGGCCTGGTGAAGTTTCCGTCCCTCGAATGGGATGACCGGGCGTATGTAATCCGTGTTTTACCACGTAGTGCGTGGCCTTATTTGGAAAAGCCTCTGGACTTCCAACCAGCTGGCTCCCCTTTGGCTGTGTCCGAGCCTCCTGGGCTGTGCTAGGTGGGTAGGGGGCGGCGTGTATTTCTGCCAAACCTCAGCCCATGAAGGACCGGAGGCGGGTTCCAAGAGTCTCTATAACAAAGCAGCAACTGGTCAGTCGATAAAACCTAGCCATGAAGGACACACAGGCAGTGGTGAGGCCCCAAGCGTGGGAGACGGGAGGGCAGGTGCGCGAGGTTGGCCCCCCCTCCTACCTGAGTAAGTGCTTCCGGCCGGGTGTCCGGGGACCTGCAGACTCCCTGAAGTCAGAGGTGGTGGCGGAGGCAGAGCCGTGGGAGGGGCGAACATATTGGGGTGATGTGAGTGTGCGGGGGGCTGGAGGGTGGGTGTGAAGCTGTGCAAGGGGCTGTGGTTGGGCAGTGACAGGGGGAACGGGGAGGCCGAAGGGTGGTGAGAGATGTGAGGCGGGGCGGGCTGAGTCTTTGCTGGGGTGCTGCTTCTGCTACTGCTGTTGGAGTGACCAAAAAAAAAAAGGAAGGAAGGAAAAAAGAGGTAAGCAATTTATTTTCTTAAAAAAAAAAAAAAAATCTTATCTCACTGCCCAAAGCCGTGCAATGCTTTCTCCTGTTCCTTCTTCTTTATAGACACTCCCTCATGCCCACAAGAAGCCTCTGCTAAAATCATAACCGCAGGGGCGCCTGGGTGGCTCAGTGGGTCGAACGTCTGACTCTTGGTTTCGGCTCAGGTCATGAGCTCATGGTTTGTGGGATCGAGCCCCGCATTGGGCTCTGCACTGAGGGCACAGAGCCTGCTGGGATTCTCTCTCTCCTTCTCTCTTTCCCCTGCTTATGCTCTCCCTCTCTCTCTCTCTCAGTGGTGAACACTTGGTGACCCGATGGCGGCCAGAAACTCACGTCGGCTCCCGCTCTATGGCCAGATTCTCACCTCTGCCCCCAGAAACCCTGCGCCTTCTGTCCGTCCTCCACTAGCCACACTTCCTCCACTTTACAAAGATGGACGAGAACAACGGCCTGAGCTCACCCTGTCTGACTGCTGCCCCTTGATGAAGAAGCACAGATAGGAAGGTGAACCAGGGAGCCCCTCATCACCGCTGTGGTCTGGAGGGCCACAGAAATGAACCCTGGCAAAGGCAGTTTCCTTCCCCTGTCCTAGACAGGAAAACAGCCCGCCCCAGAACCCCCCCTCGGTCACGTCACAAGGAAAGCAAAGCCCTACTAGGTTAGAATTACAACCTCCGGGGCAAGCGAGGGTGGGCCAGGCTTGGCCCCACACCCGGGTTTCTGTCTCCCTTTCCTCGGCGGTTCCTCCACTGAACTACCTTGAAAACTTTCTTTTGTAGTTTGGCAAAGACAAGGCAGGAGAGCCTGGATCGCCACACGGGAGCTTCTCTCTCTCCAGTCCAGCTAGCTTCTCCTACGCCCCTCTGAACCAACTTGGAAGAAGTACATCGTAACGGGAAAACCTCAACCGGAGTCCCCTGGTCCCCTTCTTCCTGACTCTGGAGTTCCAGCACATCCTCTCATGGGGGCAAATCCTTCCCTTCTAACAATCTCCTAACACTGGGGGCGCCTGGGTGGCTCAGTCGGTTAAGCCTCTGACTTCAGCTCAAGTCACGATCTCATAGTTTGTGGGTTCGAGCCCCATGTCGGGCTCTGTGCTGACAGCTCAGAATCTGGAGCCCGCTTCGGATTCTGTGTCTCCCTCTCTCTCTCTGCCCCTCCCCTGCATGTGCTCTCTCTCTCTCACACACAAAAATAGGTAAATGTTAAAAAAAATTTTTTTTTAATCTCATAGCGCTGGGTGCTGGTAGGTTTCCCCTCGTGGCCTCTCTCCGGGACAGGGTGGGGAGCTCCCCTCTACACTGTCTTATGCACACTCCCTTCCCTTCCTGCCTTTGCCCCCCACAGGAGTCTCTGCAGCTGTTTTAGTTCTTCACAACGTCCTCTCTCCCCAACCCAGGCCAACCTGCCCTCTCCCAAGAGCCCCGAGCCTCGCGGGGCCCTCTCCTTGTCCCCTGGTCTCTGCCTCCCGGGGAACCCCTTCCCCACTCCTGCCTGCCGGTCCCAAAGAAGATGGCAAAAGTCAGGCCAAAAACAACAACAACAACAAAAAAGCAGGTTGCTCACCTTAAGCTGTTGAGGCTTAAGCTACTGCTGTTGTAGGCGGACAATGGCTGGGTGAGGCTCTGGGATGAGGGATGGGCCTGCACAGGCGGGAGACTCTGGTGGAGAAGCTGGGTGGGGGACTGCGGCCTCGGCGGCCTCTGCACCGGAGGCTGAGGGGCGGGCTGAAGCTGGGCCTCTGGGGGCGCCTGTGGTGGCTGTGTGCTTGGACGTGGGGGCTGAGGCGGGGCCTCTGTGCGCCGCACCAGGTCAGGGTCTGGAGAAGGAGCTCGGGGCTGGGGTTCCGCCTGGGGCTGGGGTAGCGGCTGGGGGACCTGAGGGCAGGGGTCTTTAAGCACCACGGGCTCAAAGATGGGCTCTTTGCAACAGTCCTGGCTCTTCTCCTGGCTTCTCTCTAGACCGGATATCTTGGGGACAATCGGCCCTGCATCCTGGCTGTCATGTTCGGGCAGTGTGCCGACACCTAACTCCGGATCTGTGCGGGGTGGGGGGAGAGCAAAGACAAAACCACAGGTAATGACACGTGAGTGTGAAACGAGGAGCTGAAAGCCAAGTCCAAGCCCGGATTCCGGGTCGCACGGTCTCAATGACGCGGGGTGGCCCAGGGCCGCCTCCTGGCTTCCTGTCCTCACGTTACCACGTGCGGGACACGAGCACACTGTGAACAGGGAAAGACGGGCCGGCCGGAGGAGGCTGCATTCCAGAAAGCAGCCTAGGCCGCCAGGGTCTGAAAGTGGATGTCTTCCTTAGTCTTGACAAAACCTTTCATGCAGTAAAATTAAGAAACAATAGCCAGCAAGTTGATCTCTCCCTTTTAAAACCCATACAGTTCTCGAATATACAAAAGAGCGGTGTTTTCAAACAGCAAGTGAAGCAAATGTTATTGAACCACCCACAGATGTTCCTTCTTGGCCTTGCGTCTTCCCCCTTCCCATTCTGACTGATGAGACACACTTGACATTTACAGAAATAATTTTTTGTTTGGCAAGTGCTAAACTGTGGTCAAACGGCGGGCCTCCTCGTGCTCGCCAAGTGATCCTAGCAACGTCTGAGATCCAAGGTGCAAACATGAATTCAAGTCAATTTACAGTCAGCTATACAAAGCCAGACCTTTTAAAGGGTCCCCCACGCCCCCGGCCATCGGAAGGGTGCAGTGCTGAACGAGGAGGCAAAATTCCTGTTACGAATTTAAAAGATCTGCTCCTCTCCAAAGCCCCAAACATCTATGCCACATCTCACAGAGTGTTTATTTGATCACCGCGTAAGCCAAACTCCATAAAATCCTCTAACAGAAGAATGAAAGACAAATACGACATTAAATAGAAAGAAATGTCCCTATTGATGAGTTATGCTTTTGTATACATCGGGGAGGGGGGGCAGGGAATGACCCTTCTCACTACTTTGTGCTAAAAAAGCCATCCTTTTATTATCACACAGCTCAGAAATAGGGAGAGAACCGATTACGATACTCTCTGAAATGAGGATGTGTTCCAGGCATTCCAAAATAAACTACTCTGGGCCCCCAGCTTTCTCTTCCAATATCACTGGATTGAGTGTGGAAAGTACATGGTATTCTCAATGGTCCTATCAATTTCTGTGGATGTCCTCTTAGGTACACACACTTGCCATCTTTCTCCCCTGGAATTTGCATCAAAGTGACCCATTATTTTAAACGTTCTTTTGGTAAAAAAAAAAAAAAAAAAAAGAGAGATCAAGCCTATAACATGCACAAAAGCAGAAGCAAACTGGGTTTATAAACAAGGCACATTTTGGGGCTAATGTGACCCTGGCTATCTTTACAACTGCACGGGCAGCATGCAAAGAAAGTGCCCTCTTGGCATGTTTCAGCCACCAAAGGATAAAGCATCCAATAAGACCTCGGTGAAAAGTAATTCTAGACTCCTGGCATCCCACTCACACATATTTCCATCCAGTGCTGTCCTTCAGAGCCTTTCTGGGAAGATTTTTGCTAACGATAAGCTGAAATTTTATGAACTCCACAAACTTGAGGGCTGAGACAGAACATCAAGATTCTTTTTTTTTTTTAAATGTTTTAAGTGTTTTTATTTATTTATTTATTTATTTATTTATTTATTTATTTATTTATTTTAATTTTTTTTCAACGTTTTTTATTTATTTTTGGGACAGAGAGAGACAGAGCATGAACGGGGGAGGGGCAGAGAGAGAGGGAGACACAGAATCGGAAACAGGCTCCAGGCTCCGAGCCATCAGCCCAGAGCCTGACACGGGGCTCGAACTCACGGACTGTGAGATCGTGACCTGGCTGATGTCGGACGCTTAACCGACTGCGCCACCCAGGCGTCCCTAGTGTTTTTATTTATTTCTGAGACAGAGAGAGACAGAGCATGAGCAGGGGAGGGGCAGAGAGAGAGGGAGACACAGAATCCGAAGCAGGCTCCAGGCTCTGAGCTGTCAGCACAGAGCCCGACACGGGGCTCAAAATCACGAACCGTGAGATCGTGACCTGAGCTGAAGTCGGACGCCCAACCGACTGAGCCACCCAGGCGCCCCATCAAGATTCTTGATGTGGACAGGCCCCGTTCAGCCCGAACTCCTAAATAAGGAGAGAAGATCCTTTATCTCCAGACATTCACACCTAGGGGCTCTGGTTGGGCTTTGCTTTCAATGTTTTTTCTATCATTTCCACAGCAAGAAATTACACGAGCTCACTGAAATACACCGGCTTCCTACAACGCAAGCTGGTTAGTTAGGTCCCGTGGCAGAAGCACTACCACCCCAGACATCCTAACAGGACACGGTCTAAGAGATTTTCCTCAGTGAGAAGTTCTGGATGCACAAGCAAGGGTTCTTCCCACTCTGACACTCCGACGGCTAATTAGGATCATTATGCTAATAATAATGCTATACTCTCTGACGGCTATAACGTCAGGAACACATTCCTCTCCTTTTGAAGTGCTTTGTTCTCTCCAGGCTGGGAAGGTGAAGGAGAAATACATAAATATTTTCCATCTCATTAAATTTAAATTCAAATTCATGTTCCCCCGCCCCAAATCAGTGTCCAAACGAAGTTTCTCTCTGACATAAAAGAAAGTTTCATTTTTCCAAGGGACACCACCCAGAGAACATCGTTTCGATTTTCCTTATGCCGGTAAGGAAGCACATTAGAAACACATAGATAAGTGCTTCGTCTATGTAGCTTGACTATATTTATCTCCTCGTTCTTTATTTAATGAGCCTCTAGAATGAGGACAACACAGCCAAGTTGGCAGGGGGCGTGGCGCAGCCTTGGGCTTGCTTCCCAAGGCTCTGTAAAGACAAAGGGGGTTGGCTTTCGTGTCTCCTCTGTTGCCCCCTTGTCACTGTCGGTTAGTACCAACCTAGACACAGCTAGAGTTAGGAGGGCGGGGAGCAGACTGGATCACCATCCCGGACAACCAGAGGGGGGTGCACAGGAATGCCGAAATCTCCCTAGTGAGCCCTGCAAATTCCTATGGGGCTATGATGAATGACTCCGGGAACCCAGAAGCCCAGAATTTCAGTGTGAGACCAGAATCTGGGAAAACCATGCATTTGAAGGTGCATACAAATGACCTGCACACCTGAATAAAATGCCAATTTGGACTCAGGAATTCTGGGATGGGGCTCCAGAGTCTCCCTTTCTATTTCCCAGGTGATACTACAGAGCCTTGGCTCTTTCTGTGAGTAGCAAGGATCTTATTATCCAATCCTCTCCGATTAGACGGCGAATGAGCCCCGAGAAGTTGGGGAACGCACTTGATGGAGGTCACCTGGCTGCTGAATGAATCAGAGGGCTTTTGTTCTAGTCCTAACTCTTGCCACCATTAATTGCTTTTTCTCTGATTTACGCATTGCTGCCCCCTCCAAAACGAAAATCCTGAACAAAGCAGGTAATGGTAAAATCCAAGAGTCCATTACAATATTTGGTACAGAGAGACAGTGCGAAGGGGTAGGAAAGCTACAAAGAGTTGCTAGAACACTTGGACTTCAGCTAAACCTGGAAGCGATCACCAGTCTGCCGATGCCCTACTCCTGCAACCCAGAAGCAAGGGTGGCAGGTTAGAAGGCTGGTAAGAACTGTAAGAACTCGGGGGCTGAGACAGTTTTACGACTCCCCATTTGCATGAGTCTCTTGAGGCACAGATTAGGCGTCATGCATTTTTGTGGCTAATCGGTAATGCATTTCCTCTTCCTTTCAATTATTCAATAAATGTATCTTCCCAGTTAAGCTTTTCCATCTTGACAGTCAATTTGTCTTACTGTGCTTCTCCAAAATTGGCATGAACACATTAAAAAAAAAATCATTTTGTATTGCTCTGTGTGCTCGGAGTTTGCCAAAGGATGAAATTTGCTGAGGTTGAAAGAAATAAGAATGTGCAAATGGACCAGTCTTATTTACAAGTGTTACTCATCACATTTTGGGGTTTTAGAATCGCCCTTCTTGTGATTATAAAAATAACACATCATGCTTATAATAAAATACATGCAAATTAAAATGACACTGCACAGTATACAGTAAAAAGGGTGAATTTACTACATGTAAACTATATCTCAATAAACTTGACTCAGGGGCGCCTGGGTGGCTCAGTCAGGTAAGCGTCTGACTCTTGATTTCTGGCCCAGGTCATAATCTCGTGGTTTTGTGAGTTCGAGCCCCACGTTCGGCTCCGTGCTGAGAGTGAGGCTGCTTGAGATTCTCCCTCTCTCTCTGCCCCTCCCCTGCTCACACCCCTCTTTCTCAAAAATACATAATAAATAAGAAACTTTAAAAAATGTTAAAAAAAAATAACCTTGACTCAAACACAATACATTTTTTTTTTTTTTAAAGATAAGGGCAGATTAGGAAAACTCCTGTTTCCTTTCGATACACATCTGATACAAGTTCCTTGGGGAAAATGGGTACACGATTGTACTTTACTAGTAGAATAGAAAGCCCACAACTTCAGTGGAGGGTAATTTGGCAACACTTGGCCAAGAAACTCATGGAATTCTTTTGACTGGAGCCCTATAGACACAATGAAACAACATCATGGTTTGAATCGCAAATTTGGAAAGAAAGAGGAACTTGGACATTGGTTACGTACAAATCTGGTACCATGTGATCATGTTACCTATTAAAAAAAAACAAATTTTTTTTAAAGTAGGCTCCACACCCCAACCCAGCACAGAGCCCAGTGTGGGTGGGGTTTGAACTCAAGACCCCGAGATCAACATCTGAGCCAGATCAAGAGCCGGACACCTAACCAACTGAGCCACCCAGGTGCCCCTTACCTATTAAAAATTTAAAAAGAAAACTGGTCATGCATTAAAAAAGTCTGAGCATGGAACAAAAAAAAACATAGCAAACAAAACTGAGAATGTGAATAGCGGTATGACCACAAATATGGAGAGTATATTTTCTTTTTTTTTTTCAACGTTTATTTATTTTTTTTGGGACAGAGAGAGACAGAGCATGAACGGGGGAGGGGCAGAGAGAGAGGGAGACACAGAACCGGAAACAGGCTCCAGGCTCCGAGCCATCAGCCCAGAGCCCGACGCGGGGCTCGAACTCACGGACCGCGAGATCGTGACCTGGCTGAAGTCGGACGCTTAACCGACTGCGCCACCCAGGCGCCCCTAGAGAGTATATTTTCTATAAGATAAGAAAATATAACGCATGAGTTTATAATAAATTTGAAAATAAGTGGATTTTATGAAAAGATCTCAACTACTAAAACTGACTCAAAAACAAATAAATCTGATCATAAAAGTAAACTGGAAAATGCCTCAATGGTCAGCACCTTCCCTTCAACCCAGAAATATGTACCAGGTATATTTGGTGTTATAGACAATGTGGACTATACCTGTAAGAAACACAATATTCTTGTCATTGAAATTAAAAACTAACAGGGGTGCCCGGGTGGCTCAGTCGGTTAAGCATCCGACTTCAGCTCAGGTCATGATCTCACAGTCCACGAGCTCGAGCCCCGTTCGAGCCTCGTGTCATGGGCTGTCAGCACAGAGTCTGGAGCCTGTTTCCGATTCTGTGTCTCCCTCTCTCTCTCTGCCCTCCTCCGCTGGCACTGTCTCTCTCTCAAAAATAAATAAACATTAAAATTTTTTTTAAAATTGAAAACCAACAGCAATACAAAAAAAAGGAAGAGGCAAAAACTATTTACAAAATAATAATAATAGTCTAGCTAGAAAACACAATCAGATGAGAAATGTATGAGAATAAGAGAACTCAGTAAAATATGCAAATAAAAAAACTCCACACACGTTAGTAGCTTTTCTACATACCAGCAATAGTGAACAGAAAGTAAAATTTAAAAATGAGCCCCTTTATAATAACAAAAATCATGTAATACTTGGGGACAAACCTAACAAGAAAATGACAGGGCCCATAAAGTCTCAGAAATGTACCTCCAAAATGCTTTGAGAACTTCTATGTTCAAACTTCTATGTTTTATGATGAGAGAGAGAGAGAGAGAGAAAGAAAGAAAGAGAGAGAGAGAGAAGGGGAAGAAAGAGAGAGGGGGGGAGAAAGAGAAAGAGAGAAAGAGAGAGAGAGGAGAGAGAGAGAGAGAGAGAGAGAGAGAGAGAGAGAGAGAAACAAGTCAAAGTCATGTAAGAGGTGGTTCTCCTTCGAGGATACCACCCCTAGTGGAGTTCTCAAACTCTGTGGAGTGGGATTGGCTGTCACAGTGGCTGGACAGCACTGGTGGCTCTTAGGGACATTAGAAGGACAAGGCCACACATCTCAGTTAATGTTCTAAAATCCCACTGGACATTTGCACGGCTGAAAAATCTAGAACCTAACTCTGTTTTTGCATATGAACGCAAAATAACTTTTGTATAGTGTTAATACACTGGATTTTCCAGGAATGCAACCACTGTACGCCCCCGTGTCTGTGATGTCATGTCTTGTCACGAACAACCCACAGTTAGTTGTTCACCATTTGGGTAAATCATGACACCAATGGTACGGCTAATCCTGGCATTTGAATTATCAAGACCCACGGACCTGTATGAATCTGCTTTTGCAGCAGCCATATTTATATACCACCCTATGTACAGATTCAAACATCTGACCATTTCGTTGTCTTCTAATGTAAATATTTACATACTTAAAATCATGTCACGCTATTATAAATTACTTGCTACTTGTTTCTCCTTTACTTTTCATTTAGGGTTTTGTGTGCATTTTTAAATCATGTGTATAGATAAGAATTTGACTATATATTTTGTTCCAGAAAGTAAAAAATAAGAACACATTATGTTTTTTAATTGTTTTTTGAATGTTTGTTTATTTTTGTAGGAGAGAGAGACAGAGTGTGAGCAGGGGAGGGGCAGAGAGAGAGGGAGACACAGAATCGGAAGCAGGCTCCAGGCTCGGAGCTGTCAGCACAGAGCTTGACGTGGGGCTCGAACTCCCAAACCGTGAGATCATGACCTGAGCCAAAGTCGGCCGCTTAGCTGACTGAGCCACCCAGGTGCCCCTAAATGTTTCTTATATTACACAAAAAGGGCATTGGGAGTGGTAGGGTTGAGATTTGCTGTGTTATGCCCCTGTGATGAACTACTATGTTTCCAGACGTCCAATATCTTACGGCAAAATACGCTTAAGTACTTCAAAGGGTTGTTGTAAAAATTAAGTTCTTTCCATGAGGTAGAGCACAAACTAAACGATCAGTGTTCCCAAAACTACAGTTGAAAATAGTTTCATGGAAAACATTTCCTCACAAAATTACTACCAAGTAAAATGAAGGGCACTATCACCAGTATGGACTCTCAAAAATGAAAATTACCTGTATACGTGGGTATACGCAGGCATATGATTAGAAAGATATGCATCAAAATGTTCATCGTAATCCCATCATTCAGAAACAACCACAGCTTTTCATTTTAAAAATTTTCTTTTTTTTTTAACTTTCCAAAACAAGCTTGAACACCTTCTTGTCTATTCTTTTACCTCAAACAAAATCTCCTTTTAGCAAAGACTGAGTATTTTGTATATACTTATTACAAGAGGGTTGATGGGGCGGGCGGGGGAAGGGGAGAATGGGTGACAGGCATTGAGGAGAGCACTTGTTGGAATGAGCACTGGGTGTTGTATGTAAGCGATGCATCACGGGAATCTAGTAAATATGTACTATTATCGTAAAAGAAAAAAAAAAAGGCATTACAGCTGACCCCTGAACAGGATAGGTTTGAACTGCGCAGGCCCACGTACATGTAGATTTTTTTTTTAAATATAAATACAGTACAATACCGTGAATGTATTTTCCCTTCCTTATAATCTGCTTAATATTTTCTTTTCTCTGGGCTTACTTTAGTGTAAGAAGACACTATAATACATATACAAAATATGTGTCAAACAACAGTTTATGTTACTGGTGAGGCTTCTGGTCAACAGTAGGCTGTTAGTAAAGTGTTTGGGTAGGTAAAGGTTAACTGCATTTTTGACTGTGTAGGAGGGGGTGCCAGGGCTCCGAATCCCAGGTGGTTCAAGGGTCAACTATGTATTTTTTTTTTAACATTTATTCATTTTTGCGAGACACACACAGAGAGAGAGAGAGAGAGAGAGAGAGAGAGAGAGAGCACATGATCTGAGATCTGAGGAGGGGCAGAGAGAGAGGGGGACACAGAAACTGAAGCAGGCTCCAGCCTCTGAGCTGTCAGCACAGAGCCTGACACGGGGTTAGTGTCCCACAAACCGTGAGATCCTGACCTGAGCTGAAGTCAGACGCTTAACCGACTGAGCCACCTAGGTGCCCCTGAACTGTGTGTTTTTAAATGAGTCCCTTCACGGACAATCTAACTGCACCATCGAAGAAGTCAATTCAGAAAGTGACTTTATTCTAGTCAAACTGCTTTACCCACTAGACAGAATTTTTTTAAAAAAGCTCTTTACCTGGAGGACAGATAAATATTTGCCTTTCAGAAATGGGGATAGGATATGGCCTTCTATCTCCTCTGCAACATTTCCAACTGGTTCTAACTGGGTGTATTTGGACAGAAAGGAACTGGGGGATGTTGATGATTAAGGAGGAAGAAGAGAAGTGGGAAGAATTCCCCTAAGGCACATTTCTGTGCTTCATGTCTTCCCATGTCTTTATACTCGATTAGAGAGCCCTATTATGGTGTGCTCATGACAAGGTCATTACTGCAGCAAATATGCACAAGCCTTAAAGACAACAAGGAAACTACGTGGGGCACTGGCCATTAGGCAATGTGTCCATCCATCTTTTCAAATGTCTGACCCACAGCACCTAGATACAGGTGTGTCCTATTTTTACATTACATACAGCCTTCTAGTTAACGGCTTTACATACATTACATAGAGCCTTCTAGTTAGCAGCTCCATTTATTTGTCCAAATGACAGAGCCACCAAGACCTCACCACACAGATGGAGTGAAGACTGCATCCAAATAAGGTGTGGTGGGGGAAGGACCCAGACTTTAAATTAAGGCAGAGTGGAAACATTAATAAATGCTGAAAATGTTCAACATTAGAAAGCCCAGAAACATACGCAAGTGTCCTATTTCTGTGAATTCAACACTGAATTATTTAAAGTTACTAGCCATATCCATTCCTTGAACACCTTCTTGTCTATTCTTTTACCTCAAACAAAATCTCCTTTTAGCAAAGACTGCGTATTTTGTATATACTTATTACAACAAGAGGGTTGATGGGGCGGGCGGGGGAAGGGGAGAACGGGTGACAGGCATTGAGGAGAGCACTTGTTGGAATGAGCATTGGGTGTTGTATGTGAGCAATGCGTCACGGGAATCTACCCCCCAAACCAAGAGCACACTGTATACACAGTTTGTTAGCTAACTTGACAATGAATGGTATTCATAAAATAAAATAAAATAAAATAAAATAAAATAAAATAAAATAAAATAAAGTAAAGTAAAGTAAAGTAAAATAAAATAAAATAAAGTAAAGTAAAATAAAATAAAATAAAATAAAGTAAAATAAAAACAAATTTTGCACTACTGAATTAATTCAGCAATACTCTGAACTCTCCCCAAGTTTTGGATTCTGTCCCCAGAGCTCTGCATTGCAATGGTGTTCTGCAGAAAAGGTCTACCTCCTCTAACATACACCTTTCTTTATTTTCCTCCTCTCCGTCTTTTCTTCAAATCATTAAACAGAGACCAGTTTGTTCCATTAGCAGATTCAATTACTCGAACGAATGGAAGGATGACATTCAGCCTCGCAGCTCTTCTGCTCGGTCACTGAAACTGTACAAATAAATTGAGGAAAACCCACTGTTTGTTCAAGGCAAATTAATTTTCAAACACTGCAAGAGTGGGAGATCAGGGGAATGGTGGGTGCTTGGCAGGGCTCAGAGAGATTCCATTTTGTGCTTGTCATTTTGTGTAAACATTAATTACCATCTGGGAGGCTAAGCTGTGGGCTGAAGTCTGTATCGCAAACCTCCGAGGGCCTCCAGGGCTCCTAGTAAAAGCAAAATCCTAAACAGGAAAAAATAGCCGTTGTATCTTCCAAAACACCAGCAAACCTACTGGGAAAGCTGTGTGGGGACCCGCAGGTTAGAGGCTGACATTATCAGACAAGCTACTTTGGCTATCACCTAGGTTCCAAGATTAACCTACGACAGGCATTGAAGAAAAATCGACAGACTACAGGTCAATGTACTCAAACCTATTTCAAGTTTATTCCTCGTAAGCCTCGCACCACGAAAAGCATCCACCCTTAAGCGTACGCCCGTGTTTCTTTCTGATGCCTTAAGGCCAAAAATCTGCCTTCGGCCTTGAATGTGCAGACTGCAGCCCACTAGGATGGCTTCCGCCTGCAGAATGATGTGGCCTTGAAGGTCAACCTGGGCTTGCACTGTATTTCTTTTGCAGTCTCTTAGCAAATCGGAGCAAAGGCGAACTGTTTCTCCTCCAAAAGGAGGAGAAAAGTAGACTGTGACCTATCGGGGGTAGAGATGGGGGCATCAAAAAGTCTTGAAAAAGCCCTAGAGTGTCAATGTCATATATATAATTGGCTTTTCTCACTTCATACAAAGGAAAGACTAGTGTCCCTTCGTGTGCCCAGCCCTGTGCTCGGCCCTGAGGCTACAAAGGCGAACGAGAGACGGCCCCAGACTCCCAGGAGCTGGCGTAGAACAGGTACCGAGGGAAAAGTATGGAAGTGGCAGGAAACCTTCGGCCTTCTAGGTCAGTGTCCGTTATCTGTGAGGTTCAGAGATAAGCTTAGCTAATCAGAGCTAATGAAGATCTCTATATATCTTATCGATTTGGAGTTATTGATGGTAGGGCACTTTTATCCCGCTGTATGGGCCCCAAGGATCAGTCTTGGGCCCAAAGCAACTGAACGGACGCCATGTGCAGGCCTGATGGGAGAGTCAAGGTATCGAAGGATAAAATCTCCAATCACGTCAGCACCCTGGAAAAACTCCAAGTACTAGTTTCAGAGAAAGCCCAAGCTTTTGCACTTTGGCCTCAAAGACAGATCCCCATTATTCTTCCTTGGGTCCTCCAGCCGGCCTCCATATTCATCACCTGGACAAGATCACCTCCTGCTTGCTTTCCATCCCCCGTGCCTCTCTGCCTCTGCCCTCCAGCGGCTGGGTCTCAGTCGCCTGGCCTGTCCTCATCAGCCCTGTCTGGCTGTGGACCGGGTGCCCCCACACGACGCTGGGCATGTTCACACACACAGGCACAGCCACCTTTAAAACCAGTGCCCACTCTGGCGCCTGGGTGGCTCAGTCGGTTGAGCATCCGACTCGTAATTCCATTTCGGGTGGTGATCTCGCGGTTCGTGGGTTCGAGCCCCATCTTGGGCTCCGCGCTGAACAGCGCAGAGCCTGCTTGGGATTTTCTCTCTACTTGTCTCTCTGCCCCTCCCCAGGTCACGCAAACACATTCTCTCTCTCTCTCTCTCTCAAAAGAAATTAATAAACTTCAATAAAAATAAAAATAAAATAAGATTAAATGTTTTTTAAAAAAAGCAAAAAAAAGAAAAAGAAAAAGAAAAACCTAACAAGATACTTCTGGGTTCTAACAAGGGAAAGTTCTAAAAGGACTTTCAACCCCAAGTCTGTATTCATGCAACACAGCCTGCCTGCTCTCCATAAACAGCAAATCTAAGGAACAAGGCTCTCACCCTAACAAAAGCCACAGCACACATTCCTTAGACTGGAGGACAACAAGGAGCCCATTTGCTTATTTTGGAAGTTCTCCAGGAGGTGGGACCAAAGCACTGAAAACGAATTACAACTTTAGGTGTTTGGTTTGAAAAACAGTCTTCCTGGTACCTAATCGTCCTATCTTTCACACACAGAACAATCAAGTGAGGCTGTGAGGGAGAAGCAAAGAATGTGGCAAGACAGCCCTCCCTCCAACATTTTCATTGCTAAGGAAAGCGAGGACTCCAAAGCTGTCAAGCTTACAGATCTGTTTGCAGACGTGACACCTTCCTCCTATAATACCGTGGCTTGCTGCTAACTTCTAACGTCTTCGCCTGAGGGTTTCCCGTCCACAGTCAGAAGGGGCAATAATCGTGAGGCTAATCTGATCCTGGTCACCTTCTGAGGCTTTGGTGTATCGCGTCCTTGGCATCTGGTCTTTTACTGGAATAAGCAACCTTTCTTGGATCTGTACATGTCTGTGGTATTAACATGTTCATGATATGGGGCCAGAGAATGAGACATGTGGCCAGTAACATTCACGCTCTAAGAGGTCAGTGTGCCCGTCAAGGTTGGCAAAGGTTGGCTTGTAGGGTTTAAACCTTATTTTCAACACTGTGAATTTTACCAAAGATGATTTTCTCAAGGACAAAGGTAAAAAGCCACCAGTACCAGAGATGTACTAAAATTTTATCAATCACTCTAACTTCTTGCT
Source organism: Lynx rufus (assembly GCF_022079265.1). Lineage (NCBI taxonomy): Eukaryota > Metazoa > Chordata > Mammalia > Carnivora > Felidae > Lynx > Lynx rufus. The sequence continues at coordinate 13,697,043 of NW_025814842.1, read as the reverse complement.
TTGCACACTGTGACCCGTTTTACCTGACTTCAGGCACAGATTAGACAATCACTGGGACCCTGAGTAAAGAGGCTGGGATGGGGGTTATGAGGACGGGAAGTTAGAATTTCCCTCCCGTGAGTCGAGTCTATCCTAGGCTTTTCTCAGCTCCCTGGCCCTACATACAAAAACTCCCTGGCCCCGTTTCTTAACCTTCCGCAACGCAGGGATGACGTAAGTTACAGTCAACACTGGCTTATTCTCTCACTGCTTCAGAGTCTGCAACTACAATGCACACTTCATCCTTCTAGAACGCGAGTGTCACCTGCATCATCCAACATCCCTCCATCTACTTCTTTTCCCTCAAAACCACCTTCTCCTCAGGGTCCAGGTATCAAAGAGAAGGTCTCAGGTTACCCTAGTATGCAGGAGTGATGAGAACCTTTGTGATTCCTCATAGTGGCCAGGAAGTTTTTCTGTTCTGGAGAGAAGGGAGGAGGGGATCACAGATGCAAGGCGGGTGGATCACTCTGGCCCCTGCTGTGCCCTGAGAGCTGCAGAGGAAGAGGGGGAGGTTCATTCCCACGGGCACGATCAGGGCCCTCAGGTCTCTACCAAGTTCACGCTGCTGTCACTCGGTGAGTAGCAGAGGAGGAGGCTCTTCCTTCAAAGCATCATCAAATATCCTAAAACCAATGTTTCTGCAGTGCACTGTGGGAAAACTCCAAGAGCCACTCCCATCCTGTTCTCAGCAGGTCACTACAAGAAGTGGGTTTTGCCTTGGGAAATAGCGTGCGTTCATTTGGCAAGGAAAGTTCCGTCAGCTTTCAGACATGCCCGCCCGTACTCCTGAGGACAGATGACGAATCTCCCCAAGTCTGTTCAAACAACCTGCTGTGGCCCATGGGACCTGGGTGTTGCCAAACGCCGGCAATCTGTCTGACTAGCTTATGGGTGAGCACCACAGATGCCTCTAGAATGAATCTGTGCGAGCTGCTTGTTTGTGCCTGATATCATAGAGCCTGTGATTGTTTAAAGGAGAGAGATCAGGGAAGAGAGGACTCTTGACAGTTTCTCTAAGGCACTTTTGACTTTCTGGTCCCAAACCATCCACCCCCTCGTACTATGATTCCAGGGTGTTCTATAACCTCGCTATTCCAAGTGTGGCGCCCAGATCAGCAACGCTAGCATCACCTAGATGTTGTCATGGAGTTCAATTTGCAGCCCCCGTCCACACGCAAGTTCAAGTTTGCAAAGCACTGTTCCACAGACTACTGGGAAAGCCTCAGCCGGCACTGTTGCCGAGGGATGCCATCCACAAGGTCACCAGTCCTTCAGTGTCTCCCCCTCCCAAAGGCCACTGTTGGAAATTACTTCTTCCATTCCTTCCCGGGTGGGTTCTCTACCAGCATGTAGGCTGCTGGAGGGGCGGGGTGGTGGGAGACGATTAGAAGCTGCCTCTGGTACCAGACAGATTAGACAATCTGTCTAGTAGTCGTGAAAGCTCTTGTGAATTCAACAACAGCGAGCTCTTATTCGTGGTGATTATTAACCATCCTGGCTCCATGCACATTCACCACGTAGAACGGGGAGTTAGAGTCTTGCCTGTAAGCACGGCCGTGAGGCACCTTCAAGGCCCTGATGACTGTCCCATGGAAGAGGAAGCAGACCTTCTGCGAATGACGTCACGGGCAGAGCTAAGACCAAAGGATGTGTATTGCAGAGCAAACTTTCCACCTGTGATGGCCTCGGCTGCCATAGGGGAACAAGCTAATGTTCTAATTGGCTCTTCGCTGGGCATGGCAAGGGACCACTCATGTCAAGAATGACCATGACAAAAACTCTGAGGAGTTAGTTGTGGAACGGAGACTGGACTACATGACTTCTGAGATCCCATGAGTTCCCTAACAAGCCGCTGGTAGCATGCCCCTGGGAAGAACAGAATCATTTGTGTACTTTCCTTTCTCCCGTTCCAGAACTCAGTCTTCTCAAACATTTCACCTGTAGGTTAACAAACACTATCCACTTGATTTGCACGGATTTTGACATACGCCACATCTTAAGTTATAAACTAAGGATCCCTACACCAAAGAGTTTTTTCTTAAGGAGCAGAAGGAGAAAATGTGCTTATTCCCCGCCATGACTTTTGTGAAGCTGAAAGAGGTTTTTAAAACTGGGGTGTGTGTTTGTGTATGTGTGGGGGTGTATGGGAGGAGGGGTGTTGCTCTGTTCCCTATATTTGAAATATTTTATCTTTTTTTAGGGAACATATCTACCCATCCTTAAAGTGATTTTCTGTAAACCATCCATGTAATCATCATCCTCAATTTATCCTAGAAAGAGGAAACATGTTCAGATACAAAATTTGAAGCACCGGGTCGATAAGGCAGTCCAGGAAGGCAGTGAGGAGGACAAGGCCATCGGCCCTTTAGAAACTACCTATCCGTGGGGCTCCACAGAGGAATGGCTAGCACTCTGGACTCTGAAACTACCTGTCTGCTTGACTTGCCTCTCAAACCTGAAATGCTACAATCACTCTCCAGAAATAAACCGTGGGAAGTTGTAATAACTGTCCTCGGGAACCGGAGTCAGTGACCAAAACCGTAGTGCTGCCTCCCACTTCCAACTATAATCCCGGAAGGCAAATGTCCCAAGTGGAGGCTTGCAACTTGGGCTGTCGCAATGGCTTCCACCCTCCTGCAATTTACCTGAACTTTATCTTCAGAAATGTCTTCAAACCGGAATGGCAAAAGGCAAAATACGGCACCCGTTTTGTTTCTTTTCCAAATTCCCAAAGACCGCGTGCACCTGACCGTCCCACCATCATCCCTGGCTCGATGTGACTAAAATGAAGTCTATCCCTGCCTACTTCCACTCTGGCTCCCCCCGTACCCACCATCAAAGCTCAGAGTCATAGCACTTATCTATTTGCAGTCCCCCTTAACGTTAATCAATGGCTCAGGTGTGAATTATTGCTTCTGATGACCATGCGGTCATGTCAATCCGGTTTGAAACTCTCCAATGGCTTCTCCCCATACGTAGAATAAAGCCCCAGCTCCTCTCCATGGCCCTCTGTTGTACTCTTGCTCTGTTCCGGATAACCATCCAGGATTTCGGTCTCCCGCTCTGTCCCCTCTACACACATACAGGTGCTTCTGAATTCTGCCTTTCGAAGCCCTGTTTTAGTCAAACGACCTCGCTAAACCTTCTCCAGGCACCAGAGCCCCTGGCCCCCCCCCCACCCAACCCTCTGAAGAACTTCTAGAGACTAAACGCCCAGGGAACTTACTAGGCATTTACTAGATACTCTACTGGTGTTTTAGTACATGTGACTAGTTTCAGAGAGGAGGAGGGACCGCTTAAAATCTGTGCCTTCATTTCAATCCCAAACACAATGCCTTCCATATATAGTGAGTACTTGGCAAATATTTGATTTCTGTAGCCACATAATAATCAATTTACAAAATCTAAGTAAGTTTCTTTATATCTGCAATTCAAAAAGAAAAAAACCGCTATAATGAGAAAAATACTCAATAAACAATTACACATTAAGCCAGAAAAATCATGTCTCTTTGGAGTCATTTCCATAATTGAACATTATACTGCAATAAAATAATAGTATATAACACAAGCAAATGTAAAATAATTGGAAGCTATTATGAAGTTTAAGCATCCATTTTTGATATATAATAAAACTAATGTTCTATTTTGAATCATAAAAGATTCTAATAGTTTTGGGTTTTTTTTTTTCCTATAACAAAACAAAAGCAGGGCAATCCAAAGCACATCATGTTAAAGGAGGAATATCTTAATAATCGAAGGTAGGTAAAGCCTCTTTAGGAATATGCTTGGGGAGTCTGGGTGGCTCAGTCAGTTAAGTGTCTCTCTCTCTCTTTTTTTTAAGGTTTATTTTTTATTTTTGAGAGCAAGAGAGCACAAGCAGGGGAGAGGGCAGAGTGAGGGAGACACAGAATCCGAAGCAGGCTCCAGACTCTGAGCTCTCAGCACAGAGCCCGATGCGGGGCTTGAACTCCCGAACTGTGATATTGGGACCTGAGCCCAAGTTGGACGCTTGACTGACTGAGCCATCCACTCTTGATCTCATTTCAGGGTCTTGACCTCAGGGTTGTGAGTTCAAGCCTGCACTGGAGCCTACTTAAAAAAAAAAAAAAAAAAAAAAAGGAATATGCTTGTGGTCTGCATGCTGTCTACAGACTTTATGAGTACAAATACACAATTTTATGTGTATTGAGAAAATGTGAAAATGTACCTGGCTTCACTTGGGGACTAGTCATAGGGAGGTGTCAGAGGATTTTTATTTTTCACCTTTTATCGTATTTACACTTGCAACAGAACACGGTTTAAATCCACAAAGGTGATACAGAGTCAAGTAACTGTGCAATGGGCCTAATATACTCAATATGAGAAAACCAAAGCAAAAAACCTTTTCAAAATTAGCTCAACAGAACTGCTAAGAACTACATAGACAAATCACCCAGCAATGAAACATCAAGCACCAATAAATGCTGGTAAGAATGCTGCAATCATGGGGTCCAAAGTACATGGGGTTGAAGGGGGACAGGGTTTTGTCCTGGAAATCCCTATGGTGGCAAACACACACACACACACACACACACACACACACACACCCCAAAACTGAAACAAGGGGGATAAGATGAAGGTTTATAGAATAAAGTGTTCTACAACAAGGCAAGGGGTAAGAGTTAATTTCTTAAGCTGCAAAAAAACCCCTGCGGATTGAAAATATAATTGTTGAATCACCCTTTTCTTGAGGAAACGCATCGCTGCAGCGGAACACGAAGGAAGAGGAAAAGACAGCAAGACACGTTTTGCCAAATCAACTCAAGAACACTTAGAAGGGTAACCTGAAAGAAATTCTTCGCGTCCCCAGCTCGTTCACCCGACCTCAAGTACCGTTGAAATCTGAGATCTCGATTCTGTCGGAGGTAAAAGGTCCTCCCAAAGGAGAAAATCACCACTCGGAAGATTGCTGCCCGGTGATGATTCCCGCGGGCACCCCAGGCACTTGAACTGAACAAAGACACAAGGACATCTCAGAGCCTAAATGACAGCGTCTCTCAGTTCGTGGGGCTGTTCGCACTCTGCAACAGTCTTCCCCCAGCTCGTCCGCCGCTGCACCCAAGCACCCAGCTCGTCCGCCGCTGCACCCAAGCACCCAGCTCGTTCCAACAAGGGCACGCCCCCAGCAGCACGTGGAACTTCACCGCTACTCCCTGTGCTCACAGAGGCCACGTTGGCCGACGGAATTGAAATGTGCCGTTTGAAGATTTCCTCCTTGTTCAGGTGCCAAGGAAGGCTTTCAATCAATCTGAAGGCAGAACTGAAGGCCATTCTTAAGTCCTGACCTTAAAGACGGGAGGACTGGCTTAGAAAGAGCAACATAAAACAGAGGGCACTGGGCGAATGTCCCCAGACTGGAAATGTGCTGGCCCACAACCTAGTCCGCTCTGCCAGAGACAAATGGCTGGAAGTCATTCACCCCTGGAGTCTATTTTTAACCGCTGACACTGGTCAGTGTTTCTTTAGACCTTGATTTACTCAGATCTATAAACTGCTTTATTTTAACCACCACGCTTTGTGCACCTGATTCCAGGTGAAACTGGGGGTTTTCAAAGCATTGGGTCTAGAATTCAAATATCCCCTGAGAATGCCTACCTCCCAGGTTTAAAACAAAACTTACCTCCAAAAAGTGAGAACTTAAAACTGCTTTGCAAACAGTCAGGGCTCAAAATACACTGGTTTATTTCCTCTCCTATAGGAAAGGCGGGAGGGGGGAATGATCATTCACCCCACACTTTTAACCATCCCCTCCTGCTCTCTTCAAGTGCCACCCCGTATCTTTGGTTCAATTTCTTGTACACTAGGAATGACCAAGTCAGGCAAAGTGGCCAAGGCCAACGGGCCTGCAGGGCCCTTGCTAAGACTATGATTTTCACACAAAGGTGTGCTTCGGATACAATTTTCCAGCCAGTCAGTCAAGTGTTGGGGACTGGGGGTGAACAGATATAAACAAAATAAAACCCATCAACTGGAAAAAGAAAGCGTGTCCTGCCTAGAGGCAATGAAATCTTAATCCTCCGTAATGCACCACAAATTCCACAAACATAACCAGGGATGTGTTTCCTTCAAAACCCCAGATCAATTCACGGCAAATGCTTAAATCTTTTTGAGTACAAAGAAACACAGTTTTCCGTCTGCCCTAACAAAGACATGTAATTATAGAGCGTGCGGTCTGAAGAAGACACATCTTGGTGAGCTTGTGCAGTGCCAGATTTTATAGGTAAACACTAATGAAACAATGGGAAGTGTGTTTATGAATAGTAACTGTGGACTGGATCACCTCCATGAATAAATGGAGAGGCTGAAATAATGTAAGTTCAGTTTAGACTTCTCCCCTACATGAATGGAACTTATATCTGCCTTATGACACGCTTTGGCGAGGAGAGGCAGTAAATATATTACGGTTCAGAAATCAACTGGATTCACGTTCTGGCTTTGTCGCTCATTGGCCCAGAACTTTGAGGAAATCACTTCACCTCTTAGAGTCTTGGTTTCCTCATCTGAACTGAATAGAAGCCTGGGCCTCCTGATTTCTGGGGTTCTTTTGAATTCCAAGAATCTGTGATCATATTGGCACATTAGCCTATTTTTTTTTTATTTTTTTTAAAACATTTATTTATTTTTGAGACAGATAGAGACAGAGCATGAGCAGGTGAAGGTCAGAGAGAGAGGGAGACACAGAATCCGAAACAGGCTCCAGGCTCCGAGCTGTCAGCCCAGAGCCCGATGCGGGGCTCGAACTCACGGACCGTGAGATCATGACCTGAGCCAAAGTTGGACGCCCAACCGACTGAGCCACCCAGGCGCCCCAGATTAGCCTATTTTTAATTAATGCCATCAACAAGTCACAACCATGTAAGTGATAGGAGGTGAAATTTTATTTTTAAACCAGAAATGGGATGGGTAAAGTACAAGTCTTTCCTCCGTGCTGTTCCTTTTTTGTTTTGCTTTGTCTTGTTTTGAGTGAAAGCAGGGAAAGGACAGAGAGAGAGAGGGGGAATCTGTCTCCCCTCAGGGCGGAGCCTGACGTGGGGCTCGATCCCACAACTGTGAAATCATGACCTGAGCCAAAATCAAGAGTCGGACGCTTAACCAACGGAGCCACCCAGGCGCCCGGAAGTAAGAGCTATTCAAACTCTAGCTTTCAAATTGTAGAGAAAGGTGCTAAATGTAACAAGAAACCAGACTCATAAAGGGCTGCACACCACTTGTTTTGAAAACATGAATTTGTTCCACTGTGAATGTTGGGTTTGCTTACGGGCAGATCCTCCCTGCAAGAAACACTAGGTGAGGGGCACCTGTGTGGCTCAGTTGGTTGAGCATCTGACTCTCGATACTGGCTCAGGTTGTGATCTCGTGGTCGTGGGATCAAGCCCTGCATCAAACTCCAAGGCGAATGTAGAACCTGCTTGGGATTCTCTCCCTCTCTCTCCCACTCTTGCTCATGCTCTCTCTCTCTCTCTCTCTCTCTCTCTCTCAAAAAAACAAACAAACCAAGAAACACTAGGTGAATGCGGAAAACAGCACCAGGCTGAACCAAGCCCACAGTGAACCACCATTCACCACACTGAATGCTCACGTTTCAAACTCCTGCCTGATACCCCGGGGCTCCCTGTACATTTGGAGCTCACCTGTCCACGTCTGGTGTCCCAATTTTCCACCTCTTCACAATAACGTGTAAGCTGCAACCCAACATCCGCCTCCACAAGCCACCTTCAGGCCTTTTTCAAGGCAAATGCCATATTCGTTGTAGCATTTATGTATTTGTATCTTATCACTTAATGCATGTAAAACTACGTTACCATTTTTATAAGGGTCCTATCTTTTAAAATTTTTATTTCTTTATTATATTTTTTAATGTTTATTTCTTTATTTTGAGAGAGAGAGAGAGAGAGAGAGAGAGCGAGCGAGCAGGCGTGGGGAGAGGCAGAGAGAGAGGGAGAGAGAATCCCAAGCAGGCTCCCAACTGTCAGCGCAGAGCCTGATGTGGGGCTCCAACTCATGAACTGTGAGATCGTGACCTGAGCTGAAATCTAGAGTCGGACGCTCAACCAACTGAGCCACCCAGGCGCACCCCTATAAGGTTCTTACTTAAAAAAAAAAAAAAAAAAAATTGTCAGTGATGAAATTTTCGTATTCCTAACTCATTTTATCCCTAAGCCCTACAGTTTCAATTATTCCATTGTGCACAGCACAGTGATTTTTTTAGGAACACATAAGCAACGTTGCAGCAGAACTGACTATGCAAACAAGTAAATGCATGACAGAGAGAACCTCCTCGTACAAAGAATGTCAAAGAATGGATCAATAGTCAGTCCAGGGCAGAGTCTAGGGCAAAGTTTCTACCGTGCTGCGAAAGGCATCCAGGTACTGTCCTCTTCGACTTACTTAGCAATGAACTTATTTATTACTAGGCAGAAATTGAGAGAATGAATATTTTTGAATCATTCACTCAACGCAAATATAGTAAGCCTACTTACTCTAAGCTAAGTGTTGGAGGGAGAGGAGAAAGATGATGATAAGATAGGATTACTCTCCTGGAGGAACTCATATCTCAATGGAAGAAAGACATAAATAGCTATCATGTAATGTAGCAAAAGCTCTAATAAATGTAGCACAAAGTCCTCTGCAATCTCAAAGGAAGGAAGGACTAACTCTCAATGACAGAAATATGAATCCTCAAAGCTTAACAAGCTGAAATAAGTGATGGGTTAAAAGAAAAAACAAAACTAAGCAAACACACCCCAAAGGAACTACAATAGCACCAATTGTTAAGTGTGTACTTAGAATCTTCAGGTCTTTTAAAAATCTGCCCCTACTAAGCCTTGCCTCTCCTTTCCTTTACTTGAAAACAGCTGGTACCTGCATTCACTTTGTGGTAAGCTCCAATCAGCCCAAAGCCATTCCAATGCGAGTTTTGGCTGCCTTAATAAAAACGTATCACCGAGCAAACGGGGGTGATAGGTACTGGTTACACCACATCGGGAGCATCGAGTTCTGCAGACCTTACTCTAAGGGGGCCGTAGGTAAGCTGGAACGAATTCAGAGGATGACGGACAGAATCAAAGCCTCGTCTCCTTGGTCCTGGCTGCAGGAAGGGGGAAAGGGAGGAGGGCAGGAAACACAGAGGCTGTCTTTGGAAGAGAAAGTAGACTTCTCTTACATGGCTCCAAGGGGAAAGCGCTCCATGGGAAACAGACGTCAGCCCAAGAAAGACGAGACTTTTGTCGCAGGCTGCCTAAAGACAGAACGGAGCTCCTGGAAAGGTGTCTCGGGGGTGTTCAAGCACAGGCTTTGTGACCAGCTGGCGTGGAAGCGACAGACAGAAGATTTACAAACGCCTGACCTTTCTCAGATCTTTCCCCAGTCAAAAGCTTCCATGATTCCAGTTATTAAAAATTGGCTTTCTGATTCTAAGGCAAGCTACAATTCTTCTCCACCTCCTAACTTTAGAGCCAGACACGAAAATCATGCCGTCTGGTGCTCCTTTAGAGACAAAGAGTCTATGCTACAGGCAGAACAAAAAGTGTAAGAGAGGGGACACGGGGAGCACCCACAGGTACTCAATCCATCATCTTTCGCCTATACAATGCATCCACCGACCAAACACTTTCCGTCAAAACCACGATGAGCTATCCCCCCACACCTGTCGGAATGGCTATGCTCAAAAAGACAAGAAACAAAGTGTTGGCGAGGATGTGGAGAGAAGGGACCCCTCGTGCACTGTTGGCGGGAACATAACTTGGAAGGTCTTCCAACAATTAAAAACAGAACCACTATATGATCTGGCAATTCCCCTGCTGGATTATGTATTTGAAGAAAATAAAAGCACTAATTTGGAAAGATTCTTGCACCCTCATGTTCACTGCACGTTAACAGCGAGGACACGGAAGCAGCCCAAGTGTCCGTCGACTGGCGAAAGGATAAAGAAGACGTGGCATACGGATCCCGTGGAATATCACTCAGCCACAAAGAAGAATGAAATCTTGCCATCTGCTGCAACGTGGACAGACCTTGAAGGTATTACACGACGTGAAATAACTCAGAGAAAGAAAAATCCTGCAAGATTTCCCTTACGTGTGATACCTACGAAACAAAACAAAACTCACAGAGACCAGATTGGTGTCCCCTTACAAGGAGAGGCAGGTTGAGAGGTGACATGGGTGAAGGGCATGAAGAGATACAAACTTCCAGTTACAAAAGAAATGAGTCACGGGAATGTTAATACACAGCATGGGTATTAATACCGTAGTAGCTTTGTACGGGGACAGACGGCACTTAACCGTGGTGATCAGTTCGCAACGCGCCCAAGTGTCAAAACCCACAAAATACTGTACGTACTTCAATAAAAAACAAAATCGAAGACTTTCCGTTTCCTCTTCTCTGGATCCTTTAACACACACCTCCGTGAGGGCGACAAGGGCACACGTAAGGAGACAGGGTTGCCTTCACATCTCTGCACGGCTAAGCTGTGCTCTGACGGTGCCTGTGGGCTCTCTTGTGAGCCCAGGCGATTCTCAGAGGACAGTTCATTCCAACTCAAGGCGAGTGGCTAGTAAAAGCCCATCTAGATTTCTTTCTGGATCAAGATTTCTGGTGTGGGTACCCAAGCCCTTCCCTCGGTTAGATGTTTCCACGGCCGGCACGTAGGGAAGACAGAAAAAGATCCGCACGGAACCCCGCTCATTCTGGTGGTACCAGAGTGCACCTGATCCTTCCAGGTAACATGTGGATCGAAATTTCTCTACAACCGGATAGCCAAGGCAGGGCCGGAAAGGCCTCAAAAGCTTGTCAGGATGAAGGAACAACAGCAAATCAAAACTTTCCCTGGTGATGTGGCCTCCAGAAGGCAGGGGTGGGGAGGGCGACTCTGTCCATACTCGGTGCGCCACGAAGACGTGGACGACACGGAACGAGAATATTCCAGTGTGTCAAGGGCTGACGTGACTAGAAGAGCCACACAGGTGAAGATCTAACACTGTTCCTCTCCGGTTGTGAGAGACGGGATAAAATAACCTGCAAACCGCGTGAGGATCCTTTTCCTCCCTCCACTTTGAGCCCCCACTATCCCCCACTGAGCCTGGGAACCTGCCACCTTGCATCACAGATCCACTGGCCACTGTCACCCCCTGCTGTTCGTCCTGGGTAGAGGCAGAGGGCTTTCCACCGCTTCCCTTCACGCCTGCCTCCTACCTCGTGCCTCACAGCTACGCGGCTTTACGCGCACGTGGATGCCAACAAAGTGAAGAACAAACCCAACACTTCAGTACGGGGCAGGAAGGAAAAAAATGTCAATCTAAATGCTCCCATGGAGCCTTTTCATCTGTCCACGCAGCAACGCCCGTTTCTCTGACCAAGAAGACAAGACCGCCTTAAGAGTTACAAGTTCTAGCACCAAGAAAAAGAAAAGCTTCAGGTACAGAGTCGTGGAAGCACGATGTTACCCCCCGAAACTAATGGGACAGTGTCTGTCAGCTATACTTCAATTAACAAAAAAAAAAAAAAAAAAGAGGGGGCACGTGGGTGGCTCAGCTGGTTAAGCGTCCGACTGTTGATGTCGGCTCAGGCCACATGAGCTCACGGTCGTGAGATCGAGCCCTGCGCTGTGCTCCGCGCTGGGCGTGGCGCCTGCTTAAGATTCTCTCTCTGCCTCTCCCCTGCTCTTGCTCCCTCTCTTTTTCTCTGAGACAATCAAACAAACAAAAAGCAGTGAGAATGGCCACGGGCTTTCCCTACACGCCATCTCCCCATGGGGAGAACCGCCACTCACAAGCACACTGCGTTTGCAACGTGGTGTCCGGGACTTCCCTCTAGGACACGGAGACCTGCTAGGACCTCACTTCCTGGTTCTTAGGCAAGTCTGCAGAAAGGCCCATAAATCTGCAAAGCCTTCTAACTGCACACCTGGGAGTCTGAGGCTAACTCGGCCACACCTCTTAATCTGTTTTCAGTTTATGGACTTAACCTGATCAAAAGTTAGTTCACGGGTATCCTCGGCAGAAACCTTCCGTTGGGGGGTCTTTGTTAATTCCCACTTGCCTAAATTTTAACACCTAATTAATCTGTCTCTTGAAATGCTCCTCTTTATTGCTAATTGGCTGCATATAATAATCTGTCTACATTATAGTATTTTACTGCCAATCACAACATCAATAAAATGGGCAATGACTTTTTTCTCTCTTCAAGGTTATCTATAGAGCCCCAGGGCTCTGAAACATGAGGGAGACCTTCTTGTCACTCCTCTGGATTTTTGGGTCATGTGAACGTCCTGTGCACCCCTGGATAATCAAGGCAGCACATAGTAGTAGACCAGTAAAGCAAAATGCATGCTGGTCCACTCTGGCGACTATCCCTTCCTCCAGAAATCACACATCAATGAGACAGAAGTGGGTATCAAAGGTCAGGATGTTTCTACCCCACACTAAAAACAACAGAGCAAACAGGGCTTCAAAAATAAATTCCTTTAGACTCAAACCCAGAAACATGATCTTCTGATTCCATTTTGATTCTAGGGACGAGGCAGAATTTACACTACAGATGTTTCTAGAAGACGCAACATTGCAAAATCTAATTTCCCAGGCCCTTTCTGCATCAACTGCTTAGGCGATATAACTAAGGGGCAGGCTGAGAAAGTCTGCTCTATGACTAAGCACGCGGAAAACGCAAGTATAACACTCTCGTGGAAACATCAGCTTGCACATATTATCCAAATTTGTTTAACTCCTTGCCTTTTCTATTTATCACTGCTTCCTCGGGTCTCCACCAGGCATTAAAGAAGCAAGAGGAGGATAACTTTTCTCCTTGTGAGCAGTTATGGTTAATGTTTCAGTCCGTTTAGGGAGTAACACTAGCTTGGCTAACAGAGAGAGAGACTCAACGATAGTACCCCTTCTCTCTGTTAATGCGGTAGAATGACAGAGGCTGGTGAAGGCCCATGATTTACAAGGAGGCGGAAGGGGTGAGGAGGTCGAGCACTGGGGAACGGAAGGGCATATTTATGACTCTCTTGCACAATCAATCTACCCTATGTCTAGATCTTTCTAACAGTCAGAGATGCACTTTGTGGAAACAATCTCTTCCCAAGTATATGAACTAGGAAATACAGCTCTGATGAGCCAGCTTTGGGAATGTAGAGCACAACGTAGACATTTCTCATTTCCAGTACAGGTCAGCGTTTCCCACCCAGTGCCCTCTTCACCATGACAAAGTCTTTCAACTCATGACCCCATCAATCAGACTCAATCCCTCTGTAAATCGTTCCTATTTGGATGGATTAATGACGATGTATAGAAGGCACTGACCTGACATTTTTTAAAAATGGGAAGGAATTTACCTTAAAACATATAGATTATAAATACATTTTTCTTCCAACAACTATTCAAACCACACCACTCACTTTGGAAAACTAAAGGCCTCTTCCCAAACCTTTAGGACAATAGGCAATAATATGCTTATTAAAGTGACTGCACATTTCCCTTCAGTTCCTATATCATTGGATCCGGTATTTTTCCAGGCTGACATTTATTCTTCATCAGGAACATTCCTAAAGGAATGCAATATGTAATCTATAGGTTTTTTTTTTTAATTTTTTTTTTTAACGTTTATTTATTTCTGAGACAGAGAGAGACAGCATGAGCGGGGGAGGGGCAGAGAGAGAGGGAAACACAGAATCTGAAACAGGCTCCAGGTTCTGAGCGGTCAGCACAGAGCCCGACGCGGGGCTCGAACTCACGGAGTGTGAGATCGTGACCTGAGCCGAAGTCGGCCGCCCAACCGACTGAGCCACCCAGGCGCCCCGTAATCTATAGGTTTTTATTGGTGGCTTAGTGACTTTTTTTTTTTAATTTTTTTTTTAACGTTTATTTCTGAGACAGAGAGAGACAGAGCATGAGCGGGGGAGGGGCAGAGAGAGAGGGAGACACAGAATCGGAAGCAGGCTCCAGGCTCTGAGCTGTCAGCACAGAGCCCGACACGGGGCTCGAACTCACGGACCGTGAGATCATGACCTGAGCCGAAGTCGGTCGCTTAACCGACTGAGCCACCCAGGCGTCCCGAGGTGGCTTAGTGACTTTTGGTTGCTTTTAGGTAACGCATTTTTAACTCTTCATAGAGTATTATGTTGTCTGCAAATACTGAAAGTTTGACTTCTTCTTTGCCGATCCATATGCCCTTTATTTCATTTTGTTGCCTGAATGCTGAGGCTGAGACCTTCCAGTACCATGTTAAACAGTAATGGTATCTATCTAACTCGTTAGTTCATTAGAAATTTACCCTGGTATGAGATGAAGATCTAACCACCTGCTGAACAATCTTTCCTCCCATTCCCCTTGGGTCTGTAAAGGCTCTTATATCCTACATTACATTTTTCTACGAAAACAGGATTTGTTTCACGGTCTGTTAACAGCACCGGAATATTCAGATTATTAGGACCATGATAGTCAAAATATTCTAGCTACGTAGACGTTACATAATCCACACGTACGTATAAATAAATACGGTAGAAGTGGTCACTTCCTCCTTCTTTGCAGATTTTCAAATCCAAACTCCACTCGCCCAAATAAAAATTTGGACGGTAACTGATCTAAACTTTCAAATTCACTCAGATAAACTTAATACTTGGCCTAACTCCACAATCTGCCTCATGCCTCACAGAGATTTGTAACTGTCTTCATCTTAGTTTGCTAAGTGAATGGAACTGTCCTTTCAACAGGCATCCCGAGAACATGTTACTTCCCACTCCCAAGGGCTTGATTTTTCAAATGGAGGATTTCAGGAGAACACAAAAGCCCCGCAGCAAAGCCAACCCTGGGCTTCAGTTCCAGGGAGAATAACTTAGAGTACAGATGCCCTCCCTGACACACGGAATGCAGACAGGTCCACGCATGTGGCATTGCCTGACTGGTAAGTAAATTCTCCATTGGAGCCCGAATGTCAAAGGCCAAAGCACTGCATCCTTCATAGCAAACCCATAAAACCAACAAGACCACCCCAGAAGGTCAGTGCTAGGATCCCAACCCTGGCCTAGAAGCCAGGTCTCTCACTGCCCTTCGCCACTCCTCCTGCCCCTCTCCTCAATGACCGTAGCGGCTTCTAAACAATGGAATAGAGGTGTTCTGCTGTCATGTCCCTTATCCTTTCACAAGTCAATTTCCTTTTGTTTGTTTCTGGATTTCAGGAAGATCCAAGTAAGGCACCCCCTCCAAACCCCCACCCCCCGAAATTCCCCCCAAATCCAGAACCCAGTGATGCGTCGCCCAGGTTTCTACTTAGAGCGGTAATCTGTTTCAGCCCTACTTTGGCAAGGCTTTCTTCGTAGACCAGGGCCACTTACCCTAAGCACTACCTGTGTTTTTCCACCTGAGGGACAGATCGAGGACTTAGTTTCCTTCTCCAGATCTATATAGTCTCTCGACCTTGTGCTGAAAGCTTGTCATTACCTCCCTCACCACCTTAAAACACCAAACACTTCTTCCTTAACCTTCAACAGTGCGACACTGAGCTGAAGTTTAGATAATTATGAAGTATTAAAGCAGCTCTTCTTATGCCTCGTAACAAGCTCTTTCATGAGTCACTGCCTCCATTTTAAAAAGAGGCAGAGATAATGATGAACAGAGTTGAAGAATCTTGGAAAGGCAATCAAATGACTTAGGGAGATATTATACAGCAGCTCAAACATTAACTTGGGGACTTTCACAGTTAATATACGGCTTTATTTTCTATTCTTGGAAACGGACCAATCCACGGCGTGGTCGAATGTGGAAATATTACTTCCAATGAGCAGAAAAGAGAGAAAGTGACTATACTAGCATACTGGTCATACCCCGCCAAGCTCACCCCCTGACCCCCGTACACAGGCCAAAACAGACATAACCCTCAGCAAACCTCCTTCCGGGACAGCTTTCTTACACGTCAAAAAGGAGCGAGGGGGAGAATGTTTCTATCTCCATAGAGACACTTCCCAGGTTGTCATAAGATCTGAATGGGCAAACGTCACGGGAAACCAGCATGCACTGTGGGCTTTCGAGCCACAGGAGCACGAGCCTCAAGACCTTTGTCATCAGCTCAGCCCTGCGTTCTTGAAGTTCGGAAGGATTCTGAGAAACAAAAAAAGGTAACTCAGCCAAAAAAGAAAAGACTGTAAAGCCGCTTCCATCCAAGATACAAAAGATGCTTAACAACTATTTTACAAAGCGCATCAGGGGCGCCTGGGTGGCTCAGTCAGTTAAGCATCCGACTTCGGCTCAGGTCATGATCTCTCGGTTTGTGAGTTCCAGCCCGCGTCGGGCTCTGTGCTGACAGCTCAGAGCCTGGCGCCCGCTTCAGATTCTGTGTCTCCTTCTCCCTCTGCCCCTTCCCCGCTTGCGCTCCGTCTCTGTCTCTCAAAAATAAATAAAACATAAAAAAAAAATTTTAAAAACAAAAACAAAACCAAGGCGCGTCAACAACAGCCTGCATATCCGTGATAAAGTGATTGCAGGAAACGTTAACAACTGCAGAGTTCAGGTGGATGGGGGCGCGTGTTGGTGAGGCTGCGAGTGGAGGAGGACACAGGTGTCCACCATGCAATGCTCTGGATTGTTCTGTATGTTTGAAAACTTCCACACAAAATTATTGGGAGAAAACCATCCAGACAGTTGGCATCTTCAATATCGTGTGGGACTTGTGTGCAACAGGTTTGCTAAGCTCCACAGAATGTTCTATTTATGCAACAGAAACATTCCCCGACTTGGAA
This sequence comes from Lynx rufus, assembly GCF_022079265.1. NCBI lineage: Eukaryota > Metazoa > Chordata > Mammalia > Carnivora > Felidae > Lynx > Lynx rufus. The sequence continues at coordinate 13,680,230 of NW_025814842.1, read as the reverse complement.
TGGTGGGAAATCTGATCAGTAAACACCCGTCGCTCTAAGCCTTCCAGAGTCCTAGGCAACATCCCATCTAAGATGCCCTTAAGCTGCAATTGCTTCTGCAGACGGAGATTTCCCTCCGTCCCCTCCTTTGCAGGATTAAATGTTCAGGAGGCTAACCTTTTTCTGTACTTCTCTGCTGTCTCAGATCATTAAAAATCTAGGGTGTAAATGTTTATTATTCTTGCGTGGCGCATAAACCAATTTCTACCCAACCCGCAATACTGAGTTCCAATTAACAAAGTGATTAGGCTGTGCGGCCCCGTGGGAATGGCAGAAGATGGGACGTTGGAGAAGCCAGGTGTGAGGCCGGCCTCCGCGGGCGAGTGGCCGCCTCTGACCACGCGGCCTCCTCGGGGACAAAATGGAGGTCACACGTGCCACATCGCCTCCAAGTGTTTGTTCTGAGCGTAGGTAACTATAAATACGTGTATCGACAACACAAAGAAACGAGAAAGCACTTTGAACACTGTGACGCGTAATCCGCTGGAGTCCGGTTCCTAATTTACTTTGAACGGCGTTTGCACCTGTTTCGGAAAACAGTGCTTGCTTTTTCCACACCATGCGCAAACAGTTGCCAGAATTCAGAGTTTGGGACCTGGTGGTGTAACGATTGACGAGGGGGAGCCAAAGGGAAGGCTCGGGGCCTGCCTGAGCCCCCTCCCCAGGCAAAACACCAAGTGGGTTAAAGGAGAAGCAGGCGGGACTGGGAGGGTCAAAGGTCACCGGATAAAGAGAATTGAAGCTGAACCCTCCCCCGCCCCCAATGTTTCTGTCAGGAGAGCAGACCTTTCAGGAGCAGACACGCTCAGCGTGCGAGGCTGGGGTCTGGACACGGAACACGACTGGAAGAGATGGGCCCGGCTACATGTCAGTGTCTGGAGGTCATCCCAGGAGCCTCTGTTGCTCTCTCAAAGGGCATCCCAGCCTCCGACACCCGGCCTTTCTCTGGGCAAGCGCTCAGGAAATGGAAGCCACACTACCCATGAGGAGTCCTAAGGTTACAGGTGGGGCGGACGAGGTCAGCCACAAATTCTGACGCACAAAGCCAAGGGGCCAAAGCCCTAGTAGAGGCATATGTTTAGGGAACACGCTTATGGGCCTTCATCTTCGTACTCAAATGCAACGGCTGATCCTACACCAGCCCCTCTCCTGGAGGGGGAGAATGCCATCAAGGTCATTGTGTCAGGGGGTGGGTGGTGATGAGGGGATCAGACAAAAGCATCACATCAGTGAGAAATTTCCTGGAGGTGGTGACCGTCCTGTGGCTGTGTGAGAGACTGTTCTTAAGAATTGAGAGAGTATTCTTTTTTTTAATTTTTTTTTTCAACGTTTATTTATTTTTGGGACAGAGAGAGACAGAGCATGAACGGGGGAGGGGCAGAGAGAGAGGGAGACACAGAATCGGAAACAGGCTCCAGGCTCCGAGCCGTCAGCCCAGAGCCCGACGCGGGGCTCGAACTCACGGACCGCGAGATCGTGACCTGGCTGAAGTCGGACGCTCAACCGACTGCGCCACCCAGGCGCCCCAAGAATTGAGAGAGTATTCTTAAGAAATACTCAGTGAACTGGGTGGCGTTAAACGGTCCTGATTTACGTAGCTTGCCCTCAACTGGTTCAGAACAGAATTGCCTGTTCGAGTGTATGTGCATGCAAACTTCAGAGACAGAGACAGAGACAGAGACAGAAAGAGAGTATCAGAATAAATCAAATAGAGCCAAAAATTAAAACGCGGAGGAGAATATATGGATTTTGTACTATTCTTATTCTTGCAAATCTTTGAGATCATTCCCAAATGAAAAGTAAAAAGAGAAAGGTGGAGGAGGAAAGGGAGACAGCGGAATGGCTCTGTGACAGTTACTTGGAGTGGATCATCACTGAAAGGTGGTAGAAATTGAGCGATCAGTCTTGTTAGATGTCCTTAAACCAAAACACGACCAGACAAAACAAAACAAATGCTTCAGGAGACATTACCAAGAAAGCGCAAAGACAACCCAGAGAATGGGAGAAAACATGTGTCAGTCACAAATATGATAAGGGTTTAGGATGCAGAATATATAAAGAACGGTTACAGCTCAATAAACCGGAGACTAATTACCCATTTAAAAGCGGGCAAAGGATTTGGTAGACATTTCTCCCAAGAAGGTTCGCAAAAGGCCAATAAGCCCATGGAAAGATGCTCCACATCCTTAGCCTACCAGGGAAATGCAAATCACAGTCACAATGAGATCCCACCCCACACCCAGCTCAGAAAGACCGTGGATAACAAGCGTTGGCAGAATGTGGACAAATTAGAACCCTCGCACGCTGCTGCTGTGGGAACCAAGACTGGTGCCCTCGCTTTGGAAAGAGGTGTGGCAGAGCCACAAGAGGCTAAAGTGTAGTGTTCACAAACGACCCAACCATCCCGCTGCCAGGAAACGAAAACTTGTCCATACAAGAGCCCCGTGCACAAATGGCTCGTAGCAGCATTATTCATGACATAGAAACAGCCCAAACGTTCAACTGAGGAATCGAAAAGCAAAATGCGGCATCTCTCTACAATGGAATATTATTTGGCAATAAAAAAATAAAGTGCAGATACAGGTCACAACATGGGTGAACCGTGAAAAAAGGCTAAGTGAAAGAAATCAGTCACAGAAGAGCACATAACCATATTCTATTCATGTAAAGTCCAGAACAGAGATACAGAGACAGAAAAATTACTGGGTGCTGAGGGCTGAGGGACAATGCTAGGCTTAGGGGGTAACTTCTCCGACGTTAGGTGCCTTTCGGGTATAAAGACAGTGTTCTAGAATTTATTATAGTGAGAGTTCCACAACTTGGTGAATATACTAAAAACCACTGGATTGTTATCTTAAAAGAGTGAATTTTGGGGCACCTGGGTGGCTCAGTCAGTTAAGTGTACAACTTCAGCTCAGGTTATGATCTCCTGGTTTGTAGGTTCGAGCCCCACATTGGGCTCTGTGTTGACAGCTCGGAGCCTGGAGCCTGCTTCCGATTCTGTGTCTCTCTCTCTCTCTCTCTCTCTCTCTCTCTCTCAGTCCCTCCCCAACTTGTTCTCTGCCTCTCAAAAATAAAGGTTAAAAAAACTTTTTTAAATAAAAAAAAGAGTGAATTTTATGGTATGTGAATGCTACCAATAAAAAAAACAAATGGTTGTCTTATTGCTAGTTAGTGCCTAGGGATGGGCAAACAGGGTCACACAATCTACAATAAGAAGTAATTAAGGGTTCATGGCCTTGGGCTTATACTAGTCACAGAGCGCTAACAAGTTTCCAACTTCTAAATCTCTGGAGGAGGAGAGCATATAAGGCCTGGCTTCTACACATTTCTGAAGTCTTCTGAGTCTCAGAATAAAGAATTTCCCCCAGCTTCGTCATCTGTGACATGGAAATAATAATTCAGTAATTCAACGGTTGCAGACGGACCGCCAAGTTTCAGGGACTGATGCTAGGAATTCGCAGAAAAGTTAAGACCTGAGCCCTGACCAGAAGGATCTCGTAACTTATCATCGGAAAGACCTGAGGGCCTGAGGGCCTTCGGGGCTCTGGGCTCCTGACCAGGAGGGCACTGGGGAGTGGAGAGCTGGAGGGGCACAGAGGGAAGGCACTGTGGGTACATTACGGTGCTGACCATCAATGGTACCCTAACCATCCGGCCCCCGGACCATTCTCAGGATCTCCAACCCCACCTCAGAGGTCTATAAAAGCTCTCAAAAGCACCAGAAGAAACACAAGGAGATGGAAGGTGTGGCTGACATTTTCACCCCATTTGGTAAATCCCTGTTCTCAAGTGCAGAGCGGGTCTTAGGTTCACAAAGAACAGAGAGCGCTCCTCCCAGCCCAGCCTGCCCTCAGGGCTAAGCCTGCCCTGAGGTGTGCTGGCCTTTCCTGCTGGCCCCTGGGGAGAAAAAGCACTTCTGGGGATAACTGGGAGAGTCCTTCCTTTTAATCAGGGAGCACTGTTTGAGGAAACAGTTGGGGGGGCTGGAGGGGAGGGAGGAAGAAAGTTAACAGATCAGTTAAGGATGCATTCTTCATTTGGGCCACACACAAAAGTGTTCAATGTAAATCTCCCTTCTTTGGTAAAATTACCGATTAGGAAAACTGTCCAAGGCACAATGTGCGCAAAGCTCCTTCAAGATGGGCTCTGAAATGGACGAGGCTCGGTCTGGATGAACTCCCTCGAACCCTCTAAGACCCTCAAAGGGTTTTTAAAAAAAAAACCCCAAAACCACAAGGATAAATTAAGGATTCTCTTCTAACTTTGGCTGGTGTAAAGCATTAAAAAAAAAAAAAAAGAAAAATTCCTTTTTAAAATCTCTTGGCAATTCGGAGCCAAGTATCAGGAGAGCATCACAAGGCAAACCAAAAGGTTTATTTGTCTCTGCAGGTAAGCGATCCCTCCAATTATGTGGGTCGCTTTGCGTAAGTGCTCTTTGTGACATGATCGAAGACAGCAAATGAGAAAAAAAAGCGCCTTCGAGATATCAGGAAAGTGTTTAAACATTCAGTACATTTTGTTTTAATTTTCTTAAAGACCAGATTCTGCCTACGAGTGTTTTTTTTTTTTCAACTGTGCCTAAAAACAAATATTCACGTACAATTTTTCCATCTACTTCTGAATTGGTTCAAGAAGGAAATCAAGAAAATTCAGAGTTATAAACAACTACACCAGCCAATCCCTTTATGGGTGAGCTGAGCCATGAAGATTAAATCAAGAGTAAGCTCGAACCCGGGTCAGAACTCTCATTTGCTCATGGCCTGGTCAGCACCTTCCTGCTGTTCCAAAATGCCTTCAAGGAACCTCACCCTGGTTTAAGGACAAGTCTCCCACAGGGAACAGAGGCAGGTGAACAAATAAAACTATTTGCATTTCCCCTTTATTGGTTCCAGACTATAGTTTGGATAATGTAATTACCTTTAAGACTTTTTTTTTTTTTTTTTAAATGACTGGCTTCTTTTCTCCGGAAGAAATTAATGACTGCCTGCAGGAGTTTGCCTTTCTCAAGTTCAAGTTTACCAAACGACAGATTCCTCTGACAGTTCAAACTGTGTAAACTGGTGACAGAATCCTAGATACTCTCATGCTACCTGACACCACAAAGCCCACACGTCTGGGACTCACTCCGCTCTCTTCTCTCTCACTGACGTCGAACGCTTTGGAAGCCAGCGCGTGTCCGGGTGTGGGGTTTTAACTTGTTAGGTCAGGTCCGATGTTTCATGCTAACTTATAACCAAGGCATATACCTTAGGACACGTTAGGTGATTAAGTAAGGTGGTCTGGCGACACAGATCATGAATCTGAAATCGTGAACGTGTAAGTTTTACCAACATCGTGTGATGAACGATGGGGGCTGTAACATACATGAACAGGCTTTGGGGGCTGTGGCCCCTTTGGCCCGGTACGACAGCAATCTGAACACACACTTGGGTGCAGTTACTCTTACTCTGGTATAAACGTGCAGGTTCCTGCATGCTGGCCCCGAAGGAACGGTCTAACCTGCTCAGAATCGAAAACTGTCTTTGTATTCCCACTAGGTGGGGTGGAAATAACCCTTCTCCCCTTAGACACCGCACAGGTTAGGAAAAGAGTCACCTGGGCAACAATCATGTTAATACTCGGCCTTCACAGATTCCACGCTCATTAGTCCTAATTGGTGAGGAAGGGGAAGACAGAAGGCTGGCCTTCAGACAACCAGGCCCCTGAGGCTTCTTCACAAGTACCCGCCCTTAGAATCTACCTGATCAAACACAACAAAAGCTGGGGAATTGGCTTTGAGATGCTTTAAAATAAGATTATCCGGCGTGTTATCCTTTACACCTGCTTCTCAGGAGAACAAAAGCACAAGATCCACTCTCAATACAGGTCACCGGGGTTCCAGAAGATGCTAGTGTGTGTAAGCCTCTCTGACTTGACAACATTATCCTCTAAACTGGGGGATTAAAGGGTCTTGGGTGCACCAACGGCAATAAGCTGGACAGGGCCTCTGGATTTCTTGACACTTAAGATTTTATCTTCTCAAAATTTCTGGGATGCGGTGTTATGGAAGGTTCCACGTGTGCCATGGTTATTTTTGCCCACTGAGTTTGCGTTTCTGCCTCTGTTTATTTTCTTCCTACTGATAGTATTTTAAGCCACAGAAATTTAAGAAGGCCAACATCACATACCATTTTGATAGGAAATGCCAACATACCGAAAAACTGTATATACATGACAGAATGTTTCGAAGTTCAGCATACTCCCATATAGCAACTGCCTAATTCAAATAATAGAATGTGTGTCAGGGATCTAATTATTTTTCAAGAAATGCCATTTTTCATTCACATACATGTCTAGCAGGATACCAAAATATTCCTTGGAATATTTCCCTCACGAGAAAATAAATCAGGGTTTCTGCTGAACACGCTGGTCTCTCCGTAAAATCTTCCCAAGTGTTGAAAAGTGGTACTACAGGTGTTAAATATCTTACGTCTTTCGCTCTTTTCTCAAAATGTGAAAAAACGTCCTAAATTCACACCCGAACACTGAAATGCTATAAATTCCGACTTCTCGTAAAACAACCTGGCTGTGTCCCTTCCTTTCCCCCGTGCTTTATTTACAGTTGAGTACAATTAAGAAAAGCACTGTCTGTGTTTGTTAAATTCGGCTCTTTATTTCAAACGGAGGCTGCTTTTGAGCTTTTAAATTTTCTACCTGCACCCACTGAGGCCAAGCACACAGAGCCTCAACCTTAACCCAAAGCCTTGGCTGAAATCGCAAAATTCTTGAATCAGAGATAGCAATCCCTACCAGCAACAGATTCGGGACTCTCGTGGAATGTCACTGCTTTACCATTCGCCGTGTAAGTTTGCCAAAAGGAAAATCCCCAGGCAGCTGGCAGAATAAAAATGCGTTTGGTGTTGACAGTCACGATAGAGCATGGGGACTACAGAATCGCTCCCAAATCCATTCATTCCTATGCCAAGGCATCCTTTTAAAATGGGGTGTGAGAGTCATTGCCAATGGAATGTTCCAAGCGGATGACATTTCAAATAGGCTTTCAAGGTGCTGACAATGGATCTCCCCTCATGTCCAGCCAGAGCGCTCACTCCCAAGAAGATTTTACCCTAGAGGAAAAGGGTAAACCATTTTCCAAGTCCAATTTAATTTGGTCTACGTCTTGGAGGGAAGGTCATTTCTCTTACTAAAAGGCTCAACCTCTTTGCTCTCTTTCTCTAAAGATCTATAAATCACAGTTTGAGTGGACAAATTATAAAATGTGATACAATACGCTACATGTATGTGCCATATTTCTTCATTTCTGAGACCTGTATTCTCACCGTCGTCCACATTTTAATGTTTCTGAAATACAGAGGCATCTTGCAATCAACATGGTAGTTTCATGCAGTAGTATTTCTTACTCTCTACTCTCCAAAAAATTAATAAGTCAATGGTGCCTCTTACAATGGAGGCAATAAATTGTTTAATGCACGGGGTTCCTGAAAATGATCTACCTAGATTAAATCCCATCAATCACATTTTAGTAGGATGCCACCACTTTAGGACCTAACACAGAATTTCAAGATGGAAATGCAACCACTCTTCCTTCCAAAAACAGACTGATGTTTTCCTTCTCATGATAGCTTGCTTTCTGTTAAGCTTACTCTACACGGAGAATCCAGTTATGATATTATCTGTCTATACCCACAAAATATGGAATCAAATCTCTGATGCCATCACACATAAAAACAACGGAAAATATCCAAAAATATATTCCCCTCCCCCCCCAAAGAATTTACAGGTACTTTCCCCTTTGGAAGAGAAGTTGCCTAGGTATATCCTTAGGAGGTCCGTAAACAAAATATTAGTTTCAGGGGTACCTAGTCTTTATTTTTTAAAGGTTATTTTCTAGGGAATGGTCCCCAACATGTCAATTTTACATGCAGCCAATGACCTGTAAACTAAACTCAAATGCACAAGAGAAGTTTCTGTTGTCGAAGATACAAACAAAAGTGGGGCTACAGAGGTTTTTCTCTACAACTCACAAAGGTAAATTCAAACACAGTTTCTCTGGGGGAAAAATCGGAGCCTTTTATTCTCTTTAAATGCCCCCAATGCCCTTTGTGTGAGACCTCTACACGGCGCACAAACACCTGCCGTGTGTCTGACTCCTTCAACAGCGCGGGTAAGGATTCAGGCTCCGGGGTCTTTTGCCAAACCCAGGAGTGCTGTCTGCCAATCCCCTGGCCCCGGGTAGCCTCCAGGTGAGAGTTCCAAAAGGAAATTTGTCCTTGTTAAGCACGACTAACAGTAGATTAGGGAAAAGTGTTTCATATAAAGCATCACCCATTGCAGGTGATTCAAGAAATCTGTTCTCAACTCCTAGCCCCACCTCCCCACTTTGGGAGGTTCCTCCTTCTAATTCTGACATGTCACCAAATGACTGGTTGTAATTAACATTCCGATTTATGTTAGAACTAATTACATTTAAATAATAAGCCGAAATGAAAAGTCCGTTTGTAAAGGCATGGCCATGTGGCCATGGGTCTTGAAAAAAAAAAAAATACTGGGTCTTGAAAAATAAAAAGACAACACTATTTCAGGACCTGACACTTTACGTCTCCTTAAAACCCACAACAGATCTAAAATATCTAAAATATCTGACCTAAAATATATAAATACATCAAAGATCTTTGAAGAATTTGAGGGGCGCCTGGGTGGCTCAGTCAGTAAAGTGTCCGACTTTGGCTCAGGCCACGATCTCAGTTTGTGAGTTGGAGCCCCACATCGGGCTCTGTGCTGACAGCTCAGAGCCTGGAGCCTGCTTAGGATTCTGTGTCTCCTTCTCCCTCTGCCCCTCCCCCACTTGCTCGCGCGCGTGCTCGCTCTCTCTCTCTCAAAAATAAATAAACATAAAAAAATAAAAAAAAAAAGAATTTGGAAGGGATATTTTACTTTGCTAAGGGATCACACATACACAAATTTTTTAAAAAAATCATTGCCAAGAATAATGTTTCCGTGGACATCACGTTGATTTAAATTTCATGGACACTCACTCCCAGCTTAAGGGTCCTGAGCCCCACTTCTCTTATCAATTAACCTGCCAGCTTGATTAGTCAAGTCTAATTAGTTAAATCCTTTTTTAATGAAAAGATTATGGCTTAAGCAGTCTGCCAGTTCCGGGGCTATTGGCAACTACAAGCTAATCTCTGCAGGGTGGGTGGGGGAAGGGCGTGGACGGTGGGGGGAGGCAAGGGGGTAAATCCTGAAATTCCAACGGAATCCAGAGCTCCAAGAACTCATCTAAGTCATAATCATAGCATCCCAAATACAATGAATATGCTGTACACAGGTGCCCCAAGCCCCCTGCCTCTCCGTTATTTTGCACATGTAGCCTCTTCCCAAGGTAGTTACTTCCAAGTACCCAAACGAAATGGCTAAGTAATCTAGAGTCCTCAGTGAAAGTGGTGTAGCAGCAGGGAGAAAATGAAATCATTTTTAATTTAAAAAGTTACTGGTAACAATGTAGGGTATGTACCGGTAACGTAGAGTATCCTACAAGACCACCGGTCTGGATGCTTCAAAAGTTGACATCGTTAAAAAATTTAAACAGGTGTGTGTGGGGGCACCTGGGTGGCTCAGTCAGTTAAGTGTCTGACTCTTGGTTTCAGCTCAGGTCATGATCCCGTGGTTCGTGGGCTTGAGCCCCACATCTTGAGCTTTATGCTGACGGTGGAGTCTGCTTGGGATTCTCTCTCTCTCTCTCTCTCTCTCTCTCTCTCTCTCTGTCTCTCCATCTCTGCCCTTCCCCTGCTTGTTCTCTTTCTCTCTCAAAAATAAATAAACTTAGGGGCGCCTGGGTGGCGCAGTCGGTTAAGCGTCCGACTTCAGCCAGGTCACGATCTCATGGTCCGTGAGTTCGAGCCCCGCGTCAGGCTCTGGGCTGATGGCTCGGAGCCTGGAGCCTGTTTCCGATTCTGTGTCTCCCTCTCTCTCTGCCCCTCCCCCATTCATGCTCTGTCTCTCTCTGTCCCAAAAATAAATAAAAAACGTTGAAAAAAAAAAGTTAAAAAAAAATAAATAAGCTTAAAAAAAAAGGGGGCGCCTGGGTGGCTCAGTCGGTTAAGCGTCCGACTTCAGCTCAGGTCACAATCTCATGGTCCGTGAGTTCGAGCCCTGCGTCGGGCTCTGGGCTGATGGCTCAGAACCTGGAGCCTGCTTCCGATTCTGTGTCTCCCTCTCTCTCTGCCCCTCCCCCGTTCACGCTCTGTCTCTCTCTGTCTCAAAAATAAATAAAACGTTAAAAAAAATGTTTAAAAAAAAAAAAAAAAAGGTGTGTGTGAGGGGAAGGATGGGGGTGGAGTTCAATATCAATATCTGATTTTAAGAGGCCAAAGAGACAGACAGATCAACCAAATGTGTGACCCTAATTGGATCTTAGATCCAGAAAAGAAAAAAAAAGGAAAATGAAAAGCCCACTGTTGAAACACACACATGCCCATGTACACACGTACACACACGTACACACACACACACACACACACACACACACTCCCCACTTTGGACACAATCAAGGAAAGTTGGAAATGAACTTTAGATCAAATCACAGTTAACTTACTTAGGTGAGATAACAGTAGTGAGGTTTTGTTAAGCAATGCAGGAAATGAATATTGAGGGATTCTGATGCCTTTAACTTTGAAATGATTTAGGTGAAAAAAAAAAAAGGGCAGATGTGGCAAAATGTTAAGAATTCGTAGATCTGCATGAAAAGTGCGTGGGAATTCGCTGTCCTCTTGTTCTAATTTTTCTGCAAGTTTGCAATTTCGCAACATAAAAAAAAAATTTGAAAGACTTTGGAGGAAACGTTGAAGCAAGCAAGAAAGTAGGTCGTGGTCCAAGAGACCCGGAGTCAGCGTCTGAGGGGCCCCGTGAAACCATGTGCTGTTAAGAGCAAGGCCATGTCCCTGTCTACTGTCCCTAGCACAAGTAGGCACTCAAGCATCTGATCACTGGATGGACAGATTCATGAATAAAATTCTGGCTCCAACACGTGTCAGGCACGCGGCCTTCTGCAGGTAGTTTCTCTGAGCATGTGCAGAACAGAACAGTGACGCGGGCCAGCCTTGCTGGGCTCCTGTGCCCTCGGAGAGAACGCGTACCAAGGGCGCACCAATATGCCAGCTGGCATATACCTGGGGCTCAGCGAATGGTGCTATCGGTTCTCTGTTTAGATGACTCAAGGTTTTAAAAATCCCTGAGATTGAAAAGTGCAAGTGGCTTTGGTTTTCATCTGATTTATGGGCATGACGAGATCGGAGAGGTCTAATGGCCGCTTTCCTTGTACTTAACAGGTTATTACCTCAAAACACCCCTTTGCTGACCTCTCTTGCTAAACACTCCACTCTTAGCAGGCACAAAGTATTTCTCCACAACCTCATCTGACCACATGGGACATCGTTTGTAGCAGAGACATGGGAGCTGGAATGGGTTTCTCTAGAACTGGGAAGTTCTCATGACAAGGTTTTCCCGGCACAGTAGAGCCATGGGTCGTGTTGTCTCAAGGTGCTGGGTTGGAAACCCCTTTCTCAGGAGTTTCTCAGCTACTGGAAGCCCAATCGATTGTGAGATGGCTCACGGGGTGGGACTGGTGAGGAACAGAAGGCAGATGGGGTTCCTCGTGGGAGAGGTTTGGTAGCGAGAATGAGGACAGGAGACGGAGGCCAGGCTGAGAGAAGGCGCTCAGCCACTTTCTTCCTCCGGCACATGATCCCAACACACTGAGCCGGGGTGACTTGTGACTTTTGAGACCAGGGTGAATGACTTATGCGCTCTAACACGCCCCGAGGCGGCGGGAGTGCTTACCCCTTCCTTCAGCTCTTGAGTCTTGTGAATCTGACAGCAAACAAAGTAAGTTTAGGTTTCAATAAATCCCCCTGTCAGCCTGATGGCATTTAAAAATTAAACAACAACAAAAAGGGCTTCATGTTGAACTTTGGATCTGCTTATAATAAACTCCGTGGGGTAATGATTCAGATTTTGGCAGGAAAGGCTTTCCGACGGCTGCCGAGCCGGTGACGGACAGAAAGGAGGGGGGAGCCAGGACACCAGGCTAGAGATTTAGGAGAGGCCTGAACTCCTTCCTCAGAGGTGCCGGCTCCCAGGTAAGATCGAGAACTTCTTGGCCTAACACCTGGTGGCCAAGCTGACTCTGGCTCTCCCGTGACACCATCCCGAATTATCTCCTGGAGTGAGAAAACGGTGAGGTGAGAAAAACCAGCAACCCTCCTCCTCCCCCCCCTCAGCGTTTCACCGTGTGGGGTGTAACTAACTGGCTTTTCCACTGGCCTTTTTGAGGAACTTGTGTTTCAGAGAATAATAGCGATAGACAGGGTAATCCCTGCGTGCTCTAACCCAGGCCCCACTGGCTATTTGAGAAAAGGATTAAGTATTCTCTCCTCTTAAGAAGCCCTTTAGAGCTATGCAACCCTAAACAAATACTTCCTTTAGAAGGTGATTCTCTTGTTTACACTGCACAGACATTTGGGACATTCCGCTCACACCTCAGAGGATACTGGATGGCCTGACCTCTGGGGCTGAAATCCAGCTAGGACTGAGGATAAGGCACCAAACAGGTGGAGAACCTAAGGCAGCTTGCTCGGCCTGTGGCCTCCCTTTCCCCAGTCAAAGCGGTGGTCGCACCATCTACCTCAAAAGGGTACCGTGAGGACTCCACAAGTGAATCCCTATAAAGTATTCAGAACAAGGCCTGGCTCGCAGTGAGGACTCCGTACATATTCGCTCCCATGACTCTCGGATCCAGGCAATGGAAAGAAAGTGAATTCTCACTAGGCCGGTCAGGCACCCACTTTGCGGGGCAGGCCAGGGTTAGGCCTGTCGTCCCGAAGTAATTGTTAACAGCAGTCTGTTTTTCTTTCAAGAATGTCCTGGTCTGGACAGTAAGTCACACAGTCACCTTAAAAGGTCACTCAACTGAGATGCAAACGCAAGGTATTTTACAGGAAGGGGGGACGGGGGGGGGGGGGGGGAGAAAGACCTCAAAGAGGCTTATTTGTTTTAAGTACCTGAAGAAGCAGGACTAGATCTGTCTGTCGTCATTGTTGCTGTTTGCTACTTAAGGCTAAGGATCCTCTGAAGAGACTGAGGGAAATGAGCCAGTAGAAAGGGAAAGAAAGGCTTGACTGGGGAGCTAAGACAGACAAGGGGACAGGGAAGCCATATTGACTGACGGAGGCCAGCCGGGGAAGGAGGCAGGAGACCCCGCTCCCTCTTGGTCAAGAAAAAGAGACCTTCTGAGTCTGGAAAAGGAAACAGGGTCTGTTCCCCAGCAGAGGCCCTCCGTCTTCCCCAGAAAGGGCACTGGTGGGGTGGGGACAGCATGAGAGCAGGGCCAACCAATGAAGGAAGGGAGGGGAGACGGGTCTAGATGCCCTCAAGAGTTCAGCTGAGGTTCGAAAGTGCAAATGTACACAGTCATCAGCTCAGTCAATTTTCTTCCAGAACACTTAGCAGCCCAGGGGCAGGAATGAAGGAAGTAAAACAACTAGCCCGTCGGTGCAGTCGGCACTTTGGCCACGGGATGTGGCAGAATGCTCAGGGAGGGAGTGGCGGCAAGGGTTACCTTACAGGTAAGTGTATTTAGGGTCCACATACCTCCACAGAGCATTTGGCAAAAAAACCCGTGGTTTAAAGTGATGCTCTGACCCAAAGGGCATCACCGCCCAGGAGGCCAACGGGTACCCACAAGGCAAAGGTCGGCACCAGGCGCGGTGAGGGTCTGAAGGTCTTCAAGACAAACTTTCGCAGAACATGGATGAATAGCAGGGGATTTCTTGCACGTCTCCCACCAGAAAACTCAAAGTGGGCTAGCGGGCTTTAGAAAGAACAAAGCAAACGGCTCAAGCAGGGACGAGGGTCCTCCTATTCGGAGCCCCGTTGTCTCTCCCTGCCACGTGTCCATCTGCCCACCGCCGAAGGGTGGTGATAAGCTCCAAGCGGTCACAAAATGAGCAGTTCTAACAAAGTCGCTAGGATTCCCCGGGCGTAACTGCCGTCTGATCACTTGAGGCTCCTGGACCCCTTTTCCACTTTAATTTCTTTTCATCAGCAACGTAACTTGGATTCTGTAACTATATAAAGTCTGGGTATGCGTGTGGGGGGTGAAACATCACACTCCCATCTTCCGTAAAAGCCAGCGGCTCAGTGCGTGTGACCCACGCAGAAACTGAGGCCGTTCCCTGCTCGGCGGCCTCCATCCAGCCTCTCCGGGACCTCATCATCAGTAGTTTTCTCCCGCCTACACCACACAGAGTTCAGGCTCAGTGGGAAACTGCGTTGATCACAAGAGGCCGTTTTTAGTTTGCCAAATCAAAGCTTCTCTCCTTCAGGCTGGGCTCGCCCAGTAGGAGGGATGCGGGGCTGGGAGGGGCTCAATGTATTTGTTGAACCTAAGGGAACCTAAGTGAGGCTGGGAGGCCAGGAGGCCGCACCCAACGACTGGCTGTCACCTACCACTCACAAGATGCTTTTCTGGCATGGAAACTACCTACTTGGCTAGGCTACTGGGTGGATGAAACAAATCGGCATAAACCTGCCTGGCACACCGTAGGTACTCAGTATATGTGCATCGCCTCCTATTTCCTTCCAGAAGAACACCCAGTCGGGATCATCCGATTACCCAAGAATGCCAACTGAGTTTAGATCAAAGTAAGATGTTACTTTTCCCTACTTTTCCTTACTTTGTTTAATCAAGTCACTTAGACCCCCCCATCCCATTATAACGTAATTTCCAAGGTTTCCGTTTTAGGATGTTACGTTTTATTTAATTATTTTAGTTTTTTTAAATGTTTGTTTATTTTTGAGAGACAGCATGTGCGCTTGCACATGAGTGGGTGAGGGGCGGGGGTGGGGGTGGGGAACAGAGGATCCAAAGAGGGCTCTGTGCCGACCGCAGAGAGCCCGATGCGGGGCTTGAACTCACGAACTGCGAGATCATGTTCTGAGCCGAAGTCGGATGCCTAACTGACTGAGCCACCCAGATGCCCCAATTTTAGGACGTTGCATTTTAATTCACTTAGGTTCAACAAACGAATTGAGCTCCTATTGTATATAAAGAACCCTGCTGGTCACTGTGGAGGGCGTGGGGTTCAAAATGGGGAAAACTCTGGAAACGCACCAAGTGTCCAAATTTTGGTAAAGGTGGGACGGCTTCCTGCAGGATGTAGCATTTGCACAGAGCCCTGAAGGGCAGGTAGGACTTTAAATTCACACGCCTGCTTGTATAAACCTATTGGATGCTGCTCTCTTTTAGGTTCTACTTTTAGGTTCTGTCTCTTCTGTCGATAAATATAAACCATAAGAAAAGGCTCACTGGATGCAAAACATGGATTAAACCTCTTCTGAGAAACATGCAAACAAAGAAGGGTACAGGCCTGTTAATAAAATGCCTGGGAGGGCACCGACTTCTTGCTCTGATTACATTTGAGGGTCACCAAAGAGCTCTAGCTGATGAGGTAAAGCCCCGTTGTTCCAAAGAATTTCAGCCAATATGGAGGGGCAGTCAGTCACCTTTGATGATCTCTCATGGGACACGGGGTCGGGCAAGGGCTGTCCATGGCTGAAGAGATTAGATGGAAGGTTGATGGGGTACCTGGCAACGCAGGCGTCATGTGGCCACAACCGGAACTGACTGAACAATCTTGGCATCGCTAACACTTGGACATCCAGACACTGGTCACCCGGATGTGAGGCCATGTGAGCCTCCCCACAACGCCTGTGGCGTTCTCTAGCCAAAAGCCTAACCCAAATCCAGTCAAAGCTTGAGGGCCAACTTCCACTTACAGGAAATGTGAGCCATAAACTAAACGACGCCACAAGGGCTTCTCGAAGGCGGAACAGCGTACAGAGCAGGTGACCTGGGTTTTTGCAACAAGTCTCTGACTTGAAAAAAATGGGAGGCTGGGGAGAGGTGGCAGGCTCTAGATTAACACCAGGAGTACATGACCCGGGTTTGTATCCTGCTGGGAACAGATCACGGACAATGGCACTTGTGGGGCAATCAGGGAGATGGCCCTGGGGACGGGTGCTTCACTGATGTTGAGGACGGGTGCTTCACTGATGTTTCAACATCACTGATGTTGATGATGATATCGTACTTTGTTAGACTGGTAACAGAATGTGGCCGTGTAAGAACAAATTTGTAAGCAGATGCGCACTCCTGGATGTAGGGGTGAAATGACATGATACCTGACACGAGCTTTAAAACACTTCGCCAATACAGGAGGGAGGATAGATACCACCCCATCCACCCTTGTCACCTAAAATCCATCGTGGCACAATCTTGGTAAATCCGAAGCTGTATACAGAGTGCACACATGGGGGTTCATTCCGATGTTCTCTATGCGTCAAGAATCCTGGTGTGAGGAGACCAGCAGCCTGTGGTCTCCTCAAGCCCTAGAGACAACCGGGGGGTGGGCTCCCATTTGAGAACCACTACTTGAACACTTCTAGTCCTGGAAGAGGTGTGGTCCCGAAGGACATCCAAAAAAAGCTTTAATATTCAGGGGGCTTGCAGAAACCTCACAGGGGAATCACATTTTGGGGGAAAACCCAACACAGACGGTCTAATTTTGTAGGTTTCAAACTCGACAATACCTCGCAGGGAAGGGGACACAGATGTCAGAACGCTGCTGATCCTGGCTATTGTAGTTGCAAGAAGGCCCTGCACGGCACTCTGCTTACCGAATAGTTACCGGTCATCACGGCACATCTAGCCGAGCGTGTGTGCTTTGTGTTGTGATAACCCTTCTCGCAGGTGGCAAGCGGGCGTCTGTGAGGCGGTATCTGCCAACCAGGAACTGGACAGAACAGTTTATCTTTGAGAAGTGGCTGAGCAAGTTAGCTCAGCTGGTTACAGCAGAACGCTGGCCCAAGGTCATGGTTCGAAAGCCCATTATACTCGAGACTTTCCCTTTCTGATGCAGACCTACCTTCAGGCCTGGCCTAGCCAGCCACCCTGTACTCGAGGGGGCCCGCTCCCCAGGCTAGAGACTGAGGCTGCGAATCCGCCACAAGGGCAGCAGTGAGTCCGGTGGCAGGTGCACAGCGTGACTTTGATCAGGTCTGGGGCCTCTGATGTTAACGATCAACAAAAAGGCTGCCCGACAACGAAGAGACCTACTCCCTGCTCCGTAAGAGTATGGATTTCCCCGAGTGATAGTGTGGGTCACCTGAGCCCTGCCAAGAATCACCTGCAGGGCACCCCCTGGAGTTCCCAGTTCTATAGGACACTTTGCATCTCCAACTGCTACTCAAGGGGATGCTGCTAGGGCCGCTCTAGGGACCACACTTTGAGAACTGCTGGTCCAGACCCGGTGCTGTACCTGAATTCCACCCGATTCATTCCTTATCAGCAGAGACTTCGCCTTTCCCTATTCTGTAAATTCAGTACTGGGCCCGGAAGCCCAACCCGTGACACCTCAAGAAGACGAGGAGGGATGCAGGGAGGGACTCTAAGTGAAACCTTGAACCACGCTGGGCTGGGCCCTGGACTGGCAGTGTGACCTTGATGCTGTCCTCAAAGAGCTGAAACTGTTTCCGCCGTCCTTTCTTAGAACAGTTCTAAAGGGGCGCCTGGGTGGCGCAGTCGGTTAAGCGTCCGACTTCAGCCAGGTCACGATCTCGCGGTCCGGGAGTTCGAGCCCCGCGTCAGGCTCTGGGCTGATGGCTCAGAGCCTGGAGCCTGTTTCCGATTGTGTGTCTCCCTCTCTCTCTGCTCCTCCCCCGTTCATGCTCTGTCTCTCTCTGTCCCAAAAATAAATAAACGCTGAAAAGAACAGTTCTAAAGGGGCAACAGGGGAGACCCGGGTGCGTGTGTTCAGAGGCCAGCTCCTGCCACAACCGCTAACGGTTGCCAGGCCTCGAGAACCTTCTCTCCGCGGGCCGGCCTTACCTGCCCTCCAAACACAGCCGGCTGCCTGCCTCCCGCCCCTCCCTGTCGTAGGATGTCAGTTGTTCACCTGCGTGGAAATGACAGCTGCTTGTCACGGTCTACATGAGAGGCCTCACTTGCAGTGGTAACTAGCATGCCATTTCCAAAAAGCTGTCATTGTCTGGTGTCAGCACAACCCACTGTTCAAAGATCCGCTCTGACATGAACCAGGCAGCGCCTGAGTGTTATTGCCGCGGACTCCTCTGTGCTCCGGTACCGATGGCAGCTGCTTGGCGCCCAGGGTTTGTTTCACCCAATTATTTGTTTGTCACTTGGAAGCCCAGGATGTCGAGCAGGTATTGTGGAGGTATTTTTGGCCTGATGCACGGGCGGAAAGCATAATGAGGCCCTCAGGTGAAGGCCTATTTTGTCAGTTAGGTGCTAGGATGATGTGCAGCTGAGAAGCCCGGGTAGCAATTAGGATATTTGAATAAGATAAGATACGTGGCAGGATGCTGAGAAGGCTCAGAAAGTCGGCCTTAACTTTTCCACTGCCAAGAAAACCCTTACAGTAGGCAGTTTTCAAGTTTGTCCCGGAGCTAATACAGAAGGAGGATGGGGAAGGGCTGTCTTCTCTCCACCCGGAGGGCCCTGAGAAGGAAGACGGCTGAAACCAGGCACCAACCGGTACCAGGCCGACCGGCAGGGCCAGCTGGGGGGCGAGGCCCCGACCGCACAGGGGTAACAGGGATGTGGGCGAAGACCAGCTATCCATGGTCAGCGAGGCCAGAGGAGAAATGGACAGCCACCCCCCCCCCCAAGCCGCCTGTTTCAGTCAGGAGTCTCTCCTTCCCACGGGAGCAGAAGACAAATTGATTTGATGTCTAACATCTTGGGAAGAGGCCATGAGACAGGGCAACATGGGCCCTACGGCCAGCTGAAAAACTGAAGCCACAAAACTTAGTTTAGAATTGAACATTCGAGGGGGCGCCTGGGTGGCTCAGTCGGCTAAGCGCCAGACTTCAGCTCGGGTCACGATCTCGCGGTTCGTGAGTTCGAGCCCCACTCTCTCTGCCCTTCCCCCCCCCCACACTCTCTCTCCCTCTCCCTCTCTCTCTCTCTCTCTCAAAAAAAAGAAATAAGTAAACATGAAAAGAAAACTTTAGAATTGAACATCGACTAGAGCCCACAGCAGCTGTGTCCCTGCTTCTAATCCTGGAATTTCTTTCTAAGACCCCCAGTGTCACATTAGTTATCAATCTCCACACTTATCAGTCTCGGAAAGTGAGGGCAACGGCCCAGACAAACCTAATTCTTCCTAAATGACACGCCACGGCTCTGGTAACAATAAAATTAACCTAACTCCACCGGATACCCGTTTACAAGTTTAGCGCGAATCAAGCTAAAATCCAGCAGACAGCAAGTGAATGAAGTTGGTGTTATCATCACCTTCTAGCAGAAGAGAAGCAGGAAGTCAGATGGCTTTAGGCCGGAAGGCCCAGATTAACTTTTGAGGAAGCCGAGCTCTGACGAATTGCTTGGTGTGCCCGAGTCCACTGACAGCGAAAGACAAATGGCGAGGTGGTGACACTCCCTCCATTTTCTACAACGGTCCATCCAAGCCTCGTTTCGATTCACATCGTTCAAATGAGTCACTCCTAGAAAAAGAAGCTGCCTGGCAGCTTGCCCCTGGGGTGCTCTAAGGCAGGGCCTTGCTCTGGTATCTGACCCCCTGCCCCTCCCCCTCCTCTAACCTGCAGCCATCCCTGGAAATGGTCCTGTCTTTCCACCTGAGAAGTCAAGTTTGAAGGAACCCGGGACCTAAGGTCTTTAGATGGTGGGGCTTTTATAAACATTTACTGGAGCAGACGAAACATCTCTTGTAAGCCACTCAAGATGCAGACCAGCAGAGAAGGACTCTGCATCGTCATTCCTATTCTGGAAGCGAATACCTAACCGTTGATACTCAAACCGGAGCCAACTCACTCCCATCCCTTTCCCTCTTCCCTCACCCCTGAGGTTCAACCCCCTCTTCCCTCTAAGATCTTTCTCGGAGATGAAACCTCCTGGAAAGGTTTATTCCGCCCTGTTCTTGCTTACAAGTCCAGGACCAAAGTTACCGTACTGGCCACCAGGCACTATTCTTCAATAGCACTCATAGCTCTCTGGGGAACTGTATGCATTCTGCACAAGGCTGACGCTCTGAGAAGACCTAGAACATTCCGAAGCAAACTTTGGCCTTTAGAACCTAGAAGGGATTTTGAAGTCCAACCCAACTTTCTCACCGACAACAAAACCAAGTCAGATGGTTACAAGTAGCCCGACTCACACTTGAGCCTGGCGCTCCCATGACTAAAAGCAGCCAAGTCCCCCACTTGGCAGTATGTTGATGTGGCAAAAATTTAAGCAGCACACTCTAAATGAGAAAACACAAAACCAAAAGGCCCCAGTGATAGGCAATCCCCAGGACTTTACAATACACCCCAATTTTTGCAATAGCTTAACTGATTTAACAACAGGATTGGCTGTTAAAATGGAATACTCAACGGGGGCAGATTTTAGTCTAACACTGTTTGGCCAATCTGTGCCCGCAGAACACATCTCTCAGAAAGGTGACATCTTCTGTAGTCTACTGAGGGCTGGTCTGTTTCTGGTTTGCTGAGCCTTCAGGGTTCATCCTAGAGCACGGTCTCCTCCCAAGAAAGCCCTAAGGGTATTATTTTTGTTGTCTTAGCTAGTTGAGTGGCTTCTTTCCCATTTTGCCACTTAAAAAGCCTCTTGTTGAGTTGTAAAATGTTTAAGGCCTGTACTATTCTGGCCGTACGTCTCACGTGACCTGTTCACTGCCGTTATCTCCCGAGCGTGTCCCACAGCCAGTGTTCCGTAACAGGTGTTGAATGAAAGAACCAATTTCAATATGGCTTCCACTTCAAGCCACCAGCTGACGGAATCAACACTGACGTCATTTACTTAACAGCTGACAAATCCGATTCCCAGAGAGGACTCCTTGTCAAACCGAGTGCAGGGATAAAGTTTCCGAATCAAGAAGGCTTGAGAGAGGAGCCGCAAAAGTCTAGCAGAGGACAGTCAACACTTGGAAAATCACACGTTGCCACAGAACAAGAAGAGTGACGCCGCCGGGCTTTCCTGCGAGAGGAGCTTTACCGTGGAAAAGCCTTTCCTGGCCATAAACAGATAATGAGAACGTGATGTAATCCTGGCTAAAATTAGGTTTTAGTGTTACTCTGCTGGGATGTGAAAGGTGATAGATAAGAGGGGGAAAATGTTTTCCAAGTGGCTTTTAAAGGTATCCAAATATAACCGCCTCCCACATCAGTCTATTAACAGGCACACTTGAGACATTTCCCTCTTCAAAAGGACTCTTAGAAAAAGCAATGATGTGCTCTCAACCTCCTCCTTTATAAGACAAGGTTTACGAGGGTCAGAGAGGCTCTGCGCGCCCACGGAACACTCCTCCTATTAACAGGCCCCCCGCCTGCCTCGGTGTGGATTTGGGCCTCGTGCTGCTGTCATCGGTTGCTAGGGAAATGCTTGAAAGTCCTTAGTCACTTCTAATAAAATCTGGCTAAAAGTAAAGACAAGTCCACTTACAGGCACAGGAATGGGCATGGGGAGTAGAAACATGGAGGAATGTGGTCTTACTGGAAGGGGAGGAGATCAGAGATGCCCGAAGTTGAGCCCGGCTGCCATGTAGGGACCATGACAAGGAGTTACCTGGGTGTCAGGATACACCCTGGGCATCCGGGAAGGCCCCTCCCCCATCGAGGGCAGGGTCCTACCGACATCCAGGGGACATAAAATAGCTTGGGACGGTGTGGTGGAGAATGCCCTGGGCACTTGTTCTGGCCAAAGAGAAGGTCAGAAACGCCACACGCTGCCTCCAAATTCTATGGTTCTCTCTCTACTCTTCTCCCTCTACCAAGATGACTAGCCTTGGGCACGATGGGGGGCTGCTGGTTTGGCCTGGGTCCTGGAATAAAGACGATGAACCTCAGCTGGTCCGCAGCTGACCTCAGCTGGTCCGCAGCTGACCTTTAATCTTGCAGGCGTCTGCAGCATGGGGTGCAGTAAAAGCAGATGAACACAGACCCTCTTTATTGATGTACAAGGGCAAAGACATCCCTCCAGAACCGGCCAGGAGAGTCCACTATTCGTTGGCACGAGGTTCACAACAGAAAGGCACACTGGCCCTCCACCCGAAGCTGTACCAGGCGGAAGATTTACTTTTCAGTTCTTGGACTGAACCTCTACTGCTGAAGAGGTCTGCTCGGATGGAAAGTTCTGCGCCTAACACCCACAGTGACCTGACAGAGCGCCCCACGGAGGACTGACTGGCTCCTTCTACTCCTATCCATAGGCTTCCAAAGTTAGCCAGAAATCATTTGTAGGAGGGGAACCAGAGGCACAGCCATTCATGGCCAGCTTTCCACTTGGAGGTAAAACGCATCTCCAAACGCCCATTTACGGGCAACCTTGCAGAATCAGGACCTGGAACGCACTGCCCCATTGAGTCCAGGCAAGCTCGGTGGGTTGATGGAAGTCAAGTCTAAGGGGTGGAGGTGGGGGTGGGGGCTGAGGGGGCGGGGGGCTCTCTGAATCGAGGCCCGGAATGTCTTTGGTGGATTCACAAAGTGGGTCTGCCGTTGAGACCCGCTTCCCCGTTTTTAGAGCACAGGCTGGGCGAGAAGGTAAAAACACTTTGATGCTCGCCCCGGGCTAAATCAAAGACAGCTGAGCGAAAGTTCAGGCACCATGAAATTAATAACATCACTGGTGTAATCGCTCCACCATAGGTTTAGGATAAACCCCGTAAAAATCCGAAATGCACGAAGGAGATTACTTGAGTGGGAATCAATCATTTCTCCACTGAAATTTCTGACATATCCTTATACAGTATATTTGCTGGATTCATAATTCACCCAAGTTGCTTCCTGAAGCCTGAGCATTGCTGGGCTTTCTGAGTAATTGAGACAAATTTTGTTTGTGCAATAAATTCCAGGCAAGAGTGTATTTGACTTCTGCACAGGAAAGGAAAGAATTCTTATGTAAGCTGCAAAACAATAGCGTTTTATCTTATCTGAGGAACTTATTGCTGCTTGCCTGTGTGTGTTTTACTGCCAAAATAAAATAAATTGAATCAGCTCACACATGATAACATGCTCTTTCCTAACTCATACTAATTGCTTGGCTAATTGATGTTTGTTGAACTTTCTCCATTTCATTGAGTGATTAGGTACAAAGCTAACAGTTGACATCTGTAGGCGCTTAACTGGCGTCTGTAATTACTGTTAATGTTAAATAATTGTTAGTTAATTGGAGTGGTAACTGACTGAATAGAATCCAGATTGTGAAGCAAAAAGAAACCTAGTTAAATAAACATACATTTTCAGAGAAAACAACATTTTTCTGCCGTTGTCAGAAACTAGAAATAATCCAGAGGCCCCGGGATGGCCACAGGCTTCCTCCGTGCAGGAAACTCTCCAGGCCCGGAGCTGACCCCTCTACTTGAAAGTGTCACTAGTGAGGAGGCCCTTTGTCACAGAACGGCTCTCACTGAAGACTCTCCAGAACAGACTGGCTGTTTTTTGTTTTTTTTAATCGCAACAGTGCGCTACGAGTGCCTAGTCCTTTTTCTGACACAATCAAATACCACAGCGTCGGCGAAACAAAACGCTAAATGTGAATGGACTGAAGGGAGGGGCTGGTCAGCAGGCAGGCTTTTTTGGGGTTTTTTGGCCGATATTGCCAAAGATGGAGAACATTCTTTCAGAGGACAGCAGCGAGCAAACGGATGGAGTAAGCGAAGAGAGCTGTAGTGGGTTCCAAAGTAAATCGAGCGGAGTCCGATCATCCGACTAAAAGGAAGGGGGCGGTTACACTGTCATCTCCAGCTCACAGGGGTGGTTCTGGGTCCAGAGAACGGGCCCGCTTTTTATCTGGAAGGGGGGGCCTCGCCGCCAGAGTTCTCCAAAAACGCCATCGGGATCAGTCTGCATGCTCAGAACATCTCCCACCCCTTCCCCAAATGTCCGGGGATGGGATCCAACATTTAAATACCCAGGATCTCCCATCTCTGTCCATACACAAGGGCAGGGAAAGATCAGGCGACAGTTAATGGGAAACTATCCGGAGAGAAACATTCTCCTCACAAAAACGTGGAAGGTTTTTAGGCCCTTGCTGGTGGTCTCACGCTAACTGTAGAAGGCATCTGTTTCCAAGAATTTTCAAGGAATAATTCTATACAACAGATTCTGTGCGTAAGAGTCTGGCTCCTATAGGAAGGTCAATTTCCATAACAAAAGGAGCTGATTGCGTGCTATTTGCAGTGTGGGGTAGTAGAAGGACCCCAACTACTCATAACTCCTTTGTCTGAATCAAGCACCAATTACCCTTCAATAGTATTTAATTTTCCACACATCAGACATCTCTATCTCCTCAAGACCCAAGAAATTGCTCTGAAGCAGAACAAAAAAAGGTCCAGAGAAAGAAAAAGAGTGACAGTCTTCCCTCATCTAGGATTTAAG
This sequence comes from Lynx rufus, assembly GCF_022079265.1. Lineage (NCBI taxonomy): Eukaryota > Metazoa > Chordata > Mammalia > Carnivora > Felidae > Lynx > Lynx rufus. Next base: position 13,655,717 of record NW_025814842.1, on the reverse strand, counting down.
ACATTACAAAAACGCAACTGATTCACAGACGCTGAAATTGGCTCAGTTCGCTCTTCTGCACATGGGGGATGTCCTTTCCATCCTGTTCTCCTTAGGAGGGGACCCAAGACACTGCAAGGAAGTGTAAAATGCTCTCCATATGTTCATTATAAGTGGGTTTCAAACTCTACATCAAGTTTTTCTTTTTAAAGAAAGCTATCCCATGGTCAACTGCACTGTTTCCACTTAACAGAGAAAGCACAGGATTGTTTTAGGGGATGGGCTTTTCATAAAAGCCAACGGTGGTCCCGGTGGGAATATAACTTTTATTTTGTCATCAAACCGAAGAATCCCCCTTTTATGTCTAAACATAATGAATGAGGTGAGATCATCACCGTTAAATAGATACTAGCGTATCTTATGTCTAGCAACTTTTTTCTCACCTCATCTTCTCAAATCTCCACCAATTTTTTGGCCGGCTTTTCCTTCTATGCTGCTGATAAAACCACACGGTCAAAAATACCCAAAGGCCCCACTACCTTGAAGGCTTCGACCTCATCTGTGTCCCACGGAAACCCTCCGTGCAAAATCGACCCCAAGGACAGGCTGTATGTCCCCTAGTCTGGTCGGGCCTGGAAAAGGACAAACTGCTCTAGTCAGAGAGAGCTCCAGGTGGCCTCAGTGTTCCATCTGGTGCTCATCAGGGTGGATGCGGGTTCCCCCAGAATTCCCCACGGCTGGCCTGCTGGGGTGTGGGGTGGGGGGGAGGGCTGGGGTCCCGCGGAGGGGCGGGCGGGTGCTCCTTTGAAGTTCACATTTCAGTAGACCCTGGGTGCTCACAGCACAAATCTGGGGGCCTCATTCTCGCCTAGCCCTTCCCAGATGTCCATTAGGCCGGGCCCGGCTCCTGAAAAGCTGGCGGAGGGGGCCGGACACTAAAATGTGAGAGACAAGGGGGAAGTTAAAGAGAAGGGGTGAGAAAGTCGTGGGGTGAAATGCCCCTCTTGGCCACCTCTCATCTTCTCTAACTGCCCTGGTTGCAGGCTGGGTCCTGGAAAAGGGGGCTCTGAGGTGAGAAGGGGTAGCGATTACAGGCCTTTTCTCTTCCCCTGACCTAGAACGGGGACCCACACCAGGGCTGATGTCCTGTAAACAGAGGGCTCCAGGGAACCCCTAACTCCCAGACAGGGCTTCCTCGCTTTTCTTCTTTCCTCCTCAGGTAGCTCTGCCCTGGGGCCCTTCCAGAGTGTGACAGAGATTAACTCTCTTAGCCAGATGGTCATGCACAGACAGCAAAGTTCTCATCTGCATTTCTGCCTACATAGCAAAGCGGCAAAACCATCCAGGAGGAGGACGCAGAGTGGGTAAGAAAGGGTCATAAATACTGGCTGGAGACACTGAATTGACTGCGGAGTTCCTTTTAAGGATACACAGTCCAGAATTTGGGGGACCAATCCTGTCTCTCCTATAGCAGCAGTTCAACCAACTAAATACAGACAAGAAGTTAGTCGGTCTCTCTCTGTGTGTGTCTGTCTCCCTGGGAAAATTAATTTTTTCTTTGGCAGATGGTTGAGTCACAAAGACAGAAGGATTCATAAAATTCACATGAACATCCTGTAAACATTTAAACACATAAAGATTAAATAAGGCAACCATGACCTTGATTAAGGTTCAACTCTTTTTTGTTGTTTTTTACTTTTTTTTTTTTTTTTTTGTAATGTCTACAACCCTAAGCCCTGCAATTGGGAGGCTTACCTCCCCACCTCTTCTGACACGGTCAGCTCTCACTGGGCGTGTTGCATGTACGTGCAAGCATGCGCTGTTTGATTGATTCGTTTTACAACGGGAAATTAAAGGCATCGGAGGAAAGCGATGATTCACATCCCCCAAACACAAGAGCCTTACGAGTTCTCTACTAAACTGGACAGACGGTACAATACAAGAAAAGTCAAAATAAAATCCAAAGGCAGAAGTGACGCGTACCTCCTCTGCTTCAGCCCCTCCTCCCGTCCCAACTAATTGTTTGCTCCCCACCAGAGACGCTGGCGCAGGACCAGGAGGTTCTGCCGTGGTTGAAAATTCTCACCTAACGAGGCGAAATGGCTTACTGAAGCTCACAGACCCACAGGACCCGGGTCGTAGCCCCCGCGGCTTCAGCCGGAGCTCTGTCCCCAGACCGCTCAGCCCAACATCAAAGCTGCGCCCCGCTCCCCCGCCCCAATCAGCTTGTGAGATTAGCACTGCCCTCCCACGGTGAAATTTTATGGACCAAATCTGCCCGCCACCAGGCTCACCAGCATAATCTCACCAGCAGCTGAAAGCCAGGCTTCTCTAAGGCCAGAACACTGTGGGAGTCCCGGGAGGGGGAGGTGATATGCAGCTTTAAACATCTGGAGGCGGAGACACACACGTGTCAGATTCCCTGCACTCTCGTTAGACTGTTCGATAAGCTGAAGCCTTGAAGATTTTGCCAGCAGTGTTTGTTACCTGGTGTAAATGTGCCCTTTCTTACAATGCTTCTTATTGCTCTTGGCTAAGAATACTGGACAGAGACGGGAGACCTGACGCACGGGCAGGCAGGCCGCTTTGCAGGAGAACTTGAACTTGACGTGCACGAAGCTGACAGTTCCTTGAAGGCCTTGTCAACCATCCGTCCAGTAAACACTGCCACTACCCCGAGTAAAAACAGAGCAAAAACCACAAGCACATATCGAGACTCCGTGCACCTGTCTCGAAGCAATTATTGACGTTATCACTCTACAATGAATCTCTTTTTGAAGTTGTTTTCCTGATATTTAGCAGTTTGAATACTAATCCCCTTAACAAAACTGTCCCCAAGCGTTCCCCCCCTCCCCCGCCCCCCTAATCTCCTTCTCTCCAGGGGGGAGGGCGGGTGCTGGGTACCAGTCAGTCGACTTTGCCGCACCTGGATTTGCATTGATTCCTCTCTTGTCATTCATGTTACCAACAGGAATTAGCATAAGGCATTAAGGGAAACTCTGGAGGAGAAAAGAAAGGCCATTTTGATGGAAATAAGGGGCAAAGGAATAATCTGCCATCAACTAAAATGCTTATTTGTGTATGGTTTCCCAAGCAAAGCTTAGAAAAAGCCTATGTTGATTTTAGTGCACACAAAGAAACCTTAATCCTTTCAAGGCAACTAAATCACCCCCAGAAAAGCAGCTCAGAAGAAAGGCACCCTGTCAGGGGGATGACTATTCACAACCAAATAGATGCCACAAATCACACTCTGTAAGTAAACAAAAATAAGAATGTGGGAAACGTTTGATTGGAAAAGGGAAGGAGGGCAGGGGTGGGGGAGTCGGGGCTGTGAGGAGCCATTCTCATCAATCACTCTTCAACTTCCCTGGAGAGAGCCTTTCAGCTCGGTGAGGGCAGCAAGGGCCTCAACGCAGGTCCCGGAACGGAGCCAGCTCCCACTCTAGGGCTGATCCCAGAGAGGGGACACACATTCCAAAGCTTTTTGGAGCCAATGAGCAGAAGCAGAAGGGAAGCTTGGGGCTGGAGGTCCTGGGGGGGGGGGGGAGCGGGGGGCACCCGAGACCTCCTTTCCAGGCCCTGTCCTAACTTTTATCTCCTCCTCCACCCCCTTCTCTCACCCAGATTTGGATCGACTCATGTCTACCCATCCCCTTCCCTCATCAAAACGAGCAATAAACAATTAGGCATTTGTACATATGAGCACTGCATGCTATGAACCACAAGCATCTTCTTTTATTGGGCTTTTAGCCTTATGGATAACAAATTTATACAAACTTCCAGTCCATCAAAAAATATGATGACATATAAAACCGGAATACTCCATCATGCCATAAAAAAGATAAAAACTCAATGTGACAATAATTCTGGGAGTAGCAGCCATCACACTAGCATCAACACCTCAAGGGAACTCTAAACATAATGTACTATTTAAAATGGCAGTTGGGTTCAAATTCTGAAATAATCTGGGAGCTCAAAAAAAACAAAAACAAAACAAATAACAAAAAACAAAAACACAACCAAAAACCCAGCACTTGGAAATGTGTCTTACTGAACCCAGCTTGCAAAAATGCTGGCCAAGGCAACTAAGCAGATGTGGAAGTGGCCTCACATTCCTCCACTCCAGGGAGGCCCCACTCTGTAACTTGTACCAAGTACTGGTCCCAGGTAACAACAGCAGGAGACTACCACAGACAGCACCCCGTCTGTATTTAGTACCGACCATGCAAGCACCCAAATCAGGTTCCACAGCGAAGGGGAGAAAGTCACTCAGTGTGTGTAATTTATACCTTTCCAATGATACACCTTTGCGAAGGCAGTGATTGGAGACTCCCTTCGATTTCGTGATTTCCAACAACATTGCTACAAATGAAAACTGCAGTGATCGAGGACAAGTTTTCCCTTAATGCACTGTTATATCATTAGCCTGTCTTAGTCTGATATTGCAGTTTGGAAGAAATTAATGGGACAGCACATATTTAAATTTTGCCCTCTTGCTCATTTATGAACTTCACAGAAAGCCCACAGCAGACTGAGGCTTGGGTTATGACCATAAGCCAGTGCATACTAAACATCCACTGGTTATCAGGGTCTGCAGGACGAATCAGCTATTTATAGTTCTATTTATAGTTCTCCGACTGCGGGGTAGTTGATAAGTAACAATAAAGTGAAGGCATTTTGAGAACTATTATTCTCCATTACCGCTTCCTGCATTAAATTAAACTCACATAGATAGCAGTGATTTCTTAGTCAAAGCAATTTAAATAAGGATTCAGCGTATTCTTCAAAAAGAAACCATTCTGGAATACAACACCAAAGCATACAGAATCTGTCTCAGGCAAAAAACACACAGGGTGAATCGTGGCTCCAGAGTGAAAAATGAAAGACCGTTTGTTTTTTATTCTGATTTTCTAGGCAACGACAATGAAACAAATACAAAAATCAGCCATTGCTCAGAACGAAGGTGTCTTACCTTTGTTTACAATAACAGTATTGAAGAGCTTTTCAGAGCTGGCATCTGATGCCTGAAAAACAAGAAAGGGAGAAAAAAATGTGATTATGGTCGTTAATATTGTCATCACCATCATCACTGATTTTCAACCAGTTCACTACATTTTTAGCAAAACCTGACAGGGAAAGCAGCAATTTCCCCCAATCGTCCATAAGGTGGCGCTATTTGACTGCACGAGACAGACCTGCAGTGCAGCTCTTTGCTGGGGGAAAAAATCTGATTTTAAAAACGTGTCCTTATTAGACATATTATCTGTGCAAAACATATTTCTATGAGATGATACACAAAGCAATTCAGCTCATTCACATAATGATTTTGCAATTTCGTTGACAGATCATTATTTTGGAAATGGTGCTTTTTTTTCTCTGAGATGTACAGACATGCCTATTTTTCAATTTTCTTTCACAACCCAGAAATGCCTATTATTTAACGCTATGCTTTTCCTCACTAAAAAGTAATGGCTAGCACTTCCGGAAATTAATTTAAAGGTTCAGCTGATGACCTCGAGATGCTTGTTCTTCCTAGCAAACCAGGACGACCTTGGTGTTGAAACAGAAGCAAGCTGACCTGCCCCCAAACCTGACACGACGCATGCCATAAGCGTTACATCCTTCCCATTTTCTAGAATCGTATCTGCTAATTACTACAGTGGCTTGAGGAAAGTGAGATAAACCTGTTTCAACAGCAAGAGTAAAGCCAGGGTAAATTATACACTAATGTTCTGGAAAATAAACACACAGTTGATTTGGAGGAAAATGCCATAATGCTGTAGAGGCACGGAATATTTGTAGAACTTCTAGAAAAAATTAAACAATTGAAGTAAACATGAGCATCCCCACTAAGATAATCTGAAAATGGACCTGCATTTAAAGTTACAATGGCTATGCTGTAACCCTTGCCATGCAACCCTTGTAAATCATTTGTCTTTCACACTTTATACAGAGATGCATATTTTGACAAAGCAAAGCATAGCATGTTGAACAAATATAGAAGGAACTATAAGAATTGGGGGGAGGGTATATCCCAAGCACAGCATATTCTGTGACTCTGGGGCTGGGGGGCTGACTTTGGGGACAAAGAAGGTACTCAATTTAGCCTTTCTGTGTTATGTTGATGAAAAAGAGATATTCTTATGTATATCTGGGGAACATATTCTGGTTTTCAATGCAAGGGATACAGAAAGACAAAAAGTATTTTTATTATGAGTATTTCCCCCTTTATTTTCCTCCTAACCTCCCTACTGTAGAGGTGGTTCAGAAAATTAATAGATCAAGGGGAAAAAATGAATGTATGTGTAAAACAGGGATTGGCCTGCACACACATGTATATACAGTTTAAAATAAACCCTAGATAGCTTTAAAAATTTTTTTTGTATGAATAAAAAATATGCCAAAGGCCTTCCTGACACCTTAGAGGTAATTAAATAAAACTATACAATAGCTTTTCGGAAAAATAAGCTGCCAAAAAAGTGTGGCATGGAGAAAGAAACAAAATATGCCTTAAACAAGTCAGAAAGATTGTTAATAAAGGCAAAAATTACAGTAATAGTGCTGTGATATTGCTATCTGTAGTGAGATGTCTAGGAATGTGAGTTTTCCCTGCTAAAAACTCAGAGATAAGCCTATGTCACCATTCTTGAATGAAAAAGCATCTCCTAGTTTAAACTGGACGGGCTGTGTTAAATTCATGGCTTTTAAAAAACAAACTCCGGCTGATATGTTTAAAAGAAAGAAAAACAGTCCATTAATGAAATCATCTTAAAACGGAAATCACCTTTGCGGATACAGGGATTACCTATTAAAATCTGTCTAATTGGCCCAAAGAAATAGGACAATAAATGCAAATGCACCCCAAATGCAGAGAACGTGGGTGAGGAAAGGAAATGGTTCCCGATTGAGTTTTTATTTGTGTGGGTGTATGAGAGAGAGCAAATAGGACAGAAGCTGCAGGTTAACAGGCCCTCCGGTTGTCTGAAACACCTCCTTGGGGCTGTGGCCTTTTGTCGGCTCCCCTGGTCTACACAACACACGCTATTCTCGAGGAGGCGGTTAAGTGTTCCTTATACCTGAAGCGAACTTAAAAAAGTGATTATGATGCCAACCAGTAAGTTATTAAGGAACTAAGTCTGACAGGATATTCAGAGAAGATTAGGAGTGTGCCTGCTAATAAAAGCTGAGCCCTTTAATTTTCTGATGCATGTCACAAAGCCTGAAACGATGCCTCTTCTGATTGGGGAAGGGGCCGCCTCAAAAAAAGCCTCCGGAGGAAAACACCCCAAAGAAAAACACTGCAATGGGACACTGGCTCATCATGAAATGATTCTGGATCCCTTCCTTCTCCCACCCAGGTGGTTGAAACTATGGCGGCCCACCGTCCTGAGAAGTCAGAAAGGAGCTTCTTGGCCAAAGTCTGAAGTGGAAACTACAAGAAAATCCTTTACATTTCCTCCACCAACTTTCCAAATTCGACTTCTGCCTTTAAAGCATCTGTGTAAATTATCTGGCCCTTTATCTCGGGGACGTTTTCTTTTTCATGATTTTTAGAAGAAAAAAAAAAAAAGTCTGCAATTCCTTGTACTACCTGGGCCATTTTCCTGGCCGGTTTTTTACTTTTATTTTTTCCATCACGAACGTCGAATGGAAACATGGTGAGCGAGAGGCGAGTGGAGGTTTCCCTTCTCTCCTTTTTTTAACACAGGGGCACCCTTACACGCTAAGGACTCCTACATTTTGCCCTCATTTCGCTTCACGCCCCTCGCTCGGTTTGGGAGGGTGAGGGCGTAAAGTGGCTGCATCTAAAAAGGACAGAAAAACAAAGCTCTCTTTTGGCTGCTTTTTAATAGGGGGAGGGGGGGGAGGGAGAGATTTTTTTTTGATACTAAAAAAATTACTGGAGGCAGTAGTTGGTGTTTAGGGAAAAGTTAATAAGTCAAACAGATTGGAGGAAAGAGCGCCGAGAATGGGAAAACGAATGCGAGCCTTCCGTGCAGACGGGGGTGGGATGCGGCCGCTCGGGTTCGAGGGCCACCTCCGTTCTCTCCGGCCGCAGACCCCGGGGCGCCCTCCGCACCCGCGCCCGCAGGAAGAGGGACTTCCCAACAAGGGAAGAGAAGCCTCCTCGAAACTTAAGCGCGAGTTCTTTCAGCGACTGCCGCCGATCGCGAGCCCAGACCTCCTCTGCCTTCCCTTGGCACCGCGTGCGGGCCGGGATCCCGACCTCGGAGCGGCAGCGCCACGCCGCGCCTCGGTCTCCAGCCCGACTGGGCGCAGGCCCCGGCCCGGGCCCCGGCCCCGGGTCGGCTGGAGCCCCTCGGGACCGGAGGCGCCGGGCCGGCTGCGGCCCCCCGGCCCTGCCGGGCACGTCCGCGCCGCCGCTCCCCGGCCGAGCTCGGCCGGCCCACGGAGGAAAGTACAAAGGCGGGCGGCCAGGCCGCGGAGGGAGGGTGGGAGGGAGGGCAGAGGGAGGAGGGGTGGCGAAGGGGGGCCCGGGCGCGCCAGACGCGAGGCGCCCGCCCCTGCCACCTCTGCCCGCGGGCCCGGCCGCCGCAACAAAGACCCCCGACCCGGCCGCCTCCCTTCCGAGCGCGGGCGGCGAGCGAGGGAGCCGCGCCCCCGGGGCTGCATTACCTGGTCGCAAAGGGTTAAGCGGTCCTGTCAGCCCCAAGTTCATGGTTTGGTTCCTTAGCAGGGCTCACGATGGGGGATCGGCAGAGACCAGGGGGAAAAAAGCGGCCAAACACACGAAGAGAAAACGCCCAACTCCGACCGGGCTGCGTCCGCAAGTCTGTCCTCGGTTCCTCGCGAAAGTCTGAAAGCGGATGCACGGGACCCAAATCCGTACGAGAGCAGCAGCTGGCGGCGGCCGAGCGCCAGCGCCGCGCACACATCCAGCGCGGCCGAGGCCGGGCGGCGGGCGGCGGGGGGAGCGCCCGATCCGCGCCCGCCCGCTGCCTCCGGGCCGCTCCTGCGGCGCACGGGTCGGGCCGGGCACGGCGGGGACCCGAGCAGCGTCCCGGGCGGGCCGGCGGGCGGGCGAGGCGGAGAGGAGCGGCCCGAGCCGCGGCCGCGGCGCGCGGAGCTAAGAGCGAGGCGGCGGCGGCGGCGACAGGACAAAGGAGACCATGTGCGGAGGGAGGGAGGAGGGAGAGGGAGGAGGAGGAGGAGGGCGCGCGGCGGCGGCGGCGGCAGCGGCGGCGGCGGCTTCTCCCCGGCGGCCGCCTCGGGCTCCCCGACTGTCGGTCCCGCCTCTCCAGCAGCGCCGCGGCCCGAGTGGTCCCGGTCCCGCCGCCGCCGCCGAGGCTCTGGAGGGAGACGCTCCGGGAGTCTTTATTCGGGGCCGATCTCGCCGGGCGCGGCGCGGGAACGCTGCAGCGGCCGGGGCGCCGGGAAGGCTGCGCGGGGCCGACGGCGCCTCCTGGCCGGAGCTCGCGGGCGGCGGGCGGGCGGCGGGGAGCGCCCGGGGCTGGCTGGGCTCCGGCCCGCGCTCCGCTCGCGGGCGCCTGCCTCTCCCGCCGGCTCCCCGCTCAAGTGAACTCCATCGGCGGCCGCCGCCGGCGCCGCGGACTCCCAGGCTGGACGGGCGGCAGGAGGGGGCGGCGGCGGCACGGGGGCCCCTCGCTCCGGACTTCGCTCCCCGACTGCGCCGAGCGCGCCTCCTCCAGACGCTCGCAGCTCTCGGAGCGGGACTTCCTCGGCGCGCCGAGCCCGAGCCGCCGGTGCCGCCGCCCCTCCTCCGTCCCGCCCCGCGCGCCCCGCCCCTCGCCGCCCCTCCTCTCGGCCCCGGCGCCGGGTCGGCCCCGCGGGGGCGCAGTCCCCGGGTGCGACATCGACAGCTGTCGCTCCCCCCCGCGCCTCGGGCCCTGGGTCCCCACGGCTGCCTTCCCCGCGGGCGGGCGCGGCGGGAACTGCAACGCTCCTCGCCCTCCCCACAGTTGCCGCTTCCAATATCGCGCCGCGGCAGGGAAAGGCCACTAGGCCCGCAGCCTGGGGTGGAACTGAGACCAGGCCAGTCTCGTCTGCAGAGGGCTCTCTGGGCGGTTGTGAGGGCCTGCTGAGAAAGTGATGTAGGTCGAGCGCCCGGCACACAGTAGGTGCTCAAAACAAAATAATATGCCCACTGTTGAAAATGAAGCGGCGGGGGGGGGGGGGGGTGGTGGTGGTGGTCAGAGTCCAGTATTAGAACAAAAAGGTCTTCATCTCGCCTCATTCCCACCACGATCAGAGACTCAATGCAGTTTGTCAAGTCCTAGGGATAATCCAGAGGGATGAACTGGCCATTTACAAACACCCCCCGCCCCTTACTCTTCAAATCCACTTATATTTGCACACCTCACACGCACAAAAGGGGAGCGGGTTGGTTCCCCAGGCGTTTACCAGATGTAGGAAAAGGACGAAAGCAACGCACAGCCTCACTAAATGGAGGGCAATCACTATCACCGTATCATTTGTCATCCTTGTGTTCTCTAGTGCTCGGTGTAGGGTCTGAGAAGGAGGGTGTGGGGGCTCACTGACCACAAACTTGGTGTTTGGCGGGTTCCCCTGTACAATCCACTCCTGCCAAAGCCTACCCAGCTCCCTTCTGTCCCTGGTGGCCCCTCTGCAGAATTCTGGCTTCCTTACTCATGATTTCACCCCCAGAGACCCTGAAAAGGTACTGGGCCCTACACGGGGGCAGGAGACCCTCCGCAAAGATCTGGAGCTTTAATTCCACACCTGCAGCATGACAAAGTCCCTCCTTAGTGCCCAGGAAAAGTTGCTGTGACTTTCCCAGCACAAGCGGGAGAAAGCGGCAAGCGAGGTGGAGATTGTCCCTGGGAGGGTTCCAGGGTAGATCACGCTCCCTTGGGGGAGTGACGGCCACTGACAGGTCCTATGTCCCTGCTGGTGCCACTGTTACCTGGATTGCAGCAGAGAAGAGAGGAGGGAACAGGGCTTGGGAGAGACGTATATCACATACAAATGCCACGGAGACTGGCTTAAAGCAATAATGTCCCTTCCTCACCTCTTTGAAGTTCAACATCCATCACTGTTGGATTTCACGGCACTCCTGAAGAACCTCTCAAGGGTAAAATGGGGGGGTGCTCGCTGTATGGCGTAATTTTTTTCCCCTTTAACTTTCACATATGAGGAATTTTGGAAATAAGAGGGTCTCTTTTCTCTCTAGCCTCACCACCTTCCCGAAAACTGGCAGCACTATGTGGTATTTCTAAAGACTTTTTTTTTTTTTAAAGATAGGTCATAGCCATTTTCTCCACCTCTACCCCCAAAGCAGTCAGAAGGAAAGGTGCCTCGCAGAAAGCAGAAGTTGGCAGTTGGATTTTCCAATTGCTTATAAGATGTCACAAAACCCAGCTGAGGCCCTCAGGCTAGGGGCCTTCATTCTGAAGCTGTCTCTGCAGTACGAGAGATAGCTCAAAGGCAAACATTAAATTTTCAAGAAAAGACATTAAAATGTTGTTTCTTTTGGAACAATCAGAACGGGATGGTTTTCTTGTCTTGTTGCTCTAATAAAATCAATATTACAGGGAAGAAATTGCCAGAGCTCCTGCCAAGTCCCCCACAGGGTAAACTGAGATGCAGGAAAGCACAGGGAACTTAGCTGACCAACGAAAACAACCACTTAGCCCTCTGCACTGCTTTCATCAGACAGCATTCCTGACACTTTACCAGGCCTTGCATTAGATTGTCATCTCTGATTATCAGGGACTAGATCTCAGAGCAGCCTGGGATAATCTGCATCTGTCCCCATATTTTGATGATCTGTAACCAGGAGGAATGTGGAAACACCAGCAGCCAAGCTTCTGGAGGACCCACAGAACTGGCCTCTGCGCTCTGTGTCCCTATTCGGTCCCCTGTGCCAGCCTGTGTGGCTTTTGCCCTGTGAGGCCCACCACCACCACTTGGTGGGCTCCCTTCCTCCAACTCCCCCCAGACACTTGAATGAGTTCGTCGTGATTCGTTTACAGGTTTTGTTCCCCCTCCTTTCTGAAAGGGAGGGAATCCGTGTCAAAATTGGAAAGGAAGAGGTATAGAAGCATCAGAAGTATGAAGAAAGAAAAAAGGGAAAGGAAAGGAAAGGAAAGGAAAGGAAAGGAAAGGAAAGGAAAGGAAAGGAAAGGAAAGGAAAGGAAAGGAAAGGAAAGGAAGGGAGAGAGGAGGGAAAGAATGATGGATAATCACCCCAGGTGACTGGATCCTGGTCAGAGACGTGACTTTCAAGAATCAAGATTCATTGTGGTTGTTTTCCCTTGAGAAACTTAGTTTCCCTTTATTGTAATTTTCACCTGACGATTACAAAGTCAAAGGCTGGCAGCCACTGTTTCTGTTACATTCAAAAGTTTTAACATACTAACCACTCATGGCTTCTTAGGCCTTCAGCCTCTGAACCAGATCTAAGGAGGGCAAATCTTACAAAGTGGGTTCCCTAATAAAAAGCAGGTAGCAAGAATATGGACTCAATAGTCTTTCCAGTGTAGATCAATTATTTCAGAACCCAAACCAGATTTTAATATATGAGCAAAGACCTTGGCCAAATTTATGATTTACCAGCTAAAACTTAAAACACACACACACACACACACACACACAAGCCCAAGCTAAATTAAAATATGGAATCATCTTTCAATCTCAAAATACATCTAGAAATAAACAAGATTTGAAAACTAATGGTGCTTCTTCTACATCAATGTAAAATGGCTAAGTTCTGAAGCCTAAAATGTGCTTTGATTCAATTTGTAACACAAGTTACCAGGCTGAGATTAAACCTTTTTTGGTAAATTATTTCTTACAAATTCTGGCCTTCTGTGGAGCATCTTATATAGAAAAGGCTTCTCAATTGTATGGTGTTCTCGCTCCTAAAGATAATGAACTTCAGGCACTCCCTGACAGAACATGGGGTGGGTGACTCGGTGGGTGGAGTTCAAGGAAAGAGGAAGCCTTTATATTTTATGTTTTATTTTTAAAGTTCTTTTTTTTTAATTTTTTTTTTTTTTTTAAGAGAGAGAGAGACAGAGAGAGAGAGAGGGAATCCCAAGCAGGCTCGGCATGGTCAGTGCGGAGCCCGATGTGGGGCTTGAACTCATGAACTGTGAGATTATGATCAGAGCCGAGACCAAGAGTGGAACGCTCAATGCACTTTGACATCCAGGCGCCCCTTTTGTTATTTTTTTTTAAAAGTACACCCAATGTGGGTCTCAAACTCATGACCTCGAGATCAAGAGTCGCAGGCTCTACTGACAGAGCCAGTCGGGCACCCCTTGGGTTTCTATACTTCAAATGATGTGGTATAAGAAGGCCACTGAAGTCGAGTGATAACCCAGGCGTTCTGTCTCCAACTGGCCTGGGGAAAGGTCACCCCACCTGGGTTATTTCAGTGTCTCTAGGAGCTAGATTTCTTCAAATTCTAAAGCCCTTCAAGCTTTGGAAACGCAAGTTTCTGTTCATTCTTTAGGGAGTGGGCAAGAGCCAGCATCTGACTGACGTCACCACCCTATCACTTCTGAGCCAGGACACCTTGGGAAAAATCTCTTCACTCTTCGTGCCTCCGTGTTTCCTCGTGTGTAAGATGAGCGGCCAACAGTACCCACACCTCTGCAGTCTCTGCCAGTAACGCCACCTGGCACTTGGTAAGTGGGCTGTAGGTGTTGGCTATTACGATTGAAGGTGACACTCTTTTTTCGATCACTGTGAAGGCTGACAAAACCAAAGCGCATTCTAGTATGGCTGCGATGTTCATTCCACTGGCCACGCCTTCTCCTGGATTCTTTCCATACGAACCACCGTACTGATGAGGAAAACAACCACTTGAACATCAAAAACACCAATCCAGAAAGTGGTGGCTATGATCTGCCCCACCTGCATGGGGGAGCCTCACCTGCACACAGGCACTACCCTGGGTGCCCCAACCCTTTCCGATGGGGTCAGAACCTGGAGACTGGGTAGCTTGGGTCACATACATAATAAGGCTGGTGGGATCTTCTTGATAGATGATAAAATCCAATCTCGAGTCAAGCAAAATGCTGTGAAGAGTTCACCAGGCTGCAAGATGTAATCAACCTCCTAATAGGGAGAGCTTCAACTTCTTCAAACGTAAAATAGCATTCATCCCAATTATGCCATTTTGACGTGCTGAATTGTAATTTCTGACTCAAACAGGCCTACAGTTTTATCTGTGACTATGGGAATGGTTTCTTACTGGTGCAGAGGTGTGTTTTGAATTTTTTGTTCCTCTTCTCTGTGTGGGATACTCACCACCTCAATGTGATTAGAAATTTTTTTTTAATGTTTATTTATTTTTTGGGGGGGGGGAGAGAGAGAGAGCCAGGGAGGGGCAGAGAGGGAGACAGAATCTGAAGCAGGCTCCAGGCTCCAAGCTGTCAGCACAGAGCCTGATAGGGGACTCGAACTCACGGACCCTGAGATCATGACCTGAGCTGAAGTCGGGTGCTTAACTGACTGAGCCACCCAGGCGCCCACCTCAATGTGATTTTAGATTCAACCATTCGATAACTATGTCTTGCACATCTGTATTCCCGCCAGAGCACAGGAATGGCATAAGAAACAGTCGTGAGCCTGGAGTGCCCAGCACTTTACTGTCTATTTGTGAGGATATAATGCTAGTCTATTCCCTGTCATATGCCTTCTTTCTGAACCAACCTGGTTTCTTGCGGTATAATTCACATTTTGGAATTTGTTTACCCGGCCGGTACCCCGCGTAGTACTGGGAGGCCTCCCTCAACAGCTGCCTGGTGAGAGAATGAATGCATGGCCGAGGCTTTCCCAGGCTGCTCGTAAGGTGCCTGACAAGCACTGGGGTACCTGATAAAGTGGAGGGAGACTCAGGGCAGAGGTCTCCCTGCGGGGCCTGCTGCTCCTTATCCATGGCAGGTGAATTTATTTATTTTAAATATTTATTTTTGACAGAGAGAGAGAGAGAGAGAGAGAGACAGAGCTTGAGCAGGGGAGGGGCAGCGAGAGGGGGAGACACAGAATCTGAAGCAGGCTCCAGGCTCCGAGCCGTCAGCCCAGAGCCCGACGCGGGGCTCGAACTCACGAACCGCGAGATCATGACCTGAGCCGAAGTCAGACCCTTAACCGACGAAGCCACCACGACGCCCATTTTAAACTGTAGATCACGATCGCCTCCCCTAGTGATGAGTGGCTAGTCAACCTCGGATGGCCCCAAACCCCTCTGGCTCTGTGCCACCCACCCCTTCCGAATAGGTGATTTTAAAATGGAAGGTTCATTACTTATCACTCCGAAAGGAGGCTACAATATCTCATGCTCATACTGTCGTAAAGCAAAAGCCTCTACCATTATATGCCTGTGTTGCTACAATTGATCATAGGGCTACAACAAGAGGGAAGTAAATAAACCGAACTGGGTTAGTTTATGATGCATACTATTGAGACGCAGGGGGGAATAAATATTTTCCAAGTGTAGACGTCAAGAAAAAGAATTTTACTTTCAAACTTCACAGTGTACTATAAACTACAGAAGGGGGGAGAAGTATGAAAACCATAAACTATCTCTTACTTACCCACCAAATCTACATTAAAATATTAATATTCAGAATCTGACAATCCCACAGAGAAAGGCGGTGAAAAATAAAAAAAATATGTGCAGTCTCTGCTCCTGTCGCCCAGGGGCATCTCATGTTTTGCTCAAGTGCATGAAGTGAAGAACATGAGGCCGTGCCCTCCTGGCCCTCACCTGTGCTTGGCCACTCCCCCCTCCCCATCACAGCATTACATACTGGTGGGTGTTTGCAATCTGGGGTCTAAAGACCTGACCCAATATGGAGTTGCAGTTCTAACAAGCATATCAAGTGTAGTGTGCCTTCCTCACTACACCATGTTCGGCCATCCGCGTGACAGGGGGAGTCTCCGTTCCCCATTCCGTTGGCCGAACCTGGAACTGCACATACTCTCGATGCCTGTGGCGATCTAGAATATGCCAGTTCTAGATCTAAGTCAAACTAAACTCTGACACCTACAGTCTAGAACGGTTCCCAGATCCGAAGGGTCGTGGTACAAGCTGCTGAAGCTGTGCGAACAGAAGCAGGACAGGTGAGTAGTTGACCTTCAGACGTTTCGTCGTTTGAAAGGTGACGGACACCCTAGACGAAGGTCATCTGCAAAAGTAACGTGAGAAATGGTGGCCAACTGCAACGCACGTTAGCCTTTCTTTCCCTACAGCCTTTTCCCAAGGGGTTTGCCCTTTCTCCCTGGAAAAATGTTACCTCAAAGTATCAATAATCTCGAGGGTCCTGGAAATTCTATTCCCCCCGTCTACTAACACACACGGACCTAACGAAGCTTCTGTGCTACCCTCTTAGCTTCATTTTGTAGTATCCTGATGGTCCAAATATTTATTTGCAGAAATTCCTGTTGAGCAAGAATGCAACATTTGCTTCTTCTGTTTTGGTGACTCATACAGTTGCTGGGGTACTATGTGGGCAGCTAGAATATCAAAGAATTCCCTTGGTTTAGCTTTCCTGAAAGCATTCCTGTTGACGACTGTTTCTGATTTTTTGCCCTTACTCCAATCTTAGCTGTTCTCCCTGGGCCTTGCAGGCTGTCAGTATGGAGTGGAAAAGTCTAACATGGCCAGTACAATAGGCTCTGTCTCTGTGCCTTTATGAATCACATGAACATACTTTGGAAATGGTCAAGGGCTATATGAATGCCAGCTGCTATGATCATACACTGAGGTTACTTAGGGGTGAGGGCCAGCCTGCACGCCTACCAAGACCTGTTAATTCCTCTCTGGTCCTGGATGATCTCCAATTACAGAGCTTTGCTGCAAGTTAACTGAATCAGCAATTTCTTCTGCTCCAAACTATAGGTTGTCTTGAAGGGTTCCTTAGGGAAATACATTCAAGATGATGTCTGACATGTATTACCTGCTTCTTGGCCCACCTCTGGACACTGTCATCCTTTAGGGGGTTAAATTTCCTTAGTGGTCTCAAGATGCTGCTCTGGAGGGCCAAGATTCAATGCCTTAAGGGCCAGGACTGTGCTCTAACACCCCCCCACCCCCCTCCCCCATCACTATTCCCCATAGAATGCCTTTTCTGTGGTAGATGGTCCACGAAGAGTGGTTAAGTCAATGAGTTAAGAATGGATGACCCCATCTTTGCCAACTAAATATGTAAAATAAAAGAATGGAGACATTATCTCAAAAATAAACTGTATAGTCCTTTCCACACACTGCCACCAGCTTAGGGTTTCACAGAATATAGAACCCGCCCCCCCCCCCACCCCCTGACCGGCTGTCATAATGCTAACAATAGAACACGTGTCAATTCTCTTGAAAACTGACTATGAATTAAACTACCAACCACTGGGGTAGCCACACTCTAAATATGGCCTCTAATACTTCTGTGCGTGCATGCTAACCTCCCACGAGCAGGTAGAGCCTGTGTCCTCTATTCTGGAATCTGGGCTGGGCCTGCAACTCTCTTGACCAGAAAAATGTGGAGGGAGCGATGCTGTGGGACTTCGGGGCTTAGGCGTTAAGAAGACCTGGCAACTTCCTGCTTCTTTCTTCTTGGAATCTGGGCGCCATGTTGTGAGGAAGCCCAAGCCGACCCACACAGAGAATTCTGGCATCAGGACCAAAGACCTGGTTGGGTCCCCAGCCCCCAGCCAGGAACGACATGGCGGCCACGCAACTAAACATCTTGGCTTTGGCTCCCCTGGCCCTGTTGAGCCTGCCTTAGTTGAAGCCCTGTGGACCCGAGAGCAATGGTTTCTGTACAGTCCTACAGAACTCTGAGCAAATAATTGTGTTTTGAGGTGTTACATTTGCAGTCTCTTACAAAGTCACAGGTAATGGAGACAGCCATCTGGGTCATGCCCCAACGTTCCGAGAAAGGAAGCAGATGAACACACGCCAGGATGAGGCCCATCCATGAGCCGTCACCTCTACTTCCTGGCCCCTGTAAGGGAATGACGGGGGGGATCTTGAGGGTAGAAGAGGAACGCTACTGCAATAAAGATAATTAACGGAAGTGGGAAAATTCTGAAATAAGAAAAGTCTCTGCCGAAATAGGGAAAAGTTTTCTATTTGATAAAGTAGAAGAAAACTTAACGTGACAATGTTAATGCAAGAATAAATCTGATCTCTCCCTTTCCTTTTGGAGGCTGTGAATGTTTGCAAAACTAAAAAGTCTTTAGTAATCCCTTCTTTTATCTAAAACAGATTGCAGTTTTAAGCACAGCCTCATGAAGCTGCAGGTTCAAAGGAACCTGAAGTCGAATTAGCATAAAATCTGGAATCCTCGTTGCCACCAAACGCACAGCCGCCACCTGACAGCTCTTTTGTGATTTTTGGTTTCAAATAGAAACTGAAAGTAGCTGAGGTGGGCATGGGCCAGGGCTCCAAGTGTTTAACACCCACTCCCTCCTATGGACTCACACATTCGAGAGAGCCTTCGCCGGCTCCCTAAAACCCGCGGTTAGGGAACACAGCCCCCGTGTGGCTGCCCGCCCAACAAAACCCGTGGGGCTGGGGGTTGCTCGTGTGACAGAAATACTTGGCTAATACTTTTTGGAAGTGTTAAATATTTTTAAGTAAATTCACAGACCTCGGAGTGAATCTGCTGGGACTGAGTGGGTGGAGGGGGGGAACGGGGGAGGGAGGGAGACCACCCTTTCCGAGTTTTTACGTTGCAAATGCCAAGAAACCCACACTCCAGACACTGCAATTTAAACACCAGCAGGTATGCAGATTCCCTCTCTCGTGATTCACTTAACACTTTCTGAGCTTCCTCTTTGGGTAATGACAACTCTACGCACCTACATTTAATTCTGGAAAACCCCAGGGGGGCTGCTTTGCCTACTGCTGAAAACAGTAGACCTACCTCTGGGACAGAAAAGTTACACTTCTTTTATAGAAAAGGGGGGGGGGAAGGTAGTATGTATCTAATTCCCCCTTGAGGAATGCAGGTGCCGGAAGAGGATTTTCTCACCCCCTCGTAGGGAGGGTGGGTTTTGTCCTGAGCCATCCCGGTCCCAGACTTCCTCCTCTGATCCCCATACGATCAAGTGCATGAATTCAAGTGACAGCTGGCTGGGCTGTGTCCACAGCACATGAAAAGCAGGCTGCGACCGCGCAGGGAGGAGAGGCTTGGCCTTCCTTCCCTTCCTCAATTGCCTCCCGCCAGGCCTGCCACGCCCCACTTAGGGCCATCTGCTCCTGAAGCCACTGCCACCGTGGACGAGGAAGGGGCTTGCTCCGTGGGGTGCGCGATTCACAGGGAGGCTGGTCACGGGCTCACTTTCACCCAGGTCTGTGCCTCCTCTGAAGTTCCTCTACTGTTGGTGTACAACTTTGCACATTCTCCAGGAGGAAAAAAAAATGTAGTGAGCATCTGGTATTTACACAGAATCTTAGAGGGAGTTGACGGATTTAATTACAAGTGTTAGTAAAACAGGAAAATTGTAGCCAGGCTTTCAAATAGCCACTCGCCTCTAAGTAACAAGACTTTCCTTTGTGCTGCTGGTAAAGAATGTGATTTATTTCCTAGCGAGTTTTCTTGCAGAAGGGGACGTTGGTGAGAAGACAGTTGCCTGGCTGGTAGCTTTTATTTTCATGTACGATGCTGTCCTTCTTATATAAAGATCAAGCTACAAACAACATTCAACCAGGTCGTGTGCTCTGAGTTGTTTTTCCGTTCGTGAGTGGTGATGGATTTTCTCTCCGTTCCCGGGGCTCACTTACAGCTGACAACATGCATTTGTGAAATGACTGGCTAGGTTTAAAGGCACAACTTAAGGCCAGGAAAATGATTGCAAATAACTGACCTATACGAGGATTAGAGAACTGACCTGATCCTCACTGGCTCTGGTGAGTTTTAATAACTGGTTGCAGGGCTACTGAAGACCATTACAGCGGAGGTGAGGTGCTTGAAAGAGTACTGTACCGCATCAGCAAGGTCAGGCAACCTGGGTTTTAGAACAGGTTCAGTCCCCACCAGTTGTGGCCTTGGGTCTAAGTCACTAAAGCTTCTCTTCACCATTAAAACCCATATAAGGTTGGGGGGTGCCTGGGTGGCTCAGTCGGTTAAGCATCTGACTTCGGCTCAGGTCATGATCTCCCAGTCTGTGGGTTCGAGCCCCGCGTTGGGCTCTGTGCTGACAGCTTGGAGCCTGGAGCCTGCTTCGGATTCTGTGTCTCCCCGTCTCTAACCCCGCCCCCCCCCTTCATGCTCCGTCTCTCTCTGTCTCAAAAGTAAATAAACATTAAAAAAATGCATATAGGTTGGGACAAATATTCTCTCTCCTACTATCTTCCATACGTAAGGTTTTGTGATTCTCTACGATCTACTATCTAGATTATAAACAGAGAACAGTCTCTGCGGTGGAAAATAACATTATCCTTCTTCCATTTGTTTGGAGGTTACGTTGTTATCTCCGTGGGACATACTGTTTGACTTATTTTGTCTGGGGTTCCCACTCTTTTAGAATTTCCTGATAAATCACTGAAATGTCCGAAGTATGCTATGGTTTGCATTTCATCCTTCCAACTAGTGAGTACAATTTAACTTCCTCATCAAAAGAGTCAGGGCAAAGTGGGCCTCTCAGGCTCTGGGCGGCTGTCACTTGGTACCACGGGCCCATTAAACATATTTGTCAGCTTTATGCTTTAAAACCAAAACCAAAAGGGTAAATGTGTCATCACGTACTCTTTAATCTGAAATCTACAGGGGAAGGAGCTCAGAAAGAAAGAAAGAAAATACACACACCCTGCCCTAACCCCCCTGCATGTGCTCGTGCGCGCGCGCGCGTGCGCACACACACACACACACACACACACACACACACACACCAGGACACCACCAAATGTGAAGCTGGCTTTTGTCTTCATCAGACCATTCCTGGCCAAGGCAACGTGCACACCACATTGGGAACCAATTTAGTCATTTCTGACTTCTCGACAATCAAATAAAACAATAAATAGCCTGAACTGGGCTTGAAGGGGAAAAGGACCACATGAATTTCCTCTCAGGACATTTTTTTTTTTTTAACATGGAAGTTTGGCTTGAAAAGAACTTATTGCACAGACACATGTGGCCTCAATAGGATAGATCTTTAACTGATGAGACAGATTCCAGATTCAAGCACACTGTATCAGGGTTTAAATCCTCAGAATTTGGTAATGGAAAGTTTGGGTCACATTAAGGACTGTGGGATCCAGGGATAAGATTTAGTTTTAAATTAGCCTCTTGGGCACAGGCTGAGCATTCCCCTGAGAAGCACCATATGTCTCAAATTACACCTTTTTCCTTCTCTCCTGGCACTTCCCTGTGGATGGACCAGAAAACCCCTGACTTCAGGCCGCCTCCTTGTGCGTTTTTTGTGGACCCCCATCCTTATGATGACTTTTTTTTTAACTCCTTAAAAAAGTTTCCCAACCTTTTATTTTGAAAAGTCTCACACTCACGGAAAAGATGAAAGGGTGGCAGGAATAATGCCTAACCCTGCCCCCCTCCCCACTCTTCATTTATATCCCTCTACTGGTAACACTTTGCCACAATGACTTTATCTCTCCTCCCTCTTGAGCTGTATTAAGACACACATATCTACCCACTTGGTGTTTGGGGGTGGGGGGGTGGGGGTGGGGAAGGCAACCTCTTCCAGATTTCCTTCTGGCACTTTTCCTCATGGCTGCTGGTCTGAGTGGTCAGCATCTGAGACTGCGATTGGGTCCCGTCTACTGGGACAGGGTCCCAGTGAGTTGAAAACCCACACGTGTGTTTAAAAAGTCCGCACACGCTTGGTTCTTTCTGCTTCCAGGACTCGTGATGACTCAGCTCAGCTGAGGGGCCCTGGAAGTTGCCTGGGGCTTGGTGGTCAGTCAAGAGTGAAACTGGGCTAAGGGAAAAGGAGAGGGCCTGCTCGGAGCCGGGGGCACTTACTCATCCAGCAGGGATTGCAGAGAGGCTCATTTGGAGGCAGGAGGCACTCAGCCAGCTGACCGTATAGCACAGTATTCGACTTGTCACTGTTCCTTCATCTGTAGATGGAAAGTATAACGTTCCTACTCCAGAGCCGCTGAGGGTTCAGTTCGCTAGAACAGTACCTGGCACACAGCAAGCACTTAGTACATGTATCTGTTACTGTCCTGCTTGCTCCTTTAGGTACCACTCTGAAGCAGAGCTAACAGGTGAGGCAAGAGGTGAGGTCAGTTAGCCTCTTAATCTCAACGAAGCCTCTCCTTGACTCCAACAGGGCATAGCCCACTGTATGATCCATCGTTAAAAGCCATTCACTTGGTAAGACTACTTACACTGATGATGAACTATGTGCCAAAACAGACAAACAAAAACAAACAAGCCAAACCGAGGGAAACATGTTACTGGTCCTTAGGGCCCTTAAACTAGAAGAGAGGAGAGAAGAAAAACAGAGAAAGAAAGCGGGACATGATGGCATTGAGAATAGGACTTTCGGGAAGAAGGCGCATCCACCAGGAGAAGGCAGTAGAAATGGGGTCCAGGTAAGGTGAGGAAAACCCTGAAGAGGCAAGGAGGCGGATAAGTAGGGGAGGCGAGGAGAGTTAAAGCTTGGGGAACCAGTCAAAATCAGGAACACAGAAGCATGAGGAGGCTTGCTGGGGAATATCGAGAAATTGCTTGGGACGAGAGGAGTCCAAAATACTGGGATCCAAGCCCGGCTGCGGGCAGGGACTCAAGACCGGACACCGAAGAGAGGGCTCAGAGTCACTGAGGAGTGAGGGTGTCCTCTGTGGAGACGACAGGGTGTGACTTCCCAGGGCACCACCGTGTAGTGGGAAGAAAGCTCAGCCAAGGACAATACCTGGGATGGCGTCTGCGCTGCCTGGGCCGGGGAACAAGTCACAGAAAGAGTGATGTGAGGTCAGCAAAGCGTCACGGCAGACCTAAGGGAGGGCAAGATGTCCAGGAGTAGGGCGGCAGTTGGGGTTCGGGGGTTACTCAGAAGTGGAAAACGTATTGGAGGTCGGGGAAGACAAGGACTGAGGAAAGAGAGAGGGCTGGTAAGGCAGCACGTCTTTGATAAACAGCCAGAGAGCTGCAGAACAAGGCTGGTGTGACCACAGATTAACGATTAGTAAGTGAGCGAAGTGGTGAGAACAGAGGAAGTATAGACCACGTTCTATATGAGAAACGGAATGGAAACACACTGGAGGCAAACAGGCGCATATTAGGGCCTGCGTCCGTCTTCAACTGTCCGTGGCAGAGGCAGGAACACGGCACATCCACCCTTCAAAGCAATTTAACATGCTCTTATGCACGCTGTCCGTATATGAGTATCCCTGCCCAGGGATATTTTATACATTCATACATATAGATGGATTTCTTTTTTTTTTCTTAATGTTTATTTACTTTTGAGAGAGAGAGAGAGAGAAGAGAGACAGAGACAGAGGGAGAGAGAGAGAACATGTGTGAGCAAGGGACAGGCAGAGAGAGAGGGAGACACAGAATCTGAAGCAGGCTCCAGGCTCTGAGCTGTCAGCACAGAGCCCGACTCGGGGCTCGAACTCACAGACCGCGAGATCGTGACCTGAGCCGAAGTCGTATGCTTAACCGGCTGAGCCACCCAGGTGCCCCTCGATGTATTTCTTTTTTTTTTAAATTTTTTTTCAACGTTTTATTATTTATTTTTGGGACAGAGAGAGACAGAGCATGAACGGGCGAGGGGCAGAGAGAGAGGGAGACACAGAATCGGGAACAGGCTCCAGGCTCTGAGCCATCAGCCCAGAGCCCGACGCGGGGCTCGAACTCACGGACCGCGAGATTGTGACCTGGCTGAAGTCGGACGCTTAACCGACTGCGCCACCCAGGCGCCCCTATTATTATTTTTTTTAATGTTTATTTATTTACTTTTGAGAGAGACAGAGAGTGAGCAGAGGAGGGGCAGAGGGAGAGGGAGGCACAGAATCGGAAAGAGGCTCCAGGCTCTGAGCCATCAGCCCAGAGCCCGACGCGGGGCTCGAACTCACGGACCGCAAGATCGTGACCTGGCTGAAGTCGGACGCTTCACCGACTGCGCCACCCAGGCGTCCCCCCTAGATGTATTTCTTAATAACAGGAGGAGCCATGCATGTCAGGTCCCCAGTAAATAATCCAAATGTCCTATACTTTACATATAGGGACCATTTTGTCCATGAGAGTAAACGAACGCACAGGTAGAAAGAAACCTTTAAGGCATCATGGGGGTTTTAAAACGTGACTGCAAATCCTTCCCATGGGGGGTGGAGCCTACACCCCTTCCCTTGAACTTGGCGAATTCATGACAGAAGTGGCGCCATTTCCAAGGCGAGATCACAGGAAGCCTCGCTGCTTCTGCCTCTCTGGAAGCTCCTCCCAGAACCCAGCGGCCGTTCTGCGAGAAGGCCACGCCACGTGGGAAAACCTTGTGCAGGTGCCCCCACGGACAGTCCCGGCCAAGCTCAGCCCTGAGTCATGCCCGCCCAGGCATGGGGCATGTGAGGGAAGAGGTCTCCGGACGATCCTAGCCCCCTGCCACTCAAGTCACCTGGACATCCTGCAGCAGAGACCTGCTGTCCCCGCGGGGCCCTGTGCAAATTCCTGACCCCCTGAATCTGTGAGCGTAATAAAGGGGTGGCTGTTTCACACCTCGAAGTTTTGGAGTGGATAACTGGAACAGGTCTTTAAATATGGATTTCCCACCACGTCATGGGCATTTCCCGTAATAAAGTCCTTCACTTCGGAGGCAATTTCCATGATTGAGGGTGGCGGGGGGTGGGGGTTGGTGGGAAATACCGCCGGAGCGTCCACACCAGAGACGCACGAGAAACTTACTAATGGGGCAGCGACCGCCGGTGTGAACTGTAGCGTGCAGGAGGTATATCACACCTCACACCACAGCCCCGAGGATCTTACCCTGTCACTTTGGAGAGAATCAACAAATGCAAAGGAACTTGATAAATATTTTCCATAACAAAACACAATTGGTTGCAGTGGGGATCCAGCTCTGGTCCTCATTAGTCACCCTTCACTTGTCAGACAAGCTCCAGATCTCGCTGAAATCCACTGTGGATTCTTTATAGTTTGTTGGGAAATGTGACTCTACGTTTCCTTTATACCACATGTTTTCTGGAGCCTGCTTTTAAATCTAGAGTGCGTGCTTAGCTCCCTCTTCCCATAGGAAAGGAGCATCAGCTTCCAAAGAGAGGTAGGAAGGTCGCAGCGGCTGCTTCTGAAGTGGTTGTGGGGGGTGGGGGGAGAGGGGGGAAGGCCAGGCTGCCATTATCAGGGGCCACCAGGTGCCCCGGGATCACGTTAGGTGATAAAACACTTGGCTGACACCAGAAAAAAGAACATCACTTCTTCTCTCCCCACCCTTGCTCCCTCTTCTTCTTCTTTTTTTTTTTTTTAAGGAGGCTTTTTACCCTCATTAAATGAAACCTTATCTCTGAAAGACTGCAATCCTCAGCAAATGACAAGTGCGCCTAATCTCATTTTCTGACAAGTGATTCTGACAGCACCTTCCCTTTGATTTCTGAGACATGTAGTTAGACATATATTAATCTGTCAGTCATCATCCCTAGGAAGAATAAAAAAGAGAGAGAGAAAGAAAGAAATGAACATTTGTGAATATGAAGGCGAGACAAGAGGCTAGGACACCTATTTTAACTGATGCATGAATACTCCTTTCTCAGGCAGCCCCTCCCCTTCCGGCACAGGGAACATCCCCAGAGGGGAGACTGAAGCGGGCCCCTCAAAGGGCCAGGGAAACAGGCATCCGTGATCTCAGGTTATGTGGTCCAGGGGAAGGACGTGTGCTCTCGAGTGAGGCAGATCAGGTCCAAACCCCTGTCCTACGTAAAGGCCAGGTGGATTGGATAAGATCTTTAATCTCTGCACATCAGAATCCTATCTGTAGGATGGGGCTCAGGGCATCGGCTAGCTGTAAAGGATAAATAATCTGTATTAACGTACATGCAGGGATAGAGCAGGCACCCAATCCACAAAAGTGCTACCTACTGTCATTTCTGCTGGGGTCTCCTGGGGAGACACTGAATTGGGGGAGCAGGGGGAAACACAAGATGTACCCCCATTCCCTAAGAGGTAATGTACATAGAAGGAATTCTAGAACTGCAGGGAAGCTCTCACAAAGACTGCCAGGGAGAACCACATAAAAACTGGCACCCCACAACTATTTACAACTCAGCCTAGCATGCATGTTGCTCCTAAACTATGCTCAAGAGATCCTTTCTCTTTTTCTGTAACCTCAAAGCAGATTCTTAACTGAGGCATTTGTAAAGGGGAGGGAATGCATACTTTTTTTTTTGGAGGGGTAGGGGGAGTCATGGGCACGAAATCGGTCCTGGGTCACTCTGGGGTGAACCGCGTCCATCTGCCTGTTTGATAGAATAAAAGTTAATTTGATATTGTCTAACGCATGTCATTAGTCAATACCTGCATTGGGAGATGTCACCAACGTAAGTTTCTTTTCTCTTCACACAGAGACTGGCAAAGGCTTGAGAAGGGACCAGCCTTACCTCAGAGCTAACAGGGCATGAATGTATCAGGTGTTGGGGATTCTTTTTTGAGAGCCACAGAAGACAAGCACGGACGGAAAGCTGTCTGATGTGCCAGGCGAGGCTGTTCCCCTTTGTCATTTGGTTTTCAAGATCATGCAGAGGCTTGCCAACATATTCTGGAGACACCGAGCCTGCAAATGATCCAGAAAAGTCTTCTCTCGGAGAAGGCTACTCTCAGACAGGCTTCGGGGTTATATGCCTCAACTCCTCCACCTGCCCCCAAATGGCACAAAACAAAATGCCTCCCCACTCTTTCCAAGGCCCTCGCTGTATCGGTTCCATCTTCCAGGGATTGTGATCGGATGGATGTGTTTAGCGTTGTGACATGCTAAACCAAGGAATGGAGAAAACCAAGGAATGGAGAAGAGAACGGAAAATGAAGAGTTTACGGACACATTTCCTCCCCCTTCTACAAAGTGTTGTTCCACGAAAAGCAGGTACCTCTTAGGACATCTGCTATTTTCTTCTCTCTGAATCTGAATGCTTGGCCACGCGTCTGTCTTCACGGAAATTAATAGAGTGGAACTATGGTCATGGCTCTCCCCCCCGCTGATGGAAGAACACTTGGGACAGGACAGACCGGGAGAACGAGACGGCCCGTGCTCAGGCAAAAATCATTCTGCACATCAGCTACAGGGGAGACCACCTTGTTCCTCCTCCTCCGCCTCCCTCACCCACTCGTCTGCCAACTGGATAGTAACGGGCCCCGAAGGAGGAGGAGTTCCAGTAGCGGGGTGGAAATACAACTGAGGAAAATCCCTGGAGGAAACGCAATAGAGTTTTTGGTTTTAGCAAAAATGAACTAGAAAGTCTCCAAACAAGGGGACACCGTAACTGCTCCGCGTTTGTGAACTCAGATTTTATAGTCCCAAGGAAAACAGATCAACCGAACAAATGACCAGGCTGCTCGCAAACCATGTCAACCACGGGGGTACATGAGAGGCGCGCACAGTGCCGTGTTGGGCTCGTCAAACAAGACCTCGGAGTCAAAAGTCCTGGTTGGCATTCTGACCACGCCTATCGCTTCCCTGCTCTGGGCCTCCTCAGTAAAGTGGGTCTTGTTATATGAGCCCCTCTCAGGATCTGAAACACCTATATAGTTAAAAGGCACTACATCGAATTCAAAAGTTGTGGAGTATATTTATATGCATATAAATGGGTATATATTAGGTACACATTTACATGTCTAAACGCTGGGTGTTACTGTTCAAAAAGATGTTTTCAGAACTTGAGAGGTTATTTCATAGTAGAAAAACTACAAGGAAAAATAATTAGAACATAAAGAATGAGACTGGTCAACTGCAGAAGTAGCCCAAGAGACTGCCTATAAATTCATGGCTGAAGGCTGAAGAGATCTGGTGTGACCCCAATCCAACCCAGGGGACCTTAGTGTAATCTCAGGGAGTCAGGATCCCAATGTGATTAGAAGAGAGCTAAAATCAAATCAAATCATTCTCTTGTCTATCCATCCACCTTTCTATATGGCCTTCTGTTTGTCTGTCTTCCTTTCATCCATCCTCCATCCATCCATCTACCATGCATCCACCATCCACCATGCATCCATCCATCCACCCATCCCCATCCATCCACCATGCATCCATCCATCCACCCATCCATCCACCATCCATCCATCCATCCATCCACCCATCCATCCACCCACCATCCATCCATCCATCTACCATGCATCCACCATCCACCATCCATCCATCCATCCATCCACCCATCCATCCATCCATCCACCCATCCATCCACCATCCATCCATCCATCCACCATCCACCCATCCCCATCCATCCACCATGCATCCATCCATCCATCCACCCATCCATCCATCCATCCACCCATCTATCCATCCATCCACCCATCCATCCATCCATCCATCCATCCACCCATCCATCCATCCATCTACCATGCATCCACCATCCATCCATCCATCCATCCATCCATCCACCCATCCATCCACCCACCATCCACCCATCCCCATCCATCCACCATGCATCCATCCATCCATCCATCCACCCATCCATCCACCATCCATCCATCCATCCACCATCCACCCATTCCCAATCATCCACCATGCATCCATCCATCCATCCATCCACCATCCACCCATCCCCATCCATCCACCATGCATCCATCCATCCACCCATCCATCCATCATCTCCTCCATATCTAATATGTGACAAACACAGAATTCTTTGCTCCAGTGTGCACAAATAAGACACAGACAATGCTCTCAGCGAAGATACAGTCCAGTACTATCAAGCACTATAACCAGAAAGTAGAATAAAGAACTATAAGTATAACAATAAAAGTCACCACACAGTACTGGGGGTTCACATAGGACGGAAGGGGCAATTCTGCCCTCACCTCTTGTTCTTACGACTGACCTCTGTCACCAACTGACCTTCTGATTATAATTTGGTTTCCTTGGGGACTGTCCTTCAGGGGACAATGTGCCAACTCGTGCATGTAAGTCATTTGGGTCGGGGTTGGTGGCTATACTGTTCCTTGTAAACACAAAGATTTGTGCTATAATTTAGTCAGTTTCCCTGGAGTCTGATTAGCGCGATCACCTTTGAGTGTCTTGACGGGGCTGACCCAATCACTCAGCTGCCCTTCTGCGAGGCTGGGCCAGCACCGCCAGCTAAGCGGCCATCTCCTTTTCTACCTTCCTGTTCTCTAAATACTACAGGAGGATGGACGTCCCTGTTCTGGGAGCTTCCTCTGGTCCTTCAGCTTTTAAAAATCACACGTCCCACTTCTTCAGCGACTGCTACCTCTTCACACCTCCTCAAAAGAAAAGCGTGATGCTGGCTTTTAACATTTATGAGGCCAGCAGGTCTCTGGCCAAGGCCCTCCCAATGAACAAATCCAGTGGCACTTTCTGTCTCTCCTTCTGTAGGACTTGCCGACTGCCCGTCCCTTTGTCACTGGGCTTCCATGACAGTGAATGCTAACCTCTTATTTTGTCGAGCGATGTTGCCTCCTTCTGCTTCTCTGTTCCTTTAATAGTGGGATTTTTCAAGGTCCCCCTTCAATGTCTTGAAAGAAGGAAGCAGGAGACTCTTACTGATTCCCCAACTTCTACCATAATTTCTAAGCAGATGGCTCCCCAATCTCTACCTCCGCATTTGTCCTGAATTCCAGACCCATAATTCCAACTCATCGATTAGATGGTGGCACTGAGGGTCCTGTGGACGCTTCAGAAACCAGCGTTTCCAGAGACGAAGTCCCAGGCCTCTCCTCATGATGGCCAAAGGCCTGGGTGGTCTGTCCCCCTCCCCTCCCCTTAGTTCACCAAGTCTTCTGGACGGATGCTTTCCTCCTTCTACCTTCATTGTTCTGCTTTCCCGCCGCCCCCAGCCTGTTGGGACGGTTGTGCCGATTGTCTCTTCCCAGCCTGGCGTTCCCTACTCTCTCTTTTCACCCCTAGAAGGCTTCAAACAGGCAAGGCTTTAGGACAGAGCTCTGTGCCAAACCATCGGATTCTTCCTTCTAGGTTGACGATACTATGGGCCAGGTTAGAGACTGGCTTTCAGATTTCACCCCTGCCCCACCAAAGCCACCCAGGTCTTGGACAAGGTATTTTAACCCCTTTGAATCCAGCTCCGTCTTCAGTCATAGTGGGGTGATTTCTTGCTACACCCCAGACTGACAGGAGGAAACTGGATATACCAGCCAGTGCCAAGGAGAGTCTTGACATATGTTGGTATTTTTGCTGAAATGAAGGGAAATGGGAAAAAAAGACGACACTTTGATTTGCCTTGCTTGGCCCGCGGTGGCTAGCCCAGTAAACTGTACACAGTAGGAAACAAATATTTGCACTCCCTTTGAAATAAGGAACTCTATTAAAGCAAGTCCCGAGGAGAAGGAGGTATTACCAAGGGGTAGGGCCATCCTATTAAGGGCCACTTTTCCTTTTCTTTAAGTAGTTACCAAGATTGACAAGCTTTCCCTTCGACCATCAAATCTAAATCATTTTACCAGCCTGATGAATAAGCTACCCACTGCATACCCAGCTGGGGAGGAAGTAGACTCAGCAAGGCTAGAAGTCATCTCTGTGTGAGCCAGATTTGTTTTGTGATTCTCTACTAAGGCCCCTTCAGGGTGGCCACAGTCATTCGGCAATCAATGGCTGTGCATAAAACAAATAGGTCAAAATTTTAAAAATAGGATTGGGGTCGCAGAGGGTAGAGGAGGCACAGAAGTTAAAGGAAATGGGGTTGTTTATTCTCTTATCCTAAGGGCAACTCACTAACTGCCCCTGGAAACCTGAAAAGCTATAAAGGAAGTGCCCTGATTTATGGGGGTCACAGCCGAGCATGTACGCGGTAAGCTGCGTCTGCCCTGGGCTGTGACTGGACACGGGGGAGGGACCCAGGTCTCTCCTAGGTCACTGCTAGCTCTCGAGCCTGGGAAACCTTGTCTGCCACAAGCTGCGTAGCCTGGAATCAAGTACTCTGGGTGGCCGGGTTTGAAGGCTTCACTCTGCTTTGATGGCTCGATTTGACCACACGAATTTGCCCCAATTGCCTTTCCTCACTTGGTAACGATGGTGATGACTCTTCCTCTCGGTTAGATTAGAATTTTCAGACTTCCTACTGAACACTTGCTGTTTTCCGACACACGCACACGAGGATCGGGGCTTATACGTGGATGGAATCGAGTATAATTTGATTAAGACAGAGCAGAGAGAAAGGAAGTAATGGCAATCATCATTTCATTTATCAGCCTTCCTTCCCCACCCAGGCTGCACACCCAGTGTGCAGAAAAGGCAATTAAAACAGGGTTCAATTAAAAATACTGGAAAAAAGAAATCAAATAAAATATTAAAACGCCAAGGGCCATTATTACCTGCGTCTTCCTGAAAAGTTAAAGAAAGAAAGAAAGAAAGGAAGGAAGGAAGAAAGAAAGAAGGCTTCCTCTGGCCACTCCACAAGTGTGCAACTTGGATTCATTTTACATTTCCAATTCGGAAGTGCCCTGAGCCCCCCCATGAGCCCGCGTGAGGTGTGCTGTGTGTCGATTCGAATCTGCTAAGTGTGTTCACTCTTCTGCCCAGTACGGCGTTGACGCGTCCTTAGCGCTCTGGTAGCAGAGAAGAATCGAGTCAGAATCACACGGAAAATGCGGTCGTTATGGCTCTTCGCCCAACGACCTCAACACTCAGAGGAGGGACAGGGAACTGTCTGATTCTGATTGGAACTTCGACTGAGAACTGGAAACGAAAAAAATCATTTGCAGGCCAGTAAGATGTACCTAGTGGAGGTGGAGGAGATTTGGGCAAGTCGCCTAAAGTTCTCTGAGCCTCAGTTCTGTCCCCTGCAGATTGAGGGGGCGGGGCTGGCCACGTGAACTCCCTTCCAGCTCCAAAATCCTCGGCTCCTGTTAATCTGTGTAAGCACAGCGTACAGGTATTTTCAGTGTTTGAACTCCTCTGTACCTCTGTGGGGAAGGTGAGAGCCAGAGAAACGAGATCCTTAGAAGTATATAATCTGAATAACCAGAAGGGATGTAATTAAAATCAGGGTTCTGTTCCCACAAACACACCCAAGGACCTTCCCATAAAAACACTATGGTAATTAACAAGCCTGCAAACTACACTCGGCCACCCTCCAGGCCCTGCCAGGCTTCGATGTGAACCTGACTCGGAATCTAGGCTCGGGTCCTCACCCCTCAGACAGCGGGCCGCGCTCCTGACTGCTGTGAGGGGCTGCTGTAGCCCATGGTTCTTTGGGAGAGAGAAGCATTTTCAAGTCATGCAGGGGCACGGATGCATTTCTGGAATTTTAAAAATCATTAAGACGACGAAAAGAAAATAGACGGGGCCTGCCTGCATCAGACTATTCCCACATCTGTACCAGAGCCTCTTCTTTTCTCTTTGCCTCCAAGAGATTGCCACGGAGCAGGTGCCAAATTGGTTCCTCGGGAACCTGACTCTGGGAGGAACCCTCCTCTCTCCCAAGCTGCTACCCCCACCCCCACCCCCCAGGGACATGTGCTTCACTGCCCAAATCCTCCACGGCTGAGGCATCCCGTGGGCTGAGCCAGCCTGGCACTGTTCTGACAAGGGTGAAATCTATTTTCAGAATTCTCTTCCACTTTTAACACCCTTATGTCATGCGTTCACCCAGACTGGCCCCGCAGCCCAGATATCTTATTTGTCCTGTCAACTGGCTAACCCAATAAACTTGATAGTGCCCCGGCCAGGGAATCCGGGGCCACTTGGGGACAGCCTGGGAGGTCCGCCTTAGCAGAACATGCTTGTCAGGATATCTAGATATCGCCAAGGAAAGGTATTGCTCAATCACATTGCAAATGAGGTCCAGTAGAAGAGGCCTGAGACAGATAATGAGTTCTCAGACGTCTCTACGGTAAGTTCACTGAGGGCAAGAACCATGTTTGCTGATTTTTGTAATCTCCATGGGTTTACCACAGGGGCCTGGCACTCTTTGAGGGTTCTCTGCAGCTGCTGATGTGATTTCAATAGCTGAACACTGATTTCAGAGTCTCTGTACGACCTCTGTATGCCAAGTGTGGTCCGGCGGTTATCAACAAAAACCAGGATCTCAAGCCTTCCTCTGGACCTCATCTGTCACGTCTGCAATTTGGTGACCCTCCCTCCGCCCTGGTGATCACAACGTGCATGGAAATTAGAGGACTAGAACCCAGTGCCCTGAGAGGGGGCAGAGGCGAGTGTGTGTAAAAGCAGCCGCGGCAGCACATTCAGAACTAACTGAAGAGGAAGAAAGTAAGATCGGATTTGGACTGCATTCAGATTTACAAATTTGATCACGCTAAATACAAAAGCCCCGATTTAAGCAGGAGCCCAAAGGTGTCATGAACAGGTGTCCTCATTTACAAACTCAGCCATCTGTGTTAAGTCAGCAGAATTTCACTTCAAATTGCAAAATTGGATTCCAGTCTTCCCAAAGTTTTGAAGAAGCCTCAGCAAAGGGCCAACGAGCTCTTTCCATGTTCCTTGGGTGACCTGCCAGCTGATCGATTTCAGATGCCAGTTTGGGCCTAGCATAAGCCTGGTCGGGTTTTTCTGCCCAGTGTTTGCTAGCGAAAGGCTAAAAAAGGAAAAGAAACATCAAGGTGATTTCTCTGGGGCCCTTGGGTCAATCTTCCAAAGGGAGGCGCGAGGCTTTCAAACCAGCCCAGTGAGGGACTTTTTCCTTGGTTTTGCTGTTTTAGGCTGAATTAAATAAATCCCAGTTTCTTTCTCAGCTCAGGTACATTTTTCATTCGCTGATGATGGTAGAAAGCCTCCTGTTCACATCTGTATTATAATAAATGCATTATAAATGAGTAAGGAGGAAACAGTAAGGAAATGATGTTTTACTTTTAAATGCTAATTACGAAGCCCTGGTGCAGTTAATGTGCTGGGTGTTCTGTCAATTTTTAATGTTTATGCCAAGTGTAGTCTTCAATTTAACATGAGCTTTTAATCCTTTGAGTACTAAATTGCCTTTTAATGCTTGCAGAACAACATTGTGTTTGCACAAAGTCAGGTCTGAAAAATGTATTTAGTACAAGGTGTGTTGGGGGAAGGCAGAGACAAGGTGGGGGGAGGGGAACTGTTTTTTGTTGTTGTTGTTGTTTTTCCAAGAAGAGGGTACTGGAACACGGCAAAAGCCAAGTAGCTCCCTGCTCCCTTCAAGAGGATCATTTCCTATTCTTTCTGAGGTTGCTGGGAGTGTTGCTCTCCCGTGGCTGATTTAACCCTCTGGTGAAAGCTTCCAACTCCCAGGAACAGGGTACAGCCCCAGGGGTGCACCTTGCACCATCGAAAAGAGCACAGCAAAACGGCAGCAGAGGAGGGGCTGTGCCCAAGTGCTCTGACCACCCTCCCGGACACCCCAAACCAGACGAGAAAAGTGCTCTAGGTCTCCCTTGGGGGTGTAGAGAACTCTGCTACAGCCATACAAGTATTAAAAACAAAGCATCATGAGAAAACCTGTACATTTCTTACAAATAAAAGGACTAGAGATTTTAAGATAGGAAGAGGGGCAGAAGGAAGCATAGAAAGGTAGATAATGGGCCACAGCCAGTGGGGTCTTGGGACTTTCTCTGCTCTGGGCAACAGGCAAGGGGTTGGCCAACCTGTGGGCTTCGTAACCACACCCCAGCTCAGTCCCACCTTCGGGAACTTACTTCTCCCAGACATCGGTCTGAACTCCTCACCGCTTGTCAAACACACTGAAGGCCTCTGAGCTCTACGTAAAAACAGCACTGCTTACCTATCACTCAGTATGGTGCTGGGCACCTTGCTAAGCACTTTATATTGACTCATTTAATCCTGTCGATAAACTGTAATACTACGATTATCATCCCCATTTTGCAGATGAAGGAACTGGTGCACAGAGAGGTTGAGAAATGGCCCGAGCTCACAGAGCTAGCGAGAGAGGTAGGTCTAGGATCTGCACCTGGTTCCAGGGTCCCAGGCTCATAACCAGCTGGCAAATGCTCCCTCTCCCCATCACTGCTGAAATGCCCTTCCAGGCACCTTTCGCCAACCAGGGCGTCCCTCACTTGTCAGTGGCTCCTGCGCAGGGGCCACCTGCCCTCCGTAGAGCTCTTTTTGACAATGACCCTTTCCTCCGGCAGCCACGTGCATTCTGACGCACGGGTCATGCTGTTCTGTCCCTGGGTCTGTGTTCACACTCTACCAAGCGCTTCTGGGGCAGGATCGAGTGCCCCCGCACGTGTGACGTGTGGTTCCACTGATTCCAAGGAACCCCCCACGTGACTATGGCAGCGGTGGGAAAAAACGGAGCCCTCGCGCCTCGGGGACAAAAGCCTCATGAGAAATCCAGTTTAGTGTCAGTCTGAATCCACCTGAGACCGCTGTTCGGAAGGAAAAAGATGGTTGAACGTCAGCAATTTCCTGTAGTTCCTTGTATCCTTGGGCTGGGCCTCAGCGTGGGGTCAGGTCCAGTGGCAGCATCCGGGTCATCCCCAAGCCACCCCCATGACCGACTGGTGACATCAAGCAAGGTATGTCCCTCACTCCCTATTCTGGAAACCACAGTTCCTGGAAGAAAGCATTTGTTTCTAAACGTTTCCCTTTGGTGATTAGGCATTCAGGAAGAACAATGGGGGCAAATACACACTTAGTAAACTGCCTAATGATTAAATAATATATTACTGACATTTGAATATAAAAAGGCATCCTTTACATGTGAAAGCTAATGGGCGTGCCCGACAAACTTGAGTACAGCTGCTCAGGCTGGGAGGAAACTAACCAGGGAGAGAAATTACGGAGGCTTCGTCACTTGGTAAGTTCAACAACAACCCAAAATACCACAGGAAGGCCCAACAGCTGTCATTTACTCCAGGGCAAGTGCAGCATGAACGGCCACCTTAAATACAGGTTTTTATGAATCTATTTATTACATGGTCAGCCACATAATAATTTGATGCAAAGCTGTGTGTTAGCTTTTCAGGTACAAGTGCAGGATGACTGATGGGACAGGGCTGGTCTGGAATAACGACAGACAACAAGCATTAAGGGGCCTTCCTCGTCTCGTAAACTGAAGAGCGAGTTTTCAGATGTAGTCTCTTGCAAGGACCGCAAAGGTCAGTAGGGACAGAATGTCAGTCTGTCCGTCTTGCTTCAGCTGTCCTGTCCGTCTACTTGCCCTCAAACCCAACGCTTTTTTTCATTTCTTACCCTGGTGCCATCAAAAACCAACCAAACAAACCCCCCAAAACCGTGGCCTGAGCATCTGGGTTCAAGTGCAGGCCCCACAATTAACGATGTGACTTCAGCCAAGACCACGTTTCTCTTGGTAAAATGGGGGCACCCACTGTGAGATGTGGCATGGTATAATCACCCACCAAGCATACACCAAACTCACAGCCCTTCCACAGCACAGAGTTGTCACAAGTAAGCAACTGCCCAGCAAAGGAATACATCGCCTGGTCACTCCCGGGCCCTCTGCAGCTAGTTAAGGCCACATGACCTGCTCTTGGCGAGGACCCCGGAGCAGGAAAGGTTAAGTGTCAATTCTGGGTCCCTTCCCTGGGCAGGATGAACACAGAAGAGCAGGAGGCTTAGGGCATGTCAAAGCCACCAGAGAAAAAGACCTGGGTCTCCAAACCACTGCATGGCAGAGAGTTGTGCCAACCAGGAACAGCCACGGTCAAGACTGATGGATGAGAAACAAACATCTATTACTTTAAAACAATTTGTAAAAATATCTTTATTTATTTTTGAAGGCGAAAGAGAGCATGAGCAGGGGAGGAGCAGAAAGAGAGGGAGACACAGAATCCGAAGCAGGCTCCAGGCTCTGAGCTGTCAGCACAGAGCCTGATACGGGGCTCGAACTCATGAACTGTGACATCATGACCTGAGCTTCGAAGTCAGATGCCTAACCGACTGAGCCACCCAGGCGCCCCAAACATCTATTACTTTTAAGCCTTGATTCATTTTCGGTTCCACTGGCAACAGGTGCTGGCTTTATTCTAATGAAGATACAGAACCTCCAGTTACTCTGAAAAAAGCTCTTTACTGTGCCATAGAACTTACCATCCTCCATCTGGAAAATGGGGACATGTGTTTGGAAACTCCTACAGATGGCCAGATGAAAAGCCGCAGAGCCGCTGTAGCGGGGATAGCAACGGCAACCTCCCCCCCACAGCTCTCCCATCTCCCATGACTAGGCTCAAGAAACAATTTTTAGGGGGAAAAACTGACGTCAATTTACTTTCTCCAAAATAAACTGCAGAAGTTGAGAAGCCCAATCTAAGTTCTTGCCCACTGTGCCCTCTGACTGATGAATCCCTACACCACAGTGACAAGGGAAGAGGAGAGGTAGAAGGTGGAAAAGGGCTTACTGCTACCAACCTTGTAACAAGGTACAGCCCAGAAAGACTCTTTTAGAACACCAGCCTACCCTCCATCACGGAACTTTCCCCCAGGAAAAGGCTGGTGGAAAACGACATTATTATTTCCTCATTTGGGATAAATTGCTACAGGTTTAGGCGTGTAGGCAACAGCGCCGAAGGAGTGATTTATGAAGTCCCGTTTCTCCCTCCCGGCCCCGAGATGCAGTTATAACTCTGCGTTCACATGGGGGATTACAGCGTCCTAATGAATCACTGCCCACATACAATCTGCCAGGTGACCTGCTGGGTTTGGAAATGAGGATGGTTTCCCAGGCAGTAATTAGGATCTCCCTTTCCTTCCTGCAAGACTTTCCTGCTCTCCAGGACCCACAGCTTGGCTCTGGGAGAGGCCGCCCAGTGGTGCCTGACTCCGAGAAAGTACATCTTAGTGTACCCACTCTTCCAAGGACGTCCCCTCCACCGCTCCCCCAGCACGAGCTGTCCAAGCTACACCCCCCCCCCCCCCCCGCCCCATGCGATGAACAGAAAGCATTCTGCTGTGGGCTGGGAGAGTAATGTGGCCCTTCCCGCTCGGGGCCAACTTCCCCAAAGGGACAGCTGCGTCAGCGGAGCTGCTGGGCACATGGGAAGGGCCCAACCAGCCCACATCTCCTGCTTTCAGATGTCCGTCTCCCCATTGTCTGCTCTCACTTGCAGTCTGGCTCACCAGGCAAATGCTCCGTGGAACCACAGCAAAAGGTTCCCCCTTTTTTTCCCCCCAGGAAGTGAAGGTGTTATTTGGCAGAGATGGGTCTGGCTTTCTGGGTGGCTGTTAGCATTCTAAGATTTATTTACGTCAGAGGGGCGCCTGGGTGGCTCAGTCGGTTAAGCGTCCGACGCTTGATTTTAGCTCAGGTCACGATCTCACGGTTTGCGAGTTGGAGCCCCGTGTCGGGCTCTGGGCTGACAAGCATAGGGCCTGCTTGGGATTCTCTGTCTCCCTCTCTCTCTGCCCCTCCCCGCTTGCGTGCTCTCTCTCTAAAAAAATAAATAAACATTAAAAAAAAAAAGATTTATTGGGGCACCTGGGTGGCTCAGTCGGTTAAGCGTCCGACTTCAACTCAGGTCATGATCTCAAGGTCTGTGACTTTGAGTCCTGCGTCAGGCTCTGTGCTGACAGCTCAGAGCCTGAAGCCTGTTTCGGATTCTGTGTCTCCCTCTTTCTCTGCTCCTCCCCTGCTCATGCTCTGTCTCTCTCTCTTAAAAACAAACATTACCAAAAAGAAAAAGATTGATTTATGTCTGAAAATTGTCAAAGAGCAGTATCTGAGAGTCATTCATGTCAGCATTTGTCGACTACCTGATAATATAGAGAGGAGGATCTCATCTGATTCTCACCAAAGTGAAGACATCATCATACCCATCTTACAGATGAAGTTAAGGAAGTTGCCCAAGGTCACAAAGCTCTAGGTGGTGGGACTATGGCTCTAACTGAGGTCTGAGCCCTTCCCCAACGGCGGGGCCCCGTTGGCAGAGTCTGGATTTTATTCCCGGGAAGCCTCTGGACATTTCAAGCAGGGGGATGCTATGACCTGATTTCGCTTTTGCATTTGAGAGCCCAACGGGTCCCGTGTGAAGGTGTGGGAGAAGCGGGAAAGCACAGCGTTACGGGGATCGATAAGGTGATGATGAAATGTCGGTCCCTGGCACACAGTAGGCCTTCACCGTGCATGGCAGGTCCCTCAGGGAGGGAGAAAACTGCACGCCAGGAGGAGAGACTTCTCCACTTACCTGCTGTGTAGCCTGGTGTGGCCCAGAGCAAATTATGACACGGCAAAGCCTCGGCTCCCTCTAACGTAAAATAGAGTCGAAAATGCAATAGCTACTTCACCCGGGGAGGGGATCACTGGGGGACGCACACATAATGCATTTGGCCTGCTGCCTGTCCCATGGGGCGTGCTCCCTGCTGGCGGCTGTCGACCTCAGCACGAGAAACAGTAAGATCTGTGGGGCTGGAGGTAAGGGAAGGGGCGAGGCTTCCTCCCATTTTGCCCCACTGTGCTTTAAACAGTCCTTGCCACAGTGCAAGGCTTTCATACATACGCCTTGAGTCGGAGATAAATCAAACACTCGATTCCCTCGCCTCTCTGAATCTGTGCTCGCTGAGAAAGTGCACGGAGCTAGGTGCCTGGACTCCTCACATGCCCGCCATCCTTCCCCGGGCTGCATCTGTCTTCGCAGCACTGACCACTCTTTGCCACTACGGTCCATCTTGGTAAGTTTCTCTGTTTTTCCACTGCCTCCACAAAGGCAGGGACTCTGGTCTCCTTTCCCAGCTCTTGCGACAGTGCCTGGCCTACAGTAGCCTTCCAATGAATAGAAATGGATTGAAGCCTCACGGTAACCTCTAGGGGGTAGGTGCTATTAACGCCACAGTTATTCCACTGCCTTACAGATCAGCAGGGTCACACAGCCAGTGAGTGACAGGGCTCTGGAACCTACGAAGGTATCGGCTTATCAACCCTGCCTGGTGGCTGGAAATGAGGAGCTGTCAACCTGGGCTGCACACAGAATCACCCAGATGGGGGTGGGAAGTTAAAATCTTAATGCCCAGGCCGCACCGGGACCCGTGAAATCTGAAGGTGAGTGGGACCCAGGAGTCAGAGGACTTCTAAAACTTCCCGGGTGAGCCCGTTGTGCAAGCCAGGGGGGAGACCCACCAGCCTGGAGCGTGGCATCCTGAAAGTAAGTACTCAGGACTCAGAGGGGGGAATACTGGTTGCAGCTGGGATGGCCAGGGAGCCCAAACTCTAAGAGAGCAGCTGGCAAAGCTGACCGTGACCTTTCCTCCCTGTCCACGGCTACCTCCCACGGATAATCCCCAGTAACCCCAACCTTTCCCATAAGAGGCAAGGCTCTTG
This sequence comes from Lynx rufus, assembly GCF_022079265.1. NCBI lineage: Eukaryota > Metazoa > Chordata > Mammalia > Carnivora > Felidae > Lynx > Lynx rufus. Next base: position 13,615,417 of record NW_025814842.1, on the reverse strand, counting down.
GTCACAGCAAGGCTCCTGGTCTCCTCTGAAGACAGTTAAGAAGCTTTAAGTATGTATAACACCACTCCAACAACCCCGAAGCCCACCAGGGAGCGGGCTGGAAAACCAGTTTAGATTCGCAAAGAAGCTGGTATTAAAATCGCTGAGAGCTCTCTGGCTCAGGCGGCCATGCATGTTAGGGCCTGTGAATAATAAAAGGGGAGCTTGTAATGCCACTAAAAAATGAAATTTCCCCATTTCTGCAGAATAAACAAAAACAAAATAATACATTAGCTCTGCAATATGTCTGTGCTTCAGGGCTTCAGATCGTCATTAAAGTTGGATTTTATCCATGACAGATTTCTCCACCCCCCTTGCGCCCCAAATAAGAAAACACGCAGCCTTACGATGAATTTCCTTTTCTTTCTGTTTTCCATCTGCGTGTGGTTTATCCGTAGGAAACTGCAGAGGAAGTTGGCCGGACCCAGGGCCCCTGTTTGCAATTCTTTGCTTTTCAGCCCCGAAGCATCTCCCCGGGCGTTGTTAAAAATCCTACGGGATAATGGTGCAGTGAGCACGCTCACAATACAGGGAAGATGCTGACTGTGGGAGGGAACTCAGGGAGACTTTCGAGAGGGGCTGTTGGCCCTGGGTTCAAAGCAATCGGTCTCACAAGGGGCTGGATTCAGCAGAGACACGATCGGAGGCTCCTGGAGGTGACAGCAGCTAATGCCGTGGTGACAGAAGAGCCCCGAAGAGACCTGGGACCTACTTCCTCTGTGCACGTGTGCACACGTGTGTGCCGGGGCTGGGACTGGGAGCTCTGGTACCACTCGCATAGGCCCCCCCCCCCCAGGGCCCCAGACAGATCTTCAGGGAGGGTCTCCACAGTGAGGACAATCATCCTCAGATGGGAGGCTGAGACATTCCAGTCAAGTGCCTGCCACCCAATTTTCAAAAGGAGCTCCGCCATTCCACAGTACGTGCCGACCAGGCTAGACGTGGCGTTCGAGGGTCCCGGACCACCGGAGGACCCGGAGAGTGAGGCAAACGGAGGACTCTCATTACAGCCAAATATTGCTCGTGTCCGCTCTCAGCGGGAGCTGAGAGCTAAGGGAGCAAGAACTTCATGGTTCTCCCTGCCTCTCATCCCCTTGCGGGCACGGAGAGTGTGGTACCTCAAATACACGGGTGCTAACAGGGGAGGGGGGAGGAAACCGAGAGGACCGGGTGTGCCACGTACTGGAAAACGAGTCACCTGCAAAATCTGGGGCTCTATAGAAGCGGACCTCCGAGGGCCTCAAGGGGATCAAGTTTTCCGATTCCTTCCCGCTGTCCCCAGAAACCCGAGGTTGCTTGTTCGCACGTGGTCAGGTGCGACCGGGATGACTGAAATGACCCCACGCTGGCATCCCTTGCCGCGGCAGAGATGGAAAAAAGCCCAGATGACAGGGACGGGTTGGGTTACACAGCCCAGATCCCTTCGCGGAGAAGTAGCTCTAGGGGAAATAATAGCAGCCAATTAGACACTGGTAATATTCCAGAGACAGCTCCACAAGTGGCCCAGGCTGACAGAACTCACATCCAGCTTTGATGTCTTGATAGGTTTTTAACAAATTCTCCTTCAGTTATCCAGCTGCTTAGCTAATCAGATATTATTACCTCCTTTGTGCTTCCTTTCCCCGCTCTCTCTGTTTATCAGGCCTGCCTTGCTGTAAAAAGAGCTCCATAATGATCCCTATCTAAATATTTCACTTCTAATACAAAGGTCTGTGTTTTGCATTCCAGAGAGACTCTACGACTCAGTCTGCTAAGAAGTAGCCCCCCCTGCCTCTTTGGGAAAAATCAGCTGATTCCAGCGGTACACGATCTCAGTAGAATCTTCCTGTCTAATGTGTCCTTGCACGCAAAGCCGGGGAGGCGGACGGCAGGGCTGGGGGTGAACTTCGGCCCACACACGCCGAGGACGTCCGCAATGAATGCCGACTGGCGACCACATCCTGCTCATCCTCGGGCTTTGTCCTGACATTAGAAAACCAGAAGGGACATTTGGGCAAACCGCAGAATGCCATCAGAAAGCCACAGAGAAACCGTCAGAGGGGTTATTAGCGAAACACCTGAGGAGTCTGAGAGAAGAGTAATTGGCAGAAGTTGGCATTCGGTCACGATGTTCGTCGTCCCTAAGAGCGTTCCTGGGATCTTTCTGGGATTTTAAAGACAGATATGACTTAGTTCCAGCATGAATGATACACCTGCTTATAGGACGTGGTTGAAATCTGGGTCTTGCCGCATGGGTGGGGGATGTTTCTCAACTGCGATGCTATGTCAGAGCAGAGTCTTCCTATGGTATAGGATCAAGGTAGATTATAACTCGTTTCAATGCAAGAACAAAGCAAGGTCACTGGCTGGAAGGCACGGTCAAATGCCCCAGAGAAGTAAGGACCTAAGACATTACTGCCTAAGACCTTCACTGACTAGTCCACCACATCTGTGACATTGGGCTGCCTACTGATTGGTGTAGCCAAACATAACCCTGGTCAAAGCCATCTGACCACATCCCATAACACTGAGAATGAATCCCAACCTCCTTCCTATGGTCTGTCAGGCCCTATGGGGTCTACCCTTGGCTACCTTTACGACTTTGCCTTTGACCATGCTCCCTTGCCTCATGCTGTTCCAGCCATAGCCTCTGCCTCTGCACAGATCCATAGATCTCGAACACATCAAATGTATTTGTGCTTTGTGGCCTTTTTGTCTGCTGTTCCCTCTGCCTAGAACATTTTTCACTCCCGATCTTCCATTAGCTCACTCCTCCACATCTTTCAGCGGTTCAGCTGTCATCCCTGAGAGAATCCCTCCTTGACCATTCAAAGAGCAACCCCTCCTTCCTTCGCTATCATATTTCTCCCCAATTATATCCTCAGTATCTACAGCAGTGACTGATACATACTGCGTATTTAATAAATACCTGTTGAATTAATGAGCAGATGAACCGTAGTCTCAGATCTCTTTCACAAAGGATACCAACAATAGTCATCGTGGCGTCCTAATGTCAATTCAGGCCACTTTTTTTTGCTTGCTTTCCACACTTACTACAAGCTCTCATTGTGGCCTCCTGTTGCCTAGTCTCCTTTTCTGCCACAGCACTAGAATTTTAATCCGATGTAGTAGTCCAAAATAGAAACACATTTCCCAGTCTTCCTTGAAGCTAGGAGAGGCCCCGTGGTAGAATTCCAGCAGCTTCTAGGAATCTGACTCTTGATCCTTGCCCCTAGCCCTCTTCCTCCTTTGTCCATTCCCCGTACACCTGTCTTGCTGCTTGGAAAGTTGATGTCTAGCTGAAGGTCCTTCTTGAGCTATGAAAAGAGGGCCCTCGGAAGACTGAGTCCCAGAGGGTTCTGAGGAAGAGGGGTCTGCACTGCTTACGTCTAGACTTTTACATATGAAACTCCTTTTTGAAGCCACTGCTATTTTGAGGTCTTGGGCACTTCGAACCTGTGATCCCTGCCTGGTTTGCATTTGCTATTTCTTAGTGGAAATTGCACCAGGGAAGGAAAGGAAATTTGTGAAGAAGTTTGGGCAGAGTAGCAGAGGTTGAAATGAGCAGATAGCATGGCCGGGCCATCCACGGACACGAATGACCTTCTTTAACTCTCCTGCACATGGCCATGGAACTTCTAAGGCAGAAAGAGGAAAGTGCCTCAGAAGTGGGCTCAGAAGGACCAGCCCAGTACCAGCTACGTGAAAACCGCTAGGACTGGCCCAAGCCGCCTTGGTTCTTACGACCTTATCTCTTCACCTGTAAAAATGAGGAGAACAGCTCTGGAAAGTGTTTAGAAAACTAGGTATGAACGTGCTTTGCAAACTACCGATCTCTCTGAAACTACAGAGTATTTAAGAGTTAGTTCTAGTGGGTCTCTCACAGATGAAATCGAGTCTTATAGTTCTTAAACAACTTCTTACCACCTTATGTGTGTAATATCAAAAAAAAAAAAAATCCAAAAACCCAAGAGCCGGTAGTAACTGACAGTTTAAACTATGCCATGAAATCAGAATTGGCAGAGGAGAACCCCTTAAACTTATTTGAATTTTCAAAGTTTCATCTATTATTTAAAATAGTCTTAAAATAATACCAGATCATGTATTTTGTGCCCCAATGGAAACAATGCAGACACTGTATGATTTTTACCGTGACAAAGGAAATTACTTTGTAAAATGCATCAAGGATCCCAAAGTGGCTTATCTACACCCCAGAAGGCTAGATCAAGGTGCAGAGGACCAAAAAAGAGTCAGCCAGGCGGATAAGACATGGTATCCAAAAGACTCAGCAAGCTCAGATCCTAGTCGGCATCTGGAAGTCCTGCCAGGTAGGAAAAGCACTGATGGGGGAATCCAGATGTCTGCTAATGATCAGGAAAGACTGCTGGCAATAATTCCAGAGAACTATCCGTAGACACTAGACTCTTGGCAAAGCTTTAATTTGTGGGTCAAAGCAAAAGGTGCTCTAGCCACCAGCTGGGGGAGGGGGGGTTAGGTCAGGTGCAGCAGACACAACTGGCTGCTTACCCAACAGCCATTCTCCTTTCTTCTCTGTCAATAGAGCCCTAATTATGGCACGTGTCCAGCACCAGGGAGACTATGACTGGTCTAAGCCAATCGAGGCCATCTCGTTCCCCGGTGCTAGAAGTCATGCTGTTGTAGCTAGTAAACTCTGAAAGGAGACCACGGGACGCTTTGGGAACATTGCCCTGCTAAGGCGGAGAGCATAAAGAAGAACCCCTATTTTTATCTCCCTCACCTTCCTTCCTGCATGGCATGGCGCCACATGAGGCTGTGACATTCTGCTTGGAATTTCGGCAGCCATCTTGCATCTGTGAAGGAAGTCATTCCCAAAATATCAAGACGGCAGGGTGGAGAGTGCCCAATTCCTCTGTGACAACACTGAGCCTCTAATAGGCTTGTGATGGGAGATGAGGATCTTTTTTTTTTTTTTTGAGCCACATTTAGTTGTTTTTTCTCGGTAACTTGCTCCAGTGACAGGGCTCTAGTCCTAGTTGGTTCAAGGGGCCCATTGAGATGCCAGTTGCTCAACCTGTGTCATTGTGAGACGAGACGGCTGGGACATGATAAAAATGTGGGGCACCAGGCTCCTTTCTTGAGTCTCCCTGACTTGGGTCGGATTGACCGTACAGAGACTTGGCAAGTGACTCAGAAGAGCCTCGGGAGCATGACATGGTCCTGGCCAGGGACAGGACAGTAATGTCTGCAGAGCCCAGTGAGCCCTGGAGAGGGCCTGAGTTCTAAGAGGGCTGACCGGACCTTGGCTGTGAGATGGCAGACAAGCCAAGAAAGTGGGCAGGGGCCTGACCCTCAGGCGCTGCCAGAATAATCTTACGGGGTGGGATGTCCCCAGTGCATGGGACCCTGCTGTTGTGACAGTTTTCCACCGCGGACTGTGACAGACTCATTTTTAAATCTGAGTCCTGGGGCGCCTGGGTGGCGCAGTCGGTTAAGCGTCCGACTTCAGCCAGGTCACGATCTCGCGGTCCATGAGTTTGAGCCCCGCGTCGGGCTCTGGGCTGATGGCTCGGAGCCTGGAGCCTGTTTCCGATTCTGTGTCTCCCTCTCTCTCTGCCCCTCCCCCGTTCATGCTCTGTCTCTCTCTGTCCCAAAAATAAAAAAAAATAAATAAATCAAAAAAAACGTTGAAAGAAAATAAATCTGAGTCCTAAGACCTACATTGTGGGTGCCCAAACTCCAGGGACTAATTATTTCAAGTTAACGTGCGGGGCAACTGAGGCCCTGTTTTAAAAGTTTATTTCACGTGGTTGCATTTATTGGCCTTTGACTGTGAAGAAGCAAGGCTACTACTGCATGTGGTAATTTGAAAAGAGAAGTGACGATTTTTCAAGTAATTATCAGCAAAAATGCCAGACAGGAAGGTCGAGCCTGGAACATCCCACTGAGAGAAACTACCAAGACAGAAAATAATGTGACACGGATAATACCAGAAAAGCAAACTTCCTGGCAGATGAGGTGCTTTATCGTGCCATATTCACCTTTCTTTAATGAACTGGCCTCAGTGGCTGTCTTTAAACCGCGAACAGAATTTAGTCTTATTTCTTATGCTGAGAGAGTCTAGAGACTATCAACCCTGAGATCCAGAATACTGCACATTCTTGCAAATAAGTAAACAAGTTCACCATCCCATAGTTTTTCTTGCTTTGCAGGAACTCTGTAGCTATTATCAAGGAAGGCGAATGAATGTGATCACTACAGTTTTTAAGAAGTGACTGGTACCATCTACACTCCTACGTGTGCTCTACGGCTTTGAACAGACCTGTGGGCCAAATCTTGCCCAACATCTGCTTTCGTAAATAAAGTTTTACTGGAACACAGCAATGTCCAATAATTTATGTATTGTCTTAAATACATATGGCTTAAATATGGCTTTTTTTGTGATGCACCAGCAGGGTCGGGTAGTTCCTGAAAGACTTCATGGCCCTCACAGCCCCAAATATTTACTATCTAGCCCTTTACAGAAAATGTTTGCTGACCCTGGTTTAAAATAATGGTTATTCTTTTCCTAAATTGACAGATAATGTTCATTCTGACAATGCCCCCACATCTTGCAGAGTAAGGAAGCAGTACAGTAATTCCATAGTTCTATAACCATTAACAATAATTTCTAGCTTATTATGGGCTGTGGCACAGAAAAGATAGGCTGTGGATTACATATAATTTCCTGGGTCCTGACTCTCATTCCACTCTTTCTCTTCAATTCAAGAAACAAATCACAGTGCAAGGGAGAAAGTCATATTGAAGTATTCACACTGAAGGATGCCATTATTATTATCATCATTAAAGGATATCACCGAAGGGAACCATTCTAATTGATAAAAACAGTAAATAGTTTGCAAATTTCCAAGCCCTAACAATCCATTGATAGCCAATTACTATAACACACACAACAACTGATTGCAGTGCCCCAGTGGGACCAGCACCGTGGTTGAGAAGCGCTGATCTAAACTGGTGATTTTAAAAAACAAATACAATCTGTGATCTGAGGATTGATTGATTTATTCGTCCTCTCGACAGGTGAATACCTGCTGAGGGCAAGCATTCTGGAATACAAAGACAACCGAAGATACCAGATACAACCCTGGCTCTCAAGGAGCACGCACTTCAAGAGGACAGGAAATTCTGTCGATGGATTATTGGGGGAAGTGAAGAGGCAGTCATACCAAAGAGAGCTTCAGGAAGTCGCATTTGAACTGGGCCTTGAGAGAGGGATAGGATTTGAATCGGCAGTGGTGGGAGGGCACCTGGCAGGAGGGAAGTCCAGAGGGGCCTGAGAATCAAGGAGGTTAATGTATTTCACCCAAGTGCACAGACTTAAGTAATGGAATCAGTGTTGGAACCAGGTATCCAGAGTGAAGCATTTGTCAGAAGCCATTTGAAATATACTTAGTAGTTAGATTTCTGAGGAGGAAAGAGCATGAGAGATAATGTTAGTTTTAAACTTTTAAACATTTTGTTTAGGTACGAGGGGAAGGTTGTTACATAAACTATACTGAGAAAGGCTGTCTACACTAGAGAAACGAATCCGGATCTCAGGCCAGATATATCCAACCAACCAGCAAAATACTCTCCCACAGGCAAGAGTCAAAAAAGATCTCAATATTTAAAAGTAAGCTAGAGACCATCTTTAGGCTACCGTAATACATAAAGCACCAATAAAACCATTCTTTAAATTCGGGGCTACTCTGGTTTTCTGTAACTTGGCTCATTTTCTAATTAGGGGTGTCTTGGGGCTGTCTCTCCTGGCGTGGTCTTTTATATCAACTTGGGTACTCAATCATTAGCGGAAGTGATCATCTAAGACCTTATTTTCATTAACTCCTTGGGTTTAGATACTATCAGTCTTTTTCCCTCTGACAAGTAAATTCCATCTTCATATCTTAAGTGGTGTCAGTTGTTCAACTCTAAAGCAAAAACAAAAGCCAAACAAAGGCAGAGTACCGTGCTCGGCCTCATTCCACGTAGTACAAAACACACACCGCAGAGTAACTAAAGACTTGCAGCTTTCATCTCAAGAGATGAGCGTGCTGTTACCATTATCCTGGGTTGAATCCTACTTAGAGAAACACCAGGAGATATGCAGAAGGCAGTCAACCACCACTTAGTCAATCATAAATAAATGGGCGCTGAAAGTTTCCCCATATACATCTGATCACAGTAATACACATGGGATCAGGGCAATGTGCAATTATGATGGCTCGTGTGAGGTATTATATGATCATAATAACCCGGCGACGTCTTCCCTGCTTACGGATACACATAAACATCCCTTACTTCCAAAATGGAAGGAAAAAGTATGAGGGAGAAGCCATATTCATCAATACGGCTGGTGTCCTTTGTGAGTACAGATGTGTTCGTCAGTGTTTTGTGGGATCCAGATGGCCAGACCAAGTTCTAGGCACTTCTGGCTTTAGTGAAAATTTTGCCTACCTCATCTCCCGTGACATCTTGCTACATCAATCCTCCCTTCAGCTAAATCAACATACAGAAGTCCCCTCACAAAGCCGTGAACTTTCCTATTTCGTGAGTTTGCTTGCGTGAAGCCAGGCTGAGCGTAAGTGGAGTTTGTGAGCCATGCTCCCTGGGTCCCGCTTTACTGCTTACTGACTGTATGACCTTGGTAAGTTAGTCATCTCTCCGTATCTCATTATCCTTATGTATAAAGATTACTGTACATCCTTGTATGTATGTAATAAACTCCATCTTGAGGGCTTTTGTGAGGACAAAATAAGCTAAAACATGTAAAGAGCTTAGAGCTTTGTCTTATAAGTGCCCAGTAAGTGTTGTGATCGTTACCATCACCATCAATTTCATCAGACCATGTAAGCTTCCTCCTCCCCCCTCTCTGTTAACTGAACTCCTCTCCCCCGTCCTCAGCCATATACCCACCATGATCCCTTCTTCCCCTGATTTGAACACAGGTCACCTTAGCTGGCACTATTAATTTATGTGTAACTGTCAGGGGTACAGAAAGTTTTCTCATCTAGACTGAAGACTTCTTGAGGCCAGGACTTCCAAGTGTATGTTTGCTCTGCATGTAGATGTATCTGACACAACTGTTGTTTGATGGTCATAAAAGCCAGAAAGAAGCATCTAGATGTGAATGTGAATGGTTCTTACTTCTAAATTTTTTAAAAATCTTTATTATTTATTTTTGAGAGAGAGCACAGACAGAGACAGAGAGAGAGAGAGAGAGAGAGAATGAGCAGGGGAGGGGCGGAGACAGAGGGAGACACAGAATCCAAAGCAGGCTCCAGGCTCCGAGCTGGTAGCACAGAGCCCGACGCGGGGCTCGAACCCACGGACCGCGAGATCATGACCTGAGCCGAAGTCGGACGCTCAACCGACTGAGCCACCCAGGCGCCCCTGAATGGTTCTTACTTCTAAACAACATTCTTGGTCACGGTTGTCAGTGGCGATGGTATTGACTGAAATGTATGATCGTTACGTGTTTGAAGTGAAGCATTTGAAACGGAAAGCAATGCCAGAAGGAACTAGGAGCGGGGATGGCAGTAAGAAGAAAGAGGTTCTAGCTGTACGTCTGTTACTCATCGTTTCACATCCTTTGAGGCTCACAGAGGTCCAACATCTTGTCCATTCCTAATCTACAAAGTGGTTGGTCAGAATCAGTGACCCCTGAAGTCCCAGGCAGACCCTGTTGGCTGCCCCGGTCAAATGCTTTTGAGTTCAAGGATCCCCAACTTCATCTGATTTCTGTATGGCACTGGGTAGCCTCCCCCGTTACAGGGGCCCAGACCAACCTTGGAAATCCTATTAGCCCTTGCCAGTGATTGCCTCAGGAATAGGACCCAGGTCTGGTCAATGAGACCTGAGGGGAAGTTTGCTGTGGGACTTCTGGAAAATGTTTTCTTCCTCATAAAAAGACAGAGATCTATGAGGAAACACACGCTCCCCTTGCCTCCTGTCTGTGAGTGTGGCTTCTTGAGGAAATGGTGACTGGCACCTTCAGGGTCATCTTGAAATCATGAAGCTAAGAGAACAGTAGCCAGTCTAGTGCCCCAATTTACTTACCCCGCTGAATTAACCAGCATGTTGTGAACATAATTCCCCTGCGGTTTAAGCCATTTTACTTCTGTTACTTATACCTGGAAAGTTCCTGATTGTCAACATGCCAGGTACCACAAGGTTGAGACATGTTGTTAAGCTATGGGAAATGCTGCACACAGATCATCTCCGACGACACACACAATCCCCCTGGGGACACTCTTAGACTAAACGCCACACTGGCCGGGTCCCGTGACCCCAGAGACCACCATTGTGTTTCTGTGCAACCAATGTTTACTTATCTCAGTCGCGCTTCGCCATCGCTGTAAACTCAAGCTGACACATTCGTGATCGGCGATGTAGCAACAGGAAAAGGTACCTCCCTACTTTCAAAACAGATCTAAACTCTCTAAATTCCTCGACAGAGGTCCCCTCATCCTTCATTCTGTGGGATTATCTTAAGAAGCTCATTCTAGCACCCTGTCCTATGTATGGATTCTTTCCAAACGTTCCTTCCATTCCTTTCAACGGCTCCCTAGTTTGTGTGTTGTATCTCCGTCGAACACTCTTCCGTGCTCGTGCTTTATGGCCTGAGGTATATAAATTCTGTTCAGGATCACAAAACTCCCAGTGGTACACACATAGATAACAAACCTGCAGACTCATCACAGGCCCTTCAGGACCGTCAAACCCGAAAGCTCAGCGCAATCCCCTCTCTCTCCTGCTGCAGGTGAGGAACCTGAGGTCTGCGGAGGCGGAATGCCTCGGTGAAGGTGACGCAGTGAGCCGGTGGCATCACGGAGTGCAGGAAACTGAGGTCACTTGGTGAGATTAATTACGGTGACCCCAACCGAAACAACAGCAACTCACATTCGCCCCGGGCTTAGGACAGAGCGGGGACCACTCTATGTGCTTCGTGCGTTTTATTTCATTGAAATCTCCCCAGAGCCCTAGAGGAGGTAGGTACTACAATTATTGCCATAACATAAGTGGGCACACGGGAGACCAAGAAAGGCTAAGTACAAGTACCTGCCCAGGTTCATCGATGCTCAATACACATGTGATCATTGTTCAGCCACTTAGAGTCTCCTGACACTCCACCGGGGGTGGCAATTCTTGAATGGTGACTGTTGGTAGGTGAATGGCTTCAACTGCAGCAAAACTATTAAGTACAATGGATTCTCAAAATCCCGACTTCTGTGCATTCCACATGTATGCGGCACAGTCCTTAGATCTCCTGTGTCACCTGATCTCCCAGTGTGCAAACAGCAGGGAATGGGGAGCACGGGGGGAAGAGGGATTAAGAGCTAGTTAAGAGATAGGCATAATGGAGAAAATGCGTTTCTTTCCCGGTTCGTGGTCCCTGCCTGCTTACTGAAGGGCGAGCCCCTGAAAACACGGCAGGGAGCGGAAGAGACACGGGGTGACCCCAGATGCCTTGTCCTGAGTTTGCACAGAGTAAGGGAAAAGATACTACAAAGCGTTTGCAAGGAGCCACTGCTCTTTCCCACTTAAAGGCAGAGCCGTCCGAGCTGGGGGAACTACTTTCCTGGGTTTTTATTATATTTCAAAGCACACGTAAGCACGGACGTAGACATGGGGAGCTGGAAAGGCCTTTTGAGGTCATCTTGTCCAAGCATAGTCCATGGCGGCAGGAAGAGGCGCGCCAACGCCTAGAGAAATCTGGGGGCCTCCTCCAGTTCAGACGGCCCACACGGCCGTCTGGAGCTTCGACAGCTTCCCTGTTACGTGTTAAGGATGAGAGTAGTGTGGCCTGAAGTGGAAAGGAGCTTTGGGATGGGTCATAATTGGGGTCCGGGGTCTCCTCCACATAAGCTCGGGGACGCGGACACGTTCCCCGGCACGGAACCCCCGGCCAACGCCCCCAGTCGGCCGCTGAAGCAAACAAACCTCTCCTGGGTCTTGCGTGACCTCTCCCGGGAGAACGTCCGGGAACGGGCAACGCCGGGGCCAGGCTGCAGACCCCGCAGCTCAGCCCAGACGCCCCAAACTGCTCGGCCGGCCTGACCGCTCAACACGGCCCGAGCAGACGGCCTCCAGAATGGGCAAAGGTGGGGAACTGGCAAGGCCTCCTCCGATCAGATTGTTCAACAGCCTCGGAGCGGGCTGGCCTGGCCCGGCCCCAGCCCCAGCCCCGCCACCCCGAGCCAGGGCCTTCGCGCACCCGCGGGCCTCGGGCGGCAGCCTGGCGCGGCCTGCATCTCCTGGCAGCGCCTCTAAGTCAACCGTGCCTGCAGCTGTCAGCGGCACGGCCTGTTTGATGCCGTGCGGATGGCAGCGATTCAGTCGATCCGGGGATGCTTCCAGGGCGGTGTTCTCGGGCCGGGGGAGAAGGACAGTCCCCCGGGGGGCCGGAGGCAGTGGGCCGCGCTGCCAGCAGCCTGGCTCGTCTTCCTCTAAACACCATCGAAGGCCTGCCGGGGTGTCTCTGTGGAAACCTGGCGGCGCAGTGGCCCCTGACGTTTGACTCGGGACCGTCCAGGTGACCTGTTTAGCGAGACGCGCTCTCGACGGCGGGCCTCGGTGGGTGTGACGGCAAGCTCACGGCTGCCGTCAACAATAAAGACCCTCCCCGACGTTATGCAGGCAGAGAGGGCAACGGCCCCCTTGGTGCAGCCCCGTGGCCCGTGCCTTCACCTCACCGCAAGGGGCTGCTGCTCCAAGGCTGGTATTTGCCTGCAATCTTTCCCTGGGAAGTAATTAGTTTCCATTTAGAGGGGTGACAAATTGATCGGGCAGGAGTCGCACTGAGCTCTGAATTGAAGGTAAACTGTGATGGCTGTGGCCCTGGCAAGGCAGGTTTGTAGGTCTGTCGATGCATTTTACAGTTTCAAAATCCAATCACCCAACAGCAGGAGAGGAAAGACAACTGCTCTGAAAAAGGGAACCGAGGCCTGCATCTCCTTCTGCAAGTTCATTATCGCCTCGCTAAAGCATGACGGTGGTGTGAAATGGGTTAGACGCAAGGATGCCTCTGTTAACGGCCAAAGAAAAAAAAGTCGCACATCATTAGGAATGGAATAAACGATACTGAGGCACAGAGCAGAAATGATTTGATTAGTAATTTCCAGTTTTGAAAAGACCTGGAAAAGTACCAAATGACTATACAGAAGGTGTGATGGAGTTCTTAATTGCTATAACTGCTCTGGGAAACGTGATGATTTGTGACAGAATACAGCACAGTAAGCTAACGCTAATAACCGTTAATTAAATGCAGCAATGATATACTCTCAAAATGCACATACAAGTTACCATAATTTCTAGATTAAAAGCTGCACTGTCAGAAGCCAAAGGCAAAGAAAGGTGGAGGGAGCAAGAGACATCTCTCTTGCCGGCGTGAGCGGGCCCCGCGGTCTGCCCAGAACAGAGCGGCCAGAAAACGCGATGGGAGAAAAACACACTTAGTTGGAAAATGTGAAACGGTTCCTGAATGAAGCTGGCCCTCTGGAGGGAGAGTTATTAATTCCGAAAGGCTGTTGCTGCACCAGACCATCTGGCGGTGTGTGGCGAGTTCAGCGGCTGGTGCAGCTTCCGGTTGGATCTGCCTTGCCCCCCCTGTGACAATTCCCCACTTGAGCTGTTGTCATGCCGGGTCCAAGTTGTTTGGAGGGAAAGCGGGAAGAGGGGAGCCTGGTGACGTGGTGGGGCTCCGCGGAGTTTGAGGGGCTATCCTTTTTACATCCGGCCCCCAACAAATGAGGGGAGATTAGGAGGGCTGGGTTGGTGGGGGGGCGGCTCGAGGGTGATTCACATGAAAGCCTCATTTGAATGGAAGATAAAAGAAGTCAATTAATCTCCCTCCCTTTGGGTGAGGAACGCGTGTGAGCCCGAAGGAAGATGAAGGAAATGCTCCTTCTAACTCAATTACCTTGGTAATGGCACACCGAGGAAGCTGGGACAGATCGAGAAACCCAGAGATGATCTCAAGACTCCATTTGGGCCGTGGCCTCTTACTTTCTCCTTTAACGCTGGCTAAAGCCACCAGCGTTTTGGACACACCAGAGATCTGCCTCTTGGGAGAAGTCAAGGAGCAAGAGAAATGCTTTCTTTTTTGCCCATCATTCGACCAACGTCTACTGCACCCTCCCCGGAACATGGAATCGAGACAGGCAAGGAATATACAAGGGAAGTACGTCCTGAAGCGATGGAACACTCCTGGGGATAAATGTTCTTGCAGGGAGGAGGGAGAGGCCACCTGTTGAGTGGAAGAACTGGGGACGGTGGCACGGAGGAGGGGCCCCTGAAGCAAATCTGGAGCAAGTTACTGGATGTGGACACGAGGCAAACGAGGGGCAGGGTGTTCTGGGGAAAGAACCGCACAGCGACCGCCCTTACGCAGCGGGAAAGCGAAAGGCCAGTAGAGGGGTCTGGTCAGCGTGGGTGCGAAACGGATGAGGGGAAGGGGAGCGACACGGTTCGCTGGAGGGCCCAGAATGGCAGTCAGACGTGGCCGTCTTTCTTTGGTCGGGCGAGTGGCACAGTCAGGACAGTGTTTCGGGAGGATTAATTTTAGAAGAACCCGTAGTTATCTGTTGGAAACTCTCTCCTTCAGGGACCTGTTGAAATGCTGCCCCGGCAGGAAGCCTTCCCAAACCACCCGTCCCCAGCGCCACTCTTCTCCCCTCCAGGTACTAACCAGGCCCGACCCTGCTTAGCCTCCGAGATCAGATGAGATCCGGCGCGTTCAGGGTGGTGCAGTCACAGACCTCCGTCACTGTTCTTTTATCCCTTCAACGTCCTTGCTTTTTTCCTCAGCATTTACCACTCTGGCCATCGTGTTACACCCATTAACCTGTTCGTTGCCTGCCCCCACCTCCATTCCCATGAGTGACTTTGTTTTGTTCTCTGCTGAATTCCAGCACGGGGATCGGTGCCCAGCCCTGGTGCTCGATAACTACTTGCTGAATGAGCCAGTGGATGGATGGCAGCTGGAGTGAAGTCGTGGTTCTCAAAGTGCCGTCCTGACCAGCAGCCCCAGCATCACCGGGGAACGGGTGGGGAAGGCAAATTCTCAGGCTCTACTCAAGATTTACCGAATCAGAAGCTCTGGGGCGGTGGCCCACGCTCTGTGACTAATCAACTCTGCGGGCAAGTCTACGGCACGCTTAGGTTCGAGAAGCATCAAGTGAGAGGAGACTGGAAGCAGGGAGGCCAGTAAGGAAGTTACAGCAGAGGCCGCTTTGACGGAGAGGAAGGGACAGACAGGGCCAATCTTTCGAGAGGTTAAATATGTACTTGGCAAAGGAAGAGTCTGGGACATTTGTCGATTTCTGGCTGTGCTAACTGGCTGAATTGTGAGTGCAGGAAGACGGGAGTGGGAAAAGGTTTGGGGAAAGAGAGAAAGCAGAGGCAGTAAATTCAATTGCTACATGATAATCAAGTTAACTCCTTGGATTTCAAAGGCCGTCCAGAAAAATTCGCGGCAGTCTATCCGAGGACACTGGTGGTGTCATTTAAAAGCCAGTGAATCAGCAGAGGACACGTAGATTGGGAGGAAGGTAAGTTCAGCTTGGCATATTTTAAATTTTTGGCGCTTGGGAGGTATCAGCGGCGGCGATGGGGAGATGCTATGTTGGCTGTGCGACATATGGATTCAGAGCTCCAGGGATGCCGAGCACCAACATCATCCCCAAAGTGGCTGTGAAAACCACAGGTTCTGGTGAAGTCCCTCAGGGCAAGTGAGAATAAAACCTTGGATTATGTGGAGGATAAAGAGATCTGGGAGTTGAGAGATAAGAAGGAGACAAAAGAGGCGAGAAGACTGTCATAAAGCATTCAACAAACAAACAAACAAATCAGAAGGGCAGTTGCCGAGTTCCAGTGGGGATCGCTGAGGCCTCTGGGAGGGCAGAGGCAAGCCAGCTCCGTGCCAGGGTGACCCTATGTGGGGCTAGGAGACAAGCAGCCTGAGGACGAAGAGGCAGGAGTGGAGGGGGTGCAACTTTTTCACCTGGTGGCAGGAGACACGTAAGCCCGTTTACGTGCCGAGGGGAGAAAGAGCTTACGGGAGAGGGGAGCTCACTGGGGAGGAGGGACGGGATGGGGCACGGAACTCAGTGTGCAAAGGCCTGAGTCTGCACAGGGGAGACCCCTCTCCCGGTGAGAGGGAGGGAAGGGCTGGCGTCCATGTGGACACAGGTACACAGAGTGTTATGGGACAGATTAAAGACCTGAAACATGAGAAAAAAAACCATGAAGGTTTTCATAAAAGAAAACACAGAATGGTATCTGTGGACTAGAGCCAGACAAAGACTCCTTAAACCAGATCCCCCAAATGTGGGACCACAAAAGTGTATGTGTTTCACTATAGAAAAATGCAGATTATCTCAATAAAGGTCACTATACAGTTAATGGATACAGGTGGGGAGAAGATACTTGAGTGGCTAAGAATAACAAGTGATCCATAGTTAGGATACACAAAAAACAAGTCAGACGCTCAGAAATATGTTCCATTAGTGACAGTACTTTATACGTCAAATGGCAAAAACTAGAAAGGCGGGTAACAGTAAGTGCTGGCAAGGACACCCGGGGAGGAGAACTCTCACCCGCTCTGGGCGGATGGTCACATTCACAGCAATCCTGAAAACAATCTGCAATATTTACTGAAATTAATTTATGTTTTATGACCCCACGAAACCTCCTGGGACGTACCTCAGAGAACTTACTGGAGAGTTCCACAAATGGACACATTTCGAGGACGACTATGGTGGTAGTGGTTGCCCCGGGGGGAGGTGAAGGCAATCTTGGCTGTCCTTTGCTCAGGGAACACACACTATGGGATTCTCGGCAGCACTGAGAAGTGACAAAGGACATGTGTGCCCAGGAGCATGGGAAGGCCCTAAGAATTCAGTGTGAAACACGAGGAAAAGAGCGGACATTTACAGCACGTTACCACTTACGTGAGCCGAACGCACTCACGGAGTAACACTAGCTAGTAACACTACATTAGGCTGGGGGTCAGGGGGAGGATGAGCAGATTGAGATGATGGCGGAAAATTAAGAGGGGCCTCATACACATCCAGGATGACAGCACGCTCTGTCTGAGCAGTGTGATGAATTCAACGATCGGGTCTTCAAGCTCATATTTACATTTATTCATAAAATTTAAAAAAGGTATGGGAGAGGTGCATTTCCAGCAGGGGTCTGATAAGTCTTTGTGAGGTGCTGGGATTTATGTTGTATCTTTTCTTAAAACAGTTTATTCATTTATCTTGAGAGAGAGAGAGAGAGAGAGAGAGAGCACGAGCAGGGGAGGGGCCGAAAGAGAGAGGGAGAAAGAGAATCCCAGGCAGGCTCTAAAGGATCAGTGCGGAGCCCGACGTGGGGGTTTGATCCCATGAACCGTGAGATGATGACCCGAGCCGAAATCAAGAGTCGGATGCTCAACCGACTGAGCCACCCAGGCGGATGGGGACAGGCCTTTGATTTATGCAGGTGAGAGGATTCTGAGACAGAGAAGTGGCCTGAAGGGAGACGGGAAGGTACTGGGCATGACAGGAAACACCAGACAGACTAGCGTGGCTGGAGCCAGGAGCAGGCAATGGAAGGTGGTTCAGGAACCCCCCGAGTATGGGAGATAAAAAGTCATCTGTGAATGACTTTGGATGCTAAGCCTGGGAGCTGAGGAAAGACGTGGCCCCACTGGCTGTGGAATGGAAAGGGGAAGAGAGGAAACCCAGGAGGCTGGGAGCCCAGACAGGAAGCTCCTGGAGGGAAGGGGCCGGAAGTGACGACAGCTCGGGCTCCAGCAGTGGGAGCTGAGCTCGCGGGCCCTGCCAGGTGGCCTCTACAAAATTCCAAGGTGGCAATGCTGCGTGCAGCCCACATCGGAGTTTAATGATGACTTTCTACAAAAACAAATTGTCATTGTGGCTGTGGAAAAGCGTTTCACTGTTCCAGGCCCACTCTCCTATCCAAGGGAATCAAGCCTTCTTTCAGTACCCACCCACAACCACCACCGGTGCCAATGAAAGCCTCTCTGTCTTTCACACACGCGGGCGCGCGCGCGCGCGCACACACACACATACACACACACACACACACGGAGAATTAGTTCTGTCCTAATCAGAGAAGTAAATACTGTTTCACCGCATCTACTTCGAATTCTCTTAGGTAAGCATGCCAGTCTCCCGACCTCAACCTTATGCAGGGTTTTTGGTTTTTTGCCTTTTGTTTTTCTTTTGTTAGTTTATTTTCCAGGGGTTGGTTCGGCTTATCCTACACGATTCAAGGGTTGGGGCTCCAACTTTTTCCCTCGAGAGAATTACGACCGCTAGGAAAAATTTCCTGTTTCATCCTACCGTCCGGGCCACCACCAGCCATTTATTTTTCTTATGGGCACCAAGAAAAATGTTTCAAAGTATATTTTCTAAAGAAATGAATGTTCATGAGACATTACATCCATTCCTATTTACATCACAGCCTTCTCAGGGGAAGAGACCACAGTGTTCCCTTAGCCACCAAAATGCATCTCATGGGATTAAATCTGCTCCGAGTCAGGGTATAAATATCCTTTTTTCTCCTTCTTTTGCCTGACAGCCTTAATCCCTTTAAAAAGGCTCAGGCGTCTTTACAAAAGAGGACATACTGTCATGTTTTCAAGTTTTGCTCTGAAACACAAGAGGACCTCAGAAGGAAGAGCACATCTGCCAGATGTAATCCCACAGACGCTACCGAGCTCAGGGCCGCAGACCCATCAGAGATGGAAGGCCACGGCCTCTTCCCTTTCTGTTTCCAATAAGGAAACTGAGGCAGGTGAATGGAAGGCCGTGATTAAGGCCTCGAAGACTGGCCTAACAGCCTGTGGGCCGGGTCCAAGTGGGGATGATTGATTCCATATTTCTCTTTGAGCCGGTCTGAGAGGGAGAGGGAAAGAGAAGGGCTGAAATCCTCCTGGGGTCAGCTCGTTTGCTCCAAACTCAAAAGCAATTACGTAGTCCCTTATCGATGCCGAGAAGATGATATTTCACTTGGGTTTATCTGAAAAACAGATTTCTTATGTTCTTTCCTCCAGTGAAGGGGCTATAAAAGAAACAAGAATTTTGGTGTGGCGGGGGGGGGGGGGGGGGGGGGGGCGGGGAGCAGGAGTCCGGGGGTGGGGGGTGGGGGGGGGGGAAACGCGTGAAAAATTATACTTTGACATATATCATGCGCTTAATCTTCGGTGGCGACTTTTTTACATTTGTAAGAGTTATGGATTTTAAAAGTCAGGCCTAAGATGGCTTAATGAGCATTCACCCCCCTGGAAGGAGAAGTGGGGCTGATGTGTGTTAGTCAGCTGTTAGCTTTATTGCCTCTCTTCTGTACTAAAAGTGACAAGTTGAACACATTACAGAGAGCTCAGATGTGTTATGCAGATGAAGCCTGCAGCAGTATCTGCCTGCTCTCTATTATTTATGATGTCTGTATAATACAATGGACTGAGATTTAAGCCATTGTGATGCAGTTTGTTTTCCAGGGCGCTAAAGTACAGCACATTTTACAGAGAATTGCATCTCTGTTACATATTAATCAAATCTATCTTACATGCAGCTCTTACACTGTAAACTAAAGGGAAAAAAAGATTAAAGCGCTTGGCTTTTCCTCAGCTGTCAAGGACTGGCAATAAAATAATAATAAGGGCTTCTAAATAATGTGTGTGTGACAGGCCTGTGCTCGCTTGCACAGTCCTTTATGGAGGTTAACTACAAAATAAGTTCCAGTGAGTGATCGGGAACAGGCCTGTGTGTAATACTGTAATGCCAACGACGGCATAATTCTTGAAAAGTTCATTTGCAGAAAATTCTCTGACTTGATGAGGCAAAGTTTGGCCTCCTGAATCATTCTGCCACGGTGTGCGGCCTGTGTGGAGTCGTTCTGGAGTTTACGGTCCTCGCACTTTTGAACTTGCTTCAGCTGTAGTCCATTAGAAACTGAAAACCCCGTTCCTTGGTACCCAAGCGGGGGTTTACTGTTCGGGAAGTCATGGGAAAGTGGTTTTACGGCGGGACACGTGCAAAGGCTGCCGAGCTCTGTGGTTTGGGTGGGGCGGGGGGGTCATTTTGGTGGTGGTGGTGGTGGTGGTGGTGTGTGTGCGTGTGTGTGTGTGTTTCACATGAAGGAGATCACGCTCTCTGTTACTCCGGGGAGAAGGATGGAGAATCTTAGTAAAAAACAACAGATGGCTTTCTGGAAGTTCTTAAGGTGCTCCCTCCACACCCTTCATCCAGGAAAGCACTTCGTGGCAACTCATGAGACTTTCGGGCCTTTATTTTGAATTCTACGGATGCTCGAAGAAAGACCGTGGGCTGCCAGTGTCGTAGCTGCGTCTTACGCTTCCTCCTAGGAATGGAAAATGCCTGCATGCCAACCTGGGCCCGGCTCACTTTTCAGCTCAAGGTAATTTCTGAAGAGAGGAGGGAAGAGAAATTGCACTGTTCACAAAGAGCCTGAATTCGCTCCTTTGTGACAGTCGGCAGATACGACACAATGGTTTCAGAATCTGTCTTTCTACCCAAAAGCTCAAAGTACAAAATTTACATTATTATCCTCCTGCCCACCATCTACATGAACCAACCCCCCAAATATTCCCACTTAGCCTCCCAGGGGTCTGCTTTTCTTGCCGTGCGTCGGAAGAACGACACGTACCTCTTCCTACTTCCTTCAGGCAGGGGTTCTGGAATGACGGGTGCCGTGATATTCCATCAGCGTCCTAGAGTCCTCAATCTTTCTAAAACGAACACCTGTTCTCTGAATTATTAAAACTGGAGTGAACGCGACTTTACAAATACTTCATTCCAATTCTTCATTCACAAACCTAGCTTATCGAGTGCCCATGGTTCGTCAACGCTCTGTGTCACCTCCTTGCATCTTACTTATCCTGGAAATTGCAGCGACCTGAGACGTAAGGGTGGTGATATATACGCGGCGCACCGTGGTTCTCAACCTTATGTGTGTATTACGCATGTCCGGCGCATTTTAAAAGGAATATTAATGGCCAAGCTCCACCTCCAGGCCAGTGGACTCAGAAGCTCAGTGTTTTTGAAAGCTCTGCAGGTGACAGTACAGACAGGGTTGAGAGCCAGCACAAGGCGTGATCGTTAAGAACACGGACTCCCAACGAAAACTTCAAAGCCACTATGGAACCAAGCTGAACTGGGTTACACGGCCTGCTCTGCCAAGTTATTTAAACTCAGCCTCAGCTTTCTCTTGAGTAAAACTGGGATAATAAGAGAAGCTACCTGACATAATATACTGCTATCTCTTACTGCGGTCTGAAAAACGGTAGGTGCTCAGTAAATAGAAGCTACCATTTTTTCCCCCTGAACTTTCTGCAAGTTGAAAATGATACCATCTTATATATGAAACGCTGTAGGATAACAAAGCACTTCTGTGGGCATCAATTTAACTTCATCCCCACAAAAACCATGGAGGGCGCACATGATGATTCCCATTTTATAGATGAGAAAACGAGCCCAAAGGAGTTCAGTGCCCTCCCAAGGTCCCACAAGAGGTAAATGGAAGAGGAGGGCTTGAACCCACCCGACCTGACGCCTACAGCTTCCACCAGACAGGGCTGCCAGAATGATCTATGCCATCGTGGATGTGAGTTCAATTAAGCACGGTCAACGTGAATGTCCCACTTCGAGCAGTGGTTCTCCAAGCGCATCAGCATCGCCTGGGGGCACCTAAAATCCCAGCCTCTGCAAACACATAAATGGAGGCAGTGTGGACTGCACCTCTCAGCCTCCTGGGTGGCACTGACAGACTAGGCTGGAAAGTGCCCGGATGCTCTACGTCATAGCCTCTACGCCAGCCCCTATTTCCAGCACGAGTCCTCTGAGAGAACCTAAAACCTGAACAACGCTCTCCTTGTCTCCCTCTTCCCCAACCAGTGACCACCTCCTCCCTTCCTCCTCCCCCACGCGCACAGGGATGTGTGCGCACACAGGACTCCCCTCCACTCTTTTCCTGCATTCAAAGCCCAGCTCAGGACCCTCCGGGGAGGAGAATGACTCAGCCAAGAGCTCGTCAGACCAACTGCATGTCCCTCTCTGTCACATACATTTGGTAAGGCATAGCCAGCTTAGGAACCCAGGCCTTCAGCTCCTGGGAAGAAATGCCGGTGGAGGCCTGAGACACAGGCGAGGGGGAGGGCACGGTCTCGAGGGAGCTCACTAACCTCCCACCTCTGAGAGGCAGCACACTCTCCAGAAGCTCCATGAGCTTCTCTGAAACCCTCTGCCTTTAGAGTGTTCAGAAAGTCTCATCAGCAGCCCAGAAGGCACGTCTGACGGCCACATGGGAAAGGGCCCATGTCCTGGGGGCACAGATGTAAAAGCAGCTCACCCTGGCTGCCCCGTCAGGCAGGCCCAGCGAGCACGCAGCAGAAACCAACCTCGAACGTGGCGTGACAGACACCCGAGCATCCTTCATGTCTGGGGAAGTGGAGTTCACGGTCACCAACGCCTAACTCCCTCTTCACAGTGGTGGAGGGACAGGTATGAGGTTCAGCGACCCACTCAAGGGCTCTGCCGCTCAGAGGCTGGTTCCAAGCCAGCTGACCCTGAGCCACAGCGCCAGGCTGCCCAGAGACCTGGAATGTCTAGAGAGCAAACAGGATTTCTGTGGTGTGAAATTCACAGCCTGCCTTTTGATAGGTTTATTTCATTATCCTCTTAACCGCTTTGGGATGAACGTGCACTCACTCCCATTTCACAGATGAGGAAGGCTGAGCCTCGGGAAAGCCAAGTGGTTGGCTAAGGTCACCAAGGTCACCGGGCTGGATGAGATGGGATGGCGAACGATCTGGGTCCAGACCCACGCGGTCTGGTTCCTAGCCTGGTGCTCCTTCCCCTCGTTGTGGTCATCCCCATTGAGGCTGGGGCAGAAATGACCATGTGTGTGGACACAATGACACTCTGGGTGACAAAGGCGATGGGGCCGGCTCTGACATGCCTGCACTCTGCAGATCGCGGAACTGCCACCACAGGTCCTAGCCGTGCAGCTGAAACCCGAGGGTGCCCTGGAGCACGTGAGGTCATTACCAAGGCCGGGCTCACCCCACAGCAAGTGAGGGAGGGGAGGTGGATGTGTGTGGAGTAGAATTCACAGGACACTCCTCACCGCATCTGAGCAACCACTCGGGGGCCGGGCAGGCAGGCAGTCTCCGTGGGTATGGTGTGCGAACTGTCCTCGGCTTGAAGCGCTCTGCAGGGCACTGCCTCGCCTCTAGCCTTATCTCACATGTCCGTCCCTTCTCAGCGGGACTGTGGGGCCTGCCCCTGACCTCCTGTTTAAAGGAGCATGCTTCCTGTTCCAGGGGCCCTCAAACCCCATACCCGCCCCTCCTAACATAGTCCAGTTTGCTCACTGACGGTACTCAGTGTCTCTGTCCCACCATCCACGGAGGTGAGCTCCCAGAGGACAGGGTCGCTTCATCGTCTTTATTTTAAGTTTATTTATTTATTTTGAGGGAGAGTGTGCGGGGGGGGGGGGGAGGGGCAGGGAGAGAGAGAGAGAGAGAGAGAGAGAGAGAGAGAGAGAGAAAGAGAGAGTAGTAGAGAGAGAGGGAGACACAGAATCTAAAGCAGGCTCCAGGCTCCCAGCTGTCAGCACAGAGCCTGACGCGGGGCTCGATCTCAGAAACCATGAGGCCATGACCTCAGCTGAAGTCAGATGCTTAACTGACTGAGCCTCCCAAGGTGCCCTTCCCCCCACCTCTTTTGGTCTCTGATGACGTGCCTCATACCCAGAACGATCTGGGCACACAGCAGACACCCATAAATGTTTTTTTGCCATATATTTAACTTTGAAAAATTTCAAACCTACAGAAAAATAGAAAGAATATACTGATACCCATCACCCTTGACCTAGATTCAATAGTTATTAACATTTTGCCTCATCTGCTTTATTTCTGTGTGTAGGTATATGTGTGTGTGTAAATATCTAACACGTATTTCTTTTTGGTACATGTTTAAATTAAGGAAAGACAGTATCTCCTAAGAATAAGAATATCACTCAGAAATTTCAATTGATGGGGTCCCTGGGTGGCTCAGTCAGTCGAGCATCTGACTCTTGATACCCGCTCAGGTCGTGATCTCATGATTTGCGGGATCGAGCCCTGCGTCAGGCTCTGTGCCGACAGCAGGGAGCCTGCTTGAGATTCTCTCTCTCCCTCTCTCTGCCCCTCTCCTACCTGTGCTCTGTCTCTCAAAATAAATAAATAAACATTTAATTTTTTTTAACGTTTTATTTATTTTTGAGACAGAGAGAGACAGAGCACGAGCAGGGGAGGAGCAGAGAGAGCGCGAGACACAGAATACGAAGCAGGCTCCAGGCTCGGAGCTGTCAGCACAGAGCCCGACGCGGGGCCTGAACTCGTGAACCTCGAGATCGTGACCTGAGCTAAAGTCGGATGCTCAACCAACTGAGCCGCCTGGGCGCCCCATAAGTAAACATTTTAAAAAAATAAAAGAAGTTTCAGTTGACCCATCACCCAATATATAGTCCACATTAAAATCTCCCCAGGTGTCCCCCCAATATCCTTTAAAATAAGCTTTTAAAAATTTTATACCTATGGCCCAATCGGGGATCAGGTCCTGCATCTGTGCTCATCAAGAACAGTGCCATCGATATGGGATGAATGAATGAATGGATGAATGAATGAATGAACGAATGAGTGAACGAACGGGTGGGTGAGCCACACTGAGACGGTGTCCTCCAGAGGCATGCTGCCAGGGCCAGAGGGGCAGCTGGCGGGACCCTCACCCCGGAGGTGCTCTGCGCCTCTCTTCCATTAGGTCTCCCAGCACATTCACACAGGATGTGTCCCACTGCCCGCCCCCCACGTCGGTCCCTGGACTTTCATTTTTCTTGCCACGCACCCCAACGGGGAGGGATGCTGCTCCTGAAGCCCTCACCCACGCGAGCGTCCATTATCCTCCGTATCCAGACTTTTCTTTCTTTACTGCTCTTGGCTTATAGATTTTATACGAACACAGAGGGCTGAATGTGCAGCCTGGTTGGTGGAAACCTCAAAGGACCAGCCTGAAAGGGCTCGCGGGGCAGGGGGCCCCCGGGCTGCTCGACGGAGGTGTGTTTGGGTCACCGGTGGGGGCCGTGTGTCCTTGGGAGGCCCACAGAAGGCTGTTTGCTCCGTAAAAGCCAATCGTGGCCATTATGATGCTATTACTGGCGTGAGCTGTGGGATGCTCAAAACACAGGAAAAGTGTGCTCCGGGAGAGGGCAGGAGGAAGAGCCCAAGAGAGACATAAAAAGGCAATAGGATTTAGAGAGCACTCTCAGGAGCGAGGAGGGGTGATGGATGGAACGGAGGGGGTGAAGGCGGGGGAGACATGTGAGTGGAGAGAACAAGCCAGACGTGGGGACGGGGCAGGAGGCAGTCGGAACCTGAGAGTGGCTGGGAAGGCCGGCTCAACGGGGAGGCAGACGGGCCAGAAGACGGGAGCCCCTGGACGAGACGGGGGAAGACAGAAGGCTCAGGAAACCAGGAAGTGCACCCTCACTGGGTCCCAGGGCACACGGGCACAGGCAAAGGGGTTTAACTGGAAACCAGCAGGGCCTCCCCCCCCCTTCCTCTTTTGTGAAGTCCTGGCCTGTGGTCATGGACCAAGAGGAAAGCAAATCCCCTGGCTGCCCGTCACCGGGGCCTCTTCCTGCCTTCTGTTCCTCTGTTAGTGCTCTGCACTAATGACCGCCTCACCAGCGCGCTGACAATGGACGCTCTTGACTGCTTCCAAGGATGACCATACATCTGGATTACGTTGACCGGGCAGCTCCTCCAGCCCCCCGCTGCCCCTCTCCAGTATCACTGCAGCAGGAGTTGGTTACGACCTCCACTGTGGATACTGACCATCTAATTTCCCCGTCTCCTAGGGGCTCTAAATCCAGCCCCCTCTGACCTGCCAGCGGGAGAGATGACCTCACATTTGTCCTGCTTATCACTGGTAATAACCATTAGGGACAATGGCAGGCGCTCACACCTGCTGCCCACTAGGCCGGCAGATCGGGTCTCCACAGGAGGCCAGAGATGCAAATCTCCTCGTCCTTTTCATCACAGCCTGACTCCCCGGCTGTCCCACATGGACAGGGCACCACCAAAGCACGGGTTGAGGGGGGTGGGGATTTGGGAGAGAATTAAGCCGGAGACACAGAGCACGCCGGCCCCCCAGCAAGTCCGCAAACACGGGGGCAGGGGTTTACAAGATGTTGTCAGGCAGCGGGATTGATAAAAGGACAATTTGCCGCTGACCCCCCTGCCATGGCCCAGCCCAAGGCTCGGACACGGGACAAAGTGGGGCCGACCGTATGCTCTGTGCAACCACCTCTTTGTGAGGAGGGAGTTTCTGCGGCGTGGGCCCTCTCACGGCCGCCCTCACCGCCCCGGAACCAGTGCCGCGAACATCTGGGACCGAACCGGTGGCCCCCGGGGTCACTACCGGCACGGCTGTCTCCGTGCCCCATTCCGGGTTCGCCACCGCCCTCCCGGCCCGCCCTGCTCCCACGGATGAGAGACCGCGGGAGGCCCCCTGGGTCCCCCAGTGGACTCCTCCTGCAGGGGAAGACCCTCCCCACGCGGCCCAGCGTGCCCGCGGGCCCCAGGCAGGCGACAGGCGACAGGCGCGGTGGCCAGGCCCCGCCCTTGCATTCTTTTTGAGGCGCGCCAGCAGCCGGGGCAGCCAGCAGCAAGCCGGGCCCCAGCCCTGCTGTAAAGTATTAACTCATACTGAACACAGTTTGTCTCCGAGGACCCTCTTGGCCCCTTCGTCATCCTGTGCTGACATTTTAATCGTGCTTTTGTGGGAGCTGGCTGGCAGTTTGTCATCAGGAATGGCGCGGCGA
This sequence comes from Lynx rufus, assembly GCF_022079265.1. Lineage (NCBI taxonomy): Eukaryota > Metazoa > Chordata > Mammalia > Carnivora > Felidae > Lynx > Lynx rufus. Next base: position 13,588,489 of record NW_025814842.1, on the reverse strand, counting down.
GGGGCCAGAGCGGGTTGCTGGCTGTGGCTGCTGCTGAGGGAAGCAGCCCATTCTGACAGACTGAGCAATAATCTGAACTTACTGCGCCGAGCCTGTGGGACACCAGCCGGGCCGCTTTATCTTCTTCATTAAAGTGCGCTCAAAAAAAAAATCCATTTTCCTTTAAAGTCTCAGGAACAGATGGAGTAAAATTAATTGCGCCATTAAGTCCCGATAGACAATACCAGAGTGGTTTTCTTTCAACTGTGCATGTGTGTTACAAAGTGCTCTTCGTAAAAGGCAATTACTGCAACATTTGCCATAAAATAAAGGTTGCTTTAATGGGCAATAAACACAGGCTTCAAATTTTGTATGAAATGGGTCTCCAAAGGGCGCTGTTAGAGGCAGCTCAAAGGCACGACTGACTTTAGTATTTCTGCTCGGGCTTCAGCTCAGCTAGTTCCGAGAACAATGATTCCCCACCCTTGGATATATTCTGATAGAATTATGTATGTGATGTTCACTCACTGCATGGGCCTCTCCAGCCAGATTTTTCTGGTCAGCAAACCGGCAGGCAGAAGCGGGGTGGGGGAGGGAGGGAGGGAGGGCCAAGTTCACTAGGTTGTCCTCTGGGCGGGCGGTACCCACTGCCAGAGGAAGGAAGGAGCCAGTTAAAGCGACAGGCCCGGTTCGGGGGGTTGGAGAACACAATTTACTAGTTTTCTGTCTCATAGGTCTGGTGAGGGTTTCCAGTTGATTCCTGGAAGTGGGGCTCGGTGAGAAATCTATATTTATGTATATTTAGAGCCCTTTCGGACAGAGATCCGGCAAAGGGGGAAAATAGGCTGTGCTTTACAACCGAGACGAAAATGATGATGAAGGTCTGTCAGCAAATTGACGACCGGGCCCTCCCGCCGGAGCCCAGCTTCCTGCTCCTTTGTGGACAATTGTGGCACGGTGGGTTACAGATCTCTGGCAGCACCAGCGGGGGGAGCTGTCTTTTCTGAGCCCCTGCCCCTTTCCTTGGAAAACCCCACATATAAATTTTCCCCTTTCATCGGCCCAAGCTGCTCAGACACGGTTGGATGGGGGCAGGAACGCAAAGACCAGGAACTCATTTCAATCCACTATATTTCTACATTTCAGTAATTACAAAGTTCGCATGACATATAAATGATCCATTAATTGAAATATGGACTACACCAACTCCAATATTTATGGTATAAATCCATATTTCATTAAACAAATCCAATAAGCAAATATATCAAGGAGAACATGAGAGCCGTTTTATTTAAGTATGAGCTCAGGAGCTACAAGGACCATTTTCTGTCCAAAAGACCGACCTACAGCTCACAACAACAACAACAACAACAACAACAACAACCAAACAAAAGAAGCTTTAGTGGATTCGGAATTCAGTAGGGCTGGTGAGACAGAGAAGCTCCTGGTGATGAAAATTAACTTCAAATGAATCCAGGGGCAGTTCATGTGGTTGGGGCTCTAGGAGCCCCAGCAGCCACCAGCTACCCTGATGTGGGTGGCACTGGTCTCCACTTAGACTGCTGAGGGGATGGGGAGAGGCCACATATAGGCTCATGCTGCTTGGATCAGAGCAGAGCTGTTTTTGTTTGTGTTTGTTTGTTTTACCATTTTATTTTTTAAGAGACAGAGAGAGATAGAGCACAAGCAAGGGAGGGGCAGAGAGAGAGAGAGAGGGAGACACAGAATCCAAAGCAGGCTCCAGGCTCTGAGCTGTCAGCACAGAGCCCGACGTGGGGCTTGAACCCACGAACACAAGATCATGACCTAAAGCAAAGTCAGACGCTCAACCAAGTGAGCCACCCAGGCGCCCCAGGGCTGTGTTTTAAACTAGGGTTTGGTTCGCATCCAACCAGCCACCCGACCTCCACTCTGCATCACGGGGTTTCCACGTCACATTGGTGTCTGCAGAGGGGGGGTGTCCTTGGCAACACAGCAAACCTGACTGCCTCATGACAGATTTGAACCTGCCATTGGGACCTGGGCACTTAGCTAAACTCATCCCTTAGCTAAACTCATCCCTTGCATCCAGATGGAGTTTCCACCTGCCGCCCCAACACCCGTTCTCTGGGTCAAGCGAAGACACCCCCGTCCACCCCAACTCGTCTCCCGCTCCTTCACCCGGGCTCCCATCCTGAAGCCCCACCTCCTGTTCTCCACCTTCTCTGCCAGGTCTCAGTCCAGACCCCACTCATCCCATCTGGATGTTACAGCATCCTGGCCGGTCTCCCTGCTCCAGCCTCGACCTCCCACCATGGGGGTTTTCAGCCATCTGGGCTGGGACCTATCTCCGCGGCGACCTGGCTAAAGGCACCAAGAAGGTCAACGTCGCTGGTAAATGTGGAACCCATTCTGTGCCTCCCTCGGGAAAACGGCGAAGACAACGGAAACAAGCCAGCACACCAAGTACACTCGCTCCTTCTGTGGCGAAAGCGAGCCGAAAACGTGTGCCGTGGGCATCGGGCACTGTGGTTCCCGCACGAAAATGGGAGCCGGCGGTGCCTGGACCCACAGCACCACTTCCGGTGTCAAAGTGACATCTGCCATCGGGAGACGGAAGGGATGGAAAGACCAGTAGTAGAAGCCCCACCATTTGAAACATCGCTAGCCCATCAAATAAATGGGTTAATTTATGTAACAAAAAAAAATTTTAGATGAGTTTTCATGTACTCCTTTTGCCCAGAAAAGTTCCGGTTACTGAATTTTGCGGGAGGTGGGGGGGGGGGGCGATGGGGTGGAAAACTATTACATAACACACTCCTTCCCTCTCCGAGTGTCCCTGTTTGGATGATACGTTATAATCCTACTTAAAACTCCTGCCAAGGAGTTCCAGAATTTCTTCAAGAACTCCTGCTAATTTGGGGAAAACTTTAAGGCTGTTAAGCTTTAGATCCAGGTATGTGGGGCTCCAAGCTTACAGAATCTAGGCGGGGGGGAGCTACATAATACAAAAAAATTGAAAGGTGAAACTTACCTTAAATTTAAATTTGTTAATGAAAAAAAAGGAACACCACCCAACAAAACCCAACAGGTGGCGCCACGTGATGACACTGCTAGAGTCCCGGCGGGGGCCCAGGAGGGGCCTGTGGCAGCAAGGGGTCCTGCACTTTAAACTGTAATAACCGGGGTGCCTGGGGGACTCAGTTGGTTAAGTGTCCGACTTCGACTCAGGTCACGATCTCGGTCCGTGAGTTCGAGCCCCGCGTCGGGCTCTGGGCTGATGGCTCGGAGCCTGGAGCCTGTTTCCGATTCTGTGTCTCCCTCTCTCTCTGCCCCTCCCCCGTTCATGCTCTGTCTCTCTCTGTCTCAAAAATAAATAAACGTTAAAAAAAATTTTTTTTTAAATAAAAAAAAATAAACTATAATAACCTCGTGGTAAGTCCACACCCACCTGGAACACAAGCGAGTTGTCTGTGACCCGGCCCCATCCTAAGTCCTCAGGCTCCCTCCTGACAACGGCCCACCCAACCCCCAGTAGCCACAATAACCACATCTAGTGAGCTCAGGGTGCTGCCTTCTGTCACCCTCCACCTCTGTGCACATGCTTTTCCACCAGCCAGGCAAAGGATGGGGGAAACTGTATCTGGGCAAACATCTAGGCAACCGTCAGAACTCAGCTCTCCTATCATCTCCAGGAAGGCTGTTCCCAGTGACTTCAGGCAGGAGTCAGTACCCTTCCTTCAAAGCTCCCATGACATCCCGATCACTTTTGTCCCAGCCTTGCTTGCACAACGGAGAAATGAACGGTCTCTTCCTCCACTGAGCCCACGGTAGATACTAAATACGTGTCTAATGAAGGAGTAAGCAAACGTGTGACCAAAGCATTCCTTTTTATCCAGTGCCACGTGGGATCTCCCTAAGGCCAGACACTGAGGTTGGACACTGCTTGGAATGGGGTGCGGAGGTGCTAGGAACTGGAGCCGATCCCGCACCATAAAATTCCAACTCTGCTGTCTCGGAACCAGGGAAGTTACCAAACTAGAGAAAACCGTGGGTGAATGTTGGCAGGGATGGGATAATAGGCTGGTACGGATTCATATCCACACCCTAGTCGGTAATCCTCAACTTCGTTTGCGCATTAAAAATATCCAAAGCATTATAAAAATATATTTCATCGCCTGGTGCCTAGACTCAGAGATGACTTTTTTTTTTTTAAATTTTTTTTTTTTCAACGTTTATTTATTTTTTTGGGACAGAGAGAGACGGAGCATGAACGGGGGAAGGGCAGAGAGAGAGGGAGACACAGAATCGGAAACAGGCTCCAGGCTCTGAGCCATCAGCCCAGAGCCTGACGCGGGGCTCAAACTCGCGGACCGCGAGATCGTGACCTGGCTGAAGTCGGACGCTTAACCGACTGCGCCACCCAGGCGCCCCAGAGATGACTTTTTTAGGTGGTGGGATCCAGTCATCAGCACTTTCGAAAAGCTCTCCAGATGACTCTAGGGTTGAAAAACAATGACCTGCCCAATCCCATGTTAATGCAAAACTGCCGTTTAAAACATTTTTTACCCACGTGTGGACATGGTCACAGTTACCAACCTATCTACGGTCACAGCAGCACATGGTCTGTTTCTATCATTTCCTCACGATGAAGGAGTACCTGTTGCTAAATGTCTGTGTAGAGGGACAGAATGATTGGGCACTTTCCTACCACCTCACTGGTTCAGTCAACAAATGCTTCATGAGTGTTTGATACAAATCACTCGCTGGAAATACACAAAATAACACTTAGTCCTTATTCTCAAGGAGCTTACAATATTTTAGGTCAGGTCACAATAAAAGCTGATAGTTAAAGAACACTTGTAAGCCTCTAGCTCATCAAGTGCCATATGAGTGCTGGTGATAAGTGCTTTGTGCAATGGCGTCCCCCTATGGCAGAGCTGTAACTCAACTACTCTATGAATCCCAAATGTTGGATTCATGGAGGAAATAGTCACTCCGACAGCTGTTAAGTCAGGAGATAACTCTAAAGTCAAATTGGATATCCATTCACTCATCTCTTCTATTTATTATAACAGTTACGTAACATACACGTATTCTATGCAACACACGATGGTGAGTTCCAGATACACGGGCGCACAGAAGATAGAGACATACTGTAAAAGGGACTCTAACTCATTATGCATCGAGGTCCTCAACTGCCACTGTGGTTAGTGCTGTAAGGTAAAGTCCAGGGTTCTAGGATGTGAAGGACGCTTGTAAGTCAAGGACCACAGAGACCTATGTCCCAAGAACACGGAGTTAACGTGCTCAATTCCAACAGTAAACCCGGTCGCCATCTTGGAGGTGGACCATCAAAAACACTCTTGAAAGGAGGCTGGTGAGCAGAGGAGATCTCAGGCTTATCCTCCTTGCTGGACAAAATTCTCTCTCCCCGGCCCGGAAATAACCTGTCGGGGCCTACACGGTGCCATGTGCAGATGGGGTTTAACGAAGGTGGTGATGATAATGATGATAATTATTCAAATTCTTTCCTAGCTCTACACGCCAGGGAGGCCAGTGCTGCCTTTTGTCATCTGACTAAATTTGAGAGGTGACCCTTCTCCCTGAGTTTATTCTGTAATGTCTTCCCACGCATGGTGCGGTTTCTCTGCCCTCACATCACTCAAACCGACATATGCTCCGCAGTGTGCTAGATACTCGGGAGGATACGGAAGAAAAACGAGATGGTCAGGAGGTCCGTGGGCCCTGCGCTCATGGATGCTAGCGGCAGAGGCTGGGGCTTGCACAGGGAATACTTTAAAACAGGAAATATCGAGTGGGAAGAGGATATAATGAATAGTTTGTATTCATTTGTTACACTTCGCCTCTTTCAGAAAAGAATTTAAGGAGAATTAAAATAACATAAACAGATACACACAATAAAGTTATCAAAGTTGAAATAGAAAATCAAACATCTGATTAAGGAAGCAAAAGCAAGAAATATAACCACGGGGGCTAATGAAGTCAATGTGACCGAGCACTGAATTTAACTCTGGCGTTTCCAGAAGATGGGGCAAAAGAGGAAGAATGGGCACATGATTTGCATTCTCCAGTGGAAGAAAGCCTCACAGTTCTTGCTGAGAGACACGTAACACGCCAAGGACTATGCAGTGCTCTGCACAAATGGTCCACATCCTCCGTAATGAATGGTTTTTGTAGTACATGCGAGTTATCTTCATGTTAGTTTTTTCAATTATCAAGAAACGCAAGGTAGAAACATGAAAAGTATGGGCGATTAAAGACAATGCGACTGAGGGAGATAAGCTAATGTCCTTCAAGTATGTGGTTTCCTGGTGATCTAACTTGAAGAAAGGAGAGAGCGGGCATTACTTGGGGGTAGGGAGCGTGTCCTTCTGTCGACCTTCAGTCAACAGTCCCCCTTCTCCCCTGATTTCTGGGAAGAGCTGACCGCAGTGCTACCAGAAGCCACCGTGAGCCCCCGACACCCCTGAAGGTGCTCAAAGGCTGACCCCAGTTTGGACACCCAGGATGGCTGACTTTCGGATCAGAGGCAAAGCTGGGAGACCTTGCTGGGTTGAAGGTCATCCTTCTCCACGCGGTGTTGAGTCACTGGAGAACCGTCAGGAAAGCCAAGATGTCCCTCGAGGAGTGGCCCGGGATCCACTGACCCCCTGCACAAGTGATGTGTTGAGACTCTAGCCCACCACTGTCCGAAAGAATTCTCTGGTGATGACAATATTCTCTACCTGTGTTGTCCAATATGTTAGCCGCGTGTGGTTATCAAGTTCTTGAAACGTGTGTCACTGAGGAAGTGACGTTTAGGTTTTATTTACTGTTAGCAATTTAATCGTAAGTTTAAAAAGCCACACACTGCTGGTGGCTACTGTACCGGACAGAGCAGCCATGAAGATCCTCATCTTGGAACCGAACGAAGGCGTCCCTACTTTGCAGTTTCATAACAGGCATTACTCGGAACCAACCCAGGCTGTAGACAAACCTCAGTGATGCTCTTGGGGGCCTCCTGGGGTAAGTCAGAATCCAAAGACTACTCCCAGGCACTTGAATAAACCGGTCTGCTAAATGAAGCTATTTAGTACGGACCAAACAAATTTTGGAGAGTGTTTGCCAAACACAACATTTGCGGTTTTGACAAATCTGGGGCTGGGCCATCCTGGTGCTGGGTAACTATGAGGCCCAAATGCTTCCCCAACCCATTCCCAATTCCCATATAATCCACGGTCATAAAACATCGTCAAGCACACAAGCGGCCACTCTGCTCCTAATTGCCATGGCAGGAGGGCACGCGGGGAGTTCATCTGAAAGTGGTAATTAACTCCCACCTTAATGGTCTAGAATAAAACACATCTCTGTTTTCAACACTTGCGATTAAGATCTGACATGTCTGGATATCATTTCGCCCTACCCCTAACTGTTGCAGTGGTAATAAAACACAGCCTTCACCAGAGTATCAATGGCCAGTGATTCTGGTTACGTTTGGCCCTGAGCTGACTTCAGTCCACAAAGAAAAAGGCCAAGGAAAGATGCATGAAAGCCGCCAAGAGTTCTGGATCCATTTTTCCATAAGTCGAAAAGTGCACAACCGTTACATAAAATGTTTAGAAACATGAGTTAGGTTTTGTCACAACGTATTAAAGCTGATTTCACACACACAAAAAATCACAAACCCTTTTCTAGTCTTATGTATAATAACAAATATAACTTTGGATTACTAAAGAACATTCTTGGCAAGAGCGAGTAAGAGATTATGGAATAGAAACCTGGTGATTTGACTGGAGGGAGTTCTGATTCCGAAGAAGTCTGGGAGTTAGCGGGAGGGGCGGCATGACCGAGGGCCTGAGCAGTAACTGTGGGGGTGCCGAGCTCTGGAAGCTGGCTGAACACCACGTTCTGCTCAGCAAGGATGTGCTGCCCGAAAAAACGGAGCACCAGCCCGTTCGAATGCCAGGTTCAGTCGGTGGCACAGGGAGAGATTTCAGGAACAGAGGACAAGGCGGACCCCTGAGGCACGAAGGGACACGGGTCAAAGTTTCAAAAGAACTTGGGAGCAAGAGGGTTTTGTGAGAGGCTGCACAGAAAGGCAGTTGCCTGGACGTCTTGGCTCCAAGGTTAGCCTGAGGAACTTGGTCTATACTATTTATATTTGTTAATCAAGTGTAATTGACATTCAGTGTTATATCAGTTTCAGGTGTGCAATATGGTGACTCAACAGCTTGACTTTAAAAAGTCTACAGTGTTGGGGGGGTGGGGTTGTGCCTGGGTGGCTCAGTAGGTTGAGCGTCCGACTTGGGCTCAGGTCATGATCTCACGGTTCACGGATCATAGCCCCACATCAGGTGCTGTGCTGTCAGTGTGGGGCCTGCTTGGGATTCTCTCTGTCCTCTCTCTCTGATCCTCCCCTGCTTGCGCTTTCTTTCTCTCTCTCTCAAAATAAATAAACTGAAGAAAAAGTAAAGTCTACACTGGGGGCACCTGGGCGGCTCAGTTGGTTGAACTTGGTCCAACTCTTGATTTCGGCTCAGGTCACGATCCCCGGGTCATGGGATTAAGCCCCGAGTCGGGCTCCACGATAAGCATGGAACCAGCTTGGGACTCTCTCTCTCGCCCTCTGCCCCTCTCCCCCACTCACGCTCTCTGTCTCTCTCCAAATAAATACATACATACATAAAAAGAAAGAAAAGTCTACACTGAGGTGAACCTGACTCTCCGTAGCATTACACGGCACTTAGCAGATCTCTGAATTGGCCCACCGTGCGGCCCTAGTTTGTGCTAGGCCTTCCTCCTTCATCTTTGCTCTTGCCCTGACCCGATGCTGACATAAAAACATCTGTCTGCAAAGAATTGGATCTAAAAGGTTTTGCAGGTCTGGGTTTCTCAATCTAATATCCTACACAAGGAGCGGTCCTGTACCCGGCCCCACCCCCCATTTCCGAAAAATAAATCCGGCAGAAGATGGGAAACAGTCAGAACAACGGACGGGTCTATACTTTGGAGGAAGGAAAAAGCTGTGCTTTGGTGTGCACTCTGGGTTAATCCAGAGAAGCCCTCACACGAGGAGAAAATGGCTGGGAACAGTCTGGAAAGAATTGGGCACGGCATTCAGAGAGGATTTGGAAGGGGTGCAGGTGGCCAGAGGGGCTCCCTCCATGGGGTGATCATCCTTCAGGCTCACTTGACTGAGCCGCGGGGGAGAGGGAGAGCTAGCGGCACACACACTCTGAGTCAGCAACCTGGGGACTCAGCGGTCAAGAGGAGGAGGCCAGCCTGGCATGGCGGGGGGGCCCATCCCTGTGCTCTGTGGCAACGACACTGAAGCCTTCAACATGCCCTTCCGAGTCTCCGGGAAGGGGAGCCGTGTGTGGATGGGAGCTGTCCCCTGGTCTTTCCAGATGGATAAGCTGCCGCTCTGCGCTCCGTCTTCTGGCCCCCCCACCGCACCTTCTCCAATCGTCACCACCCTCAGCACCTTCTGCTCAGTGGCTGGGCTCGCCTCCCAGTCTTGCCTCTTTCCCGCAAGTTCACTTCTGACCACCCTTCTCTACAACTCCCCGGCTTCCCTCCCTGCCCCTTCGTCTAGCACCAGAAGGGACGAGTAGCAGAAAACCCCAAATCACAACAAAGAGACTGCGAAGCAGTGCCAGCGAGCGGTGAGTGGGGGGACTGGAGCCCAGAGGAGGTTTTCTCCCCAAAGGAAAATGAAAGACAGATGCACTACCAACCAGCTTGCTCCAAGTTCTGCCGGGCGGGGCCTAAATGAAGAAAGGGGTGGGAAAATCCCAACGAAATCACCAGTCCAGACAGCACAGTGACCTGAGGGCATGGACGCTCAAGGTTGAGGACAAGTGGGCAGGAAGCAGTCAGGGTGGGGCCGCGCCCCACCGAGCACCAGGCCGGGATCGACTGGGTTCTGGTGGCTCCTGTGCGCTCGCAAAGGTGCGCTCTCCTTGAACAGGGAAGTCAGCGCTAGATACGGGCTACGTTAAAGGATTTCTCGCTTTATAAAAGGAGCCGTGAGCCGAGCTGCCTACACCAGTAAGTAAACAGGATATTATGACGTTTCTGAGCTTCATCTTGACTGGCCCTAAACAACGTAAATCTGTGCCGTACAGGAGCCCTCCTGCCTCAAGTTGCATCCGTGTGCGATTTTTCACACCAACGCTGTGCTCAGAAAGAAGGCACAAAGAAAGCTGGCCTTGGGGCACCTGGGTGGCTCCAGTCGGTTGAGTGTCCGACTTCAGCTCAGGTCACGATCTTGGCAGTTTGCCAGCGTGAGCCCCACGTGGGGTTCGCTGCTGTCAGTGCAGAACCCGCTTTGGCTCCTCTGTTGCGCTCTCTCTTCCCTCCCCCACTCGGGTGCACGCGTGCTCTCTCTCGCTTTCAAAAATAAATAAACATGAAAAAAAAATTAAAAAAAAACAAAAAGAGAAAGCCGGCCCTCCTGCCCTTGGCCCCATGGCGCTCCCAGTCTAAGGAGAGGGCATGAGGAGGTGCACCTGCTGGATGGGACCCCACACCCCTACAGGAGCTGGTGTGGGAAGGCAGCCAGGGCGCTAAGCACCTCCCGGAGGCAGTGCTGTGACAGGGCCCCTGTCACTGGCTTCAGCTGGGACCCAACTACCCCAGGAGGTTAATGGGCCCCAGGGCCCACTGTCTGAGGAGGCACCAGGGGACTCCTTCCTTAGCAACTGACTCTGAGAGAAGGGAAAGGGAGAAAACGATAAAACAGGAGAATCGGTCATGTGGACACATGCAATTCCCTCGTGTACTTGACTGGAGGAAATCCTTCGGCAGGCCGTTCCCCTCACTTTTCCCTGCTGCCACGGCTAAAATGCTAGTCGTTCCGTGAGGGGCAAATGGCAGCCAGGATAATAACCTCTTAAAAAACAAAATGCCAGGGTTACACGATGTATTTTTTCCCCTCTTGGCTGTTTTTTTTTTTTTTTAAACCTTGACCAATACTTCTAATTATTTCAGAGGGAAGATAGGAAATCAAAAGATGTGGCTCAAAACACAGCTCTCTCTTCCTCCTCCTGGGGTGAGCTTGTCTCCTGTGAGATAATAAGCATGAAGTGGATGGCAGGCTGCATGCACTCCCCAGACAATGGCCAGGGACAAAAAGGAAACAGCCAGAACACGGGAGGCTGGCAACCTGCTGTCAGCAAAGGGTTAAAGCCCGCAGCCTCCTCCAGCGCCCTGTCTGCCTTTCCATAAAGAATACAAAGCTCAGTGGGGCAGGGAGGAAACTCCCACCGGGTCCCTATTAAAACAGATCAAGTCACACATGTCGATATCCCCATTTCATAGATGCTATAATTTGTTTGACAGGAGTGAATCCTGCTGATCTAAGTCAGGGCAAGGAGGAAAAAAAAAAAAAAAGTCTGCTAGAAAGGGAGCCCCAGAGAGAGCCTGGTGGTTTTCTGTATCTGGCCTTATTTATAAGAAAGCCTCAGGTCACCCGATCTGCAAGTGCTTTGAAAATCGGGTGTGTCCCAAGTAGAATACCATCCTTAGGCACATACACACAGTGTGTATGTATACACACACACACACACACACACACACACACACACACACACAGTGTATTGTTCTGATCTAACTGTGAGATGTTAAAAAAGGTACAATAAAGCTTTTTCCTTTCCCAGTGGAGAACAGGATCAAACCCAGCTCACCCTCCGGTAATCCTGATAAATGCAGTGCCAATGTTCTAACAAAACGTGGGGCTGCTGTTAGCGTGCCTTTCTCTCACTCTTGTTCTTCTTTTGTGTTTTTCTTTTTTCCTTGCTCTCTCTCCCTGCCTTTCCCTCTCTCTCCCTGTCTCTGTCCCTTGCCAAAGGCATTAAAAAGAGATGAGAACCACTCCACCTCGCGTGGGGAGATACTAATCCACTGGCCCCACTCTGCTGGGAAAGCAGGTTGTGAACAGGGCCCCTGGCACAAATGGGATGAGTTTAGTGATCACAGTGTTAATTCTTAATAGGGCACACAGCGTGCTCTGCGGATATGAAATATACAATATGGGCAACGGAGTCCTTTTTGGAATTGGTTTTTCCTCTTGGTTAATGAGGGTCAGGGGAGAATGAAGGCACAAGCTGAGATGCTAAGTAGGACCCGGGAGGCTGACCCCTCCGGGGAGACACTGCTTGGGGAGGGGCCGGGGCCACCTTAGCCGTCCCTCAGGGCAGCTGGACTCAAGGGAGGTTGAGAGGATGTTACAGGCTGGCACGGTCCTCTGAGATCTGCCCAGCTTCCTTTCACAGCCCCAGCAGAGGTAAAGTGACCTGCCCAAAGAGGCAGCAAAAGCCCAGGGCAACCACTGACTTTTCTAGAGGTCTCCTGGCCCCAGTCACCACTAGACTAGTTAATGCCCCATCTCTGGACCAGTAGGATGTAACTGTAACTGGTAAATGGGCGTGTTGGTAGGTGTTGAACGGCTGGTGTAAGAGGCAGGAGGGGGTGCAAATCTGTTTATATCAGAGCTTCCTTGGAAGGCTCTGTACAAGCGTTAAGTGGGGTTCTTTTTATGCTGAGGTTTGTTTCCCCATTTTCGAAGTTAAGTTGTTACCGGGAAGAAATTTTCTGGAGATCTGAAGCAGAAAGACCATCATTTTATGTGGATATACTGGACAAAAGTAGCTGCTAATACTGAGGAAAATCCTTTCTGTTGCATGTAATGGTTCAATTTCTCTTGCGGGGGGGGGGGGGGCGTGGAGACAGAAACTAGAGAAGAGGATGTAAATTTCAGCAAAAGTAGATTTCACAAAACTGTGATGCCCCTAACTTCACCAAGTTCTAGCAACTCATGGGTGAGTAAGTGAACTCTTCCTACTCTCCCCTTCGCACAGTTTCTCAGGAATCTCCCACAAACATCTTTTGGCCTTCCTAGAAGAAATAAGGTCAGCAGAGGCATAGACCCCGCTGGCCCTTGAAACTCCCCTGTGGCGGCTGTAGGATGGCCATGGTCACAAAGCCCCAACCCCTGTCCTGGCCAGCTGGCAGGCAACACACGGAGCCGGTGCCCCGCCCTCTCGGCACCCTTGCCCACTCCCCGGTTGGGGGGAGGGGGGCAGCTACAGGCTCACTGTTCCATCTTCCCTGTGACTCTGGCCAGCATCAGAGATCCAACAGAAGCCGGAGGGGATGGTCCCACTTTAGAGCTAAAAAAGGATAAGAAGGACATTTCTTTTCCTTGAATGCAGATGTGATGCCAGGAACTGCAATAAACAGAGCATGGGAGGGTCAGTCTGAGAAAGTCTCAAAGGTCCTGACAGCTGAGCCACTGAATCAACGACGGGGGCTGACTGCCTGTGCCTTTCTTACAACCACGTGAGAAAAGTACATCCGTAACTATTTCCCACACTGCTGGTCAAGCTCTCTATTACTTGCCTCTGAAAGCACTCCTTGGAGATACAAAGCCCAAGACTACAGACTGGATCCTTCCCCCTACTCCCCCTTCACCTCTGGTCTCTAAAGAGGAAATGCCCTCTTTCTGCTAATGAAAATTCTTCTCTGCTCTTGACCCTGTCCCTTAAGATCTCTTCTGGGACCATGTGCTATCAATAATCCCATATTCCCTCTGCAATAATTCCTACTGCTCGAGTTTCTCCAATCTTAAACATTTCATTTTATGCTCTATTTTGAGAAAAGTATCTTGGATTTGGAACGCACATTGACTTTTGAAGACCTCGCGTGTTAAGCCCTGACCACCATTCAGGCACTTTTTCCTGTGGCAACTAAGTACTGCGCACATAGAGTGCAGGGCACCCTGTCAGACACTGGGGACTTGGCCGCAGATAAAAATAGACATGACCTTGCCCTTGAGGAGCTCAGAGTCGTCAGATCATCCCACTATAAATGCAAAATTTGAGCTGCTATCCGCAGGGGGGCATATGGTGTCAGCTGTGAGAGCCAAAAGGTACCTCCCCGACCAGTCGTGGTCAACAGCGTCCTCTTCAGGCCAGCACGTGGGTTCAGATCCTGGGTCCTCCATGAGGCAGCTACATGATGCTGAGAAGGCTCTGGGCCCAGTGTCCCCACCTGCCAAGTGGGGCTAGTGCCCGTCCCTCCCTCCCTGCACTGCCTCCAGCATGACATGACATTGTGTCAAGAGTCCAGCATAGTGCCCCGCGCAGAGAACGTGCCCTCCAAAGCTTAGCAATTATTGCTATTGTTTGTGTCACTGCTCTGTGGACTCAGATCAATGGGACAGGTGAAGTTTGAAGAAGAGCCGTTTCATTCAGATCTTTTAACTTCTTCCTTCTGGAGAAATTCCTCCATTAAACACCTTCTGGTAACATAAAACTTTGTAGCAGAATGCACTGCCCTTGGGCCTTGTCCCCAGGCTTTTATCAGGACAACTGTATGCCCGATAAAGACAGCCCAATTGACCTCTACCTATGTCAACTGGGAGACACACACACACGGAGTCTGGAAAAAAGGCAGAAGAAATGCTTTTCACTTGTTCTTCCTAGAAAAGCCACAGACCTTGCAGGACATATTTTCTGGAGGCTGGGCAGCAAAATCCTGAGCCTGAGAATCCCTAAAAATTCTGAGAAAACTGTAGACTGTTCGTGGTGTTTAGGAAGCCAGGGCAGTGACTGGAAGGAACTTTCCCTGAGGGGCCTCTCAGGACCCTGCTCCTTTGGTAGAAGATCTGGTTCAAGGGATGGAATGGTTTCTTTTTCTTCCCATGCATTTCCCACCCACCTCTCCTCTGGCAACTTGAATCTATTTGTTTTATTTGTTTTTTTGGATTCCACACATGGAAATGAAATCATATGCTATTTGTCTTTTTCTATCGGACTTGTTTCACTTAACGTAATACTCACTAGGTCCAGCCATGTTCTCACAAATGGTAAAATCTCATTCTTTTTCAATGGCTGAGTAATAGGTCATTGTACACATATCCACATCTTCCTTATCCATTCATTTATCCATGGACACTTGGGTTGCTCCCATATCTTGGCTATTATAAATAATGCTACAATAACATAGGATAGGGGTGCATATAACTTTCTGAATTTCTTTCTTTGAATTATTTGCTTTGGGTACATACCCAGTAGTCAAATTACTGGATCATATGGTATTTCTATTTTCCATTTTTTTTTTTAGGAACCTCCATACTGTTTTCCACAGTGGCTGCAACAATTTACATTCCTACCAGCGGCGCATGAGGGTTCTCCAAATGTTTTCTCCAAATCTTTATCCAAAAGATTGGATAAATCTTTTCTCCAAGATCTTTATCAACACTTGTTATTTGTCTTTTTGATGCTAGTCATTCTGACTGGTGTGAGGTGACATCTCATTGTATTTCCCTGATGACGAGTGATGTTGAGCATCTTTTCATGTGTCTGTTGGCCACTTGTACGTCTTCTTTGGAAAAATGCCTATTCAGGTCTTCTGCCCACTTTTTAAACAGACTGTTTCTTCGGTCTTATGTTGTATAATTTCTTTATATATTTCGGATATTAACCCCTCGTCAGATATATCATTTGCAAATATCTTCTCCCATTCTGTAGGTTGCCTTTTCATATTGTTGACAGTTTCCTCTGTGGTGCAAAAGCTTTTTAGTTTGGTGTAGTCCCAATAGTTTATTTTTGCTTTCGTTTCCCGTCTCTGAAGAGATGTATCCATAAATATCCTGCTAAGAGCAATATCTAAGAGATTAATGCCTATGTTTTCTTTTAGGAGCTTTATAATTTCAGGTCTCACATTTAGGTCCTTAGTCCATTTTGAGTTTGTTTTTGTGTATGGTGTAATAAAGCAGTCTTGTTTCATTCTTTTGCATGTTGCTGTCCAGTTTTCCCAGCACCATTTATCGAAAAGGCAGTCTTTTTCCCGTTGTATATTCTTGCCACCTCTTTCATAGGTTCATTGACCATTGATATATATGTGTATTTTTGTGCCAGTACCAGACTGTTTTGATTAGTATAGCTTTGTAGTGTATCTTGAATCCAGGATTATGATACCTCTAGCTTTATTCTTCTTTCTCAAGATTGCTTTGCCTATTCAAGATCGTTTGTGGTTCCATTTAAGTTTTAAAATTATGTGCCCTAGTTCGGTGAAAAGCGCTATTGGTATTTTGACAAGGATTGCATTTATCCTGTAGATTTCTTTGGGTAGTATGGACATTTTAACAATGTTAATTCTTCCAATCCATGAGCATGGTATATCTTCCCATTTGTTTGTATCATCTTCAATTTCTTTTATCAACGTCTTACAGTTTTGAGAATAAGTTTATTCCTAGGTATTTTATTCTTTTTGGTGCCGTTGTAAACAGGACTGCTTTCTTAATTTCTCTTTCTGCTACTTCATTAGTGTATAGACACACAACAGATATCCGTATTCTAATTTTTATCATGCAACTTTACAGAATTGATTTCTTCTAGTAGATTTCTGGTAAAGTCTTTAGGGCTCTTTATATACAGTATCATGCCATCTGCAAACAGTGAGAGTTTTACCTCTTCCTTACCAATTTGGATGCATTTTATTTCTTTTTGTTATCTGACTGCTGCAGCTAGGACTTCCAGGGCCACGTTGAATAAAACTGGTGAGAGTGGCCATTCTTGTCTTGTTCTTGATCTTAGAGGAAAATCTCTCAGCTTTTGATACTGAGTATGACATCAGCTGTGGGTTTTACATATGTGGTATTATGTTGCGGTATATTCCCTCTAAACCCACTGTGTTGAGAGTTTTTATCATGAATGGATGTTGTACTTTGTCAAATGCTTTCTCGGTATCTACTAAAATGATCACATGGTTTTTGTCCTTTCTCCTGTTAATGTGATGTAGCACGCTGATTGATTTGCAAATATTGAACCACCTTGCATCTCTGGAATAAATCACACTTGATCGTGGTGAATGATCTTTTTAACGTACTGTTGAATTTTGTTCGCTAGCATTTTGTTGAGGATTTGTGTGTCTATGTTCATCAGAGACACTGACTGTAGTTTTCTTTTCTTTTCCTTCTTTTTTTTTTTTTGTAGTGTATTTGTCTGGTTTGGGTTTCAAGGTAAAGCTTCCTTCCTATTTCATTGTTTGGAATGGTGTGAGGAGAATAGGTATTAACTCTTCTTTAAATGTTTGGTAGAATTCTCCTATGAAGCCATCTGGTCCTGGACTTATGCTTGTTGGGAGTTTTTGGATGACCAGTTCAGTGTTATCACTAGTAATCTGTCTGTTCAAGCAATGAGTGTGCTGGGGAAAGTAAACGTGGGCAGGAAACCCATGAAGTTTGGGATCCAAAGGGGTTTTAGCCATTAATTTTCTCCCTCTGGGGATTTTCCACCACGTACATACCCGTCCAAGACTCTCTCTGTCTCTCTTACCCCACCCTTCCTCATCCTTGCGACTCACTACCCACCCCATCATCCAAGGCAGATGCACAAACTGCCTTCCAACTCCGGGAAAACAATCTCACGAGAATTCTTCCTTGTGTCACTGACCCAGAGGCTCGGAAATCAGAAAGACAAGGAGGGGGAATGGTCCCGTATTAACCCCTAATGTAGCTGGCCAGCAAGTTGTTCTTCATCCAGCACTGTTTTTTTTATTTCTAGGGAGCCACGGTGGCTGCCTGGAAAGGCCCAGGCAGATGGGATGCAACGTCTCAGCCGGTGTCCAGTCTGGAAGGCAGTGCACCACACTCGTGATCCAGAGCTGGGTGGCCTGGGGCGCGGGGGCAGGATGGCCCCACAGCCGGCCGGCCTCTGGGCCCCTGCCAGGCTGCAGGCCTGCCAGGGGAAGTGAATGTGCTCAGCGGGAGAGTGCCAGCTGGCTGGGCTTTCTCCCCAGGGGGGAGGCTGTAAGCACAGATTACTAGCGACTTTGTTCAGTTCTGCTGCCGTGCTCCCCGAGGAGAGGAACATCACAGCCCAGCATCAGTACTAATAGGCCCTGATGTGCCGCCAGACCCGGGCTGAGAAAGAAGCAGGGGGGAGAAAGGCAGAGAGCAGGACAAAGGCCACACCTTCGAAGCCAACAACTGGCTCGGAACCTGAGAAAGGAAGTGCTCTCTGCAGAATCTTCCAATCCCTGCCTTGTGGCTTGAGGAAAGAATTTCATCGCGTCCCGTCCTCCGCTGTCCGCACCAAACAGAAACCCCCACACCTGCACTGCAGCCTATCACGGGAGCCCCTAGGATCCAGCAACTGACGGAAGAGAAACTAAAACTTTCCGTTGCTTCATTTCAGGCCTCTGTGACTGTGAAGTCACGTGAGCCGCCGCAGCAAGAAGTTGTCATGGAGACGGTGGTGGCGGCCTAACTGAGGTGGTCGCTGCTTCCACATGCATACATATATGTATATACGCATATAAAAGCAATTTGAATTTTTATGTAGAAGACTAGTTCATTAGACAGAGAAATTAAATTGATAATTTCTTTCTTTCTTTTTTTTTTTTTTTTCCTCCCAGAGGAATTCGTGAAGACGCCCAAAGACTAGCTGCTGCAGAAGTTGGGTGGGATTTCGGCAGTCCGACGCCAACCGGCTGGGGAGCGTGTGCGGGGCCCCTCCAGCCACTTGCACCTCCGGCCCGAAACCGCTTTATTTTAAGAATCAAAGGCGGCTGCTTCCCCAGCACCGGTTCCGCACCCCCGTGTTCCGCCCGCCACCCGCCATCCCGACCACCATGTCAGGTGTCGTGGAGCTCACTGGGAGCCTGGGTGAGGAGACTTGCAGGAACTTCTGTCACTTGGAAGGACCATGTGGACCCGGACCTAAAATGGGCGTGCACGAGGATGTGAATGCGTGTTTATGGATCTGCTGGCAGGTGCCCAGCCAAGCCCAGTTGTACCACAAGGGTGAGCGCGTGCTCCCATTCACCCCTCGTCTTGCCTGTATGGATCTTCCCTTCCCATTCCCCTCCTATGTGGGGGCTGGCCCGGGCCCACCTGTCTCTGATTGACATCCCTGTATCTCCTCTGGGCTCGGCAAAGGAGCCCCTCCCTGCTCTCCTTCTCCTCTCCATCCCTCGGGTCACCACTGTCGCAGTGGGACTTACTGAGGCCAGCCACTCTCGGCAACCCTGCCCTCGGCTCTCCTGTGGCCACCTCTGAAGTCCCTGGGAGGAGGGAGGTTTAATGAGTTCTCACCGGGGTCAAACTGTAACAAAACACACCTAACACAATACCCCCTTGTCTCCTTTCATATTAGGTAGGCAAGCTGTTATCCGAATCTACTGTGACACGCCCGAAAATCTAATATTACTTGCAAAAGAGCACTCTATATTCTCGGTGGAAATGTCTCCACAGCCTTGATTTCAGTGGTTTGATCTGGAAAGGGATGATGTGTTTTTAAGGCACCCCCCTCCCCCAAAACATACACACGCATGTATACGTACATATATATGTATGTATATGCCTCTCCAACCTCTTTTCCTCTTGCTATTCTGGGGCTTGCCTTTAATGAGCAGCTCCAAATGACAGCTTTAATCACTGCCTCTGGCCACTGAAAGAGGCCGCTAATGATAGGAAAGAACATAGGGCCATTTGCATCAATCAGCTCCAGTCTAAATCACTTTTTATGATAATGCACCCAAGCGAAGAAGAAAGTCTCTGATGTCGCCTGCATGATGATGTACCACCGTGCTGGCTCCCCGGCTCAGACCTCCACATAAATCTCTTAAAGCGGCAAGCACCCCACCCCGGCCTGCCCAGCACTGCCCTCATTTTCTACACCATTAATGATCCACCACCAGGGCAGACGCATGAGGGGCTGAGCAATCTGTTCCTTTAGTTCTCAGTCTTGGGGCTACACCCTCTGTTAAGAAAATAAATAAGTAAAAGGTACGGCGGCGGTGGGGGGGGGGGGTGGGGGCGGGAGAGAAATAAATCCTGGCCCGCTTAGAGGAGAGACTTACTTAGAATACCATTTCATTTTCGTTTTTTAATCTCTCCAACAAAAATGAAGGTGGATACGTTGCCAAACTTGGCATCTGCTGGTCCTGGACACGGAAGGCCATGCTGTACGATGACGAGAACAACAGGCAGAGGACTCTTGAGGGCAGGGCTCCTGCCTGTGCTGCCTCAGGTCCGTGTGGCCCTTGGGAAGGTCTGATTAGAGTCCACGGGCCTCAGTTTCCCCAACTTAAAGGGTAATACTAGAGCACCTGCAAGATTCACATCCTCAAGAAGCTCTCTGTTTCAAGACTGTTAGGAGGTTTCCGCATCTAAAATCCCGTTCTGCTGGGAAAAAGGCTGACCGTTCCTCTTCCCGGACCAGGGGTCTGACCAGTCACAGCTCAAATGTCAGGTGCAGCAAGAAATTCTCTTTACAGGGACTCCCTAGAATACGGAAGCCCGGAGATGCCTTCCAATATTTTGCATCAGCTATAAAGAAATAATCAGTAAACAACCAGACAGTCAATTCTGGTGCTGACATGGTCCCAACACAGGAATTTTCTAGTTATGTCCTCTATGTAGAATTCAGAAGCCCATGGTACTTTTCCCATTTCCCCAAAACTACAAAGGTCTGTTAGGAGCTAATAACCTGGGGTCGTTTGTCCCTTGGTGATAGTCAGGAGCAGACATTTTCTGCTATTTTAGGTGTAACAATCAACACATACACGCATATATGCACGTACACATGTATTTTCTGTATATTTGGAGAAAAACTGAAAATCCATTTCTAAGTCTCCCTTTGTAGAAAATATTACTGCTCCAGTGAACATGACTTTCAGTTCATCAGAGAAGTCACTATAAACGTACGATCTAGCTGCCCACATGGCAGACTAATTGTAATTATTTTATTTTATTATGCACAAGGCCGTGAGTGGCATTTCGGTAAATGCTAGTTAGAGCACATTCTAGAGAGTGAGTGGGTGATTTTTATTCCTCTGTGCTCCTAGTACCTTCCCACACTCCACAGTTAAGTGTGGATAGTGATCGATTGTGACTGCGTAATTGTCACAAAAAGACGTGATGTAAGAAATGACTTCCAAATGTTAGGAAGGTGAATGATAGATCCTTTTAGAGCCGTTTGCCCACTGGGTCAGTCAGGATTAAGTATGGCTGAATGTGACAGACAACCTAAAATAACACTGGCTTAAACAAGAGTTCTCGCTCTCAGAGTTGAAGTCCCAAGGCAGGTGGTCTATAACGTCAGAGATGCAGGGGCTTTCCAGATACACTGGTGTCTGCCTTTATTGCCTTCCACTCCCAAAGCCACATCATGGCCCAGGACAATAGCTGTGGCCACGCTCCAGACTGGCATGCCTCTGGCCCTTTAAGGATATGCTCGATAAGCAGCTCCACCCTTTCGTGAATACCCAGCAACCACAACATAGTCATATGACAGCACCTTGCTGCAAGGGAGGGTATGAAATGTAGTCTTTCTTCTGTTCAGTTGGGTCATTCAGTCAGACCATTTGCCCAGCCAGAAGTCAGTATTTCCACTAACGAGGAAGAAGGGGAGAGCGGATACTAGAAGTCAACTAGCATTCTTAGCCATGCTCACTTTGCCACTAGGCGGTGTATCAGGGAACTAATTACCATCACCAGGGCCCATGCCAGAGTTCCTCAATCCCTCGTACACCCCCTGATGTGGGGCAGGGCAGCTCTAAGACATTTGTTCCTTTCATCAGGGTATCCCAACTGGGGAGCCTTCTTGATGACCTTTAATTTGCCTAAGGGGGTCCGTCCGAAAAAGTTATCCCCATAAGAAACTAGAAAATGGAGATTGTTCTTTCACAAAAGGCATTATAGACATGGAGAGTCATTTTCACACTCTGGGAAGCAGCATTTTAAAACCTCCCCAATGCAACAAAGGGACACTAGTTTTTGCCTGTCACACTGTCAAAGAATAACTGACCAAGGGCAAAGCACTCCGAGTTGGCCAGGGCTCAGGGAGATGGGCGTCCCGGTACGCTCGCTGGAGGTACAAGCATTCTTACTCAAGTCTTCTCGGAAGGTGACATCATGTAACTATTTGTAAAGAAAAGATAAAGGTTTTTAATTTCTTAGCATAACACACTGACCACCACCATTTCAATGTGGAACTCCTTCCCGGAAGTGATTCACTTTTCAGCGAACACAGACAGGAACAGACATCCTATCAATTTACTTCTATAATGCCTAAGCAGCTTTCCTTCAGAGACTTCCATTTTTCCCCTAAATATAAATATCTGGTGAAGGAGTGAATAGGTCTCTTAAGAGGACAACCATATACGTCTTCACTTAAATGTAATCCTTTGGGCAATACCACGTGTCAAATTCATCCCTGTCTCACTGGCACGGGGGTATATTCCACGCGGGCCTGCTGCACCACCAGACTGCGGAGAGGCCCGGATGAGACAGCATGGGGACTGCACATCACCGAGCCAAGTCTGGGAATCATGCCTAAGGGCAAAAATGGTTAGGTAACAGTCACCACTCACGGTTTCATCTCCCAAAGTTTCCTGGCCCCTTCATTCACATCAGCTCGATCACAGGTTGTCTTGTGTCTTGATTTTCCAACATCTGGCACCTCCCTGCTCCAAACCTGCCATATATCATCCACCTTTGCCGGGTTCCCCTTCTCCACCGGCTCTCCATCAATGAGTTTTGCCCAAAGGCTTCAACTGGTCATATATCCCAATGCAGGGACAGACACATTTTGTAAAAAGAGCATTCTCGTCAGCATTGAAGATTCAAAGGTCTCCTTACACGTGGCAAGCTCCACGCAGCTACTAAGGGAACTCTGATCCCGGTAACCCTTCTCTGCCTTCCAGCAGATGATTGCTGAGCGCAGCACTCCCTTGCTTGACGAAGTGCGCCGACCGCAGATGGGCCCCTGGACCTGACCAAGAATGACTGGTTGACACAGGTAAGTTTATATGAATGGGGAGCTGCCCAGTCTAGTAAGCCACTGAAGAATCTGAAAAGATTATATACGGAACATAAGCTTCACGAGGGTAGAAGTTGTATCCATTTTTTCACTCCTATATCCTCGTCCTAATGTACTGTCTGCACATACAAGGTATTCAGTAAATGGTTGTTGACCGAATATATGAACAATGCTTCAAAACCAAGAAGCAAATATGTCATAAACGTAACTGTTCACAGGCAAAAATAATTTTTCTGTTTAAGAAGCATGGATGGCTGGAGTGGTAGGGACTTTCCCGAATCCTAAATCTAGGTATTCCCACGGGCTTCAAGGAGAACCTCTTCACCGCTATTAGATCTAGATGAGACTCTTTTTTAAGGATCTGGAGGTGGCATAATGATCTCTTCTGATAATCTTATCCCGTGTCCAATGAGCTTTGATGAGACAGCTGACCTCCGGGAAACTCTGATTTTCCACTATTTACTAGAATGGCGCCAGATACGGCCTGTGAAGTAGATTTCAGTGGAGGTTTTTATGTTTACATCTAAAGGAAAAGAAGAAGGAGAGAAAGAAAAAAGACAGGAAGGAAGGCAGAAAGAAAGAGAAAGAGAATGAACTGTGACTCAGTGCACAGTGCCCGGAGTATACGGGAGCAAACGCGGCTTGATTACAGCAGTTGGGAGGTTTGACATCTTTTCCGTGTAAGACATCTCTTCGAGTACCTGTTAGCTTCCTCAGCCTGTGAACATCAATGCCATACTATTCCAGTTCCTAGGCCATTATTCCAATTCATCTCATTTAGCAGTCGGTGGTTAGCCAATGTCGAAAAACAAGAACAGCCGATGATTTCCCCATACATCCAAGGGATGTAAAAGTGAGCACGGGGCAAGGGCAAATGCTGTTTTATGCTGTTTTGTAGGGGATGTGTCACTGTCTGTAAATTTAGCCTTAGTGAAAAATGGAAAATGTTATGCTAAATTTTTCACATGCTTTGAAAGTGAAGATTCGTAGAGCAGGAGGAGCCCTTAAAAGACATCATCTGGACCACTTGTCCACTCAAGAGAACTGCCCCAAGGCATCACCAAAAGCAGAGATTACAGGTGTGCTCAGCATCCCAGTCGTGAGGACACACACAGTGGCACTGGCGCTTTGCTCTGGTCTCACCCCAGCCCACCACCGGCCGAGGGTAGAGAGTGAAACTGGACCGAGCAATAGTCAGAAAGTTTCTGTTCTGTGCAAGCATCAAAAGGCTAAGCGATAAAGCCATGCTGCGGAGGGGAATACGGCACCTGAAATGACCATCGAAAGGAACAAAGTTGCCCCAAGAGGTTCAGCCATTCGTTTATTTGGCCAATAATTACCGAGGGCCCTGGCGAGTTCTACGAAACAGACCTTGCACGTCACGGTGTATCGCTGGTGTGTGCCAGGCACACTTAGACCACTGTGCCGCACAGCCTCATCGAGCTTTATTGCCGTCACACACACCTGTCCCTTAGGGTCTTGTGGGACAGCCCAATAAGGTGCTGAGCCCGCTAGTCCTCAGTGAATCTTAGCTACTATCGTCTGTGTTTCAGAGGCACTGAGGGAGGCTGCGTATCATTAAACGCGTCCTTCCTCATTATGAGGAGAAAGCAGCCATTTAAACTATTGGCAAAATCATCTCCCTAACAATAAAATGTTTTCTCTCTTGCTCTTTCTCTTTTTCCTTCACTGGCAGGAGAACTACCCTTTGCACATCCCTCCCGTGAGGGGCTCGCTCTCCGGCAGGCGCTGGAGGGGGCTGCTGAGTGGTCTCACAGTGACAACAGCGTCCCCTCTCTGAAACACCTGCCCCCACCCCACTGACTCGGCACTTCTAAGTCCTGGGTGAAGGGGAGCAGAACACAGGGTGCAGGAGGGCACCTTCCCGCCAAGCACCAAACCCCAGATCTGCTGCAGGAACCTCCACGGGGGCCACCTTCTAGACCCCTGCCGCGTTAATGTGGCTGACTGGCCCCTTCCAAGGCCTGGCCCAGCCAAGATCAGCAAGCACAGGTGAGTGGGCGTCTGGCTCACAGACACAGGGAAGAGGGCAGGTGAAGAAACGTTCATTGCAAAACTCTTATCCCAAAGAATATGGAGAAACTTGAAGATCTCATCTCTGTTGGCTGCCTGGCATTTAAAAAAAAAAAAAAAAGAAAGAAAGAAGGAAAAGAAAGCAAATGGGAAATGGTGTAACAGTGCCCTTTTGGCCCATTCCTACACCTCCCATTGGTGTCTGTGATTCCGAGGGGCTTTTACATTGCCCTGTTCTTTGAAAACAGAACAGAGAAGGCTGTAAGAAACAGTCTATATGGACAGAACTAGCTTTAAGGAAAGAAGTATGTCAGCGTTCTGATTGACAGAAGAAATGAATGGGTACAGGTAGAATAATTTGTCTCGACACACAGTTCTTTGTTTTATCAGAGCAGTCACTTTCTCTGAGGGTGTAGCCCTTGGGAATTTAAACTGGGGCTCAAATGACTCAAACCTGACCGACCCATGACTTTTTAAGGCACATCCTTGCCTAAGCCAAGGCGCCTCTGGGAGAGCTCAGCTGGGGACAGATGAGACAGAGCCATGATCCCACGTGTGGGCCATTCACTATGCACCACTCTCTGAATTCTCCAGTGCCGGGGTTTTGTGTTGTGTTCAAGGAACGGTGACTCGAATACTCTAATTATTACCCAGCCAACTGAAGAGTTGCTGGAAAACACTGAGAACTGAAGCCCATTCGGCAAATATTTTGACGCTTCAACCTCTCTGCATACTTTGGAAACACTTTCCTTCGAGGAGACCAAGGGTGACCTCCTGGCTTTCGGAATATATCACCGCAACGGAACACACACGGTGCCAACGCCAAACAAACACGGCTGCCTGCTATCATGAGACCCTGAACCTCCGGGGAGAGCCTCCACTTATACACGACAACCAAAACACCCCGTCGTTATAACCCTTAGCAACCTGGAAAGTAAAACTCCCAGGTAAGGACATCAGGCCAGGTGTGGATGACCAGGGGTCGAGTCGTGGTCAGGCCATGATGTAAGCTGCAGTGCTGAGTCCTGTCTTGGGGCTGGGGTTTCCTCCCCCAGAAGCTGAGAGGGCACCGTTTAGGGTAGACGGTGTGGCCTGAGTGTAAGGCAGCTGGTGTGGAGGGGGGGGGTGTCATCACAAGTGTGGAGGCTCTTGCTGGATGACAGCATGACAAAGGGTTTGCTTCAAGCACCTCAGCTCTGAAATACTGCTGCTCCAATATTCCGTACTCAGAGTGCGTCGCACCTGTAAAGAGAAATGGCCTGGAGCCCCTCAGGACCCGCCTTAGAGCCTCAGGTACGCTGAGAGAGGAAGCCTGTCGTGGGGCTTGGGGGAGCCCCGGCACAGCACCACGAGTCCCGCCGACAGGTGACTAGAGGCTCTTTAGGGACAACCTGCAAACTGCTTTCTCACCTAGGGTACAGAGCGACCCGCACGCCTCATGCACTCGCGGAGCATTGGAAGGAACCCGTACAACCCTCTGATAAACAGGCAGCCCGATAGTCTTTGTCCAGATGAGGAAACGGATGAATCATTTCACTTTCTGAGGCTGGGAGGGGACATAATCCACAAGCCTAACACGTGCTCTATCCCAGCAACCCACACGAGGTCCTTCTGTAACCTGAGTGGTAATAGAAAGTGAATCTCTTCAGTCTAGTCCTTGACAGTGGACTCTCTTGTCCTTCTTTCACTGTGCTGCATCGAGTTAGAACCTTCCCGTGTCAAAGGCCACTCTCTAGGCTTTTTTTTTTTTACATTTTATTTATTTTTGATGGACAGAGAGAGACAGAGCACGAGTGGGGGAGGGGCAGAGAGAGATGGAGACACAGAATCCGAAACGGGCTCTAGGCTCCGAGCTGCCAGCACAGAGCCCGATGCGGGGCTCGAACTCGCGAACCACGAGATCATGACCTGAGCCGAAGTCGGACGCTTAACTGACTGAGCCACCCAGGCACCCCTAGGCTTTCTTTTATAAATCCTATAGCACCTGTGTAGGACCAGACACAGAGCAGGTGACCTGAGTGACTGCTTAAGGACTAAAGTCTGTCCCGCAAAGGATCTGAACAGACACTTCTCCAAAGCAGATATAAGAGCCCCATGAGTACATGAAAAGATGGTCAGCATCACCAGTCATTAGACAAATACAAATAAAACCCACAGTGAGTTACTGCTTCAGACCCACTAAAAGCACCTGACAAAATGATAACAAGTGTTGGCGAGGCTATGAAGAAACCGGAATTCTAAGGCACTGCAGGTGCTGGTGCAAAATGGTGTAGCCACTTTGGAAAAGTCTGGAAGTTCTTCAAAAGCTAAGCACAGAGCTACCATAACAACCTAGCAATTCTACCTCTAGGTCTTTACCAAAGAAAATCGAAAAAACAGGCCAGCACAAAGACTTGTACGTGAATGTTCGTATTAGCGTTTTTCACAAGAGCCAAAAAGTGGAAACAACATACACGTTCATCAACTGACAAATGAAATGTCCGTACAACGCAACGTTACTTAACTATTTGCAAAAGATGAAGGGGGTGCCTGGCTGGATCATCGGTCTGTAGAGGGGATGACTGTTGATCTCGGGGTTGTGGGTTTGAGCCCCATGTTGGGGGTAGAGATTACATAAAAATAAAATCTGATAGGGGCGCCTGAGTGGTGCACTCCTCTAAGCATCTGACTTTGGCTCAGGTCATGATGTCACGGTTTGTGGGTTCAAGCCCTGCATTGGGCTCTGTGCTCGTGGCGCAGAGCCCATTTGGAATTCTCTCTTTCTCCGTGCTCCTCCCCCCCACCCCTTGTGCTTTCTCTCTCTAAATAAAATAAAACTTAAAAAAAAAATAAAATCTTAAAAAAAAAAGATGTAAGTATTGATACAGGCTGCAGTATGGTGGACCTTGGAAACACTATGCTCAGTGAAAGGAAACAGACACAAAAAAGCCATAGGTCGTGTGATTCCACTTCTATGAAATGTCCAGAATAGGCAAATCCACAGAGACAAAAAGTAGATTAGGGGTTACTAGACTCAGGAGAGGGGTATAGAGAGAGACTGCTAACAGCTATGGGCCTTCTTTTCGGGGCAATGGAAATATTCTAGAATCAGTGGCGACGGCAAGACAACCCTGTGAGGACATTAAAAATTACTGACAGTTAAAAATGGTGAATTTTACTGTGAATCAGGGACGTCTGGCTGGCTGGGTCAGTCGGTAGCGCATGTGACCCGGTCTCAGGGTCGTGAGTTCGAGCTCCACGTAGGGTGTGGAGATTACTTGAAAATAAGATCTTAAAAAAAAAAAAAAAAAAGAATGTGAATCATAACTCAGCAAAGCTGTTGTTAAAAAAAAAAAAAAAAAACAAAACCAACCACAAAAAGGCTGCCTTAGAGCAGTGGTTCTCAAACTTGAGGGTGCAGCTACTACCTGGACGGCTTGTTTAAACACAGGCCCCTGGGCACCGCCCCTGCAGCTCCCGACACGGCGGGTCTGGGGTGGGGCTCAGGAATTTGCTTTACCAGCAAGTCCCTGTGCTGAAGGTCCTGCTGATCTGGGCCCACGTTTTGAGAACCCCTGCCCAGCGTGTGTGGCGGGCACTGTCCAACGAAGGACTCGTGGCCCCACGGGGGGACAACCTGGAGGCCCGTCTAGCTCTGGAGCTCCCCGTGGGGTTGGTGGAGCCTGTCTCTGGGCCTGGATTATGGCTTTGCCTCCTCCCTCCACCCACCGGTTCATTCCTGCCCCTCCCCCTTCCTTCCACCTACTCCTTCCTGCCCCCTGCCTCCTCCTCCCACAGGTGCTGATCCGAAGGACCCTCCTGGACAAATATTCTGCCTGCTAGACTCTAGCTCAGAGCCTGCACCACGGGAGAAGTCGTGTACAGATCACCTGGGAATCTCGTTAAAGGCAGACTCTGGTTTGAAACATCAGGGGGACAAATCTGAGGCTCGGTATTTCTAATGAGCTCCTAGGCAATGCTGAGGCCTTGAAGCAGGCCTTCTGATGCCACGGTGGGAACACCCTCGGGGCCATCGGGTCAAGTGTAAATGGAGAAAGAGATCTCATTTTATAGGCCCCCCAAAGGCGGATATTACCCTGTCCTTGAGATCCAGGCCAAGGAACTGGGTTACAGGTGAGTGTGTTTCAACCAGGCCTTTTAGGTACTTCCAGTAGCTAATCCCCTTGGACAGGGGCCAAGACCAACTTGAGTGTTACTTCTTCTATGCTCTATTGTTACAGCCTGGCTTCAGGGCGGTACCTGGGCAGAAGTGAGTAATCCGCATTACGAAACCAGCAGACAAGTGGCGACTGATACCCATGACGCCACCTATTTGGGGAACCTAAGACTGATTGGGAAGGAAGCTAGACACATGTAGAGGCAGGGGTCATGACTGCCATGGTTCCCAATGCTTTTGTCCTCGAACTAAGCGTAGAGAGCCTAGGGGCCACTTTGTGTCTTGTTTCCAAGAGCATTTCATCAAGAGCTGGGAGTCTGGTCCTGACCAGAATCTGTTAGTAACTTGTAGGGAAGGTCCATGACTCGGCTTCGGATTTATTCTACCTGTTCGGGCTGACTTGAGATAGATGCACGGGGTGACACGCTCCTCGCGGCTCACAAAAAAAAAAAAGAAAGAGGATTGGGAACCAAATCTCAAAGATGTTATCCCGGAAGGCAACGTTCCTGGCATCGCACCAAACACCCACTGGTCAGAAAGAGAATCCTGGGTTGAGCAAAACCTGGGCAGAACTTCTCCGAGAATGGCCGTCCTTGACCCTCTTTCTGATATCATCCGGTTATCGTGTCAGGTAGCAATGGGCGGCCGTGCAGAGGAATGGTGAGTGTTTGAGAAAAGCGGACGTGACGTTGTGATCTTTAATCACGAACTCTTAGGGAAAGGGGTGAAACTTGGCAATCTGTAATTCTTGAATGGTACAAGTCCCATGTTTTCACCCCTGCTGGGTTCTCAAGAATCTGCCTATTGTACGATTTCACAAAAAAGAAAAGGAGTCTGCTGTGCCTTGGGCAGAACACATAAAGGGAGCCACAAGCCAAGAAGGTGAGCCTGGCAGTGGTTCTGGGAGGCCACGGTGTAGGTGTTTCTGGCGGCTTTGTGAGATTTTCAAGGCCATAATGACAAAACAGGGCTGGGAGACCATGGGAAAACCAGAGTAAAGGTAAGTCCTTAAAATTCCAGGCACTCGGACGGGCTGAGGCGGGGAGGCACACATACAGTAAACGACTTCCGTACCTGCTTTCTCTCATTAACAACGGGAAATTATGAGTAAGTTCCCAAAGTGCTTTGTAAACTTGAGAACCCAGGCAGGAGTAAAGATGCGTTGCTCTCTACCCCTGCCCCTTGCTGCCTCTTCTGTAGTGACATGCAACTTTAATGGCACTCCCCGAGCCCACTTTGCAATATGGGAGCTCTCTGGAGCAGGCCGTCCCTGCTCCTCCTGTTGAAAAATCCAGACTGTGTGCCAGCAAGAAAAAGAAGTCAAGGTACAAATAGTATTTACTCAAAGCAGTGATTATTTACTGGTCTACGCAAAACCTAGTGCTTTCCAAATCTGCTGGAGTTTCTAACAGAAATAAACACGTGCATCCCAATGCAGGGTTAAAAGGATTCCCAGAAACCTACACCAAAAAGACACAAGGAAATTATCCTCTGAGAAGGGATTTCTCTCCAGTTTCGCTGCTTCCCACAAGGGCAACAATTTCATGAGCGCATTATGGTAAAGGAAACAACACACCACCAAAGAGGAAAATAACATCTTTATAATTACAGACTAGTTCTCAAACAAATTCCACACCTACACACGCTGCTCTGTGCTGCGTCAGTGAAGCTCGCCCAGCCCGTTCAGTTATCAACGTTTACAACAGCTTAACAGCTCAATCGTGAGACTCCTGATACACACACCCCAGACGGCAAAACACTCTCAAATGACCCACTCACTTCATTCTCAGGGCATGTGGAAAATACAGCCCCAGAAAACGCGACTCCCGGCTAATCCCGCAGCAGGCGAGCACTCAGCTTTGGTGTCTTTGGAACAGTCCGTGTGCCGGTGTCCGAGAGCACCTAATAATTTCTAAGCCATTCCGATGTGCATCACACAGGAATGAGCAGTCCTGCTTGGCCCATCCTTTTATCAGAAGGCAGATCCCTTTATCAGAAATTCATCTCGGTTCACGTTACCTGAGCAAGGCACCCATGCTCATTTCAACTCGCTAGTCATTTATCCACTACATGGGTTTCTTACCCATCACACTGGTTATTTAATTCCTACCCCATGGCTCCCCCAAGAAATAAAAAGTGCACCATAATTATATAAACTCTTAATTAAACTGAAGAACTCAGTGTTGCCATTACCTGTCAGTAATTCCACTCAATTAGGACAATAGACTTCCATTTATTACTGAACTCCTAATTGCTACTCATTTTCCTGGTTAGTAATTGCCAGTCCTATCAGACAATGTGCTTAAAGAAAATCCTGCCATGAAATTCTATTTCTCTTCCCATCAGAGGAAAGGTGGAATCCGAGAGCCCTTACGTGGTCAGGAGTTGGGTCCTCTTCTCCAGCCCCAGGCGACTCCAGGCTGGGGATGTCACAGGCTGGTGTTCCCCGGGGTCGGTTACCGGTGCTGCGATCCACGGGAGACTTACCCACAAAGGAAAGGCGTATCCAGGTAGCCAGAGAATCCCAAAGCCAAAGCGGAGCTGAAGACGACGCGCAAACAAAACCACCGGACCCGGCCTCCGGATCGCCAAAGTTCACAGGGTCCAGGAGGGGCGCCTCTGGGGTCCGCAGGCAGGCGGCAGCGTCGGCATTTGCTGCATCGCGGCCGCGGGGGACCGAGCCGCGGGTCCGAGGGCAGCGGGGCGCGCGGCGCCCCCCGCCGGGGCCGATGTGCCCCGGCCTCTCCCGGGTCCCGGCTTCCGAGGCGGGGGCCGGGGCGCCGAGCGGCCCGAGGGGGCAGCGCCCGGGAAGCGGTGCCGGCAGCGGCTCCGGACGCCGGCAGTCCAGCCGCGGTGCGCGGGCCCCCGCCCGGCCCCGGCCCCGGCCCGCGCACCGCCCGCGACCTCGGCGCTGCTCCGGAGCGGCTCTCCTAATTAGCCCGGCAGAGTGAGACCGGCGGTGGGGAAACTTGACAATTTATTCCCGGCCCGGGGGAGGTCACCCGCAGTGCACGCGCCGATTGGCTGCGGCGCGAGCCCGGGCGTGCCGGCGCGGGGTCGGGCGGCCGCCGAGGCGGAGTGCGCGCCGATTCGGACGACTTGGCATCCCGGCCCGGGAGGGACAGGCTGGGATGGGGTCTGGGGCGTCAGGGCGGCCCTGAGGCAATCGGAGGCTTGGCACACCGCGACAGGGCGGTCATCGGTGCCTGGGACCGCAAAACCGCCCCACCCATCCAGGCTGGTGGTTTGCAAGAGACGCTCCTTGCTGTTTGGGGTTTAGACGTCACAGTCTGTATTGGAGTCTTCCGGTTGACAATGGGCTCAAGCCATTTAAGAGCCAGAAGAGATTCTGAACGAAGTACTTTCTCCAGCCTCATGGTACAGAGGAGGAACCAAAGAGGAAGGGACCCAGTGACTTGGGAAGGTGAGTGGGTGGAAAGCTGGCCACACGCCTCCTCGCAAGCATTTCTCAAGAACTCCTGGGCTGCCCTGGTGGCCGCCTTCCTTGCAGGGAGCCCCAGCCTTGGAGACATGCCCAGGAATGCACAGCACCGAATGCGTGCAGTAGGGCTCGCCCACAACCGGAGAGGTGGTGAAGTCGGAGAGCGTTCTCTCCATCTTCTACATTGAGAAATGAGGCGTGGTTTGGAACCTCCTTGGCCCCGGGCTAGGAAGTGACAGCAGTGGGCATGCAAACCCAACCCTCTGCCTACCGAGTTTCAGGCCACAACACCCCAAGGCCCCTTCACCGAGGAGATGTGCTAGGAGGGGGGCCGCTTGCCAATAGCACCGGGCCCCTTCGAGAGAGGCTGCTTCAATGCCAGCTTGCACATCTGCCCCCCAAGCAGCTAGCAGTCATTCTTACCGCCCACCCCACTTTGGTGGTTCTGGGCATGTTTACCCCTCAGCAAACTTAATGCACTCCCCCACTCCCACTCCTACCACTCATCCTGCTCATTGACTCTAGTCTGGCGTCTGCAACCTTCCTCCAGACAAATGGAAGGAAAGTTATTAACCCGGGGTAGAGAGAAGCAGCAAGCTGCAGACAGCTTTCCTTGGGCCCAGGGCCGAAGTCTCTCTCTGTGGTTCTCGAATGCACAAAATCGAGCAGGGCTTCCAGCCTCGTTGCCTCCTGTCTGGAATTGGAACTTGCAGGGCTCAGCATTTGAATCATCCTGTGAAGTTTCTGAGCAGTGATCAAGGCCTGCTAACCACACCTGCTATCAAAGCACAGGTTTCTCAAAGTGTGGTCTCTCTGGACCTGCATCAGCCGGGAACTTGTTAGAAATGCAAATCCTCGGGCTCAACCCTAGACCCACCTAGGCAGAAACTCTGGAGGTGGGGGGTGGGGGGAGGCCCACAGTCCGAATTCTTACAGCCCCTGCCGGTGATTCTGGTGTGCGCACAAGTTTCAGATCCACTGGTCTCGGCCACGGTCAAAGCTCTGCTAGGGAGTGTTCTGAAAGGGCATGAGCAGGATTGGGCACACCAGTCGTCTCCTTGTCTCACTGTAAGATCACTGGCTTGACCCCTGTCTTCCGTTCATCTCCACACTAGAGCTCACAGGATGGAGGGCTGCCGGGATGGTCCTGTGCTGTGCCTGACCTGCTGGCCAGACAGTGGCTCTGCTATTTCTCCCCAGAGTCACGGGGGGAGCTTTAAAAGCAGCCAGTCGTTACTGTGGAGACCCTGACACTGAGGAGACCTGCAGTCCTCTCCCACCCAAGGGACACCACTTTCCCATCCAGTCAATGGGAAGAGCAACACCTCAACTGCTGTCCTAGGTTTGGTGGGGACTAAACAGTACTTTGTATTTTGGGGAGAAAAATGAAGCGTGGCTGTAAACTTAGGACTTGTTGAACCCCCACACCATGATCTTCAGTAATTAAGGGACGTGCTACCAAATGGTATTGGACATGGGTCTCCGAGTCCATAATCACCAGACCAGGGTCTGGCCTTGATGTGAACGGTAAGGCACGTTGCTTGGCTTTGAAATCCGTCCAAATGGGTAGTGTCTGCTCTCCGAAGTGGATGAGGACGGAGCTGGTGGGCGGGGGGGGGGGGGGGGGGAGAGGGTAACGGGGGGGTAACGGAGGCGGGGGTAACGGAGGGTAATGCTTCAATCTCAGTCCCCGTCTTTACGGAACCATAGGTCTTTGACTTGTAAGATCCCGTGTTCTTATTTAATAAAACACGTTTTAAGAAAAAGAAATCTTGCCGACATATTATTCCGTGCTTAGTGCATGTCAGGAGGCACGATTGCCAGTGCTTCATTCGTGCCAATGCCTCAGAACACCCCTATGAAGTAGGTAACCGTATTTTAGAGGTGAGGAGACGGAATTATAAACATGTCAAAAAACCCGTCCAAGGTCACAGAGCTATCGAATGCCAGAGCTGGATTCAAACCCAGGTCGTGTGGCTCCACAACTTAAGCCCCTAAACTTAACACTGCCAGGCCCATGGCAAAAAGCGAAGAGAAAACCGAGGACTCTGCCCTCCCTCTGGAGGGTCCTACTGAACAAACGCACAAGAATGTAAACGACGTCGATGGCGTACGTGAATATTTTTAAATACATGTTGAGTTTCCTAGAGTTTATCAACGAGCTACGTTTTGCATTTGAAACTTGCATCATCTGTAATTGTTATTATTTTTACAGGCTAAAGTCTCTCTGGAGGGCTCAGCCATGAGGTGACCCCCGAACCTCCCGGCAGCCCCCGCGGTGTGCCTCTCCAGGCGGCTGGGGAGGTCGACGGCTGCACAGCTTCGAGAGTTGTGCCGGCTGCCGTACCGGCCACACTGAGGGAGGCTGGATTATCTGCTCAGCAGCCAGGTTGGGGGTGGGCGGCAGACAGGCCGGAAGCACGCGGGGCCTCCCCAGTGAGCTACGGGTTGCGGGGCAGGAGCAGAGGCAGCGGGCACTTTAAGGACACGTGGGTAATCCCGTTGCCAGGAACCAAGGCTTCCTGTCAAAGAGTGGGCTGGTGTGGGTCTCCGAATTCATTCTCCCCCTGCCAGCAAAGGGGCACAGTGTGTCCTAGGATGTGAAACCTTCTAAACTTAAAAAAAAAAAAAAATGTTTTTTAATGTTTATTTTTGAGAGAGAAAGAGAGCGAGCAGGGGAGGGGCAGAGAGAGAGAGAGAGACAGAGAATCCAAAGCAGGTTCTGTGCTGTCGGCGCAAAGCCCGTTGTGGGGCTCGAACCCACCAACCGTGAGATCATGACCTGAGCTGAAGTCGTACACTCAACCGCCTGAGCCACCCAGGTGCCCCCTAGGAAGCGAAAGCTGCTAAATGGGCAAATGCAGGTCAGGTCTGTCCTAGCACTTCTGGTGAACCCTGGCACCCAGGTCACATCCAGGGGCACCCACTCTTTCTCATTTGCCCCGGGACTCTTACAGTCCCCCCAGCCCAACAGGGTGGGCACAGCAGGTGTTATCACTGTTTCCTTCTGAGCCTTAAAGAAGCAGAGACACCTGCTCCCGTCATGATGGGAAGCGGGCCCGGGGCGACAATCGGCATCTTCTGAGCGTCCAGCGTGCATGTGCCATGACAGAGGCCAATCTACGTAAATCTACGACTCCCTTTAACTCTGAAGCAAGTTAAGTAAAAGCCATGGGGCAGCCACTCTGCCTATTCGAAGATTCACAAGTATCTGTACAACAGAACGAAACGCACGGAGCCCTGACAGAAAAGTGGCAGCAAATGAGGAGAACCGCGATGCCCAGAACTCGTTTGCTTTACTTGGAGAGTTCCGTGTGCACAGGTACAGTGTGTATTTGTTATGACTGGGAAATCTGTTGTGTGTGGCTGACAACTCAGCAACGATTTCTATACTCCTGCCACAGCCCTGGGAGAGTTCCACGCCCAAGGAGAGAATATTTTCATGGATGTAGTCTCAGGGCCTCTAGTATATTTATGACTTCACAGAAGTTTCTGTTCAGTCATAAAAGTAGAAAGTTGTTGAGGACTGGCTCAAAGGTCTGGACAGAGAAGTTTAGGGAGAAGGAAATTACCTTCTTATTCCAACAATGCACCCTTTCTCTCGGAAACAAATCCTCAAGGTAGCAACACTATCCAGAGTCCCGAAAATAAAGGAACGGTGTGCCCCCCAAGAACTGGCAACGGGAGGTAGGCAGGAGATAGTGTGAATGAGGAAGTCAGGCTCAGAAAGACCTAAGTTCTGAGGCTCACTCAGCCACCAGGCCCACGAACTTGGACCATCACTTGGACCTCCCCAGGCTGGGGTGTCCCCGCATCACCCCCCCTGCAGGCCCCTGTGAGGGTGAGTGTGGGCCCCCAGACAGGCACTCAAAAGCCACGAAGAATTGTCCTCTAGCTAGAAGGGCTTGTCAGTACTTCCATGGGCTCAGGGCTCCCCGTGCTGGGGACTCTTTAGATACCGAAACCATGCACCGACAAGCCCGTGGCCACTGTTCCGTGAGGCCACTGTTAACCTGAGTGCAGCTGTTTGAGACCAAGCTCAATGCAGTTTGAACACGGAAACTGTAGTGGCCCCACGGGCCTTGCCTCTGCAGACCACTCTCACTCTTTCTGAAGAGGGAAAGCACTGTTTCCGGTCTCCGTGGAAGGGAATGGTGGAATGTTCCGGTGGGGAGCAGCAGCAGAAGGAGCTGGAGGGGAGGAGGAGGGTGCTTCCATGAGACGCCTCATCATGCAGGCCCGAGAACCACTCGGGGCCTTCCCGGGGTCCCCCTAGAGCTCCGAGTGGGGGGTGGGGGAGGAGCTAAGTAACGAAAGCTGAACACAAACTATAAGTCATACCTCCATGACTTTCTAGGCCTTTCTTTGCTTTCTAATGGGGTTCTGCAAACAAATGGGCTTGCTTTGGATTCCTCTTCCCGGCCAGCCCACGTGACCACTTGGTTCCCAACATGCTCTGTCCACACACAGCCCCACTTCTTCCACTGGGAGAGCTCAGGTCTGCTAGTCCCCGCTTAGGGGTAGGGGCAGAAGGAAATCCACGCCCAGACCCTTTCTCCTTGCTGCTGGAAGGAGCGGACTGCCCAGTCCAGCCTGGCAGTGTGTGTTTAAAAGGCTATGCCCCACCACCACCGGAGGCCACCGCCGGCTGCGGGAGGGCCCACCTCTCTGCCGGTGCCACCTCCGTAGGAAACGCTCCCGAGGGATTCTGGAGGACACCGGGTATCTGACAGATGTTTCAAAGTAGATGTTTCACTTTCAGTGAACATAAGCTTTGTAACCCCCGCTACACAGACTGGAGTCTGGATCTGCTTAGATCTCAGAATGGAAGGGTTTCTAAAGGAAAACTCCAGAAATACCTGAATTCAGATGTAAAAAAAAAAAAAAAAAAAACTGCGCGAGAATCAAGAACAAAGCCGGGGAAAGCAGAGGGAGTGAATAACCTTTCATTTCAAGCCGCTTTCCCCGCTAGAGACAGTCATGATCTGTGCAGCACTATTTGATGCAAATGCCTCCCCGAAAAGAGCCAGCGGATAATAGATAAAAAGATTATCTGTGACATTATGAAAAATGAAAGTTTAAAAATGGCTACAAGTCCCTTAAAAAAAAAATCCTAAACTTTATTCAGTCTTGTTGAAAGGCAACAGAGGCACTGTGCTTTATTCAGCCCCTGGGGCCCCTGCCTCTTCCGCCATTGTTCCTATGCCTCCGCCAGCTCATCAGTTTTCGAGAATCTTTCCCGCTGGTTTCTCTTGGCTGGCAACGTAAGGTCCAAGAAGCTATCACGGCCCCGTTTCTTTTTCCTAACTTGACTCTGATGCTGAAAATTCAAGTGCCACAGCTTCTGCCCCTCACTCTTCCCTTCCCTGCAGTCCCCCTCTGTGCTAAACCACCGGCTGCACACTTGATTTAACAGATGAATTACAGATTCAAGGCATGGGTTTCCAGGGCAGGAAAGAGTCTGATTTTTGTCCAGGTCTCTCTTGATTGGCTCAGCATGGAAGTCTTTCATTTAATGGGCCAGGTCCTGCTGAGAACACCTCTGCTGGTACCACACCGCTTTCTTTCTTTGCTGGGGAGAGGAGCAGAGATGGTACAGAGAGATTTTTTTCCCGTCTTCCAGATTTCTGGTGTGCTCACTACACATCGTTCTTTTTAAACAGAGCATCAGGAGTGTAACCCAAGACTCCAGGAAACATTTGATTCATTTGACCAGCCATCTTTGATCTCCAAGTTGGCCGAGGTGTGGAAGGACTGATCTGAACACCCAGGCCTCGAAAACAGGCCTTTGTCTTCCGCCCAAGGAGGCAGCATGGTGAGGCAGGGCGGTGCCAAGGTCTGAGGCTGCCCTACCTGGTTCAGATCCCAGCCCCTCCACCTGCTAGCTGGCTGACTTAGAGCAAGTTTCGGCGTCTGAATTTCTGCACCGGCAAAACAAATACGAAAGGCTATTACATTGATGCGTACGAAGTTGCTGATGTTTCTGTTTTTGAATACGAGACCAGACTGAATCCCATAAAACTGCCAATATTTGACTGTTTTTGACATACAACAAATGGCAATTTCATACGGCCGATCCACACACTTCAACACCCACTTCAACAGGTGACGGAGGAATAGGAGCAAAAAACCGTAACAAGCGTTTACCAAAGGGCTAGGGTGCGGAGTGCGCTCAGTAAAGGCTGCCTGTTGCTAGGCTCGTGTCGGGCGCGGGCTGTATGCGCATCACTGTACCGGGTGCCCACAAGTACAGTGTCCATACCAAATAGTCACTGGCTTGCCAAGGACCACCTGCGTGGGTGAAAGAGTGCTCGCAAACACGGCCACGGATAGAGTAAGATGTGTACTCAGTCCAGACCCCACGTTCTCATGCCCCTCTGTTCTCAGGTCTCCTCTCCTCTAGAAAAACCCATTCCCACGGGGGATGTCCCTTCTCACTCTGGGGCCATCTTACTCACTCCTGGGCGCTTTTGTAAGCTAGTCAGTATGACCGGCACTACACCCGCACCTACTCGGACAGAGGTTCCAGAAGTACGGCTGAAAGCACACATCAGCTGTAAAGACCAAAAATAACGGGGCGGAGGGTGAGCGGGTCCTTTCTTTGCCTAGAAGTGCAGTTTCTGGAAGGCAGACAGTTCTGAGATCAGGACTAGATGCAGCTACCGTGTTTACAGGGAAGGTTCAAGCCAAAACATGCAGTCTCCTGGGCAGAAGTAAAGCTTCCTCGAGATTATTCCAGGAGTCGTCCCTCAGATTTCAGCACGATTCTTTGCATTGGCACAAGACTCTCCAGCAGATGCTAGGGCATCGCCTGTGGCCCCCGGCCCCCACTGGAGGGCCTCCCCTAAGACTGCACATTTCTCTCCGTGCTCGTCCATCTGTTTACTGCAAACGGTGCAGAGAAAGGATGTGAGTTATTGCAAGTACTGGGGGGAGAAGGAAACAGAGGGATTATCAAAATCTACAGGCAAGCGCTGACCTCAAGGACACAACGGTGCATGTCAACCTGCAAACTGAATGTGACTGAGCGGCAGAGTCTGTGGAGGCAAACCTGCCCGAAATGCAAACAGCTAGCTTTCTCAGGTCCCACTGCAAGACGCGAACCTCAGTTCTGAGGGCGCCGGGTACCGGGGCGGGCGCCTGTGCTGGTTACACCTCGCCTCTTCCCGGAGCCGCTGGGCATCAGTGTTCTCCCCGAGGTCAAATGCAGGGCCCAATTCCTGCTCCTGGTAACCTCATCTCTAGTAGGCAACAGCAATTCTGGAGAGGCTTGACCCTAAATATAATCTCCCCCTTTGCTACACACGCATAACATACATATACTCTCTCTTATACTTTAATGCAACCATCCCCTATGGACCGAATCATAATTATCTTGAAAACGTGAAGTTATGAAATACTCCTGCCTACCAAAAAATAAAGGATAATATAAGAAATACGTAAGGAAAGCAGCCTCTATCCAGCTGAAATAGATATTGTGAATACCTCTTCACAGAGAGATACTGGCACTAATTTGATATTTGTTGTGCATAGTATGTATTTGCGTTTTTGCTACATGTTGTGGACTTTAAAAAAATACTTATTTTTGAGAGAGAGTGCTAGGGGCAGGGACAAAGGGAGACGAGATCCAAAGTGGGCTTTGTGCTGACAGCAGAGAGCGCAGTGTGGGGCTCGAACTCACGAACCATGAGATCATGACTTGAGCCAAAGTTAGACACTTAACCGACTGAGCCACCCAGGCGCCCCAGTTCTGTGATTTTTCAAGTTTGTTTATTTTGAGAGAGAGAGAGAGAGAGAGAGGGAGAGCGCGAGCGAGCAGACATGCAAGCAGGGGAGGGGCAGAGAGAGGGAGAGAGAGAATCCCAAGCAGGCTTCGCACTGTCAGTGCAGAACTTGAACTCCTGAATCATTAGATCATGACCTGAGCCAAAATCAAGAGTCAGACGTTTAACCAGCTGAGAGCTGAGCTACCCGGGTGCTTCTGTTCTACACTTTTTAGAACTTGATTTTATTGGTTCTGTTCAGTATGTATCCTCTTGCAACTTTCAAACAAGATTCTGATTGACGGGCCATATGAGGCTTGTAAATTGCCTTGAATGAACTGACTAGGTTGTGGGTAATGCCTAGGGTGACCACGTCATGTCACAATTAAACTGGGGTGTTTTTCAAAATTGTAATTGAATTTTATTATTTTTTTTAAGTTTCATTTTAGAGAGAGAGCAGGGGAGAAGGGCAGAGAGAGAGAGAGACAGAGAATCTTAAGCAGGCTCCACACTGTCAGCATAGAGCCCGACTCAGGGCTCGATCCCATGACCCTGGGATCATGACCTGAGCTGAAAGCAAGAGTGAGACGCTCAACAGACTGAGCCACCCAGGTGCCCCTAAACTGGGGTGTCTTTCAGAGTGGAAGGGGTGCTATTAACAATGTATAAATTGGGGACTGTCCCAGGCAAACCTGGACATATGGTCATCTTAGCGATGGCACTTCAGTTCCTGCTTTAATATATGTGATTAGCAGGACCAGTTAGAAGCCTGTGGCACAAGGGTCCGATGGACCTCTCAGAATGAGTCAGTTACTTTGTGCCTTTTTTTTTTTTTTTTTTTTTTTTTTTTTTTTTAGCGGCAAGCCATTACTGGGACTCCCAGTTTCCTTGCTAATAAAATGGAGAGTCTGGAAGTGGAGGGGCCTCTGAACAGCCTTCTTGTGGCCGCTCTGGTACTGGCTTGTGCTGTGCAGCACTTGGAGTCCGGTGAGATACCAACAGCCCCATGGGAAGGCACGGAGCCCTGCCGAGGACCCCAGCGTCCTTCCTCTGTGTCGGTCCAGCTGTTTCCCCATCAGGGCAGGGACAGGTTGCCCCCTCGCAGGACCCCCGAAAGCTGACTGGTCAGGACTCCCCAAGTACTTTTTCACACAGTATCTTAATTACCCTGCTTCTATGGAAATGAGCTTTATTGCTAATCAGGTTTTCTCTCTGCTCTCAACCGGTTACTGATGCACCCTTCAGATTTGAAATTAGGCTGCATTTGATATTTGTTGAGTAAGTAAATAGAGCCAAAAAGATTATCAGAGGAGTCAGTAATTTTGGCTTTCCTTTGAAGAGAGAGAGAGAGAAAAAAAATCAGACCCCGAGCTTGTGCAACTCAAGCAGAGCGTGGAGGTGCAGCGAGAACCCAAGCGCTCTTTGGGCTGCGCCAACGTCAAGTGTCCGAAGCGGGGGCCGCAGAGCCGAGCACACCCCGAAGCCCGCCCTCGCCCCACGGCACACACCTGGCTCTTTGGCTTTGCCTGGCAGGATGCGGGGCTCCTCCTGTTTGCCCTCTCCTTTTCTCAGAGGCAAGGCCAGTGCCAACCAGCCAGGACAGGGGGCGGGGCGGAACAGAGGCGCTCCGGGCCCGCCCTGGAGGAGGCTTGGCTGGGCCTGCCTCTGTACCGCCTCCAAGCGGGCTCTGGTTGCCGCCTGCTTCGGCTGAGGGCTCCGCAATGCCCCCGAGATGCCTTCTTCATTCTGGCTCTGTGTCTAGGCATTAAGATGCACAGCCATTTTATCAAGGCTTTGGTCCCTCCCAAATTGCATTTGACCAGTTTCATTGCTGCCTGAAATTAAAACACAGGATTTATCAATCCCAAACTGTCACAGCGTGAATGAAACCCTAGAAATAAATCCAGTCTAATGACAGGAGGATCCTGAGACCTCAGTGGGAAGCAAGATACTTTGTTTAATAATTATCAGCCGCTTTCAGGGCCCGTCTGCCAGAGCCGTGGTGTCAGAAGCAGCAGAGAGAAGAATTTTTTCCCCTAGATTTCATCCTGAGAAAGACTGAAGCCATTTGAAACCAGGCTGGACGCTCTTGATTTACATTTCTGATATTAAAAGCAGAGCGGCTGTCTGCATTTATGCTACAAGGCATTGCTTCAGAGCAAAGAAACAGGGTGGTGGCAGGGATCCAGTTTACTAATGAACAAGCTTATCTGGAGGAAAACAGCTTTTCACACTGTAACAAACAATGAACACCTCTTAGATAACAAATTCAATGGCAAAAATATCGCATTGTACATGTCACAGTCCTATAATTTAATGGAGGCACTTGCAGCATTAGTGGTTTACATTAATTTTTAAAATTAATTTTGTTTGGCCCGCCGGGAAAATATTTTCTTTTTTGTGTCTGATATCCTGCAGCTCATTAACACTGCTTACTGCTCCTCTACAATACTATCCATAATCGTCCACTTGGTAGCCAGAGGCCATTTTTTAAAGACAGAAAGCTGGAAGAGGGGCAGAAAGCGGGCTGTTCTGTTTCTACAAAGAACGACTCTCACAGCTTGATAAAGCTGCCCGCCAGCCAGGGAAGCAGGGGCCTCTGGAGGCCTTTGAACCGCGCGGGTACAGGTGTCAGCGGTCACGGGGGCCGGAGGGTGGCTCCGGCGGGGCCAGCGAGGCTCTTTCTGCCTCCTCTCACCACGACTCCAAAGCAGTGGCTCCCGGACCCGATGATGCTCAGGACCATCTGGGCAGTTTTTGTAGAGATGGCGATTCCCGGGCCCCCCACCCCATCCCCACGAATCACTTCCTCTGCCCGTGGCCTTCGCCCACAAAGGGGTTAACTTACTGGCTACCGAGAAAACAGGCCCCCTCTCCCTCTGCCTGGGGCACGGAGATCAGGGGATTCACTGCTAATCACTGCGGTTGTGATTTCTGATTTCAACTGGCAGCAAAGAGAATTGAACCGGAGTCCCCTGAGAGCAGCGAGCTCCACAAGGCAGACCTTGAGCTTGTTAAGCCGTGGTGCTGCCATGCGATTATCAATTTTAAATTAATCTCCCCAGTCTCTTTAAAGTGGTTGCTAAAAATATAATCTCTGGGATATCTTACCGTAAGACTTAACTAAAGGGAAAAATTTGGATAATAATTAAGTGCTTCCCTCCATCTGAGTTTCCTGTGAAACACTTCTGGAGTCTTGGCTAATCCGCTGGCGGCAGGAAGGCCGGCCGGGGACAGGCTCGAGGTCTGCGCGAGCTGGTTTATAAGTTACACGCTTTCTCTAAATAAAACTTAAACAGGCAATGTGCATTTGGACAAAAGGTTAAAGATACAGTGCTGCACTGTATTAAAACAAATCCTTCCCTATTTTTAACCCAAAGAGGTTTGGGAGGGAAAGCCAGAAAAAATTGTCTAGACATACTTTTGCTAAGCTCGCGAGGGAGTCATTACAAATTCACTTTATAGGGACATAATCTAGGTTATATATACAACGCGCTTTTTTTTTCTTCTTTAAGGCAGCAAGCAAGCAACATGATGTGTCAATCTGAGCAGAGGTACAGGGAGTTCTGGTCGTTAGAAAGGGGCTGTCTGTGGAACCGCCTCTGGCCCTGTAGACGGTTGAGTCACAACAGACGTGGTTTCTAAGAGCCACTAGGAACCGCGAAGAAGAAGGAAACCAACAGCAACCTGTTAACAAAACCCGCTTTTCTACCCACACTGCAGCTTTCCACCAGATGAAAGGACGCGTCTACACCTGGAATCCTAGTAAGTGGTGAGTCTCAACTTGCCCCTGGTGGGGGTGGGGGTGGGGGTACCCGTGGTATCTTTCCGCTCTCCTTTCCCTGACCTTCCTGTTTCTTTGGGCAGCATGGCGGGAGGACTGGGTCATTTAAAGCAAGAACACATGAACAAATCTATGTGCTTGCCATGTGCGGTCACGCAGCTTGGGAGCGCAGAGGAAGCCCTCTTCAAGGTCCAAGGTGCTCTGTACACTCAGCTTGATAAGGAGGATGGGGGGCTGGGGGAGACGGGGTAGCAAGGGAAAGAGGTGGGGGGAGGAGACGAGTCTCAAAAAGGCCAAGAAGATGGACTTTCGTGACATTTCCACACAACCACACTGCGCCTTCTCTTAAGGATGACCGTTAAGGAAAACCCCCAGCTTTGTAAAAATTCCATTAATTCAGTGTATTCCTTTCTTTGATCCAAACAGAGGATGGCATAATTCATCGCCTCTACTAACAGCTAGATGTGGGGCTTTGAGAAAGCTACTTCACATCGTGGGCCTCCACACGGTAAAAGAAGTGGGTTGGGTCTGACGAGCTCTGGAATTCTGATCGCGTTATTCTGG
Organism: Lynx rufus; assembly: GCF_022079265.1. Classification (NCBI taxonomy): domain Eukaryota; kingdom Metazoa; phylum Chordata; class Mammalia; order Carnivora; family Felidae; genus Lynx; species Lynx rufus. The sequence continues at coordinate 13,543,953 of NW_025814842.1, read as the reverse complement.
GTAAAAGCACATGTTGCCGCACACAGGCCAAAGCTCAATTTTGGCCCCGCCTTTGACCAAGGGATGAAAAAGGGAAAGGAGAGCTTTAAGGTGGACACGTTTAACTGTAGGAACAATATAAATTATAGGGGCTTCAAAAAAAAAAAAAAAAAAAAGATTGCCTGAACCAAGACGCACTAAAAGTGATCGTGAAGTCTCTTTTGCACGTGTGGAAGGTTCCTCAAACCTTTGCTGGATGAGAATGTAGCTCCCTGGGACTCGGGGTCCACGTTGGTGGGTTGGTGGGTCATAGCTCGGGTTCGGCTGGGGTGAAGGGGGTCAGGATGATGAACACAAGGGGGTATGACATCATGAGGACTTGTGCAATATCTGTCCTTGCCGGCCCAGGGAATCCGGACTTTCGCTGTTGCTGTTACAGAGCTACTTGAAAGTCTGATGACGGCGAGGGACCCTCTTCTGAGGCCAAGGTCCAAGTGCTCAAATAAAACTTCAGATACATTTTGACGGGAATCCCGGGCCCTGCGAAGCCTGTCCACAGAGTCTGCAGTACTGTATTAATCCTAGCTAGACACCCCTGTTTCAGGCCGAGACACTGGAACGTCTCTTTGCTCTCCCATTGCCTTGAAGGTTTGAGGGTTCCCGTTTTCTCAAGAAGAAATTTATTTTTCAATTAGAACATAACCCGACTCTCCCCACAACCCAAGCAATCCTCCAGGGAGCCTGGTGTGCTTGGCCGGAGAGCAAAAGGTCAACAGACAGAAGACCTGCAGGTATAGCCCTAATGGCCTGAGCACCTTCAGAGGTAAGGCTTGTATCCTAAGCCTTCGTCTGGAACCCTTTTTCCATAGGAGAGAATTCCTCCCAGCAAATAAATAGGCATCCCCCACTCCATTAGAGACTGCCCTCTTTCTGACCCACTTCCTCCACCTTTTTGACCTGCCTTCCTTCCCGAAGAACTAATAGGAGATGTGGCACCTGGTGAGGGGGGAGGCGGGCAGGAAGCACCCTCCTGGAATGTCAATGACGCCGGGGCACGCACAACTACCCCATTCCCATTCAGCCGGCAGCCCAGCAACCGCTCAGGGCGCATCTGCATAGCTTAAGGTCAGTACGAAACCAGCCTGGCTTCCAGCACTGAAACTCCACTGTTTCGGGGGTTGCTAGAACTAAACTGTCAAGTATGTTCACCGTAATTGGCCCTGGGCTGCCGGCAGCTAAGAGATGGAAGTTTTCTTTGAGGCCCAGTGCGTTTTTGAGAAGTAGGGCTCCACGGAGCCGGTGCTGGTTATTTTCGAAGGCGCTGTGTTGTGGATACCCGAGGCCCTGACATGGTCGGTTCCTTGGGGGCCTGTATGCTGGGGAGGGAAGCATCTCAGAGTCTGCCCTGCCGACACCAACCGCTTCCCAACAGCACGCTTGTTATCTTGTGCTTCTCTCCTCCAGGCTGAGTATCAATCATGTCTGAAGAGGGGACAACATAGCAGCTCTGAGCAGATGCCTCCCACTTCTCACTCCGGCCAGTCTCCCACTGAAGCGGGTCCAAAAAAGCCTCTCCTCAACAAAGTGACAAACGAGGCACTAAATCAGTGGAGCTGTGAATTCAGTCGCATAAGCCTGAATGGAGAAAGCCCTCCAAGATGGATTCCCTCACATGCAGTAGCTTGACTCACGTCAGGAGAAAGCAGTCTACAGACCGTTGGAAGCAAAGCTTGAAAAAAATGATGTATTAATTGCACCTATTCTGTCCTATCTCTGGACACTTGAAACTCATGTCCCCAACGCTTAGGAAGGTGTGATGGAACGTTCCATCAGTAAACATGGGGACAACACCGCTAATCTGATGTCTGAGGCGGGAAGGCAAAGAGGAAGAAATACGATGGCACCAATTTTTTTATTAGCAAATTGCTCAGGGAAAAGAATTCCACTGTTTCAAGAAAAAAATCCTTAGGAGCCAAACTCAATTATATCTGAATTATTATTTGGAAGGATTAATATTTGCTAATGTGACATTTATCAGCATTGCATACTGAGATAGCAGAGTTGCCCAATCTGATTTTTCTAAAATGTCCCTCCCTACGTTTTCTTTTTCTCTAAGAGAAGAGAATATACCTTAGGAGTCTTAAATTTGTTAGTTTGGCTTTGGCCAACAGCATCCTCGGCCGAATAAGCACCCGGGGGAAAATCACTTCCTGGAGGGTATGTTTCAATACAACAGATAGGCTTCATTTGAAAAAAGAACCAGAAATGAACCTAATATGGCTGACTGTGGACAAGAACAGCTTGGTGAGGTCTACCTATGGACTGGCCTCATTTCTTAACTCTATCAGAACTTGGAAAAAAGAGTAAAGAAGAAGGCTCCGTGTTTTCTAATGAATTCCATGACCAGTCTGCCACTAGCTTAATTTTTCAGTGCTCTAGTTTACTATCTGTATAGTTGGAAGAAAAAGAATTATTTCGGCAAGACGGGCTAAAAGGAGTCCCGGACTCAGAGTGAGGACGCTTGATTTCTAGTGGCATCTCCATCTAAGGTAACTTCATCTGTCAACCGAGAGACACTGGGGACAGAAAATGCATAGTGCTCTTACTCATGCCACATTCATGGCAGATGTCACCAATCAATCCCGCCATTTGTTCCTTCTTGGCCCAGAGCTCTCTACATGGCTCTCCAGGCAGCCACCAAACACTAGAAATAGCACAACGGAAACCCATCAGCCAGCCCAGGCCTAGATGAGCTTTAAGGCCCTTTTTAGCCCGAAATTTCTAGGGAATCTTCTGTAAATTATTTTCCTAGCCCACTAGGAGTCTACCGAGGATAAAACACATATGGACAAGAAGGTTTTAGGAGCTTGCCAGAGAGGGGAAAAAATGGAAAACATGGCTTAGGAATTGTTTTCATGGCTCCAATGACTGGAGAAACGCAAAAACAAGGACTGCCATGCTCGAGAGTCTCCAGAGCCAAAAACACTGTCTGCCCTTGAGCTAAGTAACTAACTCTCGCCCCAGCTGTGGCGCTCCGTCAACTGCGCAGCATCCTTGTTGACAAGTCCAAAGCGCCAGACAAGTTGAGTCTCGGTTCAGTGAGGTGGCCAGAGTGGCAACAGCTAACGCGGTGTATCGTTTACTTTGCCTTGGACCTAAAAGGATTTAAGGCAGCTTTAGAAGATAATGACAAGAAAAATCCTTTAGAAAGTTTTGGTAGAGGAGAAGGACGAAGAAACAAGGTAGGGAGGGACAACAGCGCTAAGAAATGAGGTCTGTCCGCCAGCCACTCGCCACGTACATCGAGAGAGCCACAAAGCCGGCTCTAGACTTCTGGCAGCCACCGGGAAGAGGGAAATCTACTCGGTTGCGCAGTCTACGGGACACAGAGGACACAGAGACACAGGACACAGGACACCGAGAAGGCAGCTGTTCAGAAGTTCAACTCTTCCTGACTCAACAACCAGAGCGTTATTTCTCCCGAGGGTCTACGTGAAGAAAACAACCCACGATGTGTGCTGTTAACATTTTGCCGCATTCGTGTAGGAGGCCAGGCAATGAATGGGTTTCACGGGGCTCTTACGGTCTCTGCAGAGCTCCCGGCGCCACCTGCCATTGCAAAGCAGTGCGGGTTCACTCTCTGGTCCTCTGGCTTACTCCAGAGGGCGTGCAGTAATATTTCCCAAACTGTAGAGCCCAAGGGACCTATGGAGTGTTAACAGGTAATTCTAAGGTCAAACCTGTTTGGTGAACACAGCACACCATTACCGCGCCCACCGCCCCGCCCCCCAATAAGTTTGCTTAATTTGATTTAACTCAATAATTCTGAAGATTTTGTTTTTAAGCAATCTCTGCGCTCAACACGGGGCTCACACTTACAACCCCGAGATCAAGAGTTGCCCACTCCACCGGCGGAGCCAGCCAGGGGCCCCTGACTCAATCATTCTAAACAAAATCCTTTATCCTAGGGACGTCTATTAATATCTGACAGGCAAATTATTCCAGGAAACATTTCAGAGAAATGCCAATCTAGCGGAAAAGGGCTGCATATCTTGATAGAATCTTCCCCAAACGTTTCTCTCAGCACAGTTTTGAGAGCTACTGGATGGCAGGGAGTCTGAAAGGCGTTCTCCTGGTAATTACCTGGAAGGCTTCAATTCTCAACCGCCAGCTGGAAGTGGAAGGGTGTGCCCTAACAGACAGCCCCGTTGAATACGTGGACAAACCAAGACTCTAAAGGCTGTCAGTCCAAACTTCTAACTGGTAAGCTCTACAACATCCCTTTTTCACTCCCCAAATGGAAATGCTGCTACGGACCAAGGATGAGATGGCATCTTCAAGGCCAGACAAAAGGGTCCCTGTTGTAGAGCCCGAGCCAGGGCAGGACCTCCCTCTGGAGATCTCCTGCATCCCTCTCTTTGGACCCACTTCGTTGTTTTCATCTCAGGAGGCCCAGAGGAAAGCCGACCACTCAGGCTGGCGTCCAGTCCAGGCTTTGGAGTCTGGGGCAAGAGTGGCCCCTGAGGCTTTCTCACGGTCCAACAGGGGATTAGACTTGAATTTGGGACCGAAGACTCCGCTGGGAATAAAAATGACATGCGTCTGTCTACAGTCTCCTTTGGAAACCTAGGAGGCCAGTTAGGGATCTGGATCTCGAGACACAGCTTCTGTTGACAATCCAACTAACGCGGGCCTCCTACATCTGTGAAGCACTGACCATCCACTGAAGAACGACCATCTACCAACCGGCGGGGGACAGCGATACCGCCTTTCTGCGAGAGCAATTACTACCCCTAATCCGAAATTTTAAAATAAAGTCTCTACCAAACATCGACGGACCAAACCCTTAATGAGAGGCAGGGCAGGACTGTCGGCGAGTGTGCTGGGTGGTATGTTAGCAGGCGTGGAACAACCCAACAGTATATTACGGCAGGTTATTTCTGAAGTTCCCACGATGCGCTCCTAATGGGTATAAGGATGTGCTGACTTCCAAAGTGGGACTGACAGGCCCGCAGTTAACTGTCATTTCCATCACAGTCTTAATAGCTTTGCCAGGCGTCCTCCCAGCGAACGCAGAGAAGAAAGGTCTTGCTATATGACAGAATTCAAAAAGAATGCATGTGAATGCCATTATGGTATTGAAAGTGTCAGGTGCCAGCGGAAGGGCCCTGATTAGACAGACAAGCATCGGGCTGCACGCTTTAAGGTTATTTGAAGCCTGTCATTTCCATTAGCTGGCTAACCACAAGTGGAATCATTCATTAGCTGGCTTTCTTTAGTACCAAGGTGGGGCCGAGGGTGGGGGTGCGGGCGGGAGAAGGTGGAGAGGCCCGGGCTTGGCACTTTTGGTTCCTACCCTATTAGCAACTCATGATGGCTGGCAGAGGGAGGGGGTGCACACAGGCGGCGATGCCCCATGTGCCTGCTCATTAGTGGCTGGCAGTAAAGCACAGAAACGAGTGGACATTGGCACAGGCTGGCTTTCTGTTCTTGGAGAAGGCCAAAAATAATCTCAGTAGATTTAATTAAAACTGCAGCGAACAGATGGGGAAGATGGAAAGAACTCCAACTGGAGACCACTCATCTGTCCAGGTCTCCGCGAGCGTTTTAATGAAGCCTTCGCTGTCTGCAGGTCCCAGTACTGACACATCCCTTTCTGGTTATGCAACCGAGCGGAACGATTACCCAGCAACTCCACTTAAAGTGGCAGGGGTCTGTTTCCCAAGGAAAAGTCGGGCCTGACCCAGTCCAACTACTAGGGCAGGAAAGCAACAAGCAAACAGACAGCCCCTCCTTTCTGTCTCCCGCTAATCCCAAAGTGAGAATGGGTGATCAGGTGGTGGGGGGTGGGGGGGATTTCTCCTCCTACAGAGATAGTGGGAGAGGCGGGCGGGGGGGTGGGGGGCGGCGGAGAGGACCCCACCCCCACCCCGACAACAGACCTAAGATTTAAACCCCCAGGTCCAGCTGAAACAAAGACGCTCTGTCCAAATCGGGTCAGCGGTCTGCCCTAGTTAGTGGCTCCTTTTATAGTTTTCTGCAGTGCAGCAAGCCAACGGAGAATGGCAGGAGGCAGTCCTAATTCACCAGGAAAGTTAAACCCTGCCTGCGTTAAAGTGAAAACCCAGCACGCGTGCGCACTTAACTGACGGACTGATTGATTGATTTTCATGGAAAAGCCCAAATTTCTGGCGCTAACAGCAAAACGGGGGGTCGACAACTGCCTGCATTAAGCATGTCCAAGTAGACAGAGGGCAAAATCTGCCTGTAAATAAAGGGCACGGTGGAGACAGCGCCCAGGGCTAGAGAGAAGTGACCAATCATCCAGGGCAAGGAGATCTTTGGGAAAAGACTCCTTGGGGCGGAAACTCCAAGGGACTGTATTTAAAGATTATTGGCATATGGAGCCCAGAGCTCCCCCCGCAGGGCCGTTTCAGGTGTCCTCTAAATACTGAATGCCTTTAAAAAAATCTTTTTTCAGATGTTGGCAGAGATTGGTATTGCTGGTGTCTCTCTCTCTCTCTTTTTTTAATATATACTCCTGGGAAAGTAAGGGAATGATGCCTCCTTACATAAGCCCTTAGGAATGTCAGGTGTTGAAGAGTTTGTTGGTAATTCCCAAACGGCCTTGGCGTTGGGGGGACAGGACTATTTCTTGGCTGCACATTCCATCGCTCAAGCACATCCTAAAGAAAATGGAAAACACCAGTAAAGCCACGATCTCTCCCCCAGGCCTCCCAGGTCCACAACCAAGCTCATGCTCCTACATTTCATGGAGAAAGGGGCTACTTCAGTGCATCAAAAAAAAAAAAAACCCATCTTCGCTTAAACAATCATATCATCCCCCAAAGTTCAGGGAGATTTTGATGATGGAAGAGGTTTTTTTCTTTTCTTTTTTTTTTTTTTTTTACTTTAAACCAAGAAAGACCAGGGGTGTACGGAACCACGAAGCATAATGAATTCTTGGGAGACAACCAGGGGCATTTTTCAACTAAGTTTCCCTTGAAACTAGTTACGCAATGGTGTTAAAAAAAAAAAAAAAAAAAAAAAAGCTTTTGCTCAGCTAAGTTTCCTACTATATTAATCTCATTATCCTTTGAACCGTTTAACTGGAATGCCAAATGCAATTTGTATTCTGCAGCAAAGCGAATGCTCTAAAATGATTATCCCAATATGAACCGTGGCAATCCTTGATATTGTTGGGTCTGAAAGGCCGTCGAACCACTGAATACTGTTCCCATATGCCTTCTGAGTTTCATGACACAACGTTGCGTCTGCTTTGCAAGGGCTAAATTAAGCGTGTGAAAGTCTTAGCAAAGCCCTCATTTTCCAGTTAATCAAATCTCCCCTAATCAAATTAGCACACATAATTCCTCTGGATGCATGGCACAAAAAGTGCATTATCCCCTTCTTTGGAGTTGAAAGGGAGAAAACAGCATGGTGCCTTTCTCCTTTGCTTGAGTGGGCCTAAATAGAGGGGTTCTTCAGAAAGACAGGTCGAGGAAAACTTTGGCAGCATTGACGTTCCCAGCTCATTAAATCCACTGCGTCTGCGGCCACCTCCAGGGACCAGTGAAGCATTCTGTAATGAGATACTTGTTTAATTTTCCTTCAAAGGCCGGACATCTGTGACAAACCTCCCCATTCCAACCCCACACAGGCAAATCTATCAATAGGCCTAAGGCCTCTATCTAGTTTGATGGAGTGTTTTCCATTGAATAAACTAGATAATAAATTTTGAGGAGAAAGGAACAATTGCCATTAGCTCCGTTCTCTCCGAAGAGTCGAAGTCCATCATGAAAATTCAATAGTGGCTGAGCTAAATGGATAAATGTTCACAGTCAACCTTTTTTAATTGATTTCCCTTCATGAAATGATCTAGTCTCTGAAGCTCGCCGTCCCAGAGCCCCTCTTTAACCTTTCTTTTCATTCCAAATACATTTAGAAGCACTGAACAAAAAGGAATAGCTAAAATATTAATCTCCCTTGAGAGCAAAGGCCTGCAACAGACCAGATTTTCAGATCAATCCCCAACAGTGCCCGTGGCCTACAAAAGAATGAAACACACTTTTAGCGCTATTCAGTATGGCACCGATTCTGACCTTTATTGAAAACCAACCACCACATCCCGACACTGGCAGGGACTAGAAAGCCTTTCTTACATAATAGGAATTCAGTGCAGATATTGTCAGGCCCCGGCTGCACATTCACTTCTGCTTATTCCATAATGAGGCCTGGAACATGCATAATGAAAGCTGTCTCAACAATATTTTCACTGTGATGCTTTATTATGTCTAGGAATATGTTTTAAGTAGTAATATTTCACTTGCTCCCCCCCTCTGCCTTGCCCTCCCCCCCACACCCTGCCTTTCTTAGACTCAATTTGCTGGAACCCTTCAAAGGCACATGAAATAAGCTATTATGATCGCTGCCATTTCAACAGCGTGTAAGGAATTCATTAGAAGCACGTTTCAGGACCTCGCTCTTTTCCACCCACAAAGGTGATCCTGCATATCCCCTCCTGAAACATGAGTATGCCCCTCCTCCGCCTCCCTCCCACCTCATCCGCACCGGCGGGCGCCGGGGATCACGTCACATGCCTGGCATCACACGTGCCCAATGCGCCGTCTCTTCGCTCGGAGCCACAGCCGGGCCGGAGGATTCCACGGGACCTGAACTCGCAACAAGAAAAAACCAGTAAAATCGCCATGGCCGCCCCACTCACTTCACGCATCCGCTCTGCAGAGCCCCCAGTCCTTTTCCCTCCGTCCTAACAGGATCAGGCTCCTTCCAAATCCCACCACCGTGATGGCTGCTAGACCCTGCAGAGGCAAGGAGAGCGTCTCGGGCTGTAGCCTCACCCCTAGCAAAGCCGCGTCTGGAGCAGAGGCCTGTGCGGTCGGGTCCCAGGGCTGATACGCGTTCCCCTCGCACACCCCACGCCAGCCCCGCTGAGACTTCCCCAAGCCTCCTCCCTGCCGGCTGAAGTATCCCAGCTCCAGGTGGGAACTGGGAAAGTCCGTTCCCACACTGACTCCCTGAGCAGGAAGCCAAGAACGTGACTGGGAGTCACCTTTTGTGGATCGAAGTCTGTTTCAACATCCCCCGTTTATTACAGCAAAAAGTCAGGAAACCCGGCCTCCTCTCTTCCACCGAAAGAGTCCTGCTTTCCAAAGGTGAACGTTTCGGGGAGTGGGTGTTGCACGGCCGCCTGGCTAACAAACATCTCTCTAGATCCTTCTACCCGCTAGGGACTGTGCTGGGCACTTTACTTCCATTTCTCTCCTTTAATCCTTTTAAGAATTTCTGAAGCTGATACCATTTGCCTCATAGTATAGATGAGACCTTCAAGTCTCAGAGGGTAATCTGCCCCAAGTCCTACTTCTGGTGAGTGACTTCAATCCCAAGTTTGTGTGTGGTCAGACCGAAGCTCTTTCCACTAATCTTTATTGCCCTTTTAGTTCAAAGGGTCTGGGTCAACATTGATAGCAATGTCAAACATCTGACTTTTATTCGTGCACTCATTCTACAGATATGTACTGAGTATGTATACTAACCCTTGTCATTCTATAGATTCTCCAGGGTGAGTGAAGAGCGAAAAAGGAAAGACAGCAAAGGGTTGCCAGTGAAGGGCACGTTCAGTAAATGTGGGCATGGACTGTAGAGGGGTGGAGGAGAGATGAGATCGGAGGCAAGATTACAAGATGGTAGACTGAGACACACGGTCAAGGGCCTTGAGTGCCCTTGAACCCTAAGCAAACTGGAATCGGTCGTAAGTCAACAAAATACAGAGTGAAAGAGGAGAGATCAGACAGGAGAGGGGAATGCAACAAAGAGATGCATCAATTTCATAGAAGAGAAGGAAGGAAATGGAAAATAGAGTAGACAGCATAGGCTTGAGGAAGAATGGGAACTCCAGTGGGGTCCACGTAGTAAAACAGTGAGGTCAAGGGAGAACAGGAAAAGGGGAAGGGGCAAGTGCTTGTCATGAAGGTAGAGGAACGTTCCATGAGAACGAAGGAGTAGGAGAGGAGAGAGTGGGGGGGGGAGGGGAGTCACACGTCACTTGACAAAGTTCAAGGCTTTGTGGGCGGACACTTTGCTGGGTAAAGAGAAGATTGAAGGTTTGGTCACTTGTGTTGATTCTAGAACAGCAGGGATAGAAGTCCATGAATCCCTTTTACGGTGAGAGGTTTCTCAGGGTGCAAGGGGTCCTTAGGCAAATCTGACAGGAGGCAGGGGGAACATGCCAGGCTTCAGACACCCAGATGCAGGTGCTGGGGGCAGGGAGGATCCCAGAGAAGGGAATCTCTGCAGACTGGAGCCATCAGGAAGACCGGCCATGTGACGTAGGGGCGGGCAAGGGTTTAATCCACTCTTAGGGCCTGAGAGGACTCACGCAGGCTGGACCTCCATCCGGGAGCCCCGGGCCGAAATCTCCAAAACACCTTCTGATTAAAACAAGGGATGAGCACGGCTAACTCTGTTTCCTACCCCCACACCCTTTTCAGGTGCGAACCATCTCATCGTTTGAACCATCCCCTTTAACTCTCACCAAGAGTTCTAACACGTTTCTTTAGTTGTGTTTTGAGTGAGGAAAAAAAAAAAAAGAGAAAGGAAGACAGACATGTACCAAAATAACCAGCGTTAACAAATGGCCGCTGGTTTAAAAATAGTGCAGGGGTTTAAGTTTTTGCCTTTATCTCAGTGGTTGACCTTGCTAATACAGTATGTAGATCTCTTGCCAACTAATCGGCCGGCTGTAAAGCACGGCTTCAAGCTGTGGTCAATGATCTGTAACAGGAATGAATGAGAGGGTTTTAGCAGCCAGGATCTGTAGCCTACTATCTGTATCTGACAGCTGTCACCCACTCGGTGGAGGCCAAGGCCTAGACCTTCATTTAAAAGCAGCATGGCTGATCAGATTACCGGGACAGTGTGTCAAAACTGACTGCGCTGAACTAGGGAGACAGAAAGTAAATCTATAAATAGCAGTCTTGCTGCCGCCATGAAGCACTGAAGGGTAACCAATATCGAGCAGCAAATGCAATGTTTAGTCTTTGCAGCCAGTGGGATACGACTGCGGCCAGATCAGAAGCCTCGTTCTATGATACCATGTAATGGAAAGATCGGCTTTATGGGCAAGAATTTAAAAGAGTTACATTCTTGGCAACGGTAATAGTCGCACGGCAATAATTGGTCTGAACCGACTTTATGAGCTAACAAGGTTCCCTAGCACTTAATAATGTCCTCAGGGCACAGGGACTTAGCAAGTCACCGTTCCCATAATGTGCTGGCTGCCTGTTCCCGACGGTCCACGGGGACCGCCAGCGTTGAAACACAGACAGTGATAAGATAAGAGGTTCTCCACTGGATATCTATTATAGATGTCAACTGGGTCTTCAACCAGAACAGCTGCACCAAGGACTTGGGGAGAGGAGAGCATCATGAGGATGAGTTATCTATAGACCATGCTGAGAGCACGGCTCAGACGCTGGACATCACCGAGTTATAAATGAGCCAGCTGACATTGTATAGTATGTCCCAACTCTTCCAAGAACATTTGTCACTCTTCAAGGTTTCCGCTGATAAAACCGGGATGTCTAAAAATTTGTCAACAACCGCAGAAAGTAACCCCGAGGTCATGTCGGAGGGTGACAAAGAATGTGCTTACTTGACACTCTGCAAACACACAAATGGCACCCTGGTGGTGACAGTGTTCAGAGGTCTCCCCACGTCGCGGGGTCCCAAATCGTTCTTGGTGTGGCTGCCAAGGACCTCGGGACGGCGTATTCCAGCAGCAGCGGGTAACGACCACGCGAACACAGCCATGGCCTGAGTGGGCAAGACCTTGGACTCCAGGCGCTGCCTATTTCAGACCACTCCTCGCTGGGGTGGACAGGATGGGAAGTGATTTTTTTTTTCCCCCAAGGCTGGTGCCATTGTCCCCGCTCTTTTTTAAAAGGTTCAACTGAGGGGTGCCTGGGTGGCTCAGTGAGTCGAGCGTCCGACTTTGGCTCAGGTTGCGATCTCACCGTTCGTGAGTTCGAGCCCTCCGTCGGGCTCTCTGGGGTCCGTGCGGAGTCTGCTTTGGATCCTCTGTCCCAACCCCTCCGCCCCCCGGGCCTCTCTCTCCCCCCTTGCTCGCGTTCTCTCTCAAAAATAAAAAAGACCTGAAGTTTCCACGGAAATAATACTTTTCAAAAAGAATAAAAGCATCAAGAAAAACACGGTTGATTAACAGCTAGCACTTCACGTGACGGGCACTGTTCGAAGAGCTTCGGGTGGACGGCCTGTTTAATCCTCAAAACCTGGTGACAGATGTTTTATCCCCATTTTGCAGATGAAAACCCAAGACCCAGAAAGGTTAAGTAAACTGCCCAAGGTTAGACAGTAAGAGCAAAGTCAGGGTTCAAACTCGGGCAGGCTGGCTTCAAAGCTACCATATGCACTCATTCTTACGCCCCACCCCCCACAGTGTCCCCTCAAGAAGACACAATGTTAGAAACCATGTGGGAACACACGGAAAGAGGAGATCAAAGCGTCTCATTCAGAACCATGTAGGAATCAAAAAGAGAGGAGGAACAAAAAGGCCGTCTCTGTTCTGATGGCTGACTCTGAATACACTCATTCTGCAATGTTTATGCAGCGCACATTTCCTAGCACCTCTGTCTCCAGGCCCCGTGCTAGGCCGAGGGGTACAAAAATGAGGAAGAAAGAGCCCCTGAGAAGGCCAGTCTAGCGTTTCTTCTCATATGGGCCGGGGTGGGGGGCTCTGCCCTGGAATGTCATTTCCTCACCATCATTTGGTTTGGCTTCTTTGGGCATTAGAAAACACTTTTGGGGCGCCTGGGCGGCTCACTTGGTTAAGCGTCCGACTTTGGCTCGGGTCATGATCTCACGGTTCGTGAGTTCGAGCCCTGTGTCGGGCTCTCTGCTGACAGCAGAGAGCCTGCTTCGGATCCTCTGTCCCCCCTCCTCTCTGCCCCTCCCCCACCTGCATTCTGTCTCTCTCAAAATAAATAAATAAACTTAAAAAAAAAACCAACAACTTGTTTAAAAAGAAAACAGCTTTTGCCCAAGGAATACGATTGGAGGGGTCCACTGTGGGGGACGGACAGCCAGGGCGGGATCCACGTCACTGTCTGTAGGCCAACGGGAAACATCACCAGGAAGAGCTTTGAATAAAAATGGGTTGATAAGCCTTTAGGCTGATATTCAAGCCTCTTTAAGGGATTTCTGCTGGCCATTTCGGGGCTCCTAGTGCTGCCCAGAAGAGAGCAGAATAAGCCTAATTAAAAGATCATGTGCGCTCTCGTGGCTTTAAAAGCGTCACACTGGCTGGCTGCCACTATCTCTTGGGATCCAAGAAGTTGGAGCCGAGAGGAGTAGCTGGAGATCATTGAACTTCTCCTCAATGGATCCGAAAGCAGGACCCCCAAAAGGTTAAGTGGCTCGTCCAAGGACAAACAGCCGGAGAGTGGCCGATCCAGGATGGAACCCAGGTCGGGAACTCCCAATGAAAATGTTTTTCTACAACCCCATACAGCCGTCCACGGAATAAATGCTGTACTATGAAATCAGCAAATTCAATCAAGTCAAATGTGTGTTTTGAAAAAAGTCAAGAATGAAGAAATAGAGTTTGAAGAACATTCAACATTCATGAGGTGTGCCCATTTCAGGCCACTGGAGACGTTTCTCGGGTGCAAAGGTTTTCTTAATAAAGGGTTTCATTGGCCGGTTGGATCGAGACATGCACACACTGATATTTTGCTTCTGGCAATACCTTAAACCCCCAGTTAGGCAAGTATAAAAAAACGGCAATGGCCTTGAGAGTGCAGCATGGTTTATACATGGCATACGCATCTTCGAGGATTTGGAGAAATCTACAAGGGATCCAATGCTTTTCCACCTATTGACATTTACAAAGCAGTTTAAATCATGCATGAGAGGCCTCAGGCACATGCAGTTCACAAAACATAACTCTGAGCTCCCAGGGAATTTAAGCTGACCAACACTCTTTATTAGAACCGACAGTGAAAGACAGCTATTGCGAAATTCGTACCAGAAATGCAATACCAAGATGACAGCCTTAATGCCAGTGGATATATTATGTAGATTACCTGACTCAAATCTTTCTTGTTAAATAAGTTTCATGCATTCTTTTTTTTTTTTTTTTTTCCTCAAAAATATCCTTCTGGCTTCACTGGGGGAGTATTCCTTAAATTCCTTGATCATTCATTTGTTTTTCAGTATTTTGGACACGCTACGTTAGCACAAAAGATCAGATAGAGATATTTAAACAGTGGGAAATAGTTAAACTTCTAAATGAACAACAGAGCTGAACCATGAATTCAATATTTCGATGTTATTGTTTTGGTGTAATGTTCCAATATTTAATAATTTTTCATAAGCAAACACTTTCCGAAGGCTGATTCACTCTAGATATTCAATTCCCATGTACTCTAAGATTTTAAACGTATGTAATTATAAATTAAAAACAATTTCACTTGCATGATTTTTTTAAGCCAAGAATTTCATGGAAATAAGGTCCTCATGAAAACTGGCCAGGGACAGAAGACAGCAAACATACTTCTCCTCTCTAATCTTCATCGAAATTGAACTACAATGTAGAGGTTTTAAATTCTGCTTGGGGAGACAGAGGGATAGGTCAACATGAGCGAGGTCAGAAAAGGAAGTCATTGGTGATGTGGCAATGGTGCCAAGTGGCCAAGGGCAAATCTGGTGGAGGCTGAATTCGAGTACAACTCCCATCGTGCAGAGGCTTCGGAGTTTCTGAATGGATTCAGTTGTCGGTTGTCTGCGTCCCATTCTAGACTCTCCAGCCTGTCTCAACCACGGTCTGTGTTAAACGTTACCCGGCTCGTCTGGCAGGTCTATCTTCTTCCACAGAGCGCCACCCTTCCTAAGCCACACAGCCACAGCATGCTAAGGAAGCCACGGGCACGCTTCCACAGTCAAGGTTGCCGTCACTTAGAATGTGCTCAATGGTCGTGTAGCGAGCTGCCTGGAACTCGCTTAGGTAATGTACGCTAACAGACAGGTACAGCAAAGGGGCTCTGGAACCCATGAGGGCCAAGCTCTGCCTCTAGTCTCAATAAATCGTATGCCATTCTCATGTAACTACTGTGATTTTTCAAACATATAGGGATGCTTCCGTGACTGTAAAAAGACATTTTCCTTTCAAAATTCATGGTAACCTTTTCTTCCTTATGTATTCTTTAATGGATAATTTCAAACATACATACAAGTAGAAAGAACTATGTAATAACCCTCCAACCACCATCACCCAACGTCAAGAATTATCAACTCGTGGCCAGCCTTGTTTCCTCTATACCCTATCCATTCCACAACTTCCCCCTTTCCACATAACTTTTAAAACAAACCCCAGACGTTGTATCATTTTATCTGCATGTATTTCTGTATACGCGTTTTATATTTTTTACATTACAAGGTGGTAAGGGTACAACTACTATTATGTAGGGCTCTGATTTTTTTAACACTTAAAAATTATTCTCGGGGCGCCTGGGTAGCTCAGTTAAGTGTCCGACTCTTGATTTTGGCTCAGTTCGTGACACCAGGGTCGTGGGGCTGAGCCCTGCGTCAGGCCCGGTGCTGAGCGTGGAGTCTCCTTAAGATTCTCTCTCTCCCTCTGCCCTTCTCCCCCCCACTTGTGTGTGCTCCCTCTCTAAAAAATTTAAAAAATATATAAAAAATGAAAAGTATTCTCAAATTCCTAAAACAAACTAAAGGGCCAGTCTTCTAGATGCTTTCACAGATCTCAATCATGTATTCAAGTTCAAGAGCAGAGAATTTCTCATTTCTTTATAACCATTAGGGACTGACAAGATGTGTGCAGTTGGTATTTAATGAATGATTTTCAAACGATTTCCTGAATGATACTCACTACATATGCAAACATAAATTCGCTGCATTATTGTAATCAAAGCCCAGGAGTGAATATATTAAAATAGCGTAAGCCTGAAATAAAACCTCCTTTTTCAAAGGGTTACTGTTGATGTTAAATAAAGAGATATACCCTGTATCCTGTAATCTACGTAGTAAATGCAACTGCACACCCCACAGGAAAGCCACAGTCTTTCAAAAGATGATAATAAAGAAGCTGCAGATATATTTTTATGTGCTGGGTACAAAAACACAGTCGTGAATAACCACTTGAGCATCCAAGATCATGTGCAATCCGTAAGTGACCCTTCAGATACTGAGCGTGAAGAAGATTGAGGCAGTCTGACACCCTACAATCATCTAAATAAACTTCCAAAAAACTGCCTTCTGTGCTTATAGTCGTGTCTTCTAAAAAATCACAGCACTGAATAAATTACATTATATGACTAGAACTGACAGCTGATGAAATAATGCAAGAAAAATAATCTACTAGTGACCTCAGATGAAACCACAAAGACATTAAAGGCTAATGGAAGTAAAATCACTCATTGCACGGCGATTTTACTTTTTTGTTTCATATTAAAATAAAAAGCCAACCTAAACCTTCCTCAGGATATTACATCTTGAAACGAAACCACAAGATATTTCCAGAAAGGGGCCTTATTTCAGAAAATCTATATGCATTTTGATTCTGTCAAGGGTGAACAAGCTTTCCGCATCACAGGGAGGTTAAACATGGAAAAAAAAATACCACAGCGATATGAAATAAGTGAAGATCATTGATCTGAAATAGTCTATAATTACCATTTTAAGGGCAGGACACCTGTTTTACGGAGGGAACATACATTTGCGGTACACTCCCTCGCTATAATTATAAGAGTGAACGATGTCCCACCGTTTCCCAATTTCCATCTCTCTTCTCTTTCAATTTTGCAGGTGGGCGGTTGAGACGAATACATGTGGACCCCATCCCGCCCCCCCAACCCCTCCGAAGCGAGGTGCTTCTCTTCCTTCTCTCCCCGATACATCGAGAGTTCACAAGGTGAACTTTAATCACACACAAACAGGACAGCGTGCTGAGAAGCGAGAAGCAGGTCCCACAAAGATGGATGAAACCAGTGAGATCGAAACACCTTTTTCTTTTTCACGGTGCATCCAGATGGGTTTACTCAAAGACGTTTTCGAGCATCATGAAACCTCTTGCAGCTCTGGAAATGACCCCTGTACTTCCTCCATTTCAACATTTGGTGGTAAGAGTTTAGTTCGCTTAACATTTCAGAGGATCCCATCACTGCCAGGGTTACATCAGAGAATAAGCAACATCTGGTTTAATCTCCAAGAATAAATGGAACCTCTCCTTACGGTATCCTGCCAAGTGGCCAGTGGCTGTGTGCTTGGTGACAGGAAGCTCACTCTTGCCTAGGCAGCCAATTCCATCTTTACATGCCTTTTAGACCTTGGTTCAGCACAAGACAGAGCCTTCTGACTCCTTGTACTTTCAACTCACTTTTCCTTTCTCTGTCCTTAGTGACCCCACAAGGTGATCCTGATCTTTTGCGTGAAAGGATTTTAAGTACTGCATCTCAGAAAGTCACTGTATTCCTCAAATCTTTTCTTCTGCAGGTATACAGTTAGAGTCACTTTAATAGTTCATAGGACACGGCTTCAAAAACACCTTAGTCATCATTTGCTTATTCCTTTGTTCATGCATTCTGTTTCCGGGAAAACACTTACGATTATTTTAATTGTGCTTCACAAGACACGGTTTCATGAATATCTTACTTGACCTTCGCTTATCTGTCCATTCATTCACTTGTTCGTTCATTCATTGAACAAACACTGAGTGAGCCTCTGTCTCTGTAGAACGTTCTAGGCACCGTCCTGGGTGCTCTGGACGCAAAGAGGAAGTCAGAGGTCCCTGGTGACAGACACGTAGACACAGAATCATGATGCTGTGTGCTAAGTGCTATCATACAGGTATGTACGTGATTGGTGATGCCTTAAACAAGCAAGTATTCGCAGATTACTTCTAAATGCTTTATAATGTTCTGGCCTATCAAAACAGATCCCAGGCTAATCTACTACTCCACTCGGGAGTGGATCTTTCCCAGTAGAAGCAACGGCTTGGTAGTCTCCCCAGCAGCGTGTCCTCTTGCTCTGTTACGAGAGAGAACAGACAGCCTCGTTCAGGGATCAGCCAGCCATGTGCACAGCTCAGGAGATGATACAGTGCTACAAGCTCACCGGGATTCGCTAGCGGCTGCTTTTGAGCAGACGTGGAACCTAGCTCTGCCTAGGTCGTTGATGCTGTAAGGGGAGGGCTGCTGCAAGACCTTTGGAAAAGATTTTCCCTCTCACGGAAAAGAGACATACAGTGAAGGAGGAGGTCTGCCCCCTCCTTTCCTTCCTTGGGCGTATGGGGTAGGGATGCAATACTTACAGCTCTGGCCGCCATCTTATCCGCAGAGGGTGACGCCGAAGATACCATACCCTCAGAGAGGCCAACACTCGTCCGGCTACGTCTCAGTGTGAGAGATAATGAACTGAACAGCCCCCTTTCATGACTACTTTTGGTGAGGCCCTTCTGTGACTCACACCCAAAAGCACAGAGGTGTGTATCGTCTTCAGAGCAAGGACCCTAGTGATGGACTGGCTGAGGCGAGGAATTAAGCTCCTACTGGTAAAACAAGAGGAAGCCAACTAAAAAATCTGGAGAGGGAAGCTATGATCTCATCTGCTAAGATCTAGGAGGGAGGATAAAAGCGAAAGGAAGATAAATTATTAGACGACAGTGATAGTCTCCCCCTGGTGTGGAGCTTTTCTTCCAAACTAGGGTCGTGAAAAAGAACCATCTTATGTCAGTTTTGCTCACAGACACAAACTTTTGAAACTTTCCGGTCCAACTTATCTAAAGTAAAGGGAACCAATGTTATGATTCATACCCTAAAAAGTTAAGGGAATGAAATGCCCACAGCACTCCGGGGACGGTCCCTTTGGTGTGGCTGCGACTGTAGGCCACACTTTCAACCGTGGGTCCCGTCTGCTTTCATGCATATCACCAAACCCACTAAACACATCAGCTGTATTTGCCTGGTGTGGCACTCTAAAACCTTGTTTTTGTCCTCAAAGGACAAAATTAAAAATTAAAAGAAGTTTTGGGGAAAACAAAAGAGAAGAGAAGAGCCTACCAGGGAGGTAACCTCGGGATGGAGGCAAGTCTGAAGGCTAGCACTAGGGGCCTCACAGCTTGGAATAGTGTATCCTGGATTTCGCAAAATATCACGAAAATGGATTATTCTGCTTTCCCAAATCCTTGGAACTGAAAGATGCTCATTGATAAAGTGTTGGGTTTTGAAAAAACAAACAAACAAACAAAAACAAAAACATTTTTGGCAAAAATAGAAGGTGTTATATATGACCCTGTCTTCTTGGGGCACCTGTGTGGCTCAGTCGGTGAGCCACTCACTGAATGAATGCTTGTGTTTAGGGGTGTGTGTGTGTGTGTGTGTGTGTGTGTGTCTGTGTGCACGCATGCGTGTGCAAATGCTGGCTAAGTGCTCTGAAGAAAAGCAAGGCAGGAGTTGCAGGGTCATTGGGGGTGTGGAGGACACTGCCGTTTTGACACAGTCAGGGAAGGCATCTCCAAAGAGATACCATTTACTTTTTTTTAAGTTTTATTTATTTATTTTGAGAGAGCGAGAGCGCGAGAGAGGGTGAGCGAGAGTGCACTAGAGGAGGAAGGGCAGAGAGAGAGAGGAGGGAGAGAGAGAATCTCCAGCAGGCTCCATGCTGACAGTATGACAGCACGGAGCCCGATGCTGGGCTTGAACTCACAAACCGCGAGATCATGACGCGAGCTGAAATCAAGAGTTGGATGCTTAATCGACTGCGCCACCCAGGTGCCCCGAGGAGATGCCACTTAAACAGGGAGACCCTATTGAAGCCCGGGAACAAGGCAAGTGACCGTAGAAGGGTCTGCACTCAGGCAGACGGAACAAGCCTCTGAGGCACAGACTGGCTCAGTTTGTTGGAAGGACAGATCACAGGCCACCAGACTGAGTGGAGGGGAACGGAGCTGGAGCAGTGGGAAGGTGTCTGAGCGAGGTAAGCTCCTCTCTTCTAAACGTGAGAGAAGTCAAGGGGGGTTCTGGGCATCCCCGACTCTCAGTTCCTTGGCCTCCTTGTCTCTGATTGTTTGGAAATCACAATTCATTAATGGTAGTGACCAGATGCAGGGTGATGACAGGAATGGAGGGTTGAGGCAGCTGCAAAAGGTCAGGAACTGGGGGGCCCGAGGCAGAGATGGGCTGCCCCGTGTGAATGTGCAGTCTTGGTGGGAAGAAAAGAGGGAGCTGGAAGTTAAAATCTTCAACAAATGGAGGGTAGTAGATAAGACAGGGTAGAAGGGAAGGATGCATGGCTTTCAGAGCAGCATTTAAAAAAAAAATAACGTTTATTTATTTTTAAGAAAGAGAGAGACATACACACACAGAGTGTAAGCAGGGGAGGGGCAGAGAGAGAGGGAGACACAGAATCCGAAGTAGGCTCCAGGCTCTGAGCTGTCAGCACAGAGCCCGATGCGGGGCTCAAACCCACGAACTTGAGATCATGACCTGAGCCGAAGTTGGGATGCTTAATCGACTGAGCCACCCAGGTACCTCCAGGGCAGCACTTTTAAGATGAAGCAGGAACAGTGTATCTGCATTCAAGTAGAAGAAAGCAAGCCCCTGGTTCCTGCACCTCCAGCAGGTGTATGTGGCAATAGTTACAATCCCCACTTGCAATCCGCTACCCCTGGGAATGAAGAAGACGGCCTAGTTGGTGAGTCTAGTCTCATTGCTACGTTAGTGCCTCACGGTATTCAGGCATGGGTTGTCCTACGGCGGTATGTCTTTCAGGAAGCCCAAGCGGGGCCCTTTAAGGAGAACATGAACTCTATCAAGAGAAATCTTCCCTGGTTCTCGGTTTAAATGTTTCCCACACTTGATTACTATTTTTTTTTTTAATATTTATTTATTTTTGAGAGGGTGAGAGAGACAGAGCCTGAGCAGGGGAAGGGCAGAGAGAGGGAGACACAGAATCCGAAGCAGGCTCCAGGCTCCGAGCTGTCAGCACAGAGCCCGACGCGGGGCTCGAACTCACGACCCGTGAGATCACGACCTGAGCCGAAGTCGGACGCTCCACCGACTGACCCACCCAGGCGCACCCACACTTGCTTACTTTGAGCTTAATTTCATTTCCCCCTGGTAACAGAGGGTTATCACTATCGTGGGGCTCAGTAACCGTACCTGTTCCTGCCCGAGCACCTGCCCCTTCACCGAACGGTCCCCCCAACAGCTGCTAGTCAAGAAGTACCGGGAGAGCAGAGAGCGGGTCCGGTTCTCTTCCTGCTATGAGCCGCTTCTCACTGCTGGCAGCACAAATGGCGATTTGCTCCTTAATTTTACATAAAGTGTCTGTTCCGGGCCCTAGGGTAGGGACACCTGGACCAGGGAACCGAGCGCTTGGGCTTTGGGAACGAACGTGCCGCCGCTCGGAATCAGGCAGTGTGTGCACGGCAGGAGCTGTAGCAACTCCAACAACTCCGACCGGGGAGGTGTCCTTGCACTTGCCGAACCGGCGAAGACAAATACGTGTGCGTTCTTGGCCGCGGCCAAGCAGAGCGCCGTGAGGAGCGAGGGCGGGGACGCTCCCCCGACTCCACCTGGCTTGGACGCGGCTCACGGGGTGCAGCTGGGCGAGGGTCAGGGAACAGACCGAGGAGCTTTACTTTGGGCGTTGCCGGCTATTTAGCAGAAATACGCCTGCTTTCCTGGGAGCTTCATGCGAAAACTCTCTGCTCCAGCTTGTGGAGGGGCTGCTGGAAGGGGGGCCTGGAGGCGTCCCGCTCGCCGCCGCTCAGCTGGCGGGTGGATGTGCGCAAACACAAAAGGTGATATTGACAGTCAGCATCAGATCTGACTGCTCCCGACAACTCCTGTGATACGGCAACCTCCGGGACTTGTGGACACATCTGTGAGGAGATGTACCAGCGCCATCTGCACAAACTGCATTATTTAACTGCGCTGGCACTGATTAACATTTGCTGTAACCTATGGTAATGGGCTCTGGGGCTTTGCGTGTCTGCTACACAGTGGCAGCTGATGTCTCCTGCTCCATCCTTAAAACAGGATGCTTTAATTTTTAATGGAGCACATGTTCGATTGGCTATACAAACAGGCTAATCTGCAAAGCATGTGCTCAATAACAAGCCTGGCTATGCCGCCAGAATATCAACACGACTCGGCCAAGGTGGGGAGGAGAGGGTGCTCACCTCCACCAGGCGAGGGCCACGCGCTAGGAGCACCGGCCGGCCCAGAGCCAAGGGGGAGCTGCGGCCAGAGGCACCCGTGGCCTCCTCCGGAGCCTCTGTAGGTCTTCGGCTTCTAGGTGCCTGCAAGCCCTAGCCAGCGGGGGGGAAAAGAAAAGAAAAGAAAACAAAACAAAAACAAAACTGTTTCCGGCAGGTTCAGGGCTCTGGTGTAAAGCCAGATGTGGCATTAAAGAGGAAGCTCTCCTCTGCTGCGCAGGCATGACTAGAATGAGGTATACACATCCACCTTAACAGACTTACCACGTGCCCTACACTCTGCTTCGTGAGGAGAATTTAAACACGAGGAAGGCACGGTCCTTGACTTCACAAAACCCACACCAATAATGACAACGCCAGCGTGAGACGGGCCATGTTAGAGGTAGGCACAGAGCTCTCTAGGGGCGCAGAGGAGGAGAGAAGCAAGGAGGAGACATTTCAAGTGGGTTCTGAAGGATGGGCAGGAGTTCATGGGCAGCAGGTAGGTTGGTACCCGGTCGTGATGGAGCACAGTGTGTGGGGAATGGTAAACAGATGTACCAGCGTTGAGTTGGAGATAACTACATAGAAATACCTGGCGAGAAGCTGGCAATTCGGATCCAGGGCTGATGAGAGAAGTTAACGCTGGAGACAGAAACACGGGCGGCCAGCTACAGGCGATGTTGACACATGGACATTTCAAGAGAAATGGTCCAGCGTGAAAAGAAAAAAGGATCCCCAAAACAGAAGCCTCAGGGGTACCAACATTTGGTTGAAGGGGTGGCTATAAGAAGTAGCTCGGGGGGAGAGGGGGAGGAACATAAGGAGAGGGAAGTTTCTGCAGAGTGGGAGAGGTTCCAAGCCTCAGGGCAATCAAGCAGTTAAGGCCTGGAGGGCTTTATCATAACCATTATTGTCACTGTGTAGCAATAACCATCCTAGCCCTTATTAGTACAAACTGCTTTCCTATAGAGTATTTCATAACCATCCGGAAAGACAGACCGATGTCACTACCGCCTTGTCACGATGAGGGAATGGGGTCCGAGAGGGTTACAGGATATCCTAAGGCCTTGCCAGTGAGAGAGCCAGGGCTGGGATCCCACTCTGCAAACTTCTAGTCCAGACGAGACACTGCACCAGGGTCTGAGGACATGAGGGCCCCAGGTTCAAGGAGATTCTCTGTGGGAAAAGGCTTTCAAGTCAAACCCCTCAAGACCATATCCTCCTCTGGGATATTCACAAAGTATGCTTAGCAGACCAAGGTTCTGAGAAGTTCTGCAGTTAAAAAACAACCCACCAACGAAAGCAACGTGTTCAACTTTATTTATTCCACTACTGCCCACTCGTATGTGTTTATGACATCATTTTTTCAAGTTACGCTCTTAATACTCCTTGGAAGAATTAAGGAGATACTGCTCTAATGAACTACAACATGCTTCCTACAGCCGGATCTTGGTTTTGAGGGGTCTGTGACTAGGGAAGATGGAGATTGGGGCTGTTCTTTTTTTTTTTTTTAAGTTTATGTATTTTGAGAAAGAGAGAGAGAGAGAGAGAGAGCACGTTTGAGTGAGAGGGGGAGGGATAGGGAGAGAGGGAGAAAGAGAATCCCAAGCAGGCTCTGCACTGTCAGCACCGAGCCCGACGTGGGGCTCGAACTCATGAACCGTGAGATCATGAACTGAGCTGAAACCAAGAGTCGGACGCTTAAGTGACTGAGCCACAACCCTAACCCCACACTTGCAACAATCCGTCCCAGGTCTGGCTCGACCGTTCTTTCCAGATAATCTCGCATCTGTCACAGTGAATGAGGTCTGTTTGCTCATGGCTGTCTCTCCGTCAGGTAAAGGACCTATTTTATCCGTCTCCACACTCAGTGTCCTGCTCTGCTGGCTGGCAAAAACAGGAGACCAATGTCTATTTGCTGAATTAAACTAAAATTCCATAATGATGGAGTAGAGAGCAAAGCCAATTGACATGGGCTCAAAGCCTCAGCCCGTGCCTCATCAGCATGTGCTCTCATCACAGGGGAGAGCAGCTGTCCAACGTGACAGCTGATCACTGTCCATCTGGCCTGCTCCTTGGCAGTCACTTGGGAACTCGGCATTCAGAGCCTCAGTGGGTGGGTGGGGGCGGGTGGCCTTTCTCGGCGACACCCCTGGTTGCCAGAAAGTCTCCTAACCTCTTTAGCCCCCGACTTCGCTCTAACCTGGCCACACAGGGCAGCAGACTTTGCTGCTAGTGTCGCGCTCCTCTGCCTCCAGGCCGCCCCCTCACCCCCACCCCCCCCCCCCCGGCAAAAGAAAGCCACAGATGTCCGAGGGATCTGAGAAGCCAGAGTATCCAGCGGTCAGAGCACTCCTTGAGAGCACGGGGTTTGTTGGTGTAAATGCATTTTTCCATGGATGGCAGGGCACGTGGAGAACTGGGATGGATCGGAGGCTATGGAGAAGTGTCCATCCCAGAGACAGGGCAGTGGAACAGTCAAAAGGCCTTTTTAAGAGGACTCCCCATCTGCTCTCAGAAGCATTAGCGTGGGGGCACCCGGGTGGCTCAGTGGGTTAAGCATCCGACTTCGGCTCAGGTCAGGATCTCACGGTTCGTGAGTTCAAGCCCCACGTCGGGCTCTGTGCTGACAGCTGGGAGCCTGGAGTCTGCTTCGGATTCTGTGTCTCCCTCTCTCTCTGCCCCTCCCCCAGCTGCACACACGCTCTCTTCCTCTCTCTCTCAAAAATAAACATTACAAAAAATCCCCAAACCATTAATGTGTAAGTATTTAACTCTAGGTGCTCTGTCCTAACCCGTGTCCTCAAATTAAAAAAAAATTTTTTTTTCTATAGTTACCAAAATTGCCCAGACCTCCTCCCTGTTCTCACCGGCTCTAGCTCATGAGAACAAGATAATGCTTTGCAGCTGCCGTGTTGAGACCTGTATGTGTCATGACTACGGTACCAAAATGCCACCAAAGACCCCCCATGAGCAAGGCAGAGTGGCTATCCTGGCCCAGCCTCACAGTGGCTCCACAGCGTCTCCGGGCCCTTCCAAGGGCTCACGAGTCACTTTTTCCCCCGAAGCTGTGCCCCTGGAAACGGGGGTTTCATTTTTTTCCCCAGATTTCTGAGAAGCCATGGCAGACAAGAAATCCGTGCAATGAAATGAGTAATAAGTTTGTGGGGCTATCTACACCACTGGGTAGAAAGGAGATCTGGATGGAGGTTGAATGAGCAGAATAGAACATCTACCCTAAAATCTGTCCCATGTCTGGCTTCCAAGACTCCTGGCTGCTTATGGTCTCTGCTGTCACGGCCACGTGCCCACAAGTTCAGAAATCAAAGAACGGCAGAGCTGACATCCTCATTTGTCAGACGAGCAGCCTGGGGCCTAGAGAGAAGAAGACATTTGCTCCGGGCCACTTGCCTGGGTCGTGTCCGACTTCTTTCTAACGCACTGTGCCACGCCCAGTGCCACCAACCCACGTGATTATTCAGATGGCCTGAAGCTGGGACACTCAGAGGTTTCCACTGTGGGCACCACGGGCTGCTTTGCCAATATGGCTGAAACTACTTCATTCGCTTCCTGTCACTCCAGGAAGCCCACGGGCCTGTCACTGCAATCAGATATGGGGGATCTGGGCCATCGAGCACTTTAATTAGTCTGTCTGGAAAAAAATGAAACTGATCAAATTAATTATTAATCACATATAAACTGTGGATGAATCAGGAGGGGAATCATCAGGCAGGAAGGGCCATTCTTAAATGCAGACTTTTTTTTTTTTTTTACAAAAAATTTTCAAAGGCCTCCCTCTCCTCCTGCTCCCTGTCCCCTGCCAAGTTTAAGTTGATTTCAAAGTGAAAACAAAGCTACTATTTTCCAAGCACAACAATGATGTCTAACCAGAAGTTTCTTTTGCTGAAATATTGAATGGAAAACTCTGTTCTTTAAATCTTTCTAAATCTTTGCCTCTGATTGGGTTCATTAATAAACATGCTGATTTTGTTACAGGGAGAGACATATGGTATAATCCGCTAACAGGAAGAAGTATTTTGCATTTTATTGTAGAAAACAAACATGCAAACAGGTTCTCACAGATGGTTTTCTTAGCTTCTGGGAGGGGAAAAAAGCTTAATAATGCTTGAAACTAGTTTTTCTCTTTAACAACAACAACAAAAAAATCCTCACACAACTCTAGTGGAACTGCTTGTAAATTAGATTAAGTTCCACTCCAAGGTTTTAACATTTTAGAATTCACTTTTTCCTCTTGTTTAAACACACACACACACACATGTGCGCACACACTCGCATTTTCTTTCTCCTACACAAGCCCCATCCTCTTTTCTTGGAAACATTAACTTGCTCAGACAGGCAGAGACAATTCAGCAATGCTTCACTTATCCATCATCATAAAGGAATAGGTTTTCTCACAAATAAATTTTCCAGATAACTGACGCCAACCTTTTAAGATTTTTCAAAACTGGTAGTGACGTTGGTTTTTCTTTTAAATAGACTTTGTTTTAAGAATAATTTTAGATTTACAAAGAAATTGAGAAGGCAGTACACGGTATTCCCATATATCCAACATCCAGTGTCCCCTGATACTACATTCACGTATTATCATTATCCCTGATCTTCCTTAAGTGTGGCACATTCATTACAATTCATGAGCCAATACTGATACAGTATCATTAACTAAAGTCCGTAGTTTATTCAGATTTCCTTAATTTTTATCTAATGTCTTTTTTCTGGTTCAGAATCCTTCAGGATGCTACATTCCATTTAATTGTCATGTCTCCTTCTGCTCCTTTTGGCTGGGGCACTTTCTCCAAATGTCCTTGGTTTTGATGACCTTGACCCATTTTAGGAGAACTGAGCTATTCTGGAGGTTGCCCCACTATTGCAATTTGTTTGTTTTCTCATAGTAAGACTGAACTTACGGGTTTGGGGGAGGAAGATCACAGAGGTAGAGCACCATTTTCATCCCATAATATCAAGAGTATGAATATACTATCTGTATTGTACTATACTATACTATACTATACTATCTATATTATACTCTATTATACGATACAATAATATTCTATTGCCAGCATTTATGACTCCGTTGGCTGGATGTTCACCAGGCTGAAGTAGTGTTTATCAGGTACCTCTACTGTATAGTGTCCCCCTCCCCTTTCATACAATCCTCTTTGGAATTAAGCCACTCACTGTGCACGGCCCACATCTAAGGAGTTATGCTACCCTATTGAGGGCAGAGGACCCACAGAAATTATCTGGAATTCTACACACGTTTATCTCTTCTCCCAAATTGATCAATTTATTAATATCAGTGTAGAATCATACTTGGGGTTATACTGCAATGCTACTTCATGGTTTTGCTAATAAAATTATTCCAGGTTTGGCCACCAGGAACTCTTTTGGGTGGCTCCTGCAATCCTCTGACATACATCCATGAAATTTTTTTCCTTTTTTTTTTTTTTTTTTTTTTTTTTTTTAGCACTTCCTTTCCTGGCACTATAAAATACTCCGGGCTCATCTTCTCATCTTGCATATTTCCTGCTCCAATCTTAGAATCAGCCATTTCTCTTGGGAGCCATTTTTCACTTTACTGGAGAACGGTATTAGAAACCAAGATCTGGGTGAAGATGTGCTTGCTGCACCTGGGGTGTCCTTTCCTTCAGGCCCTGACAGCTGACAGGGCACAGAAATACATGCGTGTACGTTGAGCTTTGTGGATACACACAGGTTTGTAAATAGTTCCATATGCAACCGTCTGTATCTACATTAAGTGAAACATGAGTTCATACGGATGTCTCCAATTCTGAGCTGTTCCTACGTGGATCGGTCTAACCTCCCCCCTTGTCTACCTGTAAATTCCCACTCTAACAGCCTGGCTAGATGGTGGGCTTTTATGTTGTTACTGTATATCTTTTCCCAATATTCCTTGATGACGAACTTTTTTTTTTTTTTTTTTAATTTTTTTTTTCAACGTTTATTTATTTTTGGGACAGAGAGAGACAGAGCATGAACGGGGGAGGGGCAGAGAGAGAGGGAGACACAGAATCGGAAACAGGCTCCAGGCTCTGAGCCATCAGCCCAGAGCCTGACGCGGGGCTCGAACTCACGGACCGCGAGATCGTGACCTGGCTGAAGTCGGACGCTTAACCGACTGCGCCACCCAGGCGCCCCCTATGACGAACTTTTTAAGAAGCTACGTGAGCTAAAGTGCTTATTCTGTAGTAAATGAGATTTAACTTTTGTGAGGACACAGGGTTATCACCGTGAGAAATCACCCCTTGGCTTAGTTACTAGTCTCTGGCCCAGGAAAGAGAATCAGAATCTGAAGAGATCGTGAAAGACGAGAACAATGAGTTGACGCTAACAAGCCAGAATTTCATAGGGAAAATTATAAAGTATTTTGCACTCGAATCGGATTCATCAGCCTCAAAAGAAATGGAGGGGGTCACTGGGGTTTTGGCTTGCTCACAGCCTGCAGAGACTGGGAAGTGGCCTTCAACTGGCTTGCTGGAGGTGCTTTGCAATTCTTGAGCACGAGGCCTTGAGCAGGTGTCTGGAAATATATGTGGAGTGTTTATTAATGCTTTTTCAATGTCTTCTCTCACTGTGAGACATTATCCTTTCACTTTTTGGTGTCCTTTGTGCAACTCTTAGTTTGTCTCTTCTCTAACACCCTTCCTAAAGCACAGCTACAGAGAAACCCCAAGCCAAACCAACCCCTAGAAAACCACATACTCATGCTTATTGAAACAACATGTAGACTCGAAGATGAGGTTCCGTGTAGATCAGAGATTTCCCAGTGGGTTACAGAAATGAACTTGGAGGATGCATGGCATCTATCTTTGCCTACTCGGGGTACTTTAATGCTTTGTTCAGGCGTTTTCATGTCTGCCTCTGGTCAGGCTGCTGAAAGAACCACCCACTAAGAGGAAGATCATGAAACCCCAAGTCTATGCAAATTGGCATTTTTACTCGTCTGCGAGAGCAGTGACCACTTCTTCCCTCTGTCTCTATGAGGCTCATCTGAGATCACGAAAGTTGGCTCCTCATTTATATCGTAAGTGTACTTGTGAAAATCGACCAAGTTTTAGTCCTTAAAATTCTGTATCAGGCGAAACAAGAAAATAAAAGTTACCCGTATGGGAAAAGAGGAAGCAAGACTATGCTTATTTACAGATGGCATGATCTTAAACGTAGAAAATCCTTAGGAATCCACAAGACAACCCTTAGTTTGTTATTCGAACTAATACACAAATTGAGTCAATTCAGTGGATAAAAGATCAATACGTGAAAATGAACTGTATTTATAGATAGCAGCAAGGAACAGTTCAAAACTGAAAAAGAAAAAACTCCACTCACCATAACACCAAAAAGACTCAAGTACTCAGAAATAAATGTAACAAAAGAAGTACAGCACCACCTGGGTGGCTCAGTTGGTTGAGCATCCAACTCTTGATTTCGGATCAGGTTATGGTCTCACAGCTCGTGGGATTGAGCCCTGTGTCGGGTTCTGTGCTGACAGTGCACAGCCTACCTGGGATTCTCTCTCTCTGCCCCTCTCTTGCTCTCTATCTCTCGAAATAAATAAATAAACTTAAAAAAAAAAAAGCAGTACAAAACTTGTGGGTTGAAAACTACAAAACATTTTGGAAAGAAATTAAAGAAAATCTACATAAATGGACAGACATTCCACAGCCATAGCCCGGAAGAGTCAATATTGTTAAGATGGCAATTCTACCCAAATTGGTCTGTGGATTGAATGCAATCCCTGACAAGATCCCAACAGACTTTTTTTTTTCCTTGCAGAAATTGATGAGATGATCCTAAAATTTATATAGAAATGCCAAGAACCCCAAATAGCCAAAACAATCTTTAAGAGACTCTTAAAAACTGACAATAAACTGAGGGTTGATGGGGGGTGGGAGGGAGGGGAAAGTGGGTGATGGGCATTGAGGAGGGCACCTGTTGAGATGGGCACTGAGTGTTGTACGGAAACCAATTTGACAATACATTTCATATTAAAAAAAAAGAAGAAAAATAAAATTGGAAGACTCACAGTTTCCAATTTCAAAATATCTTTCAAAGCTATGGTAATCAAGACCGTCTTGTGCTGAGATAAAGATAGACATACAGATCAAAGGTTCAGAAATGAGAGTTCAGAGATAAATATATATGACAATGAATTATATTTATGGTCAACTAAATTCTGACAAAATGTGCCAAGGCATTTCAGTGAGAGAAGGGTGGTCTTTCCAACAAAGAGTGCTGGACAACTGGACACCCACAGGCAAGAAGATGAAATGCCTAGTTCACACCATACAAAAGTTCAATGGATCACAGAGGCCTAAAAGAGAGAGCTAACATTATACAACTTTTAGGAAAAAAACACTGAGATAGTCTCCGGGAACTAGTGTGAGACAAAGAGCTCTTAGATACAACGAAAGTATGATTCCTAAAAGAAAAAACCCGACAGATGGGAGTTCATCAAAATTAAAAACTCTGCATTCAAAAGACACCATCATAAATGTGAAGAGTCAAGCTGTTGATGGGCAGAAAATATTCGCAAATCATACACCTGATAAAGGACTTATATCCAGAATATATAAAGAATTCTTAGAAGTCAATCATAGGAAGACAAACTAATTAAAAAAAAACAGGCAAAAGATTTGAATAATATTTCATCAAAGAAGATATACAAATGGCCAAGAACACACGAAAAGCCGCTCAACATCATTAGCCATCAGAGAAATGCAAATTAAAACCACATTGAGATACCACATCACGTCCACAAGGATAGCTATCATAAAAAAAAGACAATTACAAATGTTGGCGAGGATATGGAGAAATCAGAACACTCATATGTTACTAGGGGGAATGTGAAATGGTGCAGCCACTATGGAAAAACCATTTTGGCGGTATCTTAAAAATGTTAAGCAGAAATTTCCTGTATGACCCAGCTATTCATTCCTAGGTATCAAGCGAGAGAAATGAAAACATACATCCACTCAAAGATGTGCAGATGAATGTTCATGGCAGCATGATTAATAACAGCCCCAAAGTGGAAACAAATGTCCATTATCGGTGAATCGGTGAAAAACTATGTTCCGTCCCTTCAACGGAGCATCAGTCATCAAGAAAGGGGCATACACTACTGATAAACACTACAACACGGATGAACCCCACAACAGCACGCAAAGTGAAAGAAGCCAGATACGGACGATTCCGTATTGTAGGATTCCATTTAACAAAACGCTCAGGAAGGGCAAATCTGTAGACACAGAAAGTAGACTAGTGGTTGCCTTGGACCGGGGGGAGGTAACAGGGACTGACTGCAAATGGGCGTAAGGGATTTTACTGGCATGATGAAAATGTTCTAAAACTTAATTGAGGTGATGGTTACACAACCCTGCAAATTTACCAAAAACCATTCAATTGTCCACTTAGTATGAGTGAACTTTATGGCTTATAAATTATATTTGAACAAAGCTATTAAAACAAGCTGATGAATAATATACTTAATATAATCTCATTTGAAAAGAAATCAAAACAGAAAATGACGAAGCAAAAGAAAACAAAATCTAAAATTAAGCACTGTCAACTACAGTCACCATGCTTTACATTAGATCCTCAAACCTTACTCATCTTATAGCTGAAAGTTGTACCTTTTACCAATGTTTCCCTATTACCTACACCCCCCCCTGCCCCTGAAAACGACTTTTTTGCTCTCTGTTTTATGGGTTTGACTCCCCGCCTTGGTTTCACATGTAATTGATACCCTGCATTATTTGCCTTTCTCTGTCTGGTTTATCTCACTTAGCATAACGCCCTCAAGGTCTGTCCATGTTGTTGCAAATGTCTGGATTTCTTTCTTTCTCATGGCTGAACAAGAAATTTGCTAACAGAGTAGGACTTAAGTGTTACCACCACCATCACCATCAACCACTATCGCCGAAAGAAAGAAAAAAAGAAAGAAAAGAAAGAAAAGAAAGAAAGAAAGAAAGAAAGAGGAAGGAAGGAAGGAAGGAAGGAAGGAAGGAAGGAAGGAAGGAAGGGGGGAAAGAAAGATGAATGGAAGGAAAGATGATGGAAGGAAGGCTGGAATGAAAGTGAGGTGATGGATTTTAGTGAACTAAAATCCTTTCTCAATGTATGTGTAAATTTAAGTCACCACGATGTATACTTTAACTATGTGATAAATTTATTTGTCAACTATATTTTAGTAAAGCTGAAATAAAAAAAAAAGTTACAAGCTGCAGAAGCACGCACATTTTGGGGCAATAGCCACATAAAAAGGCTTCGATGCCAAAACATGTACAGTGGCAATGCTCCCTGGTTGTACTTGAATATTTTTTCTGGTAAGA
Organism: Lynx rufus; assembly: GCF_022079265.1. Taxonomy (NCBI): domain Eukaryota; kingdom Metazoa; phylum Chordata; class Mammalia; order Carnivora; family Felidae; genus Lynx; species Lynx rufus. The sequence continues at coordinate 13,511,349 of NW_025814842.1, read as the reverse complement.
GTGTGTTATGTTGAAACTGTAAAAATGAACCCTGTACCAGTGTTCTCACTGCTCCGCAGCTAAATCCTTATTTTGGTTAACATCCCAGGCAGATAACCTTCATTCGTTACCTTCACTCTGGCCTGGGGAGAATACTGTCCAAGGCACCTGATATCCCTATTCTTAACTCTTTCTTCTGGAAAACGTCCAGCATATATAAAAGTAGACGGCATGGTCTAGTAAACTTCCAAGTAACAGTTCCAACAAATATGAACTCAAGGCCGGTCTTCTTGCCCCCGGCCCCCAGCCTCACTGTCGGGGAACCGAGTCGCCTGGTCCGCGGTGACACAGCCGCAGAAATACCAACAACCCTGGGTGGGGAGATAGATGTCTGCGTGAGGAGAGGCAGAGGTGAGGCCTCTGACGCTAATGCTAGAGCCGTGAGGTACTATCTCTTTCTGGAAGAAAAAAGCTCGGCTGAGACAGAAGAGAGAAAGATCATGGCTAACTCGGGAGGTCAAAAGAGAACTTTGCCATCCACACTGGGGCTGCGCCTGGTCAAACACGAACGAACGATTTTCTGGGAATGATGTGCTCATCCATGGAAGGTGAATGAGGTTAACTTTCCCAGTGCGTCGGGGTACCATTTAGAGCGCCTGGTCTCCTCGTGCCCTGGAGGAACTAATCACTTCACAAGGCCACCAGTTTGTGCCTCAGGCAGGTTATTCTTCTTCAACACCCAGTGAACTTGAACAGTGTGGGAACTTCAGTGGAAGACACGCAGTAAGCAAACCCTAGAGGGCCCTCTGTCCTCGGCGCGGACCCCAGCCCCAACCCTAGGAATCTCTTCCCATCTAAAGGCAAGGCAGGGCACACTGGCTCAGGGGATGGCCCCCAGTTTTCCACCTTGTGACTTGCAATCTGGTCTCTGTGCGGACCCAGGTCCCTGTTTCTGGAGAAGATTCTGGTCACTAAGCACGTGGGCCCCAGGCTCCTGGGACGGTGTCCTCTCAGAGCAGAGCGCGTGCGGAGACAAGCTTCGGAACTCAGAACCAGCTAAACAAGCCGTCTTTATTTGAGGGAGAAACCGGTCACCAGCTGCGGTGCAAAGCGCCCCGGCATCCCCTGAAGCAGTTCCGACCTTATGGGAAACTTGCTGAGGCTCTAACCTTGGCTGACTTTATCCGCACTGAAACCCCACCTCGGGAATGAAAGTCAGCAGAGCCTTCTGGTGGTCAGAGCGAAAAAGCCATGATCGCTATTGTTTTTTTTAAACTAATTATTCTTATTTCGTCCGAATGCCGTCCTGGCTTCCTGCGCGCCCCTGAGAAAGCCATGTAGCTTCTTCGGCTCGAACCCCGTGCAGTTACATCAGCCCTGGGTCAGAGGCCTTAGTCAAGGCTGGGAAGGCACAGAGAGAGGTGAGGGTGTTCTTTCTTGAGGTCTGTGACTGGTCACCGGGAAGCCGTCCTCCGTGTCCGCTGTATCGCTTCCCAGGCTGACGGCCGGGAATACACCAAGAACTCCGCCTGATTCCCCACCACAAACAGATTTGTCAGACTCTCGTATTTTGGCAGCAAACCTCCTTTAGGTGGTTATTAACTTTTAAATATAAAATCCAGGCACCAAATCATAAAGCAGAAAAGACATCCATAATTTGGGTTAATTAAAATGCCTCCAAGTGAACAGGTGACAGATGTCAAGCCTCTTGGCACCCGGAAGAAAGGCACTGCAACAGACTATTAGGGTTCCTGTGTTAATCAGGTAATAGTAACTTGGGTAATTAGCAAATCACACCAAATCTTGTTTAAGTCCCAAATCTCATTTAGAGCCTTTTGGAGAAGCTGTTTAAATACAAAGGACACACTCTCCTACTGACAGAAGATGCCTGCTTACTGGGGCAGATATCCCAGCCTCCCTTCCTCTATTAAATCCATTTTAATTATGAAGTCTCAAGGTCTAATTCACCAAGGACTGTAACACAGAGTACTCGTCCCTTTGCTCTTGCTAAGGAATCAAGGAGCCCTAGACTCTGGAGTTCTAGACTCGAAAAACTCAACAAGTCCCAGACCAGAAATATGGCGATGGTTTTCGTCACCGTTCTACCAAGGCGCTCCGTACCTGTTAGGGAAACGGCTACCCTGGCCTATTTCTGATTCACATAAAGGATCTAGACAATTAACACCCCTCAATTAGGAGGCGGCCCTTGGTTCCTGAGCCTGGGAGCAAGCTAAGGGTACCGCTAGGCTTAGCAAAGGGATCCTGTCAGTACCCCTCTCCGGTAACTGTGGTGAGCATGCTCCGATTGGAGCAGCACCCCAGCTCTCTGCGTCTACATTCCTTTCTCCGCGAGCCTGTTATTTTAAACCATTTTTATAGCGCTCTTTACAAGACTCCTTCTCTATTTGGATCTAAAAGTACATCTGAAACATGACCGAATTCCAATCCTGTCATCCTGCTTAGAATAGCTCATACTTGGGCTTGTTTCTACAAGACCGTCGGGTTAAGCCTAGGGATTGTTGGCTGTCACTTGTTGCTTTTCAGCTCCGGAGTGTCAGGAAAATGATCTAAAGGTCTGAGTGGGCCTCAGTATTCAGTCGTCAGCCTACTAGTGCTTGGAACTTAATCTATTTTTTTTCTTTCCTTCTATTTATATTCCATTACCCAATCACCCAGCCAGCATTCTGGAGAGGGGAGAGGTCAGAGGGTTGATATCATCATTGAGATAGGGACAGGAGAGAAGCCAGAAGTCCTCGGGGGCACCGGAGCTTGGTTACTTAGTATGTAAGTCTCTCCTGTTCTTTGAGTCCCATGTACTAAATGGGAACAAGAATGTTTTCCCACTGACTTCATGGGGGTGAGAAACAAAGGAGAGAATAAACGCCAGGATGTTTTATTAACCATAGAGCCTTGCGTCTGTTTACTCCAAAGGCCTTCTGAGGGAAGCCACGAGCAAGCCTATGGCCGTGGCTGCTACCTGGGCACCTCCCTTCCCATTCTCAGCGGGGTAAAGACCTGCCTGGCCTCCTGGCTCCTCTAACTGCACAGCAGGGACGGACCAGATGCTCTCAAAAAGAACCCTGTGTCGTGTCTGCTCTTCAAAGATGCGCACGGGAGGGCAGAATGGTGGGAAGGACAGACCTCTGGACAAGGGAGTCAGGCACTGGGGTTCCAGGCACAGCCCTGCCAGTGACCTATTATGTTCACGAGTGACCTGGAAAATAAGACAGGTGATCAGGAGGACAGCCGGGGAACTGGCGCTCGCGTGAAGCCAACGGGGGTTATGAGGAACAAGTCATGAGAACAAGACCGTTTTCACAGGGTAGGAGATCGATAAGCTTGGGAAATAATGTAGAGAGGGCAGGCCCGTATTCGGTGAGACATAAATGCGCTTTCACATGCAATTCAGATGGTCAAGACAGAGGAGTGTGGTTGGGACACAAATGCAATTAGGTGAGCTCATAAATGTCTGATGTGCCCAAAGGGAGACGATGAAGGTCTTCACTGTAATTTCTTCTACCCATCAGGCTGCACATCTGTATTAGCCACTGACGAGGATGGAGGGCGTGATCTGCAGGCAGTGACTGCAGGTGCCATGCTTTCCGTCACCTCTCCCGCTGCGGACGCAGTTCCCCCTGCCGGGAACAGTAATCCCTTGGCCAACTCCTACTCACGGGTGCTACATTTTCCGGAAAGCCTGAATGTGTTAAGCACTTGCCTGTGTGCTTCTGCATGTCCCGTCTCAAGCACTTGTCTGTCCCAAGGAGCAGTTTGGGAAGTAACTGTGCCTGTCCTATTCCGTGCTGTAGCCCCAGCCCAGGGCGGTGTCTGGCACCCAGGGGATGAGCTCAATTTTCATATGACTTGAAGCTGGAAATGGCAGTGTGATGGTGAAACACAGATGCCAAAGTATCTCATCCCGATAAGATGCCCTTTAATCAGGAACGTCTGTACTTTGCACACGGGTTGAGAAACAACAAACACACACGCAGAGGTGGAACCAATATACCTAACGGTTCTAGATGTAAAGAGAGACTCCAATGGAGTTTGGAAGACACGAACGTTTTCCGGTCAAACCACCAGCGAAAGCCAATACTGCTGAAAGGTGCCACGGGTCTCTATCAAAGGCAGTGAGAGCCCCTCGCTCCATTCTGGGGAGCTCAGACCTGAGAATTAACAAACCCTAGCGTGTCTGGAGGAGAGGACTCCAATGGCATGGGGTTGGGGAAGCAAGCAATGTGGGGCACGGCTAGAAGGATTGAACACAGGCCCGGAGAAGAAAAAGTTCCAAGTGTCCGGAGGGATGACAGCAAGGACACTGGACTTATTCTTGGTGGCTCCAGGAGGGGCAGACCAAGGGGAGGAAGTAACAGACCTCACTTCACACAGGGGGAAATCTTATGAGAATTAGAGGTTTCCTCAGGGTCCTTGCTCAGGGCTGTTCTCTAGCACAGGAGATTCAGGCGGAGGCCAGACCGCCTCTTCCCGGTGATGCTGAAGACATTCCCAGAGGTACAGGCCCGCATTAGGCGACCTCTCCAGAGCGCTGGGCAGCTCCGATCGATATTCTCCCACGCTCACGAAGTTGCCTGCCACCTTCCACCTCACAGGCAGAGGGAGAGGCCGCCAGGTGCACCACCCACAGTCGGGGTTTTGCAGGGGAGAGGCGCAGTGGTGCTGCGATTGGAGGTCTGTCGGCCTCGCCGGCCTAAGCAGGTGGCGCCTCTCAGCAGGGAACTCGCAGGAGCGTGTGAGCCCCACGGAGCACGTGGACGGCGACGCCGAGCACCTCCCGAACGAACACCGCGAGTCGGACCCGCGAGGGGGGAGCCACCAAACATCTTCCACCTCCTTCCAAAGCCAAAGCCCTGACCGCTCCTGCACCAGAGACATCCGGGCAGGCATAAAGGGCTTTCACCAAAAACCAAGCGAGTATTTTGTGCTTCTCGAGTCGGCAGCTGGGATTGAGGGCTGTTTTTTTCTCCCCCCGCCCTTCCGTGGGGCTAGTTAAATTCTTGGAACTGCTGGGTGAGGGCAGAGACTGTCCCCATTAGAAGCCATTGCTCGGTAGATTCCCCACAAACCTGCTGGCGGGGTAGCTGTCCTTAGCAAAGACAGAAGCTGGTGGCCAGAAGCACTTTCTTCTCCCAAGTTTTCTGGAACTTTCGACAAATCCAGGATGGCGACCACCACCGCCACCAAAACACACACGCAAAATACCAAATAGCCTCACCACCCAAGGAGAGAGCCTGTGAGGCGTTCTCTTTTCCATTCTGTTAGGCTGCTGGAGGTAAAGGACCAAGCGGAAGGCAGGGTGCCAGGAGTTCCTTTTCCCTGGGGCCATGGTCCAAGTAAAACTAAGAAAAATGAGACTAAGGGGGGGGGGGAAGAGAAACCCTCGACACCACAAAAAGCTAATGGCTGGAAAACAGGGGGAGGAGGAGGGCTGGAGAGTTGGAAAGCGGGCTTCTCCGGTGGCTGAGTGCAAGGCCCACATAGACTTGCAGAGGGGAGGCCCGTCTGGTGCCAGCCCCCACAGGACGGGCGGACAGTGCTGGTTTTGTTGGCAGATTTTTTTCTTCTGGTGGGGTGCTTTCTTCTTGCGCAGCAGGCACCGGAGTGAAAGCTGACAGGCGCTGGCAGAATTTTAAAAATTACTGCCACTCTCCCACAGACGTCCATTATGTCTCTGGAGCCTTGCGATTCACAGCATAAAAGCATAATCAAGAGAAATCATGGTTCAGCTCAGCCAGGGATGGGCAGAATAGTCCATTTAACTTTATGTTAAAAAAAGGAAAATAATTGGACCAACATTTGTTTGAAATGGGAGTAGGAAATGGCTTGTTTTCAACCTATTTCAAATGAAAAGCTCCCATTAAGTCCTCATTGGAAACTATTTAGTTTGGAAACAAGTTCGGTATTCCGCAGGCAGTGGACACGAAACGTCGCGGCGCCGCATAATCCGAGGAAGAACCACCCGACAGCCCGATGACCTAGTTCTGCAGGGCTTTTGAAAGAAGTGCTGGGTGGGCTTAGGCTATTCACAGCCCGACTGTTGGCTTCACGACAGAATCTGCAAGACCATCCTGGCCAGAGGAAAGGATGTCTTCCAAGTTGCCAGAGAGCCCCAAACTACCTTCTGCTGGCAGAGAGCAACATGGCGGCAAAGACCAAAGAGAAGCCCACGGTGGTGGGGAGTGAGCCCTCCAGAAGGGAAGGGATTCTTGGTGCCCTACAACTTTATGACAGCGGGCAACTCCCCCATAAAGGAGCCTCAGGAGCCGGAACCACAGAACTGCGGGGAACTCCCCCGTGTATGAACTACAGATCCCTCGGCCAACGCTCCCAGAGGCCACAGTGCGCTGGGAACAGGGGCCCCAGAGAGACGCCGGCCTGAGGGCCACTTATTGCACACAACGGCAGTCTTACTCCTAGGTGCCCACCTCTCAGTTCGAGGTCTACGCCTCCCAAGGTGACTGTATCACCAAGCGTGCCCGAGAATTCACTAAGCGCTCATGCCAAGGGGCCAGGGACTTTTTTTTTAAGCCCCTTTAGTCACTTAGAACCTAGCACTGTATCTGGCTCACGGTTAAAGCACTTCATCCATGTTTGAGGAATGAATGCATGAACATTCTATGGAGTGACTAGGGAACCTGTTACGGGAAAGGCGTGGTATAGAACGCCTGGTATCTTCTTCCTTTAAGCAAGAGAAGTACAAATTGTAAAAGTTCATACATACTAACAATGTAAGAACCAGACATTAGACAGATTAAAAAAAAAAACAAACCTGTCACCTAAAAATCTGTAAGTAAAATATAGCACGTTTCCCCCCTGATGTCAAAGACATGTACTGTTGTGGCTTTAAGCATCAAAGCATTTTATCCCTTTGAAAGGACAAAGGCCACATGTCATGGCAGCTCCGTGATCCTGCAGACGCCTGGGCGTCCCTTGCCACCCCCGGACCAAACATTCTGCTCAGCGGCCCTATGTTCCTCAATCTACTGAAATATTTACATTCTTCCCTTGATGCAATTTCTGCTCCTCTGTCTTTAATTCCCCATCTGCCTTCATTTCCCCTTTTACTTGACCCTCAGGGTTCTCTGAAGATGGTAAAATGGCTCTGGGATGAGTACCGTTTGATCTCTCTCAAGAAGAGAGAGCTGAATTGCCCTTCCCATGCTGACACTGCACGGCACCTCTCACTGAAGGGTTAAGTGTGAGATTTCTCCAGACCCGATCCCCTCCATTCCTACCTCAGCAACACTGGGTACCTTTAAATGAAATGGAGGGAGTTGCCTGCTGGAAAATCTTACTTTGACTGCAAAGCATGGTGTAAAGTCAACAGAGTTAATTAATATAATATAAATCAACTCCGGAAAGAAAGCCCTCTTCTCCCCCAATTGTTTTACATATTTTAGCAGGATACAAAAACACAGCCTGTTGTTAATCTTTAACAAAATGACATTAATCTGAGAGACTCAAGCTTGGATTAGACAACAGCAAAAACACGATGCCTAACGACTTGGGAGTTGACGAGTGTAACTACACAGATCCTAGTTACAGGTCAAATGCTCTGATTTTGCTTTTGATAGATTTATGAAGGACCTACTGTGTGCGAATCTCCTGCTGAGTCCTGCTGGGGGCATATAAGGAAGACTGAGTATTTGCCCTTGTTCTCCAGGGTGGCTGGGAATGGGCACTGAACACGTAAATGACCGAAAGAAGGGGTGACGTGTTGGGTGTGGGTTCTCAGCCGTACAGTCTCAAGCTGGGACAGTGGAGTGGTGGTGTGCGGGAGGCCTGGGGACCAGAAGCCAAGTTGGTTAGAGGGTTGGCCGTGCATCGAATGCTCTACAGTTGAAAACGTTTTGCCTCCTGTTGTTTATGATTCCTCCACTAAAAAGGACCTTAGTCTCTAGGGGCGCCTGGGTGGTTCGGTCAGTTAAGCATCTGACTTTGGCTCAGGTCATGACCTCGTGGTTTGTAGGTTCAAACCCTGTGTTGGGCTCTGTGCTGACAGCTCAGAGCTGGAGCCTGCTTCCGATTCTGTGTCTCCCTCTCTCTCTGCCCCTCCCTTACTCACGCTGTCTGTCTCTCTCAAAAATAAACATTAAAAAATTAAAAAAAAAAAAAAAGAAGATGGAAACAGACCAAGTCAGTAATGGCTCCCAGATCACGTGTGGCCTATGACCAAGTAAGATGGGGGAAAACAGGGCAGTGAGTTTGCAATCTAAACTTCAATGTATTTGATATTATTCTAATATTGTATATTTCTTGCTTCTTTGGTGTGAATAATAATAATAATAATATAAAAGGTATCAAATGCTCCTCCATGCTAGGCCCTCAGTGCCTTACATATAGTATTTCATTGACTTCTGCCAATTATCCCATAAGGTAGGTACTGTTATAATCAACTCCATTTTACAATGAGGGAACTGAGGCAGAGGGGTTATTTAAATTTCTCAAGGTCATATGACTTCCTAGTGAGTAGTATCATCCAAATTTGACTTCAGAGCTCTTAACCACTACTTTTTTTTTTTTTTTTTGTATGAAATAATGGTGACAGGACAGGGTATTTGTATTTTTTAAAATTCTTATTTGGTAATATGTAAAATCAGTAACCCAATTCTATGCAGCCCTCTTTTACAATTAAAAAAAATATATATTATAATACACACACACACACACACACATATATATGTGTGTGTATATATATATATATATATATATATATATATATATATATATATATTGTCATGAGATTCTACCAAACATGCACAGGTGTAGTAGAGAGCACGGACCCTGGAGTCAAACCTCCTCAAATCCTAACCCTAACGGATTCGTTGTGTGACTCTAGCTACATCACTTCACCTTTTGGTCGCTCAGTCTTGTCACAGATGAAAACGCGGATGACTCTAGAACTTAAAAAGTCGTCCTAAGAATGAAGTGAGCCGATACGTGTAACGTACTCAGATCAGCGCCCGGCACGCAGTGAGCCCGTCATTACCGCTGCCGCCATCATCATCCTTATCGTTGTTACAACTATTACGTGGTCTCGTGCTGGGTGACAAAACGTGTAGAAATACTGTTCTCCGCGTTCTGATTTAAAGAAACAATAATAAAAAAAAAGTATATTCCCAGAAACCCCCGAATAGTACATCTTCCGTATCTTCGGCTTGCTGAAAGATCTCAAACGCGAAAGATCTCTTTCTTGGTGTTCCCTAAAGTGCCAACTCTTCCAGGCACCGGAAGGCAACCCTTGAGTCCGTGGATTCTTAATCAGCAGCAGATGAGAAGCGCCGTGAAGCCACCTCATCCAAGCCTCTGCGGAACACCAGTCCTTCTGTCCGACAGTAACGATCCAAGATGGCAGCTGGTCACCTTGCAGGCAGGGGAACGGGGGATACAGGATCGTCCTCTCAGTGGGCCATCTCCTTGAGCGCGACAGAACAGTCACCTCACAGGGCTGGCGCCATGAAGAGTCTCACTTTATCCACTGCCATCCACTCTTCTCCGGACTGAAGGCCACCAAGGGGAGGACAGAGCAGAACGGAGCGAGGGTTCCCGTGACGTTACTTCCACCACCTGCGAAGGCCACTGCTGCGCGGAGCCCCGCGTGCCCACGCCGCCCCCACACTCGGCTGCTACAAAAGGTCAGTCCCGCTCCAGCGGGACGCGGCAGCCACTGCCACCCAGCTCCCTGCTGCTCTCTGGCTGAGTTCTGGCTCCAGGCGGAGAAGAAGAGCCATGGTCCAGTCCCACTTTCTTTCCGACGAGGAGACCGAATCTGCCTCGATTTTACATCTGATCTCTTCTACGCTTCCGCTCACATCGCTATTGAGGCAATATCGAGGGCCTCGCCCCTAACAGAGCCCTGAATGAGAGCCTCGTCCCCGCACGGGGCTTCCGCAGGGTGTGAGAGTCAGCTGAGCAGAAAAAGACCTGTGCCGCCCGCGAAGAGAACATTCTGAGGGCCGTCTGAAACACCTCATTTGTGAGAAAAGCAAGGAGAAAAGCCGAGGTTCTCTCCTCAGCAGCTACAGCCACGAGGCAGAGTTCAGACCAAGGCGGGAAGGACCCCTGTTAGAAAAGAGGCTGCTCCAGCGCCTGGACCGTTTTCTTTGACGACGATGCGCCATCCAGGCCTCCCCTGAATCAGAGGCTCCTGCTCTCCTCCGTGACTGACCCTCTCGTCTTCTTGCCATGCCCACCCACAGCCACAAAAATGAGAATTACAACCCATTCAAGGTTGGGGGGTGAAAGGAAAAAGAAACCAAAAAGGAGGAGTGGATCCATTCTTTTCAATTTGAAGAGAGCTGGGCTACCAAGTTGAACACTCAAGTCCTCCTTAGAACCCTGGAGCAGAGAGAGATCATGTGGACCGAGGCCGAGGTGAGCCACCCGATGGAGCAGGAATGAGTCTCAGCTGAGGCTGCCAGATGCCAAGGGAAGGCCCCTAGGTCGGCAAGCCCAGCTGAGCACGGACAATGGAGAGAGTCCGGCAGCAATCTCCCGAGCTGGCCCAGACGAGCGCCAGCACCCGCTTGACCCACAGAGCTGTGACCCATACGTGATAGTTGTTTTTTAACTCACCAAGTTTGGGGGCGGTTTGTTATGTAACAGAGGCTAAGCTGATAGAGAGCTTCTCCTCTAAGCCTCAGTCGGAGAACCCAGCTGTCTGCAGGCCTGCCTACTCCTGAGGGCGCTGCCACTGACCTTCTGTCATGTCTGGCGTCCGGCTGTAGCCCTCGGGTAACGTCACCCCGAAATAAAAATAATAGGAATATAACAGGAAAGAAGGGAGTCAGCGCCTGATGGCTGTGTGTGTGTGAGAGCGGGAGTCGGGAGGGTGGGGACGGAAAGAGCAATCAGAGGGCAAAAGGAGGCGAGACAGGAGCATCCGACTCCAGGCACTGACCTGAGACGGCACGTCCCACTGAACGCAGAAGCAGCCTCCCTCCCCTCCGCCCCCGGGGTCCCTTCTGCCGGCGGCACACAGAAGCAGTAAGAGCAGCGACCACAGGCAAGTGTTCTGGCTAATTTTCAGGTCAGGCTGGGGGCCAGGGAAGAAGGGATGGAAGGAATCACAAGATGCATCTTGCAGAAGTACATCCCCAATCCTTGTCAGCTCTGCTATCGTCGTCGTAAGTAATTCCACGCAGAGAGGAAAAATAAAGGCTTGAGCATAAGGTTTCTATCTGTGCTGCACAGAAGCTGATTAAAAATGCTAACTACCATGATTGTCCAACCACCAGACGCTCCCCAGAGACCCATGCTCACAGATGGTGATTAGTTTGGGATGGCCAGAACATTCACCAGTACCATGTTGCCGTAACACCCACAGACTATCTGTCACACTCCCAGGAGGCCGTTAAAGGCTGTTTACTTCATACAGTTAACTTGAACCATAAGCTTCACAAGCCTCTTTGATGCAATTTTAATCACTCTCCTCATAAACCCGTAACACTCCCCGGCACGGATATGCATTTGCACACAGCACAACGCACAACTCCCCTCGGAATTCTGCAGCTCGCGCCACCCCTCCCCCCCGCCCCCCCAAGTGGATGCCGCCTCGCTGCAGATACCGTCTCGGGTCTCCCCTGATTCACACGCTTGCATTAGTGCTTCCCAGCGTGGTAATATATCACGGCTCCCGGTGGAAATTGGGTGATAAAAGATCAATACCAGGACCTTGTAACAAATGTTCCGACAGTGAAACTGCAAGCCACTGTTTATCTTTTGCAGAACATATTTTTTCCCCCAAGCAAATTCTAATTTTCTAGACTGACCTCAGCTATCCTCTCTGATATTTATTTATTTGGAAAGCAAAACCAAGTGAGGGCCTGGATACCGCTCCCGAGGAAGATACAGAGCCCGGTTTCCCCACTGCCCCTCGGGAGCTCTGGTCGCCGGCGCGCCGCCCCAGGAGAACTCCACTGTCCCCTCTCCACGTTCTGCCATTTCGCCAGGGCGCGTCCTGCACTCGGCAGGCTGGCAGCGTGTTCCCGCTGGCAGGGCTGCGGGCAGTGAAGCGGTGACATTTGGTGGATACGCCAGCCGCAAGAAGGGCAGCCTGCGATGAAAGGAGGAGCCCTTTCGAGGGATTTTACGTGAATTCTGTGAGTTGACGCTTCTTCACAGGGAGGGTCTGTTCGGCTTCTTGAGGTGCCCTGACACAGAAAGAGGAGAGGGTCTGAACGGCCTGGGCTGAACTTCCGGGTTCAGCCCTTGGAACCCACACAGCTCTGCCAGGTCGGCCCGGCCCTGCAAGCTCCTCCCTTTTACCCCTCGTAAAATGGGGGGAACCCTCGGTTCTGCCCAGTGCACAGGACGGCGGTGCAAATCAAATGGAATACTACTCACGAAGGGGCTTTGTAAAAGGGGCTGTGAAATATTAAGACTTAAAAAACATTTTTTTTTTTTTTAATTAGCATCTACACCGCTCTGGCTGATTTTGGCTCTTTATTCCTGCTAGGTAAAGATGGCACTGAGGATAGGCTGCAGAGCACTTCTGTTTTGCAGCGCTGGCATTTTCTAGACTTTCCCATCCGACGGTCTGCGGGTGACATTCCTCCTTCACCAGCTAAATGGTATCTGGGGAGAAGTTCCACTGGGCACCATTAGCCCATTCTTGGTTTTGCTCACCCTTGCTTTTCTCTTCTTTCTCTTTGTGCCCTGGGGCTCAGCAGTCCCTTTCTAGACAGCACGTTCCAGAAGACCACTTACACTGCTGATCCTCATTCACACCACACTCCCAACCCCTGGCCCTCAAATTGAGGCCTTGTTCTACGCACATCTCTAGCTTTAGGAAACAGAATAATTCGCCTCAGATTACCGTTTGTAAAACACATTTTATTATTGATTTCTTTCTATTACAAGGGCAGGCTCATGCTCTCACCTCCCTCTTCCTCCTCCAAACTCAAGAGTCGAAACCCACATGTGGTGGTATCTGCTCTGGATGCCTGGGAACCCGTTCCCCTCAGCTAGAACCAGGCTTCCTATTTCCTGTTGATTTGCACTTTTTCCCTCCCTCCAGACATCAGGGTTTTGAGATCCCGACCCGAAGCTGATCTCTGCTCGGGGGAGTCACCCCCCTGGACAGTTCCAGCGTCAAGGATCTCTTCTCACACTTTCCTTGTAGAAAAATCTCTTCCAGTCACAAAATTCCTTACATTTACGTGAACTTCAGGCTCCCTTTAGGGAATCAACGGTCTGTCTACAGTACTCATCCCGTAAGTTGAAAACTACATGCTTAGAACGAGAGTAACTGAAGCAGGCGTGTTAGGAGTGATCTAATTCCTCCAAACAGGGGATTATAAAGCTCAGTCTGGAAACCTAATGCCAGGCCTTGCTACCCACCCGATTTGTCTCCCACTGCTAAATCTAGATGTCACTGATAAAACAACAGCTTTGCTTCTTGGTCTCGGAAGGAAGAAAAATCTTGGAGAACACAGTTACCATTGGAGCCACAAGTTCGATCTTATCTCATTAATACTGACACATCCCCCCCCACCGAAGACAACTTCAGGTTGCCATAACAACTTCCCCGCACAGTTTAAAGCTCAGAAGCCCATTTCTACTGTTTATATTTAGTGCTATTTATGTCGACCAGTGTTTTCTTCTTCCTCTTTTGTATCTCTTTTTCACAAAGGGAGAAGCGGCATATAGTATGGCAAAGTGAGAAATTCATCTCATTTCATTTGTACTTCGGCTATGATGTGAAGGATAGTTTCTTTTCTTGGTGGGCATATGTGCAGCAAAAACGCAAGGGGAAGGAGTTTACAGGATTTTATAAAATAAATATCATGTTGATCTCTACCTAAAATTGTTGAGGAAAATAGTATGAACAGTTATTACGGCCAAGCGGCTACGCCCTTGAAATACTGGGGGGACGTGTGGGGAGTTCGTTAGTAACCACAAATATAGCAGTGAGGGGTTCCAATGTTGGATAGGGACATGTAATCAAATTTTACCGGAGAGACTGGAATTTTAAGTTCTATCACTGAGCAGGAGCCTCAAACATGAGGCCCGGCCCAGTCGGCCTGGAGGGCACTGTGACTGGTTTAAATGAGCTGATGTTTCTTGGCCCAGGTGCCCAGCATTTCCGAGTGTGAAGAAACCTGCGGAGCCACCGGAGACGCTGATCTTAATGGATTTCTGGAGAAGAAGAGACGAGAAAGATGGAGACGGGCGCATGAGAACAGAGAGTGAATCCCAGGAATGACAGCTCAGCCTGCTTGGTACCAGTTCCAGGAGTGATGTGCAAATATTCTGAAAAGCACGATAAATCAAAAGGGCAAGAAGCATTTGGGATCTCTCTCTTGGGAAGAAACATCCCATCGGCGCCAACAAACATTTACCGCGTGCTGCTTGTAAGTAAAACGCAGAGCTGGGGTCTGAGGCTACCGGGTAGAGGGATGGGTGAGACCACGCAGTGGCTGGTGAGGATGTGGGGCGTGGGGCGGGGAAGCAGGAACTTCAAACCCACAGAGAGCAGAAGCGCCATAAGGACAGAAGGGAACGGGACTCTAGGCCAGGGAGCAGAGGGGGGAGAGGGAAAGAGCTTTTTACGCGGGATGGGATGGTAGCAGGATCCGGATGTTTATAGAATCTGGCAGGAAGGGGGGTCTGGACGGACAGGCACCCCAGGGGACGGAACGAGGGGTGGTGAGCGCGGAGTGTGTTAGGCGGCAGTGGGCACACATCTGGTGTGCAAGGGCGGCCCCTTCGCGTGAGCTGGCTGTGTAAGGCGGTGAGGGGATCCCCAGGAGAAAAGCTGGGGTCTGAGCGATGTGAGTGGAAAGGAAGGTATGTCAACAGGCATTCTAAGGACAGACGTGGCAAAACCGGGTGACTCATCAGATGCGGGAGATGAGAGAAAGCAAGAGTGTGACTTCTGAGACCAGACTCAGAGGAGCGGCTCTCAGGGTGGGGAGTGACGGGAGACGCCTCCTACGTTGCCACTGTGGTGCGTGGGGGCCGTGGGCAGGAGCCAATCCTCCTCTCCCCACCCTCCCCCCAGGAGAGGCGCCGCGAGTGATGGCTGGGGCCACCTGTCCAGACGCTCCGTGCTCCCTCTGTGGTTGGCCTGAGGCTTGAAGTGTGGTAGTTCCCTCTCTTGTCCGCGGTTTCGCTTTCCAGGGCTTCAGTTACCCGTGGTCGACAGCGGTCCCCAAGCAGACGCTCCTCCTGACCTGTCGCCAGAGCCAACAGTAGCCGAACGCGGGGCGCCTGGGTGGCTCAGGCCGTGAAGCGACTTGACTTTTGATTTACACTCAGGCCACGATCTCACGGTCATGAGATCAAGCTCTGCGTCAGGCTCACGCTCTTTCTCTCTCTCCCCAAACTAACAAACAAACAAACAAACAAACAATAGTAGCCGAATGCTACATCACGACACCTACATCGTTCACTTGGTCACACAGGCCTTTTATCATCTCACATCATCACAAGAAGAAGGGTGAGTGCAGTACCATAAGATATTTTGAGAGACAGTCCACATTCACTAACTTTTTTACGGCATATTGTTAAAATTACTCTAGTTCATCGTTGTTAATCCCTTGCTGCGGCAACTTAACAAATTAAACATTATCATGGGTATGGATGTGTAGGGAAAAACGTAGCCTGTATAGGGTTGGCACTATCCACGGGTGCAGGCACCTGCTGGGGGTCTGGAACGTACCGCCCTGTGGCTAAGCGGGGACGGCTGTCCTCACTCCCTCACTCGCAACTTCTCCTTCAGGCCGCTACTCTGCTCTGTGGATTTCTACTCAAGTGTTCACCTTCCCGACAACGCAGGCCTCTCTCCTCCACCGGGAAGACTTCTCGATCCCTTTTCCAATTTGTTTTAGTCTCACCAAATCTCAGCAACGTCTCCGAGGTCATATTTATCATGCTATGTTGAAAAAAAAATCACAACCAGTTCGGTTTTCCCATGCTCTGAAAGTTGCTTCGTCCCCCTCAAAAAAATTTTTTTTTTGTTAATCTTGGGTATCACTAGGCTTCACTTACACTGTGGTTTTTCTTTCTGTTCCAAACCCGTAATCTCTCTGATCTCTCATGGTAACCAGTTTTGCAGTGCCTTTTTTTTTTTTTTTAAACACGTTTGCTAGCGTTTCTCCCCAACCCCTTCCTCCGCCTCCACTTCCAAGTCATCTTGAGCAGATCGGCTGGTATCTGGGAGAAAAAATACTCCATTACCATTTTCACATTACATAATTCCTTCCTAGTTCTCTTCTGAAATTTCTGAGGGCATGCACGCATTGGTTCATTCGGTTCACTCCTTCCTTCCTTCACCTTCGACGGGCTGCGCGCTACGTTACATGGTGCGCCAAAGAGGACGCGCCCCTGACCTGCTGGGCCTTACAGTCGTTTAGGGGAGGCGGCCTAATACCTAAAGATTACCCCTGTGCTAAGCGTACTGAGAAGGAATGGTTAAGTATGAGAAGGGACGGGAGAGGAGGAAAACCCTCAGAACGAGGTGTCTCAGGAGGGAGGCAAGGCCCCTTCCCCAGGGGTGAAGGCAGGCGCTACACAACTCTGCCAGGGAAGCTACAGAAGGAACTCCTTGAAGAATCGGAAGCTGGGGAAAAAAACAGCATCAGCGCCCTTTCCATCTCTCAGCCCCTAAGATTCTCTAAGCAGGACCAACGGAAGGGAGATGAGAGGTATAATTTATGGCAATGCCACTGCCCTCAGGCCAGGTCACTCATTAGATCCTTCCCTACCTCCATTTCACTGACCAGCGGATACAAACTTTTACCACTTTCTCTATTTAAGACCTTACTGAGGCGTCCACACTGGGCTCTAAACTACAGGAGAAAGCCTCAAGGGGCAAGGAGTCTTGTAGACAACATATATTGAGCAATTCCTACTGATGTTAATCATTTATTTGAGAGGAAGAATAAAACACGTTAAAGGGACTTTGGGGGATTACTCTTCCTATATTGATAACTCATTAACATTTAATGAACTGGAGTAGTGGCCAAGGCAACTCAAAGCTGTCTGGAAAGTCAAGAAACCGGCTTAGCTTTCATACAACAAACTCAGAAAGTACTTCCCTGATGCTTCTTGGCTCTTCTGGGAGTCCTGGTCAACCTTTTCTCATTTGTGAGGAAGAGACGGCCTTTAGGTTAAAGCCATTTCTTTTTGGCAGGGAGCTTAATGCGTCTCAGAACTCTTCGACAAGTTAACATCAGCATGGGCTCAACATTTACCGGTGCTGACGAGGCCCCTGAAGGCCAGAAGGTCCAACATTCGCTTTCATTTTTTACTCTGATCTCTCTCATACACACACCCTGACCTACCGCATGGTAGAGATAGCGTTCTCCCAGGGGAATGGACTTTGTAAGTGGGAGAGTCGCGGCTTCCCCAGACCCCTGGAAAATGTGAAGACGGTACTGGATCATCACCCTGGTTCCTTTCTGCTTTATTATTCTCTCTCCACCCATCACCGTTCTCCCTTACAGACCCTGACATAAACTCGTGTCAATAGATAAATGGTCTTGGCATCTGTGGCTAGAGAGAATGGCTCTGTAGTAACTACGGCAAACTAAAATAGCAGACTTGCCTCCAAGTGTAACTGGCTTGTACACATGCCTTCACTGGGCAGAATAACGCACTTAATTTTTTAAGGGAAGATTTTGGAGCTAGTCGATTTGCCAGCTCTCCCAAGAAACCATGTTGCTCAGAATCCAGTGAAGGAATTACAGGGTATCTGTTGCTGGCATCTAGGAACCTAGGTTGGAAACATCCCAGGGGCCACCTGCGAGAGCAAGGACTCATCATCACCTTTTGCCTGGAACCATACAGGTAATATTTCCAGTGTAGACACTTTGTTGACCCATAGATATCTCTCAAAGGACGCTAAAGAGGCAGGGTAGACTGTACTTTCTAGCTCCAGCTATAACCTGTCCTCCCACCTCCCACCTTCTCTCCTGGGTCCACCCCTCACCAGAGGGAGCCGCACAACAGTTTGGACCCATTGAACAACAGGACTTACTGGAGAACTTATCTGAGTGTCAGAGTAGACCCCCAAATGGATTCCTGAGGAGGAAGTCTGGGTTTGCTCACAAGTACTCCCACAGCCCCACCTAGAGAGAGCTGGAATGGCCTTCCGTGCAGGCGGGGGTCCAATTTTCACAATAAGATGTCAACTTTACCACCTGCACTTCTGATTTCTAAGGCATAAGGCTCTGCCCTAGACCAGCAGCAGAGAATACAAACACACCAGGCTCTTGTCAGAGAATACAATCTCAAACAGTCTGCTATTCAACTCCTATCAAAAGCCCAGCTGAGAAAAGCAATATTTACAAAAGATTATTTGAAGGACAAGCAGTTCATCCATTCTTCAAAACATTCTAAATTCTATCCATGGATCAAATCTGACCACCTTGCAGCTACACACTAGGGCCATATTACTTTCGCCCCATGCAGAACTGCTGTCACTGAATTGTATTTTAATGTCGCGTCATTTGGTCTTATCAAGAAAGTTACTTACAAGAAGTAGTCATAGGATATCGGTTATTGCATTTGAGGAAAACGTTGTTGGAAAGCCCGTTCACCACATAAAGTCCCACGTGAGGAAGTTATCTAGGAAAGTAGCTTTAGAGGAAGCTCTGATTCTTGGAGAAACGATGGTCTCCTTTTCTAAGTAATTTCATAGTGAATTTGACCTGGGCTGCCAGGAATCTCGGCGTCAAATCTAAAGCTCAGTCGTGGCAATTATACTGAACCTTAGGTTTTCTGTGTTCGTGCTCTTCTTTTCTTGGTCACTGTTTTCTCTTTCTAATTTTGATGTATTTCTACACTGATCTGTCACAGAACTCTTATGGAGCCAGGTAATGCTATAAATAAGTCAAGAATGCACTGGATATCTGTTCATTTAAATCCCGTGCCTACGGAGTTGTCCCTACTTGAGTGACAATCCTATCCTTGGTAGTGCTGGTCGTAGGCATGGAAACGATAATGCTAATAATCGTGATAATACTTATAACAAAGCTGTCACTTATTTTGTGTTTCTATGTATCTAAGCACTGTAATAGGAATGTGTCACATGTTGTTTTACAGAACCCATAAGCTAGGTACTATTAGCCTAATCTTACAGGAGAGGAAACTGAGGCTCTGAGAAGGTAGGCAATTGGTCTGTTACGTACCTAGTAGAAACAGAACCGTACCCAGAATCCTATCGGACTCCAAGTTGTGGCAAGATATCCCCACTCTAACTGCAATGGGCCATTTCAAGGGAGGATGACAAAGCCCAAATAACAAATGCCACAGATCTAAGGTTGGAACTTTGATTTCCCCAACTCCCCTTGTATCACGGTAAAGCATTGCATACAAGTCTGCCTGTTGGTGCCGATAACTGTACTCTTCATGTCCCAATCAAAGCCCATTTGAAAAGTGATCGAGTATTAGGTAAAGGTGAAAGTGTATTTTGTAGGTAGGACCAAATCAAGAGTCCTGATAATCTTGACAGAAGCTAAAAAACGGAACAAAGAACCATCCACCTCTTCACAACACTGGTAAGAGCTTGCTTTTGAGAGATTTCCTAGAGCCCTGCAGGCACCCCCCAAGCTGCAAATGACTTGGCCCCCTTGGGAAACTCTGATCTGACCTGCAGGCATGTTTGGTCTCGTGTGGCACCCCGAGTGCCCACCACCACCACCACGAGGAGACAGTCACAAGGACGTGACATATTTACATCACACGGCAAGCTACGATAACCCCTGCCTTACGTTTTTTTTTTCCTCTTAGGGAGCCACACATTACCGTCCTCTGCCATGGATGTCCATTAGTTCGAGAACCAAGGGTGAAGGTTAGGGACATCTGTTCATTCATCCATTCACTGACCAAATACCCAGCACCTTCTAGGCTTGGAAAGACAGAAGAGCTAGCGGACCACATGGATTCTGTCCTTCAGAGCTTCCTAACAGACTGGGGAGAAGAAACCGCCCTGGGAGAAGAAACCAAATGCAAAGCCACCCGCATAAAAAGTGAAAGGTAGCACCAAAGGATGGTCTCTCTAAGGGTAGAGGAAGCACAGGAATGATCACAGTGAAACAGGTTCAGAGAGCAGCGTTCGCTGGGAAAGGGGACTGTTGGCGTCCCTGATGTGTTTAAATGGTAAATCTGAGCTATGAAGTCCTTCTCAGTTTAACATCCATGCAGCATGCTCCGAATGCTGATGGGGCCCCGACCCTGTACCGGGTACTACCCCGGTGCCAGGAAAAGAGCAGTGGGGAGACGGACAAGCTCTCTGCCCTTGTGGGGCTCACACACACATTTTGAAAAACTCGAAATAATCCCAGAAAGTGGTAGGTACTGTGAAAGAATTAAAAAAGGGAAGGCATCGTGGGCTGGAAGGGGGATCCCTTAGCAGAGTCAATACCTGCTGACTGAATGATCTCAGAAGCTATCGTTATGGCCGAGAAACCTACACAGGGAGCTGAATGAAAGGAAGGAGGCAGCTCTAGGCTGCCAGAGCCTAGAAGAGCCTAGGGAAGAGCCCTCCCACCAGAGGAAACAGCGAGAGCCAGGGCCCAGGACAGGCTCATACTCGCATATTTGAGCACTACAAGGGAGGCCAGAGAGGCTGGAGCATGGTGACCTAGGGAAATGGGGGCAGGGTGTCATCACATAAGGCCTTTTAGGCCACTGACAGACTTGAATTTTATTCCAAATGAAACAAGTAGTCACTGATGGACTTTAAGTGCCCGTGTGTGGGTATGCGTGTGCGCACGTGTGTATATGCGTGTGTGTGTGTGAGAAAGAGAAAGAGATTTGATAGTACTTATGTTTTCAAGATATTACCTGGAATGAAGCAAAGATGGCTCAGACACGACATCAAAAGTATACACCATAAAAGAAAGAAAATGATCAACTGCACTTCATCAAATTTGGTAACTTTTGTGTTTCAAAGACACCATGAAGCAAATAAAAGACAAATTGTACACTGGGAGAAAATATCTTATAAAGGATTTGTATCCATAATGTACAAAGAACGAATTGAACTGTGCACTTAAAATGGGTCAACTTTATGATCTGTAAACTCTATCTCAATAAAGTCTTAAAAATAGTACACTCACCCAAAGCCTCTTCTTGGCGATTCAGATTCCCTATTCCCTTCTATCTTTGACCTTCTTCAAGGGCAGCCGATGAGAACACCTGCTCGGGCTGACGTTGGTCACAGGAAGTAGAGCCCTGCCAACGTCACTAACGTTTTGTGTCCCTGTGCAAGTCACAACCTTGCCAAGTCTCAGCTTTCCTCTTTTGACAAAACAGTCACACGAGCTGTACTATTTCTCTAAGTGATGAGTTGTAGGATACGCAGCGTTGAGATGTGAAGCTATTCATAAGGGGTCTTGTTCTTGTTGAGCTAGTACGCCCACTCCTGAGCCCCGGGACTTCTCTCAAAGTTAGTTTGCCATGGCCAACACTCTGTTTATGTTGTCTACTAAATTCTAATTGGGTTTTAGGGGCATTCAGACACAACGTCTATTCATTCTGCGATCAAATGATTGGTTTTCCGCACCACAGCTGGTCTGGGAAGAAAGGACGTGGCAGCTACTCACTGTTAGTTCTTGCCTATACATTTTCAAAGGACGAGGCACCAAATCTGAATCTCATAGGAGCTCTTTCCAAGGTGAGAATCTGCTTAAAAGAGACGTCAGTCCTGTCCTTTCACGAGTTGTGGAACCCAACAAACCCGACACTTGCCTTGAACTATTAGTCTGTCCTTCATCTTGCCACGTGCATGTGCTTTGAGTCTCAAAGGTTCCCATGACCTAGTTCATGTCACCATTTTTATTTGATACCTGAGGTCCCCAACTATTTTCAGCCAGGAAAAAGATATGAAGTAGACGTCAGAGAGAAAGCAAACAGGGTCCGGAAAGGCTTTTAGTGTTGTTGTTGTTGTTGTTGTTGTTGTTGTTTTCTAACGGGTCAAGTTCCTAAATAGCAACCATACGTATGGGCAGGAGTATACACTACCTTTTCCATAGTGCTCTTTCTGGCCACATAATTTAGCAGAATTATGAAAATTGACAACGCAAACCTAATCTTTACTCAACTTTCATCAATTCTCTTCTAGACCCTTCTTGCCCCCAAATGCTGTATTTCAATCCTATAATCGGATTGAAACACGTTATAAAAAATAACTTCAAAAGTACATTTGGAGATGGCTTTAAACGTAAAAAAAGGACATTGAAATAAGTTAGGCGTAGGCCTTTCCAGGCTGTTTCTAAGTGTTCATTGTTACTACATTTCACATTAAGATGTTGACATGGACAAGGAAGCAAATAAAGGTATTGGTGATTCAAGTATTTTACCAGCATTTCATGGAGAAAGTATCTTCCCAAAAGGCTAGATGTTCATTTACCGAATAAGACATTTAACATCCCTTCATTTCCTGCATGCCTTTTCTTCCATTTACACGTTTTTCCAGATTGATCTATGACTTTTAGAGCTTGAGAAAGTGAGCAATTTATGTCATTAAGTTAACTGGACACAGACCATATGTAAGAAGCCCAGGCACACGGTACTCCAGCCGGTTCTCCCATAGATTCTCTACTAACTCCTGTCAGTCTCAACGGGGATTCTCTCCGAGGAAGAAGAGACACCAAGCATCAAATAGGCTTCATGAGCTAAGATTCAGGCATGGGTCAACTCATCTGATACCACTAAACCCACTGGATCAATATCTAAAACTCATTTTGACTTGTCCCTAGTTGCCATTCTAAGCCGGACAGTTGCCTAGGGAGCCCTCTGGGGGACTCACCTGGTGTTGGGTGCTTTATAGGCTCAGCAAATATGGAAGAAGCATCCTACTTAAGGCTTGAGAGGATGTGGTTTCTCTTTTGAGCTCTGTTGCATATTTGCTGAGTTAAAAAAAAAAATCCCATACTCAGTAAGGCTGTATGGTGTAATGCCCAAGTCCCAAGGATCTAGGAATGAGAACCCGGTTCGTTCTTATATCCACTTACCACCAGAGTGGTCTGGACCTCAGTTTTCTCACCGACAGATAAATTGCACTTAATTATATGTAAGGTGTCTTTAGCTACATAATTTACCCCCCCAAACACAAACCCTTCACAATTTTTACATTTTTAAAAAACGTTAATTTATATTTGAAAGAGTGCACGCGAGGAGGGGGGGGGAGGAAGGGGCAGAGAGAGACTGAGACAAAATCTGAAGCCGGTTCCAGGTTCTAAGCTGTCAACACAGAGCCCAATACGGGGCTTGAACCCGCGAGTCGTGAGATCACGACCAGAGCTGAAGTTGGACACTTAACTGACCGAGCCACCCAGGTGCCTGTACAATTTTTACATTTTAATCTCACAAGTAACATATGCTCCAACAATATAACAAAGGATTGGCTGGAACCCTATGAATTTGCTGGTATTTGGCTGTTTTCGATCCATAGATACGGCAATTTCATATGGTTCACCTTAGCATACAGTACTATACACGGAAGCCTTTCCTTGCTGTTCAAACATCAATGCTGGCCTATATTAATAACTTATATTTGTATAGTGCTTTAAAAGTTTAAAAGTGCTTTCATGTACATTATTCATATGCAACAAACATTTCCCGAGGGCCTGCTATATGCTTGGGGCCTCCGAATACAATTTTTTCATTTAATCTTCACCGGCATCTGGGAAAGGTTGGTTATTCTGATCTACAGGGAAGTGAAAAAACTCCAGACAATGGGGTATCGTCTCCAAGGTCACACAGCAAATAAATGGCAGCCGCCAATCACACTCAGCTCAGATTCCATGCTCTTCCCACAGACTCTCCTCCTCCCCCCGCCCCCCCCCCCCCCCCCGGTCTGGGCAAGTCTAATGTTTTTCTCCCATCCTAAGAACTTTTGCGATAGTGATAATTTCACCCTTCTGATGGGCAATGAGAGGATGTTTCAGGCCTGCACTGATCTTCCCCCTTCTCTTGGCTTGTAGTACCTTGCCTGAAAATGGCAGGTTCCTCCCCAAATCCTGCTGGAGGAGCAAGGTGCAGGTGTGTGGGAGCGGTGGGGGGGGGGGCTCCTTGTATCTGCAGGGACTCTTACCGAGGGGGGAAAAAAAGCACATCTTCTAGGTAGAAACTCTGTTGCTTGGCTGGAAGCTAACCCCTACGACATACATTACTGTCTTTCTGTTCAATCAGTGTTCTGCTACAAGAATCAGTTACATTCAATCATCTGAAAGAGCTATTAAAATCCTGATAAAAAATTCATAAAGTAACACACAGTAATGAATCAGGAGAATTCAGTAAAGTGAGACCTAGCCGTAGAGCAGGGCAAAAATGAAGGTGAACGATCGTTTGGGCCCAGCGGCCATGAAATACCCTTTTGGAAGATGAATAATTCTGTTTAGGGCTGATAAGTTGAACTAATTTATAATGCTGTTTTAGGTCCACTGCTGAAATATTTCAAATCCCTCAACTTTAAAATGCATTGCCTGTCAGAAACTGGTCTCTTAACAGTTTCCTCTTAACATTTTTCAAAATGTAACCTAGACCAATTTGCATGATTTAATGCTTATTGTATTATACTGTGCAAGATTTAAAATGGGAAATAAAATTTAAAAAAAAAGAGAGAGAGCGCGAGAGCAAGAGAGAGGGAGAGAGACAGAGGCAGACAAGGTGGCACGAAGGGAACAAGAGAGGGGCCACAGGGGGAATTAAGATCTGTCAGTGCTTGGCAGAGCATCCTCCTGGGACAAGGGAGATCTAACTGGGCATCAAGGATCTGACAGCTTCTAACCTGGTGAGTAGACCCGGGTGGCTAAGGGACGGTGGGAACCTCCCTCATTAGGGCAAGCTGGAAAAGCAACTTTGTGAATCGATAGGAGGTGGCAGACTCAAGTGGTCCACTGAATTTTCACCACTGCCCTCCCATCCCATTCCCACACGATCCCCGGAAATCCTTGGATGTGCTCATAGGAGTCACTGCCATGGTCTCGGTTCAGGACCATATTATTCCTCCCTGGATTCTGGCGAAAAAAGCCTCTTTCTTCTCTCCTCTCCTCAATCCACCCTCTGTTCCGCTGCTACACTTATCTTTCTAAAGCAATCGGAGCATGTTATTAATTTTAATAACCTTCAATGGCTTCCCACTGCCTACGGGAGAGACTCTGAATGCCTGAACATCGTCTGCAAGCCTCTCTATTCTATAGCCCCCAATGTCTATTTGGTTACCTCTTCTGCGACTTTACAAAAGGAAGGAAGGAAGGAAACAGGGAATGGTTACAAAGCACATAACTGAAAAGCATTAGCACCCAGAGTATATAGGGAACTCTGCAGGTCAATATAACCAAAGAGTAGCAACCTAATAAAAAAAAAATAGGCAAAATACATCAATATGGTGAATGGGCTATAAACATGCAAAAAGATGCTCAATTTCACTAGTGACTGGGAAAATCTGAATTATAAGAACGGTGAGAACATATTTTATATCTATCGGATAGGCAAGTATTAAAATGTCTATTGATAGCAAGTGTTGGGCAAGATGTAGCAGAAGGGGACTCTCACGTGCCTTCAGGATGTGGAAACGGATTCAACCACTATACAGAGCAACTAACAATAAGCAGTCAAGGTGAAAGGCACCTACCGGATCCTTGGTCTAAAGGAAACTTGGTTTATGGTGGAATTCTTCATGATAGTGGAAATGGAAGACAATCTAAATACCCACCAACAGGAGGATGAATAAAGTATGGTTTATCCATATAATGAAATAATATACAGCAGTTAAAGTGAATTGGGAGCTCTACCAAAAATAGACAGACATCCAAAAACAGAACATGTAACTAAGGAAGCAACTTTCAAAAAGGATATGGATGGAGGACATGATTCAAGTACAATTTAAAAGTGGTAAAATAAATCTATCCAGTGTTTAACTCACTAAATTATAGGGCCATTCAAGAGAAGAGTAGGTGACCTCTATGGGAATAGCATTTTATTAAAAAAAATTTTTTTTTAATGTTTATTTATTTTTGACAGAGACAGAGAGAGCATGAGCAGGGGAGGGGCACAGAGAGAGGGAGACACAGAATCCGAAGCAGGCTCCAGGCTCCGAGCTGTCAGCACAGAGCCCAACGCGGGGCTCAAACTCACAGACCGTGAAATCATGACCTGAGCTGAAGTCAGACACTCAACTGACTGAGCCGAAGTCAGACACTCAACTGACTGAGCCACCCAGGCGCCCCTAGTGTTTTCTTTTCATAAAGGGGCTAGGTCAGGACTAACCCCCCCCCACCCACCCACCCAAAGCAAGACATGGCTTACAGCAAGCATTGGAAAGTGGAGTAGCTTCATCAGTGTGGTCTGCTGTGGCTGTGGGTACCATGTTGGGGGCAGAGGGCTAAATAACATGCCTTCCAGGCTGGACAGACTCAAAATTCTCCCCTGGCTACACCCTCACTTGCATAATGGAACGCTCTTTGATTGCACACAGGCTTTTGATGTCTTCAGTTATGGAAAACAACCGTGCCTCTTATGGAGCCCATGGCTTCCGGGGCCGTGCTCTCCATTTATTCATTTAGCAGGCCGTGGATCTGATCAGAAATAGCCACTTTGGTAGATGGACCACTAGCGCCCAGAGATTTTACAAATCTTGATTAATTGTTTCAGTGCCTTGTTATGAAGGGTCTCCTCCACGTTGTGTTACTTAAAAATTTTTACACAACCCAAGTTGTCAAATGGAGGCAGAAACCCCACATAACATGTGATAATAAGGCTGTTACTGTGAAGGGCTCACTAATCCTGTATTTATTCACCTGCTCCCCATTACACAGATCTGTTAAACTAGCACTTTGTCCATCAACACTTGAGTGCTTAAAGCTGAGTAGGCCTCTTTTGTAATTGCTGGCACCAGCAAAAGCCAAATTGCGAGCTCTCAGAATGTGGCTGGAACTGTTGGACTCGCCTGATCGATCCGTGCCACGCTCACTTGTCCAAGACCTGCCGCCCCCCACCCCCCCAACTTCACTCACCCATGTGTATGCAGCAAAAGCTGCATGGGTTAAAAAACAAAACAAAACAAAACAAAACAAAAAAGAAAGGAGTTTGGGAAGGAAACAAGAGAAAAAGCCAAACGAAATGATTTCCTCTGGTGACATTTCTGCTGGGTTACACCTCCACCAAGGATTTATGGCTTCACAAAGCTACAAAACTAACCATATGGTCAATTAAAAAGAATTCCAATTTCCGCGCTCCTGGGCCCAGAAACTGAGAGAGAGAAGTTTCCTGTTAACAAGGATCCTAGTCTTTCTGGAGGGCTAAAGTACACCCCAAATCATGTAAGCTACGAAAAGCAACTATGAAAAACGACGGACATTCTCCTACTGGGCACTGCCGCAGCCCCCCCCCGCTCTGCACTTGGAGCATCGCCGTCACCTGCCCCCTTGCTTCTGACCCTGGGATAATTTTTATAGAGTCACAAGTGAGTTGAAGAACTCCAAAGAATTTCACACTTCCCTCCAAATGGTCTGGCTTCACCTCTGCATCAAGTAGCTCAAAAGAGCATTTGAAATCTTAGAGCCAGCAGGCTTAGCGATGTCCAGAAAAAGCCCTGCAAACGCCTCCGTGTCGCCAATATCAAATGGACACGTGGGTCATCTGAACTGCTAGCTGCCGTGAGTTCTGAGCATGTGGCCTGCCAGGGCACCGCTGCCTCGATGGCACGTGCCCGACGGTGATAAACATGGACACCCACCTTCACGAATGGAAGGGGGTGGTCCCAGACAAGCACGTGCTGCCTGCCACGGCCCTGCCGATCCAGCCAAAGGGTTGAATTACAGGAAGATTGGTATCTTAGTCTGTCCCTCAGAAGCTCATGAAGTTAAAGGGGGTTCAGGTAGGCCAACCTATGACTGATCAACCAAACGGGGACACTGCAGAGTCAAAGGGGGAGCTCTTGATTATGCCAAGACAAAAGGCATACGTAACTTGGGCTGTCCCGGGGAAACTGGGCTGGGTGATTACCTGGTTTAGGCGGCTATTTTTTTTTTCAACGTTTTTTTTATTTATTTTTGGGACAGAGAGAGACAGAGCATGAACGGGGGAGGGGCAGAGAGAGAGGGAGACACAGAATCGGAAACAGGCTCCAGGCTCTGAGCCATCAGCCCAGAGCCCAACGCGGGGCTCGAACTCACGGACCGCGAGATCGTGACCTGGCTGAAGTCGGACGCTTAACCGACTGCGCCACCCAGGCGCCCCAAGGCGGCTATTTTTTATGGCCTCTCCAAATTTGAAGGAGTTGGGGTGGGGGGAGGCAGGCCAAAATATTCAAATAACTCTTTCTCTCACAGGAAGACACACCCAGATTGGAAACTGTCGATGGGGCAAGGCCAGTTTCATAAGGAAATTTGACTATTTGGGTTTTCTTCCCTTGCTTTCCTCTATTGTAGCAGTTCTCAAGTGTTTTGGCTGAAGGACCTTTTTATACTCTTAAAATTTTTGGAAGACTTCCAAAATGCTATAATTTATGTGTATTACCGCTACCAATGGTTATCTTATGAGAAATTAAAACTGAGAAAAGTATAAAGTGTTTATTAATTCACTTAAAAATAACAATAGATCAATTACCTGTTAACAAATATTAAAAAAAATTTTTTTTTAATGTTCACCTATTTTTGAGAGAGAAACAGAGCAGGGGAGGGGCAGAGAGGGAGGGAGACACAGAATCCCAAGCAGGCTCCAGGCTCTGAGCTGTCAGCACAGAGCCTGACATGGGGCTTGAACTCACGAACCACGAGATCATGACCTGAGCCGAAGAGACGCTCAACCGACTGAGCCACCCGGGTGCTCCAACAAATAAAATATTTTTAAGAAAAATAACTAGAATTTCCCGAACCAAAAACTTAGAGAGAGGAGGAACACTGTTCTACATTTTTGCAAATCTCTCAAATGTCTGGTCTGGCGGAAGACAGCTGGATCCTCCTATCTGCTATCTGTGCGTTCAGTCTTTCTCAACCGCACGTCTGGAAAACTCCACTGTGCGTTTGTGAGGGAATGTGAGTAGCTGGCAAAGCCAAATGAGTGTCTTACTCTAATGAAAATCGTGTTGGCACTGGAGAACTCCTGAAAGGGACCCCTCCCCTCTCAATGCCTGGACCACATGTGGAGAATTGCTGTGTCCCTGGAGTGAAGGAATGAAAATGTTTCCCTAGTTTTTAGGAATATTTGGTTACTAAAGCCTTCTCTGTGCAAGAAGAAAGGCAAACTAGTCTTCTTCTGTTGCTAATGATTCTGGCACTGAGTTTAAAGGCCATCAAAATCTATTTGAATGAGGAAGATCGAGTTTGAGGAAAGAATTCCAGTGCCTAAGATACAGGGAAGGGCTTTGCAAAGATGTGAAGAAGGATTTGCTCGCGATGGGGTGGCAGAGAAAGGGCTGTTTTCAGAATATCTGCGACCCAGGCCCTGTTTTGGGATAGCCCACGGGAGAAGCAAGACCCTAGGGCCTTTTCCAGGCCAGACCAAACAAAAGTGTATTCATGTGGACAGAGGCGGGGGGTGGGGGGTGTCCCGATAGTGAGCAGGGGGTCCATATAGCCTAACCTTCCAAACTTCGAAATGGCTCGGCAACAGGTAGGTCACTGCACCTGGACACAGCTCTGAGGATAAAGGTAGCACCGGGAATTACTTAAGTTCAAGTTCTCTTTAGGGGTGCTGTTGTAAGTAGGAAATGAAACTGACTTAAGAAAGCAAAGAAATGTGGTTATTTCTTCCACACTAGAGGCTGGGGACTGAGGGTCCTAGTCACTTCTTTTGAATCGGTCTTGCCTAATTTAGGAAGCCAGCAGCAAGCTGGGCCTTTGCCGAGGCTGTGAGTGCGCCCCGCCCCGCCCCCCCCCCCCATTCCGAGGCCTCAGGGAGGGCTAAACGGCTCAGTGAGTCAGCTTGGCTTATCTGAGCTCGAAGCTGCCAAGAGGTGGAGAAGAGAAGTTGCAGCAGTTACCTTCTGAGGGTCAAGCTCTTAGCACCAGGGGTTAGTTAGCCACGAGCCTGCCAAGGGCTTACACCAGGGATCAGACAGGGAGCTCATGCCGTTCTACACTTTAGTTTCCTTATCTGTGGACCGGAGAACCCTCCCTATGCTCTGGGGTTGTAACGATGAACGAAATGAAATCATGGGAAAGCACCTGCCACGGCAAAGCATCTGGAACAAAGGAATCGCTAATCCGGTTTTCCTTTATACCAGTCAACTATAGCTCCTGTGGAAAAATCTTCCCCGGCCTTACTCCCTGGGTCAGAATGCCTTATAATTTCTCATGGTCCCCACCCCTCTCCCGTGCGGTGTGGCTGTGATTACACAGAATGCGGTGGGATTCTTGAGTCAAGTCTGCCCTGTGCACCACAGCTCCGTCAGGCAGGAGCGATGCTTTGGCTTTTGTTCTCTCCACCACAATTCGCTGTGTCAAGTGCAGTGTTTGGTACTTCATAGGCCAGCGATGCTGGAATGAATGAATGAATGAATGAATGAATGATGTGGTGCACACTTTTTCATTATTAGTTCCGAACAATTCCTTTCTGTGGTTTGGGTTTGACTATACCCGATGGAGATGGTGAGATTTCAAGAATCTGAGATTTGAAAGAAAAACAGAATCGTGGGGGTGGGGGTGGGGTGGGGAATCTACAACCCTAAAGAAGGCAAAGGGGAGGCAGCCCAGTATGGACATGGGGTACCGAAAAAGGAAGCTTCTTGAGAAAAGAGGCTTCAGTTTTGAACAAGACCCTAAGCAAGTCAGGGTCTTGAAATGCAAACACAGCATGTTATCCTCATCATACCTAACCCTTTCTCCACAGCACTGGTAAGTAAGCTAGTTAATAGGTGATTAAAACATTTCTATCTGATTACTACACAGTTAAACGCTTAAAAAGGAATCACAGTTAATGGGACAGCACAGGCAAGATCGTAAATTATGGCTGGAGCGTGTGTGCGTGTGCACATGCGCGGTGTGGAAGCAAATCACGCCCCTTCCCACACACACACACCCCTCTTCTCAGTCCCCTCCAGTTTCATTTTTTGGAGCTGGTGATTCAAAAGTGACTTTGGGGGAGAGGAAGGTATCGAGGAGGTGGGGGAAAGGATGTGGAAGGGGAAGAAGGATTTCAGGCAATTGAAGGATTTCAATACACAGAAGTAAATACCTGGCTGATACCTCCGTAATTAAAGATGCCAGTTAACAAACATCAAACAACGGGCATGACGAATAAAGCAGATGTGTTACTTTTCCATTTCTGAAAAAGCGACACAACTCTGGCTACTCTTTGGCACCCCTGTCCCCTCCCCCTCCTGTCTCCCTCCGTTTCTTTCCTTCCCTCCCAACCCCCTCTCTCTCTCTCTCTCTCTGACAGCACTATTAATGATCGTTAATGCCCCACAGGCTCTAATGGGTCCCGCTGGGAGTCCAGAAATACTGCAATTTGTATTGAGGATTTAGACATAACAAAAAAAAAAAAAAAAAAAAAAAGCCCTCTGCTCCAGGGAGCCCGAGCTTGATCAGTTAGCTACCCCCCTGGAATTGCACAACAGAATAATAAATGACAGCTCTTCGATTAAATCAAGCCTTCTGCTGTAAGTGCTGGAGAGAGTGTGATTGTCACTAACAATCTACCGCTTGTTAACACCACTGGGGTATGAACAAACAGTAGTCAACACTTAAAAAATTAAGTCTTTGGAATACCTTTGGTATGTGTGCATACACGCGCACACACACACGCTCATCCGAGCTACGTGTGCACACGCCCGCAATTTTCAGAACCCCCTCCCCCAGTCAGGTATCTTGGGTTGGTTTTTATGTTTCGGTTTTCTGGTTTCTTACGTGTTCAGAAAAGCTCAATAAGAAAAGCCAGCTGCTGTCACGTTGAAGAAAAAAAAAACAACAAACCAAACCCCAAAGAATCACACGTACATCCGCACCTCAGATACAGCATTCTCGAGGACACAATGTACAAAGTGATAAAGCTTTATTTACCCTGTTTCTCAGGTTAGTCTAAAGAATCTGTGAGCAGAGCAGGCCAACACTGAGTTTGAGGGTGATTCGCCATTTAAACGGATTTCTTTAAGGTGGTTACGAGGTTGCGTTCCGGACAAGTTACTTAAACAAAGTGGGTGATTAAGAGGAGGTTTTGTTTGGGTCGGTGCTCACCTAGAACCAGCAGTCCCCAGGTTTGGAGGGTCCAGCTTTACTGGATGGGAGGGACAAGATGCTTTCCTGTCCTCTCCTGGCCTTTCACACCCCACAGTGCCCTCTGAGACCCCAGCGGAGCCTCCGGAACACTTGAGGGACATCGCGGAGCACTGGGCACGGCCAGCACGGGTCGGGATGCACCGCACACTGAGCAGAGTTAATTGGCCCCATAGAGAGGAGACACAGGGTCCCTCATCCCAGCCTGCGAGAAGGAACAACAGGGCCTGCCTCTAAGGTGCTTACACTTGAAATCAGAAGGGCAGCCAGAAGGGGTCCCCCCAAGCCCGGGAAGAGCAGCGGTGGTGAAGCTGGCTGACCGGAGTCCCTGGAGACGGATGGTGTCCGTCTGCACTTGACCTTTCCACGAGGCGCGATCACATGTTTGTTTTGACAGGACAGCTGAGAATGATGAGTCTCCTACCCTCTTCCTCCCTCCCTCCCTCCCTCCGGCCCTCTCCGGCCTCCAGGCCTCCACCTCCTCCCCCCCAACCCCATGGTGGAGAGTAGGATTCCACACAGCATCTTAAAGTGAAAGGCAGATGGTTTGAACTACAGTCAGCCACATTCACTTGCAGATTCAGAATTATTGATGATAAAAGCTAAACTATGAGGCATGTTCCATCTGTTTATTTTCCAATTTTCATTTGTTGTAGCCCTGTTAATATTACTGGGATTTTCCTCTCTCTCCAGAAGAGTTGCCATAAGGGCATCTACCTAGAGACATCTGTCGCCTCTCGCTCCAGACGCCGTCGCCCTCACCACTGCTGCTGAGGCTCTGCGCTCTCCCTCCTCACCAGCCCCCCACGGCCCCCCTTTCTGTTCTCCCGTTCTGGGCAAGTCTGCAGCCTTCCCCTGTGACCATGACTGCACCCCCGTCTTCAGTCCAAGGGGTAAAAAGGACCCTCGAGGGACTCCGCCTGGGGCTGTGGGGCCTCCCCCGTCCCAGGGCTCTGGGACTGAGCTCATCGGCCAATGCTTCTCAAACTGGGTGCCAGGAGGGACACCAGTCTCAAGGACAGCGCCTGGTCCTGGAGCAGTACTTGTACGACGAGACTGGAAAGAAGGGCCCGATGAGTGCTGAAGACGTTACTGATACAGAAGGGCACACACACACACGTTATGAGATGGGAGCGTGCCCCTGAGGTCCCCACCCATCCTGGCAGGACCATGTGGTCCCCGACATGGGGACAGTCTGGCAGAGAAGTCCGACAGGCCCTCCCTCCCCGCGCCCTATGGTCAGCAGGATCTTGGAGTGCGTGGCTTAAATTCCCCAGCTGCATTTTCTGTCCCCACTCGCCTGCTCTCTCCTCGGGGCAACAGCTGGACTTAGCCCGGTTACAACACCGGCTCAGAGGGGCCACGTGCACCGCGTGCCAGCGAGAACTTCCTAAGTAACTTATAGGCCTCCTTTAATCAACAGGCAAAGCTCTCCATCTTGTTGACACTTATGACCCTCGATTTAAAATACTCCAATTGTTCAATTCAGATGAGACCTGGAGAAAGCGCAGGCCTTTTCCATTAGGACACTTTCTAATGGGGGCAATACATCAAGTCCCTGCCTCTAATCTGAATAACAGCTGTTTAGAAACCTGTCCTGGGTCTATCATTTGGAGCTGCTTTGAGGAAGATCAACATTCGTCGCATCAGCTTCCTCGTCGTCTCTGCTCCGGGAAAACTGGTCAAAAGGACCCTGAGAGGGAGCCGTCCCCCACCTGGTTTCACTCTGCTTCTGCCTCCCTTTCTTCTCCCCAAGACTTCTGCGTCTCATCCAAGCGGCAGTCCTGAACATTCTTCTCTTTGGTAGCCTCGCCTGAGGTTCGTGAACAAGTGAAAATGTAGCGATGATCATTCAGTGAGCACTGAGAGGGTGACGGTCCCCAGCCGGGCACAGGAGAGCCACTAAAGAAAAATGGCCCGTCTGGTGAAGCAAGACGCACTGGGGTTGGAGCCTCAGGCCCTCCTCTCCCAACTGCTAGACTGAGTTGATTTATCTTTCTTTTTCTTTCTTTCTTTCTTTCTTTCTTTCTTTCTTTCTTTCTTTCTTTCTTTCTCTCTCTCTCTCTCTCTCTCCCTCCTCTTTCTTTCTTTTTCTTTCTTTCTTTCTTTCTTTCTCTCTCTCTTTCTCCCTCTTTCTTTCATTCTCTCTCTCTCTTTTTCTCTTTCTTTCTTTCTGCCTCTTTCTCTCTCTCTTTCTCCCTCTTTCTTTCTTTCTTTCTTTCTTTCTCTCTCTTTCTCCCTCCCTCTTTTTCTTTCTTTCTTTCTTTCTTTCTTTCTTTCTTTCTTTCTTTCCTTCTCTCTCTCTCTCTCTCTTTCTCCCTTCCTCTTTCTTTCTTTCTTTCTCTCTCTCCCTCCTCTTTCTTTCTTTCTTTCTCTCTCTTTTTCTCTTTCTTTCTCTCCTCTTTCTTTCTCTCTCTTTCTCCCTCCCTCTTTTTCTTTCTTTCTTTCTCTCTCTTTCTCCCTCCCTCTTTCTTTCTTTCTCTCTCTCCCTCCTTTCTTTCTTTCTCTCTCTCTCTCTCTTTCTCCCTTCCTCTTTCTCTTTCTTTCTTTCTTTCTTTCTTTCTTTCTTTCTTTCTTTCTTTTTCTGCCTCTTTCTCTCTCTCTTTCTTTCTTTCTGTCTGTCTGTCTTCCAGTTAGAATACAAGCTTCATGGAGGCACGGTGGACCAGTCAGAGCTCTTTGGGGCCGGCATTAGTAGGACACTACGGTCCTTGTCCTGCACAGATACCCATGGACACCACTACCACCATGATGTTCTGATGACAGAGTTAAAGAGCAAAATACAGCTCATCCCTCCTGACAGTGTCACAATAAAACCCATCGTGTAAATCTAAAAACTGAAAAGGACGACTCTGGCTTGTCTTAGAAGATTTTGGACATTTTGCTGCCAAGCCCGAACAGTCGCAGGAACCTCACGATTTACAGAGACGAACAGGGGCACCTGGGTGGCTCCGCCAGTTAAGCATGTGGCTCTTGATTTTGGTTCAGGTCATGATCTCACAGTGCGTGGGACTGGGTCCCACGTCGGGCTCTACGTTGACAGCATGGAGCCTCCCTGAGATTCTCTCTCTCCCTCTCTCTCTGCCCCTCCCTGGCGTGCGTGCGCGCTCTCTCTCTCTCTCTCTCAAAATAAATACGTAAACTTAAAAACAAAGAGAAAAACAATTTAGATTTATTTCCTAAACCCACTGCATCTTAGGAGAAGGAACCAGCCACATAATTGAAATTGTCCGTTCTTTACACGGGTGTGATAGATCCTGCTCCCCCGTGCCCGTCTCCCTCGTTCCTGTGTCAGTCACACATCTACACTGCTGTTCACACTTCAGCCACAAGGCCTCTGCGCTTATAATCTGTTATTTTGCTGTCGACTCGTCATGCCTCATTAGTCAGCTTTGACACCTGCACCTAATACCTTTTCCCTGACAACGCAGGACAGCTTCTGGTGAGAGCAGATATTTTCCAGAGTAGCTTCAGCAGAGGTCTCCGATGGTGTGGCAAAGGTGTGATGTGGGGTCAGTGGGGCTCCCCTTATCCCATTTGGTAAGCCCTCTTCATTAAACTTCTCTAAAATTGGCTTCCTTTAAAGACCGTGCATGTGGCTGTTAAAGCCGGAAGACAGAATGCAAACAGAAGAAAATAAAAATAGTCTATAAAACTTTAATATTTAATTTACGACAAATCTGTGGGTGTAGGCTCATGTGCAGCAACCTGCAAAGTGGCAGATGAGAAATGTCTAGATACAGAGAAAAGCAGTACAAAGATTTTTATAACTGAGCTTAAAATTCATGACGTATTATCAAATTAATGAAAATCTCAGATTTAAAAATTCAAATTCATTGCTGCTAGCTCAACTAGCAGGAAATCTCAGTTCTAATTTAGCAGAGGGGAGATGGTTGATATAAAATAAAAAACAAAACAAAAAGAAGTGTGTTCTTAAAAAAGTGATTTTTCTTTGGTGGTAAACCTTTTCTCTGCATTTGGGCCCAATCATCAGACTGGTTCTCACGTACAGACCATCGGATCAGAGCAAACGCACAGACATGCCCTACAGTTTATTGACTTCAAAACTCTCATTCTGGACTGACAATGTATCAGTCTAACTACGTGGTTACTATCTGGTGACACAAACAGATCTAGTAAGTGGCCAGCATAGTTGGGTTAACATGTGACAATGTATTGGACCGTGGTCAGTGCCTCCTTTGGGGACCACCTTCCCTTTCCAAAATATTTGAACCGCTTAGTCCAGAGTCTGAGCGAAATAATGAGCTGCATCCAGGCTACGAACAGCTACAGGTGATACCACCTTCTCTCCCCTGGTTCTCGCTCTCCCCTCCCCTCTTCTTAGGGAGCTTTTGAAATGTATGGGAACACGTTTCAGGTGTCACAGTGATGGGAGGACTACTGGTATTTAATTGGCAGAGCAATGTCGTTAAGCATCTTAGCAAGTGTGGAAATGGCCCCACCCCAAATATCAGTAATCACCCTGCTGGCAAATGATGGAGGATACAGAGAATCTTGAGGAAAGATCACATCTTCCTTGCCTGTTTCCCCAACTCCTCACTCACAAAACATATCCACTTCAGAACAAGACCATGTAACACCTCAGATATTTATTATCAGCGCTTTGCCTGAATGGGAACCTCCCCAAGCTCACAACCAGTAAGAAGTTGGTGAGTGTGACTGGCCCTTCCTACCACACACGACACTGAGGTGAGGGCTCCTGGAAACCAGGCACTTTGGGAGCCGTGACCTCCCGATGCAGCTATCTTCTGTCACTACTTTTCTGCAGGGGACACAAACATTCTTGAGATCCTAAGCTCTATAAGCACCACTGGGAGCTGTGGGCACAAGTCATTCCAATAGAAGGAGATTCTCGATTCCATCATGGTTCATTTCCCTCACGACTCTACTCACCAACAGCGATTTCACTCAGTTCATTTCAAACAGATGTGGTTCACCTCCTGTTTCAACAGGACGGAAGTAGAGCAACTGACCACCGTAACGTACAACGTCTTCCATTGGCTGTTGATGGTGTGTTCCTACACAAGAGCCACTGTCTTTGTCCAACATCTAGAAAGATCACCATTAACATGGAGCTGGGTGAGAAACATGGTTGGAGAGCAGAAGGGGAAAAGGTGAGCCTGAGGCAGTTCATAAGCATACTGATGAGAAGTTTTTGCAACCAGAGGTCTTTGGGAACTGGCTTTGTCAGACCCTATGACACAGCTGTCTGTGTACTGGAGTGGGGGAAGTCATGGATGCTCTTTCGTTTCTTATCAGGATAGGCTTCTAGAAGAGATGCATCATTTAGGAACAGGCCGACTACTGATCAAGGTCTCGTGAATGACGATGGACGGAGGAGAACACTACCAGCAGACGAGGCTGTTGGGGCAGGAGGGCGAGTTCCTGAGCTGTGGACGCACAGCTGACAACAGAAGTGAAGGGCACCCCAATGCCACCTGCTTCTCTGACATTAATGGGATTTCTGAGGTTGAGCTAGGTTGGAGTTCAAGTCTGGAAAAAGGAAATAAAAAAGCTGGGCTGGCTGCAAACTTGCTCTACGTTTTGACGGCAAAGATTACGTGTCATTTTAGGTGCTGTGGAGGGGGAGGCTCACAACCCTGCGGGACTTTGCCCGTCTCCTGACGGTGCTGGGAGCAAAGCCAAACAGGCCCCACCACACCCCCAACCCCAACCACGACAACCACAACACGGGGGAAGGGGCAGTGGAGGAGCCAGGCCTGTGGCGGGGAGGGTCCCCGAGGGTGACGGCAACTGCTTTTACCACCTGTGGGTATGGCTCTGCCATTCGATCAGAGGCTACGTAAACGTGGCCATCTCTTGTCCAAAGGGACTCTTCATCCGCGGGGCTTCCTGGTCTCCGGGTTCTGACCACGGATTTAGAAGGGCTCTTTGAGGGAAGAAGTGGAGCTGGCTGGCAGGCCGTCCCGTAGGCCAGCAAGAAACAGCCCTTCCAGTTAAATCTCTGGTTTCCGTAAGGAATCTCACGATTTAAAGCAACTTCCTGCCCCCACCTTCGATTAGTAGCCCCAGGAACCACCCTGGTGGTCTTTACGTTTGGATCATGTGCCCCCAAAGTAGAAACAAACAGAAAAACAAATTTCACTCTCCTAACGTATTTCTATTTATTTAGACCCTGGGCTCGCACAGCACTATACTAGCGTATTTCTGAAACATACACATACAAAATAAATCCAGACGAGTGAGATAAAAATAAGTAGAAACAGTGGTTCTATATTTTTCTCCTCACATCCCCCAAAACTGTTGCCTTTCACGCACACTTTGGAAAGCATCAGTTTATAGAGTGTATCACTTGGTGCCCAGAGAAAATTCGGAAGGTCATGCATTTCCTCTTGAGCATTTGAACTTACTGGCCAAAGCGGAAGAAATAAGAGACATGTGACAACAACTTGCAAGGGGTTTAAGTCTTCCAAGAGAGTCTCCTTGGTACCACCACTGAATGGTGAGGATGAATCTTTCTGACTTGAAGAGAGCCACATGTGTTACTTCCTCCGTCTCTCGCCATTTCTAGAGATGTCAGATGTGGTTGTGATTTTTATGCCTCTCCACCGCCCCCCCCCCTCCATTCTCCATGTGTTGCTTATTTTTACCATTTGCTTTGGGTTTCATGCCATTCTGCCGCACTTCCCCTGCATTCCCTCTCCTGGGCTTTTGACTCCCGCCTCAAGCTGCTGGTTCCTTCAGAGCAACTTGTTGCCTTATCAAGGCAGAGAAAGTGGGTGGTTCTACGAAGAACACCACAGAGGGAGGGGCCGGAGGAGGCATCTAGAGGCTGTCTGTACTTAAGAAAGAGGTGAGTTTTTCCCTTCAAGGCCACTGCTACCTTTGGCAACAGTGGGGAGGGGGGAGAAGGGAGGGGTGCTGGAGAAGGGGAGGTGTCCCTGTCACTGGGGAGGCGCCAGGAAGCCAGATCCCGGGCAATACTTGAACACGCATATGCTCGCTGGATACTTCCTGCAGGATACTGTCTTTGGTGGGGACACTTCACAACTAATCAGGAGAGATCGGTACAGTTAGGATCAACACAAGACCGTTCAGAAAGGGCTCTTTCAGCTCACCAAGGACCCTAGCACACTGCCTGACTGATTCCACTCTGAAGTCTCTCTTGAGGTGGATTCCTTGGGCCATTGTCTATGTTCACACCTTGCCCCTGGCCTCCCACCTACATCCAATCCAGGAGTCTGCAGGCTTACCCCCTTCAAGTGGATAATTCTGTACCATAGCTTCTTCCAGGTCTTCTTAAATTAACCCTGTTATATTTCCCTTTTCACCTCGTTAACCTCCATGGGCTCCCCACTGGTGAGAGCGGTGATTCTCAACGTTTATTTCTTCTGCCCTAATATACGTAAAGACGACGAACATGTTCTCACCAATGGCTCTAAGATGGGTTCTCTCGTCGAGGTGGGAGAGTGACCCTCCATCAGGGGTGAATCAGGATCTCTGGAGAAATATGGAATTTGAAAACTAGCTTCCTATATGGCCATGCAAGACCCTTCCTAATAGAAGTCAATCCGCCTTGACTTTGGCACATCCTCCCCTCCTGTGGGGTCCCGCACTCGTAGACTAAGGGACCCTAT
This sequence comes from Lynx rufus, assembly GCF_022079265.1. Classification (NCBI taxonomy): domain Eukaryota; kingdom Metazoa; phylum Chordata; class Mammalia; order Carnivora; family Felidae; genus Lynx; species Lynx rufus. The sequence continues at coordinate 13,471,562 of NW_025814842.1, read as the reverse complement.
TCCATCCGTGCCTTCGCACATTCTGGTCCCTTTGCTTGAAGTGCATCCTGCTCTCTGAAGTGTCACCTTCCCTCTCCGAAGGAAGCCACTGCCTTTCCAGCTCTCCCTCCTCCCTTCCCTTCTGCAGAGCTGCCCCCCCCGCCCCCGCTCTTTGTGTACGGTGTCTGTCCTACTGGCACACTCCTCACACTCACTGCACAACCGTGGCTCATTTACCTCCCCGGACTGTAAGTGTCCAGAGAGCAGGCACTCATCTTATTCACATTTGTCAAGATGGCAGCCAGCAAGACTCAAGATGATGAAACTGAATGGAAAGAGAGATGCCAAAATTATCGTCACTCTGGCTGCCGGTAAGTGCAACCAAACTGCTTGTCCTCGTCTTCCACGCCTCATCCCTTGGGGCAGCCCCTCATCTCTCCTCTGCCCTGCCTCCTCCCCTGCTAACTCCTGCTGGGGTTCTGTTACTGTGGCAGCGGTGATTTACAACTGCATTTAGCTGAGTCTAATCAGAAGTGTGAATACTCCCCTTCTATCTGGCACACATCATCGGAGCTCTAATTATTCACACATTTTGGCAAGCGTTCTGGTGTTCCCCTACCAAGCTCCTAATCCCAACAGATCAGTTAAAATAAATGAAAGAGAGAATCAAAAGGCACTTTAAAAATTCAACTGTTCTCCAAATGAGTTTGAACAGGCTCCAGATAACTAGTGATTGCAGCTGACTGGCATTTAAAATATAAGATCCCTTCCGCACACCCCCCCACCCCAAGTCCCTTCCTGTACCCCCTGCATATGAGAACATGATTCTCCCCTATTTAAGAGAAACACTGGAGACCAGGGCCCTGACATGTTTTCACCGATTTGCATTAAAAACCAGGAAAGTATAGTCACCATCCCAAGATCCAATCAGTGCCAAAGCAATTCTGCTTTTTCCACATAGGTAATGTGATACCAACCCAGGACCGATGATTACAACTTTCAGAATGCGTCTATTAAAGAGCTCCCAAAGTGCAGGAAGTCATTAAGGCAAAAATTAAAGCCGTGTACCAAACTCAGAATTCAAGAAAAGTTTTCAAACACACACACACACACACACACACACACACACACACACACACACTCATGAATACACACACATGTACTAAGTACATGCCATTGGCAGATTTTAGGAAAGCAATGAATACACAGCGCTTTCCATATTCCTTGCTCTTTCTCTTTGCCAGGACTTCTCCCCCAGAGATCCTGAAAGCTTGCTCCTTTAGCGCCTTCAAGTCTTGGCTCAAGAAGACCTCTGTTCATCCCACTGAAGATCACATGACTTCTTCCTCTCACCCCCAGCACACCTAATCTCCTGCTTCTTTTTTTCTCCTTAGCACCCATCACCACCCAACACATCGTGAGTGTTACTCATTTATTCATCATCTGCTCCTCCCCCCCACTGGAACGTAGGGATTCTTGACCGTTTGGGCCACTGCTGTCCAGAACGGCAGCCCATGTATAGCAGGTGCTCAATGAAGAGCGACTTCCTCCTGATGGTCTGTACGTGTCCGAGACCGAGTTCTAGAAAGCTGCCGATCTTGTACTTTCTCGCCTCGTAACTAAGAACACTGGCTGTGTGCCAGATGGATGCCAGGGGGAGGATGAGTAACAAGATTTGGGGGGAAATCATGCATGGGTCCTGAATTCTTTTTTTTTTTTTTAAAGTAGACTTCACACCCAGCGCAGAGCCCAACTGGCCACAGTTGGGGCTTGAACTCACGACCCTGAAATCAAGACCCTGAGCTGAGATCAAGAGTCAGATGCTTAACCCACTGAGCCACGCAGGCACCCCTGGGTCCTGATTTCTTGACTCAGCTCTGTCCCTAGTGTGGCGAGCAATCCAAACTTCTGTTCTCGCTGTTTTCAAACAAGGACAGTACCAAGAAAAACTATCTTCCCAGGATTCTGAGAAAGTTCAAACAACATAACGTGTAGGCAAGAACTTGGAAAAGTTAAACGCATTCTCCAGATGCAAGCTAATACTATTCTCCAAAGATAAGGCAGTGCTCTCCATTTTGACTTTTCCAAAAACCAAGTGTTCTCAGTCGCAAAGCGTCACAAGTGTATCTAGCCGCAGCTGCACGTAAGGGAAACGATGCACTGATTCATCCGTTCTCTTCCACTGCAAGGATGTGACTTGCCATAGATGGCTGAAAGCATCCTGTCCAAAACGCGTCAAGGAAGTCATGTGTGCATGTGCATCGAGGTGGCAAGGACAAGAGGCAAGAGCCTTTCCACACCTCTGCTGCTAAAGGTGGAGGTTTCCCCCAACATCACCTCTGTGAGGGGCTGGAGGCAACGCAATGTCTCTTGGGCAGGAAGGTTCTAGATGACAGGGAAGGGGGTAATTGAAGTGGTTGACCAAGTGAGTCAGACTGAAAACACAGATTAAGGTTTTAAAATTCTGGTTATTGGAACACTGAGCCCCAAAGGGAACTTTTCATCTGGTCCCTAGCTTAGTTGGACAGGGAGGACTTTAAATTTGAGCTGTGCATGTGTGTGTGTTTTTTTAATGGTTATTCATAGGAGAGAAGGTTGCTTAACACTAAGCAGAACTGTTCCTTTGCTCCCTCCCAGGTGCCCCGGGTAACTGAGAGACTTTTGTACTAGGGTCGGCATGAGACCAAGGAAAATATCACCCCCACTTGTCTATTTATATAAAATACTCCAAGCATTTATATGTCTTTACGTTTCGGGGTAACAGCCACACAGCATAGACGTTGATATTTCATGCATGTGAAATAACACAGTAGAAACCTACTTTAAAAAATTACTTTTCTTCAGTGTCACCATGGAAACCAGCCAACATAATCTCTCCACACCTAACTCTGGGGGGTGAGGAATAACAGTGACTGGGGGAAAAAATGAAAACATTGCAAATGCTCATAAATTCTGTTATGTGCCAAAAAATTTAACATGAGACATTTTTCCTCTGCTTTCGGCTAGGATGTCAACCTGCGATGTGTACTTTTTGAACTTTGTTTGATTTTCAAAACTAAAAAAACCAAATTGGGAAGTTTAGCAAAGTTCCTGCTAAGCCATAAATCATGGCAGAGCCTACAAAGCCCTCCAGCTTGTCCTCGTAAGTGGACTTGAGTTGGAGGCTACAGGGAGAGGGAAAATGGCAGCTGGTGGGGGCTGACGGGGTCAAGCGTGGGCAGCGGGGACGTGGGGAGACTTGTGAAGAGAGTTAGAAAGATGAAATGAGGGAAGAGGGTAGTCAGGGCGTCATGACTATCCTCCTCACTCTGATTATCGCTCTCATCTCTACAGCGCTACGTTCTAGGGTTCTCCTCACCGTGGGTCCCAAACAAGAAGCTCTTTAGGGAGCTGTTTTGGCGGAGTCAACCTGAGGGCCCCGGTGCTTTTCAAGGACCATAAAAAGATAGAAAGCTCTGTGAAGAGTGGGATTGTTTATAAAATAAAAGTAATTTTAGGAAAAAAATCCAAACCTAGACTCTGAAAGGGAAGATTAGCAAGATTTCCCAATTTGGTATTTGTTTCTTGAAAACCACTCATGGTTTAAGAGGCCAAGCTCCTTAGCAAGGACTTCCTTGGATTCTCCAAGTGCTCCTGGTAGAAATGAGATGCTGGTTACAAAGATCAGTTCTGGAGTGAAGTGGCTCATTTTATTCTGAGTCTTGAATGCCTCGTTCAAAGACCAAGCTGATTTCAAATCATACCATCCTTTTTACTTGTTTATTTCAAATTTTAACCTCAGAACTTGCTGCACGTAAATCCTTACTATTTTCACGGTTGACGTTCTTGGCAGAAATTATTTCTCCTCCTGCCTTATCACCTTACCTTCCCACCGCCCCCCCCCCCCACTGTCAGTGGATTTTATTTTAATTGCCTACAACTGCATCTCAGTTCTAAATATTGTTCCCTGCCCCTAAAAACACCCTAGTAATAACAGTGCCTAGTATAGTATTATTATTTTGAAAGTATATTTATTTTGAGAGAGCGTGAGTGGGAGAGGGGCAGAGAGAGGGAGAAAGAGAGAATCCCAAGCAGGCTCCATGCTGTCAGCACAGAGTCTGACACAGGGCTCGATCTCAAAAACCGTGAGATCGTGACCTGAGCCGAGATCAAGAGTTGAACACTTAACCGACGGAGTCACCCAGGCGCCCCCGTGCTTAGTAAATTACAATACAACAGGAAATAAGTATTATCTTTCAAAAGAATTAGCAGAGCTTCCAAGGAAGGTTATTTAATAAACGAGTAGAAATAGGAGAAAACTGGAGATGGTGTATTAGACCTCTGATCTCTCGATCATATTTACGCTGACCGGGCACTGTGGGGGAAAAAGGAGGTACGCTCCTTACCAAATTATAGAAGTAACCTTTTCCCACTAAGAACATAAAGAAATCCTGGGAACTGAGCAGAATAAACCTGAGGGAAAACACTGGAATGGAATCCAGAGGAGTTAATTGAGAAGACGGCTCTCTCACACAACGAGCCAAAAGAGATTTGCCTTCGATGCTTCAGCATCATCTATCCACCCATCTACCTGGCCATCCAGCCAGTGGCCCCCCATCCACTCGCTGATACACGTGTTCCGTAAACGCGCTTAAGTGCTGCCCTATGCAAGGCTCTATTCTCGCGCTAGAGACAGATGTGCAGGAAGACATCACATCTACTCCTTTGTGTGCCACCAACGGTCATGTGTCATTTTCACCTTTCCTCAGCTCCTAAAAGGGTAACCTCCCCTTGGTAGTAGCAGCGTGCCGTCTTCCGTACACGGTTCCTGGCTCTGAGTAGATGTACTTATACACGGAGAACAAGGAGCTGTGCATCTTTATGAGCAATCAGGAAGAACGAGCTTTGAGAAAATATATATTCAGTAGCACGGGAAGAAATATAGCATGTAAAACTGGGAGAGGGAAAATTACGCGGGGAGGGCAGATAAACACGCACAACGTGGATAAAAATGCAAAAGTTATTATAATTTATTCATTAAATCCGGCATGAGAGAACAACATGTCTCAGAAACGCCCCACAGAGGGCTAAACTTCCAGGACATTCCTCTTCCCTCGCAGAGTTTCACATGCCATGTTAAGTGGGTTCCAGAGTGCTCTGCGTTGGTCTTGCTACAAGCCAAGGCCTGTCCTCCTGCTGAGAGGGAGTCCTAAGGTTTGCTCAGAGAGTAGTTCACAGTGACTTTCCTCAAGTGGCCCCCAGTGGGGAGTCCGGCTGAAAGCACAAAGCACCTGTAAGGATGTTCTGAAAAAGTGATGTAAAACACAAGTGCCTGCTGTTACTCTCACCTGACTAAATTAAATTCCCCACATGAGGGCCTCTGTTCCGCCCTCCTCTGCCCCATCCTTGGCTCACTTTTTCTGCCCTCTCTTGCCGGCACCGATGTCATAACGTGAGCAACCGGTCCCGGCTGAGCAAGGTGGCGGGATCAGCTCAAAGACCATTTTAGGGAAGATGAAAGCTTCCAATTCTTTAAGTAGAAGGTCTCAGAAGCTTGGAGGACCCCGTGTGTCAACTGAGGGCCAGCACACAACAGCCTTAGCCGGGCAGGGACTCCTGAGCCTGACTGCTGCCGTTTGACCCAGGGTGCCTGTGTCTACACTGGGAGGGGCAGGGGAATCAGCCTGAGGAATACGAGGGTTGCAGGAGGCCAAAAGGGTCTCCCAACCAAGCCTGTGGTTTGGAAGTACTTCCAGGGCTCACTGGGTGTCAGGACTCATTCTGATCCCCTTTCAAGCACTTTTTAAGTATATTTGAACTCTCGACACAACCCTCTGGGACAGGCAAGCTGATGCTCGGGTTGCTCATTTGATAGGTGGCAAGCTGAGGGGTGCGGAGAAAGGGTTAACGTGCCCAGGATCACGGAGTCTGGCTCCACCCACTTGGTGACTGTGAAATACTGATTCTCAGATGGGTACAGGGACAGAGGAGGAAGAGACAGCAGGGAAGCACCGTCCGCCGAGAGCAACAAAACCAGCCAGGACCTCCCGCTCAGTAAAAGGCTGAGCAGTACGGGGACAGTCAGATGTTGGACCCTGTCTACATTCTCAGGGCTGACAGGTGCCAGGGCTGTGGCTAGTGGACGAAGGCCCGTCCATACCACCACCCTTAGTCTCTGAGAGGTTGCCCTAAGAACAGGCCACGGTGGGCTCCTTGACTCGGAATCTGCAGTGAGCAGCCAGGCTCTCAATAGCATCTTCTGGGGTCAACATTCAGGCTCATCTGGAAAAACAGCTCTGTTTTCAGAAGTATATGACATACGGCAAGGACGGTCTCATGATCAGTTCTGAAATCAGCTGCACTGAGCATGAGCCCGAAGGCTGGGACGGGAGAAGCAACGGTCATATTCTGGGTGCTGCAGATAGAGACCGGTTACTGTTACTTTACTGGCCGAGGTCCAGGAAATGCAGGTGCCCTGAAAGTAGGGCATTATGGCTCCTGTGGTGACCTGCCCTTAGTTTTGGCATCTACAGGTCATACATTGGGGACTGTGCTGGTATAAAGCATGGTACGCTGGGCAGTGAACTTGGGCCCTGCGTCACTGTAGACAGTATAACCAAATCTGGTTAGTAGCTGGCTGCAAGTAATCTATTAGGCCCTTTTTGTTTACTATTCTTGAGTGCCTCTCCCGACACCCCCAAACCCACATGTAGCTAGGAATTCTATTGGTCTAAAGTTCATGTTCTTCCCTTGTGCTTGTTGAACTCCTGTCCTGACTATCCTTTTAAGGTCTGTAAGATCTGTACTGATAACATCTTTTTTCATTCTTGATCTATTGGTATTTGTGTGCTCCCCACCCCCCCGACCCCCTCCATGTTCATGGTAGCTGAGGGTTTCTCAATTTTGTTGATCTTTTCAAAGAAGGAATTTTTTAAAAAGATTTTATTTGTAAGTAATCTCTATACCCAACATGGGGTTCGAACTCACACCCTTGAGCTCAAGAGTCATGTGCTCTACTGACTGAGCCAGCCAGGTGCCCCTTCAAAGAACCAATTTTTGTCTTCATTTTTCTCTCTTGCCTATTTTCTATTTCAATAATTTCTGCTATTTTCTTTTTAATTTCCTTCCTTCTTTTTATTTTGGATGCTTTGATGTGTGTCTTCTTTCTCTAGCTTCTCATGATGAATCTAGATCATTGATTTTAGGCCTTTCTACTATGTGATATGAGCATTTACAACTATTAATTCCTCTCTGGGTACTACTTTAGAAGTGATGCACGGATTTTAAGATGCAGTATTTTTATTATCATTTAGTTCAAAATATTTTCTAATTTTCCTTGTGACTTCCTCTTTGACCTATATTTAGAAATATGTTGTTTAGTTTCCAAAAATTTGTGGTCTTCCTTGGCATCTCATGGCTATTGGTTTCTAATGAACTCCCAGCTTCAAAATCAGCTCAAGTACTCCCCTACCACCACCACTACCCAGAATCCTCTTTTCCCTGGGGTTGGAATTAGACATAAGCTTTATGAGGCCACACCCACTTATTTAATGCTGCGTCTCCAAAGAGGAATTCAGGGCCTGCCCCACATCATGTACTCAATGAGTATGTGTCAAAGGGGTTGATGACTTCTTGTGTGATTTCTAAACCCTTGGTTACTGTCTCTGCAACTGAACTAGTTACCCAAGTACAGATCTGCTCTCGCAAATGGGAGGTTGGGCACAGCAGGAACCTGAATTCTATAGTCTCTAGGGCTTAGTCTGGGTCTGACAAACTGGCGGCCTTTAATGAAGGGATATCTAAGCAACAGTTCTCTGTACGGAGAATCTCAATCTTGTATCTAACACCGATGGGACTGTCTAATGGGGTTCTGGGTTTAAGTGGCACTGACGGCATAAACGATGGTCTACTCAACAGTGGATGCTGGACGGGAAGAAGTCAGTTTCTCCCGATGAAATAATGTGCTGCCACTAGTAATCAAAGGCATTCATCCAGTTGCCCCTTTCCTATGACTGCTAGGAAGATCAGACCTGCATCTGTGTGTTCTCAATAACTTTCTTTAACTTGGGATATTTGGTAGCGTTTCTTAGCCTCATGTTGCTTAACTGGTTTCTCCCAGATTGAGTTGTTGTGGATCGCAATGTATCTGTTTTCCATCGATTTCTTCAAATTAATCTTCAAAGAGGGTGGGATAGATCAATCACGTAATCAATCAAATCAGCTGTCAGTGGAATTTGGCTGAACAGGACTGTCCTCATCCCACCAGGGAGTTAATTAGAAATCTTAACTTCTGGTGGTTGGTGAGGAAAACGGGAACTCTTTCTACGTACCTGGGCATGTTACGGCAAAAGGGAACCCCTGGGACAGAGGTGGGACTGAGGGTAGGAGTCAGCTAGTTAGGTCTCCTGCCTTGGGAAGCAGCCCTGGGCGGGGGCCCAGTTAACTAGTTCCAGCGCTTCGTTGGTCCCTGCAGGACTATATGTCTCCCCTCAGGCTCTTTAGAGAGGCGGAAAGGTCCTCTTGGCAAACGGATGACAACGTCTGGGAGCAGGAAGAATCCAGAGCAAGGAGGACCCTGAGGTCCAAATCAGGATGCCCCAAGAGGAGAAGGGAGATCCGGGGAAAGCTCTGAGGACAGCAGGTTGCTGAGGGAAAGGGACGCACCGAGGCCTGGAGCTGCAGCTTTTGGGACGCAAAGGTGTGACCTAGGGAAAGGACACCAAGGGCTCGGAGATCAGGGGAACACCAGCAGAGAAAACACCAGAAACAGTCTCCAACTGATGGGGGTTGGGGGGGGGGTCCGGGGGGGAGCTACTGGGCCACAGGCCACAGCGTGTGAGAAGGAACACCCAGCCACGTTCTCTCGACTGGGCCGCTGGCACTACGGGAGCCAGCTGATAGAGGAAATGCCAGTTTACAGAAATCAGACCCACACGCGCCAGGAGCTAAGCTTGCACGCAGCGCTCCTCGGCTTGGAGATGGAGAGCAGGGCGTGGCGCTCGTGAAGGGACTCCCCGGCCCTTTAGGACAAGAAGCCTTCTGGCCCCGTGCACTGGCGGTCTGGCACTCGTAGCCTGGCCCCTTCCCTCGCACAACGGCTGCCTCCAGGCCTGCAGGGCCTTCCCCTTGCTGGACCCGCAGCAGCCCTGGGGAGAGGGGGCTCTTGGGTGCTTGGGGTGCGAGCTCTGTGTCAAGCAAGCAGTGTGCGTGCAGACCACGAGGGCCCAGGGCACGGTCCCCGTACGCGGGGCTTCGCTCTCGGAACATCACCGCCCCGGCCTTCCGTTCCCCGCAACGAGCACCAAGGCTCCTCCACGGCCCTATTTTAACGGTTAAAGACATGCACACCAAATGCTTCCTAATTACTACTTTCATGGCAGATGCAGTCATTTCCTTGGATTTTACTGCCATTAGTTTTCCTCACCGATTTATCCTTAGCTACTCTCCTTGAATCTGGCTTGCCTCCCCTGAGCCTTTTCCTCTTCGCTCCTCGCGGCTTGTCAGCACGCCTCCAATCCCCAGGAGAGATGGAAAGCCTTGTAGAGCCCACTGCGCAAACACACATTCCAATTCATTTATCACATTTAGCATGCGCACTTCCACTCTCATCAAAACCGGCCCCAGCTCGCTAACTCATTTCCCTCTCCCAATTACAAATTAGTCCATTAGGCTGTCTGCAGTAGGCCCTCTGTTGCATCTTGGTAATGGCTTCTGAGATTTCCATCATAATCGTAATGGCTCCCTATGCAGCCATGAGGGCAGATGGAGGCCGCTAGTGGGTAATGAGCTATCACACTACCAAAGGGCACAGCCCTGGGCTCATTATTTAGTCTTGGCTGTTTTGTGAAAACAACAAGAAAGGTAAAATGCTGAAGGGAACACTTTAGCATATTAAATTAACACTTCTTGAAGATTCTCTCTGTAAACATGCCATATTTTCCCTTTATGCAATATCCCCAGTGCTGGCGCAGACCGTGGAGGGCCGCGGGGGGTGGGAGGGGGGCCTGGCGAGGAGCGAGGAGGGAAGGAGGGGGATGGGAGACACACGAGCCCCCCAAAAGGGGGCACAACATGGCACTCGAGAACATTGCACAGCGGGCTGGAGTCTTTGAGAACCAGCTACTGTCTTCCCTCCCTAACGTTCATACCCACGCCTCCATTCCCCGGACAGAGAGGGGCTGTCACCGACAGCCAGCCTCGCTGAATGATGCTCTGTCACTTAAAACCAGCCTGTCACCAGGCCCACAATGAAAGGCCCTGCAGAGCCCAGACCAGGTACTGTCTGCTGCAGTTTTTTAAGTGAGGCCACTCTACATTTTTTTTGAAAGGGGAAATATCGAAACAACGAAACAAACACAAAGCCAAAACACCCACCACCACCGCCATCATCGAGAAGAAAAATCCTTGATGCAGATACTTACCATCCCAACACTCGACAATAGGTCACATTTATTAGGTACTGACTGTGGGGCCTGGTGCTGTGCTGATAAGAACGTCCCATCCGTTCCTATTAGTTCACTCAACCTTCACAAGTCCCTACGTGACGGGCTAGTATCGAGGAGAGAACCAAAGCCGAGCCAAGTTTGGTAAGTTCCCTGAGGACCCAGAGAGAGCCAGGATGTGAGTCCCAGCACCGCTACTCCCCTGCTGTGCCGGAAACACGGGGCTTCCTGGGCAGACGGCGGCGGCACCTGCTCCTTCTCACGTTGACCTCCCTCTGGCCTCCGGGGGCACCAACCTCGTCACCCCCGCCTGCCAACCCCCACCCAGGCCTCCTGCACATCTCTGGTAAGGTTCACTGCACAGAGGCTGGCTCCTGATTTAAGAGGTTCTTTTCTTGATGTTATCAATTCTTACAAAACAATTTATCCTCACTGAGTGCCCCCCCCCCCGGCCTCAACGGGCTGTTTCCTCGATGTGTGGCAGCCCCTGGGGGCTGGCCCGCAATCTTTCAGGCAGAGTTGACTCAGGTTCCTCGGAATACGTCCCTGAGGTGGGTGCGGCTGTGCCCTGACGTGGAGATCTAAGTGCCAGCACCATCTCTGGACAGAAATGACAGCGGCTTGTAAGTGCCGCTGTGAGGAAGAAGCTGCGGGAACAAAGGGGGTCTTGACCAGAGCCACTTCCGGCCGAGAAGCCCACGGCAGTTTCGAGGAAACACAGGTGTGAATCTGGAGGAAGCACCGGGTACTTCTATTGATGAAAGCACAATAAATAATAACACGCTGGACCTATTTTCAAAAGCCTTTTCTCCCCGCTTTCAGAAGAGTCCTCCTAAACCTTTCCTAAAATGCCTGAGGTTGATCCAAAACCTATCATCCCATTCTGTTCTTTATTGGCTCTTAAAGCCTCTATTGCACTGCTTCCCTCTGAAGGGCTGGAAGGGTTTCCACATCTATTATCTCATTCATCCCCACAATGACACCGTGAGCCAACTAGGGGAGGCTGTAATTATCCCCAGGACGCAGACAAGGGAGGTAACTGGCTTGTCTGAGAACCAGAAAGAGAGCGGAGTCCCTGATTCCCAGTCAGGGGCCAACCTGGCCACCCCACAGCCCCCCTTGTGGCTCTGCAGCTCCAGAAGCCACAAATGCTCTTCCAAATAAATCCCCAGGCCTCCTCTGGTAACAACACATGAGGTCGGTTGAGAAAAGGCTGCCTTTGGACTCTGAAGAGGGAAAATGGCCCAGGCCCAGAGTTCCGTCCGGATGGGTCTGGTTGCAGGCAGAGTGGGGGATGAGTCAACTTTGCTAGGCTGTAAAATACAAATTTATGGGCTGTTTTTGTTAAATTCCGATATGGATTTTTGAAAATGAAAAGGATGGATGGGTAGATGGCAGCAAGATGTTTAATCAATGTCATAAAATATAACATTCATTGGGCTTCTAAAATGAAATTAATAATCTGTGTAGAAGTATCATTAGGAGATAAGTGACATTTCAGGCTTTGATTTGCAACTTGCAACAAATCTTACTTCCATATAATTCAAGCATTTTGGGGGATATTCATCTTTATTAAAAAATACCCAAACCTTTGCCCCTCTGCTCCACAACCAAGCCTTTCTTTCCCTTCAGGACAGACCACTAAATAAAAAAAGGATACATTATCATATACATGCTTTAAATTAATCAAGACAGAAATATCATATTTAAATTAAATCAGGGACTTCTCACTTGCTGCTTATCAGGGGAACTTAGCTATCTGTAATAAGTATTTCTTTTTTTCTCCTTTTATCTGAGACCTGGGGCTTGAGCTGGCTGTACCTCCACTGATGAGACATCTCACTTTCATTCAAAAGGCTAAAGCAAGGCATGGAGTGCAATGCTGTTCTCCTACATAAATCTTAGAACTATGAAATAATATTTTAGAGCTGAGAGGGACCCCAAAATCACGTAGCCTTGGCTCTTCATTTTACAGGTGAGGAAACTGGGTCCAGGGAGAGGGACGGACACAGTGACAAACTGGAGAGAGCAGGCCAGGCTTAGAACAAACTTGCTTCCTCCACTCCATGCTAAGCAAGCCATGTTCTTCATCCAGTTTCGAAAGCCACTGCCACCTGGGGGAAAAGGAAGCTGGACGCTAACACAAGTGTGGGCATCAGAGTTTATATTCTTTTCTTTTCTTTTTACTTCGGGTTATTCTGGAGAAGGGAACCAGAGGGGTGATTGGGAGAGTAATGAGGCCCTCAATCTGTGCGCATCACCTCCGCAGATAAGCTCTGTATAAGTTCATCTTAATTAAACAGCCCTCTGCTGTTCACGTGAGCACAGGCAGGAGGCTCTAATGGGTGGGGTTGGGAAGGGTGCTCTGCTTCTTCTAAACAAATCAGAGCACACGGGGAAACACACTCATAAGATGCCCTAGATGGGGAAGGCTGGCTGCAAAGATCTCCAAGTCAGGGCCCCCAGAGGGATGGTGTACCGATCTACCCTGACCCCTTGTAAGCTTGATCCCCAGCCCTGTGTCACTGTCCCTCTCACACACCAAGGAGAGGCCATGCAGAACTTCATATATAAAAATACTCATTAAAAGACCCACAGAAAAATAGACCACATGTGACATGCCCCTAACTGTGAGTTCTGCATAATTATCCTTCCTTGAATAGATGAAAGCATAATTCTACACTTAAGAACCAGAGGCAAATATACTTTCCCATCTACCTGTCCGTCTGTCTGTCTACCTTCCTCCTTTCTGTCGCTTCAGGACTACTCGAGGGAAAAAAACAGAAATGGGAGGTAGCCTAAAGGATACCCCTTGCTCTTGTCGAAACAACCCATTTTAAAAAAAATTTTTTTTTCAACATTTATTTATTTTTGGGACAGAGAGAGACAGAGCATGAACGGGGGAGGGGCAGAGAGAGAGGGAGACACAGAATCGGAAACAGGCTCCAGGCTCTGAGCCGTCAGCCCAGAGCCTGACGCGGGGCTTGAACTCACGGACCGCGAGATCGTGACCTGGCTGAAGTCGGACGCTCAACCGACTGCGCCACCCAGGCGCCCCGAAACAACCCATTTTAAAGCATAAAACTTCATTCGGGATCCACGTAGACTTTGGGATGTGAGTAACAAAAATCACCAGGCCGGTTTACAATGTGCGCCTCTGAAAACATATTCGTCGGAACCAAGAAACTGTCATCTTTACGCCATCTGCAGAGGCTCCCCCACTGCCCCCCCCCCAGAAATGTTCTGATTCTTTGTCCAGAATAACACTCTATGTAATCACTGTGGGATCAGGAGCCTGGACCCCAGCCCCCTGATGCAAAGAGAAGGTGACTTAGTGAAACAGCAAATGTCCAAACTGGCCAGTAACTGTGGAGGGGCTGTTTGAATACATAAAACTGCTTTTTATGGGTTGGAGAACATCAGCGTGATTCTCGTGCACATTCTCTCTCTCTCTGTCTCTCTCCTGCCCCCCCTCTTAAATCTTCTCCCTTCCTTGACCTCTTATGTAATTGTGCTTAGCTTGGGTTTCTCCTCCCTTTCAGACTGTGATGGGGGCTCATCTGATGAGACAGCCCGGTGAGTTTAGGGATGCCCCGGAGGTGGTGGTGATACAGGGTTGAAGTAAGCCCCTGAGTCCTGACAGCTTTGTCCTCCAGAGGTCTTGGGGAGGAATGCTTGATGTGTCTCACGGAGCATTTCTTCCTAAACTCCTGAAATTTCATTACAATCATTTATCTTCAAAGAAATCAAAACGCGCCCCTGTCTCCCCTCCTATGGAAAGGTTAGGTCTTTGCTCAAGCCTACGGACTTTAACCTCATAAATATTCCCAGCTATAAGATCTTATTAAGAAGGTATGTCTCCCAGGAGCATAAAACCATCAAGCTGTAAATTTTATTTAATTTCCCATGAGATCTTATGGCCTCATACATATAATTAGAGTGCAGTATAGAGCACTTTTTTGTGTTTTGTCAATAAATCACCAGGGAACAATCAACGTTTAAGAGGACAAGCTTTAATGATTTTTCAGACCCCTAAGCAATCGTGCCTTCACAATGGCAAGCTAGTCTTTAACCTCATCTAACTAGGACTGTGGACTGTGGCGTCAGATAGGACCCCAAACACTTAATCCTATTAGATTCCCCAGCCCAGACAATCACGGCAGAACACCCAAGGGACGTATTGATTTTGATGTGGCCGACAGAAAAGACAGGCCGACCTACTGACAGCGCTTTATTAAGTGTTTACAAATTAAATATCTGGAGGTCTGCGACAGGCCCAGCTCTGTTCAATGGGCCAGCATGAGATGTGTGAACTGGACCCAAAGGGCACGTGTGGACTCTGGGGAGGCCTGGAGGTACGAGCAGGCAGGCCCCAGCCCTTGACTTCACAACCAGCTTTTTCAGAGAGTCCGGATGCTGCAGAAGAAACTCTGTATGTGTAGTTTGCCGCTGTCGTTAAGATGGCTACGACCACGAACACGTGACATGGCGTCTGGTCACATCTGAAAATGCCTGCCAGACGAAACTGACTTCTGTCTTCCTTGGTTAGGGCTCCAGAAGAAAGGCTCTGGTTCCTTTGGGTTTCTCCTCACACTGCGCTTTCTAAGCAAATCTGCAATCCGGCACACCCATCAGGAGCCGGCCGTTTTATACATGGCTCGGTGGTTGAACCAGATTAACTGTTTTCCCTGTGTCCTTTCCTTGCTCAAAAATATTTAAAAAGCTCCCAATTTTGTAGGCAGGCATTTGCTGCTTGCCACAGCCCCCACTGGGCCTTCCATGATGTTCTTCGGCATGGTCCCTCTCAATTCCCTAAACACGCGTCAGAGCCACATACGTGCGTGGTTCCAACAAGAACAGCGTGCACGGCGCCCTGTCCCCGTCTCTCCTCAGCAGCTTCCCTTCCCTCGATGACTGTTCCCTGTTTCAGAGGAACTACTCAAATCCCACCTGCCTTGAGGCTGCTAACATTTCTCTTCTCCCTTGAAACGATGTGCTCTGAGCTCCTAGCTCCCTCCCACCATTTTCTGGAGTCCATCAGGTTTCCCGTGTCTCTCTTGTCTCCCAACGAGACCACGTTCCTGCAGCTTCTAGTGCACTCCCTGCTTTGCTCTTCTTCCACAGACGTACCAGACGGGGGTTCTGGAATGGAATAGGGCTGTGGACTGACTGCCTCACTGTTTGGCTGGCCAGGCACCCCTCAGGCCAAAGAATCATCTCGTCTTGGTGTCCTGGTGACCCACGTCTCCCAAAGATGCTCACGGAATGAAGATGGCAAGAAGACAGCAGCGGGCCCCTCTCTGGGTTTGCTTCAGAGCGATGGTCATTTGCCCACAATGACAAGAGAGCACCGGCACTGGGTGAGACTTAAGGATTTGCTCTGCCCTGTGACTTTATGATCTGCCAAAACAGATGTCTGCTGATACAGCCACCTACGTTGGCAAAGGCACATACCTCATTTTACCGTTGTCTTCTGAGCTACGTCCCCCTCAAAGCTCTGAACGAGCCTTAAAATGGTACATCTGCTGAGGTACATGTGTTAAATGTAGGTGTCACTCAGTACGTGGGATCAAGGTCTTCTATGTGCGTGCACATAACACACATGTGCGTGTGCAAACATGCTGAACGGTAACCGGTTTACTTCGTTTTTTCTTGAGCTCACTTGAGAGAGACCCATTCCAACAGAGCGATGGCGGCTAAACACAACTGTAGTGAGAAAGACAGCTTTCAAGATAATCTGGCCCGTGGCCTGTGTGCAAACAATCCAATATTCTTTTCAAGTGTTTTCGGGCAGCTGACACCACACTCTGCCTCAGACATCACAATCTGACAGGTTTTATGAAGAAAGTCAGTGCTTAGCACGGTACCTGGCGCACAGGAAGGCCTCGAAACAAGTCAGATGTTAAGATTTTTATCATCTTCGTGATATCTTTCTGAGCTGTGCTTATCTTTCATCTTCATCATGTTGGTCTCTAGACCCAGGGTTTTCCACAGTGAGCTGTGACAAGCTGATCGAGGGTCCACGTGGTGGCGAAGGGGAACTCCAGGCCCTCAAACCCCCATCTCTATTTTATACGTTAGGCTTCCATTCCATGTTCAGCAGGTGAAAGGAGTTTGAAAACCCACGCCCCAGACCAGGTGTCTGGTCTTTGGCATCATTTCTTCAAGTACTAAATGACCAGGGTCATACGGCAAAAATGATTTATGCTGGTGAACTGAAAATCAATCTACATTATGGGCAAAAAGTTATTCCATGTATCATTATTAACTTCTGCCTCCCTCCCCATAGCGTGTCTAGGCTAGTCACACAGGGCGGGGCTGTGTGGTTGACACCGTTGACTTTGGTGAAGTGGCCTGTGTGAGACATGTTACTGGTGTGGTTTGGGGAGGGGTGCCCGGGCTCGCTGTCCTCAAGAAAAGCGTCATGCCTCAGAGTGCGCCCCTGAAGGGTCAGGGGTGGTGCTGGGTTTCAGAATCAAGCTCCATAAAACAAATGGCTGCAAATGGCCTTTTCCCAATCTTACAGTGCAGTAATTCATAAAACCCTCTAAGGGAATTTTTATGGCTTTATATTAATGTTCATTTAGGAAAGAAGTGAAAAGGGCATCGTCAAGATTTTAAAAAATCATTAAAAAGGGTCCTCACTTGGGTTAATAGTGATACCTTAGCACAAAAAAATGCACTGATATACCATAAAAATTGTTCTAAGATACTATTTTTCCATCATTTTTATATGACCTCCTTTTTGTCTGCACTTAACTGCTCAGATAAAAAAGGAGACTGGGTAATTAAATTTTCTCTTCATTTTCATTTTCATCTTAATTCAATAAATATTAATCAAGTATTTATAATATGCCAAGTACTGTGGGAAGGGTCTGGCGACATAATACCTAAGCTCTTCTTTTCAAGGAGCTCAAAGTTTGTAAATTCATTAAAACATTAACAACTAAAATGCGTAACCATCTGTGCATATGTGTAATCATGTATTGTGATCTTATCCATACTGACTTTGATTTGAAGAGTCTGGTAGCCAGTTTGAGAGTTTAAAACAACTGGAACAAAAGTAAACAAAACAAAACAAAAACAAAAACAAAAAACCCACCACCACAAGGAAGGAACGCGTTTGGTAGCAAGACATCCGTCTCCGTGTCGGAGGAGGACAGGGTCTCAGCGAGGAAGAAAGGGGGCACAGGGCGTTATCACAGGGGCCTGCCCAGGTGAGGGAAGGATAAATAGGGCTGGGCGGGTTGAGTAAATTAAAAAAGAAAAGACAGGGAGAGGGGAATGGCTTCAGGCTCCTGAAAGTGAGGCAGGGAGTCGGAAGTCATTGACCGAAGTCATTGACCGTTGATAGTGAATTCTTGTCCCCGGGCCCATGAGGCCACCCTTGCGAGGAAACGCGTCTATCTGTCTGCTATGAAAGCATCTGAGTGGGAAGCCTCCCCGTCCAGCCAGGGGCTCTGCTAACGTGACGCCAGAACCAAGACTATATGAGGAGGCGCCGCAGAGACATCTAGAAGCTGCCTCTTTTTGGGCAGTGGGATTACGTGTGCTCTTTACTTTCTTCTCTGTACTTATCTTTGTTTCTGATAGTGAAGACACCTTCCTCTTATGATATGAAAGCAATATATGTTATTTTTCAAAAGGGTAACGACCAGAACAAGAAAACTGAAAAAGGATGAGCAGGAAAGATGATTGGTTCTGCAGAGCCATCCAGGGCCTAATAACATCCCTTCAGATAAAGGCTGCCTTTCTCACACTCTCAAACCACTGCTGTGCACGGTGACAGCACTTCTCCCCGTAGGACTGCTTGGGCCCCACTCGCTGCTGCCCCAAGGGGCAGGGCCAAGTCCCTGGGACCCCCGTGCTGCGCGGCAGGGGCCGTTGGGCCCTCGGACCATCACCGCCAACTACGGGCAGGTTTGGAGGAAAGTGGAAAAGCAGAGTGGTGATATGACCAAGCTCCTCCCCATGATAACCCAGCATATCTTTGGTGGCTGGGAGGGGTGTATGCTTATTCTTTGTTGTTCTGTTGT
The DNA here is from genome assembly GCF_022079265.1 of Lynx rufus. Lineage (NCBI taxonomy): Eukaryota > Metazoa > Chordata > Mammalia > Carnivora > Felidae > Lynx > Lynx rufus. The sequence continues at coordinate 13,453,126 of NW_025814842.1, read as the reverse complement.
TTCTGAGCTTGGGAAGGGAAATAAACCCATGGGCTGCCGGTGCACATCGAGTTGGGAGGCCTTTTAATCACGCCATTTGGCCATCGCAAAACTCTCCCAAGTACTTTAAGTATGTTAATGATCCAAGATTTAATCTATATTCTTACCCAGCTTGCACAAACCTATAAATAGGCTCATCTCAGGGTTATTGCTGCTATAAATTAATTATGGAAATGTCAACCAAATCAGGTACGTGCCAGCCAAGTAATGGGAGGGCAGTGATCCACTGAGCAGAGGGCGATTCTGAGGATGCCCTCTGTGCAAAGTTCATAGCCCCTGGCCAGGTTCCCTCAGCTCCCAGGGAGCTTAACCTTGAAGAAGACACTCAAAGTTAGTTTCGTCCCGGGTAATTGAGGGAGGCTGGAAAAGTGATTTCTGGAAGCACCTCTTCTCAGTAGCTTTGTGCCTTCCTCTTCACACGACCTGTCCAATCTCTCCCTTCACTGAGAATGGGTTGGCAAATTTGGCATGCCTGCCTCTACACGAAAAGACAGGTATCTTGGGAGCTTATCTGTGCAGGCTTAATAGTGGTTATGCTACCAGCCCTCAAGGATCCTGCTGTCGGGAAGTGAAAATTCTGGCTGGGAGAGGAGGAGGTGAGTAAATACTGACTCATCAGAAAGGACCGTTTTCTACGGAGAGGACACCACGGATCTCGTCAGGCCTGGGACCAGCCTGGAACTGTCCAACGGTACGAGGAGGTCAAAATGGCGTACCTTAGACAGCAGTTTATTTCCACAGGTCAAAGCGGCTAGATTTTATCCATATAGCACACCTTTTAGGACTTACAGGAAACCCAGACAAGGCTTGGCATCGTCCCCAAAAGGGAGGGGCTGTTTCAGCGTAGTTCACTGCTCCCCTTTGGGGAAGAGTTCTGGGGTCTCCAGCTCTGAATGTAAATTCAAGTTCTACGACTCAGGAAGCAACAGAACGATATCCTCATGACCGCCACAGTTTATTGAGCAGGACCAGGTACTTGGGTTAACGCATCTGATGGTTTATGCCAACACAGTAAATCCTCACGACAACTTTCTGAGATGGGCATCACTGTACTCATTTTACCAATGAGAAAACAGTCTCTGAGAAGTTAACTAACTCGCTGAAGGTTACAGAATGCCCGCCCAGGCCTAGTACTACAGAGATGGCTAACGAGAATGCAGGTGGATATACTGTAGTCTGAGCAACTTGGAGGGTCTTTACTCAGCCTTCTGATCTCAGGAAGGCGAGTACCTAAATCAGATGGGAGTATCACCTTCCCTTTAAAATTCGTGGGAGCAGTCCAGGCAGCGCGTGCCTTAGGAAAACGTACACGTGCTTTTATAGCACTGCAACAAACTACCCACATGTGATCCCTCTAATTCATGTACGTGTCGGGAGACGCATGGTCTCTGGACGACTAACTCCTTTCCGATTCAAACACCAAAGTGTCATCACCGCTCAAAAGATTGTTTCTCTCTTTAATGGCAGTAAGCAATGCAGTTCACCTTCCTTGATACATCTGTGGGGTTGGTACTACGGGGCTGAGGAGCACTGGGACAGAAGTGACAGACAGGCTCTGAGCCACTGGGATACAGTGTGGGTCTCATTCTCAGGCACATGAACCGCCGCCCCCCTGCCCCTCCCTGACCGCCTCGGACAAATCACTCATCCTTACTTCATGGGCAGAGAACTAAGTCTACGAATGCCCAATGCCATCCACTTTACAGAGTTGGGGGGACGGGCGAAAACATGCAAATTCTCATGGTCACCATCACTGGTCCTCTTCTTTTCTGGGCACAGATCTGACATGGAACTGTATTGTTAGTTGACTTTTCTTTCTTTTTTTAATGTTCATTTATTGATTCAGAGAGAGAGAGAGAGAGAGAGAGCGCATGAGCAGGGGAGAGGTAGAGAGAGAGGGTCCCAAGCAGGCTCCACGCTATCAGCACAGAGACTGACACAGGGCTTGATCTCACGAACCTTGAGATTACAACCTGAGCTGAAATCAAGAGATGCTTAACAGACTGAGCCACCCATGTGCTTCCTGTTGGTTGACTGTTCATGTAACTTTGTCATATCCACCTTACTCCTCATTAGACTATGAATTCCTTGAGGGCAGGGGGTCTCATTTGCACTTGCTGTGCTCCTCAACATGTCCAGCACAGCAATTTATTGACTGGTAGCATATTTCTTTTCAAATGGACTTAGTAAGGAAGTTAGTAATTGAGCACTGCTGTATGTGAGGCACTGTGGGGAAAAGGAGAAAAGTTTATAAATGACTGAGCACAGTGGAGAAAATAAGTAGAAGATGTGGGCCCAGGCATTTACGTCCTTAAATGGAGCTTGGAACACAAACGTGAGACGCACGGACTAGAAAGAAAACCGGTCAACATCACAAAGGGAAAAAGGTGTGCAGAAAACGCTATGACTCACCAGCAAGAAGGGCAGACCACTTGCCCCTCGGATCACTTCCCGGGAGAAGGACCGAGTAGAGCGGGAAGGAGAGTGAAGACTGGGTTCAGTGTCACTCCAAAACACTTCAGTTTCCCTCTCTGCAACTGCGAGGTTCTGTACATTAGGGAGGTAAGGTCTGTCTGTCTCAGAGAAGACTGATGATTTGCTCTCCAGTGAAGGGGCAGACAGAATGCGGACGGGAGCCCCCCGGACACCGGACTGGCGAATATCCAGCGTTAGGCCCCTGCGCAGGGACTCCGGGGGGCTGGCCCCTCCACTCAACGTCTCCAAACACAGAGCCAACAAAAGGCCGCTACAAATGCTGCTGCCCTCCGGGGCAACCTGATTTGAGGGAGGCTGCAGGTGCCACTTCCGTGGAGACGGAGACGGGCCCCCAGACCTCCCCAAGGAGTCGGAGCCGGACCAAAGCGAGGGAAAGGAAAACATCCTGTTTCCTGATCTAAGGCTTCTGCCATAAAGTACTTCAGAGCTGCTTCCTGGTTCTCCACAGTGGGTCCTAATTCAATGGGTTTTCCTGCATGTGTCTGCCATCTCTGGGGATGTCGCTGGCTGAGAAGAGGGAATGTGACTATAAGCTGTCAAATCAAGATTGGGAACAAGGGCTTGAACTTGAATGCCCACCCTGAACCGCTCCTCTCCTAAAAAGGAGGAAGAGGGGCGCCTGGGTGGCTCGGTCGGTTAGGCGTCCGACTTCGGCTCAGGTCACGATCTCGCGGTCCGTGAGTTCAAGCCCCGCGTCGGGCTCCGGGCTGACGGCTCGGAGCCTGGAGCCTGCTTCCGATTCTGTGTCTCCCTCTCTCTCTGACCCTCCCCCGTTCATGCTCTGTCTCTCTCTGTCTCAAAAATAAATAAACATTAAAAAAAATTAAAAGGAGGAAGAAATGAGGTAAGTATACGGGAGTTTTATATCCCTCCAGGGGTGGTGAGACTCCAACGCTCCAATCGCAAAAGGGAAGAAGGCTCGTACCATAAAGACATATAGAACCCAAACTTGTATCCGATGCGTGGTGGGCTCCGAATGTTGAGTGAAATGTTTTGGGGGCAGGGTCTACAACAAAGAGACGGAAACTGCTGGTCTCTGGGAGACTCTGGGCTCTGCCTTTGGAGCGTCAGATCTGCTGAGAGCCCCCCGGGGGGCTGAGCTTACAAGTGATGAATGGAGGTACAGAACGCTGGTCCGGGAGGCCGTCCTATCGGCCCCCCAGTGAGGGTGGGTAAACATTACCTTGGGCGTCAGATTTCTTAATTACATGTTACCCTGTGATACTTTTTTGGCCCACGGCCTTTCGATCAGTCTTATTTAAACGCTTCGGCTTGTTCTCTCCTGCACTGTTTATAATTAGAGCAGCTTTTGATGCCAGAGTGCAAATGGAGTGGGAGCATCTCTCGAAGCCAGTTTGGTACGTGGCAGGTGATTCCTGCGGGATCACTGAGGCCAAGGTGAATCTACAGCCAGCAGCATGTGCACGACAAAGCCCAGCAGCTTTGTAACACCTGCAACGCCTTCCTCCCTCTCCCGAGCCTGGAGGAGCAGCTATGGTTTTATCAAGGGAGCTGGCAGATTTCCTTAAAATGTGGGCTCTGGTCCCACACCCCCCCTCACCTTTGAGAGATTTGATGGTGCCCGATACCTAATACAGAGGACACCCGATGGGCTAGAGTCGGGTTTACCCCAGCAGGTTTTAGGCTCTTTTCCTGAAAGGAGATCCTCACCTAAAAAGCACCGCGTGAGGGCCTTCTGCCCTGAGGAAGTGAGAAATGCACCCTCTGGGCTCTGAGAAGTCTCCAGGCCCCACGGAGGAAAGGGTGAGCCTGCGGCATCTACGTGGCCCTACGCTTATGGAAGGCATTTACGGAGCCAAGCCTCCCCAACAGGATATGAGAGGCCTGGGCGTATTCTTCAGCAACTCAGCTCCATGCCATTTGATTAAAATCAAAACAAAATATCACCTCATCATCATGCCCTCGGTTCCTGGCTCTTAAAACCAGAATCATGCTGCAACCGGCACACAGGCCGACTTAGAGAGTCCACGGAAAGTGACAGAACGAGTATTTCGTAGTGACCTGGTGGGGAATGCCTGCTCAGAAACAGAGGAGGGATTTGCTAACTATGCAGGTCTGCTGCCAGGCCATTAGGGCTTATTTAAAACAGGCTGGCGTTGACTCTGATTACACGCTGAAATTCATAAAACTTTTGAACATGTTATGTTAGTCTTATAAAATCGGAATGCATGTGTACGGTATATTTTAAAGACTTTCAAATATTAAGCGTTTCACACAAGCTGTGAAGAACGCTCGGCTCCCTTCCCCCTCCTTCCCGCCTTCCCCTATTTCGGCATCAAATGTTATTCAGGGATAATGAAAACCAGAGGAGTCTATGCCTGAATAACTAGGTTGTCTAACTGCGTTACAGTAAAATGAAAGATCAGACTGTGGTCGCAAAGAGCCAACTTAGCAGCTACAGAGCCTCGGGAAGGACATACATCTTGCAACCAACGAAGTTTACTGATGCAGCCCCCTCGATACCTGACTCAGTGCCACAGCTCTGGTGAGAGAAATTTAATTTCTCTCCACCCAGCCCCACGAGGATGGTATTCAACTGGAGGGGTTAAACCTGACATGGAACAGGGATCCAAGGCACTTTCGGTGACGTCTAATCCAATCAGAGATGACAGAGAGGTAAGAACAGGAGCCGGCCAGACCTCAGAAACTAACGCTTTTCTCCAAATATGCCTGTTTCTACTTACACTTATAGAGCCCTAAAAATGCAGACCAGTGTGTTGAAATCTTGATTCCGGATGGCGAGATTCCCTAATCGTCTTAAACAAAGCTCTTTGCATTGTGGTTCTCGCCTTCTCATCCCCATTTGTTAGCTGATGCATCTTTAGCGGTTGGTAATTATTTTCAAGAATGTTTTCGTACACGTGCATACAGAGAAGATGTCCACAATCGGTTACCTGTACAAACATTCTGACTCTGCACGTTCACCAGTTACCAGCACCTGGGTGAGCCTCACAGCAGGAGACAGCGCCTCTATAATACTGCTCTGTGTTTTGCGGTTATATAGGTACTTCCAGAAACAAAACCAAAACCAAGCCAAAGAATCACAACAAAAAACTAAAGAAGAAAAACAAAAAAAAAAAACCAAACAAACCCAACCAACTTGCTTATGGACGTATCAATTAGATATGGCTAGGCATTCTGATTTGGGGTTCTCTCCTATAGATCACAACCACGTGGCCCGTCGGTGTGCTCTGAGGAATGTGACGAGGGTGTCACGTAGCACGCTGCAGAAATGCTTTGGCACAGGACTCTGGGACCATCCAAGGGCACAGAGTGGCCTGATGACAGTTTCATTCTGTTTTCTACAGTTTCAAGTCGAATGGGAGCCATTTTGAAGGACCAACACTCAGTGGGTGTAGGAGTAAAGGGCTGATATTAAGGTTCATTGTTCTAGAACCCAGACCACTGTGTCCCGGCCCAGATGAATGAGTGAATATTCAGGAGCTTTTGTCAGGGCAATGGGAAGCAGCCTTAGCTGAGGCGAGAACCCCTGCCCTCACCCCCCACTGCAACCCCACTGGCCTGCTGCCTATTCCTCAACCACACGACGCGTGCTCCTACCTCAGGGCCTCGCATGTCCTGTGCAGTCTGTCTGGAAGAGTGCCCCCTCACCCCCACCGAACGTAAGTCCTTGTCCCATTTCCTTCAGATCCTTGCTGAAACGTCACCTCGGCGAGGCTTTCCTTGACCATATCTAACATCGCATCTCTTCTTACTCTGCTTCCCTCCCTGCTAGTTTTTCTCTATTTAGCACATCATGGTAGAATTAGTCCATGTATTTAAATGTTTTTGTCTGTCTCCACTATGAGCTCTATGAAGGCATGGGAGAAATACTCCCATCTCTAGTGCTTATGATAGTGCCCGGCATAGGGTGGGTGTGCAAAAAAATGCTTGTTCAAAAAAAAAATAACGGACTGGGGTTAAGGAGGCTAATACAGCAATTGTGCAGTATTTGTATACAAAACTGACAACTTTCCGACATATCTCAGTCTCAGGGAACGAAGGAATAACACACCTGCTCCTTTCACGTTTGTGAGATCCTCTGAGAAGGAAACCAAAGTCCTTCATTTGATTCCAGCCACATCTCTCCCTCCTTTTCTCCCCATCGGACCCACGGCCAATTCTGGATGCCTTTTTTTCTCTTTTTCTTTCAAAAGAACGGGACTAGGAAAGTCGTAAGAAAAACCGACACGAAAGAATGGCCATGTTTTGTTGATTATAGCCATAAACTCTAGAAACAGTATATCCAACAAGGGACTTACTCAAATACCATTTGAATTGGAACCTCTTTCTTCAAGAATCCTTCTTTCAACAGCCTTTGTGCAGTGAAATAGACACATCCAGGGGGCTGCTGGGTTAATTACAGCTCTGCATAACTCTAACTGTCCCGTGGGGGAAGAGCCCGCCTCGCTTCGCCTGTTTAAAGGTGTCACTTGCTTGACTTCCTTCTTGATCTCCTTATATTATTTCCAGCCTGCCCTTCCCCAAGAATGATCCCCTGTAAAGATAGCCAGGAAATTCACAGGCTGAAAACACACTGCTGGGGGTCAGATCCCCATGGTTTTTATTTCTGACACAGACTACTATACAATGCTGTTTGTTGCTGGTTTGGCTGGAGGGCAAGAGAAATGGGGAACGGGGAACCCAACCCAACGTGGCTGTTCCCTTTGGGATTAGAGGTAAACACCATATTCATAACCTGCAGGCTTCTCTTTCTTTGCCCTTTCTATCCTCATGATTCTCTTCACTCCTACCCTCTTTCCTATTTTCAGATGCTGCATTATGTCTGCTTAACGACTTAAGTCTCTACATAATTCTATTTAAAGCTTGTCCAGTCTGTTTGCCCACCTCCAGTCGTGCGTCGCACAACCTGTGTTTAGACAGTGTCGACTGTCAGACGTATTTCATACACGGAATAGAAATCTATGGCAGCACTAACCACTATGGCCCAAATTAACCTCCTCCATCAGAGCAGACCTTCAACGAGACTCTTCACGTTGAATGTTCCTACTTCGTTCTGCTATGTCTCCTGGGTTTTGAGTTTTAACAGCGGAGTCTGGATGGTCCAGTGGTGCAGTTGGTTCTCTGCTGTTCCTCGTTCTTTGCTGGATGGTTTACAGTCTAGAGACTGCTAGGTGGGGCTGGTAATGGCCAGATGAGCAAGAGATAGGGGTCTTAGGGGAAGTTCTCTGCTGACCATCAGGTCCTTACCCAAAGAGATTTCAGAGATGGAGGCAGGGTTGGGGGTGGGGGGACGTGGCAATAAAAAAATTCCCTATTGGTCATTTTAAATACAATACAACATTTAATATTGTTAGCTTTTCCCCCAAGCAAGTGCATGATTATGGCAAGTCTTCACGAACATTTCTAGGCCATTTCTGCATCTGCTATTGCTAAGCCATATACATAGGTCTCAAGCCAGCCCGTTACACTACCCTACAGTGTTCTCCAGAATGATTCTTTAAAAACACGAATCAGATCATATCACTCGCATGGTTAGCACCTTCCAGTGGCTTCTCCTCTCCCTCAGAGAACATCTGACACCCCTCAAGTCTCTGAATCTTGCTGTCATCTCTGGCATATGTCAGATGTGGTTTCAGTCTTTTTATCTGAAGATAGAAAGATTACTTTCTTCTGGCAATAATTCACCAAGAAATTCTTTTTTGGAAGAGTAGGGTAGAATTAAGACCTTGCATCCTCTACGTTCTGGGAGATGAAGTTCTGATGATGTAAGTCAAGAACGCATCAGAGGATTAGGCTTTGGACAACAGTCCCTCGAGCTGTGGGGTTCGAGGCAGCCTCAACTTCAGAGTCAGGCCTGTTAGATGCCAGTCCAGCTCACCTACGTAGAATGATAATTTCGTCATCTACTTATTCTCATTAGGGCCCAGTTTCCTCACATACAAAATGGAGATGATGAAAGCACACACCTCACAAAGTTGAGTAAAGATTAAGTCAGATAACAGCAAAAAATAAAACAAAACATAGTGCCTGACACAAAGGAAGTATTCAAGAAATAAAGTATGACGTACATGCTAAATGTATGCCTCCAACAGTGCATCTGTTTCTCTCCCAAATGATCCCCACCTAAATTCAACACGCTCTCCCAAAAGGCCTGATTTCCATCCTGGGTTTCATCGCGTCAAGTCTCAGTGCTATCCAACGAAGTCGTGCTCACTCAGCTGGAGGAAAATAAGGTTGTTGTGCCTTCTGAGGCTTAAATGCTTATGGGCGGGGGATGCTTTTTAAGAAAAGAACACACAGTTTGGAGCATAAGACTGTGTGTATGGCTTTAGAAGAGGTCCTGGCAAGTGGAAGACCTTGATGTTTCAAGTGCACAGCTTCCCGGTGAGTACCCTCTGCACACCCCACTTTCCTGCACAGCACAGCAGAGACGTCAGAGGCTGTGGGACCATGAGACCTTCCTCCCAGTCACATACTGTCTCCATCCCCTGTCTGTACAGTGAAGCTAACAGTATCTTCTTTAGTTCCACGACCAACCGAGGAAGGGGATAATGGCTTCACATTCTCCCCCATCAGTTGCCAAATCTTGCTTATTTGGTCTCAAAGTGAACTCAACCCCCACAGCGGCTTATCCTGAGCCACCGTCTCTCACCCGGACATACTAAGTCTCCTGACTGCTGGCATCGGCTCTGGCTTCTCACAGTCCTTCCTCGACCCAGCAGCTAGGGTCAGCTCTCTAAAGGATACATCGGACCATGTCTGTCCCTGCTTTAAGCGCTACAGTGACTTCCAATTGGTCTCTTCAAGATCATAACTGTACACACACACACACACCACCCTCATCATAGGTGCGTGGCATAGCCATAACATTAATCATGTGTTTGTCCACAGAGAAAATCTTAACGCAAAAAACTTGAGATTTTAAAGGCTGTATTTCACACTAAATTTTAAGGACAGGGAACACGTCCATTTTGTTTGTTGCCGTGTCTGCAGAGGCTACTTTATGACCTAGCACACAGTAGGTTTTGATCAATATATGTCAGAAGAGAGAACAAATGAATGCACGCATGGCAGACGTGACTGGCTAAGCTACTTTTCACGTGGAAGATGCTGAATTTCACTATGACAACGTTCTGAGCATTTATAGGTTGATAAGGAAGGTTATAATCACTACATAATTAACGTTATTGTCTTATAATAATCACTAGGCCCCCAAAACACCCTCCTTCCCCTGATACAACAATTTCTTCCATAGTAGCTTGGTCTGTGGTTCATCAAGGAGTGACTCTTCCCCCTCCATATGAGGGGCCTCTTGTCCAGGTGACTATCCCTCTGAGCAGCCCCACTTTCCTACACCTACCAGAGGTGCTTCATTGCTGTTGCGAGTCTAACACCAGTGCCAGGAAAGAAAAGTTCTGTTTTTTATCACCAACCACAGAGTTAGCTACCTCTGTTCTCTCCATCCTTCTAGGTCCAGCAGACGTGAGGAGAATACCACCGGTCCCATCTACCTCTTTCTTTCTACCTCCTGAGACTTTAGGTCTTGACTGTGCTTCCCTGGTTTCTGCTCCCTGCTTCAGTCTGTCCCTCCCGCCAGCTGATCTCCTGCAGCAAGCAGCCTTCCTCAGCTTCCTTCTCTCGCCCGCCCGCACCGGGCTATGCGGAAGGCTATGGCTGGCCTCCCATAGGAAGAATGGTGCGCTTGCTCGGGCCCCCTCTCAGCTTTGTATTTCTGGGCACGGCCTTCGAGGTGTTTCTGGTCACTTCCTTGGTCAGTGCAGCACCTTCTAGACTTGCTGCAGAATATGGGGGCTGAATATTCCTTTCACGTAAGTCTTCTCTTTGATATTCCCGTTATCTCCTTTGTTGCCGGGGCACAATCCACTGGCATTTCCCAGCAGATGGCCACCAACTGTCATCAGCCCAGTGACTCAAAGAGGCCAGGCTGTAAGGCACCTACCTGGGGAGCAAAGAAGAAAATATCCAGGGGCTGCACCTCTCGCAACGGGTCTCTGACTTCCTCCCGTCAATGTAAAGGAATTTCGTGCACCGTTACCTGTCCCAGGTTCTCTGCACTTGCAGCCTGAGGGCTCACTGGGAAGTGAGACGTTTTGTGCCCTACTGACAAGATTCAGGCAGTTGTCAGCAGCCTGAGGAGGTGGCCTTGGGACACAGTCCTTCCTGATCCCTCAAATCATGTCACTACAAGCGTCAAGGAATAAAACTGTCCCACAGTCTGCTTTCTCCTCAGCAGGCAGGGACGGAGAACATTCCCTGAAGGGGAATCCACCTGTAGTTTCTTCCTCTTAGAGTCCAAGGACCTAACGAGGGCTGAGGACAAGGAAGTGGTTGAAGGAAGCTTCATTCAATCTCTCAAAGTCGGTAGAAGTAAGGTGGGGGGGGGGGGTTCACCTTCTTAATTTTTGTTCTTTCTCTTTTTTAAAATGGGAAGCAGAAGGAGCTAAGAATGTCATAAATGAGAAGAAATGCTAGATCTGGATGGAAGGGGGCAGAGGAGATAAGAGGGACAATGAAAAGGGCACACTCGCTGCCCTAGCATGGAAATGGGGGATGGGACCTCCTACCCTGGGAAACAATCTATAGACAATAAAGAAATTCCAGAATGATCTAAATAAAAATTCCTCATCTTGGCATTCAAGATCCTAAAAGGGCATTCATCTAGCCCCACCTAACCTGGCCAATCCCAGTCACTGGAAGCTCACTCCTTTTCCCCAAAACTGTGCCAATCACCATTCCTCCTGCCTGGAATATTTTCCCCCGGCACCTTTTCAAAACCAACCCACCCTTTAAACCTCACCTGGGAGCCTTCACCACTGCTGCCTCTGACGATATTGGGTAACACAAGCCCCTAGCCGGCTAGCTGTACTAGCTGTGAGACGCTGGGCCAGCTCCCTAAATGTTCTGTGCCTCAGTGACCACCTTTCAAATGGGGACAATAAAAATGAGGCCCACTTCGCCATGTCGTTGTCAAGATGAATGTCAGTGATCTACGCGAATCGCTTATAAGCGTTTGACACATAGTGGCAAATGCTGTTTCATAGCGTATCACACACTGTAGCACTCGATCATGCGTTGTTCTGAACGACTCAGAAACGGGTTCACAAATACCTCCTCTGTTTCCTCCATCAGACTGGAAGCTGCTGGAGAACAGACATCATGCCCAAAACCTATCTGAATCACCCCAAAGCAATATACATAATAGGGATTCGAAGAGTTTCAGGAGCAACGTCCTTGTGGTATCTGCTCTGTGTCAGGAAATACAATAGATGCCGAGTTAACAAGACGGAGCGCCTACTTAGGGGAGGCAGGGGGGAGGAGGAGCAGGCTCATCTTTTCTAAATTAAAAGGCCCCCTCTTCCTGCGACCTGCTCCCAAATCCTTCAGGAAGAGGCTGGTGGCATGCTTGCATTTATACTGAACAGAGCTACAAATTTGTTGAACATTTTGTTTTGATTAAAAATTAATAGCTGCTTTTGACCCATATGGATTAATTTCACTTTCTCTAAGTATCTCCTTAATTGACAAACTACCATGAGGTGAAAGAACCAATTAAACAGAGCAAACCACTCCCTCCCTCCCTCTGCCGGTCTTCATCCCCCTTCCTCCCTCTCCATGGTGTCTTGCCGGAAGTGTTTTAATAGACTACCTCCATAGTAGCACGAGATTAATTACTCAGTAAACACACAAGAACAAAGGTGGGAGCTATGCCTGATGTGGATGCAAGGCCGTAAGGAATCTACCAAAGGGCAGTGGACAAAGGCTTGGGGAAGGACTGAAAAGACAAGAGGTCCACTTCCATGGCCTCCAAAGATTGACAAGTGCAGTTCTTGTCAATTAACTGGCACTCCCAGGCTTATCAGCCATCAGAGGCTGCTCAGTGTGCTGCTTTATCATAGTCTGGCAAAACTCCTTGATAAACTCCCTGGAAAGTGCTGACAAGGTTATTCTAATAACAGGCTGGACAAAGGCCACTCATTGTGCATTACAACACGTGCTCTAATGCCCTAGCAAGGGGGCACGAGACTCCTTGTGGAAAGGGAGGGCTTTCCATGGGAAGACTGCAGGTAACCCAGGGCTACGACCCGGGCAATACCCCAGGCCGCCAAGGACTAAAGACTTTGCCCTCTGCTGGAGTTTTCTACGGACTTCTAGATCTTCCTGGTTGAGTGTCTCTCTCTCTCTCCCTTCCCCTCAAGCCTCCGCCAAAGTGAGTGAATAGGAACACTGTGCCTTTATTGGAGCTGGAGAGCTCCACGAAACCTCCGCCAGAGACAGATCCAAAACAACTCACTGCCCTGAAATGGGAGACGTTTGCCTCTAAACCCATCTTTCATTTGGAGGACTACAGGCCTACAGCTCTCCAGTGGGGTGCCTGACACCAACCCAACTTGTGAATTCCAGATTTGGGAGTGGGTAGCTTGAGAAGAAAGTGACTGATGACCGATTTTGCTTTCCTCGGCAGATTTTTTTTTTTTTTTTTTAATGGCACGGCATAATCCACCAATGACTAGAAGGTCTGTACCTGTGGTTGTACACTGACACATTACACAGAGTGGAGCATAAGAAATTGCATTTTTAAATTTATTTTATTTTTTGTTTTTTAATGTGTTTATTTTTGAGAGAGAGAGAGAGAGAGAGAGAGAGAGAGAGCGAGCACATGGGGGAGGAGCAAAGAGAGAGGGAGACACAGAATCCGAAGCAGGCTCCAGGTTCTGAGCTGTTCCCACGTTGGGCTTGCACTCATGAACCATGAGATCATGACCTGAGCCGAAATCGGATGCTCAACTGACTGAGCCACCCAGATGCCCCTCATCTTTTAAAAATCTAGAAGAACCTTTATAAATTTCCTACTCAGTTCCTCCCCCAGTATTTTATTACGAAAATTTTCAAAAGCAGAAGAGTGGAAGGAATTTTACATCGAACACACAAATACCCAACACCAATATCCCATCATTACATCACATTACTTGCTTTCTTACGTATTTATCCCATCTAGCCGGCCTGCTATTTATCTACCAATCTAACTTCTTTTTAACTGCTCTAAAAAAATACCTAGTTTTTAAGTCTATTTGTAGAATACTTTCTCTAAATAAATTCTTTTCAGTAAGGCCTATCTGAAATAAATACAAATCAAAGTACTCGATTGAAGCAAGGTCAGGCCCCTGAGGTCCTGACACCCACGCCCCCCTCCACCTGTCCCCAGGGCTCCAGAGAGGACCACGTGAAATTACAGACAATACCTCACCGGGAAGTGCCTCACCTGAGACCCAGGAAGGGTGTGATCCCATCTGACTACATCGTTATGCGTCCCTGGGAAAGTTATCACATTACATTTTGATTTTCTTAGTTGTAAAGAAGAGATAATAATTACACAAAACAATGCAAAACCTGCAGTTCTTGGCAGATAGTAAGGAAATGCTCTGTAAGTGTTAGGTGTTACCATGATCGTTATTATCAACATTATCATCACCACCACAGTGCCCTGGAGAGTAGGAAGGCCAGCCTCAGACAGAATGTGCTGGTGAGGAGAAGTGGTGGGAAGCCTGGGGTGAGGAGGCAGAGCTGAGGATTGGATTCCACTGCCGAGCCCGTAATCAACCTTGGATAACTTAGCCAAGCTCACAGTGGTGCGTAATTGAGAAAAATCCCTGTGTCCTCCTGATCTCAAAGGGACGGTTTAAAGATTAAAAGGGAGGGTAAGTACAATCATATTCTGGAAGCCAGATGTCTACAGTAACTCCAGGTGTTCTTGTCGTTATTACAGGTGTCGTTCCGGGGACTGAGGAGTTGTGACAACCACCTTGCCTCTTTAGGTCTTTAAGCAACACGAATTGTTTAGGGTGACTCTTCCCACCCTCCTTATTGCTACCATCATCCTCCAAAGCAAATCTCATCGTGTTTCTCCACAAGAACAAATCAAACCAAAACTCTGCACGAATCCAGTGGGTTTTCAAGGTCCGTTATGACCGGACACCGAACTGCCTTCCTAGGCTTAATATGCTACCACTCCTGTACTTCCCTTCCTGAACGCAGGGCTCACCGCCCACCTGCTGTACCAACCTCCCAGTTTTTCCTGGGCATACTGGATCATTCTATGAGACTGCACCCTTGCAGGACTGACCAGGGACCAACTAGGCACCGTGCTGGCATTTTCACAAGCTTGCTTTCACTGAAGCACCGTGGCATGGACGCTTTGAGACATGAACTATGTTAAACCCAGGCTCACAGTGCGTAAGGGATGCTGACCGTCCTCCTTCTGGGTGTCTCTCTGGATAGAGCTCTGCTGCTATCCCTTCTGGAGGCCCCCGTTGGATCTCCCGTGGCATTGCGCACAGACCTCCGGGGAATTTCAGAGACCCTCTGGCAACACAGGAAAGCGGGCAGCTTTCGGAGCCGGGCAGCCCTGCCGCTCATCCTGGGTCTGAACCTCCCCAGCCAGGGGGCAACTCCCTCACGTGCGCCTCCTAGGACGGTGGGAAGGATTTAACAAACTAACGCTTGCAGAGGGCCGGTCCATGAAGGGTGCTTGCTACGGGTCAGGTTTCCTTCCTGCAACACGTTTTTTCCCTGTCGTGCAGACTGGACTCCTGGTCACGGTGCTGTGAGGACCAGGAGACCTCCCCCCACTCAGCGCGGCCCTGTTTGCCTCGGCTCGCGCAGGAGTCTCGCCGAACCCATGGCGTGGCCCATCTGCCATGGACCCAGAAGAGGTGCCCGGGCCCATCGCCTCTGAGCTGCAAAGGTACCGCTGCGTTCATCACCTCCGTTTTGCAGGAAATGAAGCCCAGGAGACTGGGCTCTGGACCGTGCAATGCAAACAGCGCCCTTTCAGCTTAGATTCCGGTTACGCCGTGGGGCGGTGCCCAAGAGGAACTGAGGATACTGGGAAGACCACCTTTTCTGGACACCGCGAACCTGGACTTTTGAAAGAGCCAGAGCTTGGTTTCAACCTGGACTGCTGCAAGCTTAGCCGCTGTTCTGAGGACTTGGGACTCGAAGTACATGCAAGTCCGCGAATCAGCGGGGCACTTCGCAGAGAAAGAACTCGGTTCACACGCAGCTGAAGCTGCCCTCCCTTTCTCCTGGATGCTAGAGCCTTCCTAACAGAGAGCCACACATCGTGCCTCCATCTCGCGAATGGTCAGCAGACATCATCCTCCCACCACTAACGCCCATGGAAAGACTAAACATCTCTTAGAAGCTAGTGAGGAAAAGGTGGGGGAGGGGGAGGGAAGCCACACGACTGACGCCTTGTCACAAAGCAAAAGGTGGGATTTTGTAATACAAGTTTACAGACAAGGGAAGGGTTAGGATATTTGTCCTTCCTCACACTTAGGTTTCGGTGGAAGCCAATCTTGGGTCCCCCTCCTCAGGAAAGACCACGCATCCCAGCTAGTGAAGAGGGCCCTGAGCTGTCATATGTGTGCCCACACTTTGGCTGTTTCTTTTCTTTTCTCTTTTCTCTTCTTTTCTCCGTTCTTTTCTTTCAGTTTATTTATTGATTCTGAGGGAGACAGACAGCAAGAGAGAGCAGGGGAGGGGCAGCAGGGGAGGGGCAGCAGAGAGAGAGAGAGAGAGGGAGAGAGAATCCCAAGCAGGTTCTGCTCAGCGCAGAGTTCGACGCGGGGCTCGATCTCACAATCGCGAGATCACGACCTGAGCTGATAATCAGGAGTCAGACGCTTAACCGACTGAGCCTTAACTGACTGAAACACGCAGCCACTCCTTAGCTGTTTCTCACGAGCCCATGTTGGCAGGAGCCGTAGAGAGGGACAGGCGGCCGCATCTTCCTGGGCTGCTTCTTGTGTGATCTTTACAAGATCTCTAAAGGCTCTCCTCTGCAGAGATGAGGATCTCTGAGCGATTTCCCCTCGGCAGGCCGCTCTGGAGGCAGATACGGAAGCACAAGACACGAGAAGCTGCACAATCAATTCCGGGGACACAGTATGGAGGGAAAACCCGGCACCCACAAAGCAAGGCAATGGCTTGCTCGTGACAGGGTTTATTCCTAAGGTACAGTCCCTGAGGAGAAATTTCCAAAAGGGGCAGAGGAATAAATTGCCACCAGCTGCCTGGAAACATCAACAAAGTCTCACCCTAAAAAACAATGACTTCCTGTTTAAGGAGCACAAGAGAGGACCAATTCACCTACTCACAAAGCCGGGCCACTTGGCAGCCGTCCAGGAATGTGAAGAGAAACCTTGAATTTTGAAAACATAATAGACAAGGGAGTCAGCTTAAGAAAAGATTTCATCTATCAGCTAACAGGAGGCCGGGGTCAAGAAGTAGGGTATTTCTTTATACTTGAGAGACCATGCTAAAAATCACAAAAATGCGGCAGCAGGAGTGGGGGCTGGGGAGGCCCGGCACAGCGTTCTTAGCGTGTAACAGAGGCTGCTGCTTCAAGGAGGCTTATCATTTCTTCTGACATCCTGACAGCAACGTGTAATAGAGAAGTTTAGCAGCGTGGGCAGGTTAAATCATACGAGGCAGCGGAAATCATCTCACTGCGACCTGGAGCGATGCTGTGGGCCACACCGGGCGGTGCCGCGGCCCCTGCGCCCCCGGCCCCGGTTCCGAAAGGAGGGCGGCCTTGGGAGGGGCCGAGCCCGGGGTGAGCAGCGGGCTCGAGGGCTCGTGTTGGCAAAGCAGAAGCCCTGCAAGGGGGCAAGGGGGCAAGGGGGCATCTGGACGCGGGCAGGCTTGGCACTCGGCCTTTTGTAGGCCCCTCGAACCCTCTCGGGGACGTGAGGAGCGTGGTCTGAGGGACCTTGGAAACCAAGAGGCGGACAAGGCACGTCCGGAGGGCGTTCTAGCAACGCTCTCTGCTCACCACCGCTCCTCCGCCCCTAGGATGTAAGTGACAAAACCACTGTTCAACGGAACGGCCGTGAAGATTCTGAAGGGCCTTTTAATCAGCAGAGAAAGATTAAACTGCATTCAGGAAAATCTGAGTTCAGCATATTTATGCTGAGTTCAGCATAATCTGAGTCTTTTAAAATTACGTCTCTGCCTCTTCTGTGACTTGTCCCTATCAGACAGTCCGTGTGTCACCCTACCGCCATGGCGGGTCCCTCCACACAGCAGAAAAATCTAGATGCCCAATGCCTTTTCCTCCCCAGGAGGAAGGAAATGTAGGTGTGCTGCGTTTTACTTGTACTAGGATGTGGACAGAAGACGTCAAACCTGCGTCTGCGTGGTTTTGTGCCTGGGCTCCCTGGTGTGCTCGGGGCGGCCCCTCCCCTGGCCTGAAAGGCTGCTCCTGCCTCCCCGCCGGGGGACAGCACATGGCTGAGGTGTGAACACAGAGAGGTGAGAGTCGTCGGTGATTTTCTGACACTCTCACGAAGATGCTAAGCTACTCAGCACCACACGCGGCACCTAGCACTTCCTGGCACTTAATAAAAGGATGCCATTAGGTGGGTCAAATGACCCCCTTTTCTAGATGCGAACACCGAGGCCCAGGTCACACAGCTGGTGGGCTGAGATGCGGCCCCCAGCTGTGCTGCCTCGTCCCCCGAAGCTGCACCGCTCACCCCTCACCCCTGCTGTCCGTGCACAGGTACAGTCCTTTCTGGAAGAGGCATTTAACAGAACAGGGGACGTTAATAAACAGACCTGACTTACCACCTGCCGGGGTGGGGTGGGGTCGGATGGGGTGCACAGAGGACTTCTCGGACTCTACCTTCAAGGCCCCTCTGGCAGCCTGTGTCCCAAAGGCAGGCCGCAGGGAGACACCGCAGGGGGAGCCCGGCTGCAGGGCCCTAAGCAAATCCCACTCACGCTCCAGGGCCCACCAGCTGCCCCGTGCAGCCAGGTGAAACCAGGTTAAAAATCGACATCCAGGGCAGCTGCGGCTGCAGAGAGAGGTTACCGAGGGGGCAGGAGAGCCTGGGAAAGGGGCACTGGGAGCCCGGCGGGGCGGGCTGCTCAGCTCGAGTGTCAGGCTGCGTGTTCTGAGCACCTGTGGGCGGAGACCCAGGGGCTGTCCGTCCATCACCCCCGGTCACAACTCAGCCCTGCCTGCTGTCCCTGTCCTTCTCACTTGTCCTCTCTGCTTTGCAAATGTGGCTGATGCTGCTATCTCTGAACACTTTACAGTCGGTGGGCATTAATTAATGCTAAACGACAATAGAATTTCTCCCAAATCGCACGGGACACTCACACTAACATCCAACATGTTCATTTGGATAGATGTTATCGCAGTGAGCACCAAAAGAATTTCCAATGATTTGTCAAGGACGAGAGGGAAACTCTCTTCAACGAAGAGTTCTCTTTAACCAGAATAAGAGTAAAAGCTTTGGGGAATGACTGTTAGTTAAAACAACAATTTGGCCGGGGGCTCTGGGGATGGACTTGGTGGTGGGTGGCCGGGGGCCCTGGAGCTGAAGCACATGAGACCGTCTGACCACTGGCTTTCTATGCCGAGAGGGGAAGGAAACTCACTTTTGGTTACGGCACCGGTGGTGTGCGTGCGTGCAAACACTTGTGTGCGTGTCTCACTCCATCCTCAACACCCTCAGCAACCCTGCAAGGCAGGGGTTAGTACTGCGCCAGCTTTCGATCGAAGGGCTGAAGTTAAGAGGGGATAAGGTGACTGACAAAGCTCACACAGCTAGAAGGTGGTTAAGGTGTCACCCAAACTAGGTTTTCCTGACCCTGAGCTCACGGTGCTTTCTTATAAACTGTGTCTCTGCTACGAGGACTGTGCATCAGAAGCTTTAGGGGCACTTCTGGAAATACAGATTCCTGCACTTCACCTAGAGCCTTCTCACTTGGAAACTTCTCCACCGGAGTTGCCAGGCTTGCGCCAAGTGTCTCTCTACGCACAGCACCGTGGGTGGCTGTGGGGTGCAGTCAGGTGGGGATCCTCCCTCCACACTCGGCTGCCGGGAAGTCCCACGCTCCTATCTAGACACCTGACCGGGTGTTAGGTCTCTCCCTCTGCTCTGCAGGTGGCCGTCCGAGGCTTGCCAGCAATCTCATCAGATGAATGAGCCAGGCCCAGGCACAGCTGCTGTGAGCATCTCCTCGCTCCCTGCTTCAGTCCTTACCATCACCACCTGCCACGACCCAGATCAAGGCCACCAGGGACGGGGTGGCTCCGGCCTAACCACAGGCATGAGTGGAAATAAAGCTGCCAGTTTAGGAGCTTCCCCACCACTCCCTAGAGTTCAGAATATGACAGGACTCTTACTATCGCCCAGGACTCACCCAGTTCTCTCCAGTCACTACTGAAATGAGCCCCGGGGACGTAACGGGAGCAGTCGCAACATCAGCACCGAAGGTGCCTCGCTAGTCAGAAGTCACAAACAAAGGTAAACAAAAGACAACCACAGAGGAGTAGAAAGTGCATGAGAGTCTGTGTGGTGGGTATGGTGGATGGAGGAGGGAGGGACCAGCAAGAGGACAAAACTCCCAAAAAGCTGGTCTAAGTTGTGAGGCAGTGGGGGGCTCCACTTACAGTAATAACCACCATCTCAGTAGCTCTGATGGACTGCATCTTGTCACCAGGGCCCTGAGAGGTAAGAATTGTTACTGAGATTCTGGAAGGTTCCGTGGTGAGTTAAGTCACATCAGCAGTTGGTTCTGGATTCCAGGCCTTTGGAGTCCAAGACCAAGTCTTAAGCCTACTTTCCTCATCACTGGATCCCAGAGATGGGCTGAGAGTCCGAAAACAGTGTCACCTTCACAAAGCAAGAGAGGATACCCATCCAGACATTGCTACAATCTGTCCATATCAGAAGGTCTGGAGACCCACATCCCTTGTGGCGGTCACTGTTCTTTGTCTCCCCAGAAGCCACTCCCGCCATGTCTTTACTGCTAACAGAACTCTATGATGGCACAAAGCCAGATCCCGGGGACAATCACGACTGATCATGGAAATCTAGGCCTTCTTTGCTTTATCATGCACCTAGGGATGGACTTGCCCATCTACCTCCTTCTTGTCTGCCTTCTATGTGTTTTGCAAGGACCTTGAGTATTACCTTGTAAGGAACAAGGGTCTTTGCTGAGGTCACCCTGCAATTAAAGATCCTGCAATGAAGAGAGTATCTGGGTGGGCTCTAGATGCTATCACAACTATCCTCGCAAGAGAGAGGCAGAGGGAGATCAGAACACATAAAAGGAGAAAGCTATGTGAAGACAGAGGCAGAGTCTTAGAGCGATGTGGCCACCAGCAGAGAAATGCCAGCAGCCACGAGAAGCTGGAAGAGGCAAGGAATGGATTGGAGGGAGTTAAGTATGGCCCAGGGCAAATGATGCTGAACTTCTAGCCACCAGAGCCGTGAGAGAATAAATTTCTGTTGTCTTAAAGCTACAGCAGCCACAGGGAAGTAACACAGTGCCCAAGCCACCGTCGGGCATTCTGTTACTGCAGCCGACCACCTCCTAAGTTCTGGGTGTCTGTCATACTCAGAAAATAAAACTTAAACAAGACCAATAGAGGTACCGCTCCATTTCTGACCATAACAGATATTTCCTAGAAAGTGTGTTTTCTGGGGATCCCCACGAGTGCTGGGAAGTCTCTCCGACACCAGTCTCCCCCACCTTGTTGCTGCCATCTTTAGAGAGCATCCCTACCGTTAAAATCCCCATCCTCGCTCCATGCAGTGAATAGATGCAGCATTCACTGACGGTGGCCACCCCGCCAGGCAGGGTGCTCAGTGCCCTTCCATCTTGAAGCACCCAGGACACTCTGCAAACACTTGGCGGGACCTGTGGAAGTCGCACCTCTTTGGTACATATCGCACATGGAGCTCTGCCTTAGCAACAGTGTAAACAACATCTTCCAGGGTTGGGAGTTCCAGACAGAGAGCTGGGGATGGGGGTTGGGGGTGGGGAGAGAAGGGCCCAGGAGGTTGGGAAAGGGATTTTTAAAAAATCTCACACCACACAATAGGAGTAAATTCAACAGAAATTAACAGAAAAGCCTCCTCAGAAGGAAAACCAGAGCTTAGGTGGAGAGGGAACTTGGGTGAAACCTACTTAGAGATGATAAAGCTCGTCTTTGCTCTTCTGGGTGTCGCCGTTCCTTCAAAGCTTAGTGATTTTCTGCCACTCTCTCTCCAAAGGGCCCTCCTGCCCAGATTTCACTGCCCGATGACATGGCCATGACTTCCTTTCTCTCCAATTCTCTTCTACCTCTTCAAGACATTTTGGGTCCTATTTCCCAAGAAGTCTGCTCCTAGAAAGCTGACTTGGTTGTAGTGGATTAATCAGCTCATGTGTGTTAGGATTTTTTGGGGGGTGGGGGTGAAGGTTGGGAAGCAGGGGTAGGGGACCAGGAGGGGTAACAATGTGGAGGGGACTAAAATCTAAAATTTACTGAGTATTTATTATGGGTCCTATTGTGCTAGATGTTCTGTACCCAGATTAAAAAACAAACAAACAAAAAACTCAGCAGCAGCTCAGAAGCATTAGGTAAACTGCCCAAGGTCATGGTCACAGTCACACGACACTATCTGGATACAGCTGGAATGTGGTCGTACACCTTACCTTTCTAGCCATCTCATACCCCAAGCTTAGTGACCTCCTGTGTCTGACATCCACAGGACACCTTATGACCCAACCCCACGGAGCTGTGGCTTGGCCTGTCAGACTGCACAGTTCTCGCGCTTTCTACAAGTGGCTAGCTACCGTGAATAGCTCAGCCAGATACAGAATGCCTTGGCCAGGTTAACAGCACATGTCTTACCATTAGGCAAAGACCAGAATATATCTACTGAGACCAAAAACCATCGGTGAACACTACAATTAGTGGGTAAAAATATGATGTGAAACATATTTTGTGTAGTCTCAAAGTATCTCTGAAGATCCTTATTAATTTGAAAAGGAAAAACCAGTACCTTTTAAGCATGAAGGCTGGCGATGTCTATCACCTTAACTGAGTGACCCAAGTTGCCATCACCAGCAGGGAGACCTCACATGCCCCTTGACGGGATGCCCTGAGAAGGGTCCACCACTTCTGTGGTCTTCCTGCCAAAACTGTATAACCTCAATCTAACCAAGAGAGAACATGAGACAAACCCAAACTGAAGGATGGACAATCCACAAAATAACCTCCTTGGATTCTGGAATAAAGGACATAACTGGGGAAATGGGTAAAATCTGAATAAGGTCTGTAGGTGTAGCTAACAGTAGAATATGAAGGTTAATTTCCTGGTTTAGATACTTGTAGTATGGCTTTACCAGATGTAACATCAAGGAAAGCTGAGTGACAGATATATGGGAGCCTCCTGGGCTGTTTTCTGTAAGTCTAAAATTATTTACAAAGAAAAAAAAAAAGCAACAACAAAAAAACCCCCTCCAAACACCACATGCTTTCTTAAAGGATTATGTTAACGTTGGATTAACGTAGGTGTGGGCAACTGCTACCTCAGGTGGGCGCCCGGGAGTCTGAGTTCCTGCCAGATAAGCTGTGACCAGCCTGTTTGAAACAGACTTTCCTGGTCTGGAAAGTCAAGGTGGCTCAGTGTGTTAGTGCCCGGAGTCCTGAACTCGGGAGCCCGCCCCCTACTCGGCTCCCCAGGGGACAGCTTCGCCTTTGCAGGGCAACTCTGAGCGCACTTACAGGAGACATTGGGAGAGCAGGTTCCCAGCAGGTCTGATCTGGGGTCTGGCTGGGCTTTTGGAGGCCGACCATTTCACTTTCAAGGAGAGGAACGAGGAGAAGAATGGGAAATGCAGCTCTCCTCTCTCTATGCCATGCCCTCTCTGGTTTCTGAGGGAGCTGAATGTGGCGGACACAGTTCTGCTTGTATCCCTCTTCCCTTCCTTACTTTCGAGCCAATGGAAGCAGCCCCCGACCTCACTTCCTGCTCGTAGACCGAACCCGTAAACCCTCCCGAAGCAGATGGCTGCCTGTTCCACCAGCGGCCCTGCTTTGTTCCTCTGTCCTTGTCCGCAGCAAGCGGGGGGCTGGACCTCTAGTCTCCGAGGGCCCTTCCAGTTATGACAGGCCCCGGCCGGCCGGGCCCTGGGGAGCTGCCCCAGTGGAGACAGCTGTGAACCCCACTGGTGCTTAGGGCTGCTGAATCTTCATGTTCAGGGAAGGTGAATCAGCTCCCTCTCGGCCACAGACCAGCGGCGTGGCAGCTGAGCCCCCTGGGCTGATTCTGCTCTGGTTTTCTTAAAGAAAGCTCTGAAATCTTAGGATATAAGTGACTGACAGCCGGGCCCACTGGAAGCTGGACACTAAGATCGTGTCACTATGGATGGTGTGGTGTAACTCGGATAACGACCAGAGAAAACGGGGGGGGGGGCTGTCACCAAAGCATGAACCTTTTGCCTCAGTTCATTCTCTGCTTCAAGTTCCTCACCTGTACAATGAAGATCAAGTATTCCTTTATCAGGCGTGTTTGGTATGACGTTCAAGTGAGCTACGGGTATGGTGCTTTAACACCTTTAGATAAAAGGCTACCCAGGCTGCACAACAGTTACATGGACACCCTTCACGCTACCGAAACGCACACTGGAACGTGGTTAAGGTGGTATGGTTTGTCACGGGTATTCTGCCGCAACGAAAAATAAAGGAAGTCATTCTGGATATCATTTTTAAAAAGGCTACGCAAATATCAGGTGCTATGATTAATGTACGGTTATTTTGTCCTTAATGGCTATAATCACCATGTATGTTTATTCCTCCGTTACATGCAGACGAAATCTCCGCGTTCTGCCTGGGCTCCCGCTCACACCCACAGTTCCAAATGTCTCCACTGCTCCGCTGGCTGCTGGCCTCCCAGATGCTGACCTACAGTTCTGAG
The DNA here is from genome assembly GCF_022079265.1 of Lynx rufus. Taxonomy (NCBI): domain Eukaryota; kingdom Metazoa; phylum Chordata; class Mammalia; order Carnivora; family Felidae; genus Lynx; species Lynx rufus. The sequence continues at coordinate 13,428,821 of NW_025814842.1, read as the reverse complement.
AGTTCCTGCTCCGTCTGTCTCCTGACTTCCCCCAGTGGAGGGTCCTGTGGGCCCCCGTGACCTTACATTTCCTGTATCCCTTACTCTTGGTGTCCAACTGACGGCAGCACCAATCCCCACCCAGATGTCCTTGAAACCGGACATCTGTGACTGCTCTCTGAACCCCCACATGCCAGTGGTCACCAAAGCACGTTCTTTCCACTTCCAGAAAGGTCCCCAAATCTAAATCCTGCCTTTTTCATTACTTTGATTGAGATCCCCGTCACCTCAATATTGTCATCTGGCTGAAGTCTGCCTCCCATCCTTCACACCACCGCCAGAATTCTCTTCTAGAAAGTCACATCTGATGTGTCCTTCATCTACAAGAACTACTCCGTGGCTCCCGCCTGGATCAAGTCCAAACTCTCAGCTTGCCATCCAGGCTTGTCTCTATGGAGCTATATTATTTAACACCAGCACACATTACAGTCACATCCACATCCCCACCATGAACCTTGTTCTATGGAAACGGAAGCCCTCACGCTCCTCTCCATATGCTGAGCCTTTCACAGCTCCTTGCTTTCTGCAAACAAGATCCCGTTGGCCTGTGATCTTCACCACCCTTGCTCCCTAGCAGTCGCCCACATCCACGTGTTTCAGTAAGGTCTAACTCCAACGCCTATCCTCCTAGGCAGCATGGTTCGGTGGTTTGATTCTGACACCATGCCATCCTCAGCATGCACTACGGGAGACCTTATAATTCATCGAGGTACCTTAGCTTTCTTTGCAATTAGATCTTATCTCTCTCAAGAGCTATTCTATCTTTGTCATCTTTCCATCCCTGGTTCCCAGGATGGTGTTTGCCTCAGCACCCAGTGAGGGGTTAAAGTTTCACCAGGAGGTGAAAGTGGCTACGACTGAGCTTATTAACTTCTAGTCCCTGGAAAACCATCTGAGCAAGGTCACCTGTGATAGTTAGAGAAGTACTGTGTGGGACACGATTCCTTTGGACAAGTAAGGATGACCACGATTCCTTTGGACAAGTAAGTTATATCTGGTTCCCCAGACAAGTGATTTACTAACCCTGATGACTTTGGATCCTCGTATCTCTCTTCAAGGTGGCTGTCTTATACTTGGGGATTAACTCATCATCCACTATATTAAAAGTATTAATAAATTCTGTGCTATTCTGAATACCTGTACGCATGAACCCTCCCTCACTCTGTGCATTCCTGTGCCTTTCTGTAACTTTTAATTGCTTAAGCAAGATAGAACTAATCCGTGAGTGCATTTACGATGATTCTGTGAAAATGTAGGCAACTATTTTATACAACTGTAACGTGTGTTCATATCGGAGACCCCGTGACCACTATAAAGTGCTAACCTTTGATGATCGAGGCAGCTGGAACAGCTGGCAAGAAGTGCCTTTGAGCGCCTGACTCACACATGGCAGGAAGGTGAGGTTATGCTTTGTAGACATGTTGTTGTCTGTACAACTCTCACCTTTCCGGGCCCTGTGCCCGCTCCGACACCATACAGGTTACCTCCAGAATAGCACTTTTGGACAACATGGCCGAGTCTTTCCACAGTCCTTTCTGGAGAAGAGGACTTAAAACCTAACCCAGCCTGAGCAAATCAGAGTCCTTTCATCAGATTTTAACGACTACGGTGGAAAAGTGTTTCTTCCGCTGGCTGAAGCTGAAGGTGTAATGTTCCGGAGGATGGGTCATGATTTCTACCAATAGGAGAAACCAGGTCTCAGAAACAATCAAAATGAAATAGGCGAAAAGAAGTAGAGACAAGACACGGAGGGCACTGAATTCTCTGGTTTGTGCTCCTAAGTACAGTCTGTATCTCTGCCCTTCTGATGGTTTAGTTATTACAACACTTGAATTCCAAAAGCGTATGTTTCCTTATTTGTTATTTGAATTTAATTTGTTATTGGAAGCAGAAAAAGAACCTTAAAAAGCAAAACAACACTAAACCCCGCTAACATAAATACAGCCAGAGCTGTTAAAACTTAAGAGCTTTAAAATGACCCAAAGGCTTCAAAGGACTCTTGTAGGACTTCTGCTCTAAGTATGTATTTAAGGATGTGGAGATCACGTTTTTTATCTAGCTACAAAAGGTGGACGAATTCCTTTATAACAATGAATAATTGCTCTGTAATTGATTGGTTGGTAAATGCTGAATTTTTTTCCAACGTCTAATCTTAAAGTGGACCTACCTGTGCATCATTCTAAGTTCAGGTTGGGGTGAGGCTCGAAGTGTGGCTCTACTTAAATAAAGTAAATGATCCACACACGTTGTCATGCTGTCTCTGAGGAATACGTTAGTTAAAATTATTGCTGCATTCCAAATAGACCATCTGAGAGGGATAATTACTTTTCAATGCCTGGATCAATATTTTTGTTTTTGTCCTTTACTACTTGAGCGATTGGATCTAAGGCCAGAGGAGAAAATCAGGTCAGTCCCCTAGACCTACTGCAATCTCATGGGGAAGATCAATGTGTGTTCTTGGGAGCCCAAGGAGGAGAGTGAGGCCAGGGAGCATAATCCATTGTATGCTAACTTAATTTCAAATTTCTCAATGAGCAAAGCCATGGCTGTCTAGGGCTCTTCTGATGCAGCATTTACACAGCTGCCCTGAGGACACAGGTAGAACTCATTTTACGTGCGGTGTATCGAAGACGTTCATGGATTTATGACACTGCCACATGCAAAGCCAAAGGGAAGTGCTGTGTGCCCTGTTCATGTAGCATCTAAGCTTGGCGGAGACGGAGACGGAGACGACGGGGCTACAGAGGTGGAGAGAGGTCCTGTGGCAGAACAAAAGGTAATGTCCTCATTGTAGGCACACGTCATCATTCAAGGGCCTGGCACTCGGGATCCGTGGGTATGGAATTTGCGATGATTTCACTCTGACAGAATAGGCCCTGACCTGTATTATTGGGACGATCTTAAATCGTCCCACGAAGGAACATGATTCAACATGTGCTTATTATAGCCTTTCCAATAAGAGTTTAAAAAAAAAAAAAAGGATGCTAAGCAATACGAAATAATGAAGCATTTTGCCAGAGTGCCAACTCACCCTTAACCTAACAAAATCAATGCCTTTCAAGCACCTTAGAAGCACCATTTGCATGCAAGTAGTGAGCTAACTGCAAATGGGACTTCTTACTAATTAAAACTCATCACAGAGCATCTTTTTTGACCAATATTTTGTTGGATGTTAGAATTACAATTGAAAGTGATAAAATACTCTTTGAACATTTCCTTTTGTTTCTAACACGTTACTATTCTCCATGGCCTTTTCCTACCAGTCCTTAGGCTTATTGGAACATGGCAGTGAACGAGGGGGGCAGCTTACTGGCTAAGAGTGCTGCCTCAGAAGCCAAGAAAACCTGGGTTTGAAACCGGGCTCTGCCACTAGCCAGTGTGGGGCTCTGGGCATGTGACCTAAGCTCTCTGTGACTCAGCCTCTTCCTCTGTAAACTGGGGATAATATTAGCACCTACCTGTTAGGGTTACAGTGTGGGTTAAACAAGTCGAAATATGTAAAGAGTAAATAAACACTATTTACATAGTAGTTGTTAGGGGTGCCTGGGTGGCTTAGTCGATTCAGCGTCCGACCCTTGATTTTGGCTCAGGTCATGATCTCACAGCTCGTGGGTTTGAGCCCCAACTGGGATCTGCACTAACAGCATGGAGCCTGCTTGGGGTTCTCTCTCCCTCTCTCTCTCTGCCCCTCCCCACTCACATTCTCGCTCGCTGTCAATAAATAAATAAACGCTACAAAAACAGTAGTTGTTGTTATCTCTATGTGGTAGCATGGAACACTACAGGATGTGAAGTCAGGGAGAGCTACATAAAAGGTTAGGTAGGAATCCTATCTCTGCCATCATCGGGACGTTAGGTGAGTTACTTAACCTTTTTGAACCTCAGTTTCCTTATAAATAAGAAGGGCGGTAGTCATGCCCACACTTCATTGGGTTATTGTGAATCTCATATGAGATAATTCATATGCTACCCTGGCAAACATTTCTAAGTGGGTTTATGAGACCAGCAGGCTCAGTCCAGCTGCATAGATGAACACGGATTCTGCCAGACTGAGGACCCACGCTTCCCTCCTTTTGTCTGACCACAGGCAGACAAGAACAACGAAAATCAGCCCAAGGCTTGGCAGGGACTCGGGCTTACCCCGGCTCTCCTTGGAGAAGGAGCTACTGCCCCCATCTACCTCTAAGGGTTAAGCATCAAGGACAGAGAGTACTCTTATATGCACAAGGCAGCCAGTCACCCGCCAGTCTGGGATGTCCAGAGACACACACACCTGCAGGCTGGCTCCCCATAAATTCTTCCCTTGGCTTCTTAGAGCCAGAGGAGAACAGCCCCTGCTTCGGCCACCCCCCTGCAGCACCTCTGTGCAGGAAGTCAGGGCCCTTGGGCTCCCCATCAGACGCCTGCCTGAAGCGCACACTGGAGCCGGGGAACTTGCCTGAGAAGCCAGTAAAATTTTAATGCACTCTGTAGTGCGGTCATGTCATACTCGGTTATGGCAAATAATCCCAGATGCCTGCAGAGGTAAAATGGAGCTGTAATGTGCTTGCCTCCTAACCCGAGCTGACAGCAATGATGTACGACTACCATTAGCGGAAAATATCACTTCAACTAACCCATGATCCAGCTCCGCTCAGGGTCACATTATCCATGAGGAACAAATTACACTCCCAAAGTAAATACAAATTTTCTACACGAAATGGGTACAAAAAAAGGGAAGGGGCGATCCGTTCCCTTCACTGGCACACTGCTGAGTGACACAGATGATAAAGGACAGGACAAATCATTGGCTGACAGAGTGCTGTGCCGTGATCAGCTCAGCCAGCACGCACTCCAGCCGATAAACACTATATTCTCCCCTTAGTGGCAAATACATAATCTTTAACACGGACATGGCTGCTTCAGATATTTACTACCATTCGGGCCGCAAGAACGCCCCATGCAGCACTTGCCGCTAGAAAAGGAGACACCCTGTGGCCTTGACGGACCCCGAGATCCTCTGCAAAGGTGAGAGTCAGCGTCTGGGGATGGACAAGGGGTTCTTGAGGTGGCAGACGACAGCACAGAGTGGAACAGCTTTGTGGGGTGCAGCTCAGGAGCTGTGTTGATATCACGGTCCTCTCTACTATGTGCTGGTCACAGGAAGAAAAGTCTGGAGAGACCACATGAGATGTGGGAGACTCTGGACCAAAAGCTCAGAAATGAGCCTCTGTTCCCCGCCCAGCGCTTTCCCCTGCTGCCTGGGGAACCGTGACCAGCCTCTTTCCCTTTCTGGCACTTCAAGAATCAACAGAGCAACTTCAGGTAGAACACTAATATTTACAGGGCACCTACTAAGTACCAAGCATATGCTGGGTGTGGGGTGCTTGCCGGGAGCCTATGGTTTAATAAGATATTAAAGGTTTACACACAGATATGTACTAAAAGGTGTCTGAGTTCCTTGAGCAAATATAGTTTGGGCTTAGTCTGCTCATTGGTAAAGCCTGCATCCCTGATTACTCACGGTGGCCCCTACGCTGATTTTGCCACTCACATGTAAGAGTCAAGACATACAACTTGTAGATTTCCCTTCTCACCTGGGACAACTGCTTCCTGGGTGAAACTTAAAAACTCACATTTCAGATCTTGTACATCTGACTTGTCATTGAACCCAAACTGTATTTATTTAATATTTATTGAGCAACTGGCAGGTTTGGATTTTTAGAAGTTAGTGGGGTTTGGAGGTGAACAGACAAGAGATGGTCCAGGTCTCTTGTAGCATAAGGAAGATGGCGAGGGTTCTCAGGTGGGGCTTGTGGGCATATCCCAACTCCCCCTGAGTCACAGGGAAGCAGCATGTTATGGGAAAAAGAGCCCAGACCCTGGAATCTTAAGACATGGTTCATAGGTCATGCCTGATCACTTGCTCTTCAGTTTCATCTTTGTTATTTGTAAAATGATGACGTGACACCTACTGGAGAAGATACAGCCCTTGAAAAGACCCGTCACCAAGTTCAGCATGTTGCAGATGATCAATAGTGTTGCGTATGAAGATGCACACAGATCCCCACAATGGATCTTTCAACAGGTCTTATAAAATGGCATTTGTAAAAGTGTTTTGAATAATACAATGTTCTCTCCATTGAAGTGGCCTTTCTTCTTCTTCTTTAGTTATTATTAACCCAAACCTCATTGGTTTACAGCCCCCAAGAAATGAAGACCATCTACTCCTCTAGTCCAAGAAATAAGGAAAAACTCTATGACATCTATACAAGGGGAGTAGCGGGGGGGGGGGGGGACTTGACCTTCCCAGCTATAGCTTTGATTTAAAAAAAAAAAAGAAAGAAAGAAAGAAGAAAAATGATATACATTATTCCACTGAATTTGGGGACTTTCAAAAGTATAAAGTTTGCCTAATTACAAATACAGCCTAATACAGAGATTTTATTATCTTTATTACACCTAGAATGACAAAATTATAGGGAGCAGTTATCTGTAACTATACTACCAACCAGAAATTACCAAGGGGGCATTAACTGAGGCAACCACAAACAACACACAAAGACACATGTGCATGACTACAAAGAAGTCCATACATCTTTACTGGGGACAGAACACTCTCCAACTGGAATACAGAATAAGACAGACTCTTCTGACAACCAAAGAGCGACCCGGGTTACACTCTATGAAAAGCCACGCGCATAAAACACGCTGTGAAAGGCATCACTAGTACAAATGTCTCTGCTTATGACCTTCCCACTATTCAGGTGGCTCAGGGTTCATGGTCAATTTCGTGAGGATGAAAGCCATCACTTCCACCTACCTCTTCCTTGGCATTGTAACCTTCCCTGCAGGTAAGCTATAAAATCAAAGCCAGTGCTTCATTCTAAGAGATAGCAGCTGACTTTTTCTCTGGGGTTGTAGAAGCATGAACTCAACCCCAGGTGTCTTCCAGAATCCCAGAAAGAATTCCTTTCACAGGCCAAATAATACTCATTACCAATCAAGTGAGTTCTTAAAACACATCGTGCAAGCTAGCTCTTCACTAGTTCCTGTGCTCTCCTAAATAGTTAGGGTAACTGAGAAACAGAGATTAAACTAATTGTGCTGCTGCCTACCCACAGGTGCACGGTGACATACCTAATTGAGCCAAGCAGCTACAACGCCCAAATCAGTTCCCTGGTACGTACTGGAAAAAAATAAATGGTGGCTATGAATGACTGAATGAGCCAACAAAGAGATAATGACCTGGTTCAGACATGAGGCCCACACGTAAGTTTCCTTCAGTTACTTGAAAGAGTCAATGCAGATGTGCCCCGACCTACCCACCATGTTTATGCCCTCTTAGGAATTAGAGAGAGATGAATGAATGGAGACAATCCTTATACGACCTTCCTTCGACACTGGCCGAGAGAAAATACAATCACATATTAATTTCCCTCTGGGTCTGCCATGTTGTTGGGGCCTAGGTAAATAGCTACATAGGAAATCAGGATATTCAGTGTTAGATCATTGAATCCAGCTTCACATCTGGCAAAACCAAGGCTCAGCAGTGTTGGGTAACTTGCCCAGGGCCCCACCACTGGCTAGTGAGAAATAAGAAAGTAGGTCTTCTGAGTATCCTTCTCCAATACCCACCCACAGTGATCAACAGGACATCTAGAACCTGTTCTTTCTCCTCACTATTCATTCTAAGAAATAAGCATTTAGCTAAAGATGTCCGACACACTTCCAATAACTCCTGGGTATTCATTTTATTGATTTATAATTAATTAAAAAAATCCATATATGTACAAATTCTTTTTCCAGTGTATGGCACAGTGGTAGTGGACAGATATGCTACATACACTTGATCTTAGCCAAAAGGCCGAGAAGCGATTGCTACATACACATTCAATCCAGGGAAGCAGTTTTTGGATTGGCATGGAAACTCTAGGATATGAAAAAGAGAAGAACCTAATGAGAGTCAGGATTTAAAATAATTTGCAGTAGAAATTTAATCCAAGGATGGTAGGAAGAGGAATTCTGGATGGCTACAATGGAATTAAACCAGTTGGAAATGGGATGAGGTTAGAAGAACAATAAAATGTCATTTTGACCTGGACCTAACCTCGGAGGGGCAAGAAGAGGTTGAGCAGATGGGCATTATGGAAATTGGGCATCCAAAACGGAAAGCTCTTGAAACTTGCCCCCCAATTACACAAATTGCTCAAATAAGCTAGGAAATTTAGAAAAGGCTCAGGAGTATCTTATGAGAAAACAAACTTGTACAGGGAATCCAGAAAGCTGAAGAAGAGAGCACCTATTTGCTGCAGTCCAGAAAATAAACACTGGGATTGATACAGAGCACACTCACGTTCAACATCAGTTTTCTGAACCCATTTCACTTCTCCCCTCCGTCTGGAGATGAAGATCCAGGAAAAGCAAATGCCCATTTAGCAAAGCAACAAACATTACTGAGCACCTAATTTGTGCCAGGCACTATGCCAAGTGCCAAGGACACAAGAACACGGCTCCCCGCTCTTGTCCTAGACCGTGGTCACTTGCTTCGCTGCTAGAAAATTGGAAGGGGGGGGGAGAAAATTCCTTTTTTTTTCCAAAATAGGACAGGGTCTCTCATTGTCTCCTGATCAGAACAGGTCCTATTTTAAAACCAAGGACTGAGGTTCTACAAGCAACAGTGAGCTTCTGGAATGTTGCTGAGGGTGCACAATCTTTACCAAGTGTGCATTGTGGCCAATCAAGGCATGGGCCCCTTCCACTATAAGCACAAGCCACATGCCCAGTCTTCAGTTTGCCATCTCAGCGGTTTCTGAGTCCTTCAGAAGCCAAGTTAGGCGTGTGGTTTGTGTGGAGTTAGGAACATAAGCCTCCGCTGCTCTTCTTAGAAGCTGCCCCCTTCCCACACAAGTGAACACAAAATGATCAAACACAACACATTTTAGCACACATCAAAACATTAGAACGCACCAAGAAGTGTGTTCATGTGGCGGGGAGAGGGAGCTGGTGTGGGAAATCAGTAGCACTGCATGTGCACCTGGCAGCGTCCCGGCAGGACGTCCCGGGTACTGGTGAGCAAGTCACAGGAACCACACAACCTTCTCCAGGTGTTCAAAGCCCAGAGAGAGAAAACCGCCATCATGTTCACGGGTACGTTAGGAAAACGAGGATGGCTCCTATCTGCGAAGAGATCGCATACGTGTGTATTGCGTGTGTGTGTAGTCCATGTTAGCTCTACACAAGCACGTGGGTGCACGTTACCCTCACGACACCTCTACAGCTTTCGAGTCTTTCTTCCCGGCTATCAAGCTGTTAAGAGCCCTAAACAAGGGGAAAGTAAATGTTTCTCTCCGACATTTGTATAAGGCTGTGGTTCTCAAGACAAATCGCGTATCGAGGTTACTTAGGAAACTTCAAAAAATACAGTTGCTATGGCCCCACCCCAGATGTCCCGCATGGGCCCCTCTCCCCTGTGACGGGTGTCTGGAGCTGACAGTATTTGGCATGTGGGCCACGGGCTCTACAAGCCACGTAGCTGCCATCAGATTCCTGCAGAATGGCACGCTTGCACTCGGCTCTGGGTTGTGCCCAGGGGAAAGCCTGAAATTTGGGATAAGGAGTTTCAAAGCCATTGTGGGGGGAGACCTTCCACATTTCGCACCACTTCCATTCAGCTTGTAACAGGAAGAAGTGCCCTAGGGGACGAAGGCCTCACGTCCTCAGGCAGGTTTTCCGGCAGATCCGGAGCTTTCTGAAGAAGAGGGTGGCCTTCCTCCTTTCCCGAGTGAGTCTCTCACTTCCCTCCAAGTAAAACTCAAGAAAGCCAACGTTTATGGGCACTTACTGGTCCAGAGACCAGGAGCTGAGTCAAGCGTCTCTTTAATTGTTACAAAACTATAGGTGGAGTTGTTGTTAATCCCATTGGGCGGATGAGAGCACGGAGGCTTGTCCGCTGCTCCAAAGTAGGAAAGGACAGTCACGCACCAGCCTAAGCCACCGGACTCGGAGGCCCAAGTGCCTGACCACCGGGCATTACGCCTTCCAACCAATTTTGCCCTGTGGCCCACACAATAAACAGGAACTACTTTTAATCTCTACATTAATTTCATAACCAAACAGGGAATGTTTCTTAGTATAATGGGCTGTTGCCAGCGGTAGAGGAAGAGAGGCAACAAGAGAAAATACAGGCCAAATACGTGGAAATATGCACGCTGCCTCTTTGTTCTCATGATAGCAATTCATTTCGAATGGGAGCCTGGGATAGTTGCTTCATTTGGGCGACTAAGGTGCAAAGCGCTTCCTCCTTGCTTTACACTAACTACAACACAGAAAAATCCCACATCTAGGATGTGGACCGTCCACAGCCTTCTCTCACTCCCGCCCAACGCCGACCCTGGCCAAGTCCTCCAGGTTCTCTGGCACTAGTGCGAAACGTACCCCGCGCGGCTGGGAGGGGGCGTTGAGAGGTGCTTTTTTGCTCAGCGTCTCATCAGAGCCTTTTCCGTGCACAAGTGCGTCTCCTGCACGCGTGGGGAGCTCTGCTTTTTTCGCTCCTTTCCCAGTCACTTCCACATTAATTAGTAAGGGTATCATTTTATAAATTACAGCTTCGTATCAGAGGAAAGCAGAGTTTATCTTAATTCAGTCAGCTGTGTGAAATACAGTACCCTAATTTTAGACCGCCGGTTCTGCAGATCCCCGTGGAGTAAGAGAATGACAGGTCTTCCGGAGAGAAATCCCAGTGGGTCCCTACAAGTCTCACTTTTGCCTCCAACAGCATCCCTGGTGAGGCTGCTGAAGGGATCCCAGGACACTGAGTGGCATCTTTCCCCCCATTAGCAATTCAGATTTGAATGCGAATCCTCCCAGCAGCACATGAAAGCAGCCTCGGTTAGCTCTGGGGCTCCGAGGGGGGCCCAGCCAAGAGGCTCAGGCACAGAGGAGGCTGCCAGGGGCCGGGGCTTCGGCGCGCAGCACAAGTCTGGGAGGATGGTGCTGAAGTCGGTGATAAACACCAGACAATCTCAGTCCAAAAGGGGAAGCCTGACAGTCTGAACTGTAACAGAGCCAAGCAGGCACGGCTGCGATTACAGTCTTGATTGCTCCTGCCGGGAGCCCTCTGGAGGAACGCAGGGTGGCGCGTGGCGGGGCAGGGACAGATGATGGGAGTGAGGGCGGGGAGCGGCTCCCTGCCAGGAGGAGGGCCTGCAGGGCCACCGCAGGCCACAGGCAGAGCCCCCGGGGGCGGCGGGTCCGAGGAACACTCCTAAGGGCTCTCCCCTCGCCGGTCGTCACCCCTCTCGTGCACCTGCTATAAACATCTCCTTATTCTCCTTCGTTGCCCTGGAGTCATCCCTGACTCTGAGCGGTGGGCCCTGCTCCCTTCCCACCACCACTGCTCCGCGCAGATGCTTCGCTGCTTCCCGCGCTCAGAGCTGGGAACCGGGGCGGCAAGGACACGGGGATTCGGGTCCTGGGGAAGGACTCGTTGGGATGCGGTCAGTGTGTAGGAAACACCGTGGCCCCCAGGACACTCCGAAAACCACAGACAGCTCTACCAGAGCTAGGTGATCATCTGGACAAGTACTGCTAGGCACCTTCAGAGATTCTGAGGTAAGTGGCCTGGGATGAGGCCCAGGCATCAGGATTTTTACAGCCCCCCCCCCCCCGATGATTCGGATGTGCATTCAAGGTTGAGACCGCTGACCCAGACACCTGCATGCGATGCAACACCGGACAAACCTTATCACCTTCTCCCACTGCTGGGGACCAGTGACACTTTGGGATGTCACACTGCCTTTTAAAGAAAGAATGTCCCCTTGGATGTGAAATCCAGAACAAGGCTCATCCTCTTGGAGAAGTGCCACCGGCTTGAAAAGAGAGATCAACCATCACCTGTAAAAGATCCCCCGGAACGGCCAGAAAGCACCAATCCCTCTCTAGTGCCTGTGACGCCCGACAGAACGACGTGACGACTGCCAGGTGGGAATGTGGCCGGGATGGCTCCAGGACCAGCGGACGCGCCTCGGACACTGAGCCTCTACTGCTGCCCACGCGCCTCTGGCACCCACTGCACGCCGGTTGCCTGAGACACCAGGGGCCCGACTTGCAAGGAGCTGAGACTCCCAGGGGCTGGAGGAAGGAAGCTCCTACTTGTCAGTTAAACAAAAGAATAATCCACAGCCCCCTTTGCAGTGTGTACTTTCACTGTCATCCAACAGCCCATTACCATGTCACAGCACAGCGCACCCTTCCATAGGTCACTTTGTTTAAAATGACATGGATAATGCACATGTCAGCAAGCTGACAGTCCTGGCCGTCCTTCAGAGATAAAAACCTCAAGGCGAGAGCCTGTTCTTATCTAGGGGACATGCATTGGTCTATCATCCAAGTCAGGCAGAACATGATTTCTCCAGAGAGCACTTTTTTCATTTCCTGATTTTAAGGAAATCAAATAAGCACCATTTGTCTTCATCTGAATATGCTTGACCTGCTCAAATGATGATGTCTCGCATTTTATAACAGGCTACATATGCTGAATTCAAATTAACGACAGTACAGAACCAGAGCCTTTAGATCTCTCTTGGAGGCTGGCAGCAGAGAAGGAGGGAAAATTCTGGGCCTGTTGGGAAGATCCCGCCAAACACGAACTGCGGGATTCTGAGTGAAATCCACAGGCACATAGGAGGTGAAAGGCATAGAATGGGGCTCAAGAACGCCAGCTCCACAGGACAGACCCGGAAACCGGGGAGGTCCCATCCCTCTGAGGCTGAGCAATATAGAAACCGTGACGTTCGGGTAACTCTTGATGAGGTTCATGAGGGAGGAATGAAATTAGCAAGAAATCTGGCTGAGGGGTGGGGACAGCTAGAAAGAAAGACCAACCGGACAAATAATCCCTTTGCTTCAAGCACAGAAAGTTCACTTTACCGGGCTGTGATCCAATCTTCTGAAAGCTCAACAACTGAGCTCCTTTTCCGGATCCACGTTGAACGGGACGCACAGAGGCTGGCGGCCATCAGCCTCCACACAGAGCGGGTACCTGCGGGAAGAACCGCCCTCCCACCTGGCCGTCCACCTGGGCGGGAAGATAGCAGTTCCCACCTGCCTTGCCCTGCCCACCCCTCGTCCCACAGTAAGATTCCGAGAAACACACCGTTCACATTTCCATCAAGAAGGCCAATATGTACAGTAAGGCGAGAAGAAGCATAGAGGTCAGTAAAAGAAATGAAGAAATGACATTACAAATGCAGGCTAGCAAGTTTAATGTTCTAATCAAGGATTCAAAAAGAAAAATCAGATGGCTATTAAAATGGTTTCCTCTTTTAAAATCTGTAAAAGTGAAAACCTGATGACGATATATCCAATATTAACGGGTGTGTTTAAAAAAAAGTGGGCCTCACATATTAAATACATTATTTCTTATCACAGGAAACATCGCTGTGTAAATAAAGCTGGTCTTTGCAGAAAAGGTACGGTCAATAGCAGGCTGGTATCCCACCACCCTGTGACGGTGTGCGAGAACCACGGTGCTCGACTCTGCCCACAATGGTGGGGCGGGGCGGGGCGGGGGGATCTTACCTTCTCTTCCTGGTCACTGTCGCTGTCACACTGAAAAGAAAGATAAGAGAATAAGGGTTAGTGAAAAAATTGAGTAGATTTTTATTTTTGATACAGAAAAAAAAAAGAGGAAAGACAAATAGAGGAAATAAAAAAATGCTGCCTAAGCTGTACAGAGTTTCTTCAGTTCAAACGATGATAAACAGAATCAGAAGCGAAATGCTGTGAAGGTGCTCTGTTGATTTCATTCGACGCCTGCGCTCTGTGCCTCTTCCTGTGGTCAGTCTGGCAAGGTGTTGGATCACAATGGTGAGCACCCCCACGGCACAGGAGAGGGGATGCCCATCAAGGAGCCAATCCGGCCGCAGGACTAAGGTGCATCAAGGTCATTCACTGGGATTCGGAGCAAACTGATATCTTAATGGAGACCTTCTACCTTCAGCTAATGTGAATGGTTGTATCTCTCCCGATGCTTTTGCACAGGAAAAGAGGTAAGCCTCCGGACACCGTATTCGCTCATTTGGACTTTGGAAGAAACACAGTGGGCAGAGCTCACCAGTTTGTGATGGCTGCCTTTTCTGTGGCTTAGAGGCCCAGAGAAAAGAGGGAATATTCCCTATAAAAAACACACCGATGATAAGAAGAGGTCAGGGAAATAAATCAGCAATATGGGCAAAGAAATCTGTTTTAAGACAGTAGAGTCACATTGTAGCTAACTGACCCCAAATTCCAACTGGTCAGCTAAGTTTGGGATAAGCAAAGAACGAGAGTTAACTCAAAACTTGGGCTTCTTCATTAGAGGCAAAGGGGGAAAAAATAAAACCACATTTTCTTTTTAAACCAAGAGTGTTTGTTACCCATTTGATTTCAAAAGGGGGGGAGGATGTATTCTGTCACAGTAAATGTGCAACGGATAAAAATATTCATTCATTCACTCAAAAGTCCCTGATGAGCACTGCTAAGCCAGACAGATACTCAACCAAGCAGGACGCAGGACCGGCCCTAAGGTAGCTTTCAGTTTAGCAGCAAAGGGAAAGCTATAACGCTAACACTGAGCAGAGGTGTGGTGTGATGAGAGCTATAGTCCATTAGGATGACTCTTCCCACAGGGCAGAGGAGAGACCATGAGCTGGGGTTGGGAAGAAGACATTGGTCACAGGTGACCAGTTTGGCAACCCTTACAACACTGTCTAAACCAGCATGACGCATGGTTTAAGAAAGGGAGGAACAGATGGCAGAGTAGTTCTGAAGGCAGAACCAATAGGACGTGGTAACACATGGATGCGAGAAGCAAGGAAGAGGGACGAGTCTCGGATGATGCCAAGGTTTTTAGTGTGGCCACCTGGACATGGGAGTTGATGTAGCTATGAACAGAAACAGAAAATAAATTTGCCTATACAGCAGTCACTACTGGCTAGATACCCATAGTCATTTGCAAGCCCCTGTCCCCTAGTCTGTAGCTTCTGACATTTTGAGACTGAAAAGGCCAGATAGTCTCTCTTTTCCAACTTTGCTTATAGCTAAGGGTGGCCATAAGACACACCGTTGGCTGAGACTTGAGGAAATGTCTGCTGAGGGTTCTGAAAAAATTTTTTTCTTCTCAAAAAAGAAGAAAAGCAAGAAGCACTTGCCTCTTGCCTCTGAACACGACTGAACGAGGATGTGACGTCTGGATCTGTGGTAGCGACTTTGCAAAAATGAGGCAAAAAGCCTAAATACTAAAGAGAGTGGGGCCAAGAAATGGCCTGGCACAATGGGGCCACTTGAACCAACCTAAGAGCAGCCTGCCTCTGGACATTTTTGTTCAGGTAACAGTAAGTTACCTTATTGTTTAAAAACCACCATTAGAGTGCTTTCCATCGAAAGTAACAAAAACTCCATCCGAATGGACAGCGTGCTATTATAAGACATAACTTGGGGACTGCTTCCTCTCTGTAGCTTACGCTCTCTACTGTAGGTATTTAGGAACTCACAGCACAAACTTACAGACTGGAGGGCTCTAACCTTTCACTGTCCTCGCCGGCTCCTCAATGCCATAGGGTTATCAGAGTTTTAGTGACTGTGCTTTAACCAAGTACGACTGCACTGTTTTCAACCAGGCTTCCAAACTGAGAAGGTCTAAACTTCCTTTTGCCTGATGAGTAATTTCTCTATTCTGATAAGTCAAGAGAGGCTAGATGAAGACTTTGAAGGCCTAGAACAACAGACAGATGAGGTTCTGTTCTCCTGATTGTGTGACTTTTCCATTGCCTTTGCTTAGGCTTTCGTTGGGGTTCCTAAGTTACGGGCGCAATTTCAAGAGTGACAAGGCATCATTCAGGAGGGCGTGGAAGAGAGAAGCGTATTTTGCCAGGCAGACTCCTCTCCCCAGATGATCCCAGCTCGCCTCGCGAGGCAATCAGTGACAGCTGAAGGCTGTGGCATGGCACTTGCCCATGTCCCCAAGGACTGGTGTGCAGGGGGAAGAAGGAGTGGGGAGCCTGGAAAAGAACTACCGCTGTCCGTGCCCAGCCCCCACCCCTACCGATCCTAACAGCGGTATGTCCCTGGGAATGGTTATTTCTATCAAAGTGTTAAGCTTTCTGCTTTCCAACAGTCCAGTTCTAATTTCAAGGTCCACTTAATTCTGCATCAAGTAATTACTGATATACCCAGAAGCACCTTGTCTCCAGAGTTAAGCATATGGTGAAGAACTGAGACCTACTGGTATCCATTATGGAAGCAGCACGGATGCCAAGCCGATTAAAAATGCTCAGGCTCCCCACACAACATGCCGGGTGAGTGACAGCTCCTCGACAAGGCCGGTCGCAGAGTCTGCCAAAACAGTCTCTGCTGCACTGGGGCCCACATGGTGCGCTGAGAAAACAGTTCCATTTCTGGTATTAAATTCCCATACTGACCCGAGGACTTTGCCGTGAGCTCAGCAGGAGCGCACCATCCAATTTACAGCTCCGCTCTCCGGAGCCTCGAGTGCCAGCCCCTGGCAGAGACGGATGATGGTCAACCCCTCCAGCTCATAAATTATGCAAAGGCAATAAATGCACTCAGCAAACAGCGCCTAACGCTTGCCTAGCCTGGCTCCTGACACACTCTGTAAAAAGCCAGAAGTTCGACACATACAAGAGGTCTATTCCACTCATAAAGGGGGTTTGTTGACAACCCCAGACGGAAGGCGAGCCACAGTCCTAAGGAGTCTTTCTGCTTCGCTAGCAGCCGTTTATGGGCCGGCTTTATGAAAAGGAGAGGCTGTTTTATAGAGTCAGTGTGGGCAGAATTCATGGGCTCAAATTCACATTTAATACACTGTACGGCTTTTACGCCCCAGGTTCACTACATTGTGGATTTGGGGCCAAATGATTCCTGGTCTTGAAAGGTTAAAAGAAGAAGTGTCTGCTCCCCAGTCCCTAGATACCCACTCCAATTTACAAGAGTTCACGCCGAGCCACCTCCTGATTCAGGTGTATGTTCTGCATGAGGCTGGAAAATGGGAAAGGCATGTCGAATGCAGAAACAGAGTCCCCGCTGATTTGACCATTTTAAGCATTTTGACACCAGGGTCCCGCATTGGTTTATTAGCAAACAGGTTGCACGCTAACAACCAGCTTGAGGTGACAGAGTACTCCCCGTGACTAGACTTCAAAGCCCTTTGTGAAACGCTGGAAATATTTTCCTCCGTTTTAAAAGCAAGAAATGAAAAGGAACAAGGGGGCCTTACCCCCCAGATGGGAGAGAATTCTTGGTCACTGAGCCTTCAGACACACATGTGAGCCAAACCCGCACAGACAAAAGAGGGAGACAGGAGCGTGAAATCCAAGCCACATGCCTCAAAGGCAGAACTCAGAAAGGGCCTAGTGCCTGAGCACAGCACTTCCGGTGACTGGCTCAACTTCACCATCTGTTCCCTCTGGTTTCACAAATTAGAAGTGAGTCTTCTGGGGGCAACTCTCCCTTTTGCACTAAGTCCCACCCTTTAAACACTTCAACCCACCCACGCACCCACCTACCCAGTATTTTCTCCTTTTACAAATTAATGCATATTTTATTGAACAGAATTTAAAAATCACCCACGAACCTGCTGCCCATAGGTAAACAGCTAATATGTCTGTAGAATTCTTTCCAGTCTTTCCTCCATCCTTCACATACACATTTGAAGAAATGAAAATGAATTCCTACTACTTGTACCCTTCTTTGTTTTCATATAATGTGTCAAATATTTTGTTCAATGAGGCAAATTTACCCTGTCACATCACTTTTTTTTTTTTTTCTTTTAAAAGGCTGTGCTGCGGGGCAGCTGGATGGCTCAGTCGGATAAGCGTCTGACTCTTGATTTCGGCTCAGGTGGTGATCTCGCAGTTTGTGTGGTCGAGCCCCATGCTGACTGCACAGAGCCCGCTGGGGATTCTCTCTCCCTCTCTCTCTGTCCCTCCCCGCCCCCATAAATAAATAAATAAACCTAAAAATAAGTATGTGTGTGTGTGTGTGTGTGTGTGTGTGTGTGTAAAAGGTTGCGCTGCAATCCACTGTATGGATTGTAAATAACCTAGTAAGGAAATTCCCTCGTGCTGCTATTCGGATTGTTTCGACTGAACATATTGGCATTTTCCCATTGTACACATTCACCAATACTGCTCTTCCCTAGTATCTCCTCATGGCTCTTCCTTCTCTGCATATCCCTTAATTTCACTGTCCCCCCAGAGTTGAATCTGCAGTTCTACTGTTTCTCTGTGATTTCCTGGAGAGCCCTTAGAGTCCCCTAGTTCCGTCTACCATTTATATATTGAGACTAAAACATCTCTATGCCCACCACCTGCCAGCTATGTGACTCTGGGAGAATCATTTCAATTCTCTGCATCTCAGTTTACTTATCTGTAAAATGTGGGTACTAATGGCATTTCCCCCAAAGGAAGGGGAGAAGAGAACAAGTGAACACATGTAAATGGTTCAGACAACACACGGCACAGAGCTGGCGTAGGCAGTAAGTGTTAACTGTTACTAAAGTACGTTTTTGCTTGCTACATCCCCTTCCCGAAGCCCTGCAAACACCTCAGACCCGAGCATCCACCTAAATCCAGACTCGCCCTCGTTTGCTTGCCCCAAGTCTGCCCCTCTCCCGCTGGTATTATCTTCTTCTTATCTATCCCACTCCCATTATCTTCTTGGTAATGCTGTTGCACGTGCAGTCTCAGCGAAGAGTCCGGACACTTCCCACGGCAAGGAAAACTCTTCACAGAGCCTCCGACTCCCGACACCCAGCCACTCCTCCAGCACGGTGCATGTCAAGCTTTCTGCGGAGAAGGACCATTTGTTTTTGTTTTGTTTTCTATAATTTCCAATACATTGTAGAATATAATAAAAAATAAATTGCTAGGAACATGAAAAAGAAAAGCAAAGACATGTGTATATGTGTGTGTGTGTGTGTGTGTGTGTGTGTGTGTGTTATTATTAGATTTAAGGGATATGAAATTACTCTACTGAATTGCTATAAAAGTTTCCAAATGCTTATTCTCAGCTGCCACGCCGATCCCCCAGTAGACGGTTAACCAAGAACTCAGGGCGTGGCCTGCGCCCACACTTGGAGTAGCACTATCTTAACACACCCCTTGTTGTTGCCACACTCAGGCACAACTGGTCACACCCTCAGGATTTATTATCTTTGCACTTTTCAGTTCCCTCCACCTGGAATTCTGGTTCTCCAAGTTCCTACCTAAAAATATTTAATTTGTCTTTGTAAATTAATTCCGGTTCTCCAAGTTTCTACCTAAAAATGTTTAATTTGCCTTTGCAAACCCAGTTCCCTTAGAATCTTCTAATATGAATTAGGAATTCTTAGAATTACAGTACTCTTCTTAGAATTAATTGTTCTGTCGCCATCTCTTACAAAATTATATTTTCACTGTTTGCCACAAGACACATCCGTACTACAGAGTTAGCTCTGAGTAGGTAAGAGATAGTGTCTTGGGACATGAAAGGTGCTCACGTTGATAAGTTCACCTCATTCTTCTTTAGAATTCTTCAAACAGTGGCTGATTCCAGGTTACATAAGAAACTATGATTTTGAAAAAACAAGTAATTCCAAAGAAAGAAGGTACAGGAAATAATGACTAACTCCACTGCTTAATTCAGCGGGGTGTATGTTTGAGCACAGGGGGCAGTGTTAAAATCATTAGCAGAGCCTAGAGTTGGGGCCAAGAAGGAAATACCTTCCATTAAAAGGCCCAGACAAGACATGATTATGATTTTATTGTACTTCCTCAAAAGCAAACATTTCTCATTTCCATTTGGGAATCTCAATATCTGTGTTTTAAGACGCTGATCCAAATCGAAATAAGTCAAGGTCCGCGACATCTCTCCGCCTCATTCGGAATGAAGGAACAAGATGGAATTCTAGGTACCTCGTGATGGAATGCATTCTTAAGCAGAAAGTGGCAATCATTGAATATATCACATACAATGACATTGAGGAGGGCATTGCTCTCTATTCTGCTCAATGGACCTTGCTGGAACAGTTATTTCGTATCTCAAATCCATTTATCATTGCCACCAAAGATGTCAGGGCTGAACACCATCACTGAACAAAGTTATTTTATTCTTCTTTCTGCCTAAAGGAAATAAGAGGAAAATGAGGGAGAACCCCAACTTGTAAACTACGGCATCTAACATCAAGTACAATTTAACTTTGCTGGTGACAAAACAAATCGATTTCCCTTTGGGGCAGGCGGTTTATCTAAGACTGTAAAGACATCCCTCACCTAAAAGCAATTTCAGAAGAAGCCACCTAGAGAAAACATGACACTTATTTTTTTTTATTTAAAGAAGTAAACTAGCAGCACAGTGACTAGAAACATGCCCACCATCATCTTCCCATCCCTGCAATTCTACATGCAAAAACACGCAGTCATTCTGTGCCGCGTACGGCAACTCTGATGTTGTCTGTCTTCCGTCACCTCACAAAGCCCTCGTTTCACAATGTTTACACCGCTCTCCTATCGACTTTGGGCTTTAAGTGAAATTTAAAGCTATTGGGGACCTTGAAATAAAAAAGAATATTTTCATCCTGAAAATGGTTTACGGTATTCTTACTGATTGTAAAACGATGCCACTGGCCCTCTTCCTTTCCACCTCAACAACAACTATACCCAATCAAATGAAATAGCTCTACAAAAGTGAAAGCGTAATCGAAAGATTTGTTTGCCAAACAGTTACTTAAAAGATGAGAATAAAGCTTCTGACAGTCACAAAAAGAGCACATTAGAAAATAATGTAAGGTCTACCCATCTTTAACTGTGCAGGAGGTAGAGAGGAGAGCAAATCTTCAGAAGCTTCTGGAATTCTGTACTGGTGACCTGTTATTCCTATGGGGAGTTCTCAGAACCTGGCATTTTTGCAAGTTCTCAGCTTGAATGGGCCAGGACTCAAACGGCCAACGTGATCTGAGGGGGCTAGCGGAACACTTCTGATCCCCCTCCAGGGTCTCTCAGATGATCACACATTTTCATTCAACAAATACTTTTAAAGTGCCTATGGTGTTCTAGGTTCACTCTGACCACTCATTAGAAGGACAAATACACAGCCAGAAATCAAGCTGTCCAAATCTGAAGTTCTAAAGGTCACGACTTAATATTCAACATGTTTTTTTTTTTTTTTCCTTTTTGGTCCTTTTTGTCACTTTCAAATCCAGGTATATTTCATAAAACAATCTGTATGTTGTAAATTTCCAGCTAGCTCATTAAAATATTGTTGGGCTTTTGGATGTGGAAGAAGTGGGTATTTCACAAATCTTTGGAGTTCAGCATTTTTTTCCCCTTTAAGAAGAAAGGAAGTCACACTTTGCCAAGTATAAACATACATAAACCCCAAAGATGAAATTTACTTAAAGCCCAGAGCCCACAAGCCTCAGTGGTTGCCAACATGAGAAAAATGAGTTTCTTGTCCAAAGGTAAAACTGACAGTCTAGGGCCGGGTGATTTGTAAACGATCTCTTTTAAGCTTAAGCAACAGATCCTTTGCCTCTTTGCCATTGATTTACTGATTCTAAGTCATCAATAGCATTAATCCGTACCTGCCTGGGGACCTATTACAAATGACTTTGAAGATGGTGTGAAGTAAGAGTTTATTACGAGACCACAGTATTATTACCAGGGAGACCTTCTCAGCTACGTTCGCTGGCAGTATTATATTTGTGACCCCCTGTGCAATCTTCCCTTTCCAGATCACAGCTGCTTGTTCCTTTGGGTGGGGCCTGAGCCCCCTGGGTTTGCTTCAGCTAAACCTTGGTTCTTTTCAGAGTCCTGTGTGAGCTAATAAAACCCCAATTTGCTGATGAGTAAAAAGGAAAAGCATGTTACGGGTTAAAATAATACAAGAGTCTATTTTTTCCGCTGTGTTGTGATCCATAGAAATCACCCTGAGCCTTTTCCCTTTCTTCTCTGCCTGGGAAGCCAATTGCTTTGATTGCAGTGATATGAGCTAGCTAAAATGACTTGCCCTTGCTTGTGAGGCAAATGGAACATGCTAATAGAACTTATCGCATTACCCGATGCAAAAGTGCCATAGCTCATTACTTTAAGATAAAAGGATATCATTGCAGACGGCAAGCAGAATTGACTTTCTGAGGCCCGGCTTGATGATGATTTAATCAACTGCTCTCTTTCACTTCTCATCTCTGCGCCTGTCGGTTTCACAGGTGCCGTTAAATGAGACACTCAGAAAGTGAGCGGAGGGAAAGAAATTGCTGTCATTACTTTTCAAGAAAGGAGGTATGCAAATTTTCGACAGAAAGATTGCGTTCATAATGGGCCTGGTAAAATACAAGGATCATGCTTGACAGGTGAGGGCAAGCCATTCGTATGTCCTTAAAGCGGAGCAGCGGTCCTCCTTTAGAAATGTGCTCGGTGAGAGAAACTACAAATGAGAGAGCAGGCGGGGCCGGGGCCCAGGCGGGGTAGAACCGCACAGGGTTGGCCCGGCTGGTCTGGGTTCTAGAAAGGGGGAGGGAGCTTGCAGTCTTGAGGAAGCCAAAGCCAGATGAGCAGATAACAAAGCCCGGAAGCTCTTCGTCTGCACCAAAATGGCAACCAGCTCTTGCAAAGCACATCCTATTCTCTTTGACACATGGCCACGGGGCCAGTTTGCCTGGATTCAAGTCTTGGCTCTACCACTTATACTCCGTAGGACCTTAGGCAAGTAACTTAACCTTTCTGTGCCTCAGTTTCATTTTCTATCAAATGGGGCTATTGGCAGTACTAACTCCCACGGTTAAGAGCATTTACCTTCATAAATATACACTAATGAAATATTATATATATATATATATGTCTATATACATGTATATGTATATCTCTCTCTATATATCATTAAAAGGCATAGAACAGTGCCTGATCCATGGAAAGCACTCAACAGATGTCAAAAATCATGCATGCATTCATTCTTCAACAAAGACTGAGTATTTTTTTTTTTTTCCTCAAGAGTATGTGTGCCAGGTGCTGGAAACCTGCCTGGCTATAGTTTCAACAGAACACAATCCTTCATTGATTTTATGTATAGAAGTCTTGCTCCCCTGTCAGACGGTGAGCTCCTCAGAGCACTCTGGTTGTCCCTGGAATCATCACAGGGCCTCGTGCAGTCTTAAGGACCCGAAAAGATGCTAATACCGATTTGATGATTTGTGGATCCCCCTCCCTCCCTCCTTTTATTTATTGTATGGATCCGATACTGCACATACAGCACAAACCCTTAGAGGAATCTCCTCATGGCATAGGAAATCCGTCTCGAGTTGGGATCGCCGGGTGCCCTATAGTGGGGAAGGAACAGACAGTCTGGCCTGAACCACCTTCAGGAAGGCACAATGGATCTGAATAGATTAAATGATCAGGGTAGTACGAACAGAGATGTTTTTTCATCCACTTCGCTTTCAATAGGTAATTGTTCTATTTTCTCCAACACTCAAAGTAAAAGCATCTTTCTTAAAGTGCCTGTGCCTCTGAGTTCTTTTTCCCCAGGTGATGAAAGTGCTGCAAACCATTCTTCCTTCCGGCCCCCAAGGTTGTGAGGCACTGAATGTGAGGCACTGCTTCCCATGCTAAGTGGCACCGACACGATCCAATTTCTGGCCAAAGGGACAGCGTCCACCTCAGGCAAAGGGAGCTGGAGAAGAGTAGTTCTTAGCTGTCTCTTTTGGGGAAGGCTTCCTGAATGAAGTCTGCTTCCTGAAGATGAAGTGCATTTCACATCTTAGCTCTGCAGCATGGCTCCTGCATGGGAGGGATTCTCCATGGGAACTCTCTTAGAGCACCTTTCCCCCTAGAAGAGCCAGCCTACAGCCCACCGGTCATTAAAAGAGAACGTTCTGACAACGGCCCTGGGAGGGAAGTGTTATGGCCCCTCCATTTTCAAGAGGAGAAGTTAAGGCTTCCGGTGGCACAGGCAGTACTTGAACCCAGTTCCGTCCTCCAAAGTTCATGTTCCCAACAAGTAGGACCTAGCGCTGCTTGCTCTCCCACGCTCTATACAAAGACACTACTTGAAAAACATCTTTCGGATCAAAGGCTGGGCTGTGGGTGGAGGCGGGCCGAACGAAAGAGGCTGTAATAACCATAAGCGGCAGTGACTGCAGCAGGTGGCCACATTTCTACCCCACTGCAGACAGCTCTCCCTAAAGACGAGGGCCCAGTACAGCACCAGGCTCAGGAAAGGGCGCCAGGTTCAAATTCCGATCCCCCCAACTCAGCAACCACGTGGTCTGGGGAAAGACACTAAACATCTTCGAGCCTACCTTTCTTGTTTTTTTACCCTGTCAATGGAAATGATACATACTCCACAGAATTTTTGTTAGGATTCAATGAATTCAAACATTTGAAAGCAGCCAGAGAGAAATACTAATAGTTTTACCTTTTCTGTCTACTTCATGAAAGAAATGCTATGTCATACACAGAAATAAGATGGCAATAGTTGTTTAACGGTTGGATTTAATTTCTATTTTTTATGTTTATTTTTGACAGAGAGAGAGAGAGAGAGAGAGAGAGAGAACACGTGTGCAGGGTAGGGCTCAAACTTGCGATCCGTGAGATCATAACCTGAGCTGCAGTCGGACGTTTAACCAACTGAGCCACCCAGGTGCCACAGATTTAATTTCTTTATAATTTTACTGCCAGACAGGAGATCATATTCTGCAAGAAATCACACTTGTGAGGT
The DNA here is from genome assembly GCF_022079265.1 of Lynx rufus. NCBI lineage: Eukaryota > Metazoa > Chordata > Mammalia > Carnivora > Felidae > Lynx > Lynx rufus. The sequence continues at coordinate 13,404,053 of NW_025814842.1, read as the reverse complement.
GTTTGAAGACTCACTACTCTATTACACAGAAAGAGAGACAACAACCCAAACGGATAAGGAAACAGAAACTATCATTCCCTCTCAAAGTAGAATAGCAAATGGTTTTATTTCATTGATAAAATACAGGCATGTCTGGGGAGATATTGCAGACTTGGTTCCACACCACTGCAATAAAATGAATATCGAAATAAAGTGAGTCAAATGAAATTTTTGGTTTCCCAGTGCATATAAAAGTTACATTTACACTACCCTGTAGTCTATTACATGTGCAATAGCCCTATGTCCAAAAAACCCCAACATACACACCCTTAGTTAATAAATACTTTATTGCTAAAAAATGTTGGCCATCGTCTGAGCTTTCAGTCACTTATAATCTTCTTGCTGGTGGAGGGCATCACCTCGGTGTTGATGGCTGCTGACTGATCAGGGTGGTGGCTGTGGCCATTTCTTATAAGACGATAATGAAGTTGGCCCCATCAACAGACTCTTCCTACGAAGAAATGATTTCTCTGTAGCACGTGATGCTGTTTGACAGCATTTCATCCACAGGAGAACTTGGTTTAAAACTGGAGTCAATCCTCTCAAACCCTGTTGCTGCTTAATTGATTACTTTTGAGGGATATTCTACGTTCTTTGTGGTCATTTCAACAATCTTCAGAGAGTCTTCACCAGGGGTAGATCCCATCTCAAGACACCACTTTCTTTGCTCATCTGGAAGGAGCGACTCCTCTTCCATTCAAGTCTGATCACGAGGCTGCAGCGTGAAGTCCCATTTGCGGGCCCCACTTCTGATCCCAGTTCGCCCGCTGTTCCCACCACACGTGCAGCTACTTCCTCCCGAAGTCTTGAACCCCTCAACGCCATCCACGAGGGTTGGATCAACTTCTTCCAAACTCCCATTAGGGTTGATGTTTTGGCTTCTTCCTATAAATCACGAATATCTTTATTGCCACGGAGAATGGTGAATATTATCCAGAGAGGTTTCAATTTACTTTGCCCAGATCCAACAGAGAAAACACTACCTAGGGCAGCTACGGCCTTACAGAATGTATTGCTTAAGTAGTAGGACTTGAAAGTCGAAATGGCTCCTTGATTCATAGGCTGTAGAATGGATGCTGTGTTAGCAGGCATGGAAATAACATTAATCTCATCGTACATCTCCATCAGAGCTCTTGCGTGACCAGGTGCATTGTCAACGAGCAGTCATATTTTGAAGGGAATCTGATTTTCTGAGCAGTAGGTCTCAACAGTGGGCTTAAAATATTCAGCAAACCATCTGTAAACCGATGTGCTGTCATCTATCCTTTGTTGTTCCATTTATAGAGCACGGGCAGAGTAGATTCAGCAAAATTCTTAAGGGTCCTAAGATTTTTGTAATGGTAAATGAACACTGGCTTCAACATAAAGTCACCAGCTGTGTTAGCCACTAACCAGAGAGTTGGCCTGTCCTTTGAAGCTTTGAAGTCAGGCACTGACATCTCCTGTCTAGCTACGCAACTCCTCAATGGCATCTTAGAAGGCTGCTCCATCTACGTTCAAAGACCATCATTTGGTGTAGCCACCTTCATTAATGATCTCAGCTAGGTGTTCTGGATAATTTGCCGCTGCTTGTGACTCAGCATTTGCTGCTGCACCTTGAAAGTTTATGTTATGGAGCCAGCCTCTCCTTAAACCTCGTGACTGACCTCTGCTAGCTTTAAACTTTTCTTCTGCAGTTTCCTTACCTCTCCCAGCCTTCGCAGAATTGAAGAGAGCTAGGAGCTTGCTCTAGATTGGGCTCTGTCTTAAGGAGATGTTGTGGTTGGCTTGATCTTCTCTCCAGACCATTCAAACTTTCTCTATGTCAGCTATCATTCATGTGTTCCTTAGAAGAGCACTTTCAACTTCCTTCAAGAACTTTTCCTTCGCGTTTACAACCTGGCTAACTGTTTAGTGCAAGGGTTTTGGCCTATCTTGGCTTTAGACATGCGTTTTCCCGAAGCTTAATCATCTTTAGCTCTTTATTTAAAGTGAGAGATTTATAACTCTTCTGGAAACATTTAGAGACCACTGTAGGGATATTAATTGGCCTAATTTCAAAATCACTGTGTCTCAGAGAGTAGGAAGGCCCAAGGAGAGGGAGAGAGATGGGGGAAAGGCCAGTGTGGAGTAGTCAGAACACACACAACCTTCATCTATCAAGGTTGCCGTCTGATAGATTGTTTGTGGCACCCCAAAACAATCACAATAGTGACACCAAAGATCACTGATTACAGATCGCCATTACAAATGTAATACTAATGGGAGCACCTAGCTGGCTTGGTCAGAAGAGTGTGCAACTCTTGATTTCAGGGTCGTCAGTTCAAGCCCCAAGCTGGGTGTGGAGATTACCTAAATAAATGAACTTAAAAAAAAGCCCAAATATAAAAATAAAGAAAATGTTTGAAATGCTGTGAGAAAACCCAAAATATGACAGATAAATGAAGTGAGCAAATGGCACTGGAAAAATGGCACCGAAAGACGTGCTCCATTTAGGGTTGCCGCAAACCTTCAATATATGTAAAACACCGTATCTGTGAAACACAATAAAGTGAAGTGCAATAAAATGAAGTATGGTTCATTTTTACCAACAAGGAAATACGCTTTAGGATTCAATTTTCTTTTTTTTTTTTTTTTTTTAAATTTTTTTTTCAACGTTTTTTATTTATTTTTGGGACAGAGAGAGACAGAGCATGAACGGGGGAGGGGCAGAGAGAGAGGGAGACACAGAATCGGAAACAGGCTCCAGGCTCCGAGCCATCAGCCCAGAGCCTGACGCGGGGCTCGAACTCCCGGACCGCGAGATCGTGACCTGGCTGAAGTCGGATGCTTAACCGACTGCGCCACCCAGGCGCCCCTAGGATTCAATTTTCTAAGTGTTCCTTTAGGTTCCCGATGCACATTCTTTTGGGTGGATATGGTCTGGATTTATTCCAGGAATGGGAGCCAGTAACCTGTGTATAGGGACTAAAGTAAAATGCATAGATTTAAGAGCTGGGAGTCTACACCTGTAGGTTATGCAGAGTGCTGTAACGCCTTAGGGGCTTCGTCATTAGCGAGATGTTCATTCAAATTCGAACTGGCCAAATAAATAAATAGACAGGTAGGATGGATACCGAAAATAACAGGTGATGACTGGTACAACTTGGAAGCCAGCCATTTTGGAATCTGTCTAGAGATTCTGACCAATCAGGATTAGGAGCTACTTGAATAGCCCTCTGCACAGAATTTACATATATGCAAGGCCTACCTAAGGATTGATCTAATAAAACCAACCAAGAGAGTAACCTTGGGAAGAGAGAAAACTTCTTAGAGCATTAACGCTGGTAACTGTATACACAGGGAGTAGTTGAGAGAATATGACTAAAATGCCTGGCACTTAGGAGTCACACCCAGCAAACAGTCCAACGGACTACTACTCCGCTCGGAAATGCCTGTTCTCTCTCCCATATATATGGATATGGAAGCTTCCTCTGACTTCACTGGCCAGAGGTCCACTGCTGATTTCCAGCATCTTCAACATTGTGGTCAGAGTTTGCTTATATTCTGTTCTTCCTAAATCTGACACGTAAAAGGCGCTCAAGGAACATATGTGAAAGAATGAATTCATAAATTATGTTAGCAAACAATCTGAAGGAAGGTGTCATGGGAACTGTTTAATTGAGGAGTCAAGAAATAAATGGGGATGGAGGTCGCCTGGGTGGCTCAGTGGGTTAAGCCTCCGACTTTGACTCAGGTCATGATCTCACAGTTTGTGGGTTTGAGCCCTGCGTCGGGCTCTGTGTTGACAGCTCAGAGCCTGGAGCCTGCTTCAGATTCTGTGCTTCCCTCTCTCTCTCTCTTTCTCTCTCTGCCCTTCCCCCGCTTATTCTCTCCCTTTCAAAAATAAATAAACATAAAGAAAAAGAAATATACAGGGGTGATGGAAAGAACACTAAGGTGTTTGGAAGCGTGGGTGTCTGAGTGTGTGTACAAGAAAGACATGGAAATAATTTCAAGGTAAAAGAAAATCTGAAGAAAATAACAGTACACAGTTGAAGAAATCCAATTTTAAGGTTATTCCTTTAAGAAAATCAGGGAAATCGGGGCACCTGGGTGGCTCAGTCAGTTAAGCGTCCAACTTTGGCTCAGGTCATGATCTCCAGGTTCGTGGGTTCGGGCCCCGCATCACGCTCTGTGCTGACAGCTCAGAGCCTGGAGCGTGCTTCAGATTCTAAGTCTCCCTCTCTCTCTGCCCCTCCCCTGCTTGTGCTCTGAATCTTTCTCTCTTTCTCAAAAATAAATAAACATTTAAAAAATTTTCTTTTTAAAATAAAAAAAAAAAGAAAATCAGGAAAATCAAAATCCTAAGGTATTTCCTTTTACATTTGACTCACTTCAAGCCAAGTGAAGCAACTGGAATTGAACAGGAAAAGGGACAGCGGTGCTCTCATGCTGACAGACATAATGGCCACATTGTCAACTTCCCACCCACCAGACTTTGTGTTCTGTTTGTTTAAAATGCAAGACAGTGAAAAGCGTAGCTAATGGGTTAGAAATATGGCTGGAGACAAAGTGATTTACAAATGTAAGAGGGTGGTTCAGGAAGATCCAAAGACATGGTGGGCCGTCATTCTACAGGATCCAAAAACTGATTTCGCTTTCTTTTCCTATCACTTTCGCCCCTCTTAGAATCCATCATGTTCGTAATGGGCATTTTAAATTAAATTGTACCTAAAAACAGTCTTTATTTTAGGATGGCTTGAAAACCTAGTCTTACAAATCATAAACAAGGAAGGGTAGGATTACTATAAATTGTCTGCAAGAAAATACAAATCGCCAAGATAAAAACGCCCACTGGTCTGCCAGTCTCAAGTTTCCTGTTTTGACATACTATATGCAGTAATTTGGTACCCACAATCTCTTATTAGAAGATGAATGTGCTATTTTTCTGAATGCTGCAATTACAATAATTGAATTTAAAATGGGGATTGAGTTTCTCTATTTGGAGGAAAAGAATAATTGTGTATTTCTGATTAAAATCAAGGGGACTGAAGAGAGGTTGTACAAATTCCAGCTTCAGTCTCCCTGAGTGACTCCTTATGAGGCCAGAGAAAAGAAACATTCAAAAGCAGAGAAATGGACCAGCACCTCAGCAGCAGGCACTGTCTTTGGCCTCATTTGCTTTGTCTCCTGGCCTTCTGTCATGATGCCCTTGTGACAGAGGCAATCAGGGCACCACGCCATTGTTACATTTTAAATGGCAGCCATGCTGGAGTTTCCCACTGTGTCAAAAATTAAGAGTTAAAATGCAAGAAAAACAAACATCTCTTGGTGCTGAAAACCCCTGACCCCTTTCAGACTGCCAACATTTTGGAGTAGTTTTTATTTCTTCTTTGTAGGCCCTCTCCTCTGGGCGGGGGAAATATAATGGCAGAAAGAGTAGGGCGAGAAGGAAACTAATGTTATTTTCCAGAGGCCTCAGCTTCTTTTGTTTCTACCAAAAAATTACATAAAAAGCCACCTTTAAGGTGCAGATGTAAGAAAGGAAAAGGGGACTGAGAAAGAAGAGGGCTCTCTTGCCCTACCAATGCCTTTTTATTTTATTTTTTGATGGTACCATTCAGTCTCCTGAAATCCCCATCGGTCCAAATGTGAAGGGGAAATGGAGTCTTACAAGTCCTCATAAATATTCCTTAAAATATAGTTTCCTAAGAAAAGAGAACATTTTGTTTCTAGCACAAAATGACCCAGGGGTTGTCCCTTTATGCCGTTTCCTTTTTTTTTTTTTTTTTTAAAGTGGCTTTAATGGCTTTATTGAGCTGTAACGTACAGGAATAAACTAGCCATATTTAAAAGGCACTATAGGATACATTCGTACACATGTACACACCCATGAAACCATCACCGCAATCAAGACAGTGAACACATCCACAGCCCTCAGAAGTCTCCTCGTGCTCCTTTGTTAATCCTGCTCTCCCTTCTCTGCCCATACCGCTCTCCCCGCAACTGATCTGCTTTCTGTCACTACAGATTAGTTTGTATATTTTCTAGAGTTTTATATAAATGGAATCATACAGTATGTGCTCTTTCTGCCTGGTTTCTATCATTCACTGCTTACTATTTGGACTCCTAATTAAAAGGGAGCCTCCTAACTCCACAGCAGAAAGCAGCCCGTAGAGGCTGCCATGGCCAGGGTTTACTGTCATCCCCCAGGAATAGGACCGATTACTGGGTCTTACTTTATTCTTACGCTTTATTATGTACTTCAGTAATCAATAAGCATTTCTATGGCAGCGGGTTTATTTTACTCTATAAATCCAAGGAGGAGAGAATGATATTAAGACATCAGTATGGATGGGCTCTGCTGCTCTGTAACACTATGAGGAGAACGCGAGCAACAGATTTAAATCTAAGAAGGTTACAGAGCAGTCACAGCCCCTGGCTGGATGGCAGGAATCGTAAAAGACTCAGGCAAGATCTACAGCGATGCACTGTGAGCCAATGGGACTCTCCGAGCAAAAAAACCCAAACTGAATAGGCATGCTGGTCGTCT